>NC_090269.1:157972011-160697011 GCF_040414725.1 Anabrus simplex | reverse complement strand
GAAAACCATGACTGCACTCTCACAAAGCGTGACCGGATGATACTGTAAGTACATTGTTTAAAATCTGCTATAGCTTAAGTTATGATGGTGCCGTCACTGCCGTGAATGTGCGAGCGTGTGCTGGAAAATATTCTTCAAATATCTTTCACAGGTAGGCCTTTCCACGAAAAATGCAGCCTTATAAAATGGTGATGTTGACTTTAGAGAGTGTAGTGGGGCTACGATTGTTTATATTTTTTTTTAATGCAGCTGGGGTAATGAATATGTTCACCGCACGTCACTTTGTTTCAAACTGCTTCTTTTAATCTTTCCTCATGCCGTATTACACGTCTATGCCTTACGTGAAATGTAAAAATATTCCTGAAAAAAACATTTTGGCTTCCTACCTTCTGTTAGTCGTTTGTCTCATCAGTTTCCTTGCGTTAGGCCAAGAGTAATGGCTATTTTCATACACTCTAGCAGCATCACGACGGTGACATATTGCACTTCCCATCCCCAAAACTTTGCAGCCCAGAAGATGGTTTAGAGTGGTTTCCCATTTTCATATCACTCAAACGCTGTGGCTGCACTTTAATTACGGTCACGGATACTTCCTTTCCAGTCCCAGTTGTAATTCACACTTTAAAGTTCAAATGCTAAAATGGGAAACACCATTCAGTACATCTATGTGAAAATTCCTTTCTAAAAATGTAGAAATACAAATGTATTTTCCGCACTTGGTCCAAATGGGGGAAAGAAGCCTATTTAAATTGGCTACTGAGATGCAAGTTGGACGGGGTGGCTAAAATTCACTCTGAAGGAAAGTTCAATTCACTTTTTGTGACGATTTCTGTCGAAAATTATGCCCTGGAGCAGTATGTGATAAAAATACATTCAAAACAATAGTAATGGAATGAAAATCAGGTCCTTGAAGACGTTCATCTAGAGCGTGTAACGTACTCTCACTACTACATCGTAGGATTTGAGATTCTACTTTTTCTTCGCCTACCTTATTTGTCTCGTCATCCAGTGCTGCTGCATTCTACGACTCGCCTGCTGTCATGTGTCGCTCCTTATCAGCTGCGCGTCTACTCGCCCGGCCGGCTCTTCGTTTACTGGGCATGGTTTTTGCACCCCTCCTCTCTCCCCTCACGTCATGTATTACGTCTGCCTTCTCGCATGTTCGGCGATCGCTACTCTCCGCCTATATAAGCTCACCTTGATCTTCTTTACAACGAGTTGGGATATGAGGTGATTCTAGAGTGGAGGGCTTCATTTGTCATTGTACAGCTGGTCTGCACTTCTGTTGTTCTACGAACTGGCTTTTCTACGAGGAGGTGGGTGAGCAAAGGACATGCACACAAACTTTTAAAACATTTCAGCTATTGGTCTTGCCCTTCTGGCTTGACATAACAAACTCCATTTTCAGTCTATCTCTTTCAAACATGGACTAACTATTTTCGATTTATTCCTAGTCCTGAAAGTTTTATAATATTTTCAAAGTGTTGCGGAAGTATCTTCAGCTATGGACACATAATTTTGAATTTTAATGATGGGTGTCTCGTATATAATTGCAATCTTGTGTCTATTTTCTGATAATGATAATGATTGTTGCTGATCTGTCATTAGTCATGCCCTTTTTTTAACATCGATTTTTCTTTGACGATTGAGTACATTCTAATTGAGATTGTATTATGGGATTCATAAAAAAATGTTGCTCACAAATCCCCAACTTCTTTTAATTTTTGTCGTTGTATCATTTTTTTGTCAACATTGGTGCCGATCTAGTAGTTGTTTCAATATATATATATATATATATATATATATATATATATATATATATATATTTATATTGTGCACGAATGTTCATTTTGCTTCGGTGCGTTCTTTAATTGACCGATGTGCACTATTACTCTACTTTATTGTGAGGATCCATATTGTCGTTCCTCGATAACCTTTGTACTATTTTGATGCTTGTTGTTTTAAGGGGCCTAACATCGAAGGTCATCGGCCCGTACTATTTTGAGATATTGTTCACTTCGTATGTGTACTCCAGGTATTATTATCAGTGTTCGTCCCTTCAAATTATGTACCTTCCTTTGAGATTTGACCTTTGATCTATTTGTGTGAAGCAAGCATGTTATTTCCTATAAAAAAGGAGAATACCAGAAATAATAATTGTACCGGGCGGTACACCTCTACTCTGTTTATTTAAAAGTTGCGCCAGTTGAAACTCCTCTTCTGGAGGAAGTCTGAACTTTATCTACACTATTAATCTACTAATTTCTCAGAAGATGTCACTACCTGGAAATTTTTGAGTTTGTGAACTGTGTCATTTTTGATGTGTTTTGTTTCGCTTGAAGTAAGAAGTGTGAACTTTCTCTTCTAGAGGACACTACTGAAGATCAACAATAGTGCGACCTAGTGCGGAGTCAAAGAACTATTTTGTTGGAGAAATTTTTATTTCAAGAGTTTGTTCTTGGTTAAATTTCTTTCTGTCATTGTTTAAGTTGGCTGTATACCCCTCTTTTTCCCCTTATTTTGGATCTAGCCAATCCCGAATTTCTTTAATTAATTTTCCACCAATAATGTGTTTCTTCTTCCTCTATGTAGGGGTTTCTTTTCCCTAGCCAATAAAATTTTTGTGGGAGGGTGTTTTCTTTCCCCTAACGCCTAGAATCTTCCGTGAGAGGATATAAACTGCTGATTTTGGGGTCTCCGGGCCACTTCTGTTCCATCTTTCAGTGTATTTAGTACATAGCAGGAGGTGGGGAGCGCCTCTTTCCTCGGCGGCGGTCAACAATAAGGTAATGGCCGATTAATAAATTCTTTCTTTTCTTGCTCAGCAGTTTAACTTTCGGGGCGGGTTCTAAGCGTTCAACCATTTAACCTTTTCCTAAAATGTAAAAACAACTGGTATCTATTCTATTTTAAAACGACATATCGGGATAGAGAGTGCTTAACCCTCTCGAGCTCCCACTCACATCGTCTTAAGGTGAACTTATTTTCTCAACCAATTCTTCCGTAATGTAATGTAAATTGCTATTAAGTCACCTCTGTAGTATGGGATTAGCCCTTGTAATAACGGCCTAGTGCCAAAGTAGGTTTAAAAAAATCAAAGTGTATCCGGAGTGCGGTTAGCCTCCTCTCAAATTGTTATTTTAGAGGTCATGTAATCAACCTCCTTTTCATGTAATAGACCTCAGTAGGTTGGGTATTTTACCCCTGTGAATACGTCCTTAGAGGACAGCTTGAAGGTAGAGTTTGGTGTGGCCTTTGAGAGGCTTAAATTTTAAGAGCGGATCGCTCTTTTGAAAATGGAGTGTCATATGCCTCGTGGAGGCTTTTCTGTGTAATTCGGAGCCAGGGGCTCCTAGGGATGAATGGGGTTTTCTGCCCCTCTGTTAAAACTTGTGTTTGTGGTAAAACTGAGCTGATCGCTGAAGTCAGGGCGTGAAGCCCAAAACCTGTAAATATTGTAACTCCCCTTGTTTTGCTACATTGTACCTGCCATGTCTGTTATTGCTTTGTTTTTGAAAAGAAAATATAACCTTGTTAAATTTTAAATTAATTTTTCATGCACTATAATTTCGTAGCTTGAAACCCATTCACACCCGCACCTTCTTTTACGCATAACTACCGCTAAAACACGGTAACAATAATAATAATGGAAAGGATTGCAGGAATTCTAGTCAGCATCACTGTTGTGCTTAGACATTTGTTGGAATTCCCATTGAATGGGCTTGTTGGTCTTGTATCTTGTATATAATTTTTGCGTCTTTTAAGTATCACCTTTTATCTTGTTGTCAGTTTTGAAAATACATAGCTTCAAACCCTTCGGTTGTTTCCAAAAGAAAAGAGGGTATTTAATTTTCCCTCATCTTTCCACCTCCTTGTACCTACCACGACTTTGCCTTTTGGGTTTGCCCCACAGCACGGCCCCCTGCGCGTGATTAACTCCGCTGACTTGCTGTATAGTGGAGGGTTGGCCACCTTATTCCGAAAGTAACTGGCATATTAACCCCTATCATTGCCTACTACTTCAAAAAGTAACCTGACAAGCATAGCATTATCTGGAAGTGATATATGGACAAAATATATCTTGAGACAGTAGTTTATAAAATTACAGGTTACAAAAATATCTTCTCGCTTCAAACACTGGACACTCAAATATCAAATGACACACTGTCTGAACTGATCCACAAAAGCATAGGTAGCCCTCTGTAACATTAAGTTTAAATCCTTCAAAATATGATTTAAATTTTCCATGACCAGCTAAAAATTCAGTTAAAATAAAGAACCTTTCAAACTACATGTCCATAAAATATTCCAGTGATGCAAAATATATTACCTTGTTTGTCTTTGAACATAACATATTGGATATCCAAAAGAGCTAATGCGTCTGCTTTTTCATTACCAGTAAACCCAGTGTGATCTCTAATCCAAGATGTACAGATGAGAGAAGACCCCTGAGATATTGCTCTGATATTGACAGCTATTGGATTTAAAAAATATTTTTCGTTTACAGAGTTCAATGCAGCTTCTGAACCACTGAAGATTCGTGCTCTTTTGTGGCTAGATTTGTACCATTGCAACGCAAACTTTAAGGCCCAAAGTTTTGCCTGAAAGATTGAGAAGTTGGGAGAAAGTTTACACTGAGCTGCAAATATTTCAGCATCGTTCTCATAAACTATAAATGCACTGCCAACACTATTAATTCCTTCAGAAGTTGGTATGCGGGAGCAATCAGTGCATATGATACAGTCATGTGTGTTATAGCAATCTTTACGCATAAGTTTCTTGATTTGAGTTGGATGAGCGGATTCCATTAAGTGACACTTATACTGTATAAGGCGATACTCTTTCTTTCCTCAGTAACGTAAGCTGGGCTTTGCAAACAGTGGTTCTATTCCAGAAATTACAAATAGATGTAGTGCGATATGCACGGGAGTTTCTTAGAGCAAACCCTCTTTGAATTTTCAACAGCTTATCCTGAGCCCTTCACGAAATAATGAATCCGGTAGGTGACAGCGAACGGTTGGGTGAAATTTGATCAGAAACACTTGTAGATGGATTGCACATATTTCGAGACGTATTGCTTTCCGTCGCTCCGACACAGACAGGCCTTGCGGTAACGAGGGGATAGGAATGGGAAGGAAGATACCGTGCCCTTAATTATGGTACTGGTGTGAAAATGGGAAACCACGAAAAACCACATTCAGGGCTGTCGACAGTGGGGTTCGAAACCATTATCTCCCGAATGCAAGTTGATAGCTACGTGGCCCTAATCGGGTAGTCACTTGTTTGGTTTTGAGACACACAGGACTTGTTCAGTTAGTCTGCGAGGCCCAAACAGATTGGATTAGATGTAGCGGGTATGGTGGCATAGAGAGCTGCATCAAACCCGTCCGTGGAACAACAGCAATGACCCTTCAATCCGTTTCTGTAAAGGAAAACGCGCTATGTACGAATATTTGCGCCATAAACACTAAGTAACACGCCCAGCGGCATAGAGAAGTGTTCGGCCTAGAGGCAAGCACCGCTACCTCACTCGTAGCTGACCATCAAAGGAAGGAAGTCCGCCGTCTCTGGAGAAAGTAGCATACACTCACCGCGATATTCTTGGGAGATGTGGGGCGGACGTGACAGGCAAGAGCGACACACAACTAGAACACTAGAGGGGAAAACTAAGACTATGGTGAACTAGAAATAATGATAATAATAATAAGAATAATAGTAATTGTTACGGAGATATCCGTGGTAGGTAGAGGTGAAAGAAGGTGCGGGTGTGAATGGGTTTCAAGCTACGAAATTAACGTGCAATGTAAAATTAATTTAAAATTTAACTAGGTTATATTTTCTTTTCAAAAACAAGAGATAACAATCATAACAGGTACAGAGTAGCAAAAATGTAGGTACAATATTACTGGATTCGGGCTCAGTGCCCTTACTTCATAACTCTTGGGCAATCAGCCCCGCCTTACTCCAAAAAAAAATTTTAGCCAAGGGGCAGAAAACCCCATTCATGCCCAGGAGCACTGGCTCCTAACATTACACATAAAGCCTGCACGAGGCATACAGAAACAAATTTCAAAGAGCGATCCGCTCTCAAAATTGTAAGCCTATCACAAGGCCACACCAAACTCTACCTTCAAGCTGTCCTCCAAGGACGTATTCACAGGGGTAAAATACCCAACCTACGGAGGTCTATTACATGAAAAGAAGGTTGATTACATGACCTCTAAAATAACAATTTGAGAGGAGGCGAACTTGCACTCCTAATACACTTTGTTTTTAAAACCTAATCTGGCTCTGGGCCGCTAACGCAAGGGCTAATCCCATACTACAGAGGTGACTTAGAGAAGAACACTTTACATTACATAAACGAAGAATAGTTTGAGAAAATAAGTTCACCTCAAAACAAATGTGAGTGGGAGCTCGAGAGGGTTAGCACTCTCTATCCCAATATGTAGCTTTACAAGAAAAAGATGAAAAGAGTAATTACATTTTAGGAAAAGGTTACATGATGGAAATGCTTCGAACCCGCCGCGAGTGTTAAACTGCCGACCTAGCAAGAAAAGAAGTTATTAATAGGCCATTACCTGGTGTTGAACGGCTGAAGAAGAAAGAGGCGCTTCCCGCCTCCTGCTATGTACTTAATACACTGAAAGATGGAACAGAAGTGGCCCGGAGACCCCAAAATCAGCAGTTTATATACTCTCGCGGAAGTTTCTAGGCGTTAGGGAAATGAAAAGACCCTCCCACAATGTTTTTATTGGATAGGACCCCGCAACAGATACAAGTTGGGGGAAGATACACCAGATTGGTCAGAAATTACTAAAAGAAATTCGGGATTGGATAAATCTAAAACAAGGGGAAAAAGGGGGGTATACAGCCAACTTAAACAATAACAGAAAGAAATTTAACAAGAAACAAACTTTTGAAATAAAAATTTCTCCAACAAAATAGTTCTTTGACTCCGCACTAGGGTGCGCTATTGTTGATCTTCAGTAGTGTCCTCTAGAAGAGAAAGTTCACACTTCTTACTTCAAGCGAAACTAAAACACATCAAAAGTGACACAGTTCAAAAACTCAAAATTTTCCACGTGGTGACATCTTCTGAGAAAGTAGAGAATTAATAGAATAGATAAAGTTCAACCTTCCTCCAGAAGAGGAGTTTCAACTGGCGCAACTTTTAAATAAACGGTGTAGAGGTGTACCGCCCGGTACAGACCTCCCCCCCCCCCCCCAAAAGTTCCTCCAGGGGTGACACATGAAATCAGTTTGAAACAAAGTCCAAGTAATGATGTTGATACGAAGATAGATAGCAGAAGCATTTACAAGATTTCTTAATTCAGTTTCAAAATGTTGTTGTTGCAGGTGAATGAAAGTCTTTATGTTTGTAGAATTTGAATTTCTGAAGATAAACTTTTAATACTTAAAGGTGAAGAAAAATTTTGCAATGTCCACCAAATATTGTTGTTGAATTCCCAAGAGTAGTTATTGCTTATGGTGACTGTCCATGTAGTTGATGTAGATTGAGTCGGATGGCCAGACCGGCCGTTGCAGCTTGCGTCCAACGGAGGCCGCTCGGACCCCTCAAGTACCCTGAGATACCGCTCGCCCGCACTATGAGGGGAGCAGAGGTGTTGAAGTACGCCGCGCCCGCGGTGAACAGATACAGGCTGCGGGCATGTAGCAGGTCGTGCGCCGCACATCAGCCTTGGCCGGGAGGAGAGCTCCGGCTCGCCGTGCACATGTCGTCCTCGCTGGAGAGGAGGGGGCCCATCCCCCTCCCCAGTCGCTGCACGGCGCTGCGCGGCTGCGGGGGCGCTGAAACATTAAAGCTAGGCGGCAGAATTGTGTTGGACTATCATCTTCTTTGAGGGTACAGGCTTGTGGAGAGGTTGAGGGGCCAGCGGCGTGTAGATATCCATGGCATTTACTATTATGAAGCCACATTGTAAGGTGGAGCAGGAGACGGGAGCGTGGTAATGGCCGTGGCAAGAACAGGATGGCAGTTTAACGGGTCGGGGCAGGTTTTACACAAGGCTTACATCTAAAACCAAAATATTACAGAAGGGGCAGAATGCCTTAAAGGTGAAACTCAAAAAAATATAACCTTCATATCCTTTCAAAATAATATGAAGCAAGTTAACACAGAAATTACACCGGTTTCACCTGGGACAGGTGAACTCTAAATATCCTCTCGGTGGCTGGATTACTTAGCAATAAGGTAACCGGCGTAAGAAAATCGAGAATGATACAAGGCCCATGAAATCTGGGGGCAAGCTTGCCCGCGGGAACAAAATTTTTGACCATAACCTGGTCACCTACCTTCAAAGTGGTGGGTCTCCGTCCACGATCATACCTTTCCCTAACCTTTTCATGAGACACTTTAAGATTGGCTTTAGCCTTCTTCCAAAGATCTTTAATGTTATCCGGATCTATTGTCTCGGGTAAAATGTCATTCAAAGACCAGAGGTTAGAGAGCGGCGAGTTGGGAACAAACTTGAACATCAAAGAAGCTGGAGTAAACTTGTGAGATTCATGAACCGCCGAATTCAAAGCAAAAGCTATCCAATGCAGGGACGTGTCCCACCTGGAAGGATCTTCATGATGATAGGCAATGAGTGCGGACCTGAGATTACGGTTAACCCGTTCAGCCAGAGATGGTTGAGGGTAATAAGCAGAAGTAGTTACATGAGAGATGGACAAGTCAAAACAGAATTTACGAAATAAATTTGATGTGAACGCCTTAGCATTATCAGATACAATATATTGACACGGACCAAAAGAAGCAAAAATAGAATTTAAGCAAGTAATGGTTGACTGAGCGGTAGCCAGCTTAGTCGGAAATAACCAGGAAAATCTTGTAAAACCATCTACACACACAAAGATGAACTTGTTGGCATTGCCCTTTGACTGGGGGAAGGGTCCCACATAATCAATATACAGGCGTTCCATGGGGCGCGACGCTTGATGAGAAGACAAAAGGCCTACCTTAGTGGACATGGTGGGTTTACTGATCAAACAAGATTTACAAGCTTTTACGAGTTCCCGAATTTCACCGTCCATACCTTTCCATATGAACATTTCACGAATCTTTTCACGAGTTTTAAAGATTCCAAGATGCCCCCCCAATGGGGTCTCATGATAGTATTTGAAGATCATAGGTACAAGAACCGCTGGAACAACAACTTTCATCAACTTATCATGCCTCGAAGGGCAACATAGAACACCATTCCTCAGAACATAAGGGACAGCATGTTCCCCAGAAGAAAGGGTTTCCATTATCGGAGCCAGCGTAGGATCTTCACGTTGGTATTTCTCGATATCCCTAAAGAGCATGGGAGCATCGGTTAGGATGGCATTAACCTCGGATAGTATGGACTCGGAAGGTGATGAACTGTCGACCGGTTCATGGGTCTCGACCTCGTTTGAAAACATACGGCTGAGTCCATCAGCCACAACATTTTCGGTACCTCTGATATGCCTGACATCGAATTGGAAGGCGGAAATACGGATGGCCCAACGGGCTATACGACCAGTACGACGCGGTCTACCTAAGACCCAGCTTAAGGCTTGGTTATCTGTCTCCAGGTCGAATTTGACATGTTCCAGATAGAGACGGAACTTTTCTAAGGCGAATAAGACTGCCAACCCTTCGAGCTCATAGATGGAATACTTGGCTTCTTGAGCCGATAGAGTCCTAGATGCATAGGCGATGGGACGCCTCCCTAGTTCAGTCTCTTGAAGAAGGACTGCAGCTACAGCTGACGACGACGCGTCCGTTTGGACGATGAATTTCTTCGAGAAATCAGGCATAGCAAGTACAGGGGCATTACAGAGAGCTAATTTAAGATCTTCGAAAGCGGCTTGTTGAGAAGGTCCCCACTCGAATTTGATGCCTTTCCTACGAAGAAGGTTTAAGGGCGCCGCTCTATTAGCGAAGTTAGGAATAAACTTCCTGAAGAAATTCACCATACCAATGAATCTAGCGATACCTTTGATGTCCTTAGGAGGTTTAAAATCACGGATGGCCTGTGTTCTAGAATGATCGACAGCTACCCCATCGGGTGACACAATATGCCCTAGGAATGACATAGAGGGCTTAGCAAAGGCAACCTTGGACAACTTGACAGTTAACCCAGCCTTACGAAGGCGATTCAGAACTTCTCGCAGATGATCTAGATGTTCTTCAAAAGTCTCGGAAAATACGACGACATCATCCAAGTAGTGATATAAGTACTCAAATTTGATGTCGGAAAAGACCCTATCTAGTAGCCTAGTGAGCACAGCTGCCCCCGTGGGGAGCCCGAAAGGCACGCGGTTATATTCGTATAAGTTCCAGTCCGTGGCAAACGCTGTAAGATGTTTAGACTCTTCGGCAAGGGGAATTTGATTATAGGCCTGATTCAAGTCCAAGATGGTGAAGAACTTGGCCTTACGAAACCATGAAAAGCAAGAATGAAGGTCGGGAAGGGGCACAGATTGCAACACCACCTTCCGATTGAGAGCCCTGTAATCAATGACAGGCCTGAAGCCTCCTTGGGGTTTCGGGACTAGAAAAATAGGCGAAGAATACGCTGACTTAGAGGGCCTAATAATACCATCCTTCAACATCTGATCGATGATTTCTTTCAGAGCCTTCATTTTAGGTGGAGATAGCCTATACGGTGGAAAACGGACAGGAATCGAATCCGTGACCTCAATTTTGTATTCAATAAGGTCAGTAACACCAAGAGTATCAGAGAACACCTCGGGAAACGACTGACACAGTTTCCGAATACTATCAGCCTGCTCCTCAGGTAGATGTCTAAGGTCTAACAACATCTCATCCTGGGTAGGCGAAATAGATGAACATGATACAGAATTACACTTTAACAAGGGAATTCTACAATTGGACGCAAATTTGAATGTGCACGACCTACTCTGGAGATCGAGCACAAGACCAGTGTGAGAAATGAAGTCCGCTCCCAATATGATGGGGCAAGACAAGTGCTTAGCCACAAACAGTTTGATTTTCCATGTAAATTTAAAAATACGAATTTTGACCAGTACGGAACCTAGAATTTCTAATGGCGATGAATTAGCCGAAACATATTGAATAAGAGCTGAGACATGGTCAGGTAGTTTACAAACAGATTTCAATTTAGAATACCATTCAGCCGAAATAATCGAACAAACACTGCCTGAATCTAAGAGAGCTGTTATAGGCTCGTTATTTAACTCAATCTTAAGAAAAGGAACAGGTGCGGGGGTATCCGCCGCAATCCTAAGACATTCTTTAGGGCATTCAAAAGATGAATTTGAAGGCTGATTGTTCTCTGCATTTACAACCTGTTTACTAGGGGCTGAGTCTCGGGAAGATGGATTAGTCGACTCAGCCGATGCCACTAGTCACTTTTTATTATTGGCATAGGTGGAATTTGCACCAGAAGTTGAGCAGGAGGGGGTGCTATTTGAGTTTGGGCAATTTTTGGCGATATGTGAGAAGGCCCCACACTTAAAACAGCCTTGTGATGAACCAGCTCCATTATTTGCCCTACTAGACTTGATCAGAGGACACTTATTGCGCAGATGGTCAGGCGACCCGCAAGCATAACATTTACGAGGGGTGACTGATCGGCGAGGTGGAAGCCGAGTATTACTAAAAGAAGGCGGGGGTTCTTTTGCCACACGCAAGGAATCGGCATACCTAACTCCTTCCGCAGAGACGGCTAATGCTTCCAGTCCAGAGAAGGTTTGCGGGCACGCCGCGAAACACAAATATGACCTGTAGGGTGGTGAAATCCCTTCGACAATAGCTTGCACGATCTGATCCTCAGGGAATTGGAGAGCAAACACCCTAGTATAAAACTTAATATCTTGGATGAAGTCTGCCAGGTTTTCATCCAAGCGCTGTACCCGATAATAGTATTTCTGAATAAGAGATGACCTCGCGCGGGCAGGAATAAAATTTGCAAGCAGATGTGCATGGAAATCTTCGATAGATGACTGTTCAGCTATGGCTCTTACTATTTTATCTGAGAGAACCCCAATAGCATAAGGATAGATAATTTGCAAAATTTGACATGGGGAAAGAGAAAACACAAGGGCATGATCCTGAAATTCCACTAGAAATCTTAAAAATGAAATTACGTCACTGGTGGTATTAACGGAAAACTTGGATATACCTCTGAGCAACATTGCCAATGGATGAGGCAAGCTGCTAAACCCGGGCGACATAGTAGGTAAAGGTTTCAATGGCAAGGAAGTTAATTCAGCACGTACATTGTTCAACGATGTGCGGCGTTCAGACTCGTTGTCCAATGGGGCAGAGATAGTTTGAGCAGCAACGGTTATCCTATTGCCTTCTCCCTTAGCAGGTTCTTCCTCCCTACTTACATTCACTATGGTGGGCTGATCAGATTTGGGAGGAACTTCCCCAGTTAACAATTGAGTGACTTTACTAGACAATTCAGAGATAGTTTCAAGGAGCGTATTAGCTTGCTTCCTCTGAACGTCATTCACCTTCAGAGACAACAGATCATTAACTCTATTTGAAAAGTGATATAATCTGCCTTGCACACGCTTAATTTGATTAGGAGACGGATCATTTTCATCAAAAAAACTAACTACGGAAGCTAGCCCAGTAATATTCTCCGTGATCGTGGAAAGAGAGTCGTCAATTTCTTTCTCTCCCAAATTGGGGATGGAAATGGGCAAATCAAGGGACTCTCTAAGCTTGTTAGTGTCTATTGCAACCGTGCCTCCAGATTGAACGTTTCTGATAGTTAACTCGTATATCAACTCCTCTTTGCGCAAATAGTTAAGGAGGAGAACATCGCGAGGGCCGGACATGATGACAGAACAATTAAAAAAAACTCAAAAAATTCCAGCAACTGAGAAAATTGTTAGAGTTCGAATTAAAGCAATGTTTAGCCGTCAAAAGGGGCTAAATTGAGACCCATTCAACCACGCTCTGCTACCACTTGTTACGGAGATATCCGTGGTAGGTAGAGGTGAAAGAAGGTGCGGGTGTGAATGGGTTTCAAGCTACGAAATTAACGTGCAATGTAAAATTAATTTAAAATTTAACTAGGTTATATTTTCTTTTCAAAAACCAGAGATAACAATCATAACAGGTACAGAGTAGCAAAAATGTAGGTACAATATTACTGGATTCGGGCTCAGTGCCCTTACTTCATAACTCTTGGGCAATCAGCCCCGCCTTACTCCAAAAAAAAATTTTAGCCAAGGGGCAGAAAACCCCATTCATGCCCAGGAGCACTGGCTCCTAACATTACACATAAAGCCTGCACGAGGCATACAGAAACAAATTTCAAAGAGCGATCCGCTCTCAAAATTGTAAGCCTATCACAAGGCCACACCAAACTCTACCTTCAAGCTGTCCTCCAAGGACGTATTCACAGGGGTAAAATACCCAACCTACGGAGGTCTATTACATGAAAAGAAGGTTGATTACATGACCTCTAAAATAACAATTTGAGAGGAGGCGAACTTGCACTCCTAATACACTTTGTTTTTAAAACCTAATCTGGCTCTGGGCCGCTAACGCAAGGGCTAATCCCATACTACAGAGGTGACTTAGAGAAGAACACTTTACATTACATAAACGAAGAATAGTTTGAGAAAATAAGTTCACCTCAAAACAAATGTGAGTGGGAGCTCGAGAGGGTTAGCACTCTCTATCCCAATATGTAGCTTTACAAGAAAAAGATGAAAAGAGTAATTACATTTTAGGAAAAGGTTACATGATGGAAATGCTTCGAACCCGCCGCGAGTGTTAAACTGCCGACCTAGCAAGAAAAGAAGTTATTAATAGGCCATTACCTGGTGTTGAACGGCTGAAGAAGAAAGAGGCGCTTCCCGCCTCCTGCTATGTACTTAATACACTGAAAGATGGAACAGAAGTGGCCCGGAGACCCCAAAATCAGCAGTTTATATACTCTCGCGGAAGTTTCTAGGCGTTAGGGAAATGAAAACACCCTCCCACAATGTTTTTATTGGATAGGACCCCGCAACAGATACAAGTTGGGGGAAGATACACCAGATTGGTCAGAAATTACTAAAAGAAATTCGGGATTGGATAAATCTAAAACAAGGGGAAAAAGAGGGGTATACAGCCAACTTAAACAATAACAGAAAGAAATTTAACAAGAAACAAACTTTTGAAATAAAAATTTCTCCAACAAAATAGTTCTTTGACTCCGCACTAGGGTGCGCTATTGTTGATCTTCAGTAGTGTCCTCTAGAAGAGAAAGTTCACACTTCTTACTTCAAGCGAAACAAAAACACATCAAAAGTGACACAGTTCAAAAACTCAAAATTTTCCACGTGGTGACATCTTCTGAGAAAGTAGAGAATTAATAGAATAGATCAAGTTCAACCTTCCTCCAGAAGAGGAGTTTCAACTGGCGCAACTTTTAAATAAACGGTGTAGAGGTGTACCGCCCGGTACAGTAATAATAATGAATGTGCCAAGATATGGCGAGCGTAGCGAACGAGAAGGAAGTGGTGGGCCTGTGGGGCTGGACAGATAAGCACTCGAATCAAAGTGCCAAAACTTTATAAATATAAATAATTTAAATTTGCCTTGTTTTGATGATATGCTTCACACCTTAATCATAAACTCTGTCAGACTCTTTATCCAATATATAATAAGAACACTCTAGTATAATATAGGCTATAATTTACAAATGTCACACAAGGTAACCCAGGGAACCAGCCCAGGTAATTTAAAAATACAGTTAATACAAGCTTAAAGAAGAAGGTATCCCACTTCATATAATTGCCAATTAACAACAGGTAGTTCTAGAAAATCACGTGTCTAACACGTGCCTGTTACACTATAGGCAAGCACGAGATTATAATAACATCATCCAACCAGCTCTTAGAACTGCGGAGAAACTCTTCTAGTTTCCAACAGATGCGAATTAAAACACACTTTACATAGCATTACACGGAGGTGCGTAAAACCTTGCTGCTTCATCATAAGGAACCTCAAATAACATTACCTGTGGCTTTACAATTCTTAATCAAGGACTTTACAATTTAAACATCCCCATGCAGGGGGTTCGACATGCCTCATCAAACAAACTGCCACGGCAGAAGTGAAAAATAGTACAAGAAATAACGAGCATTATCCCTACATAAACGCACTAACTACTCTTTTACAAGTGAATGTTACAAATTAGTTTTTGCGCAAACCTAACAACTCGATTTCATTTCTTTACTAAAAGGGGTCCAACCACCTCATACCCTTTCTTACTTGGTAAGACATCAAGGAACTATAGAAATTTCAGCTCCTACCTCCATGTCAGTGGAACCCAGTTCGACCTCCACACGGCACCGGCTCGTAGTGTGTCGCCTTCAAGCACGAGAAGCAGAAAGTTCTCTCTGAGTTCGCCGCAGGGGCGAGGTCACGTGCCGAGCGAGTCAACAAAGATTGGATCCCCCGCGAGGGGCAGGGGAAGTAGCCCAAAGACATGGTGGCATGAGAAGAGGGGAAATGCTTCCAGAGTGGGAGAGATCCACTTCCTCTGGAGCAAAGAATGACACTTTATTAAGGGAAGGAAGGCAGGCTAAGAAATGAATACATAAAATATACATATACAAGAAAACAATTAGAAATATAAGGTTACACGTAAGTTTAGAGCCTGGCCAGGCTGAATAAAATACCTAGGGCCGGGAGAGACTTCCACGGCACAATAATAATAATAATAATAATAATAATAATAATAATAATAATAATAATAATAATAGGTGCTCGAATCCCACCGTCGGCAACACTGAAGATGTTTTTCCGTGGTTTCCGATTTTACCCTTCTCTGCAACAGAGGTAGAGTATCGACCTTCACAACACAGGGTCGTGGGTGGAAACCAGGTGTTTTGTGTTTGGTGGTCAGAACGCGAAGGGCGAAGGTACAACCGCTAAATATTGCCGGACAGCAGAATCATTCTTATAATGTAACTTATGTAACTTACAATTTATGATACAATATAATTTCAGATGCGACGTTGCGTCCTAACAGTTCCATCTTTAAAGTCTTGGTTATGGATCGTAAGATGCGAAGGTAAGAACGACATGCGCTCTTGAAAGTACATAATGAGAAAATCTGTAGGATTTTATGAAGACTATAGATTATTAAACACATTTTTGGATGTTTACGAGATGATTATAGTTCAACCTAGATCGTTTCAATAAGACATAATGAAACAACGCTGATAGAATGAATATTTGCGAGGGAAAACTATAAATTTCAGTTATTGTTAAGATTAAAAAAAGCTTCTTCATTACGCTGATGGAACGTAGGCTTCCCATCACTGCTCCGGGGGTTAAATCTACGATCACTTTAGATAGCGTTTATGCTGGACAAAGCTGGCGTTCAAAATATTATTTCTGATTTCTTCATATTTATATCAGCATCACTGTTTGAAACAATTTCATTTGTCATTTATTAATATTTTATACCCAGGGGGCCAGGGCACACAATTTCCTTTCTTTGGCAGTAGCTATGGTTCATTCTTGAGCCCTATCACTTCATAAGGGGTGTATGTCGGGGAAACGTGGGGTGAGACAGTTTTTTTTTTCTATTTTCACTGGTCATTCTTTATTCAACAAATTCGCTAAATTTAATTTGCCATCAATTAATCTTTGTCCGCAAAAGCACGTCAGATCTCGCATTCGGCAGTATTTTCTTCCTTTAGCGGTATTTCATTCTTCATTCATTCTATTCCTAACCCTGTCAGTTAGCTACAACCAAGCTGTGGATATTCTTCATAAGACTGAAAGACTGATTCCATGTTTCCACACTTGGTTTGTAAATTAAGTCAAACTACGTAGTTATACACATTTCACCCACTGATATAAATACGATGCAGGTTTTCTAAATGTGCAAGAAACCAACATTGATAGAGTGAATACTGAGCTCGATAGCTGCAGTCGCTTAAGTGCAGCCAGTATCCAGTATTCGGGATATAGTAGGTTCGAACCCCACTGTCGGCAGCCCGGAAAATGGTTTTCCGTGGTTTCCCATTTTACACCAGGCAAATGCTGGGGCTGTACCTTAATTAAGGCTATGGCCCCTTCCTTCCCACTCCTAGCCCTTTCCTGTCCCATCGTCTCCGTAAGACCTATCTGTGTCGGTGCGACGTAAAACAACTTGCAAAAAAAATGATAGAGTGAAATTTTTTATATATTAATTTCAAAATCTCAGTACTACAGATATTCACAGACATTCCTTGAACTTGGAAATAACCCCCTGCGGTAGCAGATGCTTAAGACAGCTGTCAAAGCACTTCTACTCCCGGCGGGGTATCTCCACGGCGCAAATTTTACTCGGCGCAACTCATACAGAACCGTCTCAGAGGGGGTGTGTTCACTGCTTGTAGGCTCACAACAGCAATACTGTTTTCTTAACATGGAATGAGCTATAGTGTTAATTTGGTGCATCAGTTACTTTCCACCCTACATATACTGGAATGTGCTTTGAGTATGTAACATGATCTCACGGAATTTTATGATATTTTTAGCGCATGAATTTTAATGCCGAGAGTGTCCCAGGACATGTTCGGCTGGCCATATCTGTAGCTGCTTTTCTGGGTACACCCCATGGGAGTGAGCTATATATATCATGCTACTGTGTGAGGGCTTAGGTGTAATTGTACGGGCTAGGAATAGCAAGGAAGTGTTCATGGCCGTGAGACAGGTACCATCCCGGCATTTGGATGGAGATGGGGACGGGGGATTCGAACCCAGCCGTCTCCTGAAGTAATCGTAACATGCAGTGCCGTAAGGCCGTGAGATAACCTGCTTGGTACCTTCTCGCAGACATGGAAACGCAGCTCCATGTATTGGCATGTTGTAGGATATTTCGTGTGGGTTTCCCTCGGGAGTATTACGTAAATTAGGAACAGTAGCTCTTACAGGAGTGGTCCAAGTGACATTGCGCTTAATGCTGGTACATCGCAATAAATTCTTCAAAAGCAACTTAGGAAGATGCTGGTCTGTCATTTCTGTTTCCCGAAAATCCAAGGACTGATCCGGATTATTCAAAGAACTGCATTGATAGATAAGATAACTGTAAAACAAATATAATATTTGTTAAAGTATGTTTTGTACAATTGGCTTTACGTTGCACCGACACAGATAGGTTGTATGGCGACAATGGGACAGGAAAGGGCTAGGAGTTAGAAGAAAGCGGCCGTGGCCTTAATTAAGGTGCAGTCCCACCATTTGACTCGTGTGAAAATGGGGAAACCATGGAAAACCATCTTCAAGGCTGCCGACAGTGGGGTTCGAACCCACTATCTCCCTAATGCAAGCTCGCAGCTGCACGATCCTAACCCTGCATCCAACTCACTCGGTCTTTAAAATATAACTAAACTTGTGTTATTCTAGTATTCGGTATAGAATTACATGACTGTACATTTCCCTTCACACTTTTAGAGTTTTGACCTTAAAATAACGCTTGCGGTATTTATGTCCCCTGTTTGCTTTCTCTGGGGCAAGAAATCTCACTGTTTACGGCATTCTAAATTATAAATTTCAGTGATTTAGTTTTCAATTACGAGTTCTTGAGATGGTTTTAGATATTACCTTTATGTGTAATGTAATGGCGACATCAGTACTTCTAAACCTGTCACGGCATCGTTGGGGTTGTTCTATGTGAAGGCTTATTTCAGAGTATATAATGAAATGTTGGGCACGGTTTGCAGTAATATTAGTTCGCTATTTTAAGATAATTTGAACAGAACAAAGAACAATTCAATTCCCTACATGGCAAGCGATAGTACATATTTTTGGTCTTTTTTCTAACCCTTTCTGGTTCTGATTTGCCTCACTTTATCTTGTATGATGAAATAGCTCATTTAAATGAAAACTGGGTTGTCAACACCGGTCGCTTCCGGCACGGTTACAGATTATGCGGTCGCTAGTAGCACGGGTCGCATCTGACACGACACCCTTTAATCGCAATGACCGTCCGTTCGCGAAGAGTTGGCGTGGAGCGTGGTGAACGGATACGTTGCGCGCAATAATAAAACTCGTAGAAGTCAGAATATTAACGTGACTGTGGTGAGGAAGCGCTATAATGTGGCGTGCCTTTTATCACGTCGTGACGGAAGAGCTGAGATTCTGGGAACTGAATGGTCTGTGCGGTATGACTGTCCATTGTCTTGTCATTAATCGGAATGACACGAGCGGAAGTCAGAAATTGGTGAGAGAGAGATAGGAATCCGACGACTTGGAAGCAATTCGTCCTTTGTCAGAATCTACAGTAATTAGGTAAGATGCCTTTTTTGAATTGTCTTTCATTTTGCATCTACGAAATTATACTTCCCTTCTAGAATTAAATTTAATTGAAATATTAAATATCAAAAGTGTCAATTTTTTCTTATGTGCTGCTGTGAATAATTTATTACGGATTTACATTTTGGGCATAATCTCAAATCCATCAACCTTCCATAATGTATTTCTTTTCTGAGGTGTTAAATATCCAGATGTGAAATATTATTTATTTGTTAGTTATTCCTCGCGGATAATGAATATAATTTTCTTCGTAATCAATATCATAATTGCATTTGATCTACATTTTGAAATCAGTTGCACCCAGAAAAAGTCTCATGTAATCGCGGCAATGACAGTTCCTAGATAACCCCACGTGGCTCTTATCATGTGCTCGGAAGTAGCCCGGTCATTCTTCAATTGCGGATGGATACATGCTGTTACACCAGCTTCAGTTCTCTCGCTGACGACAGAATAGTGCTCCCCTTATGAAAAATTTGCGTGGTACAATCTCGAGACCTCGTACTTTGTATCTGTTACGGAGTTATCCGTAGTAGTTAGAGGTGAAAGAAGGTGCGGGCGGGAATAGGTCTCAACTTACGAAATTAAAGTTAATTTAAAACATTAACAAAGGTTATATTTTCTTTTCAAAATCAACAGCTGACAACAAATAACAAAGATGTAACAGGTACCAAGTAGCAAGTTAACAATTTAAGAATTTACAGAGCCCAAGATTAATTTCTGAACTCTCAGCTCACCACCACAATGGCTAAAGGGCAGAAAACCCCTAAGTACAAGGAGCACTTGCTCCTAATTCCAATGTTAAGATGAAAAGAGCAGACCCGCTCTCAATTTTACCAGCCTGTCAAAGGCTAAAACAACCTTTATTCCTAACTGCCCTTAAGGCACACATACCGTGAAACAGGGGTATCTTGTACCCAACCTACAGGGCCTTCACATGAAGAAAACAAACAATGGGTTAATTAAATGACCCAAAAAACAAATTGACTGGAGGCGTAGCTTGCACTCCTACATGAAACTTCTTAAAACCTAGGTGGCACTCGGCCAGTTATACAGGGGCTAATCCCATACTAGGGACGTGACTAGTTGGTAAATAAGTTTTAGACTTTAAGAAGGAAGAGAAAATTGGTTACGAAAATATAGTCACCTCAAATTCAAAATGAAGGGGAGTTCGAGAGGGTTAAGCACTCTCTATCCCAACTTGCGGCTAATTTGCATGAATGCAGTAAGGTTTACATTAAAAAGGATTCGAACCTTCCCCCGCGGGTTAAAACTGCTGAGCTAGCAAGAAATAAAGTTATTATTAAGATCCATTACGTTGTGGATGAACTGCTGCATGGAGAAAGAGGCGCTTCCCGCCCCCTGCTATATATGTTCACACACTGCGAAAGATGTTACTGAAGTGGCCCCGAGACCAACAGATCAGCAGTTTTTATACCCTCGTGGAAAATTCGAGACCTTTCAAGAATGAAGAGGACACACCCCTTCAACTTTATTGGTAGACAAGGAATTACACATGGAAACCTGAGGAAGAAAGCTATGATTAGAGGAAAATTAATTACAGAAATTACCCATTTGTCAAATTCAAAACTGGCGGAAAGAGAAGGGTTATACTGCCAACCCAAACAATGACTGAAAGAAATTTAACAAAGAACAAACTTATGAATACCAAATTTCTTCAAAACAAAATTAATTAATTCCTTCACTTCGCACTAGGGTGCACAATTGTAGTTCTTAAGTAGTGCCATCTAGAAGAGAATGTTCACACTTCTTACTACAGAGCAAACAAATACAAATCGAAACAGACATAGTTCAGAACACTTCAAAATTTACAGTAGAGACATCTTCCGAGAAACTTTTGATTTAATACAGATTGTTAAAGTTCAGGCTTCCTCCTGTAGAGGGATTTCAACTGGCGTAATATTTGAATTCGCGGCGTGAAGGTGTACCGTCCGGTACAGACTCCCCCCCCCAAAAGTCCTTCCAAGGGGATGACACAGGAGAAAACAAAAAATTTGTTAAAGAAAAGTCCAAGTTTTTGTTGAGGAGTTGAAGAATTTAGAAGAGAAAATCAGAAGTTAGTTTGATATGAGTGGGATTAAATAAAATCCAGTTTTTAAACTTTTGTAGTAGATTTGATGAAAAGGTCTCTATGGTTGTAGTAGTTGAATTCTTTCATTCTTTCTTTCATTCTTGGAAGAAGAGAAATCTTTTTTCTAAGTCCACCAGATGTTGATGTTTTAATCCACAAACGTAGTAATTGTTGATATGAAATGTACATGTAGCTGAGTAAGTGCATTAGTTGTTGATTAAGTCTGACGGCCAGACCAGTCGCCGCTGCTATTGTCCAGAGGAGGCCGCTCGGACCCCTCAAGTACCCTGAGATACACCTCTCCCGCTACTATGAGAGGGGTAGTGGTGGTGAAGCACGCCGCACACGCGGCGATGTTTACAGACCGCGGGCAGTTAGCAGGTGGTGGAAGGAGGGCTCCGACTCGCCGTACACTGGTTGAACTCACTGGAGTAGAGCGGGCCCGTACTCCACCAGAGTGGCACGGCTGCGGGGACACTGAAACATTACGATCTCGGCGGCAGAATTTTTGTTGGACAGAAATGTTTTTAGGGTACAGAGTTTGTGGTGAGGCTGAGGGGCCAGCGGCGTGGAGGTTTTTATTTCATTTTAATTAGCCACTGGTGTGTTTGAGCAGGAGACGGGAGCTTGGTAATGGCCTAGGTGGATAGGACAGCAGTTCAACTGACGGGGGAAGTTATACAATGAATACTCAAATACAAAGAACATGATTCAAAGGGCAGAAGGCCTCAACATGAAACCCAAAATATAACCTTCAGATTTCTTTCAAAAGTTAAAAATATAAAAACCAGCTAAGTTAGCACGGAAATTACACCGGTTTCACCTGCGACAGGTGAACCCTAAAGATCCGCTCGGTGGCTGGATTGCTTAATAATAATGTAACGGGTGTAAGGAAATCGAGAATAATACACGGCCCATGAAATCTGGGGTCACGTTTGCCCGCGGAACAAAATTCTTGACCATTACTTGGTCGCCTACCTTCAAATTGGTGGGTCTCCGTCCACGATCATATCTTTCCCTAACCTTTACACGAGACACTTCAAGATTGACCTTGGCCTTCTTCCAAAGATCTTTAATGTTCTCCGGATCTATTCTCTCAGGTAGAATGTCACTAAGAGTCCAAAGGTTAGAGAGCGGCGTGTTGGGAACAAACTTGAACATCAAGGAAGCTTGTGTAAACTTATGAGATTCATGAACCGCCGAATTCAAAGCAAAAGCCAACCAATGCAAGGACGTGTCCCACCTAGAATGATCTTCATGATGATAGGCAATAACAGCCGACCTCATGTTACGATTGACCCGTTCAGCAAGAGAAGGTTGAGGATAGTAAGCAGAAGTAGTTACATGAGAGATGGACAGATCAAAACAGAATTTACGAAATGGATTAGATGTGAAAGCCTTAGCATTATCAGGCACAATATATTGGCAAGGACCAAAAGAAGCAAAGATAGAATTTAAACAGGAAATGGTGGACTGAGCGGTAGCCAGCTTAGTCGGAAATAACCATGAAAATCTAGCGAAGTCATCTGCACACGCAAGGATGAATTTATTGGCATTCCCCTTTGACTGGGGAAGGTTCCAACGTAGTCAATATACAGGCGTTCCATTGGGCGCGACGCTTGATGAGAAGACAAAAGCCCTTGCTTAGTGGACATGGTGGGTTTACTAAGCCAAAAAGATTTACAAGCTTTAACTAGTTCACGAATCTCACCGTCCATACCCTTCCAGATGAACATTTCACGGATCTTTTCACGGGTTTTGAAGATGCCTAAATGCCCCCCAATGGGGTCTCACGGTAGTATTTGAAGATCATAGGTACAAGAACAGCTGGAACTACCACTTTCATCTTTTGATCATGCCTCGACGGGCAACATAAAACACCAATCCTCAGCACATAAGGGACAACATGTTCCGCAGAAGAAAGTGTTTCCATGATAGGGGCCAGCGTCGGATCTTCACGTTGATATATCTCAGGATCCCTAAACAACATGGGAGCATCGGTTAGAATGGCATTCACTTCGGGTCGTATAGACTCGGGAGGTGAAGAACTATCGACCAGTTCATGGGTCTCCATATCATTGGAAAACATGCGGCTTAGACCGTCAGCAACCACGTTTTCAGTACCACGAATATGTCTCACGTCAAACTGGAAGGCAGAATTTATAATGGGCCAGCGGGCTATACGACCCGTACGACGCGGCCTAGCTTAGACCCAGCTTAAGGCTTGGTTATCTGTCTCCAAGTCGAATTTGACATGTTCCAGATAGAGACGGAACTTTTCTAAAGCAAATAAGACTGCCAAACCTTCGAGCTCATAGATGGAATACTTGGCTTCTTGAGCCGATAGAGTGCTAGAGACATAGGCGATGGGACGCCTCCCTAGTTCAGTCTCTTGAAGAAGGACTGGCACTACTGCGGATGATGACGCGTCGGTTTAGACGATGAATTTCTTCGAGAAATCAGGCATATTAAGAACAAGGGCATTACAGAGAGGTGATTTAAAATCTTCAAAAGCGGCTTGTTGAGAAGGTCCCCACTCAAATTTGACGCATTTCCTACGAAGAAGGTTCAAGGGCGCCGCTCTGTTAGCGAAGTTAGGAATAAATTTCCTGAAGAAATTCACCATGCCAATGAACCTAGCAATACCTTTGATGTCCTTAGGAGGCTTGAAGTCACGGATGGCCTGTGTTCTAGAGTGATCGACTGCAACACCATCGGGCGACACAATATGCCCTAGGAATGACATGGAAGGCTTAGCGAAGGCGACCTTGGACAACTTCACAGTTATCCCAGCCTTACGAAGGCGATTGAGAACTTCTCTCAGATGATCTAGGTGTTCTTCGAAGGTCTCCGAAAATTTGACGACATCATCAAGATAGTGGTACAAGTACTCAAACTTGATGTCGGAGAAGACCCTATCTAGCAGTCTCGTAAGCACAGCTGCTCTCGTGGGGAGCCCGAAAGGCACGCGGTTGTATTCATACAAATTCCAATCAGTGGCGGAAGCCGTCAGGTGTTCAGATTCCTCTGCTAACGGTATCTGATTATAAGCCTGGTTAAGATGTAAGATGGTAAAGAACTTAGCCTTACGAACCCATGAAAAACAAGAGTGCAGTTCTGGAAGGGGCACAGATTGTAACACCACCTTCCGATTGAGAGCCCTATAATCAATCACAGGCCTGAAGCCACCTTGCGGTTTCGGAACAAGTAAAATAGGCGATGAATACGCCGACTTAGAGGGGCGAATAATGCCATCCTTGAACATCTGATCAATGATCTCCTTCAAAGCCTTCATTTTGGGTGGAGATAGCCTATACGGTGGAAATCTCACAGGGATCGGTTCAGTAACCTCAAACTTATATTCGGTAAGGTCAGTAACGCCAAGAGTATCGGAGAAAACGTCTGGAAACGACTGACACAGCTTACGAATACTCCCTGCCTGCTCCTCAGGTAGATGTCTAAGATCTAACAACATCTCATCCTGGGTAGGCGAAATAGATGAACATGACACAGAACTACACTTCAACAAGGGTATTTTACAATTAGCAGCAAATTTGAATGTGCACGATTTACTCTGAATGTCGAGCATTAGACCAGAGTGAGACATGAAGTCTGCTCCCAATATAATGGGGCAAGACAAGTGCTTTGCCACAAACAGTTTAACCTTCCAGGTAAATTTAGAAATACGAATTTTGGCTTTTAAAGAACCTAAAATTTCTAAAGGAGAATAATTAGCCGAAACATATTGAACCAAAGTCGAACAAAAATCAGGAAGTTTGCAAACAGTTTTCAATTTAGAGTACCATTCAGCCGAAATAATAGAACAAACACTGCCTGAATCTAAAAGAGCAGTTACTGGCTCATTATTCAATTCATTTTTGAGAAAAACAGGTGCGGGGGTATCCGCCTAACCTTTAGACCTTCAAAAGATAAATTTGAAGACTGAGTTTTCCCTGGAATTTCGTCATATTTACTTGGGGCTGAGCCTCGGGAAGATGGGTACGCCGATTCAGCCGAAGCCACTAGTCACTCATTATTATGGGCCTTGGTGAAAGTTGCACCAGAAGTTGAGCAGGAGGGGGTGCTGCTAGCATTAGGGCAGTTCTTGGCAATATGTGACAACGCGCCGCATTTAAAGCAGCTTTGGGATGAACCTGCTCCATTATTTGTCCTACAAGATTTGATCAATGGACATTTATTGCGAAGCTGGTCAGGCGACCCGCAAGCGTAACATTTACGGGGTGTGATGGGTCGGCGAGGTGGAGGCCGAAAACTACTAGAGGATGGAGGGGGTTCTTTCGCGACACGCAATGTATCAGCATATCTAACCCCATCGGCTGATACGGCCAATGCTTCAAGCTCAGAAAAGGTTTGCGGGCATGCCGCAAAACACAAATATGACCTATAGGATTTTGATCTTCGGGAAAATGAAGAGCAAACACCCTGGTATAAAATTTGATGTCCTGGATGAAGTCGGCAAGACTTTCGTCCAGACGCTGTACCCGATAGTAGTGCTTTTGAATAAGCGATGACCTAGCTCGAGCCGGAATGAAGTTTGCGAGAGGGTGTGCGTGAAAGTCTTCAATAGATGACTGTTCAGCAATTGCCCTGACTGTTTTGTCTGAGAGGACACCTATGGCGTACGGATAAATAATTTGAAGAATTTGGGAAGCAGAGAGGGAAAATATTAGGGCATGATCTTGGAACTTGACCAAAATATCAAAAATGAAATTACCTCACTGATGGAGTTAACCGAAAACTTGGAAATACCCCTAAGTAACATTGCTAAAGGATGGGGCAAACTGGTGAAACCCGGGGACGTAGTAGGAAGGGGCCTAAGTGGCGGAGAAGCAGATTCAGAAGGAGCATTATTTAACACGAAGGGTGGAATGGACGTGCGACGATCGGACACCGTTTCTAATGGGGCAGATGTTCGTTGTGTAGCCTCCACAGTACTACCTCCTTCCTCTTTAGAGGGATCCTCCCCATTTACGATATTTACTACCATAGGCTGGTCGGTTTTTGGAATAGCAGATCCAGATAACAAATGGCTAACTTTACTAGACATTTTAGACAGGTTTTCAGCAACAGCACTAGCTTCCTTACCCTGAAGGTCGTTTAACTTCAAGGACAATAGATCACATACCCTATTATAAAAGCGCCACAATCTGGCCTGTACTCTTTTGAGTTGATTAGGAGATGGATCACTTACTTAAAAAAACTAACTACAGATGCTAGCTCAGTAGCATTGTCAGTGATCGTGGAGAGAGCGTCATCTATCTCTTTTTCTCGCAAAGTCGGGATGGTAATAGTCAAATCACGGGAGTCTTTTAACTTATTGGTGTCTATCGCAACCGTGCCTCCAGATTGAACATTCCTGATTGTTAATTCGTAGATCAATTCCTCCTTGCGCATATAGCCGGGGTGGAGGACGTCGCGTGAGCCTGACATGATGACAGAAATGTTTTTAGAAAAATAAAAAAATTCCAGCAACTGAGAAAATTGTTAGAGTTCGAAATGAAAACAATGTTTAGCCATCAAAAGGGGCTAAACTGAGACCCATTCAACCACGCTCTGCTACCACTTGTTACGGAGTTATCCGTGGTAGTTAGAGGTGAAAGAAGGTGCGGGCGGGAATAGGTCTCAACTTAACGAAATTAATGTTAATTTAAAACATTAACAAAGGTTATATTTTCGTTTCAAAATCAACAACTGACAACAAATAACAAAGATGTAACAGGTACCAAGTAGCAAGTTAACAATTTAGGTATTTACAGAGCTCCAAGATTAATTTCTGAGCTCTCAGCTCACCACCACAATAGTTACAGGGCAGAAAACCCCTAAGTACAAGGAGCACTTGCTCCTAATTCCAATGTTAAGATGAAAAGAGCAGACCCGCTCTCAATTTTACCAGCCTGTCAAAGGCTAAAACAACCTTTATTCCTAACTGCCCTTAAGGCACACATACCGTGAAACAGGGGTATCTTGTGCCCAACCTATAGGGCCTTCACATAAAGAAAACAAACACTGGGTTAATTTAATGGCCCAAAAAACAAATTGACTGGAGGCGTAGCTTGCACTCCTACATGAAACTTCTTAAAACCTAGGTGGCACTCGGCCAGTTATACAGGGGCTAATCCCATACTAGGGAGGTGACTAGTTGGCAAATAAGTTTACGACTTTAAGAAGGAAGAGGAAAATGGTTACGA
Source organism: Anabrus simplex (assembly GCF_040414725.1). Taxonomy (NCBI): domain Eukaryota; kingdom Metazoa; phylum Arthropoda; class Insecta; order Orthoptera; family Tettigoniidae; genus Anabrus; species Anabrus simplex. The sequence continues at coordinate 160,669,416 of NC_090269.1, read as the reverse complement.
AAACATAGTCACCTCATGTTCACACACTGCGAAAGATGTTACTGAAGTGGCCCCGAGACCAGAAAATCAGCAGTTTTTATACCCTCGTGGAAAATTCGAGACCTTTCAAGAATGAAAAAGGCACACCCCTTCAACTTTATTGGTAGACAAAGAATTACACATGGAAACCTGAGGAAGAAAACTATGATTGGAGAAAAATTAATTACAGAAATTACCCATTGGTCAAATTCAAAACTGGCGGAAAGAGAAGGGTTATACTGCCAACCCAAACAATGACTGAAAGAAATTTAACAAAGAACAAACTTATGAATACAAAATTTCTTCAAAAAAAGTTCCTTCACTTCGCACTGGGTTGCACAATTGTAGTTCTTAAGTAGTGCCATCTAGAAGAGAATGTTCACACTTCTTACTACAGAGCAAACAAATACAAATCGAAACAGACATAGTTCAGAACACTTCAAAATTTACAGTAGAGACATCTTCCGAGAAACTTTTGATTTAATACAGATTGTTAAAGTTCAGGCTTCCTCCTGTAGAGGGATTTCAACTGGCGCAATATTTGAATTCGCGGCGTGGAGGTGTACCGCCCGGTACAGTATCATAGAAGACAAATTTAACATTTTAATCACCCGCACGTTTTGTCTGTACGTGTCAAATTATTGGTTCATACTTGTTTCTTAATCCCACTCGAGGTATGCCTACACAAAAGCAAAAAAAAATAAATAAATAAATAAACGAACAGTTGTTTCAAATTCTTGTCTGTCTCTCTGCATGTTTGTTACAGCATGCGAGAATGGTTGAAAACAAAGTAATTTGCCATTATTGCATTTTGCACAAACTTGCAAATACCTAGCTTCAGAATTAGTAAATTCTGTCAAAGAAGTGTATGTCGTATATTCGGCCGGAAGGCTGGTCTGATTCTCAACAGGTGAGCCATCAGTTGTCATCCGTTTGTCATGACAGATGCTGGGGAAATGAGGAGTGAAATCGTTTCCCGTTGCTTTCGCCGTCAAGCGAGAAGTTGCTATTGTATATCAGTCTGCAAGCCCACTGGGATGCATGCACAAATGAGCGATAGCTTCACACCATTCATGACAGGGAGTAGCTGCAAAGGGTATGGCATTACTAACATCGCTCATACCTCAGCGGCTCAGCCACATTGATATCGTCAAAGGCAAGGATGAGACTGGGACAGGCCATGCCAGAATATAGGTGTCGACAGCAAAGCCACCTGAGAACTGTACTTAGAAATTCCAATGTCTGATCTTCTATATCTGAGACATTTGAACGGTGCGACTTACAACATTGGACATGCACTTACGAATGAACACTTACCTCATGGCCCCACTGGCTAATCTGACATGAGAATATCATGAGCTTCAACCAATCAACGGTTGCATTTCGCCCGAAAATTATCGATTATGTTCACTTTTTAATAAAAATCCATCATGATAGCGCACTCAAACACCTCTACATACAAGCATATTGTTTGCTGTAATATCGTGCTTCAGTTGTCATGAAGACGTCATGTTTGTAGACTTGCCCCCAAAATGTTGAAATGCAAACATTTAATGTCCGTGCTGACAGTGTTTTTCTCTGTATACCTATTTATTTAATTTCCTTTATATTTGTGCACTTCTATCATCATAACTTATTTACGTTATATGTCCATATTCGCCAAATAGTCACAAAAGAACTCCAGTTTCCTTCTTTAAACAGTGTTCCTCGCAAGTACGAAATTATCGATACAGTTTGGAGTTTTCGATAAGCTTCTCGTCCACGATGCATCTAAAATGGCATGCAACTTCGATTTGAGCAAGAAAAGTTGAGTGGCTTCGTGTAAACAGTTCGAAAAGTTGCACGCGCCACTCGAATTCTCCGCAACTTCCAAGTTGCGTGCGAAGTCAAAAGTGGCATCGTGTACACAGCGGAAGAGAGGAAGTTACGCCATCCGAAAGTGGCGTGAAAAGTTTAGATCATTTTTGTGGCGCAACTTTCTCACGTGGCCGTCTGCTGTGACATTATACTGATGTTTGAGAGGTTCACACTCGGAATAAATTAACGTAAGTACGTACCTGTATATCCTTTATTGTAAATGAAATATAACATGCCTCAAAATAGATACCCATCTTAGTAATAATTGCATAATTTACGTAAGTTCATTTACAGGTTACAATGTCTCAGAACACGAAATGAACGAGGGAGATGACGAGAAATCTGATATATTTAGTTGAAACACAAGAATGTTTATGGAAGTTTGAGGCAACGGACTACAGAAATAAACAAAAACGGCAGAGAGCGTTCATCACGCTGTAATTAGCATCAGAAACTTCAGATATTACACGTGAAATAGAGCATGTCGGTATCAATGACTGATTACTGTTACCTGTAACAAAACAGAATGTAGGAAATTACAATAAGCTAAAAGAAATGATTCCTTGTGTGTACTGCATAAAATCCATATTTTTAAAAAATCGGCTTACCTGTTGCTAAATATCTCAGTCAACACAAGGCGTTCCGTTGGTGATATTCATTTTCTCATTAGCGTGTCTTTCTTTTGTATCAACCGCGCTGCTCTTCTCAGCAGATATTTAAAATCAGTCGCTGACTTTCGCAGGATATTCTTGAGGAAGACTTGGACTCCCATGTACAATTCCTGTAGCAAGTTATTAACAACACCACATCCAACATTTCCGTTTCGCTCTTTCTCGTCTTTATTTTCGTCACCATAATAAAATCAGCGATAAGCAAGCCGCCGATAACACCTCGCCAGAAGACATGCTTGCTACTATCAACACTCACATCCGCTAGAACAGCTGACTAGGAAAGTTACATGCGAGAAAACATGCGCCACTTAAATAGCGTGGTGTAAACACTCGGTGCAACATTTTCTTGGGCGCGCAAGTTTTCGTGTTGCGCAACAAGAAGAAAGGCAAACTTGCGTGCTGTGTGTAAACAGTGCCTGCCATATTTCTTGCACAACACGAAAGTGGCATGCAAGTTTTGTTGCATCGTGGACGAGTACCTTTAAAATTACATTTGATTATTATCGGCCGAGTCACGGCCATCTTGATATATAGAGGCCTGCTATCAATACTTTTGACGTCACGAGTCGCGTATAATTCCTATATTGCTGATACGATACTTTTTCTCACAATGTGACAAAGTAAATGCAATAATAAGCCTATAAACACCGAAGAAACACTGTCAAAAGAATACACATGAACACACAAATATATGCACTCAAGGTTGTGTATTACTGTACTTCCGTGACTTCGCTTCCAAATTTCTCAATTTCCGTTCTTATGACCTCTTTCATTTCTTCCCTCATTTCTTGCTGCCTCTCATTTTGCCTGTTAATCTCTTCTTGCTGCTTTTCCTCCTGCCTGATAATCATTTCTTCGAATCTCTCATTAATCATCTCCTGTAATCTTTCTTCCTGCCTACTAATTATTTCTAGAAATTTTTCATTTTGCTTTCTTGCTTCTTCATTGTGCCCATTAATCAGCTCTTGAAATTTCTCATTCTGCCTTCTTGTTTCTTCATTGTGCCCATTAATCATCTCTTGAAATTTCTCATTCTGCCTTCTTGTCTCTTCCTGTCTTTCCCTTCTTTCTTCCTCACTCCGTTTTCTTGCTTCCTCCTGTCTTTCTCTTCTTTCTTCCTCCTTCCGTTTTCTTGCTTCTTCTTCTCTTCCTTCCATTTTGTTAATCATTTCTTGGAATTTTTCATTTTGCCTGCTAATTATTTCTTGGAATTTTTCCAAAATCCCCTTTTGATTGTCCCTGACTTCCTGTATCGCTTCGTCTCTCTTCCTGACTTCCTCCTCAGTTACCTTTTGGTATCCCTCAAGTTGGGATTTCAGCTGAGCTAAATTCGACATCTTTATATCGTTTAAAATTCTCTAATGTACCTGTTAAATTCTCTATAGGCCTAACTTTCTCTATGTATCCGTAAATTCAACTAATTCGATCTCAAAATATTACTATAACACAGTCTGTCAGACTTAATCATACACTTATTCTACAACTTCTATTACTTCAACAAATTCTTTCTTAATTAGAAATGATCACCCAAGACTACTTTAGCTCAACCAAACCAGCCTGTCCAAGTCACATAAGAATCCAAACATTTAAAATAATAATCATTTTCAATTATGTTTATCCCTTATTCACTTAACCTACATATACAATAAATAAAAATTAACATTCCATTAATACACTTCCACTATCCTAGGTACCTAACGAAATTTTCTCGGAACAATCTAAATAAATGTATAGTCAATCCCTTTCCTACTTTATTCCTAGTATACAAGAAATCATCCTTCATCGCATGCCATATTTGCATCCGCAATCCATCATGCTTCATTTCATTCTTCCATGCCGTCTCATAGTTACATTCTAACTCATTGTGCAGCTTTCTTCTCGATTAGGGAATACTATATTATGTTTGCCATCCTCTTTTCCTATTATCTCTCTTCACCGCTACAATCTAACCTCATATATCTTCATGTCATCCATAATCTGTCTTCTCAATATTCCTTTATCGCGATATATTTTCCTCCTCCTCTGCCTTATGTTGTATCATTAAACTATATTCAACCATGTCCAACGTCTATCTCCAATTCCCATCATATCATTTTCTTCCATTACTCCCTTTTCAACAACTCATTTTACGAATAAGCGCTTAAAATATTACACAACAGCCACGGTACTCTTTTCAACTTGCTCGAGGCTACGGCATCATATAACCCATGTCCAATCCAATCATCCATATCTCATCCTCAATATGTGCTCCATAATCAAGTTATAAAATTTCTGTACATCCAGAATTTAATTAATCATCCGACCTCTTCAACGTTCGGGACACAAATTTAATGATATTTGGCGACCACGGTACCTTTCTCTTCAACTTGCTCCACTGTTGGGGGCCAAATTTAATGCACCTTTCGTTTATTAATGTTCCCGCGGTGACTTCCACTATTACGCCGCGCTGGAGCATTAACCGAATATACATATGTTTACATATTGCTCCGGCCACTAAATTTAAAACATCGGGTCGTAAATCATACCTAGACTCTGAACTGGGATATAATTTATGAACACGAGCTACAACAACATGGTGCATATTCGCTTCTCAGGGTAAATTCGCTTCATTATATTCCCATACGCTTTAGATAAATCGTAGATTCCGTTGAAGAGTATCCGTCCATTGAACCAGTCATTCCGTATCCATACGTGAAGGAAATTATCTAATCATCACCTAGTATTTAGCGTAAATTAATTCAATAGATCCGTATATTATCATACTACTATGTACTACAAGTTACTTAAGGAACAGAAACGCAAAATCAAAACTATATCTAGTTTATTAGCATGCTATTGTATTATAAAATTGAATAATATGCATCCATCGGCAATAAAGAAAGGAAAATCGTGTGAAATTACAAATATCATTCTCAAATACTTGGCTTCCGAGATAAACATATTTGAAAAATCTTTAAATTATCAACATATTAGCTTACATTTTCGTTAAGTTTCAAAAATATACCATATCTTCCATGTTTAAATTGATACAAGGGTAAAAATAGGGACCATAACTTTATTAATGCAAGGAGGAGTGGAATATCTTCCTTTTAATATTGTTTGAGATTTTCTTTGGGGCATCATTTAGGTTTCATCTTTCTTTTCGGTCTGTTTGACCAAATTTACTTGGATACATGTTTGGATTCTTGTTTGGATTCTTGTTTGTGACTCATCACGTTACGAGATAAGCATTACCATGTTTTAATCTGGGTTCAAAACACCCATGCAGTTATTAATATTCCTATCATAACCCAAAATGAATAAATTAAAACAGTACATCACCATATGTACAAAATAAACCAAATAATCTTACTACAGAGTGCCATAGATATGATAGTACGTCAGTCTAACCTGCGAAAATCGTGCCATGCATTCCTAATCATGTGCCAATATACTTACATATTCTCAAATATCTCTTCGCTGTGCTAATGCTTAGTCAAAGTAAACCGTACTTCATATTAGCGTTAACACGCTGACCTTCAAATATGAAAATATGCGAGACTCCATTCTATTCCTGAATATATATATTACGTAATGTATAACAAACACGTAACCTATTCAATATCTTCCGCCGAAAGTTACTACGAGACACATTATGCTTGGCTCGAGACATACATTCCACTAAACATGGCCTAAATCCTTCACTTGCAGTGCTAATCCAAATATAAATATAATATGTAACACAGGAATTCGCAATTCAATCATCTATTCCATTCTCAAGCAACGAACAGAAACATATCTCCTCACTCTAATTACAACTTGCCACATTAACATTCCATTTCCTTCATATATATATATATATACCTCCATATTTAAAAATATCTTCATTCAACTACACTTAAATAACCTCTGTGTTACGGTAGGAATACTTAATAACCTGATTATTCTCTCGTACACTGCAACTTCGGAATATTTCAAACATTTCCTTACAATACAATTATCGTACTGGCCATGATTGCTACACATATTGACCTGAAGTTTTAGGTTACGTCTCGTATCTTGCCTGCATTTTCTTCAATCTCTACTGGTTAAACGTTTCACGGTCTACACGTATTGATTGGCACTAAACATGCACAAATACTCAATCAGATCTAGTTTCCATTAACCTTAAAATTATCACATTAGCACCATAGTTATATAGCATAAATTGGCACATTTCATCGGCTAATAATTGGCATTTAAATTCACATATCCTTTCATTGGCACTACATCTCTTACTTCTAGCACTCCGGCACACATATAAATATTTTTCATCAATTGATCTCAAATTCATTACGATGCAACTCATAATACTTATCTCGTAACGGGATTTTGCTGCTGGATCTCTCCTGGTCTACGGCATCTTGGAGTAGGCAGCCCCTGCGATCCAAAGACTACGTCATCTGCGGCTCTGGCTGAGGATCTTGGCTTGAGCTATTTAGTCTTGAGCGACCATTTCCATCTGTTTAAGCTGAGTCCATCTTGTCACCAGTTCTCATGCAATCATAAAAGAACAAATACATAGTAGAATTCATAGTGTACTGGTGAATAGTAGGCTACTCAATACGTAATATTTGTTTTCAGAATCTCGTATTGCTCGAGAATATCCTTTTCTTTTAAATTTAGATTTCTCTAATTCGGCCTACTTCTTGCTATTTATTTCGCTTAAACAGATATTGTCTCCCTCCTGGAAACAATAAATTATGCCTTCCTTAGCAAGGATTTGCCGTTATAATACTAATTTCGGCAATGTATAACTCGGCTGAAGTTTCCTTTCGTTTCTGAGTTTAGGTGTTACAGTAACAAATATTTCCCTTCAAATCTACGCCTTTTCTGCCGATATTCTTGCAGATGTAGTCTTCACTGCTGTCTGCATATTAATACTTTAGTATTTAACGTTGCGTTGATCCTTTTATATCCTTCCGTAAGTCGTGCTACTCCTTTTCAACTCGTAACTTTTTCTTCTCAAGGTAGTCAAGAATCGGTTTCATTCAAATTTTTTAGTCCATCATTATTTAATCTTGAGATTCTTTTTCCTTGCGGCCGGACGATATCGATTTACTAGATCTCTACTCTGTGTACTTGCACCTGAAGCTATTGTGCGCCATATTTGTCCACTGTTTCCATGACATTTACGGCCGCTAATGTAACGTAATGGTACAGTACATACCAGAAAATGTTCGACTGAAGGGCACTCACCTGGACTGTATGCTGATGGTAACTAGACGAATTGTTTTCTCTGAAAGCAATGTCATTCTTTTATGCTTGATTGACCACATGACTTTGTTAATTATTTATGAATAACTGTAAAAAATGTATTTCCCAAAGTATGACAGATCTTGGTCACAACATTCTTTAAACTCAGCAGCACATACCCACACTTGTCACAGGTTTTCAAACTTTCATTATCAGAACTTTGAAAGAAACATCCGTACGATTTCCACTGTTTAAAAATGCATCTTTTAATCAGGTATCAAGGTCTTAGTTAACGTGTTGCTCTCCACTACGATTTGAAAAATAGTATAATGGTCACTAGGCAAATTGTTGCCGTATCTAAAATGTAATTATATTACACATATTTGAGCACATAGTAGTATTCATTATTTACGAATAACAGTTAGAGAAAATACACTCTATAAAATAAAAAAAAACGGCGCAGCGGGAAGGCATTGTCCGATTGTAAGGAAATTACGTATGCAAAGACATTCGGACCGAACATGCAAATGATTAAAGTTTCGTGTCCAGTGAATGAATAGCGGGAGCTCCCGTTCATCAAAGTAACTGTTGCATTCGACTGCGCTATCTTAACATCAGCTGTAGGATGTGTGCTCATTACGAGCAGATGTTAGAGTTTGAAGGAGGTCGAGCGATCGGATTGAAAGAAGTTGGTAGTCGAATCGAGTTTTCGCTGGACATTTGGGTCGAAGTGATGCGGCGATCAGACGATGCTGGCATCAGCGTCAGGACGGCAGTGGCCGACCGAGGGCCACAACAGCAGAACAGCTGTCACAGCACCGGAGTCGTGGTTGTCAATGATCCAGCGTGTGTCCCGCACACACGTGTCCACCATGACCATCAACAGATGCCTCAGTGGGAGGAATTTGCGTTCGCGCCGTCCGTTACGCCACTTAAAACTCACGCCTGTTCACCGTCAAGCCAGATTACAGTTGTGCCGCGCTCGAGTAACGTGGAACTGCGTTGACTGGGGACGTATAGTCTTTAGTGACGAGTCCCGTTTCCAACGGTGCCCTGACGAAAACCGCTGACGTGTTTGGAGACGTCCAGGCCAGCGTGGGGATCCTGCCTTGACTATCGCACTCCACACAGCCCCACAACAGGGGGTGATGGTCTGGGGTGCCATCTCCTTTGAAAACTGGACCCCTCTGATAGTCATTTCTGGCACACTGGCAGCACAGCGGTATGTTAATGACATTCTACGGCCGGTTGTGTCACCTTTCCTTTAGCGACATCCAGGCCTTACTTCCCAACAGGATAGTGCCCGGCCACACACGGCACGTGTTGCTATGAACTGTCTTCAAGCTTGCCCTATCCTTCCTTGGCCAGCTCGGTAGTCGGCCCTCTCTCCCATAGAACACATTTGGGACGTCATGGGAAGGCGATTGCGAACATCCCGGAATGTCGCTGATTAAGCCCAGCAGTTGGAGACCATTTGGCACGAAATTCCGCAGGATACCATCCGGGAACTTTATCAGTCCATGCCTCGTCCAGTGACAGCTTGCATCCAGGCCAGGGGTGAAGCAACACCTTATGGACGTCCTCACTTTGTAACACTCTAACTCTGTAATACATCATTCGATTGTTCTGCAAATTTGATCGTTTGTTTTCCTATGCCTGTTCCTCACATCCACTGATTTTTATCGCCATCGGACAATTCCGTCCTGGTGGGTCGTTTTTTTGTCGTACAGTGTATATGATAGATATTGGTCACAACACTAATTAACTCTACTGAATACACCCACACTTGTCACAGAAATTACCAGGTTCTTCAACTTTCATTATCAAAACATTGAAAGAAACATCTCTACGATTTCCTCTGTTTAAAAATGCATCTCTTAATCAGGTATCACGGTCTCAGTTAACGTGTTGCTCTCCACTACAATTTGAAAAATAGTATAATGGTCACTAGGCAGACTGTTGCTGTCTCTAAAATGAAATTATATTACACTTATTTGAGCACATGGTCTTGAAGGTTAGTCTTCATTCTGCAAAATATCCTCCCTCCTTTCTCCTGGCGATTTTCGTTTTGCAGGTGTTGGTTGAGTCATATATGACGGCTACCCAGGAAATCGAGGTGTCACAGCGTCGTCAGTTAATTTTGGCTTTACCCTAGGCACAGTCAAAAAGGGACCGTCTGGTCTTTTTGCAGTGTCAACTCGAATTATATGCTTTTCGAAAAAATGTTCAATACGGCCTATATAATGGGATCAAAATTAGCTCGGTGTATAGCATGAATCAATTTAGCTCGCTTCTCCTTATCGCTAGGACACGCAAATGTTAAAATAGCCACCTCCTTATTTGAATTGTAATTGGACGTACATCCAGGAACACTACACGTTCGTCCCATTATGCAAAAAGGAGCTTACACTACACCACACATTATAATAATTATCATAATTAAATAAGAAACGTTAGAGTGCCTAGTTTAGACAATTCATAATAGCACAGTGAGTTCACCTAACTTATCACATAACCTAGCAATACTGCTAACACCAGGCTGCTGAAATTACAATGCTATAGTATTTAACACATACTATTCCTCTAAATACTAAATACATCTTTTACTGATGCGTTTTCATACATTTATCACTTGGAACACGAACGAACACCTCTAATAACGTTGAAATAACAACAACGTGCTACCAAACTACCACGAAAACAAGACTCGTACCTCCATACCAATGCACTAAACGGCTGACGTCATCACTATGGAATTGTCATGTGTAGCAGGCCGGAACTTCGAGCTGGCCGTGAGCGAGTGGAGTAGCCTGCGGCAATGGAGCCAAGCTCTAAACTACTATTCCTCCTTAGACTGTGGAGCCTTATTCCCTGACTTTACATACCGATTTTCATTGAATTCTCTTCACCAATTTTCTAGTGATGCCGGTACGTACACATTGTCGCTCAGAAAACAATACACTGATATGCATCATTTTCCTTAAGTGTGATCACGCCTCCGAGCCTCATTTGGATACGCACTCGATCAGAATAACACTCGTTGTGTTCATTTTCCTATGCTAATGTGTGAAATAAACTGAACCTTCCCGTATCACGCTGTGTATGTTTCAGTGACGTTTTTACGCACTCCTACACTAAGGCTCATATTACTTTATACATCAACATAGGAAAATGAACACAACGAACATTGTTCTGATGGACATCATATCCATATGTGGCTCGGAGGCGTGACAAGTCTTAAGGAAAATAATGGATAGGAAGAGCATTGTGAGATACGTGGTACTGGAACTAGGCCTTCAAATAAGCTGAAGATTATACTAGAAGGATTTACAAATGTACATTGAAACAAACTAGGCCTTCAAACGAAATGGAACTTCATTTGTGGAACCACAAGACCAATATTTCAATGGTTCTTCAGAACACTTCACACAGACGCGATCTAGTACAGCCTCACTACATCATACACATGCGAAAGAAATAAAATTTTCCGTTACTGATGTTGCTCATAAACGAACAAGAGAAAGTCAAAATTCAAAAGAAACTGATAATACTTGCGTGGGGAATTTTGATCTTTCCTAGAAATCATTTCAATCTGGTGAATGTGTCCTAACGATCTACCGGTAGTGTTATCGTCCCTTGGCATACAATATAAAAATATCCTAATATTCATCAACAATGACATTGTTATAATAGTTGTTGGTTTGAATGTGTGTGAGGCGTTCACGGCCGGCGTTATGAGTAATTTTTGTATTTTCCGAGTGGTCTAGTATCGACAGCCACCCCACAGCCTGTGCTGTATCATTTCACTGAGGGATTCGTAGCTATCGAATTCATTCAGAACCCTTGAAGACGCCGAATGCAGTGTTCGGTGAAACGTCGGGACCATCATTATGTCGCCCAAAAATTACAGACATTGAATGTGCTCTGTCTCTTCTGCTGCCACTCATTGGCACTAGATGGCAATTAAGAAAACTGACGAGCCACGGACGGATGCAGAACAGCCAGGTTACATCTCCACTTGTAGAGCTACATGACCGTAAGGGCGCGGATTAATGCTCCTTTGTTAGTCGAGGAGATTGCCATTGGGAGCGTTGACAGACGCTACCAACTATTGAAGGTAATGTCTTGTACAACTTTACTTATTGTTTTCCGCGCGTCTTCGCCCGTGAAAGAAGAAACTTGGTCTAACATGTCAGGGGCGTTCAGCAGAGCGTCTTTCGTGTGCTCTGTTTCTTGTCAGCATTGGACCACATAGTGACGCACTTGAGTTAGGACTGATTAGTTAGAATCGATCAGCGGGGCGTAGTTGCCTATTATGTCTAAATGCGATGAATTGTTGGGGCGAGACAATGTTTCAGAACATGAATCGATGGACCCAATGGTAATGAGTGTTCAGGTGTGGGCGGCAGATCTTCCTGTATTTTGGTTTCTTCTGGGGATGGGATGGTGGGATTCCAGCGTCGGCGATGAAAACACCTCTCCTCTACCAGGTAACTTTCAAATATTTCATCTCGCCGAGTAATGTGTTACCGTTATTGATTGTTTAGGCACAGCCTACGAAGAATTATTAAATTACAAGGGGACAAAACTGACTTTTATTTCACTAGAAAAATCACAACAGTAACTTAAAAAAAAGCAAGGTAAATAAATTAAGATGTGTCACTGTACTTTAAGATTTATCACCGCTAAAGTCTCGATGTATCAAGGCCTCCAGACCCTCCCTCGCCTGTGCCAACGTTACGTAAGCGACGAGGAAATTTAACTCGTGGCTTGTGATGTCTGGCTTGGGCAATGTTTTTAAGAGCTCTATTGTCTTGTTTAATTTATGTGGTGGTAATGGAGACTGTCGTGAAAACTCTTTCTTTACCAAATTTTAAAAATATTTTGAAAAAGATATTCGCCGTTTTCTTCACGTAAATGCATGTATTATTCTAATATACAAAACTTTCTGAATTTTGCAAGAGCAATTTGCATAATTTTTTAATTTTGCTTGTAAGCAACAGTTTTTCTTAATAGTGAAATGTCATAGCAATAGAGTATCAAAACATATTGATTTATTTGACATGAAGTATAAGTAAATGCGTTATTTATAAAAAGATAAGAATTATCTCAATGAAGTAAGTGTGAATACCGATTCTTGTTCATATTAAGACAAGTTCACTTTTCAAGAAATTTGCGAAAACACTTTTTGCTCACGGAAAAACACAAATGAACTTTATACTTAGTGCACATCATCTGTGTAGCTGACTTAATGCACACTTGCAACGCCCTTTCATGTCAACAATATCTGGTACCTACATGTTTGAAACCATCAAAACGCACATCAGCAATTGACACTACAGATACAGTTTTCTTAGCTGGAGCGGATGATGGTGGTCGTCCCTCTTCTTCTGTGGATGTGATCTTCCTGCCATTGTCAGACCAATTGCAATGTTAGCCTGGAACGGCAACAATTACATATTTGGAGTTCCCATGCGCTGAAGAAGATTGCGTCGGTACAATTGCCATCCAAAGACTACTGCTACAGCCAAGCACCAATACACAGTACGCATGTACCACTTCCGTGATCTCAGGTTGACTTAGCATATCAGCCAGATCAGCCCCTCCCTTGTGCTTATTGTATTTTGAAACAATATCAGGTCTTGGTACTTCAATGAACTTCTTGCAGAATATCTTCGACAGGTTCCCATGGATTCAACACTGGCATAAGCATAACCAGCGGACTAAAGCTAGAGTATATCAGTGGTTGTCTCTGAGCGACAACCCGCCAAAATCAAAAATTTTAAAAAGGATCAAAAGTTACCGCTACGTCATTTCTTCCACCTGCAAAGCGGAGTTTCATAACCTTAAACATTGTATTCACATAGGGAATTATTGCATAACAGAACTTCCACTTAGTACCAAGATTTTTATCAGCAACAAGCAGTATTTTGGACTTCCTTTACGTCAAAAATTAATTCAGGCGATAAATCAACGATCCAGGGATAAAATAAATTCTATAAGAACGAGAAAAAATTTTTCACACAAATCAAGCACAAAAACATACTACTTTAGACCATTTATTTCAACAGATTTGCTCGCCAACCTACTGCGCGACAATGCTAGCTCAGAACACTCACTTCTCGTTTCTGCTTATGAGCTGCTACGCTCTGGCGATGACAATAATTACTGACAAGTTGCTTAAAGGGGACTATTGTAAAGACCAGTTAAAATCAAACCGATACGAGATATATATTTGAAAAATCATGTTTCTTATAAGAAACACTGGTAAATAAAGGATTGGTGCTCATTGATGACGTTGAAAGGCCTTTCGAAATAAATGCTGGCTTTATTCCGTAAGCGTTTTGAGGGATAACGGCCTGCACAAGAAATCGGAAAGTAATTCCACAAAGTCTGCTTCTAATGTTCCTAACACATGGCTGTTAATTGCGACGTTATGCCGGCTGTGAGAACTGAGCTTCGGTTTGCATGAACACCATATTGTGTCACTAACAGTATGCTGAGTATGAGATGTATCTGGATTTCCTGCCGCGCTGTTTTGCACGATGAGATCTTGTTGGTCACGTCGGTCACCAATTTGGGCGTAAACAGGGTTATTAAAGTACAAGGTAGAAGAAAATTGCATTTGCTTCACTGGCAAACTACAACATCAACGAAGAAAAACAAGGAACAAAATGACGAAATAAAAATGTGGAGATGTGTCTCTGAGTCAAGGCCTCCCCAAGTGCTACCAGTCTACTTATCAGGTTATTCTTAGCTCATTTTCCTCCGACCTAAGTTCACATCATACTTTGTGGTCTGTCTTTATATCCTTGGCTGTCGTTCAAAAGCTTGCTTGTTCCATATCAGATATTGATTTTATGTAAATGTTATTGTACACTGCGAGTTCCATTCATATTTCTGTCCACCCGCTAATACATAATCAATTCGTGTCCTGCCGTGCAGAAGTAATTTCTCAACTACCGGAAACTCCTTGAAATCCTCCAAAGAGGTGAAAGAGACAAAATTCATTTCAACATCTGCGCAGACAAGTTTCCTACTGCTTGTGGGATTGGCATGACCCGTCAAAAGGCGGCTGGATTTACTCAGACTAGAATTCTTGCACATCTCAGTTCTTTCCACACAAAGAAGAAATTCAATCTCAAGAAAATCGTGATGTATATTCTGCAGTTTCTCTCAAACAACCAGAGTACTGAGTTAGCTGAAAGGTACGTGTGTAATTACTGCATCAAAAATGTAAATTTTGAATATTAATGAATGTGCTCAGTAAACGACTTGTGCGCCAAGAGAAGATATTTCTTGAAACCTCGCGGAAACAGGCAGTTCATAAACAAGTATTGGAGCCTCTGGACATAATCCTCATTCAGGGGACTAATAACTCTTTTCACTCACTTGGCTAGAATTTGATATACTTAATATCACCTTATCATGCTTCTTCAAATATAATGAAACATTCATCTTAAAGGAAGCAAATTTATACATAGTGTACAGTTGTTTGTCAGGAGTTGGTTATTCTGGTCACATGTCAGAAGTTTTCAACATGTTATCTTTCCTTAGGATACCTGTTTGAATGTATGAAGGTACCATGGGAAGTATTAGGTGCTTTGATACTTCCTCAGATACAGTAACTACGTATATCGAGGCCAGAAAAATTTGGAATGTTCGCGCAGGATGGGGCACCGTAGCATACTTCGAAACTTGTCGTGAGTGATCTGCAGCAGCAAGTAATCAAGGCGTTGGCCTGAACTGAGAAAAGTTCAGATCCTAATCCAGTGGAAGGAGTACGGAAAATAAGGAAGATCATGGAGCATAGAGTATGGGCAACCATACTCTGCCAACAGTAACGTGAGGGAAGATACACTGGGTCTGACACTTCGGAAAAAGGGGCGAAGGGCCACGAAGGGAGTGAAAATAAAAGACTCCCTAGACTTCCCAAAATTCTAGTATCGTCAGGGTCAGAAAAGAACAAGAGTTGACCAAGAAGGAGGTCGGATAGCATAGATGAAAGTGAACAGCCTGGCACAAGTGAGAAAAAACATTGCGAAACTGAGCTAGTGTTCGCGCGGTCGCTGACCCACGCTTTGAAGTTGAGAGATGCTGGGACCCCTTTTAGATCACCTTTTACCTTTCTCTCACTTTGTTCATTTTAGAATGGAAGTAATTTTCTTTCCATTTTCAATTTAGTTAACATACAGTAAAACGTATAATGTATAAACTACTACAAAGTTAGGAAGTGTTTCTTTCTTGTTCAGCGTCTTGACAGCTGAGAAAAGGGTTCACAATACACGGAGACAAGTTCAAGAAACAGTTCAGCATTTATTAAGGTATTCCGTAAAACTACGAGGAAATAAAACATGTCATGTTTCGTTCCTAGAAGAACATAATCAGTTTCAATTAAATCGTTTCCTTGTAAATGTTATTAATTAAAACTGAGTGATATTACCAACAGCTGAAAATATGTTTTATGTTACAATTCCTTGCTCAGTGTCTTTAACGTGCTATACGAAACAAAAAAACAATATTCATTGAGGAACTGAACTCATAATCCAAATTTTAAATGCTTAAACTGTTGTTCATAATAATAAACCATTCTTCGTCACTAAACATCCACGGTATCCCCTGCCTGTTTCAAGAGGTCGCTAAAAGTGTCCCAGGAGCTCTTAAATTTGGATTGTGATTTGGCGACCAAGGGTATCTTAGCTGAATCCTGTCATTGCTTCCTCACTTTCTTCTATCCTAGGTGACCTACCCCGACGGTGTTAGATCTTCGAGGCCTAGGGATTGTTTCATTTTCACACCCTTTCTGGCCGATACTTTCCTGTAAGGGGCCATTCACCATGGTGATCATCATCGTGCTCTAGTTTTTTGGACTTTGCCCTGAACAGTCCCCTTTTGAAGACTATCTGCTCGGCGCATTATTGTGTAAAGTAGTGTATGATCCACTGAAAGTCAGACGAACGGATGTATGAGTATGTCATGGCCATCGAACAATACTTCATATCACGGCATTACGCACATTGAATTGTGGAGTAAAGATTCCTGAAATATTGTGTATTCTGTGCTGTCACTAGGCAACCTGTTTCGTTATTGTATTGAATAACCAATCTACCACAAGGAATAATATACGTTTTTTCTACAGAATCTGTATAAATGGAGTGTTATCAAGTTGAATTTCGTTTATTAAAGACGAATTCATAATCACTTGATTTAATGAAGTTCAGAATTGGCTGGTTCGTGCGATGAGCTGCCCAACATTTCCCTTGAGCACCACATTGCAAGCCTTCCAGAAATTAAACATCCTGTGTGATGCGATATCTAAC
The DNA here is from genome assembly GCF_040414725.1 of Anabrus simplex. Classification (NCBI taxonomy): domain Eukaryota; kingdom Metazoa; phylum Arthropoda; class Insecta; order Orthoptera; family Tettigoniidae; genus Anabrus; species Anabrus simplex. Next base: position 160,652,336 of record NC_090269.1, on the reverse strand, counting down.
CCCTCTCTGGAAAAAAGAGCAGAGCGACGCCAGTAGGAGACACAGATGTGGTCGAATATCCATTCGGCATTCCATGTCGTAGATGCCACCATGTAAAGGATCTCTGGTAAATTATTTGGCGTTTATCCGAAAAGAATTAATAGATGATCCAGCAGCGTTCCGCTTGGGACTTCTTGATAGCATCGCGAAGCATATACTTCTTGGAAACTCCTAAAAATGGTGAATGCAGGTGGTCTCGTCACTATCGAGCTGTCAGGGAGGATCTGCTGAACGTCTTCTATCGCACGTCTTGTGCTGTTGTAACACAAGTGAATTTAAGTGGCAACTGCGTACATTTGTTTAGTCACGTGGTTGGTCGCTGGAGGGGGAATGCGTCTGGATTGCCGGATAGTCGTAAGCGGACAGGAAGATTCCATAAACTATCTTCCTGAAATTATTCAAGTGACAAAAGTTACTGAAAACTATTTTTTAAAAATGTATTTCTCCTTCAACCTTTCTTCCTGAACCCAGAATTGAAGGAAAACTACGCGCTACGTGTACAGTAGTGTTCAAATTCGTATTTTTTAATTAAAATGTAGAGGTCTACGTTCATCTGAATACTAATTTTCAACAGAATATCTTCAACATTTCTTGCGATATGTTGGAACAAATAAACAGGCACACATGATAACATGAAACTTCTGTTTCACCATTAAATATTTGAACGTCTGAAACGTATGAATGTACTGAAATTGCCACGAAAAATCCAAAGGATATACGTACGTTTACTAGCATACTTCAGTAATATTTATTTCCCAGTCTGTTCATTTTCAAACGGTGATTTCATTTCTTCAGTTTTTAATTCTTGAAGAAAATGTACGTTAACGTTGCTTCTAGAATCGTGGTAACCCTCCCTTCACCTTCGCGCTATGTTCCTCCCGTTTCACTATTGATTGCTGTATTGGGTCCGTACAGACAGAGCTCGCAGTAGGACATAGTAAAACCCTGCTCTTGAGAATGGTAAATATAATATTAGGGTCCATAAAGTAGACGAGGAACATGAATACCAGCTGTGCCTCCCAAGTTTCTATGGGTGCATGCACATTTGTATATGCAAATGAGATTACGGACCTTATTGCTTACAAGGAGAACAATTCCAGCGATAATCATTACAAGTAAGGAGCAGTCTAACTTCTCTGGTACCTTTTGGAATTGAGCGATGGTGCTTTTTTCTTTTAAGGGCGTGCGGTGTCCGGACAAGGCCGCACTAGATAGACAGGCCACAAGGCTCGGACCGTGACGTCAAGAGAGTGGCTGGCGTTCAGCATGGCAATGTAGGGCCGGCTCTCACTTTCACCATGATATTGTTCATTTATTCAACCTTAACGATATAATTGAACACTCCTTCAATTATGGCTTTACTTAGGCTTGTATACTACACGAGTTTTATGCGGGGAGAAAACTGGCTGGGCAGTATTTATGTACATTTCTTTACGTACAATTATGCTGACGACTGTCACTTGTAACTGAACACGGTATCATGTAAAAGATTAGAACGCATAATACGTATACAAATAGTTGTAATGTTACTAGGAAAATACATGATGGCAATTCACAACAATAGTCTGAAACCTTTCTGAGAAATTAAGCTGCAACTTAAAACTTACCTAACAATTGCTAAGGTTTCAGTTTATACATTTTTTATTTTCCTGAGGATTTCTTCTTCTTAGCCATGAGTTTGTCTACGGTAACTTTTCTATTGTTATTCAATAATATATTACAAAAGATATATATACATTTGTCAACGAAATGTTTAACATTTTTTATTCAATCACTGCATGTTGTAAACATGACGTTTTCGTGTTCCAGAACATTGTTGATAAGCGAAACCAGAATTTTTCTCTGAGAATCCTCATGTAAAAACATTAGTATACAGGTTTACATTTTGTAGCTCTAAAAGAGTCTGCTACAACACGTTTTGGTCTAGGGCAGGAGCAAGCCAAGGCCGCGCTAGATACAATCAAATAGACATTTTTTTTTTCTGACTCAGGGTTGTCAAAGTCAGGGTAAGTGGTCAGCTTGATTAAGCCAGTTATTTATTAAGATTTTAAATGAATGACCAGTATCAAACAATTATTTCTTTCTTGTGTTTCGTCAAATGGGTTTTGAAAAGTGGTTTGTAAATTGCTTTTGCACAGCTTTTCAAACATTTTCCTAATAACACTGTTAGTATTAGAAATCATGCATGCTACCTTATAAGCTATAGGCCTATCTGTTAATACTTTAAAGGCTTGCAAAGTTAGTTCTAAGAAATGTCACGTTAGGTTCTTACATGGAAACAACTCAACAACGTCTTTATATTTTTAAAGACTCGATGACAACATAAAAGTTTGTGCAGTTGTAGCTAATGTAGTGTTATTTTCTCCGCTTTAACTACTAAAAGCAACTCCCTCTACCTTTCCTCCTATCGGGAGATTTGGCAGTGCGGTTAGGGGCGTGGGGCTGTGAACTTGCATCGGGAGATAGTGGGTTCGAATCCCACTGTCGGCAGGCCTGAAGATGGTTTTTCGTAGTTTCCAATTTTCACACCAGGCAAATGCTGGGGCTGTACCTTAATTAAGGCCACGGTCGCTTCCTTCCAGCTGTTAGGCCTTTCCTATCCCATCGTCGCCATAAGACCTATCTGTGTCGGTGCGACATAAAGCCACTAGCAAAAAAAAAAAGAAAAAAAAACCTTTCCTCATTTATGGTTCAGCTCACGTTTTACGTAACTCCATCTAACAAGTTACAAAATCTCTCATGCTCCTTTAACAGTTTTAGTTTCGAAATTACTATGGCTTTGCTATCATTGTAATCAGGATTTTCTTCAATACAAAGCTGGAAAGAGCATTCATAAGGAAATAGGGAACATTCGCGAAGAAATGAATGGGAAGCTACATGAACTATCAACAGCGATAAACAAACTAAATGATGAGACATTATTTCGTCATCCCGGACGGCAAGCAAAGATGTCATATTATCCTCCAGGGAATAATTCTAACTGCCTTCGTAAGGAGCAGCGGAATCAAAATATCTCAGGGGATTCTAATATTCCCCTAGTGATCCTGGAAATTTTCCATCCGCATCGTTGATTATGAAAAGGAAAGCACCTCAACCAACATCTGCAGTAGGTATGAGAGAGGATCACTTACCGATGCAAACAAAAGAAATTGATCAAGGACTGTCAGCAGTAGAGTCTATTCAAACATTAATAAGTGGAAACACAACTACCATGCAAGTTGTAACCAATGACAGTGATGTGATGGACATGGACTCTGGACAACAGGATGAGACATGGACATCAGTTGTCAGACGTCGCCACACAAGGAGCATCACCACTATCACAGGCACAAAAGACACCAAGGAAGACCCCATTAAGGCGGGAGAAAAATGGGATGGTTGCATATAGGTCACCTCCATGCAACGGCCGACAGTAAAAACCTCATCTCGCACCTTCAAAAACTTGGAATTACCGGAATAATAGTTTGTGAACATCTGCCTACGAAAGGGGAGAACAAATCCTTTAAAGTAGGTATACAATACGAATTTCTAGAGCGTATAAACACGCCTGACAACTGGCCGAAAAACATTACAGTGAGACGCTATCTTTTTCTGAGGTCAAGAAATGACGATGCACGACCTCCAAACGGAAATCAGAACAACACTTTTACAACCACCTGAATACGGTAAGGAGGAAAAAGTAGTAGTTAACAAGCCAGGCACTAACGATACAATAAAATTGCTAACATGGAATAGAGAAGGTCCGTCAAGTGTCTCTAATATATTACCATATGCTATATTTGAAAACTTCGACATATCAATCCTAACATAAACTTTTCTCACTAAGGACTGGTGTAGACATGGCTTTTACGCGGTGCACGGCTTTGCTCTAACTCAGCCAAAAGGAAGACCTATTGGAGGTGTGTCATGTGTGTTTAAATCGAAATTTTCTCCTTTCACAGTTGAAATTAAATCGTCAAACATTGTTGTTGTAAGAACCAAATTGTGTACTATTTTAGGCATCTATATTCAACCTGAATGCACAGAATGCGATATATTAGATCTAATTTTTAAGGTCTCAGTAAGACTAACCGGGATGAATTGGTGATTGTTGCAGAAGATCTTAACTGTCGCATAGATGTTATGTCCCACAAATTGGAAATGGTGCTTGACTTCTTACAAGCAGAAGGTTTGACATTAATAAACAAACGACAAGAGAAAACTTATATCTGTCCCAACGGAAGCAGCACAATAGACCTGGTGTTGTCTAACCTACACTCTGTTCAGTCTGTCAACCAGACGATCCTCAACAGAATTGAGAGGAAACTTCTACCAGTAGCAACGACCTTCCTTCTTAATCAGAAACATATTACCCCTCGTAAGATAACCTCCAAATCCAGGGTATTGGACACGGACCTCATGATTTCAGATAAAGAGCGCTTAATTTCAATTAACAATCTATTACGAGATGGTCACATTAATATAGCGACAATAGAAATAGAGACTATTATTCGCAATGCAACGACGATTGTTAAAGCTGACAGGAAGGCAAAGCCATGGTTCGATACTCCCTGCTACAGAACGCGACAGGAGGTCTTACACTATCTTCATGTTGTTAGATATTCCCAAACAGATGTTACTCTTCATGATTACGCTGGGAGATGAAAGGAATATAAGAATCTCATTAAACTGAAAAAGGCAGAGTACTATGTTAAAATAGGTAAGGAACAAATTGAAAACGCGAAAAGTCAACCATACAGTGTACTCAGACCAAGAATACCGAAATTCCCTCGAGACATTCCGATGGAAATCTGGGTTGAACACTTCTCCGAGGTCCACCGACCTAACGATACAAGACCTGCTAAGAGATTTGAGAAGATATTGGAATTTGATAACTCACTCCTGTTCACACTCTCACGACATTAAAATACTAAGGTAGAGCGTATAGCACGACCAGGGATTGAACCAAGAAAACAAGAATAACAGGAACCAGATAACTTACCGTGCAATCCCAATAGTAAGGTCGTCGCAACGTGTAGAAGCAACCGGGGCCAAGAGGCCAGGCGAATCAATAAAAAAATAAAATTAGCTAAAGGCTGGAATAATAACCACTGAATAAAATTTGAAGAAAAGAAAACTTTAATTAATATTAACTTCTAAAGAAAAATAACCGACCTCTCAAACTACAATTGTTTTAAAATTTAAAAGTTGCAACTGGATAAATTAAAAGGGAAAATTAACTGAAAATTAAACCATCAAGGTCGATGCATTAATTTAAAGAATCAAATCACAATTAAAATCTATAAATTCACAGTTACAGTCTTGAAGGTGAAAACTTCTCCAATGACAATCTCGGTCATACTCTACCAACCCATATTACTTCCGTAATCTTCCAGAAATAACCCAAATGAAGGTACATGATCCACAAGAAGGATAACTAAGAGAACTTTACATCAGAGACGAAGCTTAAATCACTTGAATATCACAAAACAGCAACCGGTTCACCACAAGGTGACCAAATCAAGACCATTACATCACACGTTTCTACCCGTCAATAATCAACTCAGATCCTCTGCTGTCACCGACAACAGGACAACGCCCACCCACGTGTGCATTCTATTACATCGTACCGAAACAAAACAGAGTCACAGTAATTCAAAATGGCTACGCCAGTACCGAGTAGCTCAAAAGAAAAGTTTTCATCTTAACAATATTCCAATATTACCTAACACCCTCGAATAGGTTTGAAAAATTTAGTAATCAAATAATTATTATTATTATTAAAAGGGAAATAAGAAAAATGAATTAGGTTACACCGATACTACATACATATTTACCAATGAGGAGCTCCCCAAATATAAAATCTTGTTTCATGCGCATGAAACCTTAAGTGACAGAACCAAAAGTTAAAATTAATATCATAGTTACCATCGAACATTCAAACCCCAAACCTAGATTGAATTTTACAAGCTCATAACAAGACCAGTAGGAAAAGTCCTTCACTTTAAATACTCAAAACAAATGTCCGAAACATCAAATATTCCATTTCTCAGATATCATAGCCATAAATTTTCTCCATGTCTTCAAACGTCATTATTAGTAGTTTCTTCGGCGATATCGGCCCAGTTCAGAAGTACATATGAATCTACTTACGAGGTCGGCTAGTTAGAAGAGAATAATCTTTTCAAATGACAAACCAAACAACGAGCCTAAGGCTCAGGTGGAAATCCTTTAACCCGGATCAAAATTCACCAACATCTTCTTTCTTGAATAAATAACTTGTTGTTAAACCACAACCAAGAGCTTAGCTTCAGAGCGTCTCTTCAATTCAGTCCCAAGAATTAAAAACAAAAACGCTCAGACATCATTGTCGAGGACGGAGCCTCGCCAGGTAAACTTCACGTTTCGCAGACAGATCGCAGCACACACTAGCCACCTCGTGTTTCTATAACCAAGTCCACCGCAAGATGGCTCCCCATGCGCTAATCCGAGAAGGGACCATGGTATCTCGAACTCTTAATTCGTGGACACGCACAACATAATATTAAACTATATAAATGGAATCCAATATATGTAGTTCTAAGGTAATGGAGTAATACAACTCCATTACACACACAAGATGAAGTAAAAGATATAATCGACAAGCTGAATATGAAGAAAGCTTGCGGGCCAGATAACATTTACAATGAACACATAAAGAGTGCGGCTCCTGTTCTTCTGTAATGGTGGACACTTCTGTTCAATGAATGCCAACGACAGGGATGCATTCCGGATCATTGGAGAACCTCTACTCTAAAGCTCTTGTGCAAAGGGAAAGGGGATCCTCATGATCCTGATGCTTACAGGGGGTATCGCCTTAGAATGTACTCTTTTGAAACTGTTAACCAATCTTATAACAGGAAGGCTAAAATCTCTAGTAGAAAGTTTTCTTCCTGAGGAGCAATTTGGCTTTAGAAAAGGTCGATCGACTATTCATGCAATTCAGTGTTTACAAAATGTTATTCACGAGGCTCTCCGGTTTAAAAGAGGGAAGTTGATTACGGTGTTTGTGGACTACACTAAGGCTTTAAACTCAATTAACCAAGTAAAACTGATGGATAAATTAACAAATTTATTGGGTGTGAACAACGCTTTAGTTCGTATAATTAATAAGATTTTGGCAGAAAACTGACTTCAAATTAACGACTCTGTATCCATATCTACAGGAATTGATCAGACAATTGGGGTATTACAAGGGGATCCCTTGAGTCCTATATTATTCAACATTGCGACCCATGATGTGATGAAAGCAATTAAGACGAATGGAGTACAAACCTACATCTATGCTGATGATATGGTCCTCGCTTCAGCTTCTAGAGATGCACATCAGGAAGCCATCGACAAGCTACTAGTTTGGGCTCGAATCAACGAATTGAATATTTAAAAAAAAAACAGTAATGCTGACATTCAAACGAGGTGGGAGATGCAGTGAGTCCGAGACCATCACGTACGATGGTGAAGAGCTGGAAACAGTAAACAATTTTAAATATCTAGGTATAACATTTCAAACTCAAGGAACAACTTTCACTCTCCATGTTAAGGAGAGGTTGTCGGCAGCGATTCTTGCTATTCATGATATTCAGCACCTGCAAAAATTATCTCTGAAAACTGCACTAGCGTTATTTCAGATGAAAGTAAAACCAATAATCTCATATGGACTTAATTTAATATGGGAACATCTCACTAAATCAAATTTGAAAAATATCGAGAAGCTTAAGGCTACTTTTCTGAAAAGGGTGCTTTGTGTTTCTAAGTGGACACCATCCAGACTGGTCTATGAATTATGTCGAGAACCAGTGTTCTTGGAAGACCTGAGATTCACCCTGTCACTACCTTCATCGACGCCTTATCAGGAACTACTGCAAGAGCATTGTCGAAAAAAAGCAGAGACTTGGAGTGACTTTTACTCTACTGACGCTATGATCAGCAGAGAATGGTCAGTTTCCAACTACGAGTTACGTCAGCTTGCTACTAGATTTGCGGTACATCATAAAGTTTGCCGCACAACGAAGTTTCATGCACCTACCGTGAACTGTGTATGCTCTCTCTGCGATAATACTTGTGATCGTTACCATCTCGATAAGTGCCCGAAGAGGAAATATTTGAAAGAATTATGCGACTAGTTATTTATTCCTTATTTATTGTAACATATGGCCATTGGCTGCAATCAATTCTTTTATTAGTGTTAAATTGGCTTTGTATGTGGGCCGAGCGTTCGTCAATTTCAAAAGACCTGAACGAGGAGAATGTGTCTACATTGCATCACTTAAATTCATGAAGTTATAATCGGAGTAAGACTTCCTTGGAATGGGATGTAGTACCTCAATATGACTACGAAATGCGATCAATATCAAAGCTGCCATCAGTTAGTTATAACCCCAGACAATTTAATGCTGCTTCCTTTTGCAATATTTGACCCACTAAAGCGCTGCCAGGTCCGATGAAATTTAGAAGATTCCACTTCCGTATGTCGTAAATTACTCTATATTCGTTGGCTGAATTATGACCCGTTTGCCATTATATAGTTTATTTGCATTTAATATTTCCTGCCACTACAAAAATTTGCATGAACAGTTAATGCCAGCACTGTTTCTACCTTGACGATATTCTGTTCTGTGGTGTTCCTTCAATAACATTCAAGGACAAATGTTCTTGAAATACACTTGTTCGCATTAGTCCAAAGAGAGAAGACAACACCAAACACTAAAACACAAAAGTACTCTGTGGATCGGAATGTCTCATTCTGAATAACAAAGGTGAGTGGCAATAACTCGATAGAAATGAAAGGAAAATCCGAAGAAAAATTCTAGGACCACGGAAAAGTACAAAATGAGAATCAAAGAAATGGAAAATACGTGGATCTCTTCAAGCACACGGAACAGAGGTTTATGGACTCTGTTTGGTTTCCGTAATGGATTTGGCACCACAAAGGCGTTGCTGGGGATGCAGGTTTCGGTGCGAAGATACACAGACATGTATATATTTATTTTAATGATCATGGAAAAGCCTTTGACCGCGTGAAACACGAAACACAATGGTAGAGATATCCCAATTATTGCCAAACTCTATTGGAATAAGACCACATTAGTTAACGTTGACAGCACAAACACCTGTGCTATTGAAATAAAGGAAGGGATTCAATCTCCACTCCTCTTCAATATTTACCCTAAAAGGTTATTTTCTGAAGCACAAGAAGGAAAACACGAGAGCGTCGTTGTTAATGGGATCACAATAAAAAATCTGCGATATAGAGATGATACAGTTCTGTTTGCAACAAGTGCAGACATTATTAAATTGTGTGGCTGAACAGGTCTGCGAAGGGTTAGAGTAATGGTTGTAAGTAAACATGTCATTCAACCTGTTAACTTGACAGTAGCTGGCACACCACTGGAGCAAGTGCAACACTTTCTCGGCAGCGTATTGGAACAATGCTGTTGAAATTAGGTTCTGGATTGAACAGGCAAGGACTGCATTCAGGAGAATGAGCAAGCTTCTCAGTAACAGGGACTTTAAGATGAATCTCCGCTCCGTTTACTTCCTTGATATGTATTTTCTGTCTTATTCCATGGTGCCGGTACTTTACCCTAACAGAGAACGTCACCAAGAAACTTCTATCGTTTGAGATGTGGTTCTACCGACCTGCGTTGACAAAATTCCGATGACTGAACAAAGATCTGGAGGTCACACACAACATCAGAAATAAGTAACTTGAGTACTTTGGACACATCATTGCAAGTGATAAATATAGTCTCCTTCAATTTATCGTACAATATAAAATTGAAGGAAAGAGAAAATCTTGAGTACGGAATCTACGAGAATGGTGTGGACTCAGTACCCTCACTCTTTCCTGAATTGCCGTAAACAAGAACGGGATGGCCCTGATGACAGCCAACAACCAATGAGGATATGGTACAAGAAGAAGAAATGGTAATGATGAAAGCCGTCTGACCTAAAGGACCGCACTGGTGGGTAAGGTCAGCAAGGATGCAGATGAGACTGTAATCATAGCAGGGTTGATCGACCACAGAACGGAGCTCCGTAATTGAATCGACAACGTCCAAAATTTCTAGTAAAGAGTGGGCTTAAAGTGATAGGATTCGAGCAACAGAGAAAAATAAAAGAACATAAATAGAGAAGTACTGAAAATGAAAATCTACAGCCTGTTTTCAGTCACTCGATCGGGTCAGGAATGGAATGAATGAAGCCTCCATCTAGCGGCGAGTATAGGAAATGTGCCGGCTGCCGGAGCCTGTCGCACTCCTCTGAGGCAATGACTAATGACTCATGGATGAAATGTTAATGGAGAGTGTTGCTGGAATGAAATATGACAGGCAAAACCGGAAAACGAGGAGAAAGACCTGTCCTGCCTCCGTTTTGTCAAGCACAAATCTCAAATGGAGTGACCGGGATTTGAACCACGGTATCTAGCGGTGAGAGTTCGGCGCCCTGCCACCTGAGCCACGGAGGCTTCGGAGAAGTACTGGAGAGATAATTAAGGACTGGCGTGAAATCCGTAAGATTTACGCGTTCTGCAGTTGGCCAATACAGCCTTGCAATGAACGATCATATCATACCTAGCTACATTTTCCCCGCTACTTTTGAGCTGTTTTGAGCTGAGAAAAGGCAGACTCACACATATCAGAGTCTGGACAGACTCATTGCTGTTCAGCGAAAGGGAGCGATATTAGAACAGTGAGCTCTGTTCATCCACCAAAACCAAGCCTGCACCATTGGTCTGCCCTAGGCCAGTAGTGGACTACGCTTTGCTGTGCGGGCCACGTCGGCCTTCTCCGCCGTAGATCGCCAATCGCCTGGAGGCTGTGCAGTCCAACAACATTTCCTGTGAGTGCAGGAAAAATATGTCCAGAACGTATGTTTTTCAACACCGACTGCGACAAAAAAGTACAGCATTTTTATTTGTCTATTTTAAATAATACTGACAATTTATAAAAGTCTAACTCAGTAAAAATTAAGTCAGTAACGAACGCAAAGAGCATTTAAACAATACGTTATGCATTACGAAAAATGTCTATAAACAAGGTTGATGAACTTTCTACAGCCTTAAAGAATAAATGAAACTTGTGTCTCCCAGATATCTGGCATCCTTTTTGTTGGATGAATTTCTCAATGGCTGAAATCATGTTTGGCGTACTTAACATTATTATTATTATTATTATTATTATTATTATTATTATTATTATTATTATTATTATTTTGGTTGCTTCTGATTATTTCGCCGGTTAATAAACATTTATTGAGGTGAACATTTCATACGGAAGAACAAATCTGACTTTACATAACTTAATTTTAGAAAACAACTGTCCACACAAGTACACTATACGGAGCAAACTAGAGTTTTTCAGTTAGTGTTTGCCATACTCTAGAAAAGTTTTGTTACAAGTGGAGAAGAACTTCGCACGGTAGAGGGTTTCAGGACAGTACGAAGGATGAGGCTTAAGTCATGATGACAATTTTCCTCCTCACATTTGCACGAGGACACCACACAATGGTCATGGACACAGCACGAGATGGCGGTGTGTTGGACATCGCGAGGGGACTGCACAGTGGATGTGAACAGCGAGCTCACATCAAAATGGCCGCTCGCAGATGTCGCAATGTCATAGAGAGCTTTTGGAATCGATGGGGAACAACGGATTTCCGAAGTGAACCTTTGATAGTTGGGCAGCAGCATCTCAGCACAGACTGATGTATCACGTGCAATGTGCGTGGGCCGCAGCAGACATCCTCCTCCATGACAACGCCTATCGCAAGTCACTTTTGCGCTGCGATTTTGACCTTATCCACAAAGTGTTTGGATACTTTTCCCTCAACATGTTGCACATTCAAGTCCGCATGAAGATACAGCACCTACCGGACACTGTAATGGATTGTCCCCACTGGAAAGGACTATATGAACATGGACGTTAAACAAACTAGTAGGTTGACCACGTTTTTTAATGATCTCAGTCTTCTAGGTCGTTGTTCGCACGCTGCCAATACAGCATGAAATGCAGAGAGACATACCAACCATTAAGTTATAACTGAATGATTTCTCAATTCCAATCTTCGTCCCATGGTCTCCTTCACAGAACATCCTCTATATACATTAGGCGCTGCAGAAAGGTATCCTATTCATCCTTAATTGGAAAAATGTTGTAGAAACCTTCCGATATTCCTCTTGCACTCGGAAAATTGCTGAGGTCACTTTATATATCACAAAGAACGTTTTTATTAGTAAACTAAAAGCGCATACTGATCCTGATTATCTCCCATCACTTCCAATGGTTTTGCACTTCACAATGTTTTCAACATGATTTTCATGCTGCTTTCCTATAAATTTCTCTCTTTTGATTACCTAGTGCATTCAGCTTATCGTTGCACGTGCCTTACTTTCCTTACCAATCTTCACCTTCAGAACTCATTATGTATAAAATAACAATATTCTGATCTAAGGCAGAAGTTTTTAATCAACAGTGATCATATGTGATTTATTGCCCAGCCTTGATAGAAAATAAGACAATAAAATTGATCCAAGGCACTTGGCCAATTCTAAAGGTTCCCAGTATGTTGTGTATTTTGGTTAAAGGACAGGTGCCCTTTTAACATGTAACACAATATTTCTACAAATTTAGCAGCCACATATAGTTTCAAAGAAATTCCATCATCAGTCGATGAGTCTGAAGCGAATAACGTTAGTCTTGAAAAAGGTGTGACTGCGCCCTCTTAACAAATTTATATCCTTATACATATATATTAATGTTCAATAATAATGTTTGTGAAATATCCGCTGAATTTGCTCTTGTTTTAGCCTCAAACGATTGTGATATATTGTTTCAGACACAGAGAAGTCTCGCATTTTACCGTCAGTAATGTTTTACATAACTCACATATGTCAACACCCATTTTACACAGAGATCCTCAGGGTTTAACAAAAATAATATTATTAACTTTATAGTGGAACACACTGGACATAGAAACACATATTATCATCCTCTCACGTAAGGATGTTCGCCTCTAAGGCAAGGAGTAACTAACTTGTTGGCCAAACATGGTGCACAGAAATAAATTATGAACGCCAGCAATGCAACATCACGGCGAATGGATCGTAACGAAGGGGCTTGACATTAGAACACTCACACACACAGAATAACTCAAAACCTTCAACAAACTAGAAATTCTCACCCTTACCTGGGTAGTGGAAGTGGACTATCAGAAACAGGAGCTCCAAGAGCACATAAATCGTCCCTCCTTTATTTGGAGCACTAAGGGGAAGAGATTTAGAACCCAAATCTTACATTCGCTTCCTTTATGTCTCTGTGTACGAACGAATTTAATTTCTCTCTCCACGTGATGCATGGTTTGCAGCAGACGATAGAAACTTTCTCATATCCACTCTTCAACTTGCTTGTCTGCAATCTTAGTCAACCAGCCGTGGGTCGTTGCTGGTTTCAGTTTATTCTAAATGCATGCACATTCTGAATACACGATAAGCGATGTTTCTCGTTACAACGAAATCGTGAATAAAACAACGGTCTACAGGACCACTTCATTTTCATTTCGCATTTATAATGATTTCTCTGCATTCACTAACTGTTCAATAATGTTCATTTTAATAATTCATGTACCTTGGAAGTTCCGTGCTTCCTACTGTACAATATCAGATTCTATCAAATCACAAAAAGAAATGTCTTGAAATCTATACACATTTATGTTTCAATCAGTCAATACTGATCTGCATTTAGGGCAGTCGCCCAGGTGGCAGATTCCCTATCTCTTGTTTTCCTAGCCTTTTCCTAAATGATTTCAAAGAAATTGGAAATTTATTGAACGTCTCCCTTGGGAAAGTTGTTCCCATCCCTAACTCCCCTTCCTAAAAATGAATATTTGCCCCACTTTGCCCACTTAAATTCCAACTTTACTTTCATATTGTGATCTTTCCTACTTTTATAAACGCCACTCAAACTTATGCGTCTACTAATGTCATTCCACGCCATCTCTACGCTGACAGCTCGGAGCATACCACTTAGTCGAACAGCTCTTCTTATTTCTCCCAATTCTTCCCAGCCCAAACTTTGCAACATTTTTGTGACGCTACTCTTTTGTCGGAAATCACCCAGAACAAATCGAGCTGCTTTTTTTTTTCCAATTCTTGAATCAGGTAAAACTGGTGAGGGTCCCATACACTGCAACCATACTCTACTTGGGGGCTTACCAGAGACTTATATGCCCTCTCCTTTACATCCTTACTACAACCCCTAAACACCCTCATAACCATGTTCAGAGATCTGTACCCTTTATTTACAATGAAGGTATTTCCTTATATTAACACCTAGATACAATGATCCCCAACAGGAACTTTCCCCCTATCAACGCAGTAATTAAAACTGAGAGGACTTTTTCTATTTGTGAAACTCACAACCTGACTTTTAACCCCGTTTATCAACATACCATTGCCTGCTGTCCATCTCACAACATTTTCGAGGTCACGTTGCAGTTGCTCACAATCTTGTAACTTATTTATCAATCTATAGAGAATAACATCATCCGCAAAAGACCTTACCTCCGATTCCACTCCTTTACTCATACCATTTATATATATAAGAAAACATAAAGGTCCTATAATACTGCCTTGAGGAATTCCCCTCTTAATTATTACAGGGTCAGATAGCTTCACCTACTCTAATTCTCTGAGATCTATTTTCTAGAAATATAGCAACCCATTCAGTCACTCTTTTGTCTATTCCAAGTGCACTCATTTTTGCCAGTAGTCTCCCATGATCCACCCTATCAAATGCTTTAGACAGGTCAATCGCGATACAGTCCATTTGACCTCCAGAAGCAATGATATCTGCTATATCTTGCTGGAATCCTACAAGTTGAGCTTCAGTGGAATAACCTTTCCTAAAACCGAACTGCCTTCTATCGAACCAGTTATTAAATTCACAAACATGTCTAATATAATCAGAAAGAATGCCTTCCAAAAGCTTACATACAACGCATGTCAAACTTACTGGCCTGTAATTTTCAGCTTTATGTATATCACCCTTTCCTTTATGCACAGGGGCTACAATAGCAACTCCAAACAATAATCAAATAAGTGCCTCAGATATGGTACTATATCCCAACCCATTGTCTTTAGTATATCCCCAGAAATCTGATCAATTCCAGCCGCTTTTCTAGTTTTCAACTTTTGTATCTTATTGTAAATGTCATTGTTATCATATGTAAATTTTAATCATTCATTGGCCTTAGTCTCCTCCTCTATCTCGATATTTTCCTTGTAACCAACAATCTTTACATACTGCTGACTGAATACTTCTTCCTTTTGAAGATCCTCACATACACACTCCCCTTGTTCATTAATTATTCCTGGAATGTCCTTTTTGGAACATGTTTCTGCCTTAAAATACCCATACATACCCTTCCATTTTTCACTAAAATTTGTATGACTGCCAATTATGCTTGCCATCATGTTATCCTTAGCTGCCTTCTTTGCTAGATTCAATTTCCTAGTAAGTTCCTTCAATTTCTCCTTACTTCCACAGCCATTTCTAACTCTATTTCTTTCCAGTCTGCACCTCCTTCTTAGTCTGTTTGTTTCTGTGTTCTGTGTTCTGTGTTCTGTTTCTGTTTCTTTGTTTCTGTGTAAGCTCATAAAAAGTCAAAATGTGTAATTTACGTTAATGGAGTCTTCTCTTCTCTCCAATCTGGCATAGAACGCGAGTTGTTCCAAAACCGTTGCTCTGTCATTGGCGTGAATCCAGTTGGTACTCAGTCCGTTGACCTTCCGCCATGCCATGATCCTACCATGGCTAGATCAGTGACACGCTGTAGTTTATTCCAGGTGTTTTTTACTGCTTCCCTTATTATTACTATTTTACAGCGTTATGCTCATCTCTGGAGCACGATAGGACTTATTTAGCTAATGCTGAGTTCTTCTTCTCCCACAACTTCTTCACCTGGGCACTGAACATTTTCTTCAATTCTACAGTTGGTCCTGGTATTCATTTTCCCAGCAATATGATGGTTGTTGACTACTCTATTGAACTGGAGTCGATCTTAAGTAATTTCCTCTGGGATGCCTATAACCTGAAGGTCTTTTTCTATTCTTGACTGTCATTGAGGGAGCAAAGTTGAGAATCCTTTTGATGAGCCTGTCGTTGTTTATTACAAGAATACGGCCACATAACTTTAATCTCCTTTTACTGATGGTGTAGGCGATATTTTAAGAATACTGATAAAGCTCCAGAGATTTCCGTTTCATCCAGATCCCCTCTGAGTATACTGGATCAAATATTTCCCTCAATATTTTCGTCTCCCGTTTCTCTACGTCTTTAATAAGTGATCTGCCTCCAATGATCAAGGTTTCGTAGGCGTAATAGTGCTGCATGTTTCGTAACTGAGTTGTAATGTCTTAATTTTGGTTCCTGGATATTATTTTTCGTTATATCTGTTGCAGTTGAGTCTATTATTATTATTATTATTATTATTATTATTATTATTATTATTATTATTATTATTATTATTATTATTATTATTATTATTATCCTTATATTAAATTATTTTGTGGACGACGTATTGATTATAACGGTGAAATCTAAAGGTGCTTTCTAAATCCTATATAAAAACTACATTTAAAAAGTCGCTTAGAACGAAATCGCTTATTAAGACATTATGATATCAAACGGAATATTTTTGTCACATTTTTATATCGACTGTAACGCCCAATGTTGGTTTTTGTTTGTTAGGTATTTGTGAATTGACGACGCAATGTAAAACTTATTTTGAAACTCTTGTTTTCACTAGATTATAGAATTCATATCAACATGTCTGTTAAATAATCAAAGCAAGCATCGCTGTGAAGATGTCGAGAAAGGAAGGGTCGGGGTCGAAAAAGAAAGAGAGTTGACCGAGGGAGGTCGGATAGGAGAGATGAAAGTTAAGGGTCCATTACAATCAAGTGCAATCAATGATAGGACTCATCTAAGGGTCCTATGGTCGCCTCTAACGACTGGCCGGTGTGTTGTTCTATCACCCTCACCCACACGGTTTCCGCAGTCCCATTCCACAAAATCCATTTGTAAAAGAAGTACTTATTCCAGTAATAATTTTTGAATCTGAAATCTGAAAATGTACAGCCTCAAACTTACAGAAATGAAATTTTAGCAACAAAAATGATCGATTTGTGCGACTATCGCCTATAACGGCCGTTGGTCATACTAAGCGGTTAAGTTACATGATGTTGTAGCTATGTACAGATGTGAAGATTTACAAACTGAAATATATTTCTTCCAATTTCTGACGTAAAGAAAGCGCAAGTAGTATCTTTTAAAGGTTGATCCTTGTTCGGTCTGCCTCAGTGGTTGGTCCTGTTACTCTCTACGGAATAATAACGAAGATGTGGTGAATGTGAGCGGCCTGTGCAATATGAGCGCTCCCTTTACTGTTGTTACAAGTAGAACCCCGCTTAACCGAAATGCTCTCACAAAATTCTACTTTAATATTTTGTTTTACCCTCTCGTTCTTAGCCCTCGATATGAGTAATTCTCTTGCTATATGTGTTGAGAGCTACTAGGAAGACCCTATTTTAAGACCACGACTTATACCAGAATGCACGTGTAGCATAAAAGCAAGCAGTTTCTTACCATCTAGTTCGTTTCATGATATATTTTTTCTTGGACATGTACGAATTATTACTGTGACTGCATTATTATTACTGTATTATTCATCATGAAGATTATGTAGACTGTCTTAACGTTGCTTCGGTTGCGGGAGTTTCATCTTGTTTACTGCTCGGACTATATTGGAGCTTCTGTTAGGAAACCAGCGAAGTCTTGTGACCCTTCTACATTCATATTTTTCTTTCACCCAAGGTCGTTCCACTGGCCTTGCTGTTTAATACTGCAGTTCCAATGCTTTCCTTACCCCATTGCAAATTAAATTGTTTCATTATTTCAGGTTGCTTTGCGCTTTGTTGAACAAAGCGATGAATCTACACCAGCTGATGTACTGTTGGCGCGACGTAACTGCACGACAGCGCAGCACCAAGAAAATTCAGAAGAAAATCACTGATTTTATACAATGAGTGACATGTAAACATTTTAACGTTAATATACAGTATGCACCTTTGCATTTTTATTTCGACATTTACATTCCGAAAATATTTACCATGTGTCATCCGAAACAAACGCGTCGACCGAAGTGGCTCTGCCCCCTTTATTTCGGATAAACGGGGTTCTACTGTTCTCCTCTGTCTTGAGCTTACTTTGGCTGTTTCTTTGGTGTGTGACCTGTAAAAATAAGAGCTTGCATACAACGAGAGTGACGTAGTGCCAACAACTGTGTTTGAGAATGGAATAAACAATCTGTGCCAAAAGCGGTGTAGTTTGGTATATTATCTTCTACTTTTACTTAAGGAGTATACAATTTTACTATTAATCATCCATGATCCTTTTATGAATGTCCTGCTATAAAGTTTAACAGTTCTTGGCCAGGGCTGTCAATTGCCCATATTCAGTGACAATCATTCATATTTCATATTTATCTATCTAATCAAGAAGGTTGAGAGGAGGAATGAACAGCACACTCAAGTGGATTTATCGAAGGAGGTGGCATCAAAGAAATAGAACATGCCAAGGTCTGTATTGAAGGTTTGTCTAGCAACAATTTTTCTAAATCTTGAATGGCACCATCTCCTGTACATACCAAAAATGAGAAATAGCTGCTCCAGGAAAGTAATTCCTCAGAGGAAGTTACATGTCCAATTATCAGTTAAAGGAATCATTAATCCTGAATAAGAGAGAAACTCCTTTCAAAGTTAACATGCCAGGAGATGGGTGATTTAGAGGATTTTGTAGTCATACTGAACTGCCGACTCGTACAAGTTAAAGTGTTACGTAAGCAAGAGGCACTCTGGGGAATGGTTAAAACATACTATCGCGAATTTTACCTACTTCTAGCTTATTCCTAATATACTGCGTAGTTGAATGCCTAGGTCAGCTTCGTAAAATATTTATTCTAGCTTGATTTATTTTTCTAGGGTTTCTTTTTCTTCTTTTCTTCATGGGGCCTCTAAATATTAGGTCCTAATTAGCGCCGAACTCTAAGATATTTTGCTACCATGTTTTTCCTTCATTCCAACCCAGATATACCTGTTCCCTTCACAAAGCTCCAGATTGTTCTTATTGTTTCTTTTGTACCCATTTTTCTATGTACTATCGGGCTTGTCCATACGAAATCCCTCATACAGGTTCTGGGCCTACAAAATGTGTTTCTGCCCCTTTCCTGGCCAGTTTATCTGCCTTTTCATGTCCTTCTATGACTGCATGCCCTAGTACACATATTATTTCGACAATGTTGTACTTTGAGAGCTTCAGGACAAGTGAGTGGCAATACGAGACAATTCTGGATATTATCCGGACTGCCTCTAGTGCCTTGGCTGTCCGTACAAATGAAAATGTTCTAATTCCTATAGTTTATTTTCAGACTTTCTTCAAGACATGTTGTGATAGCTATCATTTCAGCTTGAAAGACTGTAGTGTGTCTGCCCAGGCTCATCTGGATTGATCTATCAGGTCTTCCCCCGTTGATCCCTACTCCTGTGCCATTCACAGTCTTTGAGCCATCAGTTCAATACACTATATCTTCTTTTTCAGTATTCCATTTGTTGATATCCCAGTCTTCTTTTTTTATTATCTGGATATAAAGAGGTTTTTCAAAGTTGTATTTTGGTGTCATATGATCAGAACGCATGTTTAGAATATCCTCTTTTATTACTCTGTTAATTTTACAATGTCCTAGATTGGGTCTTTGTGCATTCCAGCACTCTGATTGTGCCAATCTATATGAACTCATTCCAGCCTGTCCTTTTATAATGTCTAGTGATGGGAGGTCTAGTAACGTATTCAAGGCTTCTGTCGGCCTAGATCTCATAACCCCAGTTATGGCTATGCATACCATACTCTGTAGGTTATACAATCTACTACCGACTTTTCCTTGACTTACTTTCTGCCACCAAATGTTTGCAGCATAGGCCATCAACGGTCTAATGATCATTGTGTATATCCACATTACCACTGGTGGTCTTAGGCCCCATGTCTTCCCAACAGCTCTTTCACATGCATACAGTAAGTTCTTGGCCCGGGTTATTCTCATTTCTATATGTGGATTCCAGGTTAGAATTTTATCTAACACTATACCTAGGTGCAGCGCCTGTTCTTCCATATATATATCTTGCCCAAAGAACTTCAGTGATCTCTTTCCCTCTAATTGTCTCCTTCTTGTAAAAGGGACCAGAGTTATCTCGTTCGGATTGACTAACAGTTGTTCTTCCCGACACCAGTTCTCCACAAGGTTGAATGATCTTTGCATGAGGACCTGAAAAACACTCATAACCTTACCTCGTACCACAATCACTAGGTCATCTGCGTATCCTTGTGTATAGAAATCCCTGTTCGTTGAACAGAGCTATGATTTTGTTCACCACGGCGTTCCACAGAAGAGGCGAAATAACTCCTCCCTGTGCACAGCCTCGGGTAGCGCTAACCGTCAGCGTTTCTTCAAACAGGGTTGCTTTTATCTTCCTTCCGTCTAACATAAATTTAATCCATTTGACGATGGTTTTACTCACCTTGCTCTTTTCCAATACTTTGATCATAGAGTCACAGGTTGTATTGCTGAAGGCACCTTCTATATCTAGAAATTCCGCCAGTGCAATTTCTTTATATTCTAGACTTTCCTCTAGTTTACAAACCAACTGGTGGAGTGCTACTTCAGTGGATCTGCCAGGTCTATATGCAACCTGATTTTCATGTATCGTCGAGTTCATTTGCACCGTTCCTCTGATATATTTATCCAAAATTTTCTCCATTGCTTTCAGCATGAAGAAGCTTAAATATAATGGTCTGTATGCTTTGGCTTGGGCATAGTTTGCCCTTCCAGGTTTAGGTACGAATACTGCTTTAGCTTCAGACCACGATGGCAAGTACACTAAAGCTAGACTAGCTCTGAAGAGGTCCGTCAGGTCATCTCCCGTCCTTCCTGTAGGAGTATCGGAAGTATCTCAAGTTGGCCCCGGAGTCTTTATAGAATGAAACGTGTCGATTGCCCATTTTACATGGTTGTGTCTTATTATTCTGTTGGCACAGTTCCAGCCTGCTCTTTCAGCTCCGAACTTTGTTCCAACCGTTTCTCCTTCTGTCATCTCCTCAGCCTCAGGAAAGTGACACGCCATTAGCATCTCCAGCGTGCCCTTCCCCGCCTGAGTAAACGACCCATCTGGTTTTTCCTGTGTCCCCACCTGATTTATATGGGTTGTTTTAAGAACCTTCTGGAGCCTTGATCTTTCAGTGTGTGGTTCCACTTTCTCACAGAACGGTCTCCAAGATTTCTTATTGCTTTCCGTATCTCTAGGTTATACTCCGTGAGTTTCCTATTACTGTTCATACGTCCCACTTAACATTTCTAGACAGGCTAGAGCATGCTGATAGCCCTAAAAACATTTACGTTACACAAACAAAACAAACCAAGTGCCTCTCTGGCTGACATTTAATTTTAAACCTACAACTTAAGAAAAAAGTATATTGTCTAGTGCCTGTTATCTACCTGTGGCATGCTAAAAATTCGACATAGAATACTTAGCTTTCGTTGACACCAGCCACCAGCGACGTTCACATAACCGCTACTGTCATAATGGTCTTAGCCCATCATGACGGTGAATCTCTGGTGTTGAGCGGTCATACTGTCGACTCCAGATACTGCCATATCTGTCCTCGTGATGCTGGATATAGATGATTTAGGATTCGTCTACTTCACAGCTTAGTCGTGCTCGTGCACGGGATTTTGCCTTTAATTATTGGCTGACAATTGACTATAGCCTGTGCGCATATTTTAGTCCGATCTGGACACCATTAATTTAAGGGTATAATGCTCAGGCATAATCTGTCCTTCTTAGCGGCACTTTGATAACGAACGCGCGCGTAGATTCGTGATCCACAAACGCGACCCGAATATTTAATTGCTAATCACTGAATTTACATATAGATGTGACTTCACTCGGAAAATATCGAGTACCGTTTTCACAGTTACTGTCTAGCAATATTTAATTTACGCGCCAACACGCACCTTGGCGTCATCACAATGATAAAAGTCCAGATAGAGGTAACTCTCTTTCTTTAAAACATATTTTTATTCACAGACGATAGAAAACAGTTTGCACTGCACTTGTGTTGTGCGGTTACATTTACACAGTCACAAAGAAATAAGCTTGTTTCTAGCATGCGGCTAAGTTCAAATATATCAACTGACAAACCATCCAAGCGACTGACAAACGAAGTAGCAGCAACTCCGTGAATGCTACTGAAGGAGATCGAAATGAGCGAATGAATGAGACAGGTTCCCGCACTACACGCTCTTTCAAAATTTCACAGAAAACCGTTTGCAAAGGGGCTCCCCATCGTATAATAACACGTCTCTCTCAACGGCTGCACAAGTTCAAACAACTTTCCGTTAAAATGGATACCATACTTAATAGAACATCATCCTGGTTTCACTGTCTGGGGGATCCCAATCTTCAAATATTCCTTCTCCCAGCTTTCGGCCGGTTGAATTTGAAATCGAGAACAAGAGAACTTCGTAACTGTTCTCGCCTTACAGCTTCTTTCTAACTTGAAATAGACGTTTCTGCTGGACCGACACCGGCTTGGTGCTCTCCCCTTTGCCTGACTACCATGCAATGATGCTTTAATAAATAAACCCACAGTGCTATACATAATCAAATGGAACATTTGACGATATGGTTCAGTACAGTGGGAAGACAGGGATGAAATTTTTCATAGAGTAATGAGATTAGCCTCGTATTTTGGTAAGGTACCTTTAGATTGGGCAAAAACCGTCACCTATCTATAAGCAAGGGAACAGGAAGGATTGCAACAACTATCGAGGTATCTCGTTGATTAGTCCAGGCAAAATATTCACTGGCATCTTGGAAATGGGGTACGATCAGTGGTTGAGAGGAAGTTGGACGAAAAGCAGTGTGGTTTCAGACCGCAGAGGGGCTATCAGCATCAGATTTTCAGTATGCGCCAAGTAATTGAAAACTGCTACGAGAGGAATAGACCGTTGTGCTTTGTATCGTAGGTATAGAGAAAACATATGACAGGGTGTCGAGGGAAGAGATGTTCACTATACTGGGGAAATATGGGATTAAACGTAGATTGGCTTCTGGGGCTCTGAACTTTGGAGCGTGGGTTGGTGACCACGGGGCCCTTAGCCGAGTTCTGGCATTGCTTCCACTTACTTGTGCCAGGCTCCTCACTTTCATCTATCCTATCCGGCCTCCCTTGGTCAACTGTTGTTCTTTTCAGTCCCCGACGGTATTACGTATGGAGGCCTAGGGACTCTTTCATTTTCATCCCCTTCGTGGCCCTTGTCTTCCTTTGGCCGATACCTCCATTTGTCGAAGTGTCGGACCCCTTCCATTCTTTTCTCTCTGATTAGTGTATTATAGAGGATGGTTGCCCAGTTGTACTTCCTCTTAAAACAATAATTACCACCACCACCACCACCATCTTAAGCGTAGATTACTAAAATCAATCAAAGGAATTTATGCTGACAATTGGGCTGCAGTGAGAATTGATGGTAGAATGTGTTCTTGGTTCAGGGTATTTACGGGGGTTAGAAAAGGCTGTAATCTTTCACCTTTGTTGTTCTTAGCTTACATGGATCATCTGCTGAAACGTATAAAGAGGCAGGGAAGGATGAAACTAGATGGAACTGTAGTAAACAGTCCGGCCTATGCTGACTAATTAGTCTTAATGGCAGATTGCGCGGAAAGCATGCAGTCTAATATCTTGCAACTTTAAAATAGGAACAATGAGTATGGTATGAGAATTAGCCTTTCGAAGACTGAATTGATGTCAGTAGGTAAGAAATCCAAGAGAACTGAATGCCAGATTGGTGATACGGAGCTGGAACAGGCCGATAATTTCAAGTATTTAGGATGTGTGTTCTCCCAGGATGGTAAAATAGTGAGATTGAATCAAGGTGTAGTACGTTGAGCTAGCAGTTGCGATCAACATTATTCTGTAAGAAGGAAGTCATCTCCCAGACGAAGCTATCTTTATAACGGTCTGTTTTCAGACCAAATTTGCTTTACGGGAGCGAAATCTGGGTGGACTCAGGCTGTGGCTTTGTTTAAGTAGAATGTGTTAAAATATAAAGTGTACAGTCAGTGACGTCACATTAGTCGTTACCGCAGGCCTTGGTCGCCAAGGATGATGATGCAGATTGTTTTGTTCATCAGTGTTTGAGTTTCATTTATTAAAAGAAATATTCATGATAATTCGCTTTTCACAATGGGAAAGGTTTCTTTAAAATTTATGTATTTGTTACTTAATTCCTAAAATTGTTTCGAATTGTTCGTGCCAGACGCCTTATATTCATCTATCATATCTGACCTCCCTTGGTCAGCTATTGTTCTTTTCCGATCCCTACTGTATTAGAGCACTCGGCGCCTTGGGATTCTTTCATTTTCATGCCCTTCGTAGTCCTAGTGTTTCTTTGGCAGTTACCTTCATTTTGATAGTATCAGATCCCTTCCATTATTTCTCTCCGAGTTGTGTTACATAGAGGATGGTTGCCTAGTTGTACTTTCTCTTAAAACTGTGAATACCTCCACCACCACTCCTTTGTTCAATTTGGTATTTGACCCTCCACATCTAGGGTAAAAGACTTTCTCTAATTTTGTGCGGGTCCATTTTTGGCCCCCAACACGATGACATTTCTCTAAGGGAATACGTCGAATCGGTCGAAAGGCATTATGCTATTTGTGCAGATACACAGATCCCGGCTGACCCTTAAGAAATTATCTGGTAATTGTTGAGCAGGCGAAGCGAGCTCTTACTCGGATATACCGATCTTGATGTGGCGTTGTCACTCTCGCTCTGTCAATTACATAATTGATCTCACAATACTTCCAACATTTCTGACAGTGCACTATGAGTAATCCTTTGTTCACCCTGAATCAATGCCACCATTCTGGCTCGGCAAAACTGAGTAACACGCTTTGCTCGTTACTGCACTGCATACACTGATACCGGTCTTCGTGTGAAATGACATGGTTCACCCTAGGCTCTACACAGCGACATCTGCGGTATAGTGAACAAACAACTGAATTACTTAGGGCGTATGTGCACACAGTGCTCTCTACCACTTAACACAGGACTACACACACCCCACCACTTAACGTGCCTAGTTTAGTTTATAAATACTAATAAATAACGAGGTGAAATTTGTTTGTATGTAATGGCTAATCTCAGGAACTAAAAGTTCTTTTACGAACGTAAATATTCGTTATCCGTGAGGGACATTGGCTGTTTTTGAAAAAACAATTCGAGGGGTGAGCACTGGGGGAGGGGAATAAGACGCCAATATAGGCCAAATACCGAATTTGTCGTACAAGGACGAGGCAAAGCTCAATTTAAGCCCTTTGACGCAAAGAACAAAACTCGGTAAGTCCTATGGGCCCATAACAATGTTATAAAGCCCTAAAACCAACCGTCACGGAGATATTGGCACCACACTACCCCTGTTCTAGGAATCGGATAAAGAAATGAACCGCCGTAACCATAGCAACGTCAGCTCCAGGATTCTACAGCAGCGAAATTATCTATATCACAAAAACCTAACGTTACAGACATGAAAGTTGATATTTGGAATCACCTTTAAAAATAAAGAAACACAAATTTTTGTTTCCAGAAAATCCACTAAAGGGTGGGGGTGGTGGTGGGGTGAAAAGAAGTGAGGAACGAGTTGAAAGGGATATGAAGATACACATATCTCAGAAACTGAAGATGTTACAGACGTTAAAATTCGTACTTGGAATCCTCTTTAAGAATAAATGATGAACATAACTTATTTAGAAAGTCCACTGAAGGGGGTGAAAAGAATAAAAAAGGGGGTGAATTTTTAAAATGAATATCTTCTTCTTCTACAGATTTTCCTACACCTGTGGGGTTGCGGGTTGCGAACTGTCTCGCACATGTCCATTTTACCCTGTTTTACGGCTGGATACCTTTCCTGATGTCATCCCTATGTGTAGGGATGTAATTCATATTGCGTGTTCCTGTTGTGGTTGGTAATGTGGTGTGTTGAGTGAATATGAAAAGGAGAGTGTTGGGACAAACAAAAAGAACCTCTTCCCGAGCCAGAAGAATGAATCACACACGATTAAGAACTGCGAACCAGTGCAGAATCGAAGCCGGGTCGCTGTAAACCGAAGAACTCAACGAGACTACCCAGCCAAGGAGTGAGGAAGTTTTTAAAATGAGTATATCTACATTACATCTCGGAAGCTTAACATGTTTCAGACGTGAAAATTGTTCTTTGTAGTCTCCATTAAAAATAAAGAAACACGTACTTTTTGTTTTCAGAAAATCAACTTAAGCTGGAGAACGAACATAAGTGAAGTAGGAGTTGAATTCTCTTTATGAGGAAATTATATTGCATGGTACTGTTGTGGTTGGTAATGAGGTGTGTTGAGTGAATATGAAAAGGAGGGTGTTAAGTCGTGAAAATTGGTATTTGGAATCTCCTTTACAAATAAAGAAAACTTTTTTCGAAATGTGTTTCTCACACATAGAGTTCCATATTTAGGTCTGCCAGTAGCCTGGCCATCTTAGCCCCAAAAGGCAATGCCACAAACGTGGTTTACAACGAAGTACTAGGGTAAATGAAATGCAATTTTTCGGTGAGTTTTCATACTTTAGGAATTTTCAGATAATGTTTAAAACTCAGCAGTAAAGAGGAACAAGTATTTTTTATGAAATTACGAAATCCTCGCGAGCAAAATCGTGGGTAAAAGCTAGTCCAAGAATATTACAAACTTTCTTTGAGGTTTATATATTGGTCCTTCCCGTTTATATCACACTGGTGTTGTCTAGGAATTACATATCTTTCAAAACTTGGTTACACCCAAATACAGTTCTGTATATTCTAGTGAAGGGAGTTAAACGCAGATTTTCGCATGAATATCTGTTTTCGCTGGGGGTCATCCGAAAATTTGTGTATCGCTTCAAAATATGTAACAGAACTGAAGTCACATTAGTCGTTAGCGCAGGCCATGGTCGCCAAGGATGGGGATTGTTGTCGTTATCATTATTTGGAGTTTCATTTACGAAAGTAAGTATTCATGATAATTAGGTTTTTGCAAAGCGAAATCTTTAATTTAAATTTAACTTTATTTATTTACTTAATTTATAAATCTGTTCCCCTTGTTAGATTTGGTATGTGCCCATCCACATGTAGGGAGCAAGACATTCTCTCGTTATTATTGTATGCATTTGATAATGGTGGCACTTCCACAAGTCATGGCTGGTATGTTGTATCACATTACACAGCTTTGTCGCCGGTAGACACATTCCCTTACATCATCCTGTCCTCAGAGCATAAAGCATGCTACGTTATCAATATGGTAAACTTGGTGGCATGGAGATTCACTGCGGCACAGTGCAACAACACCGTTATCATAGGTTTATTGTTAGCCCAATTCTCACCTACTGCACGGTTACCATGAAATGCACACGTGCCTCTAGAGATGCACTCTCCCAAATTTATCTAAATGTAATTAGCCGCACTTAACAACCATAAATCATTTCTAACTGCATTGGCGAAAAACATGTAACACAAAGTGAAGTGAGAGCAGTAGAAACTTCAAAATGTTTGTGCTTATCGAAAATATGAATTACGCAGATCAGAGAGGTCAAGTAATCTTTCGCATTCATATTTCGTCATGTATTTCACTACCTTTTCCCCCTTTTAGTGATTATATTTTGTATATCTGTGTATTTAAGAATCTTACATATCTCACGCTGGTAAAATGGCTGCCATGGAGCCTAAAATCAATGAGGAGGAGATGGTCATAAAACCTAGACTATGGCACCGCACTGTACGAGCTGACACGAAAACGATCGCTTTCTCAGCTAGGAATAAGCACACAATGAAGCTGATCAATGCCAACTGGCACTCCATAGAAATAGAAATAGACCTGTCAGAAGTGTCCAACGTCTAGGAGAAAATCATGTTCCGCTTAGTCAATATATAGCCGTCATATTTTTTAAAATAATTATTATTCCTTGTTCTCAGGTCAGAAGGCGAGCTTTGTCACATCATAACACATTGTCAAAAACTGAAGCTCGAAACAAAGTTATATCATACCGTATTGTTGCATGTCAAGGAAATAAAATGAAATCGCTAAAGGCTTCAAAGAAGTTTCTTATTTTTTGTTTATTTATTTATTTATTTATTTATTTATTTATTTATTTATTTATTTATTTATTTATTTATTTATTTATTTACTTATTTATTATTTATTTATTTATTTATTTATTTATTTATTTATTTATTGACTTATTTTATATGGCGTGGCTCAGGCTATGAAGCCTGCTGTTATTCTAAACCATCTTATATGTGCTACATTATACAAACTACGGAGTATTAAGATTCCTAATTACGTACGGTATAATTAATTATCAAATTAAACTTAAATAAAAGTTATAAACAAAAAGTAAATTTCTGAGAGTTACTATTAAGAACACTTTAAATATGAATTTCTTAAGTCTATGTACCATTTATAACATCTCTTTTAAACACATTTCTACTATGTATATCTCTAATAACAGCCGGAAGGGAATTCCAGGGGCGTATGGCTGCAGGTATGAATGAGTTGCCGTAACCAGTCGTACGGTAAATTGAGAAGCTCAGCAGGGAAGAGGTTTCTGACCTTGTAGCTACACTGTTTGGGGACGACAAGTATTTAAGACCCGTTCTCAGATAACTTAGCATGTCTGTACGGAGGACGTTGTGAAAAAGCGAACGACGACAGCTGTTCAGGACACGGTGATATTTGACAATACCTGGACATATTTAATACAAAACGGGCGCACGTATTATAAGCCCGCTGAAGTTTAGCGTTGAGTGTGCTGTTTAGGTTGTTGTATATTACGTCACCATAATCGAAGATATATAGAATTAAGCTTTAATCAAGTAACTTTCTCATATTTAGTGGAAGGAGATCACGTAAACGTTGAAGGGAGTGTAAAGAAAATAATTCTCGTTGGCAAATTTGTGTTGTGTGCTCCGCCTACTTTAAGTACTTATCAAAAATGAGGCCAAGGTTCTTTACAGTTTCGTTTATTTGTACTGGTGTTGTGTGTAATAGGATGGGTGGAATTTTAACACTTTTCAGTTTGGTATAATTATTTTTGTATCCTAATATGATTGCTTGCGATTTGAATCGATTGGCTTTAAGAGAATTATTTTTAGTCCAGTCTTTTATATTTTCCAGGTCATCGTTTAGTTTGTTATTGTCTAGTTGGATGTCCTTCGGGTTTGTATGTACATATAGTTGAATGTCATCTGCGTAGAAAAGATATTTACAAGTTTTTATACGTTTTGGCAGGTCATTTAAGTACAGTGAAAATAGTGGCACTAGAGCACTGCCCTAAACTGTGCCAACTTTAGTTTATTGCAACTGTGATACTCTCGTACTTGCTGACACGCACTGCTGCCGCCCAGTTAAATAAGAGTACACCCACGTCAGTGCGCTTGAAGAAAATGTTTGTTCCTGTAGCTTAGCTAATAATATGTCCCTGTCCACACAGTCGAATCATTTACTTAAGTCTAAAAGTACAAGGATAGTCATTTGTCCGTTGTCCATTTCTACTTGAATGCCATTTGTAACTTTTAGTAGGGTTGTGGTAGTGCTGTGGTTAGGTCTAAGTCCTGACTGTTATTTGTCGAGTAAATTGTGTTAGCTAAGGTAATTTGTTATCCGGTTGTGAACGACCTTTTCTAATATTCTACCGAGACAAGAAAGTATGAAAATGGGTCGAAAGTCTTCTGGTTTTGTTGGATTATTGATTTTTCTTATCGGTCGTATTATGGCCACGTCTTCATATATTGGGAAAGATTCCGGTCATGAGTGAGGTACTTAATATATGTGTAATTGTTGGGAGAACAATTTCAGGGAGTGTTTTAATTAATTTCAGATTTATTCCGTCACATCCAGTAGTTTCTGACTTCATTTCATGAATTCCTTCTCGGGCGTCTTTAAGAGTTACATGTGAAAAATAAAATTCTTCTCCATAATGTTTTCTTTTCGCATGTAGTGTGTCAATTGTTTCCCTTTCAATTCGTTCGTCTGTATGTGAATTTTGTGAGCAGAAATATTTAATTCGTCTAACGGCAAGTCAGTGTTGTTTACGTCGGTTTCGTTTTTTGTCAAACCAATGTTCCGAAGAGTTTTCCAAACATTGGCAGAATTATTATTTTTTAAGATATAATGTGTATGGCGTATCTTAGCATTACAGATGGTCTGTGTAATTCCGTTACGCAATTTTTGTACCTTTTGTACTTTTCGAAATTGTCTCCAGTTGGATTTTTATATAATGCTTGTAAGCTGCATTTCTTTCCTCCATTTTTCCCTATGTCTTGCGTCAGCGAAGGTGATGGTTTTCGTTTCACTTGTGCTGTCCGTATGGGGGCATGTTTGTCATACAGTCCTGAAAGTAGTTCTTAAAGTTATTTTGTCGTCGATGTCATGTACGAGCAGTTTGTTGTGTCACGGCGTTTTCAGTGCGTCCTCACTCTTCGTTTAGGCTTTTGAAGACTCGATAAGAAATTAATTTAGGCTCGTATTTCAGTTAGTATGTTGCGTAAATAAAGTCATGTTGGGAAATTCCGGGAGCTGGCTGTTGTCCGTGAGTATGCATTCTCTCAGTATTGTTTGTAATAATTAAATCCAGTAGTGTATGGGAAGTAGCTGTGTGGTGTGTAGGATATAGGGGAAGGTCCGTCATATTAAGTAGGGTAAGTATGCTTTTCAGTCGTCTAGACTCAGCAGAGTCACATTTTATCATGTCAGTATTGAAGTCACCCATTAAATTAACATGTATTCCTGATGGTCTGAGTCGTTGCGTTACGCACTTTTTTTACTTTTCGAAATTGTCTGGGGTTGGATTTTTTATATAATATTTGTAAGCTGCATTTCTTTCCTCCATTTTTGCCCATATGTCTTGCGTCAGCCAAGGTGATGGTTTTCGTTTCATTTGTGCTGTCCTTATGGGGGCATGTTTGTCATACAGTCCTGAACATAGTTCGTTAAATAAGGTTATTTTGTCGTCAATGTCATGGGTAATAGGTCCTGCAGTGCTTCCTTCAATATATCTCGTCTTCGGTGTACGATACACAACACCCAGTAAACACTTAACACTGCGAATTTGTAATTCAATAAATAGAAACCCCGGCCCGTTGTGAAATTCGCTTGGTGTTTTGCGTATTTGTTTGAATCCCATATCCTTGCGCAGATATATCCATACGCCCCCCCCCACCTTTTCCTACTCTATCGTTTCTTATCAGCGTGTAACCCTCCATACGTACTAGTGAAGACGGGATACTTGGCTTCAACCACGATTAGGATATTAGTATGGCATGGAAGTCGTTGGAGAATATGTCTGAGAATTTAGTGAAATGGGAAAGAAGGCTCTGTGAGTTAACGTGGCCCACCTGCAGGGATTCAGGGGGTATAGGAGGAATGTCGCTGGGGCAGCCACTAGTGGTTTGGGAGGGGGTGGTTGCAGTTTGACCGGTCCGCGTTTGGGGGGGGGGGGAAGATTTGCAGGCTGTAATTAGAGACATTTGTTTCCTTTAATCTATGAAAAAAACAATTTGACAGTTTCTAAATACTAACTAAACTAGTTCTCTGGAATTTAATTAAGCCTAATGTAAGTTATCATGAAAATTTTATAAATATTTACAAGTTCTAGATATTTTCCTGTTTAATTACAGTTTTTGCCTAGTTTTATCTTAGGCTCGTGATTAACTAATGCTGTTTAGTTTTTGGCGATTTGTGACCCGAACTTTCCTGCCACAACGTTTCACTATCACGGTCCCGTCCTTCGACCACGTATTTTTCACGCCGTACTTCGAAATTGCCTCCTGGAAAAGCTTTATTCTCAGGGGAGTGAGACCTTCTCGGATAGTTTTGTTTGTGCCCTTCAGTTTTTTCTTGTTTGTGAGCATTGCGTTCCTATTCCGAAAGGACACAAACTTCACTATTATTGGTCTCGGAACACCACCTTCTCTTTTTGCTACCCTGTGGGACCTATCATTGTCTTCTAGATTAAGATCAACCCCAATTTCCTCGGCGATATTTAAAATTATGTCGTCCGCCTTCTCATGTGTGGACTCTGCTACACCGAACACTCGCAAGCACTGGTGCCTCGGGTACTGTTCCAGATCGTCTGTCATCTCCTGTAACTGGGACTCTAGTCCCTTTATGACTTTGTTTCTATCTTCGAGAACACTCCGAAATTCTTCAATTACCTTAGTATTGAAGTCTATATACTCCTGCAATTATTCTACTACTGCCTTTGTCACTTGCTCCTGTATTAGGTAGGCAAGCGTGCTCAAGATGTCGTTGATACACAACGCGTCCTGGACGGCTTGCTTCACCAAACTCTACATCGGCACTTGCTTCACTTTGCGAGGCATGATATTTTTGTCTGCTGCTAGATGTTAATCACACGTATCACGACACTAACACTTCTGCGTTCACACAACAATGCTATGAAGAAGTATCAGCGTCATGGATAGTTTACACTGCAAGAATTCACCTTCAACCTTAACGTTAATCAGGAGCCCGGCTTTGTGCGACTAAGCACTAACCGGCATGGCAATCGTAGGACGACGTTTTTCCAGCAAATACTCCATTTGTGAAAAAGTGTCTTACGACGTTATTCTAGGAATACATTCCGTTATGAGTAAGTACACCGTGTTCATTAGACTCGGAGTATTGAATACAAACACCCGATTAACTTTTTTATATTTCGGTGTTTAAAATTAGATCAAGGAAAGAATTTGTCACATAATTTACAACCCAAATTTATTGCAAGTGACTAATCTCATGTTTTAATCCGTATTGAAATCTGTTGATATACAATAATAAAGTTTTATTATGAATCCACCTGTTCAATTCATTATAATATTGTCACATTTAAAATAACTTCATTAGTTAAAAAGTTATATATGGTACATGTTTCGCTCCCTTATAGCCAAATCTGAATCTCGAATAATTGTTATTTACGTAAATAATGACTTAAGAACTATTAGAACATTTTTGACAAACTTAAAACTTATTCTATTAGAATAACAAAAATGTAAAATCTTTGTATACATGGCTTAATTACATGTGCTTAATAGGAAGATACATTAAAAATATGGAAGAGAGAGTACTAAAATATAAAATAGAATATATATATCATGTCCAAAATCTTAGAAAGGCGTGAAAATCAATCTTAGGAGCTAAATTTGAGGATTTTCTTGGCAATGAGATCTGGTAAAATAGTTATTTATCCCTTGTGGATAAGAGTCTATAAAGATTCAAATTTATCGTCAATTTGATGATTGAACTTGTAAGAGGATAAATGTTGGTCTTCAAGAAATTTAAATGCTTGTTGTCATATGACCTCGGCGAATGCTGTTGAAAAGATATGTTCTTATAGATGTCAATGACCGTTCGTTGAACTAATGGATTTGATAAGGATGATTGAAAGGGACGTAAATCAACGTTTGTATTGAAAGCTGCTGCTTGGTTTATCTTGTTGAATGTCTATAACAAGAAAAGGAATCTTGTAAGTAATCGGAATTTGTGTTGCTAGTTAAGAGTGTGCTTCTAGAAATTTCACTTACCCCTCCAATTGCTGTTTGTCGGTTTGGTGTTGTCCGAGGTTATGTGGTGACTGTCTGTTCTGTGTCTACTCCTTGTGTTGTAAGAGTGAGGTGGTGGGGGTTGAAGGGAAGGAGTAGGGGTAGGAGGAGAAATGTTTGTGGGTGTGGTTTTGGAAGGGGAATGTCTAGTAGGAGCGCAGGGAGGGGTTGAGTTCTTTAATGTTGGATGATTATTAGTTGTTTTGGGAATGAAAACTTTGGCAAAATTACTTTTTTCTAGATTAAGCATCTTTAATAGTTTCGGTAATTGTTCGTGTAACGGATTTCTTATTTCAATTTCGTCATTTAAATTCTTTCTTTATTGAAATATTGGTCTAAGTGGATATAAATATTTTCTAATTCTGTCATTAGTTTACCTTTTTCTATCTTCTTTATAATTTTTAGGTCTTTCTCTATGGTTGTAAATTGGTGGCCTGACTCTCTCATGTGAGCACTCATCGCAGAATGTTTGTTGTGCTTTGTAGCATTAATGTGTTCTAAGTATCTTGTGAGAAAGTTACGGCCAGTTTGGCCAACATATGAACATTTACATTCTACACATGTTAATCTATAGATGCCAGAACTTAGATAAGGGTTATTGTTGGAATTTATACTATTGTGGTTGAAAAAAATGTTTCTGTTTGTATTTTGTGTTTTGAATGCTACATTCACATCTCGTTTTTTGATAGGATTAGTTATTTGAAAAATGGCTGGATTGTGGATGTAAATGTTGCGAATTTGGACTGCTTATTTTTTTCGGGAGTAAGATTAGTTTACTAACTTTTGTTTTACTTTATTGATGATCCGATTGACTATATTTATTTTATATCCATTAATTGAGGCCAGATCTTTTATAAAATTGAGTTCCTTTTTAAAGTTACTCTCTGAAAGGGGGATTTTGAAAGCTCTATAAACTAAACTGTAAAGAGTCGCCTGTTTAGGTGATTTTTGGGTGAAGAGAATAATTTTTTATCGTTAGAGGAGCGTATGATGTTTTTCTAAATATTTGAAATTCAAATCTATCTCTTATTCGTGTTACATTAATATCCCGGAAGTTTATTGAGTTGTTAGTTTCATCTTCTTTCGTGAATTTTATATTTGGGTCAATATTATTTAAGAAATTTAGGATTTTTTCACTATCATTTTTTGGCTATCTATTAAGACAAAGGTGTCGTCTACATACCTGATCCAAAGGCAAAGTCCATTTATTTTTGTGTTTATTTTGTTTTGCTCCAAATGATCCATATATATGTCTGCCAGTATGCCCGACGTGGGTACTAAACAATAATTACTTCACATTTAATAAAAAAGATTTACCATCAAACATGCCTAGCAATGGGAGACCCCACGTCGGGCATACTGGCAGACTTATATAAGGATCATTTGGAGCAAAAAAAATAAACACAAAAATAAATGGACTTTGCCTTTGGATCAGGTATGTAGACGACACCTTTGTCATAATAGATAGCCAAAAAATATAGTGAAAATATCCTAAATTTCTTAAATAATATTGACCCAAATTAAAAATTCACGAAAGAAGATGAAACTAACAACTCAATAAACTTCCTGGATATTAATGTAACACGAATAAGAGATAGATTTGAATTTCAAATATTTAGAAAACCATCATACGCTCCTCTAACGATAAAAAATTATTCTCTTCACCCAAAATCACATAAACAGGCGGCACTTTACAGTTTAGTTTATAGAGCTTTCAAAATCCCCCTTTCAGAGAGTAACTTTAAAAAGGAACTCAATTTTATAAAAGATCTGGCCTCAATTAATGGATATAAAATAAATATAGTCAATCGGATCATCAATAAAGTAAAACAAAAGTTAGTAACTAATCTTACTCCCGAAAAGAATGAGCAGTCCAAATTCGCAACATTTACATTCACCAATCCAGCCATTTTTCAAATAACTAATCCTATCAAAAAACGAGATGTGAATGTAGCATTCAAAACACAAAATACAAACAGAAACATTTTTTCAACCACAATAGTATAAATTCCAACAATAACCCTTATCTAAGTTCTGGCATCTATAGATTAACATGTGTAGAATGTAAATGTTCATATGTTGGCCAAACTGGCCGTAACTTTCTCACAAGATACTTAGAACACGTTAATGCTACAAAGCACAACAAACATTCTGCGATGAATGCTCACATGAGAGAGTTAGGCCACCAATTTACAGCCATAGAGAAAGACCTAAAAATTATAAAGAAGATAGAAAAAGGTAAACTAATGACAGAATTAGAAAATATTTATATCCACTTAGACCAGTATTTCAATAAAGAAAAAAATTTAAATGACGAAATTGAAATAAGAAATCCGTTACACGAACAATTACCGAAACTATTAAAGATGCTTAATCTAGAAAAAAGTAATTTTGCCAAAGTTTTCATTCCCAAAACAACTAATAATCATCCAACATTAAAGAACTCAACCCCTCCCTGCGCTCCTACTAGACATTCCCCTTCCAAAACCTCACCCACAAACATTTCTCCTCTTACCCCTACTCCTTCCCTTCAAGCCCCACCACCTCACTCTTACAACACAAGGAGTAGACACAGAACAGACAGTCACCACTTAACCTCGGACAACACCAAACCGACAAACAGCAATTGGAGGGGTAAGTGAAGTTTCTAGAAGCACACTCTTAACTAGCAACACAAATTCCGATTACCTACAAGATTCCTTTTCTTGTTACAGACATTCAACAAGATAAACCAAGCAGCAGCTTTCAATACAAACGTTGATTTACGTCCCTTTCAATCATCCTTATCAAATCCATTAGTTCAACGAACGGTCATTGACATCTATAAGAACATATCTTTTCAATAGCATTCGCCGAGGTCATATGACAACAAGCATTTAAATTTCTTGAAGACCAACATTTATCCTGTTACAAGTTCAATCATCAAATTGACGATAAATTTGAATCTTTATAGACTCTTATCCACAAGGGATAAATAACTATTTTACCAGATCTCATTGCCAAGAAAATCCTCAAATTTAGCTCCTAAGATTGATTCTCACGTCTTTCTAAGATTTTGGACATGATATATATATATATATATTGTACCAGGAAGGCCTAGGTCCTGGTCCATGTTAATTGAAAGAAATGTTATTTCCAGCATTAAAAATCCGACCGACGTACGAACATCCATGTAAAGAATGTTCCAGTATGTGCCAGACCCTACGAGTGCGCTAGGCGGAGTCAAGTGACGTTACCTGTCGCTTGAAGCTCACCTCCCCTAGAGATATTTCTCGAAAGAAATTTTCTTTTAACAGCTTTTTAACGCCTTAACCAATTTCAACGGGACAAACGCTGAATTATAGCAAACATCATAAAAGTTAATCCCTGTAAATTTCAAATTAATTCATCAAACGGTTGTTGAGTTATAATAATTTAAAGTCTCAACGAAATTACGTAATCACGGTCACATGGCCGAGAGAGCCGCCACCCCTCCCTGCGCTGGTATCTATATATGTCAAGGCCAGACAGCCCGCAAACTAGTACAAGGACAAGCAAACAGCTGTGTGAGTGAGATAGCGAAGAGACCGGCCCGCGTACAGTATGTTCGCGCAGTCACGGTAGAAGTACTTTCCGTCGTATCTCCGGAACGCGAAATTCTATCACCGATAGAATTATTAAAGGACGTCGCACTGCAGTTAGTATACCGCGTCGCGATTACAATATAATCCTAAAGACATTTAAGACTGTAACGCGAGTGAACTTATTGGAGTACAAATATTAACTATTTCATTACGTGTGGACTTAGGTAACTTCAAGTAACATTGAACTTCTACTGAGCCTAATACTTAGAATTACCAGAACTCATATTCACGTCACATCAACATAAGACTCACAGTAGTAATTTGAGTGAAAAAGTGAGAACTTTTCTGTGTTAATATAACATTTTAGTAACAGGATTAGCAGAAAATAATCCCTAGCAACTTCAGACTGTGTTCAAAGACTGTGCTTATCGACTTACTTTCTTTTTTTTATGTGAACTGTGTGATTATGAACGTTTCAATAATGACTGTAAATAGCATTTCGTACAGAAAGGACTGTGATTCTTCATACGCCATAAATAGTGTTCAACAGTGTCAGTGATAAACTACTCACACTAAGTAAATTTTCGTGTGCGAAAATCACCCGAACAAGCTACAACTCAACGTGATCCAGTTCCAGCTGTCATCACCTCATTGGGAACGTCAACATCGCCAATCCTGATTCTACATGGAACATTCCAGACGTCCATCTTTCGACATTTGGTAGCAACAGTTCTTGTCATAAGTGAGTAACAAACTGACTAAACTTTTTCATTTATTTTGAACAGTGAAACTTCAGTGTCGCGTGTGAACAATTTTCATAATTTCTCAAAAGTGATAAATTTAATTTCAATTTCATTTCTCGTAGAAAGACTGTAGGCTTTCAAGTGCGCTATATATCGAGATTGACGAACTGAGAACTGAAAACTTCGATAATTTTCTCATTTACAATTACAAAAGTGTGCTTAGGTTTAAAAAGACTTTAGGTGGAAATTCCCCCATATGAAAGACTTTGAAACCAATGATATTTATGCCATTTTTTTAAGGAGATTATTTCGACATTTAATTTCTATGCAAAATTTGAGTCAATAATCATACCGCAGGGTGAAAAATTAATAAATTGTTTTAAGAAAAAAAATTATTTACCATCTATTATTCGCTCTGCGAGACTATCCTTCTCTGTATCGGCTCCAAAACCCAGTTCCACTCCCTGAGGTCCTACTCATGCCCTTTGCCCACAACTTTTCCTGGTACAGAGAGGATAGTATAATAATAGATGGCGCCCAACGTGGGGCCCGATTTTGGAGCCGTACTATAATAATAGATGACGTCGCAACTTCAAGGATTCGATTTTGGAGCCGTGCCATAATAACAGATGATGCGCCAGTAATAATCGCAACATTCAGGGTTCGATTCAAGTCATTATATTTTGCGCACAGGATCCGACTGCAATCATTACGAACACGAAGAATTTGTTGTATTTGACTTATTCGAATATTCCGGAAACATGGATAACATACTTGCAGCTATCGAAGCTCTCAGGCTTAGCATTAATGATCAGAATGCTAAGATTGATAGGTCTAATAACCAAATGCAGGCACAAATAACCGCACTACAGTCACAGATAGTTGACTCTAATTCTCAACTACAGGCTCAAAATACTCAACTTCAAGCGCAGTTAACTGAGTCAAATAGTAAGGTTGAAGACTTAACTTCTAAAATTGACAGGACCTTGGACACTAAGTTTGCTGAAGCGGATAAGGTCATTAATAAAAGGCTCACTGAATCTAGTGCCCTTATCGAGCAACGATTCCGTGAAGCTGGAACTCGCCTCGAAAAGAAACTTACTGATTCTAGTGCACAAGTCGAAGCTACATTGAAAAACATGCGGGATCAGTTTGTTGAAAATTTAGAGTCTATTAAGGAAGAAATAAAGACAGAGGTCGTCAAGTCTTTAGACAAAGATCTTAGAAATGTTCTTCCTTCCGTTCAAGCATTTTCCACTGAACTTAAAGATTTACGGACTGAATTTCAAGAATCCCATGGTAACATCTCACAAACTCAAGCAAAGTTAGCTCAGGTGCAGGAAACCTTGTGAGATGCATTAAAGAGCGACGTGGGTAAATTACGAAGCGAGATAGGATTAATTAAGAGCACGCAAGGAGAACTCGACAAGCGTATTACAGGACAGCTAGATAGCACGCATACCCAGATAGCTGCTTTCTGTGAAGACGTACAAGTCATT
This sequence comes from Anabrus simplex, assembly GCF_040414725.1. Lineage (NCBI taxonomy): Eukaryota > Metazoa > Arthropoda > Insecta > Orthoptera > Tettigoniidae > Anabrus > Anabrus simplex. The sequence goes on along the minus strand of NC_090269.1, from coordinate 160,612,712 downwards.
AAAACTGACTTGAGAAATGAAATTTAGACACCTCGATTAATACTAAAATTAAAAATTTGTCCGAAGAAATGAATCAAATTAAACTTAAAGAACATACAACTGACGTCACAATTCCTGGTTCGTCGAGGGAAATACACAATACAACTACCCTTATTAAAGTACCAGATGACAAACCAGTCAAATTTTCAGGACGTGATGAGTACACTGCTCGAGAATTTTTGTTAAATGTCGACGATTACCTGGAAGAGAATAGGGTAGATGACGATAGGAAACTTAGAGTAGTATCCAAACTTCTAGAAGGACGAGCCTTATCATGGTTCATAGCTTTTAAGAGCAATTTTAAAAACTATGATGACTTTAAACAGGCACTTCTTAAACGCTTTTGGCATTCAGAAAGACAGCACCTTGTCAAGATGCAACTCTACTCTAGCAAATACAATACTTCAGTCAATACTTCCCGATATTCAGATTACTGTCTAATGCAATTAAAGAAACTCCAGTTTTTAGATCCACCTTTGCCAGATATTGAACTTATTCAGATCCTGACACTTCAATATCCGCCTCATGTTCAAGAGATACTAGTCGCTGCCAACATTAAAACATTGGAGCATTTTGACGCTACTTTGCGTAGGTTAGATACGGCTAATACCCAATCTAGTCCGAAAACTAACAGGAGTCGAGAAATAAATACGAATTCTGCGGAAATAAAACCTCCGGAGAGAGAGGAACGCAGGACACGTGAAGAAGGCAGATTAAGCCCTACTAACCCAACCAGATTCCGGAATTTTAGACGTCAGAGGAATCAGGATAGACACCCTTACCAACCTAGGAATTCATGGAGACAGCGCGAAAGCACTCCTGAAGGAAATCGTGAGGCCAGACGGTGAGAACTCGAAAGTAGATGGTAGGACACACGGGAATACATCAGGGAGAGAAACCGTAATCCTGATGAACCTGGAGCGACATCCCTGGAATATCAACGTCAATTCGGACCAAGAGAACAAAGATCACCTGATCCTGACCCAACAGGCGCTATAAAAAAACGCCGATCTCGCAATAAGAAGATTGACTACCGAACACGATGAGGTCGAAACGTCAAATTATTGTACTGCTGTTATCAATTACTGGCATATTGACGATTCCGAATTACTATTCGAAGACGCACAAACACTAAGGCCAATTATTACACGTTCATTACCTGTCATAACAGTACGCACAGGCAACCTACAGGTGATTACGCTCATCGATTCTGGAGCGCAAGCTTCTTTAATTTCTGATAAGCTTGTAGACTCGCTGAAAGATCAGAACAATGTTTTGTTATTACCTGCAGCTCAGATTAAAGTAAGAGGGATAGTTCCTGATAAGATTGTTAAATGCAAATCCCAGGCATTTTTAGAGTTTGAAATTAACAGTCAGATGTTCGAACACATATTTTTGGTAGTATCACGTCTTAACTTCAACTTAATACTTGGATCAGATTTTATGATCAAATACAAAGGAACCATTGACTATGATGCCAACCTCGTAAGATTACAGAATAATTCCGTAGAACAACAGCTGGTAGGACGAGGTGACCTGGAAGTTCAAGAGAAGGGAGCCCGTTTTGAAGAAGCCGGTGGTGACATTATTAAGCCCGCTGTAAGCGAGGTTGCGCCAGCCGTAGCAGAAAGTAGAAAGGGTGACCAAAGTGAGGACGACGCAGAGTCCCTATTCAATGAGAACTCCATTATAGGTCCGGATTATATAATGTCAATAGCCAGTGTGGTTGAAGACCCGGAAATTAAATTAAAATTGGAGGAGGCTAAAAATGACGTTCTACAGAAATTTGCATGTGTATTCGATGACAAGCCTGGAGAGATAGCTGACTACGAATATCATCTTGATGTAAATGACTTGTCTCCTTATCAGAAGAAACCATATCCCGTACCCGAGAAATATCGAGAAGAAGTTCGTAACTTAATTCATAAAATGACAGATGATGGGATAATTTCGCCTTGTGTAACTAAGTACTTGAATCCATTGGCCATAGTGCGTAAGCCTGTATTTATAACTCAGCTAATTCATAAAACAATATGTACCACAGGAAGAGTAAAGCCTGGAAAAGAAAATCCTGCGTATTTTCTTTTCGTCCAACCAAGGGGAAGATGTACCAGGAAGGCCTAGGTCCTGGTCCATGTTAATTGAAAGAAATGTTATTTCCAGCATTAAAAATCCGACCGACGTACGAACATCCATGTAAAGAATGTTCCAGTATGTGCCAGACCCTACGAGTGCGCTAGGCGGAGTCAAGTGACGTCTCCTGTCACTTGAAGCTCACCTCCCCTAGAGATATTTCTCGAAAGAAATTTTCTTTTAACAGCTTTTTAACGCCTTAACCAATTTCAACGGGACAAACGCTGAATTATAGCAAACATCATAAAAGTTAATCCCTGTAAATTTCAAATTAATTCATCAAACGGTTGTTGAGTTATAATAATTTAAAGTCTCAACGAAATTACGTAATCACGGTCACATGGCCGAGAGAGCCGCCACCCCTCCCTGCGCTGGTATCTATATATGTCAAGGCCAGACAGCCCGCAAACTAGTACAAGGACAAGCAAACAGCTGTGTGAGTGAGATAGCGAAGAGACCGGCCCGCGTACAGTATGTTCGCGCAGTCACGGTAGAAGTACTTTCCGTCGTATCTCCGGAACGCGAAATTCTATCACCGATAGAATTATTAAAGGACGTCGCACTGCAGTTAGTATACCGCGTCGCGATTACAATATAATCCTAAAGACATTTAAGACTGTAACGCGAGTGAACTTATTGGAGTACAAATATTAACTATTTCATTACGTGTGGACTTAGGTAACTTCAAGTAACATTGAACTTCTACTGAGCCTAATACTTAGAATTACCAGAACTCATATTTACGTCACATCAACATAAGACTCACAGTAGTAATTTGAGTGAAAAAGTGAGAACTTTTCTGTGTTAATATAACATTATAGTAACAGGATTAGCAGAAAATAATCTCTAGCAACTTCAGACTGTGTTCAAAGACTGTGCTTATCGACTTACTTTCTTTTTTTTTTATGTGAACTGTGTGGTTATGAACGTTTCAATAACGACTGTAAATAGCATTTCGTACAGAAATGACTGTGATTCTTCATACGCCATAAATAGTGTTCAACAGTGTCAGTGATAAACTACTCACACTAAGTAAATTTTCGTGTGCGAAAATCACCCGAACAAGCTACAACTCAACGTGATCCAGTTCCAGCTGTCATCACCTCATTGGGAACGTCAACATCGCCAATCCTGATTCTACATGGAACATTCCAGACGTCCATCTTTCGACATTTGGTAGCAACAGTTCTTGTCATAAGTGAGTAACAAACTGACTAAACTTTTTCATTTATTTTGAACAGTGAAACTTCAGTGTCGCGTGTGAACAATTTTCATAATTTCTCAAAAGTGATAAATTTAATTTCAATTTCATTTCTCGTAGAAAGACTGTAGGCTTTCAAGTGCGCTATATATCGAGATTGACGAACTGAGAACTGAAAACTTCGATAATTTTCTCATTTACAATTACAAAAGTGTGCTTAGGTTTAAAAAGACTTTAGGTGGAAATTCCCCCATATGAAAGACTTTGAAACCAATGATATTTATGCCATTTTTTTTAAGGAGATTATTTCGACATTTAATTTCTATGCAAAATTTGAGTCAATAATCATACCGCAGGGTGAAAAATTAATAAATTGTTTTAAGAAAAAAAATATTTACCATCTATTATTCGCTCTGCGAGACTATCCTTCTCTGTATCGGCTCCAAAACCCAGTTCCACTCCCTGAGGTCCTACTCATGCCCTTTGCCCACAACTTTTCCTGGTACAATATATTATTTTATATTTTAGTACTCTCTCTTCCATAATTTTAATGTATCTTCCTATTAAGCACATGTAATTAAGCCATGTATACGAAGATTTCTTACATTTCATGATATTCTAATAGAATAAGTTTTAAGTTTGTCAAAAATGTTCTAATAGTTCTTAAGTCATTATTTACGTAAATAACAATTATTCGAGATTCATATTTGGCTGATGATGCTCTATAGGAGAGCGAAACATGTCCCATATATAACTTTTTAACTAATGAAGTTATTTTAAATGTGACAACATTATAATATATTGAACAGGTGGATTCATAATAACACTTTATTATTGTATAACCCAAATTTAGTTCTTTCAGATCTTACAGCTGTGACTGAAGGTTTCCATACACCTTTCCACAAGTCTTGAACCTCTGTTTCTTCCGTGCATATCCATTAATGGTTGTGTTTTTATTTGTTTGTTAGTTTGTTTGCTTATGTGCTCTTGGTCGCTGTGTATAGCAGACTGTCAACACCAAGTATCCTCAACATTCTACCTCACCCTTTTCTTCTTTTGTCTTCCACCTTGCCTTCAATTAGAAGGTAATATCTGCAATATGTGCGAGGTATGCAGATTTTTCAATTTAACCCTAGTCAGCAGTTCTGAATTCCCATTTGAAATCCTTTACTAGTTACTACAGTGACTCTATATGTACAGTGTGGCTAACGAGTGCGTCATTCTGATTTCCTCCTTCATGTTTTAGCCAAACGTCCCGTCAGCTGATTTAAATGTATGAATTCCGCACAGGGTAAGATCACACTTTATGCAATTTCAGTGAAGTACTGGCTACCTGTTTTGACTTACTACACTGAAAATATGTTTTTATTAAACAGGGAAGATTATTTAGTATTATTAGTTTCGAAATGTGTGTAAATTTACTTATTTCTGAGGTCTGAATTTTGAAGAAAATTACGCCAGGCTATTATGCTTATGGATGCAGAAACAGATCAGGAAAGGGTTTTATAATGAGAATGGGCTATTGCTTCATTTAAGCTCTGAAAGTAGCACGTTATAAGACGCTCCCAGCAACGAGTAGAGTTGTCTCATGCATTATAATGGTAACAATAATAACAGAACGGGTTAGTAATTGTATGGAGGCCAAGGCAGTAAATGTCAAATTTATCCGTTAATATTCGTCGTATCAAAAACCTGTACATAACGAAAGTTGTTTAGAACATAATTTCCGATCTTTTACGTTTTGTCGGATTTTAACGTGTAAGGAAAAATAACAGAGATTTTCACGGTTATATTAGTTATCACATATTTCCAAATATCCCCGAAAATATCTATTTTATCTGAAACCTGTACATATCAAAAGTTACAGAAAAGGTCACTCCCGACCACTTACTGTAAGACTCATTCATTTTCACCGTATGAGGTATTATGATTGTTATATTCTCGAATGCAAACTTTTATGGCTATTCGTCTCTTGCAGACGTGGTTACAAGTGCCGCCTAGCATCAAGTTGAGTTTATCCGTACATCATAATGATAGCAATAATAGCCCGACTCCGTGGTTGAATGGTCAACGTAATGCCCTGCGGTTCGGAGGATCACGGCCTCGATTCCCAGCCGGGTGTCATATTTTAATAGCTCCGGCTTGGCGACTGGGTGTTTTTGTTTGTCCCAACACTCTCCTCTTCATAGTCAGATAACACACCACACTTCAATTCACCACAGAAACACCCAATAGTAATTATATCCCTTCATATATGATTTGTGTCAGGAAGGGCATCCGGCCATTAAACTAGACCAAATAAACATGTAGTTCCCACCCACAACCCCACAGTTGTGGGAAGAGCGGTAGAAAAGGACGTAGGTATTGATAACAATAATAACAATGTATTTGAAAAACTGAATCTACTAGTACTAACCGAACTGTGGTACATAATTAGTTGCATATTACGGGGATTGAACCGCGGCTGGTCGATAATAGGGTCCTAATTTCATGTACACCGGGACCATGAAAACTGCTTGTTTTTACCGGACAAATATTTTCTCAAACTACAGACATGTTGTATAGTGTCCTCATTGCGGGGATCAAATCGTAGCCATCATTAAAGAAGTATTATGTACAACCCGGGGACCATGGCAGTTGCTTGTCTTCACCACTAAAGAACAGCAGGTTTTCGTTATTATATCTATTAGTACCACAAGTAAAATGGTACAGTGTATTATATTAACTTATATTATGTTAACATTTAATATGGAGGGCTAAACTGCTGAGCTAACAAGAAATAAAGATGTTAAAAGGCCATTACCTTATAGAAGAGCTGCTGGCGGATGAAAGAGGCGCTTCCCGCCTCCTGCTATACATCCATACACTAAGCTAGATGTTGTACGAGTGGCCGAGAGCCAGGAAAATCAGCAGTTTTTATACTCTCGGGGAAGATTCGAGACCTTTCATGAATGATTAAGACACACCCACAGTCGTTTATTGGGTAGCTTAGAGTTACACATCAACATTGGGGAAGAAAGACGCCATTGGCTGAAAATTAATGATAGAAATTTACAATTGGCTAATTTCAAAGCTGGCGGAAAGAAAGATTAATATTGCTAACCCACAAATGATAGAACAACACTTAGTAAAGAACAAACTTATGAATACAAAATATCTTCAAGAAATGTTCCTTCACTTCGCACCAGGGTGCATGATCATAGTTTATTGGTAGAGACATCTGTGAGAGAATGCCCACACTTCTTGATAATTAGTAAACAAAAACAATTCGAAATTAACACAGTGATATCTTCTGATAAACGGCTGAATTGATTCAGTTTTAAAGTTCAGAGTTTCAGCTGTAGAGGAGTACTTTAAGGCGGAATATTCAAATGTGTGGCGTATAGGTGTACCTACCGCTACAATAATAATAAGAAGTAGAAGTAGAAGAAGAAGAAGACTAAGACTAAGACTAAGACTAAGACTAAGAATAGTACAGTAATAATAATAATACAGTAATAATAATAATAATAATAATAATAATAATAATAATAATAATAATAATAATAATAATAATAATAATAATAATAATAATAATAATAATAATAATAATAATAATTGGACCACTCATTCAAAAGAAGCACCTTAATGAACGCCATCCATCAAACAAAACGTGAAACTCCCACTGCATGAAGTTGGGACATTAATCAGATGTCACTACTGAAAATTGAGAAATTTGTCATTTCTAAGTTCTTTAAACTGATTGGATTCATCTTGTTTTGATTTGGTGTACATCAAGAACTTAGGATATTTCTCCATAGATGTCATTACAAAAACTGAGGTCATATAATCCGGTTCAAGATAAAAGGATTTGTTACTGAAAGAAATTTTGTGTTTGTAGGTTTTCTCGACTAAATTGACTTGCGACACTTCTTTCTCATTCCACCAGTTTTAGTCTGGCCAATAGGAATTTTGTGTAATTATTTTTCGGCCTATCACAGGCTTCTTGTTGGTTTTTTGGGTGTAACTTTTATTCTGCCAATAAAATCGAGAGTTGGTATCCGGATTAGTCCAGAACGCTGTAGAACTGTCCCCTCGTGTATATAAGCTGCGGCCATTCCGGCTACCTTGTCTCTTGATCGCCGTATTTCTGAGAGTGTACGTGTGTTAAGACAGGAGGCGGGTTGCCTCATTCTTCGCCAGTCAGATCAACGGCCAAGGTAATGACCACCCATTTTATTTTTCTGTAGCTACATCCGCAGACTTATACGAGGGGAAGGTTCAAATTTCTACTTATGTAACCTCCTGTTTTTCAAAATGTGAACATTCTTTCGGCTGGTAATGTAAAAATTTCATCGGGGACAGAGAGTGCGTTATCCTCTCGAGTTTCCCTTCAACTTGGATTGAGGTGACTACGATTTCGTAACTGTTTTTCTGTCCTGTAATGCATTAAATTAACCTTCATTCGAGTCACCGTAGTATTTTGGGATTAGCCCCTGTATCATCGGGCCGAGAGCCCCGTTAGGATTTTATACTTCATTATCTAAGAGTGTACGCCTCCATTCAGTTTTTGTTCGGGCCATTAATTTAACCTGTTCTTTTTCCACAAAGACCCTGTAGGTTGGGTAATAGATACCCCTGTGTAAAGAAAATTTAAATTATAAATTGTGCCTAGAGAGACCAGAGATCGTGAAGTGTTGTGTAATGTTGCCTTAAGCGGGCTGTTAAAATTTGGTTAATGTTGGACAGCATGTAAGCACGCTTTGGGGTTTTCTGTAACGGCGAGGGGTGCCTATGTAAGGCTAGGGATTGCACATTTGGAGCCAAGTGCTCTTGAATTCGGGAGATTTCGATCTTTATCTAAATAATAAATATATAAACTAAGGGTTTGAAGCCCAAAATTTTTAAATTTCCTATTGTGGGATTTTCTATTTTTATCCCCAAATTTGTTATTGTCATTTCACTAAGTGAAAAGTTGTCAAGCTTGTTTTTGTTTTTTCTGAAAAGAAATATAACGTTTATTTAAAGTTTTAAATAAATTTTGATATCGTAGTTAGACCCATTCACACCCGCACCTTCTTTCACCTCTTTCTGCGATCTACCAAAACACGGTAAAAATAATAATAATAATAATAAATGGCATGTAGGTGACCTGCATGTATGTTACGGTGGGGCCCTACCTAATATGAAGATGGCACCCTCACCCAGCCCGGCCCGGATGAATTAAACAATTAAGATTCAAATCCTTGCTCCGGCCGGAAATATAGCCCGAGACCCGCTGGATCAAACGCCAGACCGCTAACCAGTTCGTCATGAGCCAGACAAAGGAAGTAAATGAATAGAATGAAGTAGATGGAGACGTTTGAAATGAGGACTGGCAGCGAGGAGAGTGAGGCCAAGTCCAGTCCAGCCGCCATGTTTTAGCCAAGTAATATGAAGGAGAGAGATATTATTATTGTTTCAATAAAGAATATAGTAGGTCAATATTTTAAGATGTTATTTATTTTGCTTACTCTGTGTGCATATATGCCTATCAGTGTTTGTTATATTCAGAGTCTGACCGCCCGACAAGTCACAGTTATTGAAGAGGTTAGACATTCTGTGTTGGTAGCTAGTCCTATCAAATGTTTATGCTATAATGCATGTGGCTTAGAATAGTATAGTCATTGTCTTGAATAATGAATGTGATGACTATAAAGTTAACCTACATTTAAATTTGACATTACTATATTCCAGGTTACATCGTTTTACATATCAGAATGTACAACGCAGTAGCACCAAACTATATATAGGAATGTACCTTTTATATATGACTTATCGCTATGTATATAATCTTAACACACGCAGAAGATACAAAACAATATGATTAGTTAACTTGACTACGTTTTCATAACCGATTTTCTACTTTTAATGTATTAAAATTTTCTTACACGAGTTACCTCCCTAGTTTGGGAATAGCCCCTGTGTCAGCGGCCTAGTGCCTCTTAGGTTTTATAAGGTTTCATGCAGGAGCGCAAGCTACGCCTCCATTCATATTGGTATTTTGGGCACCGAGCTCGATAGCTGCAGTCGCTTAAGTGCGGCCAGTATCCAGTATTCGGGAGATAGTAGGTTCGAACCCCACTGTCGGCAGCCCTGAAAATGGTTTTCCGTGGTTTCCCATTTTCACACCAGGCAAATGCTGGGGCTGTACCTTAATTAAGGCCACGGCCGCTTCCTTCCCACTCCCTGCCCTTCCCTGTCCCATCGTCGCCATAAGACCTATCTGTGTCGGCGCGACGTAAAGCAACTAGCAAAAAAAAAAAAAAAAAAGGTATTTTGGGCCATTTAATTAAATTATTTTTCTTGTAAGGCCCTGTAGGCTGGGTACAAGATACCCCTGTTTAATTCTTGTAAGTTCCGCCTCGATTGCAGGGATTGTAAAGCACTGTATTGCCTTTAATAGGCTTGGAAGTTTGAGAGAGTGTCAGCTCTTTATGGTGTTTTGAAAGGTGCCTCTAGGAGGCTTGAAATTACTAGGTGGGAGCAAGTGCTCCATGTAATGAGGGGTTTTCTGCCCTTTGGTAATTTGTGGTTGTGAGCTGAGGGCTCAGGAATTATAAACTTGGTCCTCGAAGCCCAGGATTTGTGAAGATCCCTTAACTTGTGCTTTCATTTGTAAAGTTATAATTGTACCTGATTTTTCATTGTTATTTCACCTAGTGAGAATTTGTTAAATTTTGTTGTCTATTGAAAATAAAAACTTTATTGAAATTTTAATTTTCATCTTTCGGACTTTTAGTTAGACCCTTTCCAGCCCGCACCTTCTTTCACCTCTGCATTCCACGGATAACTCCGTAAAAATTATTATTATTATTATTATTATTATTATTATTATTATTATTATTATTATTATTATTATTATTATTATTATTATTATAGATTCCATTCCTCAACACTATATTACGTGTAACATTTGGCAAATCAACCATTGATTGAATTTCTTGAAACCACTAAGGCAGCGCTAGTGTTATTTCAAGTGCTCTCCAGTGGATAACACTTTAAAGCAGTAGTAAAACCTTAAAATGATACCGGAATGGATTACTTTATGAATAAATAACTGCCGTATGCTCGTCTGAACGGTAGTGTCTCAACAGTTATCTGCGCGGTCGAGTAACAACTCGACGCCTGCTAGTATTAATGTGTTGCAGTGACTGTCACTCTCCTGGACCATCGTCCCTATCCCTGGACGTTGCATCCGCTGATTTCCATCTCTTCAAACCGTTGAAGTTGTATCTGAATTATTAGTCATACAGCATGCCGGCATTGTTTGGCTGGCTTGACTACTACCACTAAAATGTTTGCATTCCTCCCCTGAAGGGGAAGGCGGGCTCTTAGACGATGTCGCAGTCTGTCTGGCCGGGAGATTTGTTACGGCGAAGGAGTTGCTCAGAGAAGGTGATGCGGTTGGCGGCCGTGGCCTATACTAGGAACTGTCCCGGCATTCGCCTTAGTGCAGGAGAATGGGAAACCATGGAAAACCATTCCCAGGCAGCCGACGTTTGGGGCCGGCCGTGAAGTGCAGCCCTGTTCCGACTCCCAAATGCTGAGGTTTAGATCTACGGAAGAACCAAGGCCACCCCTCCTCTGCTTGATTAGCCTGTCAGAGTGCACGGACCAGCCGTGTCCAGTTATGGGCCGAGACCCACTCTGTATCTACCGACGCTGGCTTGAGGGATTGGACGCTTTGGGGCACCGTTCGAACCAGTGCTTGGACAAGAACATTCATTAGACTGAATAGTCAGTAACAGCATTTTGCTTTAGGTCGCAACGAAACCGATAGGTGTTATGGTAATAACGGTATAGAAATGGGCTATGAGTGAGAAGGAAGCCACCCTGGCCTTAATGTTACCAGGTAAGAAAAAGGGTAACCACGGAAAACCAACTTTAAGGCTGCCGAGAGCGGGGTTCCAACCAACCATGTCACACCTGCCTGACCCAAACCGCAATGCGAAGCTCGGTTATATCTGCCTATAAAATAAAGTTTCCCGAGCGCTCTTATTACCTTATTATTTGAAGCACCTTTGTAACATCACGTATGCTCTGAAACACACGAGACTTGACTGTAGAAGTACGTAGAATATGAAGAGTTATTAAAATATTGACATCAAGAAGTGAAGTTAGTCATTGCCATTGCCTTCTCTTCAGAGAGCGTCTTCCGTTTGTTTCTCTCTCCTTTCGCAGACGTGTCTTTCGTTTAAGTGGATTTCTTCATTAAAATTCACGGTGCCTGATCTGCTGATATTCAGCACTGATGGACTTACTGTATACAAGTTAGATTAGTCGAGGTGTAGCTCAAATTTCCTTCAGTTAGAAGCATGAAGTTAAAATGGGTAAGAAAATCAATAGATGAAGAAAAGTGGTCCGATGTTACTTCATGTTTTGTTCTTCCGTCTTATTAAAGGTGTACAGAATATGTCCGATGTGGGGGAGATAATCCAGATGTACCACAAAGGAGATTGATACAACCGAGATAATTCTATGGATAAATAATTAATATTTTAATGAAAACTGTCCCACTCCTTGGCTGAATGGTCAGAGTATTATCCTTCGGTTTAGAAGATCACGGACCGGGCGAGTTGGCCGTGCGCGTAGAGGCGCGCGGCTGTGAGCTTGCATCCGGGAGATAGTAGGTTCGAATCCCACTATCGGCAGCCCTGAAGATGGTTTTCCGTGGTTTCCCATTTCCACACCAGGCAAATGCTGGGACTGTACCTTAATTAAGGCCATGGCCGCTTCCTTCCAACTCCTAGGCCTTTCCTATCCCATCGTCGCCATAAGACCTATCTGTGTCGGCGCGATGTAAAGCCCCTAGCAAAAAAAAGAAGATCACGGGTTGGATTCCCATGCCAGGTAGGGGATTTTATTCATTTCGAATATTTTATTATTCCGTAATCGGCATCCTTCTTGCAAGTAAGATTATCATTCATATCCAGGACAATAAAGCAATAAGCGGTAAATTGACATACTATAACTAATTATAATAGCGAGAAAGAAACATAACAGAAGGAAATTTCGTACATTGTTGTACAAATGGTGATTTGGAATCTTTCAAAGTGTCGTTGGGAATTTCTGTGTATTGATGGGCACACAGACCAAGTCCTTGAAGGTGCTTCCTTGTCCAAGGGAACGATGTCCCACAAGTACCTCATATTTGGTGACAAGTCCGATGATCGGGCGGGCCGGGGCAACAGTCTGACATCCTGTGACAACAAGAAGGCATGTGTTCGTGCAGCAACATGTGGTCGCGCATTGTTCTGCTGAAGTATGGCGTCTGGGGTCTCGTACAGATAGAGTATGGCTACGGGTCGCAGGATTTCATTCACCCACATCAAACTGGTCACAGTGCCCTAGACACGCACCTACAGTGATTGGTGGTTGTACCCAATAGCACCCCACACCATTAGGCCTTGATTTGGCGCTGCATGTCGTACGGTAATGCAGTTAGTGTGCTACCTCTCCCCCTGTCTGCGGCGAACAAAAATGCGGCCTTCATACAGATAGAACCTACATTCGTCCGAAAACACTATCTGCTGCCATTCCTGTTCCCAGTAACGTCGTTCCGTACACCATTTCAGTCTAGCGTGTTTATGCACATTAATCAACGGTAGGTGAAGAAGTAGACGACGCGCCGGTAACCCAGACCGTAAAAAAACTATCACTCCTGATAGTGTACGTTTTGTTACACTGTTACAACGTTGCGCCCCAGCCGAAGAGGCATATCTGTCCTGCAGAGCCATTCGGATGAGGTATCATTCTTTTCAGGTGGTGGTCTGGGTGATGCGACCAGATCCACCTCGTCGTGTTCTGCGGCCTTCTGTGAACCATTCTGCATCCAGCCGTTACACTGCCGTCACAAATCATCCCACACGAATAGCAATTTACAGGATGGATGCATCATGTTCTCTCATGCCAAGAATGAGCACTATTTCAAACTCACTCATCTGACGGTACGGTTCTTGCATACGTTTCCGAGACATCCGGCACATCTGCCCATATCACCGTGATCCATTACGTTCGGTTCATGGCGATAACGAGAGCTGCAAGAACATTTTACCTGTCGGTGGTGTTGGCCACTGATATCGTTATGAGTAGTAGAGCAATACAGGTTCCAAAACAATGGGAGCTGAACCAGCATTTTCCCACGAGGTCATTGACCCCTGGCAAAGTCATTAACCTCATGACGTAAAAATCACGTGGCCATGACGTCACAGCCACGTGCTATTGTCTACAAAGAAGCCCACGTGATCGTGACAGGTGTCAAAATGACAGGCGTCACCTTGACAGACTCTAACCTAACTTTTTGATCGTTTTGAATAAGTGCGCATGGCTAACTTCACTGCTGCCACCGTGACAGGTCCTAACACCATGCACTTGTTTTAGCGCGGAAGTTGATTAACTGGGCGATCCTAACCTCACTGCTCTCACCTTGATAGGTCCTAACCACGTGCAGTTGTTTGGGGAGGATTTTTGAATAAGTCTGAATGGCTAAACTCACTGCTGCCATCTTGACAGGTCCTAACCCCGTGCATTTCTATTGGCGCGGAATTTGAATAAGAGAGCGAGCCTAACCTCCCTGCCGTGATCTTGATGGGTGCCAACCACGTGCAGTTGTTTGGTGTGGATTTTTGAAAAAGTGCGCATGGCTGAACTCACTGCTTCCATCTTGACAGGTCCTAATACCGTGCACTTATTTTAGCGCGGAGTTTGAATAAGTGGGCGATCCTAACCTCACTGCTGTCACCTTAACAGATCTTAACCACGTGTACTTGTTTGGCGCATATTTTGAATAAGTGCGCATGGCTAACCTCACTGCCGTCATCTTGACAGGTCCTAACCACGTGCTCGTGTTGGATGCGAAATTATGAACGACTATCACCTTATAGCTATTATCTTGACGGGACATGGCCACGTGCAGGCGCGGAATTTGAAAGAAAAGAGAACGATCATAACATCGCAGCTCTTATCTTGATGGGGACTTATCCACGTGCAGGCAAATCATTTTGGAAAAGAGAACGGCTGTGGGGCCTAACTACACAGAACGTAGGTTTACAGCCAGATGCCACTTCCGACATCATCTTAGAAGGGTCTAACCTCAGAGGACGCTAGATTCAAGACTATTTGTCCTTCTCGATACCATCTCGCCGGATACCCCTTCCCCGACTCCATCATGGAGGGGCCTAACCTCACAGAGTCCTAGTTTAAAGGCAAATTGCCCCTTCCCGACGCCATCTTGCCAGATGCCTTTCTCGACACCATTTTGGAGTGGTCAAACTTCACAGGCTCTTGGTCTCAAGGCTATGTGCCCTTCCCGACGCCATCATGCCCGATGCCATTCTCGACACCAATTTGGAGGGTCAAACCTCACACGATCCTAGTTTCAACGCTAGATGCCCTTCCCAACACCATCTTGGGGGCCTAACCTCAGAGGACCCTACTTTTCCTCGACATGCCCTTTCCCAACACAATCTTAGAGGGGCCTAAACGCATAAGACGCTTTTTAATGCTATCTGCCCTTCTCGAAACAATCTTGCCGGATACCCTTTCCGGACACTATATTAGAGGGGCCTAAGGTCCGTAGTTTTAAGGCTAACTGCATTTCTCGTCATGCCCCTTCCAGACACTTTCTTAGAGGGGCTAAACATAGAGGATCAAAGTTTTTAGACTAGCTGCCCTTCTCGATGTGCCCCTTTTCGACACCATCTTACAGGGCCCAACCTCAGAGGATCCATGCTATAAGGCTAGCTGCCCATCTCGACATGCCCCTTCCCAACACCATCTTCAATGGGCCTAACCTCAGAGGATCCAAGTGTTAAGGCTAGCTGCCCTTCTCGACATGTCCCATCCAGACACCATCTTGAAGGGACCTAGCCTAACAGCGTAGACAGATGCCCCTTCCCAACACTATCTTGCCAGATCCCCTCTCCTTCCCGATGCCATCTTGGAGGGGTCTACCTTACAGAGCGAGATGACCTTCCCGACGCCATCTTGTGAGATGCGCCACCTTCCTGTCGCCATATTGGGCAAGGATATACGTCTCCATCCGACGCGTGACCTCACCTTCTGAGCAAGACTAAATATGTCGAAAATCAATCCTGTTACAGAGGACCGGAAATGCATTGTCCCGTATCCTGTACCATGAGCAACACAATTGTTTTCGTTTTTAGAACAAATATAGTGTGTTGTTATCTTACCTTACTTATACTGTATATTTCAAACATACATGCATTTTGTATAGAATAGTCAGCATACATTCCCTCGAGTTCTGAACAGAAAAAAATAACCTTGTTTAAAATGATGACATAAACACATTAAAATCACTATTACAGTTATGGATACGAACCACGATCTCACTCTTCAATATCAGAATAAAAATTCTCCCTATCGTCTGTCGCTGGATGTCTTCCCTTTTCCTCCTCCTCCTTCTCCTCCGGATGCCCTTTATAACACAGGGAACATAATACAATGAAATGAATAATGTAATGAACAATATTGTATATCTACTTCTACGGTTTTTGAACAAAACGAAAATCATAATTTTGTTATTAATACAATTGAAGAGATATCTGATACCGAAACACGGATGAGAGGTTTAGACTAAGGCTTTACGTGTCCATCAGACGACGACCTCCATCTCATTATAGAACAGAGCACAAGCAATCTGTACAGATTCAATCCTGTTGATGACGACCGGAAATTCATTGTGCTATGTCCTCTACTAACATCAAGATGGTAACAATTTTGTGTTTAGAACGTACATAGTCTGTTGTTATCTCACCTTACTTATAAATTACAAATATACATATATTAAACATTTGCATGCATGAATTCGAACACTAAAACTGAACGGCGAACTACCTCTCTGCATATTTCGCGAGCTTCCAAACACATAGTCACTGTAACAGAATAAAGAAAAATCTCTCTATTACATTTATGGATTCGATCCCTGTTCTCTCTGTTAATAGCCAAAATATATATTATTTTGCTAGCTGTTTTACGTTGCACCGACACAGATAGGTCTTACGGCGACGATGGGACAGAAAAGGGCTAGGAGTGG
The DNA here is from genome assembly GCF_040414725.1 of Anabrus simplex. Taxonomy (NCBI): domain Eukaryota; kingdom Metazoa; phylum Arthropoda; class Insecta; order Orthoptera; family Tettigoniidae; genus Anabrus; species Anabrus simplex. The sequence continues at coordinate 160,596,264 of NC_090269.1, read as the reverse complement.
GAAGGAAGCGGCCGTGGCCTTAATTAAGGTACAGCGCCAGCATTTGCCTGGTGTGATAATGGGAAACCACGGAAAACCATTTTCAGGGCTGCCGACAGTGGGGTTCGAACCTACTATCTCCCGAATACTGGATACTGGCCGCACTTAAGCGACTGCAGCTATCGAGCTCGGTATTTGCCAAAATACAAAATCTCTATTACATGCAACACATTGTCACCGTAACAGAAAAAAATCTCTGTTATAGACATGCCAAACTCTGATCTCCTTGTTTAATTTTAGGATAAAAATATCTCTGAAAGTACCTTACTCCTTATTTCACGAGCTGTCTACACACGATACCTGGCACAAATACATAGTTAGCGTAACAAAATAAAAATAATATTACATGCATGGATTCGAACACTGAAAGTCACTGTTGTGTAGTAGAAAACAATGTGTAAGAAAACAACAGACTGTACCTGATAACAAACTCACTGAATTAAGTAAAGAATCTACACCACTCCTCATTTTTGCTGGTACACTTCTTTAGTGGTATTCACACACCCAGACATTTAATTCGCTCGCGCTCTCTACGGTATAAAACACAAGACGCAAAATACGGAATTGATTGTTACATAGAAAAAAATATTTGATCAGCAAGCAAATGCTGTTACGCACGTACACACGCAGCAAAAACAATTTAGATATAGCAAAAACGCACAAATTTAATTTTCTGCAAACTTCATTCACATGCGCAGTGTAAAAAATAAGATATTGCAAAACACACGAGTTTAATTTTTCATTCGCATTTTTTAGTATTTAATTTTGTTTACCTGAGATATTTACACGTGAAAAGGGGGATATTAAATCATATATTAAGATTTTTGTATGTAGATGTGTACTACGCATGAAGCCATAGAAAGAAATGTACGAGACGGTGTCTGCCAGCAAGTCGCTTGTAGCTAAACCGGATTTTTTACACATCAACACGAATGCAAGTACAGCACACTTTGACTTACCTACAGTACTGTTTCTATACAGTACAGAGAATTATATTAAAATAATTAGCACATTTGTGTCGCGGTGTTATTGAAAAAATGTAAAAACCATATAAAAGTATGGCAAATCTTCTAGTCCTCCTCCTAGATCGCATTCTATTATTGTTATTTAAAAATGCTCTTTTCGTTATGAAAATAATTGTTAACTCTGCAGTTCGATGCTAGGAGGCACCCCAAAATACGGGCCGTTTTCAAACACACATGCAACGTAAACATAAATCACCGGACATGTTCATCCGTAGGTGACCAGCACTTTGTAATGCCCATTATCAAACTCCATAGCATTTTACCCCTTGAATGGTTTTGGCCTACCAAGCGGTCGCTGGACAGCCTGCAGATTACGAGGTGTCGTGTGGTCAGCATGACAAATCCAAAAGTGTACTTGCATACGTGTTAATGTGTCAAACAACCAGTCTAGCCACTAACGACGTGCTGGCAGATACGGTCTCGTACATTTATTTCTATGGCTTCACGCAGAGCACACATCTACATACAAAAATCTTAATATATGATTTAATATTCCCCCCTTCTTCACATGTAGGTTTCTCAGGTAAAATAATTAAATACTAAAAAATGCGAATAAGGAATTAAACTCGGGAGAGGCCTCCAAGGCCACCGCTACCCTAGGCTCTCGGGAGAGACCTCCTCCTCACACTGGCTAAGAGCGCGATCCTAACCTCACATCCGCCATCTTGGAGGGGCTTAACCTAACTTTTAATGTGTAAGAGAGCAAGCCTAACCTTATGGCAGGGCCTAACCTCAGTTTTACAGACGGATGCCCTTACTGACCCGACCCTAACCTACATCGGCCATCTTAGAGGGGCTTAACCTAACGTTTTATGCGTAAGAGAGTTAGTCTAACCTCATGCAAAGGCCAAACCTCAGTTTTACACCTGGATGCCCTTCCTGACGCCTAAGAGAGCAAACCTAACCTCATAGAAGATCCTAACCTCAGTTTTATTGCCGGATGCCCTTCCTGACGCCAATTAGACAATATGGCGGCTATACATGGCACCTTATGAGACGCCGCCTAACCTCACATCCGCTATCTTAGAGGGGATTAACCTAACTTTTAACGCACAAGACAACAAGCTTAACCCTAGGGAAGGGCCCAACCTCAGTTTTACGTCCGGATGCCCTTCCCGACGACAATTACACAAGATGGCAGCTATACAGGGCTCCTTATGAGATACCTTAAGGGTGCTTGCGCAAGATGGCGATCGCAAGATGGCTGCTATACATTAGCTCTTATGAGACGCCCTAGGAATGGTTGCGCAAGATGGCGGACACAGGATGGCGACTGTACACGGCTCCTTATGAGACGCCTTAAGGGTGTTTGCGCAAGATGGCGGTCGTAAGATGGCTGCTATACATAGGCTCTTATGAGACGCCCTAGGGATGTTTGCCCAAAATGGCGGACACAAGAGGATGACTATACTCGGCTCCTTATGAGACGCCATAAGGTTGCTTGCGCAAAGATGGCTGCTACTCTTATCAAGAAAGCTAGCTTAGAGGCTAACGTGCCGTGTTAGAAACACCGGTTCTATTTACTACATTCGGGGCTTAAATGCAAAATGTTAAATATCTCGAAAACGGTACGTCGTACAGCAAAACGGACGAACTTTTTCTGCCTAAAACCCAGGTTCGCAGTATCAGAAACAAGATAGCATAAGAAAAGAGAAGTCTAATGATGAGAACAACAGTTCGGTACCTACTTAGGCACTTTGGTATTTGGTCTGTTTTAGCCTGTTATGTTGTGTCTTGAAGCAAGTTTTCATAACTTGATTACGTCTTGGTATGGCATAGAGTATAACGTGACGTGCTACAAACAACGGTTCGATTCATTAAATTTGGGGTTTAAATGAAAAATATTAAATATTTCGAAAACGGTGCGTCGTAGAGCAAAACGGACAGATTTTTTCTGCTTAATACCCAGGTTTTCTGTATCAGGAGCATAAATGCATAAGAAAAAGTAGTTTAATGATGAGATCAACGGTTCGGTTCCTACTTAGGCTCTTTGGCATTGGCGGCTATCTAATTCTACAAGATGGCGGCTATACATAGCTCCTTATGAGACGGCTTAAGGGAGCCTATGGCTGCTGCTCTTATGAGATGCCCTAGGGATGCTTGCGCAAGATGGCGGCCAGAAGATGGCGGCTATACATAGCTTCTTACGTGACTGCATAAGGGCGCTTGCACAAGGTGACTGCTATATATGGGCTCTTATGAGACTCCCTAGGGATGCTTGCGCAAGATGGCAGCTACAAGATGGCGGCTATTCACAGCTATTCACAAGATTGCGTCTGTTCTAATGAAGAAAGCCAGCTTAGAGGCTATTGCGCAAGATGGCGGCTGCTGTTATGCATGCGGTGGAGGGCAATTTGAAATTCCACGTGCTGTTCAAACTACGTTCTTTTTGACAGGGGGTATCTTTAATCAACGAAACATCGTGCTGTCATCTTTAACTATTACTTTTGAAATATGGTGGCGGGATTGTCAAAATGTATTTTTGGCAACTGCCATCTTTAATTAACAAAGCACCATGCTGCCACCCATAGCTACTACCTTAGGTACATGGTAGCGGGTAATTTGAAAAATTCCACGTGTTTTTACAGCGGCCTTCTTTAATCAACACAGCATCATGCTGCCATCCTTAGCTACTAACTTTGAAATGTGCTAGCAGGAAATTTGAAAACATATCTTAGTGGTTTTGTCGGCTGTCAGCCGCCATCTTTAAACAACAACGCATCGTGCTGCTATCTTTACGGCACTAAACCTCATTGTGCTGGAGGATAATTAAAAAAGTGCACATGCTTTTTTGACAGCTCTTATCTTTAATCAACAGAGCATCGTGCTGCTATCTTTACAGCACTAAACCTTATACCTTTGAAATGTGGTGGCGGGTAATTTGAAAAATTCTACGTGCTTTTTTCGACAGCTGTCAGCAACCATCTTTAAACAATAGCGGCTATACATAGGCTGTTAAAGCCTCCTCCGCCTCCTACTCTGTCAAGGCCTAGCTTGATATCTCTATCGAACAAGTTTAAACCTGCATCGCGAAGGCAAGAGTGTGCATGTTTTGCAGCGATAACATCATTATGCGTGTTTAGACTTGCAGATCACAAAAGAAGTGATTGAAACATAACAATACTAGAATTAAACGCTGTACTCGATGTCGTTAACTCCAAAATACGTTCAGACATTGTATGATGTGTTCAGAACAATAAATAAGTGATTAAGACTAGATTCGAACACTGTACTTGATACAACATATGTTTAGAACATGTTAGGGGATACCTTTGTTCTAAGAAGATCAGATTACATAAGAAGTGATTAAAACATAACAAGACTAGAATCAAACACTGTACTCGATATCGTTAACTTCAACATGTGATTATAACATTGACTGATGGATTCAGAACACTAAATAAGTGATCAAGACTATAATAGAACACGATACACGATACAATATGTGTTCAGTACTTGTTAGGGGATACCTTTGTTCTAAGAAGATGGATTCGAACAGAGAAAGAAATAACACTAGAATTCTGAACAGCTGTTATAACGTCCTCCTCCTCTTCCCGCTCGATTAAGGCATATCTCTATCGAACATACAACGCGATCTTATGCATGAGGCAGTTCGCATACTGCGTAGCCAACTCGCTCGGTAAACAATAATATGAATGCAACAAAAGTACAACTTCAAATGATTTGCCTTCTATCATTTGTCTTGTGCGAAAAGCAGTCGAACAAGTTATCGCATAAACAAGAAATATCGGTTGGGAAACATATTGTTTCAATCTGTTGGCATGGGTTACAAGCATATAGCTCATGCGTAAGGTAAAATTAAACAGAATGCTTAGTGCTATAAGAAATACACTGCTTATATTTAAGACCCTAGCAGTTGAACAAGCTATCACATAAACAAGTAACACAAAATATCGGTTCGGTAACATATTATTTCGATCTGCTGGCTTGCGTTACAAGCATATAGCTTGCGCGGGCGAGGGCTACTATGCAAGATGATTGTAAAATGCTGGACCGAAAATGTAATCGTGCTACACACATTACAGGGAATGGAACCCAGGTGTTACGTCTTATCAGAAGGGCAAAACGATGAAAGGACTCTTCCTCCTCCTTACCTCACATTCCTTGTAGGGCTAAAGGGCTAATAAGCTAATAGTCTAAAGGGCTAATGGGTAAAAGGGCTAAAGGGCTAATGGGCTAAACAGCTAATGGGCTAAAGGGCTAATGGGCTAAAGGGTTAAAGGGCAAAAGGGCTCCTCCACCGTCTCACAACGCCCTCTTCCTACTCCTGCTATAAGGAGTGAGCTGAAGTGGGTACATTTTTAACAGCAACAACACGTTCATCGATCGTTATAGCTAGAACGCATCTTCTTTGTTAAGTGTAGAAAATTAATATTTATTGGTAAATGGTTTTGTGTTCAGAACCGAAGAAATTCCTGCTACACATAAACGGGAATGGAACCGAGGGGTGAGGTATTATCAGAATTACCTAATAAAAATTTAAATCCCCCACCTATTAGTGGTGCAATGAGTTTGCGTTTCTCTGACAGAAATGAGTATCTGCTTGATAGTTTTAGTGTTTGGAACACTGAATGTTTCAAGAAGGCAGCAGTGAAGTTGAATTTTAAATTACGCGCTACGACATGCACGTTTATTCTGCCCAAATTCATGAAATCCAGTGTTCCTAGTATTAGATATAGGGAATAATTTTAAAATTAACAGGCGTTTCCGAAAGCCGTGAAGACTCCCGCCTTTGCTAAATGTCCAGGCATTTTGTAGACAATGTCCCACTCACAGCACGATATTCAGTTCGGCGCGATATAGATTCTGTCTTTATTGATTGGACTGCACAAACTGGCGTGGCACTCGGGAGTCCTTTTTGATGGCCAGCTGATCATTCAGTATCTGTACTTCGGTGAATCTGCAAAATGAGTACCGTTCCTGATCCCTGTCAGAATTACATTAAAATTTGCTGTAATATTTCTATAGTAAAATACTCTTTCATCTTTGTAGATTTTGGGAGTCAATGTATACATTCCTACCAAATAAAATTCAGGAAACTCAATCGTAAAATTACCATTATTTCGCCCCAGTGCGGCATGGACTGCACCTCCCCAAGGCTCTACTGGCCGGCTAACACGCCGATAACGAGCCATAATGTGATTAGCGCGATGCAGAGCCGAAGCACCAGGGGGGAAATACATCTCCGCTTGATACTTGTGCCCTTGCGGAATTACAACTGATGAGCGCATGCAGCACTGAGGCGAAATACTGGCGATTTTGTTTTAGGAATCACTTTCCTGAATTGTACTTAGTTACCTCAGGAGGTCAAAAGACTACCAGTTACTCTTGCGACATGACTATCTCTTTGCCATTGTATTTCTTAGTTCCCCTAAAATAAGCAGTAACCACTGACTCATGTTTCGTTAAAAATACTTTTATCTGGTTATATCATAGGAACAATTTTTCTTTATTGGATTTCCTAGTTCAACCGCAGCGTTGAGAAACTGTTTTCCACCTGGCTACCTTGATTACGGGACTCTAAAGTCCAAAATGGCTAGCTATAAGCGCTTGGACTTGGTCTAACGCCATCTTAAACAATCTGAGGTAACGAGAACAACTTCGCTCAATTGCCTGCGGTACTCTACCCCTCCCCTGGAGTGCTTCCAAAGCAAAGGTGATAATAATGTTACTGCACTCTGATTTCATTATTCGTTGGAGTCCATATCGCTCTCCTTTCTCCCAGAGTTAGCTTCTTGAGTGTGACAGGGCGGAAGCTTTGTTTGGAGTCAAAAGATTTCAGAAGATTTTTTAAATTTTCTTTATCAATTCGGGGATAATATTTCTCCGTATTTTCCTTGATGTACTATGCCCGTATGTCTTTTTCACTAATTTTCAAGATTGGGCTGATGTCCTAGATGTTAGGCTCCTTTAAACAATAAGAAAGGAGAGAATTTTACTTCGCAGTGTTGAGCGCAAACTTGTTATAAACACTGAAAGGTATTATCGTAGTGCAGTTTAACTGATCGACTTTTAAGCGTTTCTCTTCGAGACATTCTGAGGCCTGTACGCTACCCAGTGAGGTATAGATCTTTAATTATTTTTCCGCTTTACACCGCAGTGCGCAAAATTATGCGTTTTTTAAACTTCGACTACCACTGTACACTTTTACCAATTTACTAAATTCATGTTGGGGAAGAAATGATTTTATATGTGATTTAAAAAGATATGTTCCATATGAATATCGTTCAACACGCTGTGTCAGTAACCATAAAACTAACGTTTATCTATATTTCTAACGGCATAGATTATCATACTCTTTCTACCTTTCTTGTGGAATTTAAATCGTAAAGTTTTTTGTTTTGGTTCTCTTCAAACAAATATATATATTATGTTTAAAGAGTTTTACTTAGTAGTTAAATTTTCATTTCTTTACGATGTTTACCTTCATGGATTAGCTTATATAAATGCCAGGTTCGTTTTCCTTAGCCATTCCTTACCTTTCTCCTTTGTACTTTCCTCTATAGTGCGTTAGTGCACGTCTTCATCCAGTGTGACTGTTCCTCTCAAGATTGATCCTCGACTCTTTAACGTGACGATACTGAGACGATATATTAACTGCGATAGTAGCACTATACAAGGAAACATGGGGGTGCGGGGTGTATAATAACACCCACGGTATAAACTGCCTGTCGTAGGAGAGCTGCAGGCGCTCATCTGTGGCTCCCCCTAGCCACGGGGATATATGTTAGGGATGAGTTCCGTCATAAATTTACCGACATCAGTGTAAGCAAGGCTACCAGTGTTCGTCATCAATAGCGTCATCTCTACGGTGCCAAAAGAACCCATGCTACGTGAGAACGAGTACCATTTACTACCGGTGGTATTTGAACATCGATCTCAAATTAAGGGTTTCTCTTCTTCATGTGTGATACAACAACCCAGCCACTTCGACTACAAAGTAACCACTTAAGAACCGTACAGTACGTTTCCTATCACCGTCCATTACCGAGTATAATTAATGTACTCAAACCCTTGTCTCTACATTAATGTGTAAATACATTTTTGTTTTGTTCCATTAGTACGGTATTTCTTCTTCGCGAAAAATACTGATTTGGAACTGTACTCTTTTACAGACCCTCGGACTATGACGGGAGGCTCCCAGGCACAGACTATTGTATAGGTCTGCATGTACTCCATAGGAAGCCGCTGGGTTTATAAATCACATTTATGTGATTTATGTTAACAATGTACCTTTCTGCTAAAGAATAACTAGCGTAAGGAAGAATTTTGCGGAAAAACGTTCAGTATGCATTTAACTATTATGTTAGAGACCGTTATCATGTTCAGAATTGGAGAAAAGCCGCTTGTATATCTCTCAACAGTGGCCCAGTATTCTTAGTGAACAAGTCTCATATAGCAGCACTCTTCATCTGTCATTAAATAAACCGCTTACCAACATTGGGGACTCTGTAGAGACCAAGCTCTCCTTTTGTTGTTAAAAAGCAACACAACTATGGGAAGATATAGATTAATAGAAGATGTTTGCCCTAGAGTATTCATTATCACTGAGTTAATTGGCGGTGCAGTTACACCTTAATTGAGGGCACGGCCGCTTCGGTCCTACTCCTGTGCCATAAACCTAACTGTGTCGGTGCGACGTAAATGTTTTACAAATGAAGTCATCACTCACACACACACACACACACACATTGCCCATGGCCGTCACAATGATGGACCTGAACCAGGTGTGAAGAATATGTCCTTGGGCACACCAGACGTTACGAGATGGCGTGTTCAATTCTCTCGTTCTTATTCGTGGGGTGTTTTCGCGAAACCAGTTCTCACACATCTTCCGGTACAAGATTGGTTCTTTTAAAGAAATCATGATCGTAATGAAAACCATTTCCGGCATTTACGGTCAATTACGCCTTCTCCGCAATAACCTTCCTCTAAGATTGTAGATATTTAAAGAGAAGGTGCATAAAATGTTTCTTTGAAATTTCCTTATAGACAAACTTAAAAACAGATGGAGGGTAAAGAATTTTCGTGCACTACCTGACCGTATACACGCAGCTGAACCAAGGCTGGCAATGTAAGTTGCATATACAGTAAAAGAAACTAAACTCTTACCTCATACTTTCCGCAAGCAATAAGACGTTGTACTGGATTTCGATTGAAACGATTTAGCTCGGCGTGTTCGTGTGCTTTCCTTAAGTTTTAGAAAGTGCGTGGAAATTTGTAATGCGTTTTGTACTTCAGGGTAGCTCACAAATAAAAATCACAGACTGGAAATGGAGAGGGTCTTAAACGAGCCATAATCTTCATACACTTTCGTAACTATACCCTTGTACTCGTTTACTGTACGAGGAGTTGTGTAACCTTACTGATTGAAAAATCGGATGAGAATGGCATTTCGCTACTGCTCTTCATTTATTGCATCCTGCTAAAAATCAGACCAATTATGCGTGTTTCACTAATCGCACATCAAGCTCCTATTTTCCAATCACAAAGAGGAAATTCCTGTATACAGTGAGGATTCTCAGAACACCTATAGTGAGTACTGCTATGTCCAGTTAAGTGGAACCACGACTTGCCTGTAAAGAACACGAGATTTTTGGCAATAACCGACGCGTTCTGCCGGATAAATTGGTTTTAAATTGTGAACATTGGTGAATACGTAAGGTTTGAGTTTTGTTACTCTATGATCAGAAATAGTAACTTGCTATTGGCAAATGGACCAAGGGTGTGCGGGCCTTGGCTAAGTCACGCGCGAGTGGTCAGGAAGGTACTTGCCGTATCATACACTGCTGGATAAAAACATATGACATCCTCAGAAAGCGCGTTCAGTGGTACCGGGGTATAATATGTGCGTACTGAAGGATCCATTTGTCACGGACATCGGTGATCAAATGGCGCTCAAGAGGCCTGTCCATATACACTCTGCAGTCGGTAACTTTGCTAAGGTTAGACTGAAAACATTCTAGGATGCAACGATGCTCCTGCTCAACAACTGCAGTTATTTCAACCCGGTCTCATTATGAGAGCGCGGAAAGCTGGATGGACTTATCGGCTGACTGCAGCACATGTTGGGCAAAATGTGAAGTGTCGCTGGTTTCAGCGGTAGTCTGTGGAAGATTCTCACACCCGTACGTCCATCTAGTGCAGACGTACGTCAAGATAGACGCATTATGCGAGCAGTGGTGGCCGACCGAACATCATCCAAGAACGAAATTCGGTCACAGATTTTCCTGCAGTGCTACCAAGGTCCATTGGGAACCGTATGCTTGCAGCAGGATTAGGACCACGTGTGCCACTTGCCAGGATATCACTGACACCATGGCTACTCTGGTGTCGGGAAAGTAGCGACTGGAGAGGGGAATGGCGTTCTGTTGTCTTCAGTGACGAGGGTGGGTTCTGTCTGTATGCTATTGAGCTGGTGAGCGCCCATTCAAGAGTGCATTCGCTCAAGCCACCCCGCGCTTGATGATGTGAGGTGGCCATCGGTTGCAACTCGCAGTCTCTGCAGCGTAACGTAACCAGTGCCAGCACACGTTGCCGGCCATTTCTTCGACACGAAGGTGATGCTCGTCCACGTGGTGTACAATTGCCCTAACGAGCAGATCTCTCGCTAACTGAACACATATGGGACATAATGAGCCTGCAACAACCATTGCCGAATTGCATCGAAAGGTGCAAGATGCTTGGGACAAGCTGTCGCAAGATGCGAGTCGCGCGAACACACGTAGCATTGCCGCCAGATGGGGGTACTGGGACATAGGGTTTCATTTGATCCTGGCATCATGATCGCTTGTGAAAAAAAATGACGTTGCCCTAGAGAATGTAGCGTGTTATTTTGTTTTTCCCACAGTATATTTACAAATTGAAGAGGTCTTGAGGAGATCTCGCAAACACACTACCTCGGCCGTATGGCGGGTATGCAGCTTTATCAGGCGTGTATTTCTGGTTGCATTAAATCGACTCATTTCCCTACGCAATACTTAGTCTTTCAGCCTCAGGTTGTCGGTTGGATTTCCTATTCTTGGCGTCTGGTTGGACAGTTTTGTTGCGAGATTAACATCCCTTTGGCATGTACTATACGTACTCAACACGAACCAACAATTTGAAAATCTGTTTAGATTGCGGTCGTGACCGATAATCATATTCAATTAGCAGTGTGTTCCAACAATTATAATCAACATTTTAGAAAGTTAAGAACGAAAGCCTGGCGATGCAAGGCAGCCTCACTCACAAAGTTCAGGCACCAGCAAGGAACATCAAAGTTTGTGTACCAAAAGTTGTACTTAAAAGTTAATTCAAAGAGAAAGTTAATTCTTCTCTTCTAATAAACGTGCCAACTTTCATTCCCTATAAAGAGTAGAACATCAAGCTCGGAATATTTTTCTCCTGTTAAAGTATTTATTAAATACATTCGTTTTAACTAAAGAGTAATTTTGTTGTTTTTGGGGTAATCCGTCCAATATGCTGACTTGATGCAGCTCCCTATGTCAGTCTGTCACTTGCCAACCATTTTTAGAATTGGTTTTGAATAGGCCGTCCCCACATACACACAAATTAGCAGCATTGGACGCAGAGACACATAGAGCTATAACCATACAAAATAGTTAAACTAATTTTAACAATGAAAATAACATAAAAAGGCAAATCGCTTCAGGAAGCAACCATCGTAACAATACACTAAGCCGACTATTCAAAAGCAACGAAAGAACCTAAACAAACCATCACCCGAAAAAATGCATATGTAGATTTTTATTTCGTCAGTAAAAGAACGGACAAAATGTCTAACGTATTACAAAGAAAGGTTTTTAATTAGCATTCACAACAAACAATACATTAATAAAAGCAAATTGGTAAATTGAAAGAAACATTTCTTCATATCAGGGATATAAGAACTCAAATGCCAAGAACCAAATTTTAAAGCCACATACATCGGTTGGATGCAACGTAACTTCCCCGCCAGGTAAGAAGAAAACAAACACGCAATTAGACACAACAAATACTCAGCCTTCTGCAAACAAATTTATACGACAAAACCTACCGCTTCACACACTTCATCACGGATCATAAAACATTGCACAACAAATAATTTATATCTAAGGGGGTGAATAGAAATTCACATCACAGGAAAGGCTAACCGTAATAACACAATAATTACACACACGCAATGAATTCATCATCAATCTCCGTTCAGTAAAGCGCAACATTAGAATTAATAAATTAATTCACTAGTACTCATTACTAAACCCCAGAAATATTTACACAAACTCTAATGTACGTCAATAGGAAGAAGAAGAGACTACAGTAATGTTTTCACGTAGGCTTATGGTGTCATAAGGACCTCAATGAACAGACGCACTTCAAAGTCCTCTCAATCTTCACTATACACATTGAATCACGTATCAAGAAAGCACAACAATGTTCAATGTCCATTGAAACGTTAGTCTTTTAATTCACTAATACTGACTAAACATCCCTTAAAACATATTTTTTTGCTATTTGCTTTACGTCGCACCGACACAGATATGTCTTATGGCGACGACCTTAAAACATTTAAAGAAATTAAATTACGACAATAATAAATAATAATAACAGGCTATAATTACAAGTCCGGAAAGAACCATGACGTCATCTGAATGTGAGGTAACCGGAAGTCAATGTAGGCAAACCAGTGCCAACTTTACGCATGACGCCGCACACCTAGGTGGACCAGTGAGGAGAGAAAAACCACAAAAGGAGCATTTCATTAATATAAGTTATAACAATTGAACTATTGTTGAAAGAATGGACACGGCTTTTACTCCTCTCAGTAACATGATCAGTCCATAAGTTGTTAAAAATATTTGATATGATAAAATGTGATGATCTTCTTTCAAGGACGAAACATTTTATTTTCACACATAACTAGAGTAGAGGACAGTAGATATCAATGCGGATCCTGGCGCACCTACAACGTTTTCGATATTTCAAAACTTTTTGTGTATTCTTTATTAAAATTTTATAATTTTTTCCCCAAAAATCACCCACTTTAGAGAAAAATACCTAGTCAATATTTCAACAAAATTAACAATACACGCCTGCATTTCCACCAGATGGGGGTACGCTGTGTATTGATGCGACTGTTTATGTATCTTTTACTGTGACATATGGTTTCATTTGATCCGAATTTTCTGTGAAACATCTATATAAAGCATCTCTTACATTTTGACTGCAAGTAAAAGTAACAGTTAAATCGCCTTCCCACATTACTTCCGTACAATTTAAAGAAAACTCCACCTAAGAGTCTTAGGGACATAAGACCTCATTTGAATTTTTCTGCAGTTTATTCATAAAATTGACTTCATTATCATTCTGAGTGGAAGTTAGGCTATAAGGAACTGTTCAAGAAATATTTGGATGATCAATACTGAAACCGAGGTTTCGTTTGTCTCCTTTCCACCAACATTTTGAGTTTGCCTATTACGGTGTAGAAAACTGTGTTGTAATCTTCTTCTGCTTTCAACGGTGTTCTCACAATATTTCATGTTTATCTCTGCGAGCGCATGTGAGCTCTGATTGTTACCGCCATCTACGGCTATGTTGGGAACTACTTATCCCCTTTCTCCTTGAAGCTGCTCCGGCCAATCAGCACTTGGTGTCAGCCATCTTGATGTAGACACTCTCTCTGGCGCGAGAGAGAGGGAAGCGAAGCGAGCAGGCAGTTGCTGCTTGGGAATCATGGCTAAAGGTCGTTGGCGTTCTGTACTCAAAGTGATGCTTTGGGATAGCATCATGGACGGTGGATAGTAAATCGTAAGGATGTGGGGATGTGCTCCACACCCTCATAAAATTTCCTTTTTTCTGAATTTGTAACCTCGTAGTGAGTGATTGTTTTTTAAAATGCTGCAAAGGAAGATCTCCAACTGGTAAAGTACACATGGCCGAGCCATGTATAAAACATACTACTGATTGAGCAAGCAACCATCCTGTAAGTCAACCTTTGTTATTTTGGTATTTTCATCAGCGGTGAACTGTTCGTGTGATTTCTTCGGTGGAAACTTATTAATTATCAAAGTAGTGCGTTTCGATTATAATGATGTGGACCTTTTCATTGTTGGGTAAAATTATTGTGCTCTTCCAAAACAAAGTATCGGGTTGAAAAGACCTTGTTAATTCAGATTACCTAGTGTATAACATTTCTCGTAATGGAATTTAAGTGTTACTTGGGGTAATTTTCAAAGAAAAGCAGTGGTGTAAAATTTTTATTATTATTATTATTATTATCATCACACCGTTATGATGTTACTGCTGCTCTGAAATTTATTTTGGTTTTTAAATGTAGGGTAATACGTGGGAGATCCAGTAGGGATTACTTGTGCTATGCTGGTTTATTTTAATTTAATTTACCTTTTTGGGGGGGGGGGGGTTATACGTGTTTTGCGTATGATCTGTGCCCTTCTGGCCTCCATTGTTTTGGTGCCATTGTTGGTTCTTCCATCAGGATTGGTTCTCCCATGGTTTAACAATTGCCTTTGTTGCCGGGGTAATGGATGTTGATTTTTGAAGTGGAATGTTGTTGGTGATGATTTTTATGTTGGGAGACTACCCTGTCTGATGTTGTTTCTGTATTTTTGACACCCCGTTGCGCATTTACTGTTTCTTGGGCACCCCAGTTGCTCTCTTTCCCTTTTCCTTCTATGTTTGTTGTGGTGGCTTTCTTTCCCTTGGTAAATTATTATGGAAAGCACTTAGCATCCCATGACTGGAACTCCCACCGTATTAATGGTACCCGTTTGTTGATGTGAAACGGATAGAGAGTAGGAACCTCTCAAGGAATAACGGTGAACCAAGAAGGTTGTATTTTCTAATTTTTAACAAGGTATCCTTTCCGAATGGAATCCACTGATAAATGATTTTGGTGGTTGTTACTAAGTAAACTGGTTGAGGTGGTTGTAATACTTCCTGCAGCCTATATCTTTCTTGCCGACTGGCGTTTTGTGTTTTAATTCCTTAATTTTGGTCTTTTTCTAACTCAAGGTACCAATTTATTTACTTTCATTTCTTTCTTACCGTCCGACGGTTTTTAAATGATTTTTCTTTAATTTATCTTTTGGTGTTTCTTGAGTTTTAATTGTGTATTTCCTGTGGTTTTAAGCGAGGTCTGCTTTCCTTATTTTACCTAATTTAAATTAATCTTGTTGAATTTTAAAGGCCTCCTTATTTTAAACCTATGTCATCTAATTTTATTTAGTTTCTGGTACCTAGTTTTTTTAAAATACTACTAACTACGAGGTTGTCATTTTTTAAAATTTATTAACCTGAATTTGATGAATTATATATCTTCTTTAAAAAAAAGAAAAGGAAGTTTTGTCTTTATTTCCTCGCAACATTTATTTGATACACTGTCGGTTGGTAGCTTGATCCACCTGTTTTTTTTCTACCACCTGGAGGTAAGTTGTTTTTTTTTCTTGTTCCTTTTGGTGTTTTCTGGGTGTGTAGTGTTTATCACGCTTCCGTTTCGTTCCTTTCAACTAGATCCTTGATCTGTGTTGTGTTTTTACTGCCAATCAGTTTAGTCGGCACCGGGTAACCTAACTGGTGGGGCAATACGACACATAGTATATCCTCGCTTGTTTATAGTTACTGTTTGCCGTAATTGCGTGGGAAAAGTGTCAATCAGTTTCACAAAATATTTTACTTCATGATTAGTATAATCAGTTCCATCAGCATGATTGCATCGAAAGTAGTGAGTGTGTCTGCCGATGTTTGTGCTCTCTGGTAGGAGAGATTGTAAAGGATTCTCGAAATTTACGACAGTCGATTAATTCACAAAACAGCGCACGCACTCCGTTATTAGACTTCTGAAGTTATCTTTCGAAATCTTGGCGCAGTCTGTTGAGAGAGTTGTGAAGTTATCTCGAATTATTTTTCGATAGTTGAGTAGTTTACACATAGCAAAGCTGTTATGCGATTGACAAGTAAAGACATCCGTATAGTTACCACCGCAGTCTATTGGGAGAGTTGTGAAGTTAAGTCGATTTTTTGATAGTCGATCAGTTCACGCAACAGCGCTGTTTTGCGCGTGCGCCGTACGGTTGGGGCTGCGCAAGTGTAAGTTTGCATCCGGGAGTTTGTAGGTTCGAACCCTACTATCTACAGCCCTGAGGAGGGTTTTTCCGTGGTTTCCTATTCTGACATCAGGAAAATGCTGGGGCTGTAGTAGCCGGAGTGCCGAGGACATGCCCGGCTTGTCAGATGCAGGTCTTTGGATTTGACGTCCGTAGGCGACCTGCGAGTCGTGATGAGGATGATAAAAACTACACATACAGCCAGACTCCGTGCAAGCGAAATTAAACAATGATAGATAAAATTCCCGATCATGCCGGGAATCGAACCCGTAAACTCCTGCGGCCAAGTGTCAGCACGCAAAAAATTTAGCCATAGAGCCGAACAGCTGGAAATAATTAACTGAGAAAGGACGTATTGCTTTATGAATATTTGGAGGCAGCGGTACAAATATATCAATAGGAGCATGTACCTATGTAATGTCACGTTCCAATGAGATCATGAACAATTACTCAGATTAAAGAAGTGTTTAGAATAAGCAAGAAGTCAAAATCCAACGAACTGTAGATCCCTAATTTTATTGGAGTTGGTAACGCTTTTTGTCTTCGCCAGAGAAATGGTGTTCGAAATAAATCGCCGGGTTGAGTAGTTCTGAGCTCAAGTCAGCGAACTCGAACCCCCGACCCAGTTTACGAAGGTTTTCATGCAGCATACCGCGTCCGCCTGCACGTCGCTGGCAGGAAACGAATGCATGTGCCAGCCTAATGCATGCATGCATTTTCCATCTCTGCTGTTAGACTGATACAGTACAGTAACAAAATTATCAGATACAATTTAAAATAGTGAGCTGCGGTTTTAGGAGTAGCGTTCTCCCCTCTGCCCCCCCCCCCGCCACTTACTTGGAGCCCCAGCGTTCGATTCCCGACTAGGTCAGGGACTTTCACCTACAACTATAGGGCTGCTCATCCTCTGAGTGTGAGATAGCGAACCCGGTCTAGGAAGCGAAAAATAACGACCGTCCTGCTGACTATGTTCACGGCAATGTTATCTGTAAGAAAAAAATCAGCAGCCCGTTTCCAAATATTCGACTGTAACAGAGATAGAAAGATATGAAGCCCCTGTCTAGTGGTAAGAAGAAAATGTGTATTGTGTTGCACTTGAAAACTCCAAAAATCACAACGTGTACACTACCTAACCTGGAATGCTGTATACAATATAGGAATATTTTAAATTCTACGAATGCGTCTTCGGGAGTTGAACGCAGACTTCTAGAGGTAGCAGGCTGTGGCCATAAGTTAGGTACTATCGCACGGTTTATGCAAAGCTAATTTACTTGGGAATGGTCATACTAGATTTGTCAAACCTAAAAGTGTATGATTTTCATTATGGTTTTGCAAAGCAGCAGTTTACAGGTCGTTCACTTTTGTATATGGATACAGATAGTTTTATTTATGATATTCGAAATACGAACGTCTACGATGTAATACGTAACCGTTCTCAATACTTCGACACTTCTTCTTTTTCACCAAGTAATCAATTTGACATTAAGCCACTTAATAAGAAAGTCATAGGTCTTATGAAAGACGAATGTAGTATGAATATTATGACTGAGTATATTGGTTTTGCACCAAAAAATATGCATATGAGACAGGAAATTCACAATCTGCGAAAAAGGCAAAAGTCGTACGTTCAAGTGTATTTAGGCATTTACATGTTCAACACTATCGTAATATACTGGCATCTAAAATGCTGCTTTTTGTAGACAGATGAGAGTACTTTCACGCAGACATCATATTTTTACTATTGAACAGACTAAATACTCCTTAATTGCATTTGATAATAAACGACAGTGGAATAGTGATTCCCGTACGAGTGTACCATAGGGATAGAAGAAATTACAGGTGTTTGTTATATCATTATTTTTATGTAAATAATATTCATGAAACTTTCATTATTGTAAATATAATGATTATGTGTAAAAGGTGAAAGATTATCTAAAAATAATGGATGTCAGTACAAAAATGAAAAGATTATCACATCATCATTCATTTTAAATTCTATTTTGATTTCTATATTCAATGTGTAGTATTATGTAAAACATAATATTCTCCACATATTTTCATTTATCTGCATTATTGAAAATGACTTTTTTTCATTTCTATATTCATTATATATGTTTGCAATATACGAAATAATCACTAATAGTGTTTTTCAATTATTTTTTAATTTATAATTTCATTCACATATTGAATATGTGACATTTTGTTTTTTCCAAAAATAATGAATATGTAAAAGCATTTTCAGAAAATTATAGCATTTCTATATTTATATAAAACCGCAAATACTAATAATAATATTTCTTAGCAATATTCAAAATATCAGTAATAATGATGACGATGACGATGATGATGATGAATACAAAAAGTACATTGTTTTATTTTTACTATAATAAATTAACATCACACTTGTATTCCTCTTCCTTTATTCTTCTAATTTTTAATATCATATGATAAAAAACCTGTTATGAATGAGTAAAAAATTGAAAAAGGCTAAAAGAATATATATATCACCTTCTCCTTGCCGCACCTTCCTCGTTCACCTATCGTTCTCCCCTCTTCTTTTATCTAACGAACACGGCAACAGAAAAGGAAAAAAAGGTAAGTAAAAAATTGCAAAACTTATGCGACACATCTTATCAGCAGGTGAAAGGAACAAGAGGACAACTCTACTGTACACCATGCTTACCAGTTTGATAACATATCTGCAGGAAAGTCCAACTCGCATCAGAGGGTTCCGGGGATTTTAACCTTCATTGGTTAATTCCAATGGCCCGGGGGCTGGGTGTTTGTGCTGTTCCCAACATCCTGCAACTGACACATCACACATAACACTATCCTTCACCACAATAACACACAGTTACCTACATATGGCAGATGCCGCCCACCCTCATCGGAGGGTCTGCCTGACAAGGGCTGCACTCGGATAGAAGTAACCACACGAAATTACTTAATCTGCAGCAAAACGGGGTGACAGGTGATATTAATGCATAGATATCATGAAGGCGTGCAGATTACGAGGTGACGGGTAGTCAGCATAACAGATCCTCTCAATCTAGACCGCGATTGTCATCAGATAGCTCCTCAATTTTATCGATAATTAATAACAAAATTATGATTTATTTTGTTCGAAAACCGTAGAAGTAGACGTATATTTTTGTTCTTTACATTAGCTGATTTAATAACGTTCAAGCCTTCGGTGTAAACAAATCTCCGGTTTTATTTTCGTGAAGCAAGTGTGTTCATAGTTATTTGTCTGGCGGATGGAGACGTAAAGCCTCCAAGATGGTGTCGGGAAAGGGGGGATCTGGCAGGATGACGTAGGGAAGGGCTCTCACGGTGAAAGTAGGGCCCTGTGAAGTTAGCCCTATCCAAGATTGTCTCTGGAACGGCATCTATCAAGATAAGCGTCGGGAAAGACATCTAGCCGTAAAACTATGCGCTGTAAGGTTAGGCCCGTGCAAGATGGCGTCGGGAAGGTCATTTGGCAAGACAGCGTACCATGGTTTCCCATGTTCACACCACGCAAATAAGATGACGTCGGGAAGGGCATCTGGCTGCAAAAGTGAGGTTATTCTCCTCCAAGATAGCGTCGGGAAGGGCAATGGTGTTGAAAAGGGGCATCTGGCCACTCTGTGATTTTAGGTCCCTCAATGATGGCGTTGGAAAGTGGATCTGGCAAGATGGTGTCAGGGAGGGCATATGGCCGTAAAACTAGGCCCTGTGTAGTTAGGCCCCTCCAAGATAGCGTCTGTAAGGTTAGCCTTTTACACTTACTCAAATTCCGCGCCTCACACCTTCAAACAAAAGCTTGACCTTGTCACGGTCAATGACATCGTGGAAAAAAGTTGACGGTTGTTTGTTCGTTATAGAAACCCCCTTGCTATACTACCATCTGCGTATTGTTTAAAAACTTCCGGTGCTTTTCGAACATGATGTGCATGAGTGGCGACGAGACACAAAGAAGGTCACATCGCCTCAGCAAAAAGTTTGGCTCGTTTAATCTCAGACCTCCCGGAGACAGGCAGCCGACAACGCATTTGTACTTCTTACACTCCCTTAATTTAACAAACTACGTTTTTCTTCCCCCAGTTTTATTTTACATGATTTTCTAAATCGTGTTTCTTCATACTTCCCCCGCTTCCCATTCGGTTTATGCTGCATCGACCCAGATAGGTCTTATGACGATGTTGGGAGACGAAAGGGCTAATTAAGGAAATGTGAACATGGGAAACCATGAGAAACCGTCTTCAAGATTACCGACAATGTCTCCAGAATGCAAGCTCACGGTTGGGCGACATTAACCGCGCGGCCGTCACACTCGGTCATGTCACAGATTAACATTTATAGATAAACTGATTCGAGCCTAATAAGGAATAGCTTCCACCATATAAAATATCGATTCATTCTCGGACCGCTACTCATCATACTAATGTGGGCCATAATCTAAACATAAAGGTTTCATAGTGGTAAAAGTTAAATAAAAATAGCAACATAATATTAAAGTATTATACGTTAAGTCGGGAAACTTTTCTGGCCTATTCATTTCAGAACTCGTGACGACTCGGCCATGAGTATCTAAATCACCACGTGAACCTCACCTTCAGCCCATGTACCGGAAGTCCAGATTGAGAGGAATATCAGCGTTACACTGTGTGCCCTGTTTTCCACTCGGAGATCGGGTTCAGCCATCAATGGAATGAGAGAGAGTTTGTATTTCACATGGCAAAGCTCCATCATGATATGGGAGTGAGTTGCCGCTCAGCTCTTGACCACAAATGCCGCTTGGGCGAACACGTATAATGCGCATTTGATTGATAGCTCGGGATACTGTAGCGGTCGACCACATCGAGTTGCATCGCTTGGTTTAAATGCTGCCAGTTGGTAATAGAGACACAGTCAGCTCATTTCCGACCTCCCATCCTTAAAGTGAACTGCGACACACACATGTTTTCATCACTAGAACTGAGAAGTTCCTTCTTGCCTCAGCTTGTAGAATTCCAAACGCCGTGAACTGTTCACTCTGGTACGTACCAGTGGCCTGTGGCTTCCGAGAACGCCCGCTGCAGGTTGACGCCTTATAGACTGTACGTCTATGAGGGCGGGGCCTTATTCGTGATGAATTCTGATGATGAAGACAGCCCACAAGCCATCCGAATTAACCAAGATATCAGACCCGTTCGGGAATCGAACCCAGGACTCTCTGGACCAAAACCAGCACGGTGTTGATATCGCTAGCATAGCCAGTGACTGGAGACCGACGCTCCTTCTCTACCCCTGGATATTATGCAAACGGAATCTCCTACGTCGTGTGAAGCGCACATCTCAATGGGATAAATTTTCGCAGTGACAGTTGCATGAAATGATATACAATATTCTGTGTGCAAACATATTTTCAGAATGAAGAATTACTACACTGTAGAAGTGATGTGAAATAATTAATTAAGAATCGATCAGTGAAATAAATCGATAAATAAAAAACTAATTGTAATACACTTAAGAAAATGGAAATTGCAACACCATAAAGGCATTGGTCGTTTGTGTTGATTTTCAAGATATGGAACGAAGCCATGTAGGTATGTAAACCATCAAAGTTTCAGATCCATTGGGTTTGTTGCTACAGGTCTCCCTACGTGATTGGTCGCGGAGGAATAAATCCAGTATACGGACTCTGGTGTAGCGTAGTTGACTTGCAGTCTGTGCAGTGAAGTGTTCCCCGTCAAACATGCCTCGATGACAGAGAAGAGCACGCTATCAACTGTCGTCGTTTGAGAGGGCTCGGATAATTGGGCTGTGTGAGGCTGGATTATCGCTAAGGACTGTCGCTGCACGTGTTGGCCGACAGGCATCTACGGTACAACGTGTATGGCAGCAGTGTTCAAATGAGGGTACCCACACTCGTACACCTGGCACAGGCCCAGCGCGACGGACAACTGTGAGAGAGGATCGCCGCATCTTTAGGATGGTCCGGATGGAACCCTATACAACAGCAGCGCAAATTCGAGCAGCTGTGGAACCCCACGTTACACAACAAACAGTTGGTAATTGCCTGCGTGCAGTTGGCTTACGAGCCCGTGTCCCTGCAGAAGGTGTTCCATTGACCCCACAACAGCGACGTGTAAGGCTGGCCTGGTGACGAGAAAGATCGACGTGGGTCGACGAATGGCATAAGGTCGTCTTTAGTGATGAATCGCGCTTCTGTCTTGCCCGCAGTGATCGCCGGAATCGTGTGCGCCGACGTACCAGGGAGAGGGGCCGCCCAGATCTTATTGTCGAGAGGCACACAGGGCCAACACCAAGCATTATGATCTGGAGAGCTATTGGCTTTAATGTGAAATCACAATTAGTGCTTGTTAAGGAAACTATGACTGCTCGACAGTACGTTGAGAGGGTACTCAATCCAGTGGTTGTCCCTATGATCGCGAACATTGCTAATGGGATGTTTCAGCAGGACGATGCCCCGGTTCACACTGCACGCATCTCCAGAGCAGCTCTCCACGACATCACAACCTTAGAATGGCCCGCCAGATGCCCGGACCTCAGTCCTATTGAGCATGTGTGGGACATGATGGGTCGACAACTGGTCAACCGTCCTCAGCCACCCACAACTCTGGTACAACTGACCCGTGCAGTGCGGCAAGCATGGGCCACAATTCCTCAGGAAACGATCCAGAGCCTTATTGACTTCATGCCTCGACGAATTCATCAATGTACTGCAGCTCGTGGTGGGCACATCCTGTATTGATTGTTGTCCAAACTTGCGATCAGAGGGTCCTGAAAGTGTAATAATCGAATCACAACAGAACACTCGTCCTGCATGTTGAATTGCAGCAATGTAGCACCACTTCTTCTGGGTGTTGCAATTTCCATTTTCTTTAGTGTATTAATGATTCTGTTTCAAATTCGCTCAAAACCCAGGGTGTGGTTTATGTTTGTTATTTTGAAAATGAGGCCTACCAACTATCACATTAATATCCTTCATCATACGAATATGCTTTATTTTTCTCTCCGCAGAATACTTTGGATAGGGTTTCTCTTTCATTATTCCTTGGAATCATGCCATACATTTCGTTCTAAAATATCCCCAAACGTT
Organism: Anabrus simplex; assembly: GCF_040414725.1. Taxonomy (NCBI): domain Eukaryota; kingdom Metazoa; phylum Arthropoda; class Insecta; order Orthoptera; family Tettigoniidae; genus Anabrus; species Anabrus simplex. Next base: position 160,572,988 of record NC_090269.1, on the reverse strand, counting down.
AAGAACAACAGTACTTTCCTTATGTTATTCAGCAGGATAATAAGCCTGCCCTGTGTGGTATAAGTCAGCCCATGCAAAACAGGTTGATGTTTCCTTAAACAAGAGTTACAGAATTATTTAAGGTCGTTTCAGGAGCGTTCCCATCAGTCAGTTCTGGCTGGGATTGCTCCATTTACAAACTAGAAATGAGGTAGAAGTGTAGTTCATTTCAGGACCTCCAGAGGGCAGCCATGGTCCACTCAGTGTATGGCTCTCATCCTTGTTTAGCGTACTGAAATTATGAACACGCGTCTAGGAGCGAGAGTCCGGCTCTATGGCTAAATGGTTATCGTGCTGGCCTTTGGTCACAGGGGTCCCGGGTTCGATCACCGGCGGGGTCAGGCATTTTAACCCAAATTGGTTAATTTCGCTGGCACGGGGGCTGGGTGTATGCGTCGTCTTGATCATCATATCATCCTCATCACGACGTGCAGGACGCCTACGTGCGTCAAATCAAAACCTGCATCTTGCGAGCGGGACTTGTCCTCGGACACTCCCGGCAATAAAAGGTAGAAGCGAGAGATCCGGGGATTTGAGAGCGGTACGGGAGTTGCTTTCCACGGTAAGGACGTGTGACGCGCTCGCCATTGTCTGCTTACTGGCGCCGTCTCCTATTATTTGATGTTTGACGTCGCATCATGTGTTATATTTTCAAACAAACCACAGTGGCCACTCACCAAATCTAAAAGGTACAACCAGGATTGTAGTATAAAATTAAAATGATATAATGCGTTATTTCACACAGAATAGATTTAAACTAAACATATTTACAATGAATGGATTCTTTAGCTCGGGGATGATTGTCTTTCGACGGGAGCATATGCTCCTTTTTCCTCACATACCAGCGTGGTATACTCCCAGTAGTACACGTGCACTATAACTTCACGGTGTTCTTCCATTACTTTCTAAGAATTCTGAAGTCTCAATCTGCTTAGAATTTACAGTATTCAGCTGTAACTTCATTACTAAATTATAGTAAATTAATACATCAGTAATTATACCGGATTACTAGTTGATGTACCCGTGCTTCGCTACAGAATTCTACATTGCATACACAATTTTAGGTTAGCTAGTGTACACGTTGTGAGCAACATTGTATTAAATTACATAGCTCTGAACGTTACCCGAGAAGCAGGACGGGGAAATCACCAAAAGTCTTCTCATATGAAGACTAGGTTAGGGAATTTTAATTGTAATAGTAGGCCCGCTTGCCTATCATCAATCACGATCATGTTGGGGAGTTTTCATTATAATGGCAGCCACTCACTCTCCACCTTCCTTTTTACAGTCCAAACTGAAATGAACGTAGGTCATTACAATGCTGTCAGTAGGAATGGCACTATTAAAAGCAATGCTTTCATATGAAGTACTTGATCAAATGAAAAACCACACATTTTATCACTTTAAACGAACAGTACTACGCTGCCGATCTAACAGACCAAGCCGCAGACAGCCGTGATCCGTGAATACTCTTCGCCTTTCTTTGGCAGGAGTGGGGGTAGGGTCGAAAACTGAAGAGTCCCAGAGCAAAAACTATTCCCTTCTACTAATGTTTCCTAGGAGTAGCCGATGAGTCGGAAGATCTCAATTCACTACACTGGAGGCGGAAATTTTTCCTCCAAGCCAGAGGAGAAACCTCCTCTTTACTGCTAACTTGGCTGATACTAAGTGAGCCTCTGCCCTAAGTGTCCACATTGCTCATTCAAAACAGCGCGTCAGCGTAGGGATCGAATAGCTGGAATACTGTGATGAAGTAGTGTGTTACGTACCAGCAGTATCAGAAAATGTGTGAACCAGAGGAATGGCCTGCTAAAGTATTTCCAGCTAAAATTCAGTCAGAATGTTACATTCGGTACACAGCAGTAAACCCATCTATTGGAGTTGAGTGGCAGCATAAGAGACAAAGAACATCCATCAAACAATGGTCAATGTAACTTTATTGTTGGTCAATGTTATCCGCTTTCGATATTGTAGGCCTTTACATTTAGTTTTCTTCCTACTGTGAAATACCTCTATTATCATATTCGGTACGGTAAAAATGAATAAAACATAAATGATCGGAAATTGCATTCTCTATAACTTTTGTTGGGTAGTACTTTTCGATAGGACCAATAACATAGGGACATCATTTATGGGCGCCTTCCCCTAAACTACGATTTATCCATGGTGAATACAATTGTTTATAGCTTGGACTGTATTTTCTTATTCCCCGACTCTATATACCGATTTTCATTAAAATCTGTTAACCTTTTTTCTCGTGCCTCGGCCTTGATATGAACTTAGCAACAAAAAATACAAATTCATGAATATCTTTGTTTTTTTGCTACTTGCTTTACGTCGCACCGACACAGATAGGTCTTATGACGACGATGGGAGAGGAAAGGCCTAGGAGTTTGAAGAAAGCGGCCGTAACCTTAATTAAGGTACAGCCCCAGCATTTGCCTGATGTGAACATGGGAAACCACGAAAAACCATCTTCAGGGCTGCATACAGTGGGATTCGAACCTACTATCTCCCGGATGTAAGCTCATAGCCGCACGCCCCTGACCGCACGGCCAACTCGCCCGGTAATATCTTTGTTATCATAGCCGGTACGATAAGCACGTATAAGACATAAATGATTGGAAATTTAATTCTATATAACTTATTTATGCAGTATTTATTGATAGGACTACTAATAATATGAATATTTGAGAATTAATTTTAGGCCTTCTCCTAAACTACCATTTCAGTCATCTTGAATAAAATTATTTATAGCCTAGATTGTAGTGGATTATCCCCACGACTTAAAATACCAACATGCATTAAATTCTCTTCAGCCGTTTTATCGTGATGCGTGTACAGACAGACAGACAGACAGACAGACAGACAGACAGACAGACAGACAGACAGACAGACAGACAGACAGACAGACAGACAGACAGACAGACAGACAGACAGACAGACAGACAGACAGACAGACAGACATTACGGATAAGTAAAAAGTGAATTTCCTCGTTACTGCGGACATGACCGATATATAAATACCACTCTTTTCAAATTCTGAGCAATGTACAGACAATCCTCTTTATAGATTACATCTAAAGCAGGCTTTGTACAAACCGGATGGCTCCGTCTGACAGATGATACGATGATGCGACTGGTTTCTCTGGGAGATTCATTTACCAATAGCGACAAGAATCAAGTTATCCTCTGTTAACTTACTTGTTCTTTTAAAATACACTCATTCAAGTTGCAGTAAGCATTGCCTCAGCGGGTGCTTTTAGTGAAAAGTTATTGGATTACGAAGTCAAACGTAGCCACGCAAAGGGCGTGGTGCGCATGATCATACTAAGCGAGACACGATAGTGGATATCGTCAGGAAAATCGAAACTACTCGGTCTTTGTTGAGCGAGTCTGGTATAACACGTCTGATTGCAAGACGAGCCAGGTGTTCAGGCTCCTAGTAAATCGTTACTCGTTCACCTCAGGAAGTGGAGTATTCGTATTCCCTGTGTCAAAGAGCGACTGAGGCTAAGAAATAGCGGCCATACAATTTGACTGCCATTCGCGAGTTGCAGAAGCCGGGTAAGGAAAAACGAAGCCGTTACTTCACCTGGTTTTTTGCACGGCTACCGTGAATTCTGAACATCATGTGGTTCATAGATGAGGCTTGCTTTCATCTCTGTCTAGTTACGTGAATAATCCCCGCATTAGGCCACACGGTATTCATAAAAGACCCCTGCACCCACAGAAGGTCTCCTGTGCAGCCTCAGCAAATGGTTGTTCTTCTCGGAAACGTTAAACACAGGCCGGTACAAGGAAATTTTCCTGAAATTTGTTGAATACCTTCACTACATTGAGCTAACTCTGGGTTATTTTTGGCAATACAGCATGCCTTTTCACATATCATCTGAGTCTCTCGCTATGACCCGCTTATTTGAGGATGGGAAATTCTCTAAGAATACTGAAATTAACGAGTACATATTATTCCCTTTGGACTTATCTCTTAAGGATTACGTACAACAAAATTCTGTATGAAAAATTAAAATATTTGAAGATCAACATAATGACTGAAATCAGTGGCATGGACGACGAAATGTTGGAGCGAAATGCCAGAATGATGTAGTGACGAGCAAGACTGGGTCTACAGTAAAATGGTGGTCATTTCCGACATCTGCTGTTATGATGAGTGAATCTCCCAGAGTTTATTCATATTTGGAACGTAGTTGCATCTTTCTATTTACTACCAGACAGAAATGGGGTCGTATTGAATACCAGGTTGATATTAATCACCTTTTATTAGAATTAACTTCTCTGGATTCCAAAATGTTTGCTTCACAATCGAATTTCTCTTCAACCCTTCACAAAATATTGAACTTTCCTTTCTAATTTTTTGAATATACTCAGAATTATCATAAATATGATCCTCGGCATTTTCCTCAGATCCACCAGGATAATGAGACCATTGTTAACTCACTCAGTGTGCAGCAAAACATGATTTTTGAATTTTAAGTGTAATTGAGTTCCTTTTCTTGTAACTGCTGCACGCTGTTGATTTGTGGAAGTGTTGTAGTATTCTCCGTCCGTCTAGCACACATCATCGTACGTTCAATTAATACATAAGTGAGCACAATGTCAGTCTATGAATAGGGGCCCGTATAAAAACAACAACGTTATTTTAATTTTGGAATTGACCAGTTCCCGACTCCCAACACTGCCTCTGCAGAGTGGTACATGGTCAGGCCACTGACCGCTCCAAATTGGATTCCTGGCCGGGCGGCTGATTTTAGCTGAGTATGACGAATTGTTATGAGTCGGGAACTTGGTGTCTGTGTTCATATTGACATACAATACACGATCCTACCAACCACCACGGAAACATGCAACGATGAGCAATCGGCAGTAAAGCTGAAAGGAACACAGTTCAAATGCAGGCCACTAAAACGTGCTACAGAAGAAGATGAAGAAGAATTAATTCGTTCTCGGGGCTGTGCGAGTAGGTGAGTGAAAAACGTTAGAAGGGATCAATACACGGCGAGGGATCAGATCAATTTGTTGTCTCGGTGGGAGGAAGACGGCTTATTAGCCACCAGCGCTGAGATAGAGCACGCGCTTCATTCTCGTGCGTCTCATTTAACTAATTTTACCGCAGACGCAAAAACAAAAAAACAAAAAAAACAAAAAAAATCAGACTCTCTTTGGACTCCAAAGCCTTCCTCAACCGGTTTATTGATAATTGTGTCGCATAGCATATTACACACCTAACTTATATTTGTTGACTTCTAACGCCTGTTACTGAACATGCAAGATGTTTGTACTTTTCAGTTTCGAGATTTTAATTATATTTCAATAGATTTTCGGAGACTGCTGTAACTCATGCCGCATGATAGGCGAACACAAATATTACTGCAACGTTAATATAGAACTTGATCGTTTATTACTTGTTTTATTTACTAATGTCCGGATGTTAAGGCACTGATAGGTGAGAAGTGAACTAATTTGCCTGGCACCGCCCAGCCCGCAATGTAGCGAGGGTAGAGCCCCTGGTGTTTATGTAGATCGCATAGCAGTACTGTTGTACTTGTTACTGGCCTCAGTGAATTTGCATTCTAACCTACTAGAGTAATTCCTCAACTGTGGCCCGTTGACCCTAGGTCGGGTTTTTGATGTTTTCTGAGATTTTTTTGCTTCTAAAATTCACATAAGGCAGGACAATCATTATAAAAAGAGATCGTGTTTCTAGACGAATACTCCAGAAGATGTTAATTATCAAGGAAACTGCATTTGTAGGTAAACGCTATTACAGCTTTCACTAATTCTCTTACCAATTGTACAACGTCTTCATGACATTCACTGGTGAAGACTCAAACTGCTAGATCACTTAGTTTGTTAAGAAATAGTGCAAGAACTCGGAACACACAAATGCAATTTTCAGACCTCAGACACTTTTGTTCATCTCTGCTGTTAAACTTTCACTGCTAACATTGAATCCCTTTTCGAGAAACGGGTGTCATTGATTACAGACATCTAAATCTGAAACATTTAACAAGTTCCCTGATGGCGTTCATTACGAGATTTGTCAAGGATTTGGCAACAATTAAATTGCTGAACTAAAGATTTTCTTTGAACCTTGAAGACAGTAATTCTTGACGAACAAATCATGGCATCAGAGTCATCTGCAGGTATCTGCAAAATTTGTTTAACAACACTCTTTATTATTTTATCTAATGTGAGAACAAACAATTTAGATAACTTCAGTTCGTTTAGATTTTCAATTAAGGAACAATGTACAGATTTACTTTCGTTCGGGTTTCAGGAGTGGGCTACTTGCTAGCAGATTTAGATTAGTTTTAACTTCAAGTACCGTTTTCTCTTCGTCAGAAACCAATTTGTCGGAAACTTTTGTGCCAAGATATCTAAATTTCCAGGTTTATTGATGGAATGGACTTCGTAGTGTAAGTCTAATGATATTCGAGAGCTATGAAAGTCCCCCTTAGTGATGTTAATGGCAATGGATTTGCGAACATCTAACGACATTTAGTATTTGAGGTCACGTCCGCTAAATTCCCAGTCCTAGCCCATTCACATCCTCCCGTCACCGTAGTGTGACCTAAAACTAGCTACCAAAATAACGATTATATAACTTTTGTTGTCATGGAATACTTATTTTGTAATCAGGTAATATTTTATCACACATTGTGGTGATAAATTTCCTTGATACCATGTATCATATACACATCTGTAATATAACACTTCCTCGTCATATATTCTGGAGTTCAAATAACAAAATGATTCTCAACATTAAAATAGTGGTCCGTCATGTAACATTAAATATGATTCTTAACATCTAAAAACCACACGTATCAGGAAAAGAGTATTTTTATCTCTGGACAATCACAGTAGTATAAGTGGACGGTTCGGCGACCGCCACCGCCAGCGGCCCTCCGCAGAGGCCTCCGCCACCACCGGTACCGCAGGCTCTCAGGAGAGGCCTCCTCATATTTACGACAGGATGCCCTTTCTGACGCCTAAGAGCGCGAGCCTAAACTCACATCCGCCATCTTGGAGGGGCGTAACCTTACTTTTTACGCGAAAGAGAGCTAGCCTAACCTCATGGCAGGGACTAACCTCATATTTACGACAGGATGCCTTTCCTGACGCCTAAGAGTGCGAGCCTAACCTCACCTACGCTATCTTGGAGGGGCGTAACAACACTTTTTATGCGTAAGAGAGCTAGCCTAACCTAACGGAAGGGCCTAACCTCAGTTTTACAACCGGATACCCTCCCTGACGTCTAAGAGAGTGTGCCTACCCTCACATCCGCTGTCATGGAGGGTCTTAACCTAACTTTTGGCGCACAAGACAGCAGGCCTAACCTCAGTTTTACGGCCGGATGCCCTTCCCGACGCCAATTGTACAAGATGGCGATTATATATGGCTCCTTATGAGACACCTTAAGGGTGCTTGCGCAAGATGGCGGCGGCTCTTATGCTACGCCTCAGGGATGCTTGCGCAAGATGGCGGCTATACACAGCTCCTTATGGGACGCCTTAAGGGTGCTTGCGCAAGATGGCAGCGATACACAGCTCCGTATGGGACACCTTAAGGGTGCTTGCGCAAGATGGCTGCTATACACAGCTCCGTATGGGACACCTTAAGGGTGATTGCGGGAGATGGCTGCTACTCTTATGAGACGGCTTAAGGGTGCATGCAGAAGATGGCTGCTGCTCTTATGAGACACCCTAGGGATGCTTGTGCAGGATGGCGGCTATACACAACTCCTTATGGGTCGCCTTAAGGGTGCCTGCGCAAGATGGCTACTTCTCTTATGAGACGGCTTAAGGGTGCTTGCACAAGATAGCTGATGCTCTTATGAGACGGCTTAAGGGTGCTTGCACAAGATGGCTGCTATACACAGCTTCTTATGGGACACCTTAAGGCTGCATGCGCAAGATGGCTGCTATACACAGCTCCATATGGGACACCTTAAGGGTACTTGCGCAAGATGGCTGGTGCTCTTATGAGACGGCTTAAGGGTGCTTGCTGAAGATGGCTGCTGCTCTTATGAGACGCCCTAGGCATGCTTGCGCAAGATGGTGGCAATACACATCTCCTTATGGGACGCTTTAAGGGTGCTTGCGCAAGATGGCTGCTGCTCTTATGAGACGCCCTAGGGATGCTTGCGCGAGATGGCGGCTATACACAGCTCGTTACGGGAGGGATGCTTCCGCAAGATAGTAGCAAGAAGATGGCGGTTATACATAGGCCCTTATGGCACTCCCCTAGGGATGCTTGCGCAAGATGGCGGTCTCAAGTTGGCGGCTATACGTAGCCTCTTATGAGACGGCTTAAGGGCACTTGCACAAGATGGCTGCTATACATGGGCTCTTATGAGACACCCTAGTTGATGCTTGCGCAAGATGACGGCTACACACAGGCTCTTATGAAGAAAACTAGCTCAGGGGCTACTGCGCAAGATGGTACCTGCTGTTACGCATGCGCTGGAGGGGCAATTTGGAATTCCACGCGCTCTTAAAAGCTACGTGCTTTCATTCAGCGGCCATCATTAATCAACGAAGCATAGTGCTGCATTCCTTAGCTACTACCCTTGAAATGTGGGGGCGGGAGATTTGAAAATTTCTACGTGCTTTTAGACAGCTGTCAGAGGCCATCTTTAATTAACAGAGCATCATGATGCTATCTTTACAGCACTAAACCTCATACCTTTGAAATGTGCTGGTGGGTAATTTTAAACACTCCGTTAGCTATTATCTTTAAACAGTAAAACTTTAGTGCATTCGCGAACCTAACCTGTCACGTGACCGTAAAGTCACCACCACGTGCTCTTGTTTGTAAACAAAGCCGTGTGCGTTTTTGATAGCTGTCATCTTGACGGACCCTAGCCTCACATTTAAGGACAATAGAGCATCGCTAACCTTACTGTTGCCATCTTGACGGTGTTAAACCTCACTGTTGCTACCTTGGTTATACGATTTTGTGTTAGTTTACTGTTAATCGCTAAGCTGTTCGCATCATCGAAGTAGTGAGTACCAAGTATCCAGCAGATTTAAAAAAGAATCTGTTAGCAGAAGATAAAATTCCGCCATGGAAAAACCTATTTCTAGATATATTTGCAAAGAGTGTGGAAAAGCATTTTCCCGAAGCTATCACAAGAGACATCATGAGATATCATGTAGGACAATTTTTCAATGCAAACATTGTAGAAAAGAATTCAAGAACCCATACAACGCTCAACGTCATGAAGCCGAGTGTAATGTAGCTTCATCGAGAACAAAATACAAAGAGCTCAACCATATTCAAGCGAACACTGATTTATTTTTAAGTAGTTCACCCCTGCGGGAGATTTTTAATTCTCCGTTGTTGACTAGGCCTGCTACAAGTTCTGTTACTAAGCATAAATTTCATGATAAAGAGAGGCAAAGTCATGATTATGATAGTAAGGATAATGATGTTGATCAGAACAGTAGTAAAGGGAAAGTAGAAGAAGAATAAAAAGAAGATCTCAATGTTTCATTGACATTAGAGCTTGACGATTTTACTTCATCTTCTAAGCCTACTACACGTTCTGTCGCAGTGCAATCATCTCAAGAAGAGATGCAAGATGCAGAAGAAAAAAGTTTCAACGCTTCATTGCTATCGAAACAAGTTAAGTTTGTACCTAGAAACGCTACTGCTGAAGCACGTATTGCATCAAAAGAAGTCCCTACACATCAACTGTCTGCATATAGGCTCAAAGTTCACAACAAGCCTCTGTTAACTTATGTAGACATAGGCTACTGTAAAGACCCCAACTTACTCGTAAAACGTTTGCAACAAAGCATATATTTTTGAAATAGGCGAGGATTACGTCGTGTGGGTATTATTAAGTAATAGCTCCCTCTCGACATTAAAACAGTGCATAGAAAGTTTCAACAGTACAACCTTCCTACAATCCCATCGCTTACCCTCACCTAAGTCATCCTTCTGTAGTATGTAGTCGACCGAGTAGCTATATTCGTATATATTATTTTCCAACATTCTCCCTTCCTTAGGGTGTTAACACCTCTAGATGTAGAGCCGGTCTCAAGCCCGGATAAAGAGAGGAGAGGCACCCTAGCCCATTAGCCCTTTAGCCCTTAAGCCCTTTTTCTCATTAGCTCTTTAGCCTATTAGCCAATTAGCCCTTTAGCCCTACAAAGAATGTGCGGTAATCTGATCTTCTTAGAACAAAGGTATCCCTGACATGTTCTAAACACATGTTGTGCCGAGTACAGTGTTCGATTCTACACTTGTTATTACTTATATAGTGATCTAAACACATAAAACAATGTTCTGTACGCATGTTGAAGTTAACGACAACGATTACAGTGTTCGATTCTAGTTTGGTTATGTTTCATTCACTTCTTTTACAATCTGCAAATCTAAACATGCACAACTATAATGACGTCATCGCTGCAGCACAAGCACACTCTTGCTTTCATGATGCATACTTATTGCATTCCTTTGCCTCCTTACTCTTGAGAAAACGATCAATTCTAAACATGCACAATGACGTCATCACTGCAGCACGTGCTCATTCTAGCCTTCGTGATGCATGTTTAAACTTGTACCTTAACAGAGGTGAAGGTCATAACAGCAGCCACCACCTTGTATAGTAACATCTAGGTGCTAATTAGCGTTGGAAAGGGCATCTTGTCGTAAACAAAGGATAGTCTCCTTGAAGATGGTAGATGAGAGGTTATGTACGCGAATGCACTAAAGTTTTACTGTTTGAAGATAATAGCTAACGGAGTTTTTTAAATTACCCACCACCACATTTTAAAGGTATGAGGTTTAGTGCTGTAAAAATAGCAGCACGATGCTCTGTTGATTAAATATGGCCGATGACAGCTGTCAAAAAAGCACGTGCATTTTTTAAATCACCCTCCACCTCATGTATAAGGATGAAGTTTAGTGCCGTAAAGATAGATGCACGATTCGTTGTTGTTTAAATATGGCGGCTGACAGCTGCCAAAACCCCGTAGATTCTTCAAATCACCAGCCACCACATTTCAAAGGTAGTAGCTAAAGATATCAGCACGATGCTTCGTTGAATAAAGATGGCCGCTGTCAAAAACCACGTAGCTTTGAAGAGCACCTGGAATTTTAAATTTCCCTCCCCCGCATGCATAACAGCGGCTGTCATCTTGCGCAGTAGCCTCGAAGCTAGCTTTCTTCATAAGAGCCTGTGTATAGCCGCCAACATCCCTAGGACGTCTCATAAGAGCCTATACATAGCAGCCATCTTGTGCGAGCACCTCTAGGCCTTCTCGTAGGAGCTGTGTATAGCCGCTATCTTGTAGCTGCATGTTGCGCGAGCATCCCGAGGGTGTCTCAAAATAGCCTATGTATAGCAGCCAACTAGTGCAAGCGGCCTTAAGCCGTCCCATAAGGGTCTATATATAGCCGCCATCTTGCGACCGCCATCTTGCGCAAGCATTCCTAGGGAGTCTCATAAGGGCAGCAGCCATCTTGTGCACGCACCTTTAAGCCGTCTCTTAAGAAGCTATGTATAATCGCCATCTTGTAGAAATAGATAGTCGCCATCTTGTGGCTACCATCTTGCGCAATCATGCCTATGGTGTCTCATATGAGCCTATGTATGGCCGACATCTTGTAGCTACCATCTTGCGCAAGCATCCCTCCCATAAAGAGCTGTGTATAGCCACCATCTTGCAGCAGCCATCTTGCGCAAGCATCCCTAGGGAGTCTCATAAGAGCAGCACCCATCTTGTGCAAGCACCCTTAAGCCGTCTCATAAGAAGCTATGTAGAGCCACCATCTCGTAGCCACCATCATGCGCAAGGATCCCTAGAGCGTCTCATAAGAGCAGCAGCCATGTTGTGCAAGCACCTTTAAGCAGTCTGTTATGAAGCTATATATAGTCGCCATCTTGTAGAATTAGATAGCCACCATCTTGCATAGCCGCCATCTTGCGCAAGCATTCCTGGGGAGTTTCAGAAGAGCCTATGTATAGCCGCCATCCTGTGACTACCATATTGCGCAAGCATCCCTAGGGAATCCCATAAGAGCCTATGTATGGCAGCCATCTTGCGCAAGCACACTTAAAGCGTCCCATAAGGAGCTGTGTATAGCCGCCATCTTGCAGCCACCATCTTGCGCAAGCATCTCTAGGGAGTCTCATAAGAGCAGCAGCCATCATGTGCAAGCACCCTTAAGCCGCCTCATAAGAGCAGCCGCCCTCTTGCGCAAGCACCCTTAAGGTGTCTCATAAGGAGCCATGTATAGCAGCCGTCTTGCGACCGCCATCTTGCGTAAGTGCCCTTAAGGAGTCTCATAAGGAGCCATATAGAGCCGCCATCTTGTGCAATTGGCGTCGGGTAGGGCATCCGGCCGTAAGACTGAGGTTAGACCCTTCCATGAGATTAGGCTTGCTGTCTTGTGCGTCGAAAGTTACGTTAAGCCCCACCAAGATAGCGGATGAGAGGCTAGGCTCACTCTCTTAGGCGTCAAGAAGGGCATCCGGTCGTAAAACCGAGGTTAGGTCCTCCCGTGAGGTTAGGCTAGCTCTCTTGCACATAAAAAGTTAGGCTAAGCCCCACTAAGATAGCGGATGCGAGATTAGGCTCACTCTCTTAGGCGTCAGGAAGGGCATCCGGTCGTAAAACTGAGGTTAGGCCCTTCCGTGAGGTTAGGCTAGCTCTCTTACGAATGAAAGGTTAGGTTAAGCCCCTCGAATATGGCAGATGTGAGGTTAAGCTCGCGCTCTTAGCCAACGTGAGGAGGAGGCCTCTTCCGAGAGCCTGCGGTGGCGGTGGTGGCGGAGGCCTCTGCGGAGGGCCGGTGGCCGTGGCGGCCCCCGAACCATCCACTTATACTACTAATCACTTCTCATCTGAAAATAGGTTCAGTGCCCCTGTGGTTATTAAACGCCTGATGGAAATACATTGATATGTTCGAGGGAGGTCTAGCAGGAAAAAAAAATGCCCATTTCTATTTGCCCGTACCTATATTATTAGCCCCTAAAAGGACACAACAGCCGCAGAACAATCAATTTCCACGCGGAGGGAAGTGTGTTGCTGGCAGCCTACAGAGAGCTATTGAAAGCAACAATATTTGGGTCTTCGATCATCGTCATCATTCCACTCATCAGCATAGTGGCAGAGGGTTGTGCACAATGAATTATTACTATTAATATTACTTTGTTGTTTCCATGTTACGTCTTCTAGTGATTGCGTGACAATTTCAGTGCTTCGTTCTCTGTTGTTCCTTCTTCTTCCTCCAATACTGCTTCATTTGCTCACTATGCCTCCCTCTCCTCAGAATATTTTGAGCCTGTTTTCTATCCCTAATGATCTTGGAATCCTTCCATTTTTAACTCTTTATTTCTAAAAAATTCTCTCTCTCTCTCTCTCTCTCTCTCTCTCTGTTGCATCTTCTTCCCTCATGTTGTTTCTTTCCAAACCTTTCTTGACTTCTTGAATCCAGATTGTTGCTGACTTCTTGTTCCAAAGTTATTTGAAGATCTGTTCCGTTAACCTGTTGTCATCCATTCTGTATAAATGTCCAAAAAATATCAATCGCCTCTTCCGCATTGTACCTGTTATGTTTCCTACTTTACGGTGTATGTCACCATTATTTCTTGATTTCCAGAGTTCTGTAGTTGTGAGCGGGCCGAGATTTTCGTACAATTTTTCTTTCCAGTAGCCTACTTCTAATTTATTCAGCTGCTAATTAACTACTAAACATTCAATTGCGTATAGGCATTCCGGTTTGACTACTGGATTGTAGTGTTGTATTCTGAGGATTTTAGCTAAACACGTCTTGTAGATATTCCTACTTATACCGTATGCTCATTCCGTCTTGGTTATCCTTTCTTCTACAGCGGACTTTTCCAAACCATTTCGATGTTTTCTTTCCCAACGAATTGAATTTCTTTACATTCTTTATTCGACCAATTTCTGTTACTAGAACTTCTGAAGAATTTTTATATTTGGCATAAATTTCGTTTTTCGACAGAAATTCCTGAACCTGTCCTTTTCCAGCTCATTATTATTATTATTATTATTATTATTATTATTATTATTATTATTATTATTATTGTTGTACCGGGTGGTACACCTCCACGCCGCTAATTCAAACTTTGCGCCAGTTGAAACTCCACTACTGGACGAAGTCTGAACTTTATCTACTGTGTTAATTCTCAAGTTTCTCAGAATTTGTAACTTGTAAATTTTGAAGTTTCTGAACTGGGCCGTCTTCGATGTATTTTTGTTTTGCCTGTAGTAAGAAGTGTGGACATTCTCTTCCAGATGGCACTACTGAAGGACTACAATTATGCACCCTAGTGCGAAGTGAAAGAACTGTGTTTTTGGAGAAATTTTGAATTCAAAAGTTTGTTCTTTGTTAAATTTCTTTCAGTTATGGTTTAAGTTGGCAATATTAACCCTTTCTTTCCGCCAGTTTTGAATTCGACCAATAAGGAATTTCTGTAATTAATTTTCCACCAATAATGTGTTTCTTCTTCATCTAGTGTAGGGGTTTTCGATGTTAGCCAATAAAATGATTGTGGGCGGGTGTTCTCATTCCTGAAACGCCTCGAACTTTCCACGAGGGTATATAAACTGCTGATTTTCGGGTCTCCGCGCCACTTCAGTAACATCTATCAGTGTGTAAAGTACGTAGCAGGGGGCAGGAAGCGCCTCTTTCTTCGGGCAGCAGTTCAACCACCAGGTAATGGCCGTTTAATAACTTCTTTTCTTGCTAGCTCAGCAGTTTAACTCTCGAGGCAGGTCCGAAGACTTTCTACCATGTAACGTTCCCCTAAAATGTAAAGACACTTGGTATCAATTCTATCTTTTTAAACTACATATTGGGATAGAGAGTGCTTAACCCTCTCGAGCTCCCACTCATATTGCATTGAGTTTCTTCCTTAACGTAATGTAAATTGTCTCCTTCTATAAGTCACCTCTTTAGTATGTGATTAGCCCTTGCAGTAACGGCCTAGTGCCAAGTAGGTTTTATATAAAGTATATTAGGAGTGCAAGAACGCCTCCTCTCAAGTTGGTATTTTAGAGGCCATGTAATTGACCTGTTTCTTTACTGATTAGGCCTCAGTAGGTTGGGTATTTTTACCCCTGTGTTATTTGTGTTTGGAGCTCAACTTGAAGGTGGAGTTTGGTATGGCCTTTGATAGGCTTGAACTTAAGAGCGAGTCGCTCTTTCGTAAATATTGTTTTCTGCGCGCCTCGTGAAGGCTTTATTGTGTAATTAGGAGCAAGTGCTCCTGGGCATGATTGGGGTCTTCTGCCCCTTTGTTGAATCTTGTATATAGTAAAGTTGGGCTCATTGCTCAAGAATTAGGTGTCTGGCTCTCGGAGCCCAAATCCTGTAACACTGTAATTGTACATTTTCGAATTGTTACTAGGCTACTAGGTACCTGTTATATTTGTTTTTTTCTTGATCTTAAAAATAAAATATAACCTTGTTAAATTTTATCTTAACTTTAATTTCGTATTTTGAGACCTGTTCACCCCCGCACGTTCTTTCACCTCTGCACATCCAAGAAACCACGGTAACAAGTGGTAGCAGAGCGTGGTTGAATGGGTCTCAATTTAGCCCCTTTTGACGGCTAAACATTGCTTTGCTTTCGAACTTTAACAATTTTCTCAGTTGCTGGAATTTTTTGATTTTTCCTTTTTCAAAATTGCTCTATCATCATGTCCGGCCCTCGCGAGGTTCTTCATCCTTTCTATTTGCGTAAAGAGGAATTAATTTATGAATTATCTCTCAGAAACGTTCAATCTGGAGGCACGGTTGCTGTCGACTCCAATAAGCTAAAAGATTCCCTTGATTTACCTATTGCCATCCCGACTTTGGGAGAAAAAGAGATTGGCGATGCTCTCTCCACGATCAATGACAATACTACTGAGCTAGCATCTGTAGTTAGTTTTTTGAAGTAAGTGATCCATCTCCTAATCAACTCAAAAGAGTACAGGCTAGGTTGTACCACTTTTATAATAGGGTATGTGATGTATTGTCTCTGAAGTTAAACGACGTTCAGGGCAAAGAAGCTAGCGCCCTTGCCGAAAACTTGTTCCAAATGTCTAGTAAGGTTAGTCAGTTGTTATCTGGATCTGCAACTTCCAAAATCGACCAGCCTATGATCGTAAATATAGTAAATGTGGAGGATTCCTCTAAAGAGGAAGGAAAGGACACTGAGGCGACCACACAACGAACATCTGCCCCATGAGAATCAGTGGCAGATCGTCGCAAGTCCATTCCACCCTTTGTGCTAAATAATGCTTCTTCTGCATCTGCTTCTCCGCCACTTAGGCCCCTTCCTACTACGTCTCCTGGTTTCAGCAGTTTACCCCATTCATTAGCTATGTTGCTTAGAGGTATTTCTAAGTTTTCGGTTAACTCTACAAGTGACGTAATTTCATTCTTAAGGTTTTTAGTTGAGTTTCAGGATCATGCCCTCGTTTTTTCTCTTTCTGCTTGTCAAAATTTGCAAATCATCTATCCCCATGCAATTGATGTTCTCTCAGACAAAATAGTAAGAGCCATTGCCGAACAATCATCTATTGAAGACTTCTACGCCCACTTACTAGCTAACTTCATTCCGACTAGGGCAAGGTACTCACTTATTCAGAAGTACTATTATCGTGTACAGCGGTTGGATGACAACTTGGCAGGTTTCATACAAGACATTACGTTCTATACCAGGGTGTTTGCTCTTCATTTTCCTGAAAATCAGATTGTACAGGCTATTGTAGAAGGTATTTCACCACCTTATCGATCATACTTGTGTTTTGCGTCGCGTCCGCAAACTTTCGCTGAGCTAGAAGCTATGGCTGTATCGGCTGAAGGAGTTAGATACGCCGATTCCCTGCGTGTTGCGAAAGAACCCCCTCCTTCTTTTAGTAATCCTCGGCCTCCACCTCGCCGACCAGTCACACCCCGTAAATGTTATGCTTGCGGGTCGCCTGACTATCTTCGGAACAAGTGCCAATCCATCAAGTCTAGTGGGACAAGGAATGGAGCAGGGTCATCTCAAGGCTGTTTTAAATGCGGCGCGTTCTCCCATATTGCTAAGAACTGCCCTAATACCAACAGCACCCCCCTCTTGCTCAACTTCGGTTGCAACTTCTAACAACAATCAAAAGTGACTAGTGGCTTCGGCTGAGTCGACTAATCCATCTTCCCGAGGCTCAGCCCCTGGTAAACAGGTCGAAAATGCAGAGAAAATTCCGTCTTCAAACTTATCATTTGAATACCCCAAAGAATATCTTAGGATTGCGGCGGACTCCCCTGCACCCGTACCTTTTCTCAAAATTAAGTTAAATAATGAACCTGTAACAGGTCTTTTAGATTCAAGCAGTGTTTTTCAATTATTTCGGCTCAATGGTATTCGAAATTGAAATCTATTTGTAAACTTCCTGACTATTGCTCATCTTCTGTTCAATATGTTTCGGCTAATTCTTCTCCATTAGAAATTTTAGATTCCTTAAAAGCCAAAATTCGTATTTCTAAATTTACTTGGAAAGTTCAATTGTTTGTGGCCAAGCACTTGTCTTGCCCCATAATATTGGGAGCTGACTTCATTTCTTATACCGGTCTAGTGCTCGACCTTCAGAGTAAGTCGTGTACATTTATATTTGCTTCCAATTGTAAAATCCCCTTGTTAAAGTGTAATTCTGCATCATGTTCATCTATTTCGCCTACCCAGGATGAGATGTTTTTAGACCTTAGACATCTACCTGAGGAGCAGGCTGATAGTATTCGTAAGTTGTGTCAGTCGTTTCCAGAGGTGTTCTCTGATACTCTTGGTGTTACTGACCTTTTGCAACATCTAGAACATGGCTGGTTGTTCTTTCACATTTTCTGCGTATTAGACCTAAAAAAATCGGGGGAGAAGAAGGCGTTGATACTTTTCCGTCAGGTCATGGAAGCGATTAGGCCATCCTTCGCTTACTTTACTCGTTCGGTCTGGCTCCATGGCTAAATGGTTAGCGTGCTGGCCTTTGGTTCAAGGGGTCCCGAGTGTGATTCCGTGGCAAGTCGAGGATTTTAACTTTCATTGGTTAATTCCTGTGGCTCGGGGGACGAGTGTTCCTTCCGTCTTCAACATCATACCAGATAAGGCGCCATTCCCACAGATCCGTAGGATGCTTATAAGGCGAGTTGCGGGTGCGGTTAGGTGTGCACAGCTGTGTGCTTGCATACAGGAGATAGCAGGTTCGAACCGCACTGTCGGTAGCCATGAAGATGGTTTTCTGTGGTTTTGCCTTTTCACACCAGGCAAATGCTGGGACCGTACCTTAATTAAGGTCATGGCCAATTCCTTCCAACTCCTAGCGTTTTCCTATCCCATCGTCGCCATAAGACCTATGTGTGTCGGTACGGCATGAACCCACTAGCAAAAGAGTCCAGAGATGCTCACCAGTCCTCTGCAGCGGCCTCACGTCATTGTTATTATTCGTTCATTAAAGAATGTGAATTGAGGTTTAATTTTGCTTCCATTCTTTGATTCCGGGAGTGTCCAAAGTCATTTTCGACCTGCCAGTTTTGAGTGGAGGGACGGAGATATCTGCGGGACTAATGGCTAGGAATGGGAAGAAAACATTCCGTAATTTGCATACAGTTGAAACGGGAAACCACGGAAAACCGTTTGAGGGTGGCGCATGGGCGATTCGAACCGACCTGTCTCTCCATCAACCACCGCGCCCTCAGCTAACTTCTTGGGTGTCCCATAAAATCTCGATAAAGTGGAGGTTTTGCATGTCCTCACCCACTTGCTAGTTGTTAATTAATTTTTCCTTACTTCTAAAAGTCTGAATCTGATGGACTCATCTGTTCAAAATTTGATAAGAGGTGAATAGTTCTCTTCAATGTTTCAATACCTATTTCGACGACAATTGTAAACCATGATTAAGTAGCAAAAGCAGCTACTTGTTTAAAGTCGCACTGACACATCGATGGTTTGCAGTGACAGAAAGGTGGGAAAGGGCTAGGATTGGGAAGGTAGCGTTGGCCAGCATTTGCTGGTGTGAAAACGGGAAACCATGGTATATCGTCGTCATGGATGGCAAAGGTCGGATTTTAACCTATTATCCCCCGAATGCAAGCTCACAGTTGCGTGATCCTAACCGCTTTGTATTATGATCAGCGTTCGACACCAACAAACCTGGTATGAATATTTATAAAAGAGGATAAATGGTGCACGTATAAATATGACAGTTTAAAATAGGCTTAAGTGTGTCAACAACTGCAATAGCTTATCCGTGCAGGGACGAGCACTAATTCCTACATACATTATGTCGCCTTTCATAACGTTCAAAATAAATAACAGCAGTGCACAAAGAGTCGATGGAGCCCACAGAACTTCACTCATATGAATATTACCAAATCATTTTATACTGATATGTAAGTTCCACTGCTCGATGGCAATAGAAATTTCATTAAACGAGCTTTGAAACATTTTTACTGTCAGATGGTGGAGAAACGAATAGATTATTGATATAATGGTTTATATTTATTTACTAGGGTAGTTAAAAAACAAGTATACATGGAAGGAGAATAGGACATGATATGTCCTGCTCTCTCTAACATCGCTTGGTATGCAAAGAAGAATTACTAAAACTCCCGAATATTGCAGGAAATGCAATTTGAAAGTTAACATTAAGAAAACAAATGTAATGGTACGTAACAAGGAAAAATCAATCAAATAAAACAGAAAAAGATGTGGGTTAGAAAGTGTAGAATAAATAGTCAATAAAAGATAATATTTAGGAGTGCAATGGGAAGCGAAATGGGCAAACAAGATGAGTAAAAATGAAAGGGATGGTCACACAATATGTTTGATGCCAAATGCTAAATAGAAGCTGCATTAACATATTTTAAATGAGCTTGTAAAATGAAGAGATTTGTATGGGGCATTGGAATAGTTAGAAATGAATTAGATGTAATTCTGCGAAATAAAAATCGTTCTACCGCAATGTACAGGTAGTGGAGTTAGAATGTTAGAATATTACAATGTAGGCGGATGGTTGAGAAGGGGAAGCTACTTCTTTTGGAGGACGTATAATGCTCGCTTTCCTTGTTTCGGGAAATATGCTGTCTACAAGGGAAGAGTTAAATACGTTAATTAGTGCAGGTAATTTCACATCCAGAATCATTTTTATCATCTCTATTCCTATATTGTCATTTCCTTTCGCCGTCGATGTTATACCTGACTTGTGAGTGGGTTGCTGGACGGAGGTATAAGTTTGTCGTAACTTTGTCCATTTAAGAAGTTCACCCTCTGTTTATGATTATTTTTAGTTTGATCTGGTTTTGGTATGCTAAATTCAATATTCAACATTTCCCTACCGTTTACCCTTTCTAGTTATACAATCTTGCTTACAGAATTCTAACGAGACAGCCAAGGGCTTACGTCAAGCAGAATGGCTAGGATATAAAAGACCAAGGTCAGGAACCATCATTGTAGTGTGACTGCTGCCTGGGAGACAGATTACCTTGGATCGAGTAGGGGTATTTCAATTGCCTTGACAAAGAATACTGCAATGTATTCGAAACGTCGGCAAACTGTACGTAACGTAAAGAATACAGCAGCATGCTTCAACCCGGAAAATAAACTAAATAATCACCCAGAAAGCATTCTCTGCATTGCACATGCTGCGCGGATATAAAAGCTTATTTCCTGAAAAACTAAACAAAAATGCTGGTAGAAGCTCTGGTTTTCCCTCATTTCGACTATTGTGTCGCGATTTATAGAGACGCTGGGTGCAAGTTATTGAGCAGATTACAGCGTGGTCGAAATGCATGTGTGAGATACGTTTGTAACTTACTTTACTATGACCATGTAACCCATCTTGGACCTGTCTAGAAATCCGTCGCACAGTGCCAACTCCATGAAGTCCTTCATTCTTCAAAGCCATTTTACCTTACTTCATATTTCAAATCCCTACCTTCATCTCAGTATTAACACAAGATCTACTAATAATTACATTCTTGCTTTACCTGCCCATAGAACTGCCATCTACGATAAATCATTCACAGTAATTGCCTTCCCGAATATATCAGAGGGTTAAGCGCTATTCACATTTTCATGGAAACACTGTGGAGACATTTCATGCACCAATAAGGATCAGCTGTAAACTTCACGCCGCTATTCGTAACCATTCTATTGTCATGGATGTCCTGGTAGAAGATTAGTCTAAAATTCTTACCCTACTTGTTTTTCAAATGGTATTAATTTTTATATACTAACTCTTTCTACATGTAGGATATTAATTTTAAGAATTCATCCTTTTGTTACATCTAATTTTTTAAATTTTAATTTAATCTCATCATTCATCATTCTTGTATTATTATTAACTTAATTCGTATTAAATTTAATTACTGTGAAGTAATATAATGTGATATATGTATATTTCACTATCCATATATTGTAAGAGAAGGCCTAGAGGCCTTAACCTTGCCAGGTTTATTGTTTATTATATTAATTATCCTAATTTTTGGTCCTAAGGGATTTTATCGTATCTCGGCTATTCATGGCATAGAGGTAAATGTTTCGATCTAGGACAAATTCCGTACGTTTTTCGGAAGTTGAGAAATTATTTCGCCAACTTATCAGACAGCTAGAGTCTCGTAACGTGCCAAGTGTATCGACCACGAAACGATCTGTAATTTTGGTACTTGACGTTTTGTCGTATCACCATCAGCTACACCTCAGATTGCTATAGAAAATGAAACTAGGCTGAAATTTTTGTACTGTTTCCACATATTCTTTCCGTTTTCCCATACCTTAATAACAGCTAGAATAATGAAAGTCGGTTTACTTATGGCCAATGGATGTGAGAAGAGGCTTGCTGAATTTCGTGTTCCTACCTGTCTTACAAGTGTTTCAAACAATGAAATAATATATGGAAAAGAAGCAAAATTGAACCAAAGTCGGGAAATTAAGCTCAATCTAAGGAGTCGAGATGCGATAAAACGTCAAAGAACTAAAGTTGTAGATTTCCTCATTCTAGGGTACGAAAGTACTATCAATTTTTGATAGGAATTACAGTTACGACACAAAGTACCTCGAAACAAAGGTCTACAATGGCATGAAAATTGCCTCAATATTTCGACTATTTTGGGGGTTAAAATTTAAACATTGGAAGTAACAGCCATAATTTTGCCAAATTTCAAGTTTTCTAACACACCCTAAATTTGAGCCCGCCATTTTGTTTGCGGGGGGGACTAAATATGAAAATTTTGAAATTTCTTGAATTTTTATTTGGGTTACAGCTATAAAACTTCCGAATTTAAAGTTTCTAGCTCATCTGGAAGTGGGTAAACATTAATGTAGGAGAGTCAGTCAGTTAGCCTTCTAGCTTTATACACAGTTCAAAATTATTAGCGGAACATGTTTTGTAACGTCTGCTGTGCGTACTTAGAGTGGTTACCTTGGGATCTTAGCTACGCAAGGTATGACTACCTGTACTGTCAGGTGAACCCTCAAAACAAGGCGAGTAGCGGTGCGTCCGTGTTTAATTGTGAGGTACACAGACTACAGCGGTCATTTGAGTACATTGTACGTCAATCAGCACATCCCATGAGACATCTTAACGAGGTTCAAGTCGCAAGGGCCGTCACTTTGATCCAGGAAGGATAGACTTTACGTCGTGTTGCTGTGGGTCTCAATGTCTCCCCGTCAGTTATTCAACGCTTGTGGAATCGTTACAATGATACAGTCCAGTTCACAGTAAGTGTTGGACAAGGTCGTGGACGCATGACAACCCCACAGGATGACCGATATCTGACCATCTGTGTGTTCAGCAACTGCCAGAGAACTGCAACAAGACCTCAGAGGGTCACTAGAGTCATGGTGTCTGACCAGACAGCAAGGAACATGTTAAGAGGAGTGTCCTTACGACCCAGACGTCCTGTTCGAGTGTCCCGTTTACGCAGCAACGTCGTTCCAGTTCGCGTTCGGTTTTCCCGTATGCACGTCAACTGGCAACTTCGCGAATGGAGACTTGTATTATTCATAGACGAGTCCAGATTTCCCCTGACACGGCGTAATGGACGTCAGCGTGTATAGAGACGCCGTGGTGAGCAGTACATGCCAAATGTTATCCAGGAAGCCGACCGATTCGGACAAGGTTCTGTGATGGTTTGGGGTGGCATAAGTATTGATGGCCGCACGGATCTTGTCGTCGTCCGTGGTAATCTTACCGCTGCGGGGTACATCGAGCAGATACTGCTACCGCATGTGTTGGTTGCTGCATACGGTGTTGGCCCTGAATTCGTACTCATGTACGACAATGCCAGGGCTCATGTAGCGCGCATCACCATCTTGCGAGAACTGGACATTCAAGAGATGGAATGGCCAGCATTGAGTCCCGACCTTAATTCCATCAAGCATGTGTGGGATACGATTGACATAAGTGTTCGTGGGCGTCCTATTTCTCGAAAGACTCTCCAAGATATCGAACAGGCTCTCATTGAAGAATGGGACCTAATATCGCAACGTGACTTCCGTTGACTTATACGGAGCATGCTACGTAGGTGGCAAGCTGTGACAAATGCTCGTGGAGGACATACACCGCACTGAAGCTCTACAACTGTGATAAAGATCCACCCTGGAAGACATTTGTCACTTTGTTTTCGCCCTTATTTGGACATTTCCGTTTGTGCTCTGGAAATAATGCGAATCCGTCGATGTTCTTTTGTATAGTTCAGCAGTAAAGAATAAGGTAATATACCTGGGTGTGTATAGTATGGATGTGGAAGGTTCTGGAGAAGTGCGGAACTATTCGAGAAATTCGTCATAATATGATTCATTCGTGAGGTGACGATGTCGCGGTGAAGAGCGGTGCGAGGTGTTGGTAGTAGTCGACAACAAAGGTGAATGAAGTAGCATGTAGACGTTTGGGGGGATGTTACAGAAAAAAAGAAAGGGATTAAGAAAGGAACACACATAACAGGTCGAACACAATGGCAGGTGAGTGTGAGAAATAGGAGACGAGAACAGACATAGAAACAGAAAATGTCCACATATTCATGGGGTGCATTCTGCACGTTTTTATTATCCAATCAGGATCGTTTTCTCCTTTTGTGCTTTTCCTGTCTTCCTATTCTTATCTTTGTCTTATATTTCTTTCCTTTCCCTGTACTTATCTGACTTTATTCACATGAAAACTGAACATGCCCGCCCTGGTGATGAAGCAGAAACGAGCTCTCTGGGGAGAGCACGTCTGTTTGAGGATGGCTCTTGTCCTGTTTGTCCTCGTCTCCTGTTTCTCTTGCTCTATCTCCCACACTGACATGCCATTGTGTTATATGAATTCCTTTCATTTACTTTCTCTCTCTCTCTGTCTCTCCTTATCTCTCACTCTGACTTGATTAACAACTGTTATGTTGATTTTGTTTCTTTTTTCAACAAACAGAGAAAACTTTGTAGGTTTCCTTGTTTAATTTGTTTAAATTATTACTTAAAAATATTACAGATTAATATCTGAACAACCTACGTTGTGTATAATAGTTAATACTTCTTGGAGCCACTTGGTTTAACTTAACTCCACCCATATATAAATAGTCCGTTATTGGAGATTATAAATTTTCCAGCTAACTCATTCCTGGTTGCCAGCGTTTCGCCCTCGTGTGCTAGGTTAGGCTAATCAGTTGTTACCTAGCACACCACCCAGACGCTGGCTAGTGCATACCGCGGAGGCCACTGCGTAGGCTACTTGGAGCTACCGGCAGTGCCAATGCACTATGACAGACTTTGTCACATTACCAAAAATTGATGCCTGCGTGGCCATCAGATGATATAGACGTTGATTGCCATAGGGAATCTGAAATATTTGTCTCGAATGAGTAAATTTATAATACCAAAATAAGTGGTCCGTTATTGGACATTATAAATTTTCGAGCTAACTCATTCCTGGTTGCCAGCGTTTCTCCCCAGTGTGCTAAGTTGGGCTCATCAGTTGGTACCTCGGCAATCTTGGTAGGTGTGCTATTTAGCAACTGTACCCTTTTAGTAAGCAATTACATAATTCAGGATGTGACTAGAATGAATGAATGAATGAATGAATGAATGAATGAATGAATCAATCAATCAATCAATCAATCAATCAATCAATCAATCAATCAATCAATCAATCAATCAATCAATCAATCAATCAATCAACCAATCAATCAATCAATCAATCAATCAATCAATCAATCAATCAATCATCAGTGATCTGGCACCGAGGTTCCCTCTCATTGTTTACTTAGGCTTCTATAATTTTAAAGAACTACACAATTTATTGAACATTTCCCTTGATAAATTAATCCTCTTCTTATGAATGAATGTTTGTTCGTCTGCTACTGACAGCTCAGAACACACCGCTCATTCCTCATGGTACTCCCAGCCCACAGTTTGTGACATTTTTATAACTTTACTCTTTGCTTGGAAATGGCCTAGAACAAATCGTGCCAGTTTCCTTTGGACCTTCTTTAGTTCCCGAACTAAGTAATCTTACTCTAGGCCCTGTACACTAATTGGGGCCTTCTTCTTTTTTCGCACAGCCCCGCAGCCTGTAGTGTCGTGTCGTCAGCAGGACGGATACTCTCGGCTGTTATTCTTGGCTTTCTAGACTGGGGCACTACCTCACCGTCAGATATCTCACCAATTTCAATCACGTAAGATATGTAACGTCTAATCAGCCCTCAAATGCAGGCAAAACTCCTCGACCTGGACAGCAATCGAGCCCGATGCCTCCGGGTAAGAGGCAGACACGCTACCCCTAGACTACGGGGCCGACAATTGGGGTCTTACCTGACTCTTATATGGCCTCTCCTTTACATCCTTACTACAACGCCTAAATATTCTCAAAATCATATCAAGAAATCTGTAAACTTTAATTACAGACGCGATAAAGATCATTCCTTATTACTGCCAGCTACTGTCACTCCACCAAAACAGGACTTTTTTCTCTTGGTGAATCTT
The DNA here is from genome assembly GCF_040414725.1 of Anabrus simplex. Lineage (NCBI taxonomy): Eukaryota > Metazoa > Arthropoda > Insecta > Orthoptera > Tettigoniidae > Anabrus > Anabrus simplex. The sequence continues at coordinate 160,546,974 of NC_090269.1, read as the reverse complement.
ATAACTCCGCTGTCTATCTCACAGCTCTCTCCAGGTCTTTTTGTAATGAACCGCAATGCCACCATCTTCTACAGTACAAAATCGTCCGCAAAAAGTCTTCGAGATCTTTACTCATATAATTTATTATAGGAGACAGTATAAAGGTCCACCTTGTAGGACACCGTTTTTAATAATTACAGGATCAGATAATGCTTCATCTACTCTAATTCTCAGAGTACCGAGCTCGATAGCTGCAGTGCGGTCAGTATCCAGTATTCGGGAGATAGTAGGTTCGAACCCCACTGTCGGCAGCCCTGAAAATGGTTTCCCGTGTTTTCCCATTTTCACGCCAGGCAAATGCTGGGGCTGTACCTTAATTAAGGCCACGGTCGCTTCCTTCCCACTCCTAGCCCTTTCCTGTCCCATCGCCGCCATAAGACCTATGTGTGTCGGTTCGACGTAAAGCAACTAGCAATTATCAGAGTTCTATTTCCTAGAACTTCTTCCACCACCCTTTATTCTTGTCCAATTGTCCTCATTTCCGTGCAGTCTTCCTACCCTTGGGCAGCTCATACCATTTGAACTCCTGAATCTTAAATACCACTTATTTCTTGTTAATAATAATGGCTTTACGTCCCAGTAAATGTACTGACAAAAGGCGGAAGTATTTCAACACCTTCAAATAACACCGGACGGAGCCAGTTGGGGTCAGAAAGCCAGCGCCTCAATTGTCTGAGCCACTCAGCCCGTCATCGTATGTTCTTGGAATCATACAAGTAGAGCCTCACTGCAATAATGCTTCCTGAACCCCAACTACCTTCTATCAAACCAGTTAGAAATATACAAATATAATCAGAAAGATTAATGAGGGGAGAGTTCAATCAATTGTTAGGTCATTTCTTTCCACATATATATTTCTTACTTTTCACTCATAACACTCTTTCACCTGCATGAACTTTTATTGGAGTCACTCCTAAAGGGCGTAATCTACTGGGCCTCTAAAATAGAGGTAGAACAGTTGTGTACACTTCACGTTGTCCCTCCCTCTAGAACTTCGACAGTGATTCCCTACAGAAAGTGTATGTTCACAGATCTAGCAGGAACGTTCTCTGTACGGTACATGACCTCCATGTTCAGTTTTTATTTTAACTTAAATTAGAACGCCATCTTCACTGACTTTTAAACACATTTAACATAACCCGACCAAGGATAAACAACTTTGATAATAAACATAATTTTGCATGATTTCCTCGCAAAATAATTATGGATAGCAATAAATAATAATATATCCTTGATAATGAACCATAACCCGACTTGAGGTTATTTCTTTTCACCAGCGTTTTTCAGATGCCATAGTTTGGAAATTTCAGTAGCTTTGTCTGAAGACAATCCTGCCTCACTAAGTAAACGATTTCTCATAAAATCGTTTATTCACCAAGATTATAATTCTGCTACGAATCGCAGATTTCTTCTATTTTCGGAATCCACAAGTCTGTGATGATTTCACTGGATTTATCTCATTCATTTCGCTTTGGTTCGATGTAATTCGTGAAGTTATTCAGTACTGCCTTGCATGTGATCTTGCCGCAGCTGGTTTGATAGAAGGTAGTTGGGGTTCAAGAAGCCTTATTCCAGTGAGTCTTTACTTGTACGATTCCAAGAAGATAAAATGACGGGCTGCAATGAAGAAAATACCCGAGCCGCAGGGGCAACCATATCGGATGGATATCTGTCGAGACACAGTATATGGTCCCGCGGGTGCCCAGCACCCGAAACGGGCGGGCAGGCAGACGATCAGTCACGGTGACGTTGTGGTTACGTCACACGCCGTGAATGCCACGCTCGATCAGTGCGGCGATACCCCGGTTCGAAATAGAAGCAAAAAATAATCAAAGAAGGAGAGCAGGAATCCACGTCATCTTCAATTTTCATTGTAAGGAATAAGTCAATTACGTTCATTGCATTTTATGTATTTTGACCGTATACAACCTCAAATATATTTTACTGTACGTAATAAATTACAATTTTCACTATTATATTTTAAGGAGTGCTTTTAGAAACATTTCTAATATAATACCGAGTTAAGGTGTGGCTTGTCGTTTATAAACACACCAACCTGTATTTATTTGGTAGATAGTTGTCGTACTTTATTCTTGAAGAGTGTTCTCACTCGTGATGAAACTCTCTCGCCGTTTAGAGGCTAGATATTGTCATCGGACACCCGATAAATTCAGAAAATGGTGAAAGTCACGCAACACTGTGCAAAACCAAGCAATAAACTTGTTGAATTACGTAAATATATTACGTTTTGCTCAATGAATAACAGGAATTTTCTTTCTCTAAATGGAAATACTCTCATTTACATCCAAGGAATTGCAAATCGTATATTGTAACTTACGCTTTAAATTGTACCATAAAAATATAACGTGTCAGTTTTCTTTGAATGCATAAACATATGAAATTAAAAGTGACTTTATATGAAGTGCAGTATTAATCAAACCGGAGTGTTTTGGCCATTATACTGTAATGCTTTCGTTTTAAAATACTGTGCGGTACGGCAAACAACATTTCTGGAGGGGACTTTCGTAGTTACCATTGAACGTCGCCCCATCTCAAGTGTGTTAGCTTTCTCGCTTCACTGTGATGTCTGCTTGCTACATAAGCTGCCCTCATCTACGTCAGGCGAGCCCGGCTAGCCTCAATGGGCACCCAGCTGAGCACCTGCGGACCAGACTAATGAATGGTTCATCGAAAGGGGAGTAGCAGCATTTCGGAAACTGCAAAGATGGCAGTCTGGGTAACGCCTTGTAATAATACTCAACATGATTTAGCCGTGTTGACACTGCTAAACAGCTGAAAGCAATGGGAGATTACAGCCGTAACTAACTCCTAGGGACATGTACTTCCCTCAGTATGAATAATGTACTGATGATGGCTTCCTTCCGGGCAAAGCACTCCGGAGATAAATTATTCCCTTATTCGGAACTCCGAGTGGGGACTACACGAGAGGGGGCATTCATCAGGAAGATGGATACTGACATTCTGTGAGCCTGAGCTTGGAAGGTTTGAAGTTTGAATCGTTGTGGGAGGCTAGAGAATCTGAAAAGGGAAATGGGTAGACTAAAGTCAGATGTAGTTAGTATAAGTGAAGTACGTTGGCAGGAAGGGTATGATGTTTGATCAGGCGACTACACAATTATCAACACAAAATCAAGCAGGGAAAGTGCAGGTGTTGTTTGATAATTAATAGGAAAACACGGCAGCGGAAAGCTACTACGACCAGCATAGTGAAAGGATTATTTTTGTCAAGATAGACACCAAACCAATGCCCACCACACTAGTGCAGATCTATGTGCCTACTAGTTCAGCGCGTGGTCATGAAATCGAAGTAATATATGAACATACAGAAGATTTAATACAATATATGAAAGGTGACGAGAATCTAATTGTGAGGGGAGACTGGAATGCAGTGGTAGGCCAAGGAAGATACGTTGTACATTAAAATAATTCGGACTGACATTAAGGAATGAAAGAGGAAGTCGGCTGATTGAATTCTGCACCGATCATAATTTATTCCTTGCTAATACTTAAATCGCCAGCCCCGTGGTGTAGGGGTAACGTGCCTGCCTCTTACCCGGAGGCCCGGGTTCGATTCCCGGCCAGGTCTAGGAGTTTTACCTGGACCTGAGGGCTGGTTCGATGTACACTCAGCTTACGTGATTGAAATTGAGGAGCTATCTGACGGTGAGATAGTGGCCCCGTTCTAGAAAACCAAGAATAACGGCCGAGAGGAATCGTCGTGCTGATCACACGACACGTCGTAATCTGCAGGCCTTCTGGCTGAGCAGCGGTCGCTTGGTAGGCCAAGGCCCTTCACGGGCTATAGTGCCATGGGGTTTGGTTTGGTTTTTAATACTTAACTCAAACAACACAAACAACCGCTGTATACTTGGACTAGAGCAGGAGTCACTGGAAGGTATCAAATAGACATCATTACAATTAGGCAGAGATTCAGAAACCAGGTTCTGAATTGCAAAACTTTCCTTGGAGCAGACCTGGACTTTGACCACAACTTCTTTGTCATGAAGTGCCATCTGAAGTTGAAGAAACATAAAAAAGGAAGGAATACAAGAACATGGGACCTATAAAAGTTGAAATAAAAGTATGTGATGGACTGTTTAAAGGAACGTGTTGCACAAGGACTAAGTGAAATGTCTGAAGGAAACACAGTGGACAGTCATGAAGAATGAGGTCTTTAGGATGTGTTAGGAAGAAACGAAAATCAACTAAGAATCAGTGGTTAACTCAGGAGACACTAGACCTGATTGATGAACGACGAAAATACAATAATGCAAAACAATTAAGGCTGCAGAAAAGTATACAGGCGATTAAAGACTGAGCTGCGGGGAAAGGAAGACTGAAGGATGGTCCTAGGAAAGGTAAATGCTACATACGAGAAAATCAAGGAAACCTTTGGAGAAAGGAGAACTCGGTGTGTGATTATTAAAAGATCAGAAGGAAAACTGCTTCAAGGGAAAGGGGAACATATAAAACATTTGTATCAAGTTAGGGACGTAGATTATCTCGTTCTGCAACAACGATGTTGATAAAAGTGGAAGACCGAATTTTGAGGTCAGAATTTCACAGAGCTTCGAGAGACGTAAATAGGAAGAAGGCACCTGGAATTGACGACACGCCCTCTAAATTTCTGATTGCTTTAGTAGAAACCAGCATGGCGAGGTTATGCAATTTAATGTGGAAGATGTATGAGACAGGAGAAGTGCCATCCGATTATCGGCAGAATGTTGTTATACCTATTCCTAAGAAAGCCGGCGGTGGCAAGTGTGAAAACTACTTCACTCACACCTGCGAAATGTTAACACGTATTAGTTACAGAAGAATGGAAAGACAAATTGAAACTGGATTGGGGGAAGATCAATTTGGCTTCGGAAGAAATGTAGGTATACGTGAAGTAATCCTGATTTAGCGTCTGATCTTAGGTGACCTAATTAAGAAGGTCAACACCACGTACATGTCTTCTGTAGATTTTGAAAAGGCATTCGATCTACAAATCTGTACAAAAATGTCTTCATGTTGTCAGTTCTGAACTCCTTCCATCCCGCCTGACGTCTTCCACTCACTTCCAATCTTACCATTTTCTTCGTCAATCAGTTTTTGTCCTGATACGCAGCATTTGGACAGCGGATTTTTAAGTGTACTGCATATGTAAATGTTCTCATTTTTTTCATATCCTCTCAGTATCAGTATCCCTAGGTGGTCTGAAATTTTTCCTTTTTATTCCGATTTCCACAGTTCCCCTTCCGTATTCAGTGGCATGCATTCCTAACCATATAGACAACTCTCGTTTTGCTAATATGTTTCTTCTTGGGGGAGGTAGCGGTAGAATAACGCCCACGGTATCCCCTGCCTGTTGTAAGCGGCGACTAAACAGGGCCCCACGGACTTTTGACTTGGGAGCGTGGGTTGGTGATCACTGAGTCCTGGCAGTGCTTCCAATTTCTTGTGCGATGCTACTCACTTTCATCCATCTTATCTGACCTCTCTTGGTTAACTTTTGTCTTTTACTACCCCGATGGTATTACGTATGGAGACCTAAGGAGGCCTTCGTAGCCATTGAGTTTATTTGGCCAATACATTCATTTTCCGAAGAGTCGGGGTTTTGCACTTTCCCCCCGATTACTGGACACCAAGTTGTATTCCTCTTAAAACAATAATCAACACCACTCTGAGTTAGTCTGTAGGACAGGCCGAATTTTCTAGCTCTTACTTAACTTGACTGTATATCCAGCCCAATCTTTGTATCCAATACCCAAGGTATTTGAAATCCTCAGTTCTTTCCATGGTTCTATATTTTACCTCCTCGTCTCTGTATCCTTGGTGTTTGTATTCCATCTACTCGTCTTCTCTTTGGAGAGTTTAAGACCGGCTTCTCAGATATTTAATGAAGACCTTTCAGCATTTCTGGACATCTTCTCGCTTAATGGCTAAGTTGGCAAGGTCATCGTTATTATAAATATGAACATTAATAGTCCTTGTAATATTAATCAAAATAAACAAAAGAATCACAAAACCAATATTTCTCTTCTAGGGGTGATTACTTTCCTGTTATTGTTCTGATTGTGTTGAATTCACAAAACTGATTCAAACACAGCCATCATAACTAATGTTGTACCACCCTTGTTGCCTATCAAACCACCTCGGTGACTTGTGAGCCCATTAGGATCTGTTAAATGTGAGAGCCGAGTCACCGCTCCACTTGGCTAATCATTGTTGTTACAACAGATGTTCTTCTTTCCGTCTCTGGCACGACAAGGAATCTCTTGTTCTGCTCGACAGACATCTCAATAAAATGAAGGAATGTCAAATGTCACAGAAGATCTATTGACTTATCTCCCTGAGCAGGAAATTCCTTTAAAGGAGAACTTCCCCGCTAAAAGCGATTTAGCGCAATTTCCTGCCAGCTTTAATGTGAGGCAGGGATATTAAAATAGGGATGTCTGCTGCAGACACAGCAGTGAGTTTCGCTTCCTCCTGCTCAGAACTAAATAACGCCTCACATCCCCTTTTATAATCGAGATTAGCGCTAGAATGCCGGGGGCTACATCGTCAAATGAATAGCACACTGTTATCATCACTGCACTTTGGTACACAACATTCAGTTGAAACCAAGTATTGTGTACAAAGCTTCATAAAGACAAACATCCCCTATTCAGTTCTTAGCCAGATCGCCCGTCAGCGCAATACTGGGATGCGTAGTAACTGATTTTGACAGGGGTATTTCTGCCTGTAGGTAGGTTACGTGAGAATATGAAGAGAGATCAGTCGGACAGCCGCCCACTACATATTCTTCAGCGCTGCCCGTCTAATGCGTCCACTTGCTTTAGTAAGCCGCGTTTATGAACGCATACTAGTAGGCTGGCTGGTATTTGCTGTAAACTTATACAGTAGATACTGACTGCCGTGTTCAATACGTAGAACACACAGACATCATTTTAATCTATAGAGAATCTCGTCGTAGCTCGCAGACAATGTGTGCAAGCGCCCCACTGCCTTCTATACACGCATTTCACGTGACAGAGTTGTTATTAATAGCTAACGGATCGTTCAAGGCAACTCGTTAGTAGAGTGGAATGTCTGTGGGTGTATAAATCAATGAGTTATTAAACTATACTTTATGCATCTCTTGTGTATTTAGAAATACACCCTGTTAAGGCAGGTGTGTTTAAAATGACTGCTGTTTATTTCACACCCGGAATATAGCGCATTGTAACTCTCGTCTGTAAACCAGCGATTAGGCATCCCATTCATCACTAGTGCGTGCAGGGCACGTATAAGTAGGAAGTTCGGACATGGAGGGCCAACTTACACTTCCCCATTTGAGGTTTCCTAAAAGACGAAATATCGGCTACATGTGCGTCATAAAGAAGAACAATATATTTATTTTTTAAATAGTTAATGACATTCCGAAAACTAAAGAAAACATTGAAGCTTATTTCGTTCTATACAAAAGACGGCTTTATCTCGGTACTTTTTAAAATCTTAAATAGATACTACTTGTTTATGCCTTACATGAACAACAATAGCTTATATCTGGTTCACTTTCACTTTTCTGTAAGTTTGTTTGTTTTCTGTTTGTTTGTTTGTTTGTTTGTTTGTGTTTTTGTCTGTTTGTTTGCTTGTTTGCTTGTTTGTTTGTCTGAAACAGCATCACGGGAAAATGGATTTTCAAGGAACATAATATTTAAGTTTAAGTAACATTTTACAGGAGGGGTGCGTAAGAGAGTTTGTGGTGATTATTGTATTCATTAAAATGAAGTACAACGTGGCAACCATCCTCTGTTAATACTAATCAGAGGGAAAATATGGAAGGGGTACGACATTTCGAAAAATGAAGATATCGGTCAAAATTACAAGTCCTACGAAGAGCGGGAAAATAAAAAGCCCCGTAGGCCTCGAATCATGTAATACCGTCGGGGTCGAAAAGAACAAGACTTCACCAAGGAAGGTTGGATAGGATAGATGAATGTGAGGAACCTGGCACAAGTAAGTGGAAACAATGCAAGGACTCAACTAAGGGCTCTGTGGTCCTTAACCCAGGCTTAAAAGTTCGGCGTCGCTGGGCCGCTACTAGTCGCAGGGGATACCGTGGGTGTTATTCTACCGCCCTCAGCCACAGAGGGAACCTAAAACATATACCTCGATATGTCTCACCTGCGATTGGTGTAACTGTAAAATTGCTCACGACGGAATTGATTTAGAATATAATTTATGAACGATTTCGTCCTAACTAACGGTATGGAGAATCGGCTTGCTACTAAGCTTTGGGAAAGCATTATGTTTGTGAGACTACTGGCTGGCTTGATAAGAGGAAAGGTGAGGCTCAGCAAGTCGATTGCTTTTCCTGAGATCAAGTGAGCTGTATCGCTACTGACCTTTTGAAAGGCTGATGGAAGTGTGGGCTATTGGAGTAAACAGGGCAGTTGTTGAATAGGTGGCTACATTTGTAGAAAACTGAACTGAGGGAATTAGAGTAGGTGCAGTATTAACTGATTCTGGGGGTTCATGCATAACAGTATTACTGGACCGCTGTTTGCAGCTAAGGCGTTTTGCAAATGATGTATAGAGCAGTAAAATGAGTTACAGGATTTCGAGCGACTGCAAATAGAACAGGAACAACCGACAACGGTATTATGTTGAATGGGATGTAAAGTCAGTATATATATTTCAGCAAGAGAAGTCCTCTGAGTTTTGGTGGGTACCTAGGTGTTATTATAAGGAAATATCTTCATTAGCGTTATCAGATAAACGGGATTGAAAATGAAGGATAGAGATCTCTTTATATCGTTATGAGGGCATTGAGGGGTTGTAGTAAGGATATAATGGAGTGGATGTATAAGTCACTAATTACAGTATGGTTCCAGTTATCGTCTAACTCCATGGCTAAATGGTTAGCCTACTAGTCCGGGGGTCTCAGGTTCGATTCCCGGCAGTGTCGGGAATTTTAACCATAATTGGTTAAATCCGCTGGCACAGTGGCTGGGTGTATATATCGTGTCCATCATCATTTCAACCCCATCAACACGCGCAGGTGGCCTGCGGGGGTCAAATCAAATCTGGCGAGCCGAAGTTGTCCTCGAATATTCCCATTTACCAGCATTATTGATTTCATAACTATAAAAGATAAAAAGGAAGGCAGCACTACTTGCTCTGGGGGAGTCCGACAATCGGATACTGTTATAAAAATGTTGTGAACTTTGGGCCGGGAAGCCTTGGCAATAAGGAGACAAGCAGCTCGACATAGCATAGCGGAATGTTCTCTACTGTTAATGGAGAGATGGCGCCCAATCACTTCAGTAGACGGATAAGCTTTTAAACGTAGGAAAGATCGTAATATGAAAAAGTTTGTATCCAAGAGAACAGACTGGCAAAACCACTCGTTTATAGCGAAGGAATTGGGGATTGGTACAATTTAATGAGGGAATGCTTGGAAAATGTCCACATTCTTTGAATTCAGGTGAACAAACCTTGGAGAATGTGCTACGTTAGGGCCAGCCCGAAAATTAGGTGGGGACTCTTTCATTTATTTATTTATTTATTGACCATAGCGGCATCGTTCACTTTCTAAAAATTGAACTGACACCTGGTTTTCTTACGGAAACGAATAGATCAAACGTAAAGTGAATGCAACTGTACAGGACTAGAGACAGAGAGAGAAAGGAAAATTCTCTCCTCGTAAGTGCCTCAGAAAACAGCGACAACGCGCGAGGTATCAATGGAAATGTAAACATGCGCATGATTTGTGATAGTTCTGTCGAGGACTGGTACAAGAGGTAGTGTTTTTTTTATGGTTTTTTTTTTACAAATGTTCATATTGTAATATATAAAATATATCAACAGAATTTTAATATTGTAATATATGAAATATGTCAACATAATATTAATATTGTAATATATGAAATATATCAACAGAGTATTCATATTGAAATATATGAAGTATTATCAACAGAATATTCATATTGTAATATATGAAATGTATCAACAGATTATTCATATTTTCGATATAAACAAAGACTTCGTTATAATGCCATCCAAGTGTTGCTATGACCGATGTCAGTCTAGTGAGGTGGAAAACTGTACAGAAAAAAGTTTAATTAGACACATTTTTACTCCGTGGATATTGTTATAAGAATAACATTCTTTTTATGGATATAATTTAATTCTGGATCACCCAGTTACTACAAACTCGTGAACACACACACAATTGTATATAACAATCGATGACAACAGCTCTGTAATTAGTGACTATTTACAAAGTCTCTGTCCTCTTCACAGCAGGCAGTCAGCTCGCTAGTATTACCTGGGACGTTTGATAATTCTGATTGACAGGCCTAAATGTTGCTCAACAACAACAAGCTCAGCGACTCCATAAAATAGCTGCACGCAGACAGGTTCGAACACACAGTCTGTTAGCAAACACTACCACTAGTCCCCGGCTAAAATACATACAAGTAAGTCGTTCACACAATCAAAACTGTCAATTAAATGTTTAAGTCACAGAAACGTAACTGTTCCACCAGTTCAGGTAGAAAAGAAGCTCTCACATTACCTGCAAGATCTAGGTGATTATTACTAGGAAAACCAGCTGAAACCAAATCCATGAAAATTACAAGTCTGAACTTTCACCTCAGAAACAAGTAGGCGTCAAGGAAACTGAAGATGACCTGCAGGTACACAACTAGAACACTGCTTCACTTCCATATATATAGGAATAACTCACCTGCAAAACACACTGCTTGAACTTTGAAAGGACGGTATCAATATTCTTCCGAAACGATCGGATAAACCCGGCCTGACACAGCCTCGCACGTTAAGACTCATTACAGGTTGTTTGAGGTCTAGGCCTACTTTCTAGCAGCTACCTCACCTCCAGATATACTTCGTGAGTCTGCAGCCAGAATAAAGAAATCTAAGGCACTGAACTTGAGGACCCACACTCTATATGGATCTCAGCCAGAAACCGGAAGGCTTAAGTCAAGAAAAAGCTTCCTTCATTCAACGGAAAACCTCAACGAACCACCTTCAAAACTTCGAGTAAATTCATGGCGTTCCAGATACAGCTATCTCCGAGAATGGATGGTACCTTCGGGTCACAAGGAATGTTGATCGCACTCAACAAGCTCGGCAGTGACCAACATGAGAAAGTGGGGATTCACCTGTTAGCCCACGCTATGCGCAGGCCGTGAAGAGCATTCTAAGTTGTGCCCAACAACATGTTCTCCTCAGAACATGATAGACACCACCAAGAAAATGTGCGGATCGGCTTGATACGGATCACATTGAATTCAAATTTTATTTGTGTAAGTTAAGCCCCAGAAATGATAATATGCTTGTAGCAACAGTTTGGATGTATTTTGCCATATTTCAATATCCTTGACGTTATATGCTATGTTCCGGACACGATTTGATAAAGAGTCCTCCGTTCTGACATAAGTTTAGTCATGGAAAGACTAACAATCTGAAACTTTGGAGAAACCCAAGACACTGTCCCATCAATGAAGGAGGAATTCTGAGGCGATTGTGTCCAATCTTACGTAACTTAGGATTAAATTACTTCATAAATGTTGTGACAAAATACAATTTACGATCATTTGGGATCCAGCGTACGAGGAGATATTCGTGGTTTTTCAGATACTTTGAAGTATATGTGGATATATTACTTCTATTGTGCAATACTGCACCCGCTCACCTCCTGAGTCCCAGACTAGCCTTAATCGCAGGCGTGATCTGTTCTTAAAAGATGTAAAAAGTTTTTTAAACAATAACAATAAAATTATATATATATATATATATAGGCGCACCAAATGAACACAGGGATGAACGGGGCATGCAAATTAAGGTAAAGGGGGACGGCTCATTCATATATACTAATCATAGACTCCACAATAGGACTGGGAAGTGACAACTGAAATTCCATAGGCATATTGGACTAACTACAATAAAAAAATATGGAAACTGTTTCCTATTGAAATTGCAAAAAGGATCAGTTTATTGACTTATTTTGCAAACTGCACACGATGACAATTATTACATTTAGAAATTTCCATCCCGAAAAAGAAATACATAATACTTGGATTCACCTCACTACTCTGGTAGTGTAAAGTATTTGCTGAATTCGCCCCATGGGTTACTGGGGATCGAATCCACATCCATATGAGTGGACGTTTCACAGCTGGAAATCTTCTTTCAGAGACGAGGGCATGAGAGTAACTATTTACTGTCATCTTCACGTTTCATTGGACATGAGTCACTTCCGGTATGTACATTCTAGTAGGCCGGACCCCCACCGTGGAAATGTTATCGTATCTAAAACGGGAATTTATTGTACGGACAAACTCTAGCCTATATTTCCAGATTCACAAACATGCCAGATGTAGCTCGTTAACTCAAAGCTTATCTCAATATTTACATTTGTCAATACGACAAGACGAACGGAAATATTCATTACTATATTGCACAATGATGACATGTGCCGTCCGTGGGTTATTCGCACATACCGCCAACAATCTCCCACGTGGAGAACCAACATCTGGTTCCGAACAGTTCGACACATGACAGCTCTCCCTATCATATCTCCCTATGATTATTAAATAATTATCATTATTTATCTGATGATTATCATATTTCGTGATTACCATCAATTATTTTATTATCATTAATTTCAAATTATCATCATATATTTGATTATTATCATTTGTCATCCGGGATGATTTTATGCTATCCTTTGCCGACTTTTCAAACGAAGGGTTGTTTTTCCTCGTAATTAATCCTCACAAATTAATGAACAGTTTCACAATACATTATTATTATTATTATTATTATTATTATTATTATTATTATTATTATTATTATTATTATTATTATTATAGATTATCACATTCGTAACAACGGATTATCGTCCATTAAATATCTTAACTTCCTTTCGCCATAATTGTTATTCCCAAAATACTATTGCAAGTTCTCCTCCTTCTGCTTCTTCAACTTTTTACTATTATTATTATTATTATTATTATTATTATTATTATTATTATTATTTATAATTTTTATTATTTACATCAGTGGAGATTATCATTACCGTATCACTTATTTATCATGGCTTTAATATTTTACATTGATCTCACAATAATTATTCTCAAATTAATCTAATAAATTCTTCCTATTATTCCTCTTCATATTATTATTATTATTATTATTAAAATGGAAAGTTTTATATTTTTATTTCCACTCTCCAGAATTTAGTCACATATGTTTAGTCCCGATATGAACCACCAAGATCCGATTTACATCGATCGGGACACCACGGCATTCGGAACCGCAACCTTCATTCTCGTACTGCCGTTAACTTTATGGGGACACCATTTCCTCCCAAGATACATCTCAAATCCCATGGCACATCGCGGCCGGGCAAATACATCCAATGCCTGCGATTGCTAAATTATTATTCCTTCCTTTTCATTTGGAGTCCATTTATCCTCGGTGCGTGGATTCTGCCACTCATAACACCGGAATCGACATTTTATCGTCTTAGGCATCAAGCTTTATCTTTTTCATCATAAAAACAGTACGGTTCGATTCTCACCTCAAGCCGGATATTCGTCCTGCAAGGCTTCCAATCTCAAAAATTGGCTCAACACACTCTGGGCTTTCAACGTAACGTGACCATCCTATACATGTTCCACTATCACTTCTAACAAATGTTTATGGTTAAGATAAAGTCCAGAAACGTGAAATCAACAATATACGTAAAAATCAAATTTACTGCGCGAATTAAAGTCTTTTACGCCACATGTTATCTCTACATTGATTATTACTTTCAGTAGCGAACTCTCACAGCATTATCATTATTATTATATTTTATGTTGCGAACTTATAAAGCATTAATATTATTTCCTCCGCTTTAACTTGCACACTCACAAAGCATTATTATTATTATTATTATTATTATTATTATTATTATTATTATTATTATTATTATTATTATTATTAAATTTCATGACCTTCCGTACGCAAACACAAATTTTACACACCCTAGCATTTTCATAATCTGGTTGACTGGTAACAAATATGCCTAACTAAGGTACAAATAATCACCGTGGTGATTGAAAAATCAAAACAAACTGGGTTAGCATAAAAGAAAAATCTAACACTTGAAATGAACTTAAATCAAAGTATTCACAAACAGCATGCGTTAATTGAAAGAAATATCCCATATTTATAGTATATACAACAAACAAATATTCAATTCATTAGTCTAATCCATAATTACGTTAATGTAAATTAGTTCGTCCGTCTATCTTAAATAAATCCTGGATTCGGTAAGCGATCTATGTGTTACGTTAAGTAACCATGATTAATTTACCCTGAGTCCCGTTTTGTAGCGATAACATCCCCAAATATATCAAATTATTGTACTCATTCCTGTGTAGAATTCCATTGTCTCGTGGCGATGGAGAAGCCTCATGGCCCTATATAGGTTTACAAAACACTTCTGGGCGATTTCTCGTTATTAACACCTTACTAAAGAATTTGCAATGATTTATATAAAACAAAACACTTATAGGTGCCTGAAGACCCATTACACTCTCACTATTGTATTCTTCACTTGCGCCCGAACCAAAAGTCATGACACTTTAAGACGATGTGTCGTTTTATTCGACCCGGCGCGTACCGCGTTAGTCAACCGGCACTTCCTGAAGTATTTCTAAGCCGTCTCGTGATCGCTTCGCTCCTACAGTTCCCAGCTCGGATAGTTATTCACCGTCTATCTTGAACTATTTACTTCAGGCTCCGCACACTGCATTCAAAAAGTACTATCGGCGTTCCGTTGATCATTAAATTTCAATCACATAAAAAATTTTAAATGTATTAATTTCACCATACTGATATACTGATTATTAACACTCGGTACTATGAATAATCTCACCATTCTTCTTCACTTTCATAACACTCACGTACTTTCAGCTCTAACTGACTTCGAATGCGTCCTAAGGTACTGACTTACAGTCAACGTGTCAGAGTCTCATACGACTGATACGACTGGTGCGACTGGTGTGACTGGTGACTGGTAACAACTGGAGATGTGAGGTCCAACTTCTGGTTATTTATGGACAATATGGTTTCCCGCCGGGGTCATCCGTGCTCATACCAGAGGGAGGGGGTTTGGTTATCCTAAATCGGCACTTGCAGGTGGATTTGGATCTCTTAATTTACTCCCACTTAATAAACTGGCGATACACATTCACATGTATTCTGATCTCATATCGTTCGGCGATCACGGAGATATTTCTTGATTTCTGTCCTCCATTTTTCGCGCGCTAAGTCGGCGTCTATGCTGGTGCGAGATCGCTAACCAATAGGAGTACAGCGTGGGTATTTTTCTGGATTTCTATATTTTAATACATCAAGATTACAATTAATCAATATGGCGACGATATCACAAAATCCCATCTGTTCAATTCGATGGTTGGAATATTTCAATTATTATTATTATTATTATTATTATTACTGGAGATAACTGGAGTTCATATTGACTTCGGTTATGTTGGCGCATCTGCGAGTCCTTTACTAATTTTATCATTGGCGAACACTGCAGCGGTTCGTTAAAAATAGACCCCCCCATGAACATTCACACACTCTCTCTGCAAGTTCGGAGGAAGATACCCGCGCTGCTTGTCTCCGAGAAAAGTTCGGTAATTGTTTCCTCAGAATAATTTATGAAATGTACTCATGTAGTTGGTTCGAGTTAGAATACTTAGTGGAATTGATATAAGACTCCTGAATTTCCGCAAATTAAAACCGTGAAGAACTAGATATTTTTCACTAAAATACATTTCATTCTTTACTATTGTGTGTTGTAAATCACTGAAGGGAGATTGGAGCCTAGCCAGAGATAGGTTCGAGTCTGATATCTCTTGAACACCTTGCATAACCGGGATGTGAGCAAAATATCCCTCGCCAACAGTTCGTTGCTATACATCGAAGAGGAAATACGTTCGCGTGATAACGAGCGAGAATAGTACATCATTTGTGTTTTTAATTAATTGCGAGTGTAAAATCTGTGATTTGTCATGTGTGGCTTAATCTGAAACGATCTGGCTAGTATGTAACCAGGATTCGGAGATGACTCCATTAACAGGCCTGTCAACTTTGTATTAAAGCTGTAGTTTGATTGTAACTGCTTGCCGCAACTAAATCTATTATTGCGTGTGTCGAATACGTATTTAAGAAAGTGTTCAGGCGAAGTGTTTATTGTTCTTGTCGGCTTGCGAAACTCTTAAATGCGTTGAAATATTGTGCTAAGAATTTGTGAAATATTGTCCAAGTTGATAAAGTTATGAAAATGATAACGATATTATAGTCGTAGAGAACATGTTAAATTCAAATATCATATGAGTTCAGAAAAAATGAAATAATAATAATAATAATAATAATAATAATAATAATAATAATAATAATAATAATAATAATAATAATAATAATAATAATTAGATCAGGATAAATTTGTCTATGTTAAAACGTGTATTTAACAGTAATGTCGAGTGAGATTTGGGATTTTTCCGAAATCCAGTGAGGTCTGATAATGATAATAGTTATTTTTGAGAAGCCTAAATTTTGTGACAACGTGTATGGGTGATATAGAAAATCACGGTATGTTATATTTGTTCTTGAGGTCGGAAAGATGTAATGAAGTACGTTAAAGGATTCTTATAACGTTGTTCATCATGGGAGTATTTGTATTTGAAAAGTGTCGGACAGGATGAAATGGATTGTGTTGGAAATGAAATGTTATGAGAACGTTGAAAGCAAAGGAAGCCTGTGTTTTATGAGTAATGAACGCGTAGCCGTGAGACAGGCTATGTTCGCCGATGGAGAAGAATTTTTGAGACAGGCTGAATGTTAAAATGTGATATTTGTGAGACAGGCTGTATACGATGTCCTGTGAGCAATCCGGAACAGCTGACTGATTTAATAGTGGTCAGATTCTAAGTGAGTGCGTTGTAACGCCTATTATGATTTCAAGTGGAGAATATCCCATGATAAACAATTTCTGTAGAAGATTGCAGCTCTTGGACGTTAAGTCCAAATGACGATTCTATGTAAAACCAGCGTAGTGCATTTTATGATAAGTGACCTCACGAACAAAGTGCATTCTGAAACACGGTCGAGGTGTTATTTAATTATTGTAACAAATTTCCATTCTGTATATTCTTCTTTTTTGACCGGGCGAGTTGGCCGTGCGCGTAGAGGCGCGCGGCTGTGAGCTTGCATCCGGGAGATAGTAGGTTCGAATCCCACTATCGGCAGCCCTGAAGATGGTTTTCCGTGGTTTCCCATTTTCACACCAGGCAAATGCTGGGGCTGTACCTTAATTAAGGCCACGGCCGCTTCCTTCCAACTCCTAGGCCTTTCCTATCCCATCGTCGCCATAAGACCTATCTGTGTCGGTGCGACGTAAAGCCCCTAGCTATTCTTTTTTGAGACGAAATCATCATTTAATTGCAAACATTGTGGGATAGAATATTGGACGCTATTAAAGTGGTAGTTTGGCTGTATATATCGATGAAAATTTGCTTCACTTGCTAGTTCATAGATAGAAATATTTGAAACCTTGTAATGATAAGCCGTTCGGAAATCTCATGCTTGAATTACAATGCGGGTCGTGATGGTGGTGATTACTGTTTTGGAAATATTTACGTAAAGTTAGACGAGTGTTGAACTTATACATTATTTTCCTAACTTCACTGCGTGTGTTGAGATTGTGTTTGAGTCATAGATTAAAGTAGCCGCGCGGGAATTTCACATTTTTATTTGAAGGAATGAACATAGTTAAATTTCAAAACTTGAGTTCATTCTGTGGCAAGCTTCATTTCATTGTGCTACAGTTTCGACAAGGTTTAAAGTTAAATATCAGCGATTGTGTTTGAAGTTTCTATATCGCCTGACATTGTAGAGGACTTGTAGATATCCCAGCTTCCGCTCAACGATAGATTTAGGATGTTGCGTGTATATTATGAATATCCGGATGAGCAGACGTCCCAGTTTACGCTCAACGACAGATTCAGGATGCTGCGTGTTACAGAATGTATTGTTAGGGTGTGTAGACACTACGTAGGCTCAACGACAGGATTTTTTATTATTGCTAGGGGCTTTACGTCGCACCGACACAGATAGGTCTTATGGTGACGATGGGATGGGGAAGGCCTAGGAGTTGGAAGGAAGCGGCCGTGGCCTTAATTAAGGTACAGCCCCAGCATTTGCCTGGTGTGAAAATGGGAAACCACGGAAAACCATCTTCAGGGCTGCCGATAGTGGGATTCGAACCTACTATCTCCCGGATGCAAGCTCACAGCCGCGCGCCTCTACGCGCACGGCCAACTCGCCCGGTAACGACAGGATTAGGGTGTCGTCTGTATACAGTCAAGTCTTTGGTTAGGTGTTTTGCGAATTGACTTGAAGGATGTTAGTGTCTGCAGTAGTGAATGTAAATGCGAAGAGTGTTAGCAAAGTGTTATTGAGGCCAGAAGGTATTTACATAATAGCATTGAACCAATGGTGGCCTAAAATGTGAGGGCTGTTCAGCATTGATACTTAGCTAGTGGAGATTGATTACTGCTGTTTGCCACACACGTTCAGGTTCAATGTAATTTAGATCTTTACTTTATTTATCGACATAATTTTTGTCGTTCAGATGTCCGATATACCTTGATAGTGTCGTGTGACACTTAGGTGATTTATGTAGGACATGCGCCATGAATGCAGCTTCGATTTGTCAGCTGTTAATGCATTTTATTTTCAATTTTTGTTCTTTAACTTTATATTAGGTGACGCATTGGTCTACCAATAACTTGTATTTCGTTTAGTGGGACAAACATAGATAGACAGATTTGTAATGGTAGTCATAGATGTAAATGGAAAGATTTCCTTTGATTTTGTTTGTTGTGTGGACTTGTAAATTTATTAAACTTAACATAACCGTTTATAACCTGAAAGTTGGTTTTATGAGAATAGTTTCAAGTGATTTATCACTTTTCTTAAACTACAGTGTTTAGCATTTCTTCTAAATGCATAATGAATAAGTGTGACAATTATATTGATATTTATATAAATTATATATTATATTTATTTAATAATGGGGCGTTAGGTATTGGAGATCTCCAGTAGTGTACATGTTGCAACCCATTTTGGTATCACCCTGTAGTTGCCACGTGGAGGCCTCGATCACGAAATCGCTGAGTTTCGCAATTGAAACCTCTAGAATATGTTACTCACATTACCCTATATGGTGCTGCAATCCTACTGGATAGAATAACGGTAATTTTTATTGGTGAAAACTTCCGGTCGAATCATATGTAGCCTCCCTGATTGGCTGTTTGGGTGTTTCTCAATTTCCAGCCTTTGGCTACTCGCTAGTAGCGGGGATCTGTTCCGCTTCTTTGGTTTTCGTACGTTTTAACGATCGGAAACACCTTGTAACGTGGTCCGCTCAGCGGCTCCAGTCATCCCGGGGTAAGCATGTTTTCTTTTCTCAAATGTTAAATTAATATGTAAATTAATTTGTTCGGAGTTTACCATAGACCCTGGTTTTCACCGTTTTGGTTTTGTACTGCCTTAGTTCGTCAGTTGGTTTGGAAGCAATTTCTTTTATTAACCTTTTATGTAAATGTAAATTTTAATTTTTCCATTCGGGTTGCCTCCAGTAACGCAGCGTCAATTTAGTGTAATCTGTTGAGCTATGCGTCCCTCGGTGATGTTTGGTTTTTGTATGTCTTAACGATCGGACGCACCTTGTAAGGTGGTCCGCTCAGCGGCTCCAGTCATCCCGGGGAGGACTGCACCTCTAAAAGCCTGTGCGCTAAATTCAGATTTTCGTTGTTATCTTCCTTGTAAACTCTTTTCTATTCGCCTTGTAAGATGGTTGTAAATATGTCATATTCCCTGTTACGTTTTCCCTGTAAATTTCATTATCGAAATTATGTTCACCTTCTTAAGTGTAATCGTAATATAGTGTTGCCATTTGGTTGTCTGAAAAACCACTGATAAGAACCTCGTGGTTCGATTTAACCTTCTTCTTAATTGATAATGTTATTCTTTTAATTGGTGCTTTATACCTTGTTGAAATTCCCGATTGTGAGAAAACCAGGCTAAAGGGTTAATGCTCTCACTTTTCTTTCCCTACAACGTAACGTAAGATCTCGTCCTCTGTAGGGTTTCCCGGCCTGATTCCCACACATCCATTCCCTAGTTGTCATGTTGGTAACCTTGCGTAGCCATGTGTATGTTGTTGAAATTTAAAATGTTTTTCGTGGTGTATCATCGGCTGACGTTGTTCCTTCAGGTTTGGTATTTTTGGATTATTACATCATTAATTGTTTTATATGTACCTTATACTATGTGCACGCTTATGTAAAAGGGGGGGGGGCAGAGATGATAACAGCTTTTGTCCTTAGAAAAACTTTTGTTTATATATATGTTAAAACATTTTCAGTAAAATTATGAACGTGATGATACATATTTTGGGTACAATTAAATACCATTTCAGTGCCCAACATTTTGGGTCTGTACAGCCTACATAATATAAGCTGTTTCTATGATGAGAACTTCAGACGCGCTGAAAAAGGACACCTGTATCCATTTAAGATGGGAAACCCAGCTACAGAACGCCTCAGTGACACGTTCTACGACGAAGACCTTTTCCCTTGGGAGCACGTTTGTCAACGCATGTGGGTTCAACATGATTGCCCCCAGCCCAATTTTAACGTAATGCTATGCGTGGCCACCTCGGTCGCCTGATCTCACCAGACATCATTTCTTCTTGTAAAGTCACGTCAAGAGTGTTATCTGCGAGACACCAGGAGATACCGGAAAAGAGCTCCAGAGTTATTCGACCAAATACGGCAGAAGTTAATGCGACGTTGTCATGTCTGCATCGAAGCTAAGGTACAACATTGTGAATAACTGTAGTGAGTACCTTCGTAGAGACTGTATGCAGTGAAGCTAGAATATCGCCACACTACGTTTCTTACTGTGTTATTATCCCACGTTGAGAGGTATCCAGTGATTGAGCCATTTCCCGATAGGGTTCCGTGTTGATACAGAGGAACGACCCTGTATCCAATCTCTAATGTCTGATACTGTAAGCAGATTTCTGCGAATTTAGATTTTCGAGCGGCGGTCAAGTAGTTGCAGGTAACATAATGTGTGAAGCGATGTTTCCTATCTGGGAGCCGCACAGGCGATGGAGTGAGCTGCATATCATGCCCATCCATCAATACTTCATCTCACAGCCTACACGGCTGCCAGGTAATGCCGTGTAACCCATTTTACTGAAACACATTTTTATGATCGTTTGATTTTCAGAAATGAATTATATAATCGAATTTAGCCTGTTGTGAAGTCCACCAACAGTGAAGACCATTGACGTGGATATATTGCTCATAAGTGAACTAGCTGGCGATAAGAGAAGTTATTTTCTTGTCCTGATTGTTTTTATAAACTGAAATCCCATCGGTTATAATGCCGTATTGATCAACAAGATAAAGACGACTGTTGTAAAATTAAGGAACATTTGAAAGAACAATTTTCTATGCCCTCAAAACTTGTCAACAATAACATTACACTTACTATTGTTGTTAATCGATGTGCGCTTTGTTTCTTCTGCTGTCACTTATGGCCGCTAGATGATATTAGTGCTGCAATTTCAGAAACTAACCCGTTAACGCTTACATAAGAAATATAATTACACATAAACAACATCAACTGAGCTTAGAAGTTAAACGAGACACGATAATTTGTGTACAGGAAAATAATTGTTACTAAATAATTACTCAATCCTATTGTTCATAATATGCTCAAAATTACCGTCTATTGTTATCGACATCTCACTGTGTTTGTCTCTTTGTTCCAGGTGAGTACATCTAACTTTTCCAACAGTGACTTCCACAAGGTAGGGATCTGCTTCTTTCTTGGCTTTTATTATTCCACTTGTTAACGACACTCGTCTCACTAATTGGTGATAATACTGGATGAGTTTCTTCTTCTGAAGTTGATATATGTGATTAGTACTAGAAACAAACAACGCAGCGTGTCCAGAAATAATTCTTCGTTTACACTACATAACATCAGAAATAGCGTAAGAAATGTTGTTGAACTTTCTTCCTTTTTCTTTTTTTTTTCGGTTGATGGTGTCACAGTCATGAGTCTTATTTACCACAACGTGTGAGTTATTCCTTGTTCACTTATAATGTTAGCCTATAGTGAATATACGCCTAGAAACCTCTCTCTATGGGTAAATAAACTGAGATTTTCGCTCTGTTTCAGTTTATCAATTACGATCAGACTGTAGATTTGCGTCTATTTTAATGTTTGAATTGAAAACTATTTCTTTTGAGATGCCCCGAGTATTATCTAACACTATCTATCTGGCTAGTAAATGCCTATTTAGTTATAAAATCATAAAATATATCGTTCTTTCTACACGAACATCTCAATGGAACTACCTGCTTCTCTTCTTTCTTGTATAGCAGTGCCGTACCACGTTACTTGTATCGTCGCTACAACATACATTCTTATACTTACCAACCATACATTCTATTTTTTACGAGTTTCTTGTTTGTTGCACCTATTATCGAGCAGGGAGTAAACCCTCACTATTGACACGCTGGCTTCCCCCACACCCGCGGTCGCCTGTCTTCGCTTCGTAAGTTTGTAAACCTGCATATGAAGTAAAAGAAACAAAACCTCATAGTAAATGTGTACAGCTGAACAAGCATGTGCCGGGCAAACAGACACGATATAGGTCGGCCGATGTCATGTGTCCTTTATGGTATCTCAGACTGTTAGATTTGGGAAGTGGGAGGGCCATAAATCATCACTAATCTTGAAACAGTTCCGTAATTGTAAACGTATACTCCTCTGCTGTATGAGCAATTGCGGAGAGAATGTGATTATTTTATTCAATTAGCTGATTGGCAAATGGGGTCAGAATGGTATTTCGGTACCTACCGATTTTGAGCGTTGCGCTAATTCCACACCAAAGCCTGATATTCCTATCTTAAAGACGGATTTCCTCTACAGAACATGTTTTCTCAGAATACCAATAAAATGTGTCGTGAGTGCTGATATGGGCAGTCAGGAACAATTACGCCTCGCCAGTAAAGAATACTGAACCTTCAGTCGCTGACGACAGAAACGTGATTCAAGACAACCTGGTTTTAAATTATGAGCACATGCACATTTCTAAGCATTGAGTCAAATTTCTTTAGTGCTTTCCTGAAATTTAGCGCCATTTTCTTCTAATTCTCCTTCTGTACAACTTCGTGTATGTTCTGGTTCGGTACTGAACTGGTAGTCTCGAGCTTATTCACGACCGTGAATTCAATTTCCGGAAGAAGGCAATCGCCAGGGAAACCTCCTCATAAACTCCGCAAGAACGTGACGGGCCGGTTCCTATTTATAAAACATTTGCATAGAGATATGTTACTCTCCTCATGATGATAAACGACCGCGGACTAGTCGCTACAGCGTTCGGAAGCAAACTGGACATCCAGGGAGGCCGCAGGTGTAGGGAAACCAGTGAGCAGTCACATTTTATGTCGTGAATATCGTATTTTATTGCCACCACAATGTGGAAAATTCGAATCTGAAAATGGCTCTAATCTCAAAGTCAGAAAAATATATTATTTGAAAATAGTTGAAAAGGCCTGTCTGGGAACAGAAACACTGATTGAAAATGACAGTGATATTACTGGATATCCTCTGATTTCATCCCAGCAGAGATTGAGTCCCTAAAGTATTGTCAGGTAACTCCATGCGAGTTGGGAAGAAAATGTTTCCAATTTATCAATAATTCTATGGACATCACACAACATTTGGAAGTATATTTGGTTGTGTACTGGCACAATATTGTGCTTAAAGAAACGAATGTATTTTGCGGTTACACAAATGTTATCTTGGAAGATGAGGGAATGTTTAGTCCCCTTATAAATTGCATTTTATCTTATTTAATGCACCCTTGGTTTACTTTTTTCTTTTTTCTTATTGCCTGAATTTCCACAATCTGGAGAAATCCATGCTCATTTCTGAAATGATGTGCCGAAATTCGGTCAAGGCTTCTGATTAGAGGCAGTAGAGTGGCTTGAGTGTTTCACGAGTGTCACTGCCACAGTCGACTCGTTTCCACCCACCACTCAACTCGATTACGTTATCAAACGGTATTATGTTATTAACATGGGATCATTTCACCATTTACATATCAAGGAATATAACCGACATTTGTAACTCATGTGCCGGTGTCAGAAGAGATAAATGAAAAAGTAAAAACTGAAAACTTGTAAAACATATTTAAATACCGTAAATGAATATTTGTATATGTCCGACTCGTTGGCTGAATGGTCAGCGTACTGGCCTTCGGTTCAGAGGGTCCCGGGTTCGATTCCCGGCCGGGTCGGGGATTTTAATCGCTTCTGATTAATTCTTCTGGCTCGGGGACTGGGTGTATATGTCCGTCCCAACACTCTCCTCATCATATTCAGACAACACACTACACTACCAACCACCACAGAAAACACGCAATAGTGCTTACATCCCTCCATAGAGGGTTGGCGTCAGGAAGGGCATCCGGCCGTAAAAACAGGGCCAAATCCACATGTGCGACGCAGTTCGCACCCGCGACCCCACAGGTGTGGGAAAAAGCGGCAGGAAAAGAAGAAAGAAGAAATGAATATTTGTATATATCATAACGAAAGACAAACTGTTGGTTACATAAAGAGATACACTAATTTGCATTGCCATTTACATAGGAAACTAATTCATTTCTTGTAGTCATCACCCAGATATAACGCTGCCATGTGCCTTTAGAAACTCCTTCTCACTGCAAGATACCGGAGAAACACATAGTGCTACTACATTCCTTGCCTGAAGGGGGAGGCGGGCCTCTAATATGGTGAAGCAGTCCTCAGGCCAGGAGATTTGTGTCGGAGAAGGAGTTGATAAGGAGGTGAGATGGTTGCGGCCACAGCCTCTATTAGAAATTGTTCCGGCATTCACCTTAATGCAGGAGAAGGGAAAATGAGTGGTAAGTGGTCATTGGACCGACAGCTCTGCAGTCTGAATGGCCAACCGAGCAGAGCAGGGTTGGCCATAGCTCCACCATGGCTCTACGTCTCTGTATTCGGGAGATGGACTGGTCACCAACATCGGCTGTCCAGAGAATGGCTTTCCACTCTCCTGCACTAAGGTGAATGCAGGGACAGTTCCTAATATTGACCACGAGCGCCAAACCTCACACTTCTCCGATACAAATCTCCTGTCTGAGACACGGCGTCACCGTCTAGGACTCGGCCGCTAACCTCTCAGCTTCTCCAACACAAATCTCCTGTCTGAGACACGGCGTCACTGTCTGGGACACGCCTGCCAAACTCTTATATTCTCCGACACACATCTCCAGGCCTGAGGGACGGCGTCACCGTCCTAAAGGCCCGCCTTCCCGTTCAGGGGAAGAATGAAAAGATCTTGTTCCGTAGTACTTATTATTTGTAAATAACTCTGAAGTTTGTTGTCATTTATGACTTCTACCTCCCAAAACATGTGACCTTCCGTGGTGTGGTGGCTTCTGCGTCCCATTGGCCAGTGCTGCCTGATTGAATGAAATTTCCTATGTATGACGTGCTTGAGGAACCGTGGAAAATTACGTGGAAATTGTAACATCCTTTCCGTCTAGGTGCATTACATATTCTACTTGTCCTTGTTATGTTTGAACAAATGAACTGTCCTCTTGAAATGAAACCCTCTTCAGATGGGTTAGCACAGTGTATCATTGCTAAACCCACAAAATACCGCAGTCACTCAACTGTCAGTTGTTACAATAAAACCGATCAGGGGCTGTGCGGTTTCGATCACACATTCGGAAGATGGTGGTTGTGAACACTGTCCGCAGTCCTGGAGATGCTTTTCCGTGGTTTATCATTTCACACCAAGCAAACACTTATTATGTGTGAATCTTGGAGGAATTTAACGGGAAATATCGACTAAGGAAACCATCTGGTATATTAGATGAACAGTATTATAGCAATTACTGTTTGTGCTTACTTTTATTCGAGCACCGAGAAGCTTAGTGTTATATTTTGATTTATGGTAAATATCTGATATGTGCAAAAAATGAGGTACATGAGGGAAATTTTAACAATGTGATGGGAATTTTAACTGTAAATATCTGGCAATGTTAGCTGACAGCCGAGCAGCAGGTGCAACCATTTCCGAAGGGCATCTGTCCAGAAACCTCACTAACGAATAGTTCATCGAAAGGGGGTAGCAGTCCTTCGGAAGTTGCAAGAGTGGCAGTCTATATGATTGGACGATATGGCCTTGTTATAGTACTTATCTCTCTCAATACGATGTTATTTGACATAAATAAATATCGCACGAGAACACATTCACTTCCTTACGTAAACTGCTTTATTGTCACAGGAAGTCACAACACACAATTACACACAGTAGCAAGTGACACTACAACACGTAATAGCGGAGTACCCTGAAGTCTATTCTGACAAGTACAGATATCAACAACACTGACTCGTTCACTATAACACACACTCTTTTGAAATGACTGACTCACTGACTGACAGCTCGATATACAGGGTTATTCACCTAACATGTTACACGCAAATCACTTCTAAACCATTAAAGATATCAGCATTCTGTTTTCATATTCGTAAATGGTACGCCGGGTCTTGTAAAATAACGTGCTACTTAGTTTGATGGGGGTGATAAACAACCGAGATATTGATACTAACTCCATGTTTTTAAATGGAACTGCACAAATGTATACAGCTCATTTAAAAGTTCATCTGCGTACAAATTCAAGTATGTATTTTCAAAATCTGACAATTACTTTTTGAGATATAAATAAGAACAGCATGCGCAGTTTTGCATGCCACATCAGACGGCGTGAAGTCGGGCAAGGACATATTGAGGCGCAAGCTGCTTCCTGGCCTCGATTCCAACCACAGGACGGATACCAGGCATATACTGTAAACATAATGTGATGTACCGTAACATACCCTGGGTGTGCAACGTTATTGTATGACTGGCGAACACACAACGGAGAAGGGAGGTTAAAATTGTATTGTTTTGTTTTGACACTAATAGGTTGCGCTCAGTTTAGCGTTTCTTCTGACGGATGAGAATGGGAAGGATTTGGAAAGAAAGTCGGCCGTGGCCTATCACAAAAGTACCTATCCGGTATTTGCCTGGTGTTGAACTTGGACACCATGAAAATCAATGTCAGGTTGGGCGAGGCAGGACTGGAACCTACGCTCTCCCGAATGCACGCTACTACAGTCGCGCTGGAGCTCTGCGGAGTTTAATGCGTGTAAAATAAAACATAAATAATAGTGTTGCTGCCATCTCACGACGATCAGCTCTGAATATTTGCTTTTCTAGAAGGAGCTCTTCCGCTGTTTTGTGTTCTGTTTATTTCTCAACTCATAGAGTAGTATGAACTGTACACTAAAACCAGTGACAATTGTAGCTTTTGTTATGATCCTTTCAAGGCAAAGTACTTATTTTATTCGTTTTAAACACATCAACCCTTTCTGTCCTGTCATGTGTTCGCCTGCCATACAAACTTTGCAAACATATCACATGGTACGAGGTGCTTACATGCCTGGTACCCATTCTGTGGCTGAACTCACTCCCAGGAAACTGCTTGCGCCTCAATATGTCCTTGCCCGACTTCACGCCGTCTGATGCGGCATGCAAAACAGCGCATGCTGTTCTTACTTATCTCTCAAAAGTAATTGTCCGATTCTGAAAATACTTACAGACATGGGCAAAAGTATTCATACCCCTGCCCATACAATACAAAATGCTCTATTGCTGGACCAATACGGAGTACAGGTCAAAATTATAAAACCAAACGTATACCTTGTACCGTAGTGTACATTGAAAAGCACAAAATAAACTGGAAGTAAAAACCGGTACATAACAAAGCAACAAATTCGTACTCCATGACACTACTTGTCTCTACATAAGTATTCATACCGTATCCCGGAAGAGTTCACAACTCAATGAAGATACAGACATTACCAACCCGATCAGTAGCACATTTGTTTGCCATTCCTGTATATTACTTCTTTTAACCTGCTGGGCATTGAGAACACCAGTTTCCATGTTAGTTCAGATGAAATATTCCCCATTCTTGTTGTAGTAACTGTTTCAAGTGTGCTCTACTTGTTATGTGGTATTTTCTTAGTCTGGACTCCAATTATCTCCATACATGTTCGATGGGGTTGGAATCCGGCGACAGTATCCAGTAATCGGGAGATAGTGGGTTCGAGCCCCACTGTCGGCAGCCCTGAAGATGGTTTTTCGTGGTTTCCCATTTTCACACCAGGCAAATGCTGGGGCTGTACCTTAATTAAGGCCACGGCCGCTTCCTTCCAATTCCTGGGCCTTTCCTATCCCATCGTCGCCATAAGACCTGCCTGTGTCGGTGCGACGTAAAGCAAATAGCAAAAAAAAAAAAAGGAATCCGGCTATTGGGGACGTGTTTTTAGTGTGTGCGGCGTGTTTTAGAGTACCCACAAACGATTTCCACCGTATGTTTGGGGTCATTGTCGTGTTGGAAGTAAAACTCATTGGAAATCCCAAGCTTTTCGGCGCTTTTGCGAAAGTTTTCTTTCAGGATATTAAGATATTTAAATCTGTCCATCGTCTCCTCGAAAAAACCAACTCCCCAACACCTGAAGTGACCATTGAGCCCGACACCATAACATCACCCCCACCGTGCTTCACAGTGGTAACGAGGTTCTGCTCATTTAGCTCTGTTTTGGGGCGTCTACACACTAAAATGCGTCCATCACTTCGGGAAGTATTAAATTATTTCTCATCTGTAAACATCGCTGTCGACCAAAACGCATTATCTTTCGCCACATGTTCATTTGCAAATTGTAATCTCTTCCGTCGATTCACTTTCGTTATGTGCGGTTTCTTTCTTGGGACCCTAGATCGATACCCAGGGAGTGAAGAATCCTCCTTACTGTTTTGTGTGACAATGCATGATGGAAATATTCTGCCAGCTGCGATACTCTTGCCGAGATGTAGTGTGTGGACTTTTTTTTTTTTTGTGGTTACTATGAACCTTTCTTATCGTGCGGTCAGTTTCTACGGACATCCATTTCTTTTCTTGCATATAAGAACATCCACTTCTTTTAACCTTTGTATGATGCTTTGCACAGTTGCCTTACTACTTCCTATGATGTTTCCGATCTCAGAATACGATTTTCTTTGGTGGTGAAGGCGTAGAATAAATCGTCTCTCTTCAACAGACGTTTCCCTAGTTTTCCTCGCCATTGGACGTGTACCGTCTCTAACTAGGTAATCAGTCCATTTCTGTCTGTATCTACTACACAACTAATGCCACAGAACAACACAAGTTTCTGCTTACTCGTCCAAACCCCACTTCTACACTAACGTATGAATACTTATGTCCAGACAAGTAGTGCCATGGAGTACGCATTTGTTACTTTGTTATGTAATGCTACTTACTTCCAGTTTATTTTGTGCTTTGTAATGACCACTGTTGTAAAAGGTATACGTTTGGGTTTGGTCCAGCAATAAAGTATTTTGTTTAGGATGGGTAGGGGTATGAATACTTTTGTCCATGTCTGTACATATTTGAACTTGTACGCAGATGAACTTTCAAATCAGCTGTATAAATTTGTGCCGTTCCACTTAAAAATATGGAGTTAGTATCAATATCTCGGTTGTTAATCACCCCATGCGACTAAGTAGCACGTTATTTTACAAGACACTGCGTAGCATTTACGAATATGAAAACAGAATGCTGATATCTTTAATGGTTTAGAAGTTATTATCATGTAACATGTTAGGTGAATGACGCTGCATATACTGTACGATGAACCGTCTAGAATTATCGATTTCTAGAAGGGTTCTTACAACACTCTAGATGGAAACACTCGGAATATCGATCGACCAGCTAGTCGATTACCTTCGATTACCGTTTACCAATACACACGGAAATCTCTCTAACATTCCTAATATTTCTACATGTATCTGGATAATAAAACTTATAGTAAGTTTCCAGAACTATCTATATGTACCAAATTATAACAGAATACACCTAATATACGAATATTATAGACTTTTCTACAGCTTTCCACACTACAGATTTTTAGGTTAAACTTATACACAGTACGTATTTGAGGCTATACAAATTTATAATACATATTAACAGGGAAACCATGTATTAGGCATTTTTAACATTTAATAAAAGATAATTTAACATGTAATAAAGTAAAATTAAATTATATTAAACATAATAATTGAAGGCTATACACCAGTTAGGATGTCGTACTTACGACATACTCAACACGGCTTAGTTATACTGATATTGCTACACAGCTA
Source organism: Anabrus simplex (assembly GCF_040414725.1). Taxonomy (NCBI): domain Eukaryota; kingdom Metazoa; phylum Arthropoda; class Insecta; order Orthoptera; family Tettigoniidae; genus Anabrus; species Anabrus simplex. The sequence continues at coordinate 160,516,494 of NC_090269.1, read as the reverse complement.
AAAGAAACGGGAAACTACAACCGTAACGAAATCCGGAGGACATGTATGTATGGTGTACTGATGATGACTTCCTCCTGGATAAAATATTCCGGAGCTGAAATAGTCTCCCATTCGAATCTCCGGGTTGGCTCTACAAAAGAGGGGCAATCATTAGCGAGATAGATACTGATATTCTGCAAGTCGGAGTGTGGAAGTTTGAATCAGAAGTGTGTATCGTTGTGGTAGTTTAGATAATCTCAAAAGGAAGATGGATAGACTATAGTTAGATGCAGTTCGTATATGTGAAGTACGATGGCAGGAAGAACAGGATTATAGGTCAGGTGACTTCAGAATTATTAACACACAATCAAACTACAGAATGCAGGTGTTGTTTTAATAACGAATCTCACTAACGTTCAGTGAATTTTAATGTCCAGCTCCATGGCTAAATGGTTCGCGTGCTGGCCTTTGGTCATAGGGATCACTGGTTCGATTCCCGGCAGGGTCGAGAATTTTAACCATCATTCGTTAATTTCGCTGGCACTGGGACTGTGTGTACGCGTCGTCTTCATCATCATTTCATCCTCATCACGACCTACGGAAGTCAAATTGAAAGACGTGCACCTGGCGAGCACTCCCGGCACTAAAAGCCATACACTATTTCATTTCATTTCAGTGAACGTTAATAAGGTAGAGAGCGGTACTTTTCTAAACCGAAAGTGTCCACATTGTTAACTAACACGAAGGTGTGAAGGAAATACTTGCTGTGAAGTACAACATCCAGGTCTATGCGGACACCATCGTAGCCATGTTCGTCTACATGTCGCTGTCCGCGTATTTCCTGTAACTAAGAGCTTGGAAAGAACCTCGTGTCAAATGAACCCCGTTCTACTCTTCCGTCCATGAACTGGCCGGAAACTAACCCAGGGTCTGGGAATAATGGACAGGTACGCTTCCTCTACGCTAATATGGATCAGTATCACATTTACGTTCGCATTCTTGTGTGGATACACTCATTTTCTTTCTTTTTTCCCCCCATGTGATTGGGGTCAGCGGATTCATAACCAGAAACACCTGCCTGTCGTAAGAGGCTACTACTAGGGGGACATCCGAACAATCAGCACTCGCTCTATCGTCTTCTCAGCCCAAGTCATTCAGTCTGTTATTGTCCCTGCACCGTCGAAAATGTACGAGCGAGATACTTTGAAATGTAAGTATTGTGTGTTCGTAGATGGGAATATTCTGACGCAGCGAGGTATACCGAAATTATCTTACCAAAGGATGGGTTGGCTTGCATGTATTTTCACTGGTTGGTTGGGTAAAAGTTTTCAATCGGGGAGGTTACAGTGAGCCGTCTCTAAGCCCAAAGTGATTTTTAGTGGTGATGTGATTTACGGAGAAGGTGAGGTGAGTGCGGCAGTGGTCTGTGAACGAAGTGTCGCGGCATTCGCCATAGTGAGGCCAGCTCCGGAGTGTCGTGAAAGTACGTTAATCCGGTTCTTACCTTGGGGGTGGGGTTCATCGCTGTAACTAGTGTGACATCTGTCCGTTATATGACGTTAACTGTTGAAACAGACATGCCCAACTTACGTGCGATAGTCTTTGGGGAGGGGCAGGGTTACCACCTGAGACCACTCCTGGTGTACTGCTGGAGGCTTGTCGGGGATTTGCCTGATTGATCCCTTCCGGAATTAAGCGTAGTCGGTCTTTGCCCTTTTTATTCAATGCAGCACTGAACCTGTTCTTTGATATCAACAAATGACGCTTCTTCCATATTCTTTTGATTGCAGAATAGCTATATTTATCACGGCAAAAGGATGTTATGTAGCTCTGTGAGTGAGAGTCGATTTGCTTCGGAATCCTTCTAGTAATGTCAGGAAACTCTACACACACGTTCTCAGTAGTGACGTGAATCATCACTCCCCGTTTCCACGTGCTCAAGTTGATAACAGCGCAGTCAACGGCCTTCAAACTCGTCCCCAGAGGCCCCGAATGGCCTTCTGTGCTTAATACGACTGGTGTTTGTGCCATATACACTGTAAAGGTGTTTCGGTGTTTAATTTCCATGTTGAGTATACCAGTGTAGTTCGAAATTAATACCAGTGCTGCGACTTGTGATCTTTGAAAAGGGCGAAATGTAAGCTTTAGCGACTAGCGACGAAACTAGTGAGTTGTACCTATACCGGGCGGTAAACCTCCACGCCGCGAATTCAAATATTGCGCCAGTTGAAACCCCTCTACAGGAGAAACTCTGAACTTTAAAATCTGTATTAAATCAAAGCTTTATCGGAAGATGTCTCTACTGTAAATTTTGAAGTGTTCTGAACTATGTCTATTTCGATTTGCATTTGTTTGCTCTGTAGCAAGAAGTGTGGACATTCTCTTCTAGATGGCACTACTTAAGAACTATAATTGTGCACCCTAGTGCGAAGTGAAGGAACTGTTTTTTGAAGAAATTAGGTATTCATAAGTTTGTTCTTTGTTAAATTTATTTTAGTCATCTTTTTGGGTTGGCAGTATAACCCTTCTCTTTCCACCAGTTTTGAATTTAACGAATCAGTAATTTCTGTAATTAATTTTCCTCCAATCATAGCTTTCTTCCTCAGGTTTCCATGTGTAATTCCTTGTCTACCAATAAAGTTGAAGGGGTGTGTCTTTCTCATTCTTGAAAGGTCTCGAATTTTCAACGAGGGTATAAAAACTGCTGATTTTCTGGTCTCGGAGCCACTTCAGTAACATCTTTCGCAGTGTGTGAACATGTATAGCAGTGGGCGGGAAGCGCCTCTTTCTCCAAGCAGCAGTTCATCTACAAGGTAATGGCCTGTTAACATCTTCATTTCTTGCTAGCTCAGCAGTTTTAACCCGCGGGGGAAGGTTCGAATCCTTTTTAACGTAAACCTTACTGTATTCATGTAAATTAGCCGCAATTTGGGATAGAGAGTGCTTAACCCTCTCGAACTCCCCTTCATTTTGAATTTGAGGTGACTATGTTTTCGTTACCGTTTTTCTCTTCCTTCTTAAAGTCTTATACTTATTTGCCAACTAGTCATCTCACTAGTATGGGATTAGCCCCTGTAAAACTGGCCGAGTGCCACCTACGTTTTAAGAAGTTTCATGTAGGAGTGCAAGCTACGCCTCCAGTCAATTTTTTTTGGGGGCCATTTAATTAACTCAGAGTTTGTTTTCGTCATGTGAAGGCCCTGTAAGTTGGGTACAATATACCCCTGTTTCTCTGTATGTGTGCCTTAAGGGCAGTTAGGAAAGAAGTTTGTTGTAGCCTTTGATAGGCTTGTAAAATTGAGAGCGGATCTGCTCTTTCCCTCTTAAAATTGTAATTAGGAGCAAGTGCTCCTTGTACTTAGGGGTTTTCTGCCCTGTAGCTATTGTGGTGGTGAGCCGAGAGCTCAGAAATTAATCTTGGGGCTCGAAGCCCAAATCTTGCAACAATTGTAATTTCTTAAATTGTTTTCCTGCTACTTGGTACCTGTTACTCTGTCGTTGTTATCTGTTGATTTTGAAAAGAAAATATAACCTTTGTTAAAGTTTTAAAAGTAACTTTAATTTTGTAAGTTGAGACCTATTCCCGCCCGCACCTTCTTTCACCTCTAACTACCACGGATAACTCCGTAACAAGTGGTAGCAGAGGGTGGTTGAATGGGTCTCAATTTAGCCCCTTTGATGGCTAAACATTGTTTTCCTTTCTAACTCTAACAATTTTCTCAGTTGCTGGAGTTTTCTTTTATTTTCTAAAAGTTTTCTGTCATCATGTCGGGATCTCGCGACGTCCTCCATCCCGGCTATTTGCGCAAGGAGGAATTGATCTATGAATTAACGATCAGGAATGTTCAATCTGGAGGCACGGTTGCGATAGACACCAATACGTTAAAAGATTCCCTTGATTTGCCTATTACCATCCCGACTTTGGGAGAAAAAGAGATCGATGACGCTCTCTCCACGATCACTGATAATGCTACTGAGTTAGTTAGTTAGTTAGTTAGTTTTTTTGAATTAAGTGATCCATCTCCTAATCAACTCAAAAGAACAGGCCAGATTGTACCACTTTTATAATAGGGCATGTGATCTATTGTCCTTGAAGTTAAATGACCTTCAGGGTAAGGAAGCTAGTGCTGTGTCTGAAAACCTGTCTAAAATGTTTAGTAAAATTAGCCATTTGTTATCTGGATCTGCTATTCCAAAAACCGACCAGCCTATGGTAGTAAATATCGTAAGTGCGGAGGATCCCTCTAAAGAGGAAGGAGGTAGTACTGCGGAGGCTACCCAACGAACATCTGCCCCATTAGAAACTGTGTCCGATCGTCGCACGTCCATTCAACCCTTCGTGTTAAATAATCCTCCTTCTGAATCTGCTTCTCCGCCACTTAAGCCCCTTCCTACTACATCCCCGAGTTTCAGCAGTTTGCCCCATCCTTTAACAATGTTGCTCAGAGGTATTTCTAAGTTTTCTGTTAACACTACCAGTGACGTAATTTCATTCTTAAGGTTCTTAGTTGAGTTTATGGATCATGCCCTTGTTTTTTCTCGTTCTCCGTGTCAAATTTTGCAGATAATTTATCCGTATGCAATTGGTGTTCTCTCCGATAAGATAGAGCAATTGCTGAACAGTCATCCATAGAAGACTTCCATGCCAATCTGTTGGCAAATTTTATCCCCGCTCGAGCTAGGTCATCGTTCATTCAAAAGTACTACTACTGAGTACAACGGTTGGATGAAAATTTGGCAGACATCATCCAAGACATAAAGTTTTACACTAGGGTATTTGCTCTACATTTCCCTGAAGATCAAATTGTACAGGCTATTGTGGAAGGAATTTCACCACCTTACAGATCATACTTGTGTTTTGCGTCGCGTCCGCAAACTTTCGCTGAGTTAGAGGATATGGCTGTCTCAGCCGAAGGAGTTAGATACGCCAATACCTTGCGTTTCGCGAAATAACCCCCTCCATCCTCTAGTAGTTTTCGGCCTTCACCTCGCCGAACCATCACACCTCGTAAATGTTACGCTTGCGGGTCGCCTGACCATCTTCGCAATAAATGTCCAATGATCAAATCTAGTAGGACAAATAATGGAGCAGGTTCATCCCAAGGCTGCTTTAAATGCGGCGCGTTTTCACACATTACCAAGAACTGCCCTAATGCTAGCAGCACCCCCTCCTGCTCAACTTCTGGTGCAACGTCCAACAAGGCCCATAATAATAAGTGACTAGTGGCTTCGGCTGAGTCGGCGAACCCATCTTCCCGAGGCTCAGCCCCAAGTAAATATGTCGAAATTTCGGGGAAAACTCTGTCTTCAAATTTATCTTTTGAAGGTCCCAAAGAATGTCTTAGGATTGCGGCGGATACCCCCGCACCTGTTCCTTTTCTCAAAATTCAATTGAATAATGAGCCCATAACTGCTCTCTTAGATTCAGGCAGTGTTTGTTCAATTTTTTCGGCTGAGTGGTATTCCAAATTAAAATCTATTTGTAAACTTCCTGCTCTTTGCTCGTCTTCGGTTCAATATGTTTCGGCTAATTTTTCTCCATTAGAAATTTTAGGTTCCTTAAAGGCCAAAATTCGTAATTCTAAATTTACTTGGAAATTTAAATTGTTTGTGGCAAAGCACTTGTCTTGCCCCATTATATTGGGAGCCAACTTCATGTCCCATACTGGTCTAGTGCTCGATCTTCAGAGCAAGTCGTGCACATTCAAATTCGCTTCTAATTGTAAAATCCCTTTACTTAAATGTAGTTCTGTGTCATGTTCATCTGTTTCGCCTACCCAGGATGAGATGTTGTTAGACCTTAGACATCTACCTGAGGAGCAGGCTGATAGTATTCGTAAGCTGTGTCAGTCGTTTCCAGAGGTTTTCTCGGATACTCTTGGTGTTACTGACCTTATTGAATACAAGATTGAGGTTACGGATTCAATCCCCGTCCGATTTCCACCTTATAGACTATCTCCGCCTATAATGAAGGCTCTGAAGGAGATCATTGATCAGATGTTGAAGGATGGCATTATTCGGCCCTCTAAGTCGGCGTATTCATCGCTTATTTTCCTTGTTCCGAAACCGCAAGGTGGCTTCAAGCCTGTGATTGATTATAGGGCTCTCAATCGGAAGGTGGTGTTACAATCTGTGCTCCTTCCCGACCTTCATTCTTGTTTTTCATTGTTTCGTAAAGCTAAGTTCTTCACCATATTAGACCTCAATCATTATTATAACCAGATACCGTTAGCAGAGGAATCCAAGCACCTGACAGCGTTTGCTACGGATTGGAATTTGTATGAATACAACCGCGTGCCTTTCGGGCTCCCCACGGGAGCAGCTGTACTCACTAGACTGCTAGATAGGGTCTTCTCCGACATCAAGTTTGAGTACTTGTACCACTATCTTGATGATGTCGTCGAATTTTCGGAGACCTTCGAAGAACACCGAGATCATCTGAGAGAAGTTCTCTATCGCCTTCGTAAGGCTGGGTTAACTGTGAAGTTGTCCAAGTTCGCCTTCGCTAAGCCTTCCATGTCAATCCAAGGGCATATTGTGCCGCCCGATGGTGTTGCAATCGATCACTCTAGAACACGGGCCATCCGTGATTTCAAGCCTCCCAAGGACACCAAGGGTATCGCTAGGTTCGTTGGTATGGTGAATTTCTTCAGGAAATTTATTCCAAATTTCACCAATAGAGCCTTTGAACTTACTATGTAGGAAAGGCGTCAAATTTGAGTGGGGACCTTCTCAACAAGCCGCATTTGAAGACCTCAAATTAGCTCTCTGTAATGCCCCTGTCCTCGCTATGCCCGATTTCGCTAAGAAATTCATCGTCCAAACCGACGCGTCGTCGGCGGCGCTGGTAGCAGTCCTTCTTCAAGAGACTGAACTAGGGAGGCGACCCATCGCCTACTCATCTAGGACACTTTCGTCTCAAGAAGCCAAGTATTCCATCTATGAACTTGAGGTTTTGGCTGTCTTGTTTGCGCTAGAAAAGTTCCGCCTTTATCTGGAACATGTCAAGTTCGACTTGGAGACTGATAACCAAGCCTTAAGCTGGGTCTTAGGTAGGCCGCGTCGTACTGGTCGTATAGCCCGGTGGGCCATCCGAATTTCTGCCTTCCAATTTGACGTTAGGCATATCAAAGGTACTGAAAATGTGGTGGCAGACGGACTCAGCCGTATGTTTTCCAATGATGTAGAGACCCATGAACTGGTCGATAGTTCTTCACCTCCCGATTCCATACGACCTGAGGTTAATTCCATTTTAAGTGATGTTCCCATGTTGTTTAGGGATCTTGAGAAATATCAACGTGAAGATCCGACGCTGGCCCCTATCATGGAAACCCTTTCTTCTGGGGAACATGTTACCCCTTATGTGCTGAGGAATGGTGTTGTATGTTGCCCGTCGAGGCATGATAACAAGATGAAGGTGGTGGTTCCAGCCGTTCTTGTGCCCACGATCTTCAAGTACTATCATGAGACCCCATTAGGGGGGCATTTAGATATCATCAAAACCCGTGAAAAGATCCGGGAGATGTTTATTTGGAAAGGTATGGACGGTGAAATTCGCGAAATAGTTAAAGCTTGTAAATCTTGTTGGCGAGGGCTTTTGTCTTCTGGTCAAGCGTCGCGCCCCACGGAACATCTTTACATCGACTACGTAGGACCCTTGCCCCAATCAAAATGGGATGCCTGCAAGTTCATCCTTGTGTGTGTAGATGGCTTCACAAGATTTTCTTGGTTATTTCCGTCTAAGCTGGCTACCGCTCAGTCCACTATTTCTTGTTTAAATTCTATTTTTGCTTCTTTTGGTCCGTGTCAATATATTGTATCCGAAAATGCGAAAGCTTTCACATCCAATCTCTTTCGTAATTTTTTTTTTTCGATCTAGCTATCTCTCATGTAACAACTTCTGCTTACTATCCTCAACCATCTCTGGCTGAACGGGTCAATCGTAATCTGAGGTCGGCGCTGATTGCGTATCCTCATGAAGATCATTCTAGGTGGGACACGTCCCTGCATTGGTTAGCTTTTGCTTTGAATTCGGCGGCTCATGAATCTCATAAGTTTACTCCAGCTTCCTTGATGTTCAAGTTTGTTCCCAACACGCCGCTCTCTAACCTTTGGTCTCTTAGTGATATTCTACCCGAGACAATAGATCCTGATAACATTAAAGATCTTTGGAAGAAGGCTAAGGCCAACCTTAAGGTGTCTCATGAAAAGGTTAGGGAAAGATATGATCGTGGACGGAGACCCACCCATTTGAAGGAAGGCGACCAGGTTATGGTCAAGAATCTTCTTCCCGCGGGCAAGCTTGCCCCCATATTTCATGGGCCGTGTATTATTCTCGATTTCCTCACACCCGTTACTTTATTATTAAGCAATCCAGCCACCAAGAGGATCTTTAGGGTTCACCTGTCGCAGGTTGTCCTGTCCGCCTAGGCCATTATCAAGCTCCCGTCTCCTGCTCAAACACACCAGTGGCTAATTAAAATGAAATAAATACTTCCACGCCGCTGGCCCCTCAGCCTCACCACAAAGACTGTACCTTAAAATCATTATGGTCCAACAAAATTCTGGCGCCGAGATCTTAATATTTCAGCGCCCCCGCAGCCGTGCGGCACCGTAACGCCACTGTGGTGGAGTATGGGCCCGCTCTACTCCAGTGAGGACAACCAGTGTACGGCGAGTCGGAGTCATCCTTCCGGCCAAGGCTGATGTGCGGGGCACCACCTGCTAACTGCCTGCGGACTGTAAATGATCGTCGCGTGTTCGGCGTGCTTCACCCCCACTACCCCTCTTATAGTAGCGGTAGAGGTGTATCTCAGGGTACATGAGGGGTCCGAGCGGCCACCTCTGAACACAAGCAGCGGCGACTGGTCTGGCCGTCAAAATTAATCAACAACTAATGCACTTATTCAACTACATGGACAGTCCATATCCACAATTATGGCGTTTTTGGATTCAACATCAACATCTGGTGGACTTAGAAAACATTTTTTATCTTCTTCCAAGAATTCAAGTTTTCCTTTGGAATTTAATTACTACAACCATAGAGACCTCTTCATCAAAATCTACTACAAAAGTTTAAAAACTGGACTTAATATAGTCGCATCCACCTATACCAAACCTATTAAGAGATCTCTGACTACTGAAAAAATTTGGTTATTTCTCTGCTAAATTTTTCTTCCTCCAATCTGCAAAAATCTTGGACTTTTTAAAACAATTTTTTTGTTATTTCCTGTGTCACCCCTTGGTGGGACTTTTGGGGGGGGGGGAGGGCTGTACCGGGCGGTGCACCTCCACGCCGCGAATTCAAATATTGCGCCAGTTGAAACCTCTCTACAGGAGAAACTCTGAACTTTAAAATCTGTATTAAATGAAAGGTTTCTCGGAAGATGTCTCTACTGTAAATTTTGAAGTGTTCTGAACTATGTCTATTTCGATTTGCATTTGTTTGCTCTGTAGCAAGAAGTGTGGACATTCTCTTCTAGATGGCACTACTTAAGAACTATAATTGTGCACCCTAGTGCGAAGTGAAGGAACTGTTTTTTGAAGAAATTAGGTATTCATAAGTTTGTTCTTTGTTAAATTTATTTTAGTCATTTTTTTGGGTTGGCAGTATAACCCTTCTCTTTCCGCCAGTTTTGAATTTAACGAATCAGTAATTTCTGTAATTAATTTTCCTCCAATCATAGCTTTCTTCCTCAGGTTTCCATGTGTAATTCCTTGTCTACCAATAAAGTTGAAGGGGTGTGTCTTTCTCATTCTTGAAAGGTCTCGAATTTTCCACGAGGGTATAAATACTGCTGATTTTCTGGTCTCGGAGCCACTTCAGTAACATCTTTCGCAGTGTGTGAACATGTATAGCAGTGGGCGGGAAGCGCCTCTTTCTCCAAGCAGCAGTTCACCTACAAGGTAATGGCCTGTTAACATCTTCATTTCTTGCTAGCTCAGCAGTTTTAACCCGCGGGGGAAGGTTCGAATCCTTTTTAACGTAAACCTTACTGTATTCATGTAAATTAGCCGCAATTTGGGATAGAGAGTGCTTAACCCTCTCGAACTCCCCTTCATTTTGAATTTGAGGTGACTATGTTTTCGTAACCGTTTTTCTCTTCCTTCTTAAAGTATTAAACTTATTTGCCAACTAGTCATCTCCCTAGTATGGGATTAGCCCCTGTAAAACTGGCCGAGTGCCACCTACGTTTTAAGAAGTTTCATGTAGGAGTGCAAGCTACGCCTCCAGTCAATTTGGTTTTTTGGGGGCCATTTAATTAACTCAGAGTTTGTTTTCGTCATGTGAAGGCCCTGTAGGTTGGGTACAATATACCTCCGTTTCTCTGTATGTGTGCCTTAAGGGCAGTTAGGAAAGAAGTTTGTTGTAGCCTTTGATAGGCTTGTAAAATTGAGAGCGGATCTACTCTTTCCCTCTTAAAATTGTAATTAGGAGCAAGTGCTCCTTGTACTCAGGGGTTTTCTGCCCTGTAGCTATTGTGGTGGTGAGCCGAGAGCTCAGAAATTAATCTTGGGGCTCGAAGCCCAAATCTTGCAACAATTGTAATTTCTTAAATTGTTTTCCTGCTACTTGGTACCTGTTACTCTGTCGTTGTTATCTGTTGATTTTGAAAAGAAAATATAACCTTTGTTAAAGTTTTAAAAGTAACTTTAATTTTGTAAGTTGAGACCTATTCCCTCCCGCGCCTTCTTTCACCTCTACCACGGATAACTCCGTAACAGTACCTATTCATACAATAATGTATAATTTTGAAATTTGAAAATTTGAGCTTCAGGAAATAATTTTTTCATATGTTTTGTCCTACAGAAAGACTAATATTATTTATATTGTATTCGCTTTTTGTATCTAAGACTCAGGGGCGCAACGAATGTGGTGCGGGCCAAAATGAAAATTGGGGGCTCAAAACCTATGAATACAGCTGGTAGAAGTAATACAATATATTGCCAATTTATATGAAAAAAGGTATTATTCCTTATTGTAAGTTTAATATTCAATAAGCTTAACAGCTTTTGTTTGACTGTCTTACATGGTATAAGGGTTAAACTGCTGAACTGACAGCTATGCACCACTTAGATATCTGTCTAACTTTAATTGGTTTTTAATTTTGCAGTACTACAGAACTATACATTATAATCGATACCGAAGTCTCGGTTATAATACTTTATTCCATCACAACATAGAAAAATATACGAACAACAATAAATCAATAACTGTTCAAATGAAGTTTGGAAGTATCAAAACGTACAACTGATAAGCCTTCGCGCGAACAGAGGTCGTTCGAAACTCAGTTCACTGATTGTTACTACAGCAAATTCTCATTGCCATTATTGCACACTGTTGTCGAATAAACGGGTGACAAAAGTAAAACGTTCTGCAAAATTTGTGAACCACTTGAACTCAGGTGCAAGAAAGTATAATTTTGTAAATTTAAAAAAAAGACATTTTGGTATCAATTTTCATTGTAATTATTTTTGAATTATTTGGCGGAGCGTGTCGCAGTGTTCCCAGAGACAGATGTGGCGTGTTACATTCAGCACAATAAAGTCCCGCTAGATGCAATCGAGTAGCAATTCCTCTATGTGCAAATGTAGAAAACAAACTACTTCGACTAATTCTACAAAGCCGACCTGATCATTTCCGTGCTGAGTGGCATTAGGCTAAATATACTGTATTTTGCGAGAAGACCGCGCGGCTCGCCCGCATTGCACGCCCTAACGTTACGCCGACTGCTTTCGACACAGAAATGAAGGTAGACGTACCTCCCCGATAAAAAAAACTGACAACCTGCATTATAACGAATGTTCCCATTGGTACTCAGGAATTTATGACCTTGGTTTAAGCCATACTTGTATGCATATTTATAGCAAACTGCAGGCTGCACGCAGTCAGTGCCCAGGAGCATCCTTGAGTGTGCTGGTGTTCGAAGATTTATTTTGTACTTTCCGAAAGGAATAGGAAATCCTACCAGCGTGACTGGCGACTCAACACAAGCCTTTTGCAAATATTGTGGCGCAGTTATATTCCAACAGAACGAAAGCTTGGTAAATAGCAGGAATTGCTTTCTTTCTTCAAGAAATGAAATTATTTTCTAGTGAAATACTCGTTATTCATGTGGACATATAAAATAACCTTTTTGCCTGTGCACTATTCCGAATTTAAAAAGAATGGTATTTCGGTATTGGCCGTGTCCACAGTAACAAATAATGTACCTTTAAATTCTCCGTTATACCTATCTGTGTGCATGCACGGACATCACGAGAAAATGGATATATAGAGAATTGAATGAAATTTGGTATGTAAACTCGGGGAATGAACTACTACAATCTACGCTATTAATAATGTTATCCACGTTGAGTGAAATGGTGGTTTAGGGGAAGCTCTAGAATTGTATTCACGATGTTATTAGTGGTCGTATCAATACATACTACATGACTTAAGTTATACAGAATTAAATATCCGATCATTTATGCCTTATACAGTTTTACTGACTGGCGATGATAATAGAGATAGGCTCTATTTATGAATTTCGACTTTTGTTGCTTATCCATATCAATGCCCAACACTGCTAACAAGGAAATATATTTTAATCCTGTTAACTGGCGATGTTCTTGTCATGATTGTCTTAAAGTATAAAATCATGTGGTTTATTTATTTAATCTCGTCAGAAACATGCATTGTAGCTTCCAGTAATATTAGGACAATACCAAATCTGGTACTACAACCATTAATCATTTCTGATAATGTGGTGTGACCAATGCGGCTAATTCACACCCTTTCTTGGTAGCGTCGATCACATTTTGGAGAGAGCAAGTAGTTGGATACAAGTTACACACAAGAAGATGGCTCATTGTCTGTTCTTCACCACATTCACATAGAGTGTGGTCACAGACAAAAACCCCATTTTTATCATGTTGGTCTTTGTTCTTCCAACTCCTGAAAACTTGTTGAGTGTCTTCCATTTCGGCCAGCTTTCCTCGTGGCCTGGAGAAAGTCTTTCGGAAGGCGTCATCCACCCTGCAAGGTGGCTGGATGTGGATCGCCATGAATTCACTCTGAAGTTGGACGGTGGTTCAGTGAGGCTTTCAGTTGTGTGGAGAAAGCTTTTCCTTCACTTGAGCCGTTGGGTTCTGGTTGCTATTCATATAAAGTATGGATCGTCAGGTTCAGTACTTTAGATTTCTCCAGCCTGGATGCACACTCGCGACGAATATCCGGAGGTGGGATACCTGGTAGACAATACATTTTGCAACACCCCGTAACAATGATGATGAATGACGTGCGTCATAGGGAAGTGTGCACACAAGACCAATATAAAAAGGAGCAAATGAAACAAAACGGTAAATAACTCAACAAATTTACAAGGAAGCAAGGACGAGTGCTGGAACCTACCCATATAAAAAGGAGAGGAGGGGATGCAAGGAACTACGAAAGCAATTCTGCTCAAAACGACACCAAGATTTTCAAAAAATAAAATATAATTAATAAATAATCTTTACATTACAAATTAATTTTGAAAATAAAAAACTCTCATAAATAATAATATCAAGTAACACTTGCAAAAAGTAAAATAGTAGGGAATACAATAAGTAGACACTAAATAATAATGTTTAGATGTAAATAAGGATAGTTCGGAAATGAACAAATACATTCTCTTCCCCAAGAAATATACTGATGCATCAGCGTACTTTAATAATTACCCTTGATAAACCCATATTTTGAAATATATTAATGTTAAATGAAATTAAACACAGAAAAAAAGTTGGATGATATATCTAGGGCTTTTGACAGCGCCAAGTGGAAGCAATTTTCCCACAAAACCCACATAAATGAAGGTTGCCTGGCATATAACCATTAACTCACAACACAACAAATACCGACCATAATGTCACCGCAGCCCAGAATAAGAAATACAGCTCAAATTTTTTTAAAAATATTTAAAGTCACGAAGGCCATGTTATGGAAAGGAAATAAATTAAACACCGGAACATAATTCAAAGAAACGAGCCAGTTCACATCACATCACCAGAACCGAAAAATGAGCATACAGTTCCAGAAGGAAACAATTCATAGTAGTATTCACGGAGCAATACGCAAGATGCAGTTATCGCGCCAGAGACAACTCACACTCATCCGCAATAATACATTACGTAACTGCCAAGCACAAGAGATAAGCAGCAATGAGCAGAATAGATAAGATAAGAACCAGGCTCCATATCTTTCGCACTGGGGTTGTCCAAGCCCTCGATTAAATGAACAACATTACAATGGCATTGTTGACCTACCGTTAACATGAATGCGGGTTTACAAAAATAATACCTCAACGATAGAGGAGATATATAATATAATAAATTTCAAAGGATAACGGCAAACGAATAAAGACATAGCACAGAAAATCACCCGCAAATACACCGAAAAATAAAGTCAGACTAAGAGAACGACAAATTTGAAAACAAGGCAACGGAGAATTTCAAAGTTTATCTAAGCACAATAATGGCCGTCCGTTACAAACGACACACACGCACTCGAAGCCAGAACTCCGTATCACCAAACTGAGATATCCATCACATCATTACAACACCAAAAAGTAATATAGGATTAAACGCCCGCAATAGGAATGAAAATAAACTAACCAAACCCAAATAAATTATTCCCTAGGAGAAAAACAAATTACAATTTAACGATAATACTAATAATAATAATAATAATAATAATAATAATAATAATAATAATAATAATAATAATAATAATAATAATAATAATAATAATAATGTAATTTTAAAAATTTAGAGACAAGTGTAAGCGTAGTGTTAGGTCGATTTCGGGCACACGAAAGCCAAAACACACGACAAGAAGCACAAATCACACACAAGAGAGTAACCACAAAAATGAACATGAATATGCCCACAATACCTCAACGATAGAGGAGATATATAATATAATAAATTTCAAAGGATAACGGCAAACGAATAAAGACATAGCACAGAAAATCACCCGCAAATACACCGAAAAATAAAGTCAGACTAAGAGAACGACAAATTTGAAAACAAGGCAACGGAGAATTTCAAAGTTTATCTAAGTACAATAATGGCCGTCCGTTACAAACGACACACACGCACTCGAAGCCAGAACTCCGTATCACCAAACTGAGATATCCATCACATCATTACAACACCAAAAAGAATATAAATCATACACCAGTAAAATAATTTTAACAGAAATAATTCATTAAACGTATTTACAAGGGAGCCTTATGCCTAGATAACATACCTCGTATTTGGTCCAACACTACCACTTCGCAAGCGTGATGTGAGTATAATGGTGTGTCAGTAAGAGAGACGAAAACGCGTTGCTTCTGCGCAAGTGACGTCACGCGGTGAGCACTGCGAGAAACTGGCTCCACATCTTACATGGCTTGCCGCTGTGTATTTTTATTGGGATAAACATGTGTTAGGTATTGAAATACGTGCCGTATATAATTTTAGGCTCTGTTATTCTTCTCATTAATCTGCACGGAACACACTTTTGAAAATGCCGGGCTATACAGTAGCAGCTACAACAGGGAAACCATGTGATCAAACACAAAGTATGTTTCATTCCCGAAAATTAAAGACCTTGCCAGAATGTGGGAAAACGCTTGTTGTCTTCATTCGATACCTGCTGCGTTAAGTTAATACAAAGTTTGTTATTACTTTAGGTCGAGTTTGCTCGCTTCATTTCGCTATGACGTGCTTTGAAATCCCTTTAAGACAACAACTTCTAAATTATCGGAATAAAAACAGCCGTGAATTAAAACCAGATGCATGAGAACATACCACTAGGAGGAAACATATTAACTCCTACTAGTGCCAGGAGGGTTGACAGGGAAAACAGAGAAATCGACATAAGGATGTAGCTCGGCTTCTAAGAACGCCGGCTGCTGATTTGAATAGGTGAGTGAAGAAATGCAATAAATACATGTTTAAATGTTATATAACACTCCTGTTTTTTTTAACTGAAAGAATATGTAAGTTGTCTACGTTTATTTTAGGAAGACGAAACTGAAGAAAATGAGGACTATAACGGAGATCATGGAAGTGACCAGTTGGATGATTTGAGAAGGAAGATCCCATTGTTATAAAGAGAAAATAGTGACTTAAGGAAACATATGAACAGCTGTTGAAGAATGAATGGGAATTACTTCAACAACTAAATAGGGCAAATGACATTTCTGAGAGAATTACTTCAAAGTTCGGACATATTTTTTTCTCCAGGGCAAATAAAAGTGTTCATGAACAGTGAAAATAAAATCAAATGTAAGACTTCAGACGATAAATGAAATGAAATGGCGTATGGTTTTTAGTGCCAGGAGCGTCCGAGGACATGTTCGGCTCGCCAGGTGCAGGTCTTACATTTGACCGTCATAGCCGACCTGTTCTTCGTGATGAGAATGAAATGATGATGAAGACGACACATGTATAGCCCCCGTGCTAACAAAATTAACACCGAGCTGGATAGCTGCAGTCGCTTAAGTGCGGCCAGTATCCAGTAATCGGGAGATAGTGGGTTCGAACCCAACTGTCGGCAGCCCTGAAGATGGTTATCCATTGTTTCCCTTTTTTACACCAGGCAAGTGCTGGGGCTGTACCTTAATTAAGGCCAAGGTCGCTTCCTTCCCATTCCTAGGCCTTTCCTATCTCATCGTCGCCATAAGACCTATCTGTGTCGGTGCGACGTAAAGCAAAGAGCAAAAAAAACTTAAGAAATGATGGTTAAAATTCCCGACCCTACCGCAAATCGAACGCGGGACCCCTGTAACCAAAGGCCAGCACGATAACCATTTAGCCATGGAGCCGGACTTCACACGGTATATCAGCAGTGATATTGCTAAGTGTCAGTCCCTAAGAGCCCCCCATTACCCATTTCCGACTCGTTGAACATTGAGCTCATGGGCAGCATGTTTCAATGTACAATACAACAGGGTATCAAGGCCCGTGAATTAAGCCGTCAGGAGCGTTTAACTGTTCTGGTATTTGATGAAATATATATATATATATATATATATATATATATATATATATATATATCGAATGAATTTTGTATCGATAAAAAACAGCAACAGAGAATAGGACCATACAAGACTTGTCAAATTGTCATAGCTGGAGGCTTAGATAAAGTGTGGATGACTCCAGGACACATAAATATGCTCGAAGCTTTCGAAGTTATGATTTCAAAGGAAACAATTCATCAGGAAAACTTGAAATACATTGTTGTTGGCTATATCGCTCACAAATTTCGCAAAAAAATCCCGTTTAGGTACAACTGTTCGGCAGCCATAAACAAACAAACAAACAAACGAACAAACAAACAAACAAGCTCCAATGTGTCTCAAGAGGAAATTTAATGTCTCACGATTTATTTAAAGTTAAAAATATACTCGAGAAAGAATCTAATGACCTTTACGGTAACTATCTTCAAAATCTTGTATTCGCTTAGTACAGTTAAACAAGAAGAAAATTAGATAATATACTCTGAGAAAAACGTCCAAGAAAATGTCAAACATTATAAACTGCTAGAGCTATCACGCTTATGTATAAAGCATTCATTACATAAATGTAAGAGTAAAATACTTAGAATATGAATGACATAATAATAAACTGACTGTAGTAACATATTAGTGGTCTCTCGATTGTAAACGAATACATTTTGAACGATGCGCTTTCTTCACAGCGCGAGAAATGTTACCGCCTTCCCTGCTTTGCTACCAGCGTGACGTCACTGCGGTATACTGGATGCGCACTGACACACCATTATACTTACATCATGTTCACAAGTACAAAAATAAAGCCAAAGTACATATCTACATATTTACACTAAAAAATAACTCGTATTATACAAAACCAAAAGGATAAGGAAACCCCATTTCCCAGGTGGGGTGGCTTTTAAGGCATCACCCTATACCAGTCTGCGAACGCATAGTATTAGCAGCAGTAGCACACGCCATCGCTCCAGGTTAACGTCTGCTTTCAAACACTTTCAAGCGTAGACAGGCGCACATCCAAGTTCCCCGCTAGGAGCGACACAGTCTAGTCTGGTGGCGCTGTCTAAACACACACTGCAGTAACTATGTACTCTTCTAGATGGCTCAGGAGTCCGTGTAGCCGTCCACAATACGATTATACATTAGAGGTAATAACATGCAGAGTAATTGTGTAACGAAAGGTCACATTCGCCCCATATAAACTGAGTAGATGACTGTTCAGAGCGCTCGTGCACAAAATTATCAGAGTCCACCAGATATAAGGTTTAGCCATCCAATACTTCAAATAGTGTTGAATTGAAGACTCAGCTCAGTATACAGGCACTATGCCGCAAATACAAGGTCCAACGTCAGAATGCAATAATTCACCAAAGATTACTAGTGCCAAAAAAAGACACATTTTAAACATATATCGCGCAGACAGTTGATTGTCCAAATTATATCACATAACTAGCGTATTTGCATAATAACGCCTCAATTTTATCAAGTGGCGTGGATCTCAAACATCTTGTAATGCGTCTGCAGGTCTCATTTAAGGCGACATCCACTTGACTAGATCTATACCAGACATATTCTGCTGCTGAATAACAGAGGGCTATTGCTGAAGTTATTAAAAGGATATAATTTCCGAATAATATTGTTCCTTGTAAATACCTTCCTTTTGGTGTTCAGACAGTGTGTTCTATAGGTCAAGAGTTTCTCCTAGACATTTGGGAGCGAAGTAGTATTCTAATATTTTGGCTTCCCAAATCACTTGACTGTACTTAGAAAGATCCAAGAATGAGACAAATATTCTTTCAGAGCAGTGAGTGTGTGTTTCAGGTATCGTGTCCCACTTCGTTAGCACATTCAAAGAAATATTACGGAGTAGTACCCATGGGTCGCCTATTTCAACATATAGAGGAGCCCTCCTATTATGAGATAACACCTTGTATACGTATCAAAAGCTGAATTAATTTACTCGCAGCTCCTCACTTCAGATAGCAAAAAAAAAAAAAATAGATGTGTTTCATTTAAAAGGAATTCTGTTTGCTTTTTCTAATGGAGGTTTGAAGTAGACACTCCATATTTTACTCATTATCACTCATAAAAGCGCCTAGGAGAAGCACGCCATGAACAAAGGGAAGCCAGCGGGGAAATTATTAAAATCAGTTCAGAAAGAATACTGTAATTACCTTTGATCGTACGGACTTCAATGTTATTAGTTCAGTGTTACCGTACTCTTCTATGAAATTATACTACTAGGTAGCCTGCATAAAGGGCACCTGAACTTGGAAGTCATAGAATATTTACATTTTGGTGATCCACTTATTTTAATAAAGTTTTTTTTTTTATCTCCTCAACCTTACACACATGGTGGGCGGCACAGATAAAGGTATTCTCCAAAGTGCTAACTTTTTTGCTGTTACGTCCCCTCATTCATTCTTGATGTGCGACATGAATTATTTTCTTGGTCTTCCTCTTCACTTTTTGACCTCCATCAGATCGGTTCACCATTTTGAATATCCCAGCAGGTGACCTATGCATCTATCCCTCATACTTTATCTCCTTATCAACTGGCGTTTTTCGTTCACATTTTTCAGCACTTTTTCGTTGCTTACCTACTGGCCTAGGGTATTTTAATGCACGCTGCCAGAACCACATTTTAAAAGCCTGGATTTTTTTCTTGTAACCGTCATATTTCTGACCCATACAGTCCAAGATTCCAAGAAATGCTTTTATGTATTTTTTGTGAATGTCCATGCTAATCGCCTTGAATGTCAGCAATTTTTTTTCTAATAGGGGCCTTCCTAGTTCTGTACTAATCTGCTCTTATCTGCCTTTAAAACATGAATTAAGCTGCCACGGTGATGCAACATTTTCATCTGTGGCAGCTTTTCCTCCGCTGAAGCTGACTTTAGCCTTTTCTTCTCAATTTGTGTTTCATTTCATTAGTTTTCTATTATTCTTGTTTATTTTCAATTTACAGTTTGTGTACGCGTAAAGCCCAACAGACTGCGCGGCTCATTACGTAATGCATATTCCTTGGAGGTTTGCTTACTTGCAAGAGGGAATATACCTAATTGATTAGCTACGAACACCTTGTATTCGACTTGGTCTCCATTCGAATCTGTGGCTTTCCCCCCACAGGGACGTCAGAGCATGTACACCACTGTGGTACAATTTGGGTTGATTCCCTCTGATCCACGTCCGGATCTCCTCCCGCGGAGTGCAGTTCTAAGTGAAGCAAAGATGCTGCAAGAACCGGGCTGTAGGGTGGATGAGGAAGAACAGTTTCCCAGGTCTGCGATGGTTGCACGTGGGCGCAGGCTTGTGTGCTGTCATGTTAGAGAAGCACGTTGCTCCTTTCTTTAAGGGGGACAATTACGCAGAATTCTTCTCGTCAATTTCTTTGAGATACTCGATGTGAACTTCTGAAGCTCTTGTGCCACCAGCAGGCAGGAGGTCTATCGGAATGACTCCCAGCACACTATGGCTCAACATGATGAATCCGAGTTCAATCTACTGTGACGATTTTGGATAAGACTCTTCGTGTTCAAGCAACTCTGCGCAGTTGCTCTGCTTTGTTCCGTATGGTCATAAGTTAAGCGCCTAGTGACTTACTTGGAACAAACCTTTGAATAACTCAAGCGGTGGATAACTACTCACGGGATTGTCAAGTCTAGAAGCTGTTTCTTCGCTAGTTATTCGTTGATAGGTAACATGGTCTGGCCATCCATCCATATCTTACATCACAGCCTGCACGGTTGCTAGGTAACACTTCCGTCACACATTTTGTTATATACACTATTTCGTTACACAAATTGTCGGATGACGTCAAATGAAATTCAATCACAGCTCTGTACGTTCTTCAAGTGCAGTACAACGAAACTGCTATGTTACCACTGCAGCAACGACGGTGAAACTTCGGAGCATTGCCAATGAAGATGGTGTATGTAACTCCTCCAACACGTCATTTCGCAACGAACAAAAATATATATGCATCTGCGTCGGTGCGACGTAAAGTAAATAGCAAAAAGAAAGAAAGTATGAAGTGACGTATTTGTCTGACTTCGGAAGTGACATCATATCTAAACTACTCGGAACAATGTCATGAAACTTTTCACAAACTCTCCGAGGGTATGTCTGATAACTAATTACGAAATCATTCAAATTGTCCTAAAACGCTTATTTGTGAAATTATTATCAGAAA
Source organism: Anabrus simplex (assembly GCF_040414725.1). Taxonomy (NCBI): domain Eukaryota; kingdom Metazoa; phylum Arthropoda; class Insecta; order Orthoptera; family Tettigoniidae; genus Anabrus; species Anabrus simplex. The sequence continues at coordinate 160,495,302 of NC_090269.1, read as the reverse complement.
ATAGCTTAAATGAGATAGTAGCTCTTTCATTCTTGCTCATTCACATTTAATGCGAAGGCCAATTGAGCGGAGGTATGATGCGGATACAGCTCATATATCCAATTAAAACACAAGCCTATGCCGATTTTTTTATAATCAACCGTTTTAATAATATGTAGGTATCTGCTGAACTCTACCCTTGCTGGCGAGACGAAGTGATGTACAGTGCTCTCTATCTTCTGGTCTGGACTAGAAGAAAATTGTTACTGTGATGGACATGTCTCCGTCTCTTCCTTGGGAAAGTGACTGAGATGCGGCCGGTCCTGTAGTGAATGGTGTGGAGACAGGGTAAGCTCGTGCATGCATTTCTGACGACTTGGCAGACTGATATGTGGGAAAAACGTATGGCACTCTGAGGAAAGCAACGGGGAATTACTTCACTCCCCATTTCCCTATTACACCTATTCGGTAATACCGAGGTCATCTATCACATCCAATGATCTGGAATAACATAAAGAAGATGAAGGCGATTGAATGAACGTTCGTCATGTTTCCAATTTCTCGAATTTCGAAGAAAAGTTTAAAATGTCTATTGTAGAATCAGTGTTGCACAATTAAATATCATAGAGCGCGAATAGTGCCACCTCGTTCATGTTGCGGCGTCATGATCAGGTGACTGTAGAGTAGATCGAAAAGGATACAAGAAGAACAGGCCACGATATCGGAACGAGGGCGTTACCATGCTTGGCTCTCTTGTGGATAAGCGTTAATTACAATGGAGACCGTGGACTTAAATGAGTATTTATGACAAAAATCCTTAAAGCGAGAGCGATCTGTGGTGGTTGCAACCTGATTCTGATCATATTTTTATACGTATTGCACTCTCATGAATACCACTATAATTGGTTAATGTAATTATGTATTAAAATGTAGGGGAAATATATTTTTCCCCATTACTGTATCATACTTGAATTGCAAGGTGCAGGGTAACCTTGAAAGTTGTCCGTTATGAAGTGTAGCATTAGCGTTGTTGACATCTACTATAAACACTTCATAGCAGTAAAATAAAGTGAAACCTCGGAATGCGAGTAACTTGGTCTACGAGTGTCTTGCAAGACGAACAATGATTTTAAATAAACTGTAACTTTATAAACGACTGAGGTTCCGGAATACCAGCGTCACGTGTGCCTACGTTTTCCCCTCCCCTGTTCGTTTGTTGAATGGACGAACGAGGTTTTTGGTCCTGTAGTGAAGAAATACCTTTCAGAAAATAATCTGCCGTTCAAAGTCTTGCTAGTTATGGACAATGCTCATGCTCATTCTCCAGGCCTTGAGACCTTGAGGACGACTTACTGGAGGAATTCAAGTTCGTAAAGTTCAAGTTCCTTCATCCCAACACTACTCCACAACTCCAGCCTATGGATCAGCAAGTCATTTCGAACTTCAAGAAGCTATATATCAAAGCACTATTTGAGTGATGCTTCGAAGTGACCGAAGAAACAAACCTTGCCCTCCGAGAGTTTGGGAGAAATCATTTCCCCATCGTGAACTGCCTGAATATTATCGATAAAGCCTGGGATGGAGTCACCAAGAGAACTTCCACTTCCGTTTGTGGAAAGCTGTGGCCTGACTGTGTTCTTGGACATGACTTTGAGGGGATTGTGTCCTTGACGTCGACATTCGAGAGCTGGTGGAAGAACATAGCCAGGAACTCCCACCACCGAACTGATGGACCTGCATCGCGAACAACGGGAGGAGGTTATGGAGGAGATCTCGCGCGGGGAAGAGGAGGAGGAAAAGTCAATGGAATCTCTCACTTCAACTGAGATTCGGAAGAAGTGCAAAATGTGTGAAACGGTGAAAATTTTTGTAGAAAACACCACCAGAATAAGGCTGTAGCAGTACGAGCGACGAATCAGTTCAATGACAATGCAATCCTCAAAAAGAGGCAAAAGAAACAGTCATTGGACAGGTTCCTCGTTAAAGTTGCACTAAAAGGAAACAATTCCAGTGAGCCAACAGAGAGCAGTGATTCCGTTAGTGAAATTCTTGCTACACAGTAAGTCTTCTCATGTCATCTTTCGTCTCTCCCACATCAAAAATGATTCTATTGTAAGATGAAGTGTATTTTAATTTTCTTTTAAGTTATATTTTGTTTCAGAAATGGTATGCGAATAAATATTTTCGTGTTGTGGACGAATCATCCGCGTTAAATGGTTTATAATGGGAAAACTTGCTTTGGTATACGAGCGCTTTGGATTACAAGCATGTTGCCGGAACGAATCATACTCGCAATCCATGGTTCCACTGTACCGTGTTTTGGTGTACGTTTTGACTGAAATAGGCCTACAGTACATTAAACCAATGCCCAAGCACAGGAGACAGCCTTCAGGACCAATATGCAGAACAAAACAACCTGAATATCAAGCTTCAATGAGTAAACGGCTGGTTGACATCCTTGAAGGCGAGAAACTAAGTTTTGATTTGTTAAAACTTACGACGTCCAATCGCCACGCATAATCTCTCTGTCACCTGATCATGTGGTCCTAGTGCCAAATCGTTTTGCTTCGACAGCTCAGTATATGGGTGCCGTTTATGAACTTGCCTCGGCAAGGAGCGGTGATGTCAGCCAATCTATTGTATTATAGCAGACAAGACCATTGGTCTACTTTGTTTCTGTGACCTATTTCCCACTGAAAATTGGGCTTCGAAATATATCGCTTTAACGGGGGAAAGGCTTAATTCGTGACTGATTTAACAGACGATGAATTTGACTTCATAGCTATTTATTATAAATACCCCAGCAAAGGACGTGCCACTTTCGAACTGGACGTGTTTCTTATTTTCACAGAATCCAGTGACCAGACATGACGTGACGTCCATCGGGGACAATAAAGAACCTGCCTTCGTCACAGACGACCAATATCACCACTATCAGCTGTTTATCTAGTCTATCCTTCAATTTGTCACCATTTTAAAAATGAAGGTATCGACTAAGGAAAGGCAAGGACCACAAAGGGCGTGAATCCAGGCATAGGGAATCTGACACCGTCGGGAGCAAGTATGAATGCGACGAGTCTGCTACATGTCTCCGTTTTAATACGAGTATATACGGTAAGTGTGAGTTACGTGCGTGGTCTTTGGCAGGCCTACAGAAAGGACCTCGGCTCACTGCTTCTTCAGGTATCTCTTAACCTGATTTTATATGCCTTTACTATCCCGTTACTAGTATAGGCAAGTAAATTGTTTGTTAGCCAATTCACACCTCCACCACTTTCCACCTTTACCAGAAAGAATATCACGTTAACCTCCAGCAAGAAAATTACAACATGTGAATGTTATGTTCAGCAACTGTAAAACGATTTTAGTTAATACTAGCTGATGTACCCGTGCTTCGCTACGGGATTCTCAGAAAGACTGACTTTGTGGTTTTCCTAACTGAATTAATCATAGGTCATTACAAAAACGTCAGTAGGAATGTAGCGATTGAAAGCAAAGTTATCATATAAAATGCTCGATCCAATGAAAAACCGCACACTTTCTCACTTTCAACGAACAGTACTACGATGCCGATCTAAGAGTCCAAAGTTCCAGAGCTGGATTAACCAGGTCGCAGACTGCCGTGAACACTCCTCTGTCATTATTCCCTTAAATATGCACACTACTCATTCCAATCAGTGCCTCAGAGTAGGGATTGAATAACTCGAATGCTATGAAGAACCAGTGTGTTACGTACCAGATATATCAGAAAATGTATGAACCAGAGGAATGGCATGCTAAAGAAGAAAGTTATCTAACTCCGCAGCTACTTCCTGCCAATATACAGGTAGGCTGTTACAGTCGGTACGACCAGGCGAGTTGCTCGTGTGGTTAGGGGCGCGCAGCTGTGAGCTTGCATCCGGGAGATAGTGGATTCGAACCCCACTGCCGGCAACCCTGAAGATGGTATTCCGTGGTTTCCCATTTTCACAACAGTCACACCAGGCTGTACCTTAAATTCAAGGCCGCCTCCTTCACACCACTATTCATTTCCTATCCCATCGTCGCCATAAGACCTACCTGTGTCGGTGCGACGTCAAGCAAATTAAAAAACAACCTTGGTACGCTGCAGTAATCCTATCTATCGGGGATGAGGGGAAACAGAAGACAAAAAGCACATCACAACAAACAATGGTAAATGTAATGTTATTGTTGATAAAGTTTAAGAGCTTTCTATATTGCAGGTCTTCACATTAGTTTTCTTTCGACTCTGTGATATTAGGGTGTATTACAAAATTATTTAAGTCGTAGACTTTAGTTCCTTATTCTCAGACTTTACATACGATTTTCAATAAATACTTTTTACCCATTTTCTCGTGACTCGGCGCTGATATGGACTTAGTAACAAAAATCCAAATTCATGAATATATCTGATTATATGCGGTACGGTAACAATGTATAAGACATACGTGATCGGAAATTTAATAACTTCTTACATAGCTACTACTAACTTACGACATAACTAAAGTTATGTTAGTTATGTAGTATTTATCGATACGACCACTAATAACATAAATAACTTATTTGAGAATTACATTTCAGGCCTTCCCCTAAACTACCATTTCACTCAACGTGAATAAAATAATTTTCAGCCTAGATTGCAGTGGTTCATCACCCGACATTACATACCGATTTTCATTAAATTCTCTTCAGCCGTTTTCTATTGATGCGTGTACAGACAGACAGACAGACAGACAGACAGACAGACAGACAGACAGACAGACAGACAGACAGACAGACAGACAGACAGACAGACAGACAGACAGACAGACAGACATTACGGAAAAAGTAAAAAATGAATTTCCTTGTTACTGTGGACATGACACGTACAGAAATATCATTCATTTCAAATTCTGAGCAATGCACAGGCAAAACTCTTATTTTATATATAGATTACATTATAGGCCTTCCCCTCAACTACCATTTCACTCAGTGCGAATAACATTATTGATAGCCTAGATTATAGCTACCTATTCCCCGACTTTGCATACCAACTTTTGGTGAGGATACGACCACTAATAAAATAAATATTTGACAATTAAATTTTAGGCCTTCCCCTAAACTACCATTTTTCTCAGCGTGTATAGCCTATATTGTAGCAAATTATTTCCCATCTTTGTCTAGCGATTTTCATTAAGACACGACCACTAATAACATAAATATTTGAGAATTAAATTTCAGGCCTTCCCCTAAACTACCATTTCACTCAGCGTGATTAAAATATGGTATAGCCTAGATTGTAGCGGTTCATCACCCGACTTTACATTTCGATTTTCATTAAATTCTCTTCAGCCGTTTTCTCGTGATGCGTGTACAGACAGACAGACAGACAGACAGACAGACAGACAGACAGACAGACAGACAGACAGACAGACAGACAGACAGACAGACAGACAGACAGACAGACAGACAGACAGAAATTACGGAAAAGTAATAAAAGGCATTTTCTTGTTACTGTGGACATGACCGATACAGAAATACCATTCTTTTCAAATTCTGAGCAATGTACAGACAAAACTCTTATTTTATATATATAGATGGTGGAGGTATTGAGGATCAAAACAGCCTTCGGGTTGATTACTCAGGATACATTTACTGAACTTCATATGATGTATCTGTCATAAACCGTAATAATTGTATTTATTTATTTTTATTTATTAATTGTATTTATTTATTTATTTATTTATTTATTTATTTATTTATTTATATATTTATTTATTCATATATAATTCGTTTTTTATTTATTTCACGATGAATATAGCAGGCTTTTTGCCCAGTTACATTGTTCATAATATACAAATAGGAATCTCACTGCTTAGTTTCTAACCGAACAATGGCACCTTTATGATCTGGGAGAGATTGTAATTTAATTATGAACTGCAAACTGAATACAATACATAACGTGAAGAACACAGCTAACTATGCGGATCCACCACAAAATATACAGCTGATATAGTAAATCATTACTACAGTGGTGCATGATACAAAGTAATACAATTTTGATGACTAGTCTTAGAGACATAACAGAGTATGAAAAAGGAATATTCTGAGAAGAGGAACAGAATAGTTAGATTTCAAGTAACTTAGAAACTGGAAGAAGAGAAATTTTCCAGTAGAATATAGAGATAAGCTAGAAAAGTGAAAGAATGCATGCAAACGACAGCCTTTACAACCAAAGCAAAGATTATTTGATTCACAGAAGGTAAATCTATATTAGATGATATGTTTTAAATTTATAATGTTTTGAAATTCCATAAAAGCAGAATTATTATGGGTTTCTGTGTAACTGAAATTAATGTAAAATACATTCTTGAACCTGGCGGCTCTTTGAGGAACGTAGAATGGTGTACTTCCAATTAATTCTTTTTCACTCATTTTAATGTTATTGTTCAGTATTTTTTTATTGAAATAACATCTTACACGTTTTACCCCTTTGTTCCCATTTTTCAACACCAAACTGCGATAACATTGTGGACTAGGAGTCAAATTTCGGGTGCATGAGTGCATTTACTTTTATCACAAAATAAATGCCTAGAAAAAATTTAAAATTAATTTGTCTGCGAGAAACGTCATAATTATTGTCTTTGTAAGTCAAATGGTTCTGTCTGTACCCTGAGATAAGTGGTTTACACGGAGATAACACTGGCAACACATCTCTTGCTTTAGTAGTTACAAGTAGTATGCTAAAAATCGAATTACTATGTGAGAATGAAATACGTCTTAGAGGCGTTCATAGGGTCCACATACACAGAGTAGGAATACTCTTAGAAGGGAGAGTAAAATAGACATGGCAGATAACCAAAGGAGAGGAAGTCTGGTAGAAAAGTAATGACACGGTTTGTAGCCATTCACCTCACTTCCATCACAGGGCTATCATAATCTGCATGAAGGAACAAGTTTAACTTCAAAATCAAGGAGAAGACAAGACCAGAACGGCATTTGGCCGAATACATTTGTCACTCTTTCCTGTGTAGCTAGGTTATCCTTCGGTAGGTGTTCCCAGATAAGGCGTAGGTCATGATTGGGTCTGTTTGTGTGTGGACGTTTTTCCCTCAACAGCATGTAAGTTGTTAGGGACGCTCTAGTAGCTGGGAAAGGATAGAGAATATCTAGCAGGGAACAGTATTCTTCCGTCTTCAGACGACGACCATTGACTCTAAACCTGTCATGCAGGCCTCTATTCCGAACCCGAGTAACGAAGGTTCAAATCCCTCCGCAGCTAAATTATGTTTTTCACAATGTGAAGATATACCAGCAAAAAGTAATGTAATAATGAAGTACAAAATTATTACTAAGAGATGTTTTTTTAAACTAACAGATATCTTGAGGAGAATTCCTCAGATGGGCTTGACGTAAGGAAGGGCATCCGGTCGTAAAACTCGCTATCAACACTAATCTCACTTCATGACACACTCCGTAGAAGAGTGGTAAAAGTAAACGCGGAGGAAGATGTTGACGTCGCTGGAGATTGATTGTTATGAGAGCCTGACTTCAACATTGTTATTAGGAAAGTAATTGACAATTTGAAACTCAGCATGTTAATTTGTTTCCTATACCATCTGTATATGCCTTTGCTGGGAAGATGTAGTCTTTACAGTGCACTATGTCTTCTGGCATGGGATAGAATCAATTTGTTACTTTCATTGACCTGTCTCAGTCTCATCCTTGGATTTGACAATATGAAAGTGACCGAGGTATGAGCGATGCTAGTAATACTATTCCTTATGCAGCCAGTCCCTGTTATAAATGGTATGACAATATCACTCATAGGGTCGTTTGGTGCGTGCATTTCAGTGGGCTTGGCAGACTGATATGTGAGCAACTTCTGGCCCCGTGAGGAAAGCAATGGGAAACTACCTCACTCCTCATTTCCCTAGTACACCTCTTCAGTGATGCCTAGACCATCTACGACAGCTGTGGAGGTTCAAACCAGCCTTCGGGCTGAATACCCAACATACACTATCTGTATAGAGACAGAACAGGTATGAAATTCCCGTTTAAACAATTTAGGGTATAAATGTCCATGGAAAATGCCCTTTCTCGTTCTTTCCGGAAAGTACGCTGATAGAAAGGCATTCTGCTTGAACAATATTCTTCTCTAGCTTACGCAAAGCGAGTCTCGCCGCGTAAGAATTTTTGGCATTTAAGTGGCGAAGGGGAATTGTGAGCTGGCATACCCGAAGGCTGAAGAGAGTTCAAAAATCCAATAGGATGATATACTGCTTCATTAATACCATGACATTCTCCGGAATCACTTTCCTTTGTCACTTTTCAAAATATTCAGATTCTATTAGTTTTGTAAATGGTTAAATCTAAGTTTTTGAAATATCGATATTATCATTTTGTCCTAGCTCTCTTTTAGAAGCCGTTCACAATAGTTAGAATCTACAAGTCTTTCATGATTATTTAGTTTAAAACTGCATTGGGCTGAAAAGTGTATGTTCAAAAATTGCTTGGGAACAGCCAAATATAGAATTATTCTGGTTCAGAACTTTGAATAGTTAGATGCGGTCAGAAATCGTGCGGCTAATTAGGGTTTTAGTTGTCGTTCGTATTATTTGGGTAAATACATTTCGCGCATTCTTCCATCCTTGCTGCGGATTTTCACTTTACACATTTCTGATTTCTTTTCCCATTTGCATGCTTTTACTTCCACTTCTACTCATTGTATCATGTGAATAAACTCAAATTATGATGCAGACTTTACTTCAAACTCACGCAATTACACGGACAGCAACCGATCCCAAGCAATATGGCTGTCCATTGGCTCCGACTCTGGTAACACCTACTTTAAAGCAACCGCTAGGATATACTTCATTCAAAAATTATGCCAGCTGATGATGTGAATGTTGCCTCGTGCAACAAAATGACAGTTTCACCTCACTCAATCAGACATTTTATCGTAAAAGTACCAAACATGCGAAGTTTCTACCTCACCCGAATCGGATCCCTAAAATGGAAACAACACGCAACGAAGCTTTCATCATCAATGTGCAATTGGACTAGACAAAAGAATGACTGAATGGGTTGCTATATTTCTAGAAAATAGAACTCAGAGAATTAGAGTAGGCGAAGCTTTATCTGTCAATGTAATAATTAAGAGGGGAATTCCTCAAGGCAGTATTATTGGACCTTCATGTTTTCTTATATATATCAATGACATGTGTAAAGAAGTGTAATCAGAGATAAGGCTTTTCTGCAGATAATGTTATTCTGTACAGAGTAACAAATAAGTTACATGATTGTGAGCAACTGCAAAATGACCTCGATAATGTTGTGAGATGGACAGTACCCAATGATATGATGATAAACGAGGTTAAAAGTCAGGTTGTGAGTTTCACAACTAGGAAAAAAGTCCTCTCAGTTTTAATTACTGCGTTGATGAGGTGAAAGTTCCTTTTGGGGATCATTGTAAGTACCTAGGTGTTAATATAAGGAAATAAGTTCTTTGGGGTAATCACATTAATATGATCGTAAATAAAGGGTACAGATCTCTGCACATGGTTATAAGGGTGTATAGGGGTTGTAGTAACGATGTAAAGGAGAGGGCATATTAGTCTCTGATATATAATTTATAATTTCGTGTGGCTATATCTAGCCAAGTGCAGCCCTTGTAAGGCAGACCCTCCGATGAGGGTGGGCGGCGTCTGCCATATGTAGGTAACTGCGTGTTATTGTGGTGGAGGATAGTGTTACATGTGGTGTGTGAGTTGCATGGATGTTGGGGAAAGCACAAACACCCAGCCCCCGGGCCAGTGGAATTAACCAATGAAGGTTAAAATCCCCGACCCCGCCGGGAATCGAATCCGGGACCGTCTGAACAGAAGGCCAGTACGCTGACCATTCAGACGAGTCAGACAGTCTCTGATAAAACCCCAACTAGACTATGGTTCCACCGAATGGGACCCTCGCCAGGATTACCTGATTCAAGAACTGAAAAAAAAATCCAAAGAAAAACAGCTCGATTTGTTCTGGACGATTTCCGAAAAAAGAGTAGCGTTAAAAATTTTTGCAAAGTTTCGGCTGGGAGGACTTGGCAGAAAGGAGTCGAGCTGCTCGACTAAGTGGTGTGTTCTGTGCTGGCAATGGAGAGATGGCGTGGAATGACATCAGTAGACGCATAAGTTTGAGTGGTGTCTTTAAAAGTAAGGAAGATCACAATATGAAGATAAAGTGGAATTCAAGAAGACGAATTTGGGCAAATTTTCGTTTGTAGGAAGATGAGTCAGGGATTGGAGTACGTTACCCAGGGAGATGTTCAATAAAATTCCAATTTCTTTGCAGTCATTTAAGGAAAGGCTAGGAAAACAACAGATAGGGAATCTGCCACCTGGGCGGCTGCCCTAAACACAGATATGTATGTATTGATTGATTGATTGATTGATTGATTGATTGATTGATTGATTGATTGATTGATTGATGTCACTCCCCATCTCAGCGACAGGAGTTCCATCTCGTGCTTATAGATGGGAGTAGTACCGCTGCATACATAGAAGTGGTGAAGATTATTCATTCACTTAAAATAATGAAAGAAAGCATTTTTCGCTAAACAGGTGAAATAAAATAATAATCCATGTAACCTATTATTTGGTGCCAATTGCAGTCCCTCCTAATGTTTTCGTTTTCCCATTACCATTGTTAAGGACGAATTAACTAACAATTGGGTGCGGTTCGAACTGATGTCCATGGACGTCAACATGGTGAATATGACATGATCAGGTCTCTCAAAGATATTTCGTTAAAAAGTAAACATATCGTGGACCTGAGAGAGATTCGTTTTATTTTTCATGTAAAGAAGGGGCAACAACGTAAATCTGGCTCCAATTAACGCTGCTGAAATGCTTCCGTTTTCTCAACACCTCTCTGAAAAGCTGGCAGAATTTTTATTATTATTATTATTATTATTATTATTATTATTATTATTATTATTATTATTATTATTATTATTATTATTATTATTATTGTACCGGGAGGTACACCTCAACCCCGTGGATTAAAATGAAGCGCCTTGAAGAGCGCTATCTAACACATAAAGTTTGTAATAACTATTTCAAGAAATTCGGACTTTTCTTCATAGAAGTCTATAAAAAGACCTGATGTCATGCACTCTGGTGTAAAGTGACCTACTAAAAATTTTAAGAAATTTTGTATTTATAGGTTTTCTAAACTGAATCAAGTATTCCTTGTTTTTGATATTTCAATGTTTGCAACACTTCTAACTTATCCCGCCAGCTTTTGAGTCTAGCCAATCAGAAACTTTGTGTATTTCATTTTCACCAATCACATACTATTTGTAACTTTTCGATTGTACAATAAAAAGTAGAAGGTGTGTCTGGACTTAGTCCAGAGTCTTCTCGAACCTTCCTCTCGGGTATAAAAGCTGACGCGTTTTTGTGCTAAATTGTCTTATTGATCGTCTTGTTACTGAGTGGAGGAGGCGGAGGCCTCATCCATCGCCAATCAGAATATCAGCTAAGGTAATTGGCCACCATTTTTCTAACTCTGCATGTATCTCTGCAAGCTAACTCAAGGGGAAGGTTTCCTATATTTAATAATGTGACCGTAAATTTTCTAAAATGTAAACTTTTCTTTTTTCTCGTATAAATGTTCAACTAAGTCAAGACTACTTTACTGAATTCCGGGGATAGAGAATGTGTTACCCTGTCGAACTCCCCTTCAGTGTAATTTGGAGGTGACTACGATTTTGTAGCTGTTTTCACTATTGTAACTTACCTTGTCCAACTAGTCACCTCAGTAGTTGTATTGTCAGGCCACAAGCCCAAGTAGGGTTTGGTTTCAAGGAGCGCAACTTTCCGCCTCCATATATTTTTTTATTTTTGGGCCAGTATTTGAATCTGTTGCTTTCCACAATGGCCCGGTAGAATACCTCTGTATTATTTCTTCCATGTAAACTTAAATACAACTGATACGGTCTTGTAAATTGTAGGTTGTGCCTGAAAGTGTACATTTTATTGAGCAAAGACCCTCTAATCACAAACGTAAAAGTTAAAGGTTGCCTTGAGTAGGCTGTAAGGGTTTCGGAGCGCAGTCTCTTTGCTAGAATTATAGAGCATAGAGGCTCTTTCTTGTGATGTAAAAAGATACTTGAATGGTGCTCTTGGAAGGCCGCAACTTGTAACCATTGGAGCAAACGGTGCTCTTGAAAATTGTGATTTAAATATCCCGTAAAAGAAATTTCGAGATTCGTCTCCTTGCCTATCTAACTGAACGCAACAGTAGTGATGTGACCTTTGTAATTTGGGAGCTTGAAGCTCAAATTGTAACTTACCATTGCTTGGTTTTTCTGTTCCTTCCTACCATGTACCAACCTAGCTCTGTACCTGAAATGTTTTATCGCCAAGCGAATTGTTTTGTCAAGATTTAATATGTGAAAAGAAATATAACCTTTATTTTTAAAGTTTTAAGTTTATTGTTGATTGTCATAGGTAGACCCATGCAAGCCAGCAACTTTGTTGACCTCTCTGTGATCCACAAAACACGGTAACAGTTATTATTATTATTATTATTATTATTATTATTATTGTACCGGGCGGTACACCTCTACACCGTTTATTTAAAAGTTGCGCCAGTTGAAACTCCTCTTCTGGAGGAAGGTTGAACTTTATCTATTCTATTAATTCTCTACTTTCTCAGAAGATGTCACCACGTGGAAAATTTTGAGTTTTTGAACTGTGTCCCTTTTGATGTGTTTTTGTTTCGCTTGAAGTAAGAAGTGTGAACTTTCTCTTCTAGAGGACACTACTGAAGAATTACAATAGTGCAACCTAGTGCGAAATCAAAGAACTATTTTGTTGGAGAAATTTTTATTTCAAGAGTTTGTTCTTTGTTAAATTTCCTTCTGTCATTGTTTAAGTTGGCTGTATACCCCTCTTTTTCCCCTTATTTTGGATCTAGCCAATCCCGAATTTCTTTAATTAATTTTCCACCAATAATGTGTTTCTTCTTCCTCTATGTAGGGGTTTCTTTTCCCTAGCCAATAAAAACTTTGAGGGAGGGTGTTTTATTTCCCCTAACGCCTAGAATCTTCCGCGAGAGGATATAAACTGCTGATTTTGGGGTCTCCGGGCCACTTCTGTTCCATCTTTCAGTGTATTAAGTACATAGCAGGAGGCGGGAAGCGCCTCTTTCTTCTTCAGCCGTTCAACACCAGGTAATGGCCTATTAATAACTTCTTTTCTTGCTAGGTCGGCAGTTTAACACTCGCGGCGGGTTCGAAGCATTTCCATCATGTAACCTTTTCCTAAAATGTAATTACTCTTTTCATCTTTTTCTTGTAAAGCTACATATTGGGATAAAGAGTGTTAACCCTCTCGAGCTCCCACTCACATTTGTTTTGAGGTGAACTTATTTTCTCAAACTATTCTTCGTTTATGTAATGTAAAGTGTTCTTCTCTAAGTCACCTCTGTAGTATGGGATTAGCCCTTGTAATAACGGCCTAGTGCCAAAGTAGGTTTTAAAAAAATCAATGTGTATCAGGAGTGCGGTTAGCCTCCTCTCAAATTGTTATTTTAGAGGTCATGTAATCAACCTCCTTTTCATGTAATAGACCTCAGTAGGTTGGGTATTTTACCCCTGTGAATACGTCCTTAGAGGACAGCTTGAAGGTAGAGTTTGGTGTAGCCTTTGAGAGGCTTAAATTTTAAGAGCGGATCGCTCTTTTGAAATGGAGTGTCATATGCCTCGTGGAGGCTTTTCTGTGTAATTCGGAGCCAGGGGCTCCTAGGGATGAATGGGGTTTTCTGCCCCTCTGTTAAAACTTGTGTTTGTGGTAAAACTGAGCTGATCGCAGAAGTCAGGGCGTGAAGCCCAAAACCTGTAAATATTGTAACTCCCCTTGTTTTGCTACATTGTACCTGCCATGTCTGTTATTGCTTTGTTTTTGAAAAGAAAATATAACCTAGTTAAATTTTAAATTACTTTTACATTAACTTTGATTCCGTAGTTTGAAACCCATTCACGCCCGCACCTTCTTTTACGCATAACTACCGCTAAAACACGGTAACAAGTGGTAGCAGAGCGTGGTTGAATGGGTCTCAATTTAGCCCCTTTTGACGGCTAAACATTGCTTTGATTCGAACTCTAACAATTTTCTCAGTTGCTGGAATTTTTTGAGTTTTTCAAAATTGTTCTGTCATCATGCCCGGCCCTCGCGATGTTCTCCTCCTTAACTACTTGCGCAAAGAGGAGTTGATATACGAGTTAACTATCAGAAACGTTCAATCTGGAGGCACGGTTGCAATAGACACTAACAAGCTTAGAGAGTCCCTTGATTTGCCCATTTCCATCCCCAATTTGGGAGAGAAAGAAATTGATGACTCTCTTTCCACGATTGTCGAGAATATTACTGGGCTAGCATCTGTAGTCAGCTTTTTTGATGAAAACGATCCGTCTCCTAATCAAATTAAGCGTGTGCAAGGCAGGCTGTATCACTTTGCAAATAGAGTTAATGATCTGTTGTCTCTAAAGGTGAATGACGTTCAGAGGAAGGACGCTAATACGCTCCTTGAAACTATTTCTGAATTGTCTAATAAGGTCACTCAATTGCTAACCGGCGAAGCTCCTCCCAAAACTGATCAACCCGCCACGGTGAATGTAGGTAACGAGGAAGAGCCTCCTCAGGGAGAAGTCAATAGGATAACCGTTGCTGCTCAAACTATCTCTGCCCCATCGAACAACGAATCTGAACGCCGTGCGTCATTGAGTAACATCCGCTCTGAATTAACTTCTTTGCCCTTGAAACCTTTAACGACTATGTCACCTGGGTTCAGCAGCTTGCCTCATCCATTGGCAATGTTGCTTAGAGGTATCTCTAAGTTTTCCGTCAACACCACCAGTGACGTAATTTCATTTTTAAGATTTCTAGTGGAATTTCAGGATCATGCCCTTGTGTTTTCTCTTTCCCCATGTCAAATTTTGCAAATTATCTATCCTTATGCTATTGGTGTTCTATCTGACAAAATAGTTAGAGCCATTGCCGAGCAATCTTCTATTGAGGATTTCCATGCCCACTTGCTAGCTAACTTCATCCCGGCTAGGGCCAGGTCCTCCCTTATTCAGAAATACTATTATCGGGTACAGCGCTTGGATGAAAATCTGGCAGACTTCATCCAAGATATTAAGTTTTATACTAGGGTGTTTGCTCTTCACTTCCCTGAGGATCAAATTGTACAAGCTATTGTGGAAGGTATTTCACCATCCTACAGGTCATATTTGTGTTTCGCGGCGTGCCCGCAAACCTTCTCTGAACTGGAAGCATTAGCCGTCTCTGCGGAAGGAGTTAGGTATGCCGATTCCTTGCGTGTGGCGAAAGAACCCCCGCCTTCCTTTAGTAACACTCGGCCTCCACCTCGCCGACCAGTCAATCCCCGTAAATGTTATGCTTGTGGGTCGCCTGACCATCTGCGGAATAAGTGTCCTCTGATCAAGTCAAGTGGGACAAGGAATGGAGCAGGGTCATCACAAGGCTGTTTTAAGTGTGGGGCCTTCTCACATATCGCCAAGAATTGCCCAAACTCAAATAGCACCCCCTCCTGCTCAACTTCTGGTGCAAATTCCAGCTATTCCAATAATAAAAAGTGACTAGTGGCGTCGGCTGAGCCGACTAATCCATCTTCCCGAGACTTAGCCCCTAGTAAAAAGGTTGTAAATGCAGAGAACGACCAGCCTTCAAATTCATCTTTTGAATGCCCTAAAGAGTGTCTTAGGATTGCGGCGGATACCCCCGCACCTGTTCCTTTTCTTAAGATTGAGTTAAATAACGAGCCTATAACAGCTCTCTTAGATTCAGGCAGTGTTTGTTCCATTATTTCGGCTGATTGGTATTCTAAATTGAAATCTGTTTGTAAACTCCCTGACTATGTCTCTTCTCCTGTTCAATACGTTTCGGCTAATTCATCTCCATTAGAAATTCTAGGTTTCTTACTGGTCAAAATTCGTGTTTTTAAGTTTACATGGAAGATCAAATTATTTGTGGCTAAGCACCTGTCTTGCCCCATCATACTGGGAGCGGACTTTATTTCTCACACTGGTCTTGTGCTCGATCTTCAGAGTAAGTCGTGCACATTCAAATTTGCGTCCAATTGTAAAATTCCCTTGTTAAAGTGTAATTCTGTGTCATGTTCATCTATTTCGCCTACCCAGGATGAGATGTTGTTAGACCTTAGACATCTACCTGAGGAGCAGGCTGATAGTATTCGTAAATTATGTCAGTCGTTTCCCGAGGTGTTCTCTGATACTCTTGGTGTTACTGACCTTATTGAATACAAAATTGAGGTTACGGATTCGATTCCTGTCCGTTTTCCACCGTATAGGCTATCTCCACCTAAAATGAAGGCTCTGAAAGAAATCATCGATCAGATGTTGAAGGATGGTATTATTAGGCCCTCTAAGTCAGCGTATTCTTCGCCTATTTTTCTAGTCCCGAAACCCCAAGGAGGCTTCAGGCCTGTCATTGATTACAGGGCTCTCAATCGGAAGGTGGTGTTGCAATCTGTGCCCCTTCCCGACCTTCATTCTTGCTTTTCATGGTTTCGTAAGGCCAAGTTCTTCACCATCTTGGACTTGAATCAGGCCTATAATCAAATTCCCCTTGCCGAAGAGTCTAAACATCTTACAGCGTTTGCCACGGACTGGAATTTATATGAATACAACCGCGTGCCTTTCGGGCTCCCCACGGGGGCAGCTGTGCTCACTAGGCTACTAGATAGGGTCTTTTCCGACATCAAATTTGAGTACTTATATCACTACTTGGATGATGTCGTCGTATTTTCCGAAACCTTTGAAGAACATCTAGGTCATTTGCGAGAAGTTCTCAATCGCCTTCGTAAGGCTGGGTTAACTGTTAAGTTGTCCAAGGTTGCCTTTGCTAAGCCCTCTATGTCATTCCTAGGGCATATTGTGTCACCTGATGGTGTAGCAGTCGATCATTCTAGAACACAGGCCATCCGTGATTTTAAACCTCCCAAGGACATTAAAGGTATCGCCAGGTTCATTGGCATGGTGAATTTCTTCAGGAAGTTCATTCCTAATTTTGCTAATAGAGCGGCGCCCTTAAACCTTCTTCGTAGGAAAGGCATCAAATTCGAGTGGGGACCTTCTCAACAAGCCGCTTTTGAAGATCTGAAATTAGCTCTCTGTAATGCCCCTGTACTTGCTATGCCTGATTTCTCGAAGAAATTCATCGTCCAAACCGACGCATCGTCGTCAGCAGTAGCTGCAGTTCTTCTTCAAGAGACTGAACTAGGGAGGCGACCCATCGCCTATGCGTCTAGGACATTGTCAGCTCAAGAAGCAAAGTACTCCATATATGAGCTTGAAGGTTTGGCAGTCTTATTCGCCTTAGAAAAGTTCCGTCTCTATCTGGAACACGTCAAATTCGACCTGGAGACAGATAATCAAGCCTTAAGCTGGGTCTTAGGTAGGCCGCGTCGTACTGGTCGTATAGCCCGTTGGGCCATCCGTATTTCTGCCTTCCAATTTGATGTACGACATATCAGAGGTACCGAAAATGTTGTGGCTGATGGACTCAGCCGTATGTTTTCAAACGAGGTCGAGACCCATGAACCGGTCGACAGTTCATCACCTTCCGAGTCCATACTATCCGAGGTTAATGCCATCCTAACAGATGCTCCCATGCTTTTTAGGGATATTGAGAAATACCAACGTGAAGATCCGACGCTGGCTCCTATAATGGAAACCCTTTCTTCTGGGGAACATGCTGTCCCTTATGTTCTGAGGAATGGTGTTCTATGTTGCCCTTCGAGGCATGATAAGTTGATGAAAGTTGTTGTTCCAGCGGTTCTTGTACCTATGATCTTCAAGTATTATCATGAGACCCCATTAGGAGGGCATCTGGGTATCTTTAAAACTCGTGAAAAGATTCGTGAAATGTTCATATGGAAAGGTATGGACGGTGAAATCCGTGAACTTGTAAAAGCTTGTAAATCTTGTTTGCTCAGTAAACCCACCATGTCCACTAAAGTAGGCCTTTTGTCTTCTCATCAAGCGTCGCGCCCCATGGAACGCTTGTATATTGATTATGTGGGACCCTTCCCCCAGTCAAAGGGCAATGCCAACAAGTTCATCTTTGTGTGTGTAGATGGTTTTACAAGATTTTCCTGGTTATTTCCGACTAAGCTGGCTACCGCTCAGTCAACCATTACTTGCTTAAATTCTATTTTTGCTTCTTTTGGTCCGTGTCAATATATTGTATCTGATAATGCTAAGGCGTTCACATCAAATTTATTTCGTAAATTCTGTTTCGACTTGTCCATCTCTCATGTAACTACTTCTGCTTATTACCCTCAACCTTCTCTGGCTGAACGGGTTAACCGTAATCTCAGGTCCGCACTCATTGCCTATCATCATGAAGATCCTTCCAGGTGGGACACGTCCCTGCATTGGATAGCTTTTGCTTTGAATTCGGCGGTTCATGAATCTCACAAATTTACTCCAGCTTCTTTGATGTTTAAGTTCGTTCCCAACACGCCGCTCTCTAACCTCTGGTCTCTGAATGACATTCTGCCCGAGACAATAGATCCGGACAACATTAAAGATCTTTGGAAGAAGGCTAAAGCCAATCTTAAAGTGTCTCATGAAAAGGTTAGGGAAAGGTATGATCGTGGACGGAGACCCACCCCTTTGAAGGTAGGTGACCAGGTTATGGTCAAAAATTTTGTTCCCGCGGGCAAGCTTGCCCCCAGATTTCATGGGCCTTGTATCATTCTCGATTTTCTTACGCCGGTTACCTTATTGCTAAGTAATCCAGCCACCGAGAGGATATTTAGAGTTCACCTGTCCCAGGTGAAACCGGTGTAATTTCTGTGTTAACTTGCTTCATATTATTTTGAAAGGATATGAAGGTTATATTTTTTTTTGAGTTTCACTTTTAAGGCATTCTGCCCCTTCTGTAATATTTTGGTTTTAGATGTAAGCCTTGTGTAAAACCTGCCCCGACCCGTTAAACTGCCATCCTGTTCTTGCCACGGCCATTACCACGCTCCCGTCTCCTGCTCCACCTTACACAGTGGCTTAACGAATACCATGAATATCTGCACGCCGCTGGCCCCTCACTCTCTCTACAAGCCTGTACCCTCAAAGAAAATGATTGTCCAACACAATTCTGCCGCCTAGCTTTAATGTTTCAGCGCCCCCGCAGCCGCGCAGCGCCGTGCAGCGACTGGGGAGGGGGATGGGCCCCCTCCTCTCCAGCGAGGACGACATGTGCACGGCGAGCCGGAGCTCTCCTCCCGGCCAAGGCTGATGTGCGGCGCACGACCTGCTACATGCCCGCAGCCTGTATCTGTTCACCGCGGGCGCGGCGTACTTCAACACCTCTGCTCCCCTCATAGTGCGGGCGAGCGGTATCTCAGGGTACTTGAGGGGTCCGAGCGGCCTCCGTTGGGCGCAAGCTGCAACGGCCGGTCCGGCCATTCGACTCAATCTACATCAACTACATGGACAGTCACCATAAGCAATAACTACACTTGGGAATTCAACTACAATATTTGGTGGACATTGCAAAATTTTTCTTCACCTTTAAGTATTAAAAGTTTATCTTCAGAAATTCAAATTTTACAAACATAAAGACTTTCATTCTCCTGCAACAACAACATTTTGAAACTGAATTAAGAAATCTTGTAAATGCTTCTGCTATCTATCTTCGTATCAACATCATTACTTGGACTTTGTTTCAAACTGATTTCATGTGTCACCCCTGGAGGAACTTTTGGGGGGGGAGGTCTGTACCGGGCGGTACACCTCTACACCGTTTATTTAAAAGTTGCGCCAGTTGAAACTCCTCTTCTGGAGGAAGGTTGAACTTTATCTATTCTATTAATTCTCTACTTTCTCAGAAGATGTCACCACGTGGAAAATTTTGAGTTTTTGAACTGTGTCCCTTTTGATGTGTTTTTGTTTCGCTTGAAGTAAGAAGTGTGAACTTTCTCTTCTAGAGGACACTACTGAAGAATTACAATAGTGCAACCTAGTGCGAAATCAAAGAACTATTTTGTTGGAGAAATTTTTATTTCAAGAGTTTGTTCTTTGTTAAATTTCCTTCTGTCATTGTTTAAGTTGGCTGTATACCCCTCTTTTTCCCCTTATTTTGGATCTAGCCAATCCCGAATTTCTTTAATTAATTTTCCACCAATAATGTGTTTCTTCTTCCTCTATGTAGGGGTTTCTTTTCCCTAGCCAATAAAAACTTTGAGGGAGGGTGTTTTATTTCCCCTAACGCCTAGAATCTTCCGCGAGAGGATATAAACTGCTGATTTTGGGGTCTCCGGGCCACTTCTGTTCCATCTTTCAGTGTATTAAGTACATAGCAGGAGGCGGGAAGCGCCTCTTTCTTCTTCAGCCGTTCAACACCAGGTAATGGCCTATTAATAACTTCTTTTCTTGCTAGGTCGGCAGTTTAACACTCGCGGCGGGTTCGAAGCATTTCCATCATGTAACCTTTTCCTAAAATGTAATTACTCTTTTCATCTTTTTCTTGTAAAGCTACATATTGGGATAAAGAGTGTTAACCCTCTCGAGCTCCCACTCACATTTGTTTTGAGGTGAACTTATTTTCTCAAACTATTCTTCGTTTATGTAATGTAAAGTGTTCTTCTCTAAGTCACCTCTGTAGTATGGGATTAGCCCTTGTAATAACGGCCTAGTGCCAAAGTAGGTTTTAAAAAAATCAATGTGTATCAGGAGTGCGGTTAGCCTCCTCTCAAATTGTTATTTTAGAGGTCATGTAATCAACCTCCTTTTCATGTAATAGACCTCAGTAGGTTGGGTATTTTACCCCTGTGAATACGTCCTTAGAGGACAGCTTGAAGGTAGAGTTTGGTGTAGCCTTTGAGAGGCTTAAATTTTAAGAGCGGATCGCTCTTTTGAAATGGAGTGTCATATGCCTCGTGG
The DNA here is from genome assembly GCF_040414725.1 of Anabrus simplex. NCBI lineage: Eukaryota > Metazoa > Arthropoda > Insecta > Orthoptera > Tettigoniidae > Anabrus > Anabrus simplex. Next base: position 160,474,355 of record NC_090269.1, on the reverse strand, counting down.
AGGCTTTTCTGTGTAATTCGGAGCCAGGGGCTCCTAGGGATGAATGGGGTTTTCTGCCCCTCTGTTAAAACTTGTGTTTGTGGTAAAACTGAGCTGATCGCAGAAGTCAGGGCGTGAAGCCCAAAACCTGTAAATATTGTAACTCCCCTTGTTTTGCTACATTGTACCTGCCATGTCTGTTATTGCTTTGTTTTTGAAAAGAAAATATAACCTAGTTAAATTTTAAATTACTTTTACATTAACGTTGATTCCGTAGTTTGAAACCCATTCACGCCCGCACCTTCTTTTACGCATAACTACCGCTAAAACACGGTAACAATTATTATTATTATTATTATTATTATTATTATTATTATTATTATTATTATTATTATTATTATTATTATTATTATTATTATTATTATTATACAGTTTCATATTTGTAGCAAGTTTAACAGTGCAGCACAGGAAATGTGGTTCTCGCCGTCCGAGTTGAGGTGACGCGTTACGGATGTTCAAATTGCCTCACACTCTGTTGGAGACATGCTCGCGCTCTCCGAATGTCCCCCATCACTCTTCCGAGAAGACAAGCGATAAATGTAGCGGTGGTAGGCTGGAGATGACCAACTCTGATCACATGGGAGTTGTATTCCAATTATCAGTTCTTCGTTGGCCATTGGAATATCGCAAGTCCATGTATGTAAGGTATTCTGCCGAAAGGCTGGTTTGATCCTCTACAGCTCCACCATCAGCTGTTATAGAAAGCCTAGGTGTCACTGAAGAGGCATACTAGGGAAATGAGGAGCGAGGTAGTTTCCCGTTCCTTTCCTCACTGAGCCAGAAGTTGCTATTACATATCAGTCTGCCAAGCCCACTGAAATGCACGCACCAACCGACCCTATGAGTGATATTTTCACACCATTCATACCAGGGACTGGCTGCATATGGAACGGTATTACAAGAATCACTCACACCTCAGTCACTTTCATATTGTCAAAGCCAAGGATGTGACTGAGACAGGACAATGAAAGTAACAAATTTATTCTAACCTATACCAGAAGACGTAGTGCACTGTGAACACTACATCCTTCCAGCTAAAGCATCGCAAGTCCATATGCAATTAAATTAAGTTGAAAACGTGCGCGTTAGATAGTGTAAGTTGTAATTGTATAGCATTTAGAATAAAAGAAGGGTGACCTTGATTGAGTCCTAAAAGAACACTGACCCTTAACGGCTGTTGAAGGAAATGTCCAATCATGGGCTGAGAAATGCTCAGTGTAGAATAAGAACCCAATAATTGTATAGGTGTTAATTTACATGATAAAACAAACTATTTTAAACGAGCATAGATTTTCAGGAGACGGGAAAGTGGGAGTGAGGGTTGGCGTTGTTGAAAACATTATTATTATTATTAATTCTCCGCTAGGACTGCGTGACAATTTCAATGCTCAGTATGCCTCCTTTTCCTCTCCCCAAACATTTTTGAGCCTGTTTTCTTTCCCTCACGAACTTGCATTCCTCTCATATTTAACAATTTCTCTCTAAAAATCTCTGTCTCTCTCTCTCTCTCTCTCTCTCCCTCTCTCTGTTGCTTCTTATTCCCTCATATTGTTTCTTTCCAAATCTTCCTTGACTTCATGAATCCAGGTTGTTCCAGATTTCTTGTTCCAAGGATGTTTGAAGATCTGTTTGGTTAAACTGTTGTCATCCATTTTGTATAAATATCCAAAAATATCAATCCTCTCTTCCGCATTGTACCTGTTATGTTTTCTATGTCATCATTGCTTCTTGATATACAGAGTTCTGTAGTTCTTACCGGACTGTGTATTTTCCGCATGTTTTTTTCTTTCCAGTACTTCTAATGTATTAAGCTTGCAATTCAGTACTACTTACCTTGTGTTCTTTGAATTTTTCATTCCGAATCCTTACTATCTCCTTGCCTTAGATATGTATTTATTCTCAATGGTTTATATATTTCACCCAAAACTTTTACTTTTGATATAGTGTCTGTGAAGGTTTCGCGGATTAGGTTTGCCTATAATAATAATAATAATAATAATAATAATAATAATAATAATAATAATAATAATAATAATAATAATAATAATAATAATAATAATAATAATAATAATAATAATAATAATAATAATAATATACATTATTATTACTATTAAGGTATCAAATAAATAAATAAATAAATCGAATGCTGGCGGTGATTGATACGTATTTTTTGGAATGTGGAAAGAACAATAAACTTCATTTGAAATGGAGTAAATATTCAGCACAGGCTATCCACAATTTGCCCACGACGTATTCTGCACTACTTGGCCATGCGATTCACCATGATGGAATTAGTCTTGAGAAACTAGTCGCCCAAGGAAAGAGGACCGGATGTAAAGCATGGTTGCACCAGATTAAATGCTTCATCAGAATACCTCTACACACCTCTGTCAGAGAAGTAAGTGATTGGCGGAAATGAAGAGGGAAAGTCAGGAAACTTGTAGAATAGCTACGAGGATAACGAGTCAGAACAATATTTACATCATTTCAAAGACAATCCGTGCTTTGGATTCCTAGTGTCCGGTGCATGCCATGTGAGGCGTATCTGGTGTCATAGGGGAAAGAAAAACAATACAAGGCGATGGTAGCAATTATTATCCTAAACTCTATAGTTTTCAAGTCTAATAAGATTATTGCCGAATATAACACATGTTAAATAGAACTTGCACACAAATCAGGACTCAGCTAAATCAGACTCTCAAGAGCCGATTTCCGTTTCACCGTTATCAAAATAAAACAGCCGTTATTGTTGTGGAATTGTGGAACTTGCGCATGACATTTAAAACGCCAGATATTCAGGCAATCACATAATTGCTAAAAGCCTACAATGCATTGAAAGAAGATCAGTCATCGCTGAAGCCAGAAACTGTAAATTGGATTTCCTGGATTAGCGCATAATGTATAAATATATTAATTCCATGTTTCATTAGGGAGTGATTCTTTTACTTATTGGGCCACGTTTCCATTCGTAGGATGAACAATAATTTACCAATGGAAATAGTCCATAAATTTCCAAATTCTATGAAATTATTTGAGAAAAGTCTAGAAAAACAATTGAGAGTTTAAGAAGGCCGTAAATGCGGCTAGTTTGTAAATAATAATTAGAAGAATAAGCTAAGTATTAAAAATTTCAAGTGTAAATTCAAGTCTCCTGGCGACATTATTCAACCAGTGGGGATAAATCAGGAGCAAACAAAAAGAAAGAACGGATAAACTTCAAAGAGCTTACAAAATCACCTGGAATAGATACAACAACAAAATTTGTAAAAAATGCAAAACTACAACACAACATCAGAGGCACATCATGCATCCGAAACGTGATAACTGGCGGCAGGTCAAAAATAAGAAACATCGAAATAAAAGAGAGAGAAAATCTCAGAAAATACAGTACGACCGAAATACGAAAATGAAATTTTGATCAAAAAAGTAACACAGAAAAATCACACATGCAATTAGAAATAGGCGATTACCAAATGGATACCAAAAGGATGGCATAGAAACTTTTAATCCTAGCACTTTATCCCTGACAAACCGCAACAATTGGTGATGGAGATAAACGAAGAGATATAAGAAATTGGTGTTCGAAGAAACCATTCAAGACAGAACCAAATATTGAAGCTTAGTAACCAAACATACCCTGACTGACAGAGCAAATGCAACACCAAGAAGGAGTGGTTCGAAAGGGGGAAAAAACAGAGACGGCACGGACGAATAATTGATGTTTATTTCAAACCGATATGCAGGTCACACAAGGCGCACGGCATCGACACAGTAGGATGTACGACCACCGCGAGCGGCGATGCACGCAGAAACACGTCGAGGTACAGAGTCAATAAGAGTGCGGATGGTGTCCTGAGGGATGGTTCTCCATTCTCTGTCAACCATTTGCCACAGTTGGACGTCCGTACGAGGCTGGGGCAGAATTTGCAAACGGCGTCCAATGAGATCCCACACGTGTTCGATTGGTGAGAGATCCGGAGAGTACGCTGGCCACGGAAGCATCTGTACACCTCGCAGAGCCTGTTGGGAGATGCGAGCAGTGTGTGGGCGGGCATTATCCTGCTGAAACAGAGCATTGGGCAGCCCCTGAAGGTACGGGAGTGCCACCAGCCGCAGCACATGCTGCACGTAGCGGTGGGCATTTAACGTGCCTTAAATACGCACTAGAGGTGACGTGGAATCATACGCTATAGCGCCCCAAACCATGATGCCGCGTTGTCTAGCGGTAGGGCGCTCCACAGTTACTGCCGGATTTGACCTTTCTCCACGCCGACGCCACACTCGTCTGCGGTGACTATCACTGACAGAACAGAAGCGTGACTCATCGGAGAACACGACGTTCCGCCATTCCCTCATCCAAGTCGCTCTAGCCCGGCACCATGCCAGGCGTGCACGTCTATGCTGTGGAGTCAATGGTAGTCTTCTGAGCGGACGCCAGGAGTGCAGGCCTCCTTCAACCAATCGACGGGAAATTGTTCTGGTCGATATTGGAACAGCCAGGGTGTCTTGCACATGCTGAAGAATGGCGGTTGACGTGGCGTGCGGGCTGCTACCGCTTGGCGACGGATGCGCCGATCCTCGCGTGCTGACGTCACTCGGGCTGCGCCTGGACCCCTCGCACGTGCCACATGTCCCTGCGCCAACCATCTTCGCCACAGGCGCTGCACCGTGGACACATCCCTATATGGGTATCGGCTGCGATTTGACGAAGCGACCAACCTGCCCTTCTCAGCCCTATCACCATACCCCTCGTAAAGTCGTCTGTCTGCTGGAAATGCCTCCGTTGACGGTGGCCTGGCATTCTTAGCTATACACGTGTCCTGTGGCACACGACAACACGTTCTACAATGACTGTCGGCTGAGAAATCACGGTACGAAGTGGGCCATTCGCCAACGTCGTGTCCCATTTATCGTTCGCTACGTGCGCAGCACAGCGGCGCATTTCACATCATGAGCATACCTCAGTGACATCAGTCTACCCTGCAATTGGCATAAAGTTCTGACCACTCCTTCTTGGTGTTGCATTTGCTCTGTCAGTCAGTGTATATTTAGAGAGAAATCTAAAAGAAAATATACAAAATAGACATTACAACACAAAAAGATATAAATGAAGAAATATTGTTCTAAATTAGTTCAAATGTACCTCTTAGTTGGGCGTAACGAATCAAAAACAATAATATTATTAATAAAAATAATGTAGAGAGAGAGAGAGAGAGAGAGAGAGACAGAGAGAAATGCACTTATTTCTTCTTCCCCATTTGGAGGCTGCCAAAAAGTCTTAGGTTACATAACAAGTAGATTGGCAACTACAGTATAAGGGTTGCTATATCATATTATACACTACCTATTACTTCTTATCAGTCAATAATTTTGAAGTCCGTGAGGATATTTCAAATGTAAGATGTAATAGGAAACGTGGGTGTCTACCTAAGCAATTTATGTGAGAACATTAGCGAGAAAGTGACTATAAATTGTTTTTGCTTCCCCCGAAACGTTTTGTTTCTGGCAGTAGCAACATTTTCTGTGCCAGTGTTTCAATTTAAAACTCGGTCACTCTTATAGGAATCTGAAAGAAAATATACAAAACAGACATTACAACACAAAAAGTTATAAATGAAGAAATATTGTTCTAAATTAGTTCCTGGTGGCATTATGTGATAGCACTCCGCCATGCTCGTGAGTAATGCTTGTTTACACCCAGTGATATGTCATGCAGCTCTGTCGTCAGACTAAGAAACGCGCTATAAACCTTTCCCTGCTCTGTTAACGTTGATAGTGTAGGTGGAAAATAATTTCACGTTCATTAGTCTATTATTAAGCACAACGTGCTTGCATACATAGAACATAAAGTACACCGAAAAGAAAGTCCTTTAAACAATATCTCGTGAATGAACTGAGAGGTTGCGTTCTGGAGACAAGAGTTTCATAGATCCCACAGTAGGGTGGAAAAAAGGAAAAAAGTTATTTTTAACTCTTAAAATATTAATTCCATATTAATGTACTGCTTAATTTGAAATTTATATGTATTCCACTACAAATGTACTAATGAGGATCCATCTTTTGAACTGCTTGTTAAGGTATATTAAATTTGATGCTGATGATGATGATGCTTGTTGTTTTAGGGGGCCTAACATCGAAGGTCATAGGCCCTTATATTAAATTTGACTAGCTCCTAAATCCAGCAGGTAGTTTCTACCAACCCTGTATGACCCTGTGGGTGGGGTGATTGAAGGTGGCCGTGGTATATCCGATATGTCTCTGAACTCGAGAGGGTGGGTTAGCGATCGCGGTTTCCCGAGCTGAAAGGTGGCTTATTTTCATCTTTCTCTTGGTCAATTCTTGTTCTCATCCTACCCCCGCGATATCAGGTTTTCCATTCGTAGGGCAACTTTCATTTTCACAGTCTTCGTGGCCCTTATCTTAGAGGAGAGGCAGTCTTACTTCTTTCGCTCTGATTAGTATTAACAGAGGAAGGTACTTCGCCACTACCAACGCTGTATATAGTGGTGTCTTCAAGACGCCCTTCAGAGCTCGTTCCTTGGCGGGATCAATTCTTTCTGTTCCACAAAGATTTGTTCCACCTGATCTTGAGTCGAGCTTGCTGGAAAGTGTAATATCGGCCTGTTCCATTCACGACGAGAATCTCGTTTTGTTTACTGAACTATATTCAGCGAGAAGACCAGTGCCTCGATTGCCGCGGGCTTCCAAACCTTTCTAGGAACAGTAGTGAATATAGTTTCATTCAATATCTTCTTCTGAAAAATAAATTAGTAAATTGGGTGCATGGTACGCGGCTTACCATTCAGACAATATCGGGTTCGATCCCCATTCTCGTCCGTCTTGAAATGAATTCAGATGTTTTCCGTTTTCACACGAAGTGTTTTCATACGTTTGTCTAACTGCGCTTTTTGTATTCTTTGTAGGTGGTGCCGAAATTACGTTCCGTTTGGCGGACTTACGTGGCATTACAACTGGGTTCTTGCTTTCTAATTACATGTCATCCACGAATTTCCTAGATCTTAATTTCGAGAGAATGCTTTATATTAATCGTTTACATTATTTCCCGTGGCTCAGTTAACATCTTAAAACTGCTGTAACTGACTTGTGTCTCTGGTTACTTTCGAAAATGTAGTTCTGAGTAACTTTGTACTTCAAGATTTGTTTACAAAACACTGTCTATAGCCATCAAAGTGTCTGTTATTTTATTTTTACTAATTTTATTGATTTATTTTAACTCAAATGATTGAAGTTGTCGAACCGACAAAGTATATCACACAATATAAATTTAGTAATCTAATTACAATAGAAGTTAAACAATAATTGTAATGATAATGTGGGGAAAGACGAAGAAGATAATTGATTTAATTAATTGCGCTGATATGGAGCCTTTGAGTGTGTGTATGCTCCAGCACACGCGCAAGCGCCGCAAGTAGTTTAGGTGTGGTGCCCCTTGCACCCCACATGAGCTCGCTGTCCTCAAGGTTGTAGTTACTGAGGTAACAGAGAATGGCTGATGAATGTATCTGCTTTTCCTTCAGATACCTCGTGAAAGGAGCTGCACCACGACACGAGTTTACATGATTCCTTAGCTTCCTGCAGACGCGTGGAAGAAACCTCGCCATGCCGGAACTTCAATTCTTACTTCTACGTCGTCATTTTATCATTTGAATAGTTCTTTGGGACGAACACAGAGCGCTGGTCGGAAGCCTCAGTTGACCGGTTTCCGCCTGAAGATCTAATAATAAGGGCGCAACTCGGTACAGAGGAAAGTCACTCATTACCATACAAACGTAACGTGGAAAGGTAACGATGTGATGTCGGTACAAAGTAGCGCGTGTCGAGAGCTCGTGTTGGTTACATAAAATGTGCTCGGAAATTCATGTTGTACAGGTGCGTGGGCGTTATTCCTGACATGACTTAGAAACACTGAGATAACCGTTACTTTTATGGCTACCAGCGGATATAAGATGCTAAAGGGTTTATTGTGTCACCTATTCAAAACAATAAACCCTTTAGCATCCTACATTCAGTATCTTCAATACGGATTAACAATTATATTTATCACTTACCTGCGGATATGTACAGAATGACCGTGAAGAGTATACAATGTGATTGATTGATTGATTGATTGATTGATTGATTGATTGATTGATTGATTGATTGATTGATTGATTGATTGATTGATTGATTGATTGATTGATTGATTGATTGATTGATTGATTGATTGATTGATTGATTGCTTGCTTGCTAGCTTGATTGATTGATTGATGATTGATTGATTGATTGATTGATTGATTGATTGATTGATTGATTGATTGATTGATTGATTGATTGATTGATTGATTGATTGATTGATTGATTGATTGATTGATTGATTGATTGATTGATTGATTGATTGATTGATTGATTGATTGATTGATTGATTCCCTTTGAGTTTTGATTTTTAGTTGTATAAGTTTCAGGCAACTCAGACAGCCTTTTCAGCCACGGCAGGACAGGACGGGAAGGAACTGACTGTGAGTTTAATTAAGATACATCCCCATCATTTTCCTGGTGGCATTATGTGAAAGCACTCCGCCATGCTCGTGAGTAATGCTTGTTTACACCCAGTGATATGTCATGCAGCTCTGTCGTCAGACTAAGAAACGCGCTAAAAAACCTTTCCCTGCTCTGTTAACGTTGATAGTCCAAGAACGATCACAAGACATTTTATTTCGAATTCACCCAATTCTCTTTTCTTTTGTATTTCAAACGCTCACATTTCCTCATCTAAAATTCACCTTGTATTGTCTGTGAAGCAACACACATGTGATGCCGCCCCGCTGTCATAAACAAACATTAGCTGCTCCTTGCACAAGTGCAGTCGTACTCCGAACAGGTTTTATGTTTACCTTAAGACTTAAATTTTTACTTAAACCTCACAAGTTTATGTAGTTTTCATTTATTTCCATTCAGTTTAAACTCATTTTAATTATCTTATTTTAGATTGTGTTGTAGAATGCGGTTAAACTTAAGAGACGCCCAAGAGTACTAACTTCACCACTGAACAAGAACATGTTACATAAATCAATATTCTCTTCATTTTTCTTCAAGGCTTGTTTTACAATTTTTTGTGGTCGCCATCTGTGTGGATTCGTCCAAGTTTTACGGTCTGATGTCCTCCCTAATACCTACCCAAAGCGTAGTGATGTAGTTGCTATGCCGGTTTATAGTGCTGAGTGTCGACGAAGATATGAACTGAAACGAATACAAACACGTAGTTCCCTCGGTAGACAAATTAACCGTTAACAATTAAAATCGTCGGTCCGCCCGGGAATAGAACCTGGCTCCTTCTGAACCGAACGCCAATATGTTGACAATTTAGCCAACGAACAACAACATCAACAACAAATTATTTCTCATCAACCCAACTGTCACGTTTAATCTCTCTCAGGGGTATCTCTAGAGTGTGAAGTTTTATGCAGTTATAGGAAAGAATACCAGTTTAATCAAGCGAGTAACAAATATACCCTAGCCTGCATTGCTGTGATGCTAAGAGATTTGCTTAAACATTAATGGTACAGCCCATCATAACCCCTGAAATGTATGTTGCTCTCGATACATTACGGAAGAGCGGGCTGTATGACAGCAAACAAACCATGACCCAGCAAGCTCACTGAGGAAGTTAGACGCCCTGCGTCCCACTCCCTGCAGATGAAGTCAATGATGTTAGCTTAGGTTGATCATAAAACTTGAAATTTTCTTCAAATTCACCTGATTGTCTTTATGCCATAAATTGTCATTAAAACAAGTTAAAATAAATCCTCGCCCTCGGCATTTTAGCACCACTTCTTCAGTTCTTCGTTCATATTTGCGATAGCGTTCCAAAGTGAGTTTTGGAGAGCAGATTACTTTGTTTTCCATTTCGGAGGAGTTCTCGACTATCATTATTAATATCTAAGTAGGAAATTGAAGGAGGAAGACCATTGTTATGAAACGGTTCCCTTCCTCGTCTTTTACGAACCTCGTTATAAAAACTAGATGACTCAATGTTTTCCTTTGTATAGTTCACTTTGCCTTTTTCTAACATTGTATCGACGACAATTTTCTGCGTTTTGCTGAGAAAGGCAACCAGTTTTGTTTGTGTGAAGCTATTGTTTAATTACGAGTCGCTTTTCTGGCCATTCTAGGGATAGATTCTTTCCATCCATTCGGAAAAGAATAATTAATTTTCTCTTTAGTTCTACAACCCGATACGAAACATGAGCATGTTGGGAAACCTAGATTTCCCACGTTGCTCTCTTCAATGCAAGGTATTTTACACTTAATGCTCAGTAACTAATTAACAAGTAAGATGACAACTACATCGTCTAGACGTTTCCACGCTCATAACGAATAGCAATAGAACAATCACCTATTATTATAAAAACGTGAGATTACCGCGACTGTGCGCTGCCCTCTGTGGCTGTACTGCGGGGCCACGAATCTCTCTAGCTGGCTTACGAGCAGAAGTGGAACAGTTCATATTTCTTCCTCAATACGTAATGCTTGGAGTAATCATATTAGTGAGATTCTGAATGAAGGTTACAGATCTCTTCATATTTTTTTTTTTGCTAGGGGCTTTACGTCGCACCGACACAGATAGGTCTTATGGCGACGATGGGATAGGAAAGACCTAGGAGTTGGAAGGAAGCGGCCGTGGCCTTAATTAAGGTACAGCCCCAGCATTTGCCTGCTGTGAAAATGGGAAACCACGGAAAACCATTTTCAGGGCTGCCGATAGTGGGATTCGAACCTACTATCTCCCGGATGCAAGCTCACAGCCGCGCGCCTCTACGCGCATGGCCAACTCGCCCGGTGATCTCTTCATATAGTCATGAGGGTGTTCTGGTAAGACCCGTATTAGGGTGCATGGGAATCTTTCCAGGATTTACAGATTTCTTACAAGAGAGTACTGCTACGAAAATGTTACAAATTATTGTACTACTACTATATAGTTGTCATTTCTACTTCGAAGGGCGAGATATATGGCGATAATGGAGATGAGTTGAAAAGGCGAAAGGGTTGGCGGCCGCGGATTGTTCTGGATACGAACTGTCGTGGCCTCAGCGCAGGAGAAAGCGAAACCATTCTCAGGACAGCCGACGGTGGGGATCAACAGCTCTTCCGTCTCCTGAATGCGGAAGCCGTGAATATAGAACCGTAGTGACCCCTCCTCGGCCGGAGTACACAGCTGTTGGACCACGGACCAGTCGTAGCCACTTGTAGGCCAAAGACAATCGCTGATCGCAAACATTGATCTGGGAAGACTACCCTACATCGCGACTATGTTTGCTTCCTCTGATGACCGTAAGGATGCGCTGCGCTTCATTGTGTTGCCTCCCATTTCTGAACAAAACCAGTGGATGGATTTTGAAGCTCATTAAATACATTTCGGATCAGATTTCAAGGTCACGCAACATAATTTATTCATTCAGTGAGAACTCTGGTATGAGAAGTTGTTTACTATTCTAAAAATTTGGTAAATATTCTAAGCATCAGAGTTATAATATTTTAGGGCGCATGTTTTCTATGTAGAAGCAAATAGGAGCTTTCTGAAAGAAAGCAATATGTTGCCTCGAATTGAGAATGGATGTAATTTTCCAGTACATTTTGTCTATATTTTCTGGCCTTTATCCTTTTTCAACCCACTCTGTCCTTTCATCTACTGTCTTTTCATCTACTTTCATATAATTTTCTCATACTATAACTTAATTAACTTTCCTGTAAGAAAAAACTTTCCTTTTTTAATTATAAGCTATAAAAAGAATTCCTGACCTTGCAGCGAACATGGAACCTGTCTGCTTGCAGTGAACGCAGGTCTTGAAGCAAGAGAAGTGAAGCGTACCTGCAACAATGTGGAAATAACGCAGAGTGTTTATAGAATTTGCGAATTCAACAATGGTCCAATGACAATGGAGTTGTGGCAGCTTCATATTTAAATCTAACTGCGGTGTTAGGAATGAAAAAGTTGCTTTTATCTCTGGCCTGAACAACATTCTGCTGTAATCCCCACGTGGTACTGTTCACTACAGAGAAACTACGGCTCTACCCCTTCCAAAGTTCCCGGGGAACGTGGATTCAGTGTGCTGCTTTCTTTGTGTGAGAATTTTGATTTCTCTAGATGCAAGCGAAACATATATAATTTCCAAGGGTAGCAAGTTTTCAGAGATGGGACATGATTTGCAGACAGAACTATTTAATGTCTATCGTTACAAGAATCTGCCATTAGCCATCAAAAGTATGGAACAAAAAGGCCTCTAAAACGAAAAAAAAATGGAATATCCGTCAGCGAGCAGTGCGATTGTTTTGCCAATGAATATCTCGAGGCTAGTCTTCCGAAGAATACGGATATCATGATATTTTCCACAAATACAGAGTTGCTAATAGGAAGTTCACCCCACTGGTTCCTGTGGAGACAGAACAGATTTGGCATATAGAAAGATGTCTTACCTCCAAATAGAAACAAACTAACTGTTAAAAATTTGGAGAGCTTTAATGTTTCTGGCATAACAGTTTCATGTCTTTTCATTCCTCTGGTGGAAGGTACTGAGATGTGCCGTTTCTTACCTACAATATGAGAAATAACACCGTATGCTCATTTTCGGTCCCTTCCTTGTCTTGTTTTATCACGTTTTCCCTTCCTTAGTTCCTTCCTTCCTTCCTTCCTTCCTTCCTTCCTTCCTTCCTTTCTTCCTTCCTTCCTTCCAGTTAAAAATGCCCCTCAAAATTCTAACACTCATCATCATCATCATCATCATATTTTTAAATGCAGAACAGTTCATGTGTTCTCGCCACGATTAATGTTGACAACCAAGCTCTGTTATTCAGTCCAGGATTTATCTGCGAACTGTGACGTGCTTCTACCAAGATTGATTAATGTTTATCTTCCGTTCGCTGTCATATCGCGAGCGCTCTCTGGCGGCGAGACTGCGACAGCTATTGTTGTGGCTCCAGACGGTGAATTTTGTTCGTTAGCAACTGAATGGTTTTCCTTGTGCGTGCTACCTGTTCCCAGACTTCAGAAAAACCTCGGACGATCTTGAACTGTTCTGAACAACAGCACAATGACAGGAACATTGACATCACAAGTATGAATCTATATATACAAAATGGGAGATTTGTCTGTACGTTGCTCAGAATTTAAAATATTGGTCGTGTCCACAGTAACAAGGAAATTCACTTATAGACATGATGCTGTATAGTACTTTTGGGCTTATGTCGTGTCAAGAAAATAAGGTGAAATTCTTAACGTTTCGCAGAAAACTGTGCTCTGCGTCCTCAGAAGAAATCTCGACTGTCTACGAGAAACGCTTCTTAAACAATGGCACTTTGAAATTTTGAACGTTATAATAGAAGTGGAAATAGTACGTTCATTCACCACCAGATGGCCCTCAGGACGTGGCACAAAGCTAGCGTTCGAAGCGGAAGCTGACCGAACCCTCACAATCAGACTAAGCGGTTCGCATAACGTGTTTTGCGTAACATATGACATTGACAGTTGTTAGATACAGACATAAGCCTGGAATGAAACATCTGGCGACGAGGAATGTACGAATTTGGAAAAATACCGAGACGAAATAACAATTGTGAAGGGGGCAGGGAAGGGAACTACCTACGTAAATTCTTAATGGCAGGCTACCAAGTATTACTTAATTGACAGCCAGTGCCCTGTCGAAATTGTTAGGATTTCTACGTATTTCCACAGCTTCCCGTATAATCCTAAACCTGTAGTGTCTAGTGTGGGTAAGAGCTCGAGCATCTTGGAACATGACATCGTGACCCGACGGTTGAGCGTGCTCAGCTATTGCCGATTTGTCTGGTTGGTTGAGACGAATATTACGTCCATGTTCTTTCATACGGGTGCCAATGGACCGGCATGTTTGGCCGATGTATACCTTACCGCACGTACAGGGAATTTCGTATACCCCAGGATGTAAAAGGAAGGGGGGGCACTTTGTCCTTGGTTTTACTCAGACTGTGAGCAATTTTAGTGTCGCTGCCAAACACGGCTTTTATTTTTTAAAATCCCTGTACGTATACCGAGCGAGTTGGCCGTGCGGTTAAGGGCGCGCAACTGTGATCTTGCATCCGGAAGATAGTGGGTTGGAACCCCACTGTCGGCAGCCCTGAAGACGGTTTTCCATGGTTCCCATTTTCACACCAGGCAAATGCTGCGGCGGTAACTTAAGGCCACGTCCTCTTCCTTCTATCCCATCGTCACCATAAAACCTATCTTCGTTGGCGTCGCGTAAAAACAGTCGTTAAAAACTGTAAATACTGCATAACTACAGTTATATAGAATTACATTTCCGATCATTTATGTCCTGTACATTTTTACCGTACAATTTATGATGAATTTGGATGTTTGTTGCTAAATCCATATCAATGCCGAGTGACGAGAAGATGGGTAAACATAATTTACTGAAAATCGGTATGTGAAGTCGGGGAATAAGGAACTACATTCGCACCGGATTAAATGGCAGTTCAGGGATAGGCTCCTAAAATGTAATTTTCAGATACCTATTTCATTGGTCCTATCGAGATGTACGAGTAACAACAATTACAGAGAATGCAATTTCCGATCATTTGTGTGTTATTCAGTTTTACAGTACCGACAATGGTGGTGGTGGTGGTGATTATTTATTTACGAGGAAGTACGACCAGACAACCATTCTCCATATATATATAAAACTCATCAGAGAGAAGGCGTACGACACTTCGAAAAATGAAGGTATCGCCCTAAGAGGGACAAGGCCCAGGAAGGGTGTAAACATGAAAGGCTCCTTAGACTGTCTGGGTCAGAAAAGAACAAGTGTTGCCAACGGATGTCGGATAGAATGGATGAAAGTGAGGAGCCTGGAAGCAATTCCAGGACTCAGCTAAGGGCCCATTAGTCACCAACGCACGCTGCTAAGTTCAGAGCACCTGAGGTCACGTTCAGTCGCCTCTTAGAACAGGCAGTCGATACTGCGGCTGTTAGTCAACCGCCACGACCCACAGAGGGACGACCTTAAGATATCCCATGAATTTAGATTAATTCGGACTTCTGCTGCCTGGTCCAGATGGAACTATAGTTCAATGGTGTTATCTGGCGACGGTTTTGTCATAATTGTCTTCAGGTGTAAAAAAGTATGATCCGTATCGACAAGGAGAATTGTGGAGAGCATCGTGAAGGAATGATCGCTTGAAGAGGAAGAGTAATGAAAGGAAGGAATACTCGCTTTACGTTCGATGCCTCAATATCACCGAGTCGGAAGAAAATTAAAACTGAAGGCATAGAATATCTAAAACTCATGAAATTGATCAACAGTAACATTACACCGACCATTGTTTATTGTGATGTGCATTGTCTCCTCTAGTGCTGGTCATTTCCGATAGATGTAATTACTGCTGTTTCCCGAGCATGTTTTCCGTGTTTTTCCATTCTCCTGCACCAAGGCGAATGCGGGGACAGTACCTAGTATAGACCACAGCCGCCGACCCTCTCACCTTCTCCCCACATCTCCATCTCCGATAGAAATCTCCTGGTCTGACATCACCGGCTAGAGGGCTCGCCTCCCCCTTCAGGGCAGGAATGAAGATATTTATTAGTAGTAGTAGTTGCGCTATATCCTCCGCCTCAGAATCCAGTATCGGCGCGAATCTGCATTCCCCCTCCCAACCCTGGCTCCCTTCCAGCTTCATTCACTTAGAGAAACTGTCCGAGAATTCATGACCACCCGATATCCTTACTTCCTTCGCCTACATCGTCAAACCGTACGTTCCATCCGCAATTACCTAGCAGCTCGTTCTCAACGCATCTGGACCAAAACCTGCACCAACCTAAACTCCCTACACACACAGCTATCCAAATTCTATCGCAAACTGAACAATCTCCTTGGTTCAAAATCTACACCCCGATACCCTGTTTTCTATCATGTCTTTGTTCCAGCCAACACCAAAACATGGAGATCTTCTCCGGGCGATTCCTATTCCGATTCACCACGTATGGTGATCCTAACATTGACAACACTGTACCGAAACCTATTATCCTCTCCTACTATAACCCCATGCAACCCCTGCATCCTCTCCAGTCATCCCCCTGGCACACCTCACTAGCCATCCTAAGCCGGCTAGGTGACCTTTATACCTTTATGCTTCACATCGGATTTTACCCCTCTTATTAGAAACACACCGCAATGCTCCTATTTCCCAAATCCGGAAAATCAATTTATGAACTAGACTCCTACTGTCCCATAATCCTCATCACTGCGGTACTAACCAAAATTCTTGACCAAATCATCGTCCAAAGAACCCACCCCTACCAACAGTCAAACGATCTTCTACCGCCCTCCCAGTTTGACTTCCGCCCCAAACATTCCACTTCCGACCAGCTGCTCCACCTTGTCCAGACCACCTCCAACAAATTCAACCGAGCCCGTGCTACCTTATTAATCACCTTCGATTTTCAGATTGCTTTTGATTCCGCCTGGGATCCCACCATCCTTTCCAAATTCAGAAGCTTCGTACTTCCACTCTCCTACATCTGGCTCATATCCAACCGCTCTACACAGATCTCTATCGACCAACAACTATCCTCCTTCCCGCTCACTCTCGGCGTCCCACAAGGCTCTAATCTCTCCCCCTTTCCTTCATATGTTCCGTTGCCGACATCCCACTATCCCCACAACCCATCCAATTCCTTCAATTCGCTGAAGACACGGCCATTATAGCACCCCTCCCTTCCGTTCAGTCCATCAACGATAGCGTCCAACCGTACCTCAGAGCATTCCTCTCCCGGCGTGACGACTGGCACCTCAAACTCAAACACTCAAAACCTCAACTTGTCCTCTTCCATCGTAAACGACGAAGAAACTGTACCACCCACAACCAAGACCAGCTAAAACTCCAAATCCGAAACACCCAGATCCGCGACCAACCCGCCCTGAATTACCTTGGCATCTTCTTCGACCCACAACTACCTTTACATCCCCATTTCCTTAACCTGAATATCAAAACTGCCACCTGTGCCCGACTGGTACGTCGCGTAGCCGGCATCCGGTGGAGCCGTAACTCTTTCCTTCTCCTCCTATTACCTACGGCCTCATCAGGTGGGTAGCCATAGCCCACTCCATCCCCAACCTTTACCACACTGTCCTCTCCATTGAACGCCGTATCGTAAGCCATGCCCTTTCGGCTCCCATTCCATTTCATACCTCGGACTTCTATCATATCTTTCCCTTCCGTAAACTCGACTCTTATGTCTGGACCCATTTCCAACGTTGCCTTCCTTCGAGCCATGAATCGAGATCACCCCTCCCTTAACCAACTCCTACGTGATGATCATCCTCCTCCCTAAATTTTATTCAAACTCCTCTACATCATTACCGGTCCTTCCTCATCCTAAGGTGATATGTAAGGAAGCGCCCTTAGACCTATTATTATTCCATCTCACACCGAATAAAAAAGAAATTGGATAATATCATCCACAATAAGAAATATTATGAGTAAACCTTGTATATAAATAACGTAAATAGACACTTAAAACCAAATGTGTATTATGTACAACATCTTGATAAAACTTAAAATATAAAATCGGAAACTATGTAATATGAATAATGGTAAAATATAAACAATTAAAAGGGAATAAAAACATGGAAGACAGAAAAAGAAAAAATACGATTAGCCAGTAGGCCCTGTTGTCTATTTATTTCCATACATCACTTACCTAACTCCTAAATCCCTCACGTCATCTCTGACCCGCCTGATCTTCTGGCCACCGAGTAGGCGTTACCTTCTAGGTGGCCCGCCTTCCGCTTCAGTGAAGAGTGGAAACTTAATAATTATATTAATAAAAAGAGGAGGGTATACGGCTACTTGCCGCCTGCTCACTCCCGATTTGGAACTTTGGACTGTTCGTTAAAAGTGAGAAATTGTGCGGTTTTCTATTTGTACGAGTAATCCGTAAGTTATGATAGCATTGCTTTTAATCCCAACATTCCTACTGAAGTCATTGTAATGCCCAATGTTTACGTCAATTGGGAAAACCATAAAGAGAGTCTTTTTGGGGATTTCATAAGTCAGGTGGAGAGTAACTGCCTGCCATTATAACGAAAACTGTCCAACTCGATTTTGCTGGCTGGAGGCAAGTGAGCCAGAGATCATAATGGAAACTCCCCAACTTGATTGTGACTGGTAGTAGGAAAGACTAATGATCACTTTGCCGTCGAGTTTCTGGGGTAGCGTTAAGACCTATACACAACGTGTACACTACTTAACCTAGGAGTATGTATACAATATAGATTTCCACAGCGAATCACGGGTACCTCAGACAGTAACATAATAATTATGGCTGGCACGAATCGACATTTCTATTGGCTGAAATTTGTACAAAGTTATGGCCCACACATAATTCAACACAGAGAGATGATTTCACCAACTGCGGTGTATTAAAACAAGACCCATTCCTTACTTCATTAATTAAAATTCTGAACAATATCAAACATAGATCAAGCTATTATCAACCTCTTAATCATTTTCACGGAAGAAAGAAAAGCATATTATTTACAATGCTAAGCGGGTAAATTGAGACCAATTTCTTGGTTCATTATTTAAAATTCTGAACACTGTCAAGTATAGATTGCGCTGCTTTAACTCTTGTAGCGGAGTAAAGAATGTACATGTTAGCTAACTTTCTTAAGCAGCTTACGAAATTTAGTATAGACACAGAGATCAATGTATTACAGTTCTGAACACTGTTCGGTCAGTTCGCCGTTGTGGCACCAATGTAAGTCTTCCTGGGATAATAGCGATGCAGTTCCGATGTGGAGATATGGCACTCCACTTGCTAAATCGCTAGATAGGCTTCCAGCTTTCCAAATGATGAACCCAAGACGCAAATGTTCTGAAACAGAAACAATAAATTAAACTTTCCTAAGGGAACATAATGTTTGATAATATTGCATATTAGTAGGAAAATACATATACTTATTATTTAAAAATATTTTAAAATTTCCCTTTATGATTGAGAACTGTCATTTGTCAATCTCCTCTGCTTCTACATGGATACGGCCCGTAGATTCTTCATCATTGTCGAGAGATTACATTTAATTCTTGAAAGGCTTCTACGTGTTCTGGGTACCAAAATCTCTACAGCAGTATTTTTTATATCAGGTATATCCCGCCTGGTACGTAATTGTGCAACAAACGCTTTGAATATAGTCATGTTCTCTGTATTTGTATCGATTGTCGTGGAAAATAATACCATTCATTGATGGCGTTTTTTCGTATTAGAGTTCTGGAAGAAAAGCCTAAAACAAATTTCTTGTTAAGAATACTGAATGAACATTTTAAAATTCGGGAAACAGAATTGAAATCATTCGCCAAAAGGGCCTTCAATTACTTTGACATGGAAAAATCTCTCCACCGAGGGAGATATCCCTCGACCTGGCAACACTGTTTCTAGAACCTGTTCCACGTAATTTTCCCCGCCAGCTCAATTCACAATCCAAAATAATCAAATTTAGTAGTTAGAATACAGACAGTCCAGTCGTCACTTCTTCCTTTGTCCTGCACCAATTAAATACAATGAGAGAACCATTAGTTTTAAAGGACCCGCTGTTGAGCTCGCAGCCCCACAGGCACAGACTGCTAACTCGCTAATGTTTTGTCTAACGTACGGCAAATACTGTACATGGACAATGAAAATATGTCATTTAAAACACATGTATATCACACAGAATATTATAAATAACGGTGAATGAAATATTATCAGGTGATATCCTCAAGCCTGGATAAGGGAGGATAGATAGCCTTGCTAGGAGAGGAGGAAGACGTAGGATGTAAGAAAAGAAGTAGAGGTAGACGTAGTACCCGGTATACACGAGGATCAGTATATACCCTTCTAATAGGATAATTTTCTCTAGTCTATAATAAAGGAACCTTTAAATTCAAGCTCAGAAAGCGCAAACTATTTCATCCGGCGAGTTGAACTCGAGCATGCGAGATTAACCAGGGAGTCGAACTCGAAGTTACAAATTATGAACCCCTGAGTAAGCGCTACAGATTCCCGTAAGAGCAATGTGTAGCAGCCTTCTTACCCAGTAGCTCTTGCATCTGTTCACTTAAGTCCGGCCGATAAGAATTCCTAAGTTACAAGTTCTGAGTTCTGAGATAGCTCTCCAGGTTTAGTTCGGTAAGGTCAACATATTGCCATTAGCTCTTCTGCCAGCTCGCTAGAGTTAATTCCAATGCCCAAGTGGCGGTCCGTCACCTCCCATAACGTCTACGTTTCACCATTGGCTCCTGTGTCAGAGCTCGCCACGTGTACTCTTTCCGGAAGACTCTGTCTATGCCATTCAGGAATTTATCCAGATCTTCTGCAGACTCGGATAAAATAACAAAATCATCGCCAAATCAAAAACTTTTGATTTTTCTGCTTGGATTGTCATTCTATTTCCAAATTCCTCTTTGATTTCCTTTAACACGTGTTCTACACAACATTGAAATGGAGAGAGGAGAACAGCCTTGCTCACTCCTTTTTGGATTGATGCTTCTTTTTCAGAGCCAAACAGACTAATTTCTAACAGATTGCAGATAATATTCTTCTTTCTCGGTATCTGATCGCTTGTCCTTAATTCGATCTTCTAAGATCAAAGGTAAATTCAAGTTTGCTTCACAAGTCAAACTGATATTCCTCGAACTGAACTCCAAGTTGTCTTCCTATTCTTCTGTAATTAATCCATGATAAACATTTTTGGGCTTGAGATACTAAACTAATGTTGGAGTAGTTTTCACACTTGTCAGCATCTGCCCTGTTTGGAGTATGTATAACACCATTCTATCTAAACTCGTTTGGCACTTATCCTCTAATGTGAATCCTACACATTATCTCGCCATGATAGCTTATTCTGTGCGTTATTCGAAGTGCCTTTCTCCTATTCAGGTGTATCAAATCTCTGTCGAAATCTAACCTGGATATTGTGTTTTAATTCCATCAGCATCAACAGTCTTCATTGTTATTGTTCCGGGTAATCTGTGGAACGCAGAGGTGAAGGAAGGTGCCGGGGTGAATGTGTCTAACTACAATGTCAAGAATTGAATTTAAAACTTAAACTGAAGGTTATATTTTCAAAAACTTCAAACTTAAAAATTTTTGCAAGTAGCAAACATCAAAAAAGTCTAGGAAGGTCAAGACTAGTGGTATTAACAGAACGTTAGCCTAAAGCCCTCACTTTACTTTTCCTGAGCTCGTAGCTCAAATGTACGAAAGAGCACAAATTTGTACAAGGGCAGACATTCCCTAATTCAAAGAGCACTTGCTCCCAAAATTGCAATATCAAGCCTCCCAGAGGCACCTTTTACAACACTTGAAAAAGAGCTAACGTGCTTTCAGTTTCTCAAGCCTACTTAAGCCAACACTAAAAAAGAGATCTTACACTCTCTGGCCTTCCATGGCCCAACTTACAGACTGAAACAAGGGTATCTCGTACCCAACCTATAGGGCCTTTGCGGAAAGAATAGATTAAGTCAATGGCCCGAAGCACAAACTGAATGGAGGCGTACAGTGCTCCAAGATAGTGAAAACTCTGTCGAAATCTAACCTGGAAATTGTGTTTTAATTCCATCAGCATCAACAGCCTCGTGACTCGTGTAAGGGTAAATTAATACATTATGGAAAGGAAGAAAAACAGTTACAAACGTAGTCACCTCAAACCAAGATGAAGGGGAGCTCGAGAGGGTACATCACTTTCTATCGCCGATTTACAGTTAACGATTCTATGAAGTTATTACACTAGCCGGCAGAAAGTTACATTTTTAGAAAAGGAAGGTTACATAGTTAATGACTCGGACCTTTCCCTCGGGTTAAACTGCGGAGTATGCAAGAAAGAAAGATGTTATGTGACCATTACCTCGTGGATGTCCTGTTTCCTGAAGAATGAGGCCGCCCGCCTCCTGCTTTGACACACAGACTTAGTAAGATGACGATCAATTGGCCCAGAAACGAGAAAATCCGCAGTTTATAAACCGTCGGGGAAAGTCCGAGATCATTCAAGAGTAAACTAGCCACATCCTCTCACGTTTATTGGTCACTTTAAAAGTTACATTCAGAATCGAAGGAGAAGGAGAAGAAGACTGCGATTGGTAGAAAATTAATTGCAGAAATTAGGGATTGGCTAACTTTAAAACTGGCGGAAATGAAAAGGAAATATTGCCAACCCAAAAATAAATGAACATCAATAAGTAAAATCAAATGAATACAAAACTTCTTTGAATTATAAGTTCTTATACCTCACACCAGGGTGCATGATCATAGTTTTTGTAGTGTCATCTGTGGGAGAATATCCAAACTTCTTGATAGATAGCAAACAAAACTAGTAGAAATACAGTCATTTCGGGAAACTTCACAATAACAAAATTACATCATCTGAGTAAATTGCTAAATTGGTGTAGTTTCAGTTTCACTGTTTCACCAATAGAGGAGTTCATTTAGGCGCTAGATTTAAAATGTTATAAAGAGACGTATTGCAAGATGTTTAGGCATACAAAAATTCCTTCAGGTAAGCAACTCAATGTTGAAAACATGTTAGGGATATCCCCTATGAATTTTAGGTAAATAAAATATAAAACAGTATGAGAAAATATTTTTATCTATTCCTAAAAGTTACATTTATTTTCTTAATCTTCGTTACCCGGGCGATTAGATGAACAACATGCCTTGTTCTACCACTACGAGCGCTAATCTGAGTTTATACAGAGTATCACTTAATCCTTTATAACTGTTTTCGGCGTGGATATTAAAAAAAATATCTGATGGTGTTGAACTGAGGAACACATTACAGAAAGAATTATTTAAATAAGTGAATTTGTCTAGGATATGAATACTGAAGAAAACTATTAAAGAAACAAGCGATTTTAACCTGTTTGCCTGGAACTTCCTTTAGGCCGGAAGTCACTTTAGTTTGATAGACTAACCGCGGTTTGAAACATTTCCGGCCCCTTTAGCCGTTCAACGTTTGGCACAATTGAGGACATTACTTAATTCTACGCTTTTCGTAGAATGCGAAACGCAACTTTTCTAAGAAATGTTTTGGACATTAAATGTTTTATAAAAACTGAAGAATATGTCCATTCCAGATGCTTGAATGCAAGTACTTAAACAGTTAAGAGTGGATAACGAAAAGCTTCGTAGTGAAAATGGTGAAGTTGTATGCTCTTCTACATTTGTTGAAACGTTTAACTAACATAGAAACCAATCTCAAAGTTGTGTTGATTCTCTGCACTATTTAATCTTTTAGGGTCGAGTGATCCCTATAACAGAGAATATGCTAGCTGAAGAGAAGGTCGGTAAACACGCGCCGTCTCCTTCACGTCTCTCGTAGGAGGAGGAGGGGCCCGCCTTCTAAAAACAGAAAGTATAAAACCTGTCAATAACTTCCTGCAGCAGATAATTAATGTGTTTGGATTTACTTTGTAGGGATTGTTTCTAGTTTCTCATTATTTAAATTTTACTCTACTCACACCAGTGTGAAATGAAACTAGACCATACGAAGACTGACATCATGTTACGCATGCAGAATGCGTCCTGAAGCGCCAGTCAAGTGATGTGTACAGCTACAATGCAGTGATGTTCTTAGAATTGCTTCTAACACATCACTCATGCAAACGTCCGTGGTACGGCGGATGGTAGAAGCCCAGGGGAAATGAGGGTACTATCTCACGCACTCTACTTCAAGCTGCTCGCTTGGACGAAACATAGGCTAAATTAAGAAATATATTTTACGACCTGCAGGCACTTATCCCTAAGGTTATCTATAATTACCTCCAAAACAACCTATATATTAATAATAAACATCGGATTGATTGCATGGTTCGTTTCACATATTTGTTAGCTTGCATTCGGGGGATAGTGTCTTCTAACCCCAAGTCAGCAGGCCCGTGGTACCCTAATGGTGGGCGCTGTAGCTTCTTTCGCAGTCCTGTCCCAACGTTGCGTCCCTTTAATTCCTGAATCAGTCGGTTTGACGTAAAAACCTGTTGTGAAAATAATATGACA
Organism: Anabrus simplex; assembly: GCF_040414725.1. Lineage (NCBI taxonomy): Eukaryota > Metazoa > Arthropoda > Insecta > Orthoptera > Tettigoniidae > Anabrus > Anabrus simplex. Next base: position 160,450,261 of record NC_090269.1, on the reverse strand, counting down.
ATAAAAGCTTTACATCCTCCGTGGGCGAACTGTGAAACTTTATTGCTATGAAATGATCATAACGCTATTCGAAATCTTATCTCTTTGCGTATCCTTCGTTCATTCGGTTGACATGATCCCTGTAATTAAGCATTACAAGGGCGTTCATTTCTGGTGTTCTCTCTTGCCTTTGTGACCTGCAGCCGATCTCTTGGTGTGTACCACATGCAAACAACGGAGAGGATTGTTGGTTTACTTTCCCGTTGAACTGACTTCCCTCTGATGTTGAAGGCGCAGAACGTTGTTAGAACGAATCACTAATGAATCCAAATAGATTTAATCTCAACAATCCACACGGAGGTGTGTGGCCAACACGAGACACACACTGAGTATAAACAACTGACTCTCTAGGAGCGCACTTTGATCACAACTGCTAACGCGATGGAGTGCTAAATCATTCAGCACCGTTTCAACGGTCAATTATGCCGGCAGATGAACCAAAAGTTGAATCTGTAGTTTGTAATATAACATGTGTCATAGGTGTAAGCTCTTGGCTTGTTCAAGAGCCGTCGTTAGTGCACGAAGCAGTGTAAACAGAAAAACAAGTCCTCAAAGAACTAAATAACTTTTCCACATCTTTTCATCCTTGAAATAATTAAATCTGACTGAAAATTAGCTCAAGATATGAGGAATATTCGGGGAGAGGGGTTATTGTTTCAAGAGGAAGTTCAACTTGATAACCATCCTCTATTAACACCAATCATTGCGACAAGAATTAGGGTATCGGCCAAGGAAAGACACACGAAGAGTGTGGAAATGAATGACTCCCTGGGTCTAGCAAACCTAATACTGCTTAGGTCGGCAGAGAACAAGAGTTGACCAACAGATGTCGGATAAGATGTGCCTAGCACAAGTAGATACACAGCTAAGGACCCCGTGGTCGCCAAACCACTCCCCCAAGTTAAAAGCCCCTGGAAATTGAAAGTGCTAAAGGAATTGAGGCAGTGAGTGAGAGAGTGGGCTATGCCAGAGTTGGGTGGAACTGAGATATTTAGAGTTTTGTGTTTGCTCTAATAATGGGAAAAACATTCCTATTAACATATAATTTACTAGCAAGATACCCGTGCTTCGCTACGGTATTATACTGAAATTTATAATTGAATGTTGTTTTAGATATATAATCAGCCGAAATTCGCGATCCGAATCGTTTTCTGCGAGAATCCGCCAAAATTCGCGATCTGACTCGTTTTCTAATAGATTATGGCAAGTTTCCTCCCATTTTTCAATCTTTATTTCCAGCAATCGATTTCGTACTCCCCAGGCTAGGTCCAGGTATTCCACCCTGTCAGTTGGGTCCCGAAATCTTTGCCATCTTTTCTTATAAGCATTTTTAATATGGAACAAATCCTTCAGGCGATCCGTCCAGGACCCGTTTCCACCGCGGTCCGCACATTTGACGACGGTCCAGAACATTATTATTATTATTATTATTATTATTATTATTATTATTATTATTATTATTATTATTATTATTATTATTATTATTATTATTATTATTATTATTATTATTATTATTATTATTATTATTATTATTATTATTATTATTATTATTATTATAGATGTTCTGGACCCCACAGCAAGATGCAAGACCGCTACTTGGCGGTAAATTACATCTGCTGCCATTGTTATTGTTGAGAATGTGACCAGCACCAATGTCGCGCGTAGGCAAGTGTGCGGGATTTCTGGCGATACGAATGACATACTTCCGTGCATTATTGACCTTATTATAGAGGTGAACAATTGGACGGTCAATCTCATTCCTATCGTTTATTTCAAATGTGTTTAAATTTTTATTCATATGCCAGGAGAATCTACTGTAATATAAGAACGTTCTCCGAAGGAAAAGTTGGCTGTTGAAAACGAACCCAGGAAAGATTAAAAAGATCGGTTTATGATCAGAATAAGTACATCGAAAATATACAGCCTGTTTCCAGTCATTCGACAGGGTCAGGAATGGAATGAATAAAGCCCCATCTAGCGGCGACAGTAGGAATTGTGCCGGCTGCCGAAGCACTCCTCTGGGGCAATGATCGATGAATGACAAATGAAATGAAATATTGGACAGTGTTGCTGGAATGAATGATGATAGGGAAAAGCGAAGTATCCCGAGAAAAACCTGTCCCGCCTCCGTTTTGTCCAGCACGAATGTCACATGGAGTGACCGGGATTTGAACCACGGAACCCAGCTGTGAGAGGCCGGCGCGCTGCCGCCTGAGCAACGGAGGCTTCTTATAAGTACATTATGAACAGCAAAATCAATTGGTCTCACTTCCTTTTACACCCCACCGCCGTTAAGTTTATTTACCCCCCCCCAAAAAAAAATTAAAAGAAGGAGTGTTTCTTTATGTTTAAAGGAGATTCCAAACCCCAATGTTCACGTCTATTACCTTGAGTTTTGAGATATAAGTATCCCCATAAAAATAATTCGCTTTTTTTACTTCCTTTCACACTTCTCCCCCCCCCCCTTAAGTGAATTTTCCGGCAAAAAATACTTGTTTCTTTAATAGTAAAGGAATTCTAAATAGCAATTATCACGACTCTAACTTCTTCAGTTTTTGATTTATGTGTCCTCATGAAAGGAATTCAACTCCTTTCCACTCCCGCCCCCCAAGATGGTTTCCCCCATAAAACGCGTATTTCTTTGTTTTTAAAGGAGATCAAAATACCAATTTTCACGTCCGTAACAACTTTAGTTTTTATTAGATGTATGTATTCTCATACAATTAAGTCAATTAATTTTAGAATTCTTCCCCCCCACCCCCTTTCATTGGATTTTCCGAGAATACGCGTTTCTTTATTTTTAAAGGAGATCCCATATACAAATTTTTAGTTCTGTAATATATTCAGTTTCTGAGATATATGTATCCTCATTAAAGGCATTCAACCCACTATTCACCCTTTTACACCCCTCCTATTGGGATTTACAGAAAACGAAAAAATACTTATTCCTTTACTTTTAAAGGAGATTCTAAATACCAATTTTTACATCTGTAAACTTTTAAAGTTTTAAGATATAGACACATTCATTTTAAAAATTCACCCCCCTTTTCACCCCCCCCATTATCCGGATTTTTCAAAAACGAAAATATACGTGTTTCCTTATTTTTAAAGTGGATCCCCAATACCAATTTTCAGGTCTGTAATATCTTCAGGTTCTGAAATATAAGTAGCCTCGTTAAAGGCATTCAACCTCTTTTTCACCCTTTTCCACCCTTCCTATCGGAATTTTCCGAAAACAAAAAAAAACGTGTTTCTTTATTTTTAAAGGAGATTCAAAACACCATATTTTACATCTGTAAACTTTAAACGTTTTGAGATATAGATACACTAATTTTAAAAATTCACCCCCCTTTTCATCCCCATTATTTGGATTTTCCAAAAACAAAAAATACGTGTTTCTTTATTTTTAAAAGAGATCAAAGGTACCAATTTTCAGGTCTGTAATATCTTCAGTTTCTGAGATATATGTATTCTCTTTAAAGGCATTCAACCCATTTTTCACCCCTTTTCACCCCTCCTATTGGGATTTTCCGAAAACCAAAAAATACGTGTTCCTTTATTTTTAATGAAGATTCTAAATACCAATTTTTACATCTCTAAACTTTAAAACTTTTGAGATATAGATGAACTCATTTTAAAAATTCACCCCCCTTTCCACCCTCGCATTAATTGGATTTTCCAAAAACAAAAAAATGTGTGTTTCTTTATTTTTGAAAGCGATCAAAAGTACCAATTTTGAGGTCTGTAATATCTTCAGTTTCAGAGATATATGTATTCTCTTTAAAGGCATTCAACACATTTTTCACCCCTTTTCACCCCTCCTATTGGGATTTTCCAAAAACAAAAAATACGTGTTCCTTTATTTTTAATGAAGATTCTAAATACTAATTTTTACATCTCTAAACTTTAAAACTTTTGAGATATAGATGCACTCATTTTAAAAATTCACCCCCCTTTCACCCTCGCATTAATTGGATTTTCCAAAAACAAAAAAATATGTGTTTCTTTATTTTTCACAGCGATTAAAAGTACCAATTTTGAGGTCTGTAATATCTTCAGTTTCTGAGATATAAGTAGCGTATCCGGATTAAAGGCATTCAACCCCTTTTTCACCCTTTTTCACCCTTTTTCACCCCTCCTATTGGGATTGTCTGAAAACAAAGAAATACGTGTTTCCTTATTTTTAAAGAAGATTCTAAATACCAATTTTTACATCTGTAAACTTTTAAAGTTTTGAGATATAGACACACTCATTTTAAAATTTCACCCCCCTTTTCACCCCCTTAGCGACGGAATATCCAAAAATCCTCTCTTAGCGAGCACCTACATCTTAATATGAATATATCCCCAAAATTTCATTTCTTTATGTCCAGTAGTTTTGGCTCGGCGATGATGAATCAGTCAGTCAGTCAGTCAGTCAGGACAAGCTACTTTATATATATAGATTGTTTACCATTTCGAAGCATACATTTCAAACTCTTTAGGAAAATTATTTACAGGGTGTAATTCCATCATTTAACCGGCCCCTTAGGCCCTTTCCTCCTTTCATCATTTCATCTTCATCACGACGCGCAGATCGCCCATGGGAGTCAAATAAAAAGACCTGCACCTGGTGAGCCGAACATGTCCTCGGACACTCCCGGCACTAAAAGCCATACGCCATTTCATTTCATCAAGCAGTAGTCACAGTTTCCTTCCAGGTATTCCGATCGAAATGATGGAGAAGATTGTATGGTGCAGTTGCCCTTACTTGATGTAGCCGTATCCCTAGAGGTATGATATCTTTTTCTTTAGCTTGCCATTCGTAACACACTTTGCATGTATCTGTGTGATGGCCTTCGCGATCAGCACTGATGAACGCTTGACTGGGGGCTAAAAGCTCTCAGGAGGTCTATCCTCGTTTTGAGACATCTCATTGGAAATAAAAGTCGAATCATAGTCATACTTATCTTTTACGTTTCGTAGGAATTGTTCTTATAAATTTTTAAACGATTTAAATGTAGCTTTTAACTTCACTAATTGTTTTTAGAATTGCATAAATTTTTTTATATGTAACTTCATAATTGATTAAGTTATTATTCTCCTAACTAGTGAACAGTATTTAGCTAAATTATATTTTCACGTTACATCATTCACGAATATGTAAGAAAGAAAATTAGATGATAGTTAACTAACAGAAACTGAAGTGCTACAAAAAGTAAATCAAGTACCCAAATAATTCTATTGAACGAGAAATGGGACACTGTATAATTTTCTTGAAAGGTGAAATACTTATATAAAAAAATCGATATTTTGATGGACACTGTTTCTGAAGATGTTAATGTAGATCAGTGATGGGCTGGTCATTTAGTTTTTACTCGCAACATTTAACTGAGAAGTCAGGTCGCCGAAGCGAGAAGCCGTTCACTATGCCATCTGGTAGGGCAAACATGAAAGTGCAGGCAACGTTGATGGCGTCATATCTTGTGCAGTCTTCTTCTTTACCGAGATGTATGGCGACGCGCTCTTCTCGATGGTGACAGATCCTTTAGCTCTCATTGAACTAAAAGTTACTTACGTCATCCAGAGAATAATTAAAAGTGCATTACTTAACTTAGTCAACAAATCTTCGAATTTCCCCGTATAGTTACATATATTTTTGAACGTCTTCAATCAGCGGATTTATTTAGGCTAATTTATAAATACTTTTCTATATGTTAATGCACTAAGGTGGTATCGGTAAAAATAGATTTGTTGAGGAAAATTATTATTTGGAGTTTCCTCTTGCTGACTATGGCTATGGCATCTGCAAATGTCAGACATTTTGATTGATTTTGTTTCACCCGTTATTCCTCGCTGTATTCCTTTACCTTATTCCTCCCACTCCTTGATACTTTTGCCTAACACTATGTTGAACAAGACTGGTGAGAGCCCGTCTCATTCTCGGATACCTGTGTGTATCTGGAAGGGTTCCGAAATTTCTCCCATGAACTTGATCTTGGAGGTGGTGTCTGTAAGCGTCTGTTGTACAAGTGCTTTGGTTTTTCTGTCATTGCCATATTCTTCCAGTACGTCAAAGAGCGTCTGTCTGTCTATGGAGTCGTACGCTTTTTTTAAAGTCCACAAAGGTAACTACAAAGAGCACTAGGAAAGTTTTGCAATACACAAAAACGGTTGGCTGGACACCCATGTTATAGAATGGGATGAAAGGAGGGGTGAAAACCGGTCTAGAAGACAGAAAGGCGCGACCTCCACACCAGTTGTTACCAAGCAGTGGGACTGAAAGCAAGTTAAGATGTCAGTGTGGTGTAAAGGTGAATATCGCGCAATTATCGGGTACAACTTTTCCCGTGGATTAACTGTTGACCAGTGCCTGGAGGAAATGACTCCTGTGCTGGGGAAAGACTGTCCACATCGGACAAAATTTTCCGCTGGTACAAAGAGTTCCAGGGGGGAAATATTTGGGTAGAAGATGATCCTCTATCTGGGCGACCATCTGTATCAGTGACTGAGGAAAACATTGAAGCTGTGAGGAAAATTTTTCAGAAAGAGAGGGGATTGACATATCAGCAGGTAGAAAGGACACTCCATATCCCTGCACCGGCTATTCATCCAATTCTACACAACCATCTCCATGTTAGAAAGGTTTGTTCCCTTTGGGTGCCCCATTTACTTTCAGAAGAACAAGGGGCACATCGAGTGAAATGGTGCCGAAAAATGCTAGAAGTGTTTCAAAATGGGACTTCGCGTAACGTCAATAGCATCGTTACAGGTGACGAAACTTGGCTTTATTATTACGATGTCCCAACAAAATCCCAGAACAAGGTGTGGCTGTTTGAAGATGAGGGTACTCCTGTGACTGTGCGAAAGTCAAGGTCAGTGAAGAAAAGAATGATTGCAGTATTGTCCGACTAGCTGGCTGAACGGTCAGCGTACTGGCCTTCGGTTCAGAGGGTTCCGGGTTCGATTCCCGGCCGGGTCGGGGACTTTTAACCTTAATTGGTTAATTCCAATGGCACGGGGACTGGGTGTATCGTTGTCTTCATCCATCATTTCATCCTCATCACGACGCGCAGGTCGCCTACGGGGGTCAAATAGAAAAACCTGCACCTGGCGAGCCGAACCCGTCCTGGGACATCCCGGCACTAAAAGCCATACGACATTTCATTTCATTGCAGTATTCTTCACTAAACGGGGCATTCTGACTCGAGTTGTGGTAGAAACACAAAGAACAGTTACTGCGAAGTTAAGCACTAAGCTTGTGGTACTACGAGGACCTTTTGTTTTAATGGATCATTGCGCGTGTTTGTGGTATGGTGGGGGGGGATCGTTGGTGAGGGGTTATCCAAACGCAGGAGATAGAAATACGTTTCACAGTCCACATTCACGAATCAGTCAGTTCAAGGATTGTCTTTTATTTTAATAATAAATAATGATATTTGTTTAACGTCCCACTAACTACTTTTACGGTCTTCGGAGACCCTGAGGTGCCGGAATTTAGTCCCGCAGGAGTTCTTTTACGTGCCAGTAAATCTACCGACACGGCGCTGTCGTATTTGAGCACCTTCAAATACCACCGGACTGAGCCAGGATCGAACCTGCCAAGTTGGGGTTAGAAGGCCAGCGCCTTAACCGTCTGAGCCACTCAGCCCGGCTGTCTTTTCTTAAATGCTTATGCAACCTTTAAGTGACGCAGTCTTTACCTACTTTTATTCAGACATATTTATTTTCAGTTCCTTTTATTTACTATTTTCTTTACCAAAAAAATTCGGTTTATGGTGAAGAAAGAATAGGAAAGGGATAGAAGTGGGAATGAGGCGACCGTTGCCTTAAGTAAGGTACAGACCAGCATTTGTCAGGTGGGAAAATGGGAAACCACGTAAAACCATATTCAGGGCTGTCGAGAGTGGGGTTCGACCGCGCGGCGAACTCGCTCGGTGTCGGCACAGAGCCTACAGCGGTCTGCTCAATGCTTACCATCTCCATCCGACGCACAAGTGCTCTCATCGGAGAGGTTTTGGGATGCAATCCAGTGATTACAAATTGTATTCCACCAACATTCTGATGGGTGAGAGCAGTCCACGTTATCCCCTGACTGACATAAGAGGCGACTAAAAGGCGGACTCACTCACTTGTTTTCGGATTCTCATCTTCACGTTTCGTAATCGACCTCCCTTGGTCAACGCGTCTTCTTTCTCGACCCTATTACTTTTTCGAGGTTTTTGTGCCCATCGTGCGATTTTTGCCGATACCTTCATTTTTGAAAATGTCGGAGCAGTTCTTTTTTCCCCTCTGTTTAGTGTTAATATAGGATGGCCCCCAAGTTATAATCAACAATAATCATCACTACCATCAACATGCTGATAACGAATTTTTTCGACCAACTGGAGTCGAACTGGCTAACCACGGTGTCAGACGTAAGCCGCCACGTGGGCTTATAACTGAATGTGGCATTGGTTCCTACCACACACTTTTCAGCACGATGGTCGCCTGTACGGGTTGAGAGATGGGTGGAGCTAGAATAGAGAAGAAGGTAGTAACGATCATTATTGGTGCGAATAGACAGGATGGCACTTCGAATTACGAGATAATGACTAAGGAATAAACTCGTTGAAGCTGTTTGTATAAATTGGCTTCGTGCGTGAGGCCTTGTGAGACGAATAGAGAAGGATAGGTTACCTAGGATAATAATGGGCTCCAGCATAGACAGAACAGATAAAAATGTATGCGTCCTCATATGTAGGAACTTTTAGGGAGACTGTGGGAATATTTCGAGAACTTCGTAGGACATGGTAAAGGAATTCACAGCAAGTACACATTCTTTGGGTGTTCCCCAACTGGTAGACTTGCAGGGGATACTGCGCCTGACCGGGAGATAAAGAGTCCCGCTAAATAGAAAGAAAAATGAGGGGCATTCACACAAGAATGTTAACGCACAGGAACAGTGAGGAAATGAAACACATTCTAGGCCTTGTGAGTTCAATATATTATCTAATTATTATTGTTGTTATGGTCTTTTCCCTGGGTCACAGAGGGAAAAGTGGTTGAACGGGTACACAAAGCCAAACATTAGCTCCAAGAAATTCAGTTAAAATTTTAAAAATATTTATATTTTCTTTATTTTCCCCAGGTAACAAATTCACAGTGATAATCACAATAAACAATACAGTAGTTGAGCAACTAGCTCAGAATCCAACCATATAAATGGGAACACCCTACCTCTGAAATTAAAGCTCAATAGCTTTGAAATCTTTGCACCGAAATTACCTCGGGAGGAGGTAATACTGCGTGTAAAACACAAAACGCCAAGATACTAATACCATGAGAATCGCTGATAGATTGACTTACACTCAGTTTATATAGGGGGCTGGAAATACTTCCTGAACAAAATGACGTAATGTCTTCTCTCATTGACTCAAAGTTACTCGAGAAGACGGACTCAGTTGGTTGAAAAAGGAAAACAAAAATATTTGTCAGACACAAACAATAGAATGTCAAACCTCGAAACACCAATTTTCACCCAGATAGTTAAAGTTAATCATCACAAGAGGGCGCCAGAGACTTTTAGTCCAGTATTCAGAAATCATTAAGAGTTTCAGTCTCTTCTGAATCCAATAGAGTACAGTAACACTAAGGGTATTTTTAAACAGCCAGGAGTGTCAAACTATCGGCACAATAATTATTATTATTATTATGCAATTATGCAGGCTTATGGTATAGAGGTAACGTGCACGTCTCTCATTCCAAGGCCCTGGGTTCGTTTTCCGGGCAGCTCGAGGAGTAGACCCGCGATTACGTGATAAGTAATTTTTAAAGCGTTCCAGGAAGAAAGCGCACTGTGAGAATAACGAACGCTCCTGTCTGAAAATCGACGACGCTAAATTCAGACGGACGCCACCACAAAATATATCCAAGTTGAAAATAATTCACATCACTGGTTTAGGAATCAATGGTCGGATGTGAAAGTTGATTGTATCTCTTGTGTATCTTGCCAGACTCAAATGTTCGCCGGACGCACTCTCAGTGGGCAATATTCTTGACTGCCAGTTTAATATCCTGCAGAGACCGTAGTTTTATCGTATTAGTAAGGACGGTAATGGGTGGATTATGACGTCGTTAACGGCCTTGTTTCGCGCCTTCAGTGCACTAACAGACTCACAAATAAAAATATTATGTTTATTTTCTCTTGCTTCGAATATCCTCGTTCAATTTTACTTCGTCTCTTCCAGTAAAAGTATTCAACCTTACCATAGCTGTGAAATTTAATCTTCAAACACATTTTTCCATATCTTTTAATACCCGAATAATATTCACGACGGAATATGACAGCCAGTTTGATTTATTTAGAGCTAGGAGAGGGATTAACGAAAGAGATAATTCCATTTCTAGTTGTCCGTCACAGCATTTCACTGTGCGTGCGTAAGGGATAATTCCATTTCTAGTTGTCCGTCACAGCATTTCACTGCGCGTGCGTAAGGGATAATTCCATTTCTAGTTGTCCGTCACAGCATTTCACTGTGCGTGCGTAAGCGGCACATTTCCACAGAATTCAGTGAACCAACACGCGTGCATCTGTGAACGTAGGTCTTAAGGGGAGATAATGAAAGAAAATGCCAATTAATGTTTCCATGCCAACACATCCATTTTTTGACAATGCAGAGCCATTCCTCCTCTTATTTGGTAGAACTGTACAAAGAGTCTACCACTGTCTTCGAAAAGCCTGCAGTGTGATTGGCGATCAGAATGACACACATACGGTGTGATAAACCAAACGCTTCTTATTGCTGTGATTTTCTGGTGGGTAATACTGTAATGTTAGGTGACGATGTCAATTATTGGTTCACTGAAGCACATTTGAAACACTTAATTTTCACCCCCTGTCAAAACTGCATATTTCTTATTTTACTTTAATTTCAAATCTTTTTATCACTGGTAGAATATGCTTTAAATTCTGATCATTCCGGTAGAGTGAAATTGAATGATCCATACAAACGATGGCAGCGTGTGTCAACTTCAGGCTTTTCAGATGTCAAATATCGGTGACTGATTAGAAAATCTAGTTATTTATTAACTTAGCTTCAGGGGAGGAATGGAAACACTAAGGAATCATTATCAGTGATGTGTACATACTGTCGTTGGCTGAATATACTCGTATAACGAGAATAATTGTTTTTTCACTTCACATTTTGTGGAAATCCAGTGGAAGTATTGAGCCAGTAGTATGATAATGAATATTACAGTTTAGAGAAATTCAGTCACACAATTGGATTTTTTCTTTTCGGAGGAAAACTGCTATGGAGAATTTAGTGCTCCCTGAAATTGGTAGCACATCACTTGTTTGATAAATAAAATAGAATAGTACGTCAAATGTTACGCGCTGTTCTTCTTCTGTAGAGTTCTGTTTCATAGCCAAAGCCCACAATACGCTACGTGTGAATATATTACAGAATAAGAAGTGTGGATATGGTCGAACCAGTTTAGGTTGCAGTCAACTTGTCCAATGGCTGTGTTTCCAGACTGGACTGAATTCTTCATGTAACTGGATGAATATTTTTGTGCAAGTGCGAGTACTCAGTTTGTGACAAAGCTACTTTCGAAGAAATCACTTACCAAGGAAGAGTTGACATTCGGTGACAAATCGAGGTTGTACTGATAACGACCTTCTGCTTGTCTGGAGGCACACCCATATTACCTGTGAAGTTCTTCGGGAACGGAGACATTGCATACGTTAGTTGGTCACACCTAATGAATGGTGCAGGGATATGTGCTTTCCTGGGAGCAGGTCTCCCAAGTATACAGTTCGCAAGTGTATAACAAGAATACTTCAGCAACATTGACACACTTCTTGGCCTACGCGATCGCCTGCGCTGCCTTGGGCGCCATTTTCAACATACAAGGAGTTTACAAGATCTAGAGGGCCATGTTCAGAAAATATGAACACATATAGCTCAAGATGGCATGAGAAACTAGTATGCCTCCATGTTCGCTCATATCGCATGTTGTATCCACCCTAGACACAGGGCAACAGAGTTTCACCTCAGAATGCCTACAGTACATTATTGCTTCACACTGGTGTTTTAGTTACATTAATGTTAAAAAACCCATACCAAGTTTCATGCGACTCCGACAATTATTGCTCGGGGCAGGACTTCCTTTTGACAAGTACTGTAAGTCCGTTTCTCTTCAGCCTTTGAGATAGGTTCTCAGTATCATATTGAATTAAAATTATTGGCCCCGTGACTGTATATATACTTCAATATGAACCAAACACCATTAGCAAATACGTATATTTGTCCATTCGTTGATAAAATTCAGGAACCAAGCTCCATGGATGAATGTCCAGCGTAGAGGCCTTCGGTTCAGAGGATCTCGTGTACTATTTCCTGCCGGGTCGGGGATTTTAATTGGTTATGTTTCATTCCTCAGGCTCGGAAACTTGGTGTTCGTGTTTGTCTCCATATTCTCCTTTCCATACTGACACAACATATCACTGTGCCAGCAAACACACTATAGTGCATACATTTGGGGGACTAGGTTTGGCGTCATGTAAGGCATCCTGCCATTAAATTGAAATGAGTCCTCTTGAAGTGCCTATCGCAGAAAACTAGCAACATATCCGAAAGTAGAAGAATTAATGACAATAAGGGACACAACTGGTCCAATGGCAGAGCCCTGAAGAACACCAGTTTTAATAGGTGAAATGGGCTTTTCTTTCCTCTATACAAATATTCCCGTACTCCTTATTCAACAGTAATTTTGTCGATGGTCTTGCATTTTAATTTCAGAGTATAAAACTCTGTTGAACGACCAGACTACGAATAATATTGCTGACCTATTACAGAATTTTATCAAACATTTCGACAGAGAACTATGGAGGGAGTTATCTCTTTGGCCAGTCCCACTGCTACATTCCACGATAAACATAACAAAGGGATGGCTGGCAGTCATATTCCATCGCAAATGTCATTCGGGTATTAACCAGTCTGAAAATGAGTGCTGCACAATTACATTTCACGGCTATGGAAATGGTGAATGCTGTTAAAGGGTGCGCGAGATAAAACACACTATGTGACAGTGGATTTTCAAAACAAGACGTAGTACCGGCGAATATGTCCATAGTGCAGTACTTAAGTTTGATTCACGAGAGCGATCATTTTCTCCACTATTACCTGCTCATGAACTGCGAAGCATCGGGCATTGCTCAAGGTGTGATACTCAGACGTATAACTTACCACGATATAGAACTGAACATCATTTGCTAAATTGCTTATATATATGTAAAGACTGCAGAGTTGTGTATGACGAGGACATATTTTCCTGCATATTGATTTTTTTAAAGATTTTGCAGGATTGTAAATTAAATTAGATATAGGTTCAATGAGATTTAATTAGTACGAGAAGTTGTGACTGCCTTGAATTATTATATCCAATTCCTGAAGGACCAAATCTCCCAAAGTTTTTAATACAACAACATACGTCAAATTTGCTAACCAACCATTATGTAATTAATTCACAATTACATTTAAAATCTGTCCTCAGGGGAAATCACTAGCGGGGGAAGGCCGAAATGAATAAAAGTAAAATAAAGATTAATCAAATAAAATAATAAAATAAAATAAAATAATAAATAAATAAATAAATTAATTAATTAATTAATTAAATGAAATAAATATTCCGACCATTAAACTGACGTTCATAGACATTTTACCCTTGAATTATGAAGAGTTGGAACATTTCTCCTTTCCTGAGTGTTTCCGTTCTCCTGGAAATACATGAAGTCATTCATTTGTTGTCTGAGGAACAGAACAAAATTGGTTCCTCAGCTGGCTCGTCACCAAAATGCCCACGCTCATTAACTCCCTCCATATTTTTCGTTGAATTTACTGTTAGATTTGAGGTCCACATCATCATTCTTCGTTTCTTTTTCGATCGGAATTTTCCAGAGCATGTTTCCTTTTCTCTATCAAATGTCTTCCAGATTTCGTTTCCCAACCAGGATAGTATCGCTGAGTAGTACAAAATAAAGTCCTCTGTCTGTCTGTCTGTCTGTCTGTCTGTCTGTCTGTCTGTCTATCTGTCTATCTGTCTGTCTGTCTTCTGTCTAATCTGTCTGTCTGTCTGTCTGTCTGTCTGTCTGTCTGTCTGTCTGTCTGTCTGTCTGTCTGTCTGTCTGTCTGTCTGTCTGTCTGTCTGTCTGTCTGTCTGTCTGTCTGTCTGTCTGTCTGTCTGTCTGTCTTTCACGGTTTATCTTGAGAATCATTGCATAACTTTTGATCATTCTATAAAGCATTCCTCACCGAAGTTTTAAATACAGAAACATTCATCTATGACCAGAGGAAACCGAACAGTAACGATTTTAGTGATGCAAGTCGAAAGAGGAACGACCGTCCGTGCATCGTTTTAGATCTCGCTGGCTAAACCGTTAAAAATACATCATTCCACGGCGACAAAATTTGATCTCCATAAGAAGTTCTACAAACATTTTCCGGGGTAGCATATATCTATCTTTAACACACTGCCACTATAAGTGTTTTTATACTACAGCTTCAGAAATAAAGGAACATCAAGTTTAGAAACAAATTTTCAATTAGTCACTCAATCTTGTTCTACACAAACTGTTCATTCACATCAAGTAACAAATGCAGTCTAAAATGTCACTTACGGTATATCATTTTCATCCCTATTTTAGAAGATTTTGCTTTCCCGCGTACACTCCATTCTGAAATATGAAATTCAACGGATTAAGTAAAGGAAGCCAAAGAAGAAAACTGTCGTCCGTGCGTCTTTTTAGCTTACTCTCACTAAACCGTTAAAGGTAACGTTAATGACAGTAAGAATTTTTCAGCATATTGCGTTGTAAAGTATGCTACGGAGGGCATCCTTAACACTTAGCCCAATATAACGGGTTTTTTCTTATAGTTTGCAGCAAAAACGTCAAATTAACACAAAACTTTTAATTGATAAGTTAATCTTCATTAAAATAGTTTGTTCACCTCAAGTAAGTAATGCAAATTGAAATGCCATTTACCGTTTCATATGTCAACAGCTTCGGAGAACAGCCGATGTGTTGCGAGTTTCACTCGCCTCTTCTGTAGCACATCTGCGAGCATTTCATTCTACTGTCAGCTCGCAGTTTGCGTGCTAATTTTGAGGCTTTTCTTCATTCATTGTGTGACCACTTCATTCCGCCGGCTAGAATGGGGGATGTGTTTCCGTCAGTGAACATTTCGTTGCACTATACAATGACAGTGTTCTGGTAGTACGTAAGCTACACCCGCCAAAGTTATACAATGGGACGTGCATTTAAAAAGCTGTTTGATTAAAACTAGTATTAAAAGTGGCTGTAGTACAGGAGAAACAGTCTAAATACAGACAATCCCTATTATTCCTTCAGATTTGCTTTTTAATTTCAAACGAGTCCATTTCCCGGTAAGAATCTGCTTTACCATGACGATAAGAAAAGTGCAGGTTCAGGCAGCGTGGTTGAAGTTGATCTGGGTGGTGACTGCCTTTCTCATGGGCATCTTGACATGTCCGTTTCGTGTATTACACGAAAACGAAATATTTTTGTGTTCAATAGTGGTGGATAAACGGATTAATCCGTACACAAGAAACCTTGTACGTTCTCTGTTAAAAGTAGCATATCGCTATTGTCCCCGTGCGGAGCTGAGGAGAGTAGTTTAGTTATTACGACTATTATTTGGCACCATCTTCTGTGTCCAACTTGGTCTGTACAACCGGTTATAGAAGATAAAGAACGTATTTTAGATTCAGGAGGGCATCGCTATTGACATATCCAAGGCTTCTGATAGGGTAGATCATGGGAATGAGAGCTATTGGACTAGAAGAAACAGTGATTAAATTGGTGGATAAATGTTTAGCAACAGAACTCATGGAATCAGAGATGAAGAATTAGCGAATGATGTACCGATAAAGAACGATGTACTGCAAGGCACATTTATACGAGAACAATCTGGAATTACACATAAGGTATTTTGAGGATGATGTTGTAATATATCGAGTAAGAAATGTGAGCGACTGTAAAAAGAGTTCGAGAATAGAGATAAACAGAAAACAATGGTATAATCGTAATCAGAGTGGGTGGACAAAACAGATTGTAATTTTTATTATAGTGATGGAGGAGTCAAAGTGCCTCGTGGCGATCACTTTCTGTACGTATATTCTCGTTAAGAAGGTCGTAAATGTGAGGGTATTTAAGGGATGTAGTAAGGTTGTAAAGGAGAGGGCGTACCGGAGTATTATTGCAGTGTATGGGACTCGCACTAGGATTTCTTGGTTCGAAAAGTGGATAAGATGGCATAGAATGGCGTTAGAAGACGAATAAATTTGAGTGGAGCTTTGAGAATGAAGGAGAGGTGAAGGTAAACAATTTCTAATCACTGCATTGTGTGCCGAAAGCCTGGCTTCCATTCCAAACCTCTCGGCAGCACAGTCGATGATGATTCGTTCGCCGGAGAGACAGCAGTCCCCTTGGTATTATTCTGCAGGAGTAGGCTATATGCCGACACCGGGTCGCACAAAGTCGGAGGCGCAGGTCGCGCATAGAGCTCCACTTGCTCTATGTCCATCCTCCTTGCAGTGTTTCCCTCATGGAGTATACAGACTCCATTACCCTAGTCTACACGTCAGATTTTTAGACAGCAATAGATTAGGCTCCAAACTAATTTGGTCCAGTGTGTTTTCCGATATGTAGAGAGAGCAACATACGTAATTTCCAGCGGATCTGTTAGACAGTACCCCTAATGCTTATGCAAATATCTTAAGTGCAGGCTATTGTATACTTGCCATTGATGCTTTCACAGACCGTACTTGATACTGTATGGGCTTATGCCGTACACTTGTTACTCACGTTACAACCTTCTCTATAACTAAAATCATAACCTCCGTGTGTCTGTACATTGACCATTTTGGCGAAATTTTCGTTCAGTTATCAGTTTCAAGTGTAATAATAACAATCTGATTTTTTGTTAGCTTTAGTTTCCTGAAAGTCCTCATTTTACACCCTTCCCCACCTACCCCAAGGCAAGATTGAGGCATAATCTGCCAGACGAGCTAGAAAATTGAAATTTGGCAAAATATATGTCTCAGCCTGTAATCGATGGAAAATTCCAAGATCTTTAAATATTTTATATTTTACTCCCGATAAGTATCGGAATTTTCAGGCAATTTTAATGTTGGTGCTGACCTTCACTTCTACGTATTTCGTGGCTAAACGGTAAGTCGTATCACAAAACGGATCGCCCAATCCCGATTCAATTTGGAATGATATACAACTTTGATCCTATAATGTTTCGTCGTACCTCTATTCTTTATATGTTAGATTTGTCTCTATTTCTGGATTATACGTACATTTTGCTCTTTGTACACGTATAATTCGTAGTTCGAATCACTGATATGAAGGATATAATCATTTTATTCTACGCGGCCATTGGCCCACCCAGTTCCCATACGCCAGCCAAACTCTATGTTTGTAGCTGTCACCTGAATTTCACCCCATTCAACGTATCTAACTAAATTCTAACCATAAATAAATGAGGCAGGAGAAAATATCTAAAGACCAGCCATTTAGACCGCTAAATGTGGCGTTTTATGGTACAATCCGTTTGTTAGTATGATGTATCGTTTAGCAGCAGTTAATCTGTAAATGAAGGTTTGCAATATTGTAAATATGCATGTAATTCGTATGTCGATCTATATATATTCATTAAAGTCGATCTGTAGCGATGTAGAAAGGGTGTGTTTGCCACTGTAATTATTTTTTTTAGATCGATAGTGACTCTCAGCAGAAGGGTGTATTATATTGTAATAATTACTCTCCATATCGATTCTAACTGGCAGTAGGAATGGGATGCATCTCCAACTCCTCTGTAACTAGCGTTAGTAAGGAGGGACTACCATTTTATTGAATCATTCCGTTCTCTATTTGACTGGGAGAAGTCAAGGGTGCATGCAATTTTGTTCAGAAGGCCTCTAGCCGATTGTGTTTAGGAGTAGGCAAGTGTGCCACTATAAGCAAGCCTACCCATCTAAAATGTGACTGGCATTAGGCATAGTGGCCTTGCTATTATAATGGAAACTCACCAACTCGGTGTGACTATCATTAAGAAAAGGGGGCTGTCATTATAATGATAACAGCACAACGCAGTTTTTACTGGCAGTAGGGAAGGTACCTGCTATTATATTAAAACCTTCTCTTTTGCAATCTGTCTGGAATTAGGAAATGGCGCCTGCCATTTTAACGAATACTCCCCAAATCGATTGCGACCGCGCAGTAGGTAATGGGCCACCCCACACAGTCCAGGTGAGGATCTCTCCTCTAACAGGTTATGGACCACCGGTGAATTGTATAGTCCTAGTCGCCTGAGCACAAGGAGGGCCATGACTCAGAATATGTCCGAGATGCCCACTCCCATTCCATAACAACTGGTATCCCGACTCTCAGAACCACTTACTTGGCCACTCAGCCGTGGTTCGTGGTTCACGAACTAGGACGTGACTACAGTAACCCACACCATGAACCAGATTAACTATTCTTTCCTCGAAAAATGCGTTCGCTGATTTTTCTTCTCAGTCTTGAATTACATTCTCTCTTTTTCTCAGCGTCGGCACTAACAATTTAAAAGTTCGTTCACGGCCACCATGATTGTATCTGTATCGTATAACCTTATATTTCTCTGACGTTTCCGTAACTTCCAATGCGTACCATTTAATTTCATTCGCGGTAATCGTAAACAACTTGACTTCGTGCATTAACAC
The DNA here is from genome assembly GCF_040414725.1 of Anabrus simplex. Lineage (NCBI taxonomy): Eukaryota > Metazoa > Arthropoda > Insecta > Orthoptera > Tettigoniidae > Anabrus > Anabrus simplex. Next base: position 160,431,466 of record NC_090269.1, on the reverse strand, counting down.
TAAGGACAATGCAACGACACACATGTTCATATAGATCCTTATTGACTATATAACTTGAAAGTATATAGATAAACCACCTAATCGATCACGATATAATCAATTTTCTTGGTTTATATGAAATGAAACGGCATATGGCTTTTAGTGCCGGGAGTGTCCGAGGACACGTTCCGCTCGTCAGGTGTAGGTCCTTTGAACTGACACCTATAGGCGACCTGCGCGTCCTGATGAGGATGAAGTGGTGATGAAGACCCAGCCACCATGCCAGCGAAATTAACCAGTGATGATTAAAATTCCAGATCCTGCCGGGAATCGATCCCGGGACCTCTTTTTGAAAAGGCCAGCACGCTATCCATTTAGTCATGGAGCCTGACTTTAGTGTATGTAATCAATATTATCAATGCTTTTAGATTATAATGTGTACCGATCAGGTGGTTCATCTATGTATAATTTATTAAAAGAAATGTACGACACATTTCCAAATTCTTTAATTTAATAAAATTCTAGATAAATACTTGATGGGGAATCTGTCACATCGTCCTGAATGCACTTCAATGATGATTGATTGATTCATTGATTGATTGATTGATTGATTGATTGATTGCTTGCTTGCTTGCTTGCTTGCTTGCTTGATTGATTGATTGATTGATTGATTGATTGATTGATTGATTGATTGATTGATTGATTGATTGATTGATTGATTGATTTACATTTATCAGGTTTTGTTAGGTCTGGCGAAAGACAAGACCATTGGTCTACTTTGTTTCCGTGACCTATTTCCCACTAAAAATTGGGCTTCGAAATATATCGCTTTAACGGGGGAAAGGCTTAATTCGTGACTGATTTAACAGACGATGAATTTGACTTCATAGCTATTTATTATAAATACCCCAGCAAAGGACGTGCCACTTTCGAACTGGACGTGTTTCTTATTTTCACAGAATCCAGTGACCAGACATGACGTGACGTCCATCGGGGACAATAAAGAACCTGCCTTCGTCACAGACGACCAATATCACCACTATCAGCTGTTTATCTAGTCTATCCTTCAATTTGTCACCATTTTAAAAATGAAGGTATCGACTAAGGAAAGGCAAGGACCACAAAGGGCGTGAATCCAGGCATAGGGAATCTGACACCGTCGGGAGCAAGTATGAATGCGACGAGTCTGCTACATGTCTCCGTTTTAATACGAGTATATACGGTAAGTGTGAGTTACGTGCGTGGTCTTTGGCAGGCCTACAGAAAGGACCTCGGCTCACTGCTTCTTCAGGTATCTCTTAACCTGATTTTATATGCCTTTACTATGCCGCTACTAGTATAGGCAAGTAAATTGTTTGTTAGCCAATTCACACCTCCACCACTTTCCACCTTTACCAGAAAGAATATCACTTTAACCTCCAGCAAGGAAATTACAACTTGTGAATGTTATGTTCAGCAACTGTAAAACGATTTTAGTTAATATTAGGGAGATTCAATGGCGTTGTGCATGACTGAGTCCTATTTGAGCTGACTAAAACGCTGAGATGCGCTTGTTACGAATAGAATTGGGTCAACGGACACGTATCAGTATAAAAACAGGTGGATTTCCCTCACTAGCAGATAAAATGCTTTCTATGTCCACAAAATGTAATCTGCGATGGAACTAGCCACATGGAACGGCATAAAAGTACTAAAGCGACAACAAACATTGAAGCAGGAACGTGTTTTGACGTCACTACAATCAGAGTTCGACATTCTACTTGAGGTGGATCTCCGCATAGCATAGCGAACATGCCTAGAACATGGTATTTTATTCTACAAATTAAAAAGTTATTTTCGGTGGTCTGAAAGGCTCTGCAGTAGCAGTCTGGCTTACGAGAGCTTCAGACTGTGCTGAAACACCGCAACCTTTTGGAGGCAGGAGTATAGTGAGTATGCTATCGAAGACACTACTATTGGGCCTTTCTTTTCATATCCTTATGCATAAAAGATTAACATAGGTCCCGATAACTCCTCCTTTGTGCGCAACGTCCTCGTAAATCGGTGTGGATAGGGTATAACTGTCTAAGGGTAGAGAATGACAGAAATCAGATGACTTCTTCGTATAATTGCCCCACGTATAAAGAGAGAGACCGTATTTATTTAACATTTTAGCTTGGATTACAATATTTTCCTTTTGCTTGTGCAAACAGAATAAAACATTAACTATCTACAGCACAATTGTTGCATTATTGAAATTAATAACCATCCCGTATGTATTTGTAAATTAAAAACTTTCAGTGCCGCTAATGTGCATAATTAAACCGTATTATTATTTATTATGTAGCGTATGGCATACAAATACATTATTACAAATGAACAACAATAACCAATGAACAAAACTACAAACAAATATCTAGCTCAACACATTTTGAGGTTGCCATCAAGAAGTCTTCATATGGCCCTCCGTATGCTCTGATGCTGCATTCCTCCCTGATGTGTTTAATAGTTTGTCGCGGTGCACCACAGTCGCATACCGGCGAGGAGAGCATTCGCCATTTAAAAAGTGAATCCCCACATCTTCCGTGTCCAGTCCTGAGTCGGTTGAGCATTGACCATACCTTGCGAGGTTGATCAAACCCTGGAACCGTGTTATCGATGCATGGCATTTTCGGTCATGTAGCTGGTGCATTTTGCATCCATTCTTCCCTCCAGGAATCGGTGATGTTGAACCCGATGTGATTGATCTCGGCTGCAAGAGGTGGATGTCTCGAACGAAGTCGTTTGATTTTGAGGTCTGAGATATCAGAGTGTACCGGTAGTCCAGGGTTTGCTAGGATCTTGTTGTATTCTCTGATCAAAGCTACTTTCCTTCGCAGGTTAGGGGGTGGTATGTAACTTAGGACAGGCAGCCAGATGGTGGCAGTAGACCTGATTGTTCCTGTAATAATGCGCATAGTACTATTTAGTTGGACATCAACTTTTTTAGTATGGGCGCTGTTCAACCATACTGGTGCGCAGTACTCCGCCGCAGAATATACCAAGCTCAACGCAGACGTCCGCAGAGTTGTGGCGGATGATCCCCACGTGGTTCACAAAGCTTTTGTATGATGCTGTTTCTCGTTCTCAGTTTCGCAGCAGTTTTTGTGAGATGTGATTTAAACGACAGGGTCCTGTCTAGCGTGACTCCCAGATATGTTGATTCCTTATTGTGGGTAAGTTGTGTACCATCAAAGTAGACTTCCATAGTCCTATTGGATTGTCTGTTGTTGAGATGGAAGCAAGTCACCTCTGATTTTGATACATTAAGTCGAAGCCTCCATTTACGAAAATACTCTGCAAGCACAGACAAAGCAGATGTTAGAGTTTCTTCCATGGGTTCGAAGTGAGTGTGCCTAGTTGCAATGGCCCAATAATCAGCATATTCAAAATTTTTGCTGACAGTTTCTGGCATATCAGCAATGTAAAGGCTAAAGAGCAGTGGGGCTAGAACAGAACCTTGAGGGAGACCATTTTGGAGGAATTTCTGGCTACTGGTTTTGTTTCCCATAATAACTTGAAATCCTCTGTTTCCAATCTTGTTATCAATAAGCTTCGTAATTTGTTGGCATGGAATGATCTTCATCAGCTTGTAGAGTAGGCCTTGCCGCCAGACGGTATCATAGGCTGCTGATAAATCAATGAAAGCCACAGATGTTTTCATCTTCTTCTGAAAGCCTCCTTCAACATGTGACGTGAGTGCCAAAACTTGATCTGCGCAACTTCGGTTGGGACGAAAGCTACCTTGTTCTACAGGGATCGCCGAAAGTATCGTTTGTCCAATCCTATTAATCAGTACTCGTTCCAAGAGTTTATATATAACACTAAGTAATGCAATTCGACGGTAGCTTTGCACAAGATCTGCACGTTTTCGTGGTTTAAGGAGAGCAATTATCTTGACACGTTTAAGCTCTTGAGGTATATTTCCTGTTTTTAGCATTGAGGCGAAGAGTTTTGCTAGCCACGTCCTCATATATTTTCCAGATTTGATGAGAAACTCGGGGAGTATGCCATCAAAGCCAGGAGCTTTACCGGGTTTTATATCCTTTATAGGAGCTGCATCCTCTTCGGGGGTGATGTCGTGTGAATATTCTGTCGTAGAGCCAGCTCTAGCTTTTAGTTTTTTTAGTTCCTGTTTAATATTGGTGTAGTCGCACGATGATTTATTCCTTTAGAAGTTTTAACAATATGTGAAGCAATGTTGTTGGGTGTTACGAGACTATCTTCTCGTACGATACGACTAGCTCCTCCTAATTTTCGTAGCAGAGACCATGCTTTTCGGATAGATACGTTGAAATCGATTTTCTGAGTTTCATGTTTAAATAATTAAAATGAAAAACTGTTATTAGTTTATAAAACAAACGGAGTGAAATTATTATTGCTACTGATTGTGATGCTTACTTCACATTGGCAGCGATCTCTAGGATTTTTGGGCACTCTTTTCACTCACCAAATATCAGTGTTTGTGTTGTGCACAGTCAGAGATTATTTTAAATTCAGGAGTTTGCTGGAACATGATTGTGGTTTCTCCATTTTCTTCTCCACCAAATTAATATTATTACGTCCTGGGAGTGTCCTTAATCCGTGATATAGAGCTCTTCTGTATTTCCTGGAAGGGGTGATTGAGTGAGTTAGCTGGGGAGATTCATACCGTCCTGAGGACATATGCCGGCCCTTCTTTTCATTGTGCTCTTCGTCTCATTTCCCAATTGGCCTTCTTGAACGTGATACGGGAATACTCAATTTTAGTCTCATCGCGAAGATTCCAGTACTTCGTCAGCAGGGATATGAAAAGAATGCTCGCCGCAAACAAGTTGTTGTTGTGTTGGAGTTGGACAGCGGTCGTTGTTGTATAAGTACTGAAGGAGCACGATGAAGAGTAAAGTGGGTCGTTTCTTTTAGTGATGCAGAGTGTTTCACTGTGTGGATCGCCCAGGAGAAGTGATTGTGTGAGTGACGGACTTGTCTGGAGTCGAGCCAAGGAACAGGCATTATTGCTAATAGAACGTGTGATCGAATCTGTGCGTGAAGCTGGAGAGTGGAGTAACTGAGCGTGCGAAGCGAAGCGAAATGCGAGATATGAATCAAGAAACGATTCCCGTACCAGGTAAATACCAGAGCTGGTGACTTGCTGTGAGGAGAGCAAGACACTAATTGGTGAACTATTATCATTCATTCTCAGATATAACTGTGGGCATCCTACATGAAAGTGAATCGGTAAAACAGACAAGGTTTTATTCGTAATAATATTAACCATAATAATAATAATAATAATAATAATAATAATAATAATAATAATTGTACCGGGCGGTACACCTCCACACCGTTTATTTAAAAGTTGCGCCAGTTGAAACTCCTCTTCTGGAGGAAGTCTGAACTTTATCTACGGTCTTAATTTCCAAATTTCTCAGAAGATGTCACTACCTGGAAAATTTTGAGTTTGTGAACTGTGTCATTTTCGACGTACTTTGTCTTGCTTGTATTAAGAAGTGTGAACTTTCTCTTCTAGAGGACACTACTGAAGATCAACAATAGTGCACCCTAGTGCGGAGTCAAAGAACTATTTTGGTGGAGAAATTTTAATTTCAGGAGTTTGTTCTTTGTTAAATTTCTTTCTGTCATTGTTTAAGTTGGCAATATTTACCCCTTTCTTCCCCTTGTTTTGAATGTATCCAATCACGAATTTTTTCAATTAATTTCTGACCAATCTGGTGTATCTTTCCCCAACTTGAATCTGTTGCGGGGTCCTACCCAATAAAATCTTTGTGGGAGGGTGTTTTCTTTCCCCTAACGCCTAGAACTTTCTGCGAGAGTATTTAAACTGCTGATTTTAGGGTCTCCGAGCCACTTCTGTTCCATCTTTCTGTGTATTAAGTACATAGCTGGAGGCGGGAAGCGCCTCTTTCCTCGGCAGCGGTCAACAATAAGGTAATGGCCGATTAATAAATTTTTTCTTTGCCAGCTCAGCAGTTTAACTTTCGGGGCAGGTTCTAAGCATTCCCCTATGTAATCTTTTCCTAAAATGTAACTTCTCTTTTCTTCTATTCTCTTGTAAAGCGACATACTGGGATAGAGAGTGTTAACCCTCTCGAGCTCCCACTCACATTGTTTGAGGTGAACTTATTTTTCGCAACCTATTCTTCAGTAATGTATGTTAGTAGTTTCTTAAGTCACCTCTGTAGTATGGGATTAGCCCTTGCATCAGTGGCCTTAGAGCCAAAATAGGTCTTAAAGACAAAGTGTATTAGGAGTGCAAGTTCGCCTCCTCTCAAATTGTGATTTTAGAGGTCATGTATTAACTTTCTTGTCATTTAACAGACCTCAGTAGATTGGGTATTTTGCTCCTGTGTATATGTCCTTTGAGGACGGCTTAAAGGTGGAGTTCGGAGTGGCCTATGATAGGCTTGTATTTTAAGGGGAAGTTGCCCTTTTTGAAAATTGTGTTTCTGCCTCAAGGAGGCTTTTGGATGTAATTGGAAGCCGGTGTTTCTGGCATGTTTGGGGGTTTTCGGCCCCTTTGTTGTATGGTGTTCATTGTAAGGTTGGGCTCATGGCTCAAGAATTATGTTTCTGACTTTTTGAAGCCCCAAATGGGGTACCTATGTAAATGTAATTGTCAATCGTGTTTCGGCTACTAAGTACCTGTTCTATTTGTTGTTACCTAAATTTGAAAAGAAAATATAACCTTGCTAAATTTTAAAATTAATTTCACTTTAGTAGCTTGAGACCCCTTCACCACCCAGCACCTTCTTTCATGCATAACTACCACAAAACACGGTAACAATAATAATAATAATAATAATAATAATAATAATAATAATAATAATAATAATAATAATTGTGAGGAAAGCAACGGGAAACTACATCACTCCTCATTTCCCTAGTACGCCTCTTCAGTGATGCGTAGGCCATGTATGACCGCTGATGGCAGAGCTGTTGAGGATCCTACCAGCGGCATCGCTGACGGACTGAACATACATAGTGATAATAATAATAATAATAATAATAATAATAATAATAATAATAATAATAATCATAATAATAATGTATGCCCTCCGAAGAAGTCTGGAGCAGGTAGTTGTCTAGTGGACGCATTTCTAATGATGAAGACGGTACACAAACCCAGCCACCGAGCAATCGGAATTAACCAATGAAGGTTGGGGGGGTCGGTCCTGCCGGGAATCGATCCTGGAACCTCTTCAGCTGAAAGGCATCACGCTAACCATTTGGCTATGGATTCGGACTTTCGTAACAATATAGACTGTGCAATGGAACATCACATTTCCCGATCGTTTAGAGCAGGAACTTTGGCTTTGTTCGTCGTGACTTAACGTTTATCCAGTCATTTCTGACCATGATGCGCCCTTTCCTTAGTCCACGCCTTGTCTATTTTAAACGTATTTTTTTCTTGCACACTGGTGTTCTTTGAGTTTCATCTTAAGAGGGATGCGCTCCCGAATATTTTCGGACGCTTCTTTGGTTTACTTTATCAGGAACTAGATAAAGATCTCATTAGCCTCATGCGTGATATATGACCATAAAATACAATTCTCCTTTTCCCCATCATGTCACATTTCTTCCACGGCGGAGTTTTGTGTGACGTTGCGCCGTTCTTTATATTAACCGTTTTTAATGACTGCGCGCAAGATTCTTCTCAGAATCTTTCTTCGTTTGACTTTTGCTTTCCATTGCAAGTCCGTCTGCAGCATACAGGTCAGATGACTGCGCAGTAATGTCTAAGCTTGTCATTTAGAAGTCCTGATTTTTTGTTCGTTAACCGATATGCTTTTCAATTTCTGTCATTCCTTCTCGGAGATGTTCGTCTCTACCATACACTCGTTAAGGTGTAACTGTACTCTTGCCATTTCGCTGTCTACGTGCCAGCTTGATGTTAGTCTCATTCTCATTCGTAATGTCGTCGAATACTCGTGATACCAAATATTCCAATACTTTTAATGCCATGCCTTAACAAAAAGCATTATTTTTTCTGAATATAAGGAATAAAGTTGTTCTTTCACTAAATAACAGAATGTTTCACTTGCATGTTTTATAAACAAATATTTACCCCTTCACGAATCATTAATATTCTCTGCGTTTCTGATGCGACATGTTTCACTTTTGCTAACCAGATTGAATTTCTCAAGTACAATCACTTGAAGAAACCAAACACGAAGACAAGGTAGAGGAATTGTGAATGTGTTTTACCTCCAAACTACGGCGATGTGTTCTAGAACCACTGCTGTCAATATTTCCTAGGCGATCGATCATAAGTTCAACGCGCTGTCGGCTAATTAGCTAGCGCCGCGCGTGCAGTAATGAATGCGCGTAGGTGAGGGCGCCAAGCGGAAACACTTGAACAGAAAAACTTGTTGCAGCACCTTACTTCCTTGGCATCCTCCAGAAATCACTCGTACATTTACTCTGCTACACAAACGATCAAGAATAAGTTGTTGGGCACAGAAGACAAGGGAGAGTCCACATCCACAGTGTAGCGGATAGTGTCTGTGATAGAGAACACTTAAATATCTTTCGTAAAGAAAATATATACAGCACAGATGGAATGAAACCATATTTATTTACCCATGAATATGCAGATGTAGGTTTGGGTACATTAGTAGTGTGCGGTGTTGTGCTCCTCCTCGTAGTGGAAGTGGCTCGGTCCTTGAATCACGCATGAAGGAGAGAAAGGCTGACACCACCAAGTACGATCGACTCGCTCTCGCAGAAACGTATAGACGACGAACACTGCTTGCAATGAAATAGAGGATAAACCCGAGCCCACTTTGTGTTATTACAATACAATCCGCCGGCAGGATGTGTTACGTTCAGTGGCTACCAAGGTAAGAGTATTCATTGTATCAGATATGAAATTGAATTTATATTGTGTATAAAATTAAGCACGTTTCTATGAAACAATGTAGTAATACGACAATGAGGCATGGGCCCTTTTAGCCAACACCACTACAGCGCTGACGGGTGTTGGCCTATGAAGTGAACTCTGCTCAGCCCGAGAATCTACAAGTTACTAGGTAACAAATGTTCAGGGCGAACAATCCCATCGCTAGTAATTTCTGGTTTTGCAGGCCGTGGTCGCCATATCGCCGTCAGATCGCTAGTAATTTTTTCTTCACGTACGCTGAGTAGACCTCCAACCGACCCCCCACGTCCAGGTGAAACTCCCTGACCCCTGACCGGTAATCGAACGCGTGGCCTCGTGGGAATATCGAACCATTAGCTATTATTATTATTATTATTATTATTATTATTATTATTATTATTATTATTATTATTATTATTATTATTCGCGCATGGACCCTGTCGGATCAAGCATTACATTTATGATTCGCTTTTCTAACAGACCATATTGTAATGTGTGGCTTTTTCCTTTCCTCTGACCACTCAGTCCCCGATCTTTTAGGGACTTAATTCTCTGGCTTTACTATCTAACTAATTTACCTTGTGACGGTAAATGTTTCTGTCCAGTATTTCTGATGGTTCTATCTGGGCCTTTCCATATCATTTTTAACATCTTGTATCCATGGTACGTTCTTCAGTTTTTCAGTATATATCAAAATCTTGTGGGTCAGCCTTGAAGACGATAGTCTGTGAACGTGTCCATAGAATTTCAGTCTTCGTTTCCTGACGTCTGCGGCAAGGTTAGACAGTATTTCCGTAGCTTTGAATGATTTGAGTCTATACCCTTCTTCTTTTTTCTCTGGGCCCAGATTTTTCCTCAAGATCTTCCTTTCCTCCTTCAAGATGTTTTCCAGATAACTTTTATAATTAAGTACCTAGATTTTACTTGCATACAGCACTTCAGGTTTATCACCGTATTATAATGTTTGATTTGTGTATGTATGCATTTCTTGTTGTAGATGTCACGGGTTCTTCAAAATGCTCCTTTGAGTTTTTTAAATCGTACTTCCTTTATCAACACCCTTGGTTCTAGGATCTCACCGAGAGTATGGAACTCGTTTGATCTGCCCATATTTTGTTTGTAATTCCTGAATGTCGAATTTAGTACAAATAAACTTGATCTTCTCGAATGAGATTTGTAGTTCAGTTTTCTCAGCGCATCCCTTAAGGACTTCAATCTATTTGATCGCTGAAATATCACTGTCTGTTAGTATCGCCACGTCGTCTGCAAAAGCTAAACAACCGAGCTTTATGTCATCGTTCTTTCGGCCAAGTCGAATGGGTTTCCAGTGCTTCTAAACTTTCAGTTCCTTCTCCCATTCTCGAATGACTTTGTCTAGAACAAGGTTGAAAAGCAGTGGTGACAATCCGTCACCCTGTCGCACACCGGTCTTAATGGCAAAGGGCTCCGATACTTCAACCATGAATTTCACTTTTGAATTCGTGTCCGTGAATGTTTCCCTGATGAGTCTTAATGATTTTGGGCCAATCCCTTGTTCTTCTAGGATGTTAAAACGAGACTGTCGATCGACGAAATCGTACGCTTTCTTGAAATCAACGAAACTACAAATAATCGGAGAGTTTCGGGTTGCACTATATTTCAATATCGTCTTCATGTTAAAAATTTGTTCAACACAGGACCGCCCAGGTCGGAATCCGGCTTTATATTCTCCAATTTTGTGTTCAAGCTATTCTTGTACTCTTTGAAGAAGATCCGGCGGAGAGAATCTTGTAGGTGACTAGAACGAGAGAAATCTCTCTCTAGTTAATTACATCGGTTTTGTCACCTTTCTTGTGTACCGGATGACAAGTGCACATTTACATTCTCCAGGTAGCTTTTCGTTTTTATCCAGATGACCATGATTATTAGTGTGAGCGCCTCAAGTGTATTTGGGCCTATTTTCTAAAAGAGTTCTTCAACTGTGCCGCCTTCTCCAGACGCCCTGTTATTTTTGAGTCTGAAGTTGTGTCTCTGGATTTTTCTTTCGTAGGTGGTGGAGATTCAGTGTTTACGTATAGAGGAGTTTCTTTGGGCCATCGTAATGTTGTCTCCTGGCAATTGAGTAATTCAGAGAAATACGTATCAACTCCTTACAATTATCCTTCTTAGACAGCGCGAGTTTTCCGTCTTGTTTTCGGAAGCATAAATTCTGTAGGGTGTATCGACGGATTCTTCCTGCGAATGTCCTGTAGAAGTCTTGCATATTGTGATCTCGGAAATCTTTTTCTATAGATTCCAGTTGGTCCTTCATGTATCTCCTCTTCGTTTGCCTGATTACTTTTGGCACTTCCTTCCTTGTCTGAAGATAATGTTGTTGAGTCTCGAGTGACTTCTTACAGTTATATTTCTGAAAGGCTGTCCTCCAATTATCCAGTGCTTCTTCACATGCAGAGTCCCACCACGGGTGTTTCGTATTCTTCTTCAATGGAATCGTCTCTTTAGCTCTTGTGATGATCTTGTCATGGAACTGTTGCCAGGTGTCCGCCTTTTCCTTTTCCCATTCTTCTTTTATATTTTTCGTGTCGAACTTCTGAAGATGATATTTCTTGTAGTGGATTCCCTTCGGGGTAAATTACACTTTGATACGCACTGAATAGTGGTCAGAATCACTATTAGCTCCTCTTCGAACTTCGCACATCATGAATTTATTTCTGTAAAGGATGTGTGATGGCTACATGGTCGATCTGATATTTTCCAAGAGATTGTAAAGGTGATCTCCAGGTCTTCCGTTTTTGAGAGTGCTTCCTTAGAGAGGTGGACATTACCGTCAGGTTGTTCTGTTGACACAGCTCAATAAGTCTCATGGCATTCTTGTTGGTGAATTTTTGAGCTGGGTATTTGCCTACGGTCTTTTAGTATTCTTTTTCTCTACCAATCTGAGCATTGAAATCACCTAGCAATATCTCTGTATCTCCTCTGGGGACTTTTGCCAAGATTTCTTCGATATTAGACCAGAATTGTTCTATTTTCTGCAGGTCCTTCTTATTTTCAATGTTCGTGGGGGCATGTATATTGATTAGTGTGTATTTTTTGTTCGCACGTTGTACGCACATAGTAATTACTCTATTTTTTTATTTATTTAATTAATTATTAGATACAGCCTATGGAGGGCCATTTTACACTAATAATAATAATTAGTTTAAATACGTATAAAAGATAACAAACGTATAAACAACAATATTAAGTAACAACAATAAATTAAGAATTTTAACAGTAACAATGTAACAACAATGACAACGGTAACTGGCAAGTGTCGGTTACTGAAATTAGAAAGAAAAAGGTTGGAGGGACGAATGAAAGTGAAAACCTGGGGAGGACTTAAAGGAATCTTCTAATTTTTTGTTTGAAGGATGCGAAAGTTGTGAATATGTAAGTATCGGGTAGTGAGTTACCAAGAGTAGGGAGACGGTGGAAGATAGAGCGTTGTTGTAAAGTTAGGCGCGGATGGGACACATGATGAGTGCGCCGGTTGCGTGCAGGGCGGGGAGGAACGTGTATAGGGAAGTACGCCGGAAGAGTATTACATTTGGTGTAGCCATTGATTATTTTGTGAAAGTAACATAGATCAGAGAACTGTAAACGGCTTCTCAGGTCAAGTATACCCAGATTGTTCATAATGTAAGATTTAGTTTTGTTCTTAAAAACAGGATTGCGAGTCTCAAGAACGAAAGTGAAAAAGTTAAAAATACTATTTAGTTGAGATATGTTTGTGATAGCAGATGAGGACCAAATAGGGGAACAAAAGTCAATAAAGGGGAGAACATAGGAGACAAAGTATAATTTTAAGGCGTTAATATCATTAATTTTAGTAAACCTGTAAAGAATGCTTAGAGTACGCATAGCACGGGATTTTATGGAGTGAATGTGAGCAGAGAAATTTAGTTTACAGTATATTATAACACCTAGATCTCTTACCTGAGAAGCCGATTGCAATGTATTTCCCTGGATGGTATATGCAGTGTTCATTCTTTGCTTTAACAATGAAAAGGAGATTGTATTGCACTTCTTAACATTGGGAGAAAGATTCCATTTCTTAAACCAGTCACCACACGAATTGAGAACAGTCTGTAATTCATCACAATCATCAGGCGTAGACACTTCTCTTAGGATGTTTAGGTCGTCAGCGTACAAGAGGAGGGAACACTGACTATTTTGGGTGCAAAGAATTATGTCATCGATATAGAGAACAAAGAGTAGGGGTCCCAGTATACTGCCCTGAGATACACGTGATAACACAGGTAACCATGATGAGGCAGATTCAGGGAGTACCACTCTTTGTTTTCTGCCGGAGAGGAAACTTGTTATCAATGACAAGACGGGGCCATGGATATTAAATCTGGTAGCGAGCTTATGAAGAAGAAGTGCATGATCCACTGAGTCGAATGCCTTGGCCAGATCTATATAGATTACATCTAACTGAGATTTATTTTCCATTGCTGTATTGATGTGGTGATGGAGAACAGTGAGGTTAGTGAGGCATGATTTTCCGGGAGTGAATCCGTGTTCTTCTTCAGAGAGGTATGGCTGTGTGAAAAAGAGGAGTCAGCTGTGGATTATTCTTTCAAGGATAGAGGATAGTATTGGAACGATAGATATTGGGGTATGATGAGATATCATGTTTGTTGCCAGATTTGAAAATAGGTGTGATATCAGCTTGTTTCCAGCTGTCGGGGAATGTACCAGTAGCCATACACAGGTTTAAAATTGTAGATAACGGTGCACAGAGAGATGCAGAAGTTTTTTTGAGGAATATAGGGCTAATATCATTGAGCCCGGTGGAGCGGTTTGTTGGGAGACTACTGAGAATATTTTAACTTGTTAGGGGTCGTTGATATTTGCGACAGAGAGTAACTGCAAACACTGTTGATCTGTGGTAGTTCTGTGAGAGGTGCAGGAGGGGGTAAAGGTGGAGTGAAAGTATTCATTGAATTTTTGAGACCTTAATTCAGTTGGGACATCATCACTATGTATTTCAAGATTCGGTGGTATCCGGGGTGACTTTCCACGTGATGAAATGGGGTCCAGAACGTTTTAGGGTTGTTTTTAAGGTTTCCAGTTATGGAAGTGATGTGCCGGTTGTTGTCATTTTTAAGATGCGATTTTGAAATGTTTCTGAGGTGTTTAAAAGTATTATACGTGTGTGAATTGGGGATGGACTTCCAGAGTGACCACGCACGGGTTTTGTTCTTTAGTAGCAATTAGTTATGGGAGTGACTTCTTTTATCGAATCAATGTTTTATGAACTACAAAAGCCATACCCAAAAGAGCGCCGTGACCTCTTCCTATTTGTTTGTCTGTTTTGCTTTTGAAAATACGATAATTACCATAGTCTAGTGTGTTTTCATCCGTAAGGCGTGTTTCCTGAAGAGCTAGTATCTGTATCCTTTGCCGATCTAGTTCTGATGTTAAGGTGTGTAGTTTGCCCGGTTGTAGTAACGTGCTAATGCTCATTTATTATTGGGTTGGCGATATTTATCTTTTCTTTCCACCAGTTTTGAATCTAGCCAATCCCAAATTTCTGCAATTAATTTTCAACCTATCACAGCCTTCTTCTTCGATTTTGAGCGTAACTTTTAAATCCACCAATAAAAATGAGAGGGCGTGGCTAGTTTAATCTTGAATGGTCCCGAACTTTCCCCGAGAGTTTATAAACTGGGGATTTTCTCGTCTCTTGGCCAATTGATCATCATCGTACTGAGTGTGTGTTTCAAGCAGGAAGCGGGAGGCCTCTTCGTCAGCTGCTAGAGCTTCTATAAGGTAATGGCCACATAACATCTTTCTTTCTTTCTTTCTTTCTTTCTTTCTTTCTTGCTAGCTCCACAGTTTAAGCCGAGGGAAAGGTCCGATATCGTTAACCATGTAATCTTCTTTTCTAAAAATTTAACTTTCTGCCGGCTTATGCAATAACTTTCAAATCTTTAACTGTAAATCGGGGATAGAGAGTGATATACCCTTTCGAGCTCCCCTTCATCTTGGTTGGAGGTGCCACACTTGTTTCTGCAATGTATTAAGGTTATCTCCATCCGCGCTACCTCAGTAGTTTGGGATTAGCCCCTGTTTCGTCGGCCAAGTGCTCTATAGGTCTTAAAATTTCTTGGAGCTCAATCTTCGACTCCATTCAAGTTGTACTCGGGCCGTTTATTTGACCTGTTCTTTTCACTAAGGCCCTGTAGGTTGGGTACTAGATACCTCTGTGTAATAAGATTGGACTATATGGACAAGTTGAGTTACAATTTACAATAAAGGAAACAGTTACAAAATCGTATAGTCACCTCAAGATTAAATTGAAAGGGAATTCGAGAGGGTAACGCACTCTCTATCCCCAGATTTCAGTGAAGCTCTATACACTAGTTGAACGTTTACACGAGAAAGAAAAATTTACATTTTCGGAATTTTTCAGTTACATTATTAAAGATCGGAAAGCTTCCCCTCGAATTAGCCGGCAGAGATATGTACAGAGTTAGAAACATGGGTCCATTACCTTAGCTGATGTTCTGTTTGCCGATGGATGAGGCCCCCGCCTCCTCTCTTATCACGCACACTTAATAACATGACGATCAGTAAGACAAGTTAGCTCGAAAAATTGCCAGCTTTTATACCCCAGAGGAAGGTTTGAGAGAGGTCTGGAATAAAGCCTGACACACCCCCAGTTTTTTAAATGGCTAATTAGATATGTACAAGAAAACCCTGATTGTTTGAAAACTAAACACCCAAAATTTCTAATTGGTTACTTTGAAAGTTGGCGTAAAGCGATCGAAGTGTTGACAACTGTGATACACCAAAAAAACAAAAGAAATCCAGTCAGTTTAGGAAACCTTAAAATAACACATTACTCTATCACTTTAGTAGTGACATCTGTTGACCAACGTTCCAACTTCTTGCACTAGTTGTTTCAAGTTTTGTGTGTTAGATGGCGTTCTTCAAGGCGCTTCATTTAAATGCACGGGGTTCAGGTGTACCTTCCGGTACAGTTCTTCTTCTTCTTCTTCTTCTTCTTATTATTATTATTATTATTATTATTATTAGCGAATAAGCCCACTAGGACTCCGAAAAGTACTAACCAGGTTGTTTCAGTCTGTTACTGGTCAGCGTATCATTTGTGCATTTTTAATCTGAAGATTATCTGACTTAGGATATCTTCTGGTGAAATTCCTACCTATTTCAGGTTGGTGCATCTCGTTGTGTTTGTTTTGACTTTGTTCCTGACTGCATAGAACTAATTCAACTATTTGTTTTGTAAGTTATTCTGGGTCCGTTCTTGTGGTATGTCCAAAGAGTCTTAACCTGCATTTTATAATGTCGCTGTGAAGATTTGTTTGATTTCTTCTTTGCCTTTGAGTCGGTATTGTGCATCTGCGAGTTTTGCACCTAGAACTGTTTTTGTAATTTTGTGTTCCTTTTCCTCAATGCTTTCAGAGTCTGCTTTCCTGTTCAAAATTAGCGATTCTGATCCACCAAGACATTCCGGTTAAATGAGTGTATTGCAGACTCTTAGTTTTGTGTACTTCGAGGTACACTTTTTGTTGTACATATTTTGCGTTAGTAATTAGGCATTTCACATTTTTTGGCATCTAATTTTGTTGGATTTTATTTCGAATCTGTTTCCTTCAATTGTTTCACCAAATGTGATACTCGTATACATTATCTCCATGAGTTTTGGTCTTTACGTATTTTCGAAAATTATCTGGAGGCCGAATTTTTTCGCAGTCTCTCTGAAGAATTTAATTCGATATTCGGCTGTTGATATGGCTCATGTTAAGACTGCTAGGTTGTCTTCAGATGCTAAGCAATATAACACTAATTTTTCTCTGCCTAAAGTGATTTGTTGGTGAATTTAGAGGAATAATTTCTGTTTGCGGCATGCCTTCATCACTATTCCAAAGATGCATTTGGAGAGAAGAGGAGAGAGTCCATCTCCTTGTCTTAGTCCCGTTTGGATTTCAAAGGGATCTGAGATTTCCTCTAGCTGTTTAACCTTGGACTTCATGGCTTCTAGTATCTGTTTTATGAGTGCGAGTGTTTTCATGTTTGCTCTTTTAATATTTGGAATAGTGATTCGTGGTCAACTGAGTCATACGCTGTTTGAAACCAAGAAATGTGCTGACTAAATTTTTACTGGAAATTTTTTTATGTATTAGGATTAGCGTTGGGTTCAAGATTTGTAGTGGACACGATCGTCTTCTGGCTTACTTTTTCATTGTTTGCACTTATTTGCGACATTGTCTTTCCAATTCCACCTGCCTGAATCAATCCTTGTCACTTCCTAGCCCTATGAGGTCTTCCTTTTCGCGCCCTTCATGCACCTTCACTTTCATTTTCAGAAGTGTCAGGCATCTTCTATCTTCCTCTCTGATTACTGTTAACAGAGTCCGGCTGGCCTTTGGTAACAGGGGCCTCGGGTTCGATTCCCGGCAGGATCGGGAATTTTAACCATAATTGTTCAGTTTCGCTGACACGGTTTCTGGGTGCATCAGTCGTCTTCATCATCTTTCATCCTCATCACGACGCGCAGATCACCTCAGGCGTAGCATGTAGCGAGCCGAACATGTCCTCGGACACTCCCGGTACTAAAAATCATACGCCATAGGATGCTTGTCTAGCTGCATTCCCTCTTAAAACAATAAGCACAATTTAAAGTGTACGCAGCACTCTGTTACTTGTCGATGTCGACCTGAAGTCAGTAGAATTATCGGGTTCACAATTAGGAGGAGAATATTAATATCAGAGTTTCTGTTGTTGTGAAAAAGCAAACTTCGATGTAAATGCGGGCGCCAATTGCAATTCATATCAGAAGCTTCACAGAGAAGAGTGAGCTGGTATTGTTTTTCGTCGCAGAGATCACAGAGCACCTCTGTTAATTATTTGTCAGCGAGTTCAATAGCAACATAGACAGCACCTATTGTATGACGTCCATTCTTCCTCATCTCGGCTCTGGAAAGAGAGACTTGGCTAAATCCAGAATATGAGGTATGACACAGTTTGAGAATGATTACTAAAGTAATATATAGTGGAGCAATTGTTACATAATGACATTAGTTAGCTGAGATCAAGTGCAATGAGCAGCCATCACTCAGAGACATACGTCATATAATTTTGGAAAAGAGTACAGTACTTCAAATATTATAACAGTTCACTGAATTTTAACACTTCGACGTAATCCGTTCCAGTCCCGGTAACTCCATAGAACAGAAAAAGTTCCGTTAACCGACTTAAAGGAATTATTTGGAATCGTAAGTAATTGGTCACTTTTGATGTCTAAAGGCTAACAATGACCCATACTGTAGTTTCACACTGCACAAGGGTAATTGCTCCGATTGAATGAATTTAAATTATAATGGTGATTGGCAGAATCGCTATGTAAATTCTGTATGTAGCAGTGCATAACTTATCTTTCTCCATTGTATTACTGCTGTACTGTGATATTTTATAAAAATATCTGTCATTTTCGTGACCTTTCTCTCTACAGCGTTTTCATGCGGCTGTATCCCGCAGTAATATCATTAGGAAGGCGTCTGGTGGCCTAACTTTACTTCTTTGTTGAACAAACCATCAAGCTCTCTGGAAATGAAATAACATTTTGTGAATAATTCATTTTTCATATATAAATTACCTTCTAATTACTGCGGGATATTACCTCTAACATATTAAATCTATCATCGGCAATGGCAATGCAGGGCACAGCTGGTGATGATTATTGCAGGAAAAGGAAGAACAACTGGGCAAAACTTCTCTGTCATCGCTAATCAGAAAGAAAATGAAAGAGGTCTGGCACTTCGAGAAATGAAGGAATCGTGCAAACCTAACACCGGCGGGGTCATGAAAGAACTATACTTGACCAAGGGAGGTCAGATAGTTAGGAGCCTGGCAAAATGAACTTGAAGTAGTGCTAGACTCAGCTAGGGAGACCATGGTTGCCAACTCAAAGTTGAGAGCCTACCACCTCAGGACACCCTCGAAAAATAAAAGTACATTTAATGACTACCCAAAACCTTAACAGATTCTCTCGAGCCATTATTAAGTGCCTCACTGATCATTTTGCAGGGCCGTCCAGCCCTACCATGATCATTTTCTTTGCCTTATTCTCTTGTTTGGGAAAAGCATTTTCTTCTGAAACTAATCAAAAATATCACTTTTCATAAAATGCAGCTGTTCGTTTTGGTTGAACTGTATTTCGGTTAGCGGAGTAGGAATGCGAAACAAAATTAAAACATTAATTTTAGAAAATATTTTCTCATAAAATTATTCGACCTCTGCTCAATCAACTATCTCACAATTCCTTGTGACATGCCACCAGAAAGCACCCAAACTTATTTTACAGTGTTAATGCTCAGGTGAGTAATTGTACAATTTTGGGTGTGTTTCTCTTCGTTTCGGTCCAAGACGATGTGGTTCTCATTAATTTGTTCCAACAGTTTGTGCGAAAAAGCTTCCGGCACTGTCACCACAAATATTTACTTAATTCAGATCGACCGGAACTTTATTTGTTTAGGGATCGGCCTCGCGGTGTAGAGGTAGCATGCCTGCATCCTGCTCGGAAACTCCGGGTTCGACTTCTGGGTCAGGGTTTTTACCTGGATGCCAAGACTGGTTCGAGGTCCACTCAGCCTACGTGGTTACAATTGAGAAAATATCTGACGGTGAGATGGCGGCCCCGGTCAAGAAAGCCAAGAATAACGGCCGAGAGGATTCGTCGTGCTGACCAGACGACACGTCGTAATCTGCCGGTCTTTGGTCTGACGAGCGGCTGCCCTCCGGAGCTGTTGCACCATTGGCTTTGGTTGTTTTGGTACATTTGTTTAACGAGTGTATGAGATTACGACTCTGCAAGAAACCGTTACTTAAACGAACTCGAAATTAACAGTGAAGACAGACAGAGAATCCGAGGCTAGGTGGCTTGCGCAAGTCCCATGCCTACCTCTTGGATAATGGACTCTAGATTTCTAAATGAGGAGACATGTTAAAATGAGCTCCCCCCCTGGACGTTCCACTGCAGACACTGTAGTGAGTACGAAACCCTCCCAGATGTGCTCGTTAAATCACATCAGAGGGAATTACTACACATCAAACGTCACAAATCTGTCAGAGCCGTGAACGCGAAGCAGATGCTGGTAGGAATGGCCACACAAGTTCATCTGAAATAATAGATCCCACTTAGAATCACCGTAAAAGTCCTATATTTGGAGTCGGAGAAACGAATACCAAAGTGCCGGAAATATAAACATTGGAAAAACAACTGGAAGGTCAAGTCAGGTTGTAACAAGTACTATAAAACTGCCAGTGGAAAACATCAGAAATCATGTTTAAGGACGTCACAGAACCTGAAATTTTAATAACAACCTATGGCTTGAAATTTATTATAAAGGCATGAAAATCACTTGTGAATTATTCTGTATCTGATGGCATTACAAGAGTTACAGCTTTGGCAAATCCGTTCGTCCGTTCTACTGGACCGGTTTACTTCATTTCTACCTGCCGATGAATCACGTCTCTTCTCTCAACTAACTTTGAGTCTTATCACTCCAATAATTGCAGGCGAAGGCTTACCCTACCCTGCAATACATTTTGTTGCCAAGCGACTAACATATTCACTAATCTATATAAATAAAATCGTAACGACCGTGTGTCTGTACATTGATTATTTTGACGAAACTTCCGTACAGTTATCCGTTTCAGGTGTAATAATGACCATCTGCATCACTTTTAGCTTTGGTGTCTGTTTGTCTGTTTGTTTGTTTGTCTGTTTGTCTGTCCTTCTATAACTTGAAAACTACTGGATATATTTCCACCAAACTTCATATTTAGAATCCACTTGTCTTTGGGTAGGTTTTAGCGCAAATATCGTTTCTAAATCCCTGAACTGAGTGGGAATTTTTACGAAACCGAAACCGTGATTTTGCACTCCCTCAAAGTATACACAACCAAACTTAACGGAAATCTACCTGCCTTAATGAAAATTAATTTCTAAACCTTTTTTCTCATGTGCATCATTTCGATAACAGGATTTAATAAGGGAGGTATCATTAACGGACCGTTTTTTGGTACAAATCCCAGCGGACTTAACGCAAGAGCGGGTGCGTGTAAAGCGTATGTCTTACAACTTGAAAACTACTGAAGATATTTGAACCAAACTTTATATATAGCATCCATCTGTTCAAGGGTAGATTTCCTTGGTGTCTGTTAGTTAGTTAGTTAGTTTGTTTCCTTTTTTGTTTGTTTGTCTGTTGGTCTGTTTGTCTTCCTATAACTTGAAAACTACTGGATATATTTCCACCAAACTTCATTTTTAGAATCCACCTGTCCTTGGTTAGGTTTTAGGGCAAATATTGTTTCTAAATCCCTGAACTAATTGGGGGTTTATACGAAACCCAAACCGTGATTTTTCACTCCCTCAAAATATACAAAACCAAACTTAATGGAAATCTACCTGCCTTAATGGAAATTAATTTCTAAACCTTTTCTTCTCATGTGCTTCATTTCGATACCAGGATTAATAACGGAGATATCATTAACGGACCGTTTTTCGGTACAAGTCCCACCGAACTTAACGCAAGATGGTTCGTAAATTTTGTGCTTTTTACACGTGTATTACTTAGTTTGACACACTTATAGGAAAGGTAGAGTCATCGAATTTGGCACGCACATTGACACGACCAATGGCTATATGCGAACCCAATTTCATGATTCTAGCTTTCACATAAGTATGTGTAAAATAATGTAAAATGATGAAAATGTACCCAAATTTCACCCCATTCAAATATCGTAACTCAATCGAACCCATAAATATGTGAGATACGAGAAAATGTTTTAACACCAAACATGTAGAGCGATAAAAGGGACGTCTGAGGGTGCAAACCGTTTGCTGGTATGATGTACCGTTTCGGAGCAGTAAATCTCGAAATGAAGGTTTGCACTTTCAAACGTGCCCATGCTTATCTGTCATCTATATAAATATAATCGCAACGACCGTCTGTCTATACATTGGCTATTTTGGCGGAATTTCCGTACAGTTATCCGTTTCAGTTGTAATAATGACCACCTGCATATTTCTTAACTTTGGTGTCTGTTTGTCGATTTGATTGTATGAGTTTTTATAACCTGAAAACTACTGAATATATTTCTACCAAACTTGATATTTAGAATTCACCTGACCTTGTGTAGGCTTTAGGGCCAATATTATTTCTGAATACCTAAATTTACTGGGGGTTTATCCGAAACCGGAACCATGATTTTGTACTTCCTCAAAATATGCACATCCGAAATTAATCGAAATCTACAATCCTTAATGGGAACCCATTTCTAAAACTTTTGTTCTCATGTGAATTTTTCGACAGGAGGATTAATAAGTGAAATATCATGAACGGTTGGTTTTGCAGGTTAAGTCCAGCGGACAAAGCAAAAATGTGTTGTACGTGGAGAAGATTCCTTATCTATCTATATAAATAAAATCGTAACGACTGGGTGTGCCTGTACATTGACTATTTTGGTGAAATTTTCGTACAGATACCCGTTTGAGGGGTAATAATGATCGTCTGCATATTTTTTGGTTTAATTTCCTGAAAGTCATAATTTTTACCCCCTCACCCAAAATCCAGATTGCAGCATAATCTGCCAGACAAGCAAGAAAATTGAAATTTGGCAAAATTATACGTTTCAGCCTGTAACGAACGAAAAACTTCACAGATCTTTAAATTTTCATTTTTTATCCCCGAAGAATATCGAAATATGGAAGCAATTTTAATGATGGTGCACACCTTCGTTTCGATGTATTTCGTGAGATAAACGGGAAGTCCTATCACATAACAGATGGCACAATCTTTGCTGAATTCGGAGTGATCTTCAACCTTGGTCTTATGACTTTTTGTCGTATCTGTATCGCTTATACGTTGGATTCATCTCTATTTCTCGATTTTAAGTAAATTTGGACTCTTTACCTATATAATTCATACTTTCAATCACTTACAGTAAACATAGTATGATCAAACTCTACACGAACATTGGCCCACCCAGTACCCATATGTGAACCAAATGCTATGTCAAATAATTATCCGAAAAGTAATGCAATGTAAGATAATCTTACACAAATTTCAACCTATTCAACGTTTCTGACTCAATCTGACGCATGAATAGATGAGATGCGAGAAAATATCATAAGACCAGCCATTTAGATCGCTAAATAATGCGCCTTATGGTACAATCCTTTGTCAATATGACGTACCGTTTATCTGCAGTTAATCTGTAAATGAAGGTCTGCAATATTGTAAACATGCATATACTTTCGTATGTCCATCTATATATATTCATTGATGTCGATTTGTAGCGATCGTGAAAGGGTGTGTCTGCTATTGTAATCAGTACTCCCTACACCGACTTTGACTGCTGGCAGTAGGAATGGGGTCCTTCTCCAACTCCTGTGTAACTGGCATTAGTAAGGAGGGCCTACCATTTTAATGAATAATTCACTTCTCGATTTGTCTTGCAGAAGGCAAGGGATCATGCAGTTTTTTTCGAAAGTCCCCTCCCCTATTGTGTTTGGCTCTAGGCCAGGGTGCCCGCCATTATAAACAAATGTTCCAATCTAAAATTTGACCACCATTAGGCATAGTGGTCCGCTATTTTCATGGAAACTCACTAATTCTGTGTGACTGGCAGTAAGCTGGCTGGCAGCAGTAAAAAGGGCCTGTCATTATATTGATAACTGCACAACTCAATTTTGACTGGTGGTAGGGAAGTTGCCTGCTATTATAATAAAAAATCCTCAACTGTAATCTGTCTGAAAGTAGGAATTGGGTCTGCCATTGTAACTAAAACTTCCCAAATTAATTGTGACCGCGCAGTAGGCAATGGGGCCTGCAATTATAATGTAAACTTGCCAACTCGATTGTGAATGGCAGTAGACAAGTGAGCCTGCCGTTATCATCACAAGTCCGCAACCCTCACTTTACATTGGAAACAACGTATGGGGACCTCCCCATGCTATTTCTCGGATAACGCTAAGAGACATGCAATTTTAAAACAATCTCATTTACTGCATGTACTGTACAGTACTTACGTCGATATCCGTATACAATGTAGAATACCGTAGCGAAGCACGGGTACATTTGCTAGTATTCTAATATAATTATATGATTCTCATCCCTAGTAACGTCATTTCACTCTGTGCTATATTCTCTTTGATTCTCTAACATTCCCCGGCTTGTTAATATACCAACAGATGGCAGATCTTCCTTAACAAGTTAGTAACTTATATGCTGCTTATAGATAACATCGACGTACGCACAGACAGGAAGGTATCATGACCGTTAATAAAGCGCAGGGTCAACCTCTTGAAAAAGTGCGTGTCTATCTGCCCGAATCAGTATTCATTCACGGCCAGTTGTATGTTGCATTATCTCGGTCAAGATAGTTTGTAAATATTAAGATCGAGACGCGCCCGAATGGTCGAAGCACAGTGAACGAAGTGTTTTAAACTACATAACGAATGCATCAGTTATTATGTGCTGGTATTGGATGTTCATAAAACAGGGCAGGCAAAACAATATGACTATGACAGGCGTTGAATGATGTGGATCAGCGCGGGTACGCTAGTTTTTTCTTATTATTTGGAAATATAGTTAATTTATTTGAGTTTATGCGTAAATAGGTATCAAAAAGTTGCTGGCCCATGCGTTGATATTGTAAACATTGAACCAGTAACGCAGCTACTGTCGGAAATGACACTACCACGCCCACGAACTTATCTTAAACGGAACTTGAATCTTCTAAAGTTGATGGACGAGGACACGAAGAGGACTCAGACTGTATAGAAGCCTCTTGTTAGGTTCTGACTTCCGTGAACGTGCCAGTGATATTTGTGCCTTACCATTAACTCAATTTTAGAAAACTGAATTTTTGACATCTTTGACCCAGTATCTCAGAAACTGGATCAGATAAATAGTTTATTGCTCACATAGGGTTAAGTTGTATCATAATTCAGCTACTGACCGAGAAAAGTGTATTCCCCTTCTTTGGTTTCTAAAATATATTTGTAAAAATACTTTTGTTAAAAATTCGGAACAAGAGAAGAGTGAAATTAGCAGTGGTACAAATTTATAAGTTCTAACCTTAATACTTCCTGCGGTAACGTGGTGTCTTTTCTGAAAAAATTTCATTGCGACGATTGAGGTAATAAAGGTTGTACCGAAGCTCGTGAATTCATTTCAGTTATATTGTAGAAACACCCACCTTAGGGAATCCTGTCTTCAAAACGCAGTAAATACAGAAGTTCCTTGACGCTACAACCAAAGGGGTCCACAGCAAAAATTACTATTTTTATCATCAGAGTACAAGACACTTTCTCCTTATTCTGGGGTAAAGCCGAGCTACAACTGAATCAGCCGACTGTCCTCTATTTCAGTTAGGAATTCATGATTTGCTTTACGTCGCACCGACCAAAATAGGTCTTATGTAGGCGATGGGATAGGAAAGGGCTAGGACCGGGAAGGAGTCGTCCGTGGCTGCAGCTACAGCTCTAGCATTTGCCTCGTTTGAAAATGATAAACCAGGGAAAGCCATCTTCAGGCCTACCGACAGTGGCGCTCGAAGCCACTACCTCCCACGACCCTAACCGCACGGCCAACTTGCTTGGTATTGGAAATCTTAACAGTGGTCGCGCGTTCTACTATTGTAGAGCCCTGAGCGGTTGGCAACACCCGTGGCCTTGAGAGTCAGTGTACCTTGCCCCCACACCCTTCTACGTACCCCGATGTAGTTTCGCGAATCCAGCTCTCACGTACTGAGCTTGAGCTGAACAACAATGTAGTGTTGTAAATCCCGCGACCACTCGCGTGCCATTTGTGTTTCGTAATTCTTTCGTATTTTTTTTCTCTCCATGGCCTTTTTGAAATTGAGTGATTATATAGAATTGAAAATATGGGAACGTGACAGGGAGCAAGTGGCAATGTGGTTGGAGGAATTAGAAAATGTGCTCGGTGTTGAGGATGAAGAAGAACTAGACGGGGATTTTGCAGAACACAGTGACACTGAGGACACACCAAGACCAATAGTAAAAGAATAACCCGTGCCGATACAGCCTGCTGTTGGAGCAACACATACAGATGCAACATCTATGTTTTTGCATGAGTTTTACATTGGTAGAGAAAATAGAGAAAGGAAAGAACCATATCACTGGTATCTAGAACCCTTAGTCCCATGAACTTAAAGAACACCGGATTTCAACATAATACTGACTTTTCATAGGCCTGGACCTCAAGGAAGTGCAAAACATGCAACAAGTCTATTAGCGTCATTGTCGTGTCTTATCGATGATGAAATGATTCAACATGTAGTTTCATGCACAATAATATATATAAGATAAGAAATACAAATACATTTAGCAGATATAGTGATGCTAAATATACAGATGAGTTGGAAATCAAATCTCTCCTAGGCATTACGTATATGTGCGGTGTATTAAAATCAAGCAGGTGTAATGTGTTCGAGCTCGGGGACAATAGTTGTGGGACTGGTTATGACGTGACCTATGTCATGATGAGTGAGCATCGATTCAGATTCCTAATTCGATGTTGAAGAATTGATGACGTGCGTGACAGAGAACAACGTAGAGCTCTGGGGAAGTTAGCTGCTATTAGGCTAATTTTCGACAAATTTGTCTCAAAATCTGCTAATGCCTTCAAACCGTCTGATTATCTTACCCTAGATGAACAGCTTGTGGCTTTCCGTGGAAAATGCCCATTTCGGCATTATATGCCAAGTTTGGAATTAAGGGTTATACCCTAGTATCTTCATCCAACTATTATACCACTATTCTAGAAGTGTATGTAGGGCAACAGCCAGACGACCCGTTTCGCAAGAGCAACAAGGCAAATGATCTCGTGTGTCATCTAGTTGAACAGATAATTGGGCCACACAGAAATATAACAGCGAATAATTTTCTTTCATCGATCCCTCTAGCTAGAATCCTTTTGCAAAAATCTCTGACTTACGTGGGTACTTTGAGAAAAAGTAAGCCGGAGATTCCTGAATGTTTTCTGCCGAACAAAGATAGGGAACCTAAAACCAGCCTTTTTGGACTTCAAGACAAGTGTACGCTTGTATCCTATATTCCACAGTGTAACTGTTCCCTCTCGTCAAAACACTTGGGGAGATGAAAGTTATAATCTTGGGACACATGAATATTAAATAAACTATTTGTGGCTTGCCCGCAAATTGCCACGCAAATAGAAACAATAAACATTCCATGGTTCCCCATTTCTCTATGTAATGTTTGGGCGCCATGGTTACAGTTTTAAATAAAACTGTAAACCAAAATTTATATTTACTAGCATAGAGACTTATACTTAAATCACAGGGGTAGGATTTTAAATAATTAACCATTAAGTATCGCTTAAGAAAGAAAATTAACGCAATATAAAATACAAATGAACTTATTATACCAAAAAATTAGATGAATCGGAAAAGTTTCCTTAAAGCGTGGAGGAATTTATAATTTACTGAATTTACTATTGCTTGCTTTATATAATTGAAGCTCACCAAATGCAGCTTCCGTTGAAGCCATTTGGTTTCCGTGGTTACTCGTTCTCTTCTTCTCGATGTAGACTTTGCTCCATGGACATCCTTCCTTCCTTCTCTGATATGGTACGGGCTATCTGGACTAGCACTCCCTGCTTGCCTAGTCTTTAAATTAGACATTGGCCCTATACTTGTAAAAACTGATCAGCATTGATCGTATGAGGAGAAAATTCAGAGATATGAATTTTTTCCATATTAGTAGAAATCTCAATCCAACTGAGCTATACTATTTATACGGTACAGACTTGTACCAAAATTACGTAGACTTGAACTAAACATAGTTCTTCGTCCACAATATTTACTGAATATAACACAAGCCGTAAGCTTGTTTCGTTTCACGCAGATCCGATAACATTACCGCAACTAAGTACTGTATCGAAGCGACAACACATTGTACAAAAATAACTATGTCGCGGAGCGACCACACACTGTATCAAAAATCATATCACGTCGTTCAAAGTAGATGTTCACAGTAGAAGTACTAGTGATGGAGTATCCGTAGTTAGGTTGTAAGGTTGTCAAGTGGTAAGGTCCTAAGGCTGTAAGGTTGTTAGGCCCCGTTCTCGTGTTGAGAATCAGTATATATTCGGGCTCACCCCCCACTCTTGGTAACAGCTCAATCTCAAAACTCATATACAACGAAGTATCTGATTCGATAGATCGAAGCATCAACTCCCCTTCCCTTCTTCCTCGACAAGTCCAGAAGGCGTGGCGATGATATAGCTGACCAGCTTGCAAGCCTCGCGCACGGGTCGCTGTTTACTAGCCTTGGTCACAAAATAAACCCATGACTCACGCAAAATCCCAAGCTTCAAGAATAACCCTCCGTATACACAAACATGAGAAGAAATGAAAACAACTGTCTCAACATATTGACCGTATTTACAACATAATGAATTCTTATCCTACATAATATAATATTTAAATACTAAAACGATGTTATCATATATACAAGATTATTCCAAAAAGCCTTGATTACAAATGATTGACGTTGAATAAATATGTTATTACAAATAGTTGCCGATGGCGGATAAACTTGATATCAAATGTGTCCTGTGAGATAGATCATACACAACACTCTACGTTCACGGCAGTAAATTAACAAGAAAGAAAAGAAAAATTAATTGGAACACAATAAGTGAATAAAGGGAACAAGATGGAAGCGAACCTAGAGCAAAATCATCAACACCAAACAAACAAGAACAAGGTACTTACCATAAATAAGGCCAAGAAAACCCACCCGGAACAAGGAGAAGGAAAATCATACCTGGTACCAACTAGTTAATTTAAGAAGAACAACACCTTTATAGGGAAATTAAAACAAATGATTTATTTAGAGAATTAAACGTTTAGAATGTTAGAGAAAGAAAATACTCAACGCAGGAGAAATAAAAATGTATACATTAATTTGAATTAAGATATCAAATAAATATGTTTTAAAACTTAGGTTGATCAACCCCCAGAAAATAAATGAAAACACTAAATTATTAAATAAGTGAGGCCTCATCATACCAGCAAAGTTAATTTGGCACTAGTATCAATACACATTGGATACATTTTAAAGTCTTCCAGATCCACCGAGCTCTCACCAAGGGAATAAATCAAGAGGAGAAAAATTTAGCATGACACATAGTACCCCTAAGAAACAGTAGAAAACCAAAAAAAATTAAAGTCGCTTAAATCCAAGCACAAGGTCACCCAAGAGAAGAGAAATCAATCAGAATAAAGCATAATCATATAAATACCAAAACCGTTGGCATGGTAACCAACAAACGCAATGAAACAAGTATGGAAACGGGTGACCACGGATACAAGAAAAAAAAAGAAAAAGGGGGAGGAAAGGAAGAACAAGGAACAATAAACACGAGCAAAATCAAACTCAAACACAGCATAATTAAATAATTACTGTCCACTTGGTTAGAACTCAACTGGATAAATAAACTCGCTTAACATGCTTTGATAAGGTAGTTAAACTGATACTTTACAAGGTTTACCACATAAACGTAAGGTACTCGAACTCCGAAATCTCTTAAATTATTTTACATATTTCACCCGAATAAAGGTTTCAATAATATCTTTCAAAATGATAATAACAAAATCCAAATTTCTTTCAAAAGGCCGAGATCTTCCTTTCAATTAAGAGTCTATCTTTACTACACGACGGATACTGTAATTGATTGAAGCTGAAGAGAATTAGTTTCGTAGAATTGCCGAAAATCTTCACTGCATTAGGAAGGCGTGAAGACGCCATTTTTAAAAACTTACATTCTGGATGATGAAGCGATGCAAACGATTAAATTAAAAATACCAACTAGAGCAGCTCCCGCGTTGATTTAAAATGCAAGATCATAAGGAGTGCCAAGGGATAGCCCTTTTGCACATTTTTCTTCAAGTCACATCCATGACGACGAGAGGCAAAATGCCTTCCCACCAGACAGGCAAGAAACGTGCGTCCATCTCAGTTCACAACTCACGCCAGACTCCTCCTCAATAATCGGCGATCAGCTTTTCTTCAGGAAGCGAGCTCTCATTGGTTAGCGGTCGGAGCATCGTTTGACGAAAGCTCAGGCAGAGAGCGCCACATACAAGGTTCATTTCTTCCCGCAGCTTCAAGGAATCACCGCCAGAGCGCAGATCAATGCATATATTTAGTAAATAAATTCTCAAGCAGTACCAAACCAAAACGAAGGTAATTCCACCAGATAGAGATAATTTGTTACCAATTTCCACCACCGAAAGGCCAGTTCGAAACTGTTTCCTTGGGAAAGGGATTTTTAAGTTATTAATACCGTCTCAGTCCTCCCCTCCCAAAGCTGACCATATTTCCCAACATGGTCACTTAAATTAGTGGTCAAGAAACAATCTAAATTTAGAATGAATTTCACATTAGATACAACCACCAATTCAGCACCTTTGACACATCACTTACGGACACAATATCAGAATCACTTCAATATTACATAATTTTCCTAATTCTTTGCAATTGCAGCTTAAATTTTCAGTAATCAGTTCTTTAACACAACACGCACGCAGGTACCTAGGTTAAGTTCACCCTAGTTCCAGTATAGTTCAAATTGCCAAATGATCATGACCAAAAGGATTAACAGAATTAATACTCTTCGGCAGTACAATCGACCTTTAAACATTGAGTTTCAGTGCAGATCTAATAAATCGGGTTTCAAGTATCAAGAAATGCAGCCTCTTGTTTCATCTCCAAAATCAAAATCAACATTGTCATGACAGCAAAACAGGAAGCAAGGCGCAAGAAGGAAAGCAAAGGGAAAAACAGTTAAAATTGGTGAACACATTTAACGGATAACTAAGATCCAATTAACAGATTAAATTTTAAATTTTTAACCTTATATCGACTGAACCTGGGCCAAAGCATACCACATAAGAGAATAGGTTGGCTACAGAGTAGTATAAGAGTAAACCACACAAATATAAGTAACTCTCCAAATTCCATCAATACAGAATGAACGACACTTAAATGAGTGCACACGTCCAAGTTTTAGAGGATAGTAATTCCGACGCCAGATTCAATCAGCAGTGCAATAATCAATTACAGATTCACCACTCGGCGGAAATCCGTTACCAGATAACGCCACCACAATATCAAAAATTCACAACGCCAAGTTAAATAACAGTACCCACCAGAACACTAAACTTGGTGACACACTAAGTTAAGGCATACATCACATGTACTTACCAAACCAGGTCACGACCAACCACATCATAGTGAACATAAAATAACCCCCGGTATTTTCAGAGGTACAAATTCCTAACCATAACACATTACAGGAGCGGACATTCCGAATGTACACTTAATTTCAAATTATTAGAACAAAACTATCTCCATATAGCGGCTCGGTGAGGAACAAATGCATTTTTAAAAATTTCCAAAATCTTTTCAAAGACATCAAGTAAAATTTGCAACAATTACTGGTTCAACATTCCCAATCACAGCACATTACCTGATTGAATAAGAGAACTGAGAGGAAACAGAACTTCAACTCAACAATATCAGACACCTGCTGCAAGTTTAAGAAAATTAAAATATCTTAGGGTTAGAGGAAAAGTCTTCGAGACAAGATAACGTAGGCAGTACGGAAGGAGACTTCGGATTCTATAAGATGGCGAGGTGCGCAAAAGTTTGTCATCAACAACCGAACAAGGAACAACAATACCGAGCCAAGATTAATTTTGGGATGGATAATAATAAACACAATGGTTACCTCGATAACACCATAGGAATAACGGAATAGAAAATGGATGAAAGAAATTCAGGAGGGAAAACCAATCCGAAGTCACATATCCTCAAACTTCATTGAATTCACAACAACATGTTTTCACGTAGGACGCCTGATTAAGTAAGAAAAGGTGTTGAAATCCACCTCAAACCAAGTGACCATGAGGAAATTAGAGCAATGACCTACACAACCTAAACTACCGGTTGTCTTTTACAAGACCTCGGAGCTAGCCGGACTAATAATATATGACATCCGCAGATTCATACTGCCGCATCACCGCTAAGCAGGTACCCTTCCATACAACCAGGAAACAAGGTAAAATAAAATATACATGGCAGAAAAGATGGCAGGTCGTTAGCAAATGCTCAATGATAATGAAGAATAAAGGAACTCAACACGTAGACCCCATAATCTAACAGTTGGGCGACTTCGGTACCGCCCAGGAACTATCAATCCGTCCCATACCAGATTAATAATCCCATAGGACGGCAAGATGACCAAACAACCATGTCAAAAGACAAATTAGATCCACTGAAGAGAAAAAATGTCAAGGAGTGACAGGTGAACATTAACTGAGCTTTAACAAGAAGTACCAAAAGAACACAAGATAACGTCAGATCAATAGGTAATGCACTGAGACCAACAGCGAAGAAACCAGGACACACAAAACCAACAAGTTACATAACACAAGTTAAAATCATTCCATCAGAGCAATAGATCCACACCGAAGGGTATTTCCAAATCTACGAAGACACAAGGTACAATAATAAGACCAACAACCAGTCCATACCTGACACGTCATAATGAGCGAACAACACAACACAGAAACCATAAAATAACCATGACTAGCTCCAACATGCATGCGCCAGACCCCGATAGGGAAAAAGGGACACTTGCAACCCTCAACGACATGCTAAGAAACTATCATGCCCACCCCGAAATATAAACCCCAAACAACAAATACTTGGTACCAATATCATCACCCAACACCGATCTGCACCCAATCCTATTAGGTTAAGAGGCTTTTCCATCTTCAAGCTACAGACCACATTAGCTCAACAGCAATCCAACACAGTAGAAATGGTAGGGAGGCCGATGGAATCCACAACTCAAAATGGAATGCAACTAAATACAAATAGGTTATACATTTTCAGAACATAGGAATTCTATGAAGACTATGACCACGACAGAGTACTACAAACCATACAAGAAACTACTAGCCACCTAAGAATATCCACACATGAACCAGACCTAACCGCAACGAGGTTAACAGGACAACCTTTTTCAGAAATCATAAGTTAACTAAAGCAAGACCAAAATGTATGAGCCAGAAACTTGAGGAAAGCCACACACTAAGTGACCATACTACAACAATGGAACAGGTTAAATTAATAGGAGAGCACGGTATCCGCTAGAAATAGAAGACTACCAGCAACCAATAACCAGCACGGATGAACTAGTAAAGACCTGAATAGGTCCAGACACAGGGTCAACAAGGCATCCACACAGTTACGGCCTGAGAGAATTCAACAACAACGAACGCCTACACAATAACCTCATACAAACAGAATCCTTGGTGAAATAACTCGAGTGACCCCCGACCAACTCACCAGCCCACACCAACAGTGAGACAGGGTAAGAATAGTACATATTCACGCCATAGGCGAACACCAGTCCCACAATCAGCATAAGCCAGCAATCGCCCAGGAGGCACACGAACACATCACCAACGACAGTCCCCAGATCACCAGAATAAATTATACATGAGATATATTTTCAATACTCAGTCAAGATATCACCACAAGAAAATATGACCGAACCTCAAGTAGCCCAGAAAGGAAAACAAGCAACTCAGAAATAATTATAACTCAAAAGTTACTAATACATGGCAGCTCATATCAAATAGAAGGTTAATCCAACAATTTTCAACAGTAAATTTCAATAAAATTTTCAAAAGAAGCAACGGGAGCATAAGAACGATATAAGTTAGGCTTAACGTAGGTACCACCTGCACATATTCACATGAAATACAGGCAAAATGCTCACAGGTTAACCTCATACCATAACTGATGCCTTCCCCATAACTCCACAATATTAGGGATGATGTGAATTACTCAAACCTCTGCTCAGCAGTTCACCAATCCATACCAACCGTGAGACAGGGTAAAAATGAAATACTTCATTCATGCAATTTGCAAACACCTACCCCACAGCCAGCACAGATCAGCAAACACAGAACAAAGTCAGAGTCATCACATCCAGAAGCCATAGATGGTTAAAATAAATGCTACACAGGTTAATACAGGCATTACAGGCTAGCCAAGTTATCACATCAGTAAATAACGTGACCGACCAACGAGTCACCGCAAGGAAAAATCTTAAATAATAATAGGAGAAGAGGTTACAAGGCCAAGATAACTGGTATACTATAGAGCATATTAAATTTCAAAACCAGCTTGAATAGTTCACCACAAATAGGTTTCGCTTAATTTAGGAAAAAAAACACACCTAGCATGAAGGGAGAACCATACCAGCCTAAGGCCAGTATTTCTCATAAATATTCACTAACGACACGGATAACTCGGGCACAGGGGAAATCACATAAAACCAGAAACAATTAAAATACGTGACTACAGGTAATAACGATGCTAGGAGAAGATAATTTCCGAAATATGATGGTACAATACCAGTGGTACAAATGAATAACACACGATGCTTAGGCCTAAATTTAGGTTAAGTAAAATTTCGGTTCACACGCCAGTACTAGCACATCAGAACACACTTAGAAACAGTAGTTTCTCATATTAAATGTTGGTACACACCTTGACAAATACACAGGCCAGGAAACAATAATAATAATAATAATAATAATAATCACCATATTAAATCTGGGAATGAAAACATAAAGCCAGAACTGATAATACCATAAGACGTTCCCAGAACACGAACTATTACATGTAAACACTCGTTAAACACAGGAAAACAACCGCACTTCACGCGGTGAATAAAATCACACGAGCTCGCCGAGTAGTAATTAGAATTTAATGCACCCCGATCTAAAAAAGGTACACACACGTACGTAGAACGAATGTTAAAACAGCTACGCCATATGAAACACAGAGAGCACACGATTAACAGTAGTATGCTTATGGCCCAAGGCTAATCGATTTGTATTTCAAGCGGACTCCCACCACCACTTCGAAAGGTACCATTTCGTACCATAATGCCAAATATAAAAAAATTATCTGTACTCACCAATTTATGTTGAAAGAAGAAAGGAAAGACACACTACACCTGAGAGGCAGGAAACAAGGAAGCAGGTTACAGCGAACAAAACAGCTGGTCCCAGGATTACCAACTGTACACTCATGACACCAAACGGTCACCACAACTCACACGAACAGGAAAGACACAAAACACCGAGAAGAGATTACATGAAACAAAAAATATTTAAAATAAACAAGACGAATGCATTTCTTTTACAAGAGCACATTACAGTAGTTCAACACTATGCCCTTCCTTTAACTAACTAGGATTTGATACCAGGTAAAAATAAATAAGAGATGATGCAAACAACCTACGGGTAGGTACGAGCTACAGTCACGTGAATCAAAAACGCAGCTCTGCTACCAAAATACTGTCCCGTGAGATAGATCATACACAACACTCTACGTTCACGGCAGTAAATTAACAAGAAAGAAAAGAAAAATTAATTGGAACACAATAAGTGAATAAAGGGAACAAGATGGAAGCGAACCCAGAGCAAAATCATCAACACCAAACAAACAAGAACAAGGTACTTACCATAAATAAGGCCAAGAAAACCCACCCGGAACAAGGAGAAGGAAAATCATACCTGGTACCAACTAGTTAATTTAAGAAGAACAACACCTTTATAGGGAAATTAAAACAAATGATTTATTTAGAGAATTAAACGTTTAGAATGTTAGAGAAAGAAAATACTCAACGCAGGAGAAATAAAAATGTATACATTAATTTGAATTAAGATATCAAATAAATATGTTTTAAAACTTAGGTTGATCAACCCCCAGAAAATAAATGAAAACACTAAATTATTAAATAAGTGAGGCCTCATCATACCAGCAAAGTTAATTTGGCACTAGTATCAATACACATTGGATACATTTTAAAGTCTTCCAGATCCACCGAGCTCTCACCAAGGGAATAAATCAAGAGGAGAAAAATTTAGCATGACACATAGTACCCCTAAGAAACAGTAGAAAACCAAAAAAAATTAAAGTCGCTTAAATCCAAGCACAAGGTCACCCAAGAGAAGAGAAATCAATCAGAATAAAGCATAATCATATCAATACCAAAACCGTTGGCATGGTAACCAACAAACGCAATGAAACAAGTATGGAAACGGGTGACCACGGATACAAGAAAAAAAAAGAAAAAGGGGGAGGAAAGGAAGAACAAGGAACAATAAACACGAGCAAAATCAAACTCAAACACAGCATAATTAAATAATTACTGTCCACTTGGTTAGAACTCAACTGGATAAATAAACTCGCTTAACATGCTTTGATAAGGTAGTTAAACTGATACTTTACAAGGTTTACCACATAAACGTAAGGTACTCGAACTCCGAAATCTCTTAAATTATTTTACATATTTCACCCGAATAAAGGTTTCAATAATATCTTTCAAAATGATAATAACAAAATCCAAATTTCTTTCAAAAGGCCGAGATCTTCCTTTCAATTAAGAGTCTATCTTTACTACACGACGGATACTGTAATTGATTGAAGCTGAAGAGAATTAGTTTCGTAGAATTGCCGAAAATCTTCACTGCATTAGGAAGGCGTGAAGACGCCATTTTTAAAAACTTACATTCTGGATGATGAAGCGATGCAAACGATTAAATTAAAAATACCAACTAGAGCAGCTCCCGCGTTGATTTAAAATGCAAGATCATAAGGAGGGCCAAGGGATAGCCCTTTTGCACATTTTTCTTCAAGTCACATCCATGACGAGAGGCAAAATGCCTTCCCACCAGACAGGCAAGAAACGTGCGTCCATCTCAGTTCACAACTCACGCCAGACTCCTCCTCAATAATCGGCGATTAGCTTTTCTTCAGGAAGCGAGCTCTCATTGGTTATCGGTCGGAGCATCGTTTGACGAAAGCTCAGGCAGAGAGCGCCACATACAAGGTTCATTTCTTCCCGCAGCTTCAAGGAATCACCGCCAGAGCGCAGATCAATGCATATATTTAGTAAATAAATTCTCAAGCAGTACCAAACCAAAACGAAGGTAATTCCACCAGATAGAGATAATTTGTTACCAATTTCCACCACCGAAAGGCCAGTTCGAAACTGTTTCCTTGGGAAAGGGATTTTTAAGTTATTAATACCGTCTCAAATGATATCGCGTAAAATGATATTATATTAAATTAGTAGGGATGGAGAAGCCTGGACGGTTACAAACGCCCTCCTGTTATTTACAGATATAACATATATGAAAATAACACACTACAACAAAATGGCTGATATACACATCATTACATCTGACACACACTTAATAAAAACATACATAATTAAATCTTGTATCTCACTGTAGAGTGTCTGTTTCAACGATACCATATAACGTAATTCCAGCCGATTTTCTTCCAAAAGTTCGTCAGCAACACTCATAATATTTACAACAGGTAAGTAACACTATCTTTGCACTTCACCATCAAAGTGTTCGGCAGTTCCAGGTTATCATAATATATACCCCACACACACACGTAATCACACGTGGATTACCTCTCTTAGATGGCCGCAAGCAATTTCTTGTTTTCATTGCAAAAAAATATATATACTTAAAAAATGATTGCATTAGTTTCCTTCTGCAGTTTCAAAACAAAAATCCCAAGTTACTCATGGCTTCTACAATTATGTCAGGTCTAGGTTCACAACCTATACATGAATTCACGTTTTCCAGCTCACGAACATATAATGTTGTCAAAACAACATCGGGGAGACATTACACTTAATTCGCAGAAATATATCGTCTCAGAGAGCGAATATTATAAGTGCCCATCATGACACGATTACCATCTTTCAATCTGTATGCACAAGGACCAACCCGACAATGAATCTGGAATGGACCCTGATACAACAAAAATAATTTCTTCGTCACCTTCTCTTTTCTGGACGAGAGCATGGGAACACGTAACAGAACAGAATCTCCTACCTGAAATTCGTCTAACACCTGACGTTTCTGCTGTCTGCTACGCTTCTCAGCCTCTTTAATCAAATTCTCTCTCGCTAATCTGACATATATCTTAGAGTGCCGCTGAGGTTCCTGTGTAATAC
This sequence comes from Anabrus simplex, assembly GCF_040414725.1. Classification (NCBI taxonomy): domain Eukaryota; kingdom Metazoa; phylum Arthropoda; class Insecta; order Orthoptera; family Tettigoniidae; genus Anabrus; species Anabrus simplex. The sequence goes on along the minus strand of NC_090269.1, from coordinate 160,393,414 downwards.
CTAGTACTTTTGTCAGCTCATTCCTTGGATTGCTGCCAAAATGAACCTCTAATGGGGTGAATTTCGTACTATCATGCTGAACCATATTAATCCATTTCTCAATCAACGCTAAAGAACCAACCCACGCAGTGTGCTTGTCATGAACTAAAGATCTAAACATCCTACCTAATTCCTTCATCGTGCGTTCACACATATTCCCTTGCGGATTCCTAATTGAGGAAAAAACATGTGTTATACCTAACTCTGTCATAACAGCCTTCCACTTCTTCGATGTAAATTAAGATCCGCTATCAGATAATGACCTACTAGGCGTACCTATTTCCTGAACATACATGTCACTAATAATCTTACTGCCACTAAGACCTGTCGCTTTACTCAATAAAAGATGGACACACTGACTACTCGAAACTTCAGTAATACCATCCTCTAACATAGCTTCAATTTGATTGTCTACTGCTTTAGCATATTTATGTGGAATCGGATATCACGGTCCAGCGAATATACTTTAATCCAGCACTGAAAATGAGTGTTCATACACATGTGTTTTGCCAGGTTTCGATGAAAATACTTCCTTGTGTTCTCTCAACACATACAACAATCGGTCCCTATAACCTTCTTCCAAATTGCTACTATGTACCGCTTCTCTCAAAGAATCATCGTGGTTCTCCTCTAACCACACTTCACACAACTTAAAATCCGCTCTCTCTTCTTCATCTTTTGAAACCTCATTAACACACCACATGTTACAAACCTCCACTTTCGTCTGAACTTCGGCATCCCACGTGACTTTAACATCCTCATTATCCCACCTTAAATATACTATCGCATCATTGTAATCTAGCCGAGCTGAGTATAAACTTAGACAGTCAGATCCCAAGATAACATCAAATATAAGATTTGGAATAACAAGACAGATCTGAATTTTCGACTTCCCGTTAATACAAATAGGTTTGGCAACTTGTTTACATATTTGCTTGGATCTTTTACCTACAGCAGTGACGATATATGTGGATTTCACAGGGATTTTCTCAATCTCAATATTCTCCTTTTTTCTGTCCTCATACCACTTCAAACTTACACATGAACTTTGACTGCCTGAATCCAATAAAGCCTGATACTGCGCCCTCCATATAACGATCGTAACAACGGGGTTCTCACTTTTACTACCAACATCGACTTGATTTCCTTGACCTCCCGTAATAACTCATCTCTGACATCGAGATCATAATTCATGTGCGTCATTACACAATTTCTCGCAACATGTACTGAAGACTGATAATCTGATCTCTCATTAGCATCTACTATCAGTTTAAATTACTGTGTCTCCTTGTATCCTGATTTCGGCGTGTACCTTCCTCTACATTTCGTTCCCTCTGAACATTTCTATTTTGCTGGTGTGACTGATTACCTACAGGTTGTTGTCTCGGTTGAAACTGACCACGGTGATTGTGTTCTTGTCTTCTGGGTAGTGGTTGATAGTTTGTGTGCTCTCGTGTACTATTACTATTTAAAACATCCATCTTAGCATTAACTTCCCTGCTACTTTCGGTTTTAGTCTGTTCGATCTCCTTTTTGTTTTCTTTAATCTCTGTCTACTTTTTCTCTACTTCCTTCTTACTTTCATTTATCCCTTTCGTTTCCTTCCTAATTTCACCTATCACTTTCTTAATTTCATTTAACCCTTTCGTTTCCTTCCTAATTTCATCCGTTTGCTGTAATATCCTTTGCATCATTAAAAACAATTGTCGAATATTCTTATCACTAATCGTATTACTTTCTTTCTCGCCCTCCATCCTAGCTACATCAGATTCTGTGCTATTTTCCATGCGCCCACCAATCTCTACCGTTTTATTTATTTCAATGCTTTCATCAACAACATTCCTAGAATTCAGCGTCTCGCCTCCCTTTACTAAGTTTCCGCTACGTAATTTCATGTCCTTTTTACTTGGTGCAGGCCATGATTACCCCAAAATCACACATACATATTATATGGACACTCACGTAACCCCCACAAACACAGATTCTAATTTTACTGCTTTCTTTCCACGAATAATTAATGGTTTTCGAGCTCCACGTTGGTGCGACAAATGTAACTGTTCCCTCTCGTCAAAACACTTGGGGAGATGAAAGTTATAATCTTGGGACACATGAATATTAAATAAACTATTTGTGGCTTGCCCGCAAATTGCCACGCAAATAGAAACAATAAACATTCCATGGTTCCCCATTTCTCTATGTAATGTTTGGGCGCCATGGTTACAGTTTTAAATAAAACTATTACTATTTAAAACATCCATCTTAGCATTAACTTCCCTGCTACTTTCGGTTTTAGTCTGTTCGATCTCCTTTTTGTTTTCTTTAATCTCTGTCTACTTTTTCTCTACTTCCTTCTTTTAAATAAAACTGTAAACCAAAATTTATATTTACTAGCATAGAGACTTATACTTAAATCACAGGGGTAGGATTTTAAATAATTAACCAGTAAGTATCGCTTAAGAAAGAAAATTAACGCAATATAAAATACAAATGAATTTATTATACAAAAAATTAGATGAATCGGAAAAGTTTCCTTAAAGCGTGGAGGAATTTATAATTTACTGAATTTACTATTGCTTGCTTTATCTAATTGAAGCTCACCAATTGCAGCTTCCGTTGAAGTCATCTGGTTTCCGTGGTTACTCGTTCTCTTCTTCTCGATGTAGACTTTGCTCCATGGACATCCTTCCTTCCTTCTCTGATATGGTACGGGCTATCTGGACTAGCACTCCCTGCTTGCCTAGTCTTTAAATTAGACATTGGCCCTATACTTGTAAAAACTGATCAGCGTTGATCGCATGAGGAGAAAATTCAGAGATATGAATTTTTTCCATATTATTAGAAATCTCAATCCAACTGAGCTATACTATTTATACGGTACAGACTTGTACCAAAATTACGTAGACTTGAACTAAACATAGTTCTTCGTCCACAATATTTACTGAATATAACACAAGCCGTAAGCTTGTTTCGTTTCACGCAGATCCGATAACATTACCGCAACTAAGTACTGTATCGAAGCGACAACACATTGGACAAAAATAACTATGTCGCGGAGCGACCACACACTGTATCAAAAATCACATCACGTCGTTCAAAGTAGATGTTCACAGTAGAAGTACTTGTGATGGAGTATCCGTAGTTAGGTTGTAAGGTTGTCAAGTGGTAAGGTCCTAAGGCTGTAAGGTTCTTAGGTCCCGTTCTCGTGTTGAGAATCAGTATATATCCGGGCTCACCCCCATTCTTGGTAACAGCTCAATTTCAAAACTCATATACAACGAAGTATCTGATTCGATAGATCGAAGCATCAACTCCCCTTCCCTTCTTCCTCGACAAGTCCAGAAGGCGTGGCGATGATATAGCTGAACAGCATGCAAGCCTCGTGCACGGGTCGCTGTTTACTAGCCTTGGTCACAAAATAAACCCATGACTCACGCAAAATCCCAAGCTTCAAGAATAACCCTCCGTATACACAAACATGAGATGAAATGAAAACAACTATGTCTCAACATATTGACCGTATTTACAACATAATGAATTCTTATCCCACATAATATAATAATTTAAATTCCAAAAGCCTTGGTTACAAATGATTGACGTTGATTAAATATGTTATTACAAATAGTTGCCGATGGCGGATAAACTTGATATCAAATGATATCGCGTAAATTGATATTATATTAAATTAGTAGGGCTGGAGAAGCCTGGACGGTTACAACAGAAGAACAAGGCAGTGGGTGATATATCAATCATGCACTACAACAAGGCAATTGATGGTGACACTGGACATGAGAAGAAGCCTTATATCTTCACAACACACAACCAGACTAAGCATGGGGTGGACATTTCAGATGAAATGAGTACACATTTTGACGTGTCCAGGAATTCCCGCAGGTGGCCACTAACAATCTTTTTTCACGTTATGAATATTGGGTGTGTGAACGTTATAAAAATTTACAAAGCCAACAAGAATGATGCAAATATCAGTCGTAGGCAATTTCTGAAAGATTGGCATTTGAATAGATGGAACCAGCAACAAGACGCCGCGATGCAATGGATTCCTTGCCAAAAGAGATACGACGAAGAGGAAAACTTTTGATTCGTATCCCTGAAGAGCTCCAGCGCCAAGAGTGCAAGCAGGTACAGTAGGAAATTGCGGCAGGCGTCGCATAAATCAACGAGGAAGACATGTGAAACATGTCAGAGAGGGGTGTGCCCGTATGTGATGACTGCTACGAACAGACACTTTCTGTAGCAAATCATTGTTCCTCAAAGTGGCATTACAAAGAAAGGTTCATTTTTCGAAATTTTGGATATATTTGGTCACTTTTCAGATGTATTAAGTAAAATAATGCTGACATGACGCTCACAAAGACAATTATCGTGTAATTCTCTTTAATTATATGTGTTTGTACAAATAAAAAGTTTTAATTCATAATTCATAACATGGGTTTTATATCGAATATCTTACACACCCAAGTCCAAAATAATTGATAAAGCTATTTTAACAAGTGTGGTAATGGTAACAGGAGAGTATATATTTATTTCTGAATTAGTGGTTGTGATAAGGACTGTTCGTAGAGATTACAGATGCAATGATATTCTATAATTCATTTCCTATGAATTTTCTATAATTTTAGAAAAATGTCGCTTCCTAGTTCAGCGGTCGGACATCATAAAAGTTATATTTTGAAATAAAAACAAGGGATATCTAGTTCTATGCTCGCTGGTAATTTGGAAGTGAGGATGCGATCACGGTTGAGAATATGTGGGATGATAATCAAGGTTTCACACTGAACCCTTGAACTTACCATTCTATCGTTGGTCGGCCACAGCTGCTACAGTAGAGCAATATTGAACTCTTAAATCATTGGTCGTTGCGGGGCGAAATTCGGTCACGATCTTAACCAAACGATGGGGTTCAGAAGAGAGCCTAACTACTTGAAATGAGGAGAAATTATGAGCTTACTAACTTTTATTAACTTCGAAATGGCACGACAACATTATTATTTTACATAAATCATTGAAATAAAAAATTATAAATTATTGAATGTTTCAAACGCAGTCACATTGCATAGCGTTGATTTATTTCTCACAATATCGAAGAGTTGCTTCGGGGAAAGTAATAAATTAGTGGACAGCGAAACTGAAAACTGAAAAAGGAAAAACCTGAAAACCCTCCACCTATGATTCCAAACGATAACTGAGAATTAATCCACACGATCCGTGGAAAATCTGACTTTCAACAAGTAGAACGCCTGATTTCCTCCCAATTAAGGTTATCCACCAGTCGAATACCCTTGCGGATAAGGAACACCCGCCGAATTGACCCTTAATCGAACCAAATTGACTATCAGTTGCTTTTGATAGGTTGCGAAATATTATGGGAAACATGGTGTTCACTACGAGTTAACAGCAGCATTCACAATTGAAATAAAATTCTACCATGTATTTGTCATTCATGACACCCTTAACTGATAAAATAATCCCGATGCTAAACGTGCATCACCCAAACAGCTGTTCAGAGGGAACCAACAACACCATGATCCGCGAGGATCTTTCGTCACGTCGTTCTGAAGGAACAAAACTGCGAAATGCAGGAAACACTTATTCATCACGCATTTAGAAGGAATGCCAAACACTGAAGTTAATTAAGAAGTGGTAAATCACTTGAAAAATATTATTATCAAACCGATTTTCAGCTTAGAAATTGTTACGTTACGCTTAACAAAATTACCAGTCCACATTGAAAAATACAACAAACTTAAGGAATTCTTTCCTTCTTAAACAATGACTACCATTACAGATCCATCTGCTTATTGTTTGTCCCAAACACACTACCTACAAAGCTATCAATTAATCGAACTCAACTACGCATAAAATGAAAGAACGACAAAGATTGAAAATAAAAGTAATATTACTGGCTGACGAAACGAATCCGTATTCGTAACTCAAGTCTCTCACTAATACATTGAGTGTCAACATGCACACTATCAAAGCGAAACGGACGTCACGACGACAAAGCAATTAAGTCCGTAAAATAAAATAAAATAAAATATCGAAGTTATTTTAACTCAACACGCATGGAGAATCACAGTAAAATATTCAATCACCGTAAGGCTAATACCCAATGTTGGGCAACCCTCATTTGCCGATAACGGTCCCATATCTTAGGGAGCACCTTCCAGCTGTTGGGAGCTGCACGCAAGATTGGCTCATTATTACCGATCTAATCCTCTTCATATTTCGTATATTACTGTAGAAGCTACCATCACCCAGGTCACTTCGAGAAAACATCTAATATGAGACTTGAGTATGTACAGCTAACATCCCAGACCTATCGTCGGGATTACTTAAAGTCTGTACACCTCTATGTACACAATACCTTCCTAATTCTATGGTTGAGCCTGAACTAGGACGTCTCATCATCAGTATACACCTAGGACAACATGTGACGTCCTAATTCTATTGTCGGGCGGACACTGGGTTGTATACGCTTCCCCTGGCACATCACGCGAACTAGCAATTTCAAACAAACCCTGAAATTTCAGTTGTAAACCTGGTCTGACTAATAACATACAACGGAACAACGTCTCTTACTATTAAACGAACGCAAGTCGGAAAATGCAGTAAGTCTCTATCTCGTTACAAAACGTGAACTCGAAAATAAATATTGTGTGGTGAACAATCCCCCAACTCAAACACGATCTCAGCCTGCGCAATTAAGTTTAGGGAAGAATAATAATTCCCAACACACGTCTACCATTTAGTGGATGTTGTCCAAAAATAATAATCATCACCACCGCATTGGAAAACCTCAAATCGCCTACCGTCATTTCCAAATATTTATATCCATGATTATCCAGTGAAACGAAATTGAATAAATTTACACGGTCAAACAACACCAACCGTGTATTCTAAATGCTCTTTTATCCTTGAGGTCACATTATCCTAATATTCATACTGACTTTACGTAACTGGTCGCTTGACTTTTACTACCAAGATTTTTAATCTTTATTAGAATCGTTTTTCACTTGGGATCTTACTTGAACTCTACTGTGCATCACACAGTAGTCGTCTCAATTTTCGGATTGTTAGCGGAATACCCTACAGCCTACATTTAATATACAGCCTGTCTCAAAAGTCCTTCCTCGGCAAACATAGCCTGTCTCAAAACTCATTCTCGTCGCCTTATCCCGGCGGTATTACTTAAAATACAGGCCCCCTTTCACCTTCAAATATTTCTACCACTCTCATCTCCACATATATAAATTCTTCGCTCTCAATCCATTTTTCTTATATTTCAAGACCCTTTTCAAATTTCAATCCTCTTGTGAAAAACATTAACCATTATAAAATACACCTCTTTATTTTACTGTAACTACAACTTTCGGACCTCGAGAATACAAGAACACACCGTGATTTTCCATATCATTGGCATACACGATGTCACAAAATTTTACTTCCCATGAAAAAAAACATAACTTTATCGGATTTCACTGGAAATTTTCTAAATGCCTGCGATCCTTGTGAAACACAGTTGTTAAATGCATTTTAAATACAGGAAAATTTTATCCCGCGCTAGATATTATTGTTATTATTATTATTATTATTATTATTATTATTATTATTATTATTATTATTATTATTATTATTGTACCAGGCGGTACACCCCCACGCCGCTAATTTAAAATGTGCGCCAATTGAAACTCCTCTGCTGAAGGAAGTCTGAACTTTATCGACGGTATTAATTTTCAAGTTTCTCAGAAGATGTCACTACGTGGAAAGTTTGGAGTTTTTGAACTGTGCCACTTTTGATGTATTTTTGTTTTACCGGTAGTAAGAAGTGTGAACTTTCTCTTCTAGAGGACACTACTGAAAAACTACAATGGTGCACCCTAGTGCGATGTGAAAGAACTGTTTTTGGAGAAATTTTTATTTCAAAAGTTTGTTTCTAGTTAAATTTCCTTCTGTTATTGTTTAAGTTGGCTGTATACCCCTCTCTTTCCCCTTGTTTTGTATTTAGCCAATCCCGAATTTCTTTAATTAATTTCTGACCAATCTGATGTATCTTCCCCCAACTTGAATATGTTGCTGTACCCTAGCCAATAAAGTGATTGTGGGCGGGTGTTCTCTTCCCTAAAACGCCTCGAACTTTCCGCGAGAGCATATAAACTGCTGATTTTTGGGTCTCTGCGCCACTTCTGTTCAATCTTTCAGTGTGTAAAGTACATAGCAGGGGGCGGGAAGCGCCTCTTTCTTCGGCAGCGGTCAACAACAAGGTAATGGCCTATTAATAACTTCTTTCTTTGCTAGCTCAGCAGTTTAACTCTCGGGGCGGGTCCGAAGTTTTTCCATAATGTAACCTTCCTTAAAATGTAAAGACCCTTGGTATCTATTCTATCTTTGAACTGCATATCGGGCTAGAGAGTGCTTAACCCTCTCGAGCTCCCACTCATATTGTTCTGAGGTGAACTTATTTTTCTCAACCTATTCTTCTTTAACGTAATGTGAATTGTTTCTTTCTTAAGTCACCTCTTTAGTATGGGATTAGCCCTTGTATTAACGGCCTAGTGCCAAGTAGGTTTTAAACAAAGTGTATTAGGAGCGCAAGTTCGCCTCCTCTCAAATTGTTATTTTAGAGGTCATGTAATTAATCTTTTTCTCACTTAATAGACCTCAGTAGGTTGGGTATTTTACCCCTGTGTCTATGTCCTGAGAGGACAACTTGAAGGTGGAGTTTGGTGTGGCCTTTGAGAGGCTTAAAGTTTGAGAGCGAGTGGCTCTTTCTTGAAAATTGAGTGTTGTATGCCTCGAGGAGGCTTTTCTGTGTAATTTGGAGCAAGTGCTCCTGAGCATGAATGGGGTTTTCTGCCCCTCTGTTAAAATTTATTTTGGAGTAAGGTTGGGCTGATTGCCCAAGAATTGTGAAGTCGGGCGCGAAGCCCAAATCCGGTAAATATTGTAACTATACTTTTGTTGCCTTGCTACTCTGTACCTGCCATGCTTGTTTTTTCTTTATTTTGAAAAGAAAATATAACCGTTTTAATTTTACATGAACTCTAATTTCGTAGCTCTAGACCCGTTCACACTCGCACCTTCTTTCACCCCTAACTACCGCAAAAACACGGTAACAATTATTATTATTAATATTGATTTTGACAAAAATTTCTGAATTCAAACGATATTTGAAATTAAGACATTCGCCACGACTACTTGATCATGATCACCTTCCTAATTTTTCTCACTTCGGACAATATCTCGAAGAACAACAACGCAGGATTCAAACGTCTCATATTACAGTTTCTTGAGGTGAATTTTACAAAACTAAAATTTTCACACGCTGACCAAAATTATAACACGTTTCGCCTGACAATTACAAATATCAACCCGACACTCGCCTTGAAAAATTGGTTGGGACGAACAACAGTCTAACTACAACATAATACAAAATATAGACAGACCTGCATTGATGTCATCTTCAATATTCTGGCTACATTTAGCCAGCTGCCCTCGTGCTTAGCCGCACATGGCTACAAGGAACACCATCTTCTTATATATATATATATATATATATATATCTTACAAATACTGCCTTTTCACACGTTATTAAATGACAACACAAATCACGCACTTCCTTCGTTATGATTTTGTACAGCAAACTTCCTTCGTTCTGCAGTCGACCGCAACTGTCTCCCTTCTCCCCAGACTCGGCTTTCATTCACCCTAATACAACAGGTGTTCCACAGATAACGAAATCAGAACTACTCTGACTAGCTTCCCAACTCCCTTACTTAACAATTTCCAACACACACGTGGTGATACAATAAAATCAGCTATGTATTTAAACAGACGCCTAAGCTTTCACAGTTTTGTCGGCCAAAGTTCAGAAAAATTTCTATCACCTTCCCTTTCTAACAGTAGATGTGAACCATAGCCACAAATATGTACTAAGTTATTTGGAGATCACATTATATACTTTTCTGCCGACGACGGGCGTAAGCTTCCGCTGCTTCAGAAACCAGACAGACACTGAGAAATATGCAGAGGGGGGTTTCTTTTATAGTCTATGAGGTGACGCTACTCACACCACTAAGCTTGATTATGCAATCTGCTGATTTCGCGTCCAATAGACCGACTTTCATGAAACTTGTTCCAGAATTCCGGACAGACTTGCGATTTATTTACATGTTAATCTCATAATTTTACCACACTCGTGACAGGTGATATAAATTATTTCTGTCCCGGCGTTTCGCGGGTTTTCTTCATCCATTGACCTTGGAACGTGTAATTAGTCCTCGGATCTGACGCAGATTTGTATCTAGGCTTAACTGCATTTATATTTACCCTGAGGGTTCTGTCTTCACGTAGGGTTTAAGAATAATTTAGATTCTTTATTTCTGTATTTACTGTGTTGCCAAAATCTCTCGTTACGCAGAATTCCGTGAATTTGATGAATTGTTGAATATTCGCAGTCCACCGAAGTGTCACGGTATTTCACGAGCCCGCCGCAGGTGAGTTCGTTCCCACGCGACAGAGAGGCTCTTGAAACGCAACATGGCTGCTCTCAAAAATAAAAGTAGCTTGTTATTTGAAATAAATATTGAGAAAAAAAATCTCATCATAGAATTATGGGTTTAACACCACAGAATGGCCGTCAGAATAAGATCTTCAGTATAAGCCAGGTAACTGAAAAATGCTTCCTGAGGAACAGGTAGTTGCTGTACGTTTAAGTCTCGTAGATCGTGACAGAGTACCAAGGGAAAAGATGTCAACCGTACACGGGGAATGTTTCATGTTACATTAAGGGAAGAATATTAAAAGCAATCAAAGGATTTATATTGCAAATTAGCCTATAGTGAAAATTTATGATGGAGTGAGTACTTTTTTCGTACTGGAATTACACAATGCTGCACCCTTGTTGTTCATGGTTTACACGGATCATACACTGAAAGATATAACGTGCAGGCATCGAACTCGAAAGTAAGTTCAAAGACTATGATATGAAAATTATACTTTCCCAGATCAAAAGGCTGTCACCTAAGAGAACTGAATGTCAGGTTCACAATACAAACATAAAACAGGTAGATCATTTCAAGTGTTTAGGACAGTACGAACGTAGTCAGATACACGTACATGGTGAACTCACAGTATTATTTAGGAAGAAAGTTAGCTCTGTTTCAGACCAGCTTCGATTTAAGGGAGTATAAGATGAGTGGACTCAGGATGTCCTACTCATGATTTAAATGTAACACACTTGAATGCAGCGAGATTCATAAGTGATACAAACATGAGGAAACAATGGCAGGAGGGTTCAGGCTAAGCTAGGTTCGAACTTGATGGATGAAGCTGTACGTAGAAACCAGATTCGGCGGTGGGGTTATGTGAGGCGAATGGACGAGTATAGGTTACCTTGAATAATAAAAGACTCGGTCATAGAGGGTAAGAGAAGTAGAGGGAGACCAAGACAACAAGATTTATAGACAAAATGTATAATGATTTAAAGATAAGAGGTATTGAGATAAACGAGGCGACATAACAAGTTACAAACAGAGCATTGTGGAGGCCTCCTTCCGGCCTGAGTTCTGAAAGGCGTAACTGTCTCTAATGAAAATGAGTGTACATATGCACTGTGATGTCTTATTCATACTGCGTGAACGATGTTTCATTAACTCATTTCCCAGAGTATTTTATATACATATTTCTAGATAGTTAAATGTACGACTGGAATGTGTTCCACAGGCGTTCTATAGTGCACATAATGAATATTAAGATTTTAGTGCATATTCCAATAGTATAAATTATACTTTTGTACTGATAATTAAAATATGAAGTGTATTACATAATAGCACGGAGAACAGGGCTGGGTTTCTGCTTTATTGCATTTTTGTTGTGGAAATGGTCAATCCTGTTTCCACTATCTTCTGTCTGCAAACAGCTATAATTGATGAAGTGACTGAAGAAATTGGGATCCGTCTACGTCAAAAAATTGAAAGAATTGACGAATTTGCAACAAACAAAGCTCGCTAGTCGTTGCCTGATTACAGTTTGGCGATATCAATATTTATTTATTTATTTATTTATTTATTTATGTATTTATTTATTTATTTATTTATTTATTTATTTATTTATTTATTTATTTATTTATTTATTTATTTATTTATTTATTTATTTATTTATTTATTTATTTATTTATTTATTTATTTATTTTGCCTTTACAATTGTTGAAGTTTTTGCCTCTCAACAACTCTTCGACAGAAACAAATGTAGTATTGCTACGTGACAGTTAACAAACAGAATGAAGCAGATGTGTAGTAATGGCAGTGAAGAAGACAGCTAATTGCTTTGCAAAGGCCAACAAAACTTAATGTAATTTGATACATTTTTCTTCGGATCGTTTTTAGACACAAAGACGCATTACAATATATTATAGCATAATTAGTGACATTGCTTATGTTTGAAAAACTTTAAGCAAGTTTTTATCTTATAGTAAGCATGTTTCTCTAGTAAATGCTAATTCAGAAGGTTGCTCAGACCTAGAGAGGTGTCGAAGTACAACAGCAGGAATGTACAGTCTTAGACGAATACTTCGTTAGGGCGAGGTGCCTGGAGGAAAAACAAATCACCATATTTTGTACGGCCCGTTTCGAATAATAACCGTAAAAATTCAGGTCCACAGTACACATATATCCTTTGAAATTATGTAGAAATCCCATCCTGTGATTACGGGACGGAAGTCTGACCGCTGAGTCCGTGAAGTGACATCTAACACATTTCTATCATGGATGTCCTTGTCATTTCAATGTCCGTTACTTATCCAAGAAAAGTCCGTATTTCTGCCTGCCCCTGAAAGACGTATTGAGAAAACGAGAAAATTTCGACGGTCAAAATTTCTCCCAGATTTGGTTGACAAGGCAAATACAACGAAGCCTTCGTGGCTTGAAGGTTTTCAGAAAGAATACGTTTCTTTCAGCAAAGTGGTTTTATCAAGTTCGCCATGTTGACGCGTAAAGCTGTGCACAGCTCCATCTATCGAAATTAGTTCGAACTATGAATCTCGGAGCAGGGGCAATTGTTGGTTAATAATAATTGTTACGAAGTTACCCGTGGACCAGCAGAGGTGAAAGAAGGTGCCGGGGTGAATGGGTCTAACTACAAAATCAAAGTTAATTTAAAACTTTAACAAAGGTTATATTTTTTGAATTTCAACATTCAACAACAAAACTTTAACAACTTTTTACTTGGTGAGATAACGATGACATAGCAATTTAGAAACAAGACTTAGAAAAATTCAAGATTTCAACACTTTAAGACGTTTGGGCTATAAGCCCCTAGTTTTACAATTTCTGAGCTTCCAGCTCCAACTTTACCGATGAATATAAATTTACAAAAGGGAAGAAATCCCCTACTACCTGGAGCACTTGCTCCGTAATTTACAATATAAAGCCTTCTAGAGGTACTTTTGCAGTACAAAAAAAAAGTAACTAATGTGCTCTCCGTTTTCCCAGCCTATTCAAGGCGATATCAGAAAATTACAATCATTTACAAATCTAGTAACCCACCTATTTGGCCGTAGCGGAAACGAACAGGTTAAGTAAATGGCCCAAAATACAAATTGAACAGAGGCGTGAACTTGCACTCCTAAATATGGATTCTTAAAACCAAAAGGGCACTAGGCCGATGAAACAGGGGCTATTCCCAAACTATGGAGGTGAGTCGCATAAGAAAGAAATTTAAGACATTACGGAAAGGAAGGAAACCAGTTACAAAACGTAGTCACCTGAAACCAAAATGAAGGGGAGCTCGAGAGGGTGCATCACTGTCTATCCCCGATTAGCAGTTAAAGATTTTATGAAGCTTTTACATAAGCCGGCAGAAAATTACATTTGTAGAAAAGTAGGTTACATGGTTAAAGTTTCGGACCTTTCCCTCAGGTTAAACTGCGGAGCTAGCAAGAAATAAAGATGTTAATAATTGGCCATTACCTTGGTGAAGGACTGCTGCCTTATGAAAGAGGCGCTTCCCGCCTCCTGCTCGACACAAACACATTTAGTTAGATGTTGATCAAATGGCCAATAGACGTGAAAATCCGCGGTTTATAAACCCTCGGGGAAAGTTTGAGACTTTTCATGAATAATCAAGACACACCCACAGAATTTTATTGGTCAAATTTAAAAGTGGCCCTCAGAATCGAAGAAGGAATACAGGATTGGTTGGAAATTAGTTTAAAAAATTAGGTATTGGCTGGATTCAAAACTAGCGGAAAGAAAAAATAAATATTGCCAACCCAGAAATAAATGAACATCAATAAGTAAAAAAAAAACTTATGAGTACAAAACTCCTTCAAGAAAGTTCTTTCACTTCGCAGCACTGTGCATGATCATAGTTTTCTAGCCATGACATCTATGAGAGAATGTCCAAACTTCTTGATGAACGGAAAACAAAACAAGTTGGAATTCGGACAGTACTGGAAACTTCACAATAACAAAATTACGGTAGTGACATCTTCTGAGAAGAGGTTTAAATAGGTCTAGTTTCAAGTTCAGAGATTCTCGTGTAGAGGAGTTCTTTTAGGCGCAATATTTAAATGTGCGGCGTAGAGGTGTACCTCCCGGTACAATAATAATAATAATAATAATAATAATAATAATAATAATAATAATAATAACTGTTACGGAGTTATCCGTGGTAGTTAGAGGTGAAAGAAGGTGCGGGCGGGAATAGGTCTCAACTTACGAAATTAAAGTTAATTTTAAAACTTTAACAAAGGTTATATTTTCTTTTCAAGATCAAGAAATAACAAGAATAACAGGAACACAGTTGTATATCAACAAGTTAAGAATGTACAATTACAGTTTATTAATGTATTTTGGGCTTCGAGCCCCAGATTCACAATCCCTGAGCAATGAGCTCAACTTTACTTATGAACAAGGTTCAACAAAGGGGCAGAAAATCCCAATCATGCCAAAGAGCACTAGCTCCCAATTACCAGTTAAGCCTGCTCGAGGCACACAAAAACCAAATTTAAGAAAGAGCAACCCGCTCTTAAAGTTCAAGCCTATTCAAAGGCCACACCAAACTCCACCTTTAAGCTGCCCTCCAGGCACATAAGAACAGGGGTAATAATACCCAATCTACTGAGGCCTATTAAGTAAATAAACAGGTCAATTACATGGCCCCGAAATAACAACCTGAGTGGAGGCGTAACTTGCACTCCTAATACACCTTTTTTTTAAACCTATTTGGCTCTAGGCCGCTTATGCAAGGGTTAATCCCATACTACGGAGGTGACACGATAGGAAAACTTTATTACATTATGACACGAGGAAAAACGATTATGAAAACTTAGTCACCTCAAAAACAATATGAGAGGGAGCTCGAGAGGGATAGGCACTCTCTATCCCGATTTGTAGTTAAAGAGACGGAATTTTATACCAAGAGTCTTTTACGTTTTAAAGGAAGGTTACATGATAAAAGTTTCGAACCCGCCCCGAGGGTTAAACTGCTGAGCTAGCAAGCAAAGAAGTTATTAAAAGGCCATTACCTGATGGATGAACTGCCGTCTGAAGAAAGAGGCGCTTCCCGCCCCCTGCTACATAATCACACTAAGAAAGATGTTACTGAAGTGGCCAGGAGACAAGAAAATCAGCAGTTTATATATCCTCGCGGAAAATTCGAGACGTTTTATGAATGAGAACCCACACCCCCCTCAAATTTATTGGCTAGGATCAAGCAAAATATCCATATCGGAGAAGACACACATTATTGGTTAAAAATTAATTAAAGAAATTCGGGATTGGCTAAATTCAAAACAAGCGGAAAGAGAAGGGTTATACTGCCAACCCAAAAAATGACTGAAAGAAATTTAACAAAGAACAAACTTATGAACACAAAATTTCTCAAAAAAACAGTTCCTTCACTTCGCACTAGGGTGCACAATTGTAGTTCTTCAGTAGTGCCATCTAGAAGAGAATGTTCACACTTCTCACTACAGTGAAAACAAATATAAATCGAAAAAGACACAGTTCAGAACTCTTCAAAATTTACAATAGCGACATCTTCTGAGAAACTTTAGAATTAACATGGTTGTTAAAGTTCAGGCTTCCTCCAGTAGAGGAGTTTCAACTGGCGCAATGTTTGAATTAGCGGCGCGGAGGTGTACCGCCCGGTACATACCTACCCACCCAAAAGTCCCCTCAAGGGGTAACACAGAAGAACACCAAATTTTGTTTTAAAACAAGGTCCAAGTTATGATGTTGATATAGAAATTAATTGCAGAAGGATTTACAAACAAGTTTTCTTATATTGGTTGGATCCAGTTTCAAAATTCTTTGTAGTAACTTTTGATGTAATGTCTTTATGTTTGTAGTAGTTGAATTCAGAAAGAAAACTTTTAATTCTTGAAAGGAAAAAAAATAATTTTTTCTAAGTCCACCAAATATTGGAGTTGAATCCAAAAATGTAGTAATTGTTTATATGAAATGTCCATGTATTTGATTAAGTATATTACTTGATGGCGAGACCAGCCGCAGCAGCTTGTGTCCAGAGGAGGCCGCTCGGACCCCTCAAGTACCCAGAGATACCGCTCTCCCGCACTATGAGAGGGGTAGTGGTGCTGAAGCGAATGTTTACAGACCGCGGGCAAGTTGCAGGAGCTGCGCCGCACATCAGCCTTGGCCGGGAGGATTGCTCCGGCTCGCCGTACACTGGTTGACCTCACTGAAGTAGATCGGGCCCGTGCTCTACTCCAGTAGCGGCACGGCGCCGAGCGGCTGCGGTTGCACTGAAACATTAAGATCTCGGCGGCAGAATTTGTTGGACCAGAATGATTTTCGGGTACAGTACTTGTGGTGGAGCTGAGGGGCCAGCGGCGTGGAAATATTTATTTCATTTAAATTAGCCACTGTGTGTTTTAGCAGGAGACGGGAGAGTGGTAATGGCCATGGCAAGGACAGGATAGCAGTTTAACTGGTCGGGGGAGGTTGTACAATGAACATTAGGAAACAAAGAACGTAATTCCAATGGCAGAAGGCCTCAAAATGAAACCAAAAATATAACCTTCAGATTTCTTTCAAAATGTAACAAAAAAAATAAAAACGAGCTAAGTTAGTGTGGAAATTACACAGGTTTCACCTGGGACAGGTGAACCCTAAATATCCTCTCGGTGGCTGGATTGCTTAATAACAACGTGACCGGCGTAAGAAAATCTACAATTATGCACGGCCCATGAAATCTGGGGGCAAGCTTGCCCGCGGGAACAAAATTCCTGACCATCACCTGGTCACCTACCTTCAAATTGGTGGGTCTCCGTCCACGATCATATCTTTCATACATACATACATACTGTGACCTTATCGGTCATGTACATATTTATTTATTAATTATTTGGCAGTGAAAAACCTTTGTAAAGCTCCCTCGTACTTGTTACAAAAAGTTGCATTAGATTGCACATGCTTACACAACCTTTGTAGCCTGCTAAACACCACTCCGTCTAAACTAAAAGAATACACAGATAGAGAGAGAGAGAAGAAAATGTCAAGCCAGAAAAATCGATAATGATACCTTCACCCGTTGACAAAATGGCCGAACACGATCTTGCCAGCTCGCGAGTTGCTTTTGTATGATGAGATTTCGAGACATGCATAATATTTAATATGGGAAACCTCGGGATGTTATATGATTTCATTATAGACATCTGCCAAAATTCCAATTCTTTATAATATATTAACGTGTGGAAGAATACGCAATCGTTGCATTATATAACACGCTAAGAGTCCCTTGTACGCAGCACCCTCATGGAGGACATTTTAGGTGCATTATTTTGATAATTAATTTTAAATAAATGGCCGAACAATTCGGGTTCCGCACATAACCAGACTACTTAAGAATCTGAGTCACACGTTTGAGTGTATTACCGATGTCATACTACACGTGGAACTATTAATTAAAAAAAGTAGTAGGGATTATCCACTCTCTCTCTTGCATGAGGGGGGAAAATTTATAAAAGGAATCGCGATGATGACAACAGTATCCACTTCACGCGAAGGATCCAAAGCAGAACCACGGTTTGATGGTGTTCTGATCTATTTAGTGTTTCAGATTGTAAATGTACAGTTTATATCTTCGAGAATATTGTAATTGTCTACAAACAATAGTAATTAAAACAGGTTGAAGTTATGTGATCGCAAGAACGGTATAATTGTAATTTTTTTAAGTGATGCAACAAGTATTAATTTCATTATAGTGTAATAATTGTATATTTTGGTTTAAAGTGACGCAACAAGTCGTAATCTCATAAAAACTGTTATAAGTGTAGAAGATAACCATTGGATTATGAACGTGCTCAGCGGGAGTAGCAACGGACATGAACCCGTGACCAACGTCAACACCATGGAAGCTTAAAAAATGAAGATGAGGGTCTTACCCGGGACCCGAACCTTGGATTGTTACGACATGATGATAAGTACTAAAATGAAATAATTTCTTAATAAATGCGCGGTTATTCATTATGAAGATCACGTAAATTAGGTTAGACATGTAAATTGCATGTATTTTTTAATTAGAGAGAGAACTTGTGAGTGGTCTTCATATTCATTTATGTTCATTTCATGGAATTAATAGTCTACTCCATGGGCTTAAATATATATATAATTAACGTAATGCATGTATTTGACGTGATGATAAAATATTAGTTAGTCTGAGAGTGCTTAGATTAGGTAAATGTAACAGAAAGTAGATTTGTTTTGGCACTGAGCCAAGCCGTAAATTTGTATAATTTATTTACGTGATATCCAATCTTATTATGATAATGCATGGTGATTATTCTTGTAAAAATGGATTATCGACTGTTAACATCAGGATAGCAAGGCACTCTTATTTTCACGTAATTTGCATGATTATATATTTGTAGATGGCTCTATTAATTATATGCGTAACTTGTGACATGCCTAGACATCGAACAGACGCCCTCCTATTGAGATTAGCGTTTTCCTTTAATGTCGAATATTTTCCCTTTCTATATATGAGAATAACATTATGGATATGTTTAAAATATTATTTGATTTTATTGATTTGACTTTAAAATGTAGGATAAACCTAGGCTGTATTCTGTAATCGGATGGAATCGAAGCCGGTCATTCTAAGTTGAAGGATGTGAATATGAGAAAATGAACAGTGGATTGATATTGTATTATAGAATTGTGGCAGGACAGTGAATTTATAAGCCAGTGGAGCTTTGTATATATGATATGAGAATATATAATGAAATAAGATTATTTAACAAATATGTGTTCCAAGGGAAACGATTTGCTTTCACCTTGAGATGTTATTTTCACGTAATTTGCATGATTATATATTTGTAGATGGCTCTATTAATTATATGCGTAACTTGTGACATGCCTAGACATCGAACAGACGCCCTCCTATTGAGATAATGCCACACCGGGCCATTATTTGCTAGGGCTTTGACATCCGGATATTTACGACCCCAGGGGACGGAAGAGGCCTTGCCCCTTGTAGAGCATTACTGTATACTGTATTGTTCGAGCTATTCCACTTAGAATGAAGGCAGTGCGACACCGATTATTGTTTAAATGAGTCTTTTACTTTTCCATGTAAGATTTTATAATAATAGTTAACTAACTGGAACGCCAGTATTATTATTTATTTGTTGACCCTATGTTTAATTAGGAAAGGCAGTTTTTTTAGTCGCGTTTGTCGATGCCATCTTGGATATCATCGGTTCGAGTTCTGAGGCAACCATGGATTTTTGTTGTCACATTTTTTTATATACAGCCAATTGCATGTGTATATTGTTATTGTTTCTTTTCATATTATGTGTTCATATTTTCCTTTTTTATACATTCTTTTAGTCGTGTTTCACTCTTTATGTGGATGACAAATCGAGTTTTATTTTCGTAATTTTTGTCATTGGATTCATTGAGATGTGGGTTCGATTTCTGGACCCGACATCAGTCATTTTATTTTGATTGTGATTATATCGACTAACATTCATTTATTCTTTGTATATTTTTGTAATATAATTAATTTAGCTAGGTGACCACTTCAAGTTATCTTCAATTTAATTTGTTGTATAAATAATTGCTTCTTCTGATAGTGAAGAAAGTTATTAATGATAACCGTCGCATTTATAAGGATATTTCTCATTTTTGTAAAAAAAGTATGTTATACAAATTATAATGTAATATTTATCATCATGTCGGGAAGAAGAAAGAGGTGAAGGAGAAATAAAATTTTTGACACTTTACAATTTGTATTTAGTCCATTGGACATTGCATATTCAACATTGATATACTATAAATATTCGGGATCAACCTTTAATTAATTTGATTTATCAAGGCTCAATAAATAGGTATTTAAACTTTTGTCTGCCTGTCATTTTGCCGAATAACATTGTATCCCAGGTTTCCTTCCGTTCATTTATGCCCTTAAGCTAGTTATGTGTTATTTTCTTTGATCTTCTGCCGCGAACGCACCATGGCCTTGGGAGGTCGGTGGTTTGATTCTATGGAACGGAAATGTGCAGTAGACCCTTGCACGGTCGGAAGAGCATTTGCTTACCCATCATTGTGAAAATTTGTTTTGTTGTTCTTTCCTGATGAGGTGGCATTTGACTCTAGACTAAAAGGTCCCTTTCCATCAAGCGCTTTGGCGTATGGTGCTATATGGCGGTATCCCGAATTTTTAGGGATTATCATGCAGTCATTTGGTTCTATGCGGCTAATGGCGTGGGGTGGAAATGTTGCAATACATACATATCTTTATTACCCACCCTAGAATACACCATCGGCTTTACAGGTAATAAAGACAGACAGAGCAAAACCCAAAAACAAAAAGAACAAACAAACAAACACTAGGCACTACATCTCTCCTAAAACTACTTAGCTAAATTATTTACCTCTAAATCTACTCAGTGTCCTCCCACACGCACGCTGATAGCCGGCAAACGTGCAGGAAGCACCGCACTACAAATTACCCTATTTCCCTATTCCTAAAAAAAATTGTAGACTGGTCTCTGCGTCAGCCCTGGTATGGAATACATGCCCAAGAACCCGTTGATCGCAGGGACCAGCCTCGCCACGTGAGAACTGATCTTATTTCTCACCTACACCTGCTGACACTGTATTCCTTACCTACCATGTGTGACAAGCCAGCTTGGCGGAAACCAGACCCGTCACATGGCTTGTCACACACTTCCGCTATATACGTCACACCTTCTCTGTTCATTGTCAGCTCACTACCTTCCCTCTTCTTTTTCTTTTCTTGCCGTGCAGACATGCTAAAGCCTAGCTTCTTTGGGTTGGGTCAAGCCCCAACCTCTCCCTCTTCCCTTGATACGCCACCTTCTCCTCTCTCGCACTATTCCCGCCCACTACATCTCACCTTCTTGAACTTAATACTTAAACATCAACCATTTTCTTCACTTACACACAAGCAGACAGTTTCCATTCCAAGTTCATCATTTCACTCAGTCTTCACAATCTACAACACCACACTTGCCTCAAACTGTTAGACTTAATTTTTATACTTCCAACATTTCTACAGTCCCCCTTAATGTATCTAAATTACTGTTACACACACCATCTTTATCCTACCTCCTCACACAAATACTTGTTTTTTTACACATCATATACACACAAACACATAGTACTCCATTCCAAGTTCATTAGTTCGCTCAGCCATCTCACTACTTTTTTTTACCTAAGCTTCATTACAACCATCCACGGTCAACCTAAACTATATAACAGCTTCTTAAATTTACACTACCCTCAAGCCAACTCAACCTCCCCTATTCTCAACTCTTACCTAATTTTCTCAGTCTTTCCCTTGTTACCAACTCTTCACTTAAACACCTCTGCTCTCATATTCCTCATTAATCTATCACCTCCTCCCAATCTACTACTTCCCTATCTACTTCCCAACACCCTGCCCCAGGCGGATCACCTTTTCCACAGGGCAAGGTGCTCACCCCCTTTCCCCTAACACTACAGCCCCATTTTCTGATATCATCCCCTTCCCGCATCTGCTCAGGGCGGATATCCATTCCTCTGAGCAGAATGCCCTCCCCCTTCCTCCCTCGGCAAGAACCACATTATCTGCATATGCCCTGTTACTCCCTCAATTTCTTTATAAATCTAGCTCTGGCCACATTTAAGAATTTCGCTATATTCGTTCCTTTCTCCCACTCTCTACATAACCAAGATGTCATCTTATAACTTTCCCCTATCAAATCCAGCTCCTTCTTGCTTAGTAGTTTAATCTTTATCTCCTCCAAAGCTCGGCATTGATTAAAAATATGCAGATCCTCCCACATCCCTCCACATAACACACATCTATCACTATTCTCACTGCCTACCCATCCCCTATTCCTCGGAACCCCCAAAATATCCACCAATACAAACCTCTCTTATACCTTCTACCCTCAAACCCCGTTTTCGGGTTTATTACTTTCACCAATTTATTTAATACTGATAAAGAGACTCTCTCTCTACATTCCCCTATTAAGCTCTGTCTTTCAATATCTAGTAGTCTTCCCTTTATCCTTTCCCATACCCATTTATTCCTACCACCCCCCAGGCCTCTCCATATTCCCCCAAACCAATCTGTTGTAACCATTTTTTGCACTTATTCACCCAGTAACCTTCATTCGTCATACCTTTCTGAAAATTAAACGTTTCTTGTACTAATGCCCCGCCCTTCCCTTCCTCGATTCTAATCCAATAGTTAAACACCCTCTTAGCTATTTCAACCTCTATCGATTCTTTACAGACTAATCTGGCACCGGCATTGGCTGTACAGTTCGGTAGGTCCATCATAATCTTACTAAATTTCGCCACCACCTGGTTTATTTCATCCCTGCCCTCCTCCATTCCCCATACTTCGACCCCAAATAGCATTTTGCCCATTACCAGTTATTTGAACACCGTTTTCTGAATTTTGTATTTAACATCTGGGAATTTCTTCTCTAAAACCCCCACTACCGCAAGTGCTCCTCTACATTTAAATTTTGCGTTCCTACACTGATTTTTCCAAGAACCATTCTTACTAATTGTTACACCTAGATACTCCATTTTTCCTCCTGGTCTAATTTTTTCCTGGTCTAGCCTCCAAACTTCCTTATTCTTTCTCCCACCCCTTTTCCTACATACCATTATCTGAGTCTTCCTTGCATTTACTTTGAGAGACCACTTCCTAGTATACTCAACTACCTTGTCCAACCCTTTTTGCAATCCACTTTCCGTCAACGCCAAAATCAATAGGTCATCCGCAAATAACAACGCCGGAACCTCGATTTTTCCTATCCAAGGGCACTGCCAAGCCTCTCCACCATGACCCTCTAAAATATTATTTATAAATAATATCGGGGATAGT
The DNA here is from genome assembly GCF_040414725.1 of Anabrus simplex. Taxonomy (NCBI): domain Eukaryota; kingdom Metazoa; phylum Arthropoda; class Insecta; order Orthoptera; family Tettigoniidae; genus Anabrus; species Anabrus simplex. The sequence continues at coordinate 160,369,987 of NC_090269.1, read as the reverse complement.
TTACACCCCTGTCTCACCCCACTCTTCGATTCAAAACACTTACTCAACCTTCCATCCTGCAATTTAATCATCACAAACACTTCCTCATAAATTGTCTGTATTGCCCCCCTAATTTTTTTCGACATTCCAGCCTCCCTTAGTCTCAAAAATAGCGCCTCCCTACTGACCGTATCTAAGACTTTTACTAAATCAATCGCTGCTACATATAATTTACGCCCTGCTATCCTCACAGACTTTGTAATCAGTGTTCAGAATCCAAACATTATCGACTGTGTACTTTCCTTTCCTAAATCCATTTTGGAACTCAGATATCTTACCGTACTGTTCCGCCCAACTTGTTATCCTATTCGTCAAAACCCCTGTGTACAACTTCGACAACGAGTCTAGGAGTGTAATTCCTCTATAGTTGTTAGGATCGCTCCTAGCTCCTTTATTTTTATAAATGGGGCATAATACCCCCTTCCTCCATTCTCTAGGAAATTTCCCCTTTTCCAGCAACCTATTAAAGAACTTCACGATCCCCTCAACATCGATTCATTTGCCCCAACCTCCTTCCATACACTATTGGGAATATCGTTCACACCTCCTGCAGCCTTGGGTCTAGCATTCTTTAATACTCTAATTACCTCCTGGCTTGTTATCTCCCCATCCAAAATTGTAATGCCTACCTCCAATTCACTTCCTATATATGACTTGTCTAATTCTCTACCCAATTTCCCCTCCCCTTCTAAAAGCCTTTTAAAATGCCTAAGCTACTCGTTTTCTCCTATTTTATCCCCGTTCCCCACCGGTTTCGTTCTTCTGATCTTGTTTATTACCTCCCATATCCTCTCAAATTTCTTCTCTCTACAATATCTATTTATTTTATTAGCTTACGCCTCCTTCCATCCTCTTTTCTTCTCATTCAATACCGCCTTATATTCCCTTCTCAATTTACAATATTCCTTCCTCTTTTCTTGCTCACCCTCCTTCCTAAACTCCGCTAGGGCTATCATTACAACCTCACGTTTTCTCCTGCATTATTCATCAAACCATCCATTCATTTTATTCTTTTTTCCCTCTACCCTCCTCCTTACTTTCTTTCCCACCCTCTATACAGGGAGTTCTATTAATTTTAACACGCTATCCATGTCGTTCCCTTCTGCCGCCCTTTCAATTCCTACCCTTAATATATCTCCCTCCTCTTTCAAATGCCGTCCCAATTTCTCTTTAGTATTGTCATCCCATAGATTCTTCCATCCTCCATTCCTATATCTCTCCCTACTTTCCTCCATCTTTCCCTTCTCATCAGCAACCAAAGTTCTCAATTTTATTTTGATAGGCATATGTTCCGTTAACCCACATTCTAACACCTCAAAATTTATTATTCTCCTTAACGCTATCTCTGAGCTTATTCCTATATCCACTACACTTCCTCCATTTGTTGTAATATACGTCAAATCTCCCACACTATCCCCCTTCATCCGCCCATTTAAAATAAATAAATGTTCTATAGCACACAGCACTAATAACCTTTCTCCATAACTATTTACAACATTATCCTTACTCTTCCTTTGCAGTTCCCCTTCTACTTTTACTTCTTTCCCGTACACCGGTACCCTATTGCTCACTCTCGCATTCCAATCCCCCCGTAAGATCATCCCATCTTCTACATATACCCCTTTAATTGTATTCATTTCTTCAATCAACTCGTCAAAAAAATATTTATTAGCATAAACTGAATCGCTCGGATGGTTATACAGCAGTGCCAGACAAATTGCTTCCGTTGCCCCCTTCCCCTTCTACCCCAGTCTGTAACGTCTCCACCCATTCCGCTACCTCATTTCTTATTAAAACTAATATGCCCCCTGGGTTTCGGCCTCTCTTCCCTATTTTTTTTCTTAACACGTTAACTACTCTATAACCGTCCCATGTAATTTCAACCCCTTTCCCTAACCACGTCTCTACTAGCGCAATTATCTCAAAATCTTTCACTAGATCCACAAATACCCTATTCCCTAACTTCCCCATCAACCCCTCAATATTCAGCACCCCTATCGCCATCTCTAGTTATTTATTTCCTCCCCCTCCCTCTCTATCCTTCTGCGTTTCACCACTTTCCCCCTTACTTCTCGTAATTCTTCCTTTTGGCTCCACCACGTCACTCTTCCCTTCCCTCCCTTTCTTCTCCCCCCCAATCTTCCCCTTTTCCGTGCCAGAGCCTTTTTTCCCACCCCATAGATCTTTTAAACTTAACGATCTCGCCTTATTCAACGCCTGTTTTCTCTCCAGGTTTCTTTCTGCATTTCTCTTATTCGGGGTGGTTGAGTCACTACCCTGACTGCTTTCCCTTCCCGTCACCCCTTCACTACCTGTATCCACTTCACTTCGGTCTAGTGTCCTACTTGTTGATTTACTCCTTCCTGGGTTGTTCTGACTCACCAAGGACTCTGCTGTCTCCGCCACCTGACCGCTGACACCGCAGTCCCGTCTTCTCTCTTCATTCTACATACTGATGTCGCCCTGCTCTCGATTTCTGCAACTCATTTCCTCCTCACATTTCTCTATCCACAGCAGTTCCTCCTGAGTCCACGATCGCGACCAATTTCTGCCTGAAATTACCAGACACGATCATATCTTTCCCTAACCTTTTCATGAGACACTTTAAGATTGGCTTTAGCCTTCTTCCAAAGATCTTTAATATTATCTGGATCTATTGTCTCAGGTAGAATATCACTAAGAGACCAAAGGTTAGAGAGAGCGGCGTGTTGGGTACAAACTTGAACATCAAGGAAGCTGGAGTAAACTTATGAGATTCATCAACCGCCGAATTCAAAGCAAAAGCTAACCAATGCAAGGACGTGTCCCACCTAGAATGATCGTCGTGATGATAGGCAATAAGGGCCGACCTCAGATTACGGTTGACCCGTTCAGCTAGAGATGGTTGAGGATAATAAGCCGAAGTAGTCACATGAGATATGGACAGATCAAAACAGAATTTACGAAAGAGATTGGATGTGAAAGCTTTAGCATTATCAGATACAATATATTGACACGGACCGAAAGAAGCAAAAATGGAATTTAAACAAGTAATGGTGGACTGAGCGGTAGCCAGCTTAGTCGGGAATAACGAAGAAAATCTAGTAAAACCATCTACACATACAAGGATGATCTTGTTGGCGTTCGCCTTTGACTGGGGGAAGGGTCCTACGTAATCGATGTAGAGACGTTCCATTGGGCGTGATGCTTGCTGAGAAGACAATATACCTACCTTGGTGGACATGGTGGGTTTACTAAGCCAACATGATTTACAAGATTTTACCAGTTCACGGATTTCTCCGTCCATACCCTTCCAGATGAACACTTCACGAATCTTTTCACGAGTTTTAAAGATGCCTAAATGCCCCCCTAATGGGATCTCATGATAGTACTTGAAGATCATTCGTACAAGAACAGCTGGAATTACAACTTTCATTTTTTGATCATGCCTCGACGGGCAACATAAAACGCCATTGCTCAAAACATAAGGGACAACATGTCCCCCGGAAGAAAGGGTTTCAATGATCGGAGCCAGCGTCGGATCTTCACGTTGATATTTCTCAATATCCCTAAAGAGCATGGGAGCATCTGTTAAGATGGCATTAACCTCAGATAGTATGGACACGGGAGGTGAAGAGCTATCATCCAGATCAGGAGTCTCTACATCGTTAGAAAACATACGGCTTAGTCCGTCAGCAACCACGTTTTCAGAACCTCTGATATGCCTAACATCAAATTGGAAGGCCGAAATTCGGATGGCCCACCGGGATATACGACCAGTACGACGCGGCCTACCTAAGACCCAACTTAAGGCTTGGTTATCGGTCTCAAAGTCAAATTTGACATGTTCCAGATAGAGACTGAACTTTTCTAAAGCAAATAAGACTGCTAAACCGTCGAGCTCATAGATGGAATATTTGGCTTCTTGAGCCTATAGAGTCCTAGATGCATAGGCGATGGGTCGCCTCCCTAGATCTGTCTCTTGAAGAAGGACTGCAGCTACCAACGACGACGACGCGTCAGTTTGGACGATGAATTCTTGGAGAAATCGGGCATAGCCAGAACAGGGCATTACGCAGAGCTAATTTTAGATCTTCAAAAGCGGCTTGTTGAGAAGGTCCCCACTCAAATTTGACGCCTTTCCTACGAAGTAATTTCAAGGGCGCCGCTCTATTGGCGAAATTTGGAATAAATTTCCTGAAGAAATTCACCATACCAATGAACCTAGCAATACCTTTGATGTCCTTGGGAGGCTTGAAATCACGGATGGCCTGAGTTCTAGAGTGATCGACTGCAACACCACCAGGAGACAAAATATGCCCTAGGAATGACATGGAGGGCTTAGCGAAGGCAACCTTGGACAACTTCACGGTTAACCCAGCCTTACGGAGGCGACTGAGGACTTCTCGCAGATGATCTAGCTGTTCTTCGAAGGTCTCCGAAAATACGACGACATCATCAAGATAGTGGTACAAGTACTCCAACTTGATGTCGGAGAAGACCCTATCTAGCAGTCTCGTAAGTACAGCTGCTCCCGTGGGGAGCACGAAAGGTACGCGGTTGTATTCATACAAATTCCAGTCCGTGGCAAACGCTGTAAGATGTTTAGATACTTCAGCCAGAGGAATTTGATTATAGGCCTGATTCAGATCCAAGATGGTAAAGAACTTAGCCTTCCGAAACCATGAAAAACAAGAGTGAAGGTCTGGAAGGGGCACAGAATTGTAACACTCCTTCCGACTGAGAGCCCTATAGTCAATCACAGGCCTGAAGCCTCCTTGGGGTTTCGGGACTAGAAAAATAGGCGAAGAATACGCCGACTTAGAGGGCCGAATATTGCCGTCCTTCAGCATCTGATCAATGTTTTCTTTCAGAGCCTTCATTTTAGGTGGAGATAGCCTATAAGGTGGAAAACGGACAGGAATCGAATCCGTAACCTCAATCTTGTATTCAATAAGGTCAGTAACACCAAGAGTATCGGAGAACACCTCTGGAAACGACTGACACAGCTTACGAATACTATCAGCCTGCTCCTCAGGTAGATGTGTAAGATCTAACAACATCTCATCCTGGGTAGGCGAAACAGATGAACATGTTACCGAACTACATTTTAACAACGGAATTTTGGAATTACTATCAAATTTGAAAGAGCACGACTTGCTCTGAAGGTCGAGCACTAGACCGGTGTGAGAAATGAAATCAACTCCCAATATAATGGGGCAAGGCAAGTGCTTGGCCACAAACAGTTTAAATTTCCAAGTAAATTTAGAAATCCGAATTTTGGCACATAAGAAACCTAAAATTTCTAATAGAGAAGAATTAGCCGAAACATATTGAACTGAAGATGAGCAATAGTCAGGAAGTTTACAAACAGTTTTCATTTTGGAGTACCATTCAGCCGAAATAATAGAACACACACTGCCTGAATCTAATAAAGCTGTTACCGGTTCATTATTTAATTCAATTTTGAGAAAAGGAACAGGGGCGGGGGTATCCGCCGCAATCCTAAGACTCTCTTTATGACCTTCAAAAGATAAATTTGAAGACAGAGTTTTCCCTGAAAAATCGGCATGATTACTTGGGGCTGAGCCTCGAGGAGAAGGTTTCGCCGACTCAGCCGAAGCCCCTAGTCACTTATTATTATTGGCCTTGGTGGAAGTTGAACCAGAAGTTGAGCAGGATGGAGTGCTGTTAGTATTAGGGCAGTTCTTAGCAATATGTGAAAACGGGCCGCATTTAAAACAACCTTGGGATGAACTTGCTCCATTACTTGTCCTACTAGATTTGATCAATGGACATTTATTGCGAAGATGGTCAGGCGACCCGCAAGCATAACATTTACGGGGTGTGATGGGTCGGCGAGGTGGAGGCCGAAAACTACTAGAGGATGGAGGGGTTCCTTTCGCTACACGCAAGGTATCGGCGTATCTGACTCCTTCGGCTGAGACAGCCATAGCCTCTAACTCAGCGAAAGTTTGCGGACGCGACCCAAAACACAAGTATGAGCGGTATGATGGAGAAATACCTTCCACTATGGCCTGAACAATTTGATCTTCGGGAAAATGAAGGGCAAATACCCTAGTGTAAAACTGAATGTCTTGGATGAAGTCTGCCAAATTCTCATCCAACCGTTGCACTCGGTAGTAGTACTTTTGAATGAGCGATGATCTAGCTCGAGCGGGGATAAAATTTGCCAACAGATGGGCATGTAAGTCTTCTATGGGTGATTGTTCCGCAATTGCCCTAACTATTTTGTCTGAGAGGACACCAATGGAATAAGGGTAAATTATCTGAAGGGTTTGACACGGAGACAGAGAAAAAACAAGGGCATGATCTTGGAATTCAACTAAAAACCTTAAGAAAGCAATAACATCAGTAGTGGAGTTAACAGAAAAGTTGGAAATACCTCTAAGTAACATAGCTAATGGATGGGGTAAGCTGCTGAAACCAGGTGACATAGTAGAAAGGGGCCTAAGTGGCGGAGAAGCAGATTCCGATGGTGCCAAATTTAACACAAAGGGTGGAATGGACGTGCCACGATCGGACTCGGTTCCTAATGGGGCAGATGTTCGTTGTGTAGTCGCATCTGAACTACTTCCTTCCTCTTTAGAGGAATCCTCCACATTTACAATATTTACTACCATAGGCTGGTCGACTTTAGTAATAGCAGATCCAGATAACAAATGGCTAACTTTGCTAGACATTTTAGACAAGTTTTCGGCAAGGGCACTAGCTTCCGTACCCTGAAGGTCATTTAACTTCAGAGATAATAGATTACACACCATATTATAAAAATTGTACATCCTAGCCTGTACTCTTTTGAGTTGATTAGGAGATGGATCACTTACATCAAAAATAACTAACTACAGATGCTAGCTCAGTAGTATTATCATTGATCGTGGAGAGAGCGTCGTCAATCCCTTTTTCTCCCAAGTCGGGATGGTAATAGGCAAATCAAGGGAATCTTTTAGCTTATTGGAATCGACTGCAACCGTGCCTCCAGATTGAACGTTTCTGAGAGATAGTTCATAAATTAATTCCTCTTTACGCAAATAGAAAGGATGAAGAACCTCGCGAGGCCCAGACATGGTGCAAGAATTTTTTTAATCAAAAAATTCCAGCAACTGAGAAAATTGTTAGAGTTCGAATCAAAAACAATGTTCAGCCGTCAAAAGGGGCTAAATTGAGACCCATTCAACCACGCTGTGCTACCACTTGTTACGGAGTTATCCGTGGTAGTTAGAGGTGAAAGAAGGTGTGGGCGGGAATAGGTCTCAACTTATGAAATTAAAGTTAATTTTAAAACTTTAACAAAGGTTATATTTTCTTTTCAAGATCAAGAAATAACAAGAATAACAGGAACACAGTTGTATATCAACAAGTTAAGAATGTACAATTAGAGTTTATTAATGTATTTTGGGCTTCGAGCCCCAGATTCACAATCCCTGAGCAATGAGCTCAACTTTACTTATGAACAAGGTTCGACAACGGGTCAGAAAACCCCAATTATGCCAAGGAGCACTAGCTCCAAATTACCAGTTAAGCCTGCTCGAGGCACACAAAAACCAAATTTAAGAAAGAGCAACCCGCTCTTAAAGTTCAAGCCTATTCAAAGGCCACATCAAACTCCACCTTTAAGCTGCCCTCCAGGCACATAAGAACAGGGGTAATAATACCCAATCTACTGAGGCCTATTAAGTAAAGAAACAAGTCAATTACATGGCCCCGAAATAACAACTTGAGTGGAGGCGTAACTTGCACTCCTAATACACCTTTTTTAAAAACCTATTTGGCTCTAGGCCGCTTATGCAAGGGTTAATCCCATACTACGGAGGTGACACGATAGGAAAACTTTATTACATTATGACACGAAGAAAAACGATTATGAAAACGTAGTCACCTCAAAAACAATATGAGAGGGAGCTCGAGAGGGATAGGCACTCTCTATCCCGATTTGTAGTTAAAGAGACGGAATTTTATACCAAGTGTCTTTTACGTTTAAAAGGAAGGTTACATGATAAAAGTTTCGAACCCGCCCCGAGGGTTAAACTGCTGAGCTAGCAAGCAAAGAAGTTATTAAAAGGCCATTACCTGATGGATGAACTGCCGCCTGAAGAAAGAGGCGCTTCCCGCCCCCTGCTACATAATCACACTAAGAAAGATGTTACTGAAGTGGCCAGGAGACAAGAAAATCAGCAGTTTAAATATCCTCGCGGAAAATTCGAGACGTTTCATGAATGAGAACCCACACCCCCCTCAACTTTATTCGCTAGGTTCAAGCAACATATCCATATCGGAGAAGACACACATTATTGGTTAAAAATTAATTAAAGAAATTCGGGATTGGCTAAATTCAAAACAAGCGGAAGGAGAAGGGTTATACTGCCAACCCAAAAAATGACTGAAAGAAATTTAACAAAGAACAAACTTATGAACACAAAATTTCTCAAAAAACAGTTCCTTCACTTCGCACTAGGGTGCACAAATGTAGTTCTTCAGTAGTGCCATCTAGAAGAGAATGTTCACACTTCTCACTACAGAGAAAACAAATATAAATCGAAAAAGACACAGTTCAGAACTCTTCAAAATTTACAATAGCGACAATTTCTGAGAAACTTTAGAATTAACATGGTTGTTAAAGTTCAGGCTTCCTCCAGTAGAGGAGTTTCAACTGGCGCAATGTTTGAATTAGCGGCGTGGAGGTGTATCGCCCGGTACAATAATAATAATAATAATAATAATAATAATAATAATAATAATAATAATAATAATAATAATAATAATAATAATAATAACCTATTTGGTGTACCAACACAGTCCACAATACAATTAAAACATGGATTAAGGAAGAGAAAAACAACAATGGTTATGCAGAAATGAGTTTTGATACCATAGAAGAAAGCCATGTGAGTAATGCTGTCAGGAGAACTCAAAGTTGGAAAGCACCAGGTACAGACAAAATACAAAATTTTTGTTACAAACATTTCACTTGCGTCCACAAGAAAATAGCCCAACAATTCACTTCTCTCATGCATCATCCTGAAGAGTGTCCTGAATTTCTTACATCAGGAATTACATACCTCCTACCTAAGGAGGTTGGAAATGCTAAAGATCCATCTGCTTACAGGCCAATAACTTGTCTACAAACGATCTAAGTTACTAACTTTTTACATCCATACTCACAGAAGAAATGTATAAACATATCAGCAACCATAACATTCTGACTGAGGAGCAGAAAGGTTGCAAAAAATCATCACTAGGGTGCAAAGAACAGATAATCATAGGCTCCGCTGTAACACAACTGGCAATACACTCACAAAGGAACCTGTACACAGCGTATATAGATTATCAAAAAGCATTTGACTCAGTTCCCCTCTCATGGTTAAAAGAAGTACTTCGTTTGTACAAGATCAGTCCTGCCATAATTCATTTTCTTGAAGTTACTATGAACAATTGGATAACAATGCTCTGCACTAAGACAGAAAATAAATGTATCATGTCCGACACAATTAAAATTGAACGTGGTATATTTCAAGGAGATTCATTAAGTCCTCTGTGGTTTTGCCTTGCAATGAATCCCCTATCCAATCTTCTAAAAGCTACCAGTTTTGGATTGGATATTAAATATAACAAAGGGAAACACAGAATATCTCATTTGTTTTATATGGATGATCTGAAAGTGTATGCCCACAACGAAACACAAATGAACGCCCTGCTGAATGTAATAGACGCTTACTCATCTGATGTGGGAATGACGTTGGGAGTAAAGCAATGTAAGCTGCTAACAATTGAACGTGGTCGGTACACAAACTCCCAACCATATGAGCTCCATACCGGATGTTTAATTGAGGGAATGACACAAACAGAGACATACAAGTACCTTGGATTTGCTCAGAATGCAACTCTGGAGCACAAGAAAATCAAACAGGAACTCACTGATAAATATACATCGAGGTTGCATCAGATTTTGCGCAGCTACCTAAATCCCAAGAACAAAATTAAAGTAATAAACACGTACGCTATTCCAACACTTGTTTATTCATTCGGAATTCACAAATGGTCTGCTACAGAAATAGACAGCATACAAAAAAACCAGAACTTTCCTCACCACCTATAGATTACATCATCCCAATTCATGCGTGGAAAGGGTCACTCTCCCACGAAAATCGGGAGGCCGAGGAGTACTGGATCTTCAAGTCATGCTCCTGAATCAGATAAAGAACCTACGGAGATACTTCCATAAAAAGAAAGAAAACAGCCTGCTCCATAAAGCTGTAGTACTTGCTGACAAGTACACTGTTCTGTGTCCATACAATGCCTCTGACCCACATACGAATCACCAAGTATCCCTGCAGGAGAAAGAAAGAACATGGCGAGAGAAGACCCTCCACGGATAATACTACAGCAATCTAAACCAACAGAGCATAGACAAGAATGCGTCGTGTATGTGGTTACCAAATGGGCGCTTATTTGGGGAAACAGAGGGATTTGAAGTTGCTATACAAGACCAAGTAATAGCTACAAACAATTACAAAAAGTACATCATCAAAGACACCAGCGTACTCTCCGACAAATGCAGACGATGCTCCGTTCATCTCGAGACCATCGACCATATCACTGCGGGCTGCCCAGTACTTGCCCCGGTAGAATACACGAGACGACACAATCATATCTCGGGAATCATACACCAGGCACTTGCTCAGGAAAACCAATTAATTCAGGAGCGTATCCCTTATTACAAGTACCATCCAACACCATTCCTGGAGAACGAGTCGATTAAGCTTTATTGGGACACTGCTGTAGTGACAGACAAAACAGTCAACCATAACAGGCCAGACATCATACTGGTAAACAAGAAAACTGGGACGACTTTCATTATTGACATCGCTATCCCCAATGACATCAACATTGACAGGAAGTACAATGAAAAAAATCTCCAAGTACAAAGAACTTGCAGAAGAGATAAAGAGGATCTGGAAGATGAAACTGGTACGAATAGTTCCTGTGATTCTGTCAGTCAACGGCCTCATTCCACACACACACTTCACAAGAGTCTGCGAGAACTGGGTCTTCCACCGAACATCTACAAAATTATGCAACATTCTGTCCTCCTGTCAAAATGCAACATTGTGCGATCGTTCCTCTCGCAAGAATGAAGATCCCGTGATCTACAGTTTTGTATATACCTGTACATCAACATTTGTATTATAATGTGTAAATACTTTAATTATGTAAGGCACTTGGTGCATCCCGTGCCCCATTACTACCCATATTTCCTGTGGAGAAGTGTATGAATAATAATAATAATAATAATAATAATAATAATAATAATAATAATAATAATAATAATAATAATAATAATAATAATAATAATAATAATAATACTTTTAATTATTATTTTATAATCATATTTTATATTCTTAAAATTCATTTTACAATTAAATGTACACGTTTTTAATAGAACATTACGACCGGCTGAGTTGGCCGTGCTGTTAGAGTCATGCAGCTAGAGATAGTGCATTCGAATCCCACTCTCGGCACCCTGAAGATGGTTTTCCGTAGTTTCCCATTTTCACACCTGGCAAATGCTGGGGCTGTACCTTAATTAAGGCCACGGCCGCTTCCTTCCCACTCCTTGGCGTTCCCTATCCCATCGTCGCCATAAGACCTATCTGTGTCAGTGCGACGAAAAGCACATAGCAAATAAACTATTACGACTAAGAAAAGTACTTTTGTTTCCTTTGTGCCCCTCTTTCATTAATCATTTACTGTTGGTTTCCTTCCTCTCTTCCTGCAAGTCAGGTGGTTCCTGTCTTCTTCTTTGGTCAACTTGCCGTTTCTGAATCTTGGATCTGAAGATTACCCGGTTATCGACTACTGCTGGTGTAATTCCTGCCTGTTTCACATCGGTTTTGATTCCACCAATCCATTTCATTGCGCCTGCATTCTTTTAATGTCCATAGCGTTTCCTTATATCACTGTGAATGTGGTCCGGCTCCATGGCTAAATGGTTAGCGTGCTGGCCTTTGGAAACAGGGGTCCCGGGTTCGATTTCCGGCAGGGTCGGGAATTTTAACCATAATTGGTTAATTTCGTTGGCACGGGGGCTGGGTGTATGTGTCGACTTCATCATCATTTCATCCTCATCACGACGCACAGGTCGTCTACGGGAGTCACATCAAAAGACCTGCACCTGGCGAGCCGAACTTGTCCTCGGACACTCCCGACACTAAAAGCCGTACGCCATTTCACTGTGAATGTGTGTGTATTGTTTGATTTTACGTTTGCCTCTGCGTCGGCATTTTCCCTCGGCAAGTTTTCGACCTAGAATTTTTCTTACGATATTGTGTTCCTTTTCTCTCAATGTTTTTAATGTCGGATTTTCTGTTAGCGTTTCTTATCCAAAAAGACAGTCTGGTTTAATGGCTGTATTGTAATGTCCCAGTTTTGTGTGCTATGTTGGAAACATTTTTTATTTGTCGATATCCAGTTTCCATCTTTCAGCATAGAATTCCATTGGCTCTTGTTTCTAGTCAATTTTCCTGAATCGTTTTACTAATATATTTATCTTATGGTACTCGTTTAATTTTGCCATTCTTTTCCTCCATGAATTGTGGTGCTTGTTTTTTGCAGGTCATGTTTTCTGTCTTTTCAAAATATGTCTGAAGGCCGATATTTTACGCCCTTTCTTTCAGGAATTCAATCTTATTTTGGGCTGTTGAAATGTCTAGGGTTAAGATTGCAAGGTCTTCTGCAAATGCTATTATTATTATTATTATTATTATTATTATTATTATTATTATTATTATTATTATTATTATTATTATTATTATTATTATTATTATTATTATTATTATTATTATTATTGTCACCAGCAGCCAAATTTTCGCCGGCTGCCAGTAGATACTAGGATTGGAATCTCAGCCGTCAGATTTTAAATTCCCCCCTATGATTTCGATGAAGCATTCCCCGTAAAGCCAAACAGAGGGGGAAGACTTTTGTGGAGGAAGTCCTCAGCAGACTGTTGTTTCCGGTCTCCATGAGAACATGAGCGAACTGCAAAAGAATGCGGGAGACAATATGCAATTTCGTTGCCTCGCGCTATTCAACTTCTTGTGTTTCTTCCAAACAAAAATAAGTCACTCCCAGGGAGACGGTATGCATGAAAAACCTTTATGTTCACAAGAACTGCTTTAGTCTTAAGGAAACCACTTTTCTTTCCGTGCCTTGTCTGAAAGCTGACAAAGACCCTCACATCTGAGAAGTTCAGTCAACAAGAAGAACAGCGAACGAGTTACTTTAAAATACATCAAGAATAAAGTAGAAATCTGCGAAGTAGCAGAGAGAACAGTGATGGATCTGTTGAATCAGTGTATTGAAGGACGAACTGTGTAAAGGACGCTGAGAATTCTTATTACTACGTAGAGCCGGTAATTTCAGTCATTCATTTGGGATGAAGTACACAGGCAATAACGAAATACGCAGTAAAAATGTAAATAGTCATTTAAATCATGCTTTCATGGTTCTTACGTCCCACTAACTACTTTCATGGTTTTCGAAGACGCCGGGTTCTTTCACGTTATTTTCACATGGCATCGGGCTGAGGAACCTGGCTCAGCACGGCGACTGATCTCATCTAGAATAGGCCTCTAGTTTCGTTCAGTACATTCGTCACTAATATTGGTCATTTCCGATGATCATCATATGTCATCCCTCCCAAGCCCCAAGCGTAGGGATACTAGGGATGTGTGTATATGTGCACCAAGTTAGGTTGAGGGCTACGCTGGAATATACACATATACTTTCATACGTCCGTAATCTCGGCCATTTTCTGTTTTCATCCCTTCTCACGCTCGCCCCCATAAAGATGGTAGCTTTAATTCAAATTAAATGTCATCCAGAGCGTCAGTATTCATTTCAGTGACCCCGAAGATTATTGATTCAACACTAAAATAGATCGTTTTATATTATTTTTGCAATTTATTTTCCCAGTGCACCCCTCGGGTAGGGTCGTTGCGATTTTATCGATGAGTAAATATCGATACTTTTCCTCCGATATTCCATATTTCAGTATCGATATTTTCTTCCGATTTTTGTGGTATCGATATTGTTCTGTGATATTTTACTGATATCGAAATAATGATTAAAATGTTAAGAAATAGTGGTACTGATCGAACAGCAGAGCACATTACATGTGTAGTCTAATGGCATAATAGGAAAAGAACGAAGTACTTTAATGCGGAAGAAAGGTAACAAGGATATTATCCTTATATTGTTGGCTATCTTTTCATTTACCATTGTTCTGCGTGTGTCTTACGTTAGTACTGTTGGCCTGTTGCATATTGTTGACATTTTGTACTTTGCGAATAAGTGTGAAGTTTGAGGCTGATGACACACGGAGTGGTTTTTGCCAAGTCTATTGTATCAGGTGGAATGAAACCGACACAGCGGTGTACTCCGGCAGGAGGCAGATTTGCCGACTCGGCCTGTCGTTTGCTGGCGGAGCGGCGAGCGTTATGAAGACATTGTGCGCGCTCTAGCGCCATTGATTGAATACATACATTAACCTGAATTTGGTATCAATTCATGCATTATTAGGTTACCCCTCGCTATGCCAGATTTGGCGCGTACGGCAGCCATGTTTTTTGTGCATTGTGGTCTGAAAATTGTAGCTTGTCTTGCGCTATCTAACGTCGCGCTCCCTCGTGTGTTTTGTCACTGTCGGCAAAAACCACTCAGTGTATCAGTCACAGTCGGTGGCCGACTTGGCGAAAATCGTTCCGTGTGTCATCAGCCTTAATCGCACGTAACGTTTCTGCATTGGTTGTTTCCACGTGAAAATTACTTTCAATTGTGAAGATGGCTCCACCGTCCAGCACAGTGTGGATGTACTTCAAAAAATAGATCTTAAAGGGTCCCAATGTTCTAAGCACGTAAAATTCGGTGGAAGTACAACGAAATTGTTCTTATCATCACCCAGCTTTGCCCAGGTTGTACAAACAGGCAGTAAGAAAGGTGTACTTCAAACAAAGTCAAACTAACCTTCCTTATCTTCATCACTATCCACTTCAAGGGTTTTTCCTTCCGACAATCATAAATGTAACGCTGATAGTGATCTTCAACTAAAGAAATCATTCTTCACGATCACACAAGCATTTCAAAAACCATCTCAGTTTTCTGAACGAGGGCTCCGACATACTGCAATAGTAAGTCACATACTTTCTTTCATCTGCAGATATAATCAGAGTTTTTCTCTTTTTAAGGGAAAGGGGTTCAAAGGATTGGTGAAACTCTTGGCTCCTTTATTCAAAGTGCCTGTGTTTCTTATGTCATAAATCAATTACATTTGAAATATAAACTTCTCTCAAACAATTCCAAGTTAAGGATCGCAGCGGCCCCTAACTTGTGACTTGTGGACAGAAACTATGGCCGAGAGAACTTTCCTTCGTGTTACTGTGCATTTCTAAGAGGGTACACGGTTTCTCTCCATTGATATTTCAGCACACCATATGCAGTCACCACAAACCACTGAGAATATTTACCATCCTCTTTTGTCTGTGTTGCAGGACTGGGACAAAGTCATGAGTGTTGTGACAGATAACGGTTCTAATATTTTGGCAGCTATAAAGAAGTCGTTCTAAAGGCGTCGGCTTCCAGATTTTGCTCATACCATAAATTTGATTACAGAAGCAGCTACATCCATGGTGTGCATTAGTGAGTCATATCCAAAGTAAGAGACTTTGTGAAATTCACAAAGAACAGTGTAAATGACTCTGAGCGGTTCCCGACCGTCCAAATCGACAACAAAGTCGCAGGAGGTGACCCGAGAAACTTGATGAACGATGTCAGAACGAGATGAAACTCAACGTTCTACATGATTGGGCGATTTTTGGAACTTAGGACAACCATTGCTGAAGTTTTAATTGGTGATCCTTCGAGTCTTGAAATGCCGTTGTCATCGGAGATAGAAATTTTAAAACAACTCCTCCATCTCCTTAAACCGTTTGAGTTTGTAACGGGAGAAATTTCAGGGGAGCAGTACATGACCATTTCGAATATCATTCCTATGCCCAATTGTTTATCATCACCGATGAATGACTTTACCACTAAAATACCACCTCTAAAAACGATACCGTCAAATTGAACATTTGTCCATTTTTGGGATCTTGGATCCTGGATTCACAATCAAATATTCCCAAGATCCTGCTGCAAGTGCCAAAGCCATGGCAAAAATTCGAGCTGCTATAAGGGTTTTTCAGGCTCACGTTCAAATGAATCAGAAGAAAATACCACAGATACCACTGGTTATGATTTATGGTACGAAAAGTCAGAAAACATCGCAGTTGTTGAGTGATTAACTGTCACTTTACTTGTTTAATGTTCCTTGAAAAGCAATCCTCTAATACAATGGGAAGATATGAAAAACATCTTCCCAGGACTCTACAAGCAGGGTCGTTCAGATGGCTACGTTAGTACCATGCGAACGCCTGTTCTCGAAAGGTGGTGCTGCGATCACTCCATTACGAAATTGTCTCTCCCGAAAATACTTGGACAAGATTATCTTTCTAAGTAGTGTACCAGACAATAAATGGTTGTAAGTGTTTTAGTTCGTTCATATTTTGTGTATTAAAGGTCTGCTAATGTATTTCATTCAACATGAAAGAGTAACATGACTATACTTCATATCGTATTTACTTATAGTTGATTTTCATACTATATTTCGATCTTAATTAATAAGGCATATTTTTCTAAATAGTACAGTGAAATTCTAAGTGTTCTTGTTTGTTCATGTTTTCATGCATGTTTTTAAATAGGATAGAAACAAATCTCAGTGTGCTTCATTTTATATTTGACTATAATTTCATCAATATTTAAATACTAAATTTTGATCGCTTTGTCTCATTACCGTATAACAATTATTTTCTATCCCCTGTGGTCCCAAATTTAATGCACGGTACTTTATAATATAAAATCCTTATTTGTTTTTTCAAAGTATATCAATTGATATCGAGGCATATCGGTATTTACTTGTGGTAATATCGCATATCGATAAAATTATTTAATGTCGATATCGAATGAAATATCGATATTTCAGTACATCGGAACCTCCCTACAGTTGGGATGCTAGGTGTGTCTTACTCTGACATATTTCTCTCCAGGAGCCATATATGTGCGTAGTTGGATCTAAAGGTTAGTTGCACTAACGCGCCGCAGCAGCGCGCTGTGTGACGCAAACGTGGGCACAGCGGAGAAAGGGACGGACACTGCCCACACGTCTGTTAGGCAGGTCGCTGTCGTGTCTCGTCTAGTATTGTGTGAATAGCTGCCAAATGCAATGACGCGTCAACTGGACGTTCAATCCAAATATGAGGTGCTTGCGACAATCCGATTCCTATGGGCCAAAAGGAAGAATTGCACGGACATTCACCGTGTAATTAGTGCTGAGTATGAGGAGCGGGCCATTTACTGGCAAGGTATCGTAAAGTGGTGTCAGCATTTCGAAGCCGGACGCGCAGATATCACGGATAACCATTGCGAAGGCAGGCCCACAACGTCCAGGACCCGTGCAAAGGTCAACAGTGTGAATGCGATCATTAGAGAGAACCGGCGCATTAAACTGAGAGAAATCGCAACGCAGCTGAACATGTCAAATGACAGTGTGTTCGCCATTGTTCACGTGGGCCTTGGATATCGTAAGCTGTGTCAAAGATGGATCGCACGTCTTCTCACCGATGAGCACAAGGGACAACGTTTCCAATCCTCTCTGGCATTTTTTAAACGCTATGCCGCAAACGGCAACGGGTTTCTGCGGCAAATCGTCACAGGCGACGAAACGTGGGTCCACCACATTACCCCGAAACGAAGCGAACATCAATGGAATGGGTGCACCCCTCACCACCACAATATAAGAAAGCCAAGGTCCAATCTTCACCCGGTAAGGTTATGGCGACAGTGTTCTTTGACATGGAGGGTTTGCTGCACGTGGAATTCATGCCGAAAGGAACGACGATCAACGCGGCGTCGTATTGGCAAACGTTGCACCGGTTTCGTAAAGCGATTAAAGAGAAGCGCCGTGGGAAATTGAGCGCCGGTGCAATTTTGTTGCACGATAACTCAACACCTCACAAGGCCCGCCAAACGAGAGAACTGCTGCAGCGTTTCAAGTGGGAGGTCTGGCAACATCCACCCTACAGTCCCGACATACTGCCATGTGACTTTCTTCTGTTCGGTAAGCTCGAAACGGAGCTCGGTGGTCGACGTTTCCAGACCGATGAGGAGGTGAAGGCCGCTGTCTCCGAGTGGTTCCAGAACGCTGGAGGAAATTTCTATGCATCTGGCATCGACAAGTTGGTTGTGTGTTCGCAGAAATGTTTGGAGTCCCTTGGAAACTATGTGGAAAAGTGGCGTTACAGTGTATGTCGTTATATTTGTGTTGCTGTTATATAGGTGGTGTAATATGTGGCCATAACTGGAAAGTGCAACTTATTTTCTCATCTGCCCTCGTACTAAGCTTGGTTGGAATTGCATGTTTGTCTACACTCGCCGTCATTTTTAATCGTTTAGCTTCTTCGATATATTTACGTAAGACCTTGCTGCCTAAATGAGTGCAACCCGCTATGTACAGTGCGGGCTAGGCAAGCCTCCGCCTTCGCAAGCAACTCAAGGAAAATGCCAGAGAGCGAGATCAGCACATTCCGTGGTAGCGAGCAGACAGTGTGCAGCAGCAGCACTAGCTCTGTCCACTTGTGTATGTCATGTAATTCTCAAATGAAATGAAATGTCCTACGGCTTTTAGTGCCGGGATATCCCAGGAGGGTTCGGCTCGCCAGGTGCAGGTCTTTCTATTTGACTCCCGTAGGCGACCTGCGCGTCGTGATGAGGCCGTGCCCTGTGCCGTTGGAATTAACCAATGAAGGTTCAAATCCCCGACCCGGCCGGGAATCGAACCCGAGACCCTCTGAACCGAAGGCCAGTACGCTGACCGTTCAGCCAACGAGTCGGACAATTCTCAAATATATTATTTTTTCACTGACCGGGCGAGTTGGCCGTGCGGTTAGGGGCGCGCACCTGTGACCTCGCATCCGGGAGATAGTGGATTCGAAACCCACTGTCGGCAGCCCTGAAGATGGTTTTCCGTGGTTTCCTATTTTCACACCAGGAAAATGCTGGGGCTGTACCTTAATGAAGCCCACGGCCGCTTCCTTCCAATTCCTAGGCTTTCCCTGTCCCATCATCGCCCTAAGACCTATCTGTGTCGGTGCGACGTAAAGCAAATAGCAGAAAAAAGAATTTCTTTCCTTTTTCCCTTAAAGTCATAAACAAGGAATAACAGATGGGCAATGTTGAATATATCGTCGCTGCCGGGACAAAACCTCCTATGTGAAATATTTTAGCTTACAACTTTGGCCGATAAGGTTCTGTCATCCAAGGTGCAATATTGTGTAAATATTGTCAAGGCATAATGTATGTGCTGCGGGCCAGTATATCTCCACAAATATTATAACATTGGAGGTTTTGTCCCGGCAACGACGATATTTTAAATGTAATTCGTATAACGTCAGTCATAAAACGATTATTTTGTTCCGACTGCTTGGCTGAATGTAGCCTTCGGTTCAGAGGGTCCCGGGTTCCATTCTTGGCCGGATCGGGATTTTAATCGCGTCTGATTAATTCTTCTGGCCCGGGGACTGGCGAAGGGTATTTGTCCCAAAACTCTCCCCTTAATATTCAGACAACACATCCCACTACTAACCACCAGAGAAACACACAATCATGATTACATCCTTCCGTAGAGAGTTGCCGTCACAAAGGGTATACATCCGTAAAATAGCGCCAAATCCTCATGTGAGACACAATTCGAGCCCACGACACCACAGCAGCGAAAAAGCGATAGAAGAAGAAGATAATTAATTCGGTTGATATTGAATAATAATTCGACTGCAATCAAATAATTTTATGTACTGTGCGTTAATATCAAATCTTCCAAACATGAATACATCTATATAAATAAAATCGTAAAGACCGTGTGTCTGTACATTGAGTATTTTGGCGAAATTTCCGTACAGTTATCCGTTCCAGATTTAATAAAGACCATATGCATATTCTTTAGCTTCGGTCTCTGTTTGTCTGTTTGTTTGTCTATAACTTGAAAACTACTGCATATATTTCCACCAAACTTCATATTTAGAATCCACCTGTCCTTCGGTAGGTGTTAGTGCCAATATTGATTCTAAATACCTGAAATGACTGGTGGTTTATACGTAACCGGAAACGTGATTTTCACTCCTACAAAATATACACCACCAAACTTAATGGAAATCTACCTGCCTTAATGGAAATAAATTTCTGAACCTTTTTCCTCATGTGCATCATTTCGATACGAGGATTAATAAGGGAGATATTAACGAACCGTCTTTCGGTACAAGTCCCACCGGACTTAACTGAGGAGCGGGTGCGTGTAAAGCATACTTCTTCTAACTTGAAAACTACTGAATATATTTCAACCAAACTTTATATTTAGCATCCACATGTCCAACGGTAGGTTTTGAGTTTGATACCGTTTCAAATTTCCGAAACAGTTATTTTACCCTCCCACAATATATACAAGACCAACCTGACTGGAAATCGACCAGCCATAGATAACATGGACGGTTGGTTTTGCAGGCTAAGTGCAGCGGACATAGCCCGAAAAGGTATTGTTCGTGGATCAGAATACTTATCTATATAAATAAAATCGTAACGATCGTGTGTCTATGAATTGACTATATTGGCGAAATTTTCGTACGGATATCCGTTTTAGGGGTAATAATGACCATCTGCATATTTTTAGCTATAGTTTCCTGAAAGTCTTAATTTGACCCTCCTCGCCCTAAATCAAGATTTCGGCACAATCTGCCAGACGAGCTAGAAATTTGAAATTAGGCAAAGTTATACGTTTTATACGGTAAATGATGGAAAATTTCCAAGATCTTTAAATTTTTCACTTTTCATCCCCGAAGAATAGCAAAATATGGAGGCAATTTTAATGACGGTGCAGACCTTCGTTTTAGGGTATTTCGTGGGTAAAGGGTAAGTAAGTCCTGCAAAAAACGGATGGCACAATCTCGGTTCAATTAGGAGTGGCCTACTACTTTGGACCTATAATCTTTTGTCGTCTCTCTCTCCCTTATACGTTAGATTTGGCCTTATTTCCCGATTCTTCGTAAATGTTGTGATTTTACACCTATATTACATAGTTTGACACACTTATAGGAAAGATAGAGTCATCCAATTTGCCACGCCCATTGACAAGACCAATGGCAATATGGGGACCAAATTCCATGATTCTAGCTTCCACATAAGTATGTGAAAAATAATGTATAATATTAAAAATGTACCCAAATTTCACCCCATAAATATATCGTAACTCAAATCGAACCCATAAATATGGGAGATACGAGAAAATATTTTAAGACCAAGCATGTACAGCGAAAAATGGGGCGTCTGATGGTGTAAACCGTTTGTTGATATGATGTACCATTTAGGAGCAGTAAACCTCGAAATTAAAGGTCAGCACTTACAAACGTGCCCATGATTATCTGTCATCTAACTCCTTCTATATAAATAAAATTTTAACGACCTTGTGTCTGTACTTCTTCTTAAGACACCCTTTCCGAGCGGAAGTTGGTGATCCACGCAACTAGCTCTGATCTTGCCACCGCAGAATGGAATGCCACTTCTGAAGTACAGCAGTGCCATCTTCGAAGGTCTTTCAACCATGAATTTCTTCTTCTCCCAACATATCTCTTCCCCTGCATCTTTCCTTCGATAATAAGCTGTAATAACTGATACTTCTCACCGTTCATGATATGTCCTAGGCATTGTGTTTTCCCCTCTTTTAAGGTGAGCAGTAGTTCTTTTTGCTTTTTCATCCGACCAAGGACTTTGACATTTGAGATTTTCATTACCCAAGATATCCTCATGAGACGGCGATACAGGAACATTTCGAAGGCATCAATATGTTTTTTCTATGATTGGACTCAGAGTCCAGCCTTCACATCCATATATAAGAATAGACAATATGTAGCAGAATATCGTACGAATTCGTAGCTGGAGAAAAATTTCTTCAGGGTAATGATTTGTTTCCTGGCCTGATCAATTCTAGATTATCTCCCGTTTCGAGTTACATTGGTTGTCCAAGATGATTCCCAGATATTTGATAGAAGACACTTGCTCAACTATTTTATCTTTTATATTTTGTTTTATTGGCTATTTTGGCAAAATTTCCGTAGAGTTATCCTTTTTAGGTGTACTAATGGTCATCTGCATATTTTTTAGCTTTGGTGTATTTCGGTTTGTCGGTTTGTCTGTTTGTATGTCTGAGTTTTTATAACTTGAAAACTACTGGATGTATTTCTACCAAACTTGATATTTACAATCCACCTATCCTTGGGTATGTTTTCGGGTCAATATTATTTCTGAATACCTAAATTCACTGGGGGTTTATCCGAAACCGAAACCATGATTTTGAACTCCCGCAAAATATTCACATCCAAAATTAATTGAAATCTACCATCCTTAATTGAAATCAATTTAAAAAACATTTTAAGGCTTAATAAGGGAGTTCTCATGAACGGTACTTTTTTGCAGGCTAAGTTCAGCGGATATAGCCCAAGAGGTGTTGTACCTGAAGCATATTCCTTATCTATCCATATAAATAAAATCTTAACGACCGTGTCTGTACATTGAATCTTTTTGCGAAATATTCGTACAGGGTAACAATGACCATTACATATTTTTAGCTTTAGTTTCCTTAAAGTCTTAATTTTTACCCCCTTCGCCAAAATCAAGATTGCGGCACAATCTGCCAGACAAACTAGAGAATTGAAATTTGTCAAAATTATACATTTTAGTCTGTAACTCACGGAAAAATTCCAGGATCTTTAAATTTTTCACTTTATATCCTCGAGGAATGCCTTTTCTGGCAGGACCTAGTGTTTACAGAGCACTGTGTCTTCTGGTATAGGCTAGAGCAATTTTGTTACTTTCATAAATCTGTCTCTGTCTTATCCTTGGCTTTGACAATATGAAAGTGACTGAGCTATGAGCGATGCTAGTAATGCCAATCCTTGTGTAGCCAGTCCCTGCTATGAATGGTGTGAAAATATTGCTCATAGGGTTGGTTGGTGTATGCATTTCAGTGGGCTTGGCAGACTGATATGTAATAGAAATTCTGGTTCGGCGAGGAAGGCAACGGGAAACTACCTCACTCCTCATTTCCCTAGTACGCCTCTTCAGTGATGCCTAGGCCATCTACGACAGCTGATGGCAGAGCTGTTGAGGATCCCACCAGCGGCATCGCTGACGGACTGAACATATACATACATCCTCGAGGAATATCGAAATATCGAGGCATTTCTAATGACGGTGCAGACCTCCGTCCCGAGGTATTTCGTTGCTAAATGGTAAGACCTATCGCAAAACGGATGGCACAATCCCAGTTCAAATTGGGGTGATCTACAACTTTGGTTCTATGTCATTTTGTAGTACCTCCATCCTTTATATATTAGAGTTGTCTCTATTTCTCAATTGTAAATTAATTTTGCACTTTTTACACGCATAATTTATACCTTCACTCACTTATAAGAAAGATAGAATCATAAAATTCTGCACGATCATTAGCCCACACAGTAGCCATATATGAGCCAAATGCTATGTTTGTAGCTGTTACATAATTATCCGAAATGTAATGCACTGTGAGACAATCTTACTCATATGTCACACTATTCAACGTTTCTAGCTCAATCTCATCCATGAATAGATGAGATACGAGAAAATATCATAAAACAAGCTATTTATACCGCTAAATACGGCGTCTTGTGATACAACCCGTTTGTCGACACGACGTATCGTTTAGCGGCAGTTAATCTGTAAATGAAGGTCAGCGATATTTTAAACATGCATATAGTTTTGTTTGTATATATATATAAATATTGATGTCGATTTGTAGCGATCAAGAAAGGGTGTGTCTGCTATTGTTATCAGTACTCCCCGCAGCGACTTTGACTGGCAGTAGACATGAAGTCCTTTTCCAACTCCTGTGCAAGTGCCATTAATAAGGAAGGCCACCATTGTAAAGAATAATTCCCTTCTCGATTTCACTTGCAGAAGGCAAGGGAGCATGTAATTTTGTTTAAAACTCCCCTACCCGATTGTGTTTTGCTGTGGGCAAGGGTGCCTGCCATTATGAACAAATGTACCCATCCAAAATGTGACTGGCATTAGGAAAAGTGGCCTGCTATTTTAATGGAAACTCACCAACTCGGTGTGATTGTTAGTAAGCTGGCTGGCATTAGGAAAAGGGGCCTGTCATTATAATTATAACAGCACAACTCCATTTTGCCTGGCAGTAGGGAATTTTTCTGCCATTATAATAAAACTATAATCTGCCTGAAAGTATCAACGGGGCCTGCGATTGTAACGAAAACTTTCCTAATGGATTGTGACCCCATATTAGGCAATGGGGCCTGCCGTTGTAATGTTAACTACCCAACTCGATTGTGAATGGCAGGAGGCAAGTGAGCCTGCCGTTATCGTCACAACTTCGCAATTCACACGTTACATTGGAAACAACGTATGGGGACCTCTCCATGCTGTTTCTCGGAGAACACTAAGAAACATTCCATTTTAAATAAATCTTATTCACTGCATGTGCAGTAATTTGCTTCGATATCCGCATACAATATAGAATACCGTAGCGAAGCGCGGGGACATTTGCTAGTATAACAAATATTTGTGATTAATATTGAGGACAGAGTTTTTAATTTAGTTTCCGGGAGAAGCGTTCAAACGACTACTTGTTGAATTGTTTATTCCACCCCTAAATCCAGAGAAGAAAAAGAACTGGATTTTATATGACGGATTCAAATCAAAGCGAAGTCATCTCCAGCTGATGAGCATCTGCAAGGAGTGGAAGAGTGGGGTCAAGTGGTTAGCTCTAGGCCAGCCCGAGATTTGACCCTTCCATGGAACGCCAAGCAAACATTTCAGAGAAATATATACAATTGTTTCTGTAAAAACGGCGCTTCAAATCAAGCTTCCGTTGTGTGAACTTCTACACATTACCATATTCCTTCAATATTCAGACTGGTCTGTCAGTGTTCAGTGTCAGTTTTTTGTGTACTTGCTCGTACATGTCTCTCCCACTTGATCAGCACGGTATGCGGGTTAGAACATCTGCTCCGTTTTGCCGTTTGAACATGACTACAATGATTGTACACGTCTCGCAAAGATGCAAGCAGGTGCTAGGCCTAGAATTTGTCAATGTAAAAATGGAACCAAAACTTGCTTTCTGTTTGTCTGTGATTCTGCGAGGAAAACATCTGTTTAAAACTGTTCCACACTCCTGAGTAATAATGAGAAATAACCAGCCACAAACCGATTACATGGCATATATAACTAAATACTTTATACGTAAATTACTCCAATG
Organism: Anabrus simplex; assembly: GCF_040414725.1. Taxonomy (NCBI): domain Eukaryota; kingdom Metazoa; phylum Arthropoda; class Insecta; order Orthoptera; family Tettigoniidae; genus Anabrus; species Anabrus simplex. The sequence continues at coordinate 160,344,501 of NC_090269.1, read as the reverse complement.
ATGTTAAAACTGTCAGTCATATAATTATCTCGTAATCTCTCTGCAAAGAACTAGTTACGATACACATTTTTTGTTCGACCATACTATGATAGGCTAATTACTCTTGACGTAAGTGTATAATGTTATTCCGACTATCGATTTCCAGCTAACCACAACCGGTGTCCTGCACGCCACCATAACAGTTATGACTGAACACTTTCACTGGTCTTGCAGCTCTACATTCTGGTGGAGGAGGAGCTGTTCCCCCTGTCGGCTGTCCAGAGAATGCGTGTCCATGGTTTTCCGTTCTCCTACACTAAGGCGAATGCAGGCACGGTTCCTATTTAACACCATGTGTTGAACTAGTAGTGAACACTCCTGTTCAAAACATATCGTGCATGCTGGTGACGGCATTCATTGGTTTAATATTGACACGGCTTGGAACATGTATATGCCCTTTCATAAAATGGCAATATGGTTGCTAACCTTCTTTTAAAGATAAGCCTAGAAAGCACACTGATACACTGATTGGCCACAACATGACTTCTGATTTTGCTGCTGACAACGATAGAACGGAGCCTAATATTCTAAATGAAAAGCGAAATATTGGGAGGATTATATACTATGCGTTGTAGTTGATATTAAAAGTGACAGGACTACCCTTCATTGGTCTCACAAGGGACATATGGTAGTTTACTTGAAATATTAAACCAAGAAAGGGCCACAAAATAATTTACCTTGAGTTTTCCGCAAATCGCATCACCCTGGCATTATCGCCAGGCAGACTCGGGTATGAAATGGAACATCCTCAGTAGGGCAGTAGACGGTGCAGCTATGAAGTTGCTTTCAAATCCCACCTACGGTTCTCCGGAGAATGGTTTTCTATCCAAGCAAGTTGGCTGTACGGTTAGGGCGCCGAGTTTCAGTTTGGTTTCGTAAGATAGTGGGTTCGTATCCCTCTGTCGGCAGCTCTGAAGATGGTTTTCTGTGGCCTGGGACTGTACCTTAATTAAGGCGACGACCGCTACCTTCCCAATCCCAACCTTTTCTCGTACTTCCGTCACAGAAACATGCAGTGTGTTAGTGCGACGTTAAACAAGGTGTAAAATAATTGTTTTCTGTGGTTTCCTATTTTCACATACAGGTAAATGATGGGACAGCTCCTATTCACAGACAGCAGCCGATTTCCTTCCCTCCCTTACAAAATTTCGACCACTATTATTCGGTTCGAGTACTATACTGGACAGAAACCTTTGCTCCTGTCTGGTGTCACGAACAGTATCCCGCCGTAAAACATGCCATATAAATAGTTCTCATCTCATTCAGGAAGAATGCAATGAAGTAAGAAGGTAATAATGTATATTCAAAGAGCTAAAAACTTGGATGCGCGGCTGGGGTCACGTAGCCATTTAGGGGATAGTGGGTTCGAACTCCACTGTTGGGAGCCCTTCCCTTCCCTTCCCTGGGTTGGTGCGACGTAAAGCAAATTGTAAAAACAAGAACTTAATTTTTTCGTTATGATCGAGAAAACAACCGGATGCACCTTGCCTATAATGGTAATTCACACGATCACGTCTTAATAGGCTCGGAAAAGTTACCACTGTCGAGAGTCGAATGATTGTAAAATTTGTTCAAGAAACACACAAGAACCATCTTTCCAGAACACATGTAGTGGAAGCTTTCTAAAAACAAATTGTTTTCTCTTTTGAAGACCTTGAACCAGTACTAAAATGTATACAAAAAATCACCAACATATTTTATTAGTGAGAGAGGGATAAAGTTAAAACAAACATTCCTGTAAGGGGATAGTAACTACAGTGCCACATCACAATCATCCGTTTGCTGCTTGCGGTTATAATACACGAACCGGTAGTGCGATCAAGTTAATAGGCTGTGTGAGTGCAATCTATTGTGCTAATTGAACGGTGTAAACCACGAATCAGGGATTTGATACGAGAAATACATATCGACATAGACAAGGCACGCTACTATTCCTGCAGCAGTGAATACGTTATCTTTGTAACAGAATCTGCAAGGCTCTGGTAGCAATAGGAGAGCTAAAAACTGGCATACGGTTCGGGCTCGAATACCACACACTGGTCAGGTTTCATAGTACACATATACGGTAGGGAGTGGCGTAGTGTAACGATAAAACATGACTGTAATAGACATCTTTGAATAAAGATTACAACCGTAAACTAAATTCATTCATTTATTCATTCATTCGTTCACGTAGTCAAATTTCAATTGGTCTCAAATTTCTCTTTCGGAAAATATGCTGATCATAAATATGTTTTTCAATAATTGAAACTCAAATTGATACTGTGAGGTAATTTATTTGTTTCTAAGGAATCGTTTTCTGAAAGACATTTGTCGACAAGTGGTGCAACGGGAGGCGGAAACTACCACGAACTAAGTCCTCTTGAGTATGACCAGGTGAGGTCTCTTTGATTATATGACTCTCACTCATCGCCATCCACCAATACTTCACATCACAGCCTGGCAGCTTTCTAGGCAACAGAACGTCACACATTTTATATCGCTAATTTCATGCACTCAATTTTCTGATGAGGCCAGCCGAAAAACATATTCACTTGAAAATTGGTAAAGGGTTCGAATACCACATCAAGCAGAAATTTGTGTAGGTTTTCATAGTACACACACTACGTCTGTCTGTACTGGACACATCACAACCACAAAGCTAATTCACTCATTCGTGCAGTGGAAGTCACGTAAGAATCCATTACTTGGAAACGAATGATGTGGCGAGAGTACTGCTAGTGCACACAGGTAGAAAAAGTCATAAGAGAATACTTGTAACGAGTAGGTGAAGTCTAGAAAGGGAGGTGTTAGTGATATAACATTGCAACTTACCTCATATTTCGTAGACACAATGGATATCTTTTACGCATGTCTCTCTTCATCTCCCAAAAATGTGAGAATCGTAAGGAGAGAGATCTTGGCTGCAGGGAAGTTCCCACTCAAATATCTTAAGCACATTCCTCACAGTGCACTCTGTATTTTGTTACAAGTTTATTGCCTTAGCCACGGCGAGACCTGGCATTTATGGCACTGAAGTAACATAAGAAGTATCAACATCTGTGAATTGTTCAGCACATGCCTGTATGGATCAGCAACAGCAAGGGTTCAAACGCGTCGAGGTAGTCGGATTTTTAAAAAGCGGATACTCCGCGTCGTACGATGTAGGCATGTAAGAGATTTCTGGTGACACTTTTCACGACAAAATTAATTACAGTAATTTCGTGTGGTTATTGGTAGCCTGGTTCAGGGTGGGCGCTATCTGCCTGTGTTAGTAGTGGAGCATTGTGTTGTGTGAGTTGCAGGAATGTTGGGGGCGGTAAAAATCACCCAGTCTCCGAGCGATAGAAAATAACAATTGAAGGTTAAAATCTATGACCCGGCCAGGGATTGAGCCTGTGGCCCTCTGAACCGAAGAGCACTACGATGAGCATTCATGTAATGAGCCGGCCAAAGTTAATTGAAAACTCTTTGACAGATCGCCCGCCAGAGTGGCAGACAATACACAGTAGGTTATTATTGTGTCATCAGTCCACAGACTAGCTTACATGCCACTCTATCCTGTGTACTCCAACCTGTTTTTCGTTCTTACCACCGAATATTCCAAAAAAAACCACATGTCTCCCATCATTCTATCTCTTCCTCCGTTCAAATTTCGCCGAATCGTTCTGCTTTCGCCAATTCGATTCAGTATCTCTTAATTCGTGGTTTGATTTACCCATCTCACCTTCAGCATTTATGTGTAACACCACATTTCAAAATCTTCTATTCTCTTTCATTCTGGACTAGGTATAGTCCATGTTTCACTTATCTGTACCATGCCACGCTCCAAACGAAAGTGTTCAAATACATTTTTCTAATTCCTACATCAATATTCGAAGTGAGAAAATTTATTTTCTTGGGAAGGGTCTTCCTAGCTTTCGCTAGTCTGCATATTATTTTCTCCTTACTTCGTTACTACCCGAGTAACAATACCTTTCTACCTCCTTCAATACTTCATTTTTTAGTCTGATATTCCCTGAACTTTGTAGTCCATTGATTGTGTTTTAGATTTCTTTATTTTTTCTTGTACTTCTCCATATCATTCAGCAGCTTCTCCAGATTTTGTCAGACTCGGATAAAAATATTATTTTGTTGTTTTGTACGTTTCTTATAGTTTGCTAATGGGTAGAACATGAGCATAAGCCCGCCAATCAAGGTAGCTGCAGGAACCTTTCGTGGTTCGATGTTCTTTTGTTGCTAGGAGATAATTTAGTTACGACCCACTGTTGTCGATATGTTTACTCGATTGCTTTGGACAGACGTAGTTCGTATTTACACTACATTGGTCAAAATCGTCACAGCTGGCTAGTAAAGAGGTTCGCTACTCCTGCTCCACGTCATTTCAGCAAGTGCCGTGATGTTTTATTGCGCCGCAGTTGGCAATCACATCTACTTGGGAGCAGCACAATATTTTAAAAATTTTATTCACTGAGAGTGACAATTCCTGAGGCTGGTGTAAAAAATATCGCGTGGTTTACGATATTCTCCCATAAAAGTAAATAGGAAGATAGTCTTCCTTCTCTAAGACTGTTCTTATAGCTCACACAGCATCCATAGTTCATCTAGCTGAACACACCTCTCTCCTACAACTTATACGAGTAATGATTGATATGATTTACAGTTCGTAATAATGTAATTTATGGTGCCATGGCTATACTGAACTTCTGTATACTGTCGAACGTTAAACCAGATATTTCGTTGTGGACTGACCTTTTGTTAGGTTTTCTCTACACTACGGATCCCATGGAGTAAAATTATAAAAGTTTGGTGGACCAGTCTCTATATAATGCTCATTTAAATATACTTTGTTTCTTACGGCAATGAGGTGGGTGTTACAATTTTAAGAAGATTGGTTTAAGTCACAAATTAAAAAATGCTTTTTTTCGAATTAATATTTATAGACCAAATCTAGAAGTACATTCCGGTCCAACAATTTTCTAATATCTCAATTAATTTCAAAGTCATGAATCAACATTGTCTTATATTAGGCGCTAGAAACAGATTATCTCATTAGTATATTTGCAGAAATTTCATCAAATTCCTGTGAAACATTTTTGTTCAGATTTCTTTTCTTCAAGAGTTCTAAACTTTGCGGTGTATTGTAATGATACCGTTTCTTCGTACACTTTAGAAATAATATCCACAAAAATGGCCGTAATATTGTGCTTAGGTTGTTTTTTGGACTAAAATTCTGCGTGCAAATTGCCCGAAGCATGTTATCTTATGAGAAACGTAAAATTCAGATGAACAATTTTGGTACTTTATTTCCGAAACTGGCCACTTATATGTATGCTGCTCTAAAGAGTTGAAAATAATGCAAATATTTTGATTAAACTTCGTTCGACTTCGATCCATTAATTTTTTGACTCACAGTGAATATTCCCGAGGCTGGTGTAAAAAGTATCTTGTGGTTTACGAAGTTATCTCATAACAGTAAATATGGAAGATTGTCCCCTTCTCCAAGATTGTGTCCATATCTACGCACAGTTTTTCGATATCTTCCGCCTGGCTGAGTGGCCGGACAGGGGATAACTTAGAGCAACTTTTATTTTAATAAATTTGAGAAATTTATTTCCTATTTTAAAATTGATAGAGAGAGAAATTTAACAGTATAACAAAAAACAACTGAAAATATTAAAGGCGAGCTCGTGAACTCTAAAAATGCTTTGGACTTAGAAGTCCTAAAACACCTCACAGTCCTTAAATTACATACTAATTGCTCATGACAGGTACGATATCACGAAAGAGCGCAGCTGCTGTCAGCTCCGCAATACAAGAGTCTATCCTCAAACGGGCAATCAGTTGTTTTTGCACTCTCAATTACACAAGGCACCACTAGGGTGACCTCAGCTCAAAGGGATCTTACACGGTTGCCCCACGGTGGGCTTACTTTTGTAAGGTTCCACAAAAGGTTTAATTACTGCTCTCAAAGGGAACCGAAACGAAGTCACAGTTACCCTAAGAATGATTAAGAATACACTGGAGCATAATTACCCATACTACAAGGTCTTAAGGATAAAAAAAGGAACGTTACACATAACAAGTCATTAACAAAACGCAAGGAGGAAGGTCGAGAAACTCGATAAGCAAAGGCTTAAGGCAGACACATTAATCGCATATTAAAAAGGGGGACTAAAAGTGGAAAATTTAAAGCCGATGCATGGTTTTTAAAACTCAGAGGTTGAAGTTGGAGGGGAGACAACTGAAGGTCACCACTCGTGCTCCCTTACATTAAATATTTTCGGGTAGGGAATATAAATTAGAGTCCGAAGACTGCGCAGAAGATCCTATATTTCGAGCACCTGAAACAAAAGTACATTAAGAAAATGGCTGAAAACATCCCCTCGAACTACTCGTAGGCAAGTTCACATTAGTTATATTCTGCCTTTGCTTGTAACGCTGGATCTTCTTCAAGCTGGCCACGCTCCTGCCTTCCCAGCCCTATCTGGCCTCCGTCAAGTCGTACCCTCGAGAACTGGAGCAATTCAAAGAAGACGGCTCTAGAGTGCCCTCAGCGGAGGTGAAAGAAGGTGCGGGCTGGAAAAGGTCTCAACTACAAAATTAAAGTTAATTTAAAACTTTAACAAAGGTTATATTTTCTTTTCAAAATCAACAAATAACAGAGCATAACAGGTACCACGTAGCAGATCAACAAATTAACAAATTACAGTTCGTTACAAGATATGGGCTTCGAGCCCCAATATTAATTTCTGAGCTCTCAGCTCACCACCACAATTGCTAAAGGACAGAAAACTCGCAAATGCATCAAGCCCTTGCTCCCAACATTTAACTCAACCCTCCCAGAGGCACCTTTCACACACAAGAAAGAGCAGATGCGCTCTCAAATTCTTCAAGCCTATTTAAGACCATAAACTGACTTTACACTAACTGCCCTCAAGGCACACATATAATGACACAGGGGTACCTCCTACCCAATCTACAGGACCTTCACAAGACGAAAACAAAATATCAGGTTAAGTTACTGGCCCAAAGTATAGAAGGGATTGGAGGCGTGAACATGCACTCCTAAATACACTTTTAAAACCTAAGTGGCTCTAGGCCAAAACACAGGGGCTAATCCCAAGCTAAGGAGGTGACCCGTATGAGAAAACTTTAATATTTTAAGGAAGAGAAGCAACGGTTATGAAAACGTAGCCACCTCAATTTCAAAATGAAGGGGAGTTCGAGATGGTAAGGTATTCTCTATCCCCGCTTTACAGTAAAAGAAATTTATAGATTTTACATAGACAGAAAAGGAATTTACATTTTAAAAAGCTAGGCTACATACTAAAGGTTTCGAACCCTCCCCGAGAGTTAAACTGCTGAGCTAGCAAGAAATAAAGATGTTAACAGGCCATTACCTTGTAGAAGAACTGCTGCTTGAAGGAAGAGGCGCTTCCCGCCCCGTGCTACATATTCACACACTGAGTTAGATGTTATACTAGTGGCACCGAGACAAGAAAATCAGCAGTTTTTATACCCTCGTGGAAAATTCGGGACCTTTCAGGAATGAGTAGACACACCCGTTCGCTTTTATTGGATAGCTTAGAGCAACATATCTATGTCGAAGAAGACATACATGATTGGTTGGAAAAAATTAAAGAAATTTGGGACTGGCTAAATTCAAAACAGGCGGATAGAAAGGATTAATGTTCCCAACCCAAAGATAACAGAACAAAATATAGTAAAAACAAAACTTATGAATACTAAATTTCTTCAGGAAGGTTCATTCTTTCGCACCAGAGTGCGTAATCATAGTTTTTAGTAGAGACACCTGGTAGAGAACGTCCACAATTCTTGATCAAATACAAACAAAAACACATCAAAATTCACACAGAGCTATCTTGGGAGAAACTGATGAGTTAATACAGTTTGTTAAAGTTCAGGCTTTCTCCTGTAAAGGAGTTTCAACTGGCGCAATATTTGAACTAGCGGCGTGGAGGTGTACCGCCCGGTACAAACCTACCCCCACCCCCCCACCAAAAAGTCCTTCCAAGGGGTGATACCGAAGAAAACAAAAATTCGTGTTTTAAAAGAAAGTCCAAGTTGTTTTTTTTTTTTTTTTTTTTTTTTTTTTTTGCTGATGAGTTGAAGAATTTAGAAGAGAAAAATATAACTTTTCAGTAGTTGGAGGTCTCAGAAGTTGTTTGATGTAAGTGGGATTAAATTAAATCCAGTTTTAGAATTTCTTTCTAGTAGCTTTTGATAAAAGGTCTCTATGTTTGTAGTAGTTGAATTCAGAAAAAAGAACTTTAATTCTTGAAAGCAAAAATAATATTTTCTAAGTCCACCAAATGTTGATTTTGAATCCAAAAAACGTAGTAATTCCGGATATGGAATGTCCATGTAGCTTAAGAAGTACATAAGATGCGGATTGATTTTTGACGGCAAGACCTGCCGCCGTTGTCTGTATCCTGAGGAGGCTGCTCGGACCCCTCAAATACCCTGAGATGCCGCTCTCCCGCACTATGAGAGGGGTAGTCGTGCTGCACGCCGCAGATGCGAAGTTTGTTTACACTCCACAAGTAGCTTGCGGGTGGTGCGCCGCACATCAGCCTTGGCCGGAAGGAGGGCTCCGGCGCGCCGTACACAGGTTGACCTCGCTGGAGTGGAGTGGGCCCATACACCACCTCAGTGGCGGTACGGCGCCGCACGGCTGCGCTGGCACTGAAACAGTAAGATCTCGGCGGCAGAATTTGTGTTGGACATTAATGTTTATAGGGTACAGTCTTTCTGGGGAGGCTGAGGGGTCAGCGGCGTGGAAATTTATATTTAATTTTCATGCCACTGGTGTGGTTTAGCAGGAGACGGGAGCTTGGTAATGGCCATACGGAGGGCACAGCAGAGTAACTTCAGGGAAGGTTTCACAAAATTTATACACGGCAGATAAAAAAAAAAACGAAATGTAACATTATAAAGGGCAGAAGGCCTAGGATTAGAGAAAAATATAATATTTTGGGGTTCTTACAAGATGTTAAAAATCCAAGGAGCAAGTAATTTACACAGGTTTCACCTGAGACAGGTGAACGTTAAAGATTCTCTCGGTGGCTGGATTGCTCACTAGCAAGGTGACCGGCGTAAGAAAATCCAAGACGGTCCACGGCCCATGAAATCTGGGGGCAAGCTTGCCCGCAGGAACAAAATTCTTGACCATAACTTGGTCTCCAACTTTTAAATTGGTGGGCCTCCGTCCACGATCATATCTTTCCCTAACCTTTTCATGAGAAATTTTAAGATTGGCTTAGCATTCTTCCAAAGATCTCTAATATTCTCTGGATCTATTGCCTCAGGTAGAATATCGCTAAGAGACCACAGGTTAGAGAGCGGCGTGTTGGGTACAAACTTGAACATCAATGAAGCAGGGGTGAATTTGTGAGATTCGTGAACAGCCGAGTTCAAAGCTAAGGCTAACCAATGCAGGGATATATCCCACCTGGAATGATCGTCGTGATGATAGGCAATCAGTGCCGACCTCAGATTACGATTGACCCGTTCAGCCAGAGATGGTTGAAGATAGTAAGCAGAAGTTGTTACATGTGAGATGGACAAATCAAAACAGAATTTACGAAAGAGATTAGAGGTGAAAGCTTTAGCGTTATCTGAATAATATATTGACACGGACCAAAAGAAGCAAAGGTAGAATTTAAACAAGAAATTGTGGACTGAGCGGTAGCCAGCTTCGTCGGAAATAAACATGAGAATCTAGTGAAGCCATCTACACACACAAGGATGAATTTATTGGCATTCCCCTTTGACAGGGGAGAGGGTCCGACGTAGTCGATATAGAGTCGTTCCATGGGGCGCGACGCTTGATGAGAGGACAAGAGCCCTTGCTTAGTGGACATGGTGGGTTTACTAAGCCAACAAGATTTACAAGCATTTACTAATTCACGGATTTCTCCGTCCACACCCTTCCAAATGAAAATTTCACGGATCATTTCACGGGTTTTGAAGATGCCTAAATGCCCCCCTAGTGGGGTCTCATGGTAATACTTGAAGATCATAGGTACAAGAACAGCTGGAACCACAACTTTCATCTTCTTATCGTGCGCCGACGGGCAACATAAAACACCATTCCTCAATACATAAGGGACTACATGTTCCCCAGAAGAAAGGGTTTCCATAATGGGAGCCAGCATTGGATCTTCACGTTGATAATTTTCAATATCCCTAAATAACATGGGAGCATCCGTTAGTACGGCATTTACGCCAGCAGGTATGGACTCGCGAAGTGAAGAACAGTCTTCCTGTTCAAGGGGCTCTACATCATTAGAAAACATACGGCTTAGTCCGTCTGCCACAACATTTTCAATACCTCTAATACGCCTAACGTCAAATTGGAAGGCAGAAATTCGGATGGCCCACCGGGCTATACGACCAGTACGACGCGACCTACATAGGACCCAACTTAAGGCTTGGTTGTCTGTCTCCAAGTCGAACTTGACATTTTCCAGATAGAGGCGGAACTTTTCTAGAGCAAACAAGACTGCTAAACCTTCAAGTTCGTAGGTGGAATACTTGGATTCTTGGGCCGATAGAGTCCTAGATGCATAGGCGATGGGTCGCCTCCCTAGTTCAGTCCCGTGAAGAAGGACTGCTGCCACCGCCGACGACGACGCGTCGGTTTGGACGATGGATTTCTTCGAGAAATCAGGCATGGCAAGAACAGGAGCATTACACAGAGCTAATTTGAGGTCTTCAAATGCGGCTTGTTGAGAAGGCCCCCACTAAAATTTGACGCCTTTCCTACGAAGAAGGTTCAAGGGCGCCGCTCTATTAGCGAAGTTGGGAATAAATTTCCTGAAGAAGTTCACCATGCCTGTGAACCTGGCAGTACTTTTGACGTCCTTGGGAGGTTTGAAATCACGGATGGCCTGTGTTCTAGAATGATCGACTGTGACCCCGTCGGGCGACACAATATGCCCTAGGAATGACATGGACGTTTTAGCGAAGGCAACCTTGGACAATTTCACCGTTAACCCTGCCTTACGAAGGCGACTCAGGACCTCTTTCAGATGATCTAGATGTTCTTCAAAGGTCTCAGAAAATACGACGACATCATCAAGATAATGGTATAAATACTCAAATTTGATGACGGAGAAGACCGTATCTAGTAGTTTCGTAAGCACGGCTGCTCCCATGGGGAGAACGAAAGGCACGCGGTTGTATTCGTACAAGTTCCAATCAGTGGCAAACGCTGTAAGATGCTTGGATTCTTCCGCTAGAGGGATCTGGTTATAAGCCTGATTGAGGTCTAAGATGGTGAAGAATTTAGCCTTTCGAAACCATGAAAAAGGAGAGTGAAGGTCTGGAAGGGGCACAGATTGTAACACCACCTTCCGATTAAGAGCCCTATAATCAATCACAGGCCTGAAGCCACCTTGGAATTTCGGAACAAGGAAAATAGGCGATGAATACGCCGACTTAGAGGGCCTAATTATGCCATCTTTCAACATCTGATCTATGATTTCCTTCAAAGCTTTCATTTTAGGTGGAGACAACCTATAAGGTGGAAACCGGACTGGGATCGAATCCGTAACCTCAATCTTGTATTCAATGAGGTCAGTAACACCAAGAGTATCAGAGAAAACCTCTGGAAACGACTGACACAACTTACGAATATTATCAGTCTGCTCCTCAGGTAGATGTCTAAGATCTAACAACATCTCATCCTGGGTAGGCGAAACAGATGAACATGACACAGAATGACATTCTAATAAGGGGATATTGAATGTTCTATCAAATTTGAAAGTGCACGACTTACTCTGAATGTCGAGCACAAGACCAGTGTGTGACATGAAATCAGCTCCCAATATAATGGGGCAAGACAAGTGCTTAGCCACAAACAATTTAAATTTCCAATTAAATTTGGCAATTCTAATTTTAGCATACAGAAAATCTACAATTTTTAATGGAGAGGAGTTTTCCGAAACGCATTGAACCAAAGACGAACAAAAATCAGGAGGTTTACAAATAGATTTTAATTTGGAATACCATTCAGCCGAAATAATGGAACAAACACTGCCTGAATCTAAAAGAGCAGTTACGGGCTCATTGTTTAATTCAATTTTGAGAAATGGGACCGGTGCGGGAGTATCCGCCGCGATCCTATGACATTCTTTGGGACCTTTAAAAGATGAATTAGAGGAACAGAATATCCCTGAGCTTTCGGCAGGTTTACTTGGGGCTGAGCCTCGCAAAGAAGAGTTAGTCGACTCAGCCAAAGCCACTAGTCACTTATGGTTGTTGGGGAAAGTTGCACCCAAGTTGAGCAGGAGGGGATGCTGTTAACATTAGGGCAGTTCTTGGCAATATGGGAAAAAGCGCCGCATTTAAAACAGCCTTGGGATGACCCTGCTCCATTCCTGGTCCCATTGGGTTTAATTAAGGGGCACTTGTTCCGAAGATGGTCAGGCGACCCGCAAGCGTAACATTTACGGGCAGTGACTGGTCGGCGAGTTGGAGGCCGAGGATTACTAAAAGAAGGAGGAAGGGGCTCCCTTGCCACACGTAGTGTGTCGGAATATCTAACTCCTTCTGCTGAGCCAGACATAGCCTCTAACTCGGCAAAAGTTTGCAGACGCGACGCAAAACACAAGTATGATCGGAATGATGGAGAAATACCTTCCACAATAGCCTGTACAATTTGATCTTCAGGGAAATGTAGAGCAAATACCCTAGTGTAGAACTTAATATCTTGGATGAAGTCGGCAAGGTTCTCATCCAGACGCTGTACTCGGTAGCAGTACGTTTGAATTAGTGAAGACCTAGCTCAGGCCGGAATAAAATTTGCTAACAGATGGGCATGGAACTCTTCTATGGATGATTTTTCAGCAACTGCCCTAACTATCTTGTCTGAGAGAACACCAACGGAATAGGGATAAATAATTTGCAGAATTTGACACGTCGAAAGAGAAAAAACAAGGGCATGATCCTGAAACACAACAAAAAAACCTTAAGAAAGAAATAACGTCACTGGTAGAGTTAAAAGAAAACTTAGAAATACCTTTGAGCAACATTGCTAAAGGATGGGGCAAACTGCTGAGGTCAGGTGACATAGTAGGTAAGGTTCCAAGGGGCGGAGAAGCTGTTTCTTAAGATGCATTATTCAGTGAAGTACGACGTTCGGACTCATTGTCTAATGGGGCAGATTTTTGTTCAGCTCCTACAGATTTCCTATTCTCTTCTCCTTTAGAAGAGTCTTCCTCGCTAACTACGTTTACCGTAGCGGGTTGGTCGGTTTTGGGAGGGACTGCCCCGGTTAACAACAGGCTAACCTTACTGGACAAATCAGAAAGGTTATTGAGAACAACACTAGCTTCCTTCCTTTGAATGTCATTCAACTTCAGAGACAACAGATCGTTAACTCTATTAGAAAAATGAAATAACCTGGCTTGCACACGTTTAACTTGATTAGGAGAAGGATCATTTTCTTCAAAAAAATCTAACTACGGATGTTAGCTCAGTAGTATTGTTAGTGATCGTAGAGAGAGAGTCGTCAATCTCTTTCTCACCCAAAGTGGCGATGGATATAGGCAAATTCAGGGAATCTTTAAGCTTGTTGGTGTCTACTGCAACCGTGCCTCCAGATTGCACGTTTCTAATAGTTAAATCAAAAATCAATTCCTCCTTGCGCAAATAGCCGGGATGGAGGACATCGCGAGGGCCGGGCATGATGACAGAACTTTACAAATTTAGAAAAAAAAACCAGCGACTGAGAAAATTGTTAGAATTCGAACCAAAAGCAATAACTTATTCAGCCGTCAAAAGGGGCTATTTTGAGAGACATTCAACCACGCTCTGCTACCACTTGTTACCGTGTTTTAGTGGATCAGCAGAGTTGAAAGAAGTTACTGGCCCAAAGTACAGAATGGATTGGAGGCGTGAACTTGCACTCCTAAATACACTTTTAAAACCTAAGTGGTTCTAGGCCGAAACACAGGGGCTAATCCCAAGCTAAGGATGTGACCCGTATGAGAAAACTTTAATATTATAAGGTAGAGAAGCAACGGTTATGAAAACGTAGTCACCTCAATTTCAAAATGAAGGGGAGTTCGAGATGGTAAGGCATTCTCTATCCCCGCTTTACAGTAAAAGAAATTTATAGATTTTACATTGACAAAAAGAAATTTACATTTTAAAAAGGTTAAACTGCTGAACTAGCAAGAAATAAAGATGTTAACAGGCCATTACCTTGTTGAAGAACTGCTGCTTGAAGGAAGAGGCGCTTCCCGCCCCCTGCTACATATTCACACACTGAGTTAGATGTTATACTAGTGGCACCGAGACAAGAAAATCAGCAGTTTTTATGCCCTCGTGGAAAATTCGAGACCTTTCAGGAATGAGTAGATACACCCTTTCGCTTTTATTGGATAGCTTATAGCAACATGTCTATGTCGAAGAAGACATACATGATTGGTTGGAAAAAAATTAAAGAAATTTGGGATTGGCTAAATTCAAAACAGGCGGATAGAAAGGATTAATGTTGCCAACATAAAGATAACAGAACAAAATATAGTAAAAACAAAACTTATGAATACTAAATTTCTTCAAGAAAGTTCATTCCTTCGCACCAGAGTGGGTAATCATAGTTTTTAATGGAGACATCTGGTAGGGAACGTCCACACTTCTTGATCAAATACAAAAAAAAAACACATCAATATTCACACAGAGCTATCTTCGGAGTAACTGTTGAGTTAATACAGTTTGTTAAAGTTCAGGCTTTCTCCTGTAGAGGAGTTTCAACTGGCGCAATATTTGAACTAGCGGCGTGGAGGTGTACCGCCCGGTACAATTACATAGGGAAAGTTCCACACTAAATTAAAGTACAATACGTTGTTAGGCTGAATTGCCATACACACACCCGGGTTTCATTGGTTAGGGAACATAGTTACAAGCATGTGGTAGGCAGATTACAATACAGGAGAAAGGAGCTGAAGTGTTGAAGACTTCGGTGCATTAAGGGAAACAATCCTCACAAAAACGTTTAATAACAAAAAAATTCTAAGCTTTTAGCTTGTAACTAGCCATAAGAAGTCGCTAACAAACAGATGGTAGAACCATTTACCCGTCCAAGAAGAAAATGTTGACAGATTTTGAAAGTTAATGTCTGCTGGCATAGATGGCGTGCAGTTTAAGCAGCCGTGTAAGGTTGGCCCCTTGTACAATTATTGTTGTCATTATTTTGAAGGGAAACCTTCAAACAGGCGCCAATTTAGGCGACTGAATCAATGATTTTTATAATACCTACAGCAGTTCTGAAGTATGTGATAGTGTATATCATTTATAAAGTTGCATTCTTGTACATGTAGTGTGGGCAGAGCCTGCTTAATTGGATGGCAAACAATGTTGGTCGTTACTGTCGTCGCTGTTATTCTTATTTGCAAGTTACTTTGTTCAAGAGGTCCAGAGCAGGTCTCATAAATGTGCTTACATATTTCCACAACAACATAAGCACACGTATTGCGTGTGACCAAAAGGATCGTGAATTTTATAAGAAACGCTAGAAGACGTAAAGTTTCAACTTATAAAAAACATCGTATCCACAAATAAATCAACTCCTTGGACTCTACTGCTCTAGTCATTCGTACTAGGTTTATTCATTTGAGTTCTGAGTCAATCTGCCTTTCCCAAAGCTGAGGAAACTTTTCCAAATTTCTGCCCCTCATTTCGACGAACGAAACCCCAAGCCTTCTGAGTGAACTGAACCACCTCTACTCGGCAATCCTATGAGCTGGTACAGTGGGAGATGTGGTGGCTGCTGTCATTTTAAGACGAAGTTCAACTGGACAACCATTTTCTCTTGAGGTAATCGGGGGGGGGGGGAAGAATGGAAAAGTATGAAGTCGTTGGTAGAAGAAACGGACGGAATATGAAACTGAAAGACCCCCAGGGCTCGGGTTAGAAGAGAACAGGAGTTGAACAAGGAAACTCGGAATTGAGCAGGGAGCAATTCTGGACTCATCTGGGGCCCCATGGTCACAAACTGACACTCCTGATCACCTGTTACAAAAATGTTGCAAAGTTTGGGCTGGGAAAACGTGGGAGAAAGGAGACGAGCTGCTCGACTAAGTGGTATGTTCCGAGCTGTCAGTGGAGAGATGGCGTGGGAGGACATCAGTAGACGAATAAGTTTGGATCGTGTCTTTAAAAGTAGGAAAGATCACAATATGAAAATAAAGTTGGAATTCAAGAGGACAAATTCGTTTATAGGAAGGGGAGTTAGGGATTGGAAAAACTTACCAAGGGAGATGTTCAATAAATTTCCAATTTCTTTGCAATCATTTAAGAAAAGGTGAAGTAAACAACAGATAGGGAATCTGCCACCTGGGTGACTGCCCTAAATGCAGATCAGTAGTGATTGATTGATTGTTACAATGTGCGGGGAATGCTACATCCAGAAAAAGATTGATTGATTTTCCAAAGAATGAGGAATATCACTTGTGCGACCACAGTCAATCAACTAAAAGCGACTCGCTGTTCCTTTCCACAATTTATATGTACGGGCGGAGATTAGGAACACAAAACTTGTAAAAGAAGGAAAGAAATTATCACTTGAACTGCTGGCGAAAGTTTGTCCACTGGGAAGAGAGAAACAGGTTTTGTTATGAAATAACTCATCGTCATGAAGGAGGAAATTTGACTTGTAAACTATTGTCTACTTTAGAAATAGAGGATAGCCATTCTCCTTCAATAATGATATTAATTATTATTATTATCATCATCGTCATATTCGGGTTCGGTGTCTGAAAGTTCAACGTACGGGCCTTCGGTTCAAAGGGCACCGAGTTTGATGCCAAGCCGGGTGGGTGATTTTAATTACATACAGATTATTCGGGAGATAAGTACAAATAACGATAGAGAAGCTAGGGATTAGTGGTGATAAAGTATGATTATAAAGAAATAAGTTGAAATGATTTGTCCCAAGGAGGATCTCGAAGTAGTGTGTAATGTTTGTGAGGTAGTTAGTAACTTTATTTGCCCCTCTGCGTATACCACCTGTCTCACAATGAATCACGCAGTGTGCAACCGTGTATAGTAAAAACAATACTAAATACACCACTGCACAGCTTCTTGAGGTAGCATGCACGCCTAAGTTGCACGGTAACGTTCTACGTACAAGAAGCCAGCGTCTTCATACTGGAAAATTTTGCAATGTGACAGCAAAGCCCTAATTCGTTCCTGATGAAATTTCACCTTCATTTTGTGTTACTTTTAATACGACATTGTTTAGACGCCCTGTGTATTCAGGGTAACCAGCAGAAAATATTTGTACTTTTCTCCCTAACACACTGTACAGTTAATTCCACTAGCTCGGGGGCTGGGTGTTTCTGTTCATCTCAATAGATAACACACCGACCACCATAGCGAATACATCCATCCAAGTAGGGTTAGGTATTGCTCCGTAAAAACATAAGATCAAATGAACCTCTATTTGCGACCCCAGTAAATCCTGAAAAGTACCGGCATAAATAATAATAATAATAATAATAATAATAATAATAATAATAATAATAATAATAATGATAATAATAATAATAATAATAATAATAATAATAATAATAATAATAATAATAATAATAATAATAATAATAATAATAATAACTCTCGCTACTTTCATTTCTGTTACTTCTAACTGACGAATAAGATATCCTGAGTCCACCCAGCTTTCGCTCCCGTAAAGCAAAGTTTGTCTGAAAACAGACCGATGTAGAGATAGTTTCGTCTGGGAGCTGACTTTTTTCTTACAGAATACTGTTGATCGTAACTGCGAGCTCACTGCATTAGCTTTACTACACCTTGATTCAGTCTCACTTACTATATTACCATCCTGGGAGAACACACAACCTAAATACTTGAAATTATCGACCTGATCTAGCTTTGTATCAGCAATCTGATATTCAATTCTGTTGAATTTCTTATCTACTGACATAAATTTTGTCTTCGAAAGGCTAATTTTCATACCATACTCACTGCACCCATTTTCAAGTTCCAAGATATTTGACTGCAGGCTTTCGGCAAATCCAAGTCGTCAGCATAGGCCAGACTGGTTACTAAATTTCCACCTAACTGAATCCCTCCCTGCCATTTTATACCATTCAGCAGATAGTCCATGTAAACTACGAACAGCAAAGGTGAAATATTACAGCCTTGTCTAACCCCTGTAAGTGTCCTGAACCATGAACTCATTCTACCATCAATTCTCACTGATGCGAACTGTTAACATAAATGCCTTTGATCGTTTTTACTATTCAACCTATAATTCCATAGTCTTCGAGCATGGCGAACATCTTTTCCCTCGGTACCCTGTCATATGCTTTCTCTAGATCTACGAAACATAAACACGACTGACTATTCCTGCCGTACCATTTTTCAATATTACTTGGCCCGTACTGAAAATCTGATCCTGACAGCCCCTCTGTGGTCTCAAACCACACTGCTTTTCATTCAACGTCCTCTCAATCACTGATCTCACCTTCCCTTCCAAGATGCCAGTGAATACTTTGCGCACTTTCTTTATGACCTCACTTTAATTCCACATTAATCAGGCCAACTATTCGAATGTTAAATTTTTTCAAAATTATGGTCGTCGATATTGAGGGCGACGACGTTATTTTCTCTTGGGATGGCTTGCTTCGGCTGGCGCCGCTGTATAAGAATAGCGTTCCTATCTTTTATTTGGAGGTCCAGGCCAGGCCAAGGATTGAATGTAATTGCAACCGAGGAGCTATCTGACGGTGAGATGGCGGCCCCGGGTATAAGGGCGAAAGGAATCGTTGTACTGACCACACGGCACATCATAATCTGCAGACCTTCTGGCTGAGCAGCGGTCACTTGGTAGGCCATGTCACTTCGGGTCTCTTGCGCCACGGGGTTTGAGTTTGCTTATCCCTTGCTTCGAGCATCACCCTCATTCCGGGTTTCGCGCATAGGAAACCAGAACCCCATCTCTAAGTGGTGGTTACAACCAACTCCATCCCCCTGTCACGAACGGTTTCACAATTATTATTATTATTATTATTATTATTATTATTATTATTATTATTATTATTATTATTATTAATATTATGAAATGGCGTGTACAGACTTCAGAGCAACTTACCCACACTGAAAAGATATCAAGCGTTAACCGGGAAATAAGGATAACATTTTACGGTCACCTCTTCAGAATGCCAGCTGAAAGAATCTCTAGACGTTTCTTATCGTAATTCAGATGTCTCAAGTCTCCTTGGTTGGCGGAGACCGACAAGGATTTTTTTAAGTATGGAATCTCAGAAACAGACACTCAACTTCCAGCACAACTCAAACACAAACTCAGACAGGTTCACCAAGAAGAATCCCATCTCGACTGAAGCATGTCCATTCTGATGCATGGAAGAAAGCACACTCCGAAAAGATGAAAACCTTGCGCACCCGCAAGAAGACAAACAACTGAGATATCGCGGTTCTTAGTGGCCTTAACGATGAATAACAATAAAATTATAACAATGTTATTAATAATAATTATTATTATTACAAGCGTACGAAGGTAAATGGACTAAATCGTGAAGACAGAACCAAGTACCGACCCCACATCAATAACTCCGTGAAGAAGAACAACTGAACAGCGGCTGAACAGCAGAAAGAAGACATGCTGCAACGATACTGGGCTGCAAAGAAAGGCTTGTAAAAAGGAAAAGAAAAAGAAAGAGAAAATAAAAAGAGGGGAAGAATTTGTAAAAGTTGCTTTTTGTGGTCTCTAATGGCTGTAAATGTCTAAAAATGATAACAAGAAGGAGAACCCGCATATTTAGGCAGTAATACCGTCCTGCACAACGGTTGTGCTATGTGTTTTGCATAAACATTATGGACACCGCCATATAGCAAGAGAGCGAGCCTACTACTGACTTTCACAGCAACATTGTGGAAACGGGAATGTTTGAAATTGCAACCAGATATAGATTATTACTTTCCCGTTACAAGGAAACCACGGATGTTGAACCTTCTAAAGAAGAATATGTTTCTTTCGGGGAAGTGATTGCACACTCTTCGCCATATTGCCGCGTACAGATCCATCAGCAGGAGTTCGAACCATTGTACACGGCCAATTAAGCTAACATGAGTGATGTTCTCAGTTGGCCGTGCTGTGAGTTTTGCAGCCTTGCACAATGAAAACGTCTCGAGAACATTTAGAAGGCTGAGTGTGACGCCAGAAGTTGAGAAATTAGAAACCAGTACAATGACGATCATCATATTTAAGCAGCTTAGCGAAAACACCTTTTACCAGAGAAATGAATGAGCCTTCACCATTAAGAAATTACCTCTAACTATAACCACGATATAGAACTCTTGCCACTGAATTTGTGCAGTAACAGTGACAAATTCTGATCGTAGATATTTCGTTGCAGGTATTTGCTTAATAGAGATATAATTCGTGGAAAATCGAATTCCGCATGCTTCGTTCTTTCTCACCCAGGCAAGTAGAAGTCACGGCTGATAACACTTCGCCGAAACGCTACAGATGTGAAGCTGAAGATGTTTTAACACTTACAGTCTTGAAGTTGTAATCGAAGTTCCAAGGCACTCGCCGTACTTACGGCGATGAGGTTAGTAGGAATCACATAATTAAGATATACAAAAATGAAGGTGTTCCCGGAGTAAATCCAAAACGGAGATGAAAGCTTTTCAGGGAGAACTAACCCCCACGTCTCCTTGAAGTCAACTCGGATCTATATATACTATACGTGATATACGTATATATTCTATACGTGATTAAGTTCGCCGATTAATTCACTGCAGTCTGAAAATTAATCGCTTTGCTCAGTGCGTCGCCAAGTACTTCTCCTTGTTTTTCATTGCGATGTTTTAGCGTTGATCGGATAAAATTCCTTTGTAGGCTGAAAAGGACCGTTCAATATCACAGAAAGTTACCAGTATATATTTTATATCATGAAACTAGCTGGATGAAGTATCTTCCAGGAGTTCTCATTGTCTTGAATAAGCTACATTTCGTTCCAATACTGCGTGCAATGTTATAGAAACTCAGTCATCGCAAATTCTGAGAAAGGATTAGTGCTGTTGTATGCAGTTGAGACACGCAGACCCACTGTATTTCACAGAATAAGTGTTACAAATCTTAATATAAAGGAATTTTAAACCCAACTTTACCCATTGAAATATATTCTATACGTGATTAAGTTCGCCGATTAATTCACTACAGTCTGAAAATTAAACCAGATGATAGGATTCTTAATTTTTCGAATAATAACTTAGTTATGTATAAAAATGTCACATTCTTCACATCCTTCACATATGTAAAAATATGTAGTATTACTAAGAATATGTAAAATGAAACATATCGGAATCACAATTCGCCGACATTTCCAGTTGTCTAGAAGTAAAGTAATGGATTCTGTAATCACATAAGGATACGGGCGCTACTTCTAAGGCACTAGCAAATGTATCCGTTCTTCGCTACGGTATTCTGCATTGTATACGGATATCGAAGTAAATTACTGTTCGTGCAGTGCATAAGATGCTTTAAATTACATGTCACTTAACTTATCCGACAAACAGCATGAACAGGTCCCCATACGTTGTTTTCGATGTAACGTTTGAGTTGCGGAGTTGTAATGATAACGGGAGGCTCACGACCCTTTTGCCATTCACAATTGAGTAGGGAAATTTTCATTATAATGGCAGACTTCATTACCTACTGCGTGATCACAATCGATTTGGGTAGTTTTCGTTGAAATGGCAGGCGCCCTTTACTATTTCCAGACAGATTACTGTTGAGAAGCTTGTTATTATTATAATAGTCAAAATTGAGTTGTGTTGCTATTATAATGACAGGCCAGTTTTATTACTAACAGTCACACCAATTTGGCGAGCATCCATTATAATAGCAAGGCCACTATGCCAAATGCCAGTCACATTTTACATGGGTACATATGTTTATAATAGGGGCACCTTCGCCCACAGCCAAACACAATCGGGTAGGGGAGTTTTTAACGAAATTGCATGCTCCCTAGCCTTCTGCAAGTGAAATCGAGAAGAAAATTATTCTTTACAATGAAAGTTACATAAGAGTTGGAGAAGGGCCTCATTCCTACTGCCATTCAAATTCAAAGTGGTGAGTAATGATTACAGTAGCAGACATACATTCCTGATGGATACAAATCGACTTCAGTGAATATATATAGATCGACATAGGAAGGTGTATACATATCTAAAGTACTGCAGACCTTCATTTACAGAATAACTGCTGCTAAACGGTATGTCATATTGACAAACGGATTGTACTATAGGACGCTTTATTAGCGGTATAAGTGGCTGGTCCTATGATATTTTCTCGTATCTCATCTATTCATAGGTCATATTGAGTTAGAAACGTTGAATATGGAGAAATTTGGGTAAGATTGTTTCACAGTGCATTATTTTTCGGATAATTATATGACAGCTACAATCATAGCATACGGTTGACATATGTCTACCGGGTTACGTGCCAGATGCGACCGTGCCGGATGCGACCCGGCCATTATCATGCCAATAGTGACCGAGCGGATAAGCACCGTGCCGCATGCGACCCATCAATCACTTACAATTGATCTGCATTAAGGGCTGTCACCAAGTGGCAGATTGCTTATAAGTAGCTAACTTGGTCTTTTCTAAAATAAAAGTCTGACACCGTTGTTATCAGGTTCGAATGTCATTGGTCGAAAGAAAAAATATAATAATGTTGCTGGCTTTACGTCCCAGTAACTACTTTTATGGTTTAAGGAGACGCCGAGGTGGCGGAATTTAGTCCCGCAGGACTTGTTTTACGTGCCAGTAAATCCACCGACACAAAGCTGACGTATTTAAGCACGTTCAAATACCACCGTACTGAGCCAGGACCGAACCTGCCAAGTTGGAGTCGGAAGACCAGCATCTCAACCGTCTGTGCCGTCTGAGCCCCTTAGCCTGGATGAAAAAAGAAAATCACCATCAGAATGTTGGCCGTCAGAATAGGAAAGTTGGTGGTAGATAGTTTCTAATCACTAGATTGCATGCCAAAAGCCTGGATTCAAATCCAAACCCTTTCGCAATGTTCAAATGGAGTGAGGGGATATAATGCTGTTGATGGTGATTCGGCCGTCGGATGGCGACGTAAAGCATTGAGCAGACCCCTTGATATTATTCGAGAGGAGTAGGCTACGTGCCGAAACCTGGTTTCATCTCTCCCTACTTTATTATTATAATCCCACATGCAGACGCTTAGGCCGCCGAAGGGCGTCAGGTAGAAAGACCTGCACCAGGCAAGCCGAACATGTCCTCGGACACTCCTGGTATTAACAGGACACGATAAATAAGTAGGCCTAAGTCGTAAATAGGCCTAATTTCAGTGAATTAGGATCTTTTTTATTGCTAGTGGCATTACGTCACACCGACACAGACAGGTCTTAAGGCGACGATGGGATAGGAAAGGGTTAGGAATGGGAAGGAAGTGGCCCGGGTCTTAATTAAAGTACACCCCACGGAAAGCCATCTTCAGGGCTGCCGACAGTGGGATTCGAACCCACTATCTCCCGGATGCAAGCTCAGGGCCGCGCGCCTCTAACCGCATGGCCAACTCGCCCGGTAAAAACGTAAACGCGTCACCATGTTTCGTATTGTAAAACGAGTTTCCCCCAGAAGTGTTATGTAAAGTAGGGGCAGGAGCTGCTTATAGGACTTATTGGAATGGCATTGCACTACGTTTAGCTTACCTTATCTTCGGTGATGGCATAACTTATCAAATGACAATTTGCTTGTCAACGCCGGTCGCATCCGGCACGGTTACAGATTATGCGGTCGCTAGTGGCACGGGTCGCATGTGGCACGGTCGCATCTGGCACGCCACCGTCTACCGATGGGCCAATGTTCGTGTAGAATTTGATGATTACCTGTAAGTGATTCGAAGTGTGAATCACCGGTATGCGTGTAAATAGTGATAAACTTACTTACAGTGGAGAAATAGAGACAAATATGACGTATAAGGGATAGAGATACGATAAAAGTAATAGGACCAACGTTGTATATCACTCCAAATTGAACAAAGATAGTGTGATGCGTTTTGTGATAGAACTTATTGTTTAACCACGAAATATCTCGAAACGAAGGAATGCACGGTCATTAAAATTGCCCCCATATTTCGATATTTTTCGGGGATAAAGAGTGAAAAATTTAAAAATCTTGGCAGTTTTCCGTCGGTTACAATCTAAAACGTATAATTTTGGCAAATTTCACTTTTCGAGCTCGTCTGGCAGATTGTGCCGCGGTCTTGATTTAGCGGGAGGGGGTTAAAAATAAAATTAGGAGTTTCAGGAAACCAAAGCTTAAAAAATGCAGATTTCATTATTACCCCTTAAATGGATAGCTGTACGAACATTTCGCCAAAATAGTCAATATGCAGACACGTTCGTTACGATTTTATTTATATAGATAGATAAGGAATCTGCTCCACGTGGACAACCTTTATGGGCTATGTCAGCTGGACTTAGCCTGCAAAACACACCATTCATGATATCTCCCTTATTAATCCTCATATCGAAATGATGCACATGAGATGAAAGTTTTAGAATTTGATGTCCATTAATAATGGTAGATTTCTATTAATTTTGGATGTGCATATTTTGTGGGAGTGCAAAATCATTAGGTCGGTTTCAGATACACCCCAAGTAAATTTAGGCATTCAGAAATTATAATGGCCCTAAAACCTACCCGAAGACGGGTGTAATCTTAATGTCAAGTTAGGTAGAAATATATGCAGTAGTTTTGAAATTACATGAACTCAGACAAATAAACAAACAGACACCATAGCTGAAAAGTATGCAGATGGTCAATATTACACCTGAAACGTATAACAGTATGTAAATTATATAGCTTAAACAATTTCCTTCTCTGACCAATGTAACACTTGGATAGCTCAAGGCATGAGCGAGATATATGCAGATGTCATACTGGTTCCCAACTAAACAACTGTGTAACCAGGTCACATCAAATGTTACAGGAAGTTCGCAGTGATGTGTCTGATCCCTGTATTTGACGCTCTAGGAGATATGTCAGGCGGTGTTGTGGGCAGTGTCATTAGCGAGCTACTAGTCACGTGACATGGGATTAAAGGAAATAGAGTCTGATATGCTCATCCACAAAAGAACGGCGTGAAAGAAAGGAAAAATTTGCCTTTTAGCTCTGTGTCTTCCCTTCTCATTTAGACCTAACCACCCTGTTCGACTTTTATCGTCCGTGGGCTATTGATATACTGGGTGGATCAGAAACAGTGAGGGTGGGTTTCTATGCACAAAACGAAGGGACAATTTCCTAAAAACTATTGTCATGAAATGCTTCGTATTGTTGAATGAATAATAACACCTCACCTGTTCCAAAGAAAATTATCAAAATATTCTCTGGGGCCGACAACCGGAGCGGGGTGTTGTTGCATTGCCGAAGTAAAGTATGCTGCAAGAGAACAGCATAAACACCACTGACCCACTCGGCCGACATCTTGGGGTTAACGGGCACACTCGGTTGGATAACATGGGATCCCACATGGCGATATTATTAGACCTTTATGTTTTCTTATATGTAGATGATATGAGTACAGAAGTGAAATCACAGACGGATAGGGCTGTTTGTCTATGATCTTATAAAGCAGTAAAGGAGTTGTGGGATTGTGGGCGGCTACAGGGAGACCTCGACAATATAGTGAGATGGGCAGCGGACAATTGTATTGTGGTAAACGGGAAGAAAAATCCGGTTGTAAGCTCATGGGAAACACTAGGTGTTAATATAATGAATGGTCTTCATTAACATAATAATTTTAACGACGTTGTTAAGAAAGATTACAGATCTCCTCACATGGTTATGAGAGTATAAAGATACGGAGGCCTCACCAGGCCTACTTGACACGATAATGGGAAAAGATCCAAAGGAAAGAAGAAGGATTTGTTCTTGGTGATTTCTTACAGAACATTTTCCAAACATTGGACTAGGAAGACTTGAGAGTAAGGCGATGAGCAGCTCGATACGTGGTATGCTGTGAGCTCTCTCTCGAAAAAGACACTCGTAGACGAATAAGTTTCAGCAGAGCTTTTAAACATAGGAATATGAAGGTGAAGTTTGACAAACTGGGCTAAATATCCATATATTGAACGACAAGTAAGAGACTGGAGTAATTTACCACGGAAAAAGGTTCCGTAGATCTGCAAGTCCCTTGAAAACGTTAAGAGAAATATAAGTAAACAAGTGACAGGGAATCTACCACCTGAACGACAATCCTAAGTGCAGATGATTGATTGATTGATTGATTGATTCATTGATTCATTCATTCATTCATTCATTCATTCATTCATTCATTCATTCATTCATTCATTCATTATCAGGCTAAATGAATTACTCTAACACGCGTTGTTGAATTATCAGTAGTAAAAATAATAATCTCAAAATGATGGATTTCAGGATGTATGTTTTAAGAAGAGCGCCCTCTTCGTTTCTCAAAATATTTTTAATGCATTTTAATACCAATCAGTTGGTGAAATGACCTGAAAATCCTCAAAGAATGACGTAAAATTAACGAGGAAATCTCCCAAAACTTTGAAAGAAAATATCGTCGTTCCTTCTCAAAAAATCGTATGTTAACAGTGTTGAGGGAAGGAATACTGATCCGCAGTACTTGTTTCACTTCGTTGATGTACGGTAGTTCGTGTACCTTAGATGACAGAAGTCCGCCTCCATGGCTAAATGGTTAGCGTGCTGGCCTTTGGGCACAGGGGCCCCGGGTTCGATTCCCGGCAGGATCGGGAATTTTAGCCATAATTGGTTGATTTCGCTGACACGGAGGCTGGGTGTATGTGCCGTCTCCATCATCATTTTATTCTCATTACGACGCGCAGGTCGCCTACGGAATTTATCCTCGGACACTCCCGGCACTAAAAGCCATACGCCATTTCATTTCAGATGACAGAACCGTTCTGGTCAGAGCGCTAGGCGCAACTACGATATATATTTCCCCTAAATAGTAACAATGCATTCCATTTGCATTATCTTTTTCTTGTAATGCAATCTGAATGGAAGGGAGTCCGAGTCATGTTACCTGTATATTTTATGTTTAGTAGGAATTATTTTTCAACTTGCTCTTTTATTTTTTTTATATATTAAATATTTTTAGCAAATTTACTAGTTATTCTAGGACTGTTTAAATGTGTAGATCTAATTTCAGAATCGTCTTAAATTTGTCGAGTTCTTTAAAATCTTTTTAATCAATATTCATTGTATTGCGTATTTTGCATACTCTTTGCCTTCGGGGAGCCTCCGGGTCAAGGAAGAATGCAAAATTATTAAATTATTGTTAATAAGTCCCATAAAATAATATTACAAATACAACTAAAAGAACAATATTCCCTGAGAAATGTTTTCCTTCACACCAGGCAAATGCTGGGACTGTACGGCCATTTGCTTCCCACTCGTAGCTCCCATCGTCACCATAAAACCTGTCTGTGTCCATCCACCGTAAAGTAAAACAAGAATACAATAATAAAACTGGCAAATGTACCCGTGTTTCGCTGCGGTATTCTACACTGTATACTGTGCCCTTTTAAAGGCACCCAAATGCGGTGGTCTTCTTTCTTGATATGTGCGCCGGCTGCTCCTGAAAATAATGACATTTAAAAAATACCTACCGCCACATGTAGACTCTTCTTCCTCAGAGGTGGTGCGTCCTTCGATCCCTCGGGTTGATGGATCACACGTCGATCGGGGGGTGAGAAAATGAAAGATGGGGTAAACTAAACTATTAAATGACGGTACCCAAAGACTGAATTAAAATTAGAATAAATAAAATGGTTTATTTAACAAAAGTTTGCAAAATATAAATGAAAGTAAACTGGTGTAAAATGAAATAATGTGAAATGAAACTTAAAATTTAAAACAATTGAAAGATCTGCATTACAATAAATTAATTATCTGCCTTAATAAATTCTCGACTGAATGTCGATTAAATTTTAGTGTTCTGAATTACATCGAACCACTGTCTCCATGATGATGACGTGACCACATTTAAACACTGGTCAGAAATATAGTCTCATTTGAATGAATGATTTATAATACCTTGAAAATGTCATCTCACAATAGATTCATTAATTAATTCATCATCATCATCATCATCTGTTTACCCTCCAGGTTCGGTTTTTCCCTCGGACTTAGCGAGGGATCCCACCTCTACCGCCTCAAGGGCAGTGTCCTGGAGCTTCAGACTCTTGCTCGGGGGATACAACTGGGGAGTATGACCAGTACCTCGCCCAGGCGTCCTCACCTGCTATGCTGAACAGGGGCCTTGTGGAGGGATGGGAAGAGTGGAAGGGATAGGCAAGGAAGAGGGAAGGAAGCGGCCGTGGCCTTAATTTAGGTACCATCCCGGCATTCGCCTGGAGGAGAAGTGGAAAACCACGGAAAACCACTTCCAGGATGGCTGAGGTGGGAATCGAACCCACCTCTACTCAGTTGACCTCCCGAGGCTGAGTGGACCCCGTTCCAGCCCTCGTACCACTTTTCAAATTTCGTGGCAGAGCCGGGAATCGAACCCGGACCTTCGGGGGTGGCAGCTAATCACGCTAACCACTACACCACAGAGGCGGACCATTAATTAATTAATTGATTTATTAATCCATCCAATTGACATTGACGTTAAGGTGTCTGTCAAATATTTAACTCATGTTTAAATTCATTTGGGAAGCACCCCACTCTAAAATAATAACAAAATACACTGACTATGTGTAATAATAACGAAAAGAGAGAAAAGGAAAACAACCATGAACATTGTACTTTTTCTGTTATATAATCTTCGCCACATTTTTTAACTGCTTGTGGCTGGAAACAAGGAAATTTTTACTGAACTGAACACCTGAGTGCTACCACGACTCATTTAATTTGTTAAACCTTATTTACTTGGCTGTGATAGTCTGGACGCTTAAAATTACTTAAATTAATTAGCCCAAGTGCCTCAGGTTTACATCTGAAATGAAAGCGATCCCTTTACATCATTAACTTTACCTAGTTAGCCGCTGTCTGCATTTTCATTGCGCACGCATATTTGTGTGGTACCAACTCTAGATGGAGGCAGATCCCATCTAATTTATGTCACTCATTTACGGCACTTGTGATACAACTGCTTATTAAAGATCGCTTCATTTGCCTAACTGAAATGTAGTGGATTTCTAAGACTTGGTGATTACTGACTGCCTTTTATATGAGCATCCCACTACTATATTTTTGACTATGAACTAATCGATGATCTCTGACCCTAACACATGAAATCTTATTTACATAAATGAACATGTCAATAGAGAAACACTGCTCCTAAGAAATACTGAAATTAAAATAATCTGACTACGCCTATTCTATTCTATTTACAGACATTAAATCAAACACAATTCACGTATCAGATTTAAAATAATAAGGTGACAAAATATATACAAAGAAATGATATCATAATAAAAATCTAGATCCCAAAAATCGCTGCCAAATAAAATTTTAAAAAAATATGCGCAATGAAGAAGCATAAAATGTTACCCTGATCCAAGTAGCAAAAATTATGTGAATTTGATGGCAACCTTCTAACCTCAGACTAAAATGTCTGGACATGACCTTATTCAATCTTTACGGACAATAACTATTCGCATTACATGTCATCAATGATTAGACTTGACTGTCGAAACACGCATTGATCCGTCGCTCTGTTCACAACTTATCTCGGGCTCTCGATTGCATGTTTTCCGAGCATTTATTTTCCTTGGAAACTATTTGAAGCACTACAGGCTTTCCGCCTACAACCATAACACATGTCGTCATATATTTAACACTCTCGGTTATATAATTCATCTCTCAATTCTATTTATTCATCAATATTCTCGACGTAGTAACTCATAATACGGCCTCGCTCGTATCCGGCGGGCGAAATAACTGTGTCCTTCACGCATCCATATATACGACACTATTAATAACATGGTCCAAATATCACATTTTCCATTTCTCACAACAGAACATCAGGGATATTACTATTACTTTGCTCGTTACTTTGATCATCCACCGTTTCACATCTTATGAAATATCAGAGCTAACTTATCAATGGCTTCCTGTCACTAATTAAATAACTGAAATAACGAGATTGCCTCTCAAAACACGGCTATCGAACTGTGTAACCACGTTACATAAGGAAATTCAATCTTCGTGTATCAACCATCATCGCGAAGTACAGATTATGAGAGCTACCGGAAACGGTCATCTGAATAATGATTACAGAACATGAAATAATAAACCTAATGCACTAATAGCAAAAATAAACATTTAAACTAACATGGCAGCATCCACAAAATCAAAATGTCAACAAAAATACCGCTCATTACCACAACTATTATTATTATCATCACTTTAAAAATCTGCACTACACCGTATGTAAATTTCTTAGTAACATAGGATTCTCACATGTCAAAATGACTTACATTAAAATAAAACTGCGCAAGTAACACACGCTAACACTTATTTATTATTATTATCATTATTATTATTATCCTAATTTTATGATTACCATCCGATCCGTGAATTATTTACAGTCCTGTCTAAAATTCTAAACTACATTTTTGATCATCGACTGTTCATAGCCCTACTTGTTTACATATTTACATTTTGCTCATTTACCTTATTTGTGCTGGAGGCAGGTCAGATCATCCTCCGGACCCGTCATGATGAATTTAGTATTTCATCTTCAAGCTGCTGTTATCCAAGAGGTCACACACGCAAACTTGAAGCATTTTTACAATATCGTTGCACACGTCCATATTTATATTAACAATCGCATTTTAACACTCCTACGAAGAATATTCAATGACACCGCATTGATCACCTGACGTGAAGTCGAAAGTCTGGACTCCGCTACCTGCCTGCTGTTGCCTCTCTCTCACCCCTCTCAGATTGTTTGTGTAAAGGATTATTGGTTATTCACCTTCTCTGACCATGACACTGGACTCAAGGTCTTACTGCGGCAGCATTCCAATTATGAAAACAAAGTTTTTCTCCCTGTAACTGGCTGGACTAATTCCGCTCCCAAATATCTCACTTGCAATAATAGTTCTATGAGAGTGTGGAAAAATTACATGTAATGTTCCCAATGATGTGGAGAATTTTATAATAATCGTTCTCCAACATATGACTTTTCCACGAAATATACAAGTTACACGTGAAATAGGGAAAATGTGTTACGACGAGATTCAATGTTCACCTCGGTCCTAGCACCTTAAGTTCATTCATGGCAAGTGTTGAGAATGTAACTACCATTGTCATTTGTTAATTTAATTGCCTGATTATATCTGCATAATCTAAAGTTGAATAAAAGTTTGTTAAAGTGTTCATTTCGGCTAAGATATTACTCTCACAAATAAATACATTACTCACTCGGATGTCAACTACTATATAAGACACTGAAGATTCTTACAAGACTGCGAATTCTCACAAGACTGAGAATTCCGACGAGATTGAAGATTTCCTACGAGACTGAAGTTTACCACGAGACTGAGATTCACGACCCTGGTGTCTTTGCTTTTGTAAACAGTCCTCCCCCCACCCCGAAAATAGTCCTGTGGAAGGGATGTGGCGTAATAATCTGCACTTGGGACCGATTTATCATGTGTCCGTAGGTTAGAATTTTAGAAAATGTGTTCAAATTCTTCCTAATTCGGGTCCGATTTATGTGTTACATTGCGTTATGAGAAACGATCACAGGTTAATTCCTACGACGGCGCGCGTCAGTGGCTCTATTTTCTGTCAGAGTATGGCGCCTTCCCGCCATGACGGTTCACTTCCTGGGCGATACCACTCTTCCATGAAAAGTTGAAAATTTCTTATTTAACCACTGATTAACCACACACTTGCACTGATAAATCCTTAAACATTACTTGGAAGTCAGGACACAATATTTTACAGCTACTTCGGTCACCAAATCACGAACTACTAGCTGTAGATTCCCGCTATGACAAGCCATTAAAATTTGCAATTTTGTGATTGGCTGAGACGTTCGCGCTCTTGGTAGTTTGGGTTCTTCCATTTTCTGCTAAGGGATGACGGGTTTTATTCGTGTCTCACTCACTCTTCTGGGCCAAGTGCATTCCAACGTGCGGATTCACTTGGGAACTGGATAGAAAGTTTTCACTTCCCGTCGGCATCATAAAACATAATTGGACGTACCACTCGGGCTAGCTACATCCTGTTCGTGCCTTAAAACGTATTCTGTGTATAAATTTTCAGTCTGAACTGCGCCTGGTAGTTGCTTTGTGGGGCTGCAATATTTTCCCAGCCTACTGCTGTATTCTCATATGCGAAAAATTGAACATTTAATGTATGCATTAATTACGCACATTCGCTTATGGGTGCAATACCGATACCGAAGTTATTTACTGTACATGCATGTCCCTCAGCGTTATCCAAAAAACAGCAGGGGGAGTTTCCCATACCTTTTTTGCAATGTAAAGTGAGAGTTGCGGATTTGTGATGATAACGACAGGCTCAGTTCACTACTACCATTCACAATCGAGTAGGTAAGTTCTCAGTATAACGGGGGGCCCATTACCTACTGCCCGGTCACCATCCATTTGGGGAGTTTTCGTTGAAATGGCAGGCGCCCTTTCCTATTTCCAGACAGATTACAGTTGAGAAGCTTTTTATTATAGTAGTAGTCAAAATAGAGTTTTGTTGTCATTATATAATGACGGGCCCATTTTATTAGTGACAGTCACACAAGTTGGCGAGTTTCCATTATAATACCAAGGGGACTGTGCCTAATGCCAGTCACATTTTAGATAGGTAAATTACCGGGCGAGTTGGCTGTGCGCGTAGAGGCGCGCGGCTGTGAGCTTGCATCCGGGAGATAGTAGGTTCGAATCCCACTATCGGCAGCCCTGAAAATGGTTTTCCGTGGTTTCCCATTTTCACACCAGGCAAATGCTGGGGCTGTACCTTAATTAAGGCCACGGCCGCTTCCTTCCAACTCCTAGGCCTTTCCTATCCCATCGTCGCCATAAGACCAATCTGTGTCGGCGCGACGTAAAGCCCCTAGCAAAAAAAAAAAAATAGGTAAATTTGTTTACAATGGCGGGAACACTTGCCTACTCCCAAACGCAATCGGTTAGAGGAGTTTTGAACAAAATTGCATCCTCCTCTCACTTCAGCCAGTCAAATTGAGAAGGGAATTATTAATTACATTGGTAGTCCCTCCTTACTAATGCTAGTTACTAAGGAGTCGGAGAAGGATTCCATTCCTAATTCCAAAGTCGATATGTAGAGTAATGATTACAATAGAAGACGCCCTCCTGCTGAGAGTCATTATTGTGCGATTCCATTTTCCGTAATGTTAACAAGATGTCGCCAAGTTGAATGAATAAAGTTACGCTAAACGAAATTTATGTAGTGCGAACGCAAATAATAATATGATTCAGAAATTCATAGGGGCCCAACGTAGAAGAAAGGATAATACTCGCTATGGCAACGGAGAAAAAAACGGGAAATACGAGGCAGATTGATAATAAATGGTATTGTTATAACTCACTACCAAGAAAAAGCAAATGGAGGACGAGGTTGTCACAATTGCATTTAATCGCAAGAAAAAAATTTCTATATAGGTATTCTTCAAGCAAGAAAGAAAAATAGAAAACATACAAAAACGAAGTACACTGACTTAGCAAATGTCATGGGATAGTCACCTAATAGCGTGTGGGGCCTCCTCTGGCCCTGCGAACTGCAGTGAGACGCCGTGGAAGTGAGCCGACAAGTCCCTGGTAGTCCTCTGGACGCAGCTGACACCAAATCGTTTGCAGAGCGGCCGCCAATGCTGGTCTGTTCGTGGGTGCAGGATCCATGGCACGGAGCATGCGTTCCAGGACATCCCAGATATGCTCGATAGGGTTCATATCGGGGCTCCTGGGTGGCCATGGCAGTCGTTGGACCTCCGCTGCATGTTTCTGGAACCATTCTTGGGCGACGTGGGAGCGATGAGGCGGCGCGTTATCATCTTGAAACACCGCAGAACCGGCTGGGCGCTGGAAGGCCAAAAATGGGTGGAGATGGTCTCCGAGCAGTTCGACATACCGCGTACCATTCAAAGTCTCTTCCAAAACAACTAAGGGGCCCATTCTATACCAGGAAAATGCACCCCAGACCGCAACAGAGATACCAGCGCCCTGGACCACACCTTCGAGGCAGGCGGGATCCATCGCTTACTGAGGTCTGCGCTATACACGATGCGGCCCATCGGCATGGTGCAGTTGAAATCGTGATTCGTCCGACCATATCACGTTACGCCATTGTTCCAGTGTCCATCCCTGGTGACTGGCGACAAATGCGCGTCGTTGTGCCCGATGACGTTGGGTTAACAGTGGCACCCGTATGCGGCGCCGACTCTCATACCCCATAGAACCCATGTTCTTACGGATTGTCCACTGGGAGACGTATCTAGCACGGCCTGTGTTGAATTGAGCCGTGATTTGTTGCACGGTTGCCCGTCTGTCACTATTGACAATCCGTCTCAGATGGCGCCGGTCACGGTCATCGAGGGTGGCTGGACGGCCGGCCGTTCGTCTGTTGTGGACGGTGACACCCGCATTCACGATACACCCTTGACACGGTTAATCGTGTGAAGCCGAATTCCCGTAACACTTCCGAAATCGCACTTTCCATCCGTCGGGCACCAACCGCCATACTCCGTTCGAACGGTGTCAGCTCACGACGACGTTCCATATTACACCTGTCACATGCGCAGCCACTGCTCACAACGTCTCCTATATAACTGCCGCTGGCACAGGGGGGTGTGGTACGCAGACAACACACTTGCGCATCGGTGCTCCGCTGTCCCATGACATATGCTCAGTCAGTGTATATTTCTTATGAAGGAGCAGTGTTCTCACGGTTAAAGAAGAGAGAAGCTAAATAAACCAAGCAAGTTGACGTACGAGGACCAAAGTAGCAGTTATCGGCAGAATGCAAAGATTGCCGAGCGAAATTAAACGATAAATTCAGGAAGGAAGAAGAAGAAGCAAAAATAATACTACAAAAGACAAGAAAATTATCCAAAACTAGCTTTCTTATAAATAAAATAGTGACTGAAACAGTATTAAAGTAAATATAGTACAATTGAAAGCATTTTTCATTGGATATAGAAATCAGAAAAGCAATTATAGATTGTCAGCATACTAAAAATATCGATATATCATATTTGTATTCTGTTAACCTGAGCTCAAGCCTAAAGAACGACATAATGTACAACTGTACGTGGAGTATCAGGCTTGGAAATGTATACGTCACGATGGACCCAGCCCACCTGATGCGGACTGTGAAACCAGCTGATCTGTGGTTTCCAACCGGCCGAGTGGAGCAGCCCTAGATTGGATGGCTGATGAATCGTGCTGGACCGGGTAATGATAAGATAAGTTTTACTAAATTGCAGTTCTTAATTATTTAACGCAATTGTAGCTTAAGGTATGTACCTGTAGTGTTGATATATTCAATGAAGTGAAACCTCAAAGTCAACTTCTCGCGAATAAGATAAGTTAGATCTGATATATAGTTTGGAATAATTGACAGTGTGT
The DNA here is from genome assembly GCF_040414725.1 of Anabrus simplex. Lineage (NCBI taxonomy): Eukaryota > Metazoa > Arthropoda > Insecta > Orthoptera > Tettigoniidae > Anabrus > Anabrus simplex. Next base: position 160,308,817 of record NC_090269.1, on the reverse strand, counting down.
ATAAATGAGAATACGATGCAATATCTGCTATTGATATCAGAAATAGGTAGAGTTTAGCGGATGTTATGAATGGGTCGAGTAACCTAACGAATATTTTGAAGTCAGAAGGTTATGGTTACCTAGAGATATGTGTTGTTTTTGTTAATGGGAAAACAAGAAGGAATACTAGGAAGTTAGATATCGTCATGACAAGAGAATATGTGATCCATTAAATTGAAGATAGGTTTATTCGAGTACTATACGGCGAGGAAAATGTGTCTATGAGAAGAGATTTAAGAGGAAATGCCTACGTTAAGAAAGTACTATGGTTGAAATACGTAAGCTACGTGTTGTATTGAATGAAATGAACAATCGTCGAAAAGAATTAATGTGCATAATGTACAGAAGATACAGAATTAATGCGAAATATGTGTAACTTGCTGATGGATCTTGTACAGGCAGTGCTGAGATGAAAGGAAATCTCATCGAGGGAAAAAAGAAGTTTAATGTTGACATTTCTAACCTATATTAGTGAATGTAAAGTCATGTCCGTCTTATTATAACCATTTTCATGAAATAAAGTTATATATGTTAGGAGCTACCAATGATGAACATCCCATATGTGTGTTTCATATGATAGTATACAGAGTATATGGTTGAAATGATCAATATTGATATCATTATTCATAATTAAGATGTTCAATGGATTTAAAGAACTGAATATACGTTAGAGGAGAACTAAACTACGATGATAGTTGAGCACGTATTATTAGATGAGAGTTGTAATAAATTAAGAATGAATAGAATCAGAATTCTGTTAAAGATTTTTTTTTCTGAAGTTATGACATATGATTGAGGTAGTCAAATAAAGTACGGTTAGGCCAATAGAGGCAATATTTCTGTTTAGCAAGTAAAACTATGAAACTTAGCATATGATTAAAAGGTAGCTATGATAAGTAATCATGTTGGGAAAACAATTTAGCGGTCAAGAATAATTTCAAATTTAGGAATCCGGTAGATGAATGGTAAATAAGAATGTTTCGAGGAAGGTCAACATGTCTGTGGACATTATTTAAAAGAACTAAATTCAGTCACCGGAATAAAATGTCATAATGTTAGGTTATCTCATATCAAGCAAGTGTTGATCACAATTGGAAAAGAAAAACCTACCCTAGTTGTGAATAGAACCACTCCCATGCGATTTATTTGATTTTAAGACTTATGAAATTAAACATTATTCTAAATTACTCTTTATTAAACATTTTACTTTGCTTCAATAAACCGTATGGTTTAGATTAACCATATGTGGTGAAATTATTTATAGGTAGGAGTTGTAGAATAGTTTGTAGGTGTAAGTGAAATGCGATTTTTATCTCTTCACGTTGTTAAACCTGGTGCGAGGGATTAATAAGCCATACTTTTTAGAAGCACCGTACCACTCTTCAGACTCCGAGAAAATGGAAATTGCAACACCATGAAGGCATTGGTTGTTTGTGTTGATTTTCAAGATATGGAACGAAGCCATGTAGGTATGTAAACGATCAAAGTGTCAGACCCATTGGATTATTGCTACAGGTCTCCCCACGTGATTGGTCGCGGAGGAATCAACCCCAGTATACGGACTCTGGGGTAGCGTAGTTGACTTGCAGTCCGTGCAGTGAAGTGTTCCCCGTCAAACAAGCTTCGCCGACAGAGAAGAGGACGCTATCGACAACTGTCGCCGTTAGAGAGGGCTCGAATAATTGGGCTGTGTGAGGCTGGATTATCGCTAAAGACTGTCGCTGCACGTATTGGCCGACAGGCATCTACAGCACAACGTGTATGGCAGCAGTGGTCAAATGAAGGTATACACACTCGTAGACCTGGCACAGGCCCAGCGCGACAGACAACTGTGAGAGAGGATCGCCGCATCATTCCGATGGCCCGGATGGAACCCCATGCAACATCAGCGCAAATTCGAGCAGCTGTGGCACCCCACGTTACACAACAAACAGTTGGTGATCGCCTGCGTGCAGCTGGCTTACGAGCCCGTGTCCCTGCAGAAGATGTTCCATTGACACCACAACAGCGACGTGTAAGGCTGGCCTGGTGTCGAGAAAGATCGACCTGGGTCGACGAATGGCATAAGGTCGTCTTCAGTGATGGATCGCGCTTCAGTTTTGCCCGCAGTGATCGCCGGAATCGTGTGCGCCGACGTACCGGGGAGACGGGCCGCCCAGATCTTATTGTCGATAGGCAGACAGGGCCAACATCAAGCATTATGGTCTGGGAAGCTTTTCCTTTAATGTGAAATCACAATTAGTGCTTGTTGAAGGCACTATGACTGCTCGACATTACGTTGATAGGGTACTCAATCCAGTGGTTGTTCCTATGATGGCGATCATTGCTAATGGGTTGTTTCAACAGGACAATGCCCGGGTTCACACTGCACGCATCTCCAGAGTAGCTCTCCACGACATCATAACCTTAGAATGGCCCGCCAGATCCCCGAACCTCAGTCCTATTGAGCATGTGTGGGACATGATGCGTCGACAACTGGACAACCGTCCTCAGTCACCCACAACTCTGGAAAAACTGACCCGTGCAGTGCAGCAAGCATGAAGCGATCCAGAGCATTATTGACTCCATGCCTCAACGAATTCATCAATGTATTGCAGCTCATGTTGGGCACATCCTGTATTGATTGTTGTCCAAACTTGCGGACAGAGGGACTTGGGCGTGCAATAATAGAATCACAATCGAACACTCTTCCTGCATGTTCAATTGCAGCAAAGTAGCACCACTCATTCTGGGTGTTGTAATTTCCATTTTCTTCAGTGTATTATTTTTAATGGCTAACGCACCCTTTCTACATCGCTACAAATCGGCTTCGATGTTATATGTAGGTCAATATACGAAGTATTGTATTTATTTATTAATTAATTTATTATGCCTTTGTAGGTGGCGAAGTTAGGGTTCTTGGCCCTCTCTTACACTATAGTGACAATCATTGGGACAGAGTCTGAGTACATACTATTGTATAGTAAATAATAACCTACACAAAAATAGATTACACTTTTCTAACTCACATTCATTCGAACATCCAGTCATACAAGTTAGTCAGCTGCATTCAGTAGGTAGTCTCGGTAAGCAGTCTTAAATTTAAGTAATGAGGTGAAGTTTCTGACACTGACAGGCAGGGAATTCCAAAGTCTAGAACCCGCCACAACAAAGGAATTGTTGTACATAGAGGATCGGCGAACAGGAATAGAAAGGGATGAACCAGAGCGGGCATTACTGCTGTGAAAGGAGAACAAATACTTAAGCTGGGATGAAATTTATAGTGGTTTGTCTTCAGAGAGCAGTTTGTATATCTGTATCAGTATGTGATACGTTCGTCGTTTGTCAGGTTTCAGCCATGAAATACTGCGATCGTATTGGGTGACATGTGTATCATAACTCAGTCTGAATATAAATCTAAGGCATCAATTAAGCGCTCGCTGAACTTTCGAAGAGTGCTCTTTTGTTGCGTCAAAAAGAATGACGTCACAGTAGGCGAGGACGGAAAGCACTGGCGTTTGTATGATTTTGAGTCTAACACTACAAGGTAAAATATTGCTGTATCTTTTAAATGAATGATGTATCGAAAATATTTTACACACATTTTTGATATATTCAGAGCAATTTAAAGTTTCGTTCATAGTCACTCCAAGATTTTTTATAGTTTAGCTGAATGGAATAACACTGCCATTCAGTATAAGTGGAGGAATAGTTTCGTATCGTAATAAGGAGGGATTTTTTTAAGGAGTAAGCATTAAGTCGCTGAAGGTCAGCATTGATGCCTGTTATGGGCTGAGGCAAATTAGAGGTCTTACAGTGATGGCATATTTGTAAGTCGTCCGCATAAACATGGTAGCTATAATTCTTTAAATAAGATGAAATGTCGTTTATATACGAAATAAAGAGCAAAGGGCCTAAAACACTACCCTGCGCCGTGCTTTCCTTCCTGGTTAGCCACTGAGAGGCTTTATCAAGGGTTATAATCCGTTGCGAGCGATTTTTGAGGTACGATGAAAAGAAATTAATAGTTAGTTGATCGAAGTAGTAAGATTGCATCTTGTTTAATAGAGCCTGGATGTTTATAGCGTCAAATGCGCTACTAAAATCGAGCAGGGTAAGTATCGTGACCAGTCTTTGCTCCATTGCGTGTTGTATATCCTCAGACACTTTGAGCAAGGCAGTTGCTGTGCTGTGTCATTTCTTGAAGCCAGATTGCAATGGTTCTAGGAGAATATTGTTTTTTAAGTATTCCAACACCTGTTCATGAACCAGACGCTCGAGTGCTTTGGAAATCGCAGTTAAAATAGAAATTATTCTGTAGCCGGATGGTTGGGCGGGGTCGGGTTTCTTAGGCACTGGGATAACATTGGCTATTCATAGTGAAGGAAAGGTTCCGTTTATAAGGTATTAGTTAAAATCTGGGTGATAATTGGTAAAACAGCACCAATAATGTTGTGTAAGTTATAGGGATATCAACCACTCCTTTAGCAGTAACGGAGTGGAATATAAAATGTTGTTGGTCAGGTGAAGTGTTCGTTACAGAGTTGGGTACTGAGTTTGGGGAATTTAGCACATTAGGTGGTGTTCTTTCTTCAGTAAGGCACTTACTTAACTTATCGAGTGGTATTTTTGGCACATGAGGTTGTTGCTGAGGTTTACCTATGCCTAAGGAACGAAGCATCCTCTAAGCACTGCTAGAATTCATATTTGCAGTCATATTTCGCAAGTAAGTAAATTTACGGTTTCTAACGAGCTGTTTAACTCGATTTCTAAGGACCCGATATTTTTCGAAGTCACTTTGGCCACTAGTTCGTTTAAAGCGCCGATAGCAGTGGGCCATCATGTTTTTAGTTTCATTATTTAGCCGAAGATGGGCGAGTAACTTTAGTCTGTTGTTTAGAGGTGTGTTCATCGTACAGAGTGATAACAGTGGAGTTAAACTTGTCTACTGTCGCCTCTATATCGTCCAATATAGCATGTCATTCCAGGGTAGAATGTAAGCGTGATGTCTTAACTCGTCCATTTCAATGCCTTTTGTGTTTCTGGAAATAACATACATACGTTCATATTTTGGCATTCGGAGGGAGTAGGATAGGTGGATAAGGTCATAAGTGGAGACGGATGGGACTGGAATCTAGCCGTGAAATATAAATTTGTTCGTGTTATTTGTCACAATGTGGTCAATGAGCGTGTGTGTTTCGTAGTTATCTGTGTAAGTGTGATTAATAGGCTCTAAACGTAGGATGGACATATCACAGGAAGAAAACATGTCAATAAATTGTTTAGTTTCGCATGTTTTAGTAAGTAGGTTAGTGTTAAAGTCGCCTATGCCAATAATATGCTCGCAACTAGGCAGCAGATCAAGTAAGCGAGATTCGAATTCAGTCATATTTGTTATTTTGTGCGGCTTGTATACAATAACTATAAGGAGTTTCTGTTGGTTAATAATGACTTCAACAAACATGAATTCTGGCTCTAGCTGTGCATTGTTAGATGTTACAAATAGCACCCGGCTTTTTAAGTCGTTTCTGCAGTGCATCGCCACTCCACCTCCTCTTTTGCCATCAGATCAGAGGGAATACCGGTCATGTTACACCATACCGGAGAGCATGCTCGGTGTTTCGCTAATACCAAGAATATGGATATTATTTTCCCTCATTATGGCTTGAATTTCATTGCTACCAAGGAGAGTGCATTGACATAGGAGCACTTAGTAGAGGAAGATAATGCCTGTTTGAAGAGAATGCGTGAGGTGATAGGTGCCGGGGTGAGATGGGGGGGGGGGGATGTTGCCAAGGGCAGTGTCAGGTACAGAACACTGGATCAGCTGAATAACGGAATGTTAACGAAATAGTATAACAGGAATAGCAACCTGATAAATGCTTACACTGACTACCACTAACACACACAGACACACACACATATGCATGTTTACAATATTGGAAACCTTCATTTACAGATTAACTGCTACTAAAAGTACACTGTATCGACAAACGGATTGTACAATAAGACGCGTCCTTTAAAGGTCTAAATGGATGGTATGAAGATATTCTCTCCTTTCTCATATATGTATGGATAAAATAGAGTTAGAAACTTTGATTATACGGTGAAATTTCTCTAAGGTTTTCGCACAGTGCATTCCTTTTGGGTACTAATGTGAAAGTTAAAAATTAGGATGGTTGCCTAGTTGTACTTCCTCTTAAAACAACAATCACCACCTGACAACTAAAAACATATAATTCGTCTCACGTATGGATACTGGGTAGGCCAATGTTCATGTAGAATTAGTTGATTCTATCTTTCATATACTGTAAGTGATTCGAACTACAAATTATACGTATACAAAGAGAAAAATGTTGGTATAATCGAGAAATAGGGACAAATCTAACATATAAGAAATAGAGATGCGACAAAACTTCATAGGACCAAAGTTGTAGATCACTCCAAATTGAAATGAGATTGCGCCATACGCTTTTGTGATACGACGTACCGTTTAGCCGCGAAATACCTCGAAACTAAGGTCTGCACCGACATTAAAATTGCCTCAGTATTCCGATATTTTTCGAGGATAATATATGAGATATTTGCGAATCTTGGAAGCTTTCCGTGTATTACAGACCAAATTTCATTTTTCTGGCTCGTCTAGCAGATTTTGCCTCAATCTTCCTTTGCGGAAGGAGGGGTTAAAAATGTGGACTTTCAGGAAATTGAAGCTAAAAATATGTAGTGTTCATTATTACACCTGAAATGCATAACTGTACGTAAATTTCACCAAAATAGTCTATGTACAGGCACACGTTCGTTACGATTTTATGTATATAGATAAGGAATCTGCTCTACGTACAACACCTTTTGGGCTATGTCTGCTGGACTTAGCCTCCTAAACCGACCGTTCATGATATTTCCGTTAATAATCCTCCTACTGATAAAATGAACATGAGAAGAAAGTTTTAGAAATGGATTTCCGTCAAGGTTGGTCGACCTTCAGTCAAGGTGGTCGGTGTGGGAGAGTAAAATCACTATTTCGATTCCCAAAAACCCGCCAGTCCATGCCGGAATTTTGAAATAGTATGGATCTAAAAACCTACCTTTGGGCAAGTGGATGCTAATTATGAAGTTTGGTTGGCATATCTCCAGTAGATTTCAAGTTATAAGAAATACGCTCTACACGCACCCGCTCTTGAGTTAAGTCCGGTGGGACTTGTACCGAAAAAAGCTCCGTTAATGATATCTCACTTATCAATCCTCGTATCGAAATGATGTCTATGAGAAAAAGTTAGAAATTGATTTCCATTAAGGCAGGTAGATTTCCATTAAGTTCGGCTGTGTATATTTTGTGGGAGTGCAAAATTACCGTTTCGGCTTCGTATAAACCCCCAGTCAGTTCAGGGATTTAGAAACAATATTGTCCCTAAAACCTACCCGTTGACAGGTGGATTCTAAATATGAATTTTGGTGAAAATATCTCCAGTAGTTTTCAAGTTGTAGACAAACAATCAAACAGACAAAGACACCAAAGTTAAAAAATATGCAGATGGTCATTATTACACCTGAAATGGATAACTGTATGGAAAATTTCGCCAAAATATTCAATGTACAGACAGACGGTCGTTATAATTTTGTGTATATAGATGACATTCCCTGCTAGGCAAGATTTGATTCTATAACCTTTCCCGGGTCCCAAATATATTTAACAGATGGCAGGGCATTCGTAATAACTCACATGCTGCTAAGAGAAAAATATCTATGTACACACGGACCCCATCACGACATGCAGTGCGCACTAGACATTATCTAGGAACACCTGTCGAAGGATAACCTAGGTACACTAGAAAGAGCGGAGGCATGACACTTAGAAAAGTTCTCTCCCAGGTAAGAAACACTCCTTCGAGACTAACCTATGAGCTCAAAAGGTATCCGTTCTATATATAAGAACTGCGATTAAAAGTACCATTGCCTTTTATGATACAACACCAACCTTGAACTGCAGGATAAGAAACGAATATATGGATATATATTTTACCCAACAGACGGCATGATGACGTCAGAATGGAAGAATTCTAACTACGAACTACGGCATACTATACCGCGCTTTTCATTAAATGTTCATAAAACCATTGAAAGTGGCAGGCAAACAATATGACCACGACGAGTTATCTGACCTCTTTATAACGAATGCTGCAGAGTAGCACTAGTCACCTAGTATCAGTCTGAAAATGGCAAATATTCCGAAAATGTATCTTATAAATGTGTAGGGGCCAGTTATCAACATGCCCTGAAAATGGCGGAGGTCCGACACATCCAATAACGAGTTTGCCGACAAAGGACTCCCTAAGCCGTCGTGGTGGGAACAGAACAGCGAGGAGCCTGATTCCAGCGAGTGAAGTCTATGTCAGACTCATGTTCCTCGTGCGCCCCTTTTAGTTGGCATATACGACGAGACCCTTATACCGTAAAAGAGTACATAATGCTCAATTTCTTTCACTCTTTAGCATTATTCAAGTTTGGGGCACGCAACAGCCCTTGTTCAACCCAATATTTCAGCTAACAACTGATTTCCTAAAGTCTCTACTAGGTGGCATTATGGAAAGATTATCTACATTTTTCAATTGTTCAGGAAGCGTTTCCAACTCTCTCGTTACGTTGTAATCGTGTGGATAAATGTTTGTTAATTTTGAGTGGTGTAAATAAACGGTTGTTTAAAATTAGTTTCCTGAAGGTTACAAAAATAACGCCATATAAAAATTATTTTCTCTGATGTATTTACAAATCTCAAAGTGACATAACCTCAAGGTTTGTTTGATGGTGTTTCTATACAGAACTCAAACTGTTCCTGCTTGAGCCCGTTGTTACTTGTACCTCTCAATGGTCATAGTAATACGTTCCATACCATAGGCTGTGGAATAACCGGCTCCAAACTTCTTTGTCCCTCGCATGATTTCTGCAACGTAGTCCGCCCTTTCTCTCTGTATGATACAGAACCTGTTTCCAGTCGTAGTCTTTCCTTGTAGCGGTACTTTCCCGTATTCTGCTCTGTAACGTCCCTGTATGGAAAATTGTGACTGTGCTTCGCGGTATCTCAGACAGAACGGCACACCCCCATGATGACTGCATCGTGAGACACGTGAGATGAGTGTGTGGAGGGAATTCTGCCGGATACACATAAAAAATCTAAAAAATCAGATGGCAGTTTTTAAATTATCCAAAGATACTTAATGAATGAAGTTGCCGCCAAGAATTTTGTGAAATTGATTGATTTAAAAAATATGATTTCAGCAGGATCTTTATTTGAATTAAAATCAGTCATAGCTGATGTAAGTTAGTATGAGACTGAACTGTAAACATTCATGCCGGTCAAATGAGGAGTCAGTGCGCGTCAAAGTTGAAAATATGACGATAGTTATTTGAATTGTAATTTTAAATCAACAGGAGATAAATACATCCTTGTTAATAGTGATGTCAGTAATTGATGCTATGATTTACTATTTGTACGGAGTTTTCTTTTCTTGTATTAAAGGGTAAATACATCTAGCGAGTTGGCTTTCTTTCCTCACATGGTGGGCTCGAATCTCGATGCCCGCAGCACTTAAGATGGTTTTCCGTGGTTTCCCATTTTCACACCAGGCACATGCCGGGACTGTACCTTTATTAAGGCCACGGCCGGTTCTTTCCCATCCTCGCGTCACTCCTAGCAAAGAAGGGAAAGACGTACTCTTTCAACAGTCCATGTTATACGTACGTTCCCTTTTTTCAGTAGAGTACTCTTTTATTACAGTACCTGAATCATCAAACTAAAACGAGTATCATACAGCAGAGCTAATGAAGTCACTGTATTACAAGTTATTAATCCCATCGTAGGGCACGCACATTGTTTATTAAACACTTTATAATCCAAACCAACGAATATCATTCACAAGTTTTTAAAGCACAACAATTAGGATTTTGTCAAATGTATAATAATTTTAGACTCACCTTCTTTAGACAGAATAATTGTATGCAATCTAAATATTTTTATATAGCACATTTTACTAGTCAAAACAAATTCATATCAGGTGGATGTTTCTACAGATTATATAATACAGAAAAAAATATTTTTAGTTAAAACAATTCATGCCAGCTTAACAATATTAAGTATTTTATTAGTAAGCAAAAACCCACGATCCTGGCTACTTTTTTGTCTTAGGTAGTAGGAACAGCGGCTGAAGGTGCCTAAAATTATAAGTGAATCATGTCCAGCTTAAGACAAAATAATGTAAATATTTTTATGTAAATTAATAAAAAACATATTCAAAAGGTGGACTCTCAAAAGAAATTACTTTAGACATCCACTGCAGTTACCAATATCACAGGTACAGATCACAATCATTTAAATATTGACAAGCTTAAAGAATTAGTGCAGTATAAATAATTTATCATTCGGGAAGCCCTTCCATTTGATCAACTGTCAAATAAGAACAAATACCTGAGAGGAAAGGAGTTTTGTAATTAAAAGTGCGCGCCGCTGAGATGTCACTTTGTTGTGGAGTACCTGCTCAACGTGTCTAATGAAAGCACAGTGGAAAGGGACAGGCCCTCAGTAGATTCAGACGGAAGTAATAATTCCTTGTTGACTCATTTCAAATTATAACTGTGTCCAGTTTTATCAACAATGACCTACTTCATCAACATCGTAAGTTCTCCAAATCGAAAATAAAGGTGAAAATGAAATGTCGTATGGCTTTTAGTGCCGGGATATCCCACGACGGGTTCGGCTCGCCAGGTGCAGGTCTTTCTATTTGACTGCCGTATGCGATCTGCGCGTCGTGATGAGGATGAAATGATGATGAAGACCCACCCCCATGCAATTCTAATTAACCAATTAAGGTTAAAATCCCCGTCCCGGCCGGGAATCGAACCCGGAACCCTCTGAACCGAAGGCCAGTACGCTAACCATTCAGCCAACGAGTCGGACGAAAATAAAGGTAAAATAAATACTGGAAAACAAGCAGTAAAAATGCTGAGGTTAGACGGAGCATTTTAATTAGGATGTCTTTTTCTTCATTTCTTAAACATTTCATAGTAATAGTTAGGCCGATACTATTGCCATTCTTTTATCCTTTCACTGTTCTGGCAGACCTAAGTAAGTATTCAGTGAAAATACATTTTGAGAAGAAAATTAGGGGAAATTTGTTCTGTTCAAGATTTTGACGAAATTAATTAACAGCGATAAACAGTCTCATCCCTTCTATAAAATAATCATTAACTGAATTTGTGGAGTGTACATTTATTAAATTTATTGTAGTGTTGAATATATTCCTTGGTTACCTAACGACACTAGCAAGGTCCAAGGACAGGTAGTAACATTCATTTAGTAAGGGCGCAGTGTCGTAAAGAATTCATCATCGTATCATCGCCGCAGGAAGAAAAGAATAGATGTAATTTTAGGTATGTGGGAGGAAAGAGTAATTGCTTGTTTTGCTGTAATACACAGTCCACGTAAATTAATTTTACTTATTCGGTTAAAAGTTTCTCCACGATCAAGTTAGCAAGTATGCACACGTGACTTTAAGGAGTGATATCAACCGCTAGTTTCATTCCGGTAAGAGTGTACTGAAATAATGTTTATTGTTCTGACATTCAGATATTATTTTATGAATCTTTCTCCCTTATGCGTGCATTCTTTACACATATTTCCAATAATTCAATGCAAAATATTTTAAAACAGTGTAAACATTCGTATACACATTTGTGTGACACCTATCACAAAGATCTTATGAAATAAATACCGTTACTTGTGCTAAATCTGAGTTATGTAGAATATTGTGTTAAAAAAATCTTTAAAGCGTTTTCCTGTCACTCCATTTGTTATTGGGTCTGAGGAGTTGAAAATTCCCCGGTAACTCCCTGCACCTCTGACCGTTCACATGTCAAAGTGCCGCCCTAATTTCTTAATCAAATCCTGTTAACGTAAAAAGAATCGTACGTCCTCAGCTACCGTATGTAGGCCATATGATTACCCTCCCGGTGGCAAGTCAATTTCAATGTTCAGTTTAATTCCTCCAGATGGCAGAAAATCCTACTCGGGTACAAAGTTCTGACGTCGAACAAAATGCATTTCTTTCCTGTCCTTCAGATATCCGACTAGCTTTACCAGGTTTGGGATTAGGAGACACCCTTCTAAGAGTGATAAAAGCAAGGATCCACAGGTCAAGAAGAAGAGTTTATTTAGATAAAAAATTAAAACAGTCTAAAGGATTCCTTCTTTCTCGATTGACATGACTACCTCGCCTACTGTAAAGTATGGTTTGTTGTATTTAACAGTACAGTCCACACCGTTCGGGTCTGAAACTCATTCTAAATTAATTTAAATGCTAAGTGACCTGGGTTCAGACTAATCCAGCTCTCCTAGGAGTTTGAACCTGCGCGCCGCCTCCTGCCCCTCGCTGCCGCCCCCGCGCGTCTAGTCTCGTGCAGGAGCCGAGCTGCTGGGATCGCCAGTCGCACGGCTCTTGTCGCGTAGTGCGGGCTGCGTTACTTACAGGCGCACGTGCCGAGGTGTCTTCAGTGGCGAGTGAGTGTGTTTGTGTCATTGTTTCTACGTCTGTTTGTCTGTTTGTTTGTTTGTCGTATGAAGATAACGACCGCAGAGTTTGCAGCACAGAGGCAAAGGTAACCTCCTCGGAGCAACATATGTCATCCTTTTCTCGTCAACAACTCTCCACTCCTAAAAAAAAAAAAAAAAAAGTTTGTTCTTCATCAAGTCACTGTATTGCATTAATTAGGCATTTTGTTTTATGTTTAGAGACAATCGGATGATTGCTTCCTTCTTTCCTTCTGTATAATGTTATTATTACTGGTGAAACTGCTTCTCACTAACTGACAATAACTGCATAACTGAATACAAATTTCTAAAAATACCTCTTCGTACTTCATTCAACATTCAACAAGTATGAAATTAATATTAAGAACCAAAGATATTATAGATTACACCTCGCTTTGTGTTGTGGATGATCGTGACGTGATACCGTCCAAGAGTATCGTTGTTGTGCTTTTTAGATCACATACCTAGATGACAAATTCAGTAAATGTAGGCATTATAAAATAACTATTATTATTATTATTATTATTATTATTATTATTATTATTATTATTATTATTATTATTATTATTATTATTATTATTATTATTATTATTAATTACTTTAACTCAGTGAATGTGAATTTTTGCCTTGCTTCACAGCCGGATTCCCTTTTCATTGCCAAGCCAGTACAGAGGAATGGAATTATACGGCGTGTTTCTGTGAAGGTTGATGTGTGATTTGTTGTGTCTGTATCAAGACGATCATAAACACCTAGCCAGAATAATTCACTAAACAGGGGGAAAATGCGCAGCCCACCATGAATCGAAGTCAACACCTTCTGAATAGAAGCCTTGTATGCTAACGATTCAGACAAAGAGACGAATTATTATTATTATTATTATTATTATTATTATTATTATTATTATTATTATTATTATTATTATTATTATTATTATTATTATTATTATTATTATTATTTCGTGTCCTTGTCTTCGTAATCAGTGTACTGGCGTTCGCTGAAGAGGGTGCTGGATTCACTTCTCAGCTGGGTCGAAGATGTTCAATGCGTATAATTAATCTCTTTGGCTAGGGAACTGGTAATTTATACTTCTCTTCATATTCACACAACACGCCACACAACCATTCACCACGGAAACAAGCAATTCTGAATACATCCTTCCACAACATTTTGGCGTCGGGAAGTGAATCAGATCATGAAAGAGAGTTAAATCCACATCACGTGTGGATGCCACAAAACTGGGGAAAAGGCCAGAAATATTAGTCTTTATCATATTCGATTAAACCAATTACGACTAAACAAATACCTTAGAGGCGTGCATTTGCCTTTGCCTTCCGTTTTGCCCATATTTTTGTCATTCTTTTATTGAGTACTTGATTTTTGTCTTCAGACCAGATTGTTCCACCTTCTTCTTTGGTCTTCCGTCTTGGTGAAATTGCCATTTGTGAAATTATTATTATTATTATTATTATTATTATTATTATTATTATTATTATTATTATTATTATTATTAGTATTAGTATTAGTAGTAGTAGTAGTAGTAGTAATATTATTTATTACATTGCTTGGCATCGTCTATACTGCACTAATGATACTGACGTAGCCAGGGGGGGCCCAGGGGGGCCGGGCCCCCCCCAAAATATTTCCTGAAACTAGAGCGAGGATTAGCCTTTGTTTTACGTACGGTACGAACAACTTAAAAACGTACGCCAAAATGTTAAATTAACGTAGCGACAAGAATCTATTAGTAGGGCTCAATAGGGACATACATAATTCTCCATATTTGTACTGCTTGAATGAAAGGAAGACACTTAGGATTGTGATGCGCGAGGATATTTCCCTGTAGAGGCCCCAGTATTGGGATTGAAACCGTGTATTGACAAATGTCAAGACATGAAGAAAGGGCCAATTAGCAGGGGATTACTCAGTAGGGGGCCGGAACGTGAGCACCGGGATAACATGGGCCACGTCCAGAAACAGCTGCAAACTTACAACATCGTGTCAGCTTTTGCAGATCTGTTCCAGGAAACAACAATATCCTAGGCATCCTCGGGTTGCACCGTGGTTGAGAGATGTGCTGTGTTTGAGTTGCAGCGTTGGGAAGACTGTGACAGGATTGTGATCTGCACGTTAGTTCCTCATTTTGTGCCATATAAGTAACATTTTTTGAAGAGGGACCGTTTTGTCACTAAAAAGCCAACACTATGTGCATCCTCGGTAAGTTATGAAAAAGTTTGTTTTTTTAATTCTTACAGTGCCAAGACAATCGCGGATGCGTGCCTAAGTTCGATAGGTAGGCCTATATATTTTGTCAAATGCCCGGGGACTGATTGGAACCTCAAATGGCACCATCAAAAGTGCGGGTAAATACTTTGTAATTGGCGGGCGTGATAACTCAGTTCCAATGTTTCTATCTTCTCATCAGGACGGCCCAGGCTTGAATCGCAGTCGATACATGAAACATTTTTAAAATGGGAAGTCACGTTCTATTGATACGGATTCTACTCAAAACACTAGATCCCGTCCCTTACCTTTCTTTATACTTTTGAGCCATAATCGCATCATTTATGGTGGTGTATTTTGAGCATTCAACCATTCTTCGGGTTTATCTTGTACCTTAAATGGTGAGTGGATGCAGTGGCGTACCCACAAAATAATTTCAGTGGGTGGGGTGTAAGTCTAGGCCAGTAGTGTGGATACAACTTTTCCTTGGAAGGGGTTGTGAAAAGATTTTTTATTTTTTATTTAGAATTTCCTTTACGTCGCACCGTAGGTCTTCAATGGCGACGATGGGAAAGGAAAGGGCTGAGAGTGGGAAGAAGCGACCGTGGCCTTAATTAAGGCACAGCCCCAGCATTTGCCTGGTGTGAAAATGGGAAACCACTGAAAACCATATTTAGGGCTGCCGACAGAGGTGTTTGAACCCACTATCTCCCGGATGCAAGCACACAGCTGTGCGCCCCTAACTGCACGGCCAACTCGCCCGGTGAATATGAAAAGAAAGCCATTCCTACCGAGTGCATTGACGGATCTTCAGTAGATATTGTTGGTTTTGATTGTTACCATGTACAATCAGATCTTTTGTACTCTTAACATACACCGGCTGCATTATTGAAACTGTTCGTTTGTGAGGAAGTAGAATCATTTTTTGTCTTCTTAAAAAAAAAAGGAACCACTTTGGTACTACACCCCGTGAAGGTGACTACCTTCCAGGCCGTATATATTTCGATTACGAGAGACTCAAGGGAAACTCTGCCGGACTGAGTGGCTCAGACGGTTAAGGCGCTGGCCTTCTAACCCCAACTTGGCAGGTTCGATCCTGGCTCAGTCCGGTGGTATTTGAAGGTGCTCAAATACGAAAGCCCCGTGTCGGTAGATTTACTGGCACGTAAAAGAACTCCTGCGGGACTAAATTCCGGCACCTCGGCGTCTCCGAAGACCTTAAAAAGTAGTTAGTGGGACGTAAAGCAAATAACATTATTAAGGGAAACTCTACTGCACCCAAAAACAAGGCTGTATCCTCCCCATCCCATGTCTTTCTTAACTCTGTCAGTGCCGGGAATCGAATGCAGGATGTCTTGTCACATTCAAAAATAAGGAGACCTAAAAGTACCAGCCAGCCCCACAGTGTACGGGTAGCGTGCCTGCCTCTTACCGGAGGCCCCGGGACCCGGGTTCTATTCCCGGCCAGGTCAGGGACTTTTATCTGGATCTGGGGGCTGGTTCGAGGTACACTCAGCCCACGTGTTTATAATTGAGGAGCTATCTGACGGTGAGATGACAGCCCCGGTCTAGAAAGCCAGGAATAACAGCGGAGAGGATTCGTCGTGCTGATCACACGACACTTCGTAATCTGCAGGCCTCCGGGCTGAACAGCCGTCGCTTGGTAGGCGATGGCGCTTCGGGGCTGTTATGTCATGGAGTTTAATTTGGAAAAGTGAACAGAGAAGGAAGCGACACCCCTGCAAGGCTCCTTAGCTTCCAGCTAGTTCTTCTGTCCGGCCTCGTGCGTTTTGGACAGTAAGAAAACGTACGCCTTAATAAATGCTCCTCATTAAACCTTTGTAAAAATACTAGCTGCATCTATTTATAACAATAATCACAAACGCCTCCTTTTCATGTGGCTCAGTTGGTTGAGTCGCTGTCCTTCTGAGTCTGAGTTCGCAGGTTCAAATCCCGGATTGGATCGAACCCTTAAAACGGTGTTGAAATGGCAACAGCTCAGTGTCGTTGATTTCTGGCACGTTAATAAAAATTATAGATACGAATATTAGCGTCACGAAACTCTAACTTCTTACTACTATATTCTGTATCCCAGACTTGCGTGGAAAAGTAATTAACAATTTACTTTACGTCACACCGACACAGATAGGTCTTATGGCGACGTCGGGATAGGAAATGCCTAGGAGTGGGAAGCAAGCGGCCGTGGCCTTAATTAAGGTACGGCCCCAGCATTTACTTGGTGTGAAAATGGGAAACCACGGGAAAACATTTTCAGGGCTGCCGACAGTGGGGTTCGAATCCACTATCTCCCGGATGCAAGCTCACAGCTGCGTGGCCCTAACCGCGTTGGAAACTAACAGGACAAGGTAAACCCTACATAGCATTTGTTGTAACGTGTATTTTTCTTTACCAACTAACAAAATATCTATACCCATACGCTTTACATTATTTATTTATTTATTTATTTATTTATTTATTTATTTATTTATTTATTTATTTATTTATTTATTTATTTATTTATTTATTTATTTATTTATTTGTCTGTTTATTAGTGCCTTCAGTACAGTGGCGAAGTTAGGGCTCCAGGCCCTCTTGTACACTTAACCACATGCTAATCAAAATCTTAAATAAAATACTGAGATTCTTAAAATAGTTAAAACTACTTACATTAATAGAATTTAAAATAAATTTAAATAAATTACTTACTAAATTAATATTAGAACTAATTAATATTAAAAACTCTTAAACATGGCTAATCCTCAGGAACGCACACATTCATACTTCAACCATTCAGTCAGCTGTCCTCAGCAGGTAGTCGCGGCAGGTGACTTTAAATCGTGATTTAAAAAAAGCTAGTTTCACTGACCTGAAATGGCAGGGAATTCCATAATCTGGTGACAGTCACCACAAATGATCTAATAATTTTATTTGTGCGGTGCAGTGGAATAGAAAGAATGGATCTAGAACGTTTATTAATGTTGTAAAATGATGATAAAAAGATGAATTTAGTAGAAATATACATTGGCTGACATTCAGCTACCACTCGGATCACCATCGTTAAAGTGTGTAGCTGCCGACGTTTATCAAACATCAGCCATGAGACAGCCTGATAGTATGGGGTGATATGAACATCGTACCCGATATTGTAAATAAATCGCAGGCAGGAATTCAGTGCTCGTTGAAGTTTAAGTGTTTCTTCTCTCCTCATGTCAACTAAAACGTCACAATAATCAAGAATAGGGAGAATGAGTGTCTGTATTAGTTTGGCATGTAGCTCAAATGGAAATACATTCCTCTGTCGTTTAAGAGGGTGAAGTATTCCAAAAATCTTTTTACGTATTTCTTTCGTTTGATCAGACCAATCAACTGTTACATTCATCATTACGCCGGGATTTTTAACCGTTTTACTGTAGGGAATAATGTTACCATTCAGTAGGATAGGCGGGATTGCGACATTGTTTGAGAAGCTCAGTAATTTTCGTGATCCAATTATAATTGTCTGAGATTTTTGCAGTTTAGTATAAGAGAGCTTCGTTGTGCATGTACACTGAGTCGTCGGAGGTCCCTGTTAATATCTTGTCTTGCAGTGTCGATATAGCCTATTTAAAGATCGTCAGCACAGAGGTCATGTGTGTTATTTCCTGTCACAGATGGTATGTCATTGATATAAATACAGAAACTTAGAGGCCGTAGAATACTGCCCTGTGGGGCAACACTAAGTTTCATTTTCCATTTAGAGGCCTTGTCGTTTACTGTTACACGCTGTTGACGGTTACTCAAATAAGAACTAAAAACCGTAAGCGCAGCCAGGTCGAAATTTAGCAGTTACATTTTCTGTATCATAGTCGGAATTAGTACAGTGTCAAAGGCGCTACTGAAGTCAAGAAGGATACGTATAGCGAGCAGTCGTTTGTCCATAGCGTTTCTAATGTCTTCGGTAACCTTCATAAGTGCTGTCGCGGTACTGTGACCCTTCTCAAATCCAGATTGCAAAGGGTCCAAAAGAGCATTTTTATTTAGGTATTCCAGAACTTCCTCGTATACTAAACGTTCCAAGTCTTTAGAAAACGCAGGGAGTACGGACATAGGATGATAGTCAGAGGGTGATTGTGGGTCTAAACTCTTAGGTACCGATATAATATTGACTGTTTTCCATACAGTAGGGAAAGTTCCGCTTAGTAAACAGTAGTTCAGTATGTGCGTCAGTATAGGCGAGATAGCACCCATAATGTTATGTATAAAAGTAATAGGAATATCATACACACCTGTAGTCTTTGATTTAATCGAGTACAAAGCCTTTTAACCTGATTTTCTGTGACACTGTGAAATGTGAATGGCGGATTGGCTGGAGGGGAGGGCGGTGAGTCGGTGCAGTTAATTTGGGTAGGTTGAATATTTATTCTACTAAAGTAATCGTTCAGTTCGTCAAGTGGAATATCAGGAGTTTTCTGTCTCTGTTGATGTTTTCCTATTCCCAGAGCTCTAAGTTGGTCCCATGCGCGATTAGAATTTAAGTTGTTAGCTAAAATCCGAAAATATATGCATTTTTTAAATTTCTGATTAACTGCTTTGTGCGATTTCTTAAGATGCGGTTAGATTCGAAGTCTGTGTCATCTAGGGTTTGTTTATAATGTCGAAATAACGAATCACGGTGGTCCATCATTCTCTTGCCTTCATCATCTAGCCATGGACAAGAAGGACGAGAAACCTGTATTCGCAAGCGCGCGCGTGTGTGTTTGTATGTGTATCTTTGCCGCATTATTTGTATAAAATGTCACTTCTTTATTGCTTCTCACATGACCATTATTATTATTACATTACCGTATTTGTTCTAAACCAGAATATTGCATCCTTACTCAAAGTGTTTATTCTTGCATTCATTTCACTTCTACGCGGAATATATGAAATGCTGCAGTTATGTTGGGATGGGAGTAACAGAGGTAGCCGGGGGACCGGGGGGTTGTCGTCCAAGGAGTCCAGACACCCCAGGAGTTTTAACGAAAGTTCTTTTATTGAGCATTTTATATATAATGTGAATTAATATTAGCATCCGGAGTCCGACTCATTGGCTGAATGATCAGTGTTGAGGCCTTCGGTTCAGACGGTTCCGGGTTCGATTCCCGGCTGGGTCGGGGATTTTAATCGCGTCTGAATAATTCTTCTGGCTTGGGACTGGGTGTTTGTCCTAACATATTCATATTCAAACAACATACTACATTACCAACCACCAAATAAACACACAACACTGATTACATCCCTCTATATAGGGTTGGCGTCGGGAAGGACATCCGGAAGTAAAACAGGGCCAAATCCACATGTGCGACACATTTCGCACCCGCGACCCCACAGATGTGGATAAGTGGGGAAGAAGAAGAAGGAAATTACTATTAGCTTCCGGAATCCGCACGAATCCACCACTCTTACTTGGATCCAAGGACACTCATTTCCTTTTTCGGTATTCTACACCACCTAAACTATGGAAGTTTCGACACCTATCAAAATAAAAATCTGGATGAATGGGCCCCCCCCCCAAACTGAAATCCTGGCTACGCTACTGTCACATGACCATTATTATTATAACATTACCGTATTTTTCTAAACCAGAATATTTCATCCTTACTCAAAGTGTTTATTCTTGCATTCATTTCACTTCTACGCGGAATATATGAAATGCTGCAGTTATGTTGCGATGGGAGTAACAGAGGTAGCCGGGGGTGGGTTGTCGTCCAAGGAGTCCAGACACCCCAGGAGTTTTAACTAAAGTTCTTTTATTGAGCATTTTATATATAATGTGCATTAATATTAGCTTCCGGAGTCCGACTCATTGGCTGAATGATCAGTGTTGAGGCCTTCGGTTCAGACGGTTCCGGGTTCGATTCCCGGCTGGTTCGAGGATTTTAATCGCATCTGAATAATTCTTCTGGCTTGGGACTGGGTGTTTGTCCCAACATATTCATATTCAGACAACATACTACATTACCAACCACCAAATAAACACACAACACTGATTACATCCCTCTATATGGGGTTGGCGTCGGGAAGGACATCCGGCCGTAAAACAGGGCCAAATCCACATGTGCGACACATTTCGCACCCGCGACCCCACAGATTTGGGAAAAGTGGGGAAGAAGAAGAAGGAAATTACTATTAGCTTCCGGAATCCGCACGAATCCACTACTCTTACTTGGATCCAAGGACACCCATTTCCTTTTAAGGTATATTCTACACCACCTAAACTATGGAAGTTTGGACACCTATCAAAATAAAATTTTGGATGAATGGGCCCCCCCCCCAAACTGAAATCCTGGCTACGCTACTGACTAATGACACTGCATTTCATGTAGCTCATTACTAAACGATACATTTAGCCTGTCTGGAAAGCTTCATTCCGGAGGCAATTTCATTTGGAAGTAGAATTTTATTCTCATTGCATTTTACAGCCCACGAGGTATTTGCACAGAGTGTATGTACATATCCGGTTCCTTTAATTTAACATCCAGCAGTCATCACTAATCGTTACTCCTTAATACACATCACTGCATTACCATCATCGAGACCGCTAGGTTTCCCCTTCCTTTTGTCAGCCTCTTTCTCTTCTAGATCTCCCTTTAGCTCATCTCTTTCCCATGTAATTGGATTACTAGTCTTACTTATTGTTACCTCAGGCCTTTCTACGGTAGATCTTCATCTCTGCAGAAAGATTAATTTTAAGACATATTATCTTATTATCATTGTTCTTTATAACCTTAAAATACAACGAGCGAGTGCCTGTGCTGCTTCCACTCAGGAGGTGGTGGGTTCGATACCCACTATTGACAGCTCTGAGGAGGATTTCCCTCATAGAAATGCTGAGGTTGTACACTAACTTGTGTCATTGTGGTGCGATGCGTATTAAGGCGATCGTTTAGCCCTTCCTGAAGACTCAGACACCAATGGGGAACGAATTAAGTTCCCTGGATGAAGTTTCTTGAACGAAAAGTGACAGGTTTTCTTCCTTCAAGATATACCGCTGTAGAACTACTACACAGATTTCCAACTGTATCCCGAGTTGTTACAGTTTAAACTAACAAAACTATCTGTTAATCTTAGAATATCTGACGATGTACTTATAGAACAAAACCTGCCGTTCTTTTATTAAGAATCTGGTCCTTTTCAGGTATATTAGGTTAACAGTGTTTATGAAGTTCAATTTCACCTGTGATTAAAGAAAATTCGGTTAAAATTCCTTTCAGCATTCAGTCTGCAACTTTCTGTGAATTAGTTCAGCACCTCCACAATCCTCTGTTTGTAACCAGCTCTAATATTTAATTCATTGGAACCTGAATCTAAGCACTGTAGTTTTGCTCACCCTGTACAACGCTTACCCTCCGTTACGTCCATTATCCTTCTAGGTAACCTATCCTCTTCCATTCACCTCACACGGTGGCACTATCGAAGCTATTTATACATACAGATTCATTCGTCGATTTTATTTCTAACTTACCATTTATCTACCCCATTTTGAATACTCTGCTGCAAATGTTCTTGAAGGTAACCGTGAAGACTGTTTTCCGTGGTTTCCCATTTTCACGCCAGGAAAATGCTGGGGCTGCACCTTATTTAAGGACACGGCCGCTTCGTTCCCTGTCCTAGCCCTTTTCTATCCCATTGTCACCATAAGACCGATCTGTGTCAGAGCAATGAAAATCGGAGAAGTTCCCGCCTCCTTTTATCAGCAATAATTTTCAGTACTTTAATATCTGTTATTTCTAAATAATCCATCTTTCACTCATGTAAAATAGTGTTATTATTCTTACTCCTCTTCTTCTTATTATTATTATTGCCGGTCCCGTGGTGTAGGCGTAGCATGCCTGCCTCTTACCCGGAGGCCCAGGGTTTGATTCCCGGCCAATTCAGGGATTTTTACCTGCATCCGGGGGTTAGTTCGAGGTCCATTCATCCTACATGATTACAATTGAGGAGCTATCTGACGGTGAGGTAGCGGACCCGGTCTAGAAAGCCAAGAATAACGGCCGAGAGGATTCGTCGTCGTGACCACACGACACCTCATAATCTGCAGGCCTTTGGGCTGAGCAGCGGTCGCGTGGTAGGCCGTGGCCCTTTGGGAATTTTGTGCCATGGGTTCTTTATGTATTATTAGTGATTCGTTATGCCCAGCTAAGAAGCGCGTTTGATGTTATTTAGTACACAGTTTCTTCCCAATAACTCTTCATTCGTTCACTGAGTTAGGTTTGTGTACGAAGTTATGTCTGATCAAAAGCAAAGAGACCCACAAAAAATCTGCGAATCCTGACAACTACGAGAAAAACCTGCACCCAGAAATGTAACTCACTATATCAAATTTAAGCCGGGGTAATTCAGTGCCCAACTTGCCTCAGTCCAGTGATATTTGAAGGGGGATGAAAAACTTTAGGCTCATATAGCTAGATTTACTGGCACGATGAAAGAACTCGAAGTTTATGTACAATACAAAAGAAGGAACTAAAAAAAGCTCCCCTGAAGTTGGAAGCCCACTACCATGCAAATTCGCCTTGGTTTAAGAATGTTAATACTAATATTATTTACGTTACGTTCTGCTGACTACATTTTTATGGTTTCCGGAGACTCAGAGGTGCGGGAAATTTATCCCGCAAGCCTTCTTGTACGTGATAGCCCCTTGGCAAGAACTCCTTCAAGTACCACCGGACTGAGCCTGGAGGATCCTGCCGCCTCAACCGTCTGAGCCACTCAGCCCGGCTAAGAATTGTAGGATTGTCTTACGTGAAAAGTTTGAAGTTTGAAGACGTAAATAATTTGACTATTATCCTACTCCTTAGTTGAAAAGAGTCCGGCTCCATAGCTAAGTGGTTAGCTCGCTGGCCTTTGGTCACAGGGGTCCCGGGTTCGATTCCCGGCAGGGTCTGGAATTTTAACCTTAATTGGTTAATTTAGCTGGCACGGGGGCTGGGTGTATGTGTCGTCTTCATTATTATTTCATCCTCATCATGGCACGCAGGTCGCCTACGGGAGGCAAACCAAAAAGACCTGCATCTGGCGAGCCGAACATGTCCTCAGACACTCCCGGCACTAAAAGCATACGTCATTTCCATTTCTGTTGAAAAGTTAAAGTAACCGCCTCAGACTGTGAGAATAATTCTTGTAGCTCGGGGACTGGTTATTTCTGATCGTCCTCACGCAACACACAACATCACGGAGTCATGCTGGCATCGTGTCCGACCTGAGAAAATTCGTGTCCGACCTGAGAAAATACACGATTTGTTCTTGTTGATGTCCCACAAAAGACTGGTATTAAAAAATGGTTCAATTTTGGACTGGGAATATTTGGAGAGGAACT
The DNA here is from genome assembly GCF_040414725.1 of Anabrus simplex. Taxonomy (NCBI): domain Eukaryota; kingdom Metazoa; phylum Arthropoda; class Insecta; order Orthoptera; family Tettigoniidae; genus Anabrus; species Anabrus simplex. The sequence goes on along the minus strand of NC_090269.1, from coordinate 160,284,664 downwards.
GCTGATATGTTCCAAGCCGTCAGTGGAGAGATGAGTGGAGCTTTTATAGGCAGGAAGGATCAAACTAAATATGAAGATAATGTTGGAATTCAAGTGGACAAACTGAATTAAATATTTTTAATATGAAGAAGAATCAGAAACCATTTGGCGAGAGCTCTGAGTGCAGATCAATGATGCCCAACTCGAATTATTGAGAATATTCTAGGGAGAAGTAAGCAAATGATGCAGTGGTTACGATCAATATCAGGATGCCTGTCTGAGTACATGTGTCCGGGCTCGGGTGTGAAGTGGGACGAGATTTTACAATCGAATGCCCTTCATGACATCAGAGGAATGGTACTAGGAAGTAACATAGCCTAGTTGTTTCCATTCCGCACCTCTTTTGCAGAACACAGTGAGAAACGAGTATTCGTTAGCTTACTGTATAAGATGCTTTTTTACGAATGTTAGATATTCATACTTGAGCATGCTTCACTACATAACCAGCTGCAGAACCTGATGTACAATCCCGGAACACGGGTTGCAGACTATACGTCCCCCAGCTGTCTGTGGCACCTACGCCAACTTCCTCATTTTCAATTTTTCTGTCCGACCTCTCTAGTTCTCTTCCGACCCGGAAGGTACTACGTGTGGAGGCCTAGATAGTCTTTCATTTTCATGTTCTTCATGGCCGTTCGCTTTCCGAACGTTGTTCCCTCCCTGGGGTTATACATCAGCCTTATCTAAACACAATGAACTAAATCATCATCTCGTGAGCCACATCATAACATCAGGAAGAGCTTAACTCAAACTGTCCTAACCTCAACTCCACTTGAGCCTCATCAGCAGTATGACAATCCATCTGGTGGCTATTATTGAAACATCTGTATTGTCTGGAACCATTAATGTTAGACCAATGAAATTTGTCACATCATTTTAGTGTGCAATTAACTTAAACGTGAACTACTATCACGAAAAAAAAAAAAAAAAAAACAGGCCAAAATTTACGAAAATTGAAATAGCAATTTTGAAAAGGTACTACAAATATATTTTTCCAAATATCATGATTGTAGTCTACTTCGCACTAACAGGCTGTGGGTAATAGCTGTAAAATTACCCTTCGGACAACTTGTGGTGAATTTCCAGTCTTAGAAACACCGTCATCAAAAATGATAATGAAATATAACCATTAAGTAAGAAGGTTATAATAACAATATAGAATTTTCATTGATGTCACATCATCATTTTTGTCCACCTAGAATAAGTACAACTGTCCGATTTATGATGGCAAAGCAGTAATTTTCCACAGTTATACTGTGATCTTCACGGACAGGTGCCCTTAGCGTTGAGCAGAACCTGCTACTTGCCAACACAGCGTTTCACCCTCTTTCCATGTCGTTATCTTCATCACTTACCCAGAGATGCAAGTCGCCCATCAGCGTCTACTACAGAGGCCTTCACCAGGCCTTTCTGGAGGCAACACTACGAGCAATATGAAGCAGTGTGATGAACGAACTTTGACCTTTACAATAGCAATTGAAGTCGTCGTAGAGCGGTTAATTTCTGTGCAGTTGCAGTGGTAATGCCATCCAGCAGAGATTGGTGGCAGCCGAAGAGTACATCCCGAATAATAATAATAATAATAATAATAATAATAATAATAATAATAATAATAATAATAATAATAATAATAATAATAATAATAATAATAATAATAATAATAAGTCAGTATAACTTTATTCTGAAATTATATTATGGACTTAGGACATTGTACGCTACCGTACTTTTTTCTTCCGGATCAGTAATATTACAGCAACTGAATTGAAGACATTCTTTGCCTTCGTGGCTTCCTTCTCCGGTGTTATTTCTCTTCCTGTTTCCTTTTCTTCTCGATGCTTATCTTCATGGGCTAATGAGAACGATTTTCATCTTGCTTTTCGGCGTATTGCTCTTTCCTGACATCCCGAGGTTCAAAAACTACGTTGAGCCCGTCTCGCGTGAAGATCACATGAACGGGTGTCGATCAGGGGGACGGACTTTATCCGATTCCGTTTAAGTGTGTCCTGAGAAAAGTAATAAGGGTATGGGATACTAAACTCAAAGAAATATGTCAGACTACATTCAAAATTTAAGAGTGTAGGAGTAAATTCCATGGCATTCGCTGACGAAATCGCAATCTTCTCTGGAAGTACAGAAGCAACATAAAAAAATATCAACCTTCAAAGATGTCAAGAGCAAAGTTAGACTTCAAATATCTTTTGAAAAGCGCAAATACATGACCAACATTAGGAATTCTCCTAAAGTGTTAAGACTGAAGATGGAAAATCGACGAAATTGGTAAATTCATATACTTAGTTGAAGTATATCAAATTAATGAACTAGACAATGAATCGTACTAGCGTACCAAGTCTTTATTGGTACCTATAAGAAGGAGAATATTACAAATAAAAAATTAGACATTACTGAACAGAAAGTCGCCATGCTACGGAATGTGTGGTCACCATGAAACAAGGAGGAATGGAGATATAGAGGAAGAGAAAAGAAATATTTTGAGAACATTTTGTGGACCACTGAGAACGGAAAGAAGAGAGTGTTACAGGAAGAACGAAGAGCGAAGAAAGCATAAAGATGTCACATATAATGGGGAAAAGGAGAGTTGAATATTTTTGGGCGGATGGACGAAGAGATTCACCAAACGATCAAGTTCAGAGCAGTAAGTGAGTTAAGAAAGGCAGGGAAGAAATGGACAGAACAACTCCAGCTGAAACAATCAGCGGAGTAAGGAAGCAAGCAAAATAATGAAGAAATATTGGTGAGAAAGAAAAGAAGCTGGAATTAAATAACGTCGTCCTTCTTTAGCCAAATTCGAAAGAACTTTTTGAATTGTTATTAATGTTACAATTTGCCTTACGTCTCGCCGACACAGATAGGTCTTATGGCGAGAATGAGATGGGAAAGGACTACGACTGGGAAGGAAGTGGATGTGGCGTTAATTAAGGCACACCTGCTGCATTTGCCCGGTGTAAAAATGGTAAACCACAGAAAAAATATTTAAGGCTTCCGACAGTGTGGTTCGAACTATTTCCCAAATATAGGCTGATAACTTGGTGACCCAAACCATGCAGCAATTTTCTCGGTGAAAAGATAAGAATAAAAATTGACTGTTTCTATCTACAACCATTGACGTACACATGAATGTTTCAGTTTTCCGGTCATTACTACAAGGTATTCAACATTGGTTTAGTTTATTTAAGGAATACTTTATCGAAAGTTGGAAATAGAAATTACAGGTTCAATTATAATTGCAAATTTTGTTAGATATCCAAACTTTCAAATCTAAGTATTATTTGTAATATTTAAAATAGTTTTGAACATATCGGAACCATTTATAATAACAAAGTGTTTGTTCATATGTCAAATATTAGGACTGATATTTAATGGAATATAAGAAACAAATAATGATTAGGGATAACCTATATTGTAGTTAAAGTTGCTGGTCTTAGGAAATTACCACAGCTTCCGGAATCTTTGAGCTGCTGACAGCGGACAAAACAAACAAATCAATATTTCGGAAATAAAATTCAAATCTGAAAAACAGATGTCCCATCAGACACGAGAATAGCAGATTTACTTCTATGCTGGGTGCACTGGGAATATAGGTGGGCCCATGTTTCATCCACAGCTTAGGAAAGAATGTTGAAATAGTCGTCATGGCACTTAGAAATACATACATTGACATTTCTGTACACTCACCTCTGACGACCTTGACCACCTTCTTGCACACTCCCTTAGGTATTACATATTTCGCACAGCTAATAAAATGCAAGGTCCCTCCGACACATTGTTGAAAGTGACGGGGGATAATAAATTAATTGTATAATCAAGGGGTGGAGATTATTCAGCATATCGTCGTTGCCGGGACGAAACCTCCTATGTGTTAATATTTTTGGAGATATACTGACCAGCACATACATTATGAAGAGCGAGAATGCCTTGACAACTGTCGCACAATATTGCCCCTTAGATGATAGAACCTTGCCGGCCAATGTTCTAAGCTAAAATATTTCACATAGGAGGTTTTGTCCCGGCAACGACGATATAATAACGTAAATATGATGCATTCAAACAAATTTTTCGTACTAACCTATTTAAATTGTATTTAGGATTACATCAGTCTAAGACACCAACTCAAATTATAAATGTTACTGCGGGGACTTGGTTAAGCAAGATGACCTAGAAATGAGTGTAAGTGAATTAGTAGTTGATTTCCAACAAGGAACGTGGTTTAGATGAAAATGCTCCACTTCAGGGTCGCATTGCATTAGGACATCACCGCAGGTAATCCATGAGATTAGAGTAATAGAGTAATCGATTTAGAAGAAAATCAGTATCTATAAAATCAAAAGTAAGTTTGTATGATCGTTAGGAAAATGTACACGCCTCCACTGATCATAAGGCGCATGGGGCACTCGGACGGTTAGTTACATTTTCAAGTACAAATTCCGATTTCATGTTGTAACAATACGGGAAATTCATAAAGTACACAAAATATCAAATTTCTCACAGAAGGACCTGGCATAGCTGACATTCACTGCGAGAAACAATACTCAGAGAGTCCCAAAACAACTCTACAAGGCCCAATGGATAATTCCAAACTGATGAACTCACGATATCGAATTCAACTTTCCCTCAACTATGTAAGAGGCGGTCCGGGAGTAACTTCAACAATTACGTATTTTGTGATGCCTTCTCCCGGCGTCCTCAAAATACGCTTCTTTATGTCATCAAGGCCGGCTGTCATAGTTTACGTTACAGTTGAATTTTGCTGTATGATACAATTCAGCACTTCATTTTTTGGAAAATTAACCTCAATTGTATGAAGGAGTAAGTAATGCTCGCTTTCACGTTCGGATTACTTGCTTCAGTCGTATGTACCATACTTATGTATTCTTCTTGGTTTCTTAATTGTAAAATGTTTCCTTTAAAACACTTCATTTTCTTCTGCCCAAATGAAGTACATTACACATCAGTTGTTCTCAGTCTCTCCAGACCTTCCTGAAACCATTCTTTCAGAGTGCTGCGTACTCATGTCTTGGCAACTGTGTTCAGTTGTGCAAAATACACAAAACGGTGACTATGAAGAGTTCCCGCTTGCCAACTGATGGCACTGTTCGACATTTATTTGGCGGTGGACTGCCCCTATGCTTCCATTGCATCGATTTTTGTTTCATTCGAGTCTCATGGTAACTCATCACCAGTCACAAGCCTAGCCATGAAGTCGGCTGGATCTTGATCATGGCGTTTCAATGTTCTCTGCACACATCCACACGCCTCTGCATTTCGTCTTCAGACAAGAGTATTGGCACCAACGTGGATGACACCTTCCCCAACTGTAAGTGGCCGTGCACGATCCACAGCAAGGTGTTTCGGCTAATTCCCGTTGCTGCCTCCATTTCCATAAATATGATGCATTTGCTTCCTTCGATAGCCTGTTCGACCCGGGCAATGTTGACTGGTGTTGAGACTGTCACATTCCTTCTAGGACCGGTTTCCTCGTCCACCGATTTGCGCCCTGTTTTCCAACTTTCCACCCAGTTGTAAACTGTTTTCCGTGACGGCGCATGTTCTCCACAGACTGCCACCAAGCGCCGATGAATTTCTGCAGTGGTCACGCCTTCATTCCATAGGAACCACGTCGTATAGCGCTGTCCCTATTTCCATGTTGTCTGCTTCTGCGTTGACAGTGTTGTTAAGAAATGTCTATGACGAGTGCATTCGCTGGTTGGCCCCTGTGCGTGTGCTGCTACCAAACGGTGGAACAAGACACTAGTTACACGTCACCACTTTCAAAAGTGAAATATAAACCATACGCGGACATACAAATGATAGAGTGTAAAACAATACAGTACGCCCATCGTATGTATTTTCTTGACTCTGTTCTATCCTGTAGAGACTTCCTTTTAGTCGTAGACTGTAGCTATTGTAAGAGATTGCTCTGAATGTTTCACCTCAACTTCATGATAAAACTGCATACTTATTGTTAGAAACTGCTGCTGGTTGCACACCAGGGCAACGAAGCTTGGTGCGATGGGGAACCAGGCTCAAGGATAATCGCTCAAGGTAGCACGAATGTTTCCGTGTTCCTCTAACGGTCAAGTCTAGAGTGTTGGCGCCCCGAGGAATGCGTACATTTACGTCCTGACACCGGCCGTGAAAGCCTTCATACTTCAATAACACGTGATAGTTTTATCTAGAGGCACTAAGGTTAATGATTAACAGTTTAGAAAATATGTACAAAGTTAACCAATCGATATCAATAATTCGCAATCAATTGAAAAGTTACCAAAGTACAGAAGAAGAAATGTAATTCAGTTCCTATTTCTGATGTGTTTGTTGATATAATATCACAACAATTCACGTGTATTATGCATTACCTCGACACTTGGCAAGTAGGTCCTTGAACAACATGATGCATTCCCTGCGGAGCCAGTGGAAAACTGCTACTTACGTCTAAAGTCCAAATTTATGAAGTTTATTATAATATTTACATTCCAAACCAGGAATGACCTGTACCGACCGAACAATTTCATATCAAACATTTAAAATTAATTTTCGATATTTTGCATGCACCTGTAACACTTGAGTCTCCATACCTTTTAGATCATGACATTAACTATTTATTTGAAGTGCTACATCCTTGAGCCACTCATCCTCGACGTCATTAGTTCATCGGGGCACATAACTCATTTTCAAGAAAACCGTCAACGAATAGCGAACGATAGGAGACAACGTAGAAAATGAAACGAGCGAAGTAAAAGAACAGTGGCTGTTCCAACCGGGAGTATCTGTCATCTCTGTTCAGTCCTCTGTTTGGAAGAGCAATCTACTCCTTCTGGAAACTGAATACATTCAGAAAATGCCGTTCATCCAACTGGGAAATTTCTAATATTACAATACAAATTGTTCCGAATGCTCATCTAATAACCAAAATCTACACAAACAGATTTTACTACTCTTACTGAACTTAATGAGTTTGAAATAAATCTTGGTATTGCTCCCCAAGAGACTGTTATTAGGCCTATTACACTAATATCATTAATATGATAACCTTCTTTGAGATATTGAATATTAGGCTTCTAAGTTTCTAAATCAGCCTCCTCTGGCTCAAATCTCTAATGTGATCGTATTTCTTATCAACTTTCCGGTCTCCCACTTTCAGGAAGATAGACGACTTCCACATGCACCTAGAAATCCCTTTGGGAAAACTCAGCCGCGATTTTTGATGTAATTCTGTGATGCCCGTTGTTCCGGAGCGAGCTCGCCCATGAGTCGACGGCTTCCGGCTCACTTTCTCAAGTAAGGCCACAAACAGGAACAAGAGATCTTCACATTATGCAATTACTAATTCAGCAGATAGACAATATATTACGAGCCTGTAATGCATCCATTTGACTTCGAACACAAGCCCACTTTCTTTCTTCCACTCATTAACAAATTTTGTTAATTATTTGCTTTCAGAACACCAGTTTTATGCTTCACTAATTAACGTAGGTTTGAAAGTTGTATTTCTAAAACTGTATTAGTCAAAACAATCAATTGTCTTGCGAAGGCTAAAGCTAACATACTGTATTTATAAACTTTGCAGGCCCCGTGGTCACTAACCCACACCCATACAGGCGGGGGATTACACCACTCTTTCATCCATTTTTCTACTTGATAAACCCCTGGAAATGACTCAGTTATCGATTAATTAGTAAATATAGGACTTTTCTCACTGCCTGGACAATATTACAGAGCATATCGTCGTTGCCGGGACCAAACCTCCTATGTGATAAATTTTTTGGAAATATACTGACCCGCAACGCATACATTATGAAGAGCGAGAATACCTTGACAATAGTCATACAATATTGCACCTTAGATGACAGAACCTTACCAGCCAAAGTTCTAAGCTAAAATATTTCACATAGGAGGTTTTGTCCCAGCAGCGACGATATTCTAACGGGTGACAGTGACGATGACCAAGACGCTAATTTATTTATTTATTTATTTATTTATTTATTTATTTATTTATTTATTTATTTATTTATTTATTTATTTATTTATTTATTTATTACTTCATCAGTGGCGAAGTTAGGTCTCATGGCCTTCTCTTACAGTTAACTATGCAAATTACAAGATTTACACTTATAAAATAAATGTACTATTCTATTATAAAATGAAAGTAAACTAAGCCAAATTACAGACCTGTAGAATAAAGAATGAAGCATATTTAACTGTGAGGTGATGTACTTGGACTTAGTGCGTATTCCCGTTAATTTTTGTTGTGGTTTGTGACTTTTTCGTAGTATTGGCAATCGATTAGGCACAGGAAGTCCGAGCTCACTTCCTGCAATAAGAAATTGTTATATTGTTGGTAATTTTTCTTATTTGCATTCGTAATCACGAAGTTAATTTAAACACTCATGCTCGTTGCATATTGTGGTGCCACGCAACGTGCCACTACACAAAACTGGCGCTAATAGCATAGGCACATAGTGAACACAAACGAAACATATCTGTAAGTTCACTGTATTGGTGATAAGTTGAGAAAACCGTCCCAAAACACATGTGCTACAAAACGCCACAGTTTCCTGCGCATGTACCCCGACATCAATATGGGATATGATCCAGGAGCGGCTTTTCAGGTGAAGTAGGTGAAGTGCCACTTCACCATTTAGTTTTACCAAAATGAATTTTTTAAATTTATTTTTCTGATGACATTTGTTGGTTTTATGGAAAGAAAATGTTTTTTATACGGCATATGGAGCACCAAGAACTCGCATCACTTGATGAGAACCAGGAGAACTCACAAAAGCGCCGGCTGTCGGCCACCCACAGTAGTGCGCGTGACATTGAGTGAAGACGAGAGATTCCGCAGCTAAATCTACCTCCCAAATGCCGCTTGGCCTTGGCGGTTGCCATGACAACCGCGACGTCACCCGCGTACTTTCCTCATAGCGGAATGTGCAAGTGAAGTTGCCGGAATATCGGAATGTTTCGTCTTCCCTGCGCCATCCTGTGTGAAGTACGAGTACTTACGCATAGTGGTTCGTTCGTAGTGTTGTGCTGTTTTATTTAAACGTGTATCCTGTTTATGACATAGTATGTATTTTATTAGAAACACCAGATCAGAATAAAGTTCTACGTTTTGGTCGCCCAACTGAATCACTGCAAATTTGTGCTACAAAAGAAGTGAAACATTCCGGTAATCGTGGTTTAAGGAATTTCCATAGTTGTGTTCCTCTCCAGCTCTACAGAAGTTGTTTTGTTGGCCCTGCTTGCTTTTTAGCAATAAAAATAACGTTTGGAATAAAGAAGGATTTTGAGCCCTTTTGAACATAACACTTTCTTTACGTAAGCACTCAGATTCTGCAGAACATATAAAATGCCAGCTAGATTTTGAAGACTTTGGAAAGAAACCAAAATACGATCTCTGATGCCCTGAAGGAAAATGCTAGATTGTATATTGTACAGTTCAATGAAAATGTACGTTTAAATAGACTTTTCCTTCAGTTGGTAATATAACTTTTCCGGTTTCTAGCGTCAGTAAACAGCTGTGCGTCGTAAATGAAAACACGACAAAATGTCCAGCTCTTCCCGAAAGTGCCGCGCTTCCATAATTGTTAGAGTCCCGGTCAGATCTTATCTCTACTTTGCATTGTAGAAGAGCAAAGGCGCGCTATGACGTTACACAGCGCTCCGGTCTGCATAAATTTTTGGTCACGTGCTGGACCCTCCGCCAGTCGCAGATACGGGGTACGAGTACAAAACAACCAAAAACAACACGTAGTTCTTAAATCTATCGCTCGAAACAGAACTGGTTATAGCTTTTCACCATACTTTTCAGCCACGAGCCGCCACTGATATGACCACTATGCACACGTACACAGGCCGCACAACGGTTTGGCATACTCAGGTGGTCGAGCCACTGCTGGGGTATAGCCTCCCATTCTTGCACCAGTACCTATCAGAGCTCCTGAAGAGTCCTAGGGGTTTGAAGACGTGCAGCGATACGTCGACCGAGAGCATCCCTGACGTGCTCGATGGGGTTTAGGTCTGGAGAACAGGCAGGCCACTCCATTCGCCGGATATCTTCTGTTTCATGGTACTCCTCCACGCTGGCAGCTCGATGGTGCAGTGCGTTATCATCCATCAGGAGGAAGGTAGGACCCACTGCACCCCTGAAAAGGCGGACATACTGTTGCAAAATTACGTCCCGATACACCTGACCTGTTGCAGTTCCTCTGTCAAAGACATGTAGGGGTGTACTTGCACCAATCATTATCCCACCCCACACCAACAAACCACTACCTCCTTACAAGGTCCCTTTCAAGGACATTAAGTGGTTGGTATCTGGTTCTTGGTTCACGTCAGATGAGAACCCGGCGAGAATCACTGTTCAGACTATACCTGGACACCCCCGTGAACATAACCTGGGACCACTGTTCCAATGACCATGTACTGTGTTATTGACACCAGGCTTTACGGGCTCTCCTGTGAACAGGGGTCAGTGGTATGCACCTTGCAAGTCCCCGGACGAATAAACGATGTCTGTTCAGTCGTCTGCAGTCTGTGTGTCTGGAGACAAGTGTTCCAGTGGCTGTGGCAAGGTCCCGAGCAAGGCTACCTGCAGTATTCCGTGGCCGTCTTCGGGCACTGGATGATGAGATATCCGTCTTCTTGTGGTGTTTTACACTGCGGATGTCCCGTAATGTAGTGCCTGGATACGTTTCTGTCTGCTGGAATCGTTGCCATAATCTTGAGATCACACTTTGTGGAACACGGAGGGCCCGTGCTACGACCTGCTCTGTTTGACCAGCCTCCAGTCGCCCTATTATTCTACTCCTCATAACGTCATCAATATGTGTTCGTTGAGCCATTTTCACCACACAGTCACCATTAGCACTTCTGAAAACATCTGCACACTTACTCGCTGCACCGTACTCTGACATGCACCAACACTGGACTGCTGCTAGCGCCACCGTGCGACGAGCGCAGGTCAAATGCACCACATGCTCATACCGCGAGGTGATTTAAAGCCGCAAACCGATCACCATAGCGTTGTTTCACCATGTATCTGCATTATCCTTAATTTCTGAGCAAGAGTGTATTTGGAAATATTGTTGAGAACTGCCCCAAGTGCTGTATGCAGTGAACTCACCAACTCTGCATTCTTATTAAGCTAACCAGGTACAGGGGGCGAAGTTACTAAGAAGGGAAGCGAGAGCGTCTGAGATTTCTCCCTCACCCATGAAATAAATGAAGAAAACTTGTTTACAGCTGAGTTTTAAGTTTAGTTCATTAAACCTGTATATACTTTCATAAGAATTGTTTTAGTCTAGCTTTGTTTATTCTCTTTCACATGTAACTCTTTTACACAATATGAAATAGTTTTAACGCACAATTTGTTTTATAGTGTCTCCTGAGGAAAGTAAATGCCAGCTTCTATTGCTGAATTTGCATTGCGTGTTTGTGCTCTGCACCTGGTAGATGTCCCTCGAGATCCCTATATTCACGTGTCGTGTTCCTGCAGTGTATATCTAATGTGATAATTTCGTCTTTCCCTCAGTATATTTCTTCATAATCTGCAACAACATGTACCGTTTCAATTTCCTAAAACTCACTTTCGCTATATTTCAGTTCGTTCGATATTATCTACTGCCTTATCGCTAAAAATGTAAATTTTAACATCTGAATCTTCACCTGATTCTTCCTTCCGGTTCATCTCCTTTTCCACTTCATCTATCAATTGTAACACTTTCCGAGAAGTTTCGTCATCCATAGTTCAAAACCAAGAAATCTGGCCTGCAATTAGCGGCGGTCAGCTGTCGGGCTCGAACCCAACTGAAGATCACTTTCACACCAGGGGCTCTACATCAATTAATACCACGCCGCTTCCTTCATACTCCCATTCCTTTCCAATCCCATCGTCGCCATAAGACCTCTCTGTATCGGCGCCACGTAAGCAAGTAGTAAACTGTCCGTTATACTCACATACAGCATTCAACAATGCTACAAACAAGGCACAAGATTAGGTACAACAATGCACCGGAACCTTCACCAACAAGCAACAGTCGAAGACTGATGCGGTAAATAATGAACTTAGAAAACTTATTTTTTATTTTTTTGCTATTTGCTTTACGTCGCACCGACAGAGATGGGTCTTATGGCGACGATAGGATAGGAAAGGCCTAGAGAAGGGAACGAAGCGGCCATGGCCATAATTAAGGTACAGCCCCAGCATTTTCCTGGTGTGAAAATAGGAAATCGCGGAAAACCATCTTCAGGGCTGCCGACAGTGGGAATCGAACCCACTATCTCCCGGATGCAAGCTCACAGCTGCGCGCTTCTAACCGCACGGCCAATTCGCCCGGTCTTAGAATACCTAGAAGAATACCGTTGTGCAGAGGGAACTCACGAAATCAAGGAATGAGGAATTCCCACACCACACGCCCGGTGCCGGGTTAACGGCGAGCAAGCAGCAACTTTCAACTCCTCGTGTTTCTCAGCTTTCGTCTTCAACATGTCGTAACGTCCTTTGACCTATGCATTGAAGACGGGGCCTTCCTCAGTGATGCCTCTTTCCTTCTTGTCTTCTATGAACTTCCTCATAAACACATTGTGATGAACTAAATATCCAAAAGACGGGCTCTTGCGTTTTTAAAATTCTTTTAAAGCTTCGTGTCTCTTGTACTCGCCTTGTCAATATTTCTGTCCAACTAGTCTCAAGAATACGCCTCAAGTCTTCAGCTCCTATCATCCAGGATCCATTACACCCCACGCGTATCCATTTCTCAAACTCAAAATGAGTTGACAAAATTCTTCGTTTTTGTTGAATGCATGATTGATACTGCTTATTACTTCTTTCGAATTTCTTCAATCACATGTGATATTTTTACCTAAATAAACAAAATTATTTACTCCCTGAAAGATATCATTTCGAAGTACAATGTATGTGTGATTGTCCATCTGCAGACTGTCTTAATCTTCCGTCTGTTCATCTTCATGTTGTACTTCATATTCATCCTTACATTGCACTGTCTGTACACTTTCTCCCCCTGAATCTGTACCCCAACTCGAGCTTTGTGTTTTGTGTTTGACATGGATTCAATTAAAGCAGTTCTATCTCACATTTATTTAAAATGGCAATGTTCCCACTGTTAAAGTAAAACAAGGAATATCTAGCGCTGGTTTGATAGAGCAAATATAAACGGCCTCTTCAGTAAGTAAATAGGAATGAAAGATATACTACCAATATTAAATACAGGTGGCCATTTCCAATAAGTTATGAAAGTAGTGCAGTAGTTCACCCAGGCCAATCTGCTTCTCTTTACAAATTTAACCACTGCTTTCACTTCCTGATCTACGAGGTACTTTTTGATTACATGGTGACTTCTATAGAGTCTGGAGACAATGGAGAAGGCTATGAGTTAGTTTGGGCTTTAAGGAGAGGAGGTATTTTTGTTACCATGGTGTGCACCTGACCTGCTTCTGGAGTTGAAGTATCGTGAAACTGCTTCAGTCTTTCAGAATAGCAGGTTTATTACTATAGTTAAAGGTAGCCAGACGTAGAGCAAGCCATTATATCGTCCTTAGAACTGAGGTTAGCTTTCACTTCTTCAAGGACCGTCATGCCCTGTAGGGAAATGGACTTTTATCTGTATTACATGTAGCTATTTTGAAGAAAATGTGAAAGAGGCATACACAATAGTGTGTCTATTATTTGCTGTTGAATAGTCAGTAGGGAGGAGGTACGGAGTATCCTTGTCTCACCCCTTATTTAATTGGGTAGTATAGGCCGACATTATGTCTAATTACATTATTTTTCTTCAAACATAAATAAATCTTTGTGTTAGTGGCATGTTTTAATAAAACCCTTGGTTAAACACAATTTCATGAACATCCTGCTATGCTAGATACTCCAGCAAAGCCACTGCACTACTTTAGAAAATGTAATTGTTGGACAGCAATGAAGGTCTATGAAAGTTTTCCGGCTCCATGGCTGAATGGTTAGCGTGCTGGCCTCTGGTCACAGGGGTTCCAGGTTCGATTCCGTACAGGGTCGGGAATGTTAACCATCATTGATTCCGCTGTAATGGGGGCTGTGTGTACGTGTCGTTTTCATCCTCATTTCATCCTCATCACGATGCGCAAGTCGCCTAAGGCCTTCAATTCAGAAAGACTTGCACCTGCCGAGCTGAACATGTTCTCAGACAATCCCGGTACAAAAAAGATACACCATTTAATTTCAATAGTGAAAGCCTTCAAACCCCTTTTGTCACAAATGTAAGACTTTTGAACTAAAGTATTTTCCTTATACTGATACAAAATTATATCAAATAATTGTCTGAAACATGTGTAACGAGTATTCCAAATAGAACAGCTCAATGAATATTTACTTGTTTCCTTGAATATTTCGACCAGTAACCCGCCCTAGAAACTCAGAGATGGTCCTTTAAAAGGTCTGTTTTGAATCGCTAGGTGCCTACCATTCATATACAAATTCCTTTGTAATTTCAACCATTTTTAATGTGAAACGTTTTTCCAATCGGGATCGTGGCGTTCTGGCGAAAAATTATTGAAACGATCTTCATGTAATGATATAAGTGATTATCATTTCACTGACCTAGTTCCAAGTCACTTGTAGCATGGTGTGAGAATGTGGAGCACGAGTGACTACATCCATAAGAATGTGAACGTAAATAGAAAAATTGAATAGTTTTGTTTCTGAAAATTGGTTAATATTGCCATACAAATCTCCTAATATACGATTGATGAGCGGCTAAAAGCAAGCCCATGCGACAGGAAACTCCGCACAATAGGGTTTCCAAGAAGACAAAAATTACATTTTCAGAGCGAATAAGGCGGGTAGGGGAGCATCACGACAGCACATGGCATATATTTTACGTTTGTTGTTAGTCATTTTCATGGATCATATGCTGAAAGAGCGATTGAATTGGATAGAAATGTAGTCGGCAGTTTGTCCTGTGTTATTGGTCTCATTAATAGACTGTACTGGAACTTGAAAATAGGTGCAGTGACCATTAGGATTTCCAAGACTGGGAAAAGTAGTAAAAGTAGGAAAAAGTCGAAGGGAACTGAATGTGAAGTTTGGAAGTTAGGTTGTGTCCTGTCCCAGGACGGTAGTGTAGTAAGAATTGAATCAAGGTGCAGTACGGTCATGCAGAGCCGCAGTTGCGAACAATAGTATTCTGTAAGGAACAACTCAGCCACTGGACAAAACTACCATTACGCCGCTTTTCAGATCAACTTTGATGTATGGAAGTGGAAGCTGGGTTGAATCAGGATTTCATATTCGTAAGTTAGAAGTAACAGACATGAAAGTGGTGAGAGTTGTCGGTGACACAAACAGGTGGGAATAATGGCAGGACGGTCCCCGGAATGAGGAGATAAAGGCTCAGTTAGGATTGAACTCGGTGGCTGAAGCTACTCCATAGGCATAAATCGGCTGCAAGTGCTTCATTCGTGTGAGGCGAATGGAACAAGATAGCTCGGTCGTGGAGGGTAAGAGAAGTAGAGTGACACCACTTAGACGATGGTTTAATTCAGTCTCTAAGAGATAAAGAACTAAACGAGGCCTCAGAGCTATGCAGACTGAGCTCTGAAAGTCTGTAATGGAGATGTAAGCTGACTAGACACTTCTTCACAACGCTAAATCTTAAAGTAATGTACGAGTGCTAGGTGACTGAGCTACCAACTTACAGTGATAATTGGAACGTTCGACTGAGACCCTGCCATAAAGGACTGTCTATGTCTCACTCAGGCAGGCGTGAAGCCAGTGTAATTGTGTCCTCATTATAATTCAAAGGACTACACCAGCCACTTCTATTAGCGCTCAGCACCGCGGACTGAATATTTTTGTGCTGTGCTCGGAAATCAAATAAAATGATTTGATCTCCATTTCTGGTTTATTTCGTTGTTTCTGGAATACGGTTGTGTTTATTTATTAGCGTGTGATGACGTAATGGTTTATACTAATTACGTGTATGATACTTTGCTTAAAAAAAGGAATTTGGTCACGCTTTTCTGTTGATACCCCCGTAATTTGCAGATGCTTTGAAATGAATAACTTTCTTCTTTGTAACAGTTAATAATTAGAATGAACAGCATTCTTTGTAAACGACGTCACTGTACAATGTGTCATAAACAAAGCGGTCCCAGGTCATACAACAAAATGGTTACCCGGTTGATTAAGGGAACCTGGACATGAACATCTATATGTATAAAATAGGAGTTTTGTCTGTACATTGCTCAGAATTTAAAAAGGATGGTATTTCTGTATCGGTCGTGTCCATAGTAGCAAGGAAATGCACTTTTTAATGTTCCGTAATGTCTGTCTGTCTGTCTGTCTGTCTGTCTGTCTGTCTGTCTGTCTGTCTGTCTGTCTGTCTGTCTGTCTGTCTGTCTGTCTGTCTGTCTGTCTGCTGTCTGTCTGTCTGTCTGTCTGTCTGTACACTCATTACGAGAAAACGTCTGAATTTAATGAAAATTGGTATGTAAAGTCGGGAAATAAGTCGCTACAGTCTAGCCCATAAATAATTTTATTCACGCTGAGTGAAATGGTAGTTTAGGGGAAGGCCTAAAATTTATTTCTCAACTATTTGTGTTAGTGGTCCTGTCGACAAATACTACATTATTAAAGTTATCTAGTATTAAATTTCTGATCGTTTATGTCTCATACATTTTACCGTACCGGCTATGATAACAATAAAATTATATTGACCATTGTTTGTTGTGATGTGCTTTGTGTCTTCTGCTGCCAGTCATGTCCAATAGATGGGATTACTGCTGTATACCGAGTATTTGCTTTACGTCGCACGGAAGCATACAGGTACTGTGGCACTGATGAGATAGCAGGGGTCTAGGAGTGGAAAGGAAGCGGCCTTGGCGTTAATTACGGTACAGCCCCGGCATTTGCCTGGAGTAAAAATGGGAGACCACGGAAAACCATTTTCAGGTCTGTTGACCGTGGTTTTCGAACCCACTACCTCCAGAATGCAAACTCACAGCTGCGCGCCACTAACCGCACGGCCAACTCGCTCCGTCGTACCGAGTATAACAGCCTGCCTGAATATTGGCGAGAAGTAGCTGGGGAGTTAGATAACTTTCTTCTTAAGCATGCCATTCCTCTGGTTCATACATTTTCTGATACTGCTGGTACGTAACAAACTGATTCACAGTATTCGAGCTATTAAATCCCTACCCTGAGGCACTGATAGGAATGAACAGTGTGTATACTGTATTTAACGGGACAATGGCAAAGGAGTGTTCACGGCTGTCTGCGGCCTGGTCATGCCAGCACTGGAGCCTTGGACTGTTAGATCGGCATCGTAGTACTGTTCGTTAAAGGTGAGAAAATGTGCGGTTTTTCATTTGAGCGAGTATTTTATATGATAACATTGCTTTTAATGCCTAAATTCCTACTGACGTTTTTATTATGGGCTAAGTTAACTAACTGTAGTTAGGAAAACCACAAAGGAAGTCTTTCTTAGAATCCCGTAGCCAAGCACGGGTACATCAGCTAGTTCATCAATAAACCATACTTTTGTTTTTGACTTCTGTAATAGATTCAGTTTCCTGAATCATAAGATATATAATGTGTTGGGTGGACACATCAAAAGTGTATTGTAAATGGTTGCGTCACTCACCGGTCACTTAATATTAGTTTTAGTCTTCTCTGCTTTGGTGAGGTTTGTGCTGCATTGTGCATTTCTGTGCGGCTACAGACACAAACATATGAGGTTCTCCAGGATATTGAAGAGTCGGGCTCTAATTATCTTCTAAGACACAAAACCCTAATAAGTGTTTTCGGGAATGTGTTCCAAAAACTGTGTTGTTGGGTATCAAGCTCTAAAAACTGGGGGAACTGGATGCTACCATCCGTTTCAGTGATGGAGCAACCAGTGGGGTTGAGGTAACGGAACGACTAGGCATCAGCAGTGTTTGAAGTATATAGAGAGACAGCAAGCACTGGAAGCTGAAATTGATGCCCGACAGTGAGTAAGGATGCCCGACTGGAGAAAACGAATTAAATATAGAAAAATAGGTCCAGTGAAAATTGATCGAGATGGAGATGTGGTTGGAAGGATGAGTTTAACATCTTAAAATGTTTGTTGTTATTCACTGAATTTTTCAAATTTAGGCACAGTTTTCTCTGTAACCGTAACAGCTAGGGAAATTAAACGAAACCCGTACTTAATAGCTGCGTTAAATACTTTCAAGGAGTATAACATTACTTGCACTACATGACACTAACCGCCTCCTATTTTTGAGAGAAATATATATTTTCCCTTCGAGTACTCATTTATATGAGGTACTATAATTATTTTGATACAACTGTAAGTAATGCAATATTGCTGTTATGGTAATATTTTCTTTGTAAATTGTACCTAAAATTGATGCACGAATTTGAATTTTTAAATTTAATTTGTTGCTATTCTTGTGCTTGTTGATGAACTGTATGAGATACTTATGGTACTCAAGGATGTTGTCCCAGACAGTGTTAATATGTGAGCGAAGTTTTATAGCTGTCGGACAAAACATATAGATTCACGTGCAGGCCCCTTGGTGTCTCAATGAGGAGTACTCCACGCTTCCTCATATTTCCGACAAGGCGCCGCACGTTCAATTGAGAAGACGTCCCAATCCTTCCAAAAGGAAATACCCTCCAGGGGCTTGTAGTCCTTAGGGTGGTGGAGATCCCGCTCGAATACGTTGCAAACTTGTTCGATCGGATCAAAGTCAGGACTTCTGGATGGCCATTCGCTTCATTGCACATATTCCTCTTGCAGGATTCACCGAACGACGCTGACACCATGTGCTTTAGTATTATCATGCATGAGTACTGCGTCCTCTCCGAGTTGACTCACGTGAAGGATCACAGGTGCCACTAAGATCTCATCAAGGTACCGTCTCTTGCAAATGAACAAGAGATTGGTTTTCATATCGAGACTTACACAGACCCACATTTTAACAATTCCACCTGCATAAGCAAGGATAGTTTGTACAGCTGTCGGATGAACCCACTCCCTACGTCTTCTCCAGACACTCGGACGAGCATCTGAAAGATACAAGGTGAATTCGCAAGAGCGCATGACGCCGGTGTCCTAGTTTCCAGTGCAGGTGATATCTAGCGAACTGCAGTCTACTGTTACGGTGTCGTCTATCCAACGCAGGCTCTTGAGTGGGTGCACACAATAAAACCTAATCCTTCCTTTTCTTTTCGTAGCCCATGCAATGGTTTCTGGAAGCACTTCCAGTCTTCTCGAAATGATTCCACAGGTACCAAATATTATTCATCCCAACCCCTAACGTTCTGACAACTTACATCTGCGAGTATCCTTCTTAAAGGAATGCACGAGTGGGTTCATTCAAAGACAACTGCTTACCCCTCGCCCACCATGACATTTTAACAGTACACTCTACTTACTCGTACCTTTCAACTGACACTGACATGTTCCGAATGTCCGCCCCTTGCCTCAGTTTTCTCTGTCACACTATACACGTAGTATCCTGTTTGAAAATGGTTGGAACACAACTCCAGGCACGTAAGAGAGAATTAAGGTATTTTCCCATAGTTCAGTGTTACTCTTCTGGAATCCCGCCGGATAAGGCGATGTTTACAATCGCCGACACAATCAATGCCTTCACTATAGACTAGGGGAAATACCTTTGGAATTTTAGAATCCAGTTATCACGACCACAATGTGTTACACTAAGTTATTCTGTAATTTAACTCAATATCAGTGATTGCCTTAACTGGGTAATGTATTGTTAACTGTGAAAATGTGAACGCATCGCTTCACAAATTCTCTGAAAGCCAATACTGTTGGTATTTACTGCCTATTTGAGCGCCAACACTGGGAAATTAATCAACAATTGAATATTCAGTTACGATATTACAACATATTCCATACCAAGAATAGCGATGGTGGTAATTGTATAATAATGATATATAAAATAGAGGCCTATCAATGTCTCATGATTCACCGACAGGTAGTTCCGGAGAGAATAATCGGTCCACTAGAACAGGTGGACAGATTTTCCAAAGCTCTTGTTAGAAAAATTATTTTAATACATAGTATTATTATTATTATCATTATTATTATTATTATTATTATTATTATTATTATTATTATTATTATTATTATTATTATTATTTCCTTATGCCCAACTAAAGAGCACGTGTGAACATCTGGTAAAATGTTTCTTCCCTTCTTTCGAGTATTCTGCGCTCATCTGTTCATCCTCTAAATGTTCTTACAGGAGCCTGTGCAAAACTATGTTTGCTTACTAATCTTCTCAATTTTGTTCTATCTTGAACGATTTCTTCGGTAATATCAGTGTCTTCAAGTTTTAGTTCAAAATATACATTTAAAGATATTGAAACGTGAAGGGTGTTTGGTAAACTGGTAATGCTTACTCTAGGATTTATTAACTAACACTAACCGACAACACACTTAAATCAGTTCGCTCTCTGCTCTCATTATTCAGTCACATTAATTGTTCACACTATCGTTGACATGCTACAAACAGACAGGCACTTAGCTCGGGCACAGGATAGTTGCGCGATACACTCACAGCAGACTTCTCTCACACTGCTCCAGAGACACGACGCTCACGGACACTCACTTCATAGACAGAAGTTGCACCCAACTACTGACTGATCTCCACACAGCACTCCACCCAGTGTATTTAACGTAAGAAACTTCGTAGCTCTTTGTACGGAACAATAAGACAGCAAAGAGATTCCTTAGGATAATTTCTCAGGCATTGTCCAATATCTTGAAGTTTTCTTCTGTCACCACTGTGCGTCACCTTCTTCATTTTTTATCATTAATACTTCTCGTTTCACGATATTTATTAACGAATCTATGAACCGTCCAACGAATTGGAAGTCAAATACGTGGGATTTTCGTTTGAAATAATTTCCTAACACCGGAAGCAAATTTTGAACGGACCTATGAATCTATAAATATAAAAATGGATGTGTGTGGGTGTAAATGACACCTCCTGGTAAACCACCGAGCAATTTCAACCAAACTTGATACGCTTATGACTTACTATCTGTAGACGAGAACTGTGGGGGTGAGCCATCCCTAGTGTAGTCGAGCGGCTCCGGGTGGCGTTGGGTGTGACGTAGGCTGACACGTCACGTCACCCTGTGTGTATATAGGCCTATGTGGAGACACGCAGCAGATCGCTTCATCTGATGATGGGCATGCCGTCCAGCGACATGCCGCACATGGCGGCGTATGGTCAGGTAGAAGTGTGTACCAGCTAGGTGGACATAGTGGTTGTCGTAGCAGTTTCACTCCGGGACATAGTGCAACCTTTTTTATTTATAAGCGGAAGGGTATCGGAGTCCAATCTATTTGTGGACTTATAATTCGGATAGTTTTCCTTTTAGACTGAAAGTTTTTTTTCAGCTAAAGAAGTTCTTATCATGTGGGACTCTTGTATAAGAACACACTTGTTAGTTAATTCCGGCAGAGAGACTCTTATAAGTTACGGTTAAAGTGAATTCTCCACTGGAAGAAGTGTAACGTGATTGTATCACTATTCAATACACGTTTTTATTTGAACTGTATTACTGAGGGGTTGGCGCGATCTTGGGGCTGGATAGGCATAAAAATAATCGAAAATAGTGCCTAATCCATAGTTTTCAGCGTCGCTGAGATGAATAGTGACATTCCAGAATTTTTAATGTCCAGTTTCAAATTATGTATAAACCACAGCTGTTTCGGTCGCTGGGATAAACAGTAATATAGGTACTCTGGATTATTCTTTGTAGTCTAAGTTCAGCCCCCTTATGGGTGGGGGTTGAGGGGTGAGTGAGATATAAATAATCGAAAATAGTGTCAAATCCATAATTCATAGTTTTCGGGGTCGCTGAGATGAATTGTAACACCCCGGATTTTTAAGATCCAAGTTTAGCCCCTTTCCTGGTCGAGGCATAGAGGGGAGTGGGATATAAAAATAATCGAAAATGGAATCCATAAGTTTTGGGGTCGCTGAGACGGATAGTGACACTCCGGACTTTTCAAAATCGAAGTTCAGCCCCCTTTGGATGAGAAAGTATTAAAATTACCAAAATGACCGAGAATGTATGTATTCTCCAGCACATCTGTCAACTAAATTCGATGACTCACTTTCTGTATAAATTTATGTGAACGCAAGACACGCCTAAAACACGAAGGGAAGTGCTTGGATCAACAATCAATAATAGTGTCGAATCTGTAGTTTCAAGTACTACTGAATTTATATGGCCCAAACTTGCTACACTTACGACTTACTATCAGGAGACTAAGATACCCGTAGCACTCTTAGGGTTGGGGGTGAGGTGTTGACATATAACGATAGTCGAAAATAGTGCAGAATCCATAGTTTTCGGGGTGGCTGAGATGAAGTTTGACACATCGGATTTTTTAAAAGTCAAAGTTCAGCCCACTTTGGCATATGGATTGAGAAAGGGTAAAAAGGTAATTGTCCAAAATGACCGAGATAATGAAAGTATGTACATTCCAGCGTAGCTATCAACCAAAATTGATACAATTGTGACTATCTGGAAATTATACTGTTGGGGTAAGAACCAGTAGGGGAGGGGGTGAAATATAACTGAAAACGACCAACATAGTTCACTGACCAAGGTCGTTCTGCGGTAATTCAACGTCTGCGCTTGTGAGAGAAATAATAGTTTGTGTGTGCAAGGGCTTCTAAGAATGGACGCTCGCTTCTCTGAATTTCAAACCTCCCGCTCTGAGGACATCTGCTTTGAATATGAAACTGAAACTTGTTCTGATAGACATAGGTAGGCTAGTGTATTGTTCACAGTTATGAGCGATGTTCGATACATACTAATCCATTCAATTACTCGAGGTTAATTATTGGAGTCGATTAACCTTATTCGATCCGCTGTACAGCGACTGTTTTGGGAAATTGGACAACATTAGTAAGGTAATGAGACATGAACATCATATTCAAGCAAAGCTGTACGAGCACAACTGAGTTTATAGCTTAACTCGGGAGTCACATGCATCATCATCATCAGCTTCCATATCCCCTTGTCTTGTGCCCTTTTCTTTACCGCTCGATGTGCGCCTTTTCATTTCCTAATTTTGTTTAATACCTGGTGTCTCCTCCTTCCTCTTCCTCGTTTCCCTTTCATCATAACTTTGTGCCCTATCCAGTTTACTTTCTTTGCGTAATTACACTTACAGTACTTCTGCTCTTCTTATCAGCACTTTCTCGTTCATTATTCTATCTTACCAGCTCACTCCTTCTATTCTCCTCCACGTAATACTTCTCTTCTTCTCTGTTCTTCCTTCCTCATCGTTCTTGATAGTGCCCCTTATTTGAACATTGATATAGGAATTAAAAAGACTTTCTCGAAAACTTTCTTCTGGAGCGTGGCATTGTTCGGAAGTTAAATACCTTCGACAACTAGCTCAGAACATTATAAGCTTTGAAATGTGGTGTTACAGGATGTGAAGTAGATACAAGGAATCACGAATAAAGAGATATTGAATCGAATTGGTGAGAGGAGGACAATTTGGCGATATATGACCATAACAAGACAGAAAATGATAGACAACAAGACATGCTCACTTAGTCGGCAGGCGTACGGCAAGGTACGAAAATGACAAATACATGGAAGTAGATGTAGAATCTAGTAGTTACGTACAAAAAGTGCTAGCTCAGGATGCGGTGGCATGGAGGGCTGCATCGAACCATGATGACTCAAACAACATAGGGCTATAATCTTCCCCAGATTTTTCTCTAGCGCGCCACAAAACAGGTTTGTCTTCTTGTTAAATTCGGGTTTGGGTATCTGTAGAAGTGTGGAGTATTCAGTTCTAATATTTCCCACGTATTTAAACTTACTATGGATTGTTTTATTTCTTCATCTTGATGCTTTGTCGCGTTTTCCCCCAAATATCGTACATTTTTGTTCTTTCTATAATATGCTCATTGCATACTCTTGGCACTCGTTGTTTAGTTCTGTGACCATCCTGTCTTAGCATTATCAGCTAGTATTGACATATCATGAGCGAACTGAATGCGGTCAATTCTCTTGCCAACTATGTTACCATGTCAATGCTATTATTTTACTTTATTTTATATAATTGTGTAATTTTTCATAAGCTAAATAAATAATAAGTGAGATTAAACCTAAACATGGGGTATTTCCACGCCATCAAGTCAGTAACTAAAATTGAGAAGCATTCAAGTGAAATGTCTAGGCTTTGCTGTCTACGAGGTGTTTCTCCAGTTGTTCACAGTCCTTTACCTTGTAAAATGCGGGCTACACTTTACTGGGACCTATGTTAAGACACAGGAGACAAAATTACTGCGGCCATTTGGGAAGTGAAAATGAAATAGCGTATGGCTTTTAGTGCCGGGAGTGTCACAGGACATGTTCGACTCGACAGGTGCAGGTCTTTGGATTTGACTCCCGTAGGCGACCTGCGCGTCTTGATGAAGATGAAATGATGAAGAAGACACAAGCACACAACCCCAGTGCCAGCGAAATTAACGAATGATAGTTAATATTCTCGAGCCTATCGGGAATTGAACCCGGGACCCCTGTGACCAAAGGCCAGCACGCTAACCATTTACCCATGGAGTCGGACCCTATTTGGAGATTCTAACGAGGGGAATATTCAGTTAAGTGGAAATTTAGTAGCTAGCAGTTGAATGTATCACACAACATGCTGCCGGTGGTGGAGAATAACAATTGAGCCAGTGACAAACAGCAGCAACGGATACCGTAAACAGAGTTTGTAACGTGAAGCACAAAGACTGAGCTAGCCTTTGAGTGGTTTCCCTTTCGTCTCGCGAAACAGTGTGTAGGCTCCTTCATCGCCTTCCTTTGCGACGGTAATTGCCACACATTCCGAGGATGTCAACGTTCATCAACTCTGTCAGCTACCAGCGAGCATGTCGCATGTATGATCTGTACCCGTGTGATTTGGAGGAATGCAGCTACAAAATTTCTGGATATCATTAAATTATTCCATTCCTATTAAAACCACATGGGCCCTAAGTGCTTGCGCAGGCTAAAAATGCTTCAAGTTATAGAAAATTCTTGGTTTACACTCCAGCTCTAAAATAAACTGACAAATAAACTCAAAGATACACAGAAATCTATTACAGAATTTCACAAGAGCTTACATGCTCTACAATTTCTACCAAGGAGACTGCGCTCCCAAACTCTTACGGTCTACTCAAGGCAACTTCACAGAATACCCTTCAATTTATGGCCTCTCCAGACACAACCTACAATTTACAATTTAGATTACACAGGGGTATCTAGTACCCATCCTACTGAGCCTTCGTGAAAAAGGAGAACAGGTTGAATTACTGGCCCTAACTCAAAAATGTATGGAGACGTACACTTGCGCTCCTTGGAAACCAAGTTTTAAAGCCCTACTTTGGCTCACGGCCAGATGATAAAGAGGCAAATCCCAAACTACTGAGGTGGCTAGAAGGACAAGTTAATTAATGATTTACAGGATGAAAACACTTACTAGTCACCTCAACATAAATTGAAGGGGAATGAGATTTAGAGTTTAAGTCTTTATGGAATTTTACATGAGAAAGAAGAATGTTTACATTTTAGAAAACAGACGGTTACATAGTTAAAGATTAGCACCTTCCCCTCAGGTCAGTTCGCGGAGATAGCTACAGAGATAGAAGACTAGTCGCCATTACCTGGGCTGATGTTCTGCCTGCCGAAGAATGAGGAACTACGTCACCTCACTCAACACGCACACTCAGTAATTCGACGATCTATTAGCCAAGTTAACATGAAAAAGCCGCAGCTTTTATACCCAAGGTGAAGTTTCGAGAAGGCTCTGAACTAAATCCGGACACACCCTCTCATTTTATTGAATAATCAAAAGGTTACAAGAAGCCTATGATCGGCTGAATAATAAATACAGAAAATGTATGATTTGTAAAAAGCCAACGCTGGGGGGATGAGAGGGAAGTGTTGCAAACCTTGAAGTATCAAAATAATGGAAGTTAATTCAATTGAGAAAACCTTTAAACACCATAACGTCTTTAAATCTCTAATTATACCACTTTGTATCAGAGTGCATGACCTCAGATAAGTGCGAACTCGTAGTGATACACCAAAACAAAAAAGAAATCCAGTCAGTTTAGGCAACTTTAAAATAACATATTCCTCTGTTATTTAGTAGTGACATCTTCTGATCAATGTTCCAACTTCATGCACTAGCAGTTTCAAGATTTGTTTGATAGATAGCGTGCCTTAAAGCGCGGGGTTGAGGTGTACCTCCCGGTACAGTATCCTCTAAAACACTGTGTCATCCACAAATTTCACGAACAGCTAACACATCTTCAACAACTGTTCTACAGTGAAATGTCGTATGGCTTTTAGTGCTGGGAGTATCCGAGGACATGTTCGGCTGGACAGGTTTAGGTCTTTCGATTCGACGGGTGTAGGGGACCTGCAGGTCGTGATGAGAATGAAATGATGATGCAGACGACACATACACCCAGCTCAATGATGGTTAAATTTTCCCACGCTACCGGGAATCGAACCCGAGGACCCTGTGACCAAAGGCCAGCAGGGTAACCTTTTAGCCATGGAGCCGTACTGTTGAACAGTGGGTGGATACATCGAAGTACCAAATATTAAAACATAATCCGTACATTTGGGAACGGTGGGAACCATTATTATTTGGACTTTTTGTCTATTGTATTGCCTAGTATAAAATTTAATGCCTTTATTTAGTTATGGATATTTTTCTGTTATTTACATGTGACTATTGATCACTGGAAATATGACCCCAATTTACAATGAAGGGAACTGTTTCATTTTAATTTAATAAGAAAGTAGATGAATATTTTTATTTGCTTATTAGAATAAGTAACGAAGGCAGAAGTAAGGAGGATATAAAATTCAGACTAGAAAATAAATTTGCTCACTTTGAACATTGATATAGGAATTAGAAAGATGTTTTTGAAGACTTTCGTCTGAAGCGTGGAATTATATGGAAGTGATTCATGGACGATAACTAGCTCAGGTCGGAAGATAAATAAGCTTTTGAAATGTGGTGTTACAGAAGAATGCTGAAGGTGAGATGGTAGAACGAATCACGAATGAAGAGATTCTGATTCGAACTGGTGAGAGAAAAAGGATTTGGTAAAATTTGATGAGAAGAGGAGATAGAATGACAGGAAGTGTAGGCAGTAAGAACGACAAGGATGTTACCGTAGACGTAGCAGTTACGCAGAAATGAAAAGGATGGCATGGCAAGCTGCATCGACTGATGACGCAAACAATAACAGAGATAAAAGTAATGCTACACAAGAGCTCAGTGCGGGAGTGTTGGTTGGTATTATTAGAGGAAGTACAGCTGTCTGTCACTTCAAAGAATGAAGATATCGGCTAAAGTAGGACAAAGGCCACGAGTGGCCTGAAAATGAAAGACTCGCAAAATTAATACCCTTGCGGTTGTGAAATAACCAGAATTCACCAAGGAAGGCTGGGTACGAAATATAAAAGCGAGGGTCTGCACAAGTAAATGGAATAAATGCCAGATTCAACTACGGGAACCGTAGTCGGCAAGCAACAGAGCGTATTACGACAGGCTGGGGATACCAGCCCCACTCCAAAAGCCCTTGGCCCTCTCTTATGCTCAAGCACTGCAGTGTACATTATTGGGAGCAGAGTTTTAGTACATAATATTATATAGTTAATAATATCCTACATAAAATTACATTACACTTTTGTAAGTCACATTCATTGGATCATCCAGTCATACAACTTAGTCAGCTGCATTCAGCAGGTAGTCTCGGAGGTGGAATTTCTGACACTGACAGGCAGAGAATTCCGAAGTTTAGAACCCGTCACAACAAAATAATTGTTATATATGAAGTATCGGTAACAGAAATTAAAAAGGAGCAACTAGAGCGGGTAGTATTGCTGTGAAAGGTGGACAGATACTTAAGATGGGAGGAAATGTACAGTCGTCTGCCTTCAGAGAGCAGTCGGTGTATCTGTACCAGTATGTGATACGTTCGTCGTTTATCAGATTTCAGCCATGAAATAGCCATGAAGATATGTGTATCATAACTCAGTCTGTATATAAATCACTTCAGCGCTCACTGAAGTTTCGAAGTTTGCTCTTTTGTTGCGCCTACAAGAATGTCGTCACAGTAGTCAAGGACAGGAAGCACCTGTGTTTGTATTACAAGGAAAAATATTGCTGTTTCTGTTAACTGGATGAAGTATCGAAAATGTATTTTTAGAAACACTTTTCATATATTCAGTCCAATTTAAAGTGCCGTTCATTGTCACTCCAAGATTTCTCACAATTTGGCTGAATGGAATAACTCTGCCGTCCAGTATAATTTGAAGAATCGTAGTGTGCTCAACATTTTTTGAGAGCCAATAATGATTGTTTTTGTCTTGGAGGGAATATTTCAAGGAATAAGCATTAAGTACCTGAAGGTCATCATTGATGCCTGTTATGGCTGAATGAAAATCAGAGCTATTACAGAGACAATATATTTGTAAGTTGTCCGCATGAAGATACTAGCTGCAATACTTTAAATTAGTTGAAATGTAGTTTATGTACAAAATAAAGAGCAAAGGGCCTAAAGCACTTCCCCGCGGAGTGCCAGCCTCCCCGGTTAGCCAGTGAGAGGTTTTATCAAGGGTAATACTAAGTTGTGCGCGATTTTTGAGGTACGATTAAAGGGAATTAATAGTTCATTGATCGAAGTAGTAAGATTCCATCTTGTTTAATAGAGCCTGGACGTTTATAGTGTCGAGTACGCCACTGACATCGAGAAGAGTAAGTATTGTCACCAGTCTTTGGTCCACTGCGTGTCGAATGTCCTCAGTCACTTTGAGCAGAGCTGCTGTTGTGCTGTGTCCCGTCTTGAAGGCAGATTGCGATGGCTGTAGGGTGTGTAAGTATTCTAAAACCTGGTCATCAACCAGACGCTCCAGTTCTTTGAAAATCGCAGGTAAATTGAGAAATTAATCTGTAGCCGGATGTTTGGGAGGGGTCGGGTTCCTTATGCACTGGGATAACATTGGCTAGTTTCCATAGTGAAGGAAAGGTTCCGTTTTTAAAACAGTAGTTAAACATGTTGGTATTAATTGGTAAAATAGCACCAATAATGTTGCGTAAAAATGTATAGGGATATCGTCCACTCCTCTGGTTTTGATTCGATAGAATATAATACTTTTTTCACTTTAATAGTAGTAACGACGTGAAATATATAATACATTATGTGGTATTCATTTAATGTATCGATTGGTATGTCTGGCACATGAGATTGTTGCTGAGGTTTCCCTATGCCTAAGGAAGGAAGCATGTTCCAAGCACTGCTAGAATTCGTATTTGCAGTCATGTTTAGCAAATAAGGACATTTACGGTTTCTAACGAGCTGTTTAACTCGATTTCTAAGGACCTGGTAATTTTAGAAGTGACTTTGGTCACGAGTTCGTTAAAAGTTTGGATGAAGCGCATTGCGGTGGGCTATCGTGTTTTTCATGTCATTATTTAGCCAAAGACAAGATGGGCTAGTACATTTTAGGGGCGTGTTTATCGTACAGAGTGATTACGAGGGAGCTTACGTTAACCGGTTCTATTATTTTTGTGCTCAATTTCGTCAAATGACTACTTTTATTATTTTGCTGCCAGTTTCATAAATTTACCTTCCTATTTTATTACAAACAAATATGTGAACTTCCGGGCTGTACTCTAGTGAAAACACCATGCTCAACTTCAGATTGTGATGGACTACAGTCGTAATCCAATGTTGAGATTTTTGTTTGTTGCTTGTTTAGCTTCACGCTAACTCATCGAAGGTTTTCTGCGATGATATGATGGGAGAGGGGGGGGGTAGCAGCAGTGGCCTTAATTGAAATACAGCCTCAGCCTTTGCCTGGAAGGAAATGGGAAACCACGGAATACCATTTTTAGGGCTGCGGACGGTGGGATTATTTCAACCCACTACTCTTGGATTCATGCTCACAGCTGCTGAATCCTAACCGCACGGCCACCTCGTTCTGTTAGAGAATACTTCACGAGTTATGTAAAAAACTCAAGAAATAAACAAATATCAATACCAGGTGGCCTGCCAGCGCCTTTCTTTCTACTTGTGTGTGTTTTTCAGGCATTAACGACTAAAGGGATGCCTGATATCCGATTTCACAGGAGTATTACAGCCCGCAGTCAGGTTACGTCAAAATGAAGAGAGAACCAAACAGCACGGGCGCTAGATGCGCTTCTCGTCTAATGCGCCCCTTTGTATTCGTAAGTCTTGTTTTCGAATGCGTGATAATAGGCTGGTACTTGATAGAGTAGCTGTCAACATATCCACACTCTCCGGTGTGTTCAGCAACGACGAATGCATGTTCACAATTTTAAACTATGAAGAATCTAGTCGGAACCGCCTTGAAATACGCCATCTTCAATATAAACTTGCAACAACTTGTGCAAGAAGTTTGGACTTCTTCTCACAGATGTCTCTACCGAAAGAACGTACGTTATGCCCTCTAGTATGAAGTAGAACTATTATAATTATAAAGTAATTTGTTATTTTAAGGTTTCCTAAACTGAGTTGATTTTTTTTGTTTTTGTGTGTGTGTGTGTGTGTGTATCACAGTTGTCAACACTTCGATCTCTTTCCGTCAACTTCAAAATTTACCAATTAGAATTTTTTATGTGTACCTTTTTCACTAATAATCGTTTTCTATATTTTTTTGATTACCCAATAAAAATTGGGGGTGTGTCGGGCCTTATCCCAGATTTATCTAGAACCTTCCTCACGGGTATAAAAGCTGGTAGCTTTTCGAGCCGTCTTCTCGATCGTCGAGTTCATTTAGTGTGTGCTAATAGTGGAGGTGGGGGTGTCTCGCCCTTCATCAAGCAGTCCAGCTCATTTAGGTGATGGCAGCAAGCTAGCTCGAGGGGAAGGTTTCCAGTCTTCAATAATGTAAATTTCATCTTCAAATGTAAATTTTTAAAACTAGCCTAAAAACTTAGCTTAAATTCGGGAATAGAGGGTGTGACACCCTCTCCAGCTCCCCATCAACTTGACTGTGTTTTGTAACCGTTTTCTGTCTGTATCTTAAATCTTCTCCATCTAGTCACCTCAGTAGCATAGGATTAGCCTCTGCAACGTCGTGCAGTGCGCCCAACAAGGGTTTTAAACTTCTAAGTGTCAGTTTCAAGGAGTGCAAGTGTCTGCCTCCGCAGCATTTGGTTTATGGCCCAGTAACTTTAACCTGTGTTATTTTTTCTTCCCACAAAGGCCCGGTAGAATGAGTATTCGATAGCCCTGTAAGAGTAATTTATGTTAAGTGGTTAAATTGTTCAAGGTTTAAGAGAGTGAATTATTTTTGAATTGTAAAATGTAGGCAGCGCCTCGAGAGGCCTGGAAAGCATAAATTTTAGTGAGCAAATATGCTCTGCTTGTTGAAGGTTGCCGTGATATTACATCACCATAATCGAAGATGGGTAGAGTTAAACTATGAACAAGTAACTTCCTCGTATTTAGTGGAAGGAGGTCCCATAAACTTTTAAGGTAGTGCAAAGAAAAGAATACTCAGCAAATGTTTGTAGTGTGTTCTGATCATTTTAAGTATTTATACAAAACGATGCCAAGGTTCTTTACAGTTTCGTTTATTTTTATTGGCGGTGCGTGGAATTACCACTTTCCAGTTTGGTATGATCATTTTGTGATTCTTTTATGATTGCTTGCTATTCGAATGGACTGCATTCATGTATTTATTTATTTATTTATTTATTCATTTATTTATTTATTTATTTATTTATTTATTTATTTATTTATCCTCCAGTATTGGTTTTCCTCTCGGACGCAGCGAGGGATCCCACCTCTACCGTCTCAATGGCAGTGTCCTGGAGCGTGAGAATTTGGGTCGCGGATACAAATGGAGAAGCGGCCGTGACCTTAAGTTAGGTTCCAGGCCGGCATTTGACTGGAGAAGTGGGAAACCACAGGAAACAACCTCGAGGATGGGTGAGGGGGAATCAAACCCCCCTTTACTCGTTTGACATCCCGAGGCTGAGTGGACCCCGTTTCAGCCCACGTACAAATTTTCAAATTTCGTAGGAGAGCTGGTAATAGAACCCAGCTAACCACACTCACCACTAAACCACTGGGGTGGACAGTGAATTTAACAGAATTACTTTAGTCCAGTCTTTTACGTTTTCCAGGTCATGGTTTAGATTGTTAATGTTTAGCTGGATGTCCTTCAAATTTGCATGTATAGTTGTATGTCGCCTGCGTAGAAGTTCTACTCAGAAGTATTTCCTTGAGGGCCGTGATTAGCTAGATGCCATTATCCCATTAGAAAGACTGAGGTTCGCATCCCGGAAAATCGAGGATTGAGCTTTTAATTTCAGAACTCACATGGCATCCAGAAGGGCATCCTGCATTGAAACAGAAATGGCGTATGGCTTTTAGAGCAGGGATTGTCCGAGAACAAGTTCAGCTCGCCAGGTGCAGGTCTTTTGACTTCACACCTGTAGGCGACCTGCGCGTGGTAATGTGGATGAAATTATGATGAAGACGACACATAAACCCAGCGCCTGTGCCAGCGATATTAACGAACGATGGTTAAAATTCTCGACCCTATCGGGGATCGAACCCGAGACCCCTGTGACCAAAGGTCAAAATGATAACCATTAAGTCATGGAGCCGGGCATGCGGTATTAAGCCTGTTATACGCGATCAAGCATTTTTGATATTCAAGACTTCACAGTACTTCACAAGTTTACTTTTCAAATCGCTTGCAATACTTGAGAATTCTTCAAGAGCCCTGAAAGTGAATTACGAAATGTTATAATCGATCAAAGAATTGCCAAGTCTTTGACAGAATTGACTAACGTAATTCGAGTATTAACGGTGGCGTGTTTCATGACCAAGTGGGTTCCGTGGAGTAGCACAAGGGAATGAATACAATGGCAGCGTACGAGGAGACTGCACGAGAAGAAGTAGACTTACCGTATGGTAAGTAGGCACCTTCACTCCTTCTTCTTCCGCTTCATCTTCTTATTAATATCGAATTCGTAATATATTTCCATGCAATGAGATGTCAGTTTCCGTTTCATGCTAGTTCATGTGAGTAAATGCATGTAAGACCACTTCTGCAAATGATGTTACGACCTAAATATGAGGGCGGTTTTTTTCAAACTACGATGGGCTATAAAATAAAGATACACTGACATATCAAAATAATTTGATCACTAAAAGTTCAGTAGTTTCATACTTATTTTTCCACATAATCGCCCAAAATGATCTAGGCATTTGTCGTATCGTGGCACCAACTCCCCAATGCCCTCTGACAAGAAGTCTACCGCGAGTGAGGTAATGTGCGATTGGACATCCTCCTGAAGTTCTTCGTTCGTGCGCTACAGGTGGAGGTTTCTGCAGCAATCCCAGACATTTCAAGATATTCTCTGTATACAACTGTGACTCAACACTAAAGATCATGGAAACTTTGTTCACGTTGGTTCCCATCAACCACACAACTGAGCGAATGTTTCTCATGCGTTACGGTAGTGAGGGGAAGAATTATTGAAGTCTATCGTTACCGGCGATGAAACTTGACACTCCAGAAACCAAAGAACAGTCTAAGCAGTGGATACATCCTTCTCATTCAAACAATTAGGAACAAGAAAACAATCGCTGCCGTTTTTTGTGACCATACAGGTACCTTGCTGGTGGACTTTATTGAGCAGGAGGATGTACCTCAGTCGCGGTAGACTTCTTGTCAGAGGGCATCGGAGAGTTGATCTCACTATACGACAAATGCCTAAATCATTTTGGCGATTATGAGGAATAGTAAGCATGAAACTACTCATTTTTAGTGATGCAATCATTTTGTTACGCCAATGTGCCCATTGGAGGTTGAAAAACAAATTCTTCGTACAGTGCAAAAATTATTGTATATTGAAGATAAGCATATTGAACTTTTCCCCAAGTAAATTACGCTTTATTGCGCGCCTCTCTTCTTTTTAAGAATATTTTCCACTGACGGTCAAAGAACCACAACGATTGCTTCCTTTTCCTATATTTTAAAACAAAACGCTATCAAACCTTGCCAGATCTTGTGAAACACTCAGCAATGCTGAACAAACTTTCGAAAAGATTTGACAGTTTTTCTTGTGAAGTATAGAACTGAAGGAAAAACTGATGGTGTACAACTCCCAGCCAAAACCAGAATGAGTCTATAGTGACTGGGATAAGCTGAAGAAAGTCACTTGATCACGTTTAACGGCCAAATGTCGTACCTGACACGAAGGAATGTGTTCCATCTTGCGCGCCTCTGTGGTACTATGAGGGGTTTCAAACATCCACTCGTTAAGTCTGAAGAGATAAGCAGTCGTGACCCGGCTGAGAATCTAACTCGGTTACTTCTGGACAGAAAGCCGCCACGGTGACTAGAACTAAGGATCTGTCAAATGGAAATATTCCTCACATGTTCTCTACTTTCCCTGCGAGTGCCTCACGGCTCAGCTGGAGCTTATCTCTAAAGCGCGGATTTTTAAAACTCTAATACGTTATAATGCCCAAGTAGCGTCGAGCCTGATCTTCACTTATGTAGGTGATTTGAATAAATGTTAGAGGTCCTAATAGCCCGTACCCCTAATATTTATGCAAATCTCACTGCTCACCTATTAGTGCACAGCGCCATTTAATGAATATAATAAATTTAAACAATAAGTTAGCTTTACTCTCTGCATTTGCATGCGTTCCACATACAAACGTATTCACAATCTTCCATTCTAAAAGTGTACGGTCGTGTGGTTATTCTGCTGAATGTTACTGAGAGTCTAAGCACATCGAAGATTCGGAGCAATACTGTCCTAATTAGAGTAGTATTTTTCAAATCGGCAAATATTCCGTATCTGTTGATCATCACAAACACCACTATTCACCACTGGTATGTACGGAACAACACATTGTTATGTTCCATTTGTTTATCTCTTATTCTCATCCTCTGTAGTTTATTGCTCTGTTCGTATCCCATGTTTGTACGTTAACGATTTTGCTCTTAATTATTTCTGGAGAGATAAGATGAAGTTAACTGGAAGCTCACCTATAAATTGTGAGTAAAGTGTATATCGAAATTTCATTGGCTGAATTGACCACATATCTCTCATGCACAAGGTGCTCCAATAACAGGGCTTTTCGTATAAAGCCTGACCGTTCGCGTGCGGCTGAGCCAAGGCCTACTGACTACTCGCACACTCGCGGCCCACTTCGCTGTCAGGCTCGCTCCCTATCCTTCACTTAACACTTAGTCCGCGTTCCTTTGCCAAGATAACAAGACAGTTGAATTTATTTATTCTTAGCTGATGTACCCGCACTTCGTTAAGGAATTCAACATTGTATACAGAATTCTAGGTTTGGTAGTGTACACGTTGTGAGCAAGATTGCATACCTCTTAACGTTACTCCGGAAATGCGACGGGGAGTTCACCAAACGCATTTTCTCGTGTGGTGACTGGGTTAGGGAATTTTTATTGTAATGGTAGGCCCGCTTGCCTACCATCAGTCACAATCAGGTTGGGGAGTTTTCACTGTTTACATCCTCGGAAAGACTGCCTTAGTTGTTTTCCCAACTGAAATGATGATAGGTCATTACAATGACATCAGTGGGAATGGCACGATTAAAAGCAATGCTTTCATGTGAAATACTTGATCAAATGAAAAACATCCATTTTCCATCTTTTAATGAAAAGTACTACGCTGCCGATCTAACAGTCCAAATTTCCAGAGCTGGAATGACTAAGCCACAGACAGCTGTGATCCGTGAACACTCTTCGTCTTGTTTTGGTGGAGGGTGGGGGTGTTGGTGTAGAACAGTGGAGAGTCTCAGTGCAAAAAACTATGCCCTTTTACTGATCTCTCTCCTAGGAATTACCAATGAGTCCGAAAATCTCAATTCACTACACTGGCGGCGGAAATATCTATCTGACTTGGAGGCAAATTTTTCTCCACGCCTGAAGAGAAACTCCTTCACTGATAATTTGGAATTAAGTGAATGTATAATGTAACAAAAGTGAACATAAAGAAGATTTTCTTAAGAAACAACTCTTTTCAGGGTTGAATTTTGAGTTATTTGGTAAATTTGGTGCTATAATTTGGAATAATAATTTGGAATATGCCTAAATGTAATTTATACCAGGTCATAATACTACTGGACGTAGAGCTAACCACTCTACCCCATTAATTACCGAGGTTACGGATAGTGGAAGCCTTTACCTTCCACCCCTCCAAGAGCCGTCATGGCCTGTACGTACTGTAGGTGACTGATACTACTACTACTACTACTAAGTGAGCTTCTGCCTTCGGCGTAAGTGTGCACACCGCTCATTCAAAACAGCGTGTCAGCTGGAATACTATGATGAACCGGTGTGTGTTATGTACGAGTGGCATGAGGATATGTGTGAACCAGTGGAATGGCATGGTAAAGAAGAAAGTTTTCTAACTCTGCAGTTATGTCCTCCCAATATTTACACAGGCGGGTATACTCGGTACGCAGCAGTGATCCCATCTATCAGTTGAGTGGTAGAATAAGAGACAAGGAACATCACAACTAACAACTGTCAATGTAATTTTATTGTTGATCAATGTTATGCGCTTTCGATATTGAAGGCCTGCATATTTAGTTTTCTTGACTCTGAAATACCACTCTTATCATAGTCCGTACGGTAAAACTGAATAAAATATAAGTGATCCAAAATTGTATTCTCTATAACGTTTGTTATGCAGTGCTTTTCGATGGGGCCGATAACATAGGTACTTTTAATTTTAGACGCCTTCCCCTAAACTACAATTTCCTCCAGGGTGAATAAAATTATTTGAAACTTAGACGGCAGTTTCTTATATCCAGACAGGGAACAATTAGGCATGAGGTTTGTCAAAGGGGTTTCGAGTTATTATGGAGCGGTATGCGAAATGATGGTATATTTTTCTTTAATAACATTTACTCTTTTCATTGAACTCGAAAGGTTGATTCCGTATCATCCTCTTGATAATGATTTCTATACTTAAAATGGCTAGCTTTATTTGAAGTTATCGAAAGTAAAGTATTTATCATGCACATAGGCTTGTCAAAATGATGAACTTTTCTCCAAGTCTTTAGGATTATTCTTAAATGAAAATAAATTATATCTTAAGGTAACGAATTCTTCTGATAATGTCTCCCTTGAAATAACCACATTTAGTGAACGGATTTAAATAAATAAAATATATTTCACTTGTAACATGAATTCTGTTTTTCAGTTTATAACACTCGAGAGGCAAATCCATGCTGATAGTTCACCTAAATTTAACTCTGAGATTCGCAAAATTGTGAAAGTAGAAAATAAAGTTAGTCTTGTAAAGTTAAATCTTGGCCTTTAAACAATTGCGTCAGACCCAAATGATTCTAGCTCAAGTTTATAGTGTTGGTCGAACTACCCACTCCAAAATTTTCATTTTACTATTCCACAAAATAAAAGTTATTCTAGTGGAACTAAAATGTTTTTAAAGCACTTATATCACCTGTATTACTGGAACACTGGACCGGATTGGAGAACATGTATTTCAGCGAACCACACGTTCAGTTACCTGTAGTCGGATGTCGTGATGTCCACCATCGTACCACTCGTCGAACCACGATTCAATGTCCCACGTCGAACCACAATTCGATGTCCCACGTCGAACCACGATCCGATGACCCTTGTTGACAGGTGTAGTTAATTGCAATAGGCACTCGTCAGGATTTATCGTATTCAAAATATACTTGTAGAACACAAAAAAGTCCAACTGACTATTTTAATTTGGCACATTATTTGGTAAAGTGCACACTAGTGGGATATTTCATCACTGGTAGCATATTTCGAGATTCTTGTACTAGAAATCATTTCTCCGTAATGCGCCTACGTCTATCGTCCTTAATCAATATCATTCAGATATCACAGTCTGTTTATAGCACAGTTCAATTGTCCGTAAATCATCTCACTCAAAAATACAGTTTATTGAAAGAATAGTTCATTAGGAATAATTATGAGTGTCCTTACTTGGGAACGAAATTAAATTAAAAAATATTGTCACTAGGAACAGAGTTTGTTAACGAAATTGTATTTCACAAATGTCGTTGCAAAAATCAAATTGCACTTCACATAATTTTACAAGTGTCTGCACGCAATGATAGCGTCTGCCTATCAAGAATGATTGTAAGTCTCGTAATATTTAGAAGTATTAACACACTTCAATAAAGTCCATTCATGACTAGAACGGTCTCTAAATTCCAGAGTTTGAATGTGGAAGAAAGAAGGAATGTAACTCAATGTCTCACAATCGCCACGAATGTATCACCATTCCACAGTCTTCAAATGTACACGTTAAAGTAAGATTGTCACAGTCTATTTTAGAGGGCTAGGTAGTCTGTAATTTTCTAAGAAGTGGTCTTAATTCACTCGTGAAAAAAGCTTCAAGTAATTTCTTGTCACTGGCGTATTAAACTGTGGTTAGAGACACGAAGTTGATAATTACCACCATCATAAGTCACTGTGTTATTAAAACGTTTCCAAGTGTCGCAGCACTCACTGAATTTTAAGTCCATATTCAATCGAAAAATTTCTAAGTGCCGTATCACTCACTGCAGTCACGCAAGTCTGTTTCGAAGATCCTTTGCGTACCGTACTAAGTTCGAGTGCCGAGTATAAATTCATTCTCACCAGCCTGCATACGCTACAGCTGTGAGTGCTGAACTTGAACTACTTCTGACCCTGTCAATGCGCCTTGTGAAAAATTGCATTTCTATCTCATTGATTATCTTCCAATTCCATGGGTCGATTTTCAACAAATTTACAGGGGTTTATGTTTAAGCTATGGGCTACAAGATGATGTAGTTTTTAAATTGATATTCCAACGGCTTTATATTTTAGAAAATGTTCTGGCAATTTCTAAATCGCGACGCCTTGTTCACGTGCTATTAAGTCATCTGTGACGTGGAACAGGTGATTAATTCTTGGCCTGCCGTGCAGTTGAGAACCTAAACTCCAGCCGTCCCGTTACAAATATCGGACTTTACAGTTTATGTTCCAGGTGACCAATGGTTCTGGTACAATACCGATTTTCATTAAATCCTGTTAAACCATTTTCTCGTGGCTCGGCGTTGATATTGACTTGGCAATAAAACTACAAATGCATGAATTTCTCTGTTAACATAGCCGGTACGGTAAAAATGTATAAGATATAAATGATCGGAAATTTAATGCAATATAACTTTAGTTATGTAGTATTTATCGATAGGACCACTAATAATATAAATACTTGAGTATTATATGTTAGGCTATTCCCTTAACTACCATTTCACTCAGTGTGAATAAAATGATTTATAGCCTGGATTTTAGTGGCTCATCCCCCGACTTCACATACCGATTTTCATTAAATTCTCTTCAGCCGTTTTCTCGTGATGCATGTACTTACAGATAGACAGATAGACAGACAGACAGAAATCACAGAAAATTAAAAATTGCATTTCCTTGTTACTGCGGACAATATGCCCGATACAGAAATACCATCTTTTCAAATTCTTGTACTCAGAACATCTGCAGGATTTTGTTCGATGGAGACCAGAATAATATTTGTCATTTTGCAACCAAAATTTAAGAATCAGCATATTAACAGTTTGACATATCTTAAAATCAATTAAATCTCACTAATACATTAAAGTATGAGTGGTGCGGCCCCGCAGTGTAGGGAAAAACGCGTCCGCCTGTCACCCGGCGGCCTCGGGTTCGATTTCCAGTCGGGTCAGGGGTTTATAATTGTAATGATTAATATCCCTAGCCTTCCGACTGTGTGTTGGTGACATCCTTTGTCTTCCTTTCCTCACACACAACATTCCACACTACTGCCATTCCAACTTCATGCAGGTTAATGCAATATGGTGCCAGTAGGGGCAAACGATCCACATGGGTTGACGCCCCGAACAAATAGCATTTTATGTCAATTTCATAAATTACCTTGGATGTATTCTTGTAACTAACGTGGAAAATATTACTAAATATTGAAAATATTTCTTGATAAATAATCATAATTGACTTTCGGGGACAGGGATGTCACTCATTGTTTAGTCTGACTTCCTTATTATTGAACCCGGAGGAAATATAATTACTTACGGATAATAACAGTATGATTTGTTTACTGCAATTCACTCATGATGTATGCCAGGTCGTGTTCTCTAAGATGCAATTCAGACTGAGCAACTGCGATTGTGGAGATACTTTCAGGTGTGTTGTCGACATAATGCGAATCACTGGCTAAATTATCTAAATATTCGATCTTTTTCGTGTCGTTCAGTCTTGAACTGAGGCGCTGAATTTGAGAAATACAGCGAACACACAAAATATAAATGAAAGAGAACAAAAACTCTAAACTAATTATAACATCCAACATCTGTTGCCATGTAGTGGTCACACAAGTGAGCGAAGCACCTAAATATGAGAGAGCCGATGTATCAGTAATATGTGCTGAGAGCAACGGCGTTACAAATCTGCTCTTCGTGTTCTTGCAGGTTCCCCAGGCAGTTGCCTCCTTCCTGAACTTCAATTCATGACGTAGAGAATACCTCTGATATTACTGGTTCAGTAGTGAACCAGAAACACAAGCGGAGACGTGTAGTTTTAAGGGAAGGAAAATTATACGAGACTGGCGCAAAATTTCCAAGTTCGCCATGAAAGTCAGTGCCGAAATTAGCACAGCGAGTTTGGGTTTCTGCACATACAGAAAATATTATTAAAACTCAAGCCTTACAAATGCGCACGTGTTCATAACATAAAAGCAGGTGATCTGGCCGCACGAGTGGTTCCTACCATCAGTGAGTGGACGTTCAATCGACCATTAGTTGCTATGGACGGGGCGTGGCATACCAGCACTCTGAACACACGGTACTGGTATTCTCAACCTCCACATGGTTTAGAAGAAATTGCTCTTTTTTTTTATAAGATATTCTGAGTTTCGTGTGCGATTTGCACAACACGCATAATAGATGCGAAATTTTACGAAGATACAGCTAATGGAAATCGGTACGAAATTGCCATTCCCACCCCAGTTTTCAATTAGCAAATGGATGAAAACATAATATTCTTGGTTTCAACGATATTCCACAACTGTTCAAACAGAAGAGCAGTTTACGCGTATAATCATGGAAATGTTTGAAGATTAGGGCTGGTTTCTGGCCCTCCCACTTCCCAGTCGGTGATTTGTTTTGTTTGGACTACCCTGAAGTTCGAAGTGAACCGAAAAAGTCCAAGGTTATTGGAGGAACTTGGGAAATACATACGAACTCTGGTACTGTGGCCGAGCTAAAACGTTTCAGCCCGGTACAATGCCTGTTTAGCTGACATTTCCAGCGTTCGCTACGAAGTAGTTCAGTTTCTTATACTGTGCAGATAATCAGATGAGAAGACAGAGTGCATGCGAGTGTGAGGGGACTCAGTCAGGCGCGCGCGGGCAGTCAGAGATCTTAACTGTTGCAGGTGATGCTGTGTCCAGATTATCAAGCTGCATTGCCTCTCTTGGTCATCTCATTAGTTTATATTTATATAAAAGTGCATTGCAAGAGGCAGTAATCCCTCAGAATAGTATAAAGACAGAATTAAGTAGAAAGTACCTCATAGGCTG
Organism: Anabrus simplex; assembly: GCF_040414725.1. Classification (NCBI taxonomy): domain Eukaryota; kingdom Metazoa; phylum Arthropoda; class Insecta; order Orthoptera; family Tettigoniidae; genus Anabrus; species Anabrus simplex. Next base: position 160,242,923 of record NC_090269.1, on the reverse strand, counting down.
TATAGCTCATGTACTCAAATGTCTCTCGTGCAATTGGAAATTATAGACAGGCTGACATTGTTTTATTTATTCATTTTATATTTTCGATTGCATATTTTTAAATATTATCGGAATAGTGTACGGTGCATGATGCATATCGTGTAGTCACTCAAAGCAATGATCGCTTGGTTTTGCACGTTGCTCGCATTTAATGTTAACTTTCATTATTATAAACATGAAACCTTCCACACAGATACAAATCCTTAAAACGATCTTTATATATCCCAGGTGAATCACAATATTGTTTTATACAATCCGCAGTTATTATACGTCCTGAAAACATCTATCTTTCCGGTACCCATAGAAAACACCATAAAACGGATATCACAGACCATGTTAGCGCATAATATTATTAAAGAATATAAACCACGAGGTCGCTCTCTAAATGACCTGAGATCTAAACGCAACGTATCTGGAACACTAAGTGGACAATGCAGCCGGGTTAAAACTCTCTTAAGGAGGAAGTCATATTTTCCAGTGTCCACTTAGTCAATGAAACTTTCAAGTTCTTGAGTCTGTGAAAAAACACTAATTATGAGACATATTACACATCTAAATGTTTCTGCTTAATAGTGGTTTTACAGGTACGTTATGGGGGGGGAGACCTACCTCAACACGGGAATAACAGGCCAATATTCATTCGATTGTTAAATATGCTAACAACGTTGTTGAAAAATTCTGCACATATCCCAGTATTGGCATGCTTCCTAGCAATCAGAAGCAACTGCAATAATGTCAACTTTTTAATTATAACATTGTAAATTAAATTCCCCGCCTTTTTAACAAAATATCACGGTTTCCTTCATAACTGTCTTACTGTTTCACGGATAATAACGATTTTTTCAGGGTTTCCTCCCATAGTGTTGTACTACAAGCTGAACCTCATTCAGGTCAATGGGATTTATATTAGATTTTATATAAAATATTTATTTTTAGTATTTTCAGGTGCTCGGAATAAAAACTCGACAAAAATATCTAAATCACAATCTATGTTAGTGATTGAGGTTCATTTTGTAGGTGGGGGTTTGTTATACCCTTTAAAAAAGGAAAAGTACGAAAATTCTTATAAACTTGGAACTTATAAGGGAAACAGTGATACATTGTTAAAAAGGCGGGAAATTTAATTTACAATGTTATAATTAGAATTTTAACATTATTGCAGTTGCTTCTGATTGCTAGGAAGCATGCCAATACTGGGATATGTGCAGAATTTCTCAACAACGTGTATAGCATATTTAACAATCGAATGAATGTTGGCCTGTTTTTTCCCGTGTTGAGCTAGGTCTCCCCCCTAGGCGTATAATTTCAAAACTACACAATACATTTTTCCAGTTTTTAAGAAAATGCAAAATAAGTTGTAGAGACATACAATATTTTACAACACTGATATGCGATAATTTATATAAATTAGATGAACATTTATTTGGAAACTGTATGGACTTGGCCGGTTTTGAAACCCGACCTGTCCCGTTTGAGACCCATGTTCCTTGGAGGGCATATCTAGCAAGTAGAGATGTAATTATCCCCTGCATTTGTGCTCATCACATAGTAGCTTCCAATGGGGTCGGTTCGGTGGTAGCAGGTCTGGTCCGACAGCTCTGCACAGTAGCAGAGGAGAGGTCGCCACGGCTCTATACCTCTGTATTAGAGAGACAGAGAGGCCCTGGTGCTCTGTTCTGAGAATGGTTGTCCATTCCCCTACACTAAGGCGAATGTCAGACAGGCTATGGTCGCCATACCTCTCATCTTCTTCGAGCTTATCCTTCACAGCAGAAAAGTCAAACTGCGTCAGCGTCTCCAACTGATGAGCCCATACTCGAACTTTATTTATGTGTTGGACTTGTCCAAGACGCCGGCAGACTGCAAAGCTTCAAAGTTACATTACATGATCTACATGGTGTGTTCCGACGGGCAGTATAGCAGCAGGAGCGAGCGCCAGACATACATGTGATAGATTCGATTACGGGGCAGTGATAATGTTTTTATTTATTTTAACGTTTAGGGCGTCGTAACGTACTTGCAATATCCTATTTTATGCACATTTTCTGTGAATGAATGTGTATAAAAGGAGAGCCGATATGGCATCAAGGTCGAACGACTAAATTAATTCTCTTCGACATGCCACACGAAGACCGAACTCTTTTCAATTCTGGCAAATTGTAATCGCTCTATAGCTGGCAGCGATACGTGCTACTTGCCCATGTTTAATGCCAGCGAAGACAGGACATTTTAACTCTGAAATATTACAATTTCGCAAAGACTTGTATATAATATTCTACTACACCCCCTGACTTATGAATCAACCTATATATTTATGAAATTATTTATTTATTCGTTTATTATTTGACAGCGCACCTATCAATTGTGAATGCATGACATGGGTAGACGACGGGCACGCAAATCACTAAATCTTTGAAGGAACCCAACCCAATCGATCCCCCAGACAATGAGATTGGTGTTGGTGGACAAGGACGATAAACTTTCTGCAGCTAATATCGAATAGTTTCGAAGAGCGAAGACGAACATTGATTTTGACTTGACTCAGTCACGTTATCTGTGCAGTACGTTGTACATAAAGTAATAAGCTCATAAGAAATAAGCGCATAGTCATTTTGAAAAGACTGTAACAAGAAAATAATTGTTAATAATACATTTATACGTTTACAATACATATAAAAACCGAATGTAATGGCGTTAAAAATACAATCTACGTTAATAAACAATACGTCAAGAAAGTACTCTAGAAGTTGGTATTTGTTTTATGCAACGCAAATATCACATTTAGCTAAATTATTATTTTATGAACTCAGTAACAGAAGTCCACAAGAAATAATGTATTTATTGATGTTATTTATTTATTTGCACTTCAGTTGATACTTTACGCGTAAGCGTGTTCCCTAAGTTCAAGAAATAACTTCATGGTAGAATTTTTGTGGTTTGCTCCGTTGCTTGATGAGTTTGACAAAATTGAATGTTTGGACGTTCATTTTAATAAGCTGACTATGTATATCCGGTTTACGGAACGTGAGATATCGAACTTGTGTTGAACCAATGAAACATGCATGAAGTGCCTGCTAACCTGTCGTAATGAGAACTCTGTATTGCGTGAACTCAACAACGAATTTTAGTTCTAAGTGCTGCAAGTCAGTATAGAGGTATTTCTGGGCGCAACTACGAGATGTCTGTTAACTGCGCCAGCGCGTGTTCATTACCGTACTGAACGCATATCGACAGCAAATGGCCGCGATTAGTATCATCGTCGGCCTAATGTACTACCCAAATACACTCTCATACTTTGTTTAAATTTACAGGCAAAAATTTGCGTACTGCGACAAGCAGCAGTTTTCCACTCTCCCCTCCGGTCAAATACTAACTACGATACGCTTTTAAGCTAACGAGTCTTATCAGATTGTTATCACTGAATTAATTCATGCTCATAAAAGCTCTAGTGCCAGTAATTGAGTATAGGAGATAATTAAAAATTTAGCGTTCTACTGCAGGTCTATTTACATTGGCAGTGGGCGAGTACATTTATCATGAGATTGTTTCCAATTAACGATACCACATTACAGGGAATGAAGTTAATTAGGTGATATTTATTACTCTACTCCCGTCTAACAATGTTTATATTGTTAAATAACTGAAAATATATACCGCGCTCCATATTTGTAAGTCTCGGTGCATAAATCCACCAAAATTACTCTAACTCTTCCGACGTTCGTCAAATCGTGTGAAAGTGAAATCCACGTCTACAAGAACATCAGACTGCTGGGGAGAATCCCGAATTCTCCCTGAACGAACTCTCGAAATTACATCTGCGCATGCGGCTGAGGATCTGACGTAGTTTCTATTGCTGCACGAAGAAACATCATTGCAGTGCGAGGAGGGCACCTACTAAGTAGTTATAAAACTTGATCTACGAGCCATAAGTTAACTGGCATTACTCTGTGCAACGCACCAAGGATTTTTCCAGTCGATAACTATAACAAATCAATAGCTATTGGAGAGATATCTCAGGATTCCGGAAACCAGCCATAAAATATGGCATTTGTGTGGAACAGATAGAGACAATATTCTGTGATTCATCTTAATAATACATTATGTGCTTTATTGAGTTCCTGCATGTTAAAGCTGAAGTATTACTAAATTACGACTGCCATCCAGAGATTAGGTTTCATTAATTTTAAAAATATGAAGTAGTTATATGTAAAACGTTACTGGTGCCCGATACAGAAATTTTGGAGCGAATTTTTCGACATAATAACCACTAGAATTGACACACTTGTCATATCGTGGGATCAACTTCTGTATGCCGGTGTCGTAGAAGTCTGCGGTCTGGGAATGGAACCAGCCCGTGACATTCGTCTTCACCTTTTCGCCTGAGTGAAAATTCTGACAGGAGAACACGAATTTCTTGAGGTGAAAGAAAATATGAAAATCACTAGGAGCAAGATCAGGGCTGTACGGTGGCTGATCAAACACCTGCCAGCCGAACTCCTGCAAAAATTTGCTGAGCGCCGAGCGTTGAAATCGATCAGCACAGCACCTGTACTGGACATTCCACACCTGTTGTTTGGAATTGCCCTTCTCAATTTTCGTAGAAAGTTGATCACAGACCGAAGTTCACAGCAGGTGGGAGCCATTGCTGCTGCGTTGCTGACACCAGGCGGGACTTTTCTTGCCAGTATACGATTACTACGTCATAGACTTGACACTCATGCTCATATTTGCCGCCTAAATGCGTTTCCTTTATAAGAACATAAATAGGGAAACTTAATTTCTGGATTGTCTACATATTAATCATTGCCTTTTAAAACTATTTGAATGTAAATTACACATCGATAAGTTCATCTTCCATTTTTCTAAAAATTCGCCTCTGCTAAGGATGTACAGGAACAAGGGGCCGTATAGCTATGTTCTGAATACAGATAGTGCTTAGCAGAAGATGACCTAAAATATTTAGTGAAAAGTCTCTCTTACAAATGGCTTACCTGCTTCAATTATTCACTGCACATCTAGCAGAAAGTAAAGAAAGTTAGAGAGAGCTGTGTGTGGATGTGATACAGACCGTTGTGGAGTTCACGTTAACATTCCACAAACAATTTGTAGTATCGGCACTTGTCGAAGTGAGATCGTTGTCCGTCTGTCATAGCGCTCATTATTAAACTTTTACAGAAATCTCGGCAGGGTTTTTAAATGTTTAGTATGCTAACGGAACCTGAAATTGAAGTTCGGGTCACTTTGGATGGATATGAATTATTTCTTCCATTTGACTTTTTGTATAACACTTGCACATATTAGTAATAGGATTACATAATTTTCCTGCCTTTACTGGACACGAAGGGAGTAAGTAAATATTTTATGTAACATCAATTCCTTCTTTAAGTAGCAATTGACAGACGAAAACAAGCCGAGAACTGTTTCTTTACTCATTGTTCATGGAGCAAATGTAAACTAGAAAAGCTACGAGGTGATAATTCGCCATGAGATTAATAAAAATGAGATGGTGTTTGTTTGTTCCGGACAGACTCGATAACTACTGGACCGATTGAGCTTAACATTAGTAAGGATATAGCTTGAAATCCTGAATCACTACACGAATATTCTTGATTTTGATATGTTTCACCGTTTAGAAGTAGTGGGATATGCTCCAATTTTGGAGCTAATATATTCCTCCGTGAGCTAAATAACCGGTAAACGAACTTGAAATAAATTTCCTACGCAACTTCACCAGTTTTAGAACACATTGAGCTTTCACCTTCACTAATGAATAGACTACTCATTTCACGTGTAAGTAGAGGTCATGTCGTCATCACTCACGCAAAACCGTTATTCATTTGTTAACGGAGCGTGCCATACTGCGCTGCACTTGTATTTTTGAGAACGTGTTCATCCATATTTAAGAATTACTTGAGAATTATTGCCGGCCTCGTGGTGTAGGGGTAGCGTGCCTGCCTCTCTCTCGGAGGCCCCGGCCAGTTCAGAGATTTTTCTCTCGACCTGAGGGCTGGTTCGAGGTCCACTCAGCCTACGTGATTAGAATTGAGGAGCTTTCTGACGGTGAGATGGCGGCTCCGGTCCCGAAAGCCTAGAATAGCGGCCGAGAGGATGCGTCGTGCTGACCACATGACCTCTCGTTATCTGCAGGCCCTAGGGCTGAGCTGCGGTCGCTAGGAAGGCCAAGGCCTTTTCAACGGCGTTAAATGCCGTGCGGTTTTGGTTTTGTGCTTTATTTATTCAGCAAATTTCATTGTCATAGGCAACATGTTATTCCGTATTTCTATCTCTATAATATTGCGTAGGTTCCTATTAGTAATTAGTAGCTATAGATTTCACATTTTATTTTTGATAATCTTAGAATTCACATCTCTTATTCAGTCAATAATATATTCCTTACAGTCTCCCGTTTTTATTTACAGTAACATTTGTATAACGTTTTATTGCGAGACGTTGTATGACGAGCACGGTCCCCAAGCTGAGTTTGGCATTGATGCCACTTAATTCTGAAAGGTTCCTCCTGCTCTATACTTTTCCAACCCACGTTAACTTCACCACTTCAATGCGTGTTTGTAAATCCTTATGAAGAATGCACTTTTGGTAATTTTTCAAAGCGTGCTCTGATGTGGCGTACGAACAACCGACTATCTCTGCACGACAACGCTCCTACACTTCCCACGATGATTGTCCAAGGGACTGTTTTGCCATAGCCTCCTTACTCACCTGATCTTACACAATGCTATTTGTTCCTCTTGCCCTGCTTCAAAGTGAACTTACGTGCGCACCGACGATTTCATCACTGCCATAAGAGCAATAGGTCAACATTGGCAAGCGTGTATAGCGACCAACGGGGACTACTTTGAGGGACGATATGAAGGTCTGTATGTGTACGCCATAAGTGCCACGTGTATACGTGTACTCCCGTAATGTTCTCTGTGGTAAGCGGATGCCTGCCAAAACCATAAACCGGCTTGCCCTCAGTGTACGACTGCGAAGGAACATGACCAGCGAGCGCATGTCAGAGATGCGGATGTTTGATGGTCGGCGAGAGTCACTCTACAGACAGCTCCGCTCGTACGATCAGGGCAAAAGATGTGAAGAACACCATTTAGTACAGAAATATCTTGCAATCGAAGAGCTGAAGAGAGAAAGAGCGCGTCTTAATGCTGAGGCTGCCTTAAGGAAGTGCCATTAGATCTTGTGCAAGAACGTCGTACATACTCTCTCCGAGTGAGACGAGCTCGGGAGTTCCGTGAATACAGTATGCGGACAGGAAAGAAGAATTACTCTTGTGAAAGACAGAGGAATTTTCAGATGGTCATATTGTGCATAATATTATAAACTGAAGATACAGTTACTCGACACAGCTTCGTCACGTGTTGTGATCTCACTTCCAAGGTTAGTTAGATGAACTTATATAAAGGAAGTTCCATCACAAATGATGGAAGAACATATTCCTGCTTTGGAAAGGAAAGTTCTGAGGAAGATTTTTCGGTCTTCCTTTCACTGCAGAGATGAGAGGAAAAGCGTGGATATGCTTTTTTGGCTTATAAGACGAAAGAGCGAGTACCGGTACTGATCCCCTCTTACGACAAGCAGGTGTGTACAGATAAGGGAGAAAAGGAGTTCCGATAGACCGATAGCACCATGATCTCCGTCCAACAATATGGCGGTACACAACATTCCCATGCCATGTCACAACATCTATTAAGAACCTACAAAATGCTCGCTGATTTATCACAAAATAATATTCTCATGATATGTTTTATGGGAAAAATAAGTATTATGCTGCCTCTGTCGACGGTACTTTGTGAAGGGACTTTGATATGAACTAAACCAAACACCAATAAAAGACAGTAGACACAATGCCATTTTTACCTACAATAATATTACTTTAAACTGAGAACGTGGCTTACACGTACTTATTTTATGCTATTAGTTTATTCCCTTAATTACTCGGTGTACAGCTAGTCCCATAAAGAATGTAGTATGGAAGCTTTCGAGTGCTTAGTATCTAACTATCGGATTAGGTTTCTTCCCGCTTATAACGTAGACCAACGCCCGCCTCATAGATCGTTCCTATCGAGGTGTTGGTGTATTGAATTTTTTTTTGCTAGGGGCTTTACGTCACACCGACACAGATAGGTCTTATGGCGACGATGGGATAGGAATGGCCTAGGAGTTGGAAGGAAGCGGCCGTGGTCTTAATTAAGGTACAGCCCCAGCATTTGCCTGGTGTGAAAATGGGAAACCACGGAAAACCATCTTCAGGGCTGCCGATAGTGGGATTCGAACCTACTATCTCCCGGATGCAAGCTCACAGCCGCGCGCCTCTACGCGCACGGCCAACTCGCCCGGTAGTGTATTGATTTAGTAACTATTGTAATTCTATAAAAATCAGTCAATATAGAAAATACTTTACATTGAGAATTTAGGTTATACGTACGTATTTTATCTTCTTACTTTCTTCCCGCTTAATACACGATATGCTGCTAGTCCCATGAACAGTGTACTATGGAAGATTTCGTGTGGTCTTTATACAGAAGGCAGTGTTATATCAAACGGTAATAATGTGAGGAACAAGACTTAGTATACACACTTGAACAGCACTGGTTGCCTGGTTTCAACGGTTATGTCTAAGCTAAACTAGTGATGCTACTTTGAGATACACCACCAGTCGAAAAGCATGTCCAAGGAGGGCTATATCGATACTTTGAAACCCTGACTTCGGAAAGTCATCACCATTCAGTGTTCTCCCAAGCGGCAGGTTTCCTTTCGAGCGCCATTCATTCTTATAAATCTTCCGCATTCTTCATTTTTTTCATAGTCACTCTCTGTTCTGCTTATATGGCCTGATTCTTACTTTGACACCCTTTTCAGGTACCAGTCCTACGATTACCTTCAATACTCAGTTCTAAAAGATATTTACATTGCTTGGAAAAGAATTGCGATTTATTATTATAGAGGCTCCATACACCTGGGGTGTTTTTATCCTTTCTGGCTAAGACATTTCGTGTAACTTATTAGTTACTATTGTATTATATATTTTACACTCCAAAAATTACCCTAGAACTCCTCTCCAAAAATCCCAGAATAATACTTCACAAGTATGTTGCATTTTTACACTAAACATAAAACAAACAATGTTGAAGTCCCTAAGACCCCCCCCCCCAAAAAAACGAAGGACCCTGTTAGCCAAAGTAGTTGTTCCAAATTTTCTTTTCTTCTTTCATTCTTCAGTTGCATTTTTTTTATTGTTCCCTAACAACTCATTAACGGGAGATATCAATGAAAAGTCATAGTAATAATATTTTATTCTTTATTTGAAGAGCCATTGCCCAAGGAATACAATTCCAAAACTTTCCTAGTGCTACCTTGCAGGAAGGTGCCTCAAAACAACTATCGTGTGATTTGGCAGTTGTTAAAGCCACGATCTTTTTTACTGTAATGGCATAAACTAGGTCTCCTCATTGTACCGTATCCTGTCCTAATTTTTGCCTAGCTCAAGGGTAGAAGCACGTCCTACGTCGGATGTGGCCAATAAATTAACTAATTAATAAAACACACCAAAGTAAGCGAACAGGTAATACGTGCATATGAATCTAGTGAATGACAACTCAGTTTATCGGGTAGAATGGATTAATTAAACTAAAACGTTGAACTGAAATCGTACTAAATAAACAAATATAAATCAACTAAACAAATAACCATTCGTTGTATTTAATAGAGAAAAATTACACGCATGTTTACACGAATTAACATTATTAAACACTAGCAGTTATCAGAAACTTGCTTTACTTACTCATACTATCGTTGTGACTGACTTCTTTAGATATTTATATCACCGGTGTATTTTCTTAAGTACGTAGATTATTTGTCATGTTAGGAATTATAGTGTATCTTCTTCTTCTTTTCTTCATGGGGCCTCTAAATATTAGTTCTTAATTATCGTTGACCTCTAAGATCTTTTGCTACCATGATTTTCCTTCATTCCCACCTAGGTACATGCTCCCTTCACAAAGCTGCAGGTTTAGTGTAAGTATACTTCCGCTAGATAGTACCACAAATATAAATATTATTGAATGTATTTGTTTGATCCGACATTTCGTAACAATTACAAATGATCAAGGAAATACGCGATGCATAAAATAAACTACTATAATTATCGAGAATTATAATTCTCAGGGCTTGACACTCATGTCGCACATCATATGATGAATCTGAGTATAAATGTTGAGAAATTTTTTCAAGTCATGGGCGCACAATCTTAACAATTGTGTACAGTATATAGCTTGTTTTCATGGTTACAATGATCGTAAAAGTGGACCAAAATATCGGCACTAATAACATCAGTGATACTCCTACTCCATTATTTGATAGAAAGTAGTTTAAACTATAGGTAACAGACTCCGCAAAATGCTGAAACCTAAGCCAGTACGTAAAAACGGAGGCCCGTCGGCAACCGCTGGTCGCTGTACAGCGGAGATCTCCGGGGCTATTATTTTTATCCTTCACTTCACATCACCGACCAAAGGAGTGCTATGAGCGTCTTACCCAATAGTTTATTTTTTCCAGATAGTAAGTCATATGTGTATCAATTTTGGTTGGCAGCTATGCCCAAACGTACATGCATAATCTAGCTGCTGTGGAATCCTGGGGCTGACGTTGCCATGGTTTCGGCCGTTCTTTCTTTATCCGATTGCTAGAGCAGGGGTAGTGTAGCGCTCCACATCAACGGTTGGTTTTTAGGACCTTAAAACATTGTTTACGGACCTGTAGGGCTTACCAAGTTTTGTTCTTTGCGTCCTGGGGCTTAAAATGAGCTTTGTCTGGTCCTTGTACGACAAATTCGATTTCGCCTATATTAGCCTATTATTTTAATATTTTTATATCTCCCCCGTCGCCCTCCCCTCAAATTGTTTCGAAAACGAAATACAGCCCATGGTACTCACTGGCAATGTAGCTTTCTATAGGTGAAGTAATTTTTAAAATCGGTTCAGTATTTTTGATTCTATCCGTTACAAACAAATATACAAATTATTCCTCTTTATAATATTGGTATCTATATATACAAAATTGGAAGTTGGTATATTCGACGTTAATAGACTCAAAAACTACTGGACCTATTTCGCTGAAATTTTCGCAGTTTGCTCTTATTACATCTGAAAGGGATTATGATGTGGTTTGAACGAAATCGGTAAGGTAGTTTTATTATTATGAGTAATTTTATGTAATTTTATTAAATTGCAAAGCCGCACCAAGATTGGATCGACTTCATGGACAGATTGTCGCTAGACGACAGCAGCTTACGCTATACCATGATAGTCCGCTTAATGAAATGGCGTATGGTTTTTAGTGCCGGGAGGGCCCGAGGACATGTTCGGCTCGCCACATGCAGGTCTTGTGCTTTGACACCCGTAGGCGACCTGCACGTCGTGATGAGGATACTATTTGATTTATATAGGAGTATGAAAACTTTCTTGATAGGAGGTGCATTCTTATGCCTATTATTTTGAAATAGCAATCCAACATGCCGTGATCGAGATGTACTTTCATGTCATAGTACCAACATTGATAAGTCTGCCCATTTAGAAGAATGTAGCTGTGTATTAGACGTGTAAAATATTTAAGAAACTTTTAAAAATATAGAATATCAACGATGGAATGACAAGAGTTATCACCCCCTCCTAACGAAGAGCAACTGGGGGGTTCCCAACTAGCAAAGGCGAGTCTATGTAATCAATGATGGGTATGTAGGTATGTATGTATTGCATCTCGTCCTATACCACTCGAGCGATTTCAACCAAACTTGGTACACTTATGACTTAGTATCAGAAAAAAACCTCGTGGAGGAAAGATACCACAAGCACCCTTAACCTTTAGATACTCCCGCTCAGTTTTCCCCCCTTTATTACTCGCGGGGGGTCTTTAAGGCCTCCGAGACAGTATGCATTTAAAATATACTCTAGTTACAATAAAATTGCATGTTATTTTGCTGCAAACACTGCACCACATTAAAAAGCATGTTTATAAGAAATCAATACACATTAAGTAACATTAAGTTCATGACAGTGTTCTTTTTCTCACATTACACACAATTCTCACATATTTTCTTCATGTGCTCTCCACAGGCAAGTTCTTAGCATTTTTTGCATCTAGTTTTTATTTTCCTGTCCTTTGACCTAGGGCAATTCACGCATCTCTTCCTTGAATTGTATGGCTCCTCTACATCTTCCCTGTCATAATTATCTGTACGTAGTCTTTCCTTGAGATTTATGGGCAGGCTAGGTATAGCAGCACGTACCAACAGCCAAGGTTTCATGAGTTCTTTCACCAGCTCTTTCAAAAATACTCTCCTTGGCATGTTTTTCTCATGGCTGGAATTGAACTTCTATACAACGAAAGCGAGTGTCCGTCTGTTGGTTCGTCGTGCTACGTTGTAAGTTTGGCATAACTTGTCATTTGTGTCTACACCACCATTCGTGATGTTATAAAACAACTATTTCCGATTTCTTCTTCTCAGCCTCTTCAGGAGTTATCATGATGGATTCTGGAGATCAGTATTACCTCCTTATGATTGCTGAATATTTCACAGTCTGGATCAGAATCAGAAGAAACTGGGACATCATCATCATCATCATCTTCATCGTCCTCTTCTTCTTCTAAAAGTCAATGTTCAGCATCCTGTACTTGACGACTGTGCCTTCCAGCCATATTCAACTGAAAGCGAAATAGAAGTAACCCGGAAATATGAAATAAAATCAATAACACATCACTCATGTCAAGCGCCTTGTACTGTAGGTTACAGGCTTACTTCTTGTATATTAACAATTCCCGGGAATAAAAAGAGGTTCAGATGCTGGCCAAAATATGTGTATTACACGTTCACATCGTCAGAACTGCAATATGTGCAAGAATATGAAAAGAGTTACCTAAAATTTTTCATACGAAATTACTCGCGTGGGGTCTTCCAGTCCTGGTCACTGCTCTCCACTGAGTACCGTAATTTTCAACAGTGAGCCAACTACTAAACTGAGCTCCCCTCCCCACTACATGAAGCTATTGCATGTGTCAAGGTCACACGTAGTCACTTCGGGAAAATATAAAAATTTCAAAAGGGAGTGGTGCCTCAAAGACCCCGCGCGAGTAATTAAAGGTTAAAGGGGGACGAGTTAAAAAAATAATCAAAAATTGTGTTGAATTCATAGTTTTCGTGTTCGCTGTGATAAATAGTGACACTCCGGAATTTAAAGTCCAATTTCAGTCCCCTTCGGGGCGGGAGCGAGGGGGAGTGAGAAATAATAATAATAATAATAAGAAGAAGAAGAAGAAGAAGAATAGAAAATAGAGCAGAATTCATCATTTTCAGGGTGGCTGAGATGAATAGTGTATTCCGGAATTTGTTGAAGTTCAAGTTCATCACCCTTTGGGGTGGGGGGCGAGGGGTAATGAGATAGAAAAATAATCGGTAATAGTGCCAAATCCACAATTTTCGGGGTCGCTGAAGTGTATAGTAACGCTCCGAATTTTTTAAAGTCCAAGTTCATCACCCTTTGGGGTGAGGGACGAGGGGAGAGAGATATAAAAATAATCGGAAATAGTGACGAATCTATAGTTTTCAGCGTCGCTGAGATAAATAGTGACACTCCGCATTTTTTAAAGTTCATTTTCAGCACCATTAGGGGGCGGGGCGAGACGGGAGTGAGATCTAATAATTATAGGAATAGAAAATGTAAGTCGAATCCATAGTTTTCGGGGTTGCTGAGATGAAGAGAGGCACTCCGGAATTTGTTACATTCAAAGTTCATCACCCTTTGGGGTGGGTGGCGATGGGTAATGAGATATGAAATTAATCGGAAATAGTGACGAATCTATAGTTTTCGGCTTCGCTGAGAAGTATAGTGACACTCTGGATTTTTAAAAGTCCATGTTCAGTATTAGGAGATAAGAATTTCATAGTGTTCCCTATTGAAGTGAGTTCAGCGACTTTGGGGACGGGGACTGAGTGAGACATAAAATTAATCGAAAATAGTGTCGAATCTATACTTTTCGGGATGGCTGAAATGAATAGTGACACTCCGGATGTCGTTTAAGTCCAAGTTGAGCCCCAGTAAGCAGGGTTGTGAGAAGGGGTGAAGAAAAGAAGATGTGCAAATGACCGAGATTTTGGGTGTTTGTATACATGTTCCAGCATAGGTGCCAACTAAACTTGGTACAATACTAAATTTATTTAATAAATTCACACTATCTGTAAAAAATACTGCAGGGGAAGACACCCCTAGAAGCCCTAGGGAAGTGGACGAATTATAATTATAACTAAAAACGACCCGTATTAATGTTGAATCCATAGTTTTCTGGACTACGGGAGGGATTTCGGCCAAACTTGGTATATTAATGACTTACTATCGAAAGACAAACTGCGAGGAGGTATGGTAGACCTAGCACGCTAGGGGTGGGAAAGGCTGAGATGTAAAAATCATCGAAAAGTGTGGAGTAGTGAGACGAATATTGATATATTTGTTTTTGCTAGTAGACGTCAGGAAGAGCATCCAGCCGTAAAACAGGGTCAAATCCACATGTGCGACACAGTTCACACCCGCAACCCCACAGGTGTGGGGTAAAACGATAGAAGAAGAAGATATTCATTTTAAAAATTCACCCGCTTTTTTTATTCTTTTCACCCCCTTAGAGATAACGGTATATGTATCCTGACATAAATAATTCAACTCCTTCCTCACTTCTTTTCACAACCCTCCCCCTTAAGTGGATTTTCTGAAAACGAATACATGTGTTCTTTTTTTAAAAAAGGGGATTCCAAATATCAATTTTCATGTCTGTAACATGTTAGGTTTCTGTGATTTATTGTAGATAATTTCGCTGCTGTAGAATCCTAGAGCTGACGTTGACATGGTTACGGCAGTTCAATACTTTATCGGATTCCTAGAGGAGGGGTAGTGTGGTGCCAATATCTCTGTAACGGTTAGTCTTAGGGCCTTAAAACATGGTTTTCGGGCCAGTATGACTTACCGAGTTTTGTTCTTTGCGTCAAGAGGATTAAATTGAGCTTTGTCTCGTCCTTATACGACAAATTTGATTTCGCCTATATTACCCTATTATTTTAATACTTTTATATCTCCCCCCGTCGCCTCCCTCGAATTGTCTTGAAAATAAAATACAGCCCATGTTACTCACTTGCAATGTAGCTTTCTATAGGTGAAGTAATTTTTAAAATCTGTTCAGTAGTTCTTGAGTCTATTCGTTACAAACAAACACATTTTTCCTCTTTATAATATTAGTATAGAAAACGTTTACAAACAAAACGGGTACCGAACCGAGATGTCAAAATAAAATCTCGTTACATGGAATATGTCTGAATTACATTTTATTTAGTTATGTTGTTAAGTGCCAGGATCTTTGCCCGAGCGCTCTATTTCTAACCGTAGCCATTGGACTATGTCTCCACGTTAACAAACAAAAGACAACATCACAACCAAAAATAAATACACTGGACACAACAATACAAATCTCAAAATACATTAGCCACACCTGTAAAACCAAGCACACAGAATATACACACTGAAGTTGATAGAGGTGACGGGTCAAGAACCCAACATATCCGGGCACGAGACATCGTTTATCTCTCACATCGATACAGCATAGCAATAGTATTTGACACGCCAGGGAAATCAGCTGGTTGGCAACATAAACATCAGAATAACTGGGCTCTGTGGTCAGGCAATTCACGGGGATAACGGGATCATTTGTAACAACTTTCACTTCTTATCTCTGCGCTCAGCCTACAGGCGAATCAAAATGGGCTTTACCTGGCAAGAATAGTAACACCGGCTCTCGCCAACATTCTCGGTGATTCAGAATAGCATGCAATTCTGACCAGCCTTACATAATCTCGTATAAAAAGGCTGGCTTATTAACTCATCTATATCTTAGCTCCAAGTATAGCATCATGGCATTCATTATCTATCTCTTGTCATCCCAGCTCCGTAAACATCCATAGGCGATTCTCTAGCCTCACATATAAATAATCCTCGGCTCGATGACCGGTGCTTTCATGAATTTGCCTACCACCTCACTTGAAGACCCTATTCTACTTTCGACGTTGAAAGATCTCCCGTTGCGTCTTCTCACAGCTGAAATTTATGCATCATGCAATAAAATATCCTAACATATACTGTCTCTGGTCTAATCCTCATTAATATTTCTATGCTGATGGTGTAGATCCCATTAGGGTTTTTCAAAGAATCTGCCCATACAACTCAATCTAAAATCAACACACACTGGAATAAAATACAAGTAACAATAACAGACACCTATATCTAATCAATCCTCGTCCTTATTCCGTCTATATATATATACAACACGTAGCTCGGGGACTTGGTTTGCAAGCAGCCCTGAACGTATTTACCTTTACTAAAATGAGCAATACAAATGCCACTTTGACCTACATTTAAAAATTAATGTACTTGTTTAAAGCGGATCTAAACCGGTGCACATAGATATCACTTCATATGCTTATAGAACAAAAGGACTTGGCAGCAACCTCTTCATCAGTGACAGAACGACATTGCCGCTGTGCCATGCGTGCTTAGCCCATGACTACGGTACACACCACAGAAATGTTGGTCCTCTTGTCGACTCTTGGATACTTAATGGCTGCTGTCTCCTTGATGTCGGCTGAGTTATCACTAAGACTGCTCAGGAGGATGAAGGGATTCGTCGGTGGAGGCAGAGTGGGTCTCGGCTCACCAGTGGCTGGCTGTATCGTGGTCCAACCCCTACCGGCCAACCGAGCAGAGGAGGGGTAACCACGGCTCTACCGTGGCTCTACGCCTCTGCATTCGGGAGACAGAAAAGGGCTGGACCTCACGGCTGGTCCCAATGTGACAGAGAGAAACTGCAGCAACAGATCCAGTTTCAAGATTAGAAGGTTTCATGCCATTTGCGTTGTACAGTTTTCCTAAGTTGGACGTTCTGGGCGAAACACTACGCGTGGCTCTACTTCTGTGGGTTTTCGATGAGAAGCCGTCAAATATTTAATTGGCAATTTTAGATCTCTCAGTGCGGAAAATGATGTGTCTTAACTTTGACAAGTTAAGAACCTGAAATAACAATGTCGACAATATTATCGAGGTATTTTTACCTTCTCATAAACAAAACATCCAAAGAAGGTGACATGAAACAACAACTTGCAGACAGGAAGAGTAAAGTAGAACGAAGGCTCGCTTCATCAAGTTCTGGGCTGGTGGCTTATATCCCCAATAAGAGGACGCACCTCTTTAGTCGTAACTTCATTGCCGGCCAGATAACACCAATAAGAAGTCCGGTATGTTTATGGCCTCGCGGGAAACATTTTGTTATCAGACAAAAGATGGCAGATTACGGTGCTCAAGTTGCCAGGTTAACTGAACACCTGAAGAAGAACTGTCTCTTTGCTGCTGAATCTTGGGTTCGAAATTTGTAGGGGGGGGGGGGGGGGAATCGGCGGATACACTGACACCGACCCGTAATTTTAAGGGTGTGGAAACTTCTGGTCTGGTGATGTTGGTGTTAATAGTCATAGCAGATGCCTCCCCGATCGACGGAACAGAAGTCCACAGGTGAACCCGATAAGCACGTGCTCCAAGGCGCTCGTTGGCGCTTGTACCGACGATATTCTTTCGATCGCTGCGCACTCTATTTTAGTCCTACAAAGCTAACTTTGGTTTCATTTTGTTAGAATTTTGTCCCAATATCAATGATGAAGCCATCGGACATTTTAGCTCGCTTTCTTGGCATTACGTCCTTCCTTCGTCTACACCAACCAGATTTATTTTACACTGCCTTAGGAGGTATTATAAAGTTTACAAATGAAGCTTTATTTTTTAAATCACTCTAATGGTCTAGAAGATATGCCAAGTGACGTTACAGACATTTAATTTTAAATTATTGTCTGAGAATTCTTAAATTCAATTTCATGGGCCATATCATCAACAGATGTCAGCGTTGCAAATTGCTGTCACGTTTTATAACGCTTGTTTTATCGCTAGTACACGCCCAGCGCCGGACAGAAGGGAAATCTTTGCTACGTCTTATAACCCTTATAGTTTAAAAACTTTACGAGATTAGTGTAGTCAACAAGATTATTGTAAAGGAAAATTCTAATTTCGTTTGTTCGTTATGCTTTATCCATTGAGGAAACCTCGGACAGGGGGACTTTTGTCATCGGCTCTCAGAAGCCTGGAAAAACGTTTCTCGTCCTTCCAGTCAACCGATTCTGGCATTTGGTGAGCTCTTTCATGTTTTTATTTCATATTTATATACGCCGCCGAGAAAAGCTTACGTTAAGGGGAAATACGGAAACAAATGCATGTCGCAGTGGCATATCAGTAGTAAGGAATCCTTAGAGATAGTATACGTGATTTTATAAATTTCAATATATTTATATAGAATATAAAGTACAATATTTTACAATTTCTTTCAAACTGATTAGCAGACCAACATCATTGAAGTTCAGCTAGGAGGCTGCTTGGAGTTGGTGCAAGGTAGTTATGGTACGCTGTGTTTTATCTAAGAGTTCAATAATCACGTGGGTGTATAGGAACTTTTATGGAACAAGGAATATTTCTCCGGAAGAGACGTGTTTTTACCCACGTAAGTTACTTCCTTGCCCACACTGCTTGTATACAATATAGTTCATTTGTTATACATAACAACCAACTCCAAAGAGCCTCCCTGCTGAACTTCCGTGACGTTGGTTTTTCATAATCAATATTGAAGGAAATATAAAATATTGCACCTTATGTTCTATATTGTATTGAGATATTGGAATATAAAAAAGACGCATACTATCTCCAAGTACCTCTTACTATTCACAAAACGTCCCTGATCTATAATTCTCAAACACCATTTCCCTTTCATCACTGAATTCACTCGAAAACGTGATTTCGAGCACAACCAGTACACATATTGTTACAAAAATGCTTGTTCATTTACCGATCTAAATGTATACCTTGAATGAGCGCACTTCACTAATTGGTTGTATTTACAAGCCTCTCACAGAACAACAGTCTGACCTGCCGCGCGCTACACTCCTATTGGCAGATGTCACTTTCATATCGCCATGCACGCTCAGTCACTTCAACAGCAACTGCAAGCAGACAGGCTAGAAATTAGGGCTGGTGACCCCCACAATACACAACAACTGATCACGGATCGACTCCAGACAAAGTCCGCCACTAATACAATCACTCCTCGTGGCCCCCTCATACTGTCAACAACTCAACAGCGATCACATTACAAGAACGACCCTTTAGTGCCAGGGAGCACTACGGCATTTCTGTTACAACGACGATTAACACTGCTCAAGATCTACTCACATACAGGCTTCACGTCAGACTACAGTACATGGTAGTACACACACAATACTCCAACATAGTACACAAACGACACACCACTCAGTAGTCCAGGACAGTATGCACACAACACACCACTCAGTACACCAAGGCAGTGCACACACAACACACCACTCAGTAGTCCAAGGCAGTGCACACACAATACACCACTCAGTACTCCGAGGAAGTGCACACACAACACACCACTCAGTACTCCGAGGTAGTGCACACACAACACACCACTCAGTACTCCGAGGCAGTGCACACACAACACACCACTCAGTACTCCGAGGTAGTGCACACACAACACACCACTCAATACTCCAAGGCAGGTCACACACAACACACCACTCAGTACTCCGAGGTAGTGCACACACAACACACCATTCAGTAGTCCAAGGCACGTCGCACCACAACACACCACTCAGTACTCCGAGGTAGTGCACACACAACACACCACTCAATACTCCAAGGTAGGCCACACACAACACACCACACAATACTCCAAGGTAGTGCACACACAACACACCACTCAGTACTCTGAGGTAGTGCACACACAACGCACCACTCAGTAGTTCAAGGTAGTGCACACACAACACACCACTCAATACTCTGAGGTAGTGCACACACAACGCACCACTCAGTAGTCGAAGGTAGTGCACACACAACGCACCACTCAGTACTCCAAGGCAGTGCACACACAACACACCACTCAGTACTCCAAGGCAGTACACACACAACACTTAGTTGTCCAAGATAGCGCAAACACAACACACCACTCAGTACTCCAAGACAGTACAAACACAGCACACCACTCAGTACTCCCGTGTAGCACAAACACAACACACCACTCAGTACTCGAAGGCAGTACACACACAACATACCACTCAGTACTCCAAGGCAGTACACACACAAGAAACCACTCAGTACTCCAAGGCAGTACACACACAACACACCACTCAGTAATCCAAGGCAGTACACATACAACTCACCATTTATTACTCCAAGAAATAACACTCAGTCCTCCCAAGGAATTTGCACAAACCAAGCACCTGGTACTCCAAGGTAGGGCACACACAGTACTACTCTCAGTACACCAAGGCAGTGCTCACGCAGGACTTCAGCCAGTACTTCAGGAAAGTACACACAGAGTACTCCAAAACAATGCAGAAACATACAGTACTCAAAGGGAGTGCCAAGAGACTGCTTCACTCAGTACTCCAGGAGTGTGCACACACAGTAATCCAAGACGGTAACACACAGTACTCAAAGAGAGTACCCATACAGTCTTCCGCACAGTACTCCAAGTACACACAAAGTACGTCATTCTTACTCCAAGGGAGTACAATCACAGTATTACTCTCAGTTTTCCAAGGCACTGCACACACACACACACACACACACACACACACACACACACACACAGACAGTACTCCAAGGAAGCATACACACAACACACTACTCAGTACTCCAAGGTAGTACACACAACACACCACTCAGTACTCCGAGGTAGTGCAAAAACAACACACCACTCAGTTTTCCAAGGCGGTACACGCAGGGGCCAGAAGGTTCGTAGATGTGTCCGCTTATTTCCTGCTGTAAATATGAGAATGGTACAGTACAGTTCTGAAACAAACCGTAGTTTACTGTGGTACAATGCCGGAGTAAACCGCATCAATGGTAGACACAATAGTCTCGACAGAAGCGTACTTTCCATTACAGGCCACGCCTTCACTGTTGAACGGGACGCATGACAAACAGCGGAGAAGTCAGCTGTCTGCGTCAGCAGCACGGAATACCAATACGTCATCAGTCATAGGATGGAAGACAAGAAGTTGTAAGTTTTGATGACTGGGGTAATTGTCTGAAACATGCACAGTCAAAGTACCGTCGTAATTACTGCTGGAAGACCGGTGTTACTCGCCTGGTATGTCACAATAACCAAAGTATGGAGTGTGATCCTAACGGTGGTTTATGTGATTTAGCAGCAGATATTTCTAGCCCAGTTTCCTAATTTTCAGAGTAACATGTATCTTTTGCATCTATAACTGCGGAAATTCTATCTTTCCGTGTAAACTTGTTTCTTAACGTTGTTCTCACCCATGCTTAGACATAATAACAAAGACATTCTCGTAGCCGCAAGGTTCCTTACAACGGATAGACGCAAAGGAAAGCCATACATTTCAATTTCCTTTCATTACGGACCTCATAAGAGACTCCTTTGATGTTCTTAACGTGACCATACATTTTCATGGAATTTCCGAGAGCAATTTTCTTAGTTATCAAACTGAGGGTCTCTCCTCTAATAGAGAGGGAGTCGTAACATGTTATTTACTACAGCAAACGGTGTTGCTAATATAGTGTACCTACCTGGCAGTTTGTAGTCCATAAATTTGTGTTATTGAGTTCAGCGTTACCGAGCTGCTGAGCCTTCGTTGATGTGATAAATTCCGAGCAGTTTCAGCAGCAAGGGCATCTAGTGGGAATGAGAGCACACTGAATCCAGTTTAAGACATAAGACGCGTTGCTAAAATTATTCTAATTCGCAGAACCGTTTATTAATTCTAAAACATAACTTAAACACAAACTATTCGCGGAAAGAAAGAACAAAAATGTAAAATAAAATTCGCTTTTGCTCTTGTATTGAATACTGCAGAATTGGACGGAATTACTTCGTTAGATGCGAGCTCGATTTTTGTCCTGTGGCCTAATTTCGTTTTGGATGTATTCCTCTTATCAATGATGTAGTAATCCGATGTTTTCACTTGCTTTGTTGTGATTTAAAGTAGGAAATTATGAATAGGGCTCGGATGTTTGGGAAAAATCATAGTTTTTCTTTACCTCTCTTTTCTCGCCCGAGTGGATTTTGTTGCAAATCAGGTGATTATCGTCACAATTAAGTGATTTTTATTTGTCATATGAATGCATTCTTTGGCTTTTTTGTCATAAGAGCACATTTTGAGCTATTTTTATAGCAACGTCATATTTCGGCGGTTTGAAAACAGCTGCAGCTGTGTAAAATCATCATCATCTTATCTAATGCGATTTAGTATCCAAAAAAGAAAGCTTCTCTGTATCACACCTGCAGTTAATACAAGTGGTGGGAATTTGACAGTTTGTGACGTTCCAATACCAGAGAACATACGAATTAGCAACACAAATAACCATCGCAAAATACACGTTTTTTTTTTAGTTTATATTTGCACAAGACTGGCGACAGCGAGGAAGAGAAAGAACCGTCCCTCGTATGATCCTTGTGAACACGTTTCCTCACATCAGAACAGCTGAACTGCTCTTCTTCTCCTTCATAGTACCGTATCAGGTCCCCCTGACGTTGGCGATCACTGTGGCGAATGCAGTACGATCTCTTGCTAGGTGAAAAAGTCTTTCAACACTGTGAATTCCAGTCCATTCTTTGACGTTTACAAGCCATGATGTTCGCCTCCTCCCGACACCTGCTTTACCTTCTACTTTTATATTCACCCGTAAGATGACATGACAAATAGTCACCCCTAGTCTCTCCCTACTGCTCGCTAATGGGCCCCCAGGTCTCTGGAAATCTATTACGTCTGATGATGGTCTTTGGAACGTAGACTGCGCATCTATTTTCATCTTCTAATAGATCATTTAACACTCATTTTTCTGACACTGTAGTGCACGTCAACCTCTGATCTGAGATGGTTGTTTTAGATAATATTCTCCGCTACAAGGTCAAGCAGAGAATCATGGATATATTTTGGGCTTGGAGATGAGAGATAAGAGGCAACCCTTATAACACGGAAGGTGTCCATGACTTTACCCACAGGGGAAATTAAGTGTCCCGACAAATGGAAACAAATACGAGGGAATCCACAAAAGAACGTTAAGGCTCATGGATTGTGAGAAAATCAAAGGCATTCTAGACCTCATGAATATGATACTAATATAATAATAATAATAATAATAATAATAATAATAATAATAATAATAATAATAATAATTTTATTATTACTATAAATACGATTATTTTCCACATAGGGCCAACGAAGACCACCTTAAATAAGTATTGCACATTTTTTGGAAATATTATATGCTCCCAGAATTGGTGCAGACTGGCATCTTTCCAACGCCCAACCACTGTCCTGCTTTTGTTCTTTGCGGAAGCCCTTCATGTTGTCGATTTGTAACCAGTACGCGGCTCGGTTTGAGAAGCCCAGCCTTGCTGAAGTCCTTCCTCACCTCCTGGAACCACTTGTCAAGATTTGTTTTGTCAATCGCTCTCCATCCATATTGAAGACGTGTCCACAGAATTCTTTTCTTAATAGTCCCCACCAGTCGTTCATTTTCCCGATACAGTTCATGTCCCCTCAATTTAATTGTCGGTTTACAATTTTTGAACACATTATCTTGCAAAGAATTTTCCCTGCACCTTCTCAGCGTCTCTTACTCATTCGGTGGCACTCAGTGGCGTATAGACACTCCGTTTTAATCATAATGTCGTAGGGTCTGATGTTCGGCTGTAATCAGATTGCCTTTGTGTGATAAAGTTTGTGAGTTCTATGAAAAACACTGACCATCTTTTCTCGCTTGCTGTTGTTGGCTTCCCTTTTCCATGTTTTCATATGGACAACCTCACCGAGGTATCTGAATATCTCAACACTGTCATTCCTATCATACTTTGTCTTTAGGTGATGGTGCGCAGTTTTATTATTATTCAGGCTTTGGTGTAGAGGTAGCGTGCCTATCTCTTAACACAAGGCCTTGGGTTAGCTGTTTGCACTTTTCAAGGATTACATTTCTGGAGTGAATAGTGGAACGGAGTTCAATCCAAGCTCTTAGTTACAAGTCAGAAGATGCCGCTACTGACTTAGTACACGCCGGTTGCCATGTTTGCAATGATGTCAGTAAAGTGATGACACTAATTACAGATCAACTTTCAGCGCACAAACATATTTGTGTTAAAACGAAGAACTTTAAATAATAGATGCAGGGTTTTGTATTTTCAAACCTGTCAAGAACTGTTCAGATTTGTTTCTCTTAATGCACCTAAATTTCTGCCATAATTTCTGGGGAAGTCTGCTGTAGGGTTGAAATATGGCTAGGTGTTGAAATGTTACAAGTGGCTACTCTAAGTCTGACAATATCAGATTTCTTCAGATCTCTGCCGAAATGTTGCTGATGATTTAAGAATAATGTAACTTTTCTCTCGGTGAACGTATAGAGAGTTTGACTTCGCAGTGGTCAAAGTAGAGTGTTGTTTTCTTACTGACACTGAAGGAATTTGTGAGCGTACCAGAGGCAGTCGAGAACCAGTAGTATGCGGGATGGTTAGCCAGTTGTACTTCCACATAAAACATTAATCACAACCACACTACTAATGAATACACGAGGGAACAACATCCTTCTTCTCGGAATTTCTCAAAGATTCCAGTACTTAAAGTAATTTTCAAATTAGACTGCCACACATCTAAAGTTTTAAAAGTAGTCAAAAGAGAATATTTCCCTGATGGCAATCAGCCAATTTCACGTGAATAAAATGAAATAGACTCATTAATTGGTTGAAAAACAAGATTTAGCCCACACCTGTTCTCTGGTCAACGGCGGTGGTGGTGATTATTGTTTTAAGAGAAAGTACAAGTAGGTAACTATCTTCTATTATGATTAATCAGAAAAAATGGAAGGTATACGACACTTCGGAAAATGAACATATCGGCCAAAGAAAGTCAAGGGCCGCGAAGGGGGTGAAAAAGAAAGATCCTTAGCCCTCGCAATCTAATACCGCCGGGGTCTGGAAACGAGCAGTGTTGACCAACAGAGGTCGGATAGGATAGATGAAGGTGAAGAGCCTAGCACAAGCATGTGGAAGTAATGCCAGGGCTCAGCTAAGAGCCTCGTGGTGGCCAATCCACGTTCCCAAGTTAAATGTCCTGGAGTCCCTTTTAGTCACCGCTTACGACAGTCAGGAGATACTGTGGGTTTTACTCTACCGCCCCCAACATCAGGGAGTATCAGTAGATGACGGAAGAAGGAACTGGGTCTGGAATAATCTCTAGGGTAAAAGTTATATGAGGAGAAGTGATAATAATAATTTCGTGTGGCTATTTCTAGCCGAGTGCAGCCCTTGTAAGACAGACCCTCCGACGAGGGTGGGCGGCATCTGCCATCTGTAGGTAACTGCGTGTTATTGTAGTGGAGGATAGTGTTGTGTGTGGTGTGTGAGTTGCAGGGATGTTGGGGACAGCACAAACACCCAGACCCCGAGCCACTGGAATTAACCAATGAAGGTTAAAATCACCGACCCGGCCGGGAATCGAACCCGGGTCCCTCTGAACCGAAGGCCAGTACGCTGACCATTCAGCCAACGAGTCGGACAGGAGAAGTGATAACACAAGAAGATTACAAAAATGAGGGAGTGGATGTTTGAGACAATGAAACTCGAGCAACTGTGTTTTAACCAATCCATGGATTTAAACATGCATGCGCTTGACGTGTTCACAGCCTGAGAAACGTGGTGTACGAGCTGCTAACCAGAATTTCCGACAATTTGAATGTTCCGCATGTTTAGGCGCAAGGTAGCTCTTGGTGTGGGTTTCAACTATTAATCTACCAGTTCGCTTTCTCGTGACTGCACATGTTTATGAGTTTCCTTTCTTTTCATAGTCCCTCGTCCTTGTGGTAATGTTAAAGGGCAAATAATCTTCATTAAATGTTACTTGAGGCTGATTAAAACTGCAGCTGAAACCGATCTAATTCTATCGGAGATTTTACGCTTTATAAAAGCGACAGTTGCAAGAGCAACAATTGAATGGTTCTTGCGTTTAAAGGAGGCCGGCAATCTGTGGAAGATGACAAACATTTATTTGGACCGACACCATGCTCACCTGAGGCTGTCAGAGAAAAGTCTCACCAACACGTTTTGAAAGCACATGAGGCATAAATACCCTTAAATCATGACAAGGTGGTTGCACATACCTCAGTCATTGTGACAGCTTTCCTGACGAAAACCAATATGACTCACCTGCTCTGCAACTACTATTCCTTCCCAAAAATGAATCTCCCAATTATGATACATAGAAGAGATTCAATTGAAACTGTAGAAGGTGCTGAACACACTAAGTCCATGAGTCCTGGTGATGGTGAGTGTTCATGTTTATGTTAGTTAATTCTCATAAATTGTAGGTAGCATGTTGTATGACGGTCTATACGTGTTGTCATGGTGATTAGTGACATTTCCAGACAGGTCTAACACTTGCTAATGTGTCATCTGAGTCGACGCCAGGCCTTTGCACTAAGCTTCCCGTGGAAAACGAGCACTGCTATGATTGATGCCGCTGAGGACATAATAAATCATTAACGTAAAGCCTCCTCTGTTATAACAGCCGACAGGTGCGACATCCTGTTAATTCGAGAAAATTAATTTGGGATCGCCTTAAGAGAACGAGGGGGAGAGGCGTTTCCCACGTCCTGCCAATTACTGATATACGTTCATTCAACTGTTGTATGTGAACTATTTATTTCTTTACTTCTTGTCCTTCCTTTATCCCTGCATTTACTTATTTACTTGTTCATTAATATGTTAGTAAAAATAAATAATCGTATGGCCTCAGCTACTGTGTACAGATATTTTAATTTGGCGCCATCTGGCTGTCTGCTCGACGTTCTGTTTTACTCTAGGCCTACGAGATGGGCTCTGTGGATATATTTTTTATCAATTTTGTTAAGAGAACACCAAATGTGTTTATATGCCGACATCGTCAAATGGAATTATTTCCGCCCTTGAAAAATCTGCCAACTTGTGGGGGTTTGAACACACCATCTTGGGATATGCTGGTCTCTATTCCCGCATAAGGCTCTTCATACCGCCCGAATACCCTAAACATTGTTAAAACCCTACCCTCACTTTCTAAAGCATTGTCAACGCAGCCGTAGGTATCTACTTTCAGCCACTCTTTTCAATTCAGAGCAGATCTTTCAGTTATTTTCAGAAGCACTCTGTTGGAGTACTCTTCTATTTTACGAACAACTCTTCTTTCATTGATTTTGCAAAGGAAGTATTAATGCTGCAGAATATGACCAACACAATTTATCCCTTTATAGGGAGAAACTGTAGGCACCGAGGAATCTAAACTCCTGACATGAATATGTCTCATGGCTGCAGGTCATGGGAAGATTTGTGTAACGTGTGGCTACACAATGCATGACGGAAGTGACGTTACATTAGTCGTTATTAATATTTGAGTTTCATAAATCAAACACATGATCGTTAGCTTTTCGCAAAACGAAACGTTTCCTTTTTTTACTATAAACAGCTATGATATGTCACAATGAGTTTAAGGATGTGGGAAGTATAATGAGCAGTTTTTTCCGTAGTATTAGTATGACTTAAACTGATCTCATTTTGCCGAATTAAAAATCAAGAGACAAGTAACTCAATGTTGAGAACATCCTAGGGATGAATTAAAATATAATGAACTATGAGAATGTATTCTTTATTTATTCTTAAAAATTACAATCCTTTTCTTAATCATCGTTATCCTGTCGACTAGATTTGCAGTTTATCTTTTTCTACCACTACAAGCGCTGATGTGAGTCAATGCAGAGTTTCACTTAAGCCCTTATAACCACATTCAGTGTGGACAATTTCAGAAATCAAAAACGCCTAAGGGTATTGAACACAGTAGATAAATAACTTGGCTAGGATCTGAATAAAGAGAAAACGAGTAAAGAAAGGAGCCTTTTTCCAGAACTGCATTTAGCACGGAAGTGATTTTCGAAATTTACTTATTTTTAGTTTGATAGAAATATCCCATACTCACAATTTGAAACCTTTCAAGGCACTTTAGTCCTTCAACTTTCCGCACAAGTAAGGAAATTGCTTAATTTTAGGTCTGTTAAAAGATGCGCTACTAAACCTGCTTGTTTCCAGTAACATATGTTGTAGGGTAAATACCGCTGCCATACAGCATGCAAACATATACCGTTTTTTACATATTACGTATATTTAATTTAGCTATTCACTTGAGTAACAAACATTCTGCCATCTTTTGCGATTACAGTTACAATATTGTACGAAGTGTAAATATAACCTCACTTTCTGTACAAAGGTCGAGGCCGAAATACGAGCATGTAGAATTCAAGGGGAAAACAATATTTCAAAGATCGTATTCGTACCTTTTTCACCGAGCTAGTTGGCCGTTTGGTTCGCGTCGCGCCTGTGAGGTTGAATCCGTGAGATAGTGAGTTCCAACCCCACTGCCGGCAACTCTGAAAATGTTTTTTTCTGTGGTTTCCCATTTTTAGACCTGGAAAATGCTTAAACGTTAATTAACCTAGGACTTTTTTCCTTCCTACTCCTCGCTATAAGAGCTATCTGTGTCGATGCGACGTAGAGCAACTTGTAAAACTCCACCTTGTTCATCTCACTGGGCTGTATGTCTAGCTCGACGCAGCCTTTGAGTTTATGAAGGAAGAACTCCTAGCCAGCGAGAATACTGAATGAAGCTTGCTAGCAATAAATTTTAATATATATGATTTTAAGAAGCATCTGTACAATTTTATGGTGTTCAATTTTAACACGTAGTTAAAATTGTACCATGCATACCTTTATTCTCACACAAACACACTCCGACAGCGATCTTTGTCGTTGTTTTATGCACCAATCGCTACACGCTTAGCGGCTAACATAGAAGACACATATTCAATCGTGGTCGCTCCATGCGGCAAATTCAAAAAGTTGCAATCTCTAGAGCCAAAAAGAACCTTCTACCATAATGTCCATTTTATTAGGCATATTGTAACAGAACGCCCGTACTTCAGTTTATCGGAGAGCATGAGGAACGACAAGGCGTGTACGGCCCATGCTAAGAGAGTAAGAGAGAAGGGTAGTGAAAGAAAAATTCATGATTAAGTGGATCCTTTAGTTTATTCAATAAATAGGCAAATAATTATGTCACCTTTTATAGCTGAATTGTAGATTTGTCCCTGAGGGCGTAAAGAGGACGTTGTCCCGCGGCGGCTGCGTCGTCTTGCGGTCGGCGTCGGCGTTGTCTTCCGTCGTTGGTGTTTGTATTAGTGTTGATGACTCGAACCAGAGGCAGGAACGGGGAAATGTGGAGCTTCCACATTTCACGTCATGGGGTACTGGTGTGACACTTCCCTATGGCGAAGCACGCCGAAATAGTTCCCACAGTAGCAAGGATAAAGTTAGAGTCACAGTTCGTATTGGGAATAATACGCAAATGAAACAATCTAGAACCTTCCGAGGTGCGGTGATCAAGCACTTCATAAAGAAAATTAAATTTATCGAGTACAGTCTCTGCACTGTACTCCACCAGCATAATACATTTGTTGAAATAAATGACAGTCCGAACTCCCGTGCGTCGTGATTTTCAGATTAACACTGGCACTTAAGATCATAATGCAACACAGTTCAACGGATAGACATAGGCTAGAAATACTACCGCTGCTTTCACACAGTCTTTGAACGAAATTAATGCTGGCACAGTTAATGCAAGAACACAGTCTTTAAATGAAATAAAGCTGACACAATTAATGCGAGAACACAGTTTTTAAACGAATTCAAAGCTGGCACAGTTTATGTGAGAACACAGTCTTTAAATGAATTCAAGCTGGCGAGAACACAGTCTTTAAACGAATTCAAAGCTGACACAATTAATGCAAGAACACAGTCTTTAAACGAATTCAAAGCTGGCACAGTTTATGTGAGAACACAGTCTTTAAATGAATTCAAGCTGGCGAGAACACAGTCTTTAAACGAATTCAAAGCTGACTCACGGCTTACTGCCGACTCACTCCACTCTCTGCCTTCAGCACACTGCCGTCGCATACCGCGCACTCCCTCTGCTTTACTGCAGGCTCTCTGCTTACATTCTGCCTTACCCCAGGCTGGCGACTCGCTTATATATTGTTCGTGCAGCAATGGAACACGAAGGAACCTTCTGCGTGACGTCGCTTGTCCTTGGCCGGTGTTCTAGAAAGTCGCGAACTTACTCGCAGTTCCCACTATGCCAGTGCGCTCGGCGCAAGCTTACGGTCGGGTATTAGCGAGCTTCTCTTAATAAAAGAATGAAACGTGAATGCTCGTAGGGTGTTACCGTTTCATCTCCCCCCCTGCTCGGGAAAAAGAAAATTGCTGGGCGATTTTCTTTTGCTCACCTCCTAGTAGAGTATTTCAAAAACTTCAACAGTCTTCTCACTATAGCCAGAGGATTAATGTAAAGTGTGACGCATTTTGATATGATTCCATCATTCTCCATCTGTTTAATGATGACCCGTGCTTCTTCCAAGTACTTCATGGGTATCGGATAAGGCCGTTTCTTATAAGGTGATGTGTCAGTAACATCTAAGTGGTGCTTGAAACCCTTAATGACTCCAGGTTTCTCAGAAAATACATCTGGAAACTTCTTAAAAAGCTCTTGGATTGCCTTTATTACTTCATCATCATCGTAATCTGGGCTTTCAGCTACATTGGCGAAAAGCGTGAAGTTGTAGTGGTCCTCGTTAAACTCATCATCGATAATGGACGCCATCTGGTCCTCTACGGGTCCCACTTCCTCGGATCGCCCCTCTTCGTGGACGCTTTCTTCGACAGGCGGAGCCTCGCTCATCTTGCCTTCTACTATGTCCACCGGGGTCTCACATTCCGGATTCTTCACGTCATTATAAGTAACCAACTGTAGCCCTACAGATTCGACGTGAAAAAATTTAATTACATTAGCGGGATAATCAATGATTCCCCCATGTTGAATGAGAAAGTCTGATCCAAGAATTAAGTCAAATTTCATTTGCGTCAAAATCAAAAACAGATGTTGGAACTTAACACCACCAATTTCTAACTCAAGAAACGCTTGGAATTTGCATTTAATAGCTTTGTCAGGAACTATGCCTTTAACCTTAACTTGAGCAACCGGCAAGATGGAGATGTAGGTCGTCTCCTGCGCCACATCTATTAATTTCTGCGAAATTAGTGAGGCTTGCGATCCTGAGTCTACTAAAGAGTGGACAATCATATTGCCTAACTTAATGATAATGATCGGTAAGCCGCGTTGTATCTGAGGCTGTCGTGGTGTTGAATCCTCAGATAGTAAATCTGCATCCTCTAAATACCAATGGTTAATGAGTGCACTACATACTACCTCTCCTCCCTCCGGGTTTTCAGGCAGTCTCTTTATTGCTTCGACAAAGTTTTTTTTTTGTACCCGTAGCTCTTGGATCCATTTCCGTTCTCTCATTTCTTCTCTGCATCTCTGCCTGGTATTCCAAAGAAGCTGCTCCAGGTAAGCCCTCTTCCCTGTTCTTATTCCTTACATATTCCGTAGTCTCTCTCCAACGTTTCTCTAATTCTTCCCGCTGGGAGTTCCTATTATCATTGGGTTGATTAGCTGCCTGCCTCCATGAAGGTCCAGGTTGAAACTTAGCCCTCCCTTCGTAGGGGCGATTCCTAGATCTTCTATACCGAAACGGAATATCTCGGCGAGTTTCTCTTTCTTCTCGCGGTTCTAGATTTACTTGAACCGGAGTCTTCATTTCCATAAAGTTGGTTGTAGTTTCTTTGGTTCGACCTGCTTTTGCTGCGCTCTGAGTGTGCGCAGTATCGAGTTTCCTCAGGACATCATCGAGCTGCTCCAAGTCCTGGACGTTTGCTGCCACCAATATTTCCTGAACATTTGGTGGAAATTGCAGCGTTATGACCTGAATAAGTTCTTGCTCCGGTAAAGGAGGATCGAAAAACTGCATCTTTTTAAGCTGAGATATAAGATAATCCGAATATCGCGAGGAATTAACGGACGTGTTATACTTTCTAGAGTATAATTGAAGTTTTATCAGGTGCTGAGCCTCAGCACTCCAAAATCGTCTAAGTAAGGCTTCCTTAAACTCTTCGTAAGTGTTAATACTGAATTTAAAAGCGGTAAACCACATTAACGCCTTGCCTTCTAACAATCGAGATGCTATTCGTAAACGACGGTCGGTCTTAACGTGATTTTCTTGAAAGAACTCTTCGAGGTTGAGGAGAAACTCCTTAGCAGTATACTCCTCCTTCCCCGAAAATTTGGCTGGTTTTTCCTCAGTTATTTTAAAAACTGTGGAAACATTCATGGATTCTCCACTAGTGTTGTGAAGGCTAGATGATGAAACATCCTGTTCGATTTGCGATACTTTGCTGTTGAGAGCTTCTATACCTCCTTGGAGTTCAAGTTTTAGGGTTTTAATTTTCCCCTGTACAGAATTCTCAATTTCCTTGACCTCCTTTTCTATGTCGGTCTTGACTTCTGCTACGTCGCGACAGATACGAGTAATCTGCGTGTGAGCATTATCTAACTGAGTCTTAACACGTTTATCGGCCTCCTCTTGCTGACTTTTCAGAAGAGTAATTTCGTTTCCCAACTTCATGAAATTATTTTTAACAGATTCATGAAGTTTGTCTTGAATAGACGCGATTTTAGTTTGCGCAAGAGATAATTGAGCATGGGACTCTTGAAATTCTTCCTTTAAGCTTTCTACTTCTTTAAGGACTTCCTGAGAAGAAGACGGGAAAGCAAGTTTTAAGTCCTCCGCCACTTGTGATTTTATATCTTGCTTAATGGTTTCTAAGTCACGTGTTAATCTTTCATTTATTTCCGTAAACTTAGAATCCATCCTTTTGTTAGACTCTTTAAATCTTTTTTCAATTTCGGCACCTGCACTATTGAGCCTACGTTCCAAATTATTATTAACTTCCGCAAATTTTTGATCAACAGATTCTGTCAATTTTACAATGTTGGCTTCATTAGCCTCCCTTAGTTGAGTGATACTACGATTAGTTGCTTCATTAGCCTCCCTTAGTTGAGTGATACTACGATTAGTTGCTTCATTAGACTCCTTAAGTTGACCTATACTGGCCTTAGTGGCTTCCAGGGTCGCGTTAGATTCTTTAAGTTGAGCTCCTAAAGTATTGTTAGATTCTTTAAGTTGAGCTCCTAAAGTGTTATGAGATTCAGCAATCCTACGCCCGAGATTAGTGTTACTTTCCGTAATCCTGTCATTTAGACTGAGTTTTAAAGCCTCGATGGCAGCTAGTATATTTTCCATATTAATGTCGTTATTTTCACAAAATGCAGAAAATACAATCATTCACCTCATACGTAAAATCACCATTAATGTCCAATGGTAAAGTTCAAAATTTCACCAACACAAAATATCAAACACTTGTGCATAAAATTAAATATCACCATTATTGTCCAATGGTAAAGTTCAAAATTTCACCAACACAAAATATTAAACACTTATGCATGAAATTAAATATCACCATTATTGTCCAATGGTAAAGTTCAAAATTTCACCAACATAAATATATAAGCCCGTGCATGAACATTATGCCTGAAATGTTTTACATAGCAAGAGAAAAAAAATAATCACTTGTGCCATAAATTTGATCAGAGTTCTGTGCCAAAAGTTGAAAATTTCGTCAAAGTCATTGAATTGAACTTCGTAAAATTTTAACACATTCACTGAACTGGAATTAACGTACGTACTATGCACTTTTATTTGAATTGGTAAGTTAAGATATCACTGATTTCAAAGTTAATTTTTATCACTTTACTCTCTTTAATCTGGCCCCAACGTCACGGGTGCCACTATTCACTACCTTCTCTCTGTAACAGGAACGCCCGTACTTCAGTTTATCGGAGAGCATGAGGAACGACAAGGCGTGTACGGCCCATGCTAAGAGAGTAAGAGAGAAGGGTAGTGAAAGAAAAATTCATGATTAAGTGGATCCTTTAGTTTATTCAATAAATAGGCAAATAATTATGTCACCTTTTATAGCTGAATTGTAGATTTGTCCCTGAGGGCGTAAAGAGGACGTTGTCCCGCGGCGGCTGCGTCGTCTTGCGGTCGGCGTCGGCGTTGTCTTCCGTCGTTGGTGTTTGTATTAGTGTTGATGACTCGAACCAGAGGCAGGAACGGGGAAATGTGGAGCTTCCACATTTCACGTCATGGGGTACTGGTGTGACACTTCCCTATGGCGAAGCACGCCGAAATAGTTCCCACAGTAGCAAGGATAAAGTTAGAGTCACAGTTCGTATTGGGAATAATACGCAAATGAAACAATCTAGAACCTTCCGAGGTGCGGTGATCAAGCACTTCATAAAGAAAATTAAATTTATCGAGTACAGTCTCTGCACTGTACTCCACCAGCATAATACATTTGTTGAAATAAATGACAGTCCGAACTCCCGTGCGTCGTGATTTTCAGATTAACACTGGCACTTAAGATCATAATGCAACACAGTTCAACGGATAGACATAGGCTAGAAATACTACCGCTGCTTTCACACAGTCTTTGAACGAAATTAATGCTGGCACAGTTAATGCAAGAACACAGTCTTTAAATGAAATAAAGCTGACACAATTAATGCGAGAACACAGTTTTTAAACGAATTCAAAGCTGGCACAGTTTATGTGAGAACACAGTCTTTAAATGAATTCAAGCTGGCGAGAACACAGTCTTTAAACGAATTCAAAGCTGACACAATTAATGCAAGAACACAGTCTTTAAACGAATTCAAAGCTGGCACAGTTTATGTGAAAACACAGTCTTTAAATGAATTCAAGCTGGCGAGAACACAGTCTTTAAACGAATTCAAAGCTGACACAATTAATGCAAGAACACAGTCTTTAAACGAATTCAAAGCTGGCACAGTTTATGTGAGAACACAGTCTTTAAATGAATTCAAGCTGGCGAGAACACAGTCTTTAAACGAATTCAAAGCTGACTCACGGCTTACTGCCGACTCACTCCACTCTCTGCCTTCAGCACACTGCCGTCGCATACCGCGCACTCCCTCTGCTTTACTGCAGGCTCTCTGCTTACATTCTGCCTTACCCCAGGCTGGCGACTCGCTTATATATTGTTCGTGCAGCAATGGAACACGAAGGAACCTTCTGCGTGACGTCGCTTGTCCTTGGCCGGTGTTCTAGAAAGTCGCGAACTTACTCGCAGTTCCCACTATGCCAGTGCGCTCGGCGCAAGCTTACGGTCGGGTATTAGCGAGCTTCTCTTAATAAAAGAATGAAACGTGAATGCTCGTAGGGTGTTACCGTTTCAATATGAAGGATAGTTTATCCTACAATCCAACTGGCAACTATAGAAAGCACGACCGTATAAAGGGTTATCTTATTTCCTTGACCTGTTTTGCTGTGTCTCTAAGGAGTTGGGTATTGCTCTTCCTTTCAGATTGCCACATCCTTCTCCAGACTCACGCGTCTAACCTGTTCTTTTCCTGTTCTCCTTATGTTCAGCTTTCATTGCGGTACAAAAGTATTCGCAAAGCACTTCTGTATATTCGTTGGTCAGCAGGAGTTTTTTTTTTTTAATCGCGGAAGGATCTCTTTGCCTTTGCTGTTCCCCTCGAGACTTGTGGTAGAATCCGGTTGTCACTCGTGATTAGGATTACGAGGTAGCAGATTTTCTTCACTTGTTCAATCTCATTAGGGCCAATTTTGTTGTCTCTTATACGCCTTTCCCTGGATTTAGTATCATTGAGATTTCATTTCCCGAACGTTTCTGCTAGAATTTACAGCATTTTCTGCATACGTATTTTTGCTTAAAAGGTGTGGTCAAATGTTCCACCTTTACAATACTAACAAGTTTTTCATTTAATTATTTAAATAACATTTTAAAAATAATGGAAAATGCTACGACATCATCAGCCAAAAAATTTCTAATATTAAGCACAAAGGACAAGGACAGAAACACATAAAAATAATTTGGACTGCCGAATGCGTCAGTGAAAATGTTGAATAATATGCTGGAATCTTCTGAAGACAACACTTGAATACAGTTAAAAGTGAAAATTGAAATATTTTACACATGAGATGTTTCAATAAAATTGGTAATAGAGTCCTTCTCAACGTGATGATGCTGTGTGGACATACAGATTACCGATGCGTCGGTAGAAAATTGGTGATACTGAGCACAATGTTTACTTCCAGTAGAATGAAGACGATTGATAAACACGAGAGGGTGTTCCAGTAAAATGGTATTGAGTTCTTCTTGTTGGCCTTAGGATATGTTAACAATTCTTGGTAAAAATCTTGGCGGAATATCTGATCGTGATTTCATACGTGGAATGTGCAGGGAAGTGCCCTAGAACAAGAATGAGGGCTATTACTAGCGTTAAAAGTAGGTAAGATTTTTAAGCATCTTGTAATACAAAAGAAGAATGAATGAAAATAAAATGCGGCACATCTGATTACTTACGTTTTCGCCTACCCAAGAATGGCTAGCTCAGCGTGTATGGATGTTTATGGTTGACTGGAGGGGAACTGTGGAGGCCGTGTGTGATGGAAGCTGGTATGAGGGGAGAGTAGGGGAAGGCTGGAACCAATAGGCGGGGAGTGACTGCGTGGAGGCTTGTTACGAGACTTGTCAAAGTAGGAATTGTTTAGTAATGCCTCGAAAGTTATGTTCACAGTTTCTGAAATTTCATTTAAATTGTAAGCAGGATTGCATTTTTGGTCTATATTAATAAAGATGTTTTCTAAAACGCTGAGTAAATTTCTCTTGTTATGAAAATGCTCTATCGAGATGCTCTATATACTGTACTTTTGTGTCAGTACGGCAATATCGTCAGTAAATGTCACTTTTAATTTTGATCTCAGCTGTTTTCTCCTTCATTACTGTGATAGCAACTTCGATGAACGTATCGAAGAGATAATAAGAGAGTGGACAGCCTTGCCTACCTCCTATTCTTATTTTGACACGTGTTTTGCACTATATGTAAATTTAGTATGGCGAGTCTCTGCTCCTATCAAGTACAATATTTTCGATTGTTTCCAAAAACCCAGTCGGTCAAAAGCTTTCCCTAAGTCGATGAATGTCACGTGTACTGGTATCAAATGTTGCTGTCAAGTAACTGGTGTCATCATTTTGGTACAAAAACATGGTATTTACTATTCAACGAAACTAAGTTTAATCAACTGAATTACTTTAGTATGTATTTTCAAACACGTAACAGAAAATATTAGCAGAATACAATCTTTAACTCAAAAGAAAATACAAAATACGGAGTTTTGAAAAACCGCACCTTCCTATTTTTAAAAATATGTAGAAGCAAAATTGACGATAATTTCTCTGCTATGGAAGGATGTTATTATTATTAGAAAAGCGTACGAATGTGCATTACAAAGATTATTGACCGTTTTAGTCTTTGCTATAATCGCATAGAGATTTGTTGTTGTTTTTACATCTTGTGATGTGATATATATCACACAGCGAACACTCACATTTTTCATTTGGGTCGTGATAAGACATATTTTGACATATTTTATGGCGGTACCCGTGTACTGCTAGTTTTATTATCACATGTCTTAGCTTCTGGTTGGCGTTCGTCCAACTTCGATCCAACATGGTATCTTTGCTGTAGAACTCTAGCGGAGTTTCTTCTCTCTTCTTCCGCCTCTCCGCTAGGTGTGCTTCTACATTCGTTGTGGATGGCAGTGGTAGTTCTATCCTCAGATCTTCAATAAGGAAGGGTTCCCGTGCTAGTTTGTATGTTAGGCGGGAACGCGTGCATTTTGAGATGCCCATTATGGTCTTTAGGAATTTCGCCTTAACTCCTTCTACGGTGACCAGGTCTCTTTTTGTTAGTCTTTCCCATATCAAGCGGATTCCATAGGTGAGTATTGGTAGGATCTTTTTGTCAAATAGGCGCATAGCTGTTTCTAAGGATAACTGCTGTAGATTGTTGATGTCGTACATGGCTTTCATGGCTGCAACTGCTTTGTCTTTTATGTGTAATCTGAACGTCGCAGTAGTCTGCAAGGTTATTGGCAGGTATTTGAATGAGTTTACTATTTCCACTTTGCCGTCTTCGTATTCTACGTTGTCGTTTGCTGCATTTCGTCCGCCTTTCCGAAAGATCATCTGTTGAGTTTTTGTCAAGTTTATTTTCAGACTGTTATTTCCTGCCCATTCAGCCAACGCTGAGAAGGCATGTTGGAGCACTTCCTTCTTTGTTGACCCTAGGACAATGTCGTCTGCATATGTGTAGATCACTGCATCCTTTGCTCTTTCTCTGATTGCTGTTGTTACATCCGCGGTGGCAATATTGAATAGTATGGGGCTGAGTGGATCACCTTGCAGCACTCCATTAGTTTGGGTGATTTCCTTTGTTTTGTGGGTCGCATAGTCTATGGTGATCTGGTTGTATGCCAGAATATTTCATATTAGAGCTGTAAGGGGAGTATTTCCAATCATAGTCTGGAGTTTTGAGATTAGTTTCTTCCTGTCTATTATGTCGAAGGCTTTTGTATAGTCTATGAAGACTGCATAAAGACTGCCGTTGTGCTTCTTCTATGTCATTGAGTAGGTTTTGAATTCCTCTTTCTCTTCTAAATACAAACTGCTCCTCTGACATTTTGGGGTCTACTTCGTCAACTATCCTGTTGGTTAGGATTCTTGTTAACAGCTTGAAGATATTGCTTTCTAGAGCGATTCCTCTGTATGAGTTTGGGTCGTTGGCTTCACCTTTCCCTTTATAGAGGGTTATAATTGTTGATTTTCTCCATTCATCGGGAATATTTCCTAATTCTAGGAATTTATTAAACAGTTGGGACCATATTTCTGCTAGATGCTGCGCGGATTCTTTAAGGTGCTCATTATAAATCCCGTCCAGTCCAGTGGCTTTTTTTGCATTTTGTAGCTTTGATAGTGTGTAACACCTCTGCTTTGGTGATGGGAGGTATCGCTTCAAGCTGGTTGTTGTATTCAATTTCGTACGTCGCCTGTTTCCTTGCATTATTAAGTGCGTTTCCCAGGTTCCTATTTCTACGTTGCTAGGTCTTGATGATCTTCTGGTTCTGATGGCTACATATGGGTCTTTTATTGCTTCTTCAGCGGTTTCTTCACCTTCTTTCTCTATGTATTGAGTACGTTTTTGTTTCAGTAGGTTCTTGTAATTTTTTCGTTTTTCACCTTATATTTGTAGGTCTTCTGGTTTTGACGTCATCTTGGCTTTATACAGCGCAATTAATGTGATTTGTCTTTCTGCATAGCCTATGGTATGGGACAAAGCAAACGACACTGAAATTATTGCGCATCTGCTGTACACGTTTTGCCAAGCCGTTACATGTTTTAAATTCCTCAGCGCAAGTTATTACGAACTGAAATGTGAATTATATAACTCAAAGTATTATTTTGTTTAATAAGAGTCAATTTCTAAATGGAACTTGATTTTATTGTTTATTGCTTATTGCAAGTGAATAGCAGCTTAGTATAGGTTATAAAAGTGTCAGCTGAGTTCTACTGCAACCACTATTTGTTATGACTTGTTCACAATATCACCAACATTCAATCATTCACAAGTTTACCCATCCTAAACGATAGTGTACATAATTATATATTATGATTTAATACAATGTGAGGATGTTCTTGGGAACAATGTGTGTTCTTACAGCCAGGTTAGGACAGACTGAAAACGTTTAAAGTTGCATCATGGTTACAATTGTGTTAGGACATTGAAGACAATAATTCCAGAGCGAAATCCTCTTCCCCTTGACCTCGGATTATTTATCCCTTATATTATTTGATACGTAAAAGAAAATATCACGTCGTTTTTGCTTGGCGCTATTTTGCAGCCGATATCTGCTCTTCATTTGTTTCCTTATGAGTAAAACATGAATGCGCCCTCTGTGAGCCTGTAATGTACTTCCACACTCTGTTAATGCGATGTTTCCTTCTCAATTATACAGAAACAGCTTTCACTGTATTCTTCGTAACTGTTGGAATATTTAACTAACAATTCTAGCTCCGGTGCCCCTACAATATCCACGGCTACAATGTTCCCAACAATGTTTCCATTTCTTGACATTCCAAGAGGGAATTTTACCTAGTTCTCAAGCATTCATTTTGGAATAGATCTATGAACTTAGGAATACTAGACAGTTCGTGATTCGAGCGTCTCACAAGGAGGTGGATGACACCCGAGCATTGATTAGAATTTGACATGGATACGTTTTTAGGCTGGCATGTGACACCTTTGTTACCATGGCAACCGGTATGTATCCTGGGTCAGTAGAATGCGCTCGCATCAAGTGAACCCCGTCCTACTCCTCATTTAAGAACTAAGATCGTTAAACTGGCAGGAAAACAAACTCACGGCCATGGAATAAGAAAATACATACTACCCTTACACCACAAGGAAGGCTAATAATAATAATAATAATAATAATAATAATAATAATAATAATAATAATAATAATAATAATAATAATAATAATAATATAATAATAATAATAATAATAATAATAATAATAATAATAATAATAATAATAATAATAATAATAATAATAATAATGCAAAGATAAGACATTATAATACAGTAATCAAGCCCAAAGTTTTATATGCCAGCGAGACCCTTACACTAAATGGGAAAGGTGACCTAGAAAAAACATTTTAAAAGAAGAAAGAAGAATCCTGTGGAAAATTCTCGGCCCCCGAAAAACAGAAGATGGATATAGACTGAGGTCACGCCGAGTGACAGAAGAGCTTTCCAACATTGCAGCAGACATCCGCAAAAGACGTCTGAAATTTTATGGGCACGTTCGCAGACTGCCGGCAAGTAGACTGACACACAAGATTCTCACCTACATAGAACACCTAAAAAATGTTCCATGGGTTCTGGAAGTGAAGGATGTGGAAAAAGTCCAGGTGAACTCAACTGACACCGCGGACAGAAACCTCCACAGGAGAAAAATTAATGGATGGAAAGTGCAACCAGAGAACGAAGTGAAAAAGAAGACTGGAGCAAAGTGGACAGAAGAATGAAAAAGGTTCCACGGAGAAAGGATGAGAGCTGTTTGGCAACTCAGAAAACAGAATCGTTAGAGCTTTGCGTGACCCCATTGAGTCCATACGCACATAATAATAATAATAATAATAATAATAATAATAATAATAATAATAATAATAATTAGAGGACCGATCCTGTTCCAGAGGTTTTGTTACAAATACGCCAGGTAACTCGTCCTGATGTGCCTGTCATATTGTTTTGCCCGACATTTAATTAGAAGCGCACTTCGTAGTCAGAACTCATCCATTCTGATGTCATTATGCCTTCTGTTTGGCAACAATCTACTCATATAGTTGCTCCTTTTTTCACTGCTGTTGTTGATGTAAAGCTTGATGTTATGAAGTACAAGACAATGGCAATTTTAATCGCAGTTCTTGTATATAGAACGGTTGTGTTGTGAGCTCATAGGTTAGTCTCGGAGGAGCGTCTTTTGCCAAGCAGGGAACATTTTATGATACAAGGCCTTCACTCTTTCTACTGTAGCTAGGTTATTCTTCGATAGGTGTTTCCAGATAATGTCTAAGGCGTATGCTTGTACATAGACGTTTCTTTTAGCAGTTCATTAAGTCTGTTGAATATGTTTGGAATCTGGAAAGGTTAGAGAATCAAAGGGTACATGCAGGGAATAGTATTCTTACGCGATCAGAAGAAGTGTATGTTTTCTGGCTTGACAGGTAGTAATCAAACTTGGCTGAATGCAATGGCATTACTAAGGATGAAAATCACATAAATATCAGCATATTATGAAAGTGTTGGTCGCTTAACAACCTGCTATGTTCAGAATACACTGACTGAGCAAATGTCGTGGGATAGCGGAGCACTGATGCGCAGGTGTGTTGTCTGAGCACCACACGCTCCCTGTGTCAGCGGCAGTTGTATAGGAGACCTTGAGAGCAGTGGCTGTGCATGTGACAGGTGTAACATGGAACGTCGTCGTGAGCTGACACCGTTCGAACGAGGTATGGTGGTCGGTGCCCGACGGATGGGAAGTGAGATTTCGGAAGTGGTGCTGGAATTCGCTTCACACGATCAACCGTGTCCAGGGTATATCATGAATGGTTGAATGCGGGTGTCACCGTCCACAACAGACGAACGACCGGCCGTCCAGCCACTCTCGATGACCGTGACCAGCGACATCTGGGACGGATTGTCAATAGTGACAGACGGGCAACCGTGCAACAAATCATGGAACAATCCAACACAGGCCGTGCTAGATACGTCTCCCAGTGGACAATACGTAGGAACATGGGTTCTATGGGGTTGAGAACCGGCGTCGCACACGGGTGCCACTGTTAAGTCAACGTCATCGGGCACAACGCCGCGCATTTGTCGTCGGTCACTAAGGATGGACACTGGAACAATGGCGTAACGTGATATGGTCGGAAGAATCAAGATTTATTAATAATAATAATAATAATAATAATAATAATAATAATAATAATGTTATTTGCTTTACGTCCCACTAACTACTTTTACGGTCTTCGGAGAAGCCGAGGTGCCGGAATTTAGTCCCGCAGGAGTTCTTTAACGTGCCAGTAAATCTACCGACACGAGGCTGTCGTATTTGAGCACCTTCAAATACCACCGGACTGAGCCAGGATCGAACCTACCAAGCTGGGGTTAGAAGGCCAGCGCCTTAACCGTCTGAGCCACTCAGCCCGGCGAATCAAGATTTCAACTGCACCATGCCGATGGGAGGTACTGTGTATGGCGCAGACCACATAAAGTGATGGATCCCGCCTGCCTCGAAGGTGTGGTCCAGGGCGCTGGTGTCTCTGTTATGGTCTAAGGTGCATTTTTCTGGTATAGAATGGGCCCCCTTGTTGTTCTGGAAGAGACTTTGAATGGTACGCGGTATGTTGAGCTGGTCGGAGACCATCTCCACCCATTTTTGGCCTTCCAGCGCTCAGACGGTTCTGCGGTGTTTCAAGATGATAACGCGCCGCCACATCGCTCCCACGTCGCCCGGGAATGGTTCCAGGAACATGCAGCGGAGGTCCAACGACTGCCATGGCCACCCAGAAGCTCCGATATGAACCCTATCGAGCACATCTGGGATGTCCTGGAACGCAGGCTCCGTGCCATGGATCTTGCACCCACGAACAGACCAGCATTGGCGGCCGCTCTGCAAACGATTTGGTGTCAGCTGCGTCCAGAGGACTACCAGGGACTGGTCGACTCACTTCCACGGCGTCTCACTGCAGTTCAGAGGAGACCCCACACGCTATCAGGTGACTACCCCATGACATTTGCTAATTCAGTGTATATTGCGGGTTAAGGAAGGCCTCCGCCTGCAATTATTGGAGTGATCATCCAAAGATTCGATTTAATGATTACTCAAAGTTGGTTGAAGTTAGAGGTTCACCGGCAGCTACTTCCGGAGAGATTACAACGAAAACGGGTCAAAGCTGTTTCTATTAAACTCTTCGAAAATACAGATAATAATAATAATAAGATTAATATTATGTCTACGAGTTCTAGAATGTGTTACATTTTCTCACAATTCATGAGCCTTGCCGTTCATTAGTGGATACACGCATTTTTCTTTTCGTTTATCGGAACTCTTTATCAGGCGTGTTGTTGTGGCTCCTTCGTCTCCTAGGCCCGTCCATGAACCTATAGTCTTCCGCATATCGGAGAAAATGCACGAGTGCCAA
Source organism: Anabrus simplex (assembly GCF_040414725.1). Lineage (NCBI taxonomy): Eukaryota > Metazoa > Arthropoda > Insecta > Orthoptera > Tettigoniidae > Anabrus > Anabrus simplex. The sequence continues at coordinate 160,199,012 of NC_090269.1, read as the reverse complement.
GTTTTCTTCAACAAAGTCCCGTCTGTGCTTTAAAACCTCTAGCAATCACTACGTAATGTGCTTCTTTGAGGCCTTCAAACTTCCTTTCCCTGGAAATTTGAGTTATTTCTAAGCTTTTTTTGTTTGTTTTAAGAGGAAGTACAACTGAGCAACTAATATTAATCACAGGGAAAAAGTGGAAGGGGTGTGACACTTCGAAAAATGAATTAGGGGCCAAAGAAAGACAAGGGACACGAAGAGCGTAAAAATTAAAGAATTCCTCGGGCTCGTAAGCTAACACTCTACCATCGGGGTCGGAAAATACTAAGAGTTGAAAAGGAGAAGTCGTATAGCATGGAGGAAGGCGAGGAGCAATGCCAAGATTCAGCTAAGAGCCCCGTGGTTTAGTCGAGGATACCGTGGGTGTTATTTTACAGCCACCATCCACAGAGGGTAATCGATCAGAGGGTTCAACGACATCGGTAGTCATCAACTTCATGAGTGAGTGTAAGGATATCTTGCTATCGTGGAGAAATGTAAATAATATTTAAAGACAAGTCTCTGAGATTCCTTGTAGTGAACCTGCATTTAACCGTCACATCACAATGCAGTCCACGAGTCAATTTCGTCTCCCTTCTTAAAAACCCTAAGTTCACTCTCCTTAATTTTTTGCTATATCCAACTTTAGTATATCATTTTTGGACTGTCGCTCTTAATTTTTCCGTGGACAGCAAAAATTATCAATGCTCATCGGAAGATAGAAGATTTATAACTCTTTCCATCACAGAGCCCAAGAACGCACCTGTATGAAGAAAGCAAAAACAATGAATAATATTTGCTCATACTTCGTTAAATTGCAAGAAAATGAAGACAAATATTCAAGGTCAGGAGTAACAAAAACTGTGTCAGTTCCCTCGGAAAGAGAAAAGCGTTGTTTATCTTCCAGCTAAGGATTGGGTTGCAAGGTTTATCATGCGCTGAATGGCGAGTCGCTTACAGTACGAGACTGAAACACTTCCTTATGCTCAGGGAGGTTGCTCCTAACTAGACACCATTAAATACGGGCAATCATCGGTCAGGTATTTGTAAACAATGACTGTATTTGAAGTTTCGGTGAACGAGAACAGAAGCACGTGCAGGATCGATATTATAGCCTTCAGAGACTGTTCGGTTTGAATGAGACGCCAACCAGCCAAGCGACGAACCGCTTATCCCCTTCTACCGACGAGAAGATTGGAAGGAAAGGAACCTATCCCAAGGCGTTGGAGAAATTCCGTGAAGGGATCAATCTCCCTCCATCAGTGATGAGGAATATGGTCTTGTCAATCTTGAAAGACTCTAGTTCGATCACGACACATGTAATATACATTGTCCTCATGGGGTACAACTCCATTCGTTGTTGAATATAACATTAATCTCCTATTTTTAAAGCAACGAACGTGCGTTTATTATAAGAAAATTTATCGGCGGGTGTAAATCCGTTTACTTTTAAAGTGAGAGCGGCTTTCACGATCTTCCAACGCATTTCTTTTTGATTTATATATTCCCTTATTTATTTATTGTTGCAGACCTGCCTTAATTTTATGTACACGCAAAGACTTTATATGCCATATTTGCCAAATGCTGTAAAATCTTTTGCTGTAAATTCTTGTGCAATGAGAGTTGTAAAAAGAACTACAACTGTGTATTGTAATGGAAAGGTCTAGTCTTTGTTTCACTAAACCACCACGAAAATAGGATTTGTATCAAATATAAGGATATACGAAATTGTTTTTCGCTCCCAGGAAGTACTACCATGTATTTTCTGGTGTAGGGGTATTCCTTCGGCTCTCCTACACGACACAGAACATTTTATTGGTCATGCGCAGCAAACCTCAGGTAAAAAAATCGGGAAAAATAAAAGCATAAAGTTTCAGTTCCCTAGTCCGCAAAAACAAATCATGATCATTATACCATTGATTGTTCCTCATTTCAGGGCAAAAGGAACGACCATTTTATCTGGAGTGACATGGCTAATAAGGATAAGAGTGCGATAATTTGAGGAATTCATACCGGCTAATAAGTGGACATCCTTCATGCTCAGAATGGCGGGAAGCAATCAAGATAACAGGCAATGTTCGCTCCTTACCGGGCAGGCCCCAGGAAAACACCCACATGCTGAGTGCTTGTCCGTTCGGAGATGTTTAAGAAATAGTCGATCCCTCCCATATGCTTTACGAGGAAGAATCTGGACTGGTGGTCTCAGAGAATAGGTAAACCACAAAGCAAGAGTCCAACAGTAAACCCCATTCAGGTCAACCTCGTATTGTGAAAAATACGGACTGTCATAGGGTTAATGGTGCGAGCTCAGGGAACAATACATTCCCAAATTCTTATCACAGTTTTGGACCTCATGTGGGGCAATGCCACGTATGTACTTCTTTCACCACAGAGGAGACAAACATCGTTGGTGGTATTCCTCTGTGGCAACCCAGACACCACTTCTTCCGTCTAATCATCATTATCATCATGTTGACAAAGTTCATCGTCACATATATCATCTGACGAACTGTTGTTGTTGTTGCAGCTCGAGTCTAATATGTGTAATCGTTTCCTTCCCCTCAAATACTAACTTTCGGGATGTGGCTGTCAGAGTGCTGCTTAGGCCTAGACTTTTCTGTTTTCGCACAAAATATTAATGTTCTGATAGGGATAGGAGAGGAATTGATAAAAATTAAACAATTCCGTTTTCCTTGTGGTAATTAAAGAAGGAAAGTGATGTGTGACTCGAAAAGAAGAGTTGAATTGTTCACTGATGATTGCGTGTGTGCAGTGAAATGATTGAGCCACGTCAGGAACAAGTCCTTATTCATTTATCCTGACTTGTAGCACACGTAAAGGCTTCCTGGAGTGCTTCCACGTGTTATTGCAGTGGACATCCTCACACCAGGATATATAGTATAAACATGGGTGGTATATAATTACCCGTAGGATTAATGGAGAAACATAGAGTAAGCTGGTCGCTGTCCATACTTGCTTTTGACCTTTTCGGGCAATTCTTGGAGGTGGCTTTTGGGTGGTCGAAATGCCGGTTTCGTCAGCTTTATAAATACGGGACATAGGGAACTTACGTTTTTCACTGACAGTCAAGGGATTATGATAAACTCTGTCAACTTCTGCTTTATTAAATGATAATATTCTGTTTACGCTAGTTGCTTCGTGTTTCCTCAGACTGAGTTCTGGATTTCTTGTCAAGAATCCTTGCAGCCAGTGATGTTAAAATTGTTTGAAAAATTGTTCCTGTCCGCAAATTCATAGAAAACACGACGTAGTTCAATCATCGTCATGCCGTAAAATAGCGTCGCCAACTGAAGAAGGTGAAAACAGAATTGTACGCACTGGAGGGGTAATGAGACGCACAGCGCCTACGATTACCCCTCTAGACACCTTCTACCCTGCCATTTTATAACCGATGAAGGAAAAAATGGATATCACGTGTGTATCACAGGATGTCGCATTTCACGTTAAGAAAACTGGACTTTCGAGAAAAAAAGTGGACAGTTTAGTACCTACATTAATATAAATTCACCTCTTCTGATGTAAAATGGTGTAGCAATCTGCACAGCACAAGAAACATACGCGACTCAGGCTAACATTCTGCTCACATCAACGTTATGGTGACTCCCCATTAGATTGAAGCAGATTACAGAATGCTTGTTACCATGGGAGGAGATTTAGTGGGGTGCGTCCCATTGCCCCTCTCTCCCCTATCCTCCAGGGTTGGTTTTTCTCTCAGACTCGGTGACAAATCCCACCTCTACCATTCAAGGGCAGTGACCTGGAGCGTGAGAATTTGGGTCTGGGGATACAACAGGGGAGGATGACCAGTACCTCGTCCAGACAGCCTCACCTGCTATGCTGAACAGGAGCCTTGTGGGGGTATGGGAAGATTGGAGGAGATAGACAAGGAAGAGGGAAGGAAGCTTTGAACAGGAGCCTTGTGGGGGTATGGGAAGATTGGAGGAGATAGACAAGGAAGAGGGAAGGAAGCTTTGAATGCTCCACTGAAAAGTGCTACTCAGGTTTAGCTCTGGGAAAGAGGCAATCCTGCCATCGTATTGAAATACCTGTTTGAGTACACATACATTGTATATTGTTGGATTCAGGAAAGAAAACTCTATTGAAGAACCTGAGACTCTGGCACCAACATAGATACAGTAGGTTTTATGGCGATAATGGGATAGGAAAGGTGGGAAGGAAGCAGCCCCGGTTTGGTATAGCTCCAGCATTTAAAAACATGAAAATCGACAGTCTGTTGCCAGTCATTCCGCCGGGTCAGGAATAGAATAAAAGCCCCCATCTAGCAGGGAAGATAGGAATTGTGCCGGCTGCTGAAGCTAGTCACACTCCTCTGGGTCAATGATTAATTAATGACAGATGAAAGGAAAGGATATTGGAGAGTGTCACTGGAATGAAATATGACATGGAAAACTGGAGTACCCGGAGAAAAACCTGTCCCGACTCGGCTTTGTCCAGCACAAATATCACATGGAGTGACAGGGATTTGAACCAAGGAACCCAGCGGTGAGAGCCCGGCGCAGATCCAGCATTTGCCTGATGTGAAAATAGGAAACCATTGGAACCATCTTCAGAGCTGCCGAGAGTGGGATTCGAACCCACTATCTCCCGAATGCAAGCTCACAGCTGCGCGCCCCTAAGCGTACAGCCAACTCGCTCGGTTAAAAAGACACTTACAGGGCGAGTTGGCCGTGCGGTTAGGGGCGCGCGGTTGTGAGCTTGGATCCGGGTGATAGTGGGCTCAAATCTCACTGTGCGCAGCCCTGAAGATGGCTTTTCGTGGTTTCCCATTTTGAAACCAGGCAAATGCGGGGCTGTACATTAATTAAGGCCACGGCCGCTTCGTTCCAACTCCTAGGCCTTTCCTATCCTACCGTCGCCATAAGACCTCTCTGTGTCGGTGCGACGTAAAGTCTCTAGCAAAAGAAAAGAAGACACTTCTCAGTTAATGACCTCATCTAAAGAGCTTTTATAATTATTATCTATACACATTTTCACACCAGGCGGATGCTGAAACTGTGCCTTAAACAAGGCTCGGTCGATTCCTTCCCAGGCTTAGCCCTTTGCTGTCCCACCGCCGCCCATCAGTCAGTAGGAAGTAGAACAAATGATCTATCCTAGCGCCGAGTACAGTTGGATGTGAGTTTAGTGTCATCTGTGTGAGATGACACCAACTCATCTGCCTCAATTTCCAAGGTTGCTGGTTGTGGAGCGAAATTGGCCGGGCGGAATAAACGCAAGGCAACAACGGACAACTACTTCTTCGTGGCATTCGCATTCGAAACAATGGGAAGGTGGTTTAGCAAGGCCGAAAAAAGATCGTTACAGATACTGTCAAAACTTATTTGGAATTTCTTGGGATTATTGTTCAACGAAATTATGAAGGCAGTGTATAAGAATTAGTATCCAGCGAGAAAATTCAGCTAGCGTTGTGGGCATGTTTCCAGATGGCGCTCTAATACACGAAACTTCCTTTCTTCTTAGACTTTCTAGGGTGGAGCAAAGGACAACAGCAGAAATGTTGTGTACTGAACCACCTTGTTACGTATTTCTGTAAGCCATTGAAGAGTACAAATTTAACGGCAGCCTATTGTTATATATAAAATCATGAATCCATTTTTGATGCATTGTGAAATCAATATGCCTTTAAGTGGTAAAAATATTAATATCATGAATTCAGTAGTTGCTCAGATATTACAGCATACTGTATTTAAAATGTAGGATGATCAAAGTAACAGTTAACGCTCGTACTATGTAGAACTGTATTTGTAACCAAGTACGGTCTATCACACTCCTACCAGCGAAAGGAAAGTCGACTTAAAGCCATCCCTATTGGTTCGTTGATGAAATAGGGAGGTTTCAAAAGAACTACGAGAAATGTTTTAACTACAACTTGGCAACTGTCGTGTGCCTTAACCGGCCGTACACCGTTAGTGGAGTCACATTTCCCTGATATGGTTACAAAATGTTTTATGACTTTTTATTTTATTGTAGCTATATTTCCAGCGCAGGCCAGTGCTAGTGTTAACACATTAATTCCTCTTTCTTTATACGTTTAATCTGGAGAGTTTTTTCGCTGGTATCAGCGAGGGATCCCGCTCTACCGCCTCAACGACAGTGTCCTGGAGCGTGAAAATTTTGGTTGGGGATACAACTGAGTACGAAGACCACTACCTCGCCCAGACGGTCTCACGTGCTGTTCTGAACAGGAGACTTATTGGAGGTGGGAATATGGAAGGGATAGAGAAGGAACATGGTGGAAGGAAGCGGCCGTGGCCTTAAGTTACTATTCCGGCATTTGCTTGGGGGAGAAGTGGAAAACCACTGAAAACCACTTAGGGGATGGCTGAAGTGGGAATCGAACCCCCTATACTCACTTAACCTGCCGAGGCTGAGTGGAGCCCGTTCCTGATGCCGTACCACTTTTCAAATTTCGTGGCAGAGCCGAGAATCGAGCACGGGCCGCTGGGGGTGGCAGCTAATCACAGTAACCACTACACCACAGTGGTGGATTACATTATTTTTGAGATGGAATTGCAATTACGTTAACGATAAGGATTTATTATTAATCTACACTCTCCAAAATTAATCTCCAAATATCAGAGGGAAGAAGCATGTGTCTGTATCAGTTAATATTTAATTACGCCTTTTTACTGAACATGTACTTTAAACCTCTATTTTTTCCAGGAACGAACACTGTCACTGATATCGTGTAAATATTCAGTTTCATTGAATCCTCTTTTTATGATGTACAGCAGGAATTTGCTAGTTTGTAAACGACGAACGTATTTCTATTTGTTGAGCCTTGCAACCAATCTTGATAACTGAGAGAACTCGGAATGTGAAATTCAATTAGATGCGCTCATCATGCGGCCCATCTCCGATAAATTGAATTGGTGTTGTTGACCGGAGCACTTCCCGGTATTTTAAAGAGATCACCACAACTGCGTGTATATTAACAGTTTTAACATTTATCCGTATACATAAAATATGTCCCCTCTTCAAGAAGTGAGTGTGCGGTAGAGACCTCGAAGAAAGAAGTCCATTCGCTGCCGGGAAGTAAAACTTCTCTAAAGTGATGGTTACAGGTTGCCCAACAGAGAGCCATTTTCCTGTAATAAGATGGAGTAAAAGGGAATATCGAAATTGACACGTAGGCAGCCTGTGGTAGCTGAGATCAGCTTTGGTCATAACAGACGGCTAACAGGGGGACCACGAGTTAGCGCGGGTTGCTCCTCACCTTCACCGGTATCAGCTTTGTGAGCCCTTCACTTCCACTCTCTTAGAAGTCCTTTCATTTCGCCGATACATTCATTTTTCGAAGTGTCGGACGCTTGCATTTCCCTTCTGATTAGTATCAATACAGGATGGTTTCCCAGCTGTGATTCCCCTTAAGGCAATACTTACCAGCACATGGAACACTTCTGGACCAAATTCCGGCACCTCGGCGTCTCCGAAAACAATAAAAAGTTACTTAGTGGCACGTAAAACCGACTGCATTATTATTATTATTATTATTATTATTATTATTATTATTATTATTATTATTATTATTATTATTATTATTATTACTATTATTATTAGTATTATTATTATTATTATTATTATTATTATTATTATTATTATTATTATTATTATTATTATTATTATTATTATTATTATTATTATTATTATTATTACGATGTTTTGTGGATTTGCGGAGGTGAAAGAAGGTGCTGGGTGGAATAGGTCTCAACTTACGAAATTAAAGTTAATTTAAAACTTTAACAAAGGTTATATTTTCTTTTCAAAATCAACATATAACAACAACAGAGTAACGGGTACCAAGTAGCAGGAAAATAATTTAAGGAAATACAATAGTTACAAGATTTGTGCTTGGAGCCCCAAGATTAATTTCTGAGCTCTCAGCTCACCACCACAATAGCTAAAGAGCAGAAAAACCCTAAGTACAAGGAGCACTTGCTCCTACTTACAACGTTAAGAAAAAGAGCAGACCCGCTCTCAATTTGACAAGCCTATCAAAGGCTACAAACTCCATTTCTGTCTGCCCTTAAGGCACATCAAGAAACAGGGGTATTTGATACCCAACCTACAGGGCCTTTACATGAGGAAAATAAAACATCAGGTTAAGTTACTGGCCCATAATACAAAATAGAATGGAGGCGAAGCTTGCAGTCCTAATACACTTTTGAAACCTACTTGGCACTAGGCCGCTCACGCAAGGGCTAATCCCATACTAAGGAGGTGACACGATAAGAAAACCTTATTACATTATGAAGAGAAGAAGAACGGTTATGAAAACGTAGTCAATTTAAAACAATATGAGTGGGAGCTCGAGAGGGTAGGCACTCTCTATCCCAATTTGTTGTTAAAGGGACTGAATTGTTACCAAATGTCTATTACATTTTAAAGGGAGGTTACATGAGAAAAGTTTCGAAACTGCCCCGAGGGTTAAACTGCTGAGCTAGCAAGAAATAAAGTTATTAAACGGCCATTACCTTGTGGATGAACTGCTGCCCGAAGAAAGAGGCGCTTCCCGCCCCCTGCTACATAATCACACACTAAGCAAGATGTCGATGAAGTGGCCCCGAGACAAGAAAATCAGCAGTTTAAATACCCTCGTGGAACATTAGAGACCTTTCAAGAATGAGTACCCACACCCCCCTCAACTTTATTGGGTAGCTTAAAGCAACATCTCCATATCGGAGAAGACATACGTTATTGGTCAAAAATTAATTAGAGAAATTCGGGATTGGCTAAATTCAAAACAAGCGGAAAGAGAAGGGTTATACTGCCAACCCAAAAAATGACTGAAATAAATTTATCAAAGAACAAACTTATGAATACAAAATTTCTTCAAAAAAACAGTTCCTTCACTTCGCACTAGGGTGCACAATTATAGTTCTTAAGTAGTGCCATCTTGAAGAGAATGTCCGCACTTCTTGCTACAGAGTAAACAAATACACATCGAAATAGACATCGTTCAGAACACTTCAAAATTTACAGTAGAGACATCTTCCGAGAAACCTTTGATTTAATACAGTTTTTAAAGTTCAGAGTTTCTCCTGTAGAGAGGTTTCAACTGGCGCAATATTTGAATTCGCGGCGTGGAGGTGTACCGCCCGGAACAATTATTATTATTATTATTGTTATTATTATTATTATTATTATTATTATTATTATTATTATTATTATTATTATTATTATTATTATTATTATTATTATAGTGGTCCACAGTCGGTGCGGAAAGAAGCCACAGAACCGAACGGTTAGATGAATGACATAAACTGTAATATATTCAGTATTTCTCTTTTTCTTTCATCTTTTTAGCAAAAAATAATAACAAATTAGATAACAATAATGGCGGATGGAATGCTCTAAGAAACAACGACAATTAGTGACAAGATTTGTAACGTCACAAAGTTACAACTGCTTTTAGAGCCTCATTAATACCAGAGTTCCTATTTTCCAAGACCTAGGCCTGTTCATATAATAGCATAAACACCGTGAAAAACTCGAAGCCATTTAATGTGCATAAAAACAACAACAACAATGTAATAAAAATGGTATGACAATCGCAAGGTAAACAGGAGCTAAGCTCTTACTAGAATGCAGGCCAACAGGAAGTTAAATTCCAATAAGAGGTCAAAAATTAAATATAGGAAACAGTCCAGTGCAAAAGATAAACCAACTAAGTGACCCCATGACATCACATTACAGTAAAAACTAATGGGGCGCGATGCCCACAGAAACACAGGATAACCTTGTGATTTGAAGGAAATAAACTAACAGCCAAAAATGGAAGGAATCGCTTACATTTCGAAATGCTTGTCACAAGAAACAAGATAGAAAATGGGGACACGAGGGTCCACACTCTCCTTCCTTTTAGGACTTTACACTCTTTACGACGGTTACATTCGCTCCTTGAAAAAACAAAAATCCTACATGATACAGAAATAAATTACGTTAGTTAATGAAATACATTCCGTAAACCAAACCAGGTAGAACAGTAATCTAAAATTTATATTCTAACGAACATTTTAGAGTCACTTTCTTTAGGATCTTACTGATTGCCCCAGCATGTCAGCTGCGAACCTCAGCTGACAAGCCGACGGTCCAGACAATATCTCGCACGCACAAACCAAACTTTTTATAACGGAGGGCAGGCATTGGATTGGTGGAAGAAAGCTCAGTGGGAGAAACGTTTAGAAGGGACAAGCCCTCTTTATGTCAAAATTATTATTATCGTTCCGGAGTTATCCGTGGTAGTTAGAGGTGAAAGAATGTGCTGGGATGAACAGGTCTCAACTTACGAAATTTAAAAGTAATTTAAAATTTAACAAAGGTTATATTTTCTATTCGAGATCAAGAAATAACAAGTACAACAGGAACTCAGTTATATATATATATCAACAAGTTAAGAATGTACATTTACAGTTTATTAATGGCTTTTGGGCTTCGAGCACCAGAATTACAATCCCTGAGCAATGAGCCCAACTTTACTTATACACAAGGTTCAACAAAGGGGCAGAAAACCCCAATCATACCAAGGAGCTCTAGCTCCCAATTACCCAGTAAAGCCTGCTCGAGGCACACAAAAACCAAATGTAAGAAAGAGCAACACGCTCTCAAAGTTCAAGCCAATTCAAAGGCCACTCCATACTCCACGTTCAAGTTGCCCTACGGGCACACAAGAGCAGGGGTAATGATACCCAACCTACTGAGGGCTATTCCATAAAGAAACAGGACAATTACATGACCCCAAAATACCAACTTGAGCGGAGGCGTAACTTGCACTCCTAATACACCATTTTAAAAACCTATTTGGCTCTAGGCCGCTTATGCAAGGGTTAATCCCATACTACGGAGGTGAGACAATAGGAAAACTTTATTACATTATGAAACGAAGAAAAACGGTTGAGAAAACGTAGTCACCTCAAAAACAATATGAAAGGGAGCTCGAGAGGGTTAGGTACTCTCTATCGCGATTTGTAGTCAAAGAGACAGAATTTTATACCGAGTGTCTTTTACATTTTAAAGGAAAGTTACATGATAAAAGTTTCGAACCTGCCCCGAGGGTTAAACTGCTGAGCTAGCAAACAAAGAAGTTATTAAAAGGCCATTACCTGATGGATGAACTGCTGCCCGAAGAAAGAGGCGCTTCCCGCCCCCTGCTACATAATCACACTAGGAAAGATGTTACTGAAGTGGTGAGGAGACCAGAAAATCAGCAGTTTATAAACCCTCGCGGAAAATTCGAGACGTTTCATGAATGATTACAACCCGCCCACAAAGTTTTATTGGATAACAGCAAAAACTAATACACCAGACGAAGAAGAAACACCTTATTGGTGGAAAATTAATTACAGAAATTCCTGATTGTCTACATTCAAAACAGGCGGAAAGAAATGATTATATTGCCAACTCTCAAACCACAGAACAAAATTTTGCAAAAACAAAACTTATGAATGTTAAATTTCTTCCGGACAGTTCATTCCTTTACACCAGAGAGCGTTATCAGTTTTGGTAGAGACATCTGTTAGAGAATGTTCAAAGTTCTTGCTATGGAGCAGGCAAAGACGAATCGAAATTGACATAGTTCAGAACACTTCAAAATTTACAGTAGAGACATCTTCTGAGAAACTTTAGAATTAACATGGTTGTTAAAGTTCAGGCTTCCTCCACTAGAGGAGTTCCAACTGGCGCAATGTTTGAATTAGCGGCGTGGAAGTGTACCGCCCGGTACAATTATTATTATTATTATTATTATTATTATTATTATTATTATTATTATTATTATTATTATTATTATTATTATTATTGTTACGATGTTTTGTGGACCGGCAGAGGTGAAATAAGGTGCTGGGATGAATAGGTCTCAGCTTACGAAATTAAAGTTAATTTAAAATATAACAAAGGTTATATTTTCTTTTCAAGTTCAAGAAACAACAAGTGTGACAGGTACTCAGTAGCATATCAACAAATTAAGAATGTACAATTGCAATTTGTTAATGGATTTGGGCTTCGATCCCCCAGACACGCAATCCTTGAGCAATGAGCCCAACCTTTCCTATGAACAAAGTTCAACAAAGGGGCAGAAAACCCCAATCATGCCAAGGAGCACTAGCTCCAAATTACCCAGTTAAGCCTGCTCGAGGTACACAGAAACCAAATTTAAGAAAGAGCAACCTGCTCACAAAGTTCAAGCCTATTCAAAGGCCACACCAAACTCAACCTTCAAGCTGCCCTCCAGGCACACAAGAACAGGGGTAAAAATACCCAACCTACTGAGGCCTATTCAGTAAAGAAACAGGACAATTACGTGGCCCCAAAATACCAACTTGAGAGGAGGCGTAACTTGCACTCCTAATACACCTTTATAAAACCTATTTGGCACTAGGCCGCTTATGCAAGGGCTAATCCCATACTACGGAGGTGACACGATAGGAAAACTTTATTACATTACGAAGAGAAGGGCAACTGTTATTAAAACGTAGTCACCTCAAAACAATATAAGTGGGAGCACGAGAGGGTTAGGTACACTCTATCCCAATTTGTAGTTAAAGAGACAGAATTTATACCAAATGTCTTTTACATTTTAAATGAAAGTTACATGACAAAAGTTTCGAACCTGCCCCGAGGGTTAAAACGCTGAGCTAGCAAGAAATAAAGTTATTAAACGGCCATTACCTGATGGATGAACCGCTGCCCGAAGAAAGAGGCGCTTCCCGCCCCCTGCTACATAATCACACTAGGATAGATGTAACTGAAGTGGCCCGGAGACCAGAAAATCAGCAGTTTAAATACCCTCGTGGAACATTCGAGACCATTCAAGAATGAAAAACCACACTCCCTCAATTTTATTGGGTAGCATAAAGCAACATCTCCATATCGGAGAAGACATACGTTATTGGTCAAAATTTAATTACAGAAATTCAGGATTGGCTAAATTCAAAACAAGCGGAAAGAGAAGGATTATAGTGCCAAACCAAAAAATAACTGAAAGAAATTTAAAAAGAACAAACTTATGACTACACAATTTCTTCAAAAAAAGTTCCTTCACTTCGCACTAGGGTGCACAATTGTAGTTCTTAAGTAGTTCCATCTAGAAGAGAATGTTCACACTTCTTAGTACAGAGCAAACAGATATAAATCGAAAAAGACACAGTTCAGAGCTCTTCAAAGTTTACAATAGCGACATCTTCTGAGAAACTTTAGAATTAACATGGTTGTTAAAGTTCAGGCTTCCTCCAGTAGAGGAGTTTCGACTGGCGCAATGTTTGAATTAGCGGCGTGGAGTTGTACCGCCTGGTACAATTATTATTATGGCACCGGGTGGTACACCTCCACGCCGCTAATTAAACTTTGCGCCAGTTGAAACTCCTCTACTGGAGGAAGTCTGAACTTTCTCTACTGTGTTAATTTTCAAATTTTTCAGAAGATGTCACTACTTGTAAATTTTGAAGTTTCTGAACTGGGTCGTTTTCGATGTATTTTTGTTTTGCCTGTAGTAAAAAGAGTGGACGTTCTCTTCCAGATGGCACTACTGAAGGACTACAATCATGCACCCTAGTGCGAAGTGAAAGAACTGTGTTTTTTTGAGAAATTTTGAATTTATAAGTTTGTTCTTTGTTAATTTTTTTCAGTTATTTTTTAAGTTGGCTATATTAACCCTTTCTTTCCGCCAGTTTTGAATTCGACCCATAAGGAATTTCTGTAATTTATTTTTCCACCAATAATGTGTTTATTCTTCATAGAGTGTAGGGGTTTTAGTTGTTAGCCAATAAAATAATTGTGGGCGGGTGTTCTCATTCCTGAAACGCCTCGGACTTTCCACGAGGGTATATAAACTGCTGATTTTCGGGTCTCAGCGCCACTTCAGTAACATCTATCAGTGTGTAAAGTACGTAGCAGGGGGCGGGAAGCGCCTCATTCGTCGGGCAGCAGTTCAACCACCAGGTAATGGCCGTTTAATAACTTCTTTTCTTGCTAGCTCAGCAGTTTAACTCTCGGGGCAGGTCCGAAGCCTTTTACCATGTAACTTTCCCCTAAAATGTAAAGACACTTAGTATCAATTCTATCTTTTTAAACTACATATTGGGACAGAGAGTGCTTAACCCTCTCGAGCTCCCACTCATATTGCGTTGAGGTGAACTTATTTTCACAACCGTTTCTTCCTTAACATAATGTAAATTGTCTCCTTCTATAAGTCACCTCTTTAGTATGGGATTAGCCCTTGCATTAGAGGCCTAGCGCCAAGTAGTTTTTAAATAAAGTGTAGTAGGAGTGCAAGCACGCCTCCTCTCAAGTTGGTATTTTAGAGGCCATGTAATTGACCTGTTTCTTTACTTAATAGGCCTCAGTAGGTTGGGTATTTTTACCCCTGTTTTCATGAACTTGGAGGACAGCTTGAAAGTGGAGTTTGGTGTGGCCTTTGATAGGCTCGAAGTTAAGAGCGGGTTGCTCTTTCTTAAAATTTTGTTTTCTGCGTGCCTCGAGGAGGCTTTACTGTGTAATTGGAGCAAGAGCTCCTGGGCATGATTGGGGTCTTCTGCCCCTTTCTTGAATCTTGTATATAGTAAAGTTGGGCTCATTGCTCAAGAATAATGTGTCTGGCTCTCGGAGCCCAAATCCTGAAACACTGTAATTGTACATTTTCGAATTGTTACTAGGCTACTAAGTACCTGTTATATTTGTTTTTTCTTGATCTTAAAAAGAAAATATAACCTTGTTAAATTTTATCTTAACTTTAATTTCGTATTTTGAGACCTGTTCTCCCCCGCACCTTCTTTCACCTCTGCACATCCACAATACTCCGTAACAATTATTATTATTATTATTATTATTATTATTATTATTATTATTATTATTATTATTATCATTATTATTATTATTATTATTATTATTATTATTATCGTTATTATTATTATTATTATTATTATTATTATTATTATTATTATTATTAATATTATTATTATTGTTACCGTGTTTTTGCGGTAGTTAGAGGTGAAAGAAGGTGCGGGTGTGAACGGGTCTCAAGCTACGAAATTAAAGTTCATGTAAAATTAACAAGGTTATATTTTATTTTCAAAATAAAGAAATAACAAGCATGGCAGGTACAGAGTAGCAAGTCAACAAAATGTAGTTACCATATTTACTGGGTTTGGGCTTCGCGCCCCGACTTCACAATGCTTGGGCAATCAGCCCAACCTTACTTCAAAATAAGTTTTAACAGAGGGGCAGAAAACCCCATTCATGCTCAGGAGCTCTTGCTCCAAATTACACAGAAAAGCCTCCTCGAGGCATACAACACTAAATTTTCAAGAAAGAGCCGCTCGCTCTCCAACTTTAAGCCTCTCAAAAGCCACACCAAACTCCACCTACAAGTTGTCCTCTCTGGACATAGACACAGGGGTAAAATACCCAACCTACTGAGGTCTATTAAGTGAGAAAAAGATTAATTACATGACCTCCAAAATAACAATTTGAGAGGAGGCGAACTTGCGCTCCTAATACACTTTGTTTAAAACTTACTTGGCACTAGGCCGTTAACACAAGGGCTAATCCCATACTAAAGAGGTGACTTAAGAAAGAAACACTTTACATTACGTTAAAAAAGAATAGGTTGAGAAAAAGTAAGTTCACCTCAAAACAATATGAGTGGGAGCTCGAGAGGGTTAAGCACTCTCTATCCCGATATGCAGTTTAAAGATAGAATAGATACCAAGGGTCTTTACATTTTAAGGAAGGTTACATTATGGAAAAACTTCGGACCCGCCCCGAGAGTTAAACTGCTGAGGTAGCAAAGAAAGAAGTTATTAATCGGCCATTACCTTGTTGTTGACCGCTGCCGAAGAAAGAGGCGCTTCCCGCCCCCTGCTATGTACTTTACACACTGAAAGATGGTACAGAAGTGGCGCAGAGACCCTAAAATCAGCAGTTTATATACTCTCGCGGAAAGTTCGAGGCGTTTCAGGAAGGAAAACACCCCCCCCCCCACAATCATTTTATTGGATAGGGATAAGCAGCATATTCAAGTTGGGGGAATATACATCAGATTGGTCAGGAATTAATTAAAGAAATTCGGGATTGGCTAAATACAAAACAAGGGGAAAGAGAGGGGTATACAGCCAACTTAAACAATCACAGAAAGAAATTTAACAAGAAACAAACTTTTGACATAAAAATTTCTCCAAAAAACAGTTCTTTCACATCGCACTAGGGTGCACCATTGTAGTTTTTCAGTAGTGTCCTCTAGAAGAGAAAGTTCACACTTCTTACTACCGGTAAAACAAAAATGCATCAAAAGTGACACAGTTCAAAAACTCCAAACTTTCCACGTAGTGACATCTTCTGAGAAACTTGAAAATTAATACCGTCGATAAAGTTCAGACTTCCTCCAGCAGAGGAGTTTCAATTGGCGCACATTTTAAATTAGCGGCGTGGAGGTGTACCGCCCGGTACAGAACTCCCCCCCCAAAAGTTCCTCCAGGGGTGACACATGCAATTTGTTTGGAAACAAGGTCCAAGTTTTGATGTTGATATGGAGATTAATTGCAGAAGTATTTATAAGATTTTCTTAATTTGGTTTGATTCAGTTCCAAAATTTTTGTTGTAACTGGTGAAGTAAAGTCGTTATGTTTGAAGAAGTTGAATTCAGAAGGAAAAAATTTAGTTTTTAGTAGAATACCCAAGAAAAGGTAGTAAAGTTGAACTGGAATGTCCATATAGCTGGATATGTACTTCAAACGTTGATGATTTTAACGGCCAGACCAGCCGCCACTGCTTGCGTTCAGAGGAGGCCGCCCGGGCCCCTCAAGTACCCTGAGATACCGCTCGCCCGCACTATGAGGGGAGCAGAGGTGTAGAAGCACGCCGCGCCCGCGGTGAAGATATACA
Organism: Anabrus simplex; assembly: GCF_040414725.1. Taxonomy (NCBI): domain Eukaryota; kingdom Metazoa; phylum Arthropoda; class Insecta; order Orthoptera; family Tettigoniidae; genus Anabrus; species Anabrus simplex. The sequence continues at coordinate 160,182,077 of NC_090269.1, read as the reverse complement.
GGCTGCGGGCCAGTAGCAGGTCGTGCGCCGCACATCAGCCTTGGCCTGGAGGAGAGCTCCGGCTCGCCGTGCACATGTCGTCCTCGCTGGGGTCGAGGGGGCCCTTCCTCTATCCCAGTCGCGGGACGGCGCCGCGCGGCTACGGGGGCACTGAAACATTAAAGCTAGGCGGCAGAATTTGTTGGACCATCATCTTTCTTTGAGGGCACAGGCTTGTGAAGAGGTTGAGGGGCCAGCGGCGTGCAGATATCCATGGCATTAAATAAGCCACTGTATAGAGTGGAGCAGGAGACGGGAACGTGGTAATGGCCGTGGCAAGGACAGGATGGCAGTTTAACGGTTCGGGTAGGTTTTACGAAAATGCTGACATATAAAACAAAATATTATAGAAGGGGCAGAAAGCCTTAAAAGTGAAACACAAAAAAAATATAACCTTCATATTCCTTTCAAGATAATATGAGGCAAGTTAGCACAGAAATTATACAGGTTTCACCTGCGACAAGTGAACCCTAAATATCCTGTCGGTGGCTGGATTGCTTAATAACAACGTAACCGGCGTAAGGAAATCGAGAATGACACACGGCCCATGGAATCTGGGGGCAAGCTTGCCCGAGGGAACAAAATTCTTGACCATTACTTGGTCACCTACCTTCAAATGGGTGGGTCTCCGTCCACGACCATACCTTTCCCTAACCTTTTCATGAGACACTTTAAGATTGGCTTTAGCCTTCTTCCAAAGATCTTTAATGTTGTCCGGATCTATTGTCTCAGGTAGAATGTCACTCAGAGACCAGAGGTTAGAGAGCGGCGTGTTGGGAACAAACTTGAACATCAAAGAGGCTGGAGTAAATTTATGTGATTCATGAACCGCCGAATTCAAAGCAAAAGCTAACCAATGCAGGGACGTGTCCCACCTGGAATGATCTTCATCATGATAGGCAATAAGCGCGGACCTGAGATTACGGTTAACCCGTTCAGCCAGAGATGGTTGAGGGTAATAAGCAGAAGTAGTTACATGAGAGATGGACAAGTCAAAACAGAATTTACGAAAAAGATTTGATGTGAACGCCTTAGCATTATCAGACACAATATATTGGCACGGACCAAAAGAGGCAAAAATAGAATTTAAGCAAGTAATGGTGGACTGAGCGGTAGCCAGCTTAGTCGGAAATAACCAGGAAAAAATCTTGTAAAACCATCTACGCATACAAAGATGAATTTGTTGGCATTTCCCTTTGACTGGGGGAAGGGTCCTACATAATCAATATACAGGCGTTCCATGGGGCGCGACGCTTGATGAGAAGACAAAAGGCCTACCTTGGTGGACATGGTGTGTTTACTGAGCAAACAAGGTTTACAAGCTTTTACTAGTTCACGGATTTCACCGTCCATACCCTTCTAGATGAACCTTTCACGAATCTTTTCACGAGTTTTAAAGATTCCAAGATGCCCCCCTAATGGGGTCTCATGATAGTACTTGAAGATCATAGGCACAAGAACAGCTGGAACGACAACTTTCATCATCTTATCATGCCTCGAAGGGCAACATAGAACACCATTCCTCAGAACATAAGGGACAACATGTTCCCCAGAAGAAAGGGTTTCCATTATCGGAGCCAGCGTCGGATCTTCACGTTGGTATTTCTCGATATCCCTAAAGAGCATGGGAGCATCTGTTAAGATGGCATTAACAATAGATAGTATGGACTCGGGAGGTGATGAACTGTCGACCGGTTCGTGGGTCCCGACGTCGTTGGAAAACATACGGCTGAGTCCATCAGCAACAACATTTTCGGTACCTCTGATATGCCGGACATCGAATTGGAAGGCAGAAATTCGGATGGCCCTACGGGCTATACGACCAGTACGACGCGGCCTACCTAAGACCCAGCTTAAGGCTTGATTATCTGTCTCCAGGTCGAAATTGACATGTTCCAGATAGAGACGGAACTTTTCTAAGGCGAATAAGACTGCCAAACCTTCGAGCTCATAGATGGAATACTTGGCTTCTTGAGCCGACAAGGTCCTAGATGCATAGGCGATGGGTCGCCTCCCTAGTTCAGTCTCTTGAAGAAGGACTGCAGCTACTGCTGACGACGACGCGTCAGTTTGGACGATGAATTTCTTCGAGAAATCAGGCATAGCAAGGACAGGGGCATTACAAAGAGCTAATTTAAGATCTTCAAAAGCGGCTTGTTGAGAAGGTCCCCACTCGAATTTGATGCCTTTCCTACGAAGAAGGTTCAAGGGCGCCGCTCTATTAGCGAAGTTAGGAATGAACTTCCTGAAGAAATTCACCATACCAATGAACCTGGCGATACCTTTGATGTCCTTGGGAGGTTTAAAATCACGGATGGCCTGTGTTCTAGAATGATCGACTGCAACATCATCAGGTGACACAATATGCCCTAGGAATGACATAGAGGGCTTAGCAAAGGCAACCTTGGACAACTTGACAGTTAACCCAGCCTTACGAAGGCGATTGAGAACTTCTCGCAGATGATCTAGATGTTCTTCAAAGGTCTCCGAAAATACGACGACATCATCCAAGTAGTGATACAAGTACTCAAATTTGATGTCGGAGAAGACCCTATCTAGCAGCCTAGTGAGTACAGCTGCTCCCGTGGGGAGCCCGAAAGGCACGCGGTTGTATTCGTATAAATTCCAGTCCGTGGCAAACGCTGTAAGATGTTTAGACTCTTGCGCAAGGGGAATTTGATTGTAGGCTTGATTCAAATCCAAGATGGTGAAGAACTTGGCCTTACGGAACCATGAAAAACAAGAATGAAGGTCGGGAAGGGACACAGATTGTAACACCACCTTCCGATTGAGAGCCCTATAATCAATGACAGGCCTGAAGCCCCCTTGGGGTTTCGGGACTAGAAAAATAGGTGACGAATACGCCGACTTAGAGGGCCTAATAATACCATCCTTCAACATTTGGTCGATGATTTCTTTCAGAGCCTTCATTTTAGGTGGAGATAGCCTATAAGGTGGAAAACGGACAGGAATTGAATCCGTGACCTCAATTTTGTATTCAATAAGGTCAGTAACACCAAGAGTATCAGAGAACACCTCTGGAAATGACTGATATAATTTACGAATACTATCAGCCTGCTCCTCAGGTAGATGTCTAAGGTCTAACAACATCTCATCCTGGGTAGGCGAAATAGATGAACATGATACAGAATTACACTTTAACAAGGGAATTTTACAATTGGACGCAAATTTGAATGTGCACGACTTACTCTGAAGATCGAGCACAAGACCAGTGTGAGAAATGAAGTCAGCTCCCAATATGATGGGGCAAGACAGGTGCTTAGCCACAAACAATTTGATTTTCCAAGTAAATATAAAAATACGAATTTTGACATTTACAGAACCTAGGATTTCCAATGGAGATGAATTAGCCGAAACATATTGAACAGGAGATGAGACATAGTCAGGTAGTTTACAAACAGATTTCAATTTTGAATACCATTGGTCCGAAATAATTGAACAAACACTGCCTGAATCTAATAGAACTGTTATAGGCTCGTTATTTAACTCAATCTTAAGAAAAGGAACAGGTGCGGGGTTATCCGCCGCAATCCTAAGACATTCTTTGGGGCATTCGAAAGATGAATTTGAAGATAGAACATTCCCTGAATTTTCGACCTGTTTACCAGGGGCTGAGCCTCGGGAAGAGGGATTAGTCGACTCAGCCGAAGCCACTAGTCATTTTTTATTATTGGCACTGGTGGAATTTGCACCAGAAGTTGAGCAGGAGGAGGTGCTATTTGAATTTGGGCAATTTTTGGCGATATCTGAGAAAGCCCCACATTTAAAACAGCCTTGTGATGAACCGGCCCCATTCCTTGTCCCACTCGACTTGATCAGTGGACACTTATTGCGAAGATGGTCGGGCGATCCGCAAGCATAACATTTACGGGGTGTGACTGGTCGGCGAGGTGGAGGCCGAAGATTACTAAAAGAGGGAGGAGGTTCTTTCGCGACACGCAAAGAATCGGCGTATCTAACTCCTTCCGCTGAGACGGCCAATGCTTCAAGTTCAGAGAAGGTTTGCGGGCACGCGCGAAACACAAATATGACCTATGGGATGGTGAAATTCCTTCTACAATAGCCTGTACAATCTGATCTTCAGGAAAATGAAGGGCAAACACCCTAGTATAGAATTTAATATCTTGGATGAAGTCTGCTAAGTTTTCATCTAAACGCTGTACACGATAATAGTACTTCTGAATAAGGGAGGACCTGGCCCTAGCCGGGATGAAGTTAGCTAGCAAGTGGGCGTGGAAATCCTCAATAGATGATTGCTCGGCAATGGTTCTTACGATTTTGTCTGAGAGAATACCAATAGCATAGGGGTAGATGATTTGCAAAATCTGACATGGGGAAAGAGAAAACACAAGGGCATGATCCTGAAATTCAACTAAAAATCTTAAAAATGAAATTACGTCACTGGTGGTATTAACGGAAAACTTAGAGATACCTCTGAGCAACATTGCCAATGGATGAGGCAAGCTGCTAAACCCGGGTGACATAGTAGGTAAAGGTTTCAGTGGCAAGGAAGTTAATTCCGAACGTATATTATTCAACGATGCACGGCGTTCAGACTCGTTGTCCAATGGGGCAGAGATAGTTTGAGCAGCAACGGTTATCCTATTGGCTTCTCCCTTAGGAGGCTCTTCCTCGCTACCTACATTCATCGTGGTGGTTTGATAAATTTTGGGAGGAACTTCCCCAGTTAACAATTGAGTGACCTTGCTAGATAATTCAGAGATACTTTCAAGCAACGTACTAGCTTCCTTCCTCTGAACGTCATTCAACTTCAGAGACAACAGATCGTTAACTCTATTTGAAAAATGATATAGCCTGGCTTGCACACGCTTAATTTGATTAGGAGAAGGATCATTTTCGTCAAAAAACTAACTACCGATGCTAGCCCAGTAGTATTCTCGGAGATCGTGGAAAAAGAGTCGTCAATTTCTTTCTCTCCCAAATTGGGGATGGAAATGGGCAAATCAAGGGACTCTCTAAGCTTGTTGGTGTCTATCGCAACCGTGCCCCCAGATTGCACATTTCTGATAGTTAACTCATAGATCAACTCCTCCTTGCGCAAATAGTTAAGATGGAGAAAATCGCGAGGGCCGGGCATGATGACAGAACAATTTTGAAAAAATCAGAAAATTCCAGCAACTGAGAAAATTGTTAGAGTTTGAATCAAAGCAATGTTTAGCCGTCAAAAGGGGCTAAATTGGGACCCATTCAACCACGCTCTGCTACCACTTGTTACCGCGTTTTTGCGGTAGTTAGAGGTGAAAGAAGGTGCGGGTGTGAACGGGTCTCAAGCTACGAAATTAAAGTTCATGTAAAATTAACAAGGTTATATTTTCTTTTCAAAATAAAGAAATAACAAGCATGGCAGGTACAGAGTAGCAAGTCAACAAAATGTAGTTACCATATTTACTGGGTTTGGGCTTCGCGCCCCGACTTCACAATGCTTGGGCAATCAGCCCAACCTTACTTCAAAATAAGTTTTAACAGAGGGGCAGAAAACCCCGTTCATGCTCAGGAGCACTTGCTCCAAATTACACAGAAAAGCCTCCTCGAGGCATACAACACTAAATTTTCAAGAAAGAGCCGCTCGCTCTCCAACTTTAAGCCTCTCAGAGGCCACACCAAACTCCACCTTCAAGTTGTCCTCTCTGGACATAGACACAGGGGTAAAATACCCAACCTACTGAGGTCTATTAAGTGAGAAAAAGATTAATTACATGACCTCCAAAATAACAATTTGAGAGGAGGCGAACTTGCGCTCCTAATACACTTTGTTTAAAACTTACTTGGCACTAGGCCGTTAATACAAGGACTAATCCCATACTAAAGAGGTGACTTAAGAAAGAAACACTTTACATTACGTTAAAAAAGAATAGGTTGAGAAAAAGTAAGTTCACCTCAAAACAATATGAGTGGGAGCTCGAGAGTGTTAAGCACTCTCTATCCCGATATGCAGTTTAAAGATAGAATAGATACCAAGGGTCTTTACATTTTAAGGAAGGTTATATTATGGAAAAACTTCGGACCCGCCCCGAGAGTTAAACTGCTGAGCTAGCAAAGAAAGAAGTTATTAATCGGCCATTACCTTGTTGTTGACCGCTGCCGAAGAAAGAGGCGCTTCCCGCCCCCTGCTATGTACTTTACACACTGAAAGATGGTACAGAAGTGGCGCAGAGACCCTAAAATCAGCAGTTTATATACTCTCGCGGAAAGCTCGAGGCGTTTCAGGAAGGAAAACACCCGCCCACAATCATTTTATTGGATAAGGATAAGCAGCATATTCAAGTTGGGGGAAGATACATCAGATTGGTCAGAAATTAATTAAAGAAATTCGGGATTGGCTAAATACAAAACAAGGGGAAAGAGAGGGGTATACAGCCAACTTAAACAATCACAGAAAGAAATTTAACAAGAAACAAACTTTTGACATAAAAATTTCTCCAAAAAACAGTTCTTTCACATCGCACTAGTGTGCACCATTGTAGTTTTTCAATAGTGTCCTCTAGAAGAGAAAGTTCACACTTCTTACTACCGGTAAAACAAAAATACATCAAAAGTGACACAGTTCAAAAACTCCAAACTTTCCACGTAGTGACATCTTCTGAGAAACTTGAAAATTAATACCGTCGATAAAGTTCAGACTTCCTCCAGCAGAGGAGTTTCAATTGGCGCACATTTAAAATTAGCGGCGTGGAGGTGTACAGCCCGGTACAATTATTATTATTATTATTATTATTATTATTATTATTATTATTATTATTATTATTACCGGAGTATAGTGTATGTGCAGAGGTGAAAGAAGGTGCGGGGGTGACCAGGTCTCAAAATACGAAATTAAAGTTAAGATAAAATTTAACAAGGTTATATTTTCTTTTCAAGATTAAGAAATAAAAAATAGAACAGGTACTCAGTAGCCGAAACACAAATCGATAATGTACAATTACAGAGTTACAAGAATTTGGGCTCCGAGAGCCAGACACACAATTCTTGAGCTATAAGCCCGACATTACGATATACAGAATTCAACAAAGGGGCAGAAGACCCCAATCATGCCCAGGAGCACCTGCTCCCAATTACACAGTAAAGCCTCCTCGAGGCGCGCAGAAAACCAAAATTAAAGAAAGAGCGACTCGCTCTTAAGTTCAAGCTTATGAAAGGCCACACCAAACTCCACATTCAAGTTGACCTCCTAACACAAATAACACAGGGGTAAAAATACCCAATCTACTGATGCCTAATCGGTAAAGAAACAGGTCAATTACATGGCCTCTAAAATACCAACTTGAGAGGAGGCGTTCTTGCACTCCTAATACACTTTATATAAAACCTACTTGGCACTAGGCCGTTACTGCATGGGCTAATCCCATGCTAAAGAGGTGACTTACAGGAGGAGACAATTTACATTACATTAAGGAAGAAACGGTTGTGAAAATAAGTTCACCTCAACGCAATATGAGTGGGAGCTCGAGAGGGTTAAGCACTCTCTATCCCAATATGTAATTTAAAAATGATAGTTTTGATACCAAGTGTCTTTACATTTTAGAAGAAAGTTACATGGTAAAAATGCTTCGGACCTGCCCCGAGAGTTAAACTGCTGAGCTAGCAAGAGAAGAAGTTATTAAACGGCCATTACCTGGTGGTTGAACTGCTGCCCGAAGAAGGAGGCGCTACCCGCCCCCTGCTACGTACTTTACACACTGATAGATGTTACTGAAGTGGCGCGGAGACACGAAAATCAGCACTTTATATACCCTCGTGGAAAGTTCGAGGCGTTTCAGGAATGAGAACACCCGCCCACAATCATTTTATTGGCTAACAACGAAAACCCCTACACTAGATGAAGAAGAAACACATTATTGGTGGAAAATTAATTACAGAAATTCCTTATTGGTCGAATTCAAAACTGGCGGAAAGAAAGGGTTAATATTGCCAACTTAAATAATAACTGAAAGAAATTTAACAAAGAACAAACTTATGAATTCAAAATTTCTCCAAAAACACAGCTCTTTCACTTCGCACTAGGGTGCATAATTGTATTCCTTCAGTAGTGCCAGCTGGAAGAGAATGTCCACACTTCTTATTACAGGCAAAACAAAAGAACATCGAAAACGAACCAGTTCAGAAACTTCAAAATTTACAAGTAGGGACATCTTCTGAGAAACTTGAGAATTAACACAGTAGATAAAGTTCAGGCTTCCTCCAGTAGAGGAGTTTCAACTGGCGCAATGTTTGAATTAGCGGATCGGAGGTGTACCACCCGGTACAGACCCCCCCCCCAAAAGTCCCTCCAAGGTGTAACACAGAAGAACATAAACTTTTGTTTCAAAATAAGGTCCAAGTTATGATGTTGATATAGAAGTTAATTGCGGAAGTATTTACCAACAAGTTTTCTTAAAATGATTGGATCCAGTTTCAAAATTCTTTGGTTACTATTGATGTAATGTCTTTGTGCTTGTAGAAGTTGAATTCAGAAGGAAAAACCTTTAATTCTTGAAAGTCGAGAAAAAAATTCTAAGTCCACCAGATATTGTCGTTGAATTCAAAATAGTAGTAATGTTGATATTAAATGTCCATGTATCTGATTAAATATATATTCAGGGTTGATTAAGTTAGACGGCCAGACCGGCCGCTGCTGCTTGTGTCCAGAGGAGACCGCTCGGACCCCTCAAGTACCCTGAGATACCGCTCGCCCGCACTATGAGAGGAGTTGTGGAGTTGAAGCACGCCGCGCCCGCGGCGAACATACAGGTAGCGGGCGAGTTGCAGGTTGTGCGCCGCACATCAGCCTTGGCCGGGAGGAGGACTCCGGCTCGCCGTACACTGGTTGGCCTCACTGGAGAAGGGCGGGCCCTTACCCCACCTCAGTGGCGGTACGGTGCCGCGCTGCTGCGGGAGCACTGAAACATTAAAGCTCGGTGGCAGAATTTTGTTGGACCAGAATGATTTTAGGGTACATTCATTGTGGTGGAACTGAGGGGCCAGCGGCGTAGAAATATTTATTTCATTTAACAGCCACTGTGTGTTGTTGAGCAGGAGACGGGAGCGTGGTAATGACCATGGCAAGGACAGAATGGCAGTTTAACTGGTCGGGGAAGGTTTACTAAAATGATTGCATACAGGGAGACAGATTCCAAGGGCAGAAGGCCTTAAAAGTGAAACCCCTCAAACAAAAATATAACCTTCATATTTCTTTCAAAATTATATGAAGCAAGTTAGCACAGAAATTACACCGGTTTCACCTGTGCCAGGTGAACCCTAAATATACTCTCGGTGGCTGGATTGCTTAGCAATAAAGTAACGGGTGTATAAAATCGAGAAAAGTACACGGCCCATGAAATCTGGGGGCAAGCTTGCCCGCGGGAACATAATTCTTGACCATCACCTGGTCGCCTACCTTCAAATTGGTGGGTCTCCGTCCACGATCATATCTTTCCCTAACCTTTTCATGAGACACTATAAGATTGGCTTTAGCCTTCTTCCAAGATCTTTAATGTTATCGGGATCTATTGTCTCAGGTAGAATGTCACTCAGAGACCAGAGGTTAGAGAGCGGCGTGTTGGGAACAAACTTGAACATCAACGAAGCTGGAGTAAATTTATGTGATTCATGAACAGCCGAGTTCAAAGCAAAACTAACCAATGCAGGGACGTGTCCCACCTAGAATGATCTTCATGATGATAGGCAATAAGCGCGGACCTGAGATTACGATTAACCCGTTCAGCCAGAGCTGGTTGAGGATAATATGCAGAAGTTGTCACATGAGATATGGACAGATCAAAACAAAATTTACGAAATAAATTAGATTTGAACGCCTTAGCATTGTCAGACACAATATATTGACACGGAGCAAAAGAAGCAAAAATTGAATTTAGACAAGTCATGGTGGACGGAGCGGTAGCCAGCTTAGTCGGAAATAACCAGGAAAATCTTGTAAAACCATCTACACATACAAAGATGAACTTGTTGGCATTTCCCTTTGACTGGGGGAAGGGTCCTACATAATCAATGTACAGGCGTTCCATTGGGCGCGACGCTTCATGAGAAGACAAAAGGCCTACCTTGGTTGACATGGTGGGTTTACTAAGCAAACAAGATTTACATGCCTTTACTAGTTCACGGATTTCACCGTCCATACCTTTCCAGATGAACCTTTCACGAATCTTTTCACGAGTTTTAAAGCTGCCTAGATGCCCCCCTAATGGGGTCTCATGATAGTACTTAAAGATCATAGGTACAAGAACAGCTGGAACGACAACTTTCATCATCTTATCATGCCTCGAAGGGCAACATAAAACTCCATTCCTCAGTACATAAGGGACGACGTGTTCCCCAGAAGAAATGGTTTCCATTATCGGAGCCAGCGTCGGATCTTCACGTTGGTATTTCTCAATGTCCCTAAAGAGCATGGGGGCATCTGTTAAGATGGCATTAACCTCAGATAGTATGGACTCGTGAGGTGATGAACTATCGACCATTTCATGGGTCTCGAAGTCGTTGGAAAACATACGGCTGAGTCCGTCTGCAACAACATTTTCAGTACCTCTGATATGCCTAACGTCAAATTGGAATGCTGAAATTCGGATAGCCCACCGGGCTATACGACCAGTACGACGCGGCCTACCTAAGACTCAGCTTAGGGCTTGATTATCTGTCTCCAAGTCGAATTTGACATGTTCCAGATAGAGACGGAACTTTTCTAAGGCAAATAAGACTGCCAAACCTTCGAGCTCATAGATGGAATACTTGGCTTCTTGAGCCGATAGAGTCCTAGAGGCATAGGCGATGGGTCGCCTCCCTAGTTCAGTCTCTTGAAGAAGGACTGCAGCTAATGCCGACGACGACGCGTCGGTTTGGACGATGAATTTTTTGGAGAAATCGGGCATAGCCAGAACAGGTGCATTACACAGAGCTAATTTAAGATCTTCAAAAGCGGCTTGTTGAGAAGGTCCCCACTCAAATTTGATGCCTTTCCTACGGAGAAGGTTCAAGGGCGCCACTCTCTTAGCGAAGTTAGGGATAAACTTCCTGAAGAAATTCACCATACCACTGAACCTGGCGATACCTTTGATGTCCTTGGGAGGTTTAAAATCACGGATGGCCTGTGTTCTAGAATGATCGAGCGCAACACCATCGGGCGAGACAATATGCCCTAGGAATGACACTGAAGGTTTAGCGAAGGCGACCTTGGACAACTTGACAGTTAACCCAGCCTTACGAAGGCGATTGAGAAATTCTCGCAGATGATCTAGATGTTCTTCAAAAGTCTCCGAAAATACGACGACATTATCAAGATAGTGATACAAGTACTCGAATTTGATGTCGGAGAAGACCCTATCTAGCAGTCTAGTGAGTACATCTGCTCCCGTGGGGAGCCCGAAAGGCACGCGGTTGTATTCATACAAATTCCAATCCGTGGCAAACGCTGTAAGGTGTTTAGATTCTTCAGCTAGGCCTAGCTTATAGGCCTGATTCAAATCCAAGATGGTGAAGAATTTAGCTTTACGAAACCATGAAAAACAAGAATGAAGGTCAGGAAGGGGCACAGATTGTATCACCACCTTCCGATTGAGAGCCCTATAATCAATGACAGGCCTGAAGCCACCTTGGGGTTTCGGAAGTAGAAAAATAGGCGACGAATACGCTGACTTAGAGGGCCTAATAATACCATACTTTAACATTTGATCAATGATTTCTTTCAGAGCCTTCATTTTAGGTGGAGATAGCCTATATGGTGGAAAACGGACAGGAATCGAATCCGTGACCTCAATTTTGTATTCAACAAGGTCAGTAACACCGAGAGTATCAGAGAACACCTCTGGAAACGACTGACACAACTTACGAATACTATCAGCCTGCTCCTCAGGTAGATGTCTAAGGTCTAAAAACATCTCATCCTGGGAAGACGAAATAGATGAACATGATGCAGAATTACATTTCAATAAGAGGATTTTACAATTGGAAGCAAATTTGAATGTGCACGACTTACTCTGAAGGTCGAGCACTAGACCGGTATGAGAAATGAAGTCAGCTCCCAATATTATGGGGCAAGACAAGTGCTTGGCCACAAACAATTTAACTTTCCAAGTAAATTTAAAAATACGATTTTTGACATATAAGGAGGCTAAAATTTCTAATGGAGAAGAATTAGCCGAAACATATTGAACAGGAGTTTAGCAATTGTCAGGAAGTTTACAAATAGATTTCAATTTCGAATACCATTGAGCCGAAATAATTGAACAAACACTGCCTCAATCTAAAAGAGCTGTTACAGGTTCATTATTTAACTCAATTTTGAGAAAAAGCACAGGTGCGGGGGTATCCGCCGCAATCCTGAGACATTCTTTGGGGCATTCAAAAGATAAATTTGGAGACTGAATTTTCCCTGAATTTTCGACCTGTTTACCAGGGGCTGAGACTCGGGAAGCTGGATTAGTGGACTCAGCCGAAGCCACTAGTCACTTTTGATTGTTGTTGGAAGTTGCAACCGAAGTTGAGCAAGAGGGGGTGCTGTTGGTATGAGGGCAGTTCTTAGCAATATGGGAGAACGCGCCGCATTTAAAACAGCCTTGAGATGACCCTGCTCCATTCCTTGTCCCACTAGACTTGATTGATGGGCACTTGTTCCGAAGATGATCAGGCGACCCGCAAGCATCACTTTTACGGGGTGTGACTGGTCGGCGAGTTGGAGGCCGAGGATTACTAAAAGAAGGAGGGGGTTCTTTCGCAACACGCAAGGAATCGGCGTATCTAAATCCTTCAGCCGATACAGCCATAGCTTCTAGCTCAGCAAAAGTTTGCGGACGCGACGCAAAACACAAGTATGATCGGTAAGGTGGTGAAATACCTTCTACAATAGCCTGTACAATCTGATCTTCAGGAAAATGAAGAGCAAACACCCTGGTATAGAACTTAATGTCTTGTATGAAATCTGCCAAGTTTTCATCCAACCGCTGTAGACGATAATAGTACTTCTGAATAAGTGAGGACCTTGCCCTAGCCGGAATGAAGTTAGCTAGTAAGTGGGCGTCGAAGTCTTCGAGAGATGACTGTTCAGCAATGGCTCTTACTATTTTGTCTGAGAGAACACCAATTGAATAGGGATAGATGATTTTCAAAATTTGACAAGCAGAAAGAGAAAAAACGAGGGCATGATCCTGAAACTCAACTAAAAACCTTAAGAATGAAATTACGTCACTTGTAGAGTTAACCGAAAACTTAGAAATACCTCTGAGCAACATAGCCAATGGATGGGGTAAACTGCTGAAACCAGGAGACGTAGTAGGAAGGGGCCTAAGTGGCGGAGAAGCAGATTCAGAAGGAGCATTATTTAACACGAAAGGTGGAATGGACTTGCGACGATCTGACATAGTTTCTGATGGGTAAGATGTACGTTGGGTAGTCGCCTCAGTATTACTTCCTTCCTCTTTCGAGGAATCCTCCCCACTAACAATATTTACTACCATAGGTTGGTCGACTTTAGGGATGGCAAGTCCAGATAACAACTGATTAACTTTACTAGACATTTCCGACAAGTTTTCAGCAAGGGCATTGGCTTCCTTACCATGAAGGTCATTTAACTCCAGAGACAATAGATCACATACCCTATTATAAACGCGGTACAACCTAGCCTGTACTTTTTAAGTTGATTAGGAGATGGATCACTTACTTCAAAAAAACTAACTACAGATGCTAGCTCAGGAGTATTGTCATTGATCGTGGAGAGAGCATTGTCTATCTCTTTATCTCCCAAAGTCGGGATGGTAATAGGTAAATCAAGGGAATCTTTTAACTTATTGGAGTCGACTGCAACCGTGCCTCCAGATTGAACGTTTCTGAAAGATAATTCATAAATTAATTCCTCTTTACGCAAATAGAAAGGATGAAGAACCTCGCGAGGGCCGGACATGATGATAGAACAATTTTGCAAAAGGAAAAATCAAAGAATTCCAGCGAATGAGAAAATTGTTAGAGTTCGAAAGCAAAGCAATGTTTAGCCGTGAAAAGGGGCTAAATTGAGACCCATTCAACCACGCTCTGCTACCACTTGTTACCGGAGTATTGTGGATGTGCAGAGGTGAAAGAAGGTGCGGGGGTGACCAGGTCTCAAAATACGAAATTAAAGTTAAGATAAAATTTAACAAGGTTATATATTCTTTTCAAGATTAAGAAATAACAAATAGAACAGGTACTCAGTAGCCGAAACACAAATCGATAATGTACAATTACAGAGTTACAAGAATTTGGGCTCCGAGAGCCAGACACACAATTCTTGAGCTATAAGCCCGACATTACGACATACAGAATTGAACAAAGGGGCAGAAGACCCCAATCATGCCCAGGAGCACCTGCTCCCAATTACACAGTAAATCCTCCTCGAGGCGCGCAGAAAACCAAAATTTAAGAAAGAGCGACTCGCTCTTAAGTTCAAGCCTATCAAAGGCCCCACCAAACTCCACATTCAAATTGACCTCCAAACACAAAAAACACAGGGGTAAAAATACCTAATCTACTGAGGCCTATTCGGTAAAGAAACAGGTCAATTACATGGCTTCTAAAATACCAACTTGAGAGGAGGCGTTCTTGCACTCCTAATACACTTTATATAAAACCTACTTGGCACTAGGCCGTTACTGCAAGGGCAAATTCCATACTAAAGAGGTGACTTACAGAAGGAGACAATTTACATTACATCAAAGAAGAAACGGTTGTGAAAATAAGTTCACCTCAACGTAATATGAGTGGGAGATCGAGAGGTTTAAGCACACTCTATCCCAATATGTAATTTAAAAAAGATGGATTTGATACCAAGTGTCTTTACATTTTAGAGGAAAGTTACACGGTAAAAAGGCTTCGGACCTGCCCCGAGAGTTAAACTGCTGAGCTAGCAAGAAAAGAAGTTATTAAACGGCCATTACCTGGTGGTTGAACTGCTGCCCGAAGAAAGAGGCGCTACCCGCCCCCTGCTACGTACTTTACACACTGATAGATGTTACTGAAGTGGCGCGGAGACACGAAAATCAGCAGTTTATATACCCTCGTGGAAAGTTCGAGGCGTTTCAGGAATGAGAACACCCGCCCACAATCATTTTATTGGCTAACAACGAAAACCCCTACACTAGATGAAGAAGAAACACATTATTGGTGGAAAATTAATTACAGAAATTCCTTATTGGTCGAATTCAAAACTGGCGGAAAGAAAGGGTTAATATTGCCAACTTAAACAATAACTGAAAGTAATTTAACTAAGAACAAACTTATGAATTCAAAATTTCTCCAAAAACACAGTTCTTTCACTTCGCACTAGGGTGCATAGTTGTATTCCTTCAGTAGTGCCATCTGGAAGAGAATGTCCACACTTCTTACTACAGGCAAAACAAAAGAACATCGAAAACGACCCACTTCAGAAACTTCAAAATTTACAAGTAGGGACATCTTCTGAGAAACTTGAGAATTAACACAGTAGATAAAGTTCAGACTTCCTCCAGTAGAGGAGTTTCAACTGGCGCAAAGTTTGAATTAGCGGCGTGGAGGTGTACCACCCGGTACAATTATTATTATTATTATTATTATTATTATTATTATTGTTGTACCGGGCGGCACACCTCCACACAGCTAATTCAAATATTGCGCCAGTTGAAACTACTCTATAGGAGAAAGTCTGATCTTTAACAAAATGAATTAACTCAACGGTTTCTCGGAAGATGTCACCCCTGTAAATTTTGTAATTTTGAAGTGTTCTGAGCTGTGTCTATTTCGAATTGTGTTTGTTTTGCCCTGTATCAAGAAGTGTGGACATTCCCACCTAGATGTCTCTACAGAGAAAAGACAACGATTGTGCACTCTGGCGCGAAGTGAACGAACTGTTTTTTGGAGAAACCTTGTATCCATAAGTTTGTTCTTTGATAAATTTCTTTCTTTCAGTTTTTGGGTTGGCAATATTGATCTCTGTTTCCGCCAGTTTTGAATTCAGCCAATCCAGAATTTTCTAAATTAATTTTTCTCCAATCCTAGGTTTCTTGTTGATGTTGGGTGTAACTTTTGATGTTAGCCAATAAAAGGAAGGGGTGTGACGCTTTTATTTCATGAAAGGTCTCGAAGCTTCCTTGTGGGTATAAAACTGCTGAAGTTCATGGCTCGTCGCCACTCCATCGACATCTTGCTTAGTGTGTAAATATGTAGCAGGAAGCGCCTCTTTCTTCGGGCAGCAGTTCATCAACAAATTAATGGCCGCTTAATAACTTTATTTCTTGCTAGCTCAGCAGTTTAACCCACGGGGCAGGTTCGAAACTTTTCTCATGTAACCTACCTTTATAATGTAAAAGACATTTGTTAAAAATTCCGTCTCTTTAACTATATATTGGGATAGAGATTGCCTAACCCTCTCGAGCTGCCACTCATATTGTTTTGAGGTGACTACGTTTTCATAACCGATTTTCTTCTTCTCTCAATGTAATAGAGTTTTCTTATACGAGTCATTCCTTAGTATGGGATTAGCCCTTGTGTAAGCGCCTAGTGCCAAGTAGGTTTTAAAAATTAGGAGTGCAAGCTACGCCTCCAGTCAATTTAGTATTTTGGGCCATGTAATTAACCTGTTTGTTTTCTGAGTAGGCCCAGTAGATTGGGTACATAATACCCCGGTGTAAATTTGTAAGTTGTGCCTGCAGGCAAGTGATTGTAAAAGTCGAGGATGCCTTAAATAGGCGTGAGTAACTGAGAGCCGGTTCGCTCGTTTCGAATTTGGTTTTGAGTGCCTCTAGAAGGCCGGAATGTGTTAGGTGAGAGCTAGTGCTCTTTGATTTCAGCGGAATTCTGCCCCAGGTAATCTGGTTACATTGGTAAAATGGAGCTTGGAGCTCATTAATTATTCACCCGGGGCTCGAACACCAGCAAATGTAAATTCTTAACTTGTTTTCCTGCTACTTGGTACCTGTTACTCTGTTGTTGTTATTTGTTGATTTTGGAAAGAAAATATAACCTTTGTTAAAGTTTTAAATTAACTTTAATTTGGTGGTTGGGACCTATTCCAGCCCGCACCTTCTTTCACCTCTAACTACCACGGATATCTCCGTAACAATTATAATAATAATAATAATAATAATAATAATAATTATTATTATTATTATTATTATTATTATTATTATTATTATTATTGTTGTTGTTACGGTGTTTCGTGGATTTGCAGAGGTGAAAGAAGGTGCGGGGGTGAACAGGTCTCAAAATACGAAATTAAAGTTAAGATAAAATTTAGCAAGGTTATATTTTCTTTCCAAGATTAAGAAATAACAAGAATGGCAGGTACAGAGTAGCGAAGCAACCAATTGAGAATGTACAATTACAGATTTACAGGATTTGGGCTCAGAGAGCCAGACACATAATTCTTGAGCAATAAGTCCAACCTTACGCTATACAAGATTCAACAAAGGGGCAGAAGACCCCAATCATGCCCAGGAGCTCTTGCTCCCAATTACACAGTAAAGCCTCCTCGAGGCACGCATAAACAAATTTTAAGAAAGAGCGACCCGCTCTTAAGTTCAAGCCTATCAAGGGCCACACCAAATTCCACCTTCAAGCTGTCCCCCAAGGACACATACGCAGGGGTAAAAATACCCAACCTACTGAGGCCTATTCAGAGAAGAAACAGAAATACTACATCTCCTCCAAAATACCAACAAGAGCGGAGGCGTTCTTGCACTCCTAATATACTTTATTTAAAACCTACTTGGCACTAGGCCTCAAATGCAAGGGCTAATCCCATACTAAAGAGGTGACTTATAGAAGGAGACAATTTACATTACGTTAAGGAAGAAACGGTTGAGAAAATAATTTCACCTCAATGCAATATGAGTGGGAGCTCGAGAGGGTTAAGCACTCTCTATCCCAATATGTAGTTTAACAAGATAGAATTGATACCAAGTGTCTTTACATTTTAGGGAAAAGTTACATGGTAAAACGCTTCGGACCTGCCCCGAGAGTTATACTGCTGAGCTAGCAAGAAAAGAAGTTATTAAACGGCCATTACCTGGTGGTTGAACTGCTGCCCGACGAAAGAAGCGCTTCCCGCCCCCTGCTACGTACTTTACACACTGAAAGATGTTACTGAAGTGGCGCCGAGACCCGAAAATCAGCAGTTTATATACCCTCGTGGAAAGTTCGAGGCGTTTCAGGAATGAGAACACCCGCCCACAATCATTTTATTGGTTAATAACGAAAACCCCTACACCAGATGAAGAGGAAACACATTATTGGTGGAAAATTCATCAGAGAAATTCGGATTGGTAAATTCAAAACAAGGGGAAAGAGCAGGGTTATACAGCCAACTTAAACAATAACAGAAATAAATTTAACAAGGAACAAACTTTTGAACTCAAAATTTCTCCAAAAAACAGTTCTTTCACTTCGCACTAGGGTGCACCATTGTAATTCTTCAGTAGTGTCCTCTAGAAGAGAATGTTCACACTTCTTACTACAGGCAAAACAAAAATACATCGAAAACGACACAGTTCAGAAACTTCAAAATTTACAAGTAGGGACATCTTCTGAGAAACTTGAAAATTAACACAGTAGTTAAAGTTCAGGTTTCTTCCAGTAGAGGAGTTCCAACTGGCGCAAAGTTTGAATTACCGCCCGGTACAATTATTATTATTATTATTATTATTATTATTATTATTATTATTATTATTATTATTATTATTATTATTATTATTATTATTATTATTGCTATTTAACAGTAACTTCTTCGTAATTACAAAATATCTTCGTACAAGAATATCCTCATGAATCTAGTGACGATTTTGTTAGATGAGATGAATCTGTCGTGGCGGTTTTTTATGACCGGATGCCCTTCCTGAAGTCAACCTCATCAGAGGAGTCAATGAGATGAAATGAATGACGTTACATATGATAATAAGAAGGAAGGGGCTGAAATCCAGTGCCGGCACGTAACCTAATCCTGTCGAAATGCCTTAAAATGTCCTACTGAAGGACGAATCGCCATCATCAGCGTCATATGACCTCACCCCATATGAGCACTGTGGTAAGGTTTATAATTTAATCCAGGCTTTGGGCATGCAATCTGGTGGTTATAAATTTGTATACCAGCACATCCCCCTCCCGACCGGCCAACATTCTGATGGTAAAACACTTTTTGACGAACAGGACTCGAACCACCTAACCTCGGTATCAATGCCTAAACGATCATGGCCACCAGGAGGGCTATTTTGTTTGTTTGTTCACTAAGAAACAACTTTCAAAATTATTCCTTTATAATATTCAAAGCAGTTGCTACACCTAAATTAAAGGCACAGTGTTTGTCACTTAGTCCCATTTCTTGATGCCAGGTGCGTTCTACGGCCATGTGCCCTCCTGTCGAGGAGTGAATGAAGTGGAAATTATGTAAGAACTCGACTGTGGCCTGTGAATAGGAACTGTCACGGCATGTGCCTGTGGGTTTCGAACCCATGCGTCTCCCGACTTGGCTCCAGAGCCGTCCGTCTCTTGACTAAGACTTACCCTAATGATTACTTATATATTTTGGAATAATTTTAAATGTAGGTAGCCTGAAAAAAATAATATAAGGTAATCATATTGCAAACGACACATTCTGCACATCGGCCGCCTGATGCACAATTCTTCATAAAACGTTCTAATTTCTTCTCCTTGGCGAATGTGCTCCATAAGTTTGGGAATATCACCAAGTGATTTCTTTCTTATTGGAAGACGCCTGTAAAAACATACTAATGTGGTAAAAAAACTGACTGACGAGCAGGTTTTTATTCGAACCTTACTATATATGTCATGAATATACATGTTTAGTGTAGAAGATAACTTCGCCGTTAACTCAAAATTACCAAGAAAATTATTTATTAAATACTCGTTGGTTCATACCTTGTGTGAGAGAACAGAAAATTTAGAAATAGCCAGTTAACTTGTTTCAATAAAAAATATAAAGCTTGTAAAAATATGTTAAGTCCCTGGTGGAAATACAGGTAATAGTACAATGGAATATTTGCAGGTTGTAAAAATGTGTTTCCCACAATGTGTTAACCATTTCCGTCGTAAAATACGGCAAAGTTCCTTTTGATTTGAGTTATGTGTAGTAGAAGTTTTTAGGTCCGCCTCTGTGGTGTAGTGGTTAGTGTGATTAGCTGCCACCCCCGGAGGTCCGGGTTCGATTCCCGGCTCTGCCACGAAATTTGAAACGTGGTACGAGGGCTGGAACGGGGTCCACTCAGCCTTGGGATGTCAGCCGAGTAGAGGTGGGTTCGATTCCCACCTCAGCCATCCTGGAAGTGGTTTTCCGTGGTTTCCCACTTCTCCGACAGGCAAATGCCGGGATGGTACCTAACTTAAGGCTACGACCGCTTCCTTCCCTCTTCCTTGTCTCTCCCTTCCAATCTTCCCATTCCCCGCAAGGCCCCTGTTCAACATAGCAGGTGAGGCCGCCTGGGCGAGGCACTGGTCATCTCCCCAATTGTATCCCCCGACCCAGAGTCTGAAGCTCCAGGACACTGCCCTTGAGGTGGTAGAGGTGTGATCCCTCGCTGAGTCCGAGGGTAAAGCCAACCCTGGGGGGTAAACATATTAAGAAAGATAGAAAGAAAAGAAGTTTATAGACATACAAATAGAGCTGAAACTGAATATTGAAAATCGAACAGGCAAAATGAATGAGTGTGTGGAGTTGAGATTGCTTTCAGTTCTGAGTGTCAAACTAATAAAGATGCACGTGCTCGTATAACATAACTATACAGGCTCTTGCGTTGAGAAACATCCTGCCGTGTCCTTTTGACCTGTTGGACAATTGCCCAGGATTCAACAGCGCTACTTGCTCTTGGGAGATTTAGGAGACTAATTCAGTCTTACGAGTGGGGAAACAGGTCTCTATCACTGTCGCTAAGGTTGTGTAGGCTACTCTGTGTTGCAATTTAGGGAAATGCGGTAATTATTTCATTATGAATACACTTTATTCTGATTTGCCCATAGTTGGATGTTCGCTTGACTTACAAAGCTTCCTATAGAATTCAATTACGTTGTTAAAAGATATCTTATTTATCAGCCTACCTTTGAAATATCCTTTGCTCCTGCTCATGCAATTTCGCACACAGGTGATGTAATCGGATTCCTACACATTCGGAGAATAATCAAGATTCTGGGTTGCATGTCGCGGAAGTCCAGGTACAATAAGTACTTCGTGCCGATCGCCTTCCTCGTATAGAGCAGGACCCTCTAATATTTCCCACCTGCTGCTTTTTCAATGCTGGAAACCGAAATAAGTTCTGAGGTGGTGGGGATGTTTGCAACATATGACTGAGCTTCATCCTGACTTCGTTGTGTTTGGAGATGATTAATCTGTATGAGAATAATTCCCGCCTTCTGCACCTGAATCACCTAAGGAGATGTTTTGTAGCTCACTCTTCACCACATGTAGTATATCATTTTTTTCGCTCAAAGTGACAGCAGGAAAATCTCCATCAATACTGCTTCCCCTCACACATTAAATTTCACCAAGCAATATTAGACCGAGGAATTGTACCTGTTATAGCTTTCAAATAACTTCCAAATATCCATTATTACTTCGCGCATATATCAGGGCCAGAATACTCCTGAAATCCAGACAAAAACGTATCTTAACATTGGGTCAAAACATTTGTCCTCCTTTTATACTTGTCGTTTCCCTGCGTTCTTCTCGGAACAGATCGGGCAAATATATTAATATGAAAGTATTATTAAAACTCGAGCACTACAACTCAGTAGTAAGTGCTCTACGCCTGTGAGTGCCTCTTCATGCATCGAAAGGCTCTACTCAGGAAACTAGAACTTAACGAGAGAAAAATCTGAAGGAGGATACTAGAACCAGTAAGGGAGGAGGATGTCACCTACAGGATCAGCCACAACAACGAGCTCTGCAATCAATCATCTCAAACAATCACCACTGATCGGCATCTAAGGCAGTCGCCCAGCTGGCAGATCCCATGCCTGTTTTCGTTTACCAAGTCTTTTCTTATATAATTGGAAGGAATTTGGAAATTTATTGAACATCTCCCTTGGTAAATTGTTCCAATCCCTAAATCCTCTTCCTATAAATAACTATTTGTCCCAATTTGCCCTCTCGAACTGCAATTTTATCTTATTATGGTACTTCCTACTTTTGAAAACACCACTGAAACTTATTTGTTTACTAATGTAATTCCATGCCGTCTCTCTACTGACAGCTCAGAACATACCACTTACTACAAGTATTACATTTCATCTTGATGTGTGGTGTAGTTATTGTATATAAGAAATTTGAAGTTGCACGTTTTGGGAAGTTTCACCTTTTCACCAATACCACTACCACTAGTGCTTGAATGGCCTAACTTCCCAAAACGCACAAGTTTGAATTTGTTATACGTTCCACTTAGTCGATCAACTCATCTCCTTTCTCCAAAGACTTTCCAGCCCAAACTTTGAAACATTTTCGCAATACTAATCTTTTGTCAGTAATCACCCAGACCAAATCGAGCTGCTCTTCTTTGGATCTTTTTCAGTTCTCGAATCAAGTATTCCTGGTGAGGGCCCCATACACTGGGGGGGGGGGGTCTTCACATCTGTCCTCTCCTTTAAATCCTTACTACAACCCCTAAATTCCCTCATAACCATTATTTATTTACGGTACCATGTGATTAGCCCAATGAAGATCTGTCCAGGTACTTACGGTATTCCGCATAAAGACATTTATGGCCGCTGACCTATATGGTAGGCCCCTTTAAACAATAAAGAACAACAAGGAAATTTCACCCCAATAATACAATAATTAAACCTGAGAGGACTTTTCCTATTAGTGAAACTCACAACCTGACTTTAACAGCGTTTATCATCATACCATTGAATGATGCCGATCTCACAACTTTCTTACATTTGCTCACTATCTTGTAACTTTTTTATTACTTTACACAGTAAAACATCATCTGTAAAAATCCTTAACTTTGACTACAGTTCATTACTCATATCATTTACTTATACTGTATAAGAAAACATAAAGTTCCAATAACAAACATCCTAATTTCTACGTACCTTACATGTTGAAATTAAGGGTTCAGCCATTTTCTTACTATTCAGAGAGTGGCATATCAAATGATTTACATTACCTCAAATGTGTTTTCCTCTGCTGGCCCTGGTTCTATTAACTCTGGTTTGGTTTTTTGTTGCAGAAGTACCATTTCCGGTACAAGTTCAAGATGCTCATGTGGAAAAGAATATATATTAGGCAAGCTCTTCACATATATCTAGTTACCAACAAATGAGCACCGTAACTCATTACGTGCCAGAAGATGAGTTAATGGCTGAAGAGCTTGTCTAATGCATATTCTTTTCTACAGGAAAAGTTTAAACTTGTATCCGAAATGGAACCTCTGAAGAAGAAACCATATCAGAGTTAGTAAAGCCAAGTCCAAGACAGGAAAATGCATTTGAGGTAATGTAAATAATTTGTATGTCACTGTTGGGTTATTGAAATGGTGAGATAACAGCTGAACCCTTAAGTCCAATGCAACGATTTGAAGATCCCAGGGATAGTATCAATTTTATAAGACTTTTATGGTTTTCTTACCTCATTGTCATATTTCCTTCAAGAGGTTCCAAGATCTCGCACTAGGTATCATGTGGCAGATGGCATATTTTGTTATTGAGGAGCCATGTCTTGTCACTTTCGCCTCAGTTTATTTACAGCTGTTAGTTCTTCAATGTCAAAACTAATTTATGGATAAACAGAATTTATAAAATGCCTTACAAAGAAAACGTAACAACAGATTATACCTGAAGTAAAAACAACTTATTATAATAATAAAAATGTAATGTGACACTGAAATATGCTTGGCATGAGACAGAATGTTACACAAATTATTATTATTGGATGTATTCGTAACACATTTTGAGCCATAGATTGTTAGCAAAATTTGAGTTCTGTGACAGTCATGCATATGGTTTCTGACGATTGCAAAATTGAAAATGGCTTTTACTATCTGATCTTGCAGTTGTTTCCCAGTTTATATAGTTCCCTCCACTTCACAAATACTTTGTGTTGTATACATGAAGCACGATGTACAAAACGCAAGGTTATTGGTTTACAGTCTTTCATACAATATTCACAAAATGAACTGAATTTAGACTTGATTCTTATAATGTTGAACACGCTAGATAATAATATAAGTAAGCTGCCTGTTTGCTGAAGAAATATTTACACATGTACAATAAGATTCTACATGTACAATGAAGTCTATCTTGACGAGATAGAGTGCCACAAATGAGTGAAAGTTGGGGATAGCAGATGGCTATCTGAAGTTTGAGAAGTTTGGATGGAACTAAGTTCATGTTAGCAGAATGCCAGGCAGGTGTATGGAAGTTACAAGGGAGGCGGGAATCTTGAGGCGTAGTTGTCCTGAGGTGAAACCTCCCTACCAGAATTCAGTCCACCTGTTCAGTACACATTTTCAGATGCCTCTGTGTCTGACTTACGGTGTAACCTGATCGCTGGACACAGCTGACTGCCTGGAGCAGTGAAAACGTCGTTCCAATAATATATACTCCTTGGTTGACGCCACATTACATACGTCAGTGCTCTGCTGTCCACACACTCGTAGCGTCGAGTAGGCTCATTGCGAGAGCGGGCTACGGAGCTCCCAGGTGGAGGACACTACAACACTTTGTGAATCATTCCTCTGGCTCCAAAGAATGTATGGTGACTCTCTACGAACGTCAAGAACACATAGTCACGTGTATGAGGAAAAGGCGGCTGGCCTTCTACGAGCACATGACCCGCCTGAAACACTACAGGCTCCCCAACAGAATCCTCACAGTGACAAGTAGGGGAAAGGCCTCCAAGTCCAAGTGGATCACCTCAGTAAAAGAGGAACTACAGACCCCATTATAAACCACAGTACCGATAGGCCATCCTACACGGAGTCTTCCCAATGTCCCTCACAAGGAAAACGAGTACAGGGAGCACCAGACCTAAGTGAACGGATGGAAGGAAGCAGGTACACAGCCCGAAAAAGAAAGCATACTGGGATAAGGAAAATCAGAAGACGATAGCTAGGAGTTAAGACGAGTCAAGTGCTCCATACTAGGGCGAATGGAACAAAAAATATATTACTGAGGTAACGATAAAGTTATGTAGTACGAATAATATCAGCACAAAAATGTGTTACCTACAAGGAAACAAAACGCTATAAAGTTCGTTTAGACCTCGCCGTCATTTCAATTTCAAAAGTACAAAATCACATACAGGTGAGCATGACAAGCTTAAAATATAATTACTTTAGGTAAAATTCGATGTCCCGAAATTATATTCAAAGTAAAATTAATGCCTTAACAAATTTGTTTCCAGACTATGGTATTAAGGAATTTTACTAAACTAGTTCCTATGAATGAGGAGAGGACATTTCACAGCGCTTTGTAAAGACCTTCAGCGTACTATTACAGTTCGTTGCTAGAGAGGCCGTAACAACTCCCTCGGGGAGAGGGACGCGGTCCACCAGCTTGCGCTCACTTCGGAAGGAATTTCTGTTCCTGTATCTCCGAAACTTTTACACAAGGAGCTGTTCAGAGTTTCCTGACATGGTAATTCGATGTCGTCGTTACGCCTAGAAAAGGCCGTCATGTTAATATTTTTAATACATTTCATAATTGATGATTTAATGATACACAAGTTTGAAACTCTGACAGTTACTTGCAGTCACACCTCTTTGATCCAGGACTTCAGACATGTCAGTATACTGACATGTTGAGAACTAAAGACTACTCCCCTCTGAGTAAAAATATTTCCGACATCGTTAAACATTCTCTCACAGGGAACTCAAGTAGCTGGAATGCGAATCAATTCTTTCACTTTGCGTGCGAGATGTGGAAGCTGGACTGAATGCATTTTTGAGCATTGCGCAGGGTCTCCGAAGTCATCTTCTAGTTGCACCAATGACTTGCACACTGCAATCTCCATCACAACTGGGGCCGAACTTGAAACCGAAATGGCATCACCAGAATCATGTTCGTCTTCGTCTTGATTTCCAAATTCAGTTTCCTCTTCCTGCTGCATGGCTTTACTGGAACTTGTAATGCATCCACGTCACTCTCCTAACACGCGTTCGCGGTCCTTTAATACAAAGATATTTAAATCTAGGATGGAGAGTAGAAGCTTCCTGGTACGTCTTTCAATTACATCAGTTATTTATCTTAGCCATTAAATCTCCTACAATTGTCATTTTAAATGTAGTCATGTACCCAGGATCGATATAGTAGTGGCGTAAAGTGTGTTACTGCACGCAGTACAACACCAAGGAGGTCTGATATTGGAAGAGTGGCCTCTAATTGCCATTGTGGCCTTTAAAAGTATCTCGAACAGAAAATAGGTAACTCTGTCCTGTTTCAATTTACGTGCATTAAGGCGTTATACTTAGTTTTTGTAAAGATGGCTTACTAGATAAAAGCTATGCTTAGAATATTCAACTATTTTCCAGCACTTTAAAAACAAAATTTCGATAGCAACATCGTTAAGAGCTTTATTCAAACTTAATTGTAGGGTGTGGGCTGCAGAAGGAGCCATTTATGAACTACATGTTCAGACTCTTCTGTGCAATTAGCGGCATTGTGGTTTTCTGCAACATATAATGTAGAATAACCATTTTCCAAATTTGAATCATTCCAGTGATCTGGAACTCCCAAGTAGCTAACGGTTACATACTGAAAATCCGCTAGTTTCAGTTCATTGACAGTTCTACGTCATACTCCTGTTTGTTACTGTGTTTCTAGACAGAACATGGTAAGGGTGAGAATTGAGTGCTTCCAGTAAAACCTCTACAAAACTACGATCAGAGACAATGGTGGCCGGCCCACAATCCACTTCACTAGTTTATTCGCAATTCCAATTTCCTTGTTACAGGACACATACTCAGCTATTAGTGACATTCTCTTCGGAAAGGATGAAGATATTACTTGTAGCTGCAGTATAATTGCATTTCTTACAAAACACTGTTTTCATGTCACCGTACGACAAACATTTAATTTAAATTCGAAACTTTCACCAAGTGTTCCCCGCATCGGCCCATAAACTGAAGTTCACAAACGTTGAATGTGCATATATATCGTCTTTTGAATAACTACCACACACGAACTGTCACTTTTCTACTGTGTCTTTCTGCCAATTGGTATCTCACCAACCAGGCTAGTTGGCCATGAGATTAGGAGCGCGCAGTTTTGAGCGTGCATCCGGGAGATAGTGGGTTGGAGCCCCACTTTCAGCAGCCCTGAAGATGGTTTTCCGTGGTTTCCTATTTTCACAACAAGAAATGCTGTACCTTAATTATGAATACGGCCGCATTCTTCCCACTCACAGACTTTTCCCTGGAAATAAATGGAAATTCCTTAATGACTGTCCTTTCAAGTACCTTCTCCACACCTAGTCAATATGCCGCCTGACTCTGTTTTGTAACTGTCGGCAAATGCCTCGTGTCCTACAATAGCCTGTCCTTTCCAGTAGTTTCTAAGACAGTGGTCATTAACTTGTTTTAGGAGAAAGTAAGTAAGGAAATATTATTATTGCTTATTCCTTTCTGAAAGAAAGGCATTACATCGCCTTAACATAACGGTCTGCAAATCATATAATAGCAGAGTGTAGCAGAGCAGATGGCGCATAATAACAACACAAAGACATGTGCTATGGCTGAGAGTCATCTGAATTTTTCGTTACCGAAGTGTAACCCTAGCAACCGTGCAGGCTGTGATGTAGAGTATTGATGGATGGCCAGACAGTGTTACCTAGCAATCGTGCAGGCTATGATGTAGAGTATTGATGGATGTGCCCGACAGTGTTACCTAGCAACCATGCAGGCTGTGATGTAGAGTATTGACGGATGGCCAGACAGTGTTACCTAGCAACCGTGCAGGCTGTGATGTAGAGTATTGATGGATGGCCAGACAGTGTTACCTAGCAACCGTGCAGGCTGTGATGTAGAGTATTGAAGGATGTGCCAGACAGTGTTACCTAGCAACCGTGCAGGCTGTGATGTAGAGTATTGATGGATGTGCCAGACAGTGTTACCTAACAACCGTGCAGGCTGTGATGTAGAGTATTCATGGAAGTGACAGACAGTGTTACCTAGCAACCGTGCAGGCTGTGATGTAGAGTATTGATGAATGTGCCAGACAGTGTTACCTAGCAACCGTGCAGGCTGTGATGTAGAGTATTGATGGATGGCCAGACAGTGTTACCTAGCAACCGTGCAGGCTGTGATGTAGAGTATTGATGGATGTGCCAGACAGTGTTACCTAGCAACCGTGCAGGCTGTGATGTAGAGTATTGACGGATGGCCCGACAGTGTTACCTAGCAACCGTGCAGGCTGTGATGTAGAGTATTGATGGATGGCCAGACAGTGTTACCTAGCAACCGTGCAGGCTGTGATGTAGAGTATTGATGGAAGTGCCAGACAGTGTTACCTAGCAACCGTGCTGGCTGTGATGTAGGGTATTGATGGATGGCCAGACAGTGTTACCTAGCGACCGTGCAGGCTATAATGTAGGGTATTGATGGATGGCCAGACAGTGTTACCTAGTAACCGTGCAGGCTGTGATGTAGAGTATTGATGGATGATCAGACGGTGTTACCTAGCAACCGTGCAGGCTGTGATGTAGAGTATTGATGGATGGCCAGACAGTGTTACCTAGCAAACGTGCAGGCTGTGATGTAGAGTATTGATGGATGACTAGACGGTGTTACCTAGCAACCGTGCAGGCTGTGATGTAGAGTATTGATGGATGGCCAGACAGCTTTACCTAGCAACCGTGCAGGCTGTGATGTAGAGTATTGATGGATGGCCAGACAGTGTTACCTAGTAACCGTGCAGGCTGTGATGTAGAGTATTGATGGATGGCCAGACGGTGTTACCTAGCAACCGTGCAGGCTGTGATGTAGAGTATTGATGGATGGCCAGACGGTGTTACCTAGCAACCGTGCAGGCTGTGATGTACCGGTAGAGTATTGATGGATGGCCTGACAGTGTTACCTAGCAACCGTGCAAGCTATGATATTGAGTATTGATGGATGTGCCAGACAGTGTTACCTAGCAACCGTGCAGGCTGTGATGTAGAGTATTGATGGATGGCCAGACAGTGTTACCTGCCAACCGTGCAGCCTGTGATGTGGAGTATTGATGGCTGGCCAGACAGTGTTACCTAGCAACCGTGCAGGCTGTGATGTGGAGTATTGATGGTTGGCCAGACAATGTTACCTAGCCACCGTGCAGGCTGTGATGTAGAGTATTTATGGTTGGCCAGACAATGTTACCTAGCAACCGTGCAGGCTGTGATGTTGAGTATTGATGGATGGCCTTGACCGACAGACATATTTATTATCAATTGATTTTCGCAACAGAAAAACTGGTTCCTTTCTACTTCCCCATACAATAATTCTAGACGGTTCGATTAATCGGCTAAAACACATTGAGCGGTTATTTGATAAATTAATCCTTTAATCGGTTCGAATAATTTTAACTATTTTTACTAATTTTTACTAATTTTATCCTATGGCTTAGCAAACGTAAGAAGAATTTTTAATAACTGAGTTTCTTAACGCTATCACCGAACTTCTAATTCATTTATAAGATCATGATGTAAGTATGTGTTTTCTATGTTTATTATGCCTGTCGTAGGAGGAGATTAATAGGGGCTCCGGGGGTTGTGAATTTTCTAGCGTGGCTTGGCGACCGCGAGATCCTTTTTTGAGTCCTGGCATTGCTTCAAATTACTTGTGCGAGGCTCCTCGCTTTCATCTATCGTATTCGACCTCTCTTGGTTGACTCTTGTTCTTTTCCGTCCCCGACGGTATTACAGAACACGAGACCTAGGGAGTCTTTCATATCCACGCCTTTCCTGGCCCTTGTCTTTCTTTTGCCTATACCTTCATTGTTCTACGTGTCGGATCCCTGCAATTTTTTCACTCTGATTAGTATTATATACAGGAGAGTTGTACTTCATCTTAAAACAGTAATCACTACCACTCGCCTCGGGCAGTAGAGTGTTTTCCTTGGATGGAGTTGTGTACGCCATAGGAAGCGTCACACGGAAGTCAATATGAAATCCTTACCAATGGTTACTTAACAGTAGCCGAGGCAGATTAATAAAAATGCAATATTTCCGCTAGACTCCCAGGTCTCCTATACACACAGCTGTTTGTTCTGAATGTTCTAAACTTATCTACATTTTAAGGGAACGCTGAACTCTCTTAACAGTAAGTTCACACTTCTTCTTTGGTAAATATTCCGTTACCGAGCTCGACAGCTGCAGTCACTTAAGTGCGGCCAGTATCCACTATTCGGGGGATAGTAGGTTCGAACCACACTTTCGGCAGCCATGAAGATGGTTTTCCGTGGTTTCCCATTTTCACACCAGGCAAGTACCTTATTTAAGGCCACGGCCGCTTCCTTCCCACACCTAGCCCTTTCATGTCTCGCCGTCGTCAGTACGACGTAAAAACAACTTGTAAAATATTCCGTTGGAACCCCGCCCTCAGCTCTAAGGTACAAGTCAATTCGTGAACGAGAATTCTCACCAAATTGTGTTAGGTGCAGTGATATTTGAAAGTTCGTACTGTGTAATAGTTTTTGAATGCTCATTTTTAAAATGCTTGGTGTGAAAATTGTAAAGCTTGGGAAAAGCATTTTCAGGGCTGCCGACGGTGGGATGCTATCTCCCGCCACCCTAACCACACTGGCAACTACCTCGTGAAAATTGTTCTTCAGCCACACGATAACTAAATGAAATAAGCAGTAGGATCAGTGGTAGGGTGTCGGCTATCCATACCAAGGTCGTGATTTCAAGCCCAAAAGAAAGGCATCCACTTCTGCATGTTGAACCACGTCGGCATGCAAAAGATATCTGCTCACAAATTTGGTATATGACAGATTAATTTAATTTAATTTCCGAATTCCGCTTTTCTGTGGGGTCCATCGAGCTGAATTCTCCCCTGCATGTCACATGTGAATTATTATTATTATTATTATTATTATTATTATTATTATTATTATTATTATTATCATTATTATTGTTACGGAGTTTTTCCGTGGTAGGTAGAGGTGAAAGAAGGTGAGGGTGTGAATAGGTCTCCAGCTACGAAAGCAAAATTAATTTAAAATTTAACAAGGTTATATTTTCTTTTCAAAAACAAAGAAATAACAAGCATGGCAGGTACAAAGTAGCAAATCAAAAAGGGTAGTTACAATATTTACAGGAATTGGGCTTCGCGCCCTGATTTTACACTGCTTGGGCAATCAGCTCAGTTTTACCCCCAAACACGAGTTTTAACAGAGGGGCAGAAAACCCCATTCATACCTAGGAGCCCTTGCTCCAAATTACACAGAAAAGCCTCCACGAGGCATACAACACTCCATTTTCAAAAGAGCCACTCGCTCTCAAAATTTAAGCCTCTCCCAGGCCACACCAAACTCCACCTTCAAGTTGTCCTCACTGGACATAGACACAGGGGTAAAATACCCAACCTACTGAGGTCTATTAAATAAAAATGGGCAATTACATGACCTCTAAAATAACAATTTGAGAGGAGGCGATCTTGCACTCCTAATACACTTGTTTTTAAAACCCTAATCTGGCTCTAGGCCACTAATGCAAGGGCTAATCCCATACTACCGATGTGACTTCAGAAAAGAGCAATTTGTTTTACATTAACGAAGAATAGGTTGAGAAAATAAGTTCACCTCAAGACAATGTGAGTGGGAGCTCGAGAGGGTTAGCACTCTCTATCCCAATATGCAGCTTAAAAGAGAATAGAAGAAAAGATCGTTACATTATAGGAAAAGGTTACATGGAGGAACGCTTCGCACCCGCCCCGAGAGTTAAACTGCTGAGCTAGCAAAGAAAGAATGTATTAATCGGCCATTACCTTATTGATGACCGCTGCCGAGGAAAGAGGCGCTTCCCGCCTCCTGCTATGTACTTTATACACTGAAAGATGGAACAGAAGTGGCTCGGAGACCCTAAAATCAGCAGTTTATATCCTCTCGCGGAAGGTTCTAGGTGTCAGGGGAATGAAAACACCCTCCCACAAACTTTTTATTGGCTCGGGTACAGAAACATATCCAAGTTGGGGGAAGATACATCGGATTGGTCGGAAATAACTCAAAGAAATTCAGGATTGGTTAAATGCAAAACAAGGGGAAAGAGAGGGGTATACTGCCAACTTAAACAATTACTGAAATTTTTTTTAGCAAAGACAAACATTTGAAATAAAAATTTCTCCAACAAAATAGTTCTTTGACTCCGCACTAGGTTGCACTATTGTTGATCTTCAGTAGTGTCCTCTAGAAGAGAAAGTTCACACTACTTACTTCAAGTGAAACAAAACCACATCAAAAATGACACAGTTCAAAAACTCAAAATTTTCCACGTGGTGACATCTTCTGAGAAAGTAGAGAATTAATAGCGTAGATAAAGTTCAGACTTCCTCCAGCAGAGGAGTTTCAGCTGGCGCACATTTTAAATTAGCGGAGTGGAGGTGTACCGCCCGGTACAGACCTCCCCCCACAAAAGTTCCTCCCGGGGTGACACATGAAATTGTTTGAAAACAAGGTCCAAGTTTTGATGTAGATATGGAGATTAATTGCCAAAAAAATTTATAAGATTTTCTTAATTTGGTTTGATTTTGTTTCAAAATTTGTTGTTGCAGATGAAGAATAGTTTTTAAGTTTGTAGAAGTAGAATTCTGAGGATAAACTTTTAATACTTAAAAGTGATGAAAAATTTTGCAATGTCCACCAAATATTGCTGTTGAATTCCCGAGTGTAGTCATTGCTTATCGTAACTATCCATGTAGTTGAGGTTGATGAAGTTGGATGGCCACACCGGCCGTTGCAGCTTGCGTCCAAAGGAGGCCGCTCGGACCCCTCAAGTACCCTGAGATACCGCTCGCCCGCACTATGAGGGGAGCAGAGGTGTTGAAACACGCCGCGCCCGCGGTGAACATATACAGGCTGCGGGCAAGTAGCAGGTCGTGCGCCGCACATCAGCCTAGGCCGGGAGGAGAGCTCCGGCTCGCCGTGCACATGTCGTCCTCGCTGGGGCCGAGGGGGCCCGTCCTCGAACCCAGCCGCGGCACAGCGCCGCGCGGCTGCGGGGGCACTGAAACATTTAAGCTAGGCGGCAGAATTGTGTTGGACCATCATGTTTCTTTTGAGGGCACAGGCATGTAGAGAGATTGAGGGGCCAGCGGCGTGCAGATATCCATGGCATTTCATCTAAGCCAGCCACTGTGTGTAGTGGAGCAGGAGACGGGAGCGTGGTAATGGCCGTGGCAAGGACAGGATGGCAGTTTAACAAATCGGGGGAGGATTCACAGAAATGTTTACATATAAAATAAAATAGATGGAGCAGAATGCCTTAAGAGTGGAACTCAAAAAAAAATTTATAACCTTCATATACCTATCAAATTATATGAAGCGAGTTGACACAAAATTTACACCGGTTTCACCTGGGACAGGTGAACCCTAAATATCCTCTCGGTGGCTGGATTGCTTACTAACAATGTAACCGGCGTAAGAAAATCGAGAATGATGCATGCCCATGAAATCTGGGGGCAAGCTTGCCCGCGGGAACAAAATTCTTGACCATCACCTGGTCACCTACCTTCAAAGTGGTGGGTCTCCGTCCACGATCACACTTTTCCCTAACCTTTTCATGAGATACCTTAAGATTGGCTTTAGCCTTCTTCCAAAGATCTTTAATACTATCCGGATCTATTGTCTCGGGTAGAATGTCACTCAGAGACCAAAGGTTAGAGAGCGGCGTGTTGGGAACAAACTTGAACATCAAGGAAGCTGGAGTGAACTTATGAGATTCATGAACCGCCGAATTCAAAGCAAAAGCTAACCAATGCAGGGACGTGTCCCACCTGGAATGATCTTCATGATGATAGGCAATAAGTGCGGACCTGAGATTACGATTAACCCGTTCAGCCAGAGATGGTTGAGGGTAATAAGCAGAAGTAGTTACATGAGAGATGGATAAGTCAAAACAGAATTTACGAAATAAGTTAGATGTAAAAGCCTTAACATTATCAGATACAATATATTGGCACGGACCAAAAGAACCAAAAATAGAATTTAAGCAAGTAATGGTAGACTGAGCGGTAGCCAGCTTAGTCGGAAATAACCAAGAAAATCTGGTAAAACCATCTACACACACAAGGATGAACTTGTTGGCATTACCCTTTGACTGGGGGAAGGGTCCTACATAATCAATATACAGGCGTTCCATGGGGCGCGACGCTTGCTGAGAAGACAAGAGGCCTAACTTGGTGGACATGGTCGGTTTACTAAGCAAACAGGATTTACAAGCCTTTACTAGTTCACGGATTTCACCGTCCATACCTTTCCAGATGAACATTTCACGAATCTTTTCACGAGTTTTAATGATACCAAGATGCCCTCCTAATGGGGTCTCATGATAATACTTGAAGATCATAGGTACAAGAACCGCTGGAACAACAACTTTCATCATCTTATCATGCCTCGAAGGGCAACATAGAGCACCATTCCTCAGAACATAAGGGACAACATGTTCCCCAGAAGAAAGGGTTTCCATTATCGGAGCCAGCGTCGGATCTTCACGTTGGTATATCTCGATATCCCTAAAGAGCATGGGAGCATCTGTTAGGATGGCATTAACCTTAGATAGTATGGACTCGGAAGGTGATGAACTGTCGACCGGTTCGTGGGTCTCGACGTCGTTAGAAAACATACGGCTGAGTCCATCAGCAACAACATTTTCGGTACCTCTGATATGTCTAACATCAAACTGGAAGGCAGAAATACGGATGGCCCAGCGGGCTATACGACCAGTACGACGCGGCCTACCTAAGACCCAGCTTAAGGCTTGATTATCTGTCTCCAGGTCGAATTTGACATGTTCCAGATAGAGACGGAACTTCTCTAAGGCGAATAAGACTGCCAAACCTTCGAGCTCATAGATGGAATACTTGGCTTCTTGAGCCGACAATGTCCTAGACGCATAGGCGATGGGGCGCCTCCCTAGTTCAGTCTCTTGAAGAAGTACTGCAGCTACCGCTGACGACGATGCGTCGGTTTGGACAATGAATTTCTTCGAGAAATCAGGCATAGCAAGTACAGGGGCATTACAAAGAGCTAATTTAAGGTCTTCAAAAGCGGCTTGTTGAGAAGGTCCCCACTCGAATTTGATGCCTTTCCTACGAAGAAGGTTTAAGGGCGCCGCTCTATTAGCGAAGTTAGGAATAAACTTCCTGAAGAAATTCACCATACCAATGAACCTGGCGATACCTTTAATGTCCTTGGGAGGTTTAAAATCACGGATGGCCTGTGTTCTAGAATGATCGACTGCTACACCATCAGGTGACACAATATGCCCTAGGAAAGACATAGAGGGCTTAGCAAAGGCAACCTTGGACAACTTAACTGTTAACCCAGCCTTACGAAGTCGATCGAGAACTTCTCGCAGATGATCTAGATGTTCTTCAAAAGTCTCTGAAAATACGACGACATCATCCAAGTAGTGATATAAGTACTCAAATTTGATGTCGGAGAAGACCCTATCTAGTAGCCTAGTGAGTACAGCTGCTCCCGTGGGGAGCCCGAAAGGCACGCGATTGTATTCGTATAAATTCCAGTCCGTGGCAAACGCTGTAAGATGTTTAGACTCTCCGGCAAGGGGAATTTGATTATAGGCCTGATTCAAGTCCAAGATAGTAAAGAACTTGGCCTTACGAAACCATGAAAAACAAGAATGAAGGTCGGGAAGGGGCACAGATTGTAACACCACCTTCCGATTGAGAGCCCTGTAATCAATGACAGGCCTGAAGCCTCCTTGGGGTTTCGGGACTAAAAAAATAGGCGAAGAATACTCTGACTTAGAGGGCCTAATAATACCGTCCTTCAACATCTGATCGATGATTTCTTTTAGAGCCTTCATTTAGGTGGAGATAGCCTATAAGGTGGAAAACGGACAGGAATCGAATCCGTGACCTCAATTTTGTATTCAATAAGGTCAGTAACACCAAGAGTATCAGAGAACACCTCGGGAAATGACTGACACAATTTGCGAATACAATCAGCCTGCTCCTCAGGTAGATGTCTAAGGTCTAACAACATCTCATCCTGGGTAGGCGAAATAGAAGAACATGATGCAGAATTACACTTTAATAGAGGGATATTACAATTAGAGGCAAATTTGAAAGTGCAAGACCTACTCTGAAGATCGAGCACAAGACCAGTGTGAGAAATAAAATCCGCTCCCAATATAATGGGGCAAGACAAATGCTTGGCCACAAACAATTTAACTTTCCATGTGAATTGAAAAATACGAATTTTGACATATAAGGAACCGAGAATTTCTAATGGAGAGGAATTAGCCGAAACGTATTGGATCGCCGACAAACAATAGTTAGGAACCTTACAAACAGATTTCAATTTTGAATACCAATCAGCCGAAATAATAGAACAAACACTACCTGAATCTAAGAGAGCTGTTATAGGCTCGTTATTTAACTCAATTTTGAGAAAGGGGACCGGTGCGGGGGAATCCGCCGCAATCCTAAGACACTCTTTGGGACCTTCAAAAGATGAATTTGAAAATTGCTCGTTCCCTGAATTTACAACCTGTTTACCCGGGGCTGAGTCTCGGGAAGATGGATTAGTCGACTCAGCCGAAGCCACTAGTCACTTTTTATTATTGGCATAGGTGGAATTTGCACCAGAAGTTGAGCAGGAGGGGATGCTATTCGAATTGGGACAATTCTTGGCGATATGTGAGAAAGCCCCACATTTAAAACAGCGTTGTGATGACCCGGCTCCATTCCTTGTCCCACTTGACTTGATCAGTGACCACTTGTTGCGCAGATGGTCAGGCGACCCGCAAGCATAACATTTACGGGGATTGACTGGTCGGCGAGGTGGAGGCCGAGTATTACTAAAGGAAGGCGGGGGTTCTTTCGCGACACGCAAAGAATCGGCGTATCTAACTCCTTCCGCTGAGACGGCCAATGCTTCAAGTTCAGAGAAATTTTGCGGGCACGCCGCGAAACACAAATATGACCTGTAGGGTGGTGAAATCCCTTCCACAATAGCTTGTACAATCTGATCCTCAGGGAAATGAAGGGCAAACACCCTAGTATAAAACTTAATGTCCTGTATGAAATCAGCCAAGTTTTCATCCAAGCGTTGAACACGGTAATAGTACTTCTGAATAAGGGAGGACCTGGCCCTAGCCGGGATGAAGTTAGCTAGCAAATGGGCATGGAAATCCTCAATAGATGATTGCTCGGCAATGGCTCTTACGATTTTATCTGAGAGAATACCAATAGCATACGGATAGATAATTTGCAAAATTTGACATGGAGAAAGAGAAAACACAAGGGCATGATCCTGAAATTCAACTAGAAATCTTAAAAAAGAAATTACATCACTGGTGGTATTAACGGAAAACTTAGAGATACCTCTGAGCAACATTGCCAATGGATGAGGCAAGCTGCTAAACCCGGGTGACATAGTAGGTAAAGGTTTCAATGGCAAGGAAGTTAATTCAGAACGGATGTTACTCAATGATGCACGACGTTCAGATTCGTTGTCCAATGGGGCAGGGATAGTTTGAGCAGCAACGGTTAACCTATTAACTTCTCCCTTGGGAGGCGCTTCCTCACTACCTGCATTCACTGTGGTGGGTAGATCGCTTTTGGGAGGAACCTCCCCTGTTAACAATTGAGTGACCTTGCTAGATAATTCAGACATATTTTCAAGTAGCGTACTAGCTTCCTTCTTCTGAACGTCATTCAACTTTAGAGACAACAGATCGTTAACCCTATTCGAAAAATGATATAGCCTAGCTTGCACACGCTTAATTTGATTAGGAGAAGGATCATTTTCATCAAAAAAACTAACTACAGAAGCTAGCCCAGTAATATTCTCCGTGATCGTGGAAAGAGAGTCGTCAATTTCTTTTTCTCCCAAATTGGGGATGGAAATGGGCAAATCTAGGGACTCTCTAAGCTTGTTTGTATCTACTGCAACCGTGCCTCCAGATTGCACATTTCTAATAGTCAATTCATAGATCAACTCCTCCTTGCGCAAATAGTTAAGATGGAGAACATCGCGAGGGCCGGGCATGGTGACAGAACAATTTTGAAAAACTCAAAAAATTCCAGCAACTGGGAAAATAGTTAGAGTTCGGAACAAACAATGTTTAGCCGTCAAAAGGGGCTAAATTGAGACCCATTCAACCACGCTCTGCTACCACTTGTTACGGAGTTTTTCCGTGGTAGGTAGAGGTGAAAGAAGGTGAGGGTGTAATAGGTCTCCAGCTACGAAAGCAAAATTAATTTAAAATTTAACAAGGTTATATTTTCTTTTCAAAAACAAAGAAATAACAAGCATGGCAGGTACAAAGTAGCAAATCAAAAAGGGTAGTTACAATATTTACAGGAATTGGGCTTCGCGCCCTGATTTTACACTGCTTGGGCAATCAGCTCAGTTTTACCCCAAACACGAGTTTTAACAGAGGGGCAGAAAACCCCATTCATACCTAGGAGCCCTTGCTCCAAATTACACAGAAAAGCCTCCACGAGGCATACAACACTCCATTTTCAAAAGAGCCACTCGCTCTCAAAATTTAAGCCTCTCCCAGGCCACACCAAACTCCACCTTCAAGTTGTCCTCACTGGACATAGACACAGGGGTAAAATACCCAACCTACTGAGGTCTATTAAATAAAAATGGGCAATTACATGACCTCTAAAATAACAATTTGAGAGGAGGCGATCTTGCACTCCTAATACACTTGTTTTTAAAACTCTAATCTGGCTCTAGGCCACTAATGCAAGGGCTAATCCCATACTACCGATGTGACTTTAGAAAAGAGCAATTTGTTTTACATTAACGAAGAATAGGTTGAGAAAATAAGTTCACCTCAAGACAATGTGAGTGGGAGCTCGAGAGGGTTAGCACTCTCTATCCCAATATGCAGCTTAAAAGAGAATAGAAGAAAAGATCGTTACATTATAGGAAAAGGTTACATGGAGGAACGCTTCGCACCCGCCCCGAGAGTTAAACTGCTGAGCTAGCAAAGAAAGAATGTATTAATCGGCCATTACCTTATTGATGACCGCTTCCGAGGAAAGAGGCGCTTCCCGCCTCCTGCTATGTACTTTATACACTGAAAGATGGAACAGAAGTGGCTCGGAGACCCTAAAATCAGCAGTTTATATCCTCTCGCGGAAGGTTCTAGGTGTCAGGGGAATGAAAACACCCTCCCACAAACTTTTTATTGGCTCGGGTACAGAAACATATCCAAGTTGGGGGAAGATACATCGGATTGGTCGGAAATAACTCAAAGAAATTCAGGATTGGTTAAATGCAAAACAAGGGGAAAGAGAGGGGTATACAGCCAACTTAAACAATAACTGAAAAAAAAATTAGCAAAGACAAACATTTGAAATAAAAATTTCTCCAACAAAATAGTTCTTTGACTCCGCACTAGGTTGCACTATTGTTGATCTTCAGTAGTGTCCTCTAGAAGAGAAAGTTCACACTACTTACTTCAAGTGAAACAAAACCACATCAAAAATGACACAGTTCAAAAACTCAAAATTTTCCACGTGGTGACATCTTCTGAGAAAGTAGAGAATTAATAGCGTAGATAAAGTTCAGACTTCCTCCAGCAGAGGAGTTTCAGCTGGCGCACATTTTAAATTAGCGGAGTGGAGGTGTACCGCCCGGTACAATTATTATTATTATTATTATTATTATTATTATTATTATTATTATTATTATTATTATTATTATTATTATTATTATTATTATTATTATTATTATTTAGTAGCGGGGATATGCACAATATCAGTTCATTAGATGGGAATTAGCTTGCCAGGTTCCTGGCCAAGTCAAGCGTACTCCTGCGGAGGATCCACACATGTGGTCAGGAACTCGTCCTGTGACCAGCGTGAGCATCCTTAGTCCAGGTTAATGAGCACATTTCCCCCTCGTTGATGAATACTCTTCTTCTTCTGCTATTTCAGTTTTCTTATTTCTATACTATGTGTGGTCACTG
This sequence comes from Anabrus simplex, assembly GCF_040414725.1. NCBI lineage: Eukaryota > Metazoa > Arthropoda > Insecta > Orthoptera > Tettigoniidae > Anabrus > Anabrus simplex. The sequence goes on along the minus strand of NC_090269.1, from coordinate 160,141,912 downwards.
ATGCAAATCAACAGCAAAAGTTTACTTTCGTTCACGCAACATTAGTACCATGGGTCACCACTTGTATCGCAAACATCTAGGCGTGGAAGGACTGTCGTTTGTTTCTTTCTCGCGGACGACGGCATCGCACGGTGAACTGTGTAGAGACTAGACGATAGGTGTAGCAAAAAGCCGTGCAAACAGAACACACCGCGGTCTCTCGTAAGGCTCACATAGGTCTGGATGTGTAAAGTTCTCTTGCTGTCCGCACCGTATGCGCCGATATATTTTTACAGTTTGTATTTACTTGTGCTTTCATTGTGCGCGAGTTGGCTCCGGAACGTATTGGTCATCACTGATGGACACAACGTCATATCCGATTATATTATCCAATAGCAATGCTAGTAGCTAGGTGTGCTCGGCGTGCTCATTGCAATGAATACAGGAATTCCACGTGAGATTTGCACCATTTCTATTTCCTCATAGCGTTACAAAGCTTCTGTCAACCGTATTTAACTTCTACCGAATTAACTTTCTACTAATGTTCCTCTATACTACCGGTACTACTTTTAGGTTCACTTCTGTTATATCCTTTTGTATACATCTCAACGATCTTCTGTTTTGTCTTCTCTTCCTTCTCTCAATCTCCATCTGCATTACCCTCTTTGCTATATAAACTTCCGTCCTCCTGTTAACCACTTCAGTCTTGTGCTTAATTCCTCTACACTTAATGTTCATCTGATTGTCACTTCACACTAAGATCTGCAACTGTTATATGTACAGGAGCCCATGCCTGATTTATGTTGGTCTCACAACTACCTTGTCTATTTTCCTTTCAATTTAGCTGGAATCCTCAACACGAGCATTCCACGCAGACCTTCCATATACAGTGGAACCTCGATATCTCACATCACGTCGGGAGCTAAATTCTATTTCGAGATACCGTCTTGAGCATGTATAGCACATAATTGAATGAAATGTATCTACGGGTGTATAATGAATACATTATTTTTAACAGTGTTTTAAATATACACAAATGACCTCTATTTTATGGCATCACTTTAAATTATAACCGTTGTTAGAGGAACTGTTTAGAAGACAATATGCAGTACACACAGCAGTGAAACAAGGAACATACCTCCGTTAACATCCTTGTAAAAATTCCGTTAGTCATTTATTCTGTGTTTTACTCTTAACCTTCTTTTCTTCCACAAACTTTTCAAAAACATTTATTGCAGTGAAAATATTGTCATTTACATTCGACTGGCTCTGTATGTAGGATCGAAGAATACCCGGTGCACGGAACGCCTTGTCTGTTGACGGTGCAGGAGAATCACGTTAAATATAGGAGGCCCGGCCACCTACATTTATGTAAGCCTCAAAATCAGCTTCGCAGTTAACAAGCTGCTGATACATCACGCATTCTTCCTCCTCTTCGTGTTCTGAAGCTCCTGACTAACCTTTCAAAAATCCTGCTTTTCGGAAGCAGTCTATTATTGTTTCCGGCTTCGCAACAGACCACGATTTACTCATCACTGTTATCGAATCTAGAAGGCTAGATTAATGACTCCTCGGATGTAATTCCTCTCAGAATCTCTGAACAGCCCTCTTCCTATTGGAACGCTTCAAGTTTTTAATCACACCTTGGTTCATGGGTTGTAGCAAGAATACCACGCTCTGAAGGAGCACATAGAGATGAGCAGGGCAGTTGTCTGAAAAGAGGAGGATTTTCACGTTGAAACTTGTCGTCATTACCACGCAGCCGAGATTCGTAGATGGAACTTGTCATCTGCGACTTCGGGGGTTGCTTTCGTACGTGACAGGTAATTAATTCACACCCGAGAAACAAAGAGGCTTCGCCGATTTTCCGATCAGTAGAAGTTTCATTTTTTCGGTTCCCGTCTTATTAATTCCCAACATCACTACAACTCTTTCCTTACTTGTTAACACTTCCTCACAAACTACAAATGCCATATTGCACAGGCAATGTTGTACAAAATTCCAGTTACAGAGAAAGTTTTCCTTCAAGGGTAAAACTGTTTGGTTCGAGAAATCGAGAAATTCGTGTAACCGAATTTCCAGTAACAGATAAATAAATACACGTGAAGAAGAGGACAAACGGCCGGGAAATTTGCGTTCCTTCGACACATCGACTGTATCTCAACAGTAGTTCTTTCGAATGCGGAAATCAAGTCATCCCCTGCGTAAATCATACTTCCACTCGGAAGAAAGGTACGAGTGGGGGCAATGTTCCGTCAAAATAACGACCGTAACAAGTCTGACTTCGAGTGAAATATGGATTTTCATAACCACTAAATGGCATTATAGTGAGTAGGTAGAAGAAGGGGATAATGTGCAAGATGGCCACCAAGCACAATATTCATTTACACCAAACGAAACTGGTGTACGATCATGTTGAAAACAGCGCTTTCAGAACAATGAGTTCAGAACGCCAGAAAAACCATCCAGTCCCAGTGATGCGGGGATTAATCTTTCAATTAAAATCTCTGACGTAGGAGGGAATCGAACTTGACTCCTTTTCAGTCAAGGAGCATGGCATTGAAGTCATAGTGAAGAAATCGAGTTTACACTACTGGACACATCACTTCATTGCATTCGTAAGTTGTATGAAGACGTTCTACGTACAAGAAGCGAACGTTTTCGTATTGGAAAGTATTTGTTAGCAAAACCCTAAGTAGTTCATCATTGAAGAGCTAGCAATTAGGATACTGTATTGATTTCATGTGTACGGTAACAATGACCAAAATAGATGTACTTTTCTTCCTGTGGATGTGTTTATTTTGGCCAAACATGTAGCAACGGGGGTTAAGGAACATGGCAGAGCATGCAATATGTAATGAGCATCAAACATCTGTCATTTGTAAGGAAAAACGTTTTACACTTAGAAATATTCCAGAAAATCTTCTGGGCGAAAAGGTGTAAATATTTTTTCTCCCTCGGAAAATGTCGTGACAAATGACAATAACTAGCTTGATATGGAATATGGGAGGTTATCCACGAGCACCACCATCCACTACAGAGTTGTTGTTCTTGTTGAGGTGGTCGATTAGTGCTTACGTGCGCTCTTAATGTTTCTTAGCACATAAAGTAGGGAAGCCCATACTACGAATTTTGCTGAAACTTAAAGGGCTTGAGGGCTCAGAAAGGTTCCTAATTATGAGTCCTGGATAGCTCTATTCAACGAAAGAAAAACAATTTTGAAAAATCACCTCCGGCCTAAATGCAGTTCCGGAAATTCAGCCTAAAATCGCTTGCTCCTTTACTTGTTTTCTTTTTGATTCATATTCCAGCCAAATTAACTTATTTACGTAATTCGTTCTATAATGTATTCCTTGGTTCAATACCCGGAGGAGGTTTCTAATTTTTTGAAAAATGTCCACACCGAATATAGTTATAAGTGCTTAAGTGAAATGCTACATTGACTCACATTAGCGCTCATAGTGGTAGAAAAAGACAGACTGCCAATTTATACACCGGACAACTATGATTAAGGAAAGCATTGTAATTTTTAGGAAAAATTATATAATGTATTCTCATAATTTATGTTTTATTTACCTAAAATTTGTACTCATAACCCTAGGCTGTTTTCAAAATTCAGTCTCTTGCCTAAATGGTAATAGTCACCAGTTTTCTTTCTAATCGATTGGCGTTATTAGTAAATACATCAAAACATACGACATTTATTTGGAGCTTTGCTACTAGAGTCCATTACCAATCCTCATATTGCAAACAAACCACTTGCTTGCGCTAAATGATGCGAAATTTCAAGAGTTGTAAGTGTTACAAATTCAAATCATACTCTAACTTAAATTTAACATTCGGCTTTTGAAATATATGCAAATTATATTGATATGTCCTCTTCCTTGAGGTAACTTAAACCAAAATGTTTTACCTTAGCTTTTCCCGCATCGTCGCAGTAAGACCTATCTGTGTCGGTGCGACGTGAAGCAACTAGCAAAACAAATAAATAAAGATAATGAACTAAAAAATCACGGAAAATAATTTTGCCCTGCATAGATTATTAGTATTGAATACATTCCAAAACCACCAAGAAAAGGCTTACTAAGGACCAAGGAAGTTACGATCCTGGTTCATGGAAGTTTTGATGTAGCTACTGCAATTTTTCAAAAATATTTGCTTTACCCCAAAACCTCTTCTTCTTGCATTCCGGCCTTCTGAGGGCTACGTTACAATTTCCATCCTTCCTCCTTAGTTGTTCTTTCCTTTTCTTCCAGTATTCTTTCATTGTTTCACTGTGCTTCTTTTTCCCGTCTTCAGTCCACTTTGCGCCTGTTTTCCTTTCCTTCCTCCGTTGGAATCCTTCCATTTGTAAGACATTCTTCCTAAAAATCTTTCTTTCGAATAATTCTTCTTCTCGTATGTTGTTCCTTTACAGGTCTTTCTTGACTTCTTGAATCCAGGTGGTGGTTGATTTCTTTTCCCAAAGGTTCTTGAAGATCGTTTAGTTAGTTTGTTGTTTCTGTAAATGTGTCCAAGAAATTGCAATCTCATTTTTCTTGTTGTTTCTAATATGTTTCTATGTTCTGATAAATTTCATTGTTACTTCTTAATTTCCAAATCTCTGCAATTCTTAAGGGACCTAATATTTTCCTTATAATTCTTCTTTCTAATATTTCTAATTTATCAAGCTTGTAGTTCAGTGCCAGACATTTGCTGGCATACAGGCATTCTGGTTTCACTACTGTGATGTAGTGCTTTATTTTAAGTTTTGCTGATAAACACTTTTTTGTTGTAAGTATTCTTAGTTATACCGTAAGTTATTTCCATGTTTTGTATCCTCTCCTCTATAGCAGATTTTTCTAAACCATTTTCTTGAATTGTCTCACCCAAATATTTGAGTTTCTTAACCTTTTCTATTTGACCAATATCTGTTACTAAAAACTTCGGGGCATTTTTTTTATATTCGTAAAAATATATTCTCAAGCCTTTCATGTTGGCTGTCTTTTCAAGGAGACTGACTTGCATTGCTGCATTTGTAAGCCCTTTCTAAAGTATGGCAAAGTCATCTGCAAATGCTAGGCGATTTATTGCAACACCTTTGTTCTTTTTCCCCAGCACGAGTGGCAATATTTTGGATTCTTTAAATTTTTCATTCCAAATTCTTACAATATTTTCCATGACACAATCGAAAAGGAGTGGACATAAACCATCTCCCTGCCTGACACCGTTATTTATTTTGAAATGTCAAGTTATTTCACATATAAATTTTACTTTCGAGATAATGTCTGTAAGAGTTTATCGAATTAGGTTTGCCAATTTAGTTTTAACTCGAAATTCACGGATTACTTTATCTAGGGTTTCCCTATCAACAGAGTCAACAGATTTTTAAAGTCAATAAATGTTACAACTATGTCTTTGAAATTTATTAATCTGTATCGAATTATATATTTCAGGTTGAAAATCTGTTCGGAGCAAGATCTTCTCTCTCTAAATCCACCTTGATATTCACCCAATTGACTATCCAGTGTCGATTTTACTATGTTTAGTAGTATTTTCGAGAATATCTTGTAAGCAACTGGCAAGAGTGTAGTTGTTGAAATCTTGCTTGTTATATCTTCTTGTGTAATGGGTGTATTAGAGCCATTTTCAAATCTTCTGGGATCTTTTCTGTTTCCCAAATTTCTTCAAAGATTATTTGTGGATCTTCTACAATTTTTTGTTCAGCCCATTTTTAAAGTTCAACTGTTATGGAGTCTTCCACACTAGCTTTGTTGTTATTTTTAAGATTTTTAATGCTTCCTTAATTTCTTCCGCTGTTGAAGATGAATCAGCTTCTAGATTTTCGTGAATTTCTGAAAAGTTTAATTTATTAATTGGCTCAGGGCAGTTCAGCAGATGTTCGAAATGTTTTGCCAGAATCTCACTTCATTTTTAGTACAGTATTTGTAATGTTATTAGTCCGATTGTCTTCAAACTTAACATACCTATACTTCGATGTAAGGTGCATACAAGTTGGTACTCGTATCTATTTTCAAAAATAATGATATATTATAAATATGTCATCCGTCAAATATGAACATTTGAGAATTTCTGATCAGAAGGGAAGAAGGTTAGCGCAAAATTGCTTTAATAACATAAATAACATGAACCTATATAAATAAATTTGTAGGGGATCCGCTGTCTGTTATTTCATTTGTTTCGCCAATTTTTCAGATATTTATCCGTTTTAGGTCAACTCAAGACCGAATCCATGGTTATTATTTTCCGTGTCTGTTTGTCAGTTTGTCTGTTCCACCATCACAGCGAAACGGCAGAATAGATCTCAACCAAACGTCACATTTAGAGTATATTCATCACGGGGAAGGTTTTAATATCCATACGATTTAAAAATCTTTGAATAGCCGGGGTTTTCTCTTATACTATTGATCTGTAAAATCCGTGGACTGCATGCGAAACGTCTCTTCATATAAACAATTTTTGTTATGTTCATAATCTAGCTTACTCTTCAATGACGGAGAAAATTACTATTTTCTGCGGGTATCATGCTCTGCATTGAATGACAGACAGACCGACAACGAACCTACAGGTTGCCATAGCAACGTCTCTGCTTGCCAGCAGGGAAGTAACGAATTGCCATTTTCGCCATCATTCCTAAACTCGTGGTCATTCCTTGTGTAGAAAGCAAGACAGACGTCAATTGGCCTTTCTGCGGGATATTGGTGGAATATCGTTGGAGGTTATAACCGTCCTCGAATAGCTCAAGTAATAACACCATCAGTCACCTTATCTGTTTATCTAAGAACCCCTACGCCAAAATTTCTCCTCTGTTACCGCTTTCTTATATCCGTAATTCATAATTTATTGAGGGATATTTGATTTTCCAATATATCCATTTGGTATTTACATACTTTGTATTTGTCCTATCCGACTGTCCTCAGATAGAATCATATTTTCCATTAATTTCAACTTTCTTAATTGTATTACTTTCTTCTTTAATTACTCCGTAGGCCCTATGCATGCGAGTGCTAATCCGGAAACCTGGAAACTCTTTTCTTTGAGGAAAATTTCCAAGCTATAAATGTATATAATTTTCGGCCTCGGAAAATATCGAAATAATGACGCAATTTTAATGACGGAGCAGACCTTCGTTTCGGGATAATATGTGGCTAAATTGTTAGTGGTATCACGAAACAGAAAGCACAATCTGCTTTCAATTTGGAGAGATCTACAACTTTGGTCCTATGATTTGGTGTCCTGTCTCGATTGTTGATACGTTACATAGCATTTCATTTCTCGATTATAATCAAATCTTTCGAACTCGATTGTGATTGGCAGTAGGAAATGTGGCCTTCCATTATTCTCGAAACTTCCTCAATGCCTACCGTACATCAGAAACATCGTATTCTGACCTTCCTGTTTTGTTTCTAGGATAGGGCTACGAGGCATGCAATTTAATTTACTCACTGCCTTTATAATAATTTACGGAGGAATCCGTATAGAATATAGAATACCGTAGCGGATAGTAGTACCAATAATGAATCACGTACACATAAGAATTATCATAAAAAAAGCTTAAAATTAAAAATTCAAGAAATGGTACGCAAAGTGCACTTTGAAAATATTAAAATAGTTTTGATAAACTGTGTTATAAATCAGAAATTAGTTTACCAAACTGTGCCTAATTTTAAAAGTAATCTTAAATTTTGGTACATAAATGAACTCACAAAGTTCGGTGAACATAGGATGTAAATTGCAAGGCTTCAGTGGGGTCACACTCATCACCCATCTTACGAGGCTGAGTGAAAACTGTCCCAGTCCTCAGTCCAGAAGGAAAAACCTTGATCCGCGGGGATCGAATCCACGGTTACTGGTTAGAGGCTGGTACGCTACCTTTACACTACGAGTCCGGCTGGCGATTACACTGCGACGCTCCGTCTTATGCTTGACAGATGTGTAGACAGGTTCGATTCTAGTTCAGTCCGCTGGGATTTGACGGTGCTGAAATTTCTCAGCCTCGTGTTGGTAGATTAACTGACACGTTAAATAACTCCTGTGGGACTAAATTCTGGTACCCCGTCTCGTCTAAAATCGTAAAAGTAATTATCGGGATGCAAAAGCATTATTATTATTATTATTATTATTATTATTATTATTATTATTATTATTATTATTATTATTATTATTATTATTATTATAATACTTGATTTACTCATTTGTATTTATTTATTTATTTATTTATTTATTTATTTATTTATTTATTTATTTATTTATTTATCACCAGCCGGCTCTCATGAGCTCGCTGTATCGACCATTTTGCACCAGTTGTCCACTTTACGTCCAGAAAATCCCAAAAGTCACTATGCTTTTTCTAAAAAAGGTCTCGCTTGTGCGCGTCATCCGGCGTGAGCCTCGGGTTGAACTGCGGAGGTAGCAAGAAAGAAAGAAGTTATGTGGCCATTACCTTGTAGATGTTCTGCTGACCGATGAAAGAGGCCTCTCGCCTCCTGCTTTGTCACACACACTCAGTAAGACGACGATCAATTGGCCAAGAAACGTGAAAAGTCGCAATTTATAAACCCTCAGGAAGGTTCGAGATCCTTCACGACTAAACCACCCACACAATCTCAATTGTATTGGTTTATCCCAAAGTTACACTCAGAATCGAACAAGAAGCCTATGATAGGTTGAAAAACTTACAGAAATTTTTGATTGGCCAGATTCAAAACTGGCGGTAAAAAAGGAAATATTGCCAACCAAAACATAAATGAACATCAATCAGTTACAAAACCCTAGAAATACAAAACTTCTTTAAATTATAAGTTCTTTCACTTTGCACCAGGGTGCATGATCATAGTCTTTTGGTAGTGTCATCTGTAGAAAAACGTCCAAACTTCTTGATGAATAACAAAACAAAACAAGGAAAAATTCATTCAGTTTAGGAAACAATAACAAAATTGCATAAAATTTCGGTGGTGACATCTTCTGCTTAAAGTTCTAACTTGTTGTGTTAGTTTCCACTTTTTTCGATAGAGGAGTTATTTTTGCGCAAATTCAGAATGCGCGGCGTTGAGGTGTACCTCCCGGTACAATTCTTATTCTTATTCTTATTCTTATTCTTATTCTTGTTCTTATTCTTATTCTTATTCTTATTCTTATTCTTATTCTTATTCTTATTCTTATTCTTATTCTTATTCTTATTCTTATTCTTATTCTTATTCTTATTCTTATTCTTATTCTTATTCTTATTCTTATTCTTATTCTTATTCTTATTCTTATTCTTATTCTTATTCTTATTCTTATTCTTATTCTTATTCTTATTCTTATTCTTATTCTTATTCTTATTATTGTTCCGGGGTATCAGTGGAACGCAGAGAGGTGAAAGAAGGTGTGGGCTTGAATGGGGCTAACTACAATATCAAAAATGAATTAAACTTTAAATAAAAGTTATATTTCTTTCAAAAAACAAACTTAACAACTTTTCATTTAGTGAAATAACAATGACAAATTTTGGGATTAAAATAGAGAACCCCAGAATAGGTAATTTAACAATTTTGGGCCTCAAGCCCCTAGTTTACACACTTAAATTCCAAAGGTGGTATTATTTAGACAAAGATTGAAATTTCCCTAATTCAAGAGCACATTGCTCCAAAAGTTACAATCTCTAGCTTTCCAGAGGCGCTCCTCATATTACAGTAGAATTTAAAAATCACAGAAAAGAGCTTACATGATCTACCACTTTAACCAGCCCATTCAAGGCAACATTACATAAAAATCTTATAATTTCTGACCTCTCTAGGTCCCTCTTTCCCTTTTACAATATTTACACAGGGGTATAATTTACCCAAACTACTGGATCTTCGCGGAAAGAAGAACAGGTTAAATTAATGCCCCGAATACAAAATGAATGGAGGCGTACACTTGCACTCCTAGAACATTACATATAAAAGCCTAATTGGGCTCTCGGCCCGATGATGCAGAGGCTAATCCCAAGCTACTGAGGTGACTCGAATGAAAGTTTTAATACATTACAGGAAAGAAAAAAGCCAATTACAAAATCGTAATGACCTCAAACCAAGTTGAAGGGGAACTCGAGAGGGAAACGCACTCTCTATCCGCGAATTGCAGTTAAGGACTTTATGCAATTTTACATTAGCCGAAAGGAAATTTACATTTTAGAAAACAGGTTACATAGTTAGAAATTAAGACCTTTCCCTCGTGTAAGACTGCGGAGGTGGCTACAGAAAAATAAGTTTGGTGGTCATTACTGCAACCTTTCCACTCCACGCCATTTGCCGCATAGAACCAAATGACTGCATGATAATCCCTAAAAGGTCGGGATACCGCCATACAGTACCATACGCCAAGGCGCTTGATGGAAAGGGACCTTTTTAGTCTAGAGTCAAATGCCACCTCATCAGGAAGGAACGAAAAAGAAAATTTTTCAGAATGATGGGTGAGCAAAAGCTCTTCCGACCGTGCAAGGGTCTACTGCACCCTTCCGTTCCATAGAATCAAACCACCGACCTCCCAGGGCCATGGTGCGTTCGCGGCAAAAGATCAAAGAAAATAACACATAACTAGCTTAAAGGCATAAATGAACGGAAGGAAATTTGGGATAGAATGTTATTTGGCAAAATGATAGGCAGACAAAAGTTTAAATACCTATTTCTTGAGCCTTGATAAATCAAATTAATTAAAAGTTGACCCTGAATATTTATAGTATATCAATGTTGAATATGCAATGTCCAATGGACTAAATACAAATTGTAAAGTGTCAAAATTTTATTTCTCCTTTACCTCCTTCTTCTTCCCGACATGATGATAAATATTACATTATAATTCGTATAACATACTTTTTAAAATCAGAAATATCCTTATAAATGCGACGGTTATCATTAAGAACTTTATTCACTACCATAAGAAGCTATTATTTATACAACAACAAAAAATTGAAGATAACTTGAAGTGGTCACCTAGCTAAATTAATTATATTACAAAAAGTAAACAAAGAATAAGTGAATGCTAGTCGATAAAATCCTAATCAAAATAAAATGACTGATGTCGGGTCCAGAAATCGAACCCACATCCCAATGAATCCATTGACAAAAATTACGAAAATAAAACTGGATTTGTCATCCATATAAAGAGTGAAACACGACTAAAAGAACGTATAAAAGAGGAAAATATGTACAGATAATATGAAAAGAAACAATATACACATACAATTGGCTGTAAAAAAAATTATGTGACAACAAAAATCCATGGTTACCTCAGAACTCGAACCGATGATGTCCAGGATGGCATCGACAAACGGGTCTATAAAAACTCCCTTTCTTAATTAATCTCCGGGTCAACAAATAAATAATAATACTGGCGATCCAGTTAGCTAAATATTATTATAAAATCTTACGTGGAAAAGTAAAAGAATCATTTAAACTATAATCGGTGTCGCGCTGCCTTCATTCTAAGTGGAATAGCTCGAACAATACAGTATACAGTAATCCTCTACAAGGGGCAAGCCCTTTTCCGTCACCCCTCAGGTTGTAAATCTCTGGACGTCAATGCCCTAGCAAATAATGGTCCGGTGTGGCAGAAATATCCTTTCAACATCTCAAGGCGAAACCAAATCGTTTCCCTTGGAACACATATTTGTTAAATAATCTCATTTCATTACGTATTCTCATATCATATTTCCAAAGCTCCACTGGCTTATTAGTTCACTGCCTTATCACAATTATTTAACTCTATATCAGGCCACCTTTTATCTTATCATATTCACATCCTCAGAATTAGAATGACCAGGTTCGCTTCCATCCGATTACATAATGCAGCCTAGGTTTTTCCTACATTTTAAACTCAAACCAATAAAAACAAATATGAATTTTAAACATATCCATAATGTTATTATCATATATAGAAAGGAAAAATATTCGACATTAAAGGAACACGCTAATCCCAATAGGAGGGCGTTTGTTCGATGTCCAGGCATGTCACAAGTTACGCAAATGATTAATACAGCCATCTACAAATATTATCATGCAAATTACGTGAAAATAAGAGTGCCTTACTATCCTGATGTTAACAGCCGATAGTCCATTTTTGAAAGCATAATCACCATGCATTATCATAATAAGCTTGGATATCACGTAAATAAATTATACAAAATTACGGTTTGGCTCAGTGCCGAAACAAATCTACAATCTATTACTTTTACCTAATCTAAGCACTCTCAGACTAACTAATATTTTATCATCACATCAAATACAAGCATTACGTTAATTATATATATATATATATATATATATATATATATATATATATTTAAGCCCATGGAGTAGACTATTAATTCCATGAAATGAACATAAATGAATATGAAGACCACTCACAAGTTCTCTCTCTAATTCAAAAATACATGCAATTTACATTTCTAACCTAATTTATGTGATATGCATAATGAATAACCGCGCATTTATTAAAAAAATATTTCATTTTAGTATTTATCATCATGTCGCAACAATCCAAGGTTCGGGTCCTGGGAAAGACCCTCATTTCTCCTGTTTAAGCTTCCATGGTGTTGACGTTGGTCACGGGTTCATGTCCGTTGCTACTCCCGCTGAGCGCGTTCATAATCCAATGGTTATCTTCTACACTTATAACAGCTTTTATGATATTAACACTTGTTGCGTCACTTTAACACAAAAAAATACAATTATAACACTTTAATGAAATTAACAGTTTTTGCATCACTTAAAAAAATTGCAATTATACCGTTCTTGCGGTCACATAACTTCAACTTTTTTAAATAATATTTCTGTAGACAATTATAATATTCTCGAAGATGTAAACTGTATATTTGCATTCTGAAACACTATATAAATCAGAACATCATCAAACCGTGGTTCTGCCTTGGATCCTTCGCGTCAAGTGGATACTGTTATCATCACCGCTATTCCTTTCCCCCACTCATGCAAGAGACAGTGGCAAATCCCCACTACTTTTTTAATTAATAGTTCCACGTGTCGTATGACATCGGTAATACACTCAAACGTGTGACTCAGATTCTTAAGTAGTCTGGTTATGTGCGGAACCTGGATTGTTCGGCCATTTATTTAAAATTAATTATCAAAATAATGCCCCTACAATGTCCTCCATGAGGGTGCTGCGTGCAAAGGAAGCGTCCTGACGCTTAGCGTGTTATATAATGTAACGATCCCGTATTTTTCCACACGTTAATATATTATAAAGAATTGGAATTTTGGCAGATGTCTATAATGAAATCATATAACATCCCGAGGTTTCCCATATTAAATATTATGCATGTCTCGAAATCTAATCATACAAATGCAACTTGCGAGCTGGCAACATCGTGTTTCGGCCATTTTTTCAACGGGTGAAGATATCATTATCGATTTTTCTGGCTTGATATTTTCTTCTCTCTCTCTCTATCTGTGTATTCTTTTAGTTAAGACGGAGTGGTGTTTAGCAGGCTACAAAGGTTGTGTAAGCAGGTGCAACCTAATGCAAATTTTTGTAACAAGTACGAGGGAGCTTTACAAAGGTTTTTCACTGCCAAATAATAAATAAATAAATAAATATGTACATGACCGATAAGGTCTCATTACCTTGGCTGATGGTCTGTCTGGCGAAGAATGAGGCGCCCCGTCTCCTGTCTTAGCACACACACACTGTAAGAAATACGGCGATCAAGAGACAAGGTTGCCGGAAAGGCCGCGGCTTATATACGTGCGGGGACGATTCTGGAGGGTTCTGGACTAATCCGGATACGCCCTCTCGATTTTATTTGCAGAATCAAAAGTTACAACGAGAAAACCAACAAGGAGCCTGTGATAAGCTGAAAAATAATTACAGAAAATTCCTATTGGCCAGATTCAAAACTGGCGGAGTGAGAAAGAAGTGTTGCGAATTTTGAAATATATATATATAAAATAAATGAAGATTAATTTACTTGAGAAAACCCATAAACACAAAATTTCTTTCAATAACAAATTCTTTTACCTTGTACCAGTTTTGTAATGACATCTATGGAGAAACGCCCAAACTTCTTGATGTACACCAAAACAAAACAAAATAAATCCAATCAGTTTAGGAAACTTAGAAATGACAAACTTCTCAATTATTCAGTAGTGACATCTGATTACTCTCCCAACTTCCTGCAGTAGCAGTTTCACGTTTTGTTGGATAGATTGAGTTCATTAAGGCGCTTCTTATGAATGAGCGGAGTTGAGGTGTACCTCCTGGTTCTATTATTATTATTATTATTATTATTATTATTACTATTATTATTATTATTATTATTATTATTATTATTATTATTATTGTTACGGAGATTACCGTGGTAGTTAGAGGTGAAAGAAGGTGCGGGGGTGAACGGGTCTCAGGCTACGAAATTAAAGTTAATTTAAAATTTAACAAGGTTATATTTTCTTTTCAAAATTAAGAAATAACAAGCATGGCAGGTACAGAGTAGCAAAGCCACTATTCGAGAATGTACAATTACAGAGTTACAGGATGGGCTCCGAGAGCCAAACCCACAACACATGAACAATTAGCCCAATCTTACGATATACAGAAATTCAACAAAGGGGCAGAACACCCCAATCATGCCCAGGAGCACTTGCTCCCAATTACACAGTAAAGCCTCCTCGAGGCATACAACACTCAATTTTCGAGAAAGAGCCACTCGCTCTCAACATTAAGCCTATTAAAGGCCACACCAAACTCCACCTTCAAGTTGTCCTCGAAGGACATAGATACAGGGGTAAAATACCCAACCTACTGAGGCCTATTAAGTAAGAAAAAGGTTAATTACATGACCTCTAAAATAACCACTTGAGAGGAGGCGATCTGCAAACCTAATACACTTGTTTATAAACCTAATCTGGCACTAGGCCGCTAATGCAAGGGCTAATCCCATACTAACGAGGTGACTTAAGAAAGAAACAATTTACACTATTGTTACGGAAGAATCGGTTGAGAAAAATAAGTTTACCTCAGAATAATATGAGTGGGAGCTCGAGAGGGTTAAGCACTCTCTATCCCAATATGTAGTTTAAAAGATAGAATAAATACAAGGTGTCTTTACATTTTAGGGAAAGTCACATGGTGGAAACGCTTCGGACCCGCCCCGAGAGTTAAACTGCTGAGCTAGCAAGAAAAGAAGTTATTAAACGGCCATTACCTTGTTGTTGAACTGCTGCCCGAAGAAAGAGGCGCTACCCGCCCCCTGCTATGTACTTTACACACTGAAAGATGGTACTGAAGTGGTCCGGAGACCCTAAAATCAGCAGTTTATATACTCTCGCGGAAAGTTCGAGGCGTTTGGGGAATGAGAACACCCTCCCACAAAAACTTTATTGGCTAACCAAGAAAACTCCTACACAATTTGAAGAAGAAACACATAATTGGTGGAAAATTAATTCAAGAAATTCGGGATTGGCTAAATTCAAAACAAGGGGGAAGAAAGGGTTAATATTGCCAACTTAAACAATGACTGAAAGAAATTTAACAAAGAACAAACTTATGAATTCAAAATTTCTCCAAAAGCATAGTTCTTTCACTTCACACTAGGGTGCACCATTGTAGTTCTTCAGTAGTGTCCTCTAGCAGAGAAAGTTCACACTTCTTACTACAGGTAAAACAAAAATACATCGAAAACGACCCAGTTCAGAAACTTCAAAATTTCGAAGTAGTGACATCTTCTGAGAAACTTGAAAATTAACACCTTAAATAAAGTTCAGACTTTCTCCAGCAGAGGAGTTTCAACTGGCGCAAAATTTTAAATTAGCGGTGTAGAGGTGTACCGCCCGGTACAGACCTCCCCCCCCAAAAAAAAATTCCTCCAAGGGGTAACACAGAAGAACATAAAATTTGATTCAAAATAAGTTCCAAGTTATGATCTTGATATAGACATTAATTGCAGAAGCATTTATAAAAGTTTACTAAATTTGGTTTGATCCAGTTTCAAAAATTCTCGTAGTAACAGCCGAAGTAATGTCTTTATGTTTGTAGGAATTGAATTCAGAAGAAAAACTTTTAATACTTGAAAGTGAAGAAAAATTTTCTAAGTCCACCAAATATTGCAGTAGAATTCCCAAGTGTAGTAATTGCTGATAGTAAATGCCCATGTAGTTGATTAACTAGGATGGCCAGACCGGCCGCTGCAGCTTGTGTCCAGAGGAGGCCGCTCGGACCCCTCAAGTACCCTGAGATCCCGCTCGCCCGCACTATGGGAGGAGTAGTAGTGTTGAAGCACGCCGCGCCCGCGGTGAACATATACAGGCTGCGGGCAAGTAGCAGGTCGTGCGCCGCACATCAGCCTTGGCCGGGAGGAGGGCTCCGGCTCGCCGTACACTGGTCGACCTCGCTGGAGGGGAGGGGGCCCTTCCTCTATTCCAGTAGCGGTACGGCGCCGCGCGGCTGCGGGGGCACTGAAACATTAAAGCTCGGCGGCAGAATTTCTGTTGGACCAGAATGATTTTAGGGTACATTCATTGTGGTGAGGTTGAGGGGCCAGCGGCGTAGAGATATTTATTTAATTCCCATAAGCCACTATGTGTAGTGGAGCAGGAGACGGGAGCGTGGTAATGGCCGTGGTAAGGTCAGGATGGCAGTTTAACTAATCGGGGGAGGTTTACAAAAATGCTTAAATATAAAAAAAATATTATAGGATGGGCAGAATGCCTTAAAAGAGAAAACTCAAAAAAAATATAACCTTCATAATCCTTTCAAGATTATATGAAGCAAGTTAGCACAGAAATTATACAGGTTTCACCTGCGACAGGTGAACCCTAAATATCCTCTCGGTGGCTGGATCACTTAATAACAACGTAACCGGCGTAAGGAAATCGAGAATGACACACGGCCCATGAAATCTGGGAGCAAGCTTGCCCGCGGGGACAAAATTCTTGACCATCACTTGGTCGCCTACCTTCAAATGGGTGGGTCTCCGTCCACGATCACATCTTTCCCTAACCTTTTCATGAGACACCTTAAGATTGGCTTTAGCTTTCTTCCAAAGATCTTTAATGTTATCCGGATCTATTGTCTCAGGTAGAATGTCACTCAGAGACCAGAGGTTAGAGAGCGGCGTGTTGGGAACGAACTTGAACATCAAAGAAACTGGAGTAAACTTATGAGATTCATGAACCGCCGAATTCAAAGCAAAAGCTAACCAATGCAGGGACGTGTCCCACCTAGAATGATCTTCATGATGATAGGCAATAAGCGCGGACCTGAGATTACGATTAACCCGTTCAGCCAGAGATGGTTGAGGGTAATAAGCAGAAGTTGTCACATGAGAGATGGACAGGTCAAAGCAGAATTTACGAAATAAATTAGATGTAAAAGCCTTAGCATTATCAGATACAATATATTGGCACGGACCAAAAGGAGCAAAAATAGAATTTAGGCAAGTAATGGTGAACTGAGCGGTAGCCAGCTTAGTCGGAAATAACCAGGAAAATCTTGTAAAACCATCTACGCATACAAAGATGAACTTGTTGGCATTTCCCTTTGACTGAAGGAAGGGTCCTACATAATCAATATACAGGCGTTCCATGGGGCGCGAAGCCTGATGCGAAGACAAAAGGCCTACCTTGGTGGATATGGTGGGTTTACTAAGCAAACAAGATTTACAAGCTTTTACTAGTTCACGGATTTCACCGTCCATACCCTTCTAGATGAATCTTTCACGAATCTTTTCACGAGTTTTAAAGATACCAAGATGCCCGCCTAATGGGGTCTCATGATAGTACTTGAAGATCATAGGTACAAGAACAGCTGGAACGACAACCTTCATCATCTTATCATGCCTCGACCTCGATGGGCAACATAAAACACCATTCCTCAGAACATAAGGGACGACATGTTCCCCAGAAGAAAGAGTTTCCATTATCGGAGCCAGCGTCGGATTTTCACGTTGGTATTTCTCGATATCCCTAAAGAGCATGGGAACATCTGTTAAGATGGCATTAACATCAAATAGTTTGGACTTGGGAGGTGATGAACTGTCGCCCGGTTCATGGGTCTCGACGTCGTTGGAAAACATACGGCTGAGTCCATCGGCAACAACATTTCCGGTCCCTCTGACATGCCTGACATCGAATTGGAAGGCAGAAATTCGGATGGCCCAACGGGCTATACGACCAGTACGACGCGGCCTACCTAAGACCCAGCTTAAGGCTTGATTATCTGTCTCCAGGTCGAATTTGACATGTTCCAGATAGAGACGGAACTTTTCCAAGGCAAATAAGACTGCCAAACCTTCGAGCTCATAGATGGAATACTTGGCTTCTTGAGCCGATAGAGTCCTAGATGCATAGGCGATGGGTCGCCTCCCTAGTTCAGTCTCTTGAAGAAGGACTGCAGCTACCGCCGACGACGACGCGTCGGTTTGGACGATGAATTTCTTTGAGAAATCAGGCATAGCAAGGACAGGGGCATTACAGAGAGCTAATTTAAGATCTTAAAAAGCGGCTTGTTGAGAAGGTCCCCACTCGAATATGACGCCTTTCCTACGAAGAAGGTTCAAGGGCGCCGCTCTATTAGCGAAGTTAGGAATGAACTTCCTGAAGAAATTCACCATACCAATGAACCTGGCGATACCTTTGATGTCCTTGGGAGGTTTAAAATCACGGATGGCCTGTGTTCTAGAATGATCGACTGCAACACCATCAGGTGGCACAATATGCCCTAGGAATGACATAGAGGGCTTAGCAAAGGCAACCTTGGACAACTTGACAGTTAACCCAGCCTTACGAAGGCGATTGAGAACTTCTCGCAGATGATCTAGATGTTCTTCAAAGGTCTCCGAAAATACGACGACATCATCCAAGTAGTGATACAAGTACTCAAATTTGATGTCGGAGAAGACCCTCTCTAGTAGCCTAGTGAGTACAGGTGCTCCCGTGGGGAGCCCGAAAGGCACGCGGTTGTATTCATACAAATTCCAGTCCGTGGCAAACGCTGTAAGATGTTTAGACTCTTCCGCTAGTGGAATTTGATTATAGGCCTGATTCAAGTCCAAGGTAGTTAAGAACGTGGCCTTACGAAACCATGAAAAACAAGAATGAAGGTCAGGAAGGGGCACAGATTGTAACACCACCTTCCGATTGAGAGCCCTATAATCAATGACAGGCTTGAAGCCCCCTTGGGGTTTCGGGACTAGAATAATGGGCGAAGAATACGCCGACTTAGAGGGCCTAATAATACCATCCTTCAACATCTGATCGATAATTTCTTTCAGAGCCTTCATTTTAGGTGGAGACAGCCTATATGGTGGAAAACGGACAGGAATCGAATCCGTGACCTCAATTTTGTATTCAATAAGGTCAGTAACACCAAGAGTATCAGAGAACACCTCTGGAAACGACTGACACAACTTACGAATACTATCAGCCTGCTCCTCAGGTAGATGTCTAAGGTCTAACAACATCTCATCCTGGGTAGGCGAAATAGATAAACATGATGCAGAATTACATTTCAATAATGGGATTTTACAATTGGAAGCAAATTTGAAAGTGCACGACCTACTCTGAAGATCAAGCACAAGACCAGTGTGAGAAATGAAGTCAGCTCCCAATATAATGGGGCAAGACAAGTGCTTGGCCACAAACAATTTGATTTTCCATGTAAATTTAAAAATACGAATTTTGACCCGTAAAGAACCTAGAATTTCTAATGGAGATGAATTAGCCGAAACATATTGGATCGAAGAGGAACAATAGTCAGGAAGTTTACAAACAGATTTCAATTTAGCATACCATTCAGCCGAAATAATAGAACAAACACTGCCTGAATCTAATAGAGCTGTTATAGGCTCGTTATTTAACTCAATTTTAAGAAAATGAACAGGTGCGGGGGTATCCCCCGCAATCCTAAGACACTCTTTGGGGCATTCAAAAGATGGATTTGCAGATTGAACGTTCCCTGAATTTTCGACCCGTTTACCAGGGGCTGAGCCTCGGGAAGAGGGATTAGTCGACTCAGCCGAAGCCACTAGTCATTTTGTATTATTGGCATTGGTGGAATTTGCACCAGAGGTTGAGCAGGAGGGGGTGCTATTTGAATTTGGGCAATTTTTGGCGATATGTGAGAAAGCCCCACATTTAAAACAGCCTTTTGATGAACCAGCTCCATTATTTGCCCTACTAGTTTTGACCAGTGGACATTTATTGCGAAGATGGTCAGGCGACCCGCAAGCATAACATTTACGGGGTGTGACTGGTCGATGAGGTGGAGGCCGAGTATTACTAAACGAAGGAGGGGTTTCTTTCGCGACACGCAAGGAATCGGCGTATCTAACTCCTTCCGCTGAGACGGCCAATGCTTCAAGTTCAGAAAAGGTTTGCGGGCACGCCGCGAAACACAAATATGACCTATAAGATGGTGAAATGCCTTCCACTATAGCTTGTACAATCTGATCCTCAGGGAAGTGAAGATCAAACACCCTAGTATAGAACTTAATGGTTGTATGAAATCAGCCAGATTTTCATCCAATCTCTGTACTCGATAATAGTACTTCGGAATCAGAGATGACCTCGCGCGAGCAGGAATAAAATTTGCAAGCAGATGTGCATGGAAATCTTCAATAGGTGACTGTTCGGCAATGGGTCTTACTATTTTATCTGAGAGAATACCAATTGCATAAGGATAAATTATCTGTAAAATTTGACACGGAGAAAGAGAAAAAACAAGGGCATGATCTTGAAATTCAACTAAAAACCTTAAGAATGAAATAACTTCACTGGTGGTATTAACAGAACACTTAGAGATCCCTCTGAGCAACATTGCTAATGGATGAGGCAAGCTGCTCCCAGGTGACATAGTAGGTAAAGGTTTCAGTGGCAAAGAAGTTAGTTCAGAACGTTGTTGTCCAATGGGGCAGAGATAGTTTGAGCTCCAACGGTTTTCCTATTGACTTCTCCCTTAGGAGGCTCTTCCTCGCTACCTACATTCACCGTAGCGGGTTGATCAGTTTTGGGAGGAACTTCCCCAGTTAACAATTGAGTGACCTTACTAGATAATTCAGAAATATTTTCAAGCACCGTACTAGCTTCCTTCCTCTGAACGTCATTCAACTTTAGAGACAACAGATCGTTAACTCTATTTGAAAAATGAAATAGCCTGGCTTGCACACGCTTACTTTAATTAGGAGAAGGATCATTTTCGTCAAAAAAACTAACTACAGATGCTAGCCCAGTAATATTCTCGATGATCGTGTAAAGAGAGTCGTCAATTTCTTTCTCTCCCAAAGTGGGGATGGAAATGGGCAATTCAAGGGACTCTCTAAGCTTGTTTGTGTCTACCGCAACCGTGCCTCCAGATTGCACATTTCTAATAGTCAATTCATAGATCAACTCCTCCTTGCGCAAATAGTTAAGATGGAGAACATCGCGAGGGCCGGGCATGATGACAGAACAATTTTGAAACAGAAAAAATCAAAAATTCCAGCAACTGAGAAAATTGTTAGAGTTCGGATCAAAGCAATGTTTAGCCGTCAAAAGGGGCTAAATTGAGACCCATTCAACCACGCTCTGCTACCACTTGTTACGGAGATTTCCGTGGTAGTTAGAGGTGAAAGAAGGTGCGGGGGTGAACGGGTCTCAGGCTACGAAATTAAAGTTAATTTAAAATTTAACAAGGTTATATTTTCTTTTCAAAATTAAGAAATAACAAGCATGGCAGGTACAGAGTAGCAAAGCCACTATTCGAGAATGTACAATTACAGAGTTACAGGATGGGCTCCGAGAGCCAAACCCACAACACATGAACAATTAGCCCAATCTTACGATATACAGAAATTCAACAAAGGGGCAGAACACCCCAATCATGCCCAGGAGCACTTGCTCCCAATTACACAGTAAAGCCTCCTCGAGGCATACAACACTCAATTTTCGAGAAAGAGCCACTCGCTCTCAACATTAAGCCTATTAAAGGCCACACCAAACTCCACCTTCAAGTTGTCCTCTAAGGACATAGATACAGGGGTAAAATACCCAACCTACTGAGGCCTATTAAGTAAGAAAAAGTTTAATTACATGACCTCTAAAATAACCACTTGAGAGGAGGCGATCTGCACTCCTAATACACTTGTTTAAAAACCTAATCTGGCACTAGGCCGCTAATGCAAGGGCTAATCCCATACTAACGAGGTGACTAAAGAAAGAAACAATTTACACTACTGTTACGGAAGAATCGGTTGAGAAAAAAAAGTTCACCTCAGAATAATATGAGTGGGAGCTCGAGAGGGTTAAGCACTCTCTATCCCAATATGTAGTTTAAAAGATAGAATAAATACAAGGTGTCTTTACATTTTAGGGAAAGTTACATGGTGGAAACGCTTCGGACCCGCCCCGAGAGTTAAACTGCTGAGCTAGCAAGAAAATAAGTTATTAAACGGCCATTACCTTGTTGTTGAACTGCTGCCCGAAGAAAGAGGCGCTACCCGCCCCCTGCTATGTACTTTACACACTGAAAGATGGTACTGAAGTGCCCCGGAGACCCTAAAATCAGCAGTTTATGTACTCTCCCGGAAAGTTCGAGGCGTTTGGGGAATGAGAACACCCTCCCACAAAATCTTTATCGGCTAACCAAGAAAACCCCTACACAATTTGAAGAAGAAACACATAATTGGTGGAAAATTAATTCAAGAAATTCGGGATTGGCTAAATTCAAAACAAGGGGGAAGAAAGGGTTAATATTGCCAACTTAAACAATGACTGAAAGAAATTTAACAAAGAACAAACTTATAAATTCAAAATTTCTCCAAAAGCATAGTTCTTTCACTTCACACTAGGGTGCACCATTGTAGTTCTTCAGTAGTGTCCTCTAGAAGAGAAAGTTCACACTTCTTACTACAGGTAAAACAAAAATACATCGAAAACGACCCAGTTCAGAAACTTCAAAATTTCCAGGTAGTGACATCTTCTGAGAAACTTGAAAATTAACACCTTAAATAAAGTTCAGACTTTCTCCAGCAGAGGAGTTTCAACTGGCGCAAAATTTTAAATTAGCGGTGTGGAGGTGTACCGCCCGGTACAATTATTATTATTATTATTATTATTATTATTATTATTATTATTATTATTATTATTATTATTATTATTATTATTCAAACACAACTTACTAGATTATGGTGAAGGCTGCAGTGTAATACGAAGATTTCAATTGCATTATGTAGCATCGTTCCTTATCTCCCTAGAAGTGGTCATTTTGGTGGCGATGGGGACAGCTGCCAGCGGGCGCCTGTCCAAAGGTCTCCGAGAAGGCTACGTCAACCCCTAATCCGTCTTTCAATCACACCGATTATGAAGAAACAAGACATTTTCGAGAGCTAAAATTCGCACCCCATAGATGTTGTTGTACCTTCTTTACAACAATAATACAACGAAACATTTACAGCCAGGAATTTGGTACATTTTAAAGAAAATTATGTGTCTGAAGCTTCGCTGCAGATGATTACCAACGAGCACAGAATAACATACCGCATTGCATTCGCTCGCTGAGGCCATGATGGCACTGTCGTCTTTGCCAGCCACCGAGCATAGAATAAGAGCACTTTACCAATGTGTACCCGAATCGAAGCCAAGGTACACGCGTGACCACCATACTGTTCGGGATACAAAACATGTAAAGTTCATGAGGAAATTTCATAATTCCTGTTGCGATTCTATACATTCGATATTTGTATGTGCAACATGGGAACTGTGACTTTTGTCCCTAACATCTATTCCCAATTCATATTATACACTACGTTTTGAGTGTAGTTATAGAAGGGAATTCTACTTTGAAGTTTATAAATCTGAGAATTCTTCAGAAATCCATGGGTAAACACTGGAGTCGAGAAATTAAGACTCCCTCAGTGGTATGTCAAAATTTGCAAAGCTCTTCCTGGCATAAAACACGTTCTCCTGAAGCTGAGCTCATCACAATTCCTGTATGAACAATATTTTTGTCTAGCCTTCCTACAGTCCAGCTCGTGCCACCATTTATATGTACACTGCTGATTTCTTCCCTAACTCCGTGTCTTATCCTTTCAACATCTCAGAAAACTCAAATAACAGCACTGAATCTTTGTATTTACTTTAACTATAGTAACTTGATCAATAACAGACAGCAACTGCTCTATTGTGTTTTGAAACTACGATGAATTCTAATGCGAAAGACTGCATGGAATCGAACCCTGACCCGTTACAACAACGGCCAGCATTTAGCCATCAATCCGGCTATATGTTGCTATTGTATAAGAACGTCAGCTCGTAGTCCTCTTGTAACCCAATAATATACCCATAATTCTACTCTATGTTATTTTGTATAGCGGGGGAAATGGTTGGGTGTATTATTATTATTATTATTATTATTATTATTATTATTATTATTATTATTATTATTATTATTAGTATTATTACTATTATTATTACGGAGTTATCCGTGGTAGTTAGAGGTGAAATAAGGTGCGGGCGGGAATAAGTCTCAACTTACGAAATTAAAGTTAATTTAAAACTTTAACAAAGGTTATATTTTCTTTTCAAAATCAACAAATGACAACAAATAACAAAGATGTAATAGGTACCAAGTAGCAGGTTAACAATTTAAGAATTTACAGAGTCCCAAGATTAATTTCTGAGCTCTCAGCTCACCACCACAATAGCTAAAGGGCAGAAAAACCCCTAAGTACGAGGAGCATTTGCTCCTAATTACCAAGTTAAGAGGAAAAGAGCAGACCCGCTCACAATTTTACAAGCCTATCAAAGGCTACAACAACCTTCAATACTAACTGCCCTTAAGGCACACATACAGTGAAACGGGGGTATCTTGTACCCAACCTACAGGGCCTTCACATGAAGAAAACAAACACTGGGTTAATTAAATGGCCCAACAAACCAACTTGACTGGAGGCGTATCTTGCACTCCTACATGAAACTTCTTAAAACCTAGGTGGCACTCGGCCAGTTATACAGGGGCTAATCCCATACTATGGAGGTGACACGGTAAGAAAACTTTATTACGTTACGAAGAGAAGAAAAACGGTTATGGAAACGTAGTCACCTCAAAACAATATGAGTGAGAGCTCGAGAGGGTTAGGCACTCTCTATCCCAATTTGTAGTTAAAGAGACGAAATTTTACAAAATGTCTATTACATTTTAAAGGTAGGTTACATGAGAAAAGTTTCGAACCTGCCCCGAGGGTTAACTGCTGAGCTAGCAAGAAATAAAGTTATTAAACGGCCATTACATTGTGGATAAACTGCTGCCCGAACAAAGAGGCGCTTCCTGCCCCCTGCTATCTATGTTCACACACTGCGAAAGATGTTACTGAAGTGGTTCCGAGACAAGAAAATCAGCAGTTTGTATACCCTCGTGGAACATTCGAGACCTTTCATGAATGATAACAACCCGCCCATAAACTTTTATTGGTCGGCTAAAGATTACAAGTCAAAACTGAAGAAGGCATCTAGGATTGGTGAAAATTAATTACAGAAATTACTCATTGGTCCAATTCAAAACTGGCGGAAAGAGAAGAGTTATACTGCCAACCCAAAAAATGAATGAAAGAAATTTAACAAAGAACAAACTTATGAATACCTAATTTCTTCAAAAAAACAGTTCCTTCACTTCGCACTAGGGTGCACAATCATAGTTCTTAAGTAGTGCCATCTAGAAGAGAATGTCCACACTTCTTGCTACAGAGCAAACAAATACAAATCGAAATAGACGTAGTTCAAAACACTTCAAAATTTACAGTAGAGACATCTTCCGTGAAACCTTTGATTTAATACAGATTTTAAAGTTCAGAGTTTCTCCTGTAGAAATGTTTCAACTGGCGCAATATTAGAATTAGCGGCGTGGAGGTGTACCGCCCGGTACAATTATTATTATTATTATTATTATTATTATTATTATTATTATTATTATTATTATTATTATTATTATTATTATTATTATTATTATTATTATTATTATTATTATTATTATTATTATTATTATTATTATTGCAATAACCATCGAGATACCAGGAGAGGTGTTCAAATGATATTTTGGAAAGGAGGATGCGATCGATGTTGGAGAGGAATTTCCATGAAAAACAGAGATTTTCTGTACTCTTCAAGTACATGAAACATGCTTCTAGATGAAGCAGCGAATGTTAGTAGCGCTAAGGATTATGGGATTGTAGTAGGATGTTATAAGCTCTTAATAAAGCGGCCGCTCACCGTTCTGCACAATCAATCAATCAATCAATCAATCAATCAATCAATCAATCAATCAATCAATCAATCAATCCAATGACCACTGATCTGCATATAGCGCTGTCACCCAGGTGGCGAATTCCCTGTCAGTTGTTTCCTTTGTCTTTTTTTAAATAATTTATTAAACATATTTCTTGGTTCATTATTGCAATCCCCTGTCTCATTCTAAGACTGTATTTTCAGGCTCTCCGTAAAGGGACTTTTTACACTTTAAATGTTCCACTCTAGAACACTACGCAGTTACAAGACGACTTGCGACCTTCTCTCTGCGAAAAAAGCCAACGGCGGACGTTCTTAACTCTAGAACTTCACATAGTAGAAACCCTCTTACGTTTTAACTGGAGTGTTTGTGTTTTCTCTACCATCCTAGAAGTTACGCAACATTGAGTGCGCTCGCTACTCACTCGCTCTCACACATTCTGATGACCCTTCCGAGTGTTCTTTCCAACTGCATCATTACTGCTAGGTTTAACATTGAGGTCTACGTGGCACAATATTACACCATGTTTACGGAGACTCAACTTTCGTACAAGTATTTTATTAATTTACACTCAATAAAACCGCCACACGCTTATTCGCCGCAATAACACGCTTTTCAATTTTCATATTTATACTATGATTTAATTTAAGACATATACATAACTCTACACTTTGGAGGTTGCGGATTTGAATCTGGATGCGGCGAGACCCCATGGATCAGGTCAAGATATTTTATGTTGCATGAGAAGGGTGTGAGGGGATCTGTGATAGACAGGAAGAAAGCTCGTGTGAGATGAATTTATCGTACACTAGCAAATGTACCCCTGCCTCGCTACGGTATTATACACTGTATACTGCTCAGGCAGTGAGTAAGATCTCTTAGTTTTAGGTGAGAAACAAAACGGGGAGGACCACATGCGTTTTTTTCCGAAGTACGGTGCACGTTCTTGAAATTTAGATGATTTCCTACTGCCATTCACACTTGAGTCCGGGCTCATCCAATTCACAACTTAGATGGATACTTTTCATAATAATGACAGGCCGCTATTCCTAATGCAGTCACGATCGAGTTGGAGAGGTATGAATATAATTGAGAAATGCTGCGCTATCTAAAGCATAAAGAATCGAGATACAATAAGGCACAGGACCAAAGTTGATGAGCTCTCCAAATTGAACAGCCATTGTGTCATCTGCTTTGTGAAATGACTTACCGTGTAGAAAGCAGTTACCACGAAACGAAGGTCTCCACCGTCATTAAAATTGCCTCCATATTTTTATATGTTCCGGGGTCAAATGAAGTTACACATTTGAACAGCTTGGAATTTTTCCTCATAAGAACGAGTGCCCAGGTTTCCGGATTAGCACTCGCATACATACCGAGTAATTAGGGAAGAAAGTATTACACTTAGGAAATTTGAAATTAATAGAAAGTAGAATTACAACTGAGGACAGCTGGATATGACAAATATGTAAATACCAAGTGGATGTATTGTAAAATGAAATATCCCTCACTAAATTGTGATGTTATGAGTCACGGATATAAGAAGGCAGTAGCAGAGGAGATATTTAGGCGCAGGGATTCTTAAGTAAACGGATACGAATATGACTTATGGTGTTATTACTTAAGCCTAAAGAGGCAGAAAAATAAAGCGGAAAACAGAAAAAGAAGATAAATACAGTAAAATTTACAGAAAATGCCAGAAAACACCTTACGGTGTGAAATTATTGGCCACACATTAGCAGCATGACGTCTCTCTCGCCTTCTACTTAAGAAAGGACCACGAGTTAGCAGGAAATGATATTAGCCTGAGCCAGAGACCCGGTAGGTTCGTTGCCGGCCACTCAATGCAGAGCATGAGACCCGCCGTCATGTGAAGAGTTATAACAAAAGTTATTTAAAATAAAGGGACGTTGCAGACTTTATAGATTTTTACGGATTTTACAGAAAGTCGGTAGTAAAAGACAAAATGGAAGACAAATGTTGTTGTTTCCCTACAAACCCCCATTTCATTCAGTGATTTTTAAATCATCATACCTAAACCTTCCCCTGAATATAAATGAAGTTTGGTCATGATCTATCCAGCTGTTTCCCCG
The DNA here is from genome assembly GCF_040414725.1 of Anabrus simplex. Taxonomy (NCBI): domain Eukaryota; kingdom Metazoa; phylum Arthropoda; class Insecta; order Orthoptera; family Tettigoniidae; genus Anabrus; species Anabrus simplex. The sequence goes on along the minus strand of NC_090269.1, from coordinate 160,113,611 downwards.
TGATAGTGGAACAGACCGACGGACAAACAAATAGGAAATCTAAGAACCATTGATACGGTCTTGAGTTGACCTAAATCGGATAAATATTTGAAAAATTGGCGAAGCAAACGAAATTACAGACAGCGGATCCCCTACAACTTCATTTATATAGAAGATATTGTAGGTGGTGTCGTACAAGCCAGGATCAGTGGCCCAAACGGTTGAGGCGTTGACCTTCTGACAGGTTCAGTTCTGGCTCAGTCCGGTGCTTAAATACGTCAGCCTCCTGTCAGACTAAATTTCAGCGCCTCGGCGTATACGAGAATTGTTAAATATAGTTAGTGGGACATAAGCTGCCTCAGTGGATCAGTGGTAGAGTGTCGGCCTCCGGATCCCATGATAGCGGGCTCAAATCCGGCAGAGGTGGTCGGATTTTTGAAGGGCGGAAAAAAGTCCATTCGACACTCCATGTCGTACGATGACGGCATGTAAAAGATCTCTGGTGATACATTTGGTGTTTACCCCTCAAAATTCATTAAATCTCAGCCATAGACGACCAAGAGAGTTTCGGTTTACTCGGTCTGCTATCTAGTGGGCCTAGAGTAAAACGGATCGTCGAAATTGACGAGCAGACAGCCAGATGGCGTCAAATTGAAATGTCTGCACACGGTAGCTGAGGTTATACGATTATTATTATTTTATTAGTGGGACATAAAGTCAATGCTGCCATTATCATTGTGTTTATCAAAGGAGATGGAGAAACAAGTGGAGTTCCGTACGCTTCACATTCCAACTATAAATAGTACCTATTATCTTTTTAAAAAAAATTAGAATTAATAAAAATGATAGTTCTTGTTTCAAAGTAGTTACAGGGTTTAGCAAAGTTCTTCCGTGACGAACTGTTTCGCAAGGGGTTCGACGTGCGATTACCGGCCTGGTCGGAAAGCTTGGCCTTCTTTGACCAATTCCTCTGTATCGAGAATCAGGTGTTTCTGCCATCTTCGACATCGTGGCTAGGCCTCCTGTTTCGCCGATGCGCAGGTCAGCGATGACTCAAAATGATCTGCACCAGGAGACACAACAGCGACTGCAGAAGATGGGTGTGCTTTACCAGAATCTCTTTAAAATCTCGTTATATTTTTATTCCGTTCTTCCGTTCATGCAGTGTTGTCCTGACCTTGGTGTTTCATACGTCACTATTATTATTAATTTTATTATTATTGTATTGTATTCCTGGATCATTTAATGAAGGGAATATATGACTGGAAGGTAAGTTGGTCAGCGGACGACTTGTTCTTCTGTGTAGAAAAACCTGCAATCTTCGATCTTATTACGAGATTCGGGGTGTGTGGTATGAATATTAACAACACAAAGACAGTGAGTCATGGAACAGTAATGCTCCCTCCTGACAACCTACCAGTTATTATTGTTATCCACTTCATTGCCGTATCGATAATGTAATCTAATCAATATATGAATAATGTTTCCATCTAATAGATACCTTTCTTCTTATTTCGCCTTTGGCTACTTATAAGAAAATTAATAATATCAGGACATGTTTCGATCGCTTTGCGATCATCATCTGCTGTTTAGATAAAAACAGCATACAACAATCACATAGTTGACATTTAAAAAACTGGTGTTAGAAAGGGATGTATGGGTTGGAGGGAGGAGGAGGTAGTGTGCGAAGGGGGTCGGTTGTTACTAGGACGTTAAACTTAAAATAAATGTTAAATACTATCTATGGACTAGAATGTCTTTGGTTTCATTTTAAGCCCCTAAGGCTTAATAAAATCACTTGTTTAAAAAAACTAAATATATATTTTAGTGTTATGATCCTGAAGAAAAGTTTTTTGCTGGAGTCTGTTTCTTCTTTACTTGACTTCTTGTTTCTTCCGCGTCACTTTTGAACTGTACTATGAAGCGTGATTCTCTTGCTTATCCTTTTTCTAAGTGGAAAGGGTGTGTCCGCTGTTTGTTCAATCGCCTCGAAGTTATCCCCCTGAGAAGTGATGACACAATCATCAGCATAGATGAAACTATTCGTCCCGGCAGGAAGAGGCTGATCATTTGTGTAAATATTGAAAAGCATTGGTGCCAACACGCTTCCCTGAGGTAGTCCGTTCTTCTGTATCCTCCACCTGCTTTTTTTTCCCTGGAACTCAACGAAGAAACTTCGATTTTGAAGTAGGTTTCTAATGGCACAAGTCAGATGGAAGTCCTTTGTTATGCTGTATACCTTTCCAAGGAGAATTCGGTGATTAACAGTATCATATGCTGCCGAGAGATCTATAAATGCAGCTCCTGTGATTTTCCGGCTTTCAAAGCCATCTTCTATGTGTTGACTTAATTTCAACATCTGTGATGTGCAGCTTTTCCCTCTCCTGAATCCAGCTTGCTGTGGAATCAGAAGTGGCTCGATTTTATCAGTCAATCTATTGAGGATTAGTCTTTCCAGAATCTTAAAAAGATGGCATAATAAGGAGATTGGCCTGTAGCTCCTAGGGTAATTTTTATCTTTGCCTGGTTTTAGAATGGCTATGACCCTGGCCTTCCTTTAGGTATAATGGAAGACTGAACGCAGTTATTCATGAGTTCTAGCTACCAGCACTTTGCAGTAGGACCAAAGTTCTTAATTTGTTCCATTCGAAGGTCATCGAGTCCTGCTGACTTCCCAATCTTACACTTACTGAGAGCTAATTCCAGTTCAGTTAGTGTGAAATGCTTAGATAACTCATTACTCTCGTCTGGTTGTCTGACTATAGGATTCTTCCCTACTTTCATGGAATGCATTGGTTTTCCATTAAGCAAAAGTTGGTGTGCTATTTGATCTGCACTTGCATTGGCATGTGTGTTACCTTGCGTAGGATCATTGCTCAAGCGTTTTAAAAGTCTCCAAGCTTCTCGACTGCTCCTACCCATATCGACTTCAGACATCAACTTCATCCATGTCTCCTTCTTTGCCTGGGAGATAGAGGAAAGAACACTTTGTGCTGCTTGAATCGTTTGCTCACTAAATGGGTCTTCTTCGTGAAGCCTGTAGTAATCATGCAGCAGAGCAGTTGTTTCACGAGTTATACCTTGAAGGTAGCGTGTCCTGCAGCCTCTGGGAATTGATGCCCGTGAACAGAACTTCACGATATCAATGAATTTGTCATAATCTTGGGGTATAGGAGAGACAGTTTTTATCCTCTCATCCAACATACTGGAAAACCTTTTCCAGTCAGCCTTTCAAAAGTTATATCTCCGTCTGAACCGAACTTCGTATGGTCTTGTGGATGAAGAGAGGTGACATATTAGTGGCCGGTGTTGTGTTCTTGGGATTGGTGAACCCATTTCTTTAGAACATTGCTGCACAAAGCAGTTGCTCACAAAGAGATCTGGGTTATACCCTCGGTGCCATCTTCCACTGTTGAAGGAGGAGGGAAGCTTGCTGTCATGAATAAGGGAAAGCTCCTGAGTTTCAGCCCATGCAATGACGATCCCTCCATTCTCATCTTCTTGAGCATATCCCCAGACGTGACTACGGCCGTTAAAGTCACCGATTACTATTGACTTTGTTTGATTACCAAAATTTGCAGGTGGTGAGAAAGAGAAATTTTCATTTGGAGGCTTGTACACAGATGTAATGGTCATGTTGCTTAGCTCCACGGTGATTATTTCGATGTCGTTATCTTCAGTATGATGAGTACTGATGATCTGGATGGCTGGCTTTACAAATACAGCACTACCGTATTTCGCATGAGGCCTTTCTGCAACTAAAATCATTCCTGAAATCTTTGGACGTTTCTGATGTTCATCCCTATGCGTTTCCTGAATGCACAAGACGTCACATTTCTGATCTTGGCATAGTTTTTTCAAGAGTTCCTCTTTGGCAGCTTACAGGCCTTCAATGTTTATGGATTTTATTGTCAAGGATGGCTCTGAAAAGAGCCGTTTCTTAGAATACATATTGTATCATTGGATTGGTGTTTTGGTATTTTTATCGAAATAATCTCTTCGTTAGCCATCACCCGGACCAAATGGCCATAAAGCTTTTCATTTCTCAAACACAGTTCAATGTAGGCTTTCGGGGCTGATTATATTAAAATAAAGAAATAAATATGCAAACTGGATTAAAGCAGACCTTCAAACGCCCTGATCAAGGCCGATGTGATTTTGCGCAAGGCTCCCTTCGTTAAATATATATAAGTAATTTTAATACAGTTCCGTATTCTTCATTTCCCTCCATTAATTTTCATTTCTCTTGGGATCAATAATTTTTTTCACCTTCCTTTCTTTTATTTTCTAATTCATGAATTTATTTGTCCTTTCTGTTTAAGACCAGGTACTTATTTTCACTAATATTGACATGGATTAATTATTTTAAATATCGTTGGTTAATCTAGTTCCATTATTTGTCATCTTGGTTTGTTTGCTTCTTGATCTAGAGCAGTAAGATTAATTATTTCTCCGAGATATTAAAATTCTTTAATTTCTTAATTTTTCCGTATTTCGTTTGATCGAAGGTACAAGGCTTTCACGTTTGCTGTTCATAGTTTACATGATCTTCTCCTGAAAAGTGTAAAGTCGTAGGGAGGGATTCAACTGGATGGAAATGTAGTAAGAAGTTTAGCCTATGCCGACAACTTGGTGTTAACGGCAGATTGTGTGAAAGCCTGCAGTATAATACCTTGGAACTTGAAAACAGGTGCAATTAATCTGACATGAAAATTAGCCCTTACAAGTCTCGATTGGTGTCAGAATCTAGAAAACCTAAGGCAATTGGATGTTAGTTGTGGAATACAAAACAGGAAGTGGTAGATAATTTCAAGTACTTAGGATGTGTGTTTTCCCAGGATGGTAGTATAGTAAGTCAAGTTGAATCGATGGTGCATTAAGCTAATGCAGTGATCTCGCAGTTGTCATCAACAATACTCTGTAACAGAGATGTCAGCACCCTGGCGGAACTATCTTTAAAACTGTCTGATTTCAGACGAACTTTGTAGTACCGGATTGAAAGCTGGGTATGTTATTCATAATTTGGAAGCAGGAAGAATGACCACTGGTACTCGAAATGAGGAGTTGAAGGGTAACACGTGCCGTGGTCACGTGAAGCGAATGGAGGACGATAGGTTACCCAGGAGAATAATGGACTCGATCATGTAGGGTAAGAGAGGTAGAGAAAGGCCAAGACTGCAGTAGTTAGACTGAAATTCTAATGATTTAAAGATAAGAGGTATAGAACTAACCGAGGCCACGGTGCTAGTTCACTTTTAATGAATTCACAGAGACTTGCAGACTGAACGCTGAGAGGCATACCAGTCTACAGGGAACACGAAATTATGGCACTAATATAACTTGCAAGAAGCTCTTCAGTGTAATATATAAAAGTCTATCGAAAAGTTTTTATGTTAAACGTCAACCCGAAGGCTGGTGAAAACCTCAACATATGCGTCATCGGCCGTCATACGTACAGTAGCCTAGGCTCCCGTTGCTTTCCTCACCGAGCTGCGTTGCTAAGTCCAACTGACCTCACGAGGAACAGCATTATCAGAGGGACTGGTATCACTCAGTCACTCTCAGTTAAGTGAAGTAATTCTATTCTTCTCCTTCTTTCCGATGAGGCCTGCTAAGGACCACGTGCCAATTTTAACTCAGTTCTTCATACTTTGTTGTTTTCTCTTCCGTTCCTTCCAATATTCTTTCACCCTTTCACTGTGCTGTCCCTTTCTGTCCTCGGACCACTTCGCACGAGGTTTCTTGTCCAATCTTCCTTGGAATCCTTGCATACTTACTACCCTCTTTCTAAAATCCTCTCTATGCTATTAATGTTAACGCTATTAGTATTGTTATTGCTCTTCATATTACTTGTTATGCAATGCACTCTGCAATGTCTTATAACATTGATATGCGGGAGGTAGAAAACATCCAAGATATCCCCTGTATTTTGTACGAGGTTACTAACAGTGTTACTCGTTAACTGTCGATTATGATACCCGTAGCTGAGTGAGGCATCAGAATCCTCGCCTTCCGACCTCCCTCCGTCAACTCTTGTTGTTTTTCGACCACGACGGTATTAGATTTACAAGGCCTTGGGACTCTTTCATTTTTACGCCAGTCGTTCTTTAACCGATGCCCTCATTCTTCGAAGTATCGTGTCTCTCCCAGTTTCCCTCTGATTAGTATTAATAAAGGATGATAATACAGTTCCACTCCCTCATACAACAATATTCTCCACCACCACCCGTAAGAGAAGACACTCTGCATCTCAGCATCGAATGATAGGTTTCTCTGAGTTTTGCGCTTGACAAACAGCCATATCAACACACACGAAGTGTCTTGGGATTACAGTTTATACTCGCTTCTGATAGCATATGACGCTATCTGAGCACACAATTGTTGCGTCGTAATGGATCCATTACCGTAGAGAGGGCTTCAGACACCCTGGCATCAGTACTGAAGTACAAATACCGAAACTACAGAATATGTCCTCAATTCAGTCTAGTTTCACACTTTTCATGTTTGCCTAGCCCTTATGTACGTAACATCCCATGAAGTACGAGCAAAAGAGAATTTCCTTGTTTTCTGTACGTTCCTTAGAAAGTTGAGCACTTTTATTTCTGCTTTACAAGTTTTCAAACGGGTGCACTTCAACCATTTCTTACTTCTTCTGCGCTGAAGTCTGTTCCGAAGCCGGTACGGTGCAGGTATGGTTTGTAGCTGTGACTACGGCATTAGGTCCTCCAGGTCCTGCTCAATGTCTCTGGCTGTACTCGTTAGGTGCCGCTATAATAGCAATAATTATTATTTATTATCTTGTTTTATATGGCGGGACTCAGGCAATGAAGCCTTCTATTCTGTCCGACCATACATGCAAGTACATGAACAGTAAATTATCTACAGTTTAATACCTTAAGGTATCAATTGAAAGTTTTAATTGGCCTAATAACTTTGGTATGACCTAATCCTACATATGTCATGAATAATTATTAGTCATTAACTAGGTAGGACAGAGTTTCTTAAAGCGGAGGTGCTTTGACACACTCCTAATTTCAGCAGGTACGGAATTCCAAATTCGACTGACGGCGACTACAAATGATCTACCGGTACTGCACAAAGTTGAGCGGTGAATGTCAATGCTCGTAAAACTGTCATGTAACCGCTGCAGCGTCATGTGATATTCTGTCCGTGGCCAAGACCAACAAACCTGAGGACCGTTAACTAATTCTCTTTATCTGCACACGCACATTGACGTCAGAATGAGAAACGTGAACAGCCGGCAGCCACTCGGTGGCCTAGCGAACGCACTTTTTGTACCTTATATTCATTTATTTATTTCATTAATGCATTTACGTTCCAGGGTTGGTTTTCCCTCGGGCTCAGCGAGGGATCCTACCTCTACTGCGCAAGGGCAGTGTCCTGGAGGGTGAGACATTGTGTCGGGGATGGAAGAGGACCAGTACCTCCCCCAGGCTATGCTGAACAGGGGCCTTGTGGGGGGCTGGGAAGACTGGCATAGACAAGGAAGAGGGAAGGAAGCAGCCGTGGTCTTAAGTTAGGTACCATACGGGCATTCGTTTGGAGAACAAGTGGGAAACCACGGAAAACAACTTGGAGGATGGCTGAGGTGTAAATCGAATCACCTCTACTCCCAAGGCTGAGTGGAGCCCATTCCAGTCTTCGTACGACTTTTCACATGTGGTAGCAGAGCGCGACCCTCGGCGGCTGGCAGCACTACACCACAGAGGCGCCATACTAGTTCATATTAAATTACCTTGGCGTTAATAAGAAGGAAATATCTTGTTAACGAGATGATAAAAGAAGGTTACAGTTCTCTTCATTCAGTTATGAGGGTATTAAGGTGTATTAGAAGGGACGTAAATGAGTGGCCATTTCTGTCAGTGGTTAGACCCCAGTTAGACTGTGCTTCCAGTCTGTCCCGCTCTATGGCTCAATGGTATGTCCAATAAGTCCCTGTTTTGATTCCCGACTGGATCGGGGATATTAACCTTAATTGCGTTAATTGCGATGGCTCGGGGGATGGGTGGTAAGCAGTTAGGGCCCCATCCTCACAGACACGCAGGCTACCTACCTACGTCAACACGAAAGATCCCAGGAGGCCACACGCTATTATTATTATTATTATTATTATTATTATTATTATTATTATTATATAACTGGAAATGGACCAAATGAAAGCAGCACGATTCGTTTTGTGCGATTTCCGACAAAAGAGGATTGTTACGAAAATGTTCGAAACTTTGGTCTGGGAGGCGACCTGCTCTGTATGCTTCGACCAATCAGCGGAGAGACATTAGTGGACGAATAAGCTTGAGCGGAGTTCTTAGAGGTAAGAACCTAGAAATATGAAAACGAAGTTGGAATTCATTCATAGGAATTGAATGTTCGATAAATTTCTAAATTCTTTGAAATCATGCAAGAAAAGGCTGCGTATACAATTGATAAGGAATTGTCACCTTGGTGACTGCCATAACTGCAGATCAGTGTCGATTAATACATATATTTACTTATTTATTTATGTATTTATTTATTTATTTATTTATTTATTTATTTATTTACTTATTTATTTATTTATTTATTTATTTATTTATTTACTTACTCTACACACTCTCTGCATGCTCCACTACATGAGTAGTACTACATGCCCTTACAATACATTTCCTTACAAATGCACAAACATAAATTACATTTGAATAATTAAATTTCTAGATGACTGTTAATCTTACCAATATCAATCAATGTCAGTCTTAATTTTTCATGAGAGCTTGAAAGTCCAGAGCATTAACAAATTTGGAAAATTCCTTTAAATACTTTTTAATAGCACAGGTTTCTGCATTGGCCAATTATCACCTCTATTAACACTATTTATCAAGAATTTCCTAATATTTTTCACTACACTGCTCTCGAAACTTGTACGATCTATTTCTGAGGGCTGCTGTTACTGGAACACTCGGAGTTACGTATAATTTTAAGTCTGCATAAGTACGAAGCAATATTTCCATGTCCAGTCAGTACTGTAGTCATATTATTATTTTTATTTATTTATTTATTTATTTATTTATTTATTTATTTATTTATTTATTTATTTATTTATTTATTTATTTATTTATTGAATGGACTTGCCTGTGACCAAACTGTCTGCCATCTCTTTCCTCAATGACCCTGTCAAATCTCGTAACCGTATATTATTTCTAATTGTTTATCTTCACACTAACTCATCGAAGGTTTTCAGTGACGCGAGGGTGGGAAAGGGCTACGATTGAGAAGGTAGCTGCGTGGCCTTCATTGAGAACACATCCCAGCAATCTCCTGGTGTGAACGTGAAATATTTCTTGTCGTTTCTGTAGTTTAAGGATTCGAGATACTTTGTTGTGGCCTAGCCCACATTTTCTTTCACTGTTGCCTCCCTCCCATCTTCACAAAGTTCCTCTCACACAGTACTGGCCACATCTAAATGAGATGACGGAAAGCACACGCAAGACCCCTATTCCAGTATAGTTTTATTTTATACAACTCACACCGGAGTTATTTTATTGAAGAACTGGAAAACATTCCAAGGAAAGCAACACGATATTTTCTGGGTGATTACTGACAAAAGAGTAGCGTTGTGAAAATCCTGAAAACTTTGGATGGGGATACTCGGGAGTTACTAGCACCACTATGGATAAGGAAAACGATTTTGTTCCGAAAGCAAAGGCGGGCAACGTATTCATCGCGAAAACAGATTTGGTAGATTCATGAGTTTTAAAGGAAAGAGAATATTCAAATGCCCTTCGTTAAATTCCCACCCACTAGAAGAAGTTTGTTTTGAATTTTTTCTCTCACATCCTTGCGTATGAACAAGTTATACAACATGTTTGAGGCTGTGTTGCAGTTCAGTTATCGTATTTATCCATCATTATTGCAGAAGCCAATAAATATCGGTCTGTGATTCTGCAATAACGTTGCCCTTCGTTCGAATTCGAAGGCCTTTTTCAATCATTAAATGCAAGCAAGAATTTCATTAAAATAATGAACAGAGCTTTGTTAACTGAAGAACTTTGCGAATAGTGCATTGAACTCTCTGTTAGGACTTTTCACCGAACAACAAAGGCTGTTGTTAACAAACTTCCCTGCTAAGTAGAAATGTCGATTCATAAAAGCTGTCTCATCCACTGAATTTCATCCAGTGAATCCATTAACCGTACAATCATTAAGAACCAAAATGTCCGCGCTGCATTTGCTGCAAATAAATCACTATTCCGTTGTTCTGAGGAAACGTCGCACATTACGACCTGATTGTCTAGCTAAACTGGACTCCACAAGATTTATTAGTTACGATTAGTCTCTATTATCCGTATGTAAACAGAAACTAAGAGAATTCGACATACATCTATAGAATACAGTGAGTAGGGAGAAAAAGCCGGAGCTGGCGCAGGGGCTAATGCGCAAGTTGGCGGCTATACACGGGCTCTTATGGGACTAAATCCTGGGAGCTAGCGCTGGGGCTAGTGCGGAAGATGGCCGCCACGCGCAATGCACCTATTTTCTTCCTCTTCTTCTTATTTTTCTTCTTTATCTGTTTACTACAACGGTTCGATTTATTAAATTTGGGGCTTAAATGCAAAATGTTAAATATCTCGAAAACGGTGCGTCGTAGAGCAAAACGGACAAAATTGTTTAGCCTAATAGGTAGATACGCTCTGTTAGGAACATGATAGAATAAGAAAAAAGTAGTCTAAATATGAGATCAACGGTTCGCTTCCTACTTAGGCCCTTTGGCAATTAGCCTGTTTTAGTCTGTTTTGTTAAGTCTTGGAGCAACGTTTCGTAACTTGATCTGTTCTTGCTGTGACATAGATCATAACGTGCCATGCTAGAAACAACAGTTCGATTCATTAAATTTGAGATGATGATCTGGTAGGAATACTAGAAGGTGAAGCTAGGTAATGGAATTGTCTAACAAGGTATTCAGGAATGTTAAGGTTCAGCATACGATCTAACAAAGAAACAGTGTGTAAATTTCGTCGCTCTCTTAAGCAGAGCCATGAAAGTCTATCAAATGCGAGAGAAATATGGTTAAACTTTGGTATATCTGAAATAAATCGAACACATGCGTTATGTGCCTTTTTGGAGCTTGATGGAAAGTGAGGCGTTCAGGTTACTGTATACCACGTCACAGTAGTCGAATATTGGCATTACCATACTTAGGATAAGCAGTTTTCTTATAGTTTGGGAGAGTTTCTTAAGGGAATGTAATGAATAAAACACTTCCTGTCATATACCTATTACATGATCGTTCCAACTAAGGTTTTTGTCCATTATCATACCTACGTTGTGTCTTTGAATTGTATCTGAGTGCCTCTTAATGTTACTGAGCGAGTATGAACGTCTATGAGGCGTACGTGCGATTTTTGGGCATTGTTTTTTAGTGCGTGGTCATCAGTGCTCTTACATTTTCTTTCAAGGTCGTCATTCATATTATGCATTGCAGTCCGTAAGTCACGAGGATGTGCATGTGTATATATTTGTAAGTCGTCTGCGTGCACATCATATTGACATTGGTTAATTATTTGTGCTAGTCATGAAATGAAGATCGAAAATAGGGGTGGCGCTAGCACTGGCCCCTGTTGTATCTCAGTCTCTATAGATTGTCATAAAGAGAAATTTTCACCTGCTGATACACACTGCCGGCGATCAGAGAGGTAGGATTACATCCAGGATAGTGTGCTTTGTGAGAAATTAAGAGCACATAATTTTGCCATCAGTGTGTCCGTGTCAACGCAGGCGAAGGCCTTGCTAAGGTCTAGAAGTGTTAGAACAGTAACTTATCCATAGCTACTCCTATGTCGTTTGTAACTTTAAGTACTGCAGTGGTTGTGCTATGATTGCTTCTAAAACCATAATGATATTTGTCAAGAAGTATATTGTTATTTAAATATGCGGTTATTTGTCTCTGAACTATTTTCTCCAAAATTTTGGAACGAAATGGTAAAATACAAATGGATCTAAAGCCTCTTGGTCCCACGGGATGGTTGGTCTTTGGGTATGGGCGAACAATTGCATATTTCCAAGTAGAAGGGTATATGCCGCTTATCAGTGAGTTATTAATGATGTGGGTTAGAGTTGGTAGGATTACGTCTAGAGTTTTTAACAGTAACTGTGGAACAATCACGTCACATCCTGTCGCCGTTGTCTTTATTGATCGTGCAATTTGTCTCCGTTCTGCAGGAGTTACGAGTGAAAAGTATAACTGGTCTCTTCCATTGTTAGTATTGCCATTGTGTAGAATTTTGTTAATCGTCTGTTCTTCTGTTGTCTCGCCAATGTTAACGAGTCTTGTAGTAAAATATTGATTTAAATCATTCAATGGTACTGTAGTTTAATGTCAGCAGTATGTATTTTATTTTCACCTATGCTCAATTTTTTTTTTTTTTTGCTAGGGGCTTTACGTCGCACCGACACAGATAGGTCTTATGGCGACGATGGGATAGGAAAGGCCTAGGAGTTGAAAGGAAGCGGCCGTGGCCTTAATTAAGGTACAGCCCCAGCATTTGCCTGGTGTGAAAATGGGAAACCACGGAAAGCCATCTTCAGGGCTGCCGATAGTGGGATTCGAACCTACTATCTCCCGGATGCAAGCTCACAGCCGCGCGCCTCAACGCGCACGGCCAACTCGCCCGGTATGCTCAATTTTTAACGGTTTTCCAGATTGTTGTCGTGTTCCGGGTTAGCAAAATATTCTTTGAGTGTCTTATTTTAGCATTCCTTACAGCCTGTGTGGTACTGTTATGAAGGGTTTTGTTGTACTATGAAAGATGCAGGAGGTGTGCATATGGAGTAATAATAAAACATATTTAATGTTTAATTTAACATAATGTTTGAATGTTATTTGAAGTAGTGAACAGCCCATTAAGCTACGGTACTTGTCCTCTGATCCTGGATTAATGAAGATAATACGAACTTTATGATATACTGTGATATATGTGATATATATCCGTTGGAAATGGACTAACCTATACATCAGTGAACATGGTGGCTACTTGAGCTGGGAATACAGAGACGCGATAGGTACGGAGCCACAGTGGTGCAGTCAGAGGGAAAACAATTGAAGAAGATTAAGTTTGGTGTTCCTTGATTCATGAACTCTCTGACTGTCCGTGTTTACACTACTACGAAGCGTAGTTCAACCAGTCACAGTGCGGAAAGTAATTGTGCGGAAAGTGTCTTCTTCCCGCACTCTATGACACTTTACCGTATAGTAATTACGTTCCACACTCTTTTATTATACATCGTGTCTGATTGGCTTAACTCCACTAATCAGCATTGTTAGCACGAGCAGTTAGAGAGAAATTGTACCTCGACCTCATTGCAGCACGGAGATTCAGTACTCACGTGCACAAAGAACGGTGGCTCTATTCTCATCTCGGGTAACCTGCCGCCACTAATGTATTCCAGCAGAAAGGCGTCGCATACATCACAACTCCCTACTACTTCATTAATCCAGGTCCGGGTGACTATGTTTACGACGCCGTTTAGTTTACTGGACGGTTAATTATTTCAAATAACGTTAATCTTGACCACTTATTACCACAGCAATATATTCGCAACAAAACAAAAGTACGTCAATGCACGATGATTTGTGTGACGTCATGTCAAAATTATTTAAATATTTAATTTCAAATAAGTAGTTCCACCCTAGTTCCTAGTTCTCGTGGAACGTGGAACTTTCACAGGGTTGCTTTCAGAGGAGATCCGACACTTCCAAGATTGAAGGTATGGGCTAAAGAGAGAAAAGGGCTTGAAAATGATAAACACTATTGGGGTCTGAAAAGAACAAGTCAGACAGGAAATATGAAGGCAAGGAGCGTTACACTAATATGTGGAAGCATAGGTTAGCCGAGAGCCCCTGCTCCCGACTGTTACGACTGTTCATTCTACCACCCTTACCCACAGGGTACAGGTTCATGTGACACGAGGCACGCCAATTCTTCTGCCTGTACTCCCTTCTTCGCAACAGTGGCAGTGCTCGGTTCTTGTAATACTTTGCTGTTTCGTCCTTGTCCACTTCAGTTCACGAAACGTTTCAGCACATAACCCTAATACTTCCAATCTGATGGGCGCTACGATTCAGCAGTTTGGTTGGGAAACCCTTCAACATCCTCCGTACAACACGAACCTTCCACGTTGTGATTATCACATTTTTGGCGACCTGAACAAAGACATTCGTGGACCTCTGTTTCATTCAGACGGGGAAGTGCAAGATTACATGTTGTTGAGGATCCGTGAGCGACCTACCTCTTTCTCCAAAACTGTAATTGATTGTCTCTTTTCCCGGTGGGATAAGAACACGTTAGCACTTCTGGTAATTACTTTACCATGAAACCCACGTTATGGCGAGTGTTCAGTTTCCATTTGACTGCCCCTTATAATTCAACCAAGTGCCGCTCAACCACCATGTCAAATTTCCACTTCGCGACATTCTTGTGAGATGGACAGAAGACAGTGCTATGATGGTAAGTCAGATTGTAAGTTTCGCAGAGAAGAGAATTCCTCTCAGTTTTTACTATTGAGTTGATGGCATGACAGTAAGCCATAGGGATCTTTGTAAGTAACTGGGTGTTAATATAAGGAGAGATCTTCACAGGGATAATCACATAAAGAGGATGGTAAGTAAAGGTTACAGATCTCTTCGTGCGGTTATGAGTGTATTTAGGGATTGTAGTAAGAATGTAAAGAAGAGGTCATATACGTTACTATGCCCAATTAAAACACGGTTCCAGTCTACGAGGTCCTTGATACGAGAACTGGAGAAGATTCAATAAAAGGAGCATGATTTGTTCTGCGTCATTTCTGACAAAATGTTGTGAAATTTGAGCTGGGAAAAATGGAAATAAGTAGACTAGCTGGTCGACTAACCGGTATGTTTTGAGCTGTCAGTGGGCATGTGGCTTGGAGTTATATTAGTAGGCGAATAAGTTTGAGTCGAGTTCCTAAACGTTGGAGAGATCGTAAAATGTAGATAAAGTTGAAATTGAAGAGGAAACATTGGACAAAGTACTCCTTCATAGGAAGAGAAATCAGGGGTTGTAATAATTTATCAGGATATTTGTTTCATAAATTTCCAAATATTTTGAAATCATTTAAGAAAAGTCTGATAGGGAATATGTCACCTTTGATTGATTGATTGATTGATTGATTGATTGATTGATTGATTGATTGATTGATTGATTGATTGATTGATTGATTGATTGATTGATTGATTGATTGATTGATTGATTGATTGATTGATTGATTGATTGATTGATTGATTGATTGATTGATTGATTGATTGATTGATTGATTGATTGATTGATTGATTGATTGATTGATTGATTGATTGATTTCGACCTTCAACTCTGAATTATCTTGAATTTTTTTCGTATGTTGCACGAGTGTTCCAGGTGTCCTCTCAGAATGAAGCTCCATATGTGTTCATCTGCTTTCCGCTAGAAGACGGTAAAGATTTTCATATAAGGATCCAGCATCTGCAGCCAAACCCCTACATGTTTATTTCATAGTTTGAATGGCTCGCTCAGCTGATCCGTCTGTAGTTGGATGATTTAATGCTGTTTAAATCTATGTTTTGTGCAAAAGATTCTGAATTATTCAGATTTAAAAATTGTGGCTTTGTCGCTCACTACTTTTCGGGAAGTTCTTTCGACCATGGCTGACTCCGATGTCGGTGAATGACTGGAGATCACTCAGCTTACACGGCCTCTACTAGTTCCTTCAGCCACTCGATTGTTGCGGGTTCTATTTCATTATAAAACATTGACGATCGAAGCTTCACAAAAATATGAAATACATTCTATGACGGCCTGTTCAACTTAACTAATACAGAATAATAATGAAAGGAAGCCAGTTCGTTATGCCTATATCCCTACAGAGAAGAGCCCTCCAAGAACTTCACTCCTCTCGTTTTGAAATCGTAAAATGAAGGTATTGTATTTTTTGGAAGGGGTACAAACCATGATATTGAATGCACAGTAAAAAGCTCGCAAGTAAAACGTCATTCTGGTAAGGTACCGACACTCCATTAAACTTCAACAAATTCGCCGTCAAATTGCGTGTATAATTTTACGCAGCTGATAGGCTGTTTTTCATCACTGCTAGGGCATGCGGCATAGTAATGAGAAGAGGACGGGTTATTAGTAACAAGCGAAAGAGGCTTCGAAGGGTCGTACACGCTCACTTGCAATATTATTTTTCATTACCTAAAGGATATACCGCTGCTATTTACCCATTTGAAAACTGCTTCGTTCTTGGTCAAGGGGTTCATCAACTCTGTAGGTTAATAATGTCCTTAAAGGAGTAATTAGCCATTGCTAAAAATGACTTAAGTGCTCTTAGCTCTTTCCACGAGATACGGCATTAATCTCCTCGTCGGTCTTCCGAAGTCCTTTTTCAGAAATCACCTGTCCTAAATAAGAAGTTTCTCTTGTGAATAATCTGCATTTATCTGCACAGAATATGTGCTAGTCATGCGAGGTGTGCTTCCAGTCGTTTTATTGTACTTGAGTTATGTCCACATTATTTAGATGAAATAATAAAAGAGAAGCGTCTAGAATATATCCTGCAGATGTAGCACTTTGTACAAGAGTCTTTACCTCCTCTCCAACCGTGTGAGGACGTGACCAGCCTATAATTAGCAAGCAGACGGGGAGCGTTCTCTTACTTGGAGACCTCTGTGTTCTGGGAATTCAAGAAATTGTACAGTCGTCGTTGTTTATGTGATGTAACGTGTAGTGATCAAGTGCAGTGTATGTCAAGGTGGAGAACTACACCTCAGCATAAAGTACCTACTATAAGAAATAGAAGGGAGAGAATGCCAATGCTAACCCACAAGTCATATGCCATTATTCGGCCGAAGAACCTCTGCCATTGGCTGACATGGGGCAGCGCTTCCACAGATCAGACTGACGCGGAGGAGTCAAGGCTGGTCGCTGTCTGGGAGTAGTGCAGACCAATACCTTGAACAGTTGGTATTCGTGTCAGTAAACAAGAACATCGCCATTCTCGCCGTCCTCACACGGAACTTCACACGTATTTATCTGATGACTATTTGAATTATTTAAATCTAAGTTTAACCAAATGATAATACAAAACAATCCTTCGCTACATGAAAAATCGAAGAATCATGGATTTGTATTTGAACGTAGAAGGTAAAGAAAGGCGATTTCATGTCTGTCTGTTAGGTCATCAGCCCAGAGGCTGGTTGGATCCTCGAATAGCACTACCAAAGATTATGCGGTTAAAAGGAAACCGCAAAAACCAATGGCAGCACCAAAATGAGGCGTACTAGGCAAGATGAGCAGTGAGGTAGTTTGCCATTGCTTTCCTCACTGGGTCAGAAAGTGCTATTGCAGCAGGACTGACCCTATGAGCAACACCTTTCATAACACTCAGATGCACTAGTCGTGCTCTGAATGCCATTACTCAGCACCACCCATACCCCAGCAGCTTCCATATTGTCATATCCATGGATGAGACTGGGACTTCGGTGAAAGCTGCACTTTACTCTGGCCTGTGCCAAGAGATGGATACAAAAGTACTGTATCCATCAAGAAATGGCAGCAGGCAAGGCGATTTCATATCCACAATATTCTATGCTGAGCGCTAAGGATACGGTGGGTTTTCCCAGCTGACGTCTTGTTTCGCTGTATCCAATTCCAAATGTATTTGAGGAACGAGAGATTCCTCTCAATAGAGCTCTCCATAAACTTCTTGTCTTCTCCTTCGGTCACTTTGCTATTTTCTGGTGGGGACATAATTTCATTCCCATTGTAATCCACAACTCGCTCTACACAGATGTCCTCGCACCAAAATGGCTACGAGTTAAGGCAGCAACTTGTCCACACACGCCGTTAAGTGGCTATGCATACCTCCCAAGCATAGATCTGAAAGGTAAGTCTAACTTCAGGATGTGTGTGAAATCTTCAAGAAAACTGAGAGAAAACTTGGTGAGAGTCTGTTCTAACTAATTTGTGGATAGGCATTGGACACCGGTATGCTAAGTGAGCAAAGAATACTCCAGAAACAAAGCAATTACATGATCCACCTTAGCCGCATGACAAGAGTTCTCTAAGTGAACAAGATTGTATTTCGAATCGTACCTTGAATAGTCGTCAGGATGGAAATTGTTCACTAAAGACCATTTTATGTTCACGCGTTAAAAGAACACGTTCTGATGCAATTGTTCGAACGTTAAATACCTCATGTTGCACATTGTTCAGCCGAAGAGATCTGCAAGTGTTCAATTTTCCTTTATATGTAGATTATTATTAACATTAATGATATTGTCTTGCCTTGTTCGTCGACCTGTAACCCTACGACATTACATCAGCGCGCTCGGGAGCCATTGTGCTGCTTCAATAAACACTGATTGGTGAGTAACGATTTGCTCGTGACAATAGCTTGTCTATGCCTTTTGTATTATCAGTGCAGTTTATTTTGCGAAGTGTATTCAGGATTTTGTGAAAGAAACAACAGTGCCACAATCTGGCACACTATCTACCTCTGGTCGAGTAACTAATAAATTACACTCTACTTCTCAAATTTTCCCCGGAAACTATACTCTTTTTTCCCAAATCAGGTTCTTGTCTATATTTTTCCTTAAGAATATCAATTCACTCATTCTTTCTGAACAGATTATTGTAATATTTAATTTTCGATTGGGAAAGGTTTAAATCTTGTAAATCGGGATGTGAAGTGTGTGACATCCACAGCATAGCGGCATTAAGAGTATGAATGCAGAGTTTCGATAGAAACTGAGAGTCCTTTCATGATGTAGAAGTTTGCTGGGTGGATATCTGGTGTGGTTCCTTGTCATCTCATCACTATTAACTTTCCGCTTCCATTCCATAAGTGCTTTCTAGCCTTAAAAGCCGCCTTGTAACATGAAAGGGCTGATGACCACAATTTTCTATGACTCTGAAAGGAGCAAATGTCACATCAAACCAACTAAGCAAATCTTGGCTTTAGCCGTTACAATTCAATAGTAATATATTCGATTGGAATTGGATGCCTTCTTAAACTCCACTAAATTCCATGCTTTAGAATTCAAAATCTCCTTTCCTCAGTGATTGTAAATGTTGAAATATACGAGGGAAACGGCTATTTTATAATAACCCTAATTAACATTATATTAAAAATACAGTGAAATAAAATGGAGTACATTTCAGTATCCCGTATTTTCCTGGGGTATTGTTTCCAAGCCTCCGTCCCTGTTCCCTACCCAATTCACTTTGTGCGAGTTTTATTCCACCATACCCTGGTTGTTTGAGGTATACCATTTCCTGATTCATTCCATTCACCGTGAGAGGTCTCGACTTCTCAACTATCGAGTGAAACATTCAATGGCCTCTTACGTACTTGACAGCAGGGCCATTCACCCTTAATACTTCGCACACATCACCCGCCATTCACGAGTCTTCATCATGTCTTTGATTTCCACACTTTTCCAAATTTAACTTTTACTAATTTTATCTTGGTGTTGTACTTATACTGCCATTTGCTACATGTACGATCGGTGTTGTAGTAATAAAAATAGTGAATTGAACGGGCCCACTCAGGAAACTTCAACTTAAAAATAGGAAGATTTTGAGGAGGATACCAGGACCGAAAAAAGAGGGGGATGGCACCTACAGGATCAGACACAACAACGAGCTCTGCGAACATAGTCACGTATACGAGATAAAAGCGACCGACCTTCTACGGGCACATGATCCACCTGACACCGAGAGAATATCCACAGTGACAAGTATGAAAATGGCTTCCAAGACCAAGTAGAGCAACTACAGATCCCATTAGAGATCACAGAGAACAGATTTCAGTACCCACAGGCCATCCTACATTGAGTGTTTGCTCTGTCCCTCACAAGCAAAACGAGTACAAGGACCACCGGACCTAAGTGGACGGATGGAAGCAGGCACACAGCCAGAAAATAAAAGCGTACTGGGCTAAGAAAAGGCAGAAGACCATATCTAAAAGTTAAGACGAGCCCCGTAGTCCCTAATCGGTCAAAACGAACCAAAAAGTAATAATTGTGACTATATTACGGTATCACCCTAGTTGCAGACATTCCTTCTAACGCCTGAATATGGTGAAGTCTCACGGACACAGGCTGAACTGAGCAATAGGCCTACCCACTTATATATTTGGTTCATTACAAGACGTCACTACTGTCGTTCTGAGTGCCACGTCCGGTCGTGGATTGTGTTCACCTCAGTTGTGAATTGCTTCTGTTTTGGAGTTGACACATACCGTTTCTAACTTTCCATTGCTATCTCGTTATGGCATTAGCAACCAGTCAGTTTACTGCCTGGTTATGCAACCAATCAGCACCCAGCTGGACCTTGTAAATACTGAAAGCTTTATCTTTATACATCTATCTGGATCTTGGAGACTGAGATGACGGACGAGGCTCGATCAGCTCAAAGGTAGGCAGCTACTGAAGCGTGTGGGGGCGGGAAGCTACAAGTGTTCCCCTCTAGCATGTAACAGTTCTGCGACTATCTTAATTTTAATGTAGAATTTCCATGTTTTCTGTCAGGTAGGTTTTCTAGACTGTCTACTGACTTGGGGACTATGAAATTTTTACGACGCACGAGCGTGCACCCTCGCTTCTCGTACTCACTTTGCTCCCTGGTGACTAAGTTTCTACCACTAAATTGCAGACACCTTGTACTACGGCATATCCTTTGTCTCACTGCTTTCTAACAAGTCATGTCACGAGATTGCTTGAGGTATTCAGTTTTCATTCTATTTTGTTTTCAGCTTTTCGATTAAATTCCTGTTTCTCCTACTTTTTCCTTTTATTGTGAGCCGTCGTGCCTGTTTTTGGAACCTTCCGATCCACGTGCGGAACTGTGCTTCTCTAAAGAGCGAGGGTAGCGATGTTTCGGAAAGGATGTATGTTAGGTCTGGTCGACCATCAAACAAAAATTGAATATAGGCCTAGACCCTTGTCATGTGTGATGTTAATAACGTTAAGGACGTTGTTTGGGAAGTTTTAAACGTATATTTTAACTGATATTTCACTCAATAGAGGCTCAAGCCTCTTTGGTTTCATAAAACGATGACTTTGGTAATCTTCAAAGCTTGATTCTTATTTGTCGTTATAATTTTTTCAAATATTCATTACGAGTTAAAGCCTTATTGTTGTTGATGTTGTTCCGAAAATACAACCAATCAGAAGAAAAGAAAAAATAATTTCTCAAATGCGTTCCAAATAACTTTTTTCTTTGTGTGCTTTTGTGCATTGTCTGACCCATCACTCATTTCCCTCCAGACGACGGAAAATCCCGTAATAATGATGATAATAATAATAATAATATGAAGAAGAAGAAATGATTTTATGCTGCTGAAACATACGATCCTACAAGCAAGCATCACTAAAACAACTGGTAAAGAAGGAAAGAACGATTTTGAAGATGGTTCTAAGACATGGAGACGAGATCAAATAATTAGCTGTTCATGGAAACAGAAGGAATTGTGGGATCTATGGGAGAGTTTTATTGCCGTATGCTCGGGATGAACGATGACAGGCTCATGTGAATGATCCTGTCCCATTTTGAAGAAGAAATGTTATTTAAGAATGGCTCACAAAACTTCGCAATGGTAAGGAGAAAACGATCAACGCAAAAGACGATATTTAGGATCGAGGGAAATTTTCAAGAGTGATATCACATTTCCCTGAAAGGAAATTAAGACTATCATAAAGGAACTTTAAAGAAAGCTGCGGAAAATGTAGTGAACAAACTAGAAAAACTATCCGCCCATATTAAGGAGGCAGACGAAATCTCAAATGATTGGAAGAATGCACTCATTCGCCCTTTGCTCAAAACAAGGGGGACCGAACCAACGTCACCAACTACAGAGTTATGTCCTCACTCCGTATTCCCTCAAAACCCTTCCAACGTAGACTTAAAACAATCAGATGGGTGAATATCAGACAGTGTTCAGAAACGGGCGCTGTGTGCGTTGTGTGTTCTAAAATCATCAATCAAAATAAAATCAATGAGAAGCCAGAAGAGTACAATCATAATGCTTGTGGATTTCAAGATTCGTCTTTTTCCAGGAGTTCGGAGCTGATGATATATAACTAGGCAAACCCTCAAAGACACCTTTTCCAAATTTAAATTTATAAGTGAACTTTCTCATTCATTTGAGCTAAAAACAGGTGTAAGGCCAGAAGGTAGCTTTTCTTCACTTCGATTTAATTGAATTCTAGGAAAGCTTGTCAAGGAATGAAGATCAACAATGACTGAAAATTAAACTCACAATGGGGTAAAGATAGGTTGTGTGAAAACTTCCTTCATATTGGACTGTCTATCCTTTTCAGATGACATATTCTGACAACGGACAACCATCACACAGCCAAGGAACAGGTAGAAAAAATAAAGACAATAAGTTCCTTTGGAAAGACAGTGTTCATGGACTCATAAGAAGCAGATGACACGGGCAGAATTGTGCCTTAATTTGGTGAAATTTATCACATTCGTAAATTTAAATACCTACTCACTCCCAATGAAAAAGGAAAGGAGATATTACGAGAGACACTGAGGAGATTGGAGATGGAGCAGAGGCTATGACATGAGATGCCATAGTGGTCAATGGAGTGGAAACACCGACAGGAGCTGCAAATTAACACCACGGAAACAGAGGAAAGTGCTTGGGTTCAAAAGAGTCACCATATGACCATACCTTCCGGTTGAAATAAAACCAGTAATTATGGAAAACCATCGGGGACGGTACAAGAATACTCCTACAAGAGAACTAGAAAACACAGTCTTGGTGTCTAGCAGAAGCAGGAAGAGAGAAAAGGCAGAACAAGAATGAGGGAAAGGGTAACGGGAGAGAGGCATGCACCCGAAAAGGCATGGAAGATCGCGGCGGAAGAGTGGTGGTGGTGGTGATTATTGGATTATTGAGCAACCATCTTCTATTAACACTAATCAGAGACATGCGACACTTCGAAAAATTAATGTACTGGCTAAAGAAATACAAGGGCCATGAAGATTTCCCTCGCCTCCATTTGTAATACCGTCGGGGTCGGAAAAGAACAAATGTTGACCAATGGATGTCAGGTAAGGTGAGAATCCTGGCACATGTAAGTGGAAGCAATACCAGGACTCAGCTAAAGGCCCCGTGGTCGCCAATCCACGCTCCCAATTTGCGAGCCCCTGGGGCAGCTTTTAGTCACCTCTTACGACGGAGGAAATGAAGAGCACCCGCCTGCATGACAGAAGGGGACACAGACCACAACAGTCAGCTACGGGGAGATGGAGATCTCTGACACGCCCCAACTTCTCCCTATTGAACTGAGCTACCGCGGTTATTGCTCTAACTGGAAGTTTCAGCTATTTAATTAAAACAACTCCGTGAAGAAGAAATGTGACCTTCCACAAGATGAGGAATGACATCCACATTTGCTTAACCCCGAGCTCCCTCTGCTCACATTTTTATCAGCAGATATGGCGCTGTGATGACGTGGATCTTTATTCAAACTTTTGACGCAGAATGCGAGTGACTTTTCGTTACGGACCTTTTGGTGAATGACGACGTTTACTGCCGCAGACATCTTTCAAGAGATGGAAAGCTGCAGAAGCTAGCAAAAGTGAAGTACGTGTCTAAACATTACTGGGATCAAAACAATATAATATGTCACACTTATAATGTCGCCTTAATACTACGGATTTAGCTGAGTCTCCTACCAAAAATTAAATAAAAAATTGTGAGGTTCGATTCATCAGGAGTAGTTGAGACAAAACGTTTATCTACATATGGGTCCGAAAATACGTGTAATTACTCAAATATACGGTCTCCAGTGTGGAAAGATGTTAAAAACTAGTTCAAATGACTCGCTCTGTTGGATACCATACTAGATGTGTTCAAACGACTATAGCGTAAGTCGGCTCATTTCGTTCTGAACAGGCTTAAAAGTGCCCTCCTGTGCGTATTGTTCTACAAACCCGCACAATTGTTCCACTACGTGACATTTGCTCTCATTTAGTGAGAGCACAACGCCACTCAAGCTTACTCGTCACCTAGACGCGATCTGCTGATAGTTTCCTTACTCCCAAGTCTTCCTATCCCAAAGTTTCCAATATTTTCGTAACACTGGTTGTTCTTATCGGTAATCATCCAGAACAAATCGAGCTGCTTTCCACTGAATATTTTCCAGTTCCAGTATGAAGTAATACTGGTGAGGATCCCATAATGTAATTGGGGTGTTACCAGTGACTTACACGCCCTCTCATTTACACTCTTTAATACCCTAATACCACATGAATATTTCTGTAATCCTTATTTAGAACCTCATTCATATGATCACTTCAACGAACATCATTCCTTGTATTACCAGATAGGTACGTACAGTTGCTGTCATCGCATCAACACAACTGAGATGACGTCTTCCCTTCGTGAGTCTTCATTCTCACAACTTTGTCGAGGTCCTTCTGGAGCCGCTCACATTTTTCTATCCTTTTTATTACTCTTCATATAATAATAGAAGGCCCGCACAGGCCCTCAAGCATTGTCGTGCTTGAAATACATGCCTTGACCAAAGGTTAGTGCCAGGTGTTTCAAGAAAGAATGATATCTCAGAAAGTGCCAATTTTCGAGCCCATGTTACTTAAACATTTTCATTTATACTAAGCATGAAGAATCTCATCCTGTAATTTTCTCGTGAATATTTAAGCATCCTGTATATGATGTAAATTCCAAATACGCAGACTGGTTGACGTATGTTAAGCTGTTTTACAGTTTTAGGAAGACAAACAGTCAGACACTGAAAGTAAAACACCTTGGGATGATCAGTATTATGCACCGGACTTCTTGTTAAATAATATGTTCATTCTCGACGTCTGCAGCGATCTAGAACTGTTCTCTTCAGAAACTGTGTTCTGGAGAACAGTAATACGGTGTTGGACACCGCTACTATCCAGCTTGGAACGTGGTTGGTGTGGTTTCCCTCTAATCTTCGTCACAATTATTTAGAAAATTAATGCGATAAAATGGACCCAAAAACTTTTGCGAACTGCCTGGCGAGAATATATCTCATTCTTTGTAAGTGGACATAAATGATCTACTCTAGCTTTATATGCCAATACTGACCGTTGATTTTTACTCCATAAAAAAAAAATCTGTTCGTAATACAAGTAAGAGACTTCCAACGGGTGTAACTTGTCTTATTCAGCTTTTGGATATACATTATGTTTTTTTATGAATAAAGTTCGGCAGTCGTTTCAGTGAGTGAGATTTACTCGAGAACACTGAGAATGACCTGCAGAGCCGTAACGCCATCATCACTTGACTGCCCCTGTACTCAAATCCTCATCCAATGTGCTTATTGTCGTTAACAATCAGACTTCTACTTCAGGCCAGTAAACATTCTTCTACGGCCCAAAATTGCAGACGTGATAATGTGCTCAAAGGCGTTTGCCATTTGAAGAAAACAACGTATTATGCTTTAGGTTTCGGAGAGAACTTCGCTCCGAGTGTGTCACACTCCTTCGTTACCAGATGGCTCACTGTGCGCTAGTGTGACGGAACATCACTCCTAGCTCCAAATAACATGTTCCTTATTCGATCGAATGTCCGTTGTGATTAAAACAGCAAGGGCATCTCTGGTGGAAGAAATAAATAAAAATACAACAAAATAAAATAAAGTGCAACGAAAGACTGCCAGCATAGCAGAATAGAATAGCGTGTAACAGGAAACAAAGAGAAAAATGAGTGTGGGTAATGCGCGCGGTGGGGGAAACCTCCTGTTCTTACTATAACGAGTCTGAAGATACGAGACTGAAGAGAAGTAAGAATAATATGGTAACAGATGCACAACCTGGAGCGAACCATCTGATGATGAGGTCAGTGCGAATAATGAAAACACCGAAACGAAATAACAAAGTGAAGTGAACTACCTAGGGCTGACAACCACATATTACTTAAGTGACAGCCTCTTCAAATAGTATGAAGTACAGGTAGACGCGATGTTGCCACGTATAACGAATTCGCGTATATCGAGAGTAACTTTATATATAAAATACAGGGTTTCCGAAACATGCTTTATACACAAACATTTAACACTGAAACACACACTAATAAACTAAAATCTGCATACAAGCTCTTGGCTTTAGCTTGAATAGCAGCTCCAGAGAGAGGCATGTGTTGTTGGTTGTGATGCTCTATCCAATCCATTCTTTCCATCGCTTCCGAGCGAGATTTGGTCACTCCAGTCACACTTGGGTTGGTGGAAGATTAACAGTTTTCGAACTGATTCCGCATTCTCACGAATAGTTCTTCTAATGGATTCACTAACTCCCAAAGCACGCTGAATGTCAGCAATACGCTCACCTTTCTCATAGCGATCCAAAACTTCTCACTTGGTTTCTAGCTTATACGACTTTGGTACACTCTTCTTTATTTCGATAGGCACTATTTCTTTGCTTTTACCCGGCGTTTTAAACACGAAACCTGTCAAGTGCAATTTTACAGCTCTACTGACCGGAACTGACGATTCACGTCTCGACAAACATGACAGAAGATGCGCGTAGTGATTCGCTCGTCCCGTTTAAGCTTGGCACGTGACGAAATGTGCCTTAAAGAATTTTGCACGCAAATTTTTAAGGCATTACAGCTTTCACGTATTGTTAACAGATGGCATCACTAGACTTAAGGCCAGAATCGCGTATATCAGAAATCGCGGATAACAAATCGGCTTATAACGGGGTTTACCTGTATATGTATTATGTTATTATAATTCACTGCGCAATACATCGGAATGAGAAGATAAAACGGAGTGATGATATATTTAACATTCCTATTGTGTCTAGCAGAGGAATTCCAGCACAAAGTGCAACAAAATAGCCGTGTTTACCAGAAAGGCGCACAAGAAAATTGTGCTGAGTGGTGAAAAACGTTTAGTACCATTAAAGAGTTAACTTCCGGTTAACAACCATTGAGTAGTAAAGTGAAAAAGAAACACCGTTGTATTTTGGAATGAGGGGAATTCGAAAAAAAAAATTTCTTCAAAAATCAACAGATTTTCCTATGATACTGTAGATTCTACCGTGGTCTAATGTTGACGTCGAGAGAACACTGTCGAAACGTCCATAAGAAAAGACTGAGAACATAAATGGTGAACTCGATTCTGACTGTGCGTGTTGAAAAGCAGTGATCGGCGAGGTTCACTATTTTAATTACTATTGTTATCGTAAGGCCGCAGAAGTGCGATTCACATTCA
Source organism: Anabrus simplex (assembly GCF_040414725.1). NCBI lineage: Eukaryota > Metazoa > Arthropoda > Insecta > Orthoptera > Tettigoniidae > Anabrus > Anabrus simplex. The sequence continues at coordinate 160,086,364 of NC_090269.1, read as the reverse complement.
TTCATAGTTTTTGTTTTAATTACATACAAGCTAATGTACCCGTGCTTCACTGCGGTATTCTACATTGTATACGGATATCGAAGTAAATACTATGCGTGCAGTAAATGAGATGGTTTAAAACTTCATGTCTCTTAGCCTTATCCGAGAAATAGCATACGTTGTTTCCAATGTAAAGTGTGGGTTACGGAGTTGTGATGATAACGGCAGGCTCACTTGCCTACTGCCATTCACAATCGAGTTGGCAAGTTTACGTTATAATTGCAGGCCCCATTGTCTACTGCGCGGTCACAATAAAATTGGGGAGTTTTAGTTACAATGGCAGGCCCCTTTCCTAATATCAGACATATTACAGTTGAGGAGTTTTTATTATAATAGCCGGCAACTTCCCTACTACCAGTCAAAATTGAGTTGTGCAGTTATCATTGTAATGATAGACCCTTTTTCTTGCTGCCAGCCAGCTTACTGCCAGTCACACAGAAGTAGTCAGTTTCCATGAAAATAGCAGGCCACTATGCCTAATGCTAGTCACATTTTAGATTGGAACATTTGTTTATAATGGCGGGCACCCTGGCCTAGAGCCAAACACAATAGGGTAGAGGACTTTTGAACAAAACTGCATACTCCCTTGCCTTCTGCAAGACAAATCGATAAGTGAATTATTCATTACAGTGGTAAGCCCTCCTTACAGATGCCAGTTACACAGGAGTTGGAGAAAGACCCCATTCCTACTGCCAGTCAAAGTCGGTGTAGGGAGTACTGATTACAATAGCAGACACACCCTTTCTCGATCGCTACAAATCGACATCAATGAATAAATATAGATGGACATATGAAAGCATATGCATGTTTACAATATTGCAGACCTTCATTTCAGATTAACTGCTGCTAAACGGTACGTCATATCGACAAAGGAATTTACTGTAAGGCGCATAATTTAGCGATCTAAATGGCTGGTCCTATGATGTTTGCTCTCATCTCATGTATTCAAGGGTCAGATTTAGTCAGAAACGTTGAATAGGTTGAAATTTGTATAAGATTATCATACATTGCATTACTTTTCGGATAATTATTTGACATAGCCTTTGGCTCACATTGGGTACTGGATGGCTCGATGTTCGTGTAGAGTGTGATGATACTATATTTCCTGTAAGTGAATGAAAGTATGAAATATGCAGGTAAAAAGTCCAAATTTGCTCAAAATCGAGATATAGAGAGAAATCTAACGTATAAGCGATACAGATACGACAAAAAGTCGTAAGACCAAGGTTGAAGATCACTCCTAATTCAACTAAGATTTTGCCATCCGTAATGTGATAGGACTTCCCGTTTATCCCACGAAATACCTCGAAACGACGGTCTGCACCATCATTAAAATTGCTTCCACATTTCGATATTCTTCGGGGATAAAAAATTAAAAATTTAAAGATCTTGGAAGTTTTTCGTCCGTTACAGGCTGAAACGTATAATTTTGCCAAATTTCAATTTTGTTTGCTGTCTGGCAGATTATGCTGCAATCTGGATTTTGGGTGAGAGGGGTAAAAATTAGGACTTTCAGGAAATTAAACCAAAAAATATGCAGATGATCATTATTACCCCTCAAAGTGGTAGCTGTACGGAAATCTCACCAAAATAGTCAATGTACAGGCACACACAATCGTTACGATTTTATTTATATATATAGATGGGGAATCTGCTCCACGTACAACACCTTTTGGCTACGTCCGCTGGACTTAGCCTGAAAAACAAACCGTTCATGATATATCACTTATTAATCCTCCTGTCGGAAAATTTACATGAGAAAAAAGTTTAGAAATGGATTTCCATTAAGGATTGCAGATTTCGATTCATTTCGGATGTGCATATTTTGAGGAAGTGCAAAATCATGGTTCCAGTTTCGGATAAACCCCCAGTAAATGTAGGTATTCAGAAATAATATTGGCCCTAAAAACTACACAAGGACACGTGGTTCTAAATGTCAAGTTTGGTAGAAATATATTCAGTAGTTTTCAAGTTATAAAAACTCATACAATCAAACCGACAAACAGACACCAAAACTAAGAAATATGCAGATGGTCATTATTACAAGTGAAGCGGACAACTGTACGGACATTCCGCGAAAATAGTCATTGTACTACAGACGGTCGTTACGATTATATTTATATAGATGACAGATAAGCATGAGCACGTTTGTAAGTGTTAACCTTCATTTCGAGATTTACTGCTCCTAAACGGTACATCATACCAACAAACGGTTTGCACCCTCAGACATCCCTTTTATATCCCTACATGTTTGGTGTTAAAACATTTTCTCGTATCTCACGTATTTATGGGTTCGATTGAGTTACGTTATTTGAATGGGGTGAAATTTGGGTACATTCTTTATCACTTTACATTATTTTTCACATACTTATGTGGAAGCTAGAATCATGAAATTTGGTTCGTATATAGCCATTGGTTGTGTGAATGTGCGTGCCAAATTCGATGACTCTTTCTTATGTGTGTGTGTAACACACGTGTAAAAAGCACAAAATTCACGAACAATCGAAATATACAGCCAAATCTACCCTATAAGGGAGAGAGACGGCAAAATGTCACAGGACCAAAGTTGTAGATCACTCGAAATTGAACGGAGATTGTGCCATCCGTTTTATGATAGAACTTACCGTTCAGCCGCGAAATACCTCGAAACGAAGGTCTGCACCGTTATTAAATTGCCTATATTTCGATATTCTTCGGCATAAGAAGTGAAATATTTAAAGATCTTGGAAGTTTTCCGTAGGTTACCGGCTAAAATGTATAGTTTGCTTAATTTCAATTTTTCAGCTCGTGTGGCATATTGTGAGGCAAAATTGATTTTGGGCGAGGGAGTAAAATTTAGGACTTCCAGGAAACTATAGCTAAAAAATATGCAGATCGTCATTATTACCACTTAAGCGGAAAGCTGTACGAAAATTTAGCCAAAATAGTCAATGCACAGACACACGGTCGTTACGATATGATTTATATAGATATATAAGGAATCTGCTCCACGTATAACACCTTTCAGGCTATGTCCGCTAGACATAGCCTGAGAATCTTACCTTTAATGTCATCTACCTTATTAATCCTTCTGTTGAAAAATGCACATGAGAAAAAGAAATTATAATTGGATTTCCAAAAAGTTTGATCGACTTCCAGTCAGGTTGGTCTTGTACTTTATATATTGTGGGAGAGTAAAATCACCATTTCGATCCCCTATAAAACCCCAGTCCATTACGGGAATTTGAACTGGTATTGACCTTAAAACCTACCCTTGAACAGGTGTATGCTAAATATAAAGTTTGGTTCAAATATCTTCAGTAGTTTTCAAGTTGTAAGAAATACGCTTTATGCGCACCCGCTCTTGCGTTAAGTTCGCTGGGACTTGTACCGAAAAATGGTCCGTTAATGATATTTCCGTTATTAATCCTGGTATCGAAATGATGAACGTGAGAAAAAAGAGGTTTAGAAATGAATTTCCATTAAGGCAGGTAGATTTCCATTAAGTTTGGTTGTGTATATTTTGAGGGAGTGCAAAATCACAGTTTCGGTTTCGTAAAAAAACCCCAATCAGTTCAGGGATTTAGAAACAGTATTTGTCCAAAACCTTCCCAGCGACAGCTGGATTATAAATATGAAGTTTGGTGGAAATATATCCAGTAGTTTTCAAGGTATAGAAAGACAGACAAGCAGGCAAGGAAACAAATTGGCAGACACCAAAGAAACCTGCCCTTGGACTGATGGATACTATATATAAAGTTTGGTTCAAATATCTTCAGTAGTTTTCAAGTTGTAAGAAATACGCTTTAGACGCACCTGCCCTTGCGTTAAGTTCGCTGGGACTTGTACCGTAAAACGGTCCGTCATTGATATCTCCTTTATTAATCCTGTTATCGAAAAGATGCACATGAGAAAAAAGTTTAAAAATTAATTTTCATTAAGGCATGTAGATTTCCATTAAGTTCGGTTGTGTATACTTTGAGGGAGTGCAAAATCACGGTTTCGGTTTCGTAAAAATCCCCACTCAGTTCAGGGATTTAGAAACAATATTTGCGCTAAACCCCACCCAAGGACAGGTGGATTCTAAATATGAAGTTTGGTGGAAATATATCCAGTAGTTTTCAATTTATAGAAGGGCAGACAAACAGACAAACAGACAGACAGACAGACAGACAGACAGACAGACAGACACCAAAGCTAAAAATAATGCAGTTGGTTATTGTTACACCTGAAACGGATAACTGTACGGAAATTTCGCCAAAATAGTCAATGTACAGACACACGGTCGTTACGATTTTATTTATATAGATTTAATGAAGGGACAATTATTTCAAATGCAAAATTATGGCGGTATCCATTAGACAGTGCAAAAATGTGTGAGTGAAATATTTCAGATATTAGATACTTTAATATTATTATAACTCAGAGAAAGGAATTATGTGCTTGTTAACGAGAGTACTTGCAAGATTTTTAATGAAGTACTTTTTCCACGTAAAATAAATTCAGCGAACCCGCAATGGAAATCCTGAAGGAAGAAATTTAAATTAGTATGATTGGAATCATATTTGGCTTATCCACAATACGATTACATAAACTGGAATTCGGAGATCTTCCCTCGGCTGGCTTTGTGCTGTATATATAAGTAAAATTCTTTCAAAATAAATTTACTGTGTCCACCTATTCAATGCAATTGTATTCTGTATTCCTACATGAATTACAAACACTAATTAGGAACATGTTTCGCCCTAGTTTTGGGCATCTTCAGCCTAATAATAATCTTAAGGTCAACATTAGAACTTAAAACTAAATACAATGGTCTTATGCTAAACAGTTTTTTCTTTTCAAAAAAAGTTGTGCTTTAGATGACATTTACATAGTTTACAATATGCACAAGGAAGCAATTAAAATTATCTTACAATGACCTCAAATTGTTAAAAGCATAAATTGGAAACTTCTCCTACTGTATGGTTGAAACATTAGGTTGAAGGTTTGTACAGTCGTTTTCGTTCAAAGGTGGTTATAGGCACCTATGTCGTAAGTATACTGTTACAAAACCGGAACCGTGGTATAATGCCGATCTTGTCGGGTTTGAATATTCCTTTAGGAAGAAACATGGGTGGATGATAATTTTTATAGGTTAAAACGTGTATATTGGAACATTGTGTTAATAATGCTGTATATCACAATAATCATCTCTAGGTTTTTAGTTGTTAAGAATTGTCGGTTTTCAGACAGCACGTTGCGAAATATAGAGAAACTTCTGTGCACATCAGCGGATGATAAGCGTCCATACATGAAGTAAATGAGATATTCCTCTTCAAAATCACTCAGATCAAAACGTTCTCCTTACATTACTTCATTTATTGTTAACATAATTTGATACCCCTCCTTTTTAAGGACTACATTAATTTTTCATTACATTTTCTCTATTTTAGATATGGTTTAAATATATTTATTTACTATATCAAACATGTTTAAGAAATGATGCATAAATTAATGATGTTTGGACTTGATAATGGATAGTAAAAATTTGGTCGAAAGACCTAAAGACCTAAAAAAGAGGGCTATAGGCCCAAAACACCGAAAAAGGCAATCAAGGTCAAATAAAACCCGCCATTTTCTGTCGTACAATGATCCATTATTATGTTGAGCCACGGGTTCGGACACGCAAGAACCCTTGTAATGAGACTGTTATGGAAAGAAGTGGAAGTGGAAAGAGTCAAATGTCGTGAACTTGGACATTTAGCACATATCATGAGGAACTGGCTACGAATTCTCCCGGGGGAGGTACGAAACAATAGAGGACCGGACAGAAGAACAATTTCTTGGCTGAGACTATTAGGAGGAACTTTTCAGTTCACTTGTCGCTGTTCGTGTTGGTGATAGAGGAAGTACAACTGGGCAACCATCCTCTATTAATACTAATCAGACGAGAATATGGAAGAGGTTTGACACTTCGAAGAATGAATCTATCGCCCACGAAGGGCTTGAAAAGGACGCTCTATTCCTCGCAAACCTAATAACGTCCGGGTCGGAAAAGATCAGGGGTTGACCAGAGGACGTCAGGTAGGTTAGATGACAGTAAGAAACCTCTGGCAAGTAGGTGAAAGCAATGCCATTATTGAGCTAAGAGCCCCGTGGTCGCAAAACCACATTCTCTAGTCAGGAGCCTCTTACGGAAGGAAGGAGATACCGTGAATATTATCGCAAGGCCCTTACGAACAGGGGGATGCCATGCTGCTCCCAACATCCGAAACGGATAGACACACTAAAAAGAACAAGTGCCTCTGTCCGCTATTGAAGAACAGTGTAGCAGAAAATATCCGAAATAAATTGGCACGATAACAGCTTATCAGAAGAGCGAGCACACAACTGGAGGTAGGCAACGACGGACTACTTATAGTTCTAATCAACTTTCGTGAGTAACAATGCATAATTGTTAAGATCTTGGAAGGAAATACCGGTACACTACATTTAAATTTTTTTTTTTCAGTTTTGACTGATTTTGGGTGGATTCCATGTGTCGGTTTAGGGGAGAGAAAAGAATGTCATCTCCGCCATAGGATGGACATGTTTTGGGACTCAGAAGACGACAGAGCGGGTACATATTGTTTGGCTGTTCCCCTCTTAGTAGCCTCTTACAATATGCAGGGCGTCTCACGTAATTCATCCTTTGTCTCCACCCGCAGGGGAGACAACCATTTGCATTAAATCGAAAGAAAACATGCGTATCCACAAGCAAGGCTCATGAACTGTGAGAAAATAGAAGACATTCTAGAGCTCGTAAATATAATAGTAATCCAATGATGATGTTTATAATAATAATAATTTTGTATTATATTATTATTATTATTATTATTATTATTATTATTATTATTATTATTATTATTATTATTATTATTAGCCAGTCCTGTGGCGTAGAAGTAGCGTATTTGTCTCTTATTCCATTCTCTTGAATTCAATATTCCTAAGTAAAACGTTGTGACGCTGTAGACGCCAACTCGAACACTAATCCTGTAGTTTCTACGCAGAGCCGATGTTTACTGCTTCTCTAGATGGGCCATCAACTTGAGCATTCTTCGATACACAACTCGGCGCTCCTAAGCCAGGCAATGGGCGAGCTCAAAAATCAGAGTTTCTAATCAGTTCAAAAGGCGAGACTTCAGAAACCTGGTTATAATTCATTTTGCGGTAATCTGGAAGTGGTGCCTTGAGATCAATGTGACCAGTAGCGTAGGCTAGCGGGGTTATAGTTACAAATTGATGATAGAACACTTTTGCGTGTGTGGTTATGAGTACTCTGATACGAGTACACTACAATATCTCACATAAATAATAATAATAATAATAATAATAATCGTATGGCCTCAGCTACCGTTTGCAGACATTTCGATTTGACGCCATCTGGCTGTCTGCTCGTCAATTTCGACGTTCCGGTTTACTCTGTCTGACATCTAGCGGACCTAGAGTAAACCGGATCTCTCTTGGGCGTCTATGGCTGAGATTTAATTAATTTTGTCGGGTAAATACCAAATGTATCACCAGAGATCTTTTACATGCCGACATCGTACGACATGGAGTGTCGAATAGATTTTTTTCCGCCCTTCAAAAATCCGACTACCTCTGCCGGGTTTGAACCCGCTATCTTGGGATCCGGAGGCCGACACTCTACCACGGATCCACAGAGGCAGCTAACATCTCACATTAAAACACAGAACAACGTCAACAGTTTTGCAGTTGTTCATTTTACAACCTAAACTACAAATTTTTAAGCCTCGTAGAAACAGGTCTGCTGATTCTACAGTTATTTGTTTATTTTATTGTATATTTCCAAGCGGGAGGAGGGTTCTCACCCCAAGTAAAATCCTCTCGGCTACGCCAGGCAATCGTTCTTTTCTAGAGTAAGCCATAGACTTACTCATCTTACTACTAATAACGTTCGATTGTCTTGGACCAATGAAATCAAACATTTCGGCCCGACAACGGACAGATCTTCAACATGGAGAGTGAACATAGGACAGGCCCTGCAACAAGCATCGGCACGCATTGCAACCCTGAAACTTCTGCTATACAATAAATACATCTCCATATCAATGAAGAGAAATATTTATTTGACATGTACAATGACCACGTATTTGTGTGTTTGTGAGGCTTGATGCTATATTACTGAAACCCCTGTTTCAAAATTAGAAAATTTTCAAAACAAAACTTGAAGATGAACGACCAGTTGCCAATTCTTAATGTCTAACACAAATGTTGTATTCCGAATGTTAGACCTCAGACAAATTAACTCGTGTTCCGGACAGCGGGAGACTGGTCACATCCGAGTTAATTCGTGTTCCGGACAGCGGGAGATAAGTTCCATCCCAGTTAACACGTGCTTGGGACAGCGAGAGACATGCTGACATCCGGGATAACTCGTGTTTGGGATAGCGAGAGACATGTTCACATCCGAGTAAACTCCGGTTTGGGACTGCGGAACACATGTTGACATCCGAGTTAACACGTGCTTGGGACAGCGAGAGTCATGTTGACATCCTAGTTAACTCGTTTTTGGGGACAGTAAGACACATGTTGATATCCTAGTTAACTCGTTTTGGGAACAGCGAGAGATATGATGCCATCCGAGTTAACGCGTGTTTGGGATAGCGGAAGACATGTTGACATCCGAGTTAACGTGTGCTTGGGACAGCGAGAGACATGTTGACATCCGAGTTAACTCGTGTTTGGGACTGCGGGAGACATGTTGACATCCGAGTTAACGCGTGCTTGGGACAGCGAGAGATATGTTGACATCCTAGTTAACTCGTGTTTGGGGACAGCGAGAGACATGTTGACATCCTAGTTAACTCGTTTTGGGAACAGCGAGCGACATGATGCCATCCGAGTTAACGCGTGCTTTGGACAGCGAGAGATATGTTGACATCCTAGTTAACTCGTGTTTGGGGACAGTGAGAGACATGTTGACATCCGAGTTAACTCGTGTTTGGGACTGCGGGAGACATGTTGACATCCGAGTTAACGCGTGCTTGGGACAGCGAGAGACATGTTGATATCCGAGTTAACGCGTGCTTGGGACAGCGAGAGACATGTTGATATCCGAGTTAACGCGTGCTTGGGACTGCGGGAGATATGTTGACATCCGAGTTAACTCGTGTTTGGGACTGCGGGAGATATGTTGCCATCCGAGTTAACGCGTGCTTGTTACAGCGAGAGACATGTTCACATCCGAGTTAACGCGTGCTTGGGACAGCGAGAGATATGTTGACATCCGAGTTAACGCGTGTTTGGGACAGCGAGAGACATGTTGATATCCGAGTTAACACGTGCTTGGGACAGCGAGAGACATGTTGACATCCTAGTTAACTCGTGTTTGGGGACAGCGAGAGACATGTTGACATCCGAGTTAACTCGTGTTTGGGACTGCGGGAGACATGTTGACATCCGAGTTAACGCGTGCTTGGGACAGCGAGAGACATGTTGACATCCGAGTTAACTCGTGTTTGGGACTGCTGGAGACATGTTGACATCCGAGTTAACTCGTGTTTGGGACTGCGGGAGACATATTGCCATTCTAGTTAACGCGTGCTTGTTACAGCGAGAGACATGTTGACATCCGTGTTAACGCGTGCTTGGGACTGCGGGAGACATGTTGACATCCGAGTTAACTCGTGTTTGGGACTGCGGGAGACATGTTGCCATCCGAGTTAACGCGTGCTTGTTACAGCGAGAGACATGTTGACATCCGTGTTAACGCGTGCTTGGGACTGCGGGAGACATGTTGACATCCGAGTTAACTCGTGTTTGGGACTGCGGGAGACTTGTTGCCATCCGAGTTAACGCGTGTTTGTTACAGCGAGAGACATGTTGACATCCGAGTTAACGCGTGCTTGGGACAGCGAGAGATATGTTGACATCCGAGTTAACGCGTGTTTGGGACAGCGAGAGATGTGTTGACATCCTAGTTAACTCGTTTTGGGAACAGCGAGAGACATGTTGACATCCGTGTTAACGCGTGCTTGGGACTGCGGGAGACATGTTGACATCCGAGTTAACTCGTGTTTGGGACTGCGGGAGACATGTTGACATCCGAGTTAACGTGTGCTTGGGACAGCGAGAGACATGTTCACATCCGAGTTAACGCGTGCTTGGGACAGCGAGAGACATGTTGATATCCGAGTTAACGCGTGCTTGGGACTGCGGGAGATATGTTGACATCAGAGTTAACTCGTGTTTGGGACTGCGGGAGATATGTTGCCATCCGAGTTAACGCGTGTTTGTTACAGCGAGAGACATGTTGACATCCGAGTTAACGCGTGCTTGTGACAGCGAGAGATATGTTGACATCCGAGTTAACGCGTGTTTGGGACAGCGAGAGATGTGTTGACATCCTAGTTAACTCGTTTTGGGAACAGCGAGAGTCATGCTGACATCCGAGTTAACTCGTGTTTGGGGACAGCGAGAGACATGTTGACATCCGAGTTAACGCGTGCTTGGGACAGCGAGAGACATGTTGACATCCGAGTTAACTCGTGTTTGGGACTGCGGGAGACATGTTGACATCCGAGTTAACTCGTGTTTGGGACTGCGGGAGACATGTTGACATCCGAGTTAACGCGTGCTTGGGACAGCGAGAGACATGTTGATATCCGAGTTAACACGTGCTTTGGACAGCGAGAGACATGTTGACATCCTAGTTAACTCGTGTTTGGGGACAGCGAGAGACATGTTGACATCCGAGTTAACTCGTGTTTGGGACTGCGGGAGACATGTTGACATCCGAGTTAACGCGTGCTTGGGACAGCGAGAGACATGTTGACATCCGAGTTAACTCGTGTTTGGGACTGCGGGAGACATGTTGACATCCGAGTTAACTCGTGTTTGGGACTGCGGGAGACATGTTGCCATCCGAGTTAACGCGTGCTTGTTACAGCGAGAGACATGTTGACATCCGTGTTAACGCGTGCTTGGGACTGCGGGAGACATGTTGACATCCGAGTTAACTCGTGTTTGGGACTGCGGGAGACATGTTGCCATCCGAGTTAACGCGTGCTTGTTACAGCGAGTGACATGTTGACATCCGTGTTAACGCGTGCTTGGGACTGCGGGAGACATGTTGACATCCGAGTTAACTCGTGTTTGGGACTGCGGGAGACATGTTGACATCCGAGTTAACGCGTGCTTGGGACAGCGAGAGACATGTTGATATCCGAGTTAACGCGTGCTTGGGACAGCGAGAGACATGTTGACATCCGAGTTAACGCGTGCTTGGGACTGCGGGAGACATGTTGACATCCGAGTTAACTCGTGTTTGTTACAGCGAGAGACATGTTGACATCCGTGTTAACGCGTGCTTGGGACTGCGGGAGACATGTTGACATCCGAGTTAACTCGTGTTTGGGACTGCGGGAGACATGTTGCCATCCGAGTTAACGCGTGTTTGGGACAGCGAGAGACATGTTCACATCCGAGTTAACGCGTGCTTGGGACAGCGAGAGATATGTTGACATCCGAGTTAACGCGTGTTTGGGACAGCGAGAGATGTGTTGACATCCTAGTTAACTCGTTTTGGGAACAGCGAGAGACATGTTGACATCCGAGTGAACACGTGCTTGGGACAGCGAGAGACATGTTGACATCCTAGTTAACTCGTGTTTGGGGACAGCGAGAGACATGTTGACATCCGAGTTAACTCGTGTTTGGGACTGCGGGAGACATGTTGACATCCGAGTTAACGCGTGCTTGGGACAGCGAGAGACATGTTGACATCCGAGTTAACTCGTGTTTGGGACTGCGGGAGACATGTTGACATCCGAGTTAACTCGTGTTTGGGACTGCGGGAGACATGTTGACATCCGAGTTAACGCGTGCTTGGGACAGCGAGAGACATGTTGATATCCGAGTTAACGCGTGCTTGGGACAGCGAGAGACATGTTGACATCCGAGTTAACTCGTGTTTGGGACTGCGGGAGACATGTTGACATCCGAGTTAACGCGTGCTTGTTACAGCGAGAGACATGTTGACATCCGAGTTAACGCGTGCTTGGGACTGCGGGAGACATGTTGACATCCGAGTTAACTCGTGTTTGGGACAACGGGAGACATGTTGCCATCCGAGTTAACGCGTGTTTGGGACAGCGAGAGACATGTTCACATCCGAGTTAACGCGTGCTTGGGACAGCGAGAGATATGTTTACATCCGACTTAACGCGTGTTTGGGACAGCGAGAGATGTGTTGACATCCTAGTTAACTCGTTTTGGGAACAGCGAGAGACATGTTGACATCTGAGTTAACGCGTGCTTGGGACAGCGAGAGACATGTTCACATCCGAGTTAACTCGTTTTGGGAACAGCGAGAGACATGACGCCATCCGAGTTAACGCGTGTTTGGGACAGCGGAAGACATGTTGACATCCGAGTTAACGTGTGCTTGGGACAGCGAGAGACATGTTGACATCCGAGTTAACTCGTGTTTGGGACTGCGGGAGTCATGTTGACATCCGAGTTAACGCGTGCTTGGGACAGCGAGAGATATGTTGACATCCGAGTTAACTCGTGTTTAGGACTGCGGGAAACATGTTGACATCCGAGTTAACGCGTGCTTGGGACAGCGAGAGATATGTTGACATCCTAGTTAACTCGTTTTGGGGACAGCGAGAGACATGATGCCATACGAGTTAATTCGTGTTTGGGGCAGCCGGAGACATTTTGATATCAGAGTTAACTGGTGTTCGGGACAGTGGGAGACAAAGTCACAAAGTAAATATGACATTTAAAACAAAAAAGTATTGTAATGAATTGCTAAACATGACAAAATGTTGAGTCGAAATTGAAAACAGATGACTGAAATAAAAGAAAAACTTCTCCCTTAGCGAAAATCAAAATTTTCATAAATATATATCGCGGTCATAGCCATCCAGCAATGGCCGCTAATTTCAGGTGACCACCAGCCTTGAGACATAGCTTGCACGGTTGCTACGTAAAACTGTCTGGCCATCCATTCTTACCTTACATGACATCCTGCACGGTTGCTGGGGAACATTGTCTGGCCATCCATTCTTACCTTACATGACATCCTGCACAGTTGCTAGGGAACATTTTCTGACCAGCCGTTCTTACCTTACATGACATCCTGCACAGTTGCTAGGGAACATAGTCTGACCATCCATTCTTACCTTACATCACAGCCTGCAATGTTGGTAGTCACACTTCCGTCCCGGTAACTTCCTTAACTCAAATTTTTAACTGACCAAAAATGTCGATAAAATGAGTAACTAAATGCGTATTTCTGTAATCAGGGATTCATGATCAGTATGATTTACACATAAATTAGCACCATTTAAAAGATGACTCGTCTTTCAAATCTTGGCCCATTTCATGACAGAATCAATTCTTTTTCTGTATTTGTATCCTCGCTGTAGTAATACCTGAAATGTACACAAGATAATGGTGATTCCTTGAACTGCATACTGCACAAAGCATGTCATTTCTTCTCAGTGCACCGAGCGAGTTGGCCGTGCGGTTAGGGTTGCGCAGCGGTGATCTTGCATTCGGGAGGTAGTAGGTTCGAACCCCACTGTGGGCAGCCCTGAAGATGGTTTTCCGTGGTTTCCCATTTTCACACCAGGCAAATGCTGGGGCTATACCTTAATTAAGGCCACCGTCACTATCCCATCGTCGCCATAAGACATATCCGTGTCAATGCGACGTAAAGGAAATAGCAATCTTCTCGGTGCGGAGATGTGGGTGCACTGAGGAGTACGTTGAAGCAGTCTTGTTATGACCTCGAGAGCGTGACGCTCTCTCATGCTTTCTTTTGCTTACTATGAAAATGATTCAAAGTGTGTATTGCTGCACACAAGAGGAAATAAGCGCTTCCCGCCACGCGCGTTATTTATGAAGGAACGGGCAGCCTTGCAGAGGGACCATAAAACTAGAAAGTATACTTTTATGGGTTGGCTAGAATTCCAATTTGCCATTCATTATAATAAAGCATGTTACATAAATATTTAATGGAAAGCTTTCAATAGAATTCTGTTTCCAAATTCTGACTGCCAGGAAATAGCCAACATTGCTTCGTTGAGTTTCCTATTTTATTTATTTAATAGTAAAATAAATATGTTTCGGTCGTTCCAGATATGAGCTTTTCAATAGGCAGACACGTGACTCTTATGACGGTCTAACGCTACATATCGTATTGGAACTGTATCGATCCAAATTGAACACAACCCCATGTTAACGGCCTAATGGTTGGGGATCGTGGAACAATAGCTGTCTCGTTCATAGAATTCCCTATCATCCCTATGATCAGCATTTAATGCATAGTTACCACCACGATGAGTGCATCAGCAACCATTCTCAGATGTCGCTTAGTCGAACCTGCGTAATTTAAAAATCGTTCTACCACTGTATTTCTGTAACATCATTATTTATTTGCTTGCTGCAGCAATAGTTGTGAACAAAGTTTAAAACTGAAACTTATGATACACTAAGCGTTAAGAAAATAACGTAAACACCGTAAAACCATTCATTTTCCTTTAAACATACACTTCCGTTGTGACTACACATATGGAATTTTTGAATCTTGGCAATTTACAGAATTTTTCTAAACGAATTCTGTTCGCAAGACTTGGGTCTACCACATGAAGCGGGCCGTACAATTTTCAGTAGGCAGCATATCTGAAATGTGCCTGCGAATCATCCCAAAATTCTTAAAAGGTAAGGATCTGATGTTGGAATGTGGTTACGGCTAGCAGAGAATGATAGTAGTATAAGTCAGGGTTTCGGCAGCCGCCGCCGCCGCCGCCAACGCCACAGGTCCCACCGCAGAGGCCTCCACCGCAAGCCACGTGCTTTTGTTTGTAAGCAAAGCCACGTGCTTTTTTGACAGCTGTCATCCAGCATCTTGCATCGCTAATCTCAGTGCCGCCATCTTGGTGGGGCTAAACCTCTACTTACCAACTTAGGCACGTGGTGGCGGGCCAATTTGAAAAATTTCACATGCTTTACAAAGCCACGTGCTTTTTTGACAGCTGTCATCCGCAATATTGCATTGATAACCTCAGTGATACCCTCTATATGGTACTAAACCTCAACCTGGAGGTCGGTCATTTAAAATCCACATGCTTTTTTTGACAGCTGTCATCCGCCATCTTGCATCGCTAACCTTAGTGCTGCCATCTCAATGTGGTGGCGACAATTTCTACGTGCTGTTTTGATAAGCTGCCATCTTTAATCAACAGAGCACCGTGCTGTCAACTTTAGCTACTATCTTTGAAATGTGGTGGAGGATAATTCCACGTGCTTTTTGACAGCGGCCATCTTATCCAACAAAGCATCGTGCTGCCATCGTTGGCTACTACCTTTGAAATGTGGTGGAGGATAATTCCACGTGCTTTTTGGACAAGCTGCCATCTTTAATCAACAGAGCATCGTGCTGCCATCTTTAGCTACTACCTTTGAAAATGTGATGGCGGCAATTTGAAATTCTGTGTGCTTTTTTGACAAGCTGCCATCTTTAATCAGCAGAGCACCGTGCTGCCATCTTTAGCTATTTTGAAAAGTGGTGGAGGATAATTCCACGTGCTTTCTTGACAGCGGCCATCTTTAATCAACAAAACATCGTGCTGCCATCTTTAGCTACTATATTTGAATTGTGGTGGCCTGCAATTTGAACGTGAATTTTTGACAGCCATCAGCCACCATCTTTAACTACGTGCACACGGGTTACTACTACTACTATTTTGACGGAAGTAAAACATTATAGCGTGGGACGTAGCCACGCCGCAAGCAGGCAAGCTGCCCTTCATGCGATCTTATAGCAAGCTGCCCCTCTCAACATACTTACCGACCTGCCCTTCTCAACATACCATTATTTTAGTCTTTTAAATTAAGATGCTGCACAAGGTGGCTGCTGTTATTATGAAGAAAGTTAGCTCAGAGGCTACTACACAAGATGGCGGTTATACATAGGCTGTTATGGCCTTCTCCTCTGTTAGAGCATATCTCTCTATCGAACAAGTTTAAACATGCATCGCGGAGGCTAAAGTAACCACGTGCTGCAGCAATGACGTCATCATAGTTGTGCATGCTTAGGCTTCAACGTTTTTTCAAGTGTGAGAAGGTGTAAGGAGGCAAAAGAACGCAATAAGTACAACATTTTGAATGCAATGAAATATTTATTTACAATGTACTACAACAGTGTTCGTTTTGCTGCTGACAAAGTTGGTATGCTTCTTAACAACGTTTTGCTTCTGAAATGCCTCCTGCAACATTCAAATTAAACAAAACATTTAGAAATGTATTATACAAAGTATGTTATGCTTTACAAAGAAGATAATGCAATTCTTACATTGTTGTTATTCCTTTTCTGAATCATCATCATGAGGTACTAGAAAAATTTCATTCATACACTGTACATAGTGTTCAATCCTCGTTTTGGACCATCTCAATCATCATCACCATTTTCCCCTCGATGCTTGTAATGACGCTGACAGGTTCTGTATAAAGCTACATCGATTGATAGCTTACTGTGTAGAAGAAGGACGTTCCAATTATCTTGTACGTAAGGGGCAGTGTACGTAGACGAAAATCCTAGCGGTAAGTATTGAATAAGATGTTTTGGCATCGAGGTTCTATGTTTATAGAATATCTTAATAGCCTCACTTACACGTGTGAGATAAATAAGATGTTGCGTATGAGCATGCAAACAGAATGCACATTTACAGTTTTGTTCCATAGCGTACGATATCGAAGCACACACTTACGTTGATGATAAAGGGCTATCCTTATTTATAGTCTAGTATCAATATTCGTTAGCGAATGGCAAGTAACATCACTCATACGAATAATAAGACAATAGGTTGCTGTATTGGTAGAAATGTTTTCAGATGTGTTAAATTCTAAACGAATATCAACAGGATTTTCTTTTATAGATTCTTCATGATAAAAGCAGTCTATGACTACAATCGGTGCTTTATTTTTAAATTCTTGAGGTGAAAATAGCGGACGATCTTCTTTCTGATAATTTGATAATTGAAATTTACAAAACATGTCATAGAGCATCCCAAATTTATTTTTCTCAAAGTTAATATCTATGTTTTCGTAGGGATACGTAATTCCGTTGAGATATAGTCTAACATGTCTTAATTTACAGTGATCCAACAATGAGCTATCTTTTTCGTGATTGAATTTACGATTGGTTTGAAATCCAAAAATAATATACAAGGGCTTATCAGTAAAACGTGATGTTTTAACAGCCCAGCTATGCTCGTTTGTAGGTGGTAACACAGGATATTCACGCAGTTCCCAACTTTGAAAACGTATAGGTAATGGTGTATCATTTTCTATTATCTTGAGCAATCAAAGTTTTTCACGATCAGATAAGGTTACATGTGGAATCCTCAACAATATTATACGATGAAGTGTAATTTTCGATTCCACTGGGGTTTCTGATGCTTTAAGAGAATTGTAATTACTTCAATCATGGATCAGAATAAGCTCTTGTTTTGCGTTGATAATAATATGTGTAAAGTCTTCTGCGAAGCCAAAAATATGTTTCAATGATAACATACCCGTAAAAGTTTCATCCTCAATAATCATCCAGTAGGTAGAAGCTTTTGGACACCATCCTGCCATCCGCAAAAGATTACTTTCTTCATCACAGAACGAAGGGTAGAGTTTCATTTCACTTTAATACCAACATTCTTCGTTCGATCTATTTCAACATTATTTACTTCATATCGCGCTACAGAAAAGAGAAAATCTAGAGCATGGTTGTTTAGTTGTGATGTGCTCGGTCCACTTCCATCTGACTTATTTAGTCGCCCTTCTATATAGAGGTAGCTTTCATGTGGTAAGGTGTATACATCTTGCTGATTAATAATAAAATGAATTTCATCATTGTTATTTAATCCAAACGTAAAAGGTTGATAGGAATGAAGCTCACTTCGTACTACACCTTCACGAGTTTCTACTGTATTTGTAATGTCTAGCATTTCCTCCATTCTGTTGTAGTAGCGTATACGGTAACCTAAATATTGGAGTATGTGCTTATGGTTATCTTTTAACTCGATGAGTCTTCTCACACATGCAGTTTGTCTTCGGAATGTACACCGTGTTTTATAGATGTTTTTCGTACCGGTTTCAGATGAAGTTTGTAAGCTGCGTGCGCGTGCCGATCTAAGTGAATAAGCTGATTATGTTTATTTACAAGCCTAAGAGTAATGTTACTAATGTGTTTTACAGACACAGGATGATAAAGAACTACTGCTGGTTTCTCACGAATACTATATCCACGTTCCTCTGTAATAATAAAGTCGTGCAGGACGTGCGAATGTTGTAGATTACTGTTCAAGTCTGTAATAATATTACAAGTAATGTTCACATGATAATCATCGAAGAGTGATATAGGTTGATCAGACTCGTAACGTACGTTCGGTAGGAGCTCCCTCGATGAAAATCCAAGCAATGGCCCAGTCAAATCAGGTTGTGATTTGAAGTCAATCTTAAATGATGATTCAATAACACATTTATGTGCAATGTTGCTTACAGTGATGGAGAACCTGTAATTATGATTACTAAAACTCTCTTCTCCAAACTGATCAATTAACGTACTTTCAATATAGTCATGAATATCGTCTACTGAATAACTGCCTGAGGCTAGCGTCAGCATAACACTCATCGTAATAGAACTTCTTTACATCTTGCGCATTATAGATTTTATTGTAGCTTTCAAACGATACTAGTCCACGACGATGTAGCTGATAGCCAAGTTCGATCGGAGGATTGAAATAGACGGTTATTTCAGGTCCTTCTCCACGTACAGCAAAGGTTTTTTCACTGTTAGTCATCACGTGCACACTAATGTTCTTTCTCTACTGTCTGGGTTTGATATAAGAACATAAGACATAATCGTCCGCATATGCGTGTATTAAAGTTTTGCACACGGATTTCATTGTAAACAATGTCTGCACTGCCTCCGAAATAACGTATGAGCTCAAATGAAGGAGGTACGTCTCCACAACTATCAAAATACCATAGTTTTGATTTACGTTTAACATAAGCAACGTAATGAGTTCCAGGTCCGCGACTGTTATCCAAATTATGACACTTTCACGTTCATGTGGGCGCGCTGGTAGTTGTTCGCGCATACACACACCTCGGAAATAACGAATTCTTAGTTGTTCAGCAAACGTAAAAACTTCATCATGCGTTAGAGCTCGATGTGGCAGTGCATTCAGTAGACGATTTTTGTAGAAATGTAGATGCCAAGCTCTTCTTTGTATGGTGCTAGCTTCATGTGTACGCCTTTGCCTCGTAATGCAATTGCCTGCGTCGTAATGTTATTACGTTCACTCTCTTTCAACTGATGTTTCGTTTCTTCTTCAGCCTTAACGGTTCTTGTTACAGCACTGGCACCGCCCTGCAATGACCCTAAAGCTGGTAGGTCAGCAAACAGCGTAGGAAGAAATCCTACTGGTTTTGGTACGGGAATAACTCGTGCACGTTTACCAAACATTGCTCTGCACTTTGGAGAAATTCTCGCTCTTGGTGCGCGTAGTGCCTTAGTAATAGCTACCCGAGGATTGTATACCCCTCGAATAGCTTTTTGTGCAGCCTTTGTAACATCTTTCCATCCGACGGTTTTTGCTTTCTTCTTCTTTATGTCGTTTGCATATCGTTGTTTTACATTCTTTGCACGACTTTACTCGTCAAGAGCAAATCATAAACTAACCGTTACCTCTTGTTTCGCTTAATATCTGTACTACTATTACCGACTTTATGATCCAGATATCATGAAGATTATAAAGCAGCAAGACACACTACCTGTTAGCGACATTGTGCCACATCTCTTACCTAGTTCTAGTGCAACTACAAGAAAACGTCGTGGAACGTTGTTTTCTTTTATTGTTCGATGTCTTATATTAGGTCCATCGGGATGCGGGAAAACAAATCTTTTACTTACACTTATTACTTTCTTAAATGTTATACTCTTCGAGAATATTTACTTTTTTGCAAAGTCACTCTATCAACCGCTATATACTATTCTAAAGAATGTAATGCACGATCTGATTAAAGATGGAATAAAATGTTTTGAATTTAATTCGCATAAACAAGTACCATCACCAGACGATGTGCTTCCTAATTCTCTGATGATGTTTGACGATGTCCCAGCAGAACAGCAAAACGTTATCCATGCATTCTTTAGTATAGGGCGACATAAATATGTTGATTGCATCTATTTATGCGAAACCTATTCTCCTGTGCCTAAGCAGTTGATACGTGACAACGCAAATGTTATTGTGCTTTTTCGGCAAGAAAAGCGCAACATGCGACATGTGTATAACGATGATGTTAACAATGATATGACATTCGATGACTTTAAGCGCATGTGTGCTAAATGTTGGTCAATACACCGTTATAGCTTTTTAGTTAATGATAAAGAAAGTGATGTTCAGCATAGACGATATCGTATGGGTTTTGATCATTTTATATGCATTAACACAGAATTACTTCATTAAAAACCATCATCATGTTAACATCTAGCAAGGAGATTACAAAACATATCATCCAGGCTCGAAACAATATTCGACGAAAATTTAAAGAGCTTAAACGTATTCAAGCAAACACGGAAAAAACCACAGCTAAGTGCACCACACAAAGACATTTTTAATTCTACTTCATTGATGCAGTCTACTTCAAGTTTTGCTTCTATGCAAACATCATATAATAAAGAGAAGTATGAATAAGAAGAGAATCATAAAGAAGAGAAGCAAGATGAGGAAGAAGCAAGATATAGATCAAGAAAAGGAAGATAAGGAAGAAGATCTTAACGATACTTCACCATCTAAGCGTGTTGAGTTTTTAACTACAGATGTTATTGCTGAAACACCTACTACATTGAAGCAAGATCTACCCTCTTTGTCAGAGGTTATGATCACGCCGGAGTATCGTAATCAGTTTAGAACTTTTATTCAAGATACCTATGGAGTTCTCTTTGCTCCTTACATAGAAAAACTCTTTACAGAACAAACTGACACTACGTGCGTTTCCGCTACGAAGATGACTGTTTCTGGATAGGAAATTCAAATGTTAAGGTTAATAGCAACAAACTTATTGTAAACGTTGTAAACGATGTTTGTTGTAATGTTCTTTGTCTCTTATGCTAACAATCAACTCCGATAGATGGGATTACTGCTGCGTATCGAGTATAACAGCCTAACTGAATATTGGCGGGAAATAGCTGAGGAGTTAGATAACTTTCTTCTTTAGCACGCCAATCCTCTGGTTCATACATTTTCTGATACTGCTGGTACGTAACACACTGGTTCATCATAGTATGCCAGCTATTCGATACCTACTCTTACGCACTGTTTTGAAGGAGCAGTGTGCGCATTTAAGTCAGAGGCTCAGTTAGTAGTAGTATGAACTGGTCTGGAATTACAATTTAGCCCTATTCCAAATTATAGTACCACAATGCACTAAATAACTCAAAATTCAACCCTGAAAAGAGCCGCTTCTTATTGTTGATCTATGTTACGTGCCTTCGATATTGTAGGCCTTCACATTATTAATTGTCTTCCGGTTCTGAAATACCACTCTTATCATAGTCGGTACGGTAAAACTGAATAAAACATAAATGATTGGAAATTATATTCTCTATAACTTTTGTTATGTAGTACTTTCCATAGGACCAAAGACATAGGTATTTTAAAATTTAATTTTAGGTGCCTTCCCCTAAACTACCATTTCACACAGGGTGAATAACATTGTTTATAGCTTAAACTGTAGTTTCTTATTCCCCGACTCTACATACCGATTTTCATTAAATTCTGTTGACCCATTTTGTCGGGGCTCGGCGTTGATATGGACTTAGCAACAAAAATCCAAATTCCTGAATATCTGTGTTATCATAGCCGGTACGGTAAAACATAAGACGTAAATGATCAGAAATTTAATTCTATATAACTTTAGTTATGTAGTATTTATCGATATGACCACTAATAATATAAATATTTGAGGAATGAATTTTAGGCCTTCCCCTAAACTACCATTTCACTCAGCGTCAATAAAATAATTTATAGCCTAGATTGTAGCGGTTCACCCCCCAACTCTACATACCGATTTTTATTAAATTCTCTTCAGCCGTTTTCTCGTGATGCGTGTACATACATACATACATACAGACAGACAGACAGACAGACAGACAGACAGGCAGGCAGACAGACAGACAGACAGACAGACAAAATTACGGAAAAGTAAAAACTGCATTTTCTTGTTACTGCGGACATGATCGATACAGAAATACCATTCTTTTCAAATTCTGAGCAATGTACAGACAAAACTCTTATTTTATATATATAGATAGATGGTGTTACCCACAAACCTACGAAAGTACTGTTAGAACTTCTTTTCTCACGAATACCTGATAAGAATATAATTTTACAAGATGATCCTAAAAAATATAAAGCAATACTTTATTGCTACTGACGGAACACGACAGATTTACAAGATAACAGAGTCTGTAAATGCAAATAAGATTTACAAGTATCGTGAGTTTATTTCTAAGCTGTTTCCGACTGCGCGTGGCCTTGATGTTATCTACAAGCCTTTATTGCCGTATGTGGACGTAAGATTCTGGAATGACCCAAACTTATTCGTTCAACGATTACAACTTTTAAGAGCATTGCAAGATGCTGGTCACACAGGTCACGAATCAGAAATTCTAGAAATAGAGAGAGAATTATGACATGACATCTCACCTGTAAAGGTAAACATCGCACATGAGTTACATAAACCAGCGCGTCGCAGATGCGTTATTACAAGAGGGAAAGATGATCTCTGGCAAGCAGACGTAGTAGAAATGATTCCATATGCCTCTAGCAATAAGGGATATAAGTATCTACTTACTGTTATCGATGTGTACACGAAGTTTGCATTTGAACAACCTGTGCGTTCTAAGACAGCAGCTCAAATCAAAGAAGCATTTAAACATATTGTTGAAGAATCGAAACGCTCCACAAGGCTTCTTCAAACTAATCGAGTTAAAGAGTTTTTGAACAACAATTTTCCTTCTTACCTCAAGTTACTTGGCATTCAACACTACTCTACGTTCAGCAATCTCAAGGCAAGTGTTGTGGAACGCTTTAATCGTACACTCAAAACAATGATGTGGTGATCTTGTAATTAAAACAGCTGATCCACGCCGCTATCGCTTTAAAGAAGCTGATTTTGTTCGCATCAGCAAACACAGGTCTGTCTTTGCAAAAGGATACACACCCAACTGGAGCACTGAAATTTTTCAAATCAGGAGTGTTAAGCTTACTAATCCAGTTTCGTATTTACTTCGCGTTCTCAGAAGACAGCCTATTGAAGGAGGATCCTACATCGAATAACTGCAGAAAACAAAATATCCTGATCGCTATTTAGTTGAACGTGTTATTCGACGTCGTGGGAATAAAATGTATGTTAAATGGCTTGGTTTTAATAACAGCTTTAATTCATCTATATATATATATAATGTCAGTGTATGTATGTATGTATGTATGTATGTATGTATATATGTATGTACAGTATGTATGTATGTATGTATGTATGTATGTATATATGTATGTACAGTATGTATGTATGTATGTATGTATGTATGTATTACATCTCCTCCTAAACCACTGGAGCGATTTACACCAAATTTGGTACACTTACGACTTAGTATCAGGATACAAACCGCGTGGGGGTAAGACACCCTAAGTAGCCTTGGGGCGGGGGGACGAGGGGGTCACATATAAAAATATACGAAAATAGTGTCCAAAACATCATTTTTCGATTCACTGAGATGAATAGTGATACTCCCGAATTTTTCCAAGTCAACATTCAGCCCCCTTTTGGGAGGGGGCGAGGGGGAAGTGATATATCAAAGTACCAGGAAATGGTGTCGAATCCATCCTTTTCGGGGTCGCTGAGATGGATAGTGACACTCCGGATTTCTTTTGACAAACCGCGTGGAGGTAAGAAAACCCATGCACCCTTAGATGCGGGGGGGGAGGGCAAGGGGGTGACATAAAATATTCGAAAACAGTGTCGAATCCATAATTTTTATGGTCGCTGAGATAAATAGTGACTTACAGGAATTGTTTGAAGTCCAAATTATGCCCCCTTTGGGGAGGGGCCCGGGGGGGGGGCGAGGGGGTCACATGTAAAAATATACGAAAATAGTGTCGAATCCATCATTTTTTGATTCACTGAGATGAATAGTGATACTCACGAATTTTTCTAAGTCCACATTCAGCCCCCTTTTGGGTGGGGGGCGAGGGAGAAGTGATATATCACAGTAATAGGAAATGGTGTCGAAACCATCCTTTCCGGGGTCACTGAGATGAATTGTGACACTCCGTATTTCCTTTGACAAACCGCTTGGAAGTATGACACCCAATGTTCCCTTAGGGGTGGTGGGGGGCGAGGGGAGGGGTGACACATAAAATATTCGAAAATATTGTCCAATCCATACTTTTCGTGGTCGCTGAAATGAATCATGACACTCCGGAATTTTTAAAGTCCATTTTCAGCTGCCCATGGAGTGGGGGGCAAAGGGGAGTGAGATATCAAAATAATCGAAAATAGTGTCGAATCCATCCTTTTCGGGGTCGCTGAGATGAATAGTAACACTCCGGATTTCTTTTGACAAACCGCGTGGGGGAGGACACCCGGTGTAATCAAACAATCAATACTGATCTGCATTTAGGGCAGTCGCCCAGGTGGCAGATTCCCTATCTGTTGCTTTCCTAGCCTTTTCCGAAATGATTAGGGGCGGGGGGGCAAGTGGGGTCACATATCAAAATATACGAAATTAGTGTCGAATCCATCGTTTTCGGATTCGCTTAGATGAATAGTGATACTCCGGAGCTTTTCCAAGCCCGAATTCATCAGCCTTTTGGGTGGGGGCGAGGGGGGAGTGATACATCAATGTAATACGAAATAGTGTCGAATCCATCCTTTTCGGGGTCACTGAGATGTATAGTGACACTCCGGATTTCTTTTGACAAACCGCGTGGGAGTAAGACACCCCATGTACCCTAAGGGGGGGGGGGCGAGTGGGGTCACATATAAGAATATACGCAAATAGTGTCGAATCCATCGTTCTCGGATTTGCTGAGATGAATAGTGATAGTATGGAATTTTTCCAATTCCAAATTCGTCCCCCTTTTAGGTGGGGGCGAGGGGGAATGATACATCAAAGTAATAGGAAATAGTGTCGAATCCACCCTTTTCGGGTTCGCTGAAATGAATAGTGACACTCTGGATTTCTTTGACAAACCACGTGGGGTAAGACAACCATGTACCCATAGGGGCGGGGGGCGAGGAGTGTCACATATAAAAAAATACGAAAATAGGTCGAATCCATCGTTTTCGGATTCGCTGAGATGAATAGTGATACTACGGAATTTTTCCAAGTCCAAATTCAGCCCCCTTTTGGGTGGGTGGGGGTGCGAGGAGGGAGTGATATATCAAATAATAGGAAATAGTGTCGAATCCATCCTTTTTGGGGTCGCTGAGATGAATAGCGACACACCGGATTTCTTTTGACAAACCGCGTGGGGGTAAGTCACCCCATGTCCCCATAGGGGCGGGGTGGTGCAAGGGGGTGACATAAAATATTCGAAAATAGTGTCGAATCCATACTTTTACTGTCACTGAGATGAATAGTGACATTCCAGAATTTTTTAAAGTCGAAGTTCTGCCGCCTTTGGGGTGGGGGTCGAGGGGGGTGATAAATCAAAATAACCAAAAATGGGGTCGAATCCATCCTTTTCGGGGTCGCTGAGATGAATATTGACAACTCCGGATTTCTTTTGACAAACCGCGTGGGGGTAAGACACCACCACGTACCCGTTGGGGCGGGGGGGGGGGCGAGGGGGTGAAATAAAATATTTGAAAAAGTATCGAATCCATACTTTTCGTGGTTGTTGAGATGAATAGTGAGACTCAGGATTTTGTATAAATCCAAATTCAGCTCCCCTGGGGTGGGGGCGAGGGGGTAGTGAAACAAAAACATTGTCGAAAATAATGTCGAATCCACATTTTACGGGGTCAGCGAGATGAATAGTGGGACTTCGAATTTTTAGTATCATGAGACAAACCACGTGGGGGTTAGGCACCCCACCTGACCTTAGGGGTAGGGGGCCAGGGAGTGAGATATAAAAATCATCAAAAGTAGTGTTGAATCCATACTTTTCGCTGTCGTTGAGATGAATAGTGACACGCCGGAAATTTTTCATGTCCAATTTTAGCCTCCTTCCGGGTGGGGGAACGATGGGGGAATGATATATAAAAATTACCGAAAAATCTGTCGAATCCATGCATTTCTATTTGTTTATTTCCTTTTTACTAATTTGCTTTACGTCGTACCGACACAGATATGTCTTACGGCGACGATGGGATAGGAAAGGCCTAGGAATTGAAAGGAAGCGCCCGGGCCTTAATTAAGGTACAGACATACATTTCGACGTCGCTGAGATGAATAATCACACTCCGGTTGTCGTTGTTCAGCCCCTATCGGCATGGATATTAGAAGGCGTGGAAAGGAAAATGCTCAAAATGACCAAAAATACGGATGTATTTTTCATCTAGCATAGCCCTCATATAAAATTGGTACACATATGAGTTGCTATCTGAAAAAAATACTGTTGGGGTAAAACACCCCTAGCACACCTGGGGGAGACGGTGAAATATAAAAATAAACGATTTTTTACTGATATTAATGTCGAATACTTTCTCTACGAGGTCACAGAGTTGATCTGTTATACTCTGGATGGTTAAGGCATACTTCAGCCGCAATCAGTATGGAGGTTGAGAGGGGGTGAAAATGAATGTAAATATAACGGATATTATGGATGTACTGCATATGGGTATGTTCCACAATTGCTCTCAACGAAACTTGGTACACATATGACTTACCATCTTAGAAAATATACTATGGAGATGAAGAATCACAGCCTCCGCTGGGTGTGGGGAATGAGAGGGGCTGACATGCAAAATTACTCGAAAATTAAATAATCTAAAACTTGAAACCAGATACATCTAAATAACTCTAACACTACATAATATGTCGTAAAATCAACATCTCAAAAATAAATCAATAAGCATCTACTTCACACTTAACTAACAGGTAGTACAAATACTAAAGGTAAACAATCAAAAGCTACCCGGACAACGCCGGGTACTACAGCTAGTGAATTAATAAAGAGGATGTACTTTGAGTCTTGTGTGTGTTTTCTTTTAATTCTCGATCCTCTACCTCTCCTTTCTTCTAAGTTGATATTATTACTAGCACATGCTGTAGGATTAATATTAAAGAAAAACCTGTAATATGTTTTGACAATTCATATTTATTTTGGAATATATATATATATACATGTTTTATCTGTTCATGCTTTCTTTATTTTACTGTCTTTGCCACTCAGTTTTCCTTTTATTGCACCAACAATAACAAATGCTGCTATCTTCTCAGCAACTGAAGCGCTAGGTGATAACACACTCAGCATAGCTTTACGAAGCAAATTTTATCAGCTACACGTCTTAGTTTAGGATTGTTTTGTCGATGTTCTTTGCAGTCAGCATCTAACCACGTGCCAGGCGAACGTCAAGTCGTGTTCTGGGGCCGCAAGGAAGGTGAAGCTCGAAGGGAAGAAGTTCAATCACGTTATTGATGTATGCTTCGTCACCTTTATCCCAGCACGTTTCTTCACCTTTTCCTTGTTTATTCTCTTCGCAGCCATGATAAGTGTTTATAAGCGAAGACAACTCGTTAGTTTTAGGTCCGTGATACAGTTTAATCAATTGACATGTACGACACTGTCTTACAGAAGGTCTTCTACCTAAACTCACGTGTTCATGATGTAAACTACACGTTTGAAGCTCTGACAAAATAAGATCTTGAGTCCAATCACGAGGCACCTTATCCCAAATCTTTTTTACATCTACATTAACCAAAATGCCTTTGGTAATGCATTTAAACCTTCTTCAGTAAAAGTGTTTAATTTCTTTTTGCATACATAAAACTTTACGATTGCCTTTTCAACTGCGTTACACTTAGTTTCTGTTAGAAATGACATGATATCTTTACCCTACAAATGTTTCTTTTACTCTAACGTTATTTCGACACTGCAGTTTACATATGTTGTTTACCTCCCGGCATGCACTGCAACACAACCAATCAAAGAGCATGCACACATGTCGTAAAGACTGTTCAATTGTTTATCCACTAAGCTCCTGCGGAAGAGCTTTAAATGATGGACAACCTAATTCACGCATGTCGATAATTTCACACGATGATGGTAGATACTCACACAACCATTCCTCCTTTTCACAACCCTTTAAAAAAACAAGATCAACTGTGGACAAATGTGCGTTCACCATTAAGGATAGAAAACGATAAGGTATTCAACTTCCCACTTCAAAGCTAAATATTTTCGATCCACTGATTCTGTATTTATTTTCATCTGTTTGCAAATAGTAAGGGAAAGGTTGACTAAATACTAAACTAAGAAGTTTTGGTGCCTCCAACACACTGCTATCTAACACAGCCACCTTTTTAAACACAAATTTGTTGCCGTTTACTTTAAAGCCTTGTACATCAACTATTAATGTACTCGTCATGTTTGCGCTCTACTCTCTATCACTGCATCTCGAAGACTAAAGCTTTCAATCAACGATCAAGTCTAAACATGCACAACTATGATGACGTCAACGCAGCATCACATGCACACTCTTGCTTTCATGATACATGTTCGATAGAGCTATGCCTTGAGAGAGGAAGAGGAGGAGGAGGGGGAGGATGTGTTCAGAATAGCAGCTCGGTAAGTATGTTGAGACGGGCAGCTTGCTATAAGATCGTAAGAAGGGCAGCTTGCTTGCTTGCGGCGGGGCTAAGTCCAGCGCTATAATGTTTTACTTCCGTCAAGATAGTAGTAGTACTAAGCCGTGTGGCGGCTGACAGCTGTCAAAAAATCACGTTCAAATTGCCCTCCATCACATTTCAAAGGTAGTAGCTAAGGATGGCAGTACGATGCTTTGTTGATTAAAGATGGCCTCTGTCAAAAAAGCACTTGGAGTTATCCTCCACCACATTTCAAAGGTAGTAGCTAAAGATGGCAGCACGGTGGTCTATTGATTAAAAGTGGCAGATTGTCAAAAAAAAGCACATAGAAATTGTCGCCACCACATTCAGAGGGCAGCACTAATGTTAGCGATGCAAGATGGCGGATGACAGCTGTCAAAAAAGCACGTGAATTTTAAATTACCGACCACCAGGTTGAGGTATAGTACCATAAAGATGGCAGCGCTGAGGTTAGCGATGCAAGATTGTGGATGACAGCTGTCAAAATAACACGTGGCTTTGTAAAGCATGTGGATATTTTCAAATTGTCTGCCACCACGTGCCTGATTTGGTAACTATTAGGTTTAGCCCCGTCATGATGGCGGCACTGAGGTTAGCGATGCAAGATGGCAAATGACAGCTGTCAAAAAAGCACGTGGCTTTGTTTACAAACAAAAGCACGTGGATAGCGGTGGAGGCCTCTGCGGTGGGGCCTGTGGCGTTGGCGGCGGCGGAGGCCTCTGCGGAGGGCCTTCGGCGGCGGCGGCTGCCGAATGCCTGACTTATACTACTAATGGTACTGCCTTGTATGTTTCATGCACCATCATACCTTTAAGTACGTAGTTTATCTGGGGTTATGGAAAATACACAGAATCACGGTGGATTAAAATGTCCATTTACCATTTCCGCAGCGAAATGCCATGCTTGGACCGCATGTGCATTTCATTTAACCACCTTACACTGATTAATTATGTCACCTTGTATAAAATCACCATACGATTAAATAAATAACTGATTAATTCAATATCAATTTCATAATAAAGGACTTCTTGAAATATAGGATATGCTGAGATGGGCTTCTTTCCCTTTCTCGCCTATTAGAACAACTAATATTCTGATGATAACTTGATTTCACAGTGCTACCTATCGGACTAATATAGAAACTTTCGGGCTGGCATAGAGACAACTTTCATCGAGGTATCTACCGGCGAATACAATGAACTGCAACAACCTAACCACCGTATGATTCGAATAAATGACTATTTTATGGAAATGAAGGACTTAATGAAATAAATAATATTTTTGAAGCAAACCAGTATTTCCAAGTAGTCAGAAGGAGATGACCGGCAATTATATTGGCTGCTAAGGTCTCTGGACGAATAATATTGCTAATCGTTTCAACGCATACCGTAAAATGTATAAGGACGGGAGAGGTGTATTGAGCAAATAACCGCTGTATGTTAATAACAAACAGATTTAAGGGTTTTAATTGCTTATTCTTCTGTTTCCAGGTCTTGTATTAGGGGGTGTTATTATTGTGTTATTATTGTGGATTTCTTACAACATTGTCTCAAAGGTTAAAAAATATAAATAAATATATAGATTTGTATACGCTATAGACTAATTTTTCAATTGTGACAACCCGTAACTCGGAAAGGCGTTGATTTGCTCACTAAATAAACACAGTACCTTAACGTAAAACGGTGTGACTCATAATGATTCGTTTGAGGTAATGTAAAAATATTCTACTATAAGAAAGCTTTTGCACAGAGTGTTTTCACAGTTATGTTCTTGTTAGTACGGCTGTACGAGGAATATAAGAGTTGCTCTTTGTTTAGACCCGTTCATACCACACAGTTGGTTAAATGACAGGGACTGCTACAGTCTCCTCTAACAGATCAGCGTGTATTAACCGATTATCCAATCTGGTGCTTAAACTTGGAAAAATGCATCGTTCATTTTTCAGCCTTCTTTCAGCAACACAGCAGTCTTCCCTACTTCAGCTTCATTACTCGCGTGGCATGTCCTGAACTAACACTGTCTGTATCATAGTGAATTCAGGGGTATTTACTTCTGTATCGTAATCAAGTTCTTGGATATTAAAGAATTCTGACACAGTCATGCTGCCACTGGAAGCATCTTCTACAATTTTAAACAGTCCGTAGGAAATGGATGCTTTCGACACTGATTTCAGAGATGTTGTAGACAATAGAGTGGCTCAGCATTATCTTCTAGCAAACATCAGTAAATAAGAGTTACACGGTGCCAGCGGGTTTCTGTGATAGAAATCTTTTAAGTATTGTTGTGCGCATTGGAAGAATTACTCATCCCAACTCCAGTCAAGTGACTGTCCACTGCCCAGGCAGGGCAGCAGTTGAAGTAGTATTCCGATGTCAACCAAGCATCTTTTGCAGGTAGGCAAGTTGGATGTCATTGAAATGGGCACAGCGGTGAATACAGAGAGTGTCTCCCGCCCCTCGTTTCCTGTACCATGGAGGGGGGGGGATGTTGATTGTTTATGCCAGGACACGATTTCTGTGCATGCGCGTATTGCGGCTAGTAGCAGCTTAATGACAGATGTGGGTGGATCTTTTACCGATGTGTGTGATGTTCCGAATTCCAAAAATAGTAAAAGGAATGTGCAGTAGCCTAGGATCAGGTGAAGTATAAAGACGAGTTATAATAAATTATTCTCAATATTATTATTATAATTACATGCAGGAAGAGAGACTGTGACATGTGCTATAATCCTAATTAAAATCAGTAATATACATTTATGTTTCACGCTATACACAATATAATAAACAGTTCTTCCACTGAACCCCTCAAGAGTTTTGGTATTTTCAAGTGAAGATAATGTACATTTATTATCTAAGCCTGATAAGAACCCATATCTGAACTCCAATAGAAACCTCTGGGCTGTTGTGAAGAGGGAAGTCGAGAAAGAAGATCAACCTCACGGAGGCACGTAATATGCTCCGTGTTTCTCACACTATGTAGAACTGTAGAAAATGGAAATAAAGCCTTCCCGGTCCAACATATATATTTTCTTCTTCTAAGTGTGTGGAATGTATCCTCAACATGTGTCCTACCTTAGTGTTGAACCACACACATCATTCATCTTCGTTAAGAAACATTTTGAAAATTGCTAAATGGTGTACAAATGAACGTTTATATGACGTCTTTGGTCAGGTCCAAGGTTCGACTACGACAGAGTCGATGATTTTGACGTTTAGTATCTAAATCCCATCGCTCGGGGCGTGGGTCTTTGTTCCGTCTTCAGCATTAATATTCGTCTTATGTAGGGCTACATCATCACAGATATGCAGGTTGCCTATAGGCCTGTAGCAGGGCTCCCACTCCGCCGTTAAAACGTTACACAGAAATGCAACACGGGCAGACGTTTCACTAGGTTTGTTCCAACAAGCAGTTTGCGTACGGTTTGGTATCGATTCATGAACTGATGTAAGCGCATGCGCGAGCTATGTACTCGTTGGGAACCGTCCCTAAACAGCAATCTGTTGGAACGGTTCGTGTACCGTCAAGAAAAACTACAATGCGCATGCGTTCACAATTACGCGGGAGATTCCTGTTTGAGGATAAACAAACAGCTGTTCTTGTTCATCTCTGCTAAAAAAAACCTGTTAGGTCTACTCAGTGGAAGGTAATTGGCAATAAAATGACTCAACTAATAAAATAATAGACTAATGGACCTCTTTCTAAAATACTTTGCTTTACTTTATTCCAGAATTACGTGAATTTATAATTTTACCACGAGTACTGGCAGCGTAAAAACCGATGATGTAGACGGTTCTATTCAGAGGATAACCATGTCACTTAAAAGCAAATACTGATCACATTTTTTCCTTCTAAATTATTGCCAAGAGATGAAATTCTAAATGCTCTCCTAGTCCGGCCCCGGGGTGTAGGGGGCAACGCGTCCGCCTGTCACCCGGCAGCCCCGAGTTCGATTCCCGGCCGGGTCAGGGTTTTTTAATTGTAATGACGTCCTCTCTTCACACAGAACATTCCACACTGCCGCCATTCCAATTACACGCAGGTTCATACACTATGGTGCCATTAGGGGCGTAAGATCCACATGGGTCGACGCCCCGAACAAATAGCATTTAAAAAAAATATTCGGAAACACATCCAAAATTTTTCGCCTGTGGTCACAAACAGCTTGCATTCATTAATTCATTAATAATAACAGTGGTTTTTTATGAAGATATTATGTCGATAAATAAAATATAACTGTATGGAATAGTGTCCTTTTCTATTTATGTAAGAGTCAGGATCATTTACAGGCTTATCAATTTCAATATGACAGCCACCTATGGCACCAATGACACCTGGAAATCCACTTTCCATGAAATGTTGCTCATTATTTACTTTCTCATCTTCTGTAGGCCAAGTGATCACTTTTGGAGATAAGTTGCTAATGAAGACAGTCAATCATTTGACAGTTCTATGTAGAGAGCTCAAAGAAATGTCAAACCGATCTGTAACACCCCGGAAACTTGAAGTCTGATGCTTAACCTCCAGGGTTGGTTTTTCCCTCGGACTCAGCGAGGGATCTCACCTCTACCGCCTCAAGGGCAGTGTCCTGGAGCTTCAGACTTTGGGTCGTGGGATACAACTGGGGAGGAGACCATTACCTCGCCCAGGCGGCCTCAACTGCTATGCTGAACAGGGGACTTGCGGGGGGATGAAAAGATTGGAAGGGATAGACAAGGAAGAGGGAAGGAAGTGCACGTGGCCTTAAGTTAGGGACCATCCCGGCATTTGCCTGGAGGAGAAGTGGGAAACCACGGAAAACCAGTTCCAGGATGGCTGAGGTGAGAATCGAACCCACCTCTACTCAGTTGACCTCCCGAGGCTGAACGGACCCCGTTCCAGCCCTCGTACCACTTTTCAAATTTCGTGGTAGAGCTAGGAATCGAACCTGGGCCTCCGGGGGTGGCAGCTAATCACACTAACCACTACACCACAGAGGCGGACATTATTATTATTATTATTATTATTATTATTATTATTATTATTATTATTATTATTGTACCGGGCGGTACACCTCTACACCGTTTATTTAAAAGTTGCGCCAGTTGAAACTCCTCTTCTGGAGGAAGGTTGAACTTTATCTACTCTATTAATTCTCTACTTTCTCAGAAGATGTCACCACGTGGAAAATTTTGAGTTTTTGAACTGTGTTATTTTCGACGTACTTTTGTTTTGCTTGTATTAAGAAGTGTGAACTTTCTCTTCTAGAGGACACTACTGAAGATCAACAATAGTGCAACCTAGTGCGGAGTCAAAGAACTATTTTGTTGGAGAAAATTTAATTTCAGGAGTTTGTTCTTTGTTAAATTTCTTTCTGTCATTGTTTAAGTTGGCAATATTTACCCCTTTCTTCCCCTTGTTTTGAATGTATCCAATCACGAATTTCTTCAATGAATTTCTGACCAATCTGGTGTATCTTTCCCCAACTTGAATCTGTTGCGGGGTCCTACCCAATAAAATCTTTGTGGGCGGGTGTTTTCTTTCCCCTAACGCCTAGAAACTTCCGCGAGAGTATTTAAACTGCTGATTTTTGGGTCTCTGGGCCACTTCTGTTCCATCTTTCAGTGTGTTAAGTACCTAGCAGGAGGCGGGAGGCGCCTCTTTCTTCGGCAGCGGTCAACAATAAGGTAATGGCCGATTAATAAATTCTTTCTTTTCTTGCTCAGCAGTTTAACTCTCGGGGCGGGTGCGAAGCGTTCCACCATGTAACCTTTTCCTAAAATGTAACTAGTCTTTTCTTCTATTCTCTTGAAAAGCTACATACTGGGATAGAGAGGGCTAACCCTCTCGAGCTCCCACTCATAATGTTTTGAGGTGAACTTATTGTTTCTCAACCTATTCTTCGATAACGTAAAACAAACTGTTCTTTTCTAAGTCACCTCTGTAGTATGGGATTAGCCCTTGCATCAGTGGCCTAAGAGCCAAAGTAGGCCTTAAAATCAAAGTGTATTAGGAGTGCAAGTTCGCCTCCTCTCAAATTGTTTTAGAGGTCATTTAATTAACCTGATTTTCATTTAATAGACCTCAGTAGATTGGGTATTTTACCCCTGGGTTTGTGTCCGTTGTGGACAACTTGAAGGTGGAGTTTGGTGTGGCCTGGGAGAGGCTTAAATTAAAGAGCGTGTGGCTCTTTTGGAAACGGAGTGTTGTGTGCCTCGAGGAGGCTTAACTGTGTAATTTGGAGCAAGTGCTCCAGGGTTTGATTGGGGTCTTCTGCCCCTTTGTTAAAATTTGTATATCGGAAAGTTGGGCTAGTTGCTCAAGAATTGTGAACTCAGGGCTCGAAGCCCAAACTCTGTAACCCCTGTAATTGTACATTTCAAATTGTGTTTCGGCTACTAAGTACCTGTTCTTTGTTATTACTTAATATTGAAAAGAAAATATAACCTCGTTAAATTTTACATTAACTTTGATTCCGTAGTTTGAAACCCATTCACGCCCGCACCTTCTTACACCACTACCTACCGCTAAAACACGGTAACAAGTGGTAGCAGAGCGTGGTTATATGGGTCTCAATTTAGCCCCTTTTGACGGCTAAACATTGTTTGTTCCGAACTCTAACTATTTTCCCAGTTGCTGGAATTTTTTGAGTTTTTCAAAATTGTTCTGTCACCATGCCCGGCCCTCGCGATGTTCTCCTTCTTAACTATTTGCGCAAGGAGGAGTTGATCTATGAATTAACTATCAGAAATGTGCAATCTGGAGGCACGGTTGCAATAGACACTAACAAGCTTAGAGAGTCCCTCGATTTGCCCATTTCCATCCCCAATTTGGGAGAGAAAGAAATTGACGACTCTCTTTCCACGATCACGGAGAATATTACTGGGCTAGCTTCTGTAGTTAGTTTTTTTGATGAAAATGATCCGTCTCCTAATCAAATTAAGCGTGTGCAAGGCAGGCTATATCATTTTTCGAATAGGGTTAACGATCTGTTGTCTCTAAAACTGAATGACGTTCAGAGGAAGGAAGCTAGTACGCTCCTGGAAAATATTTCTGAATTATCTAGTAAGGTCACTCAATTGTTAACTGGGGAAGTTCCTCCCAAATCTGATCAACCCACCATAGTGAATGCAGGTAGTGAGGAAGCGCCTCCCAAGGGAGAAGTTAATAGGGTAACCGTTGCTGCTCAAACTATCCCTGCCCCATTGGACAACGAATCTGAACGTCGTGCATCATTGAGTAACATCCGTTCTGAATTGACTTCCTTGCCATTGAAACCTTTACCTACTATGTCACCCGGATTTAGTAGCTTGCCTCATCCATTGGCAATGTTGCTCAGAGGTATATCCAAGTTTTCTGTTAATACCACCAGTGACGTAATTTCATTTTTAAGATTTCTAGTGGAATTTCAGGATCATGCCCTTGTTTTTTCTCTGTCTCCATGTCAAATCTTGCAAATTATCTATCCGTATGCTATTGGTATTCTCTCCGACAAAATAGTAAGAGCCATAGCTGAACAGTCATCCATCGAAGATTTTCATGCACATCTACTTGCTAATTTTATTCCTGCCCGCGCAAGGTCATCTCTGATTCAGAAATACTATTATCGAGTACAGAGGTTGGATGAAAACTTGGCTGATTTCATACAAGACATTAAGTTTTATACCAGGGTGTTTGCTCTTCACTTCCCTGAGGACCAAATTGTACAAGCTATTGTGGAAGGCATTTCACCATCTTATAGGTCATACTTGTGTTTTGCGGCGTGCCCGCAAACTTTTTCTGAACTTGAAGCGTTGGCCGTCTCAGCGGAAGGAGTTAGATACGCCGATTCCTTGCGTGTAGCGAAAGAACCCCCGCCTTCCTTTAGTAACACTCGGCCTCCACCTCGCCGACCAGTCACACCCCGTAAATGTTATGCTTGCGGCTCGCCTGACCATCTTGGCAATAAATGTCCATTGGTCAAAAGTAGTAGGGCAAATAATGGAGCTGGTTCAGCACAAGGCTGTTTTAAATGTGGGGCCTTCTCACATATCGCCAAGAATTGTCCGAACTCAAATAGCACCCCCTCCTGCTCAACTTCTGGTGCAAATTCCATCTATGCCAATAATAAAAAGTGACTAGTGGCTTCGGTTGAGTCGACTAATCCATCTTCCCGAGACTCAGCCCCTAGTAAACAGATTGTAAATGCAGAGAACGATCAGCCTTCAAATTCATCTTTTGAATGCCCTAAAGAATGTCTTAGGATTGCGGCGGATACCCCCGCACCTGTTCCTTTTCTTAAGATTGAGTTAAATAACGAGCCTATAACAGCTCTCTTAGATTCAGGTAGTGTTTGTTCGATTATTGCGGCTGAATGGTATTCTAAATTGAAATCGGTTTGTAAACTTCCTGACTATATCTCTTCTCCTGTTCAATACGTTTCGGCTAATTCATCTCCATTAGAAATTCTAGGTTCCTTACTGGTCAAAATTCGTGTTTTTAAGTTTACATGGAAAATTAAATTGTTTGTGGCCAAGCAATTGTCTTGCCCCATTATATTGGGAGCTGATTTTATTTCTCACACTGGTCTTGTGCTCGATCTCAAGTCTAGGTCGTGCACATTCAAATTTGCTTCTAGTTGTAAAATCCCACTATTAAAGTGTAATTCTGTGTCATGTTCTTCTATTTCGCCTACCCAGGATGAGATGTTGTTAGACCTTAGACATCTACCTGAGGAGCAGGCTGATAGTATTCGCAAACTGTGTCAGTCGTTTCCCGAGGTGTTCTCTGATACTCTTGGTGTTACTGACCTTATAGAATACAAAATTGAGGTTACGGATTCGATTCCTGTCCGTTTTCCACCGTATAGGCTATCTCCACCTAAAATGAAGGCTCTGAAGGAAATCATCGATCAGATGTTGAAGGACGGTATTATTAGGCCCTCTAAGTCAGCGTATTCTTCGCCCATTTTTCTAGTACCGAAACCCCAAGGAGGCTTCAGGCCTGTCATTGATTACAGGGCTCTCAATCGGAAGGTGGTGTTACAATCTGTGCCCCTTCCCGACCTTCATTCTTGTTTTTCATGGTTTCGTAAGGCCAAGTTCTTCACCATCTTGGACTTAAATCAGGCCTATAATCAAATTCCCCTTGCCGAAGAGTCTAAACACCTTACAGCGTTTGCCACGGACTGGAATTTATATGAATACAACCGCGTGCCTTTCGGGCTCCCCACGGGAGCAGCTGTGCTCACTAGGCTGCTAGATAGGGTCTTCTCCGACATCAAATTCGAGTACTTATATCACTACTTAGATGATGACGTAGTATTTTCAGAGACTTTTGAAGAACATCTAGATCATCTGCGAGAAGTTCTTGATCGCCTTCGTAAGGCGGGGTTAACTGTTAAGTTGTCCAAGGTTGCCATTGCTAAGCCCTCTATGTCATTCCTAGGGCATATTGTGTCACCCGATGGTGTATCAGTCGATCATTCTAGAACACAGGCCATCCGTGATTTTAAACCTCCCAAGGACATTAAAGGTATCGTCAGGTTCATTGGTATGGTGAATTTCTTCAGAAAGTTCATTCCTAACTTTGCTAATAGAGCGGCGCCCTTAAACCTTCTTCGTAGGAAAGGCATCAAATTCGAGTGGGGACCTTCTCAACAAGCCGCTTTTGAAGATCTGAAATTAGCTCTCGGTAATGCCCCTGTCCTTGCTATGCCTGATTTCTAGAAGAAATTCATTGTCCAAACCGACGCATCGTCGTCAGCAGCAGCGGCAGTCCTTCTTCAAGAGACTGAACTAGGGAGGCGACCCATCGCCTATGCGTCTAGGACATTGTCGGCTCAAGAAGCCAAGTATTCCATCTATGAGCTCGAAGGTTTGGCAGTCTTATTTGCCTTAGAAAAGTTCCGTCTCTATCTGGAACATGTCAAATTCGACCTGGAGACAGATAATCAAGCCTTAAGCTGGGTCTTAGGTAGGCCGCGTCGTACTGGTCGTATAGCCCGCTGGGCTATTCGTATTTCCGCCTTCCAGTTTGATGTTAGACATATCAGAGGTACCGAAAATGTTGTTGCTGATGGACTCAGCCGTATGTTTCATAACGACGTCGAGACCCACGAACCGGTCGACAGTTCATCACCTTCCGAGTCCATGCTATCTGAGGTTAATGCCATCCTAACAGATGCTCCCATGCTTTTTAGGGATATCGAGAAATACCAACGTGAAGATCCGACGCTGGCTCCGATAATGGAAACCCTTTCTTCTGGGGAACATGTTGTCCCTTATGTTCTGAGGAATGGTGTTTTATGTTGCCCTTCGAGGCATGATAAGATGATGAAAGTTGTTGTTCCAGCAGTTCTTGTACCTATGATCTTCAAGTATTATCATGAGACCCCATTAGGAGGGCATCTGGGTATCTTTAAGACTCGTGAAAAGATTCGTGACATGTTCATCTGGAAAGGTATGGACGGTGAAATTCGGGAACTTGTAAAAGCTTGTAAATCTTGTTTGATCAGTAAACCCACCATGTCCACTAAAGTAGGCCTTTTGTCTTCTCATCAAGCGTCGCGCCCCATGGAACGCCTGTATATTGATTATGTAGGACCCTTCCCCCAGTCGAAGGGAAATGCCAACAAATTCATCTTTGTATGTGTAGATGGTTTTACCAGATTTTCTTGGTTATTTCCGACTAAGCTGGCTACCGCTCAGTCCACCATTACCTGTCTAAATTCTATTTTTGCTTCTTTTGGTCCGTGCCAATATATTGTATCTGATAATGCTAAGGCGTTCACATCAAATCTTTTTCGTAAATTCTGTTTTGACTTGTCCATCTCTCATATAACCACTTCTGCTTATTACCCTCAACCATCTCTGGCTGAACGGGTTAACCGTAATCTCAGGTCCGCACTTATTGCCTATCATCATGAAGATCATTCTAGGTGGGACACGTCCCTGCATTGGTTAGCTTTTGCTTTGAATTCGGCGGTTCATGAATCACACAAGTTTACTCCTTCTTCTTTGATGTTTAAGTTTGTTCCCAACACGCCGCTCTCTAACCTCTGGTCTCTGAGTGACATTCTGCCCGAGACAATAGATCCGGATAATATTAAAGATCTTTGGAAGAAGGCTAAAGCCAATCTTAAGGTATCTCATGAAAAGGTTAGGGAAAGGTATAATCGTGGACGGAGACCCACCCCTTTAAAGGTAGGTGACCAAGTAATGGTCAAAAATTTTGTTCCCGCGGGCAAGCTTGCCCCAGATTTCAGGGGCCTTGTATCATTCTCGATTTTCTTACGCCGGTTACCTTATTGTTAAGTAATCCGGCCACCGAGAGGATATTTAGAGTTCACCTGTCCCAGGTGAAGCCGGTGTAATTTCTGTGTTAACTTGCTTTATATTATTTTGAAAGGATATGAAGGTTATATTTTTTTTGAGTTTCACTTTTATGGCATTCTGCACTACCTATAATATTTTGTTTCAGATGTAAGCATTTTTGTAAAACCTGTCCCGACCCGTTAAACTGCCATTCTGTCCTTTCCACGGCCATTACCACGCTCCCGTCTCCTGCTCCACCTTACACTGTGGCTTCATAATATTTAATGCCATGGATATCTACACGCCGCTGGCCCCTCAACCTCTCCATAATGCCTGTACCCTCAATGAAGACGATGGTCCAACACAATTCTGCCGCCTAGCTTTAATGTTTCAGTGCCCCCGCAGCCGCGCAGCGCCGTGCAGTAACTGGGGAGGGGGATGGGCCCCCTCCTCTCCAGCGAGGCCGACATGTGCACGGCGAGCCGGAGCTCTCCTCCCGGCCAAGGCGGATGTGCGGCGCACGACCTACTACTGGCCCGCAGCCTGTATATGTTCACCGCGGGCGCGGCGTGTTTCAACACCTCTGCTCCCCTCATAGTGCGGGCGAGCGGTATCTCAGGGTACTTAAGGGGTCCGAGCGGCCTCCTTTTGGACGCAAGCTGCAACGGCCGGTCCGGCCATCCAACTTCATCAACATCAACTACATGGACAGTTACTATAAGAGATAACTACACTTGGGAATTCAACAGCAATATTTGGTGGACATTGCAAATTTTTCCTTCACTTTTAAGTATTAAAAGCTTATCTTCAGAAATTCAACTTCTATAAACATAAAGACTTTACTTCACCTGCAACAACAAATTTTGGAACCGAATTAAGAAATTTCTCAAATACTTCTGCAAGTTATCTTAATCTCAACATCAAAACTTGGAACTTATTTTCAAACAAAAATTTATGTTCTTCTGTGTTACCCCTTGGAGGAACTTTTGGGGGGGGAGGTCTGTACCGGGCGGTACACCTCTACACCGTTTATTTAAAAGTTGCGCCAGTTGAAACTCCTCTTCTGGAGGAAGGTTGAACTTTATCTACTCTATTAATTCTCTACTTTCTCAGAAGATGTCACCACGTGGAAAATTTTGAGTTTTTGAACTGTGTTATTTTCGACGTACTTTTGTTTTGCTTGTATTAAGAAGTGTGAACTTTCTCTTCTAGAGGACACTACTGAAGATCAACAATAGTGCAACCTAGTGCGGAGTCAAAGAACTATTTTGTTGGAGAAAATTTAATTTCAGGAGTTTGTTCTTTGTTAAATTTCTTTCTGTCATTGTTTAAGTTGGCAATATTTACCCCTTTCTTCCCCTTGTTTTGAATGTATCCAATCACGAATTTCTTCAATGAATTTCTGACCAATCTGGTGTATCTTTCCCCAACTTGAATCTGTTGCGGGGTCCTACCCAATAAAATCTTTGTGGGCGGGTGTTTTCTTTCCCCTAACGCCTAGAAACTTCCGCGAGAGTATTTAAACTGCTGATTTTTGGGTCTCTGGGCCACTTCTGTTCCATCTTTCAGTGTGTTAAGTACCTAGCAGGAGGCGGGAGGCGCCTCTTTCTTCGGCAGCGGTCAACAATAAGGTAATGGCCGATTAATAAATTCTTTCTTTTCTTGCTCAGCAGTTTAACTCTCGGGGCGGGTGCGAAGCGTTCCACCATGTAACCTTTTCCTAAAATGTAACTAGTCTTTTCTTCTATTCTCTTGAAAAGCTACATACTGGGATAGAGAGGGCTAACCCTCTCGAGCTCCCACTCATAATGTTTTGAGGTGAACTTATTGTTTCTCAACCTATTCTTCGATAACGTAAAACAAACTGTTCTTTTCTAAGTCACCTCTGTAGTATGGG
Source organism: Anabrus simplex (assembly GCF_040414725.1). NCBI lineage: Eukaryota > Metazoa > Arthropoda > Insecta > Orthoptera > Tettigoniidae > Anabrus > Anabrus simplex. The sequence continues at coordinate 160,044,285 of NC_090269.1, read as the reverse complement.
ATTAGCCCTTGCATCAGTGGCCTAAGAGCCAAAGTAGGCCTTAAAATCAAAGTGTATTAGGAGTGCAAGTTCGCCTCCTCTCAAATTGTTTTAGAGGTCATTTAATTAACCTGATTTTCATTTAATAGACCTCAGTAGATTGGGTATTTTACCCCTGGGTTTGTGTCCGTTGTGGACAACTTGAAGGTGGAGTTTGGTGTGGCCTGGGAGAGGCTTAAATTAAAGAGCGTGTGGCTCTTTTGGAAACGGAGTGTTGTGTGCCTCGAGGAGGCTTAACTGTGTAATTTGGAGCAAGTGCTCCAGGGTTTGATTGGGGTCTTCTGCCCCTTTGTTAAAATTTGTATATCGGAAAGTTGGGCTAGTTGCTCAAGAATTGTGAACTCAGGGCTCGAAGCCCAAACTCTGTAACCCCTGTAATTGTACATTTCAAATTGTGTTTCGGCTACTAAGTACCTGTTCTTTGTTATTACTTAATATTGAAAAGAAAATATAACCTCGTTAAATTTTACATTAACTTTGATTCCGTAGTTTGAAACCCATTCACGCCCGCACCTTCTTACACCTCTACCTACCGCTAAAACACGGTAACAATTATTATTATTATTATTATTGCAGCAGCTAAAGACAAACCTGACTAAGTGCAGAAAGTTTTCCATATTGGCCAGACTGATGTTTGTACCGGTCACTTCCTTCATACCGTGTTGCAATATTTTCCATTATCTCCCTACTGACGCGAAAATGCTCCTTGAACGTTTCATTGTCATAGCGAGGTACTGTTTCTTCTATAGGCGGAGAGCGAGAGAGAGAAAGAGAATTTTGGTTACGAAATTATGAGTTACTCGTGCATGTGGTGAAAATAAATATCATTTAAACATAATTGCAAACAAGTAAAAAAAAAACAACTGCCTAAATAATCTTCATTTTTCGCTTTTGGGATATTGTAATATATCCCTAGATCATCTTCACTGGAGTCCGTGTTCATAAGATCATCATTAGTATTTATTTATTTATTGGTTATAGAATGTCCCAGTGAGCTAGTGGCTCAAGGAACCGCTTCAAAATGGCCATGCATCGTTCTCGTTTTTATCTCGTGCCTCTTACTATTAGTGTGTAGTCAAATATGACTGTTTAACTGTATAACTTTTTAACTTTTACTGTATAATTGTATAACAACGCCGAACTTCTATTTAATTTTACGTGTAACGTGTCGTCTGCCCGCGCCAGAAGATACCGACCAGCTGTTCACGCTAGTGATGTGCGCGAATGACTCCTGGAATCGCGAGAATCGGTTCCTACGACTCCGCGATCGCACTCACTGTCGCATGCGAGGAATCGGTTCCCGATGACGTCACCAGAGTGTGCTGGGCGCACTCACTAGAGTGAGTCTTCCGTGTATAAGTGGGGCAAATTCGAACGTGCAATATTTGCTATTTATTTTGTATACAGTGAAATGTCTTATTGGTTGTCACGATTGAATCATGCCACATAATAATGAAATAACCATTTACGCTGGTAGTCTGGAAATCACATTACACATTTCGACACCGGGTGTAGCAATCGACATCGTTATTTATGCTTATACTGTATTTTTCTAATGGGGTTTTCAAACATTGCTAGTATAAACGTATAAAGTCTGTGGAATTAAGTCACATTTTAATAAGTACACAACATGTTCCGTAGCATACCTGTATTCCGTTACGTTTAATTTGCAATGAACATTTCATGCTACTGTCCGACGCATTGGCTGGATGGTCAGCGTTGAGATCTTCGGTTCAGAGGGTACCGAGTTCGATTCCAGGCAGGGTGGGGAATTTTAATCGCCTCTGATTAGTTATTTTGGCCCGAGGACTGGGTGTTTATGGTTGTCCCAACATTTTCCTCTTCATATTCAGACAACACTGTATACTACCAGACAACTTAGGATCACGCAACAGTGATTACATTCTTCCATACAGGGTTGGCGTCAGGAAGGGCATTCGGTTGTAAAACCGGGCCAAATAAACATGTGCTATTCAGTTCGCACCCACGACCCCACAGATGTGGGAAAACTGGTAGAAAACGAAGGGGAATAAGAAGAAACTTCATACTACTGCTAAATATTATTATGAGAAACTGTTAGAATTACTACTTTTGTTTTGCTTGCTTGTTGTTTTAAGGGGCCTAACATCGAAGGTCATCGGTCCAATATTTTTTTAATTTTTTCATCACAGCTTAACATTAGTTAAGGTTGTCTCTTTAGTACAATTGTATTTTTTTTTTTTGAAATAGTAGTGTTGTTATGTTATTTGTTATTTGTTATTTGTTTACAATCCATGTGATTGTATTAGTTTCAAACAGAGAATCATATTTTCTGATAAAATTACAGTCGCATTAGAGTATATAACTCCAGGATGCTACAATGAGAGCAGGCATGGTTTGTAAAGTGACCCGGTTATACCAAAACGAACTCACAGTTTTTACAGAAAAAATTTGTGCTGCACGTGTTTACGCATCTGCATCATTGATGGTGCTACTAGTTCCTCGGAATCGATTCCAGAATCGGGTACCCGATTCCCCAGGCATATGGAATCGACTCTTCGCGATTCCAGTCGCAACCCATCACTAGTTCACGCTTCACCAAGTGACAGCTAGGACCACAATGCACAGCTCACACTTCTTTTGATGTACTGCGCATGTCACTGACAAACAGTACTTGCTCTAGAGCACGAACTGCTTTGCCAGTCCGCAAACTGGTTCATGAACGGTCCATAGTCTGTTGGAACAACCGACTCCGAGTCCGCGTTTGAGTTTGAAGTTTGTTGGAACGCTCTTTCCGTACTGCGCATGCGTCTGCCAGTTTGCAAACTGTCCCCGTTCTTGTTGGAACAAACCTTCTGCATAACGCTGCCACGTGCAGCCTGTGCTCAATAGCACAGTCGAACATTGTACCGAGTTCCTCTTGTTCTATAATGGCCGTAATGCGGTGTAGAGATGCGTGATATTGGGGCATTTACCCTTCGACCTCGTTCGGATCGAAGCACAGCTTTTAGACCTCGCTGAACTGCAAAATGGGACGTGTCATCAGACGGTAGCGGTCGCCGATACCTTAGCACCGCACCTGTAAATTGATTTTATTTCATACTATGACGTAACAGCCTTCTTCTCGCACTCAAAGAGCACGGAAAATGACACTTTACCATAGTGTCATTACTTTTCACACTGATTTACTACAACTCCTGTATGATTGGTTGAACTCCGCTTCACATCAACGTGAACACGGATGATCGGAGAGATCACGAATCAGGGAACACCAAACTTTACCTCGTTGAATTGCTGGCAGCACCGTTGTCCAAACTCACCCATACGAAAAATGTCTTCTCAACATTCCCAGCTCAAGTAATCCGCTCTTATAACTACACTGACTCATGTAATTCCAGCAGATAAATATCGCATATACAGTATCAGAGTATATCATAAATTTCGTATTACCTTCATTAATCCAGGAACGGGGGACCATGTCTGCGGCTCTGGTAGCTTACTGACTGCTCGCTGATTCAAATAACACTATTTTTTATTTCAGCATAACTCCATGAACACACATCTTATATTAATTAATAAGAGCAGGTACCAAGCGGACGGAAGAAAGGAACAGGATCTTTAGTCAACAGATGAAAACATCCTGGATCCTTCGCAAACAAAATAATAAATAAAGCTTCATGTGTTCCGTATGCGACCATTCACGTATAATAATAATAACAATAATAATAATAATAATAATAATAATAATAATAATAATAATAATAATAATAATAATAATAATAATAATTGTACCGGGCGGTACACCTCCACTCCGCTAATTTAAAATGTGCGCCAGTTGAAACTCCTCTGCTGGAGGAAGTCTGAACTTTATCTACGCTATTAATTCTCTACTTTCTCAGAAGATGTCACCACGTGGAAAATTTTGAGTTTTTGAACTGTGTCATTTTTGATGTGGTTTTGTTTCACTTGAAGTAAGAAGTGTGAACTTTCTCTTCTAGAGGACACTACTGAAGATCTACAATAGTGCAATCTAGTGCGGAGTCAAAGAACTATTTTTTTGGAGAAAATTTAATTTCAAGAGTTTGTTCTTTGTTAAATTTCTTTCTGTCATTGTTTAAGTTGGCAATATTTACCCCTTTCTTCCCCTTGTTATGAATGTATCCAATCCCGAATTTCTTCTATTAATTTCTGACCAATCTGGTGTATCTTCCCCCAACTTGAATCTGTTGCGGGGTCCTACCCAATAAAGAGTTTGTGGGAGGGTGTTTTCTTTCCCCTAACGCCTAGAACCTTCCACGAGAGGATATAAACTGCTGATTTTTGGGTCTCCGCGCCACTTCTGTTCCATCTTTCAGTGTGTTAAGTACATAGCAGGGGGCGGGAAGCGCCTCTTTCTTCGGCAGCGGTCAACAACAAGGTAATGGCCGATTAATAACTTCTTTCTTTGCTAGCTCAGCAGTTTAACTTTCGGGGCGGGTTCTAAGCGTTCAACCATGTAACCTTTTCCTAAAATGTAACTACTCTTTTCATATATTCTATTTTAAAACGACATATCGGGATAGAGAGTGCTTAACCCTCTCGAGCTCCCACTCACATCGTCTTGAGGTGAACTTATTTTTCTCAACCAATTCTTCCGTAATGTAATGTAAATTGCTATTAAGTCACCTCTGTAGTATGGGATTAGCCCTTGTATTAACGGCCTAGTGCCAAGTAGGTCTTAAGCAAAGTGTATTAGGAGTGCAAATTCGCCTCCTCTCAAATTGTATTTTAGAGGTCATGTATTAACTTTCTTGTTATTTAACAGACCTCAGTAGGTTGGGTATTTTACCCCTGTGTATACGTCCTTGGAGGACAGCTTAAAAGTGGAGTTTGGAGTGGCCTATGATAGGCTTGGATTTTAAGGGGAAGTTGCCCTTTCTTGAAAATTGTGTTTCTGCCTCAAGGAGGCTTTTGGGTGTAATTGGAAGCAAATGTTTCTGGCATGTTTGGGGGTTTTCGGCCCCTTTGTTGTATGGTGTTCATTGTAAGGTTGGGCTCATTGCTCAAGAATTATGTTTCTGACTTTTGAAGCCCCAAATGGGGTACCTATGTAAATGTATTTTTCAATCGTGTTTCGGCTACTAAGTACCTGTTCTATTTGTTGTTACCTAAATTTTGAAAAGAAAATATAACCTTGTTAAATTTTAAAATTAATTTCACTTTAGTAGCTTGAGACCTATTCACCACCCAGCACCTTCTTTCATGCATAACTACCACAAAAAACGGTAACAAGTGGTAGCAGAGCGTGGTTGAATGGGTCTCAATTTAGCCCCTTTTGACGGCTACACATTGTTTTGATCCGAACTCTAACCATTTTCTCAGTTGCTGGAATTTTTTGACTTTTTCAAAATTGTTCTGTCATCATGCCAGGCCCTCGCGATGTTCTCCATCTTAATTATTTGCGCAAAGAGGAGTTGATCTATAAATTAAATATCAGAAATGTGCAATCTGGAGGCATGGTTGCAGTAGACACTAACAAGCTTAGAGAGTCCCTTGATTTGCCCATTTCCATCCCCAATTTGGGAGAGAAAGAAATTGACGATTCTCTTTCCACGATCACGGAGAATGTTACTGGGCTAGCTTCTGTAGTTAGTTTTTTTGATGAAAATGATCCGTCTCCGAATCAAATTAAGCGTGTGCAAGGCAGGCTATATCATTTTTCGAATAGGGTTAACGATCTGTTGTCTCTAAAACTGAATGACGTTCAGAGGAAGGAAGCTAGTACGCTCCTGGAAAATGTTTCCGAATTATCTAGTAAGGTCACTGAATTGTTAACTGGGGAAGTTCCTCCCAAATCTGATCAGCCCACCATAGTGAATGTAGGTAGCGAGGAAGAACCTGCTAAGGGAGAAGTAAATAGGAAAACCATCGCTGCTCAAACTATCTCTGACCCATTGGACAACGAGTCTGAACGCCGTGCATCGCTGAGTAACATCCGTTCTGAATTAACTTCTTTGCCATTGAAACCTTTACCTACTATGTCACCCGGGTTTAGTAGCTTGCCTCATCCATTGGCAATGTTGCTCAGAGGTATATCTAAGTTTTCCGTTAATACCACCAGTGACGTAATTTCATTTTTAAGATTTCTAGTGGAATTTCAGGATCATGCCCTGGTTTTTTCTCTTTCTCCATGTCAAATCTTGCAAATTATCTATCCGTATGCTATTGGTATTCTCTCTGACAAAATAGTTAGAGCCATTGCCGAGCAATCATCTATTGAGGATTTCCATGCCCATTTGCTAGCTAACTTCATCCCGGCTAGGGCCAGGTCCTCCCTTATTCAGAAGTACTATTATCGTGTACAGCGCTTGGATGAAAACTTGGCTGATTTCATACAGGACATTAAGTTTTATACTAGGGTGTTTGCCCTTCATTTTCCTGAAGATCAGATTGTACAGGCTATTGTAGAGGGAATTTCACCTCCCTATAGGTCGTATTTGTGTTTCGCGGCGTGCCAGCAAACCTTTTCTGAACTTGAAGCATTGGCCGTCTCAGCGGAAGGAGTTAGATACGCCGATTCTTTGCGTGTCGCGAAAGAACCCCCGCCTTCCTTTAGTAACACTCGGCCTCCACCTCGCCGACCAGTCAATCCCCGTAAATGTTATGCTTGCGGGTCGCCTGACCATCTGCGCAACAAGTGTCCGCTGATCAAGTCAAGTGGGACAAGGAATGGAGCCGGGTCATCACAAGGCTGTTTTAAATGTGGGGCTTTCTCACATATTGCCAAGAATTGTCCCAACTCAAATAGCACCCCCTCCTGCTCAACTTCTGGTGCAAATTCCACCTATGCCAATAATAAAAAGTGACTAGTGGCTTCGGCTGAGTCGACTAATCCATCTTCCCGAGACTCAGCCCCTAGTAAACAGATTGTAAATGTAGAGAACGATCAGCCTTTAAATTCATCTTTTGAATGCCCTAAAGAATGTCTTAGGATTGCGGCGGATACCACCGCACCTGTTCCATTTCTTAAGATTGAGTTAAATAACGAGCCTATAACAGCTCTCTTAGATTCAGGCAGTGTTTGTTCGATTATTTCGGCTGAATGGTATTCTAAATTGAAATCGGTTTGTAAACTTCCTGACTATGCCTCTTCTCCTGTTCAATACGTTTCGGCTAATTCATCTCCATTAGAAATTCTAGGTTCCTTATTGGTCAAAATTCGTATTTTTAAATTCTCTTGGAAAATTAAATTGTTTGTGGCCAAACAATTGTCTTGCCCCATTATATTGGGAGCTGACTTTATTTCTCACACTGGTCTTGTGCTCGATCTCCAGTCTAGGTCGTGCACATTCAAATTTACTTCTAGTTGTAAAATACCACTATTAAAGTGTAATTCTGTGTCATGTTCTTCTATTTCGCCTACCCAGGATGAGATGTTGTTAGACCTTAGACATCTACCTGAGGAGCAGGCTGATAGTATTCGCAAACTGTGTCAGTCGTTTCCCGAGGTGTTCTCTGATACTCTTGGTGTTACTGACCTTATTGAATACAAAATTGAGGTCACGGATTCGATTCCTGTCCGTTTTCCACCTTATAGGCTATCTCCACCTAAAATGAAGGCTCTGAAAGAAATTATCGATCAGATGTTGAAGGATGGTATTATTAGGCCCTCTAAGTCGGCGTATTCATCGCCTATTTTTCCAGTCCCGAAACCCCAAGGAGGCTTCAGGCCTGTCATTGATTACAGGGCTCTCAATCGGAAGGTGGTGTTGCAATCTGTGCCCCTTCCTGACCTTCATTCTTGTTTTTCATGGTTTCGTAAGGCCAAGTTCTTCACCATCTTGGACTTAAATCAGGCCTATAATCAAATTCCCCTTGCCGAAGAGTCTAAACACCTTACAGCGTTTGCCACGGACTGGAATTTATATGAATACAACCGCGTGCCTTTCGGGCTCCCTACGGGAGCAGCTGTGCTCACTAGGCTACTAGATAGGGTCTTCTCCGACATCAAATTCGAGTACTTATATCACTATTTAGATGATGTCGTCGTATTTTCAGAGACTTTTGAAGAACATCTAGATCATCTGCGAGAAGTTCTCGATCGCCTTCGTAAGGCTGGGTTAACTGTTAAGTTGTCCAAGGTTGCCTTTGCTAAGCCCTCTATGTCATTCCTAGGGCATATTGTGTCACCCGATGGTGTATCAGTCGATCATTCTAGAACACAGGCCATCCGTGATTTTAAACCTCCCAAGGACATTAAAGGTATCGCCAGGTTCATTGGTATGGTGAATTTCTTCAGAAAGTTCATTCCTAACTTTGCTAATAGAGCGGCGCCCTTAAACCTTCTTCGTAGGAAAGGCATCAAATTCGAGTGGGGACCTTCTCAACAAGCCGCTTTTGAAGATCTGAAATTAGCTCTCGGTAATGCCCCTGTCCTTGCTATGCCTGATTTCTCAAAGAAATTCATCGTCCAAACGGACGCGTCATCGTCAGCTGTAGCTGCAGTCCTTCTTCAAGAGACTGACCTAGGGAGGCGACCCAACGCCTATGCATCTAGGACTCTATCGGCTCAAGAAGCCAAGTATTCCATCTATGAGCTCGAAGGGTTGGCAGTCTTATTTGCCTTAGAAAAGTTCCGTCTCTATCTGGAACATGTCAAATTCGACCTGGAGACAGATAATCAAGCCTTAAGCTGGGTCTTAGGTAGGCCGCGTCGTACTGGTCGTATAGCCCGCTGGGCTATTCGTATTTCCGCCTTCCAGTTTGATGTTAGACATATCAGAGGTACCGAAAATGTTGTTGCTGATGGACTCAGCCGTACGTTTTCTAACGACGTCGAGACCCAGGAACCGGTCGACAGTTCATCACCTCCCGAGTCCATACTATCTGGTGTTAATGCCATCTTAACAGATGCTCCCAAGCTTTTTAGGGATATTGAGAAATACCAACGTGAAGATCCGACGCTGGCTCCGATAATGGAAACCCTTTCTTCTGGGGAACATGCTGTCCCTTATGTTCTGAGGAATGGTGTTCTATGTTGCCCTTCGAGGCATGATAAGTTGATGAAAGTTGTTGTTCCAGCGGTTCTTGTACTTATGATCTTCAAGTATTATCATGAGACCCCATTAGGAGGGCATCTTGGAATCTTTAAAACCCGTGAAAAGATTCGTGAAATGTTCATCTGGAAAGGTATGGACGGCGAAATTCGTGAACTTGTAAAAGCTTGTAAATCTTGTTTGCTCAGTAAACCGACCATGTCCACCAAGGTAGGCCTCTTGTCTTCTCAGCAAGCGTCGCGCCCCATGGAACGCCTGTATATTGATTATGTAGGACCCTTCCCCCAGTCAAAGGGGAATGCCAACAAGTTCATCTTTGTATGCGTAGATGGTTTTACAAGATTTTCGTGGTTATTTCCAACTAAGCTGGCTACCGCTCAGTCTACAATTACTTGCTTAAATTCTATTTTTGCTTCTTTTGGTCCGTGCCAATATATTGTATCTGATAATGCTAAGGCTTTTACATCTAATATTTTCGTAAATTCTGTTTTGACTTGTCCATCTCTCATGTAACTACTTCTGCTTATTACCCTCAACCATCCCTGGCTGAACGGGTTAACCGTAATCTCAGGTCCGCACTTATTGCCTATCATCATGAAGATCATTCCAGGTGGGACACGTCCCTGCATTGGATAGCTTTTGCTTTGAATTCGGCGGTTCATGAATCTCACAAGTTTACTCCAGCTTCTTTGATGTTTAAGTTTGTTCCCAACACGCCGCTCTCTAACCTCTGGTCTCTGAGTGACATTCTGCCTGAGACAATAGATCCGGACAACATTAAAGATCTTTGGAAGAAGGCTAAATCTAATCTTAAAGTATCTCATGAAAAGGTTAGGGAAAGGTATGATCGTGGACGGAGACCCACCCCTTTAAAGGTAGGTGACCAAGTAATGGTCAAAAATTTTGTTCCCGCGGGCAAGCTTGCCCCCAGATTCCATGGGCCATGTGTTATTCTCGATTTCCTTACGCCAGTTACGTTGTTAGTAAGCAATCCAGTCACCGAGAGGATATTTAGGGTTCACCTGTCACAGGTGAAACCAGTGTAAATTTTGTGTCAACTTGCTTCATATAATTTGAAAGGAATATGAAGGTTATATTTTTTTTTGAGTTCAACTTTTAAGGCTTTCTGCCCCTTCTATAATATTTTGGTCTTATATGTAAGCCTCGTGTAAAACCTTCCCCGATCCGTTAAACTGCCATTCTGTCCTTGCCTCGGCCATTACCACGCTCCCGTCTCCTGCTTCAATACACACTGTAGCTTGATTTGAGTAAATGCCATGGATATCTGCACGCCGCTGACCCCTCAACCTCCTCACCAAGCCTGTGCCCTTAAAAAAACAAAGATGATGGTCCAACACAATTCTGCCGCCAAGCTTTAATGTTTCAGTGCCCCCGCAGCCGCGCGGCGCCGTGCAGCAACTGGAGCAGAGGACGGGCCCCCTCTGCCCCAGCGAGGACGACGTGTGCACGGCGAGCCGGAGCTCTCCTCCCGGCGAAGGCTGATGTGCGGCGCACGACCTGCTACTTGCCCGCAGCCTGTATATGTTCACCGCGGGCGCGGCGTGCTTCAACACCTCTGCTCCCCTCATAGTGCGGGCGAGCGGTATCTCAGGGTACTTGAGGGGTCCGAGCGGCCTCCTTTGGACGCAAGCCGCAACGGCCGGTCTGGCCATCCCACTTCATCACCATCTACTACATGAACAGTTACTATAAGTAATGACTACACTTGGGAATTCAGCTGCAATATTTGGTGGACTTTGAAATTTTCTTTTTTTTTTTTCCTTCACTTTCAAGTATAAAAAGTTATCTTCAGAAATTCAACTTCTACAAATATAAAGACTTTACTTCATCTGCAACAACAAAATTTTGAAACTAAATCAAACCAAATTAAGAAATCCTATAAAGGCTTCTGCAATCAATCTTCATATCCACAGCATAACTTGGACCTTGTTTCAAACAGATTTCATGTGTCACCCCTGGAGGAACTTTTGGGGGGGGGGAGGTCTGTACCGGGCGGTGCACCTCCACTCCACTAATTTAAAATGTGCGCCAGTTGAAACTCCTCTGCTGGAGGAAGTCTGAACTTTATCTACGCTATTAATTCTCTACTTTCTCAGAAGATGTCACCACGTGGAAAATTTTGAGTTTTTGAACTGTGTCATTTTTGATGTGGTTTTGTTTCACTTGAAGTAAGAAGTGTGAACTTTCTCTTCTAGAGGACACTACTGAAGATCTACAATAGTGCAATCTAGTGCGGAGTCAAAGAACTATTTTTTTGGAGAAAATTTAATTTCAAGAGTTTGTTCTTTGTTAAATTTCTTTCTGTCATTGTTTAAGTTGGCAATATTTACCCCTTTCTTCCCCTTGTTATGAATGTATCCAATCCCGAATTTCTTCTATTAATTTCTGACCAATCTGGTGTATCTTCCCCCAACTTGAATCTGTTGCGGGGTCCTACCCAATAAAGAGTTTGTGGGAGGGTGTTTTCTTTCCCCTAACGCCTAGAACCTTCCACGAGAGGATATAAACTGCTGATTTTTGGGTCTCCGCGCCACTTCTGTTCCATCTTTCAGTGTGTTAAGTACATAGCAGGGGGCGGGAAGCGCCTCTTTCTTCGGCAGCGGTCAACAACAAGGTAATGGCCGATTAATAACTTCTTTCTTTGCTAGCTCAGCAGTTTAACTTTCGGGGCGGGTTCTAAGCGTTCAACCATGTAACCTTTTCCTAAAATGTAACTACTCTTTTCATATATTCTATTTTAAAACGACATATCGGGATAGAGAGTGCTTAACCCTCTCGAGCTCCCACTCACATCGTCTTGAGGTGAACTTATTTTTCTCAACCAATTCTTCCGTAATGTAATGTAAATTGCTATTAAGTCACCTCTGTAGTATGGGATTAGCCCTTGTATTAACGGCCTAGTGCCAAGTAGGTCTTAAGCAAAGTGTATTAGGAGTGCAAATTCGCCTCCTCTCAAATTGTATTTTAGAGGTCATGTATTAACTTTCTTGTTATTTAACAGACCTCAGTAGGTTGGGTATTTTACCCCTGTGTATACGTCCTTGGAGGACAGCTTAAAAGTGGAGTTTGGAGTGGCCTATGATAGGCTTGGATTTTAAGGGGAAGTTGCCCTTTCTTGAAAATTGTGTTTCTGCCTCAAGGAGGCTTTTGGGTGTAATTGGAAGCAAATGTTTCTGGCATGTTTGGGGGTTTTCGGCCCCTTTGTTGTATGGTGTTCATTGTAAGGTTGGGCTCATTGCTCAAGAATTATGTTTCTGACTTTTGAAGCCCCAAATGGGGTACCTATGTAAATGTATTTTTCAATCGTGTTTCGGCTACTAAGTACCTGTTCTATTTGTTGTTACCTAAATTTTGAAAAGAAAATATAACCTTGTTAAATTTTAAAATTAATTTCACTTTAGTAGCTTGAGACCTATTCACCACCCAGCACCTTCTTTCATGCATAACTACCACAAAAACACGGTAACAATAATAATAATAATAATAATGTCATTCTTGTTTTTAAGTCCCACTAATTACTTTTACGGTTTTCGGACACGCCGATGTACCTGAATTTAGTAAATTAAAATTTCCGACACGAAGCCGACCTTCAAATACCACCGGACCGAACCAAATTTGGGTCAGAACGCCTGCGCCCCCTACGTATGAGTCAATCAGCCCGGCTCAATTGGCTAACTTCATCAGATTATTTATTGATAACGATGCGAAATGTCGAGTTATTGAGTCGTCGTTTCGTGAAAAGATCAATGAAACTAAAGCAAAGAACTTCAAAAGCGCTAGGGTGTCTCTAACAAAACACCATAACGTGAAGGGCCAGTAGAAAAGTCATGCCGGATGTAATATAGTTCCATAAATTTAGTCTCGTTTCAGCTTCAAAGCATTAGGATCTTCTATTTGAGACACACACATTTCACTGACTGTGTCACACTCATGACTTATAATTTTATTTAGATTTCACACGCGTTCATGGATTCATAGATCACTTTCTTTTCTTTGACTTCTTCAGGTTGTTTAATTGAAATTTCAAACCGAACGGTGAGGCCAATATACTTTGCTCAGATTTTTTCCGATTAATGGAGATAGTGCCAATTCTCCGATTACTGGCATTTTCAGCAAGGCAGTGTGCGGCTTGCTATTCCCTTAAGAGAGCATTGGCAATCATCTAAGGAATGGTGTTACTTCTTTTAATCCCCAGTGGCTTTCCCACAGGACTCTCGTTGTCATCGCAGCCACGCTTGCACCCTGGAAGAGCAGCAGGTCCCCCATCCAGAACTTCCTTATCACCCAAGGAATTCGCAGATGTAACCCACTGAACAGTTCTACTCGTTTGTCCTTGGGTGGGTAAAAACTCCAGGTGACCTAGTTTTATTTTGGAAAGTTTTGGAAACTTTAAGAAAAATTCGTTAGTGGAAAAATCTCTAGTTTTAACCACTAGCCCCAGCATGCCGGATTTAACCGTGTTGCTTTGTCTGCACATTCCGTAAAGTTTGTCGAGACGACTGAAATACCCCTACTCAATCCGAGGTAACCAGTCTCCCAGACAGAAATCACACTACGAGAGTAGCTTCTGACATTGCCTTTAGACTATATCCTGTTCTCTCTGGCTGACGTAAGCACCCTGTCTGCCCCTTGAGAATTCTGGAACGTATGTGTCACAGCAAGGTAGTGGGGCTTGCATCCGCTGATATGTAATTAGAGGTTCGCCCTGCGTGTTTATGCTCAGGTCTGCATCTCTTAATTTATGTATGATAGGAATCCAAGTATTTCTGATTATATATCCTTCTTCTAAAGTCATATTGATTGAGTGTTTCTTGATTTCGATAGCCTCACGGATTTTCCTTTACAGATTCCAACTGCTAGCTGCTAGCTTCTTGGTCTTGTCAAATGATGTTCCGGGTCTTGTTTCGCAGGAATTCTTGGCTCCAGCTGAAATATTTGTATCTTGGTTCTTGGTGTGACGCATGCCTTCTTTAGGCTGGTAGAGATCAGACGTTGTTTTCACTGACGAAACACGCTCCGCAGCTACATTCGGTGTGGTACACTCCAGGCGAATATAGTTATATTAAGCCTTTTACTGATGGTACATAACGGAATAACTTTCTGTGTGGTTGATTTATAGATGGTTTTAAGTCATATTTGTCCAGTATCTTGCCGGTCCTGTCTTTAGTGTTTCTAATGTAAGGAAGGGTATCGCTATTTTCCGGAGTGTCAGTTCTACCTCCCCTTTGTTTTCTTCGGCGGCCTATTCTTTGTTTTCTTCTGATTTTCTGAAACCTCGTTCGATGTTATTGAGCGAGTGACCATTTCACCTGAGGACTCTCGTGAGGCGTTCTTTCTCTTCTTCGAGGTGTTTTGCGTCTGATATCGCTATGACCCTGTTAATCAGTGATATCGGAAAAGCCTGTTTTTGTGATGGGTGATGATATGAGGCGTGCATGTACCTGTCTGTGTGTATGGATTTCCTGTATACTGCGTGCCTGAGAGTCCCATTGGTGTTGCGTTTTACTAGGATATCCAGGAACGGTAGTTGTACGTTTACCTCCATCTCCATGGTGAACTGAATATTTATGTTGTACCGTTCCTGTCCTCAGATATTGCCAGACTCAGCGTTAAGAGCGCGTGTTAACGGTTCGTAAAAAATTAAAATGGGCGATGCAAACAAAACTAACATCAAATGAAGTAAATACCATAGGTATGTGGACAGGAAAACGGATAAATAACTATGTGAAAAAGAAAACAAAAAAGGGGCTACATTAACGCTACATTAACCACAATATTAAGAAGAGCACAAACGAAGTCAAATGGCCATCAAAAAACTAAATATGTGACGAGCGCATTATGTATCACGTTTACATTAGGCAAAAAATTACAATAAAGTGGGTCACGGCTCGAATTAAACAAAACATATGACTCTGGAGTGGCTTGGGATGGTTACATTTATATTGTATCGACACAAAATACATTCTCTATGTCCTAATCCCATTTGGGATTCGCTCGTTAAAAGGTCTTAAATACCCGCGGTAGTAAGTTAATCACACTAGTATTTGATCCATTAATTACATATGTACAACATTAATAACTGATATAAAATCATTACACAAGGTTAGTCCAAGGATTTTCTGGTCTTATCTCTAATACAGACTCGCAAGTACGGGCCGTCCGTACTCAAATTGAATAGCACAGAAAACAACAACCGATGTTTAGCTTTCGAGCTAATTAAGAGCAAAATTACACAACGCAGATATCATTGACGCACACATCAAAGAATTAAAAAGTACACACACCAGACAAGTAAATAGAACACTTAAACAGCCGAAGGAAACCTAGATTGCGTCTGAAAGAAAATGCATGCAACTAAAATGACTCGTACGGGAATCTGGAATAAAACACATAAATAAATACACATCTTATTGACATGGTATTGGGATAGGAAACCAATAGTACATAGGCGCATGGGTTGTGTCAAGCAACAACACGTGGTGTCGTGTTACCAACGTCACTCTGCATGTGCTCGAAACAGCTGTGACCTAGAAAAACGTCTTCATGGTTGGCAATGGAATGCAGGATTTACGAGACCGGGCCAAATACTTTCTAATGACGACCTTAACGATAACAAGGGGCTGGCCGGTTCATTCAACCACACTCGACAGGGGGCTGACGTCATAATGCTGTACTTTGACTAACTTGAGACCCGCACTTCTTTCTCATAACTTAGCAGCTAAACCACTGCTAACATCTCGCAAAATAAATCGCGGTCTCAATTCCCTACAACATTCTGTTTCACGCCGATACGGCATTACGAGGTAGGTCTCTTTCATTTGAAAATACGCAGCACCATTCATGACTCTAAGACAAATTCAAGCCATTCACTTGGCAGTACTCGGGTTCATATCTCACTTCGAGTCTTAAATGTGGACACATATAGACTTATTTAAGTAACGCAGTCTTCCAATGCTCCCCTTTAATCATTCATATCCATATCCAGGCTCATCGAGCCTTCCTCTAACCAACCCAGTGGTTCAAACCACCCTATAATTTTGGCTTCATAAACAACAGATCCGTAGTTCGTTCCTCCCGCATAACCTGTCTTCATTGCATAACAATAAGACTCTATCTATGCAACGTTGAGACTCTCCTTGGTCTCTGCTTCGTAATTACGCCTGGAAAACAAACTCCATGCATAAAAATTGTTACCGTGTTTTTGTGGTAGTTAGAGGTGAAAGAAGGTGCGGGGTGGTGAACAGGTCTCAAGCTACGAAAGTAAAATTAATTTAAAATTTAACAAGGTTATATTTTCTTTTCAAACTCAGAAGTAACAAGAATGGCAGGTACAGCGTAGCAAGGCAACAAAGAGCAACAATAGTATTTACAGGTTTTGGGCTTCGGGCCCCGAACTTCCAATTCTCGAGCAGTTAGCCCGAATTTACATGTACATAATGTTTAGCAAAGGGGCAGAAAACCCCAATCATGCCCAGGAGCACTTGCTCCGAATTACACAGTAATGCCTCCTAGAGGCACGCAGAAACAAATTGCAAAAGAGCGATCCGCTCTCAAAGTTTTGAGCCTATCACAAGGCCACACCTAACTCTACTTACAAGCTGTCCTCTAAGGACGTAAGCACAGGGGTAAAATACCCAACCTACTGAGGTCTATTAAGCGAAAAAAAGGATAATTACATGACCTCTAAAATAACAATTTGAGAGGAGGCGATTTGCACTGCTAATGTATTTGTTTCAAAACCTAATTTGGCTCTAGGCCACTGATGCAAGGGCTAATCCCATACTAAAGAGGTGACTTTAGAAAGAAACAAATTTACATAATGTTAAGGAAGAATAGGTTGAGAAAATAAGTTCACCTCAAAACAATATGAGTGGGAGCTCGAGAGGGTTAAGCACTCTCTATCCCAATATGTAGTTTAAAAGATAGAATAGATACCAGTTTCTTTACATTTTAAGGAAGGTTACATAATGGAAAAACTTCGGACCCGCCCCGAGAGTTAAACTGCTGAGCAAGCAAGAAAAGAAGTAATTAATCGGCCATTACCTGGTTATGACTGCCGCCGAAGAAAGAGGCGCTTCCCGCCCCCTGCTATGTACTTTACACACGAAAAGATGGAACAGAAGTGGCGCAGAGACCCTAAAATCAGCAGTTTATATACTCTCGCGGAAAGTTCGAGGCGTTTTAGGAAGGAAAACACCCGCCCACAATCTTTTATTGGTGGTTAAAGAAAACCCCTACACAAGATGAAGAAGAAACACATCATTGGTGGAAAATTAATTTAAGAAATACGGGATTGGCTAAATTCAAAACAAGGGGAAAGAAAGGGTTAATATTGCCAACTTAAACAATGACTGAAAGAAATTTAGCAAAGAACAAACTTTTGAAATTAAATTTTCTCCAAAAAAACAGTTCTTTCACTCCGCACTAGGGTGCACTATTGTTGATCTTTAGTAGTGTCCTCTAGAAGAGAAAGTTCACACTTCTTACTACAAGCAAAACAAAAATACGTCGAAAATGACACAGTTCAAAAACTCCAAGATTTCCAGGTAGTGACATCTTCTGAGAAAGTAGAAAATTAATACCGTAGATAAAGTTCAGACTTCCTCCAGCAGAGGAGTTTCAACTGGCGCAAATTTTAAATAAGCGGCGTGGAGGTGCACCGCCCGGTACAGACCTCCCCCCCCCCCCAAAGGTTCCTCCAGGGGTGACACATGAAATTTGTTTGAAAACAAGGTCCAAGTTATGATGTGGATATGAAGATTGATTGCAGAAGCATTTATCCAAATGGCTGAAATTTAGTTTGATTCAGTTTCAAAAATTCTTGTAGTAACAGCGGAAGTACTGTCTTAATGTTTGTAGAACGTTGAATTGAAAAGGAAAACTTTAGTTTTAAAGTTGAGGAAAATTTTTTCTAAGTCCACCAGATATTGTTGTTGAATTCTCAGGTGTAGTAATTGCTTATAGTAATTGTCCATGTAGTTAATTAAATTGGATGGCCAGACCGGCCGCTGCAGCTTGTGTCCAGAGGAGGCCGCTCGGACGCCTCAAGTACCCTGAGATACCGCTCGCCCGCACTATGAGAGGAGTAGAGGTTTTGAAGCACGCCGCGCCCGCGGTGAACATATACAGGCTGCGGGCCAGTAGCAGGTCGTGCGCCGCACATCAGCCTTGGCCGGGAGGAGGGCTCCGGCTCGCCGTGCACATGTCGTCCTCGCTGGGGAAGAGGGGGCCCTTCCTCTATCCCAGTCGCAGCACGGCGCCGCGCGGCTGCGGGGGCACTGAAACATTAAAGCTAGGCGGCAGAATTGTTGGACCATCATCATTTTTTGAGGGCACAGGCTTTGTTGAGAGGTTGAGGGGCCAGCGGCGTGCAGAAATTCATTTCAGATGCGAGCCACTGTGTGTAGTGGAGCAGGAGACGGGAGCGTGGTAATGGCCGTGGCAAGGATAGGATGGCAGTTTAACCGTGCGGGGAAGGTTTACAAAAACTTACATATGAAACAAAATATTATAGAAGGGGCAGAATGCCTTAAAAGTGAAAACTCAAAAAAAATATAACCTTCATATTCCTTTCACGATTATATGAAGCAAGTTAACCCAGAAAATACACCGGTTTCACCTGTGACAGGTGAACCCTAAATATCCTCTCGGTGGCTGGATTGCTTAATAATAATGTGACCGGCGTAAGGAAATCTAGAATGATACACGGCCCATGAAATCTGGGGGCAAGCTTGCCCGCGGGAACAAAATTCTTGACCATCACCTGGTCACCTACCTTCAAATGGGTGGGTCTCCGTCCACGATCATATCTCTCCCTAACCTTTTCATGAGAGACTTTAAGATTGGCATTAGCCTTCTTCCAAAGATCTTTAATATTATCCGGATCTATTGTCTCGGGTAGAATGTCACTCAGAGACCAGAGGTTAGAGAGCGGCGTGTTGGGAACGAACTTGAACATCAAAGAAGCTGGAGTAAACTTGTGAGATGCATGAACCGCCGAATTCAAAGCAAAAGCTAACCAATGCAGGGACGTGTCCCACCTGGAATGATCTTCATGATGATAGGCAATAAGCGCGGACCTGAGATTACGATTAACCCGTTCAGCCAGAGATGGTTGAGGGTAATAAGCAGAAGTAGTTACATGAGAGATGGACAAGTCAAAACAGAATTTACGAAAAAGATTTGATGTGAACGCCTTAGCATTATCAGACACAATATATTGGCACGGACCAAAAGAAGCAAAAATAGAATTTAGGCAAGTAATGGTGGACTAAGCGGTAGCCAGCTTAGTCGGAAATAACCAGGAAAATCTAGTAAAGCCATCTACGCATACAAAGATAAACTTGTTAGCATTTCCCTTAGACTGGGGGAAGGGTACTATATTATCAATATACAGGCGTTCCATGGGGCGCGACGCTTGATGTGAAGACAAAAGGCCTACCTTGGTGGACTTGGTGGGTTTACTGAGCAAACAAGATTTACAAGCTTTCACAAGTTCACGGATTTCACCGTCCATACCCTTCCAGATGAACCTTTCACGAATCTTTTCACGAGTTTTAAAGATTCCAAGATGCCCCCCTAATGGGGTCTCATGATAGTACTTGAAGATCATAGGCACAAGAACAGCTGGAACGACAACCTTCATCAACTTATCATGCCTCGAAGGGCAACATAGAACACCATTCCTCAAAACATAAGGGAAAACATGTTCCCCAGAAGAAAGGGTTTCCTTTATCGGAGCCAGCGTCGGATCTTCACGTTGGTATTTCTCGATATCCCTAAAAAGCATGGGAGCATCTGTTAAGATGGCATTAACACAAGATAGTATGGACTCGGGAGGTGAGGAACTGTCGACCGGTTCGTGGGTCTCGACGTCGTTGGAAAACATTCGGCTGAGTCCATCAGCAACAACATTTTCGGTGCCTCGGATATGCCTGACATCGAATTGGAAGGCAGAAATACGGATGGCCCAACGGGCTATGCGGCCAGTGCGACGCGGCCTACCTAAAACAAAGCTTAAGGCTTGATTATCTGTCTCCAGGTCGAATTTGACATGTTCCAGATAGAGACGGAACTTTTCTAAGGCGAATAAGACTGCCAAACCTTCGAGCTCATAGATGGAATACTTGGCTTCTTGAGCCGGCAAGGTCCTAGATGCATAGGCGATGGATGGGTCGCCTCCCTAGTTCAGTCTCTTGAAGAAGGACTGCAGCTACTGCTGACGACGACGCGTCGGTTTGGACAATGAATTTCTTTGAGAAATCAGGCATAGCAATGACAGGGGCATTACAGAGAGCTAATTTAAGATCTTCAAAAGCGACTTGTTGAGAAGGTCCCCACTCGAATTTGATGCCTTTCCTACGAAGAAGGTTCAAGGGCGCCGCTCTATTAGCAAAGTTAGGAATGAACTTCGTGAAGAAATTCACCATTCCAATGAACCTGGCGATACCTTTGATGTCCTTAGGTGGTTTAAAATCACGGATGGCCTGTGTTCTCGAATGATCGACTGCTACACCATCAGGTGACACAATATGCCCTAGGAATGACATAGAGGGCTTAGCAAAGGCAACCTTGGACAACTTGACAGTTAACCCAGCCTTACGAAGGCGATCGAGTACTTCTCGCAGATGTTCTAGATGTTCTTCAAAAGTCACTGAAAATACGACGACATCATCCAAGTAGTGGTACAAGTACTCAAATTTGATGTCGGAGAAGACCCTATCTAGCAGCCTAGTGAGTACAGCTGCTCCCGTGGGGAGCCCGAAAGGCACGCGGTTGTATTCGTATAAATTCCAGTCCGTGGCAAACGCTGTAAGATGTTTAGACTCTTCCGCTAGAGGAATTTGATTGTAGGCCTGATTCAAGTCCAAGATGGTGAAGAACTTGGCCGTACGAAACCATGAAAAACAAGAATGAAGGTCAGGAAGGGGCACAGATTGCAACACCACCTTCCGATTGAGAGCCCTATAATCAATGACAGGCCTGAAGCCTCCTTGGGGTTTCGGGACTAGAAAAATAGGCGAAGAATACGCCGACTTAGAGGGCCTAATAATACCATCCTTCAACATTTGATCGATGATTTCTTTCGACGCCTTCATTTTAGGTGGAGATAGCCTATAAGGTGGAAAACGGACAGGAATGGAATCCGTGACCTCAATTTTGTATTCGATAAGGTCAGTAACACCAAGAGTATCAGAGAACACCTCTGGAAATGACTGACACAACTTACGAATACTATCAGCCTGCTGCTCAGGTAGATGTCTAAGGTCTAACAACATCTCATCCTGGGTAGGCGAAATAGATGAACATGATACAGAATTACATTTCAATAATGGGATTTTACAATTAAACGCAAATTTGAAAGAGCACGACCTACTCTGGAGATCGAGCACAAGACCAGTGTAGGAAATGAAGTCAGCTCCCAACATAATGGGGCAAGACAAGTGCTTGGCCACAAACAATTTGATTTTCCATGTAAATTTAAAAATGCGAATTTTGACCTGTAAAGAACCTAGAGTTTCTAATGGGGATGAATTAGCCGGAACATATTGAAACGAGATGAGTCATAGTCAGGTAGTTTACAAACAGATTTCAATTTTGCATACCATTCGGCCGAAATAATAGAACAAACACTGCCTGAATGTAATAGAGCTGTTATAGGTTCGTTATTTAACTCAATCTTAAGAAAAGGGACTGGTGCGGGTGTATCCCCCGCAATCCTAAGACACTCTTTAGGGCATTCAAAAGATGAATTTGAAGACTGATCGTTCCCTGAATTTTCGACCTGTTTACCATTGGCTGAGCCTCGGGAAGAGGGATTAGTCGACTCAGCCGAAGCCACTAGTCATTTTTTATTATTGGAATTGGTGGAGTTTGCACCAGAAGTTGAGCAGGAGGGGGTGCTATTTGAATTTGGGCAATTTTTGGCGATATGTGAGAAGGCCCCACATTTAAAACAGCCTTGTGATGAACCGGCTCCATTATTTGCCCTACTAGATTTGATCAATGGACACTTGTTCCGCAGATGGTCAGGCGACCCGCAAGCGTAACATTTACGCGGAGTGACTGATCGGTGAGGTGGAGGCCGAGTATTACTAAAGGAAGGTGGGGGTTCTTTCGCGACACGCAAGGAGTCGGCGTATCTAACCCCTTCCGCTGAAACGGCCAATGCTTCAAGTTCCGAGAAGGTTTGCGGGCACGCCGCGAAACACAAATATGACCCATAGGATGGTGAAATTCCTTCTACAATAGCCTGTACAATCTGGTCTTCAGGAAAATGAAGAGCAAACACCCTAGTATAGAATTTAATATCTTGGATAAAGTCTGCCAAGTTTTCATCCAAACGCTGTACACGATAATAGTACTTCTGAATAAGGGAGGACCTGGCCCTAGCCGGGATGAAGTTAGCTAGCAAATGGGCGTGGAAATCCTCAATAGATGATTGCTCGGCAATGGCTCTTACTATTTTGTCAGAGAGAATGCCTATTGCATAGGGATAGATAATTTGCAAAATTTGACATGGAGAAAGAGAAAACACAAGAACATGATCCTGAAATTCAACTAAAAATCTTAAAAAGGAAATTACTTCACTGGTGGTATTAACGGAAAACTTAGAGATACCTCTGAGCAACATTGCCAATGGATGAGGCAAACTGCTGAACCCGGGTGACATAGTAGGTAAAGGTTTCCGTGGCAAGGAAGTTAATTCAGAACGTACATTATTTAATGAGTTACGGCGTTCAGACTCGTCCAATGGGGCAGAGGTTGTTTGAGCAGCGATGGTTTTCCTATTTACTTCTCCCTTAGGAGGCTCTTCCCCGCTACCTACATTCACTGTGGTGGGTAGATCGCTTTTGGGAGGAACCTCCCCAGTCAACAATTGAGTGACCTTGCTAGATAATTCAGAAATATTTTCAAGCAGCGTACTAGCTTCCTTCTTCTGAACGTCATTCAACTTTAGAGACAACAGATCGTTAACTCTATTTGAAAAATGAAACAGCCTGGCTTGCACACGCTTAATTTGATTAGGAGAAGGATCATTTTCATCAAAAAAACTAACTACAGATGCTAGCCCAGTAATATTCTCGACGATCGTGGAAAGAGAGTCGTCAATTTCTTTCTCTCCCAACGTGGGGATGGAAATGGGCAAATCAAGGGACTCTCTAAGCTTATTTGTGTCTACTTCAACCGTGCCTCCAGATTGCACATTTCTGATAGTTAACTCATAGATCAACTCCTCTTTGCGCAAATAGTTAAGATGGAGAACATCGCGAGGGCCGGGCATGATGACAGAACAATTTTGAAAAACTCACAAAATTCCAGCAACTGAGAAAATGGTTAGAGTTCGGAACAAAACAATGTATAGCCGTCAAAAGCGGCTAAAATTAGACCCATTCAACCACGCTCTGCTACCACTTGTTACCGTGTTTTTGTGGTAGTTAGAGGTGAAAGAAGGTGCGGGGTGGTGAACAGGTCTCAAGCTACGAAAGTAAAATTAATTTATAATTTAACAAGGTTATATTTTCTTTTCAAACTCAGAAATAACAAGAATGGCAGGTACAGCGTAGCAAGGCAACAATGAGCAACAATAGTATTTACAGGTTTTGGGCTTCGGGCCCCGAACTTCCAATTCTCGAGCAGTTAGCCCGAATTTACATGTACATAATGTTTAGCAAATGGGCAGAAAACCCCAATCATGCCCAGGAGCACTTGCTCCGAATTACACAGTAATGTCTCCTAGAAGCATGCAGAAACAAATTGCAAAAGAGCGATCCGCTCTCAAAGTTTTGAGCCTATCACAAGGCCACACCTAACTCTACTTACAAGCTGTCCTCTAAGGACGTAAGCACAGGGGTAAAATACCCAACCTACTGAGGTCTATTAAGCGAAAAAAAAGGATAATTACATGACCTCTAAGATAACAATTTGAGAGGAGGCGATTTGCACTGCTAATGTATTTGTTTCAAAACCTAATTTGGCTCTAGGCCACTGATGCAAGGGCTAATCCCATACTAAAGAGGTGACTTTAGAAAGAAACAAATTTACATAATGTTAAGGAAGAATAGGTTGAGAAAATAAGTTCACCTCAAAACAATATGAGTGGGAGCTCGAGAGGGTTAAGCACTCTCTATCCCAATATGTAGTTTAAAAGATAGAATAGATACAAGTTTCTTTACATTTTAAGGAAGGTTACATAATGGAAAAACTTCGGACCCGCCCCGAGAGTTAAACTGCTGAGCAAGCAAGAAAAGAAGTAATTAATCGGCCATTACCTGGTTGTTGACTGCCGCCGAAGAAAGAGGCGCTTCCCGCCCCTGCTATGTACTTTACACACGAAAAGATGGAACAGAAGTGGCGCAGAGACCCTAAAATCAGCAGTTTATATACTCTCGCGGAAAGTTCGAGGCGTTTTAGGAAGGAAAACACCCGCCCACAATCTTTTATTGGTGGTTAAAGAAAACCCCTACACAAGATGAAGAAGAAACACATCATTGGTGGAAAATTAATTTAAGAAATACGGGATTGGCTAAATTCAAAACAAGGGGAAAGAAAGGGTTAATATTGCCAACTTAAACAATGACTGAAAGAAATTTAGCAAAGAACAAACTTTTGAAATTAAATTTTCTCCAAAAAAAACAGTTCTTTCACTCCGCACTAGGGTGCACTATTGTTGATCTTTAGTAGTGTCCTCTAGAAGAGAAAGTTCACACTTCTTACTACAAGCAAAACAAAAATACGTCGAAAATGACACAGTTCAAAAACTCCAAAATTTCCAGGTAGTGACATCTTCTGAGAAAGTAGAAAATTAATACCGTAGATAAAGTTCAGACTTCCTCCAGCAGAGGAGTTTCAACTGGCGCAAATTTTAAATAAGCGGCGTGGAGGTGTACCGCCCGGTACAAAAATAATCAAATTTGCACTGCTGCTACGAACACATTAACCCACACGAATACGAATGGCGTGCAGCTTATAAAACAATGACCATATCTCTCATCTCTTATCACACACAAATAGAAATATACTGAAAAAGAAAGATACACACTCCTATATCTACTCTAATAATCCCTTATTCCCTTCTAACTAAATTTAAATAATGAGATGAGGAGCTGTATCATACAGACAGCTCTGGACAACATTTACGTTACGTGAGGTAAGTGCCAATCTGGCTGTCATATAACTGTAAACCCTTCATTTGCAAATGATCTTTACTACCCCAGGCATGTTACAAATTTGGACATATAGAATTTAGCTTGTGTCGATCTCAGCATCCGTGGCGCTCACATGGCCGCAAACGTCACAACGGCTTAGGCGATCATCATGACAAACTCCAGAATGCTAGTAGTCACTTTGTCGATCCTCGGTGATGTCACCTTTGTCCGGGTATGTTGAACTCGTGCAATACATTTGGCGTTAGATATCTTCTCTTCACCGCTAGTAGTATACGTGTACAAAGATTCTGCCCTTAATATTTGGCCGTCAATTTACTACAGCCGGTGTACGAATATTAGTTCGATTCGTGTATCATTAAATTAAGGACTCAACGTCCGGGCACAATCAGTTCTTATCGCAGTAATATAGCGATACGCATACGAATATCACGCGACCAGGAAATGCGAACCGATGCAGTTTACAGAAATTCACTAAAGTTAATTAGTCTGCGAGTTTTTATGCGTTGATAATTTATACCGTTCATATCGTCTTTAGGATAGTTAGATAACGTATGCGCGAACCCGCACCTTGGTGTTGCCTTAATTATCGTCACGGGTAGAGGTAACTACCTTAATTCAATTAAACTGATCACTCCCGAATCGGAATAGTTTACACAGCACAAGCATTGTGCATTTTAAATTACAGTCACAAATGATAATTCTCGAACATAGCAACTGGCTTAATTCAAACATCACCAGAGTAAAGCGTCGTTAGCAAAATACAGCGTCTGTTAACGAACAAGTAACACTGACGAACAGAACAGGAGTGAAAAAGCTCTCCCCTCTCCTCGTTCTTATAAAAACTCACTCAGTTCCATTTTAATCCAAGGAGTCCCCTTGGGTGATTAGGATGTCGGTTCAACTGCCGCTTGAGTTTAAACAGCGAGCCGTTGAAAGTGCAAAATATTTCTATCAACTTCAAGTAATCAACATTTCCACATACGGGTATTGGTAAAATTACGTCTGACACTCTGGATATATCAGAACTGTGGAATATCGGCGCGATGACGGATTCCTCTCGTAATATCTTACTGGTTCAGTTCTGTAGTTTACAAAGTTGATTATCCTGATGTCGTTGTTCGGTGACTCCCAATCACCACATACTCCTCCTACCAGTTTGTGATTGGCTGAGTTCGAACTCGCGGAACAAAGAGCGATGCAGCGGCTCTCCCCAGCGACGTCGTTCAAATTTGAAAGAATCGTTGATACAAGCTCGTTACCGGCTGCTCTCTTACATTAGGGCGGCCCAGTATCCATCCTTCTTCTAACTGACTCCTTCACAATTCTATGTTATTAAGTAAGTCCACAGTTTTATGCGTTATCAAAATTATATACCTGAAGCATATAACGATATGGTTCAACGTGAACAGAGTTGAGATGGTCGAGAAATAGCTGCAGGTTATTGCTTCTGTGAGGCCGGGTCACGAACATGTTATCCACGTAACGGAGAAAGTATTTCGCCGTCAGGGTAGATGTGGCTAAGGCTTTCTGTTCGAAGTGTTATATATACATTTTTGCTATTATTGGAGACAGCGATGATCCCATCGTGGCCCCTTATGTCTCTTCGTAGAACTCCCCGTTAAAGTAGAAATGAGTGGCGATAAGGCATTCGTTAGCTTGTGTTGACAGGTCTTCTGGAAGTTTTTGGTCTAATAGCAGAAATATTTCTCTTAGCGGCGCCTTCTTGAAGAGTGACGTGACATGAAAACTTTCTAATAAGTCTGTATTTTTGATTGGTTGGTCCCTTAGTTGCTGGATGAAATGATGGGAGTCCTTCGCGTAGGTTTCAATATGTCGTGTACGTGGCTGAAGTAGTCCGGCTAGGTAACAGGCGATTTCGTGCGTCGGAGGGAATAGGATATGCAGTAGTATAAGGCCAAGGATAGGAGCTACTCTCGTAGTGTGATTGCTGCCTGGGAGACTGATTACCTCGGCTCGAGTAGGGGTACTTCAGTCGCCTTGTCAAATAATACTGCAATGTATTCGAAACGTCGGCAAACTTTACGGAATGTACAGAAAACAACAACACGGTTCGTCCCGGAAAAGAACTGAATAATTCTAACACCGTGGAAGCTTAATATAAGCCCAAATATATTTCGAGTGAATTGTACTTGAAAATGTATAATACAGGGAGTACGATCCAATGTGAATAAAGTCCTCTGAACACGAGGACATTGTTACCGAAATGATGCGTTAGCAAGGGAAATGTCTAGCAGCTATCACAACTATCACTTCATAGTGGGTCCTTTGCATTTGGATAGCGAATGCAAATGTTGGAAAGTGCACCATTACTGCTCTGGAATCGTCCGGACCACACAAACGCTCGTGCAGAATAGCACAATAGCCTGTATTTTTATTCCATCTGCAGATGGGCAGTTCAGTTTTAAATATTTAGTTTGTGTTTATAACAGAAACAGCTAACATTATCTCTATGTTGCTGAGATCAAAGATCCCTTCCACCTTCTCTATAAAAGATTTTTAGCTTCACTATGTTTCTCTGTCAACCTGATTTACTTGCCGTAACAACGCCTGTAAAATCAGATTTTATATATTTAAAAATGATTCCCCTGCGGTTGATGGGTTGAGGAGGGGGGCAGTATAACATATCCAAGGGCGTAAGAGGCGATTAGAAGGCGGAACAAGGGCTCTTGGCTTGAGAGAAACCTCCTCTAGCTGAGTATGACAATGCTTCCGTCCTCACCCTTATCTGACATCGGTTGGTCGTACCGACTCCAACAGGATTAGCTTTTGGAAGCCCTTCGCTGTCCTTCCACCGATACCTGCAGTTTGTCCCCATTCCTTTTCAATGTGTGTATAGAACAGGCGGTAACAAATCTAACGAAGGAATCTCAACAGTCTGAGATTTTCGGATGATATTGTGATAGTATCGCATGCAGTCTGCAGAAGATCTGGAGAAATTGCTGAATAGTATGTACAGAGCCTTGGATAATATCTACAAGGTTTCCCTCTTTCATTAAAATAAATCCAAAACAAAATTAATAGAGTGCAGTCGAAGGAAGTTAGGTGATGCAGGAAATATTAGATTAGGAAATGAAGTCTAGGAAGTTGATAGATTAGTAGAATAACTAATAGTGGCATTAGTAAGAAGGACATGAAATTCAGACAAGCACAAGCAATGCAAAAATGCGCTCACTTTGAAGTAGGAATTAGAAAGTTATTTCTGAAGACTTTTGTGTGCAGCGTGACATTGTATAGAAGTGAAGCGTGGACACTAACTTGCACAGAAAGAAAGAGAATATAAAAGTTTGAAATGTGGTGTTACTGAAGAACGCTGAAGGTGAGATCGGTAGATTAAAAGAATAGGTTTAAATGGAATTGGTGAGAGAAGAACGATTTGGCGAAATTTGACCATAAGAAGAAATAGAATGATAGGATACATGTGAAGACACACAGGACTTGTTCGGTTGACTTTTGAGGAAAGTGTAAGCGGCTAGAACGATCGGGGAAGTCACGAACGGATTAGAGAAGATGTAGGCTGTAGTAGGGTAGGGCGACATTAACAACAACACACCTGTTAGGAATGTATCTTCGAACACCATATATATTAACATTCAACTGTTTGATATATGTACCAACACAAATATTTACAAGAAAAGGTAAAAATTTCCCAAACATACCGGCCACCAAAAGGCACTGGCCTTTTAAGAAGGGAAGAAGAAAGATAATTCACTTCAGGAATAAACACATAACACAGATAGTCAGGGAGTTCATAAATGTATAAATCACATCACTGAGTAACTCGAAACTTTTAGTATTCTTTCTCATTCTCAGGCAAAACACACAACTTCTTGATGGGTCGTTTTATGATACCGGAGTTTGTTCTCACAGTGGCGACCCGTACGAGGTTGTCTTCACCAGGATGAACAGACTCTATTATGCCCATTCGCCATTGCAGAGGTTGTAGGTTGTCATCTTTGATGAACACGAGATCTCCAATTCGAAGATTAGGATGTTTCTCAGTCCACTTGTGGCGCTGCTGCAGAGTGTTAATATATTCCTTATGCCATTGTTTCCAGAAGTCCTGGGTCATCTTTTGAAGATGTTGCCATCTGGAAAGTCTGTTTATGGAACAGTGAACAAGGTCATGATCAGGAAGTGCAGTAATTTGTTCCCCAATTAGGAAATGAGATGGGGTTAAACAAGATAAGTCTGTAGGATCATCGCTGAGTCTTGTTAGAGGACGAGAATTCAAGCAGGCCTCTATTTGGGAAGAAAGGGTAGTTAGTTCTTCAAAGGTAAGCACCGTGCTACCCATAGTTCTTCGCAGATGGTACTTGAAAGATTTCACCATGGACTCCCAAACTCCGCCGAAATGCGGTGCTGATGGAGGGATGAAATGCCAGGCGATCCCCTTTGTGGTTGCAGCTTCGACAATATTTCTGTTTTGATCAGAATCTTGGAGAAATTCTTGCAGTTCTTTCAGCTCCTTTGCAGCACCAACGAAGTTAGTGCCATTGTCGCTATAGATATTTGATGGACATCCTCTGCGTGACGTGAAACGTCGCAGTGCGGCCATGAATGCATCCGTTGTAAGGTCTGAGACAACTTCCAAATGTACAGCTCTTGTGGCAAGGCAAGTGAAGATGGCGGCGTAGGCCTTGCCCATTCGTTTGCTTCTCAGTGTTCCAATTCTTATAAGAAATGGACCAGCATAGTCTACCCCCACGTTCAGGAATGGTCTTGCAGGGGTGATTCTTTCTTTGGGAAGATTTCCCATCTTCTGTTGATTTGTTGTCAATTTTAATTTGTAGCATGGCAAGCATGAATGAATGCACCCTTTAACGACTTGTCGAATTCTTGAAATCCAATATCTCCCACGTAATGATGATATCAGAAGTTGGGGTCCAGCGTGGAGTAATCTTTGATGTTCACTTAAAATAATAAGTTTCGTGAGGTGATGCTTGGGAGGTAATATAAGTTGATGTTTAGCTTCGTAAGAGATGGATGATGCATTGTACAGTCTTCCACCAACACGAAGAAAGCCATGTTGGTCCAGAGTCGGGCTTAAATTCCTAATTTTGCTAGCTGAGTGAATGTTCTTTCCTTGCTCGAGGCAATGAATTTCTTCGCGATAGGATATTGCTTGAACAATCTTGATACATACATTGAGGGCATTACTTATTTCTTGAGGCCTTAACGGGGACATGTCGCGATCATCGGGGTTTCTCCTGCAGTTTGAAGCAAATCTGAGGCAATAGCTAATCGTCCTGAGTAGTCGGTTTAACGAAGAGAATGTGTTTAGAAATGAGTCGTTATGTTGCACAATAACAAGTGAAGTTAATATTCTTTTGTCTGGTATCTTGTTAGGGTCGGAGATAGTTTCTTGTTTCGGCCAAGCTGAGGGGTCTAAGCATAGCCAGGCTGGACCGTGCCACCACAGCATGTTGTTCTTCATGTCTGTTGGTTCAATGCCTCGCGAGACAAGATCTGCTGGGTTATCCTGTGATTTAACATGAGACCAGTGATTCGAGGGAGCAATTTCTTGAATTTCTGCAACCCTATTTGCTACGAAAGTCTTCCATTTAGTGGGGCACGCATTTAACCATGCTAGTACAATTGTCGAGTCAGTCCAAAGCTGTATCTTAGTGAATGGCAGTTGTAGAGAGGCAAGTGTTTTCTTCAGGAGATGGGAGAGCAGTAAGGCACCACACAATTCTAGTCGGGGAATTGAGACTTGCTTTAAAGGTGCGACTCTCGATTTTGCGCATAACAATCTGATAAGAACGTCACCATTGTTGTTCACAGACCTCACGTAAATACAGGCGCCATAAGCGTGATGTGAAGCATCGCAGAAACCATGGATGTCTATGGACTTGATTTTCCCTTCAGCGAGAACACACCTTGGGACCTTGATGCTATTAAGCGTGGGGATCTGATCATATAATTTCAACCAAATATCAAGTAAGTTTACTGTTAAAGGGTCATCCCATCCTGACCTTTCCTGCCAGAGACGTTGCATGAAAACCTTGAAGCTGATTACTACAGGGCTTATAAATCCAAGTGGGTCGAAAATTGAGGATATCGTTGAGAGCACCATTCTCTTTGTGAACGTCGTATCACCCATTAATTCTTGAAAATTTGCGTTACAGTTTATTTGAAACTTGTCCGTGGATGGATGCCAAGTCAACCCTAATGTCTTTACCATGTCACTAACGTTGTCAGTTAACGAGTGCTTAGTTTCTCGTAAGCTTTCTGGGATGGAGTTCAGTAATTCAGGGCTATTGGAACACCATTTTCGCAAAGGAAACCCTGCACGACTGAGAAGCTGTTGTAACTCGATTCGCAGCTCCAAGGCTTCTTCTAAAGTATCTGCTCCAGAAAGACAGTCATCAACATAGAAGTCACGTTTGAGGATCGCGGCCGCTCTCGGGAATTCGGACGCTTCTTCAAGTGCTAATTGCTGGAGACATCTTGTGGACAGGAACGATGCTGCAGACGTGCCATATGTGACAGTGTTAAGAGCATAAGGTTTTAGATTATCTTGAGGATGTTCTCTCCATAGGATGCACTGTAAGTGTCGATGTTTAGGATGAACCATTATCTGGCGGTACATCTTTTCAATATCAGCGGTGAAAGCAATGTTGTGAGTGCGGAATCTCATAACTATTGAGCAAAGATCTTCTTGAATTGTAGGTCCTACCATTAAGATATCATTTAAGGCAGTACCGTTGTCAGTCCTTGCTGATCCATCAAATACGACTCTTGTTTTAGTAGTGCTGCTAGAATGCTTGACAACAGCGTGATGAGGCATATAATATCTTTCTCCTTCAACGGGTTCTGACGGAAGTTCTGTCATGTGTCCAAGGGTCTGGTACTCTCTCATGAAGGTGATGTAATTTTTACGAAGGTCGTCTTGAGTTTGTAGTTTCCGTTCTAATAGATGAAAACGTCGGCTGGCAGTCTGCATTGAGTTTCCAAGTTGCAACTCTCCCTTAAGGGGTAGCTCTACGATGAATCTCCCAGTTTCATCTCTTCTTGTGGTGTCCTTGAAATGGGCTTCACATTCCTTCTCTTCAGGTGAGTGTGTAACATGGTTCACTTCCTCGAGGCTCCAGAACTTCTGAATTTGTATTTCTAAGTTGAGGTCAGATCTGATAAAGAGCGATTTGGTTGGTGTCTCCTCTTCCCTTTCTCGACTGAGTTGTGAATATTCTCCGCTGAGAATCCATCCTAGCTGTGTGTTCTGTAGGCATGGGTACCCTTGTCGGCTTTTTCTTCCGGGTTGCAGGAGCTGTAAGAAAAATTGTGCGCCAATCAGTAAATTGGTAGCCCGAGGGATGTGAAAGTCAGGATCAGCGAGAGTGATGTCTTGTGGAATGTTCCAGTCCTTGCAATTGATATGTGAGACAGGTATATTGCCAGTTATTCTGGGAAGAACAATACATTCCATGTTGAAGTGATAATCGTTGATTGTTGAGTGAACCTCAATATTCACTGCTGTGTTTGCTTGGGATGTGAGTTCACCAAAAGCTTGCAGTGTTATGGCGCTGGTCTTTTTCTTTTTCAGTCTCAGTTGTTGCACCATGTGTTCGGATATAAAGTTACTCTGCGAACCATTGTCGAGTATGGCACGAATTAAATGGAATCTTCCCTGACCGTCCTTGATCTTTACTAAAGCCGTACTCAGAAGTATCTGATTCTTGGATGTGCTTCTCAGAGAATGATAAGATGATTGTTGTGGATTGTTGTTTTGATTTGCAGGAGATGATATATGGTCAGTCTCATGATGCAACAACGTGTGGTGATATTTGTTACATGATCTACATGATGTTTTTGATGTACATGCCTTCCAAGTGTGGGATGAGCTCAGGCAATTGCTGCATAGATTTTTATCCTTTACTACTTTGAACCTTTCATCACAATCTAATTTAAGAAAATCTGGGCACCTATAAAGCTGATGTTCATCTGAACAGATGCAACATTGTCTTGACGTTGTAATGTATGACTGTTGAGCTGCGATTTTTGACCTTGAACTTGTCTGATGGTTTTGCGATAGACTGGGAGAGGGGTTGGAGGCACAAAGTTGCAATGTCTGACAACGTCTCTCCAAGAACTTAACAAGTTCTTTAAACTCTACAGCTTCGAGATGAGAATGTTTATTTTCGAACTCTAGTCTCAATTTCTTATCCACTCGCGATAGTAGGAGCTCATTTAGGAGAAGATCTAGAATGCTTATCTTAGCATCTAGTGCGTTCAGCGCATCAATGCTACCTCGGAATTTATTTACGAGTTGGCGTATCTCTGTTTCGGTTGAACATACTTTACCCGGTGATTCTAGGATCTGTTTAATATATTCAGCAGCTATTAATTTTGGCGAGTGATACCTGCTCACGAGAAGGTCATAAGCTACAGTAAAATTGGAGTCTGAAATGCCAATATTCCTAATAGCATCCTTGGCTTCACCTTTAAGCGAGGATAACATGTAATGAAACTTCTCAACATTTGACAGATCATTGTTATTAACTATCAGGTTCTGAAAGGTGTCCCTGAAGTGAAGCCAAGTTGTTAATGTACCGTCAAATGTAGGGAGCTTGATTTCTGGCAATTTTATTTGCCTTGCTACATCATTGGTTGAAAGAGAACGTACTTCGTCAGCTAAATGTGAAGTCTGGGAAATGATAGCCTTTCTAAGCTTAGCTTCCAGAAGATCGCTATTATTTTCGAATTCCTGGTGGTAATCGATATGTGAATCGATATTTTCGTCATCATTTAGCTCGAGTTCAGTTTGAATGTATTTGAAATCTTCCTTAAGAGAAAGTAGCCTATTCAGTTTTACTTCGATTAAGGTTGCGTCTGCCGTATCAAGTTCTGAGCTCACAAAGCTTTGTATGCGTGTTAAACCGGCTTTAAGAACGGATCTTTTCTTCATTAGAGCTCTCTTTGTATCGGGATCCATATTGCATTTGTAGAGATTAATACGAATGATTGGTGTCGTCTTTACGACGTGTCAATTCCGTCTAATTTCCGCCTTCTAAATCATGTGGCACGAATGTAACCGTGTAGAATTTCCGTGCCATGGATAATAGTTCTCATATGTCACACTAGATGACGCTACTTGTCATTATAACGATGTGCAATCCGTTGTTTTGTACAGGTCGCTTATTCTCTTTGGCACAAGTTAGTTTGTAAACACTGCGGTAGATGTCGTAATCGAAATGTCCAAGGCAATGCGTTGAAAACACACAAAATCAACATGTTTCACGAAATCGATGCAGTAAGTAATAGTATTTCATTAGATTATATCCTTTGATACCTTGTAAATACCAAAACTTGCCAGGTTCATGGAGTTTGCCGTTGAAATCCACATCCAGGCCGGAGGACCAATGTTAGGAATGTATCTTCGAACACCATATATATTAACATTCAACTGTTTGATATATGTACCAACACAAATATTTACAAGAAAAGGTAAACAATGTTAGGAATGTATCTTCGAACACCATATATATTAACATTCAACTGTTTGATATATGTACCAACACAAATATTTACAAGAAATGGAAAAAATTTCCCAAACAACACCTTTTTCATTTCCTTCCATTTTCCCTCTGATCAGTTTTAAGGGAGGAAGGTTCTTCAGATGTACCACCACTAGGTATATGGTATGGCCACGATACCTGATGCTGGGTCGGGTATGAGTTCAGATGAATCGACATGGCATATTTTCACGGCTGGATGGCCTTCCTGGTGCCAAGCTCAGTTGAGGAGCTCATGATGGTGGTGATTGATAAGTGGACTCTGTTAACACTAGCCAGAGGGAATGTTTCTCTCATCTGACGGTCTGTGGTTTCATTTTCTCGGCAATGAGATGTACACAAAGCATTGCCCCTCTCTATCTGGTTCAAGGATACCCATTCTCATATTCATTAACAGTGTTTTACATCAGTGGCGTATGCTGGGATCAAGACGTGGGCTATCACTGGATGGTTGGTTCAGTGAACGTCAAGCCTTAGGCGTTTTGAGATGCAGCCAATAGCCAACGGAGTAGCCTGCTGTGTAGTCAAGGCTACTGCCCTGGCGTCTGCTACTCTCAGTGCTCAACAGATGGTCAGTGGGGATGGTAGCCTAAGGTTTAGCAAATTAAAGTCCGGCTTTGTGCCTAAATGGATACAATGATTGTCATTTCTTCGATCGCCCCGATTCATTCTTAGAATCAACCCCCTCGTACTGTTAATTTCCCTGGGTTGGGGACAAGGTACGTAGAATACGAGGTTGGGATCACGAGAGAGGTGCGCAATAGCAAAGCAGAGCTGTGACGTCACTCAGGACCCTCGCGTTGAATCTGCTCTGAATGAGGTAGAGGTAGTTCGAATAAGAGTCGCTGTACACGCAGAAGCTAGATGCTAATAATACACGATAGTAACATATATGTAGTGTATAAGAAACCGTGTGTGTTCATTTTATGCGATAAAACGTAAAAAGCAGTAATAGTGTACACTTTTCAGTATGCTTTGTCTTGCCATTGCAGGCTGCACAAATCATAGCAGGCACGCGAAGGAACGAAACATACACTTTCATGTATTCCCTAAAGCCACTGACCTAAACAAATGGTGACAGAAGTAATCAAGACATTATCGAAAGCTATCTTTCTCAGCTTCGAAGGTTCGGAAGGCTTCATGACCCTCCTCTTCCGGCAGCTGTGACGCGAAAGGTGAAATTATTGCTTCTAGCTTCGATGCTTCCGAGGTGATAAGAAATTCCAACTGTTCTACGAAAGAGTATGAAATATTACGCCCAAATATGTACTGATGAACTCGGATATCGTGTCTAAGGCCAGCGTTGAGCCCACAACGTCCTATTTCTCATCGGAGAATGAGCAAGGGTTCGATACGGAGAGAAAACAGGTCAAATTACAAGGGTTGGAAATTAGATTTCAAAAAGAGTTACTTTTTTTTTTTTTTTTTTGCGAGTTGCTTTACGTCGCACCGACACAGATTGGTCTTGCGGCGGCGATGGGATAGGAACGGGCTAGGAGTGGGAAGGAAGCACCAGTGGCCTTAATTAAGGTACAGCCCGAGCATTTTCTTGGTGTGAAAATGGGAAACCACGGAAAACCACCTTCAGGGCTGCCGACAGTGGGGTTCGAACCCACTTTCTCCCGAATACTGGATACTGGCCGCACTTAAGCGGCTGTATCTATCGAGCTCGATAATTTAAATTTTACCACCGGAAAGAACTGAAAGAGGGTTCTAACATCATCACAAACCTTACGGATATCCTGAAAAAGAAATTCCCCGAAATTTATGATCTTGCAGGTTGCTTCGTGAGAAGCCGTTCTTTTATTCGAATGGACGCTTTAAACAAAAGTAAGACATTCAAGAGACCGGGTTTCAGTTAATACAACACCGATAAAGAAACAAGAAAAGAAAAAAGGAATTCCACTGATACTATGGATAAGTGTTTTTGGTATTCTCTTTTTTTAAAACATCAGCATTATTTATTCTTTGTGTATAACATACCTGTATTTTTATTAAAGGAAATTTATTATGATGTATATGAAAGCAGTGCTAAGAATGTAAATATACAGGTTCATTAATTTAAATGGCTTATCTAATGTTAACGAGGAATTTTGTCAGTTCCTGGCACTTGGAGGAGAACATTTACTGTACTGTTTGTTTTGTGGACAGTTTCCTAACATTTGCTGTTTGTGTTATTGACAGTGTATATAGTTTCCCAATATTGCTTGTAACAACGGATATAATTCTTGCAGTCAGTTTTAATTTTCGAGTCTGTAACAATTAGAGCCCCTTGTTACTGTTACCATAGGTGAACATATGGAATGGCCATTCCACTGCGATCACAGTCTTAGCATTGTTACAATCTTTTATACTGATCGAAATACTTCAGAAACGCTGCTGGATTCACACTGTATTTGATCTCCTATTATTACTCTACTGTAATAGTAAAGTGGAATGCATTTTCTTAGGTGATGTTAAAATATCAATGAAGTTCTCTTATCTGTAACTTGTGGCTAAAACAGAACAGCTCACAACTGTGTATTAGCCTACCTCGTACAGAAGACAAGGCGTTGAGGGCTCACGTTGACGTCATGGATGGCCAAGCGTGGTGGGGAGACCTCCACGTGATCCCTACCTCTTACCCTAACTACCTTGGGTTGGGGACTGGGTGGATATGACGTCTTCGCCATTAATTTCATCCTCATTACGTCACCAGGAAGCCTATACAGATTCCACGCACTATTATTATTATTATTATTATTATTATTATTATTATTATTATTATTATTATTATTATTATTATTAAATTTTATAGCGTTACCGGCGGTCGTACCTATCGTTCACTGGTTTATTAAGTTCCTCGGGAGATCAGTGGTGGTGTCTGACCGATGATCACGGGTTCAATTCCGACCAACGAAAGACAAACACTAAACCAAAAAGTTCTGCGTTCCATTGTAGCATATAAGTTATATCTATAAAAAACTATATTGACAACAGCCCTGCAGTATCTTCCTACACGGATGCAGAAAACTAGGGGAGAATTGCAATTTAAACATTTACAAGCAGTCGCAGCAAACGAAGTAATTTGGCTCACACTGTACAAAATGTTTAATTCAGCACTAATTTATTGAGAATTTCTCAAATAGTTGAGGAGAGTTCGTTCGGAAGCGTGTGGAACCCTTGGCTTTGCTTGGTCGCCCCACACCCGCGTGATTTGTGTTCTCTTCCTTGTAGCTTCTGAGTGAATGCTAAATGCCCTGCCCATTCTTGCTCAATACCACAGGTTCTTAAATTTTAAATGTGCTTATTTTATATCCTTTTGGAGAACAACATGTTTCATTGATGCGGGAGATAAAAATACGGAGGAAAAACGGTACAATGTATCGTCGATATCTCTAGACTGTCGTAATAGTGATGGGATATTCTATTCACTTCACTGAATGGATTCATTTGCTTCCATTCACGTAACTGAATCGGCACACTGATCCGATTCACGGCACATTAGAGTCACCGTTCGTATTACATCTGTGTGGTGTGTGCTGATGATGGAGTAGTAAATAATGCACTGGTGCTGCAGTCGCGTGCGCGCTGTTTGGCAAAAGCTGGACAGTTTGGCACTGTCACCACTGGAGCTTCACGATAAAGGAAGGAAAATTCCAGTCTCCTATGCAGCTTATGGCTGCATAGAGAGGTTTCAGAAAGGGCAATGGCGTATCATTTCACAGGTATGTTTCCTCGAAATCCATTTCCGTGCGTATTTTGCGTCACACCTCGTTTCCTTCCCACTCCTAGCCATTTTCTGTCCCATAGTCGCTGGGATGTGCAGCAAATTGTAAACACTATTGTAAGTACTTTTTCACTTCTCTTCAAACATATATTTTACCACTCTCCCTATCTAGTAACGGAAATCATTTTACAAGTTAAAATCTCGAAGCAAATCACATATTTCAGGAAAAGCTAAATAAAAACTCCATAATAGGCTGAAAACACAACCGAGTGTCATATTTCCGCTTGTATTCACATTTAGAAAACAGCAAAAATAATAATAATAATAATGGCTTTACGTCCCACTTACACGGTATTCGGAAACGCTGAGGTGTCGGAAATTTTTCCCATTTCTTTCATGTGCCGATATATCTATCCACAAGAGGCTGATATATTTGAGCACCTTCAAGTATCACCGGACTGAGCTGGGCTCGAACCTGCCAATTTGGGCTCAGAAAGCCAGCGTCTAAACCAGTGATGACAATATATTATCTACTTTACCCCAAAATCTCGCCAAAGTTTTGAGGCCGAAAAACTCGCTCATTTGTTTCGTACGAGAGAGAATATTTACGGTCGTTAGGCAGAATTATACCAAAGTCCTAGTCATTTACGCAAAACATGACGAAATATACGTGTCCTCCTTCTAAACGTATGTTGTTAGGAGACTTAATGTGAACAGTAAATTGATTTCGTGTTACTTAAAACTGCACCTGAACACCGTCCTCTTTCATTACGCATTTCGCCTGCATTCATGCTTTGTGGGCTTTCTTTTTCACTGAAGAGAAACATGGAGAAAATACCGTAGTGTCTGAAAATGATTACGTGTAAGAATTTTAAACCATATCAGTATCCACACAGTTTTAAATATACCCTATTTATATTGATGAGCATCATTTATGTATATATCAGTCACTACTGATCTGCATTTAGGGCAGAACCCAGGTGGCGGATTCCCTATCTGTTGTTTTCCTAGCATTTTCTTAAATGATTACAAATAAATTGGAAATTTATTGAACATCTGCCTTGGCAAGTTATTCCAATCTCCAACTCCCCTTCCTATAAGCGAATATTTATGAGCACAGCGGAGTTAGCTTTCTGCCAAACAGCTGAGATTTCAACACGCTCTGCTCGCTAAAGTGATTATCTCGCAGACGGTGGCGCCGCTGCTACCTCTAGTTATTATTTAATAACTCTATGGTACTGATTGTGTAACGTGTTCAAATCGCTTACCTTATTTTTCTTCTAAGCTCAAACCTAACGCATCGTTTCGCTACACTAACTGTCTGCATTCACGCCTGCCACTTGACTGTCTGGACTGTTTCATCGCTCCACGCGAGGCCCTGTGACGTCATCGCCTCTCGCATGTTCCACGGCGACCTCGGTTCCGTATATATACGGGCTGCGTGTGCTTGTTCGATGTTCAGGTGTGGATCGAATGTTGTGATAGGCAGTGGAAGATCTGGAAGTGTGCGCGGCTGGCCCGTGTACATACTGATTTTAAAATTTCTCCGTTCAACGTACTGGGTGAGCAGACTTCATATTTCTCCTCATATTAACATTCATTCTATTTTGCCCTTTTCTTCGGCTTGTTAATTGGAATCCGAACTTTAGTCCTTTTTTAAGGGCATTACGAAATTGTCACTCTGGTAAAATTCTAACTCCGAACTTGAGATAGAAAAGTGAATCGAGAATGTGGACTGGATTCGCGATGTGTGAATTTTGCCTTCCATTCATGTGATGTGGGAGCTTCGCGGCCTGATCAGTACTCTGTCTCCTTATCCCTCCTGATATTTCATCTTTCTTCGCCTCATTGCCCTCCTTTTGCCTTTACCTTCCTTAATTATCTTTATCCTTTTGTTTACCTTTCTTATTTAAGATGGTGTATCGCGGTCTGCTAACCCTTTTATGATCTATCTACACTAGGTAGGTTCGATGTTCATATGTTTTCCTATATGGTCTAAGCTGAAACACGAATATGGAGGATTGTGGTAGTATCTTGCAAAGTACTCCCTTTTTTGTATTGCAAACCTCTCTTCAATTAAAATTACTGCCAATTGCTTTTTAACTATCTTAATCCAATACATCAAATGGCCCTCCTATGGGAGCTTGTATGTAAACAAGAACGTTGATTTGCTCAGGTTTAACCTTTTCACTCGAATTTGTACGAGTCAAGATATGTGTAATTCACGGGGCATTTACCCCTTGGTTGTACCTCAAAGACAGTTGTAATTCTCGGAGTTTTTATCCCTTGTTGTAACCAAAGATAATGTTGATTTTTTACGGGTCATTTTACCCTTCGTTGTAATTGTGTGTGCCTATCTACCATTGAAATAGTCCCTCGTGATCTGTTTTATATCTTTTTTGTAGATCTATATCTTGTTATTTTGAAAACTTCATTCAATATATATGTTATCTTTAAAAAAAGAACTCTGTGCTTTGGGAGTTCTCTTTTCTGGTATTCCTTTCCTATGATTTAACATGCACTTACCACGATAACTCCTCTTGGGTATGGCCCACCATTAATGTTTTTTTTTAAATGTTCCGAAGTACGGCTTTGTGTATTATACATTCCTCTGCGCTCCACTCTGCTGAGTTTATTGCCTTGTGAGTTAGAACTTGTGTACTGGAGTATTCTGCCTCTTACGCATCGATCTTGAGTTTGATACTTGCGAAAGCCGTTTCTATTAACGCTCAGCGATATAGTGGAATCGACCTTTCATTTCTTTGATCTCTTCTAAAAGGGGATTGGTAAGCTCTGGCCACAAGTGTGAAACTTCATGACATTTTACACAAACTGTACTTAACATATGGTAGCAGATTACCCTCTATTTTGATTATCTTCATTCTTCCGTTTTTTTTCTTCTTCCTGGTCGTATTTATGGCTTGCTTCTCCGATAACTTCCCTTTAGGGGAAGACTCTTCATTATTATCTTCTCTGCTACCACCAAATTTATCATTGCCCAACCCTCCTGTACCGAATTTAATTTCCTTTTCTTGTGCTTCGTCTTCTCCCTCCCTATACCCGTCTTCATCCAACCACACACCTGATTTTCAATCTGATGATACTAAACCTTCCGTTTTACTACATCACATGGCCCCACCCTCTCCCCCTTATTCATAACCACCAGTACCTACTACCCCCTCTGTTTATAGTGCACTTAATGTACAAATCATTAAGCAGTCGTTATTACAAGTTCCCCAACTATTAGCGACAGATCCCCGAAATCTTACCATTTGGCTGTTTTCGGTTCGCAAGTTCTTAAACTTAATAGTTGCCCCTTTTCCCCAATTAACTGGCCTCCTTTCCACCAAAACTACGGGGTTTTTTGCACCTTTTGGCTGGATAATATGTCAAACTTTACAAATTGGTATGAATTGAGAAATGCGATACACAATTATTTCTTACCCCTAGATGTCCGTTACAAACTAAGTACCGACTTCATCAGACGCCACCAGCTACCCAACGAACCTGCGCACGACTATTTGGACTCTATTATCACTTATAGTGATGTTTTAAATCTTCCATATAATACTTCCGAACGGATCTCTATTATTCAGTTTTATGCCGCCCCATCATTCCGCATGCTCTTTAATGTTCTTGCTCCCCCTGTTTCCCTCTTTCAACTCTACAATCTCGCTCAACAACATACCATAAATTCTTTAGGGGATCGTTCCTACTATGCTTCCGTCTCTCCTCCACCTATTACTGCTCCTTCCTTACGTTCTTATTTGCCTGCAGTACCCCTCCCCCTTAGTGTTCGTCCTCCCATAACCTGCTATCGCTGTAAATTACCGGGCCACATTGCCCGTCAATGTACTAATTTGCCTTCGGGAAACGCCCTCCACCCGCGTCCTTAGGCAGTAGGCGTTCACATGGGGAAAATCTGCCTCATTCTTCGCAGCCTACCTCCGTATCAGCATCTTCCCAATCCATACTTGTTTCTGTTCCCTTTTTACCCCCGAGTTGCCATGTTTTGCTTACTGTTTTTCCTCCTTCACTCTGTCGCGCTCCTCGATTCTGGGGCGGCATTGTCACTTATTAGTTCCCAATTTTATAAAGATTTACTTCACAATAATCCTCATTTGAAATATCTTCCATCTTCCCTTCGATGTCTTTCGGTTTCAAATCAACCCTTACAAATTTTGGGTAGTATCTTGTTACATATTAAACTACAGCACCTTTCTTGGCCTTTCACTTTTCAGATTGTTGAGGACTTGTCATTCCCGGTTATCTTAGGATATGATTTTTTTCGCATACTGGTCTCCTTCTCGATTCCGCCCAGTCTAAATTTTTTTTTCCTTTTCGGACAAGTTTGTCCGTTGATTAGCATATCTGATTTTCCTTTTCGTGCACATTCCCTACTTCCTACTATTAACTCTATGTATTCTGATCAGGTTCAAGCTCTACTTACCGAATTTTCGGAAGTTATTACCTCTGATTTGGGAACAGTTAAGAATATTTTAGCACATATCGATTTAGTGAATTCTACTCCGGTTCGCTCTTCGCCTTATTTTCTTAGCCCTCCTCGTATGAAAGTTTTAAATCAGTTGCTTCAGAAAATTCTTAAAGACAATACTATTATTCCATCATCTTCCGATTATGCATCCCCGCCTTTGTGGTGGATAAGCCTGATGGTACTGCGAGGTTTATTGTTGATTACAGGAAGCTCAATGAGAAAATCGTCTATGACGCCTATCCGATGCCTAAATTAAACTCGGCATTCCAACATTTTTCCGCTTCCAAATTTTTCTCAATTTTCGACCTCAAATCTGCCTACAATCCGCTTCCCTTAGATGACCTCAGTTCTCGGTATACGGCGTTCATTACTCCTAATGGGCTCTATCAATTTAAAAAAGTTCCTTTTGACCTTAATCTAGGCTCCCAAATAATGCAGCGTTTTGTGGACTCCCTTTTTGCTGACATTAAGTATAAATATCTTTTTCCTTTCGTTGATGATATCTTAGTTTTTTCCTGATTTTGAATCGCATTTGTCTCATGTACGCGAAGTCCTTACTCGTCTTCGCAATGTCGGTCTCACCGCTAATCCCTCTAAAGTTTTGATCGCCCAAACCTTGATTAAATTTCTTGGCCACATATTGAGCTCTGATGGTATTGCTGTTGACCCTGACCGTGTCTCCGCCATTAATAAGATACTCCCTCCTACTAACTTGAAACATTTACGATCCTTTTTGGGAATGGTCGGCTTCTACGCCAAGTACATCCCTAATTTTTCATCCATTGCTGATCCATTGAATAAACTCAGAAGGAAAGGGGTGAAATTTCACTGGTCCCCTCAGCAACAAATGGCCTTTGATCTTCTCAAATCTAAATTATCCCATGCCCCCTCTTACAAATTCCGGACTTTAATCTTACCTTTGAACTATCCACTGATTCCTCAGACATTGCCATTGGCGCTGTCCTTCAACAAACTGTTAATGACCGTACGCTTCCTGTTGCCTATTTTAGCCGCCTGTTATCCCCTGTTGAACAAAAGTATTCTACTTACGAAAAAGAAGCCCTGGCTCTTATTTTCTCAATAGAACACTTTTCTGAATACCT
The DNA here is from genome assembly GCF_040414725.1 of Anabrus simplex. Lineage (NCBI taxonomy): Eukaryota > Metazoa > Arthropoda > Insecta > Orthoptera > Tettigoniidae > Anabrus > Anabrus simplex. Next base: position 160,000,199 of record NC_090269.1, on the reverse strand, counting down.
CGACCATCGTGAATTCATTGTCAGCACTAATAACCAGGCTCTTTCTTGGCTACTACATAATGCTCCAAAAATTGGTCGTACAGGTCGTTGGTTACTCCGCCTGTCTCGTTTCAAATTCTCCTTAAAATTCGTTTCCGGTTATAATAATTCTGTCGCCGATGCTCTTTCCCGTCTCTTTGATGACCACCATCTTCAAACCTCCGAACTTGATTCCCTTCCCGTTAACTCTGTTATTTCCGTCTCTTCTTTAACTAACTTTCCCCTCTCTTTTCAATCTTGCTTGCACCATCAACAGCTTGACCCGTACTGTCAACAAATTTCTCAAGAAATTACTTCTCCTAATTATTCTGGCCCATTTCGGGTCCACCACCAATTCCTTCTTTTTAAACCTACCCCTAAAGCTACTCCTCGCCTGGTTCTTCCTTCCACTCTCCGATCTATGGTGTTTCAATATTTTCATGATTCGCCTATGGGCGGCCACTTTGGGAGATCTAAGACCTACGCTCGCCTTGCCTCCCAATTTTTTGGCCGCAAATGCTTAAAGAAATTTTTTCGTGGGTTCGATCTTGCCCTTCTTGTCAGAAACATAAACCGTTAAATCACATTCCTTGCGGCTCCTATGCCGCTTCTCCTGCTACTTATTCGTCTGAAAAGTTTTACATTGACATTGTTGGGCCTATTGTCAAATCCTCTAAATCCAATTCATATATTTTCACTCTGTTAGATGGTTTTTCTAAATTTCTTATTGTTCGTCCTTTGAGAAATATCTCCTCACAAATTGTTATCAATCTTTTGTTTAATTACATCTTTCCTATCACTGGTCTCCCTAAAGTTCTCATTTCTGATAATGCTTCGATTTTCACCTCTAGACAGTTCTATAATTTTTGTTTTTCTCTCGGCATAAAATAAGTTTGCACTTCCCCGTATCACCCTCCGGCAAATACCATTGAACGCTACCACCGTAACCTGAAAACGTTTCTATCTATTTTCCACTCCCAAAACCAGAAATCATGGGACACCGAACTTCCTTCTTTCGTTCTGGCCCTCAACTCCACCATTAATTCCTCTACCGGTTGCACTCCGGCTAAACTCTTTCTCGGCCATGAGTTGAATGCCCCTCTTGCTCTAACGTGGGATCTACCCTCGCTTTTGGACACCCCCACTGATCTTCTTAATCATTCCCAATTGCATTCCGCTTATCAAAAGCTCCTTCAGGCCAGCGAAGTTCACAAGAAACTGTGTAATTCTTGTGTCTTACCTTCTAAATTTAAATTGTTTAATTTAGTTCTTCTTAAAAATCACCCCCTCAGCTGTGCACCTCAGAATATTTCTGCTAAACTCTCCCCTCGTTGGTTGGGTCCCTTAGGTATTCTTTCTTTTCCCTCGCCTAATACCGCTCAGCTCATGTCTATGGAATCCCCTACTGACCACCGAAAGGCTCATTTTTCTCTACTAAAGCCGTTTCACACTTAATTCCTTCCATTTTCCCCACCTTTTTTCCCTTACTCTTTCTCTTTTTCTCGCAGGGGAGGGGCGAGATGTGTATTGATCGGGTCGGTTATTACTCTCATTTTTTGGCTTGTTCTTTCGCCTACTTAATTCGCTGTCCATCACCTTCTTCCCTTCAATTTTTTGTTCTCCCTTTTCCCCCTTTTTTCTCTTCTTTTGTCTCTGCTCACCCAGGTCCATCTCCCACTACCTAAAAGTATATTTTCATGCCTGATCCTCCCCCTTTTTATATTTAATGTGGTCTTTTTTGTGTATTGTTTTTATAATCTGTACGTTTCTATGCTTAACGTGTTATGCAGACCTTTCAATTAATTATGTTTCTTTACCCTGTCGATCCGGATCGTTCCCTTGCCCTCCTCCCGCCCCCCCGCCCGTCATTGCCCCTTTCTCTTTTCCTTCTTTTATCTGTTATCTTGTCACTCATGCTCTCCGTTTTCTGTTCTTTTCGCCCTGCTGCTTCTGCCTGCCCAATCGTCGAGTAGGCGCCACGCTGCGACTTCGTGGGAACTGCAGCTCTCTGTCTTCTCTTTCATCATTCTTCGGATCTGTTTCTCCGCCTGCCGTCGCCTATGCTGTCTTCGGATTCTCTATTCTTCATCTACGCCCACATCGCTTGGCATCTCCTGGACCGCCATCGTCATCTCTATTCCTCATCGCCGTTTCGTCAGCAGCCACTCTAATCCTTCGGATTTCTTCGGGTGGACAAAATATGTAACGTGTTCAAATCGCTTACCTTATTTTCCTTCTACGCTCAAACCCAACGCATCGTTTCGCTACACGAACTGTCTGCCTTCACGCCTGCCACTTGACTGTCTGGACTGTTTCATCGCTCCACGCGAGGCCCTGTGACGTCATCGCTTCTCGCATGTTCTACGGCGACCTTGGTTCCGTATATATACGGGCTGCGTGTGCTTGTTCGATGTTCGGGTGTGGATCGAATGTTGTGATAGGCAGTGGAAGCTCTGGAAGTGTGCGCGGCTGGCCCGTGTATATACTGGTTTTAAAATTTCTCCGTTCAACGTACTGGGTGAGCAGACTTCATATTTCTCCTCATATTAACATTCATTCTATTTTGCCCTTTTCTTCGGCTTGTTAATTGGAATCCGGACTTTAGTCCTTTTTTAAGGGCATTACGAAATTGTCACTCTGGTAAAATTCTAACTCCGAACTTGAGATAGAAAAGTGAATCGAGAATGTGGACTGGATTCGCGATGTGTGAATTTTGCCTTCCATTCATGTGATGTGGGGCTTCGCGGCCTGATCAGTACTCTGTCTCCTTATCCCTCCTAATTTTTCTTCTTTCTTCGCCTCATTCCCCTCCTTTTGCCTTTCCCTTCCTTTATTATCTTTATCCTTTTGTTTACCTTTCTTATTTAAGATGGTGTATCGCGGTCTGCTAACCCTTTTATGATCTATCTACACTAGGTAGGTTCGATGTTCATATGTTTTCCTATATGGTCTAAGCTGAAACACGAATCTGGGGGATTGTGATAGTATCCTGTAAAGTACTCCCTTTTTGTATTGTAAATCTCTCTTCAATTAAAATTACTGCCAATTGTTTTTTAACTATCTTATTCCAGTTCATCAAATGGCCCTCCTATGGGAGCTTGTATGTAAACAAGAACGTTGATTTGCTCAGGTTTAATCTTTTCACTCGAATTTGTACGAGTCAAGATATGTGTAATTCACGGGGCATTTACCCCTTGGTTGTACCTCCAAGACAGTTGTAATTCTCGGGGTTTTTATCCCTGGTTGTAACCAAAGATAATGCTGATATTTTTACGGGTCATTTTACCCTTCGTTGTAATTGTGTGTGCCTATCTACCATTGAAATAGTCTCCCGTGATCTGTTTTATATCTTTTTTGTAGATCTATCTCTTGTTCTTTTGAAAACTTTATTCAATATATATATTATCTTTAAAAAAAAATTCTGTGCTTTGGGAGTTCTCTTTTCTGGTATTCCTTTCCTATGATTTAACATGCACTTACCACGATAACTCCTCTTGGGTATGGCCCACCATTAATGTTTTTTTTTGAAATGTTCCGAAGTACGGCTTTGTGTATTATACCTTCCTCTGCGCTCCACTCTTCTGAGTTTATTACCTTGTGAGTTAGAACTTGTATACTGGAGTATTCTGCCTCTTACGCATCGATCTTGAGTTTGATACTTGCGAAAGCCGTTTCTATTAATGCTCGGCGATATAGTGGAATCGACCTTTCATTTTTTTGATCTCTTCTAAAAGGGGATTGGTAAGCTCTGGCCACAAGTGTGAAACTTCATGACATTTTACGCAAACTGTACTTAACAATTGACAGCAGCAACAGCATTCAATGCTCGCTGTTGCCATCTGGACTTCATTCTATGAACTTCTTTCTTACGTGCACGGCCGACTTGATGTTTCACTCTATCTAGCACCTTACCGGCCTGGACAATCGGATCCACGCACTGTAATCGGAGTAGTCACACATCCCGACACGTGGCGCTGGTGGCCTAACTATTTGCGGTAGAAATGCATACTTCCTTAATTGCCGATTTATCGTAATTTGGAGGCATGACGAATGTTACATATGTAAATTCTTAGACATGATACTGTATAGCCTTTTGAGTTATGCCGTGTACCATGTGTGTGCCTTAGACTATTTGAAATTACGCGCCAAGTTTTGCAGCAGATGGTAGCATGTTGTTGTACGACATATCGCAGGCACTCAGTCAGTCAGAGGCTGTTAATGCACGATAGCACATGTGTTGCATGACTGTACACGAGAAGAACAGCGTGCAGTTGTGCGTTCTTTGTGGAGCAAAGGACTGTCCACAGAAGAAGTGCATCGCGAAGTGCATCCCGTCTATGGTGAAAACTGTTCCCCACGGAAAGCTGAGTTCAATTGGATCCAGAAGTTCAACCATGGAAGGAAAATCAACCGTGATGGGGAGCGTTCTGGTCCTCCTGCGGAGGTGTTAACTGCAACGCTGGGAACATCGACCATACAGTCCTGACTTAGTTCTCAGTGATTTTTATCTGTTTGAGCACTTTAAAAATCTTTTGTGTGGCCGTCATTTTGATACAGATGATGCCGTAATCTATGAGGCTACACGTTGGCTGCGACAGCAACCAAAGTAATTCTTTTCTGCTGGCTTTCAAGGACTTGTAAAGAGATGGGGTAATTGCCTGAATGTGCAGGGTGAATAAGTGTAAAAGTGAACTAATGTCAGAAAGTTACTTTGATTATTTTTGCCTCAATTCAGTTTTGCGACATATTTATTGACTCGCCCTCATATTATAGGTTGAATTTACTGTCGAACGTCAGGTAAGTTATAATACTAATTGTTACCGTATTTTTGTGGTAGGTAGAGGTGAAAGAAGGTGCGGGGGTGAACGGGTCTCAACCTACGAAATTAAAGTTAATGTAAAATTTAACAAGGTTATATTCTCTTTTCAAAATCAAGAAATAACAAGCATGGAAGGTACAGAGTAGCAAGGCAACAAAAGAGCAACAACAGTATTTACAAGCTTTGGGCTTCGAGCCCCGGACTCACAATTCTTGAGCAGTTAGCCCAAGCTTACATGTACATAAGGTTTAACAAAGGGGCAGAAAACCCCAATCACGCCCAGGAGCACTAGCTTCACATTACACAGTAAGACCTCCTAGAGGCACGCAGAAACAAATTCCAAAAGAGCGATCCGCTCTCAAAATTTTAAGCCTATCAAAAGGCCACACCAAACTCCACCTTCAAGTTGTCCTCTAAGGACATAGACACAGGGGTAAAATACCCAACCTACTGAGGCCTATTAAGTGAGAAAAAGGTTAATTACATGACCTCTAAAATAACAATTTGAGAGGAGGCGATCTGCACTCCTAATACATTTTGTTTTAAAACCTAATCTGGCTCTAGGCCACTAATGCAGGGGCTAATCCCATACTACAGAGGTGACTTTAGAAAAGAACAATTTACATTACATTAAGGAAGAATCGGTTGTGAGAAATAAGTTCACCTCAAAACAATATGAGTGGGAGCTCGAGAGGTTTAAGCACTCTCTATCCCAATATGTAGCTTAAAAGATAGAATAAATACAAAGTGCCTTTACATTTTAGGGAAAGTTACATGGTGGAAACGCTTCGGACCGGCCCCGAGAGTTAAACTGCTGAGCTAGCAAGAAAAGAAGTTATTAAATGGCCATTACCTGGTTGTTGAACTGCTGCCCGAAGAAAGAGGCGCTTCCCGCCCCCTGCTATGTACTTTACACACTGAAGGATGGTACTGAAGTGGCACCGAGACCCGAAAATCAGCAGTTTATATACTCTCGCGGAAAGTTCGAGGCGTTTTTGGAATGAAAACACCCTCCCACAAGGATTTTATTGGTTCACCAAGAAAACCCCTACATAATACGAAGAAGAAACATATTATTGGTGGAAAATTAATTCGAGAAATTCAGGATTGGCTAAATTCAAAACAAGGGGAAAGAAAGGGGTATACAGCCAACTTAAACAATAACAAAAAGAAATTTAACAAGAAACAAACCTTTGAAATAAAAATTTCTCCAAAAAACATTTCTTTCACTTCGCACTAGGGTGCACCATTGTAGTTTTTCAGTAGTGTCCTCTAGCAGAGAAAGTTCACACTTCTTACTACAGGTAAAACAAAAATACATCAAAAATGACCCAGTTCAAAAATTCCAAAATTTCCAAGTAGTGACATCTTCTGAGAAACTTGAAAATTAATACCGTAGATAAAGTTCCGACTTCCTCCAGCAGAGGAGTTTCAATTGGCGCAAATTTTAAATAAGCGGCGTGGAGGTGTACCGCCCGGTACAGACCTTCCCCCCCCCAAAGGTTCCTCCAAGGGTGTAACACAGAAGAACATAAACTTTTGTTTGAAAACAAGGTCCAAGTTATGATGTTGATATGGAGATTAATTGCATAAGCATTTATCAAAATTGTTGCAATTTGATTTGATCCAGTTTCAAAAATTCTCGTAGTAACTGCTGAAGTAATGTCTTTATGTTTGTAGAAGTTAAATTCAGAAGGAAATCTTTAGTTTTTAAAGTTGAGGAAAAAATTCTAAGTCCACCAGGTATTGCAGTAAAATCCAAGAAAAGGTACTAATGTTGAACTGGAATGTCCATATAGCTGATTAAATATTTTCAAGGTTGATTAAGTTGGATGGCCAGAGCGGCCGCTGCAGCTTGTGTCCAGAGGAGGCCGCTCGGACCCCTCAAGTACCCTGAGATACCGCTCGCCCGCACTATGAGAGGAGTAGTGGTGTTGAAGCACGCCGCGCCCGCGGCGAACATATACAGGCTGCGGGCAAGTAGCAGGTCGTGCGCCGCACATCAGCCTTGGCCGGGAGAAGGGCTCCGGCTCGCCGTACACTGGTCGACCTCGCTGGAGAAGAGGGGGCCCTTCCTCTATTCCAGTAGCGGTACGGCGCCGCGCGACTGCGGGGGCACTGAAACATTAAAGCTCGACGGCAGAATTTGTTGGACCATCATCTTTTTTTGAGGGCACAGGCTTTGTGGAGAGGTTGAGGGGCCAGCGGCGTGCAGATATTTATGGCAATTAATAAGCCACTGTGTGTTGTGGAGCAGGAGACGGGAGCGTGGTAATGGCCGTGGCAACGACAGGATGGCAGTTTAACGGTTCGGGGAAGGTTTTACAAAATGCTTACATATAAAACAAAATATTATAGAAGGGGCAGAATGCCTTAAAAGTGAAAACTCAAAAAAATATAACCTTCATATTCCTTTCAGGATTATATGAGGCAAGTTAGCACAGAAATTATAGAGGTTTCACCTGCGACAGGTGAACCCTAAATATCCTCTCGGTGGCTGGATTGCTTAATAACAACGTAACCGGCGTAAGGAAATCGAGAATTATGCACGGCCCATGAAATCTGGGGGCAAGCTTGCCCACGGGAACAAAATTCTTGACCATCACTTGGTCGCCTACATTCAAATTGGTGGGTCTCCGTCCACGATCATATATTTCCCTAACCTTTTCATGAGACACTTTAAGATTGGCTTTAGCCTTCTTCCAAAGATCTTTAATGTTGTCTGGGTCTATTGTCTCAGGTAGAATGTCACTCAGAGACCACAGGTTAGAGAGCGGCGTGTTGGGAACGAACTTAAACATCAAAGAAGCTGGAGTAAACTTGTGAGATTCATGAACCGCCGAATTCAAAGCAAAAACTAACCAATGCATGGACGTGTCCCACCTGGAATGATCTTCATGATGATAGGCAATAAGCGCGGACACCATTCCTCAGCCAAAGATGGTTGAGGGTAATAAGCAGAAGTCGTCACATGAGAGATGGACAGGTCAAAGCAGAATTTACGAAATAGATTAGATGTAAAAGCCTTAGCATTATCAGATACAATTTATTGACACGGACCAAAAGAAGCAAAGATAGAATTTAGACAAGTAATGGTGGACTGAGCGGTAGCCAGCTTAGTCGGAAATAACCAGGAAAATCTTGCAAAACCATCTACACATACAAAGATGAACTTGTTGGCATTTCCCTTAGACTGGGGGAAGGGTCCTACATAATCAATATACAGGCGTTCCATGGGGCGCGAAGCCTGATGAGAAGACAACATGCCTACCTTGGTGGACATGGTGGGTTTACTAAGCAAGCAGGATTTACAAGCTTTTACTAGTTCACGGATTTCACCGTCCATACCCTTCCAGATGAACCTTTCACGAATCTTTCACGCGTTTTAAAGATTCCAAGATGTCCCCCTAATGGGGTCTCATGATATTACTTGAAGATCATAGGTACAAGAACAGCTGAAACTACAACCTTCATCATCTTGTCATGCCTCGAAGGGCAACATAAAACACCATTCCTCAGAACATAAGGGACGACATGTTCCCCAGAAGAAAGGGTTTCCATTATCGGAGCCAGCGTCGGATCTTCACGTTGGTATTTCTCGATATCCCTAAAGAGCATGGGAGCATCTCTTAAGATGGCATTAACATCAAATAGTATGGACTCGGTAGGGGATGAACTGTCGACCGGTTCATGGGTCTCAACGTCGTTGGAAAACATACGGCTGAGTCCATCAGCAACAACATTTTCGGTACCTCTGATATGCCTGACGTCGAATTGTAAGGCAGAAATACGGATGGCCCAACGGGCTATACGACCAGTACGACGCGGCCTACCTAAGACCCAGCTTAAGGCTTGATTATCTGTCTCCAGGTCGAATTTGACATGTTCCAGATAGAGAGGGAACTTCTCTAAGGCGAATAAAACTGCCAAACCTTCGAGCTCATATATGGAGTATTTTGCTTCTTGAGCCGATAGAGTCCTAGATGCATAGGCGATGGGTCGCCTCCCTAGTTCAGTCTCTTGAAGAAGGACTGCAGCTACCGCCGACGACGACGCGTCGGTTTGGACGATGAAGTTCTTTGAGAAATCAGGCATAGCAAGGACAGGGGCATTACAGGGAGCTAATTTAAGATCTTTTAAAGCGGCTTGTTGAGAAGGTCCCCACTCGAATTTGATGCCTTTCCTACGAAGAAGGTTCAAGGGCGCCGCTCTATTAGCGAAATTAGGAATAAACTTACTGAAGAAATTCACCATACCAATGAACCTTGCGATACCTTTAATGTCCTTGGGAGGTTTAAAATCACGGATGGCCTGTGTTCTAGAATGATCGACGGCAACACCATCAGGTGACACAATATGCCCTAGGAATGACATAGCGGGCTTAGCAAAGGCAACCTTGGACAACTTGACAGTTAACCCAGCTTTACGAAGGCGATTGAGAACTTCTCGCAGATGATCCAGATGTTCTTCAAAGGTCTCCGAAAATACGACGACATCATCCAAGTAGTGATACAAGTACTCAAATTTGATGTCGGAGAAGACCCTATCTAGCAGCCTAGTGAGTACAGCTGCTCCCGTGGGGAGCCCGAAAGGCACGCGGTTGTATTCATACAAATTCCAATCCGTGGCAAACGCTGTAAGATGTTTAGACTCTTCGGCAAGGGGAATTTGATTATAGGCCTGATTCAAGTCCAAGATAGTAAAGAACTTGGCCTTACGAAACCATGAAAAACAAGAATGAAGGTCAGGAAGGGGCACAGATTGTAACACCACCTTCCGATTGAGAGCCCTATAATCGATGACAGGCCTGAAGCCCCCTTGGGGTTTCGGGACTAGAAAAAAAAGGCGAAGAATACGCCGACTTAGAGGGCCTAATAATACCATCCTTCAACATCTGATCGATAATTTCTTTCAGAGCCTTCATTTTTGGTGGAGATAGCCTATAAGGTGGAAAACGGACAGGAATCGAATCCGTGACCTCAATTTTGTATTCAATAAGGTCAGTAACACCAAGAGTATCAGAGAACACCTCTGGAAACGACTGACACAACTTACGAATACTATCAGCCTGCTCCTCAGGTAGATGTCTAAGGTCTAACAACATCTCATCCTGGGTAGGCGAAATAGATGAACATGATGCAGAATTACATTTTAACAAGAGGATTTTACAATTGGAAGCAAATTTGAATGTGCACGACTTACTCTGAAGATCGAGCACAAGACCAGTGTGAGAAATGAAGTCCGCTCCCAATATGATGGGGCAAGACAAGTGCTTAGCCACAAACAGTTTGATTTTCCATGTAAATTTAAAAATACGAATTTTGACCTGTAAAGAACCTAGAATTTCTAAGGGAGATGAATTAGCCGAAACATATTGGATCGAAGAGGAACAATAGTCAGGAAGTTTACAAACGGATTTCAATTTTGCATACCATTCAGCCGAAATAATAGAACAAACACTGCCTGAATCTAATAGGGCTGTTATAGGCTCATTATTTAACTCAATTTTGAGAAAGGGGACCGGTGCGGGTGTATCCGCCGCAATCCTATGACTCTCTTTGGGGCATTCAAAAGATGGATTTGCAGATTGAACGTTCCCTGAATTTTCGATCTGTTTACCAGGGGCTGAGCCTCGGAAAGCTGGATTAGTCGACTCAGCCGAAGCCACTAGTCACTTTGTATTATTGGCATTGGTGGAATTTGCACCAGAGGTTGAGCAAGAGGGGGTGCTATTTGAATTTGGGCAATTCTTGGCGATATGTGAGAAAGCCCCACATTTAAAACAGCCTTGTGATGAACCAGCTCCATTATTTGCCCTACTAATTTTGACCAATGGACATTTATTGCGAAGATGGTCAGGCGACCCGCAAGCATAACATTTACGGGGTGTGACTGGTCGATGAGGTGGAGGCCGAGTATTACTAAACGAAGGAGGGGGTTCTTTCGCGACACGCAAGGAATCGGCGTATCTAACTTCTTCCGCTGAGACGGCCAATGCTTCAAGTTCAGAGAAGGTTTGCGGGCACGCCGCGAAACACAAATATGACCTATAGGATGGTGAAATGCCTTTCACAATAGCTTGTACAATCTGATCCTCAGGGAAGTGAAGAGCAAACACTCTAGTATAGAATTTAATGTCTTGTATGAAATCAGCCAGATTTTCATCCAATCTCTGTACTCGATAATAGTACTTCTGAATCAGAGATGACCTCGCGCGAGCAGGAATAAAATTTGCAAGCAGATGTGCATGAATATCTTCAATAGATGACTGTTCGGCAATGGCTCTTACTATTTTATCGGAGAGAATACCAATTGCATAAGGATAAATTATCTGTAAAATTTGACACGAAGAAAGAGAAAAAACAAGGGCATGATCTTGAAATTCAACTAAAAACCTTAAGAATGAAATAACGTCACTGGTGGTATTAACAGAAAACTTAGAGATACCTCTGAGCAACATTGCTAATGGATGAGGCAAGCTGCTGAACCCATGTGACATAGTAGGTAAAGGTTTCAGTGGCAAAGAAGTTAGTTCAGAACGTACATTATTCAACGACGTACGGCGTTCAGACTCGTTGTCCAATGGGGCAGAGATAGTTTGAGCTCCAACGGTTGTCCTATTGACTTCTCCCTTAGGAGGCTCTTCCTCGCTACCTACATTCACCGTAGCGGGTTGATCAGTTTTGGGAGGAACTTCCCCAGTTAACAATTGAGTGACCTTACTAGATAATTCAGAAATATTTTCAAGCACCGTACTAGCTTCCTTCCTCTGAACGTCATTCAACTTTAGAGACAACAGATCGTTAACTCTATTTGAAAAATGAAATAGCCTGGCTTGCACACGCTTAATTTGATTAGGAGAAGGATCATTTTCGTCAAAAAAAACTAACTACAGATGCTAGCCCAGTAATATTCTCGATGATCGTGGAAAGAGAGTCGTCAATTTCTTTCTCTCCCAAAGTGGGGATGGAAATTGGCAAATCAAGGGACTCTCTAAGCTTGTTTGTGTCTACTGCAACCGTGCCTCCAGATTGCACATTTCTGATAGTTAACTCATAGATCAACTCCTCCTTGCGCAAATAGTTAAGATGGAGAACATCGCGAGGGCCGGGCATGATGACAGAACAATTTTGAAACAGGACAAATCAAAAATTCCAGCAACTGAGAAAATTGTTAGAGTTCGGATCAAAGCAATGTTTAGCCGTCAAAAGGGGCTAAATTGAGACCCATTCAACTACGCTCTGCTACCACTTGTTACCGTATTTTTGTGGTAGGTAGAGGTGAAAGAAGGTGCGGGGGTGAACGGGTCTCAACCTACGAAATTAAAGTTAATGTAAAATTTAACAAGGTTATATTCTCTTTTCAAAATCAAGAAATAACAAGCATGGAAGGTACAGAGTAGCAAGGCAACAAAAGAGCAACAACAGTATTTACAAGCTTTGGGCTTCGAGCACCGGACTCACAATTCTTGAGCAGTTAGCCCAAGCTTACATGTACATAAGGTTTAACAAAGGGGCAGAAAACCCCAATCACGCCCAGGAGCACTAGCTCCAAATTACACAGTAAGACCTCCTAGAGGCACGCAGAAACAAATTCCAAAAGAGCGATCCGCTCTCAAAATTTTAAGCCTATCAAAAGGCCACACCAAACTCCACCTTCAAGTTGTCCTCTAAGGACATAGACACAGGGGTAAAATACCCAACCTACTGAGGCCTATTAAGTGAGAAAAAGGTTAATTACATGACCTCTAAAATAACAATTTGAGAGGAGGCGATCTGCACTCCTAATATATTTTGTTTTAAAACCTAATCTGGCTCTAGGCCACTAATGCAAGGGCTAATCCCATACTACAGAGGTGACTTTAGAAAAGAACAATTTACATTACATTAAGGAAGAATCGGTTGTGAGAAATAAGTTCACCTCAAAACAATATGAGTGGGAGCTCGAGAGGGTTAAGCACTCTCTATCCCAATATGTAGCTTAAAAGATAGAATAAATACAAAGTGTCTTTACATTTTAGGGAAAGTTACATGGTGGAAACGCTTCGGACCGGCCCCGAGAGTTAAACTGCTGAGCTAGCAAGAAAAGAAGTTATTAAATGGCCATTACCTGGTTGTTGAACTGCTGCCCGAAGAAAGAGGCGCTTCCCGCCCCCTGCTATGTACTTTACACACTGAAGGATGGTACTGAAGTGGCACCGAGACCCGAAAATCAGCAGTTTATATACTCTCGCGGAAAGTTCGAGGCGTTTTTGGAATGAAAACACCCTCCCACAAGGATTTTATTGGTTCACCAAGAAAACCCCTACATAATACGAAGAAGAAACATATTATTGGTGGAAAATTAATTCGAGAAATTCAGGATTGGCTAAATTCAAAACAAGGGGAAAGAAAGGGGTATACAGCCAACTTAAACAATAACAGAAAAAAATTTAACAAGAAACAAACTTTTAAAATAAAAATTTTCTCCAAAAAACAGTTCTTTCACTTCGCACTAGGGTGCACCATTGTAGTTTTTCAGTAGTGTCCTCTAGAAGAGAAAGCTCACACTTCTTACTACAGGTAAAACAAAAATACATCAAAAATGACCCAGTTCAAAAACTCCAAAATTTCCAAGTAGTGACATCTTCTGAGAAACTTGAAAATTAATACCTTAGATAAAGTTCCGACTTCCTCCAGCAGAGGAGTTTCAATTGGCGCAAATTTTAAATAAGCGGCGTGGAGGTGTACCGCCCGGTACACTAATAACAAGATTAATTCTACAAACAAATAGTATAACGTAACACCTATTCTACTTGCTACATACTTTGGAATCACGTTTTACTACTTTTTAACATTGCAAATAAATCTGTTTGAGCACTATTTTACACCTGCCTCTACGAAGAAGACAGTGAATAGAAGTGTGTATTCTTTTCAAATGAGCTATATTGTCCGAAAAATTAGGACACCTGGAAAGACGACATGGATTTTGATCATTCGATGGCAGATGCCACCTGGGGGATGGTAGACGGTTTCGACATTGTCCGCCAACAGATAGCGTAGTGACATAGCTGCCAGAGTGCCATCTGTGTGTGCCCTTTAATAGGGAATGTTTACAACCACAAGGCTCAGTGTGATCTGAACGTGTGAAGCTAACAAGCGCCTTGCCACGGAGACACACTCGTTCTTCGTACAGCCAACTGAGCGAGTTTGACAGGGATCTAACTGTGGCCTTCCGAGTGGCGGGTTGGTCCTCTCGGAGAATTGCCACACAAGTTGGACGTGTTGTGTCAGTTGTGCAACGATGCTAGTTGCAATGGTGGCGTGAACATACTCACACCCGTAGCGAAGTTCTGGACGTCCACGCAGCACAGGTAAGAGGGTTTGTGAACCCAGAAGTGTCAACACTAGCAGTGGGACTACGGGCACTCACACCTCACGCCACAGCATCGAGGTGTACGGCTCGACTGGTGCCGTCAGAGGATCACTTGTGGTCTACTGCCTGCACGCAATAGATGGTCGTTTACGCGTGCGACGTAGACCTGGCGAGCGCTTTCTCGTAGAGACACACTGGACCCTCCCCAGGCCTTATGGTCTGGGGTGCGGAAAGCTACAAGTAAAGCATATCAGGATAGAGAATGCTTTATAATATAGATAGCTGATATGGAGATAACATGTCAACTATTCGGCAAATTATTACTGACTTCTGAATAATGGTACTGTACTTTGAATTGCTTCCGAGGGGAATAAGAGCAGGAAAAACAAGCGTCAAGAAATCACTGTACCAACACCACTTTTACACGGGTTTCATGACAATACCACGGTACGATTGATATTTAAAGAGGCTGATGCTCTTGAGTCCATATAAATTTACATCCAGGTGTATTCTATAACTGAGTATTATTCGTAAAAGTGACATCTAACACGTTGTCTGTTTTCAGTATCACTTTTGAAAATAAAAGATTGTACATCAATTTATATTACCATGGCCAACCAGTCTCCAGATTTCCCTTCGCTCTTATAGCACTCTCAAGTATAAGGGATTTTTTTTTAAACTTTCCTAAATGAAAAAGTATCTTCCAGATCTATGTTTGTTCCACGAACAGGGATGAGACAGAAGTACATTTCCCCTCTCAAGAGACAATAAAAGTGATAGTGTGGATCTTCTTTCATAGATAAACCCAGTATTTCGACCATATCTAGCATTCCTTTTAAATCAAATTTCATTGTAGTCGAGATGCTTTCCCTAATGAGGACGAGCTGGAACATCTAAATACACTTCTCGATTTAGAAGAGTATTACAATATTTGCCTATTGTAATAAAATAATAATGTTTTTATTTATTTTATTTTAAAAAAATGTTAACACAGTGCTACTGAAACAGACAAGGTGTTAGATATCACTTTTACGAATAATACTTTTCCTGTTTTCGGGGACGCCGAGGTTATGGAATTTAGTCCCGCGGGGGATATTTTACCTGCCAGTAAATCTACGAACACGAGGCTGACCTATTTGAGCACCTCAAAATACCAGCATTGAACCTCCAACCTGGTGTCAGAAAGCCCGCGATCCCCTCAGCCCGGCTAATAAAATTATTCTGAATAGGTTGGAGAAGTACAACTCAGTATGTGAATCAGTACAAGTCAGTGCGAGATTTTCTTGAATGAGATATTACGCTTTTTAATTACCACTATCAATTTCTAAGCACTCTTACTTAGACTAACTTTCTCCGGTGCAATTGGGCGAGGAGTTTGACACCATTTTTCTCTTCATCCCAGGGGTGTTCACGACCATACGTTCTACATCCTTCCAGATCTTACCTGATCGCCCTTTTCTCCTGTGCCTATCGGGCGGTATCCACAACAAGGCCGGTTTGAGCCCATGCGTAAAACCCGTCACGCATATTTTAAGATTCCTTGGACAATGATTTTTGTACTCTCGTTTCTAGCACTTCGTGAATCGTAATACGCCGCCTGCTGGCCACGATTGTTAACGCGTTTGACACAGTGATTGGCCGGTTGAGTCCCTTTGTTCGAAATAATGTTCACCATCAAGATGTCGGCCGGCAGGTTGGTGGTACCCAATTTGTAATCAACGCATTGCGTGCCAAAAGCCCGCATCAGTTCCATACCTCTCCGCACTGATCATATGGAGTGTCCGACTCGTTGGCTGAATGGTCAGCGTACTGGCCTTCGGTTCAGAGGGTCCCGGGTTCGATTCCCGGCCGGTTCGGGGACTTTAACCCTCATTGGTTAATTCCAATCGCCCGGGGTTGGGTGTTTGTGCTGTCCCCAACATCCCTGCAACTCACACACTACACATAACACTATCCTCCACCACAATAACACGCAGTTGCCTACACATGGCAGATGCCGCCCACCCTCATCGGACGGTCTGCCTTGCTGCACTCGGCTAGAAATAGCCACACGAAATTATAATTTTTATATGGAGAGAAGTTATATGGCGATGTCCATGGCGATTCCTCTCTCGGATGGCACTGAGCAGACCGTTTGGTGTTATTCGACAGGAGTAGGCTACGGGCCCACACCGATGTTCACCCTCTCAGTTACTCAACATGTTTATCTCGCAGGTTACGTCTCGGCATCAAATAGGCCGAACATGACATCTGACACCCCCGGCATTAAAAGCCTTACGATAAATAAGAATATGTTTTAAACATCAGTCGCAATAAGATCACGATAACGGAAAACGTCGTGCTTGTAATCTATGTCAAGAAGTTGCGTATTTTGACTTAAACACTTCTTCTCGCGCTGCAGAGATATATGAACAAGGCTGTCATGTTCATGTGTATCAGAAAATGAACAAACATCCTGAGCGTTACTGCTGATTTAAACTAAAAAATCATTTCCGCACATTATGAATCTTCTGCCTGGTATCGCGTTTGTTGAGCGCGGGCCTCATGTGAATACAGTATATATATTGAACCCTTTGGTCCATATTTAGGGATACCTGCCTTTCTTACCTATCAGCAAAGTTCATGAGGTCTGTCTCTTGGGTCGTATCGGGTTCTTCGTCACTTGCTGAGGTGAAGGTAGGGTTCAGTAATTCTAATCTATCTACTTGAATGAAAGGTCTGTTTAAAAGATATCTATTTATTCAGGAAATTTTGAAGCGTTCTGATATGTCAACGGTATCATAGAAGTCAATTGTGTCCACTGGACACCACAATGATTTTTTACACAAAGGTCAGAACACTGGTGTGAGACTTTGACGTAACTGCCTGATGGGCATTCTTACTAGAAACCATTGTCTCAATTGTTAATTATTTAAGAAAGGAAAGTCTGGAAATCCTTAAATTCGGCTTCCATGTGAGACCACATGTACCATCATAGTGATTCGTTATGGTCCAGCCCTCGTAACACGAACTCTGGACTCTGGGTATAATTAAGGCCGTCCAATCGGTGTGCCACACAGTGGTTATACAACATGGACCCTTAATTGAATCGATGTGACCTGCGTCTATGTCATGGACCGACATCTAAACTTCTAAGTTACTTTAAAGACATTGTGGATGATGACCGCAAGGAAAATGATGCTACAGTGGCATATGGCCCTAATCTGAGTCACTGAGGTTGATGACCCCCTGACCATCCAAGTTTCTAGGCTGAAGGCTAAACACAATTAAGTTACATCGGTTGATGACCAAAGTTTCCACTTTACTATCCCCAGCACATTCACTGCTCAATCAATCAAAAATAATTACACTGAGGTTGATGACCCCCTGACCATCCAAGTTTCTAGGCTGAAGGCTAAACACAATTAAGTTACATCGGTTGATGACCAAAGTTTCCACTTTACTATCCCCAGCACATTCACTGCTCAATCAATCAAAGTTAAATAATTACAACAATAGCAATGCCCACAAACTTTGTGGCAGTAAAATCCATTTCCTTCGGATATGTCCCCTTAATCTTTATTTTACCATTTAAATACTCCCCAGAAAACAAACTAAGATTTCCAGAATGCATCTCCAAGTTATTCGCTTGATTAAAGTTATTTCAAAATGCGGTTTCACTGAATTTAATAATTAAATAAATTTAAATGATTTAACGAAATGTTAAAGAACGACAATTTCTATCTCTGCAGCTGTGATGTAAATTCAATCATGTGATGTTTATCTGGCTGGAAAAGAATTGTTACATAATTCATGTCCAGTTATATATCTTGTCTCATGATCTCACACTTTAAATCTAATCTAGTCCTAGCCATTATTAACACTTGGATATCCTAATAATCTACGTACAAACCAAAACAACTCGCCATATAATTACGATGTCATATCTCGTCATACCATTTATAAATTTTGCGCACCCCTCACAGACAAACCAATCATCACTACCATCGCTCTATATTTTGGACAACCCTGAATTTGGTTACTCTTGTTCCTTATACTCGAAGTTCGTGGTTTCAAATGTTCATTACGTCCCCTATTAAACAAATTTACAGTATTCCACAATACTCAGGTTATCACCGGCTATGAACTTTTAAAGTTCTCCCCGGCCGAGAATACAATCTCAATTCCACGTGTGTCCCGTTATCTTACGGTGAAACCCTCTCAGCTGAGGCCTCTCGTCCCCAAGTTCGCTTGGCAGTAACATGAAACACCTGGTTTGTTCTACTTGACTGGCTTCTCAAAATGCTCCCTTTTAAACTCTGCCGACATAATTAAACAAATACGATATTCTAACCAACAGAATGCACAAATTATGCTTCAAGATGCCCACAATAAATATACGCGTCGCAAATTAATACCGCCATGGATTTCTATATATTTCTTTCCATTCCCAACATTATAAAATATTCCTCGGGTTTCCATGTCCCGGCTTCAATGACAGGTCTGACTTGATTCACACATCTCATCTTGACTCATACGACAAACTAACCTCTGTTTCCCAACTCCACAACTATCACCGACAAAGAACTGGAATAAAATCCTTACTAGAATTCATGACGTCTAATACGCAAATGCATTAATAATGACCAACTTCGCATAACATGATATCGTATTTTTCATAACTTGATATTTACGAAAAATGACCGAAAATTTCTACTAGATCTTTTTATTGTCAGTCGACACAGTTTAAAATGGGCCTAGAAAAACGTTTCTCTCCGTGTCCAAATTCATCACACTAGACTCTCACCCGACAGCGCGCTTCCACTCGATTGAAAATGAGTAACCATGAATTTCTAAATTATTTACGTCAAAATTACAGACAGAAAAATCTTACGTCGAATGAACATCTTAATTTGACATCACAAAATATAGGCAGTACGCACACACGGGAATGCCGATCTACATTGGACATGATATCACTTCGAAACCTTATTCAATAACTTTTTACAACATTATACGGCACTCGCAAGACTTCAAAATTTTATCCAAGTGGAAAATAAAACAAATGACTCTTTTAGTCATATTCTCACATTTACAAAACTTAATAGGGGTGACCACTGCGTCGTATATCCCCATTCAAATACACTTTTAGAGATCATTAAACAAGATATACTAGGTAGTAAGATGGAAAGTCACCTACCTCATGTAGTCACACCATTGTTCGTCATAGAGCTCACCAGCGACCATGGCATTTTATTTAGCCATTTTTACATTCATGGCTTTACAGATCATTATTATATTTCTTCAGGTTTCCTGGAATAAAGCATTAAAAAAAAAGAAATGCCCTTCACTTTTTTTGTTGAGCACACACGATGGACTGTGATTTCTTTCCGCACAAGAATTACTTTCTTTACAAATTTATTCGGTACCTTAACCGTCCTATCTGATACAATTAATTCACTCAAGAAAACTATCTCCTCATGGAGTCAAGTCCCCAGCCACAATGGCTAAAATCTGCAGTTGAACTCAGTCTACTTTTGTTGTTTGATTTCGCAGAGCAGCTCAACAGTTTTTCGTCCGCTTTGTACTACAAATGCCGGAGAAGGAGACTTCGTCATAGCGTCCCTTCATATTTATACCAGTTACCCCCTCTCTTAGGGCATCTACCTTTGCCGCCAAGAAAATTTCTATAAATTTTCTGACTTAACTAAACTGTAACTACAAGAGCTTTGAAAGTGACTACATACTTGCTACATTTCTGGCGGTAGTGTTCATGGACATTTAAAATTTATACGGGTTCGATTTGTGGGATAATATTGACCTCCTTTGATAGGCACTATATTTTTTTGACGTGGCTTGGGTCACGCCATGTACACGCGCTTTGAAATAGTTCGCAAAACTGACTTAAGATTCTTCCGCCGTTAACACGTGCGGCTGAAGTCACGTATCCCAGAGCGTGGGACCGAAGGTAAACAACCCCTCGTCACGTGTCAAATCCATGCTATCGAGAATCGAACTTCTAAATGAATTGTCAATTTATGCATAATGTTCTTAGGGCACAAAGGTCATGGGTTCAATATGTACTTAATTTTGTGTTTGTATTGGAATAATTACTTCTACTGCAGATAAATCACGTATGTAATCATGTACACCGTCCGACTCGTTGGCTGAATGGTCAGCGTACTGGCCTTCGGTTCAGAGGGTCCCGGGTTCGATTGCCGGCCGGGTCGGGGATTTTAACCTCCATTGGTTAATTCCAATGGCCCGGGGGCTGGGTGTTTGTGCTGTCCCCAACATTCCTGCAACTCACACACCACACACAACACAATCTTCCACCACAATAACACGCAGTTGCCTACAAATGGCAGATGCCGCCCACCCTCCTTGGAGGGTCTGCCTTACAAGGGCTGCACTCGGCTAGAAATAGCCACACGAAATTATTATTATTATTATCATGTACACCAGGATTAATGGCCCTCTTCTCTTGCTGATAAATGCTGGCAACTAAAGTAAAAAATGCTATCGTCTGACTGTTTTTCCAGTGTCTCGGTTTCCTTTCTCCACGCCTGCATTACAGAACCAACTTGGCCTGGAGCCAGTGTCACTGGAGTCTCCTCTTAACAAGTGGAACACACTATGACCGAGTCTTACTGGAGGCGTGGCCTAACTAATCACTCACTACTGATCTGCATTTAGGGCAGTCGCCCAGGTGGCAGATTCCCTACCTTGGCCTTTTCTTAAATGATTGCAAAGAAATTGGAAATGTATTCAACATCTCGCTTGGTAAGTTATTCTAATCCCTAACTCCCCTCCCTATAAACGAATACCGGTATTTGCCCCAATTTGTCCTCTTGAATTCCAACTTTATTTTCATATATTTCATATACTGAGAGCTGAGAAAACTAAGGGTTAAATGAATTTTGATATTTAATTGAATGATCTCATTATTTCGTGGACGTTCATAACATACGAATTCAAGTCATTTCAGTCATGCTGAAACAGTTTGAGGTTATGACTATCTTCTTACAGAGTATCTTGACTGTCATCAAATTTGAAGTCGTTAATCCGAATGTTGATTCTCATCAATTACAATTGGTTTCTGTTTGTCAGGAAAGATCTAATTAATAATAGTTCAACTCCATAGAGTTTAAATTTAGAAATTTCTATCTCACGCATCAATAATCGTGGCGTAAATAATTCAGTGAACTCAGAATTATTATAAGAGTGAAATCATATTTTAAAGTGATGGCGCTGTAAATGATATGCAGCGTTATCCTGAGTAAATTAGTAGAAAGGGGAGATCCTTCCTTTGTACTCTCTAGGGACTTGCATCACGCGCCTAGAGGCAGTCTTACTTACAGACAAGAATTAAAACCAATATTGTGTAAATGAGCTGAATGTGACCGTGTGCTGCGTTCCTATTGGCCGGGCAATGTTTACGCTGTGTTCATTTCGCCGGCCAAGTTAGTATAGGCTCGGATAGAGCTCGCATCGTGTCCGGTTACAGCCCAGACCTAAAAATCCAGACTAATGGTCCTCTAACTCTCCGGACCTAACAAAACCAGACCAATGGTGCTCTAACTCCCCGGACCTAAAAATCCAGACCAACGGTCCTGTAACTCTCCGGACCTAAAAATCCAGGCCAATGGTCCTGTAACTTCCCGGACCTAACATTCCAGATCAATGGTCCTCTAACTCCCCGGACCTAACAAACCAGACCAATGGTCCTCGAACTCCCCGGACCTAACAAACCAGAACAATGGTTTTGTAACTCCCCAGACCTAACAATCCAGACCAGTGGTCTTATAACTTCCCGGATCTAAAAATCCAGATCAAATGTTTGTAACTCCCAAGACCTAACAATCCAGACCAATAGTCCTGTAACACCTCGGACCTAACAATCCAGACCAATGTTTCTGTAACTCCCCGGACCTAAAAATCCAGACCCGTGGTGCCGTAACTCCCCGGACCTAACATTCCAGAACAATGGTCTTTTAACTCCCCGGACCTAACAATCTAGAACAATGGTCTTGTAAATCCCCGGACATAACAATCCAGACCAATGGTCCTGTAACTCCCCGGACCTAACATTCCAGACCAAAGGTCTTGTAACTCCCCGGAGCTAACAATCCAGACCAATGTTCCTGTAACTCCCCAGACCTAAAAATCCAGACCAAATGTTTGTAACTCCCAGGACCTAACAATCCAGACCAATGGTCCTGTAACTTCTCGGACCTAACAATCCAGACCAATGATCCTGTAACTCCCCGGACCTAACAATCCAGACCAATGGTCCTGTAACTCCCCGGACCTAACAAACCAGAACAATGGTTTTGTAACTCCCTAGACCTAACAATCCAGACCAGTGGTCTTATAACTTCCCGGATCTAAAAATCCAGACCAAATGTTTGTAACTCCCAGGACTTAACAATCCAGAACAATGGTCCTGTAACTCCCCGGACCTAACATTCCAGACCAAAGGTCTTGTAACTCCCCGGAGCTATCAAACCAGACCAATGTTCCTGTAACTCCCCAGACCTAAAAATCCAGACCAATGGTGCTGTAACTCCCCGGACCTAAAAATCCAGACCAATGGTGCTGTAACTCCCCAGACCAAATATTCAGAACAATGGTCGTGTAACTCCCCGGACCAAAAAATCCAGAACAATGGTCTTGTAACTCCTGGGACCTAGCAATCCAGACCAATGGTCTTGTAACTCCCCGGACCAAAAAATCCAGACAAATGGTCCTGTAAATCCCCGGGCCTAACAATTGCAGACCAGTGGTGCTGTAACTCCCTGGACCTAAAAATCCAAACCAGTGGTCTTTTTAATTCGCGGACCTAACAATCCAGACCAAAGCTCTTGTAACCTCTAGAACCTAACAATCCAGATCAATGGTCCTGTAACTCCCCGAACCTAGAAATCCAGACTAATGGTCGTGTAACTCCCCGGACCTAAAAATCCAAACCAATGGTCTTGTAACTCCCCGGACCTAAGAATTCAGACCAATGGTCTTGTAACTCCCCGGACCTAACAATCCAGACCAACGATCCTGTAACTCCCCGGACCTAACAATCCAGAACAATGGTCATGTAACTGTCCGGACATAAAAACCCAGGCCAATGGTCCTGTAACTCCCCGGACCTAAAACTCCAGGCTAATGGTCCTGTAAATCCCAGGAACTAACAATCCCAGACCAATGTTCCTGTAACTCCCCGGACCTAAACATCCAGAACAAAGGTGCTGTAACACCCCGGACCTAACATTCCGGACCAATGATTTTGTAACTCCCCGGAACTAACAATCCCGAACAGTGGTGCTGCAACTACCCGCACCTAACAATCCAGAACAATGGTTTTGTAACTCCCCGGACCTACGAATCCATACCAATGGTCTCGTAACTCCCCGGACCTAAGAATTCAGACCAATGGTCTTCTAACTCCCCGACATAAAAATCCAGACCAATGGTGTTGTAACTCCTCGGACCTAACAATCCAGACCAATGGTCCTGTAACTCCCCGGACCGAACAATCCAGACCAATGGTCCTGTAACTCTCCGGACCTAAGAATTCAGACCAATGGTCTTCTAACTCCCCGGACCTAACAATCCAGACCAATGGTCCTGTAACTCCCCGGACCTGACAAACCAGGACAATGGTTTTGTAACTCCCCAGACCTAACAATCCAGACCAGTGGTCTTATAACTCCCCGGATCTAACAATCCAGACCAAAGGTTTTTAACTCCCAGGACCAAACAATCCAGACCAATGGTCCTGTAACTCCCGGGACCTAATAGTCCAGACCAATGGTCTTGTAACTCCCCGGACCAAAAATTTAGACCAATGGTCCTGTAACTCCCCAGACCTAACAATCCAGACCAGTGGTCTTGAAATTCCCCGGACCTAACAATCCAGACCGTATTCGGGAGATAGTAGGTTCGAACCCCATTGTCGGCAGCCCTGAAAATGGTTTTCCGTGGTTTCCCATTTTCGCACCAGGCAAATGTTGGGGCTGTACCTTAATTAAGGCCACGGCCGCTTCCTTCCCACTCCTAGCCTTTTCCTGCCCCATCGTCGCCGTAAGACCTATCTGTTTCGGTGCGACGTAAAACAACTAGAAAAAACAATCCAGACCAGTGATCTTGTAACTCCCTTGACCTAAAAATCCATACCACGGGGCTTGTAACTCTTCGGACCTAACAATCCAGACCAACGTTCCCGTAACTCCCCGGACCTAAAAATCCAGACCAATGGTGCTGTAACTCCCCAGACCCTACAATCCAGACCAATGGTCTTGTAACTTCCCGGACCTAACAATCCAGATCAGTGGTCTTGTAACTCCCTGGACCTAACAATCCAGACCAGTGGTCTTGTAACTCCCTGGACCTAACATTCCAGACCAATGGTCTTTTAACTCCCCGGGCCTAACAATCTAGACCAATGGTCTTGTAAATCCCCGGACCTAACAATCCTGACCGATGGTCCCGTAACTCCCCGGATCTAACAAACCAGAACAATGGCTTTGTAACTCCCTATGCCTAACAATCCAGACCAGTGGTCTTATAACTCCCCGGACCTAAGAATCCAGACCAATCGTCTTGTAACTTCCCGGACCTAACCATCTCGACCAGTGGTCTTGTAACTCCCCGGACCTAACAATCCAGACCAGTGGTCTTGTAACTCCCTGGACCTAACATTCCAGACCAATGGTCTTTTAACTCCCCGAACCTGACAATCTAGACCAATGGTCTTGTAAATCCCCGGACCTAACAATCCCGACGAATGGTCTTGTAACTCATGGGACCTAACATCCAGACCAATGGTCGTGTAAGTCCCCGGTCCTAATAATCCCGACCAATGGTACTGTAACTGCCCGGACCTAACAATCCAGACCAATGGTCCTGTAACACCCCGGAGCTAACCAATGCTGACCAAAGGTCTCGTCATTTCCCGCACCTAGCAATCGAGACTTTGGTAAGGTTGTTGAGTGTTGTATGACGTAGTCCGCGCCTCACCATGTCGGATATCTAACCTAACTTTCGCCCTTCGGGTACACAAATTTTACTTCCCTTGTTTCAGTGGTTGATTTATCGCCATTGATGTCCGGCTCCATGGCTAAATGGTTAGCTTTCCTGCCTTTGGTCAGAGGGGTCCCGGGTTCGATTCCCGGCAGGGTCGGGAATTTTAACCATTATTGGTTAATTTCGCTGGCACGAGGGCTGGGTCTATGTGCCGTATTCATCATCATTTCATCCTCATCACGACGCGCAGGTCGCCTATGGGTGTCAAATCAAAAGTCCTGCACTTGGCGAGCCGAACCTGTCCTCGGACACTCCCGGCATTAAAAGCCATACGCCAATTCATTGCATCGCCATTGATCCTGGTGTATACTGTATGGCTGAATGCGTGATTTATTTGCAGTAGAAATGATAATTCCACTACAAACACAAAGAGAATTAAAATTCGAAATCTTAGAGGAGGGTTCAGTGTCCGGTCATCGAGAAAGCACATAAGTAAAAGCCTTACGGTTCCCCTTCCTTGAAGTCAAATGTAATTATAATTGTGCATTGTTGGTAACAGTAGTCAAGAGTCCAATATTAACTTAGTCCTGATGACATTTTCTGCCCCTGTCGCTCTATATGAAGTAAGATGTATTCTCTTTTAATGGTCCTCGACCTGCATTTCCTTCATTCATTACACCACCCTCCACCACGAACTGAATACTAGAAGTCTAATAATAAAACATACATACAATCACCTGTAGATAGGGATGATGCAATATATTCACGATATCCCTGGCCCCTCGTGGAGGGGAACTACAGGCTCTGAACTTGGGAAGGTGACCATTGGTTTCTTAGCTGAGTTCTGGCATAGTTTCAAATTATCTCTTCTTCTTTTCTAATCCAAATGGTAGTCGGTTTTGAGACCTTCTTGTCCTTCGCAACCTTTGTTCTTCTCTGGCTGATACCCTCTTTGTTTGAAGTATCGGACCTCCTCCATTTTCCCTCTGATGAGTGTTAATCGATGCCCAGTTTTCGACCGTCTTTAAACAATCATCTCCACCATCATTGCCTCTCTCGCGTGGGTCTAAGACGTTTTATATTGTCTGATAGCCCAGGTGCACATTGTTTATTTTAGAAACCACCCTCGACCTTGGAAAGTTATATTTATTCCTAACATGTTCGTATTAATAGCATGCCCAATAAAGAGCTGACACTTTTGTCTTCCAGAGCTCGCCGCTCAGCTGACACTCTTGTCTTGCAGAGCTCGCCGCTCAGCTGACACTCTTGTCTTCCAGAGCTCGCCGCTCAGCTGATACTCTTGTCTTCCAGAGCTCGCCGCTCAGCTGACACTCTTGTCTTCCAGAGCTCGCCGCTCAGCTGACACTCTTGTCTTGCCGAGTTCGCCGCTCAGCTGACACTCTTGTCTTGCAGAGCTCGCCGCTCAGCTGACACTCTTGTCTTCCAGAGCTCGCCGCTCAGCTGACACTCTTGTCTTGCCGAGTTCGCCGCTCAGCTGACACACTTGTCTTCCAGAGCTCGCCGCTCAGCTGACACTCTTGTCTTCCAGAGCTCGCCGCTCAGCTGATACTCTTGTCTTCCAGAGCTCGCCGCTCAGCTGACACTCTTGTCTTGCCGAGTTCGCCGCTCAGCTGACACACTTGTCTTCCAGAGCTCGCCGCTCAGCTGACACTCTTGTATTGCAGAGCTCGCCGCTCAGCTGACACTCCTGTTTTCCAGAGCTCGCCGCTCAGCTGACACTCTTGTTTTCCAGAGCTCGCCGCTCAGCTGACACTCTTGTTTTCCAGAGCTCGCCGCTCAGCTGATACTCTTGTCTTCCAGAGCTCGCCGTTCAGCTGACACTCTTGTCTTCCAGAGCTCGCCGCTCAGCTGACACTCTTGTATTGCAGAGCTCGCCGCTCAGCTGACACTCCTGTTTTCCAGAGCTCGCCGCTCAGCTGACACTCTTGTTTTCCAGAGCTCGCCGCTCAGCTGACACTCTTGCTTTCCAGAGCTCGCCGCTCAGCTGACACTCTTGTTTTCCAGAGCTCGCCGCTCAGCTGATACCCTTGTCTTCCAGAGCTCGCCGCTCAGCTGACACTCTTGTCTTCCAGAGCTCGCCGCTCAGCTGACACTCTTGTCTTCCAGAGCTCGCCGCTCAGCTGATACTCTTGTCTTCCAGAGCTCGCCGCTCAGCTGACACTCTTGTCTTCCAGAGCTCGCCGCTCAGCTGACACTCTCGCTATCGCCCCACCCTACGAGTGGAAGTTTCCCTGTCAATCGTTTTCCTCGTATTATCTTAAACGGTTTTAAATATTTTTAATTGAACATTTTCCTTGGTAAACCACTCCCATCCCTAATTCCTTTTCATAAAAAAATATTATCCCCAGTTTTTCCTTCTTAATTCCAATATAAATTTATTTCACAACCTTATGATATACAAGGCAGTGTACAGAATTGCATATCTCACATGCCAATGTTCATATCGAGTAACGTGTTTAAATACTAAAATCCTGCCGATTCTGTGCAGAATTTTACAGGGATTCTTTTACTATTGCGTATGTTGGCGAGCTGTAATGGTCCGAACTAATGAGATTACAGCAGGCATACTCTGAACATAATGTGGTAAATGGTAGCTCCCTAAATTGTAATGGGTGAATTTACTCCCATGCTAACTTTGTTCTTTTTTGTAAGTGGATGCGTAAGGTTCGTTCTTCTTAATTGGTTTACGTTCTCAGTTAACTAATACTGTGGGGGAAAAATGAGAGATTTTGATAATACCTACCTACACCAGAGGTGCTTAACATTTTTTATGTCACGCACTTAGAAAATCTAGTGAAATTAATGGAGCCGCTGCCTTTAAGGATTTAAATCAACCTTTCAGACACCGAAAACATGTTAAAAACATGTCTTAAACGGACCCTTTAATAAGGGGAAACTTGCATTTAATGGGAGATTTCCCCACCCACCTTCATATGGTCATGAAATGTAATAACTCACCTTGGATTGCCCAGAAATTGTGAAACACCGCAATGGAAGCCAAAATATGTCCTTAAATGGAAGTTGTCCAATCCTCTTGGTGGATAGTATAGTGTAGTTTCAACAACTTATACGTCGTAGAGTGTCACTATTCCTCGACCTGCATTTCCTTCATTCATTACACCACCCTCCACCACGAACTGAATACTAGAAGTCTAATAATAAAACATACATACAATCACCTGTAGATAGGGATGATGCAATATATTCACGATATCCCTGGCCCCTCGTGGAGGGGAACTACAGGCTCTGAACTTGGGAAGGTGACCATTGGTTTCTTAGCTGAGTTCTGGCATAGTTTCAAATTATCTCTTCTTCTTTTCTAATCCAAATGGTATTCGGTTTTGAGACCTTCTTGTCCTTCGTAACCTTTGTTCTTCTCTGGCTGATACCCTCTTTGTTTGAAGTATCGGACGTCCTCCATTTTCCCTCTGATGAGTGTTAATCGATGCCCAGTTTTCGACCGTCTTTAAACAATCATCTCCACCATCACTGCCTCTCTCGCGTGGGTCTAAGACGTTTTATATTGTCTGATAACCCAGGTGCACATTGTTTATTTTAGAAACCACCCTCGACCTTGGAAAGTTATATTTATTCCTAACATGTTCGTATTAATAGCATGCCCAATAAAGAGCTGACACTTTTGTCTTCCAGAGCTCGCCGCTCAGCTGACACTCTTGTCTTGCAGAGCTCGCCGCTCAGCTGACACTCTTGTCTTCCAGAGCTCGCCGCTCAGCTGATACTCTTGTCTTCCAGAGCTCGCCGCTCAGCTGACACTCTTGTCTTCCAGAGCTCGCCGCTCAGCTGACACTCTTGCCTTGCCGAGTTCGCCGCTCAGCTGACACTCTTGTCTTGCAGAGCTCGCCGCTCAGCTGACACTCTTGTCTTCCAGAGCTCGCCGCTCAGCTGACACTCTTGTCTTGCCGAGTTCGCCGCTCAGCTGACACACTTGTCTTCCAGAGCTCGCCGCTCAGCTGACACTCTTGTCTTCCAGAGCTCGCCGCTCAGCTGATACTCTTGTCTTCCAGAGCTCGCCGCTCAGCTGACACTCTTGTCTTCCAGAGCTCGCCGCTCAGCTGAAACTCTTGTCTTGCCGAGTTCGCCGCTCAGCTGACACACTTGTCTTCCAGAGCTCGCCGCTCAGCTGACACTCTTGTATTGCAGAGCTCGCCGCTCAGCTGACACTCCTGTTTTCCAGAGCTCGCCGCTCAGCTGACACTCTTGTTTTCCAGAGCTCGCCGCTCAGCTGATACTCTTGTCTTCCAGAGCTCGCCGTTCAGCTGACACTCTTGTCTTCCAGAGCTCGCCGCTCAGCTGACACTCTTGTATTGCAGAGCTCGCCGCTCAGCTGACACTCCTGTTTTCCAGAGCTCGCCGCTCAGCTGACACTCTTGTTTTCCAGAGCTCGCCGCTCAGCTGACACTCTTGCTTTCCAGAGCTCGCCGTTCAGCTGACACTCTTGTTTTCCAGAGCTCGCCGCTCAGCTGGTACTCTTGTCTTCCAGAGCTCGCCGCTCAGCTGACACTCTTGTCTTCCAGAGCTCGCCGCTCAGCTGACACTCTTGTTTTCCAGAGCTCGCCGCTCAGCTGATACTCTTGTCGTCCAGAGCTCGCCGCTCAGCTGACACTCTTGTCTTCCAGAGCTCGCCGCTCAGCTGACACTCTCGCTATCGCCCCACCCTACGAGTGGAAGTTTCCCTGTCAATCGTTTTCCTCGTATTATCTTAAACGGTTTTAAATATTTTTAATTGAACATTTTCCTTGGTAAACCACTCCCATCCCTAATTCCTTTTCATAAAAAAATATTATCCCCAGTTTTTCCTTCTCAATTCCAATATAAATTTAATTCACAACCTTATGATATACAAGGCAGTGTACAGAATTGCATATCTCACATGCCAATGTTCATATCGAGTAACGTGTTTAAATACTAAAATCCTGCCGATTCTGTGCAGAATTTTACAGGGATTCTTTTACTATTGCGTATGTTGGCGAGCTGTAATGGTCCGAACTAATGAGATTACAGCAGGCATACTCTGAACATAATGTGGTAAATGGTAGCTCCCTAAATTGTAATGGGTGAATTTACTCCCATGCTAACTTTGTTCTTTTTTGTAAGTGGATGCGTAAGGTTCGTTCTTCTTAATTGGTTTACGTTCTCAGTTAACTAATACTGTGGGGGAAAAATGAGAGATTTTGATAATACCTACCTACACCAGAGGTGCTTAACATTTTTTATGTCACGCACTTAGAAAATCTAGTGAAATTAATGGAGCCGCTGCCTTTAAGGATTTAAATCAACCTTTCAGACACCGAAAACATGTTAAAAACATGTCTTAAACGGACCCTTTAATAAGGGGAAACTTGCATTTAATGGGAGATTTCCCCACCCACCTTCATATGGTCATGAAATGTAATAACTCACCTTGGATTGCCCAGAAATTGTGAAACACCGCAATGGAAGCCAAAATATGTCCTTAAATGGAAGTTGTCCAATCCTCTTGGTGGATAGTATAGTGTAGTTTCAACAACTTACACGTCGTAGAGTGTCACTATTCCTCCTTTCGAATCTCTTTCTTTCAGGGATTAACTGCTGGGCATTTCCTTCTACAGACTGGAGCACCTGGACGATGCACTTTCCGTACGGTATTATCTATCATATCTGGATTTATCAATGCTTGTAAAAGAAGAGAAGTAACTGAGTAATTTATCAAGAATTCGTCGGATTTTAAAGGAGCTACAGATATTCGCCTTACGGTTGAACTACCCGGATATGTTCGGCGTAATTTCTGCGGCTAATGTTTCAGCGTTAATGGTGCGTTTTCTAAGAAGCGACTGTAGCCACCACGGCGGCCAGAGTCGCACGACTGGGGTCACCATTGTACGTTGGCGACAGAAACCGCAGGCGACGGACACGTGGGGTATTTTGTTAGACACGACTCCAGCCGCCAGTCGCGCAGTCCAGTCCGTCAGAAATGGACGACAACAGGAGCGATTTCGTTAGTGGCAGGGCTTTCCTTGATATTTTAATGAAAGAAGAAGAAGAAGGCGACCGTTTACTGTCATTTTTATACCAGTCTCATGCCGAACATTGTCTCGTACACACATATCGTTGTACTGCGAGTGCTTTAAATCGAACACACATTTATGCTCGGAAACTAAGTGGCAAAGAGCTATATCATGCGAGTGAATGAACTCTCCCTCGACTTTACGTTGCTTCGACATCGTATCCAAAGTCAATAATTAACTGCTACACAAGAGATACATTACTTATATCAACTGTCATAGCGACTGCGGCCGCCAGCACTGCTCACTGCACCAGTTTGTCGCCAAGCGATGATATCGGCGACCGCTGTATGTCCCAGCGCCGTGTTGCACTACAGGCGGTGCATGTTTTGGTGTCGCTAAAAGCTTCTTATCATGAGTAAGGAAAACGCACGATTTATTGGTTGCCTCACACAAGTGAGGGACTCCACCAAGCTGAGAAGGTGGCAAAACTTGCTACCGGACATTCTCAGATAATTCATTAAGGCCTCTGAGCTCTCGTATCTTAACTTTCTTAAAAGTGCAACATAACGGAACTGATTCCTACTTTCGAACCAACTTCATAGCTAAACCCTTTTCAGGACCTTCTTACTTCTTCTAATGTCACTATAGTTTAGTGAAGTCATGACGTAACGCCGGCAACTACTAACTGTTCATCAGCCATATAGTCACTGCAAACTGAGGAAGCAGAGATTGCTGATTGCTTGAAAGAGAAATGCCGCTCGACAGATCGGCTGTCGCCGTCGCTGGGCAACCAAAATTCCGCGTGTAATTGAGAGATCATCATTTGACTGCTGGAGAATATATAGTACTGTACCGGTAAGGCCTATCAGTATCATACATTCGATTATTTCGATGTAAGGTGAGTTGGGGTTGGTGCATACCCTAAAAACTGAAGTGTAATTTTGGATTTTAAATACAATACCAAGCACATAAACCAATACTTTTCTTGTACATTTTCTGCATGTTGAATGGTTAACTACATGTGACTACTGATTTTTGAATGTATATTTTGGAAATGAATATTTCATTAAGAAATTAAATATCACCATAATATCAAGTTAGATTTTAACTATTAACAAACCCAAGCAGTAATATCCGAGAGCATTCTAAGTGCGATGAGCTAATACAACACAATGAACGCCACTTTATCACTCCCAAAATGTTTGGAGGAAGAACTGAGTTCTCATTAGGACATGAAGAAAAACCAAACTTATATTCTACAATATGTTTATAAATGTGGTTTTGTGAAACCTCAGTCATATTATTTCGTACTATTACCGAGTTTGTGTAGATCACAGAGATGAAAGAAGGTGCGGGGATGAATGGGTGGATGCAAGACAATTTAAAACTTTAAAATTAGATATATTTTTTACTCTGCTATCTTCTGGTTTCTTTTCAGATTGTAAATGGTACACTTTGCTAAGAAAGCAACAATTCAGGGACATAACTAGCTCGTTAGCTTAGGTACTGTGTTGTAAAGATCAGAATAATCAACAAATTGTCAATTAACAATCTGAGCTTAAAGCTCCTACGTGAGCACTACTGCTCTATTCAATCAACAATCAAGGAGAAGGATCTCCCAATTTCCTTTACAACATAGTAAGAGCATTTTTGCTCTACAATGTTATCTAGGAGACTACTCGCCTTCCAAAGCACCGTTCAACCTTTACACTAATGGGAAGAGCGTCCTTGCTCTATAAAATTGACACTTAGGAACCCATTTCCAGAGATGTCCAGGCTTATCAAAGGGACAGTTTACAAAATAGTACAGTATTTTAAAAGCTCAACAGTTTAATATCTTTACATGAAAAGATTGAAAAGAGTTAACAGTGTTATCGAGTACCCGTTCGACCAGACCTTTGTGAAAAACAACGGGTTAAATTTACTGGCCCAAAAATCAAAATGGTGAGGAAGCGGACTCCTGCGCTCCTTGAAAATTGAAATGAAAAGTTTTAAACCCTATTTGGGCTTATGGGCTGAAGTTACAGAGGCTAAGTCTATACTACTGAGGTGACTAGATGGAGAGAATATTTAAGTTACAAGGATTACACACCGAACAAGTTTACAAAATCAAGTTGATAGGGAACACGAGAGGGTAGCTCACTCTCTACTCCCTGATTTCGATTAAGTTCCTCCGGCTTGTTTGAAATTTACATTTAAAGTTTAAAATGTACATTTTTGAAAATTAAAAGTACATTATTAAAGAATGGAAACCTTCCACTCGAGCTAACGTTAAGAGACTATCAGATTTTAGACTGGATCTGCCATTACCTTGAGCTAGTGGACTTCTCGAAGTTGGATGAGGCACCCCCGCCTCCTTTATAAACACACACTCTGTATACTTGAATGATGAGTAAAACAACCTGATCCCAAAATGTGCCAGCTTTTATACTCGAGGAAAAAGTTCTAGAAAACTCTGGGCTAAGGCCCGACACACCCCCAATTCTTATAGGGGAATTTGATAAATACCAGAAAACTTTGATTGGACGAAAATTAAATATACGAAGTTTTCTATTGGACAACATCTTAAGATAAAAGTGTTGTAAACTTTAACACACCAAAAAAAGGAATAACTAACTCAGTTTAGTAAACCTTAAAATAAAATGTTCCTTTTCAATTTTAACAGTCAATCATCAAACCCGAGCGCATAACATAAGTTTATAGTAGAGGCATCTGTAGGGAAATGTCCAAACTTATTGTATTAGTTGTTGCGAGTTTTAGATTCTAGATGGCATTCTCCAAGGCGCTTCATTTAAATGAACGGGGCGGGTGTTCCTTCCGGCACACATACCACTTCGATTACCTTTCTGGCCTAGTTCTCCGTTGCTGACCTTAGAACTGTTTACTCGAGTGAAATCTCCAGCACTTTACACTCATTTTTAGTTTTAAAATCTTCATTTTGTGCCAGGGGGTAGAATATTTTAAAACTGGCTGAACAGCGGGCGAAAGCAATCGGAATGTAACATCCTGAACATCTGAAGTCATTTCAAGTGGTTCGAAACATTTGCAGCTAATTTGATTGTCATTTCAGTTTCCTGTATTTTGTATGTAATTTTCTGATTGTCCTTCCTAAGTGTACGTCCTGCCTTTTTTTTTGTTTTTTTTTGTTTTTTGCAGTTCCTTTCAGCATCTCAATAAACTCAAATCATAAAACGGAATCTTGAATTTACTTTAAATATCGTAAACTGGTGAATAAGAGAGAACAAGCTGTTGGTGCCCACGCGTGTGTTAACTTCAACTCTGGCGGGATGTGTTCTACTTTATTCTGCTCCCCTTGGCTGGCGCTGTTGGTACTGCTGATGTGTTGACCGGCGCTAACTTCGGATTCAGCAGGCAAATTTATTGCAGTATGTGTCCGCATCTCTCTTCGTCCACCCACTTAAGTAGCAGGAGCACCAAACAGAAGGCAGCGTACAGTTCAACCTCATGTCAGCAGGGCGAATCACTTCACTCAAATAAAGGTAATTTTCTTTTTAAAGTACCAGATTCGTGGTTGTGAGACTTTCATTGTAATTTTCTTATAAAGGAGTTATAGCCGGTGTCAATTCCAGCCGCTGAAACGCTGTCGTTTTCTCGACATCGCTGCGAATGACTGACTATAGATTTTACATACTTGCTAGATCCTTGCTAGCGCTGCTCTTAAAATTAATCACAGATACCGCTTTTCGTCTCCCTGTAGGGCGTCGTTTTCAACACATGTGAAGATGTACCTTCCCTCCAGTGGTTCAGAATTTGAAGGACAAATTATTTTGTAAAGTACATGGTAAATTACCGAAGTTCTTAAGTCACCAACTAAAAGTTATAGGAAAAAATAGTATTGGAAGTTCCAAGGCTCTCAAATAATGATGGTAGCCGCTTGATGCTAAACAAGTCAAATGAAATACAAGCAACACAAAATTAAGTAATATAAAATTCTTCCTCGCCAGAAAAAGGTCAGAGTTTTCCTTGAATCTAGGATTCTGTTAAGTAATTGCAATTGTAATCTTACTATATATAAAAATGGATGTATGTGTGTGTGTAAATGACACATCTCCTCCTAAACCACTGGAACAATCTCAACCAAACTTGGTACACTTATGACTTACTACCTGAAGACGAGCACTGTGGGGTAAGCCATTCGTAGCTACCTTCGGGGTGAGGAGTCAGGGGGGCAAGGTATAAAATTAATCGAATATGTGTCGAATCGATACTTTTCGGGGTCGCTGAGATCAATAGTGACACTCCAAATTTTTTAAAGTACGAGCTCAGCCACCTTTGGGGTGGGGGCGAGGGGGACTGATAAATAAAATTAATGTCAAATGCATAGATTTTGGGGTCGCCGAGGTGAATTGTATACACCGGATTTTTTTGTATCAGGAGACAAACCACGTGGGGGTAAGACACCCCTGGAACCCTTAGGGGGGGAGAGGGGGGAGATATTAAAATCATCGAAAGTCGTGTCGAATCCATACTTTTCGGGCTCGCTGGAATGAATACTGACACTCCGGATTTTTAGTATCAAGAGACAAACCACGTGGGGGTAATACACCTCAGGAACACTTAGGGGCAGGGGGCGAGGGGGCTGAGATATAAAAATCATCGAATCCATACTTTTCGGGGTCGCTGAGATGAATAGTGACACCCCGGAATATGTTTTAAGTCCAACTTCAACCCCCTTCGTGGAAGGGGGGGGGGGGACGATGTGAGAGTGATATATGAAAATAATCGAAAATAGTGTCGAATTCATAGTTCTTGGGGTCGCTGAGATGAGTACTGAGACTCCGGATAAAGTCCAAGTTCATCCCCTTTGTGGTGGGGGGCGAGGGATTAAGATATAAAAATAATCGAATATAGTGTCGAATCCATAGTTTTCGGGGTCGCTGAGGTCAACAGTAACACTCCCGATTTTTTAAAACTCAATGTTTACCCCCTTTTAGGGTGGGGGAGCTGGGAGTGAGATGTAATAATCGAATATACATCCGAATCCATAGTTTTCCGGGTCGCTGACATGAATAGTAACATACCGGATTTTAAAATTCCAACTTCAGCCCCCTTCGGCATAGGTGGTGAGGAAGGGTGGAAAAATAAATTGTCAAAAATGACCGAGATAATGGACGTGTGTATGTTACAGTATGACTTTCAAGTATGACTTACTACCTGGAAAACATACTATGGGAGTAAGACGCCCCTAGAACCACTAGGGAAGTGGGTAAATTATAATTCGTATTAATAAATGGAAGTCAGTTTGGCGCGATCTATACATACTGTACTATAAATAAATTATGACAAAGAAATGAAAACAGGCGTGAATTAATGAGAGCATTCTAGGCATCTTAGAAACTTGAAACTTGGTATCAGACAAGCTGATGGCCTCAGTTTCCCTAGAAAAATCTAAAATTCTCAAAATTATCTGAGGGAGAGACGCGCTGGGAGTTTCAAATCTGCATAATAACACAGTCGGTGATATTTATCCAGAACGATAACCTATAGGTTACATGGGCTTAAAAGTTTCCTGAAAGGCCTAATTTTTAACCCCCTCCCCCATATCAAAATGGCAGCGCAATCTCCCAAACGAGTTATAACATTGAAATTTGGTAAAATTATAGCTTTTAGCCTCTAACCGACGGAAAATTTACGAGATGTTTAAATAATTTATTTTTACCCCCGAAAAATATCGAAATATGGAGGCTATTTTAATGACGGTGCAGATCTTCATTTCGAGATATTTCGTGGCTAAAAGGTAAGTCGTATCACAAAACGGATGGCACATTTGCTGTTCAATTTGGAATGATCTACAACTTTCTTCCTATGACTTTTTGTCGTATTTCTATCCCTTATACGTTAAATTTGGCTCTATTTCTGAATTTACATAAATTTTGCAATTTGTACACATATAATAGATAGTTTGATTCACTTATAGGAAAGAAGGGATCATAAAATTATACACGAATATTGGCCCACCCAGTATCCATAAGTGAGCCAAATTCTATGTTTGAACCTGTCGCATAAATATCTGTAAAGTAATTCACTGTGTGAAAACCTTACACAAATTTCACCCTATTGGACGTTTCTAAAACAATCTTACCTTTAAATAGATGAGATACGAGGAAATATCATAGGGCCAGTCATTTAGATCGCTAAATGAGGCCAGAGGCGTCTTTTCGAACAATCCGTTTTTCTATATGATGCACCGATTAGCAACAGTTAATCTGTACGAGTAAATGGAGGTGAACATGCGTATACTTCCGTATGTCGATCTACATTTATTCATTTAAGTCGATTTGTAGCCATCTAGAAGTGGTGTGCCTGACATTGTAAATAATACTTTACAAATCAATAGTGACTGTCAGCAGGAGGGCGTCTGCTGTTTTAATCAGTACTCCCCACATCGACTTCAACTGGCAAGAGGAATGGGCTCTTGCTCCAACGCTTGTGTACCTTCTCGATTTGACTAGCAGAAGGCAAGGGAGAGTGCACTTTTTTACCTGATTCTCTTTATCATTAGGTATAGGTGCCCCTTTGCAAGGGTGGCCCCGATTATAAACAAATTTACCCACCAAAATGTGACTGACGTTACGCATAGTGAATTGCGGTAGACAAGTGGACCTGTCGTTATCATCACAACTCCGCAACTCGCACTTTACATTGGGAAAAACGTCTGCGGACCTCCCTATGCTTTTTCTCGGATAACGCCAAGAGACATGCAATTTAAAAATTCTTAATCACTTCATGTACAGTAATTTACTTCTATATCTGTATACAATGTAGAATACCGTAGCGAAGCACGGGTACATTTGCTAGTCTTTACTAAAATAGCTTTGGCAAACATGACGACGTCAGAATGGATGAATTCTGACTACGAACTGCGGGGTACCATAATGTTCATAAAACAGGACAGGTAGACGACGACAGGCATATCAAGACGAGTTTTAACAGAACGGGTCCACTATTTTTACTTATGACTTGGTGAAAAAGTA
Organism: Anabrus simplex; assembly: GCF_040414725.1. Taxonomy (NCBI): domain Eukaryota; kingdom Metazoa; phylum Arthropoda; class Insecta; order Orthoptera; family Tettigoniidae; genus Anabrus; species Anabrus simplex. The sequence goes on along the minus strand of NC_090269.1, from coordinate 159,961,986 downwards.
ATTTGTTATTGTAAATAAGTATACTATACTATGTCTCTGGTAACTGCAATTCAGCCCAAAGCTTTGTACTTGTACTTTTCCCCTAAATGCAGTGACAGACTTCCTCATGAAATAACAATCACTACCATCACCATGACACCTGGTGCGGAACACTTCACTCCCAGATTTTTAACATTCCATCCACATGTGTGGACACCCTTCCTAGATGATTTAGTTGAACTGAGGAAGGAAATGTTAGGAATGGTCTACAACAAAAGAAGATGGTAATTTTGGTATACACCGTATCGAGCTAAAGCCTGGAGCTAGTTACAATCTGAGCGTGAACAAACTTCCGCCGTCTCGCTATCAGAGATGCTTGCCGTTCAATAAATACTGCTTTGCTCACCCACTCGTGAGGTGGGGTTTCGATTCTAGAAATGGAACTACCACATCGAAAAGGCTATCACGAAGATTGTTCGAAGTTGTTGGGATTAGATGCCGACATGAATAGTCTCACAAAGTGGAATCCTCCACTTCCCAGTAGTCTCCGCAGACATGTTATTAGGCGCACCAGTCGTCTGGGTATTTCTGGACGTGTTTTAGTTCTTTTATGTAGCCGACGATGTCTGCGGGGATATTCAGAATTTCCGAGGTTCCACTTTAAAATAGTATTGTAAAATGCACATCCTTCTGGGAATCGTTTTAATCGTAAATCCACGATATGATAAAGTTCGTCATTTATTTTACACGTCGAGAAGTTGGTATCACTGAAATGTTTACAACGATGTCTGGTATCTTGCGAGTTTAAAATATCGAAGTCATAGACTGAACAACTTCTGGAATCTCGCTGAGTGGCAGTGATCCTTGAAGGTTCTCTGTTTTATAGGTGAACACAAATGGAATGAATTTCACCCCATAACACAGAACTATCCTAACCTCAATTTCTTAAACAAGACACCAAAACTCCTCGTACAATAGCGTCGTCGAATCATACGTCCATGCTATTATACGTATGTTTTCAAAACAAAAATATTGACCGAGAACTGGCTTTAAGTTATTTTGAAGTACTCTTTTTGAAGCATTACGTTCATTATCTGATGGCCTCGTGAAGACATTGCACCACTAAATTTAATTTAAGGCACACTGGAACAGAAAAAAACCAGACCTAATGATGCACTATTAAAGCATACGTAACATCAACAATGGCATGTTGGAAAATCGTATCCGATCCAGAGATGGCGCTAATTTCGTTAGTGTCATCTGCGATGTTTTGTGCTGTAGCTTACGACTGCTTCCAGGGCGGTTAGGATGTAAACTGTTAACTTGTAGTTTAGGATGGTACGAGTCTGACTTGAAGTGGAGTTAACAACACTTTACGTGGACATTCCCGCCGACAACACATGGGAGCTAGGGTGGTAGAATAAAACTATGGTATTCCCTACAACTTAGGAGCGTGAACTGGCGACAACGGACCCTACATGAATCTGATGTTGCTTCCACTTACTTATACTGTAGCATCTATAATGTTAATTAAATATTACACAACAATCTGTGAATTAGCTATTTATTTTATGTGTCACTGCTGAAAGGCCTTTACGACAGTAACTTGGCGACCGTAAGTGTGGACGGTGATACCTCAGACTTCTTCAGTGTATCGAAAGGCATAAGAAAAGGCTGTCTGTTATCTCCCCAGCTACACAATATCTATACCGAGCACATCATGAGGAGAACGCTTGATGGTTGGTCTGGTGCTATCTCAATTGCTGGACGGAAAATCAACAACTTGCGATTTGCTGACGGGACCACAGGAAGATGAGCTTGCACATTTACTTGCAAGAGTAAAGGATGCAAGTCTCATTTACGGATTAGAAATCAATTTGAAGAAGACCAAACTCATGATCATTGATCGTGGAAATCAAGTGCGCCTCACAGGTCGATTAAAGGGATTGGCATTGACCTTGTATGCCTTGGGTCATCTATAAGTGACACAGGATATTTTGATAAAGAGATGAAGAGGGGTATTTTCCTGGAATGTGCAGCCAGTAAACTAAGATCTGGCAGAACAGGGCAATATACCAAAATACGAAGATTCGATTGGTTGAAACACTAGTATTTTCCGTGTTCTTTTACGGTGTGAGACATGGACTGTCAAGGCTAAGGACAACGACCACATCGATGCCTTTGAGATGTGGTGTTGGCGTAGAATTCTACGCGAAGCTTGGACCGAAAGGAGAACAAATGAGTCCATCATTGTAGAGCTGAAGATAGTGAAACATCTCTCTCCACATGCCAATGAAAGAATACTTCAGTTCCTTGGACATATCTTAAGGAGGGATGGAGACAACCTGGAAAAGTCTAGCATAGGAGGCAGAATAGAAGGCAGAGGATCACGTGGAAGAACAGCAAGCAGGTGGCTAGATCAGGCTAGGAAGATAACCGGCCTTCCTCTTCAGAACATCCTAAGAAAAGCTGAAGATCGAGTTGGATGGCGACACTTTGTGAAGCACAATGGGGTCACGACACTCAGTAATCAGTAATACGACTGATGATGATGGTACTGTATATATAATTTTTATATAATTCAATTGTAGGAAGATCATGTAGTGCTTGGGGAAATCAAATCAAGTAATACCGGCAGCATTGAAAGTTTTAAGGGAAGGATTGCTGCAAGTCGTTTTAAATATCGTCATTGACCAGTACTGCAGCGAGTAGTCCGAATTACAAGTCAATATATACACGTGAGAACAGGAAGTGGCATCTATGGGTGTTCCCAAAGGTGATAGTTCGGTCTACTTGTTCTATCGGCTGTAGTGCGTATGAGTCATTAGAAGTAGAGAAAGTCACGGGTTCGGCCGCCTCCACCTCCACCGGCTCTCAAGGGACCTCCTCCTCCACACGCTCTCGGGAGAGGCCTCCTCCACACGCTGGCTAAGAGCGCGGTCCTAACTTCACATGTGCTATCTTGGAGGGGCTTAACCTCACTTTTTATGCGTAAGAGAGCTAGCCTAACCTCATGGAAGGGTCTAACCTCAGTTTTACGGCCGGATGCCCTTCCCAACGCCTAAGACAGTGAGCTTAACCTTACATCTGCTATCTTGGAGGGGCTTAACCTAACTTTTGACGCACAAGACAGCAAGCTAACCTCAGTTTTACGGCCAGAGGCACTTCCCGACGTCAATTGCATAAGAGGGCCGCTGTACATGACTCCTTATGAGCCGCCTTAAGGGTGCTTAGGCAAGATGGTGGAGGCAAGATGGCTAGTATACATAGGCCCTTATGAGACTCCCTTGGCATGCTTGCGCCAGATGGCGAATATAACTTGGCGGCTATACATGGCTCCTTATGAGACACCTTAAGGGTGCTTGCGCAAGAACTTTTGACACGCAAGACAGCAAGCCTCACCTTATAGAAGGATTTAACCACAGTTTTACAACCGCATTCCCTTCTCGACGCCAACTGCACAAGATGGCGTCTATACATGACTCCTTATGAGACGCCTTAAGGGTGCTTACGCAAGATGTTGGCTGCAAGATGGCTGCTATACATACGCTCTTATGAGACTCCCTTGGGATGCTTGCGTAAGATGGCGGCTACAAGATGGCGGCTATAGGTGACTCCTTATGAGACGCCTTAAGCGTGCTTGCGCAAGATGGCGGCTGCTCTTATGAGACGGCTTAATGGTGCTTGCACAAGATGGCTGCTGCTCTTATGAGACGCCCTAAGGATGCTTGAGCAAGATGGCGGACACAAGATGGCGGCTATACACGGCTCCTTATGAGACACTTTAAGGGTGCTTGCGCAAGATGGCTGCTGCTGTTATCAAGAATGCTAGCTTAGAGGCTAACGTGCGTGCAGGTTCGATTCATTAAATTTGGGGCTTTAATGCAAAATGTTAAATATCTCGAAAACGGTGCGTCGTAGAGCAAAACGGACAAAATTTGTGTGCCTAATACCCAGGTTAGCATATAAGGAACATGATAGCATAAGAAAAAAGTAGTCCAATGATGAGATCAACGGTTCGATTACTACTTAAGCCCTTTGGCATTTAGTCAGTTTTAGCTTGTCTTGAAGCAAGTTTTCGTAACTTGATTTGGTCTTGCTATGGTAGAGATTATAACATGCTGTGATGGTTCGATTTATTAAATTTTGGGCTTAAATGCAAAATGTTGAATATCTCTATAACGGTGCGTCGTAGAGCAAAACGGACAAATTTTTCTGCCTAATACGCAGGTTCGCAGTATCAGGAACATTATAGCATAAGCAAAAAAGTAGTTTAATGATGAGATGAACGGTTCGGTTCCTACTTAAGCCCTTTGGCATTGACAGCTAATTCTACAAGATGGCGGCTATACATAGCTTTTTATGAGACTGCTTAAGGGTGGTTGCACAAGATGGCTGCTGCTTTTATGAGACGCCCTAGGGATGATTGCGCAATATGGCGGACACAAAATGGCGGCTATACATAGCTTCTTATGAGACTGCTTAAGATTGCTTGCACAAGATGACTGCTGCTCTTATGAGATGCCCTAGGGATGCTTGCGCAAGATGGCAGCGACAAGATGGTGGCTATACACAGCTCCTTATGAGACGGCCTAGGTGTGCTCGCACAAGACGTTGGCTGCTCTTATGAAGAAATCTAGCTTAGAGGCTACTGCGCAAGATGGCGGCTACTGATATGCATGCGGTAGAGGGCAATTTGAAATTCCTCGTGCTTCTCAAACCTACGTTCTTTTTGACAGCGGCCATCTTCAATCAACAGAGCACCGCGCTGCCATCTTTAGCTAGTACCTTTCAAATGTGGTGGCGGAAATATCCACGTGACAGCTGTCATCCGCCATCTTTAATCAACAGAGCACCGTGCTGCCAACTTTAGCTACATACCTTTGAAATGTGGTGGCGGCAATTTGAAAAATTATACGTGGTTTTGATAGCTGTCAACCACCATCTTTAAACAACAACGCATCGTGCTGCTATCTTTACGACACTAAACCTCATCGTGGTGGTGGGTAATTTAAATTCCGTGTGCTTTTTTGACAGCTCCCATCTTTAATCAACAGAGCATAGTGCTGCTATCTTTACAGCACTAATCCTCATACCTTTGAAATGTGGTGGTGGGTTATTTTAAAAATTCTACGTGCATTTTTGACAGCTGTCATCCTTAAACAATGGCGGCTATACATAGGCTGTTAAGGCCTCATCCTTCTCCACCTTCTCCTCCTCCTCCGCCTCCTAAGTCAAGGCATAGATTTATACCTGTATCGAACAAGTTTAAACCTGCATCGCGAAGGCATCCGCCATCTTGCGCAGTAGCCTCTAAGCTAGCTTTCTTCATAAGTGCAGCTACCATCTTGCGCCAGCAACCCTAGGCCGTCTCATAAAGAGCTTTGTATAGCCGCCATCTTGCGCAAGCATTCCTAGGACGTCTCATAAGAGTAGCAGTCATCTTGTGCAAGCACCCTTAAGCAGTCTCATAAGAAGCTATGTATAGCCGCCATTTTGTGTCCGCCATCTTGCGCAAGCATCCCTAGGGTGTCTCATAAATGCAGCAACTATCCTGTGCAAGCACCCTTGACCAGTCTCATAAGAAGCTATGTATAACCGCCATCTTGTAGAATTAGAGAGCTGTCAATGCCAAAGGGCTTAAGTAGGAACCGAACCGTTCATCTCATCATTAGACTACTTTTCTTCTTATGCTACAATTTTTCTGATACTGCGAACCTGGGTATTAGGTAGAAAATTTTTGTCCGTTTCGCTCTACGACGCACTGTTTCCGAGATTTTTAACATTTTGCATTTAAGCCCAAAATTTAATTAATCGAACCATCACAGCATGTTATAATCTCTACCACAGCAAGACCTACTCATGTTACAAAAACTTGCTTCAATACAAGCTAAAACTGACTAACTGCCAAAGGGCTTAAGTACGAACCCGACCAATGAACTCATCATTAGTCTACATTTTTCTTATGCTATTATGTTCCTTATACTGCGAACCTGGGTATTATGCAGAAAAAAATTGTCCGTTTTGGTCTACGACGCACCGTTTTCGAGATATTTAACATTTTGCATTTAAGCCCCAAATTTAATTAATCGAACCAGCACGGCACGTTAGCCTCTAAGCTAGCCTTCTTGATAAGAGCAACAGCCATCTTGCGCAAGCACCCTTAAGGTGTCTCATGAGGAGCCGTGTATAGCCGCCATCGTGTGTCCGCCATCTTGCGCAAGCATCCTTAGGGCGTCTCATAAGAGCAGCAGCCATCTTGTGCAAGCACCCTTAAGCCGTCTCATAAGAGCAGCCGCCATCTTGCGGAAGCACACTTAAGGCGTCTCATATGGAGCCATGTATAGCCGCCATCTTGCAGCCGCCACCTTGCGCAAGCATCCCAAGGGAGTCTCATAAGAGCGTATGTATAGCAGCCATCTTGCAACCACGTGCGTAAGCACCCTTAAGGCGTCTCATAAGGAGTCATGTATAGCCGTCATCTTGTGCAATTGACGTCGGGAAGGGCATCCGGCCATAAAACTGAGGTTCGGCCCTTCCATGAGTTTAGGCTTGCTGTCTTGTGCATCAAAAGTTAGGTTAAGCCCCCTAAGATAGCGGATGTGATGTTAGGCGGTGTCTCATAAGGAGCCATGTATAGCCGCCATCTTGTGCAATTGGCGTCGGGAAGGGCATCCGGCCGTAAAACTGAGGTTAGGCCCTTCCATGATGATAGGCTTGCTGTCTTGTGCGTCCAAAGTTATGTTAAGTCCCTCCCAGAGAGCAGATGTAAGGTTAAGCTCACTGTCTTAGGCGTCAGGAAGGGCATCCGGCCGTAAAACTGAGGTTAGGCCCTTCCATGAGGTTAGGCTAGCTCTCTTACGAATAAAAAGTTAGGTTAAACCCCTCCAAGATAGCGCATGTGAGCTTAGGGTCGCGCTCTTAGGCATCAGGAAGGGCATTCGGCTGTATAACTGAGGTTAAGCCCCTCTAGCTCTCTCACGCATAAAGAGTTAGGTTAAGCCCCTCCAAGATGGCGTATGTGAGGTTAGGGTCGCGCTCTTAGCCAGCGTGAGGAGGAAGCCTCTCCCGGGAGCGTGTGGAGGAGGAGGCCTCTGCGGAGGGCCGTTGGAGGTGGAGGCGGCCGAACCCGTGTCTTTATCTACTACTAGAGCACATGCTGTACCTCTCTCTCAGTGGTCGCAAGGGCGATAGTTCCGTCTAGTTGTTCTATCGGCGGTAGTGCGTATTAGTCATCAGAGCACAGGCTATACCTCTCTCTCAATGGTCGCAAGGGCGATAGTTCGGTCTACATGTTCATCGGCGGTAGTGCGTATTAGTCATCAGAGCACATGCTATACCATTCTCTCAATGGTCGCAAGGGCGATAGTTCGGTCTACTTGTTCTATCGGCGGTAGTGCGTATCAGTTATTAGAGCACATGTTTACCTCTCTACCAGTGGTCGCAAGGGCGATAGTTCTGTCTACTTGTTCTATCGGCAGTAGTGCGTATCAGTCATCAGAGCACATGCTATACCTCTCTCTCAATGGTCGCAAGGGTGATAGTTCGGTCTACATGTTCTATCGGCGGTAGTGCGTATCAGTTATTAGAGCACGTGTTTTACCTCTCCGACCTCCGTGTTGGATTGTGATTATCTCTCAATATTCTGTTGTAATTAGTGAGCACTGATTGTAATATCGTGAGAGGTCTCACAGTCTATTCCACATAACTGTTTGAAATCAATCACCTGTTCATCTGTGAGTCACATGTACGTCTGGACTCATGTGTATTACTAGGTCAAGACAAAGTGTCAACGTGTTATCGATGTAAGAATGTTGAAAATCCAATCCGGCAACTGGACGAGGAAATACGATCGGTAACGTGAACGAGAACTGTATCTAGGAACAACTGAAAATAGGATTAAATCGACAAATGTCAATGGAGAATGGTGGCTGGAATTGGGAATAGAAAATTCACAGTTTTAACCCTTCAGGTAAGAAATTCAAAGGTGAAAATCTTAGGGATATGAGCTACAAATTTTAGGTGAATAAAATATTATAAAATATGACAATTTATTCTTTATTTATTCCCAAAAATTACAAACCTTTTCAATCATCGTTACCCGGTCGAATAGATCACGGCCGACTGGAACCCTCGCTGCAGGAGCTGGCTAGAGCGACGCATCAAGTCGGCCGTGATTAGATTAGCAGTTTGTCTGTTTCTACCACTACGAGCGTTAATATGAGTCAATGCATTCTTTCAGTTAAGCCCTTATAACTGCATTCGTTGTGAACATTTTTCAAAAAATCGAAAAATGCCTGAGTTTATTAACCAAGGAACACATTACCGAATCATTAAGTAAATAAGTTAATTTGGCTAGGATTTGAATAAAATAGAAAACGAGTACAGAAACGAGCTTGGCTGAGTTTGTGAAACTGTATTTAGACCGGAAGTGATTTTCGAATTTTTTTTTTTTTAGTTTGATAGAGCTGTCCAGGACTCACAATTTGAAAATTTTTCGGGCCCTTCGGCTCTTCAACATTCGCAAAAATTGAGGAAATTGCTTAATTTTACGTTTTTCATAGTAAGACTTTGTCGGCTGAGAAAAGTTTTCACATCAAAAATCTGTATAAAGAAAAATGGTCTCAATGTCATTGATTTCGTTGAAAAACAGTTTTATTGTCCCATTTCATTTTTATATTTACTTTGTTAATGAATGTTGTGACAAGAATTTACGCTACCCTCATTTGTTGGACATATGTATTTGTGTGTGGGGACCTTATCTACGATTCTCAGCCATTGTTTGAATTGCCGTTAATTTATGTGCCTGAGCTATGCCTGTTTAAAATGCATATTTTGTCATTATTACGTCAATAACTTCGATTTTCCTCATTGGCTCAATAAGCAAATCCTTGACTTGAGCATTCGCAGTCTCTCTTGATCTGAGCGCTCTGCAGTTGTTTTCGGCCTTGCCGGTTTACGAGCAAGAAGTCCTGTTGTTACCGAGCTGCGAGATGGACGCCATTAGCCTTGTTCCTTAGAAGACTTTGAAAACTGGCGCAATGGAGTTGAATACTCCCGGGTTAGGTGGGAGATAGATTAGGCAATGACCTAAATACGTTTTTCTATTTTATTATGTTCCTCTAGTGAGAGTAATTTGCAGTGGCGAAACTACTTGGAGACATTTGAGGCAATGCCTACCCTATGAAATACGATTAAACATAAATATCGTAACAAAATTATCTTCTGTTGTTATTGTGTTAAATCAACAATAATCTATTTTATATGTGCTACATGACAGCAGATGACGTGCTTCGCTGATCGCCCCGCTAGATGGCGATAGCAGACCACTTGTTCTGACTGGGAGGCAGTCTGTGAGTTGTCTCACCCAGGATTTTTTGTTTTGTTTCCCTTCAGTCAGCTTGACGACTGGCTCGGGGTGGTGGAGGGAAGATAGGTTTACCGCCCGCACTCCTTTCACCGCAAAGTCTAGACCCCGGAGAGGCAAGCCTCATGTGTTGTTTCAGAGCGTAGTAATTCCCAGCGCGAAGGTGACAATGAAGTAGCGGTACCCAATTGTTAAGTGTATTTTTCTTTGGAATTAGTGGGAAATCCGTGCATTAGGTTAGTGGCTTTATATGTAACAATTCAAACATGGACTGTTAGTTGCGTAAAACGAGACTGACATCATCCGGTTGAAAATCGCGTTGTAATGGTATGTGATGTAGGCCCCTTCGTGAACTTAACGAGTCTTTTGAACTCTTTAAAACGTAAACCGTTCTAATCTTGGACTTACGAAGAGAAGTGGGAATCCAAATACAAAAGATTTATGCCTAATCTGGTTATTAACTTATTAATTATTTTGACGGTAAAGTAGCGAGAAAATTTCAATTTTCTTGGTATACACGATATTCGTGGTTAACAGCCCGTTCCGAAACCACGAACCTTTTTCGTCAGACGTGTGTTTTTTATTTGGTGGTGACACCTTAATTATGCAAATGGAAATACGGTTTGGCGATTTTGAAAGCATCCGGTTTGTTGAGTTGTTAGATCCAAATCACTTCATAGTTTTTTCTTTTTTTCTTTTTGCTAGTTGCTTTATGTCGCACCGACACAGATAGGTCTTACGGCGACGATGGGACAGGGAAGGGCTAGGACTGGGAAGGAAGCGGCTGTGCCCTTAATTAATGTACATCCCCAGCATTTGCCTGGTGTGAAAATGGGAAACCACGGAAAACCATTCTTAGTGCTGCCGACAGTGGGGTTCGAACCTACTATCTCCCGAATACTGGATACTGGCCGCACTTAAGCGACTGCAGCTATAGAGCTCGGTGGTTCATAGTTTACAAAGAGAGCTTCCCTGCTATTAAACTGAGCAGTCTTATGAATATTTATCCCTTCTTAATAGGGAAAGATTGGAAAATGAATTGATTAACATTTATTCCGTTATAGAAAAACATTTGTCCCCTCAAAAAAAAATTACATTATATTGTCCTCAATGACCTTGAACCAGTGTATGAGGAAGTATCAAATTGATTCATTTAATATTAACATTTCCTGTACCGGGCAAGTTGGCCGTGCGGTTAGGCGCGCGCGGCTGTGAGCTTGCACCCGGGAGATAGTGGGTTCGAATCCCAACGTCGGCAGCCCTGAAGATTGTGTTCCGTGGTTTCCCATTTTCACACCAGGAAAATGCTGGGGCTGTACCTTAATTAAGACCACGGCTGCTTCCTTCCAACTCCTAGGCCTTTCCTATCCCATCGTCGCCATAAGACCTATCTGTGTCGGTGCGACGTAAAGCCGCTAGCAAAAAAATATTTCCTGTGGACACGGCTTCCTCTGTAAGGAGTATGATCACTCTGAAGAGGATAAAAACAATTCTGCGTAATTCAATGAACATTGAAAGACTCAGCAGTCTTAGTACCATTTCTATCGAGAAAATGCTTGTGAAGGAATTGATGAGTGATCAAGTATTGAAGGACCGTGTGATTGACCATTTTACAACCAAGAAAACTCGACTTATGGAACACCTCGAAAATAAACTTTAAGGTAAGATTTCCTGCCTACCCATTAATTAACTAATAGCTTCGCCACTGGTAATTTCGTATTTTGGTGACCCTTTTGTTTCAACTATGTGAGTGTTGACAGCGGCCTGCGTGCCAAGCAGGCAGATTACCTCTGAAACCATCTTTCTGGTGTAAGTTTGTGATAAAGGATTACACTAATTTGGATACAAAACCACCGACATGTAAGTAATATTTATTCAAAAATCATTTTGGAACAACGCCAACTTCAGTGGATTACTTGGAGGAGGCATTATTTACAACCGTCGTCTTGGAATTTTCAAAAACGTTAACTAGTCTGTTTACGAACCAACGTTGTCACCGTTATTTAATTTTAGGCCTGCCTCGAGTTATCGCCAATGTTGTGGGAATTGAATCTGGACTCTATACCAGGTATTTGGAAATTTAGTAACCGACTCAAAAATTAAATCACTATTGTTAAAATTTCGCATAAGTGATGTGTAAATTTAATTACGAGGTGAATTGGAAACTCGCGGTGTTAGCATATGTGCATTATGTCATTCTAACATTGCTATTATTTTTTTAATTTCGTGTGGCTATTTCTAGCCGAGTGCAGCCCTTGTAAGGCAGACCCTCCGATGAGGGTGGGCGGCATCTGCATGTGTAGGTAACTGCGTGTTATTGTAGTGGAGGGTAGTATTATGTGTGGTGTGTGAGTGGCAGGGATGTTGGGGACAGCACAAATACCCAGCCCCCGAGCCACTGGAATTAACCAATTAAGGTTAAAATCCCCGACCCGGCCGGGAATCGAACCCGGGACCCTCTGAACCGAAGGCCAGTACGCTGACCATTCAGCCAACGAGTCGGACATTGCTATTATTGATATTGTTGTACGTTTTTGTTTTCTGCTCCATATACGGTAGGTAAGCGTACTGTTTTGGTTGTTCGTATTATTATTTTTATTATAGGGGTGTGTTTTTCTTTCTGTCCGTTTTCCCTGATTTTGTAACGCGTGCTCTGTATGTGTCTGATTTCGTGTTATATTCCAACTTTGTGAATTGTTGTTATGTAATCCTTTTTTAACCGATATCTTCCGCGTTTTTGGTCTTATCTCATGTGCGCATTGTCGTGGTTCCAAGGCCACCTCGTAGTTAATAACGACCATCTTGGTATTTTTTTTTTTAAATTTCTTATATGAAATGTCACATCCTAAGAACTTAAATCTTATGATACATGTACCGGTAATTATAATTTTCGTGTTATTATTCATGTCGGTAACTCCTCGGTTGTAGAAATCTGAAATTTCTTTCCCGGTTCTTAAACTTTGAGGAGATTAACGCTCACATAGGGGCTTACTTTATTCTTACGTAGTTTTGTTTTCTTCTTGCTTTGTTACGTCACTAGCCTAAATATTTATTATCTGGTGTACGCTAATTTTTTTTTTGGAAGGCTTTGGCTATTATTTATAAAATTTTATAGCTGGGGTGTGTGCTTCTAGCTGACCATTAGCGTGTGTTGTCGTTCTGTTTACATTGTGAGGCATTTTTTTTTTCCTCCCCTTGTAATATTGTATGAATTTGGGGAATATTTTTCTGCTTACTAGTTATTAACATTAGGTTCGTTTTATTAATTTATTTACCGAGCTCGATAGCTGCAGTCGCTTAAGTGCGGCCAATGTCCAGTATTCGGGAGATAGTAGATTCGAACCCCACTGTCGGCAGCCCTGAAAATTGTTTTCCGTGGTTTCCCCTTTTCACATCAGGCAAATGCAGGAGCTGTACCTTAATTAAGGTCACGGCCGCTTCCTTCCCACTGCTAGCCCTTTCCTGTCTCATCGTCGCCATCAGACCTATCAGAGTCGGTGCGACGTAAAGCAACTAGCAAATAAAAGATAAATTTATTTTGTAATATTGGTACTGATTGCTACATATTTGGGCTTCGTGTGTATTGTGTGTATTGTCTAGTGATTGACAAAAGGAAGATTGAAGCCTTGTTGCAACAAGTTCATTATTAATGGCCAGTAATTAATTTACAAAGGCATACTTTAAAGTATAAAGCCTAAAATTAAAAATTAATATTTAAAGGGGATTTTTTCATAATAAGTATTTGCAAGCTTGTAAACCTTTTCTGTATTTTAATTTAGCTACTGGTCTACCTTAGTACAATTTAGTGATCTAATATTTATTTATTTATTTACTTTATTGCTTCCTTAATATTTAATTTTTGAAAGAAGGAACCTTTTATTATAAATTACAATGAATTTCATTCATTTATTTAATTGTTAAGTATTTTGAAAGAAAGGTATGTACCCCTTATTATTTAAAAGAAGAAAGGAGATATTTAATTACACTGACTGACAGAGCAAATGCAACACCAAGAAGGAGTGGTCAGAACTTTATGCCAATTGCAGGGTAGACTGACGTCACTGAGGTATGCTCATGATGTGAAATGCGCCGCTGTGCTGCGCACGTAGCGAACGATAAATGGGACACGGCGTTGGCGAATGGCCCACTTCGTACCGTGATTTCTCAGCCGACAGTCATTGTAGAACGTGTTGTCGTGTGCCACAGGACACGTGTATAGCTAAGAATGCCAGGCCGCCGTCAACGGAGGCATTTCCAGCAGACAGACGACTTTACGAGCGGTATGGTGATCGGGCTGAGAAGGGCAGGTTGGTCGCTTCGTCAAATCGCAGCCGATACCCATAGGGATGTGTCCACGGTGCAGCGCCTGTGGCGAAGATGGTTGGCGCAGGGACATGTGGCACGTGCGAGGGGTCCAGGCGCAGCGCGAGTGACGTCAGCACGCGAGGATCGGCGCATCCGCCGCCAAGCGGTGGCAGCCCCGCACGCCACGTCAACCGCCATTCTTCAGCATGTGCAAGACACCCTGGCTGTTCCAATATCGACCAGAACAATTTCCCGTCGATTGGTTGAAGGAGGCCTGCACTCCCGGCGTCCGCTCAGAAGACTACCATTGACTCCACAGCATAGACGTGCACGCCTGGCATGGTGCCGGGCTAGAGCGACTTGGATGAGGGAATGGCGGAACGTCGTGTTCTCCGATGAGTCACGCTTCTGTTCTGTCAGTGATAGTCACCGCAGACGAGTGTGGCGTCGGCGTGGAGAAAGGTCAAATCCGGCAGTAACTGTGGAGCGCCCTACCGCTAGACAACGCGGCATCATGGTTTGGGTGCTATTGCGTATGATTCCACGTCACCTCTAGTGCGTATTCAAGGCACGTTAAATGCCCACCGCTACGTGCAGCATGTGCTGCGGCCGGTGGCACTCCCGTACCTTCAGGGGCTGCCCAATGCTCTGTTTCAGCAGGATAATGCCCGCCCACACACTGCTCGCATCTCCCAACAGGCTCTACGAGGTGTACAGATGCTTCCGTGGCCAGCGTACTCTCCAGATCTCTCACAAATCGAACACGTGTGGGATCTCATTGGACGCCGTTTGCAAACTCTGCCCCAGCCTCGTACGGACGACCAACTGTGGCAAATGGTTGACAGAGAATGGAGAACCATCCCTCAGGACACCATCCGCACTCTTATTGACTCTGTACCTCGACGTGTTTCTGCGTGCATCGCCGCTCGCGGTGGTCCTACATCCTACTGAGTCGATGCCGTGCGCATTGTGTAACCTGCATATCGGTTTGAAATAAACATCAATTATTCGTCCGTGCCGTCTCTGTTTTTTCCCCAACTTTCATCCCTTTCGAACCACTCCTTCTTGGAGCTGCATTTGCTCTGTCAGTCAGTGTATAAATGCTATGAATTTTTTCTCTTTAAATAAACATCTTATTTACATTTTTATTTCGTCTGTCATTTAGTAGTTAGTAATATTGACCTGGCAACCTGTCAAACATTAATGTAAAGATCCTGCCCATTCTACTTCCTGTTTTGTCCTCCACGCTTCGTATTTTGTGCTACTGCCCTTATGGTAAATGTTGCGTTTTGTTTTCATTCTGATGTTTGTGCATTTGCATTGTTTTCTACTCGTTTTGTGTACTTCTTTGTGAGATTGCAGTAGTGTTTGCATGGTGACATTCAAATCAGCAGATATGGTAACTGCCTTAGTTAGCTACACATTACATTGGTTTAGGGTGGAGGGATCCATTTTTAATGTAAATAGAGCCTGGAGGCGATTCGTGTAATGAGTTACATTAGCTATTTGTCTTTGTACTTGATATTCTGAAGGTTGAGAAGTTTTATAGGCTTCAGTTCATCAATCTCATCAAGAGCATAGGAAATAAACAAAACAGACTCACCAATCTCTGCATCTGACATTTGAGGTACAATAATGGGTTTATCAGCAATTTCAGAGAGTAATTCTACGTCACCCTGGATAGTACCGGATGGCTTCCTACCACGAATCTGCACCTCATAATTTAACTCCAGCTTCTGCAACATTCTAGGAACTGGCAAGGGGCGAGACTCCATAATTGACATGAAACAGACAACAGTTAGATTAGCAAACACTACTGCAATCTCACCAAGAAGTACACAAAACGAGTAGAAAACAATGCAAATGCACAAACATCAGAATGAAAACAAAACGCAACATTTACCATAAGGGCAGTAGCACAAAATACGAAGCGTGGAGGGCAAAACAGGAAGTAGAAAGGGCAGGATCTTTACATTAATGTTTGACAGGTTGCCAGGTCAATATTACTAACTACTAAATGACAGACGAAATAAAAATGTAAATAAGATGTTTACTTAAAGAGAAAAAATTCATAGCATTTATAATTAAATACCTCCTTTCTTCTTTTAAATAATAAGGGGTAAATACCTTTTTTTCAAAATACTTAACAATTAAATAAATGAATGAAATTCATTATAATTAATAATAAAAGGTTCCTACTTTCAAAATTAAATAAATTAAGGAAGCAATAAAGTAAATAAATAAAATATTACATCACTAAATTGTACTAAGGTAGACCAGTAGCTAAATTATAATACAGAAAAGGTTTGCAAGCTTGCAAAAACTTATTATGAACAAGTCCCCTTTAAATATTAATTTTTAATTTTAGGCTTTATACTTAAAGTATGCCTTTTATAAATTAATTACTGGCCATCAATAATGAACTTGCTGCAACAAGGCTTCAATCTTCCTTTTGTCAGTCACTAGACAATACACACAATACACACGAACCCCAAATATGTGGCAATCAGCACTAATAATTACAAAATAAATTAATAAAACGAACCAAATGTCAATAACTAGTAAGCAGAAAAATATTCCCCAAATTCACACAATATTACAAGGGGAAGAAAAAAAATTATGTTCCACAATATAAACAAAACCGCAACACACGCTAAAGGTCATCTAGCAAAACACACCCAAGCTGTAGAATTTTATAAATCATAGCCAAAGCCTGCCAAAAATTTTAGCGTACACCAGATAATAAATATTTAGGCTAGTGACGTAACAAAGCAAGAAGAAAACAAAACTACTTAAGAATAAGGTAAGCCCCTATGTGAGCGTTAATCTCCTCAAAGTTTAAGAACCGGGAAAGAAATTTCAGATTTCTACAACCGAGGAGTTACCGACAAGAATAATAACACGAAAATTATAATTACCGGTACATGTATCATAAGATTTAAGTTCATAGGATGTGACATTTCATATAAGAAATTTTTAAAAAAATACCAAGATGGTCGTCATTAAATTAACTACGTGGTGGCCTTGGAACCACGACAATGCGCACATGAGTTAAGACCAAAAACGCGGAAGATATCGGTTAGAAAAGGATTACATAACAACAATTCACAAAGTTGGAATATAACACGAAATCAGACACACACAGAGCACGCGTTACAAAATCAGGGAAAACGGACAGAAAGAAAAACACACCCCTATAATAAAAATAATAATACGAACAACCAAAACAGTACGCTTACCTACCGTATATGGAGCAGAAAACAAAAACGTACAACAATATCAATAATAGCAATGCTAGAATGACATAATGCACATATGCTAACACCGCGAGTTTCCAATTCACCTCGTAATTAAATTTACATATCACTTACATGCGAAATTTTAACAATATAGATTTATTTTTTCAGTCGGTTACTAAATTTCAAAATACCGGGTAAAGAGTCCAGATTCAATTCCCCCAACATTGGCGATAACTCGAGGCAGGCCTAAAATTAAATAAGGGAGACAACGTTGGTTCGTAAACAGACTAGTTAATGTTTTAGTAAATTCCAAGACGACGGTTGTAAATAATGCCTCCTCCAAGTAATCCACTGAAGTTGGCGTTGTTCCAAAATGATTTTTGAATAAATATTACTTACATGTCGGTGGTTTTGTATCCAAATTAGTGTAATCCTTTATCACAAACTTACACCAGAAAGATGGTTTCAGAGGTAATCTGCCTGCTTGGCACGCAGGCCGCTGTCAACACTCACATAGCTGAAACAAAGAGTCACCAAAATACCAAATTACTCTCACTAGAGGAACATAATAAAATAGAAAAAACGTATTTAGGTCATTGCCCAATCTATCTCCCACCTAACCCGGGAGTATTCAACTCCATTGCGCCAGTTTTCAAAGTCTTCTAAGGAACAAGGCTAATGGCGTCCATCTCGCAGCTCGGTAACAACAGGACTTCTTGCTCGCAAACCGGCAAGGCCGAAAACAACGGCAGAGCGCTCAGTTCAAGAGAGACTGCGCATGCTCAAGTCAAGGATTTGCTTATTGAGCCAATGAGGAAAATCGAAGTTATTGACGTAATAATGACAAAATATGCATTTTAAATAGACATAGTTCAGGCACATAAATTAACGGCAATTCAATCAATGGCCGAGAATCGTAGATAAGGTCCCCACACACAAATACATATGTCCAACAAATGAGGGTAGCGTAAATTCTTGCCACAAATGTAACAAGTTCGATATTTCATAGTAACTTGAATGCCTACTAATATGAACCTTTAATCGTTTTTAGGGAATTGCAGGTAAGGCCCATGTAAGAGATTACAAGATTTATCTGCGACCTGAGAAGAATAATTTCATGTTGCTACCGTTCTTTTTATTTATTATTCAAATGTTGATGGATTCTATGCCGATTTCTGGCACCGATTTACCACCATTTTGGCAATATTTATTATTATCCTCACTATTCTGAGAGGTAATAACGAAAGCAACTGGAAAGTACCTCACTCCTCATTTCCCTAGGACGCCTATTCAGTGATGCCTAGGCCGTCTATGGCAGCTGATGGTGAAGCTGTTGAGGATCCAACCAGCCTTCGGGCGGAATATTCAACAACATGGGAGGTAAATATTAAATTGATGACAATCCAACAGCGCGGAAAGGATGTTATTTATTATCAGGCAACGGATGACCAATATCTTAAATAGTTACCGTACTATACTATTCAAGGAAAAGGAATTCACTATTATTTTACAACTTACAGAACTGTAAGTAAGTAATACTTTTAAATTAATACGAAAGCAGCTTTCTCCATGGCTGCTGCGACAACAGGCATGCGTGATCTTGATAACAGAAACCTGAATAATCCTGTCTCTACTGAGGTGAGAATCACTCATCACTGAAGAAGATGTCTTTTCTATGAATTCCTGCTGTCACCCTTAAGAATCAGTGAGAAACCTTCAAGCCTGACTCCCTGGACTCGTTGAAGTGTGTGTTACAAGGCTCTAACGGCGGTAATCAATCATGAGTTGTCTTCCTCTCTTAATGGCACTGCTTGCCTAGTAAAGTTACACTCAAGCACTTCACAAATTATATTATTATTAATCGATACCGCCATCTATTATAACACAACAGAGCTAAAGCTTTCTTGAGAGTGTGTTGTTTATTAGATGGTACTACCCTCTCGTTCAGTACTAAGTGTCTGTTTAATAATCTGTGTGTCTCAGAAAAGTGTACATCAGACTTTTTTCACAATTTCAAAATGATTACATTGTTGAACACAGCAACTTCCAGAGTGTCTACCCAAACAGCCAAGATCAGATCGTGCAATTGTGAGTGGTGCTATTTTCTGGTGAAATTAATATAACTCCAGACTGCTACGTGACAGTACGTCGCTCTACATGAGACCGACCAATATCTGTAATAGTACATAGCCCAACTCAAACGCTTCCAGTCTCATTTCACTTTTCCCGAACATGAAGACTCTACATGCATTATACTTCGTATTTTCCATTGACAACACATATCCAATCCCCTTTTTGTGCTTACTTTTGTGGAAGTTCCTATTCCATGTTATAATTTTGCTAAGTTATGATCTTGTTGAACATAATTCCTTTTCATGTAAGCGGTCCTCGTAATCTTGAGTCCTAGTTCAAAAATATATCACCCAATTCGTTTCTTTCAATCCTTTCCTCTTTCTGAACAACTTTTCGTTTCGTCCCACCGACTCAGGTAGCTCTTATGGCATGGGAAAGGGCTAGGAGTGGTAAGGAAGCGGCCGTGATACTACCCCAGCATTTACATGGCATGAACATGGGAAATCACCCAAAACACTCTTCAGGGTAGCGGACAGTGGGGTTTGAACCCACCATCTTCCGAAGGCGAACACACACCTGCGATCCCCTAACCGCATGGCCAACTTTCTCGGTATATTTCATTCAGTATAACTGACACATCACGCACACAGATATCACGAATGTTCACAAGTATCGAACAGCGAGAGTACAGTACTGTTCCACTTAACACTTCAACCTGATCCACACAAATCTGTCGAAAAAAGACACCTCGAAACGAAAATCCACTACATATCTATAATCAAAAATGAAAAGCAATACCGCTGGAAGAAGTTGAAAAGAA
Organism: Anabrus simplex; assembly: GCF_040414725.1. Classification (NCBI taxonomy): domain Eukaryota; kingdom Metazoa; phylum Arthropoda; class Insecta; order Orthoptera; family Tettigoniidae; genus Anabrus; species Anabrus simplex. The sequence goes on along the minus strand of NC_090269.1, from coordinate 159,942,203 downwards.
CACTGAGTCCCTACGTCAATACACATTATTTTTGAAATTCCCCTTGCTAAGAACACCTCAAATCCACCCGGTCTAAAGGAAAAATTGCTGAACTACTAAAATGTTCTTATTCCGTACCCTGGAGAGGTAAAGCGGGTGACGCCCTCTCTAAGCGCTATTTGGCACCACTGGTTTGGTTAAAACAAAGACTGCACGAACACATTTCTGACATTATATCTGTTTCTTGTTTCATGCAGCTTCTGTCTTCAGAAGGCTTCCTCTTCGTGTGAGAAAGGGGATTGAAACTCCATGGTAAAATAAAAGCAGACTTACCAGACTGTTCTAAACTTTTTCTGTCACCGTTTAGTGTACAGAAGGTTTGTTACTGCACCGAAGTGTCCAGTCTTTGTGGCCTTAACCCTCCTTCCTCCTCTCGCAGCTGTAAGTGAGAATATGCCTTTCTAGAATGTGATTGTATATGTGACCAGGAAGGAGTGTGACGCATAAACGCTACAAAAGCATATTTTAAAGAAAATTAACGTGATAAATACTTGTTCTTTTAAATGCTTCATGGACGGTAGCGCACGTGACCTTATATTAGAACTGTGTCTGCACGTATTACATATTTTACAGTGAGTTATTAGTATTTCATTCACACGAAACTGTCCAGTTTTTGACATCTCGTTTTGCACTGTGAATGTGGCTCATCATACGGATTAAAATGAATGAAATTTCTGCCAAGTAATTATTGCTTATGGCCGGAGAATGCACGTAAGTTCAGTCTGTATAGTGGTTGTTCTAGTGTCACAGCAGCACGGGAGTTATCCTAGAGCAGAAACCACTGCTTCTTCAGCAATTGCGCTCAAGGTTCCACGTTTGCATTTCAGCCACAGTCCAGAGTCATTCCATCGTGAGCCCAGTGCTGTACGGCTGAAGCGCAACTTTACACGCCTAAGGAGCCGTTAGGTTTTTGATTTTATGTTGTCGTTTTTTTTTCTGGCTGACGTCAAACCACATATTTCGACGTATTTAACAGGTGTTTTGTTAGTGGATCATAAATCCACGTTTCGTCGCACGTGACTATCAAGGTTAGGAAAAACAGTATTTTCTTAGACTTTTAAACAGTGTTGTCTGCAAGATGCGCGAGCGTATTAGAGTAATCGTTCACCGTTTCTGTTGCATCTGTGTAACTAGTAGGTGAACTGCTTTCAGAAGCGTGTCACTTAGCTTTCATTACGGCCGACTGGATGACTCGCTGCGCTCCGGTAGCTAGAGCGACGGGTCACCTTCCACATGCTCTCCCCACAAAAAAATGTGTATATTGGCACATCTACCGGGGGACCAATAACATTTTAGTGCTCTCCTTGCTTTTTGGTTCTCCGGATTATGATTACTTTCACTTGTATTGTAATAATTTTGGAAATGCCCACTGGTGGTCACTGGTGGTATTGGTTTAAACCACCCGTGTAGGGTGTCAGAATTACACAAACTTCGCATTACCGTCTCATTCTATGATACTTTACGACTATGGCGCCGCGCTGCTCCCTTTGCTACAAAAGTTCACTAAGGAAAAGACAGCAGTTATGTTCGAACTCCCACCAAGAAAAGAAACAAATACTGTGAATCTTGCAGTGTGCCTCAAGTTTTTCCAGAGCGAACGTACAGCTCGGTCGAAATTGCAAGTTATAATTCTTAACAACAACAACAAAAGCTGAGTTTATTACACGAAGCAAATATGGTATTAGAATGACTGAGTAATGAGGCATGCAATGCTAAGTTCTAATGTTCTGTAATTAGCATTAATCAGCTTAGCGATATGAGATTAATATTAATATCGTAAATAAGAGGAGGTATTTTATATGTAAATCCTCCTGATGGCCCAATTTATGAACACAGAGACGGCAGAGTCCACTCGTGTAGCAAGAATACATAGGTAACGTGACCAAGGATGCCATGCGACGCTGATATGGTCATATGGTGCTTGATGTGAAAATACTTTCCTGCATAATAATAACTCCATTAAATGTACAGAATTAAATGTAGAAATTGTTTTTTAATACATACGTATTAATTTACGCAGGTACTTGCTTATTAAGGTTAATAGCAGCTACCCGTCGACTCTCCCCACAGTGCATAGTGTTGTTCATTAATAGGGCTTATGCCGTGTCAAGATAACGTTTCGCAGAGAAGAGCGAGCCAAATGAGCGTACCACTACAGCTCCAACCCTCATTATTGTAGAAGACTTCCTCATGAACAGTCGAGAGTTTACGCGGCGCAAACTTCTCTGCGAAACGTGAAAGTATCAATATTGTAGTGGCTAGTTTCTTTATGGAACGTTTTGAGGAGGATTTTATTCCTTCGGCACCCGTAAAACCTATGATGTGGTGGAGCTATGTAAATGATGCATTTGTGGTTTGGACAGAAGATCCTGAGAAACTTCATCTATTTCTAAACCACCTAAATCAGCAACATCCTTCAATTAAATTAACTGATGCCTTCCTTTCTTGTATGTTCTGGTAAGAAAGAAACCGGACGTCTCCTTAGGACATACCGTCTGTCGCCTACCTAAACAAATCGCTAACTTCACGCAGATTCTCACCACCATCCAGCACAGAAGCAAGGTATTCTCTCGACACTCGCCAAGAGGGCGAGACGAATTTGTGAGCCATCCAATATCCAGGTGGAGATGGACACGCTCAAAGTCGCGTTACAGCGATTTGCAGATTCATAGAACCCTGCATCCCAGAGAAACGATCAAGCAGAGCTCACAGAAGGAAGAATTGAAGGGAACTGCCTACTTGCCTTACATTCACAACACCACAAATCGAATTGCCAAGGTCCTCCGCAAACACAATATAAAAACCGTCTTTGGCACCGCCACTAAAATTGCTCACAGTCTGGTTAAACCCAAGGACAAATTGTCCCCACTTTTACATCGTGGGGTACACGAAATTCGCTGTACTTCCGGTAAGGTATACATCGGCCAAACATGCCGGTCCATTGGTACCAGTATCAAGGAACATGAACGTAATATTCATCTCAACCAGCCAGACAAATCGGCAATAGCTGAGCACGCTCTATCGTCGGATCACGATGTCATGTTCCAAGATGCTCGAGCTCTTAGCAACACTAGACACTACAGGTGCAGGATTATACGGGAAGCTGTGGAAATATGTAGAAATCTAACAATTTCAACAGGGACACTGACTATCAATTAAGTAGTGCCTGATTGCCAGACATTAAGTATTTACGTAGGTAGTTCCCTACCCTGTCACTTCACTATCGTTATTTTGTGTCGGTGCTTTCCAAATTCGTACGTTCCCCATCCTCAGATGTTTCATTCCAGACTTGTGTCAATGTCATACAGCTGCCAATGTCATATGTTACGTACACATTTTATGCGACTCTCTTAGACTGATTCTGATGGTTCCGTCAGCTTCCGCTTCGAACGCTAGCGCTGTACCGCGTCCAGGGAGCCGTCTGATGACGAATGAACGTACCATTTCCACTTCTATTATAACGTCTTAATACAAAAGCTCATTGTTTAAGAGGCCTTTCTCGTGGACAGTCGAGGTTTTCTTCTGATGACACAGACCACAGTTCTCTGCGAAACGTAAAGAATTTCACCTTATGTTCTTGACACGGCATAATCCCAAAAGCCTGTACAGTATCATGTCTATAAGCACGGGACGTGAAAGCATCACTGGCAATATTGACATTGTTCATTAATGTACCCACTGATGTACTTGCAAAGTTTCCATGTAATGAAACAGTGCTCATGAACTGTTGTAATATTATATCAACAAACACTTGAAAATATTATTACAGATAGAAAATGGATTATAATTTTTTTCTGTAGTTTGATACTTTCTTGAACTCATTCGCTAACATCTTACATCTTCTGTAGTGCCCTGGGATGAACAATATTACGTTTTACACTATTAGGAATTAAATGTGTAAATTCCTCGGAGTTGACTGACCGTTGGCGGCTAGAGTAGACACGCGCAAGCTTAGTGCTGCTGCAGTTTGTGTTGTTTGTGTGGTGATAGTCAGAGTTGTTGCGCTTTACGGTTCTCTGCACGGGTCTATTCGAGTTAAGGAATCGGTGTGTGCAAGTGAAAAAGTGAGTTCTCCTTTTGTATGGCTACTAGCAGAGAGAAACTACTACATTCCGGCGTTCTCTCTGACTGGATGCGCCATTTTCCAGACTTATAGGCGCCTCCCTACTCGCTCTGAGCCGAACGACCCTGGGCCTGGTCGCTCAGCGATGAGGGGCTTGCTTTGCCTCCTACTACTAGCTGGAGATGTTCACTTAAACCCCGGTCCCACCACTTGTGAAATGAAAACAGACATAAATATCTATTGTCAAAATGTGCAAAGCCTAAACAATAAGCTGTCTGATTGTGAACTATCCCTGCCAGACTTACGAGAAGTTGACGTGATCGGACTTACTGAAACATGGCTCTCGTGGGCTAGTGACAGTGAACTACCACTCAGTGCTAATTACAGCATATTCCGTCGTGATCGCGCTACTCTAGATGGTGGAGTGATGCTAGCAGTGAACAGTGCTTTACCATGTAAACGAAGGACAGATCTCGAACGGAACTGTGAGTTAGTGTGGGTGGAGCTACTCTTTCCTCGACGCCCTGTACTTGTGGGATGTTACTACAGACCACCAAACAGCCCATTCTGTGACCTTGAACAGTGCCTGGACTCAGTCATTGCAGCTCTCCCTCATGGTGAAGTAATTTTAATGGGCGACTTTAACCTGTCTATAAAGTGGTCTTCTCCAAGTACCGGACTGTCAGCTAACAACTGTGACACATACTTTATAGACAGTTTTATTAATGGCCTCGGACTGAAACAGTTTAATATGTACCCAACCCGTGGACCCAACACCCTGGACTTCATACTCTCCTCATTAGAACTTAAAACAATAACCCCGGGCAGAAACCTTTTCCTGTGCGACCACCAGTCTCTCGATGCTATATTCCTTCTTCCCCACCCCTCCTCAAAGCCTCACAGCAGGACATCCTACCGCCCTACCTACATCTGGCGACGTGCCGACTGGCCTGCAATGTGTCGTGCCCTGGAATGCCTTCCCTGGAGTCTGCTCGAAATAGCTGACATCGAATCGGCTCTTGACCTGCTGTACGACTGGCTGCAAGCTGCAATTAAAGACTTCGTACCTGCACAACGGGCTACTACCAGCAAACATCAACACTGGATATCACATGAGATCAGACTGATACTATTTAATAAAAAGAGAGCTTGGCGCCTGTGGAAAGACTTCCCTAACCCACATACTCACAATACTTTAGTTAAAATCCGCCGCCACGCGAGGTTTATGGTCAGAAGAGACTACAAAACACACGTAGACACTGTCACTGAAAAAGGTCCGCAGCAATCCCAAGCGCTACTGGAGTCTCATCAACACACGGAGAAGGACAGAGCGGATTCCTGTCAGCGTGAACCACAACGATGCAACAGCAGACGGCGCCGATCGCAATGAACTGTTCAACAGGTATTTCTTCTCCAACTTCTCCCCTCCCTTACAAAACCAACCGCTCCCACCCGTTGGTACAGCCTCAAACAGAACCCTATCAAGCATAACTACCACACCAAGTGAAGTTCATGACCTTCTTCAAACTCTTCGTACCAACAAAGCTACCGGTGCCGACACTATAGGTCCTCTTTTCCTAAAAAATACTGCCAGTACTCTTTGCGTCCCTCTATCTAAATTATTTAACAGATGTTTTGCCGCGGGCTATTTTCCTAATACCTGGAAACAGGCAAATATTGTTCCACTTCTCAAATCAGGCAACAAATTTAATGTTTCATCTTACCGACCAATTTCTATTCTCCCCACACTATCCTTTATCTTTGAAACAATTATACACCAGCGTCTCCTCGCATTCACGTTGCCGTATATCTCAACCAAGCAGCATGGTTTTCTACCAGGTGGCTCTTGTCTAACAAACCTAGCCACTCTGCATAGCTTTGCATCACACGCCATTGCAGCTAAATTGCAGCTGGATATCTGCTACGTAGACATTTCGAAAGCTTTCGATTCTGTAGACCATACTCTGTTGCTCCATAAACTCTCCGAACGATTTAATATACATGGCAGTCTTCTGACCCTTCTTGCTGGCTTCCTACATAACCGTTGGCAGAGAGTGGTAATATCAGGCACTTCATCCTCATGGTTACCAGTCACGTCCGGTGTCCCACAAGGTAGTACTCCTGGCCCCTTGCTGTTTTCTTTGTTTTTGGACGATCTGCCGTCCGAACTCAACGAAACAGCCAATACCCTACTCTTTGCTGACGACTGCAAGATATTTAGGGAGATCAGGAATCCAGGAGATGCAGCTCTGCTACAGTCCTCACTTAATGCCCTCTCGAACTGGTGCCGTACTTGGAAACTTATCCCCAATCCACAAAAATGCAGCCACATGACCATAACACTACGTAAATCTCCTCTACCGACATCATATTACCTACTCGACAAGCCCATCACCGTAGTTACGCAACAGCGTGACCTAGGTGTAATATTTGATACAAAATTACAATTTAAGACCCACATAGAAACATATACAACCAAGGCTATGAAATTACTAGGCATTCTCTATCGCTTCACAGAAATTTCTGACCCCATTGCTCTTCGTCACTTCTTCCTCACGATCATTCAACCTCTCTTAAACTACTGCTCTCCTATTTGGACAACAGCCGCCCCCTCCAATACTAAGCAGTTAGACAGAGCAGTGTCCTCCTTCGCTGCAATTGTAAGGAACAGAAACCCCAAGCTCAGAAATCTGTCTACGCAGCAGGTATTAATGGCAATTAATATGTCACCGCTGCACATCAGGCGACAGGTAGCTGACCTGAGTTTCCTCCACGGGATCGTAAATGGGCATTACCGCTCGGAACATCTTGTCTCACTCTTCTCTCTCCGTGTTCCTTCCCGCTCCACCAGAACCAAAGACCTTCTCCACATTCCCCACACTCAGCACTCAATACTTCAACGATCTTTCCTAATCCGCCTCCCGACACTCTTTAACAATATTAACAGGAGACAAGAACTCGATATAGCATCAAATAAAAGTGTATTCGAGAGGTGTGTAAATAGCCTCTTAAAGATAAGTTGAAGTGAAGGGATTATACCGCCATCTTGACCCACGACGACTTGGCTATGAATATGGACATTCTTATGGTTTTCGATTTGGATAGTTGTTATTAGTAGGCTGTGTACCTGATCTTGTTATATTTTGTTATGGTTGTTATATTTTATTATGAAAGTTTACGTTTGTTAAATAGTCTGTTGGCAGTGCAAGTGAAATTTGCTCAGTGTAGCTGTATCTTGTGCTTTGTGAATAAATAAATAAATAAATAAATAAATAAATAAATAAATAAATAAATAAATAAATAAATAAATAAATAAATAAATAAATAAATAAATAAATAAATAAATAAATTCCTGCTACTTTGAGCGATTGTTCTTGAGCCTGGTTTACCATCGCGCCAAGCTTCTTTACGCTGATGTACAACCAGCAGTTTCTACTACAAAGTATGTAGTTGTGATTTTCCCTAACCATGAACTTGAGGTGGAAATTTCATAACACACTTTCCAATCTACAACTAAAAGGAAGTCTCTACGGCATAGTCTAGAAAATGCATCTCAAATCAGTTTAGAATTAAAAGCGAAGAAGAATACAAGTATGGTACATACGATTGAAGCAAGTAATCCGAACCTGAAAGCGATCATTCCTTACCCATTCACAGAGCTGAGGTTAATTATGCAGAGAAGGAATTGCTAAATTGTATCATAGCGCAAAATCCAGCTTTAACATAAGCCATCGCAGAAGGCCTTGATGACTATATTTTTAGGACGTTTAGGACGTTGAGAGGTGTTTGGACACGGCCTCTTAGAGAGTTAGAGTGAAATTTCAATGGAGCATCTTGAAAAGGCGTTAACATAGCCGCTTCTTAATCACTTTCCCAGAGCTTGGAGTTTTGAAAATAACTCGTTCATTTCAGAGCCTTAAAATGTTGTTTTTGGGGTCTTGCAGAGTATTATTTCTTGCAGTAAAGGGCGTGCTATATCTGGTCCTTCTACAACAACTTCGATCCAAACTTACTTTCTACTTTATAAATAACTAGCAGAAGTACCTGTTCTTCGTACAGGTTATCAGAAACTGGCTTTGGTTACTCATACTATCGGTGTGACTGACTACAATAGATATTTTTATCACTGGTGTATTTACTTAAGAACGTAGAAATTATTTGTCATGTTTGGAATTATAGTGTATCTTCTTCTTCTTTTCTTCATGGGGGCCTCTAAATATTAGTTCCTTATTAGAGTCTACATCTAAGATCTTTTGCTACCATATTTTCCTTTAATCCCACCTAGATATACCTGCTCCCCCCACAAAGCTGCAGATTTAGTGTGAGTATACTTCCGCTAGATTGTACCACAAATATAAATATTATTTAATGTATTTGTTTGATCCGACATTTCGTAACTATTACAAATGATCGAGAAAATACGCGATGCATAAAAGAAACTACTATAATTATCGAGAATTACAATTCTCAGGGCTTGTCACTCATGTTGCACATCATATAACGAATCAGAGTATAAATGTTGAGAAATTTTTTCAATGTGTACAGTATATAGGTTGTTTTCATGGTTACAATGATCGTAAGAGTGGACCAGAATATCGGCACTAATAACATCAGTAATCCTACTACTCCATGATTTGATAGAAAATAGTTTAAACTATAGGTAACAGACTCCGCAAAATGCTGAAACCTAAGCCAGTACGTAAAAACGGAGGCCCGTCGGTAACCGCTGGTCGCTGTACTGCTGAGATCTCCGGGGCTATTATTTTTATATTTCACTCCCTTTCCATCCCCACCCAAAGGAGTGCTATGAGCGTCTTACACAACAGTTTATATTTTCCAGATAGTAAGTCATATGTGCATAAATTTTGTTTGGCAGCTATGCCCAAACGTACATGCGTAATCTCGCTGCTGTAGAATCCCGGAGCTGACGTTGCCATGGTTACGGCCGTTCGTTTCTTTATCCGATTGCTAGAGCAGGAGTAGTGTGGTTCCAATATCTCCATAACGGTTGGTTTTAGGGCCTTAAAACATGGTTTTCGGGCCCGAAAGGTTTAGCGAGTTTTGTTCTTTGCGCCAAGGGGCTTAAAATCAGCTTTGTCTCGCCCTTGTACGACAAATTCGATTCCGCCTGTATTAGCCTTTTATTTTAATATTTTTATAACTCCCCCTCGAATTGTTTTGAAAATAAAGTACAGCCCATGTTACTCACTGGCAATGTAGCTTTCTATAGGTGAAGTTAATTTTAAAATCGGTTCAGTAGCTTTTGAGTCTATCCGTTACAAACATATATACAAAATTTTCCTCTTTGTAAGATTAGTATAGAAGTATAGATTACATCCCTACACATACGGTTGCTGTCAAGAAGGGTATCCAGCCGTAAAACAGGGTCAAATCCACATGTTCGACACAGTTCGCACCCGCAACCTCACAGGTGTGGCTAAAGCGATAGAAGAAGAAGGAACTCATTTTAAAATTTCACCCGCGTTTTTATTTTCATCGCCTTAAGTGGATTTTCCAAAAAGAGTGTGTTCATTTTTAAAGGAGATTCCAAGTACCAATTTTCAAGTCTGTAACATCTTCATTTCTTGAGATATATGTATCCTCATATAAATAATTCAACTCCTTCCTCACTTTTTTACCTCCCCCACCCCTTAAGTGGGTTTTCTTAAAACGAATATTTGTGTTCTTTTATTTTTTACCCTCGACTTGCGTTGTAGGGTCTTTAAAGTTACCAGTGACTTTGTACAACCCTGGCGCTCCCTCCGTATTCCGTTCTGGCTATCGCCGTTCACTGTAGCTGTTACTTAGTGCAAGGTCAACTGCTATCTGGACTTGGAGCGTTTAGTAAATATTAGTTTTCTCAGAAACTTGATATAAATATTGTGTGGTGCCGTTTAGGACCCCACAAAGGCGTTTGTGTCACGAAGTTTGTCGTGACTTAAAATTTTGTAAGTGTTCATATTTCATTCGAAGTGCGTGTTTGCTACTTTTCCTTCGTTTAAGCCTTGCTATGGCTTCCACATCTCGCCCTGGCATGTCAGTGTGTGATCCTAGGATCGCAGTGTTTTAGAGGAAGATGCCGAAGTAAGTGACGACAGCGATCTCTCAGATGAAAATGATCCAGATTACAGTTCCGAGCACGACACGGATTCGGAACAAGAAGAAGGCGAGGAAGGCGAAGTGGGAAGTTTCACGGACAACCTAAACGTCCATAACCAGCCGTCATCTTTCTCTGGTAGGAACAGATAGAAGTGGTCAGCTACCGAACCCAACAGGCAAGTGAGACGTCAAAGTCAGAACATTATTGTCAAACTTCCAACCCTTCAGTGGTTGTGCAAATGACGTAAACGATTGTGAAATTCAAAACTTTTATGTGTTTTGTGTACTATAATATTTAAATGTACCTCTGAATTCGCTTTGGAGCAATAAACGTTCAAAATTTATTTTCATTTAAGTTTAATTCATGGGAGTTCCATTTTCTTTTAAAATCAGTGACGGTAAAACAATTGAGCATTATCAGTAAGGTATTAATTTCTCATTGTAGGTAATGCAAAAGATACAAGGAAATATAATTGACATATATTTATTTTTGAAAATTAAATAAAGGGTGTTTGAGGTCATCCATTCTATGGTATCCTTTTCGACCCCACAACGCCATTTACGTACCAAAGTTTTCACAACGCCAATCGAGGGTTAAAGGGGATTCCAAATATCAGTTTTCATGTCAGTAACATGTTAGGTTTTGTGATATATTGCAGATAATTTCGCTGCTGTAGAATCCTATGTATTCTCCATTTTTCTCTACGGATGTGAAAGCTGGACCTTTGACCAAAATCTAGAAAAAATAATTGATGCTTTTGAAATGTATCTATATCGCCGCCTACTCCGAATACCTTGGGTGCTGAAAATTTCAAATGACGAAGTCCTTCATCGCATGAAGAAACAGAAAGAACTATTACTTACTGTTAAAAAAAAAAAAAACCAATATCTAGGGCACATTATGAGAGGCGAGAAGTACCAGCTATTACAACTCATCATTGAAGGTAAAATACAGGGGAAAAGGTCTGCTGGCAGGACGAGGAATTCATGGCTGAAGGACATCCGAAGATGGCACAACTGCATTTCAGAAGATGCTTTCCATGCTGGAACATCACGTCCTGTGGACCGCCAACCTCCGCTAGGAGAAGGCGCCTCAAGTGAAAGAAGAAGAGCAGGGGTAGTTTGGTGGCTATATCTCCGTAACGGATGGTTTCAGGACCTTAAAACCTGATTTTCGGGCCCATAGGGCTCTCCGAGTTTTGTTCTTTGCTTCAAGAGGATTAAATTGAGCTTTGTCTCGTCCTTATACGACAAATTCTATATTTTGCCTGTATTAGCTTACTATTTTTATACCTCGCCCCCCCCCCCGTGCCTCCCACCACGAATTGTTTTGAAAATAAAATACAGCCCATGTTACTCACTGGCAACGTAGCTTCCTATAGGTGAAGTAATTTTTAAAATCGGTTCAGTTGTTTTTGAGTCTATTCGTTACAAACAAACAAATCTTTCCTCTTTATAATATTAGTTTAGATAATAATGATGGAATTAGTTTAGATAATAATGATGGAATAGAGAACGTCATGGAATTCATATACCTGGGAGAAATAATTAAAGGAAATTGTTTAGAAAAATCTGCTTTAGAAGAAAGGTTTCACAAGATGGAGACAGCGAATGGCATCACTAAGAACTTTACTACAACAAATGCGTATGGCACTATGTCTTCATTCAAGTGAATGACTAGTTACGAGAAACTGGAAATACTGTAAAGAAGGATCACGGGAAAAATATAAGGATCAATGAAAACAAGAGGAAATATAACAGAAACAATAAGGAAAAGGAGATAACTATTTTTTGAATAACTATAGAATGGATGAAAACAGATTTTAAAAAGACAGGTAGTCAAGTATCTTTGGGAGAACGAGCTGAATACAATAGCTGAACAAAGGTTTAGAAGGAAATAAAATAAGAGAATGGAGAACTAAAGAAAGAGAGATGATTAATAATAAAGTTTGAATTACGGAAGGACCCCAAGGTAGAGAAACCCGGTCCAGTGTGGTCAGAGGAGAGAAGAATAAGACACAGTGCAATGATGAAGGTTTACTGGAAAGAACTGAAGAGGAAACAACACGGAAGGAGGAATTAAAATTGACATGTGGTCCCTCATCGTAAATAATAATAATAATAATAATAACAATAATAATAATAATAATAATAATAATAATAATAATAATAATAATAGACTGAGCTTGAACAAAAAATTGGAGAATATCAAGCCGGTTTCCGACTTGGGCGGTCCTGTGTTGAACAAATTTTTAACTTGAAGACGATATAAAAATATGGAGCAACCCGAAGCTCTCAGATTATTTGTAGTTTCGTCGACTTCAAGAAAACGCACGATTTGGTCGATCGACAGTCTCTTTTTAACATCTTAATTAAGGCCACGGCCGCTTCCTTCCCACTCCCAGCCCTTCCCTGGCCCAGCGTCGCCATAAGACCTATCTGCGTCGGTGCGACGTAAAGCAACTAGCAAGAAGGTGCTCAAATACACTGACTGACAGAGCAAATGCAACACCAAGAAGGAGTGGTTCGAAAGGGATGAAAGTTGGGAAAAAAACAGAGACGGCACGGACGAATAATTGATGTTTATTTCAAACCGATATGCAGGTTACACAATGCGCACGGCATCGACTCAGTAGGATGTAGGACCACCGCGAGCGGCGATGCACGCAGAAACACGTCGAGGTACAGAGTCAATAAGAGTGCGGATGGTGTCCTGAGGGATGGTTCTCCATTCTCTGTCAACCATTTGCCACAGTTGGTCGTCCGTACGAGGCTGGGGCAGAGTTTGCAAACGGCGTCCAATGAGATCCCACACGTGTTCGATTGGTGAGAGATCCGGAGAGTACGCTGGCCACGGAAGCATCTGTACACCTCGTAGAGCCTGTTGGGAGATGCGAGCAGTGTGTGGGCGGGCATTATCCTGCTGAAACAGAGCATTGGGCAGCCCCTGAAGGTACGGGAGTGCCACCGGCCGCAGCACATGCTGCACGTAGCGGTGGGCATTTAACGTGCCTTGAATACGCACTAGAGGTGACGTGGAATCATACGCAATAGCACCCCAAACCATGATGCCGCGTTGTCTAGCGGTAGGACGCTCCACAGTTACTGCCGGATTTGACCTTTCTGCACGCCGACGCCACACTCGTCTGCGGTGACTATCACTGACAGAACAGAAGCGTGACTCATCGGAGAACACGACGTTCCGCCATTCCCTCATCCAAGTCGCTCTAGCCCGGCACCATGCCAGGCGTGCACGTCTATGCTGTGGAGTCAATGGTAGTCTTCTGAGCGGACGCCGGGAGTGCAGGCCTCCTTCAACCAATCGACGGGAAATTGTTCTGGTCGATATTGGAACAGCCAGGGTGTCTTGCACATGCTGAAGAATGGCGGTTGACGTGGCGTGCGGGGCTGCCACCGCTTGGCGGCGGATGCGCCAATCCTCGCGTGCTGACGTCACTCGCGCTGCGCCTGGACCCCTCGCACGTGCCACATGTCCCTGCGCCAACCATCTTCGCCACAGGCGCTGCACCGTGGACACATCCCTATGGGTATCGGCTGCGATTTGACGAAGCGACCAACCTGCCCTTCTCAGCCCGATCACCATACCCCTCGTAAAGTCGTGTGTCTGCTGGAAATGCCTCCGTTGACGGCGGCCTGGCATTCTTAGCTATACACGTGTCCTGTGGCACACGACAACACGTTCTACAATGACTGTCGGCTGAGAAATCACGGTACGAAGTGGGCCATTCGCCAACGCCGTGTCCCATTTATCGTTCGCTACGTGCGCAGCACAGCGGCGCATTTCACATCATGAGCATACCTCAGTGACGTCAGTCTACCCTGCAATTGGCATAAAGTTCTGACCACTCCTTCTTGGTGTTGCATTTGCTCTGTCAGTCAGTGTACTTCAGCCCGTGTCGGTACATTTACCAGCACAAGGGCTTGACCCAAAGACATTAAGACTCATCAAGGAAACATTCACGGACACAAAGTCAAAAGTGAAATTCATGGTTGAAGTATCGGAGCCCTTTGCCATTAAGACCGGCGTGCGACAGGGTGACGGATTGTCGCCACTGCTTTTCAACCTTGTTCTAGACAAAGTCATTCGAGAATGGGAGAAGGAATTGAAAGTTCAGAAGCACTGGAAACCCATTCAACTTGGCCGAAAGAACGATGACATAAAGCTCGGTTGTTTAGCTTTCGCAGACGACCTAGTGATACTAATAGACAGTGATATTTCAGTGATCAAACAGATTGAAGTCCTCAAGGAATGCGCTCAGAAAACTGGACTACAAATCTCATTCGAGAAGACCAAGTTTATTTGCACTAAATTCAACATTCAGGATTTACAAGCAAAATATGGGCAGATCAAACGAGTTCCATACTTTAAATATCTCGATGAGATCCTAGAACCAAGAGGGTTGGAAAAGGAAGCACAGAAAGTTCGATTACAAAAGCTCAAAAGAGCATATTGGAAAACCCGTGACATCTACAACAAGAAATGAGTGTCCATACATACAAATATCAAACATTATAATACGGTGATTAAACCTGAAGTGCTGTATGCAAGTGTAATCTTGGTACTTAATAATAAAGGTGATCTGGGAAACATCTCGAAGGAGGAAAGGAAGATCTTGAGGAAAATTCTGGGCCCATAAAAAAAAGAAGAAGGGTATATACTCAAATCACGCAAAGCTACAGAAAGACTGTCTAACCTTGCCGCAGAGGTCAGGAAACGAAAACTGAAATTCAAGGCTAACCCACAAGATAGTCCGGCTCCATGGCTAAATGGTTAGCGTGCTGACCTTTGGTCACAGGGGTCCCGGGTTCGATTCGCGGAAGGGTCGGGAATTTTAACCATCATTGGTTAATTTCCCCGGCACGGGGGCTGGGTGTATATGTTCTCTTCATTATCATTTCATCCTCATCACGACGCGCAGGTCGCCTACGATTGTCAACTAAAAAGACCTGCACCTGGCGAGCCGAACCGGTCCTGGGATCTCCTGGCACTAAAAGCCATACGCCATTTCAGTTCCATTTCATTACCCACAAGATTTTGACATATACTGAAAAACTGAAGAACGTACCATGGATAAAAGATGTTAAAAATGATGTGGAAAGGCACAGATAGAACCATCGGAAATACTGGACAGAAACAAAATAAATAGTTGTGTAGTAAAGCCAGAGAATGAAGTCCCTAAAAGATCGGGGACTAAGTGGTCAGAAGAAAGGTAACAGGCACACAGTGAAAGAATGAAAGCAATATGGTCTGTTAGAAAGGAGAATCATAAATGTAATGTGTGATTCAATAATAATAATAATAATAATAATAATAATAATAATAATAATAATAATAATAATAATAATAATAATAATAATAATAGACTGAACTCTCGTTTTGCACAGTTCTCAGGAAGTTTGTCAACTCACGATAATGTTCGAGCACTACCGGTTATCTTCCTCTCTATAACTTCCCTTAAGACTGGTCACGCCTCCCAGCCAACAGACCATTAGAACAATTGTCATTGAGTTTATTTTCCTATCCTTAAGTGAAAAGGAAAATGAACTTTACGGTACTGGACTGTAGGAATGATGTATTTATGCATTCGTACCATCACGGTAGGAAGAGAACAGTAGTTAATCAGGGGAAGTCGGACAGGAAAGATGAAAGTTAGGAGAAACTTGGTCACCATCCCTCTTGGTAGGTTGCGACTTCTAACGGAGAATATAATTACATATTTAGCTAATCAGAGTTGATGGATTAGAGACGATCATTTCCTGAGAGCCCACAAGTTGCCAGCTTCATGTGGATACAAAGCCGTGGAAATCGATGAAACCTGAAATTAGATTTCTAATTGAAATTCATGTTACTATTTAAATCGAATGTGGTCTTTCTTATATGAAGTCATGAGAGTTCAGATAAAATCACGTCCTTTATTCTCATACTTAGAGAGTGAATTAGGGATGAATTGTGAAGCTGAACACGATAAGAGGGTGTCTAATTTTCTCTGGAAATAGTAACGAGATTTCTAATTGGCTTCGCGTTTCTCGTCAGCTCTGAGCTCATACATTTCCCAGGGAAGAACACGGGATGAAGGGATTTGCCACCTCACAATGCATTGTCTTCCGAGTGCTTCGCGGGAAAAAAGAGAAAGCTGGCGCATGTAGGTACGAAATAAAGTGTGCTCACACAACGGAGGCGAATAATGATTTGGTTACGAAGACAAATGGGTTTTAGTACCGTCTGGAAGGCTCAGGTAATGAAGCCCATTGTTCCGCTTATTGAATGTCAGTCTATATGTCAATGGTGTAGAAACATAGCGCCCGTGTGCATGGCCGTGCTGATGGTGATGGAACTGCAACTGGGCATCCACGTTCTATTAATACTAATGAGTGGAAAAATCTTCGTACTCGTACATTACACAGGAAAGTATAGATTTTGGCCTCAGAAGACTAAAGAGCCAGTAAAGGTCCTTTGGCTGTTCCCCTTTTCGACTCCAGCCACAGAGGAGATAAATCGCAAGAAAACAGCCTAGGGATATGAGCTAGATAAATAAAGTGTGACAATATACATCTTTATTTATTCCTAAAATGCACAATCCTTTTCTTCATCATCGTTACCCCCTATTAGATTAGCAGCTTGCCTTTTCTCCCATTCGGAGCGCTAATGTGAGTCAATGCAGAGTTTCTTATAACTACATGCCGTGTGGATATTTTTGAAAAAAATAAAAAACTCCTGGGTGTATTTATCCAAGGAACACATTCCAGATGGAGTTATGTAAATATGTTAATTTGGCTAGGATTTGAATAAAAATGAATACGAATAAAGAAACAAGTGATTTTAGGCTGTTTTTATGAAACTGCATTTAGACCGCAAGTGATTTTCGAAACTTATCTGTTTAGTTTGATAAAAGTAAGTTAACACTTACAATTTGAAGACCTAATGGGCCCTTTAGCTCTTCAACTTTCCGCACAAATGATGAAATTCCTTAATTTTACCTTCACCGTGATTGCTATGCTTATAATGGTGTCCGTAAATTGACTAAGGTGCAGGTGATTATTGCTTTAAGAGGAAGTACGACTGAACAATCATCCTCTGTATAATGCTCATTGGAGAGAAAAACTGGAAGGCATCCGAGAATTCGAATAATGAAGGTATCGGCCAAAGGAAGACAAGGGCCCCGAAGGGCGTGAAAATGAAAGGCTCCCTAGGCATCGATTGCTCTAATACCGTCGGGTTTGGAAAAGAACAAGAGTTGACCAAGGAAGGTCAGATAGGATAGATGAAGGTGGCACAAGTAGGTGGAATCAATGCGAAGACTCAGCTAAGGGCCCCATGGTCGCCAACCCACGCTTCCACGCCTCTTACGTCAGGCAGGGGCTACCGTCGGTGTTATTCTATCGCCCCCAGCCACAAGGGGATAAGAAGTTGGGGATAGAAGGATAGGAATATTAATGAAAACTAAAGAGCACAGACACCTCTCAGGCAACTCGGGATCCAACTTGTTAGCCTGGTCCTACAGACCTCGGGATCAACAAGCACACAAGCCTCACACCGACATCACGGTCTTGGTGTCCCTTTTGCGGGAAATCGACCACGCTAATTCTAGTTAGATCTCCAGACCAAAACCATCTCCATATTACAATAAAGAAAAGGAACGTATCGGCCCAAGGGCGGGAAAATGAAAGACTCCTTAGGTCTCCATCGGGGTTCGCAGATAACAAGAGGAGCCTTACACAAGTAAGTGGAAGGAATGCCAGGACTCAGCTAAGGGTCCCGTGATAGCCAGTCTACACTCCCAAGTTAAGAGCCCCTGCGGCACCCTTTAGTTGCCTCTTACGATGGGCAGGGGATACCGTGGATGTTTTTACAACCCCCACCCACAGGGGGCTACCGGGAAAAGAAAGGGCAGGTCCACGAAGATTGTGAAAATGAAAGACTCTTTAAAAAACTCACAAACCTAAAAGCAAAGAACAAATATTAACTATGGGAGGTCGGATAGGTGATCCGTGGTATTTAGCTAAAGTAGAGACTGTGATTTTCTTTCTTTAGCTACAGGAGCGATTGAGCGGCCGGCTGACGTGATGTAGTTTGTAGCCACGGGTAACAACCTTCTTGTTCCGTTCAAGCCAAATTTCAGTTCTCCGGAAGGATTAACATTACTTGGTTTGACACTTAAACAGAGACGGCAGTTAAGCCGCCTTCGCTCGCCTGAAGGCACGTCGGCTAATGCAGCCTGCAGAAAGTGGAACTGAGTCGGAAATATTCCAGCTTGGAAGGTTATGTCATCTAAGGTGCGACAATAGTCAAAGAAATCTCACCACACGTGCTGCAGGTCACTGCGTAGTGGTTTCGCAGATGCAAAGAGCGGTCATGTGCCAAAAGTTTCAAATGTTAAGCTGGAATAATTAACATCCCAAATTACAATGTGGTCCATGCCCTTCAATTTTTACCACAAAATTTGTTTTTTTTTTTTTCTGGGATTAGTTGTAAGAAAGTCGAAAGCAGATGGTTCAGGTTGTGTCTGTCTGGGTCATAATGTGAATATAATTGGGAAACGACTTGAGAGAAATCCTTGTTCAATGAACTGGGCTCTGTACAGCGACGTTGCGATATTTAGGGGACCAAGACAGATAATATCTAATTTCTCCGTTAATATAATCTGTATCGGAAAACTGCGAATTATAAATAACGAACCCAGATATACCTAGCGTGCCCATGTGGGCATGGAGTTTGTGTACAGTTAGGTGCCTATTTTTCCAAGAGCGGGCATATTACTTGCCAGTAGTTACATCATATTCCAAGATATGCCAGGAAGTGTTTATTTCAAACCATCAGTTCAACAATAACATAGTTCGAATCTGACAATAAATTACAATTTTCTCCAAAAAATTATGATTGTTGTATTTTTGTGAATATAATTACACTCAATCTGTTAGCTTTTGAAATAAATAGCTCTTAAATGATCATATATTCATATTTCTGCGGAATTTTCAATACACCGTTTACGAAGATAAAAATGTAATTCTTTATTAGCGTGCCCGAACGCGAGGCAGTTATGAGAGCACAAAACTACATAATGCACTATGTTTTGCAGGCAGGTCAGTAGATGCAGAGTGAATTGTTGTCCCATATGCTCTGTACTCCGACCGGCTAACCGAGCAGAGGAAAGTTGGCGACGGCTCTACAGTGGCCCTACGCCTTTGCATTCGGGAGACGGGTCTGGGGCAGAGTGCCGGACTTCACGCCTGACCCCACCCGTCGGCTGTCCTGAGAATGGTTTTCCGTCGTTTTCCATTCTCCTGCACTAAGGCGAATGCCGGGACAGTTCCTAGTATAGACCACGGCCGCCCACCCCCTCAGCTTCTCCGCACATCTCCTTCATCGTAACAAATCTCCCGGCCTGAGAGACGGCGTCACCGTCTAGGAGGCCCGCCTCCCCCTTCAGGGGAGGAATAAAAACGTTTAGTAGTTGTTGTAGTATGTTGCGAATTTCAGATCGCTTTCTTTGAATCAATCCCATGAGCGGGGAGCTCGGTATACTCCGGCCTGCTCCTAGCTGGGGATAGTGATGGCAGGACGAATAGAAATGAATAGTGTGACGACTCCCTCTGAATCACACGTTAATAGGACGGCCAACTGGATACCTCGCTGACTAGCTAGAGCGACGCATCAAGTCAGTCGTGGTTAACCACGGCCGACTGGATACCTCGCTGCGCTCCTTATAAAGGCCTTGACAATCGCTTGTGAAGCCCAGCATAAAGCTGTAATTGGAAAGTTTAACCATAATGCCGCTGGAGCGCTGGCCTACTACCCACTGACAGGAAGCTGTATACCGCAAATTGCCGCATTTCCAGTTTTATTTTTTGGTTTTGCTGTCTTAAATGTTGGCAATGTGTTTGTAATGAGGTGCTTGTTGGATTGATAATGAGATCTGATAGTTAGGCGCTAGTGAGTTTATTTTTTATTGTGTAGTGTGGTGATTGTATTTTTTAAATTGTGTTTACAAATCTTGGAATTTGAGACATTCTTGTGCACCTTTTCGTACTTCGAGCAGAAATTTTATGGAAACAAGAACAAAGTGATTTCTCCCTGTAACTTCGTCCTGAACAAGGATTTTAATTTATGTGCTAATTCGTTTTTTAATGGTGTGTTGATTTGCTTTTCTTTAACTGTGTTAGGAAATATTCCAATATATATTGCTGTGTGCCTCTTTTGTATTCCGAACAGGAAAAAAAGCAAAGGGACACTGTCATTTCACGAATTCTCTGTAGACCAGGACAAAACTAGGGAGTGGCTAAAAGCAGGTAACACTCTCGTCTCAGTATTCCGTTTCTATGTCGGGTATTTACCTTAGTTCTTTCTTTCTTTCTTTCTCTTTTCTTACTCTGTTTACCCCTCCAGCATTGGCTTTTCTCTCGGATTCAGTGAGGGATCCCACCTCTACCACCTCAAGGGCAGTATCCTGGAGCGTGAGACTGCGGGTCGGGGGATACAACTGGGAAGGATGACCAGTACCTCGCCCAGGCGGCCGCAACTTCTATGCTGAACAGGGGCCTTGTGTTGGGGATGGGAAGATTGGAAGGCATATCCAAGGAAGAGGGAAGGAAGCAGTCGTGACCTTAAGTTAGTTACCATCCCAGCATTTGCTTGGAGGAGAAGTGGGAAATTATGGAAAACCACTTCGAGGATGTCTGAGGTGGGAATCGATACCACCCTCTACACAGTTGACCTCCCAAGGCTGAGTGGACCCCGTTCCAGCCTTCGTACCACTTTTGAAATTTCGTCGCAGGGCCAGGAATTGAACCCGGGCCTCCGTGAGTGGCCGCTAATCACGCTAATCAGGTATTTTTACCCATGAATTTTCTTTCAAAGAATAATCCTTTAGGCGGTGTCGTATTTGCCATATGACAGCAACACAACACATTTTTGTTCAAGATAATCTGAACTTTAACATTTAAACATTGACAAGTAAGAATCACTACTGCTATGACGGTAAGGCCAACGTATGAAGTGTTGTTACCTGAGCAATGGGGCCGATGACCTAGGTGTTAGGCCCCTTTAGACAACAAGCATCATCATCATCGAGCAGAGAACAGTTTACATTTTATTTACTCAAAATACTTTCCTCTCAATGAATTTTTATTTAAAATTCTTCTTCTTTCGCTATTTGTGTTACGTCGCACCGACACAGATAGGTCTTACGACGCCGGTGGAATAGGAAAGGGCAAGCAGTGGGAAGGAATCGGCCGTGGCCTTAATTGAGGTACAGCCTGATGTGAAAATGGGAAACCACGGAAAACCATTTTCAAGGCTGCCGACAGTGGGGTTCGAACCCACTATCTCCCGGATGCAAGCTCACAACTCACAGCTCCACGCCGCGTGGCCAACTTGTTCCACCCTACTGCATTTCAAGTAAAATTTATTTTCTGAATTTAGCATGGCCAGCTTGACCGGTATTTAATATTCTAGTGAAAGGTATGAATGAAATGTAATATGAAACTATATATATTGAAATTAACATTTAAACATGTTTGAGTCAAAATATTTATGTTCTGCATACAACGAATATGGAAAAAGTAAGACTCTTATGTTTTGTCCAGCCCCCTTCCTGAGAGCAGAGCTTGAAGAATTTTAAAACTCTAATTGAACAATGACTCTTAATCTCAATATTAACATCAGAAGACAAAAGTATTGTGGTAAGTTCTGCTATGTATCTAAATGCCATGATAATAAAAACGATTACTATTATTCCTCACAATTAAGGAACGTCAGTTGGACTACTCCATCATCCGCAGTTTCATTTCACGACGTTGTTTTGGCACATATCAACGAAAGTAACCTTAAAGATTAATCATTTTAACTGTATTAACCCATGTAATATTCTCCATAACTCTAAATTACGATAAACCGGCAACCAAAGTCAATATATTTTCCATAAAGAAGTATGCATTTCTACCGCAAATGAGTCGGCCGCCAGCGCCACGTGTCGAGTTGTGTAACTACTCCGATTACAGTGCGTGGACCCGATTGTCAAGGCCGGTAAGGAGCTAGCTAGAGCGACGCATCAAGTCCGCCGTGGGTTAACAGACACGGTGTACATTTTCACCGCCACCTGCAGCGCTTCTATCGATAAAAGTAAGCGCGCTTTTTGTCGGCTAAATGTGGTAGGGTGTAAACAGTTTGTAGTCTTTTTCGGTAGTTTTATGCGTTCTCCAGTTTTATACGCGGAAAATATCTTATGTTAACTTTTCATGAACTGAACAGTGAAAAACATCAAGCATTTGAGAAGTAGGACGTACAGTACATTTTTGCTTCAATTTACTGTCGCATGTGCATGTGCTATGTCCCGGGTTACGATAAACGTTCGAATGAAGAACGGCATTTTTTATCCCAAACGATCCCACTCTGTTCTCAGTGTGGTCGAAGGCTATTCCACGTCAAGATCTGCCTTTAAGTGATAGCACCCTTAACATCATTTTTCAGTCAGATTAGAGCCACGGCAAAAGCTGTTGTCAAAGGTAATGCCAAAACCGTAAGTACAGCTCAGAAAAAAATTACAGCAAGCTTACCTTAGATCAGCTTTGATCAAGTTGGGAAGATGAACAAATATCTCCTTTCAACAGTTAAAAAATGAATGTTATTAATCACTTCTGTGAGTATATTGTTAAACATTCAAGCAAAGTGACTGTACAGCATGTATTAGTTCTCTGCAAAACAGTAGAGAGGAGGCAAAAGGCAGTCCGTTTTCAGCCCTAACAAGTCTACAAGAAAAGTAACTCACCCAACTATCTCATTCAGCCATCGAATGAATTATTATTTACGTTTTCTCATACAGAGGAAGTTGTTGTGAGAAATCTTGGTATACAAGAAGCATTATGGGGAGAAATATTTCAAGAATGCCTCGATAGTTTACCTCCAATTATTGTTTCTCGTGGACTTGGATGCTGTACTGAACACACTCAGCACTTGGTATCAAAATTAATTTGCCATTTCATACGATGCCGATTTCATTTCCGAATAAAAGAAGTAAGGAAGAATGTACAAGCAAAACATACCCAGAAAATGTCCAAAGTGTCCAGTTAACTGACTCATAGGATGAAGTGCTGGTAAGATTCCTTAAGCTGAGCATGTTAACATATAAATGAAGTACATATGTAGAAATTAATTGTGTATGACATACCGTTACATAACAATCATGTGGGTGCCTGCAGAATCTTATTACGTTTATATTACGTAGCATGTACACTAACAGTTTAACATTTCTTTTAAGGTTATAATTGGTAATTGTAACCGAGTTTGATTTCGTGGTGAATTAATGAAAGATCTCTTAGCTCTATAAACACATATACGTTTGAGATATTCATTAAGATACTGGCGAAGAAATTTCAGCAGCATTACCAAATGTAAAACATTTCCTACGTTTTTTTCAAATATTACTTTCAAAACAAACTTTCCTAATTTCAACGAAACAGATCGCACATAAACACAATCATCAGTTAGTAAGCAGAATGCACAGTCCTGAAACATCACAATAATGGACGCACTGTTTTAAATAATTTATTTCAACGATAAATTCCGAATTAAGTCACATCAGATCTCATTTAGAATCAAATGTTCGGAGACAGCGGATAACTATCTGCCTACATCAGCGCCGCGTAGTGTACGAACATATCAATCAGAATAAGTCGTCACACTATGCATTTATATTCGACCTGGTCGTTGCCTACGTTATAATAGAAGGCCTGGACAAACTGACACATTTCTGGGCGAAAAAAATAGTTTAGGCAATGGCCGCTTGGGTCGCGTTTATGTTTTGTCGTTCTCATGTTCTGCTTATATCTTTACATTGAAGATTCATACAATAACGCGTAATAATACCTTTTTATTATCATTATGCCCGGTGTGACTTAGATATAAATACATAAAACAACTTAAAAACACTACACTTCATAGATATCTTTCATTTTGCACTTGTTTATCACACAAAAATAAAGAATAGGGAAATAAATAAAAGTACTCACCTGATTTTTCCCTACTTCTATAATTTCAACACTTTTCTGCTCAGGGGGTTTGCTGTTGAACAGATCTGAAAAATTTTGTAAGTATAACGTCTTTGATCTGTGATTGATCACACTCGCGGCACTGAAACGTCTCTTTAAACTTTGGAGCGGTAAGGAATTTCAGCTTTCCGACAAGGTTACATTTTCCGATATATCCTAACGCCCGCATTATAAATATTAACATTTTTTAAAAAGAAAAAGACGAATTTGAGTGAAGGGTAGCGAAAAGCTCCCCGATCTTGAGCCCTTATTGAGCACATTAGTGGACTGTCCGTAACACAAGACGACAGCTGTTCCAAACAAGATCCACAATCTGTCTTCTCCGCTGCGACCCTCACTAAATAGCCGCCGACCATAGCCAATGCAGATAGCTCCATGGAAACTGGCTCTTCTGTAAAATGTGAGCAATATATGTGAAAGGGTCAGCGATCATTTAAACCAACATGCATAATACAGCGTAACCGATATGGAAATAAACAAATTACCTCGAATAGGCACGTCGAGTAATTCCAAAACACTTCGAGGAATAACAGCCGAGGTGGGAATATCACTGGCTGTTCTCCACCTAATGTTGTCCATTAACCTGAACTTCTGAGATCCTACATTAGAAGTGTCAGAAGGATTGATCATACCACATTTCAAAGTCGTCTCTAATGCATATAACCATCATATCATTTAAACCTCCATTCATTCTTAAATGACTAAATAACAATTCAATGTCATCACTGGAAAGATTTCTACTGAGAATGTAATCAAATCCATTTGAAAGTAAGTACAGTACTTTATACACGTTACCGTTGAATGTGTTGTGATCATAAGAGCTTCATATGTTTCTTGACTCAATGTATTTAACTTCTGATCAGATTTTTGAATTGTGTCAACGTACGGCAGAAATTCCTCTGTTAACCATAAAAAACTATCGTCAGTCAATTCGGTGAAATATTTCTTGTCTGTGTTCCTGGAATGGTAACTTTGCTTCATGTTGCGCATACCGTGTATGTCATGCCATTTCCATACATAATCTAAAAATGTAATTGTTTCTCTCAGACCGACGGGATCAGACACTGACTCAGGTACAACAACAGGCAGTGTTTTTAGCGCTGCAGTGACATTAAGGGGAAATAAATACTTTGCTCTTTTAACATTCATTTTTTCAAGGTTGGAGGGGTACGCAACCTTCCTTGTTAAACGACGGACTGGTTTAACAATGGATTGTTTCTGCATATTATACAGTCTTTTTACACGTTCATTTGAAATCAAAGTTTCTCCATAACGAAGATTCTTTGCTAGAAACTATGACCTAATATTTTTCAGAACATGGCTGGAATCAAAACTGATTTCATCATTAGGATGTTTTATTTCAGGCAAGATTGGACCTCCTCACAACTCTTTCATCATATTCGAATTCACAGAGCAATTATCTGTCACTAAGCGTAGGATTAAAAATCCAGTTTCTTCTACTTCGCTGATTGCTTTCATTGTGAGTGTTAACAGCTGACCGCCAGTTAACTGCTTAGTAAAGTAAAATGCCACGGGTATTCTGATGTTAGTTGACAAACCACGGAATAAAAAGCAGAGTAACGTGTTAGCCACAGCTTAATCTCGGCCAAATTCCTCTATTTCATTTTCCGAAAATCCAAGGAACTGGTCCATTTTACGGTCATATCCCACTCTGGGTTTGATTGTCAACTCGTCAATGACGAGAGGCCCCAATTTTTTCTTCTGTACATTCCAAATTACTGTATTCGTGCTGTAGTTTTTCTTTTATTAAAGACGTGACTTCATTTTCCCCATTAGAGAAGCCAATGTACGCTTTTAGTGTTTTCGGATAAGGAATTTTGAGGCAGGTTACAGATCTTATGAAACGGTATCCTGTCGGAGATTCCCTATGCCTTTGTGTACAAATTAGTCTTTTCGCCGTATGTAATGTGTGCTTTACTATAAGCTTCAATTTATTCGATTAGAAACGGTACGTTTATCGCCCCCTTTTCTCCATCTTTCTGAATTTTATGTATTTCCTCTTCTAGAAGAGACTTCTGTTTCTTATTAGATTTCAGCTTTTTAATTTCACTTCTCAGTTTTACTACAATTTAACCTATAATTCGATTTAGATTTTAAAACAAATTTCCTTTTGATATTCTTATGCTTGTCTTTGTAGCCAGATAGTGAAGGCGTTTGGGTGCCTACAACAGAGTTTAACACGTTTTCGAATTCTATAGAAGGGTGTTGATCGTCTGCGTCCACTGGTCTGCAGTCTATTTTCTTTTGTTTAATCGGTGAACTACATGCCCTCACGACTGGGTCTTCCCTACGCTTAAGAATGGTTTTCTTGTGATCATGGAAATTATTAAAAACTGTCGGCACTTTGTCGGGGAGCAGAATTCTCCTCACAGTACTTACACTGTAATCTATTTCGACAAAGTGCAAACTACACATTCTGGAGCTGTCATTAGGAGCCCAAAGAGATCCTTTTCTGCTGCCCTGTCGAGAAATAGCAACCCTCCATTTCTGCCGAAAACTCGGATCTTTCGGAAAAATATGAAAATGTATATTTGTGTCTTTCTTCGCTGTGTTAGATGTGCAGTTAGGCATGCAATAATAAACCATCTTAACCTACATAATGGAAAGAGGAACTTGACGATAATTTGGAAGCATATAACCAAACAAATATTAACTGCATCTCAGTAACCCTCCATACATTGCCAATCGTGAGGCCAACTAAATTAAAGAAGACAAAACTCTTTATATTTCATGTTAGCTAAGGCCTTACCTTATATACTTAAGTTTAATATGTTATTTCTTCTCATAAAACATGCTACAGAAACACACGTAGTCATAGAATTCGCGCCAAACAACAGAACATAAACGCGAACCAGCGGTGGAAATGAGAAAAACTATTACCCCGCTTTTAATGCTAGAAATTGGCTTTCTGCCCAGGCTTCCAGTATCTAGTAGACTTTTTCCTGGTGATGGCAAGACTTTTCAGAATTTCGATATATCGGTTTTTGGATACATCGGTATTAAAAAATGATGTCATTGATATATCGGTCTTCAAAATATCGACATGTCACCGATATATCTGTTTTTAAAATATTGGTACTATTATCCATTAATGTAAGTTTATTTTAACATTTAACACAATGATTAAATGATTCATTAGTTTCATTAAGTCTTGGCACAGATCAGAAAGCAAGCTTAAAACAATGACCAAGAAACATCAACTTTTCACTACAATGACCCATTATAAAAACATTTACAGCAGAAAGATGTTATGATACATAGAAAAACAGTATATGCAAGATGTCTAGTAACGAGCTAATAACTTAACCGTAAAACCATATGGAGAAACTACAAACGTATAATTTGTGTACTAAGTACATCTAATAATATTATCAGAGCTCTATAAAATAGTAAACAATTTTCTTCCCAACATTCTCCTCAGCATTGCAATTACATTTGTTCGTGAAAAAAAAAAACACGATGATGGTCTTAGGTTAATTTCTAATACATCTTAGGTAGGCCATTTAGAAAAAAGATGCTGGGATAACAGTTTGACACTTAATCGGTTTTTCTTTGTTACAGTCCCTCTGTTGGAACAGACGTCGCTACAATGCTCAAGAATTGCCTAGCTACGTGTAAAGCTTAGGACAAATTTGTTTCAGGTCTTCCCACAACTCGAGCCGATTCTCCCTGTCATTTACTGCCACAGACTTATCTCTGACTATAATTACAGTGAGGATTCAGATGTTGCCATTTTTCTTGTTGATTTAATTGCTAAAGGTTTGTGGTGGGCCCATGTACCTGTCACATCTACACCTGCTTCCCTCTCAGCTTCGGAGTCGCAGTGCTCCTTCTGAGAAAGTAGCGAAAAGTTTCTTAATGTGATTTAGGGCTCTTAGGCTACCATTGGGTCCAAGAAGTGGATATCTTTAAATATAGGGTCCAAAAACGTAGGCAGGGTTAGCAAATACGCCTGCTCTCGTTCATTAAACCTAGTATCAAATTAGTAGTTTTCAAGCTGTTTCCAATGAGTTGTTTCGAAGATGAAGAGGAGATTGACTGGAACAAGCAATTCAACGGTGCAACAGCCACACTGGCTGTCACATAGCCATCTCCTGAAGTTTTCCTTGTTAAACGTTCTTCCAAGTAAGACAACAGGTTTTATACTTCTCTGGCATTTTCTAATTCTAGTGCAGACAGCATTGATGGAGAATCTGGTCGGCTTACTAGAACGCTGCTTACAATGTTGGACAGAAGTAGAAATCGTTCAGTCATGTAGCATGTAGAATTCCAGCGTGTCCTAATGTCAACAACTAATTTAAGCACTTCTCCTTCATAAATTCCTCTCATTTCTTGCTCTTCTCGGAATAAATCGCTGACATTCGCTGACCGTTTGATGTATTTAACGATTTATCTTATATTTTGTATTATATCATGTAGCTCCTCGGTGTTCTGGATAGCAGATTCTGTTAATAAATTTATGGAATGAGCCAAACATGTCATGTGCTGATTTTTCCAAAATAGATCACCTGCACCATTGCTGATTTATTGTCTGCAACAAAATACAACACCTTATCTATGGGGATATCCCGCTCATTTAATGCAGACAAAATTTGGTCGCTCAAGTAAACAGCAATATGGGATTGCTGTAACTGAAACACGCCGAGTACGACTGATTCGACTGAAGACTCTTCAATGAAATGAACGGTTAAGCCAGAAAAGCTGGTGGTTGTCATCATCTCAGACCAAACATCCGTTGAAATTGTGAAGTATTCAAAGTGTTTGGTCATCTTCTTAAAATTAGAGCTTATAAAATCATATTCTTCGTTAATCAGGCTCTTCACAGTTGTTTCTGGTGGGAACTATACGAAAGGATGTGCTTCCTTCATAAGACGCTGGAATCCTTCTCTTCAACCTTGCAAATAAAGGTATAAACGTCCTTTAGTGATATTAGGGTGTTGCGAACCACCCTCTGTAACAAAACCAGAAAAGTATTGCTACAAAAAATGGAAGGATGAATAGATAACTAAAGGCTGTTTAGCAAACACGATAATTTTGTAAATGGTTAAAAGTGAAATCCTGGCTGCATAGCTACAATAAAGGGACAAAGTGTTTAGTAGAACTAACCTGAAAATTTCTTAATGCCTCTTAATGATTTCCAGGCGGATAGCTGTAGATGTACTCAGCGTTGTAGTG
Organism: Anabrus simplex; assembly: GCF_040414725.1. Classification (NCBI taxonomy): domain Eukaryota; kingdom Metazoa; phylum Arthropoda; class Insecta; order Orthoptera; family Tettigoniidae; genus Anabrus; species Anabrus simplex. The sequence goes on along the minus strand of NC_090269.1, from coordinate 159,912,742 downwards.
AACTTCCCAGTAGCAGTTCCAGTGATAAAACAGACGCGGACGCTGCTAAGGGAGGGGCTTCAGCCTCACCAGATTTAAAGAGCTCCATGCCACTGACTTAAGCATTCCTTTCGTGCTTGAAGTTCCTTTAATGAGCGACGTATATAGTACTTAATGTTTTAATGTAAGTATCTTCGAATGCGCCTTAATATTTGTGGTATTGCCGGAACTTATCAAAATTTTGGCACACGTATTACACTTAACTTCAGTTTTATTGATTTTTGTGAAGCATCTCCACACATCACTTTTATTTGGAGCCATTTATGAAACTACTTGTTCAAAACTATATACAACTAAAATAATATGTAAACGTATGAATCACTTAAAGCAACACTTAAAGCACTAACCGCCAACAATATTCCACAACTTCCCCGTACTTCATTGACAACGTAGTTAACGACTGGCCGTGCTTTGGCTGGCGGCTTTATTGACTTACAAGGTATGCACGATCAATGAGTAGTGATATTATATCACTATATTTGCCGAAGTGAATTGAGAAGTAAACATTTAAAAATTCAAATTTGGTAACTGTAGCATGCAAATATTGAAAGGGCCTGAAAGGGAATCAAATCGTAGCCAAAAGTATTAAATTAGACGGAAATATCGATATTGTAACCGTACAACAGAGTTACAGATTACATTCAGCATTCATTATTATTATCATTAATTAACCCGATTAACCCCAGGATGCCCGGGTTCGATTCCCGGCTCTGCCACGAAATTTGAAAAGTGGTACGAGGGCTGGAACGGGGTCCACTCAGCCTCGGAAGGTCAACTGAGTAGACGTGGGTTCGATTCCCACCTTAGCCATCCTGGAAGTGGTTTTCCGTGGTTTCCAACTCCTCCTCCAGCAAATGCCGGGATGGTACCTAACTTAGGCAACGGCCGCTTTCTTCTCTCTTCCTTGTATACCCCTTGCAATCTTCCCATCCCTCACCAGGCCCCTGTTCAGCATAGCAGGTGAGGCCGCCTGGGCGAGGTACTCGTCATTCTCCCCAGTTGTATCCCCCGACCCAATGTGTCAGGACACTGCCCTTTAGGCGGTAGAGGTGGGATCCCTCGCTGAATCCGGGGGAGAACGAACCCTGGAGGGTACGCAGATTAAGAAAAAAAGAAAACCTACGAAAACTTACGAAATTACATTGCCATGCACAATTGCAATGCCAGCTCAACATATGTTCTCGCAGCAACTCGCTTTGTTTTGACAAGCGTTAACATGGCTGCCCTTTAAGAACCTGCTTCCGCAGGGAGGGCTGATGTGAGGCATATAGCCCCTCTATGTTATTCTAGCTTGTTGGTTTCCTTCTCGAGGTCCAGAGCTAACACCGACGAATGGAAGTGCTACGTCTGTGAATTCTCAATGCCTTTGACCATCATGACCAGGACGGAGAGTTCAAGCGGGAAAACCGAGGTGAAAAGTATATCCTAAGTAACACAAAAATTATTTTTGTTGAAAAAATAGCATGATCCCTGGACCAATAATTATATTAATTAATGGGTCATGGGCACAAGTCAACAATTTGCCGCATCATGTGGCATCAAGCGAAGCAAATGTGTTCAAAGAAGTTGTTACATGAACAAAAGAAATGTGATGTAGTATAATCAAATACAGTAGAGACGATACGCGACACTTACGGATTTAGCCTTGTTAAAATGGCAGACAGTTCGACGGTGGCGCTCCAAGTGACTTGACCTGAAAACACGTGCTAAATTAAAATACCAATGGAAATGCATATACGAAAATGGATAAATAAATTACGTCTAGAAAGAAAGTATTATTGAGATATTAACTTCGAAGTTGCTAAGGCAATTCTGGATAAATGAATGAAGAATTTTTTAAAAGGTTATTATTTAAAGACTGAAATTAGACATATAAACAAGATGTGAAATGGACTGCTGTGAAATGGGTTGATCTTTCATTTATGAATTACTTTTTTTTTTTTGCTTTAGCATTCCTGCCTGAACTTTTACGGTTAGGTTTGTCTTTTTTTATCATTTAAAAAACATTGTATCAACACATTAAGACACTTGTCAATAAATATATCGGCACATTCCTTACACACATGATGCAATGAATTAACATTTAAAAGCTGGACAAGTTTACTCTTAACATGAAGCCAACTAACAGAAAGAAAATTTATAAAATCCCGGCATTAATCTTAGAAGATGGATAAAAGAAAGAAAAGTATGAAAATGTTATCGATAGTGTTGCTTTTAGGAATATTTACGTACAATTAGAGTAAAAATGTAACATACCCTTGGCTGTATAGTCGAGGATTTTTAAAGTCGCTGGCCTGGAAATGATCTGAACAGATCTTATAATTCTTATATAACAGTAAGGTCCCTTCTTTCTTGTACACCTTATCCGAATCACTTCTGTGACGTCTCAAAACCCTCAGATCACACCTACAACAACACACCGGTATTGAAGATTAACTGCTGCACTATATAATAAAATATGCGTATTATATTTTAAGCCGGTTAAAATATGGATCGAGCAGGTCAGAAGATTATGAAGTACTATAAAAATCTCTTTGTCACTGGAAAAATATATATGCAAACACGATATAACTTACATTTTCTTGTCACTAGGGTAGCGAAAGAAAGACCGCGCATTCTTCTCTACTTCATAGTTACTGCAGCCAAACACAGCACACACCTTTCCCAACATGTTGAGAGGAGATATCAAGGAATGACACACGCTACTATTTAATTATGTCAACTTACTGAAAACGCATAAATAACACCAAAAACTTCACACACAAATACACGTGCTCTTATGACAGAATCAGTAGTTCTCAGGTCTACCCGCTAGAGAGAGCTCTAATAGCTGTCCCTCGATTTCCCGCTGAGTGCATATTCGTAATGTAGCAAGGTGTGTTTTGTGTATGTGTTTATTTCTCTAGTAATAATAGTATTTATTAATTCACCTCAAATTTTACTGTTTATTTGCGTAAAAGTCATTATTATCCTACATTTAGGACAAAGGTTATAAAGAAATGTCATGGATAGGATTCGTTCACGTAACCGGAAATTGTAATTATGCTTTCTGGCGTGAGTCAGCTTCGTCTGCCAGGGAGCAATATTTTATTCAGTGGGAATATCACATACATGTACATGAATCAAAATGCAATTTAACCAAGCTTTTCGCACGACAGTTACGATTGAAATATACCGTTTTTAATTAAATATTAAAGTATGATTATTTTGTGATGTCTGTTAATTTTTAAGTGTTACGTTCTTCAGTATGAAGACAGATTTGTACTTTTTCAAATATAATTCCGTTACCATGTTTTGATTTTCATGTAGTTTGTAAATGTATTTATTCAGAATTAGTTTCGGCAGAACCTAACAAAGTTCTTAATACTATGATGATTGAACGACTGCCTCTTGGCACAATTGCATACGTGTGACTTCCACCGCTGCCCATGATGAGATCGTGTTTCCTACAAGGAATATTTACAATGCTGTTTCCCGGTATCTTCTAAAGGAACGCCAAGGCTGCAGCAATTTATAAACGCTATACGTGCTGTGAATAGCTTATGACCCTTCGGGACTTCTCATTCTTCCGGAAAAATTTATTCTCCTTCGCAGAGCTTGAGCTCGTTATCCCGTAAACATCTCCTTGAGGAATATTGGAATGAAGAGCCGTACTCCACTCACCGCCTTGAAATTGGGCTCGGGATCATCCTGTTTTATAAGTTCAAAATTTGTTTTGCCCATGTGTGAACTAAAGGCCTGAGTAAACTGGTTTAGACTCGGGCAGCGAACAAACATTCCATAGCGGACCGACCTTGTTCACGCATTAATTCTGAGAGGAAGAATCTATGTACGATGGAAAGCTACACTATTAGGATAATGCGAAATTATCTAAAAATTGCACGGTAAGGAAATAAAAGCTTAAAAGTAGAGAAGTAAGAGATATGGTGTTAGAACACAGATAATTAGAGTAGGTGAAGTGTTATCTCATCCTCTAATGATTAAGAGAGCGATCTCACTGGGCAATGTTATTGCACCTTTAAGTTTTTTTATACATAAATGATATGAGTAAAGAAGTGGAAAATCAGGGGTCGTAAATGAGTTCCAGACTTGTGAGTGACTGTAAGGGGTCATAGACAATCCGAGATGAGTAGCAGACAGTGGTATGATAGTAAGCGGGGTGAAAAGTCAGTTTGTGCGTCTCACCAGGAGCAAAAGTCCTCTCAGTTTTATTTATTGTTTTCATGGGGTTACAGTACTCATGGGAATCACTGTAAGTAGCTGCGTGTTTACGTAAGGAATGACCTTCATTCAGATAATCAAATTTCGAGGTTGTTCAAAAAGATTACAGATCCTTTCAAATGATTATGAGAGTATTTAAGGGTTTTAGTAAAGATGTAAAGGAGAGGGCGTATAAGTCTCTGATAAGACCACACTGAGTGTATGCGACCCACACCAGGACTACTTGACACGAGCACTGGAAAGTAGCGGTATTTGCTCTGAGTGATTTGCGAGAAAATAGTAGTGTTTGCGCTGGGAAGACTTGGGAGTAAGGATACGAGCTGCTCGACTAAGTATTATGTCCCAGTGGAGAGATGGCGTGGAATGACGAATGAGCTTGAGCGGAACTATAAAACGCAGGAAATATGAAGATAAAGTTCGAATTCAAGAGGACAAAGTATTCATTTATAGGACGACGAATAAGGGATTAGAATAATTTATCAAGGCTCATGTTCGATATATTTACAAGTTCTTAGAACACGAATATTGAATTTTCACACATTGCATTGCAATCGAAACCGACTTTCAACCTATTAGGTCGTGTTACGTACATTTAGTACGTGTTGAAGAGATGTTATGTACAGAACAAAAATGGCCAGCCGGACACCAGTGAAATCTGAACCCACAACCTCCCGATTTCAAGTCGGTTTCTCTACCAATTGAGCTATGGTGACCTAGGCAATCTTTGTTCTGTTGGAAAGGATCTAAGCTAAGGGAGTATTTCTGCTAGCAATAAGGAGCGTTGTTGAAGATGGATGAAACGTCATCACGGAAGAGGAAACGTAATAGGGAATCATACAAGAAAAACATAATAAAATTGGCTAGGGTTAAGGGACACGGTTATGTAAATCACACAGAAAAATAAATTCAGGCAAAAACAATAGGCGAAAGCTGCAGGTATGTGTAACAATCATTGTAGTACTTCAGTAATAGCTTCTAGTGTAAGTTGAAAAATATATTGCTCATACTGTGCCGCACAGGCTCAGCGAATGCTGGGAATGTATCCGAAGTACTGTAGTATCCCAGAAATACCTACCTGCGTGGGTCGATAATATAGTGGCATACCTCACCATTAGTTCCTGTCCTCTTCTGCCCCAGACTGCACAGACGGAGTGATCCGTGGTCTGTTCAGTGTCTTATTATATGAAGTTATATGGGACATAAATACTACTTTAGTGTGAGTTAAAGAAGTATCTCATATCATATAACATTTTAATATAAACATAAGGTACATGATGGCCCCTGAACAAATATAATTACAATACAGCCATGAAGTGGCAAACTTTGTCTTCATTCTGCGACCGTCGGAGGAGTTTCATAAGTGTTGGAGATGGTTAATAAGTTTGGACAGGCTCGACTCTAATGTCATTATGGGTAAGTGCTCAAACACAGAAAATACATTATATCAGGGAGCGAAATACTTCGCACAAAACTTACACGAACAGTTTCCATATATTGGGAACAATATTTAAAATGCACTACAGGACTGAAATTTTCCCCAAAGGAATAATAAAGTACACACGCAGAAGTTGAACGCACGCGCACAGCTGAGATACGAACACGAGATCCCGTCTCGCATACGTGCGACACATCTACGTGCAATACCAACCAACACAAAATGAAGTAACAGAAGAACAATAGACATAAAAGGCACACGGCTGCAAACGAACCTGTAATAAAAGATGCAAATGAAATGTAGAAATTTTGCAGTGTAGGGAAATAAATTAGACATTCTTCTTGTAGCCTCTCGACAGAGGTCGACGGCCGACCTTGCAGTGGGGATAAGTACAGGCCACCCTCGCCAAACCAAAACAAACACTACGTCATTCAAAGCTCCCCTCTCCCCTCGAGTTCTCAGCACTTAGCCGCACATCATCAGCTCAGCCTATACAACAGCTGAGAGCAGCCCCTCTTAAATACAGACCCTTCATGAGCGCTTCTTGGCCCGTTACACATCGGATACATTATTTCCTTGCGTACTCACGCAAACTATGGGCTTCTCTGCCAGGCCAATTACAACCCATTCAAATATCTCGACATACCCATTATCTCAATTATTCCTTGCATACTCTCACCAAATATGGGCTTCTCTGCCAAGCCATATATAGGCCATTCTAATATCATGGCAACTGGTCTGTATAACTTTATCTCTGGACTCTGCGGTCTATGGTTCGTGCCATGCTCATATCTAAGGGAAATTCGAGGGAACAATTGTGATGACCCTCAATACCACAACGTTGATGACATCTGCTCTTATCATAACTGCACCTGAAATTCATGCAACCCACATGCAAATCTATATATAGACAGCCCACTTAAAACACGAGGTCCTTCTATCGAAGTTACAGGGCCGTACCGGTCCCTTCATTTTAATAATCCCTTACTGTAGGACATAACCTACTCTTAGACAATCCATATAATCTATCTACACAAAAACAACGCTACGTCTATCTTAAATCCCTCATAAGAAACAAACAAATAATATTTGATACAAAGCTGTACATTTTATAAGCATGCATGTCCTGAGTGAGATAAAGTACATCATACTTGTCTGAAGAGCTTAAACTAATTATTTAACAACATATGAGAAGCTCTCCTGTCCCTAACCCATGCAATAAAAGAGACTGCCCAAAATTTAGCTGTTTACATGACCTTCAGCGATCCTCCATGTCGGACCAGATATGCCTAGCCCTCCATCGTACTTCAGTCGTCACAGGCACATAGGAATCGGTTCAGCGCCTGCTGTGGCACCATGGTCTTGCTTCTACTTGATCGTGTTGACCTGTTGATCTTCTGCTACTGGCTTCTGCTTGACCGTGTTGATCCGTTGTTCTTCTGCAGCCGGCGGCACCAGCTGTCTTCTTTACGCCCTCTCGCACTACCTGGGTTCGCAGTTGGACATCAGGACGTTTCTGACTGTCACTCCTAAACGGATTTATCATTTACTGTAAGGAGACAGAGAATTAATGTCTATTTCGTCTATAGTTAATTCACCTTACTGTAACATAGCATTGTTGCTCCTATTTCTCCTTTCCGTGTTAGTGAGCACAGTTCTTATAGAGGAAAGAATTAGCGATCTAGCTTCTTCGTGATAAAGCCTACACAGCGTGCGATTCTAGCTAGATAAGGAATGTATGTATCTCTAAACATGAGCTTATAATTGCTGTTCGCTTCGCTCTTCTGTCTAACAGGATCTGACCGGTGTTCTAACCGTTCGTACAATAGAATGGTTCTCCACTATCAAACACTGTTCAATAAGCTTATTCACTTCACGATTTAAGCGTCAGCGCGACCGACACACATCACGCACTTCCAAAGAGTAGAATGGGCTCCCTGCTCTCAGAGCTCAGTATTTATTAGGTCTACAAGCCAAGCCACACCGAGCAGGTCCCCGAGATACACACTTGAAGTCCACTTGACTTCTTTGTGAGGAGCAGAGTTGGTACTCACGGTTTATACCGCGAACACGTTATAATTGTAGGTACGGATAATTAGCGTAACAAAGCATATCATAATAATCAATAAATTATTCCTGATTTTTCCATTGTTTTGTATTCTCTAGATTCAGTCTGTGGCCGAAGACACACTTCAAGTTTCTTGTCTCGTCAAGCCTGCATTCTCCCGCCTTTCTTGCCAGTGGATTGGTACAGGTAAATCCCCAGACAGCATATGAGTAGTTTCACCTCTCTCTGTCCTTTTCACACATAGCACCACGCCCAAACTGACGCTCTAATTTTCCCTCGCGCACTCTGACTACCAATGGCGCTTTTTTCCTGCTGAGTTATAGAATAATTATTGATGTATTAAATATTACCTTTCTCTGACCATGAGCAGTATGGTTCAATACCGTGCCTTTATAATTTCAGTTGCATGCGGAAGTGCTTTGAAAAGGTACCAGGTACTCAAAATATTTAGGCGCTTTCATGATATGCAGACTAAGGATGAGCAAGATATTTTCCTACAGGGGCTTATTGATGTTCACCAAATTCAGCGCCCTTGACCAAGGAAAGAAGAAGCTACAAGAGTTAACTGCGCAGCATTTAAGAATAATATTTAGTAAATAACAATGAAGTGAAGTACCTATGTTTCAGAGCATTTTTATCAGTATTGTCAGTGTCTAAAAAAAAAACGTGTGAAAAGGGTCAAGAACCTGACTCGTGCTGGTCAAAGCCCACAGTATATGAGGGGTAAACATCCATGTCCGAAGAGACCTAGTGAGACACAAGGACTCTAGTGCATGAACATATAAAATCGTTTCCAGTATATGAGAGCAACTACAGTGGCCACCGTGTGAAATACCTAGATGCAAACTTGAAAGTAAAAATTATGCACGAACTGTTTAAACTAAAATACCCAAATGTAAAAGCCAGTTACCAGTATTCCTATCAATTTTTCAATGAAAATTTCAAACTGACATTTGGTCGACCACAAGTGGACTCTTGTTGTTTTTGCGAAAAACTGAAACTTAAATTGAGAAGTCCCCACCTTAATGAAGCAAGCAAGCGATGTGCAGCTGCAGAAGAAGCAAGAAGTTCTACTCCAGTATCAGAAATGAATGTGAAGGAGTGTCACGTACAAATTGTTTAGCAACTGCAGTATATTATTCGTACATGCAAAATCTACAGTTGCCTGTTACACCAGTACAAGAAGCGTTTTCCATGAGGCAGTTAACAGTCAATTTGTTTTGTATCCACAATATCAAGAACAATTCTGCTACTATGTATTTGTAACACGAGGGAGTTGCCAGGAAAGGCCCTAATGAGGTATGGTCTTTTCTGTTTGATTCATTGCAAGATGTTCCCTCCATATTGAAAAATTGCATGTGTATTCTGATAACTGCGGCGGACAAAAACAATCATGCCCTTATTAGATTTGTTTCAGCATTAACAGATACAGGTCGATTTAAGAAAATAGTGCGTTTCTTTCCAATACGTAGACATACTTTCACGCCATGTGACAGGGATTTCGGTATGTTAAAAGGCGTATTAAAAAAGAAAGATCGCATCTACAGCATCCATGAACTGACAAAACTTATTGTAACTAGCAGCACAGCTCGTAAATGAACCGTTAAAGAAGTACACAGTTCATCTGCAATCACTAACTACAAGGCTTGGTGTCTATCTGAAGAAACATGTGGACCTGCAATTCCTCGAGATCAGAAAGTTCACTTTGTTGTTCAATCATTTAATCAATTCATGTACAATTCAGAACGGCTAGGTTGTGCGACAGCTTTACCATTCAATAATAGCTTGACTGAACATACATTCAGATTTTCTCAATCTCGTAACTACGGTAATTCGGTATTAATGCCATTAAAACCTGCTTATCCCCTGGGAAAGATACCTATAAAGAAGGCTAAGATTGAAGACATTGGAACACTACAAGAACAGGACTTTTACAAGAACATCATGACTACAACGAATGGAGATATTGATGATGAGTAAATGAACAACAGTTTTTTTTCATGCAAGTTTTTCTCCTTCCATTTTCTACATTATTTTGATGAGAACACATTCGGATATCAATTAAGTGTATTTTTATGTCTATGATTCTGTGGATGAGCGGTAGAGTGTCGGCCTCCGGATCCCAAGATAGCGGGTTCAAACCCGGCAGAGGTAGTCGGATTTTTGAAGGGCGGAAAAAAGTCCATTCGACACTCCATGTCGTACGATGTCGGCATGTAAAAGATCTCTGGTGACACATTTGGTGTTTACCCGACAAAATTCATTAAATCTCAACCATAGACGCCCAAGAGAGTTTCGGTGTACTCGGTCTGCCATCTAGTGGGGGCCTAGAGTAAAAAGGAACGTCGAAATTGACGAGCAGACAGCCAGATGGCGTCAAATTGAAATGTCTGCACATGGTAGCTGAGGCCATACGATTATTATTATTTATTTTATTTGGTTATGTAATAATTCTTATTTAATAATATATTCATAAAAAGTATGTGAAATATGTTATAATTTGTTTGCTTATTTACAAAAGGGCTTAAGTACAAAATATGAAAAGGCTGTAACAACTTAATAAAATTATGTTGAGAGAGCTTTTCATGCAAAATATATGCAATTACACTAAATCTATCATATGGCAGTATCAAATGAAATTAGATATACAGAACAGTTTTTTGTATTTTTCTCAGAACTGTGTTTCTTGGACTGAAGCCCATTTGAAAAGGAGCGATTCATTTCTTATGAATGGTCAGTGCAATGAGTATGTCCTGCATGGAGCAACTTGTTTATAAGTTATACTAAAGTTGCTTCTCTCCGCTGCCGCATGTGAATGAGCTACGGTGTCTCTTAAGCTTCCTTCACGACAACATGAAGAGCATGGATTTTAAAAAATTCATGATACTTGGAGGCGAAGGCGAAGAAACTGCACTTAAGATAGAGAAACTATAGAGATGTAAGAGCTCAGATAGAGTAATGAACGCCGAAGTGCTGAAGTGAGTAAGGCAAGAATGAAGAACGCTAGCAGTGATTTGAAAAAAGAAAACGAAATAACACATAATCTACGAGTGGCCATGGAAGGGATGGTGAAAGGGAGAAGGAGGGCATAAAAGTTGTTAAACGACTTTAGAAAGAAGAGGAAAGATGTCAACGAAACGGCAAAAACCAGAGATATTTTAGGTCACAGCGATGATGCGAGAGGCAGAATAACCTATAATGATGATAATTATTAAGATTATTGTTGAAAATAATTTCTTGATTTTCGGCTGAAATCATTATTATTGATGTAATATCACCTACTGTACGGAAAACAACACAACGGAAAACAGTGTTTAAGAAAATCGTTGCGAAAAACACAATAAGAACTTCTCACTACCAACCATCACATAGTCAACACAGGAAGTACACCCAGACGTAAAACTGTGGCATATCCACACAAAGTGCTGACCCCAGTAAAAATGAGATTTTATACTAGGTACAAGACGAATGTTAATAAAGATACTTCTCCTCAGATCATGAGAAATGTACAGAACCACAAGCGAACATTATTGATGTGTGCTGTTCAATGGATAATTTACGTATGAGAAGGTGAATCTAGTTCAACGGAAGCCATGATGTTAAACCAGAAAGGGACAGATTCGAGGAGACAAACCAGATGATCCAGAATACGATTCTGGAGCACGTTAATATAATATATATTTTTCTTTTTATAGAAAAATTTCCTTTTCCTCGGGAGTGGAGATTTAAAGTTTCATCATCTACTCAAAGCGTAGGAATAAAGGACTGATGCTTTAAAGAAACCATTGAAAGGAATATTTCGTGTTCTCGAAGAGAAAAATGTACAGGAATTAACGTTTTGAAAATGAATTATTAAAACGTTATTTACAAGCATACTGTTTTAGAATAAACTAGGGTTTAAAGCGTAAGTACACGTCTAAAAGTCTTCAGCGGGTGAATAACATTCAGAAAAAGGAGCGTGGACACCACAAATTTAACATGTAATATACACCTCCCCTTAAAATGTTATTAATTTTTGGCGGATAACTTCCATTCAGGTTAATTTAGGAACTGTAAAATACTTCCAGTAGCCGTTATTTGATGTGACTCGGGAACATATGTCATTGCTTTCCACTGTTACTTTAAAGGAACACAATATTTGTCTACTGATAACTCAATGCTAGTGGGATATTCATGATGTTGGCCTACACTCAGAACTTTCAGCAGGGCAGACTGACTTGTCAATATGATCTGGTCGTCCACTGCTGGCTGGGTGCCACAACTGTTTCAGTCGGGCTCCTGTTCAAGATACGAAATTGATGGCCAGACGTCAAGACTCGGATAGCATAATAGCATTATTTCAACTATAATTTATGTTAGAATTCGCTGTTTCAATTGATTGCGCTGGATGACAAATGGAGGTGTAATTGCGTTCACGACAGACTCGCCGTATAATTCTCATCAAACACACGAGGGAGAAGCACTAGCAGGCTCCTGTTCAGTAAATTGTGTGTCCTTTCGCTCTGCAATCTTTTGCATTCACAGTTCAGAACTAATAAACTACCCTTCGCAATATACATTTCCAACAAAAATAAAAATATATATATTTGCTGAATGATTTTGAGGGTGGGAGTATATTATCTATGGTAAAAGAAAACCAGCTTTTAATTTTAATTTTCAACTAGCTGATGTACCCGTGCTTCGCTACGGGATTCTCAGAAAGACTGACTTGGTGGTTTTCCTGACTGAATTCAACATAGGTCATAACAAAAACGCCAGTAGGAATGTAGCGATTGAAAGCAATGTTATCATATAAAATACTCGATCAAATGAAAAACCGCACACTTTCTCACATTCAACGAACAGTACTACGGTGCCGATCTAAGAGTCCAAAGTTCCAGAGCTGGAATAACTAGGTCGCAGACTACCGTGAAGACTCCTCTGTCATTATTCCGTTAAATATGCACACTACTCATTCCAATCAGTGGCTCAGAGTAGGGATTGTATAGCTCGAATACTATGGTGATCCAGTGTGTTACGTACCAGATATATCAGAAAATGAATGAACCAGAGGAATGGCATGCTAAAGAATAAAATTATCTTACACCCCAGCTACTTCCTACCAATATACAGGCAGGCTGTTACAGTCGGTACGCCCAGGCGAGTTGGCCGTGTGGTTAGGGGCGCGCAGCTGTGAGCTTGCATCCGGGAGATAGTGGATTCGAACCCCACTGCCGGCAACACTGAAGATGGTATTCGGGAGATGGGGGTTAGAGCCCCACTGTCGGCAGCCCTGACGATGGTTTTCCGTGGTTTCCCATTTTCACACCAGGCAAATGCCAGGACTGTACCTTAATTAAAGCCACGGCCGCTTCCTTCCACTTCCTAGACATTTCCTATCCCATCGTCGCCATAAGACATATCTGTGTCGGTGCGACGTTAAGCATAAAAAAAAGATGGTATTCCGTGGTTTCCCATTTTCACACCAGTCTCGCCAGGCTGTACCTTAAAGCCAAGGCAGCTTCCTTCACACCACTATTCATTTCCTATTCCATCGTCGCCATAAGACCTACCTGTGTCGGTGAGACGTCAAGCAAATTTTAAAAAAAAACCTCGGTACGCTGCAGTAATCCTATCTATCGGAGATGAAAGGAAACAGAAGACAAACAGCACATCACAACAAACAATGGTCAATGTAGTGTTATTGTTGATAAAGTTTATGAGCTTTCTATATTGCAGGCCTTCACATTAGTTTTCTTTCGACTCTGTGATATTAGGGTGTCTTACAAAATTATTTATATCGTAGACTGTAGTTCCTTATTCTCAGACTTTACACACCGATTTTCACTAAATTCTCTTTACCCATTTTCTCGTGACTCGGCGCTGATATGGACTTAGTAACAAAAATCCAAATTCATGAATATCTCCGATTATATGCGGTACGGTAACAATTTATAAGACATATTAAGTGATCGGAAATTTAATAACTTCTTACATAATTACTACTAACTTACGACATAACTAAAGTTAGGTTGGTTATGTAGTATTTATCGATACGACCACTAATAACATAAATAACTTATTTGAAAATTACATTTCAGATTTCCCCTAAACTACCATTTCACTCAGCGTGAATAAAATAATTTGTAGCCTAGATTGCAGTGGTTCATCACCCGTCATTACATACCGATTTTCATTAAATTCTCTTCAGCCGTTTTATCGTGATGCGTGTACATACATAAATACAGACAGACAGAAATTACGGAAAAGTAAAAAATGCATTTCGTTGTCACTGTGGACATGACCGATACAGAAATACCATTCTTTTCAAATTCTCAGTAATGTACAGACAAAACTCTTATTATATATGTACCAGCGGTACACCTCCGCGCCGCTAATTTTAACTTTGCGCCAGTTGAAACTCCTCTACTGGAGGAAGCCTGAACTCTAACAACCATGTTAATTGTAAAGGTTATCAGAAGATGTCGCTATCTGTAAATTTTGAAGAGTTCTTACAAGACCAACTACAATATCAGACCTTAACCGACCTATCGAAACCGTCCATAATGGCGGCAGCTAGAGTGCTAGCATGCGTTTGTTTTGATTTGTGTAAGCCGTGTTGTTACCAAATATTTACGGAAATTTGAATATTATTAATCGTATATTATATTTATTTATAGTCTTAAGAAGGTTACAGATCCTCTTTCAGTGCCGTAAGAAGCTATTTGTTCTCAAAGAGCTTATTTATTCCAACAATATCGGTGGTGATAAGTTTAATGTTGATTCTTGTGTTCTCTGAAAGTTTTTTCTTCATTTTTAGTTACCTATGCAATATGTTTATAGTTTAATGTGCTGTGTGCCTGGATGTAAGTAAGAGCTTAAGTGTTCCCGTTTCCAAAAGACCTAGTATTAAAACAAAATTGGGTTAAGAGCATTCGTAAGGAAAACTTCAAACCGAACCATAGGACTAACAATGTTGTGTGGATTAATCATTTTATCATTTTTAAAATCAAATGTATTGTTAGGGAAGACATTATATACTCATAGAAGATGGTGATCTAATTCGAGTGCCGCGCGAACTTCCGAAGTTTAAACTAATGATGCCTATCCTAGCATTTGCCTTATCAGCCAACGTACCTTACTACAAAGAACATTAAATCAGTCCCAGAAATCATGACTAAAATTTATGATTTAGAGACAAAATTAATCTTAAACGGTAGCGCAAGAATGATGTAATAAATTTTCAACGTTTTACAATGAACATGCGTAAACTAAACCTAACCCCATTTCCCGTGGAGTGAACATGAGGATTGTGTTCTTTTATATAAAATACAATTATGCCATCAATTCTGGTGAGTTTTAAGCTGACGAGTGCTTTAGATGGTCAAGTGTATCATACAAATATAGCTTGTACCTACTCAACAATACAGGTGGATTTTAGAGGGTTGAAATTTTGTTGGAGAAATTTGTTTGCGTGTTTTACATAATGGACTGTGGTTAATGGTGGTGTGATATCTATATATCATATTTGCTGACCGGATATTCATATGTGAAATATTTTTATACTCTCTGTCTGTTTCAACCTGACGTTGATACAATAATTCTCCCTTCGTTATTTTCCCCTCTGAAATTTTATTTAGACTTATAATACGCTATAACGCTACTTTTGGTGTTTAATTATTCATATTTTGAGTTAGTGAGTTGCATTTCATGACGTTCGACTTGTGATATTTTCTTTAGGTGACTCGAAATAAACATGCATAACCTTTCCCTCAACCTCTCATATCGCACGCCGATGTCCGCCATGTTTATTCTGGATTACGGTCTGATGTAATTGTAGTTGGTCTTGGTTCTGAACTGTCTATTTCGATTTATTTTTGTTTTCTCTGTAGTGAGAAGTGTGAACATTCTCTTCTAGATGGCACTACTGAAGAAATACAACGGTGTACCCTAGTGCGAAGTGAAAGAACTTTATTTTGAAGAATTTTAGTATGCATAAGTTTGTTCTTTGTTAAATTTCTTTCAGTCATTGTTTAGGTTGGCTGTATAACCCTTCTCTTTCCGCCAGTTTTGAATTCGACCAATGAGTAATTTTTGTAATTAATTTTCCACCAATCCTAGAGGTCTTCTTCAGTTTTGATTTGTAATGTTTTGGCCGTCCAATAAAATGCTTGTGGGCGGGTGTTATCATTCATGAAAGTTCTCGAATGTTCCGCGAGGGTATATAAACTGCTGATTTTCTCGTCTCCTAGCCACTTCAGTAACATCTATCATTGTGTAAATTATGTAGCAGGGGGCGGGAAGCGCCTCTTTCGTCGGGCAGCGGTTCATCAATAAGGTAATGGCCTTTTAATAACTTCTTTTCTTGCTAGCTCAGTAGTTTAACTCTCGGGGCAGGTTCGATACCTTTTATCATGTAACTTTCCTCTAAAATGTAATAGACTCTTGGTATAAATTCTATCTCTTTAAACTACAAATTGGGATAGAGAGTGTGTAACCCTCTCGAGCTCCCTTTCATATTGTTTTTGAGGTGACTACGTTTTCTCAACCATTTTTCTTCGTTTCGTAATGTAATAAGTTTTCCTATCGTGTCACCTCTTTAGTATGGGATTAGCTCTTGCATATGCGGCCTAGTGCCAAATAGGTTTTAAATAAAGTGTATTAGGAGTGCAAGGACGCCTCCTCTCAAGTAGGTATTTTGGAGGCCATGTAATTGACCTGTTTCTTTACTTAATAGGCCTCAGTAGGTTGGATATTTTTACCCCTGTTTTCATGTACTTGGAGGACAGCTTGAAAGTAGAGTTTGGTGTGGCCTTTGATAGGCTTGAACTTTGAGAGCGGGTTGCTCTTTCTTAAAATTTTGATTTATGTGTGCCTCGAGCAGGCTTTACTGAGTAACAGGGAGCAAGAGCTCCTGGGCATGATTGGGGTTTCCTGCCCCTTTGTCAAACCTGGTATCTGGCTAAAGTTGGGCTAATTGCTCAAGAATTATGTGTCTGGCTCTCGGAGCCCAAATCCTGTAACACTGTAATTGTACATTCTCGATTTGTTGTTAGGCTACTAAGTACCTGTTATATTTGTTATTTCTTGATCTTGAAAAAGAAAATATAACCTTGTTAAATTTTAAATTAACTTTAATTTCGTAGATTGAGACCTATTCATCCCAGCACCTTCTTTCACCTCTGCTGATCCACCAAACCACGGTAAATATATATATATATATATAGATAGATTTATCGATACGACCACAAATAACATAAATAACTTATTTGAGAATTACATTTCAGGCCTTCCCCTAAACTCCATTTCACTTAGCGTGAATAAAATAATTTATAGCCGAGTTTGTAGTGGTTCATCACCCGACATTACATACCAATTTTCATTAAATGCTCTTCAGCCGTTTTCTATTTATGCGTGTACAATCATACATACGTACAGACAGATAGACAGACAGACAGACAGACAGACAGACAGACAGACAGACAGACAGACAGACAGACAGACAGACAGACAGACAGACAGATATTACGGAAAAGTAAAAAATGCATTTCCTTGTTACTGTGGACATGACAGATACAGAAATACCATTCATTTCAAATTCTGAGCGATGTACAGGCAAAACACTTATTTTATATGTGGATTACATTTCAGGCCTTCCCCTAAACTACCATTTCACTCAGCGTGATTAAAGTAATTTATAGCCTAGATTATAGCGACCTATTTCCCGACTTTGCATATCAATTTTCATGAAGATACGATCACTAACAAAATAATTATTTAACAATTAAATTTTAGGCCTTCCCCTAAACTACCATTTTTCTCAGCGTGTATAGCCTATATTGTAGCGACTTATTTTCTATCTTTGTCTAGCGATTTTCATTAAGACACGACCACTAATAATATAAATATTTGAGAATTAAATTTCAGGCCTTCCCCTAAACTACCATTTCACTCAGCGTGATTAAAATAATTTATAGCCTAGAGTAGCGGTTCATCACCCGACTTTACATTCCGATTTTCATAAAATTCTCTTCAACCGTTTTCTCGTGATGCGTATACATACATACATACATACAGACAGACAGACAGACAGACAGACAGACAGACAGACAGACAGAAATTACGGAAAAGTAAAAACTGCATTTTCTTGTTACTGTAGACATGACCGATACAGAAATACCATTCTTTTCAAATTCTGAGCAATGTACAGACAAAACTCTTATTTTATGTATATAGATGTATTAAATTAAAAATTCGCCTAAGTATTATTTTATGAAAAATCGGATATCTACGATTTTTGAATTAAAATATACTCCGATGTGATCAGAGTTGTTGGACAATAAAGCTTTCCACGCCTAAATTTACTGCTTGTTTGCAAAAACCGGACCCTCTACGTCATAATTACTACAGTTTCCAAGATAACTGCATGACCACCTTTCCTAGTACTTTCAGTAACCTTTAACAAAAACTATTTAAAACAATACTTTGCTTTGAAATGTATATTCCTCCTCGTCCTTTTTCTTAGGGTGAAAATATCTTAACCATTGTTGTTAATTTACTTTACGAAATTGACTTGGAAAAACTTTGAAAAAGCTTGAAAATATTACTGCACAAATGAGAATTTAAACGTAGTGGAGTCAAGAAGACTTTTATAATATTTCATGACTTCGTATTCGAGCTCAAACATAAATACCTAGCTCATATTTTGGACATATTATATTCTGAAGAGGACACTAAATACACCCTCGCAAAACAACTAGTTTTAGGTTTACATCATGGCTGCGAAGTGCATTTTCTAACACAGTAAGTTCTGTAAAGATCGTACGATTCTGAAATAAGTAATGTCCTCACAAATTATGCCACGAAAACTATTTGTTCTAAGTCTTGCCACCGAGCGAAAACGTGCAATATTCGGCAACTCTCACGTCACAATGTTCTTTCTGCGGAAGTCCCTTGGTTGTTGCTTGGTGACGCATGTTGATTCCTTTTGTAAAGTGAATGTTCGTTTAAACTTAAGGAAGTTGAACTTTTGCATGCCAAACGCAATGGCTATCATGCAGTGCTAGTGAATGGAAGCAAGAATGAAAGAGCTGTAAAATCACACCAAATAGTGACGTAAGCTGAATGCAACGGTTGTTCCTGCACAACGTGTGGAGAAGTCGAACCCCACATCGAGAGTTCTGTGCATTCACTGCGCCTTCCAGAGTAAAATGGTCCTCGTCAATCCACAGAATATTACCCGACCACACGTTCACTTCCATGCGCTCCAAAGGGCAAAGTCACGACGTTGTGGAACATGTTGGTGTTTCAATTTGTGAAAATCATGTAGTTTGTGTGAATACCAGTTTAAAACTTGTGAACTGTCATCTCTAATGTTAGTGTCCTGTAAATACTTGAAACATCTCCTTTCTCTCTGATGAAACTTTGAAACCAAACCAGAATATTCGAAAGATTAATAAAAATACCCGTTGCCTTCTGACATAGACCTTAGCGCAATGTTGGCCAGTTTTGAACGGTAATTCTACACATGTATATTTTATTACCGTTACTTATGTTTCAATGTCAAATGCAATGTTCAGCATCGAGAAATCAATATCACAATTTAGTCTTACCTATTGAACAGTAATTTGTTATTCTACTACTGTAATGTTGACCGACACAGCTCAAGCACTGGAGGCATCAGCTACAGTAACATTAATGTGTTCTCTCCTTGGTCCGGCACCTAATGGTCCTGTGTTGGTGGTAATTCTATGCATGTGCTTTTCCGTGGTAAGTCGACTTACCAGACAAACTGCAGCAAATCTTTCACCTGGCCCGCGACATCTTGCATGGAAATTGGCATAGTCTCAGATGCATTCTTGCAAAGCTGGAACCACGTATTGCACAAGGAGGTCCCTAACAGGCCCACGAGGGATCACCTCCTCAAATAAAAACAGAGCAAGAAGATGGAGCAACACCACATGACGCTCACAGGTATAGTGTGTTACAATGTTAACACCACAAAACCAGCTACGATCAATGAGTTGAGAGCAGCACTTTTCCAGATGCGTGGTCCTCAAAATCCCCCAACCTAAATCCTTGTGACTTTTTGTTGTCGGGATATTTGAAAGGGCTCCATGGCTAAATGGTTAGCGTGCTGACCTTTAGTCACAGGGGTACCGGGTTCGATTCCCGCCAGGGTCGGGAAGTTTGACCATCATTGGTTAATTTCGCTGGCACGGGGGCTGAGTGTATGTGTTGTCTTCATTATCATTTCATCCTCATCACAACGCGCAGTTCGCCTACGGCAGTCAAATCGAAAGACCTGCACTTGGCGAGCCGAACATGTCCTCGGACACTCCCGGCACTAAAAGCCATACGCCATTTCATTTCATTTGAAAGATCGTGTCCATTAGGGACATCCAGTCTCTGCCTGATCTAGAGGCATGTCAATTTGATTTCACCAGATGTACTGCGGTGACTGTAAACCATGCCGTGGTAGGCATGCAGCATGTTGCTGACTTCGGAGATCAGCGTTTGTAACCACAAGTCCTAATAAACTTGCCAGAACCACCGTTATCATGTTTTTGAGCTTTCCTGCCTTTCTACTGCGAACCAACTACTGGTTACTGCGCCATATTTTCGTCTGGTGTCATGAATTAGAACTAATAATTTTTGTGACATAATTCGTGAGCGCATTTCTTTAGTTAGAATATATACGAAAATTCAGACTCCTCCGATGTTTACAATCCGCTGAACACAGTCAGTTTAATTGTGAACACGCGGACCTATGTAGAGTTGTACAAAATGAGTTTTAACATGAAAAATAAAGCGGTTCAAGGCTTATGACAATATAACACAGTTTCTCATTCTATGAATGAAAAATGTGTCCTTAGAGTTTGGCTATGGCATATTGTTGCATCCTGTATGCACTAAATTATAGAACATTACTTCGAATACAAATTTGATTCATAAAAGTTCTCGAATCTATTGCAATCGAATCTAGGCGGTATACCATGAGCTACTTAAATTTTATTCAGCTAAACAGAACATCACCTAAAGCATCTCAGCCGCATAATTGGTCCAATTGAACCAGCACAACTCACGGATTATAAAATCTATTTTTAATCAATGTTTTTGTAATCCTGTAAAATTCCTCTGTTCTCATCATTCGTTTGTGTGCGGACACTCACACCAAATATGAGTCAGTACTAATCCTTATCAACATTGCGAACGATTTAACAGCCAGTTAGTTCCATTATGTGATACAATGAATATCGATAAGCTGGAATGCGTCTGTTATTGATAATACTGTTTCAAATTTCACTGTTACATTTTCCTGCCATACCTTGTAATAAAATATGCATGTGTAGAATTACAGTTCAAAACAGGCTCACAGCGCGTTGAGCTTTATATCATGATGCAAAGGATATTTTTATTTATCTTCGAGTATTCTGGTTTGGTTTCAAAGTTTCATCAGAGAGAAAGGAAATGTTACAGCACGCTAACATTAGAGCAGTAGAATAACAAATTACTATTCAAATGTAAGACTAAATTGTTGGATCTTTTTAAACCATATTTGTTCGTGGCGTCGACCTCTGCAGATCTTTTGCCACTACTTTCACCATATGATAGGAACCTGCGTGTAAGTAGAATTGCGGAAGTTTAGAGCGTTGAATGTGAGGAAAGGAACGTTAAGGACGACACAAACACCCAGTACCCAGGCCAGGTATATTAATCATTTACAATTAAAACCTCTGACCCGGCCGGAAATCGAACCCGAAGCCACCAGGTGACAGGCCGATGCGTCCCCCTACACCGCGGGGCCGGACAAATTGTCAGATTGTTTCCTCCATGCTGAAAATTGCATTTGCCATTGAAACATAACAATAACCAGGAGTTGATAGCAAGGAGACTAATCAGACGAAGTTAATACCTTTTCTGTTCATTGTAGCATCAAAATTTAACTACAACAAAATAATATTATGATGGACACTGAAAGTGTTTCTTGCCATAGGGATCAAACATGATCTCGGAAGAAAGAATTAACAAGCTGTGGGGTTATTTTAAATAAAAGCGTTTAATTGACTTTTACATTTGAAATTCTTTGAGTGTGTGCACGTTCAAATTCAAAAAGAAAACAAGCGAAGTGTTTAGTAAGGGTGCAATCAGTACCAAGATGGCGAAAGTCATTCTGTGGAAACGTTCGCACGTCTTTCAACATAATACCAGGAACTACGAGCTTAATACGGCATGCTTTTCTGGAAACAATTGAAAGTATGCGCTTTTAACAATGAGTGTATTTATTGAAGATGAATAAACTTTCTCTGGTAAGTTCCTTTACAATAAATCACAAACTATTACTAAAATGAATAACACAATACTGACATAATTTATTCCATATACAATGTACAATATTCCTACACATGCACTAAAGGAGTATTCAATGAGAATACAGCAGTTTATCTTGTAAGTCAACAAAACACATGCAACAAAAACAGGACCACATATCAGAATGCAAAGAACGTTCCGAATTATCTTTGCAGTATTCTTCACCCTCACGTCAAATGCTCTGAACCGCACTAAAACATGCGTCATCACAAACACAGTGTCTGTGACGTTTCCATACAAAACAAGCAATATGTGAATTCTCCGCTGTACGTAAAAGCATAGAATCATGGATATGTTTTCGTGCTTAGAGGACAAGAGAGCGAGTACAGTTCCCCTCTTAGTAGCCTCTTACGACATGTAGGGGGCACACTCCACTCACAGGGGAGATAAAGTGTTCCGGTAAATCGAAAGAAACGATCTACATCCAAAAATATGGCAGCTGATCAGAGCAGAGGACATCCCTCTGCCATGTCACATGTTAGCCCCACACATCAAAATCTACGTCCAACAATATGGCAGCTGATCCAGCAGAGCATATTTCTATGCTATGTCACATGTTAGCCCCACCTATCAAAATCTACGTCCAACAATATGGCAGCTGATCCAGCAGAGCATATTTCTATGCCATGTCACGTGTTAGCCACACCTATCAAAATCTACGTCCAACAATATGGCAGCTGATCCAGCAGAGAACATCCCTACGCCATATCACACGTTAGCCCCACCTACCAAAATCTACGTCCAACAATATGGCAGCTGATCCAGCAGAGGACATCCCTATGCCATGTCACATGTTAGCCCCACCTATCCAAATCTACGTCCAACAATATGGCGGCTGATCCAGCAGAGCATATTTCTATGCCATGTCACGTGTTAGCCCCACCTATCAAAACGTACGTCCAACAATACAGCAGCTGATCCAGCAGAGGACATACCTATGCCATGTCACATGGAAATCTGCGTCCAACAATATGGCAGCTGATCAAGCAGAGGACATCCCTATGTCATGGCACACGCCAGCCCCACCTATCACAATCTACGTTCAACAATATGCAGGCTGATCCAGCAGAGGACATGCCTGTGCCATGTCACACGTTAGCCCCACACATCAAAATCTACGTCCAACAATATGCCAGCTGATCCAGCAGAGGACATCCCTATGCCATGTCACATGTTAGCCCCACCTATCAAAATCTACGTCCAATAATATGGCAGCTGATCCAGCAGGGGACATCCCTCTGACGAATGGAGTATAACAGGTGGATCATTATTAGAATTATTGTTATGAAGGTTACGTTTCTGATAAATTTCTTGAACGAGGTATTTGATCATATTTATTGTAAAACCGTACGGTAATAGGAAGTTCATTCATCTAAATGTATATCTTAAAAGGTATTGATGTATAGGAAGTAGAATTACGGACTGGAATAATTTACCAACCTACTATAGATCTACACCAGTTTGATAAATTTCCAACTTTTTTAAATCATTTAAGAAAAGACTGGGTAAACAACTGATGGGTAATCTGCCACTTGGACGACAGCCCTATTTTCACTGGCTTATTGAACTGAAATTGCCACTCTTTGAAACGCATCAGGTATTCTGCAGGACTGTTAATTTAGAATTTTGAATTTTCCACATTACGCTTATCTAAATATACGTTTAAATAGCATTGGCTCTGTTACCCCAAATAAAGCATTCGTGAATGAAAATCGTAAACAGCTTCAAGAATCAGGAGTGTAGAGGATGAAAAGTACTCCGTATGGCTGAAAATAGATTAGATGTCGGTTTTAATATCTTCAATGTCATATCAATGAAATAAGATATAATTGACATTCCCTGTTTTTTATTATTATTATTTCACCTGTTACACCATATAACCTCATAACTGACGTTTTACTTATAAAATTCTACTGATACAATTCTGCTGATGCAATTAATGTTCAATATCGCTGATGTATATCACTGTCGTATGTACAGAATATGGTACATGCAAATAGACCCACGCGTTACATGTGTCTACTGTCGACATTTAGTTTAAAATTCTCTCTATTTTCAGTTGGCTCTTCATATGTTGTGATTTTACCGTCACATGATATATTTTAATTTGTACGCTATTATTTATAACTTAGCAACTCAGTACAATAATCAGAAGGTTAAGTTTATGTTATATTTATGTATCACAGGTTTATTCACATTCAAGCGATGTGTCGGCTATGTTGATTGTGTATTAAGATCTGATACAATTGGAGACGGTCTTGGTAAGGGGCCTTGCCGTGACCTAGACAAAACGCCAGTTAAGGACATTGGAAACTCGTTTAAACACGGCGCCATTTTGTACCTACTACCGCAGGCCGTACTGCTGCAAGCGTGGGAAGTCAATCCGCTGATTGTTATGGTGGACGTTTCGCACGTGAGTTAGTCGAGTTACATGTACATTCTTCGCTGTTTTATTGAAATATTTATCTTTGGCCGGATGTTTACGCAGATATATATATGAGACGAGCCAACTACGACTGCAATACTAAGTGAAAAGTTCTTAATTAGTGAAGAAAACTTAGTGTGAGCGCGTATTCATGTGAGCCTATAGGTTGATCAGATCGCTCTTTAGTATTTTAATTTTGTAGTTGATTTGCGTTATGTTATATCCGTACTGTAAAATTAATTGACTTAGTACATTCAGTGTTTTATTATCAACCACGATGTGTGTATCAGTGTATCTTCCTGTCTAAACGTTGTGTGCCAAGTTCACTCCAGTATTTGTGTTATGGAAGAAGGCTTATCCTAGGGAGTCACAACACAGTTGTGTGTATCAACCACTTTCTTGAAGACCAAATCCTGAGTGTCTCGTCCAGTCTCATTATGTCATAAACATGGGTAACATTAGGTATATTTGTATGTAATGAGACTTACGGCTTATTTAAATTCGAGGTACTTAAAAATTCAAGTCCAATTTATGCATTTTCGAAATGTATTGTGTAAGAAGGCTGCTGAGATTTTCCTATCAAACTTCACATTATAGGGTTATTCCATAAACATTGGATATGAGAATGCTTGTATAGGCGTTATGTTCTGTTTAAAAATTTACAATTTTTAACAGTAACTTAATCGCATGCCATGACAGTAATTGTGTTGTTATTCTTGGAGATTAGCTTACTGGTAATCTCTCTTGTAGGTACTGAATTGGTGGTACAGAAGTAATTAATTTATAGAATATTGTATTAGTAAGTGGTTTCATGTTTTCTACAAGTGTGTATGATGTGAATGTTCCAATTGACTACTGTAGAAGATGGATATATATCGCAAGAATATTCATCAAAGTGTTAGCTTGTACTCACGGAAACGAAAGTATATACGCGATAAATAGAAAATCACGGGGAAGGATATGCATTGTATGTCAGAAGTAACACTTTCTATTATTAGATTCTGGTTTTATAAGGTGCTAACAGTTTATTCAATAATTTCAACAAATGTGTTATTCAAGTTGAGCGTATCGCCTTGAAGTCCCACGCAAAGCGTGACGTCATCAGATCTACAGTACGGCCTGTACATCACGAAGGCAGTACAGGAGGTAGAGTTCTACCGCACGGAAATAACGTGCGGAACACTGATTAGTTCAGTGACGGTTTTCGGTCCACGGTAATTTAAGGTAGATCTTAGCCGAAAAGCCTCAGTAGTTGGCTAGTAGGCATGTTGTATCTGCACTGACGACATCAGCTTTAGTACCAGAGGGTCTCTTGGAGTGTCCGATTTGCATTGTGTACACTCGAATCACGAGAAGATATACCCCGCGAATGTTGCCAATATAACAAACTTGCGACGTGCTGAACGTTAAAGCGCAATAGAGTTCCGGAATGTGTTATATTGCATAATAATGTAGAAATATAATGGGAATGACACAGAAATGCACGAAGTTACGCTGTATGAATATAATGACAAGCAGTGCAGCGGGGACCGTCCAGTCAAAATGAGTAAACTATCTCCTCCCAGAAAGTGAGGATGATTCTCTTAGAGTATATTGACGACAGCATACTGAAGAACATTCATGAACACTATTACGATAGAAGCTGTAACTCCTCTAGCGTACTAATGATGTGTTGAAAGTGGATTACAAGTAAATCAAATTGCAATTAATTACAAATTGTGTGAGTAGCAAACGAGGAGAAGGAGGTCAGTTCAAAGGAAACAGGCTGTCACAAATACAAAATGTACATGCAATGTCGCTACTTGATAGATATAGGATCAGTATTAACTTTCGCAAATGTAAAATATTCTCATTTGAGATATGTAGATTATATTGATACTATGTCTCCTTGCGTTACCAAACTTCCGCTCATAGTTTTGAATAATAGATGATAGTTGAGATGTCTCTTGAAGTATAATACACCGTTTTGCACGGGATGATTCAGACCAGCGTTGTTGCCATCAACGATCTATATTCTAAGTGTGTTGTCGAGAGGTTTAGAGCGTCCGAGGTTAAGGCTGCCCTTTCTGAGTTCAAGCTCAATCTTCCGTCTATATCCTCTGATCTCGGAAGCAATTTGCAACCCAGAAATTAAACAAAGATTCTCCTCATTCCCCTGTAATACTTGTTGAAATCATTCTTTCGGACTTATCCTATGTTTGGGGATCTAACTGTGATGGAAGAAAATTGATTTCGAAATATTTTAAGAAGAGGATCAACAGTTAGTGTGGAAATCTTCAGGGGACATGAAGGGTTTCAACACTTTCGGTTCGGAAGAGATCTTGCTAACACACACATACACATAACGGTTTGGATATGACTCCGAAAATTTCCGGTAGTAAATTCGTTATCCTTTTCACCTTTAAATCTTTACATTTAATGACAAAGAGTATAATAATATATTCCTGATACTTGTTACCAATGATCGCAATTTTGTTAAATTTCACATGTTCAATATTACAAGACACTGGCCTGCACATTCTGCACTCCACCAGTAGCACGTAAAAATGTGCTAATTTCATAGACTTTTTCTCTTACTTCTAATTCACTTTGCGTCATGGGTGAAGCGTTGCGATTATCATAATTCAACCAGCTAGCTAAGTCACTCTTCTATAAGGCCTGCATATATCCATTATACACAGACCAGATATTTATTGAACTCCGTGATGTTTTCATGAACACTGTATAATATTTTTAATATTAAGCTTGATGTTTCTGGCGAAATATAAAAAAGTGCGAAAGTTCTTCGTTGATATGTGCTTTATGCCAGAATCTGAAACAGTCGACGATGTTGTACAATCATTTCGACCATCTTGTATTTTTACTAAGAGCAAAATGGACGATGTCAAAAGGAATCAGCTGCGGACAGCTTAAGGTTAGCGTCTAATCTAAATAACTTCATTCCGACACGAAACCTTCGCATATTGGAATACTTTCAAAGAACTCCAAGATGAAGGTTAAAACTGTTCAAATATGTTGGTGGGTTAGACAGATAAAGATTACAATTGTCAGCTTTAAACTTCTAAAATTTTATTAAATGATTACTTACATACAACTTCCTCGCACTTCCTCTCAGTTCTCAATATTCGGTCACACTAATTCACAATGAGTCTTCGTTCACTAACGCTTACAGTCCCAGAGTGCGCACACGACAGTCCACGCTGCACCAGAGACACGACACTCGCAGTAGCTGGCCCCAGAGCGATCACTCAGCTTCACGGACAGAATACTCTAGATACTGCCTCCTTAACGTCCACAGCGAAATTCACTCACACTCAACTATCTACTCCAACTGGAGTGACTAGTCTCACATGACCTCTATATGCAGAAGGCTCTTCGAGAGACTTCGGACACCAGGAACCTGTGGAAGTCTTTGGAGACGGAAGGCTCTCGGCTCGACAGTTCTCGTACTTTATCCAGCTCTCGAAACCTCCAGCGGAGTAGCGGCCAATGACAGTAACGGCAGCACCGGCTGTCTCTCGATTGGATCGCTGAATGCTGAATGACAAGGCTCCAACCAATGACATCTTTCCCTACCCAGTTCGCACCCACCATCTGAAACCACTCGCCGATCCTGCGTTTCCGCAGAATTACCGCCCCATCTCTTTACTCTCGATCATTTCCAAACTCTTCGAGTCTCTTCTCCACTCAAGACTTTATCAAATTATCACTGATAAAAACCTGATGAACGATGAGCAGTTCGGGTTCAGGGAGGGCCACTCCACGACCCACCAGCTTCTCAGATTAGTTGAAGAAATTACTAAAAACTTCAACCACAGACGACACACAGGAGTCTGTTTCCTAGATATCGCACGCGCCTTTGATAGAGTGTGGCACCAGGGGCTGATATATAAGCTTCATCTCCTTGGTTTCCCGCACTATATCATTAGGCTCCTTACCAGCTATCTCACTGATAGATCCTTCCAGGTTGAGGTTAACGGAGTTCTTTCAGATCCTCGTCCCCTTGCGGCTGGTGTTCCGCAGGGTGGCGTGCTCTCTCCTACTCTCTTCAACCTCTATATGTCAGATATGCCCAAACCGGCGCGTGCGAAGATCTATCTCTACGCGGACGATACGGCCATTTCCACTGTCTCGTGGCAACCCTCTAGAATCAAACTTAATATTCAGGACGCACTCTCCACTCTCGAACCCTGGTTCGAGAAATGGAGAATCAAAATCAATGTCACTAAGAGCTCAGCCACTCTATTCTCTAAGAGAATCAGAACAGACCCAGACCCCCTGGACTTCTTCGGTGAAGTTATCAGGTGGTCTGACTCCACCAAGTACCTAGGGGTTACGCTAGACAGGGGACTGACCTATCGAAATCATGTCAATACTACTGCGGCCATTGCAAGCCGCCGCCTTTCCAAATTGTACCCGCTCATGAAAGCCGAGAATGGGCTCACACGTGCAAACAGACTCCTGTTGTACAAAACCACCATACGTCCGACCCTTGAGTATGCCAGCCCCGTCTGGGGATGTGCGGCTAAGACGCACCTGACGAGGTTGCAACGTGTTCAAAATAGAGCACTTCGCTTCATCTCGGATGCGCCTTGGTTTACCCGCAATTCTGATCTCCACAGAGACAATAACATAGCTCCCATCACCGAGCGCATTATGAAGCAAGCCAGGAAGCTCTATGCGAAACTCGGCTCTGTTCAAAACCCCCTCATTAGGGAACTTGGGAACTATGATACTGAGGGTCTCCGTTACAAGAGGCCCAAAGTCCTAGTCTCGGCACCCCCCACCCTGCCGTAAGGCAACCCCCCCCCCCCCGCCATATGGCTCCAGGTCATATTCTGACCAGTCAATAGCAAACTAACTCGGCCACCATATACCAAATCAGTCCAGTACAGCACAATATTATTTTAAGAAAAAGCACTCAAAGCCTAATAGGCTGATGGGCTAAAATCCTCACGGAGCAGGCCCTGCCTGCTCCAGCGAGACGGCTGCTACTACTACCATCATCATTCGAGAGCCAGCACCTGACCTGAGCAGACGTCACTCCGAGCCAGCACCCTGCTAACCGCCAGCTCGCCGTCGTCGCCCGTCAAGACCCAGCCCAGCCCACTCGCTCTCGCCTTCGCCACGAGCCCTTGCCCGCACTTACGGGCAGCCAATCAGCGTCGAGCCTGCCAAGTTCTCAGCGCGGTCCGACTTCCCAGATATACTCTGGGACCAGTCTTTACGATTTTGAGCACCCCTTCCACTACATCAGACACGATTCTCCATTCCCCACTTCTCAAAAATGCGACATCCTTTTACTACCCCTAACTTCTCCAGGCCCCATACCACTTACCCGTAAAATCATCATTGAAACTATCCAACCCTTCATCCGTAAATTCATTGCAGTTATTGAGGAAACACACAACTGTCACCTCCTCATCACCCCCATCAGGAATAAATTCATCCCAGATATAATTAATATTTTACAAAAGGCAGGTATCCCAACTCCAATCCTAATCCATCCTGTACCCACCGAAACCATAGAATCATCCTCCCAAACGTACCCTCCTCTTCCCCCCCCTCTCCCTCCCCCAACCACCTACGCCAAGAACACTCAAACTGACGAGACAGAGGCAGAAACTACCCAGGAAACAGCCTCTAGTCTACTCGCAAACACCGACACACAACAGACCCCTCCCCTCCCCCCCCAAACAACCCCCGAGCCCGGGCGTGGGATCTCATCAGTCTCACCACCGGGCACGGAAACACTGCACAAATACACTCAGACTAGGAGCAGGCGTAAAAAACCTGCTCCCAAGTCCAAGCAAACACCAACACCTCACACAACTACAGAAACTCGAACCCGTCCCCCCCCCAGACCCACACTTGTAACTCAGTGCTTTAACTGCCTCAAACTCCATCACTCAGCTGCCAATTGCACTGAACCCACCCGCTGCAACAGATGTGGTGGTTCCCACCGTCACACTGTCTGCACGGTCCCACGGAACGAGGCTAAGTGTGCCAACTGTCAAGGCGGCCACGCCGCCTCTTTCCCTGGATGCCCCTTCATCAAGAAGGCAGTCAAAGCACATCACAAACATTCACGGCACCTATTCACACGCAGTACACCAGTCTCTCCTCAGTCGAACCCAGCACCTACCCAGTCGAACCCAGTACCTACCACCCCAGAGCAACCCATCCAAATAAACCAGGACATCTCTACCCTCATCCACCTACTACTACTCAAACTCATTACACCCCAGAATCAGCCCACAATTCCCATGCCCACTAGACAGCTTATCATTAACTAATCCCCCCCCCTCCCGCCAAGAAGAACCACCAAGCAATGTCCTCACTTCCAAAGCACTGGAACTCGGGTACAGCCGAGGCGGTGTGCCAACAACTGCACATATCAGATGCTCACTATTTTCCAAATTTAACACCAAATGCTGTTCTTTACATAACACCCGCAATAGCTGCTATTTTACAACACAAAATAGTATGCTGCGACAGTAAATACGATGTAGCGTTGCAAACTTCTGAAAGCAACACTAGCTATGCAAGCCCTATAATCAGGGCGAGCAACATCGTATATACAAACTGTGCCAGCCATGATCACAGAATGTCACGTTTTCCCCGGCCAAACTAACACACTTACAACACTACTACTCAGACGTACAACACTCACACACACACATACACAAAACACACACACAGACAGTTAAGCAACATTGGGAATGGTCACCCACTGGATGGGTGACCAAAACACATACGCACACAGAAATCCACTACAACATGAATCTAACACATAACTGATCAATTATACACATAAGGAAAAATCACACAACAGTCAATAACACATAAAAGCCGACAGAGGAGCGCGGAACAGCGCACCGGTATCGGCACCTCACAAACCATCTATCTCTACGAAGATAGGTGGAACATACGGATGACCAGGAGCTCCTCCTACTCAACGGAACACACACACATTCGCAGTCCAGCGCTCGCATTGTGCAGACGCTCCCAGCACCAAGCTCCAGAGAGACTAGCACCCTGAAAGCTAGCTCACTACGTCTACTGCGAAAGCTACGGTACTCAGTACCACCCAAGCAACGAAGCCCAGTCACCGGAAAGCCCCTAACTCCCGGAGAACAGGCCACCTGCAATACAGCCTGTTTTGAATTCAACAATCGTCAACTGCCAGCCAAGAATAGGCAGTACCAGCCTGTGAGCAATTTGTCAGAGCCCTGTTTTTGAGCAATTTGTCAGAGCCCTCAGTGTGGTCACTGGTTCGGAACTCGTCCCGTTGCGACACGGTAAAACTACACTTGTTCCGACCGTGCCCACTGAGCGAGCACCTAATCAGCGCGCCGGTCCTCTTACTTGAGTTTGACCGTTCCAGTGTTTTATAACAAACACCCAAGTTTCCCCCAGCCCTAACCCAGCCCTGTCGGGACCACCTCGGTGGATTGAGTAGCCGAGACACCGACCTTCCCACTCCAAACCATGGACCCACCCAACTTCAATCAACCACTAGTAATCCAAACCAAGGAACGCCATTCCAGCTCCTATCCTTTCATCTTCCCGCTCCCATACGACCCATACAAGGACATCTCACCAAAACGGTTGTACCATCACCGTAAGAACACATATACAGCTATAAAACCCGTTATGCATCACGTACAAATGGCACAAGAGCTCTGTAATGGATGTATTATCGTTTTCTCTCTTGACAGAGAACTAAGTCACAACGCAATCTTTGCACACTTAAGAACTGTGAACATCCAATACAGAGTCTGCTCACAATTCACCACACACATGGAAACATCTGCACAAACAGAACCTAACACTCAGCACACAGAAACACAAACAGATGACACTATAGTTGATGCACCTCTCACCTCCCCCCTTCCCCCCCCACCAGCAACCGAGCCCGGGACTGAGATCCCATTAGTCTCACAACCGGGCACGGACACAACAAACAAATACACGCAGACCAGGCGCGGACGTAAAAAACCCGCCCCTGGGCCTGCCAGACAGTCAACACACACACCCAAAACAGAGACTCGAACCCATGACCCAACCCGCCCCTCCCTTGTTACACAATGCTTCAACTGCCTTCTGCTCCATCACTCAGCAGCTACTTGCTCTGCAGCTACCCGCTGCAACAGATGTGGCGGCTCACACCGCCACACTGTTTGCACGGTACCACGGGACCAGCCGAGGTGTGCAAACTGTCAAGGCAGTCATGCCGCCTCATTCCCTGGTTGCCCTTTTATCAAGAAGGCAGTGAAGAAACACTACCGACACGCTAAACACTTACACTCACCCACTAAACCTGCAGCACACACAGTCACCAATACCCTACCTCATTCGAACCCAGGACCCTTCATCCAGCAACCCAGCAACCTGATCAACCAAGACACCACTACCATACTGAATTTATTACTGTTGAACCTCCTAACGACCCATAACCAGAACCCCCCACCCCCCCCCATACCAAGCAACCAACTCATCATAGACTAAAAGTCTCCAAGCATCCCATCCCCGCCCTGACAGCAAGAACATGCCCTCACTTCCTAATTGCTAAAACACCTCACTCCTTAAAGGTCATAAAGCTCAAAAACACTGGAACACCCGGAAACCGAGGCGGGTGCAACAACTAACTGCCGCATTTCTTATGCTGTTTATTTTCTAAATTTAACACCGCACACCCACGCAATAACACGGCGCCAGCTAGTTATGCGTGGGTCACTGCTTTACGATGCCGGTAAACACCACTGCAAACTTCCAAACGCAACAGGGCGTGGCTAGCCCTGGGATACCCCAGAGCTACCACAGCCGACACACTCGTACCGCTGTGTCATCCTGACACTGAATGCAGCGAGTTCTAGTCACACTCACACACACACGACCACACACACACAATACACACGACTACAACAATTACAATCACAATCAAAACACAATAAAACATACAGCACACTCAAACTGACAAAGCAACATCGGGCGTGGTCACCCACTGGATGGGTGACCACGAGCACACATAACTGCTAAAAACAACAAACTGCCAAAAAACACACTAAATTAACTTACATAACAGACAACAACTCACACAACAGTCCGACAGAGGAGCGCGGAATAGCGCACCGGTATCGGCATGTCACAAACCATCTATCTCTTCGGAGATAGGTGGAACATACGGATGACCAGGGCGCGCGAACATTCTCCTCCTACTCAACCTACTGTCTACCCAACCCAGACCACCACCAATACCAACGCCGCAAAACCATCCCACCCCCCAATAACCGCCACCAACAAGCAACCGCCCCCACCAAGCCCAGAGTAAGAATCCCGAAATGATCTCACTTCCTTAAAAAACTATCTCAGCACATCCTCCACCAGCTAACGAACAACCTCAAAAGCACTGGAAACATCACCGACGCCGAGGCGGGTATTCATTAATAGCTGCAACCACAAATGCTGTACTTTTCTAAATTCAATGTATCAAACACAACAGATACACAGGAATATAAATATATTCCTGAGGACAATCCAGCGGCAAGGCCCGGTCAACCAAGCAACACCGGGCGTGGTCAGGGTTTGGATGGGTGACCATCCAAATTTTACCCTTGCCGCTGGCTCAAAGACAAAAATTTAGTCATTTTACTAACATCCAGCCATGGCACGCACAGAATAAGGTTGAATTTTTCCATAATACCACTCAACAGCACCCACTTTACAGTAAAATTTCCACCATTTTATTATTATTATTATTATTATTATTATCAACCAAATATATTTTATTCTTTTTATACTTATTTTCTACAACAGGCCAGGTGAGGAGCGCGGCATAGCGCACCGGTACTGGCACCGCAACCGGCACCCCCTAGGGGTGTCCAAACTGAACATATGGGAAACCAGTCTTTCCGCGGTCTGCCATTGAGCCATTCACGGTACAATTTTAGTACCACCACGTCGCCGCTTGGAGCGCTTCGCCGGCCGCCTGTTCTCTGCTAGCCCCGGCTAGCTCTCCGCCAGCACCTCAAGAGCCGCCCCGTAACGGCCGCCATTTTGAAATTCACAGGTCGGTCCGACTTCGTGGATACACTCTGGGAGGCCACCTTTCAGCGGTCTCTCATTCCTGCACCACCAGTTCGACCGTCTACAAGTACCAGTGCAGCAGACTGGCCTTATTAGGCCAAACTAAAGCAAATTTGTCCGCGCTCGGTGTGTACTTGTTCGTACCTTGTCCCGGCGAGATCCGTCACAACTATACCTGGTGCGACTGGTGCCTCCGAGTGCCCCCCCCTCTCGACTCAGGTCCTCCTTGGAGTTTGACCACTTGAGTGCTGCTTCCTCCCCTTACCTATCGCCCTACCAGCCCACCGCCCCCCCCCCCGCAATATGGATCCCCCCAGTGGACCGAGTAGCTGGGGCCCATATTCCAATTTCAATACTCCCTTTAATGTCACATTTTCCCCCGTCCCACTCAGCAAGGACCACCCCTTCTTTGCAATCTACAGCCCCTCTGATACCTCTAAACAGTCACTCCTCTCCCATAGACGCACAATAGCTCTTGCTCTTCAGTACGTGACCAAACGCATCCACTCCGTAGAAGAGGACGAAAATCACGTAATTTACATCATTCCCATCAAACCCCGTTTCTGTAGCCACCTCTCCAGCCTGCTCCAAACCACTGGCATTCCATTTGTTGACTCCACTAAATCCTCCTCACTATCTCCCCCCCTCGGTGAAGAAGAAGGAGAAGAAGAAGCTCCTGCCATCAAAGAAGACACTCCAGCTCCTGTCAACTCTGAAGACCAGACTCACGAAGAAAAAGAAGAAGCTACCCAGGATGCCGTGGAAACAAGTGATGCACACCGTTTCGAGCAACCGTACCACTACACCCGGAATAATTCCATCTTCCCCATTTCGTCCAATTGCTCATTCCTAATAGTACCACTTATCAACCCAGGTCCAATACCTCTCACCCGGCAAGCAGTAATCCTGGCCATCGAGCCCATTATACAAGACCATATTGCCATCATCGAAGAAACCCACAATAGCCACCTGATTATCACTCCCGTTCGTAACCGCTCAATTCCTATCATTCTCAAAAAACTCAGCTCTGTGGACATTCCCTGTCCAATCCTCATTAACCCAGTCACCAGCTCCAAACAACAGGTACCCACTCTCACTGATGATACCCAAACCAACCATACTCCCCCCAGTGAAAAAGAAATCCAGACCTCACCACCCCAACTCCCCAGCAAAGAAGTTCAAACTATTTCCACTCTGTTTCAGCCTCTATCCCCCTCCACTCAGGACTCTTCCCCTTCCACTTCATCTCAACCACCACCACCTGACATGCCTAACTCCAATAGCACTAACCACCCTGACCCACCGAAGAACAAACCCAAGAACCCTAAAAACAAATCCAAAACTGTTCTCCAGTCCTCTTACCATCGAACTCATGCTCCGCCAAATCCATCACTAGTAATCCAATGTTACAATTGTTTGAAAATGAATCACACCGCCGCCACCTGCAAGGATGCTGCAAGATGTAATAGATGTGGAGGTCCACACCGCCACCCCGACTGCACAGTTCCCAGAACACAGCCTAAATGCGCCAACTGTAATGCAGGTCACGCTGCTTCGTTCCCAGGCTGTCCCTATATCAAGAATGCCATCAAATCCCATTATAAATCTTTCAAACACATCAAACCCCATCAACCTCCGCCCCCGCGCCTAAACCGCAATATTCCCCCACCTCCCGGCCTCAGCCAGCCCTCGAGCCCGCCCCAGACTTTAAATCTAGACACCTCCCTCCTCCTGCAATTACTACTACAATTAATTGCACTTCAAGTAAACCCTGTAACTCCTACCATGCCTGCCAAGCAATTAATCATAAATTAAGCCCATCATCAAGTTCAATCAAGTTACTCTCCCGGCCCAGCCCTCCCAGTCCCCCCTTCCAACCTCTTCCCTCTCCGAGCTAGTTCTTCTGTCCGCTAAGTCTCTCAAATTATCGCAGTTCAGCAACCTCAGGCTTGGTTAGCATTTGGATGGGTGACCATTCACCCTCCTTTTGCATACCTTATTATGACTCAAAATTCTAGTACTTCCAACCCACTAAGACTTCCAATCTTCAAACCCCACTACGGGAAATTATGACTACCTAGGGCTTGTCCCTAAGTCACTCTTGACCCCCCCTGGGGTCCAGGTCATATCCTGACCAATGCGATTTCCAACCAACGGTACCACCACCAACCCAAACCACTCAGTACATACTCACAGGTCGAAAGCAGCACTCAAGACCTTCGGGTCGAAGGGCTAAAATTGCACAAAGGATCCGGGCTCCGCCCGCATATCCCTTGTGACGCGTGGTCTGTCTGTGGTCTGTCTTGCCATTTCTCCACCGGCTCTTCGTGCAGCCACTGGTCCTGCCAGCCCACTCCAAGACAGGGAAGCCCTGAGCACACTGCAAATTTGTCTAGTGCTCAGTGAATCACCTGTTCGTGTCTTGTCCCGGCGAGATCCGTTAACTATACCTGACACGACAGGTGCCCACTGAGTGCGCCTATACCGGTCCTCTTCGGAGTTTGACCCTTTCGTGCTATTCCCTCCCACACCCTCCCTAACCTAACCCCCCCCCCCCCTGTCGGGTCAATCCCGGTGGATTGAGTAGCTGGGACCCCGGCAACACCATCATGACTTCCGTCTCCCAACCTACACCTCTCCCCCGCCTACGCCATAGTATCAAGAAGTTCGAGCAAATGTACTCTCCTATTATCATTCCCCCACCTGTCTCCCTCTCTCCCAACGACAAAACTGCTCTTCTAACCTACCGTCACCGTATGAACAAAATCTTCGCTCCCATCCTACACCAAACTCAGCTTCTTCAAGAACTCCTGAACGGCTTCATCATCATCTTCGCCATTGACCCTGACAGCTACTTTGATATCACCGTCTACCTGGAGAACGAAAATGTTCATTATTTTGTCTGCAGGGAAATGGCCGAGGTTGTTGATGCAGCGGTCCAGGCTTCTCCTACCGTCAGCAACACAGCTAACCAAACCCTCTTTTCCCGGCTTCCCCCTAAAATTTCCAGATTCACCCAGTCCAACATCACGCTCCCTCCCGACACTCTACTACCTTCACACATACCCCTACTCACAAACACTCCATCATCTACCGAGCCCGGAAGTGAGGTCCCATTAGCCTCACAACCGGTCAAGGTTACCGATTCCCCACCATCCTCCGAGTCTGGTACCAAACCCGGAAGTGAGACCTCATTAGCCTCACAACCGGCCAAGGTCACCGACTCTCCACCATCTACCGAATCCGGAAGTGAGACCCCATTAATCTCACAACCGGACAAGGCTACACTTAACAAACACACTCAAACTGGGAGCAGGCGTAACAAACCTGCCTCCCGGTTTAAACCCCCACCAACACCCAACACGCACAGTACATCTACACGTCACCGCCCCTCCACACTCATTACACAGTGCTACAATTGCCTGCAATTGGGCCACTCTGCTGCTTCATGCACAGAGGCTACGAGGTGCAACAGATGCGGCGGCGCCCACCGCCACACTGTTTGCACAATACCTAAAACCCAGGCGAGGTGCGCTAACTGCGAAGGCAGTCACGCAGCCTCATATCCTGGCTGCCCCTACTTAAAGCAGGCAATCAAGGCGCACTACAAACATGCACAACACTTACACACACACACCACAGCCCCTCAGCCTCTTCTCCGCACAACCAACACCTCAAACCCAACACCCACCCTCACCCCCGCCCCGCCAAGTCTCGATAACCCCACCCTACTCAACCTTCTCCTTATTCAGCTACTCACGTCCCTTAATCAGACCATGCCAAGTCGCCAGTTAATTATCAACTAATCCCCCCCTGTTCAAGCAATACCCAGCACCCAGACGTTTAACTCCTCACCCCGTGTTACACCATCACCCACTCAGACTGCCCTAACCTTCCTCCCTACAACTAGGTTAACCCCCAATACTATTTTATGACAGCAACATTGGGTGTGGTCACCTACTGGATGGGTGACCATCCACCCGATATTGCTCCCCCTTTTCGTTGGCCTCTATTAACTAGAGTACCAACGCCACCCCCAACCCCCGCCCTATCAGGGCACCCCCCCCCCAGACCATATTCTGGTCAGTTCGACCCCCTCACACAACTCCACACTCCACACTACCGTTATGTCAATTACCATCCCACTAAGAAATAGCACTCAAGGCCTTTAAGTGGTCGACGGGCTAAAAACATCATTGGTCCCTCGGGACCTCTGATGAAGTGGCTGCTGATGCTCTGAGCAGTGAAGAACGCCAGAGGGCCCAGTCACCGAGCTTGCTTCCTGCACACCACTAGCTCGCCTGCTTCTTCCGCCAAGCGCCCACTTCACGGTACTACCTAGTACCACCACGTCGCCGCTAGTAGCGCTTCACCGGCCGCCTGACCACTGCGAGCCCTGGCTCGCTCGCCGCCAGCCGCCTCAAGAGTCGCCCGTAAACGGCCGCCATATTGAATTTCACAGCGCGGTCCGACATTTTGGACAGCACTCAGCAACACAAACAGATGACACTGTAGATGATGCACCTCTCACCTCCCCTCTTTCCCCCCAACCTGTAACCGAGCCCGGGACTGAGATCCCATTAGTCTCACAACCGGGCACGGACACAACAAACAAATACACGCAGACCAGGCGCAGACGTAAAAAACCTGCTCCCAGGCCTGCCAGACAGCCAACACATACACCCACGCAGACAGTGACTCGAACCCACGACCCACCCCGCCCCTCCCTTGTCACCCAATGCTTCAACTGCCTTCTGCTACACCACTCTGCAGCTACTTGCTCTGCAGCTACCCGCTGCAATAGATGTGGCGGCTCACACCGCCACACTGATTGCACGGTACCGCGGGACCAGCCGAGGTGTGCAAACTGCCAAGGCAGTCATGCCGCCTCATTCCCTGGTTGCCCCTTTATCAAGAAGGCAGTGAAGGAACACTATAGACACGCCAAACATTTACAGACAAACACTCAACCTACAGCACATACAGCCACCAACACCCTGCCTCACTCGAACCCAGGACCCTACATCCAGCAACCCAGAAACCAGACCATTCAAGACACTACCACCATCCTGAACTTACTACTGCTAAACCTCCTATCGACCCATAACCAGAACCAGAACCCCCCACCCCCCATGCCAAGCAAACAACTTATCATAGACTAAAGTCTCCAAGTAACCCACCCCCGCCAAGTCAGCAAGATCATACCCTCACTTCCTTAACAGCACGAACACCTCACTCCTTAAAGCTCCAACTAAACAAAACACTGGAACACTCGGACACCGAAGCGGGTGCACCACAACGAACTGCCGTATTTCCAATGCTGTCAACTTCCACACTTAAATGCTGCATTTCCAAATTCAAGTATCAAAAACAACAGATACACAGGAATATAAATATATTCCTGCGAACAATCCAGCGGCAAGGCCCGGTCAACCAAAGTAACACCGGGCGTGGTCAAGGTGTGGATGGGTGACCTTCCATATTTGCCCTTGCCGCTGGCTCAAAGACAAAAATTTAGACATTTTACTAACATCCAGCCATGGCACGCACAGAATAAGGTTGAATTTTTCCATAATACCACAAAACCGCACACACAATACAGTTAAACTTTCACCATTTTATTATTATTATTATTATTATTATTATCACCCAAATATATTTTATTCTTTTTATACTTATTTTCTACAACAGGCCAGGTGAGGAGCGCGGCATAGCGCACCGGTACTGGCACCGCAAAACGGCACTCCCATAAGGGGTGTCCAAACTGAAAATATGGAAAACCAGCTCAGCGCTCGTGCAGTGCAGTCCTGTAAGCACTAAGCACCAGCTACCAAGAACCTAGCACCCAGAACGCTAATTATTCAGCCGCTAACTGCGATACCTACGCTCCAGCCAAGGCACGGGGTCCTATCAGAGAGCCCCTTCACCACGGGAATAGGCCACCTGCCATACTGCCTATTTCAAATCAACAATTGCCAACTGCCACCAACAATAGGCAGAAACAGCAATCGCCTGCTCGCCAAGTCTACGGCAGGCCCAAGCAACTTGTCAGAGCCAAGCAATTTGTCAGAGCCCTCAGTGAGGTCACCGGTTCGAGGCTTGTCCCGTTGAGATACGGAAAAACTAAACCTGCTTCGACCGTGCCCACTGAGTGAGCACCTAACAGCGCGCCGGTCCTCTTAGTGAGTTTGACCGTTCCAGTGTTTTAACATAAACACCCAAGCTCCCCAGCCCATATCAGCCGTCAGGACCACCTTGGTGGACTGAGTAGCCAAGACACTGACGCTCCCATCTACCATGTCCACGAAACCCCCAACCACTCCCAATTTCAAATACCCATTAGAAATAGGTGCCAGAAACCAAAACACCTGGTATGATCCATTCATCTTTCCCACCTCATATGATGTTAACCTCCATACTGTCAAGCCCTATCACCGTGAGCGCATATATACAGCCATACAGCCAGTCATACAACATGTCCAGCTCTTACAGGAGCTCTTTAATGGATGTATCATTCTATTCCCCATGGATATTGAAGGCAGCTATAGCGCCATACTTGAACATCTCAAAAAGCAGAAAATCCATTACAGAGTGTGCTCTGGGTACGCGCCAGTCGCCGAAGCAGCTGCCCAAACGGAGCTGGACACTACACATACAGAAACACTAGACACAGCACACACAGAAGTCCAAACCAACCCGACACCACTCACTTTCACTAAAATCTCACAAACTCACCTAAACCATGCCCCCCTCTCCCCCCCACCAGCATCCGAACCCGGGACTGAGACCCCATTAGTCTCACAACCGAGTACGGAAACACACTCCAAGTACACTCAGACTAGGAGCAGGCGTAAAAAACCTGCCCCTAAGTCAAAGAAATCAC
The DNA here is from genome assembly GCF_040414725.1 of Anabrus simplex. Taxonomy (NCBI): domain Eukaryota; kingdom Metazoa; phylum Arthropoda; class Insecta; order Orthoptera; family Tettigoniidae; genus Anabrus; species Anabrus simplex. The sequence continues at coordinate 159,871,233 of NC_090269.1, read as the reverse complement.
CAACACCCAACACCAACACCACAGAGACTCGAACCCGCACCCCCTCCCACACAACACTCATTACACAGTGTTTCAATTGCCTTCGTCTGAACCACTCTGCAGCTTCGTGCTCAGAGGCTCAACGGTGTAATCGGTGTGGCGGCCCCCATCGTCACACTGAGTGCACTGTACCACGCAGCCAGCCGAGGTGTGCGAACTGCCAAGGCAGTCATGCCGCCTCATTTCCTGGCTGCCCGTTCCTGAAGAGGGCAATTCGAGACCACTACAGACACGCCAGACACATACAAGCTCACCGCAACACACCACAGACACCACTCAGACACGACACCGTCACCTTACACTACCCGAACCCAGGACCACCTACCAATGCACCCATGAGCCAGCCCTGCCAAGTTTCCCACGCCCTGATCAGCCTACTCACCAAGCTAATTGAAACCCAGAATCAACCTCTACTCCCCACTATGCCTGCCAAACAACTGATCATAAACTAAATCCAGCCCAGAAAATCGTCCCCGCCAAGTCACAAATAGCAAGAACCAGACCTCACTTCCAAACTAAAGTCTCCAAGCAAAACACTGGAACATTCGGACACCGAGGCGGGTGCACTCAAACGAACTGCCGCATTTATTATGCTGTCTACATCCACACTTAAATGCTGTGTTTTCTCTAAATTTAAGTATCACAACCAACCGATACACAGGAATATAAATATATTCCAGCGCACAATCCAGCGGCAAGGCCCGGTCAACCACAGCAACACCGGGCGTGGTCAAAATGTGGATGGGTGACCATCCAAATTTGCCCTTGCCGCTGGCTCAAAGAAAATTTAGACTTTTTAACTAACATCCAGCCATGGCACGCAAAGAATAAGGTTGAATTTTACCATAATACCACAAAACCGCACACACAATACAGTTAAACTTTCACCATTTTATTATTATTATTATTATTATTATTATCACCCAAATATATTTTATTCTTTTTATACTTATTTTCTACAACAGGCCAGGTGAGGAGCGCGGCATAGCGCACCGGTACTGGCACCGCAAAACGGCACTCCCTTAAGGGGTGTCCAAACTGAAAATATGGAAAAAGTCCAGCGCTACATTCACATTCGCACAACACATTCACATTCCCAGCCAAGCGCTCAGAGCGAGCACACCGCAAGAGAGCCAAGGACCAAGCGAGCCAGCACCCTGTACTAGCGAACTCGCAGCCGCCAAACCTCTCGCCAAGCTCCCGCACTGACTGCCAGCCAATCAGAGAGCAGCACCACGACTGCCAGCCAATACCAGCCACCAGCCTGCCAAATCTTGTGCGGGCCCACGAGCAATTTGTCTAGTACTCAGTGTGGTCATTAGTTCGTGTCCTGTCTTGGCGTAATCCAATCTAAAACTATACCTGACACGACTGGTGCCCACTGAGTACGCCAAGTAAGACGCCGGTCCTCGAATAGAGTTTGACCGTTTCCAGTGCTTTACCGCACCCCTGACAACCAAACCACAGTACCTAACCCGCGCCGGGATAATTCTGGTGGATTGAGTAGCCAGAACCCCGGCCCTTCCCGTTTCCATCATGAGCACCGATTCCTTTGATTACAGTAACTGGTCCTGGAAGTCACCCACACCCATCTCCGAAGAAGAAGAAGAAGACTACGAAACCCCCTTCCATTATGTCCGTTTCGACTCACCTTTCCCTACATCAGAGAAATGTGACGTCCTCATCATCCCTCTACAGACATCCGGCCCTATCCCACTTACCAGAAAAACCGTTATTCAGTCCATCAGACCCATCCTGGAAAATCTCATCGCCGTTGCAGAGGAAACCCACAACAGCCTACTCCTAATCACCCCGATCAAGAACAAATTCACACCAGCCATTATTGAAGTCATCCAGCAAGCAGGACTCCCAAAACCTATCCTGATCAACCCCCTCCACCTCACCTCAGACCCCACCTACAAGCCTCCACCATACCCAGAAACACAAGACACCAGCACACTTACAGATCCAATACCAACTGTACACACTGATTCCAAACCATCACCACCCGCCCCACCACCCACCCAATCCACAGACACCGTCCCACCACCTACCCAATCCACAGACACCCAGACCAACCCACCGCCAACACTCACCGACACTCAAACGCAAACAAAGAGCAGGCGTAAAAAACCTGCTCACCCTACACCACCCCAGCACAGAACCCAGACTCTTTCACGCACAACCCTCATCACACAGTGCTTTAATTGCCTGGAACTAAACCACGTAGCCAATTCCTGCTCTAAAGCTACCCGCTGCAATAGGTGTGGCGGTTCTCACCGCCACACAGATTGTAAGGTGCCAAAGACCCAGGCGAGGTGTGCCAACTGCCAAGGTAGTCATGCCGCCTCATTCCCTGGCTGCCCGTTCATCAAGAGCGCAATTAAAGCACACTACAGACAATCCAGACACCTACAGACACGCACACAACCACCACCACTGCTCAGCCTACCTATCCAACCACCCACGCAACCGAACCCAGGACCTTCGACTCCCTACCACAATACACAAATCCCAGACACAGCCACACTAATACAGCTCCTCCTGCTCAACCTACTGTCTACCCAACCCAGACCACCACCAATACCAACGCCGCAAAACCATCCCACCCCCCAATAACCGCCCCCAACAAGCAACCGCCCCCACCAAGCCCAGAGCAAGAATCCCGAAATGATCTCACTTCCTCATAAAACTATCTCAGCACATCCTCCACCAGCAAATATCAAAACCAAAATTTAGTACGAACAACCTCAAAAGCACTGGAAACATCACCGACACCGAGGCGGGTATTCATTAATAGCTGCAACCACAAATGCTGTACTTTTCTAAATTCAAGGTATCAAACACAACAGATACACAGGAATATAAATATATTCCTGAGGACAATCCAGCGGCAAGGCCCGGTCAACCAAGCAACACCGGGCGTGGTCAAGGTTTGGATGGGTGACCATCCAAATTTTACCCTTGCCGCGGGCTCAAAGACTAATTTAGACATTATATTCAACATCCAGCCATGGCACGCAAAGAATAAGGTTGAATTTCACCATAATACCACTCAACAGCACCCACTTTACAGTAAAATGTCCACCATTTTATTATTATTATTATTACTATTATTATTATTATCACCCAAATATATTTTATTCTTTTTATACTTATTTTCTACAACAGGCCAGGTGAGGAGCGCGGCATAGCGCACCGGTACTGGAACCGCAACCGGCACCCCCCTAAGGGGTGTCCAAACTGAACATATGGGAAGTCCAGCGCTCGCACTGTGCAGACGCTCCCAGCACCAAGCTCCAGAGAGACTAGCACCCTGAAAACTAGCCCTCTCACACTTACTGCGATAACTACGGTACCCAGTACCAACCAAGCAACGAAGCCCAGCCACCAGAGAGCCCCTAGCTCGCTGAGAACAGGCCACCTGCCATACAGCCTGTTCGAACCAACAATCACCAACTGCCAGTCAAGAATAGGCAGAACCAAGCTACCCAGCACAGAGCAATTTGTCAGAGCCCTCAGTGTGGTCACTGGTTCGGAACTCGTCCCGTTGCGACACGGTAAAACTACACTTGTTCCGACCGTGCCCACTGAGCGAGCACCTAACAGCGCGCCGGTCCTCTTATTTGAGTTTGACCGTTCCAGTGTTTTACATAAACACCCAAGTTTCCCCAGCCCTAACCCAGCCCTGTCGGAACCACCTCGGTGGACTGAGTAGCCGAGACACCGACATTCCCACTACCAACCATGAACTCACACAGTCCTGATCCACCCAACTTCAACGCACCACTTGAAATCCGAACCAAGGAACTCTATTCCAGCTCCAGCTCCTATCCCTTCATCTTCCCTCTTCCATACGACGCATACAGTGACATATCTCCAAAACGGTTGTACCATCACCGCAAAAACATATACACAGCCATAAAACCCGTCATCCAACACATACAAATAGCACAAGAGCTCTGTAATGGATGTATCATCATATTTTCTCTTAACAGACAAGCACACTACAATGCTATATTTGAACATCTAAAAACTAAGAGCATCCAATACAGAGTCTGCTCAGAGTACACCTCAGGCACGGAAACAACTACAAAAACAGAACCTAACATACAGCACTCAGCAACACAAACAGATGACACTGTAGATGATGCACCTCTCACCTCCCCTCTTTCCCCCCAACCTGAAACCGAGCCCGGGACTGAGATCCTATTAGTCTCACAACCGGGCACGGACACAACAAACAAATACACGCAGACCAGGCGCAGACGTAAAAAACCTGCTCCCAGGCCTGCCAGACAGCCAACACATACACCCACGCAGACAGTGACTCGAACCCACGACCCACCCCGCCCCTCCCTTGTCACCCAATGCTTCAACTGCCTTCTGCTACACCACTCTGCAGCTACTTGCTCTGCAGCTACCCGCTGCAATAGATGTGGCGGCTCACACCGCCACACTGATTGCACGGTACCGCGGGACCAGCCGAGGTGTGCGAACTGCCAAGGCAGTCATGCCGCCTCATTCCCTGGTTGCCCCTTTATCAAGAAGGCAGTGAAGGAACACTATAGACACGCCAAACATTTACAGACAAACACTCAACCTACAGCACATACAGCCACCAACACCCTGCCTCACTCGAACCCAGGACCCTACATCCAGCAACCCAGAAACCAGACCATTCAAGACACCACCACCATCCTGAACTTACTACTGCTAAACCTCCTATCGACCCATAACCAGAACCAGAACCCCCCACTCCCCATGCCAAGCAAACAACTTATCATAGACTAAAGTCTCCAAGTATCCCACCCCCGCCAAGTCAGCAAGATCATGCCCTCACTTCCTTAACAGCACAAACACCTCACTCCTTAAAGCTCCAACTAAACAAAACACTGGAACACTCGGACACCGAAGCGGGTGCACCACAACGAACTGCCGCATTTCCAATGCTGTAAACTTCCACACTTAAATGCTGTATTTCTAAATTAAAGTATCAAAACCACCCGATACTCAGGAATATAAACATATTCCAGCGCACAATCCAGCGGCAAGGCCCGGTCATCCACAGTAACACCGGGCGTGGTCAAGGTGTGGATGGGTGACCATCCATATTTGCCCTTGCCGCTGGCTCAAAGCCAAAATTTAGACATTTTTTTAACATCCAGCCATGGCACTCAAAGAATAAGGTTACATTTACCCATTATACCACAAAACCGCACCCACTGACAGTAAAACTTCTACCATTTTATTATTATTATTATTATTATTACTATCACTTCAATATATTTTATTCTTTTTATATATCTATTTTCTACAACAGGCCAGGTGAGGAGCGCGGCATAGCGCACCGGTACTGGCACCGCAACCGGCACCCCCCTAAGGGGTGTCCAAACTGAACATATGGGAAACTCACATTCGCAGACCAGCGCCCGTGCAGTGCAGTCCAGTAAGCACTAAGCTCCGGCTACCAAGAAGCTAGCACCCTGAACGCTAGTACTCAGCCACCAACTGCGATACCTACGCTCCTGTCAAGATACAGGGTTCTACCAGCGAGCCCCTTCACCACGGGAATAGGCCACCAGCAATACTGCCTATTTCAAACCAACAATAGCTAACTGCCATCAACAATAGGCAGAAACCGTAATCGCCTGCTAGCCAAGCTCACGGCAGGTCCAAGCAATTTGTCAGAGCCCTCAGTGAGGTCCCTGGTTCGAAGCTTGTCCCGTTGAGATACGGCAAAACTAAACCTGCTTCGACCGTACCCACTCAGCGAGCACCTAACAGCGCGCCGGTCCTCTTACTGAGTTTGACCGTTCCAGTGTTTTATCATAAACACCCCAGTCTCCCCAGCCCATACCAGCCGTCAGAACCACCTTGGTGGATTGAGTAGCCAAGACACTGACGTTCCCATCTCAAACCATGTCCAGGAAACCCCCAACCACCCCCAATTTCGATCAACGTCTAGAAATTCGTGCCAATAACCGAAACACCTGGTATGATCCCTTCATACCAATTTTATTCCCTATGGATATCGAGGGCAGCTATAGCGCCATACTTGAACATCTCAAAACTCAGGTCATCCGTTACAGAGTGTGTACTGGGTATGCGCCAGACGCCGAAGCAGCTACCCAACCTGAGCTGGACGCAACACATGCAGAAACTCAAACCAACCCTACACCACTAACATTCACCAAACTCTCACAAACTCACTCAAACCACGCACACCAGACAGTACAGACAGACGACCCACCAATCATCACGGACTCACCCCTCTCTCCCCCACCAGCATCCGAACCCGGGACTGAGACCCCTTTAGTCTCACAACCGAGTACGGAAACACTCCAGATACACTCAGACTAGGAGCAGGCGTAAAAAACCTGCCCCTAAGTCAAAGAAATCACCAACATCCAACACCACCCCCACAGAGACTCGAACCCGCACACCCTCCCACACATCACTCATTACACAGTGTTTCAATTGTCTTCGTCTGAACCACTCTGCAGCCTCGTGCTCAGAGGCCTAGCGGTGTAACCGGTGTGGCGGTCCCCACCGTCACACTGAGTGCACTGTACCACGCAGCCAGCCGAGGTGCGCGAACTGCCAAGGCAGTCACGCCGCCTCATTTCCTGGCTGCCCGTTCTTGAAGAGGGCAATTCGAGACCATTACAGACGCGCCAGACACTTACAGGCTCACCACTACACACCACAGACACCACTCAGCCATAATACTCTGCATCACTCGAACCCAGGACCTTCTACCAACGCACATACGACCCAGCCCTGCCAAGCTTCCCACGCCCTGATCAGTCTTCTTACCAAGCTAATATCAACTCCGGATCAGCCTCTACTTCCCATGCCTGCCAAGCAACTGATCCTCAATTAAATTAAATCCTGCCCAGAATACCGCCCCCGCCCAGCAACAAGCGAAGACCTCACTCCTCACTTCCTTAAAGCACTGGAACTCACGGAAACCGAGGCGGGAGCACTACATAAATGCTGCTAATTAACAATGCTGTACTTTCAAACTTAACACCTATAGATGCTGTAAAATTATTACTTAACATCCGCAGATACTTGCACTTTTAAAGTAAAAGTGCAAGCTGCGAACTGTTGACACGATGAAGTGTTACACACTTCCAAACGTAACATATGCTAGGCAAACCCTGCTCCAACAGGGTGAGCCACATCGTCCACAAAAACAGCTGTGCTAGCCATGATTACTGAATGTAGATTCTCCTTAGGTACCAACACACATAAACATTACTTGCACAAACAGTTAAGCAACATAGGGAATGGTCACCCATTGGATGGGTGTCCACAACATGTATACTCACACATACATTTAACAAAACACGTTACTACCTACATACATTAATATTACCAATTTACTGAAAATTAACACACAACAAATAAATCTAACATACGAGCTTTCACACAACTGCAAAATAACATTAAAGGCCGACAGAGGAGTCTCGAAGAGACACCGGTATCGGCACAACACTAACACCTATCTCTCGAGATAGGTGTACCATACTGAAACCTGGGCGAAATCTGCGGTCTCTCATTTCCACACCAGCTGCTCGACCGCTCACAAGTACCAGCCCAGCCGACTGGCCTTATTAGGCCTATTAAAGCAAATTTGTCTGCGCTCAGTGTGTGCCTGTTCGTGCCTTGTCCCGGCGCGATCCGTTACAACTACACCTGGCACGACTGGTACCCCCTGAGTGCACCCAGGTCCTCCACGGAGTTTGACCCAACTAGTGCTAGTTCCTAACCCACTACCAAGTCTACCCCCCCCCCCCCTACCTTATTCTTCTGACTTTCTCTTTTTTTTCTCCTCTTTCAAACCTTTCTGACTACGGATATGGACACCCCCGGTGGACCGAGCAGCTGGGGCCCATATCATGATTTTAACCTTCCCCTCATCATTGAATTCTCTGATTCACCCACCCGCCCATATGATAATTATCTGGTTATCCCCCCCCCCCCCCGAAGATATTTCTTCAGCCAAGTTACTTCTTCGCAGAAGGCAAATCGCCTCTACTCTTCATCCCCTCACTAAATTCATTCATCGGATAGATGAAAATGAACACTCTCATATCATTTTCATCCTCCCTATAGTCCCTAAAGCCATTACCCCTCTTTCAGGAAAGCTTTCCAGCTGCAATATCCCTTTCTGCCTCGCCGACGAACTGCCTGGGTTTGACTATGTCGTCGATGAAGAAATGGTGGAAGATGACACCGGCGAAGAAGAAGAAGAAGAAGATATTGAAATCTTCGTCGAGTCCGAAGAATCCCCCTTCGAACATCCCTTCCACTATATCCACAAAAACTCGCCATTTCCAGTAGCACCAAAGAACAACTTCCTCATCATCCCTCTCACCAACCCCGGCCCCATCCCCCTCACTCGTAAATCCGTAATTGAAGCAATAGAACCAGTCCTTAGCAAGCACATAGCCACCATAGAAGAAACTCATAACAACCACCTTATCCTCACCCCTCTTCACAATAAGTCTATTCCCGTCATCCTCCGTAAACTCTAGTATGCAGACATCCCCACCCCTATGCTCATAAATCCAGTCAGCAACACCTGTCAACCAGCTACTCTTGACCGCTCCACTCAAGCCCCCTTCACTAAGCCTAAAATAATCCAGACAGACACTATTCCACTCCAACCTAAAATGATCCAGACTGATACCGTTCCACTTCAAACCCAGGAAGCTCAAACTGACGAACCAACTCCATCCCCTGAAATTGCCCTGACTTCGACTCCCGACCCAAGCCCTATCCAAGTACCAAATCTCACCTCCAGCGCCACCCAGACCAGAAGAAGAAGAAGAAGAAGAAGACGCCGGTCATCAGCGCCTCAGACTTCTTGAAGCACCGAATCAGCACCCCCGCCTCAACCCTCCCCCACCCCCCGCCCCCCCACTCCTCCCTGGTCATCGAATGTTACAATTGCCTCCAACTACACCACACAGCTGCGACGTGCACCAACCCCACCAGGTGCAACAGGTGTGGTGGTGCCCATCGCCACACTGACTGCAAGGTGCCTCGTGACCAGGCGAGGTGTGTGAACTGTGAGGGGAAACATGCGGCCTCATTCCCAGGGTGCCCTTTCATCAAGAAGGCCATACGGTCTCATTACAAGAACGCCAGGCACCTCCGCAAACCAAGCTCTCCACCACCACATTTCAACAGCTTCACTCCTCATCTTTCTCAACCCAGTAATAACAACCCTGCACTACTCTATCTTCTTCTCAACCTTCTTTCTTCTCACCTTACTCATCTCCCAGCCATGCCTCCCCGACAACTCATCGTTCCCTAGTCACCCCCCACCAAGAAAAATCGCCTTGCCTTCACTACTTGCCTTCTTATTCTTGCAATTTGAACATCTACCATCTCCCGGCCTTGCCTCCTAGCACTAGCTTACTTGAATTGTTAACAGCTTAGTGATGAGGGGTTTTCAGCTCTGACATGGCGGACTCGCTCCGCCATAGACAGATAGATTTTCCCCGCTAGCGCTACGCCATGATTCTGATCCAACGTCACCGTCACCGATGAGTAGAGTGGCCGAAGTGTGCCACGGCACTCCCATCTACTACATAGCAAGAACAAAAAAAAAAAGCGTGGCTGGTTCCCCGCCCCTCATGAATTACGACAAAATAGCGGACGCGGAGGCCTTCCGCGTTGCAATATGTACGTTTTAGGAAATATTGAAATAATGCATAATAAAGGAGAAGGAGGTTACTGAGGTGGTTAGGTTAATTCAGTACTTTTGCTCCGTATAACACAACACTGACCCAATAAAACAAATAAGTTAATAAATATATTACATTTTAATGGGTACATTTTCCGCAAAAGCAGCTTTTCCTAAATAACCACTTACAGAATTGCTAGAGAAAAGGATAGTGATATGGGAATATAGGCCTGTCTGAATTTATAAAATATTTGTATGTATTCACATGGGCGAGAATGTATGACAGACTGGGTGTGTGTGTGTGTGTGTGTGTGTGTGTGTGTGTGTGTGTGTGTGTGTGTGTTCCTTCAGCGTACGACATATGTCAGATATCAGTAATAATTTTGAAGACTTGGAACACAGGAAACCGGATGTAATCGTGATTACAAATTCACTTAAGGATCGTGTTCCCGTCATAACACGCAGAACACTGATAATGGTCCGCTAAATAGAGATTACGTTTAGGAACTGGATCGTACCCTCAGATATAACGTAATATCCAATTACGACTAAAAATTTTTAGAATCAAGAACACTCATAGCTAGAACAATGTTTCCGATTTCGATGGCTGTGGAATAAAAGGCTTTCCTGGTGAAATTTGGCTCTAGCTTTAGTAACATTCTCGGAATGAAATATATCTCTAAGGTCTGAATAATTAGACTGAACCTCCAGTGACGTTAAACAAATTCTCAAATTTCACTAGATCAGTTATTTAAGTAGTTACAACACGTTTTCATAAACGAATATTGTCAAACAGAAGGAAGAAGGTCTTGGAAGGACTAGTCTCAAAGTATTTTGGATGTCATCGCTTTATAGTTCAAATATGTTCATAATAGATTCGGAGATTATCTGGGACAAAGCACATGGCATCCAAGTTGTTTAGAGAATATCTACTGTTAGATTTATTACCAGTGTCTCAGCATTCATACCTTTTACTGGGAAGAGACATCTTTGTTCTTTCAGTGAAAGCATGAAAACGTGGAAACATGCATAGTGTGACTGGTGCAGATACTGTTTAATTTTCAGCAAACCTTATTATCCATGCCCCTTTACATATCAGTCTGGTATTAACGTAAATTCCATCCATCACCATTGTGCATAATTTTTGTTTTAAAGGGCCTAACATCTAGGTCATCGGCTCCAACATTATTGTAGCAAACTTACCCTCATCATTCCAAACTAAAACTAAAATTCATATTTGAGAGGATCCAGAGCACGAACATATTCTTCACAGTAACTGTTAAAAGTGGAGTATTAACTGATATGCGTAAGAGATTGTAGCATCCCGTAACAGATGCTTTTGCGAATACTGAAAATCAATTGAAACTGGCAACTCTAATAGGCCTATTGCTATAAAGCAAATTTCATTTCCCTAATACTTCCTGCATCCACATAGCTGCCAACAATGGAGGTGACCTCTGAAATATTCACTGACACTTGACCATCCTCTCCGAACCAAGGACTTTGTTACTCACGGCGCCCGATTTTGTCATAGCTGCCGCAGTCATGGTCCCGACGACATTGCTCAGTTCTGAGGAGAGGGTGAATGTGGTGACAGAAACTCTGTGAGCTTGTATTGGAACGAGCTTTTATCTTTATATTCAGTTCTCTCTACTGTAAAATGTTTACGTGTCAGTATTATGGTTTTTCCTGTTAAGATTTTCGTTTAATGAAACCTACGAAAATGTTATTCAATATTACTGCTGCTGTGCTACAAGGTAAAAAGTTGTTCATCTCTGTAATTCGAAAAATGACTCACCAAATTGTACAGCATAAAGTCGTTGCCGGGACAAAACCTCCTATGTGAAATATTTTAGCTTAGAACTTCGGCCGGTAAGGTTCTGTCATATAAGGTGCAATATTGTGTGACAGTTGTCAAAGCATTCTCGCTCTTCATAATGTATGTGCTGCCGGTCCGTATATCTCCAAAAATATCAACACATAGTTGGTTTCGTCCCGGCAACGATGATATGCCACCTCTCACGCAAATATCCTCCAGGCAAATGGCGGGATGTTACTGCGCCGTTCTCGCGTCCAGGGTGGATGGCGTACAAGAAAACTCCAGCGAGGGTCAGCTAGTATCTCAGTATTTTAACGTGTGTCCAAAAAGAAGACCCGACGCGTAACTAAATATTTCATTGACTAAGAAAAATATTGATGGACGTCTCCGTCAAAACGAGTCGTCGAGAGACCAGGCATATTAAATTAGGCAATATCTGAATCAAAATTACATAATAAGTAGCTATGAATGACATCTCAAAAATATCTTACTTACTTTCATGTATTCATAAAAGGAAAATACGATGGACAAAATGTGTAAATATGGATTGAAGATCCAAAATTAAACAATTACTTCAGTATTACGAACTTGATTCATTGATACATAATTATTATTCATCGCATGTCTCCTTTATATCAACATTGATATGATATTTACTTCACTTTCGGAGTACATGATATAAAAAATTAACAATTGCAAATTCGCATGAGCTAATATCAATTAAATTTTGCATTTAACTTTGTTGTCGTATGACATTCCTCATTTTACCCTAAGTATGTGTTCAATTCTTAGGACAAATACTTTTTTTTCATTTATTCAACGTTTCGTAGGATTGGCGGAAAGGATAAGATTAGTTTTGTATATTAATAGCAATTATATGCTATAATATATCCAAAACAATAACATTAATTGATTATCCTAACCTTATTCATCAACATAGCTTCCAACCTAAATTAAATATATCATAAACGTCCAAGTAAACTATCAACTGAATGAAAAATTCAGTGCATGACCTTACATAACTTAACTATGAGTTTAGGGAATACCACGGCTAAAGATATTGAGTGACTATAATCCACTTAAAGTTATTAATAAGAAGTGGGAATAACTACTTATGTAATGAATGCCTGCCATATTCCATATTCCATAAAGAATATGAGTAGGAGTATCATATTGAAACATACATACATACATACATACATACATTATCATTATAGACTGTTATGCCTTTCAGCGTTCAGTCTGCAAGCCTCTGCGAGTTTACTAAACGTCGCCACAATCCTCGATTGGCAACTAGTGTTGTGGCCTCATTTAGTTCTATACCTCTTATCTTTTAATCGTTAGAAACCGGGTCTAACCATCGTCGTCTTGGTCTACCTCTACTTCTCTTACCCTCCATAGCAGAGTCCATTATTCTCCTAGGTAACCTATCCTCCTCCATTCGCCTCACATGACCCCACCACCGAAGTCGGTTTATGCGTACAGCTTCATCCATCGAGTTCATCCCTAAATTAGCCTTTATCTCCTCATTCCGACTACCATCCTGCCATTGTTCCCACCTGTTTGTACCAGCAATCATTCTTGCTACTTTCAGTCTGATACTCCTTAATTATGAATAAGATATCCTGAGTCCACACAGCTTTCGCTCCCGTAAAGCAAAGTTGGTCTGAAAATAGACCGATGTAAAGATAGTTTCGTCTGGGAGCTGACTTCCTTCTTACAGAATACTGTTGATCGTAACTGCGAGCTCTCTGCATTAGCTTTACAACACCTTGATTCAATCTCACTTACTATATTACCATCCTGGGAGAACACACAACCTAAATACTTGAAATTACCGACCTGTCCTAGCTTTGTGTCACCAATCTGACATTCAATTCTGTTGAATTTCTTACCTACTGACATCAGTTTAGTTTTCGAGAGGCTAATTTTCATACCATACTCATTGCACCTATTTTCAAGTTCCAAGATATTACACTGCAGGCTTTCGGCACAATCTGCCATTATGACCAAGTCGTCAGCATAGGTCAGACTGCTTATTACATTTCCACCTAACTGAATCCCTCCCTGCCATTTTATACTTTTCAGCAGATGATCCATGTAAACTACGAACAGCAAAGGTGAAAGATTACAGCCTTGTCTAACCCCTGTAAGTATCCTGAACCAAGAACTCATTCTACCATCAATTCTCACTGAAGCCCAATTGTTAACATAAATATCTTTGATTGATTTTAATAATCTACATTTAATTCCATAGTCCCCCAGTATGGCGAACATCTTTTCCCTCGGTACCCTGTCATATGCTTTCTCTAGGTCTACGAAACATAAACACAACTGCCTATTCCTCTCGTAGTATTTCTCAATTACCTGGCGCATACTGGAAATCTGATCCTGACAGCCTCTCTGTGGTCTGAAACCACAATGGGTTTCATCCAACTTCCTCTCAACGACTGATCGCACCCTCCCTTCCAAGATGCCAGTGAATACTTTGCCTGGTATACTAATCAATGAGATACTTCGATAGTTGTTGCAATCCTTCCTGTTCCCTTGCTTATAGATAGGTGCAATTACTGCTTTTGTCTAATCTGAAGGTACCTTACCGACACTGCATGCTAATTTTACTAGTCTATGAAGCCATTTCATCCCTGCCTTCCCACTATACTTCATCATTTCAGGTCTAATTTCATCTATACCTGCTGCTTTATGACAATGGAGTTTATTTACCACCCTTTCCATTTCCTCAAGCATAATTTAACAAACATCATTTTCCTCCTCCCCATGAGCTTGGCTGTTTGCAACACCACCAGGATGATTTCCTTTTACATTGAGAAGATGTTCAAAATATTCCCTCCACCTCTCCAGTGATTCCCTGGGATCTATTATGAGTTCACCTGAATTACTCAAAACACTGTTCATTTCGTTTTTCCCTCCCTTCCTAAGATTCTTTATTACTGTCCAGAAAGGTTTCATTCAGAGTGGCATTTCAGAGTCGGATGAAAACTAAATGCGAAGGCCAACAATACCGAAACAATTCGAATAACATTACATTGACCATTGTTTGTTGCGATGTTCTTTTTCTCTTATGCTGCCTCTCATCTCGGGTAGACGGGATTACTGCTGCGTACCGAGTGCAATAGCCTGACTGAATATTGGCGGCAAATAGCCGGGGAGTTAGATAACTTTCTTCTTTGGCATGCTATGTGGTTCATACATTTTCTGATACTGCTGGTACGTAACACACTGGTTTTCGATCCCTACTCTGATGAGCTGTTTTGAATGAGCAGTGGGCATACTTAAGGCAGAGGCTCACTGAGTAGAGTAGTAGTATGGCCTGGTCTGAATAACAATAAGGTTATTCCAAATTATAGTACCACAATTCACTAAATAACTCAAAATTCAACCCTGAAAAGAGCCTTTTCTTAAGAAAAGCTTCTTTCTCTTCATTTTTATTAATTTCTACATTCTTTTCATTCCAAATTAGCAGTGAAGAGGAGGCTTATCCTTTGGCTTGGAGGAAACATTTGCCTCAAAGTCAGATAGATTTATCCGCCGCCAGTGTAGTGAATTGATACTTTTCGACTCATCGACTATTCCTAGGACTCTTCCCTATTCGACCCCTCTCCCCGCCGAAAAAAAGACGAAGACTGTTCACGGATCACGGCTGTCTGCGGCTTGGTCATTCCAGCCCTGGAACTTTGGACTGTTAGATCGACAACTTATTCCTGTTCGTTAAAAGTGAGAAAATATGTGGTTTTTCATTTCATCGAGTATTTCATACGAAAGCATTGCTTTTAATCGCGCCATTCCTACTGATGTCATTGTAATGTATGTTCATTTCAGTTCGGGTCCAGCTCAATGGCTAAATGGTTAGCGTGCTGGCCTTTGGTCACAGTGGTCCCGGGTTCGATTCCCGGCAGGGTCGGGAATTTTAACCTTATTTGGTTAATTTCGCTTGCACGGAGGCTGGGTGTATATGTCGTCTTCATCATCATTTCATCCTCATCACGACGCGCAGGTCACCTACGGACGTTAAATCAAAAGACCTGCATCTGGCGAGCCGAATTTGTCCTCGGACACTCCCGGCACTAACAGCCATACGCCATTTCATTTCATTTCAATTGGGAAAACCACTAAGACAGTCTTTCTGAGGATGTAAAAAGGCAGGTGGAGAGTGAGTGTCTGCCATTATAATGAAAGTTCTCCAACCTGATTGTGACTGTTGGTATGCAAGCAGGTCTACCATTACAGTGAAAATTCCTTAACTCAGTCTTCATATGAGAAAAGATGCTTGATGACTTCCGCATCGCGTTTCTAGGGTAACGTCAGGAGCTATGCAATTTCATACAAACTTCTTCACAACGTGTACACTGCCTAACCTAGAATTCTGTATGCAATGTAGAATTCCGTAGCGATTCACGAGTATATCAGCTAGTTGCTTAATAAACACTATCGATCCGCCTCGCGTCAATACTTCATTCTTTCTCTTTCAATGTATCATTCATTTTCATTATATGCCTATCGTCATAGCATTATATTCATATTTCAATTCTTTCATTTTCATCCTCACATAACATCATCTGATATTCCTATTCTCATATTTCACTTCATATCTCTTGCAATACTTCACAACATGTATCGTATACAACCTACATTGACGCATATCAATCTTCATATTTAACTAAATAAATCTAGCATCGGATCATTGTCTTCACACTTAACATCAGCATGTCTTCTTTCTATCCTTATATCCATGTCTAACCTCTTCTTACTCATTTATGACAACGTATAACCTATATTCGTTAACATAATACCCTACACTTCATTTAAAACCCTATAGCATTCTACTCTCAAATACTTCACATATGTTAGGGCATGATTCACTATGACTTATTAATATCGTAGACATTACACTAACAAGAGTTGGTCTTATTTTTTTATGAAGACTGCCTATTTCCTTCATTATAACGACACACTATTAGGTCACTTAATTTGATTCGTTTCGAAGACATATACGATTAATCAAATGCAAGCATTCTACTATGTACAGAAACTAGCGACTAAATTCAAATCTCTACGAAACTTATACTTTCCTTTGGCCACCAGTATTGTTATTTCTGGCTAGCCTTCGGTAGCCTTGGTCAGCCTCGATGTTCCGCCGCCAGTCATTGGAATGTTCTCGGGAATGCAGCTCTCCCGTGCCCGTCATATCGGCTGGATTTTCCCCGAACAGTCGGCCCACAGGTTATATGAACGCTACTGATCCACGAAATATCACTGTAATATTTGTCACATGTGAAAGGTAATCATTGATTTACTCAAATAAAGTCTCGAATCCCAGGTAGATTAAGAAATACCGTCGTTATTAGCAAGAAATATGAATACGTACTTATGAGCTGTAAACAGGAGTCCATTATGTTGCATTCCGCTGCTCGCGCCGTCTTTTGTTTGTTTCTTGAGGTCCAGGGCTGGCACCGATGGATGGGAGTGCCATGTCTGTGAATTCTTATTATCTTTGTGTGTTTGTCTAGCGCGGACAGTTCAAAAAGCAAAATGGAGGTGAACAACATTAAGGATGTTATCGCTTTTTTTGACGACTAAAATCACCATGTAATAAGGAAATTACAAGACCTAAATCTCGTGCCGAAGCAACCGGAAAATAGCATGATCCCTGGACCAATAGATAAATTACTTTATTAAAGGAACAGCACTATTAGACAATTGACAGTTGAAGTGACACGACACCAAAGCATTACAGTGAGCAAAGACATGACACACGAAAGTGTTGTGTTACACACAAACAAAACACGGAAGCCCTGCGACGCAGAAAAAATTGTATATAGCTGTAAGGCAGTAAAGTATGTATTCTGTAAAATTAAATATTTCCATTATTTCTTAATCTACCTGGGATTTTAGACTTTATTTGAGTAAATCAATAATGACCTTTCATATGTGACAAATATTACAGTGATATTTCGTGGATCAGTAGCGTTCACGTAACCGGCCCACATTTTTCTTACAGGTCCATGACGGAGTTGTCTTGCGCAACTGGAAGATACAAATTCATAGAAGGGATTAGTTGAAACATCCTGTCATAAGCAAAGCCTTCTAACATAACAATGATATCGAGAATCGATTTAAATATATATTTATCTCCCCAATTTTAGGCAGACCTTCAAAATGTCCGCTTTTGCTTTATTTCTTTATATTGAATGAAATTGCTACTTAAGTTAGTTTACATAAACGGCGTTTTATAGTTGCTTCTTTCTTATACGAGCCAAGGCCTATTCTTAACGCTTGGCTGATTGAATCTTGCAGTATTTCATGTATTTAGCGTGAATTTATAAATATTACTATCGTAATTATGCTATATCAGTTTCAATGCTTTAGCGAGTTGCTTCTTTCTTGACCGAAGTTCGTCTGCTTTTTAGCGATGTGTATTAATCTGTAATTTTTGTATTAATGTTGGCATTAATAATTAGAACAGCAATTTGTCTTATGCACTGCCTCTACGATCGTGACCATTACTATTTCACGCTACTTCGTATTACCTCTCACGACCCCGTCGTGCATGCGAAGTCGTCGCATGAAGTCTAACTGCGTACATCATGTTCCACAGACTTAAAGTGGTACAATGTAATGATGACTTGAACAGCAGCATGCCTCTTGGCCACGGTCATTAAGGAGTCAGATCCATAATGATGGTCTTGCACAGTGGATAGCTGGTTCGAGTCACGATCGTTGAACAAGTTTTTACCATCAGAATGTTGGTCGGCAAGGTAGGGGAGGTGGTGTTATAGAATTTATAATCTCTAGAATGCGCACCAAAAAGCTGAATTAAATCCCAAGACCCCTCCACTGTGCTCATAAGGAGTAAGGGCACATGACGTTGTTGATGGGGATTCGTTTCGGACAGTTGTATGTAGGTTTTTCAAAAGCACGCTGATCCATGGACGTCACAGTACAACTGCACACCATGTGGCTTGTAAGGAAATACCTGTTTTGCCGTTTAAAACCTGCAAAGTGTAAATTTCCAATTACTTCAGAGTAATTTCGACTGTTGACAGGCTTATGTACTAACGCACACAGCGGTTTCGTTTTTGACTTTCACATGTTCCATATTTAATTCCTTACCTATTTCTTTCTTAGAGCTTCTTATTTAGAGAGTGAAAATGTTAAATTAGTATCTGCCACATTATAATTTAATCTAGAATCGAGTACGCAGCGGCTATTTTAGGAAATGATACACCCTAACAATATACAAAATTCTGCATTCTAAACCAGACGGTGGCAGTTCCATCCGCTTTTCCTGGGTTGGAATACATAAAAATGATGTTTTAGAGTACCTGAAGTAGCAGAGAGGAGAGACCCACCCGTTCTAAATAGTGTATTTAGTCAACGAGTAGAATTAAAGCCGGGCCAGCATAAAACTAGAGATTAGAGCTGCGATCGGCACTCTTAATGTAGAGTTTGCCACAGCATTTCCACATATTTTTTGTCACTTTGGTCCTATGGATGGGTCTTCATTAGTGGTCTCATCACTAGTTCCTGGGAGGTCGCCGTCACGTCATCTTTCGAGCAGCGCCATGTTGGATTTGCCCCGAGCCCAGTGCGGAATATTTATCCACTACATCACACTAAAAGGTCGTTAAAGAGTGCAACTTTACCTGATATATACTTTAAATTTCAGTAACATTTATTATCTCCTTACACAAAAAATGAAATGGCGTGTGGCTTTTAGTGCCGGGAGTGTCTAACGACACGTTTGGCTCGCCAGGTGGAGGTCTTTTGATTTGACTCCCGTAGGCAACCTGCGCGTCATGATGAGGATGAAATGATGATGAAGACGACACATACACCCATCCCCCGTGCCAGCGAAATTAAGCAATGATGGTAAAATTCCCCGACCCTGTCGTCAATAAAACCCGGCAGCCCTGTGACCAAAGGCCAGCACGCTAAACACTTATGCATGGAGCAGGAACTCCTTACTCAATATGTAAATCATACATTCCATCGAATGGCACATTTTGCTGCCAATCGATGATAGCATTAGCATCTGTCTGTAGTCAGCCTTGGAAATATCAAATACACTATGGACACTTCCGTAGTCTCCCGTACTAAACTGAGAGACATGGTGATAGCGGCCCGACATTTAACATCAGGCGGCAAGATTGAAACTACAAATTTTGCATGTTAAAATTGATAGAAATAATGAAACTAAATAATGATTAATCCTTTGTTTTAGTACGAAAGTTGAAGGTTAATACTGACAGAAATAATGACACTCAACAGTGATTTCGCTTTGTCCGAATCCTTGGCTGAATGGTCAGCGTTGAGGCCTTCGGTTCAGGATTTGTATCGCATCTAATTAATTGTTCTGGCTCGAGGACTGGGTGTTTGTGTTTATTCCAACACTTTTCTTTTCATATTTAGACAACACACTACACTTCCAGTAATCACAGAAGCATGCAATAGTGATTACTGAACCTCGGATTTACATGTTATTTTAGCACCTAAAATAGACTCCCAAATAGGTTCTAAAATATTTTAGACAGCTTCAATTTTAAGGTATTTTAATGGGCAATAGCATGTTTATAATACCTCTTTAGAGGGAAATATATTATGGTCGGGAGGCGCCAGTTTCAAGGCGTGACAATGAACACCTGTTCCGTCCGCAGTGACACTTGTGAATTGTGGTGCTGTTTCAAAGCGGTAGGGCAATTGCGCTTTATTACACATTTATTGCATAATGAACACGCATCTGTTTCACGACTAATATCTGCGACTTCTCCTCAGGAGCAAATGGTAAAACACCTCTTTGCTGCAAACGCCACGGAATGCAACTTTACAATCCGATATGAAATGGAGAAACTTCTGTAACTGCTTTTTAATTAAGGACGACTTGGAACTTGACACGTTCGGCATAATTTAATCATTGTATAAACAGGAATCCCGAAATCTTCTCAGGCAATGAAATGGAGATTTATTTCAGCAGGTCAATGCGATCTACCTCCTGCTCGTGGCACGCTACGGTAGTGTTCGCTGCGGGAGTTTCTTAAGATATTCCGGGGAGTGTGGTTTACAGCATTTCGATTTTAAGATTCTGTTTAAGATACCGAAAACGAGTCAGCAAATATGTTATTTTCTCTCGATAAATTAGAAGCATTTTAACTGATTTATGGATAAAAATACGAAATATGGGTTCTAACGTCAATTCAAGCATTTTTAGGCACTATAGGACCACCGCTTCGAACATTATAAATACATCAAAAATGTAAATACAACTTCATTTTAAGTTATCTCGTCAGGAACAAAATATGTCTTTCCTTCAAATCTGAGGTCTGGAAATTACACCCCTCCATATAGAATTGGCGTCAGGTAAAGGCATCCGGCCGTAAAAGAGCGCCAATTCCGTATGTGCTACACAGCTCGCGGAAGAAGAAGAAGAAGAATATTATTTGTTTTATTCACGTTGTTTTAATTTTCTTTGTCAAACAACAATATATATAAACACACATTTTTAATACTAACAAATAACAGGATAATAATAATAATAATAATAATAATAATAATAATAATAATAATAATAATAATAATAATAATAATAATTGTACCGGGGCGGTACACCTCCACGCCGCTAATTCAAACTTTGCGCCAGTTGAAACTCCTCTACTGGAGAAAGCCAGAACTCTAACAACCATGTTAATTCTAAAGGTTATCAGAAGATGTCGCTATCTGTAAATTTTGAAGAGTTCTGAACTGTGACTTTTTCGATTTATTTTTGTTTTCTCTGTAGTGAGAAGTGTGAACATTCTCTTCTAGATGGCACTACTGAAGAAATACAACGGTGCACCCTAGTGCGAAGTGAAAGAACTTTTTTTGAAGAATTTTAGTATGCATAAGTTTGTTCTTTGTTAAATTTATTTCAGTCATTGTTTAGGTTGGCTGTATAACCCTTCTCTTTCCGCCAGTTTTGAATTCGACCAATGAGTAATTTTTGTAATTAATTTTCCACCAATCCTAGATGTCTTCTTCAGTTTTGACTTGTAATGTTCTGGCCGTCCAATAAAATGCTTGTGGGCGGGTGTTATCATTCATAAAAGGTCTCGAATGTTCCGCGAGGGAATATAAACTGCTGATTTTCGGGTCCCTGCGTCACTTCAGTAACTTCTATCATTGTGCAAATTATGTAGCAGGGGGCGGGAAGCGCCTCTTTCGTCGGGCAGCAGTTCTTTTCTTGCTAGCTCAGCAGTTTAACTCTCGGGGCAGGTTCGATACCTCTTACCATGTAACTTTCCTCTACAATGTAAAAGACCCTTGGTATAAATTCTATCTCTTTAAACTAGAAATTGGGATAGAGAGTGCCTAACACTCTCGAGCTCCCTTTCATGTTGTTTTTGAGGTGACTACGTTTTATCAACCATTTTTCTTCGTTTCGTAATGTAATACGTTTTCCTATCGTGTCACCTCTTTTGTATGGGATTAGCCCTTGCATATTCGGCCTAGTGCCAAATATTTTTTAAATAGAGTGTATTAGGAGTGCAAGGACGCCTCCTCTCAAGTTGGTATTTTGGAGGCCATGTAATTGACCTGTTTCTTTACTTAATAGGCCTCAGTAGGTTGGGTATTTTTACCCGGTTACGCCGGTTACGTTGTTATTAAGCAATCCAGCCACCGAGAGGATAATTAGGGTTCACTTGTCGCAGGTGAAACCTGTATAATTTTTGTGCTAACTTGCCTCATATAATCGTGAAAGGAATGTGAAGGTTATATATATATTTTTTTTTGAGTTTTCACTTTTAAGTCATTCTGCCCCTTCTATAATATTTTGTTTCATATGTAAGTTTTTTGTAAACCCTCCCCGCACGGTTAAACTGCCATCCTATCCTTGCACGGCCATTACCACGCTCCCGTCTCCTGCTCCACTACACACAGTGGCTCGCATCTGAAATGAATTTCTGCACGCCGCTGGCCCCTCAACCTCTCCACAAAGCCTGTGCCCTCAAAAATGATGATGGTCCAACAATTCTACCGCCTAGCTTTAATGTTTCAGTGCCCCTGCAGCCGCGCGGCGCTGTACCGCTACTGGAATAGAGGATGGGCCCCCTCTCTTCCAGCGAGGTCGACCTGTGTACGGCGAGCCGGAGCCCTCCTCCCGGCCAAGGCTGATGTGCGGCGCACGACCTGCTACTTGCCCGCAGCCTGTATATGTTCACCGCGGGCGCGGCGTGCTTCAACACCACTGCTCCCCACATAGTGCGGGCGAGCGGTATCTCAGGGTACTTGAGGGGTCCGAGCGGCCTCCTCTGGACGCAAGCTGCAACGGCCGGTCTGGCCATCCAACTTGATCAACATCAACTAAATGGAAATTTACTATCAGCAATTACTGCACTTGGGAATTCAACAGCAATATTTGGTGGACCTTGCAAAATGTTTCTTCACTTTCAAGTATTAAATGTTTATCTTCTGAATTCAACTTCTATAAACATAAAAACTTTTCTTCACCAAGTTACAACAAAATTTTGAAACTGAATCAAACCATATTAAGTAAATCTTATAAATACTTCTGCAATTCATCTCCATATCAACATCAAAACTTGGACCTTGTTTTCAAACAAATTTCATGTGTCACCCCTGGAGGAACTTTTGGGGGGGGAGGTCTGTACCGGGCGGTACACCTCCACGCCGCTAAATTAAAATGTGCGCCAATTGAAACTCCTCTGCTGGAGGAAATCTGAACTTTATTGACGGTATTAATTTTCAAATTTCTCAGAAGATGTCACTACGTGGAAAATTTGGAGTTTTTGAACTGTGTCATTTTCGACGTATTTTTGTTTTGCTTGTAGTAAGAAGTGTGAACTTTCTCTTCTAGAGGACACTACTGAAGATCAACAATAGTGCACCCTAGTGCGGAGTGAAAGAACTGGTTTTTTTGGAGAAATTTTTATTTCAAAAGTTTGTTTCTTGTTAAATTTCTTTCTGTTATTGTTTAAGTTGGCTGTATACCCCTCTCTTTCCCCTTGTTTTGTATTTAGCCAATCCCGAATTTCTTTAATTAATTTCTGACCAATACGATGTATCTTCCCCCAACTGGGATATGTTGCTGTACCCTACCCAATAAAGTGATTGTGGGCGGGTGTTTTCTTCCCTAAAACGCCTCGAACTTTCCGCGAGAGTATATAAACTGCTGATTTTTGGGTCTCTGTGCCACTTCTGTTCCATCTTTTCGTGTGTAAAGTACATAGCAGGGGGCGGGAAGCGCCTCTTTCTTCGGCGGCAGTCAACAACCAGGTAATGGCCGATTAATTACTTCTTTTCTTGCTTGCTCAGCAGTTTAACTCTCGGGGAGGGTCCGAAGTTTTTCCATTATGTAACCTTCCTTAAAATGTAAAGAAACTTGTATCTATTCTATCTTTCAAACTACATATTGGGACAGAGAGTGCTTAACCCTCTCGATCTCCCACTCATATTGTTTTGAGGTGAACTTATTTTCTCAACCTATTCTTCCTTAACATTATGTAAATTTGTTTCTTTTCTAAAGTCACCTCCGTAGTATGGGATTAGCCCTTGCATCAGTGGCCTAGAGCCAAATTAGGTTTTGAAACAAATACATTAGGAGTGCAGATCGCCTCCTCTCAAATTGTTATTTTAGAGGTCATGTAATTACCCTTTTTCATTTAATAGACCTCAGTAGGTTGGGTATGTTACCCCTGTGTCTATGTCCTGAGAGGACAACTTGAAGGTGGAGTTTGGTGTGGCCTTTGAGAGGCTTAAAGTTTGAGAGCGTGTGGCTCTTTCTTGAAAATTAAGTGTTGTATGCCTCGAGGAGGCTTTTCTGTGTAATTTGGAGCAAGTGCTCTTGAACATGAATGGGGTTTTCTGCTCCTCTGGTAAAACTTATTTTGGAGTAAAGTTGGGCTAATTGCCCTAGAAGTGTGAATTCGGGGCTCGAAGCCCAAATACTGTAAATACTGTAATTGCACCTTTTGTTGCCTTGCTACTCTGTAAATGCCTTACTTGTTATTTCTTAATTTTGAAAAGAAAATATAACCTTGTTAAATTTTAAATTAATTTTACTTTCGTTGCTTGAGACCTGTTCACCACCCCGCACCTTCTTTCACGCATAACTACCACAAAAACACGGAAACATAAATAAATAAATCTATGTATCTGCCGTTATGGCAGTCACCAAGGTGACAATTCCTTATCAATTGTATACGCAGCCTTTTCTTGGATGATTTGAAAGAATTTGGAAATTTATCGGGCATTCAATTCCTATGAATGAATTCTAACTTCGTCTTCATATTTCTAAATTCCTACCGGTAAGAACTCCGCTCAAGCTTATTTGTCCACTAATGTCTCTCCGCTGATTGGTCGAAGCATACAGAGCAGGTCGCCTCCCAGACCAAAGTTTCGAACATTTTCGTAACAATCCTTTTTTATCGGAAATCGCACAAAACAAATTGTGCTGCTTTCATCTGGTCCATTTCCAGTTATATAATAATAATAATAATAATTGTACCGGGCGGTACACCTCCACTCCGCTAATTTAAAATGTGCGCCTGTTGAAACTCCTCTGCTGGAGGAAGTCTGAACTTTATTGACAGTATTAATTTTCTACCGTCTCAGAAGATGTCACCACGTGGAAAATTTTGAGTTTTTGAACTATGTCATTTTTGATGTGTTTTTGTTTCGCTTGAAGTAAGAAGTGTGAACTTTCTCTTCTAGAGGACACTACTGAAGATCTACAATAGTGCAACCTAGTGCGGAGTCAAAGAACTATTTTTTTTGGAGAAAATTTAATTTCAAGAGTTTGTTCTTTGTTAAATTTCTTTCTATCATTGTTTAAGTTGGCAATATTTACCCCTTTCTTCCCCTTGTGTTGAACCTAACCAATCCCGAATTTCTTAAATTAATTTCTATCCAATCAGATGTATCTTCCCCCAACTTTAATCTGTTGCGGGGTCCTATCCAATAAAGAGTTTGTGGGAGGGTGTTTTCTTTCCCCTAACGCCTAGAAACTTCCGCGAGAGTATTTAAACTGCCGATTTTTGGGTCTCTAGGCCACTTCTGTTCCATCTTTCAGTGTGTTAAGTACATAGCAGGGGGCGGGAAGCGCCTCTTTCTTCTCCTGCCGTTCAACACAAGGTAATGGCCGATTAATAACTTCTTTCTTTACTAGCTCAGCAGTTTAACTTTCGGGGCGGGTTCTAAGCGTTCAGCCATGTAACCTTTTTCCTAATATGTAACTACTACTTTCATATATTCTCTTTTAAAACGACATATTGGGATAGAGAGTGCTAACCCTCTCGAGCTCCCACTCACATTGTCTTGAGGTGAACTTATTTTCTCAACCTATTTTTCGTTAATGTAAAACAAATTGTTCTTTTCTTAAGTCACCTCTTTAGCATGGGATTAGCCCTTGTATTAACGGCCTAGTGCCAAGTAGGTCTTAATCAAAGTGTATTAGGAGTGCAAGTTCGCCTCCTCTCAAATTGTTATTTTAGAGGTCATTTAATTAACCTGCTTTTCTTTTAATAGACCTCAGTAGATTGGGTATTTTACCCCTGTGTTTATGTCCGTTGAGGACAACTTGAAGGTGGAGTTTGGTGTGGCCTGGGAGAGGCTTAAATTTTGAGAGCGAGTGGCTCTTTTGAAAATTCTGGGTTGTATGCCTCATGGAGGTTTTTCAGTGTAATTTGGAGCAAGGGCTCCTAGGTATGAGTGAGGTTTTCTCCCCCTCTGTTAACACTTGTGTTTGGGGTAAAACTGAGCTGATTGCCCAAGCATTGTGAAGTCAGGGCGCGAAGCCCAAATTCTGTAAATATTGTAACTAACCCCTTTTGAATTGCTACTTTGTACCTGCCATGCTTGTTATTTCTTTGTTTTCGAAAAGAAAATATAACATTGTTGAATTTTAAATTAATTTTACGTTGCACTATATTTCGTAGCTTGCAACCCATTCACACCCGCACCTTCCTTCACCTCTACCTACCACGGAAAAGTCCGTAACAAGTGGTAGCAGAGCGTGGTTGAATGGGTCTCAGTTTAGCCCCTTTTGACGGCTAAATATTGTTTGTTCCGAACTCTAACCATTTTCTCAGTTGCTGGAATTTTTTTTTTTGAGTTTTTCAAAATTGGTCTGTCATCATGCCCGGCCCTCGCGATGTTCTCCTTCTTAACTATTTGCGTAAGGAGGAGTTGATCTATGAATTAACTATCAGAAATGTGCAATCTGGAGGCACGGTTGCAATAGACACTAACAAACTTAGAGAGTCCCTTGATTTGCCCATTTCTATCCCCAATTTGGGAGAGAAAGAAATTGACGACTCTCTTTCCACGATCACGGAGAATATTACTGGGCTAGCTTCTGTAGTTAGTTTTTTTGATGAAAATGATCCGTCTCCTAATCAAATTAATCGTGTGCAAGGCAGGCTATATCATTTTTCGAATAGGGTTAACGATCTGTTGTCTCTAAAACTGAATGATGTTCAGAGGAAGGAAGCTAGTACGCTCCTGGAAAATATTTCCGAATTATCTAGTAAGGTCACTCAATTGTTAACTGGGGAAGTTCCTCCCAAATCTGATCAACCCACCATAGTAAATGCAGGTAGTGAGGAAGCGCCTCCCAAGGGAGAAGTTAATAGAATAACCGTTGCTGCTCAAACTATCCCTACCCCATTGGACAACGAGTCTGAACGCCGTGCATCGCTGAGTAACATCCGTTCTGAATTAACTTCCTTGCCATTGAAACCTTTACCTACTATGTCACCCGGGTTTAGCAGCTTGCCACATCCATTGGCAATGTTGCTCAGAGGTATTTCTAAGTTTTCGGTTAATACCACCAGTGACGTAATTTCATTTTTAAGATTTCTAGTGGAATTCCAGGATCATGCCCTTGTTTTTTCTCTTTCTCCATGTCAAATCTTGCAAATTATCTATCCGTATGCTATTGGTATTCTCTCTGATAAAATCGTAAGAGCCATTGCCGAGCAATCATCTATTGAGGATTTCCATGCCCATTTGCTAGCTAACTTCATCCCTGCTATGGCCAGGTCCTCCCTTATTCAGAAGTACTATTATCGTGTACAGCGCTTGGATGAAAACTTGGCTGATTTCATACAGGACATTAAGTTTTATACTAGGGTGTTTGCCCTTCATTTTCCTGAAGATCAGATTGTACAGGCTATTGTAGAGGGAATTTCACCTCCCTATAGGTCATATTTGTGTTTCGCGGCGTGCCCGCAAACTTTCTCGGAACTTGAAGCATTGGCCGTCTCAGCGGAAGGAGTTAGATACGCCGATTCTTTGCGTGTCGCGAAAGAACCCCCGCCTTCCATTAGTAATACTCGGCCTCCACCTCGCCGATCAGTCACCCCCCGTAAATGTTATGCTTGCGGGTCGCCTGACCATCTGCGCAATAAGTGTCCTCTGATCAAGTCTAGTAGGGCAAATAATGGAGCGGGTTCATCACAAGGCTGTTTTAAATGTGGGGCTTTCTCACATATCGCAAAGAATTGTCCCAATTCGAATAGCACCCCCTCCTGCTCAACTTCTGGTGTAACTTCCAACAACAATCAAAAGTGACTAGTGGCTGCGGCTGAGTCAACTAATTCTGCTTCCCAAGGCTCAGCCCCTGGCAAAAAGGTCGAGAATTCAGGGAACGATAAGTCTTCGAATACATCTTTTGAATGCCCCAAAGAGTGCCTTAGGATTGCGGCGGATACCCCCGCACCTGTTCCTTTTCTTAAGATTGAGTTAAATGACGAGCCTATAACAGCTCTCTTAGATTCAGGCAGTGTTTGTTCGATTATTTCGGCTGAATGGTATTCTCAATTGAAAGCTGTTTGTAAACTACCTGACTACGTCTCATCTCCTATTCAATATGTTTCGGCTAATTCATCTCCATTAGAAATTCTAGGTTCCGTACTGGTCAAAATTCGTATTTTTAAATTTACATGGAAAATTAAATTGTTTGTGGCTAAGCACCTGTCTTGCCCCATCATACTGGGAGCGGACTTTATTTCTCACACTGGTCTTGTGCTCGATCTTCAGAGTAAGTCGTGCACATTCAAATTTGTGTCCAATTGTAAAATTCCCTTGTTAAAGTGTAATTCTGTGTCGTGTTCATCTATTTCGCCTACCCAGGATGAGATGTTGTTAGACCTTAGACATCTACCTGAGGAGCAGGCTGATAGTATTCGTAAATTATGTCAGTCATTTCCAGAGGTGTTCTCTGATACTCTTGGTGTTACTGACCTTATTGAATACAAAATTGAGGTCACGGATTCGATTCCTGTCCGTTTTCCACCTTATAGGCTATCTCCACCTAAAATGAAGGCTCTGAAATAAATTATCGATCAGATGTTGAAGGATGGTATTATTAGGCCCTCTAAGTCGGCGTATTCATCGCCTATATTTCTAGTCCCGAAACCCCAAGGAGGCTTCAGGCCTGTCATTGATTACAGGGCTCTCAATCGGAAGGTGGTGTTGCAATCTGTGCCCCTTCCTGACCTTCATTCTTGTTTTTCATGGTTTCGTAAGGCCAAGTTCTTCACTATCTTGGACTTGAATCAGGCCTATAATCAAATTCCCCTTGCCGAAGAGTCTAAACACCTTACAGCGTTTGCCACGGACTGGAATTTATACGAATACAACCGCGTGCCTTTCGGGCTCCCCACGGGGGCAGCTGTGCTCACTAGGCTACTAGATAGGGTCTTCTCCGACATCAAATTCGAGTACTTATATCACTATTTAGATGATGTCGTCGTATTTTCAGAGACTTTTGAAGAACATCTAGATCATTTGCGAGAAGTTCTCGATCGCCTTCGTAAGGCTGGGTTAACTGTTAAGTTGTCCAAGGTTGTCTTTGCTAAGCCCTCTATGTCATTCCTAGGGCATATTGTGTCACCCGATGGTGTAGCAGTCGATCATTCTAGAACACAGGCCATCCGTGATTTTAAACCTCCCAAGGACATTAAAGGTATCGCCAGGTTCATTGGTATGGTGAATTTCTTCAGGAAGTTCATTCCTAACTTTGCTAATAGAGCGGCGCCCTTAAACCTTCTTCGTAGGAAAGGCATCAAATTCGAGTGGGGACCTTCTCAACAAGCCGCTTTTGAAGACCTTAAATTAGCACTTTGTAATGCCCCTGTACTTGCTATGCCTGATTTCTCGAAGAAATTCATCGTCCAAACCGACGCGTCGTCGTCAGCAGTAGCTGCAGTCCTTCTTCAAGAGACTGAACTAGGGAGGCGACCTATCGCCTATGCCTCTAGGACCTTGTCGGCTCAAGAAGCCAAGTATTCCATCTATGAGCTCGAAGGTTTGGCAGTCTTATTCGCCTTAGAAAAGTTCCGTCTCTATCTGGAACACGTCAAATTCGACCTGGAGACAGATAATCAAGCATTAAGCTGGGTCTTAGGTAGGCCGCGTCGTACTGGTCGTATAGCCCGCTGGGCTATTCGTATTTCCGCCTTCCAGTTTGATGTTAGACATATCAGAGGTACCGAAAAAGTTGTTGCTGATGGACTCAGCCGTATGTTTCATAACGACGTCGAGACCCACGAACCGGTCGACAGTTCACCACCTCCCGAGTTCATACTATCTGGTGTTAACGCCATCTTAACAGATGCTCCCATGCTTTTTAGGGATATTGAGAAATACCAACGTGAAGATCCGACGCTGGCTCCGATAATGGAAACCCTTTCTTCTGGGGAACATGTTGACCCTTATGTTCTGAGGAATGGTGTTCTATGTTGCCCATCGAGGCATGATAGGATGATGAAAGTTGTCGTTCCAGCTGTTCTTGTACCTATGATCTTCAAGTATTATCATGAGACCCCATTAGGAGGGCATCTTGGAATCTTTAAAACTCGTGAGAAGATTCGTGAAATGTTCATCTGGAAAGGTATGGACGGTGAAATCCGGGAACTTGTAAAAGCTTGTAAATCTTGTTTGCTCAGTAAACCCACCATGTCCACCAAGGTAGGCCTTTTGTCTTCGCATCAAGCGTCGCGCCCCATGGAACGTCTGTATATCGATTATGTAGGACCCTTCCCCCAGTCAAAGGGTAATGCTAACAAGTTCATCTTTGTGTGCGTAGATGGTTTTACCAGATTTTCTTGGTTATTTCCGACTAAGCTGGCTACCGCTCAGTCTACCATTACCTGCTTAAATTCTATTTTTGCTTCTTTTGGTCCGTGTCAATATATTGTATCTGATAATGCTAAAGCTTTTACATCTAATTTATTTCGTAAATTCTGTTTTGACTTATCAATTTCTCATGTAACTACTTCTGCTTATTACCCTCAACCATCTTTGGCTGAACGGGTTAACCGTAATCTCAGGTCAGCACTTATTGCCTATCATCTTGAAGATCATTCCAGGTGGGACACGTCCCTGCATTGGATAGCTTTTGCGTTGAATTCGGCGGTTCATGAATCTCACAAGTTCACTCCAGCTTCTTTGATGTTCAAGTTTGTTCCCAACTCGCCGCTCTCTAACCTCTGGTCTCTGAATGACATTCTACCCGAGACAATAGATCCGGATAACATTAAAGATCTTTGGAAGAAGGCTAAAGCCAATCTTAAAGTGTCTCATGAAAAGGTTAGGGAAAGGTATGATCGTGGACGGAGACCCACCACCTTGAAGGTAGGTGACCAGGTGATGGTCAAGAATTTTGTTCCCGCGGGCAAGCTTGCCCCCAGATTTCATGGGCCATGCATCATTCTCGATTTTCTTACGCCGGTTACCTTGTTAGTAAGCAATCCAGCCACCGAGAGGATATTTAGGGTTCACCTGTCACAGGTGAAACCAGTGTAAATTTTGTGTCAACTTGTTTCATATAATTTGATAGGAATATGAAGGTTATATTTTTTTTTTGAGTTCAACTTTTAAGGCATTCTGCTCCTTCTATTTTATTTTATATGTAAGCATTTCTTGTAAACCTCCCCGATTGTTAAACTGCCATCCTGTCCTTGCCACGGCCATTACCACGCTCCCGTCTCCTGCTCCAACACACACAGTGGCTTAACTTAGGCCATGGATATTGGCACGCCGCTGGCCCCTCAACCTCTCCACAAGCCTGTACCCTCCAAGAAGATGATGGTCCAACACAATTCTGCCGACAAGCTTTAATGTTTCAGTGCCCCCGCAGCCGCGCGGCGCCGTGCAGCAACTGGAGCTGAGGAAGGGCCCCCTCGGCCCCAGCGAGGACGACGTGTGCACGGCGAGCCGGAGCTCTCCTCCCGGCCAAGGCTGATGTGCGGCGCACGACCTGCTACTTGCCCGCAGCCTGTATATGTTCACCGCGGGCGCGGCGTGCTTCAACACCTCTGCTCCCCTCATAGTGCGGGCGAGCGGTATCTCAGGGTACTTGAGGGGTCCGAGCGGCCTCCTTTGGACGCAAGCCGCAACGGCCGGTCTGGCAATCCCACTTCATCACCATCTACTACATGAACAGATACCATAAGTAATGACTACACTTGGGAATTCAACTGCAATATTTGGTGGACTTTGAAATTTTTTTTTCCTTCACTTTCAAGTATAAAAAGTTATCTTCAGAAATTCAACTTCTACAAATATAAAGACTTTACTTCATCTGCAACAACAAATTTTGAAACCAAATCAACCCCAAATTAAGAAAATCTTATAAATTTTTTGGCAATCAATCTTCATACCCACAGCATAACTTGGACCTTGTTTCAAACTGATTTCATGTGTCATCCCTGGAGGAACTTTTTGGGGGGGAGGTCTGTACCGGGCGGTACACCTCCACTCCGCTAATTTAAAATGTGCGCCTGTTGAAACTCCTCTGCTGGAGGAAGTCTGAACTTTATTGACAGTATTAATTTTCTACCGTCTCAGAAGATGTCACCACGTGGAAAATTTTGAGTTTTTGAACTGTGTCATTTTTGATGTGTTTTTGTTTCGCTTGAAGTAAGAAGTGTGAACTTTCTCTTCTAGAGGACACTACTGAAGATCTACAATAGTGCAACCTAGTGCGGAGTCAAAGAACTATTTTTTTTGGAGAAAATTTAATTTCAAGAGTTTGTTCTTTGTTAAATTTCTTTCTATCATTGTTTAAGTTGGCAATATTTACCTCTTTCTTCCCCTTGTGTTGAACCTAACCAATCCCGAATTTCTTAAATTAATTTCTATCCAATCAGATGTATCTTCCCCCAACTTTAATCTGTTGCGGGGTCCTATCCAATAAAGAGTTTGTGGGAGGGTGTTTTCTTTCCCCTAACGCCTAGAAACTTCCGCGAGAGTATTTAAACTGCTGATTTTTGGGTCTCTAGGCCACTTCTGTTCCATCTTTCAGTGTGTTAAGTACATAGCAGGGGGCGGGAAGCGCCTCTTTCTTCTCCTGCCGTTCAACACAAGGTAATGGCCGATTAATAACTTCTTTCTTTACTAGCTCAGCAGTTTAACTTTCGGGGCGGGTTCTAAGCGTTCAGCCATGTAACCTTTTCCTAATATGTAACTACTACTTTCATATATTCTCTTTTAAAACGACATATTGGGATAGAGAGTGCTAACCCTCTCGAGCTCCCACTCACATTGTCTTGAGGTGAACTTATTTTCTCAACCTATTTTTCGTTAATGTAAAACAAATTGTTCTTTTCTTAAGTCACCTCTTTAGCATGGGATTAGCCCTTGTATTAACGGCCTAGTGCCAAGTAGGTCTTAATCAAAGTGTATTAGGAGTGCAAGTTCGCCTCCTCTCAAATTGTTATTTTAGAGGTCATTTAATTAACCTGCTTTTCTTTTAATAGACCTCAGTAGATTGGGTATTTTACCCCTGTGTTTATGTCCGTTGAGGACAACTTGAAGGTGGAGTTTGGTGTGGCCTGGGAGAGGCTTAAATTTTGAGAGCGAGTGGCTCTTTTGAAAATTCTGGGTTGTATGCCTCATGGAGGTTTTTCAGTGTAATTTGGAGCAAGGGCTCCTAGGTATGAATGAGGTTTTCTCCCCCTCTGTTAACACTTGTGTTTGGGGTAAAACTGAGCTGATTGCCCAAGCATTGTGAAGTCAGGGCGCGAAGCCCAAATTCTGTAAATATTGTAACTAACCCCTTTTGAATTGCTACTTTGTACCTGCCATGCTTGTTATTTCTTTGTTTTCGAAAAGAAAATATAACCTTGTTGAATTTTAAATTAATTTTACGTTGCACTATATTTCGTAGCTTGCAACCCATTCACACCCGCACCTTCTTTCACCTCTACCTACCACGGAAAAGTCCGTAACAATAATAATAATAATAATAATAATAATAATAATAATAATTGTACCCGTTGGTACACCTATACGCCGCACATTTGAATTTTCCACCTTAAAGTACTCCTCTACAGTTGCAATTCTGAACTTTGAAACTGAATTAATTCAACCGTTTATCTGAAGATGTCACCGTGTTAATTTCGAATTGTTTTTGTTTACTATTATCAAGAAGTGTGGACATTCTCTCACAGATGTCTCCACCAAGAAACTATGATCATGTGATGGAACTTTTCTCGAAGATATTTTCTACTCATAAGTTTTCCTATAACTAAATTTCGTTCTTTCATTTGTGGGTTGGCAACATAAATCTTTTCTTTCCGTCAGTTTTGAAGTTAGCCAATCAATAATTTCTGTCATTAATTTTCAGCCAATTGTATCTTTCTTCACCAATTTTTTATGTGTAAATTTTAGTTAGCCAATAAACGCATGTGGGTGTGTCTTAATTATTCATGAAAGGTCTCGAATCTTCCCCGAGAATATAAAAACTGCTGATTTTCCTGGCTCTGGGCCACTCGTACAACATCTAGCTTGGTGTATGGAAGTATAGCAGGAGGCGGGAAGCGCCTCTTTCATCCGCCAGCAGCTCTTCTACAAGGTAATGGCCTTTTAACATCTTTATTTCTTGCTAGCTCAGCAGTTTAGCCCTCGGGAAAGGTCCGAAACCTTTTCAATGTAACCTACCTTTCGAATAATGTAACTTAGTGCCGGCTTTTGTAAAATTTTCTTATTATTTAATTGTAAATCGGGGATAGAGAGTGCCTTACCCTCTCGAACTCCCCTTCACCTTGAGTCGAGGTGAATACGTTTTCATAACCGATTTTCTACTCTTAATGTATTAAAATTTTCTTATACGAGTCACCTCCCTAGTTTGGGAATAGCCCCTGTATCATCGGCCTAGTGCCCCTTAGGTTTTATAAAGTTTCATGTAGGAGTGCAAGCAACGCCTCCATTCATCTTGGTATTTTGGGCCATTTAATTAACATATTGTTTTTCTTTTAAGGCCCTGTAGGCTGGGTACGAGATACCACTGTTTACAAAACTTGCCATCGAGGCACAACTGACAAGAATTAAAGTCTGTTATTGCCTTTTAATAAGCTTGAAAAATTGAGAGAGGCTCAGCTCTTTCTTGTGTTCGAAAAGTGCCTCTGGGGGGCTTGAGGTTAAAAGTTGGGAGCAAGTGCTCCTTGAATGAAGAGGTTTTCTGCCCTTTATATGAGTGTACCTTGTTAATGGTCGGCTAATAGCTCAAGGATTATGTAACTGAGGCTCGAAGTCAGAATTTGTAAAGACCCCTTAACTTGTGCTTTCGTTTGTAAATTTATAATTGTACCTGATTTTTCATTGTGATTTCGCCTAGTGAAATTTCGTTAAATCTTATTGTTTATTGAAAATATAAACTTAATTTAAATTTTAATTAATCTTTCTGCTTTGTACTTAGACCCATTCCAGCCCGCACCTTCTTTCACCTCTGCTGTTCCACAGATATCTCGTAATAATAATAATAATAATAATAATAATAATAATAATAATAATAATAATAATAATAATAATAGCGTGTGGCCTCCTGGGGTCTTTCGTGTTGACGTAGGTAGGTAGCCTGCGTGTCTGTGAGGATGGGGCCCTAACTGCTTACCACCCATCCCCCGAGCCATCGCAATTAACGCAATTAAGGTTAATATCCCCGACCCAGTCGGGAATCAAAACAGGGACTTATTGGACCTACCATTGAGCCATAGAGCGGGACAAACTGGAAGCACAGTCTAACTGGGTTCTAACCACTGACAGAAATGGCCACTCATTTACGTCCCTTCTAATACACCTTAATACCCTCATAACTGAATGAAGAGAACTGTAACCTTCTTTTATCATCTCGTTAACAAGATATTTCCTTCTTATTAACGCCAAGGTAATTTAATATTAACTAGTATGGCGCCTCTGTGGTGTAGTGCTGCCAGCCGGCGAGGGTCGCGCTCTGCTACCACATGTGAAAAGTCGAACGAGGACTGGTATGGTCTCCACTCAGCCTTGGGAGTAGAGGTGATTTGATTCACACCTCAGCCATCCTCCAAGTTGTTTTCCGTGGTTTCCCACTTGTTCTCCAAGCGAATGCCCGGATGGTACCTAACTTAAGACCACGGCTGCTTCCTTCCCTCTTCCTTGTCTATGCCAGTCTTCCCAGCCCCCCACAAGGCCCCTGTTCAGCATAGCCTGGGGGTGGTACTGGTCCTCTTCCATCCCCGACACAATGTCTCACCCTCCAGGACACTGCCCTTGCGCAGTAGAGGTAGGATCCCTCGCTGAGCCCGAGGGAAAACCAACCCTGGAACGTATATGCATTAAGGAAATAAATAAATGAATATAAGGTACAAAAAGTGCGTTCGCTAGGCCACCGAGTGGCTGCCGGCTGTTCACGTTTCTCATTCTGACGTCAATGTGCGTGTGCAGATAAAGAGAATTAGTTAACGGTCCTCAGGTTTGTTGGTCTTGGCCACGGACAGAATATCACATGACGCTGCAGCGGTTACATGACAGTTTTACGAGCGCCCCCATAGATGACACAGAGAAGCACTTGGTTTCGAGCTGACACCACAGTACACAATCACCGGTATTATGGTCCATCGGGTCTTATCAGGAGCTGTTCGCTCCAATTGATGATAATTGTCGAACACAAATCAACATGTAGGTGCCATTACAGGCTCGCTATGCCCAGCGGTCATTCCTGTAAAGCCGAACTTCCTCTCTGCTTCACCACATTGCAGGAGAGCAAAATAGTGTTTTACACTTGGATGTTTGGTACATTTCTTAAATGTGACTTAACTGTATCTCCCGTTCATTCAACTAGCGATATCCCATATCGATTACTGTCGCACAAGGAACATTCCTGAAGACATTCAAATAAGCATTAACGCAACTTCAAACACTCCATTCCCCAGATATATTTCACTAACTGTACACTCAACAACTTAAAATGAAATAACTTCTATTCATGTTAATTTGAATGAAGTGAGTCCATTTCATTCATCTTTGAGGTTAATGCTCCTTGCAGGTGATGTGTTCTTCAAAATCATTATTTCACTCTCCGTAAATGTAATCATGCTATTAAACTTTTGGCCTTCCGCCGGGTCAGGAAAACAAGGTGAAATATCAAAAGTAATGTTCTTAGAAGGGAGGTTTCCTTCTAGATGTTTGATATAAAGGCCAAAGGCAGGAGTGGAGGCACATGCTTCCCCTGGTGCACCGTCACTGTATTGTCCTACGTAAGAGGCTTGCAGTGGTGTCTCAACGACGCACTAGCACCTGCGTCTTGGAAAGGTGTAGCAATCCAACTGATGAGCCCACTGCTACATGGGAGCGAAACGATAAAGAAAGGTGTAGCAATCCAACTGATGAGCCCACTGCTACACTGGGGACGAAACGATAAAGAAAGGTTTAGCAATCCAACTGATGAGCCCACTGCTACGCTGTGGCGAAACGATAAAGAAAGTGCTGAAACTCTTTACGTTTCGCCGAGAACTTCACAAGAAAGTCTCGTCTGTTCACGAGGGAAAATTGCTCAAGCAGTGAAGGTTTGAATTTAAGAATACTTTACTTCTGGTCATAGTAAATGGTACTGTCGTGTGGCTCATTGTGGGCTAGCTTAGGTCCAATTAAGATGTTCGTATGTGCATTGCGAAGTGAACAGCAAGTCATGACTGCCACCTGTCGCAATAGTCGAAAACTGTTATAACAAGTGTGTAACATGAATATCAAAATTTTTATTTCAGTGATGTATTTGTTGTTACGAGGTATTTCTAGTGAGAAGGGTTTCTCTTCAAAGTACTCGTACATTGTAAGCTATGCACCAGGTATTGCACTTTGAGTATGGAATGATGATTGGTCGGTGGATGCAGAGTAGGTTTCAGACTAGTCCATGGTCGGACAGATCGGACAGCCGATCGCAGCTAGCCCGAGAAGTCTGCAATCGCTTGCTGGAACGTAAGATAAAAGATGGGAAGAATTCTGCAGACATGTCTCTGCCGGATTATTCGCGGTCTGATTCGAACCAAAGAACCCTGGCGTGCAATCCACGGCCGAAATTACTCGATATTCTCTCCCTTATGATAACGGTGAGGCCTCCGCTGACTCAATAGGAAGTCAATGCGTAAGTCACGAATTTTCTGACGAAGACGATGACGAAAACGAACTACGGACCCTTGAGATACGGAGAAAAGCCTTAACTTTCAAAAGACAATGGACCACAGACAATTACATTTCTGCCATCCACTCTGCCGATGTTCGCAGGGTTATAAAAATGTAAACGAGAAGAAGTCTCCCGGTGATGACAGGGTATCGAACGAGGAAATTAAATCACTGCCATATATGGCAGTAGTATTTTGGGCAACAATATTTTCGCCCTGTAAAAAAACTGAAATACTTCCCTGACATTTGCAAGATTGGTAAAATGATAGTAATTCAAAAACCACAAAATTATAGACCGATAACCCTGTTATCACATATATCAAAAATATTTGAGAGACGTCTTCTCACACGCCTCAATGGATACCTGGATACCGGCAACATACTGCGACCGGAACAATTCGGTTTCCGGTCCAAGGGCAGTGCCCCTCTCGTGGAGCTGCGCTTAACACAGTATGTCACAAGGTCCTCAATATATGCCGTTGCGTGCCAGCAGTATTTTTCGATGCAGAGAAAGCTTTCGAAACTGTCTGGCACGATCAACTAATTGTAAAATTCCCGGAAGAATACCAAAATGCCTTGTCAAAATTATACCGTCGTATTTGAAGTACAGGAAATTTTATGTTTCCTGTGAGGGGGAAAATTCACCCCAAGGTTACTCAGAGCTGGAATCCCACTGGGTGGAATGCTGTCCCACACCTTATACGGCCTATATGTGAACGATGTTCCCACCCGTCAAGAAGTGGAGGTCCACTAATACGCGGACTTCGTAGCCATTTACATATGTATGATGAGAAACGACTATGCTGTCCTCTCGCTGCAACAATGGATCTTATCCTCCTGGGAGTGGTGCGTCCGAAACAAGGGGAACATAAATCCCACCAAAACTCAGGCAATTGCTTTCACCAAGCGACGGCCTAGATTTGGTCCCCTTACTACTAATAATGTCCCCTTGTCTTGGGTGAACAAAATTAAATACTTCTGACTAACTATGGGCAGAGTATGTCTTGGAGGTGCAATATAGAACAAGCATTACAGCATTCCACGGCACGGATGAAAGCTTTGAGACTTCTGCCGGGAAATAAACACATCTCTACTAGTATTAAGAGAAATATTTACTTGGCATGTACTAGGGCCATCCTGCTGTATGGCTTTACGGCCTGCGGTTATATTGCTTTCATAATGTAATCTATTTTAATCCTCAAAACACAATGCAGAAATTGTGCAGTAAGACTGAATTACTCACTTCTTCCCCTCTGTTGCATGCCGGTCAGAAATTTTGCAATATCAACACTTCTCTCTGTGCAGCACTCGTGTACCCTTTCCAAATTGTACATATAAACTTAATATCTTTGAAATTCTTCGTCGACGCAGAGTAATCGATAAAATCGAATTGAAGGAAATCCTTCAGTTATCAGCCGATCTCCCAGATGGCATGATATACTGTCAGATAAAATTTAAGGGACTTGGACTATTTTGTACACAATGGGAGGCGGTCCTACAGCAAAAAAATGGTTTGCGGATTCTGAAAAGATATCGGAATCCCTACATCCTCAGAACAAGGAACCTAAAAGAAGAAAGTAAAACTTGCCTAACAAGACTCAATTCCTTACCTGATGACAACCTGTTGAATCTCAAAGATGGTTTTCTAAACTATCAAAAGATCGGGGCGATATTAATAGACCTGGAATTTAAGAAGTGGTGCGATCTCCCTCACAAAGGGAAAGGAGTTACCCTTTTGAAAGAACATCCAGCTTTCAATAAACGGGTCAGCCACCATGGAGGTTTATCGCACAGTGAATGGAGAGACGCCCTGAAAATGACGGGGAATGTATCAGCAGTTCGTGCTGTTTCCGGTAGGTCCATGGACAGTAACCATTGTACGCGATGCCTCAACGTGACTGAAGGACTTGCAAACGTCCTTGGTTCCTGCCAGCCACGTGAAACTCTGTGCGTCGCTAGGCATCATCAAATAAGAACTACCATCGCGCAGGCCCTCAGAATAACGGGATACACCGTCCATGAAGAGATCCATTGTTTGGCAGAGAAAGGAAGCACACGAAGGATCGATATAACTGCTTACAAAGACAACAATGTAGGATATATAATCGACCCAAGCGTCCGCTTCTAATCCTCCGAGAGTCAACCTGGCGATGTTGATCTTGAAAAGAAGAAAATATACGAGATACCGTTCCTTTTTACAAGAAAGAGTACATGCTAAGAAAGATGCATGAGTTTTAGAAGGAATTTCACCTGCAGAAATCCTGGAGAATTGATATTCGACTTTCTGCTTTGAAATCATCAATACGTATTTTAAGAAACAACCTTCGGTGATTTGCTTTAATATTCTTGTATGTGGTTTTTCTCTGTTACACAATATCAGAAGGTATTAAGTATATTTTGTCTTTCCGGCAACCTCTAAACTGAGGAAGTGTTACTAAGTAATAAACATATTCCGCTTTCCAAATGACTAGTTTTTCAAAATAACACACTGAGGATGAAGACTAAATCACCAATACTGAAAACTACCACGAAGATACGAACAAAACTTCGTATTCGGAATGTTAGATCTCAGATAAACAAAATAGTAAAGGTGACCAGAAATAGAGTCCTCCTTAGCCGCTCAACCGACTACTCTTAAAACACGTCGTAAGAACACACATCTCAATTATCGCGGCCCTTGGCTCACTTACGACCTGATTTAACTTTAAATAGGAATCTGTTTTGGCCTTTTACAAAGTTTTGAACACTTCTCTCACTAAATAACTTTAAAATTAAGCCCCTGAAAGGGGCCGTTTTTTAAGAAGTTCACACGCCACCTTGAAAATAGCTCTCCCACTCCAAATGAGAATTCTTTCTTCAGTGGAGAGGGATTTCATTTTCAGCCAGAAAGTTCCTCCTCCGACTCATTGGCATTTCTCGGAAACAGGGGCATAGTTTTACTCTTGGGACTCTTGGGTACTCGCCCTCAACAAGAAGAAAAAGTCTGTACTCCCACCGACGGAGTTAAGTGAGCTTCGGCGTACATACGGCCATGGCTCTACCGTGATTCTGGAGCTCTGAATTCGGGCGGCGGAGATTTGGTGGCCACCACAGTCGGCTGTCCTGAAAGTGGTTTTCCATGCCTTTCCATTTTCTCGCACCAAGGCGAATACCGGAAGAGTTCCTAGTCTAGGCCACGGCTGCAACGATACCCTACGGAATAATAAACATCGCCATCAAAAATGCCACTAATCAACAATTAAGCCATGACTCTGGACACATGATATAAATGGACCGTTGCGTCAGAACCAACATCATTCCAGAACACAACCAACAAATGAAGCACATGACACAACTCACACACACGCAAATAATAAACTGAAGATAACTGGTTGCCGTGGGAAACCCCACGTACACTTGGCAGATGCTAACGGGATCTGAACTGCCACCATTGAAGATGAGACTGAAATCTCCAACTACACATAATAATAATAATAATAATAATAATAATAATAATAATAATAATAATAATAATAATGCATTTCTAGAAGAGGTTTACTGGCCTCTGTCGGCAATTAACTTCAGCTGAATTAGATGGGTGGTTTATATTGATAATGAAAAATTTTTTACAGGTCGCCGTGTTACTCAATAAATGCTACACTGTTCTCTCCATATGAACAGACTCAACCCAGCCTCCATCCCTTCTAGGAAGCAAACAAAAAAAATTACGCGCGGGTCACTCCCTGGTTAACAAGGGGCGTTCCTAGCCACGTCTCACCACTCCCTCCTAAAACACGTCGTCCCTTTAAATCTCAAATGGCACATTCAAGACTTATTATATTACCTTATAAAGCAACACAAATGTGTGGCTCTTCTAAAATACAAATAAACAAAGCCTACCTATTATACAATGGAGGACGATGGTTCAGATCTCTGACGATTCACTCCAGCATTCCTTCCACCCGAGATGACTAAACTACAAACAAAATAATACTCGCATGCATGATGATACAACTGGTTGAGTACCAATCAACTTAAGGCGGCGTTAACTTAGCTTTCTCCCAAATGATCCAAAAATATTTAAAATTCATTTTCTCGGCAATGATTTCACCATTATATCTGAAATTTTGTCCAGACCCCATAGGCATATGACTGCTAAAAGACAAGAAATTTTAGTTCTGAATAATACAAGACTACCAACTTACAGCTCCTAAATTTTACCACGTTTATCTCTGATATAGTGTCACTAAAGTTACATTTAAAAAAAGTGTTGGAATGAAAACACTGAAATATCCTAGACATAAACAGGCATGCCTGTGGCATGATCTAATGAAAAGAAATTGTTATACTTCATCAGCTTTCAAAATAACGATTTTATAAACTTCTTTAAAATAATATTTATTAATTTATTTTTAAGAATATCTTTCTCCTAACCGAAGAAAGGTATTTTAATTCTGTATCGTCAAATTATGCTCATGATGGATATAACGCATCCCTAAAAATTTATCCAATTTCCTTGGCTAGGTTTTGAGGAAATGTACCTTATGTGGACAAATATTCAATTTAGAGCTAAACGCGTTGAAAGAGAAGTTGCTGTGAGCCACACACACGTAAACGTAACTTTATTGGCCCATAAATCATAAAGTAACACATATATTAACACGATACAACTTTTCCTGTAAATTTTAACGTCTCCAACATTCAAAAAGACAAAAAGTATTTTTTTTTTACCGTAAAGCTAAGTTGACGCCCCCTTAAAATTACATTCCAGTGGACACTACTGGCACTAATCATTCTACGCAATTCCCGAAAATTAAATAAAGAATAGAATAAAATAAGAATCAAATCTATCCGAATTTACAAAAATCTAATTCACTCAGACTTTATACTAACTGAACACTGTGCTATTAATTAGCACATTTACATTTAAAAAAAGGAATACCTATCAAGTATTATTTACAAAATATTGAACTTTAAATGGTCATTCTGTTGTGATACGGTTCATGCAATTAAAATGGATGTACTCAGCCTTATCCTGCAGGACACCTCGGATAACTAACGTATGTCCATTGGTCGAGTTTTTACTTCATGGTCTCCAGGTAGACTACTATTGACGAATAGGTCCGAACTCGAACTCCTAGGATGTAACTGCATAATCCTTGGTACTGGCATCTCCTTGGTAACTACGGCACACAACACACACAGTTAATCCCGTTACGTACGTCTGCTTCAGACACGCACTTTACGGCTCGATTTTTGATCCAATATCCCGGGATCAGAAATACTAATACAGGATTATTAATTAAACAAACGCATTTAATTTCGTAGTGACGTCTTAGTGTCAGGCCCTGTGTCTCTGCTCAATATAACTATTGTTAAGAGGCTTCCAATAGCCCCTTCTTTGTTTTAGCTTATGACAGTAACAATAATGGTAATAACATCAGTCCGAGTTGTACCGCACACTCTCATATATCACCAATATCTCATACGCCAATTGTTTTAAGTCATTTCCACTATTCTAGAAGATAAAAGTTCACTCACAAAGGAAGCTGTTGCTGGGGTCTGTCACACATCTAAAGTGCAGAGTGCCCTCGGGTGACGCTTCCCACACCTTACATCAGTTGGGAAGTTCCCCTCGCAAAGTTCCCATACACCTAATTCTCGGTGTATTAGAGACACAATAGTGCGATAATCAGGTGACCAGTAATCTTATAATATGGTTAAGACTCGCCCGGACGAAATCTGACCGCAGAATCCACAGCAATGAATAAATAACTGTCTTAATTTTTAGCACCACTCAAGGCACTTCCCGTGTCAAGTGGATGTGAAAACATTCAACACATGGCCTCTGTAACTTTCCACTGTTATACACGTATATATTCCTTCTTTTAACAGGAGGTTATCGCCATAAAGGACGTCACAAACGCTAAATACATTCACAGATGACGAACAGCTCTTGGATCCT
Source organism: Anabrus simplex (assembly GCF_040414725.1). Classification (NCBI taxonomy): domain Eukaryota; kingdom Metazoa; phylum Arthropoda; class Insecta; order Orthoptera; family Tettigoniidae; genus Anabrus; species Anabrus simplex. Next base: position 159,827,271 of record NC_090269.1, on the reverse strand, counting down.
CAAACAGTGCAGTTTTATCAAAATCGTTAATTCCTTTGATATAGAAAACGAAGTTGGCCAAGTTCTTTTAAAGATGGTTCCGAGATTATGATGTTAAAAAGTTTACCTCTCCCATTCACAAACTACTGGTGGTTGGGATAACCCTTCCCTTCTTTTCATCCTGGGCTTGTCTAGCTCTGCTTGGGGGAAATACTCCCTAGTCTCGCGCTTGGCGTTCCACTCTTGGAGTTCCCGCGAACTCGCTCTCATATGCGTGTTCACTTGATCCCCAGTCCTTGCTTCATATCCCTGTCGGGTGCAACATATATACCCTGGGGTAAGGAAATTATCCAAAAACCATGAAAGAAGGAACGTAGAATACTCAAATGTTGGCTTTATATTTGCAGAGGTAACATATTTAATTGAATAAAGGCACGAGACTACAGATTAATATCCACACCAGAAAAGCCATCGCGAATGTGCCATGCAGGTCAATTAACCGGTGTGATCGTCTGACTGTTGAATGCAGGCATGCAATGTGTCGTACAGGTGCCGGATGTCTGCTTGTGGGATGGAGTTCCATACCCGTTGCACTTGGTCTGTCAATACTGGGACAAATAATGTTGGTTGTGGATGACGCTGGAGTTGTCCGATAATGTCTCATACGCGTTTGATCGGGGACACATCGGGGCTTCGAGCAGGCCAAGACAATATGTCGACACTCTGTAGAGCATGTTGGGTTACAAAGCGGCATGGGGGCGTGCATTATCCTGTTGGAAAACACTCCCGGGAATGCTGTTTATGAATGGCAGCACAACAGGCCGAATTACCAGACGGACGAACACATCTGCAGTCAAGGGTGGGTGAGATAACCACAAGAGTGCTCCTGCTGTCATAGGAAATTGCTCCCCAGACGAGAACTCCCGGTGTAGATCCAGTGCCCCCACGCCACAGACAGTTGGAATGCAGGCGGTCACCTGGCCTCCTTCTAACCAACACACGCCATTACTGGGACATAGGCAGAAGTGGCTTTCATCGGAAAAAACAACTGATCTCCACTCCATCCTCCAATGAGCTCTCGGTTGACACCACTGAAGTCGCAGACGGTGGTGGTTTGGGGTAAGTGGAATGCACGCCGCAGCGCGTCTGGCTCGGAGCTCTCCTTCAAGTAACCGATTTCGAACAGTTCATTGCGTCACTGCAGTGGCAACTGCTGCTCGAATTGCTTCTGCAGACGCTGTCCGCTGCGCCACAGCCATTCGCCGAATACGGCGGTCCTCCCTCTCGGTGGTGCCACGGGGACATCCGGAGCCCGTCATCCTCCGAGCGTACCTTCTCGTGACTACTGCTGCCAACACGCATGCACAGTGGAGACATTCCTGCCAAGTAGTTCTGCAATAGCGCGGAAAGAAAATCCACCTTCACGTAGCCCTATTGTACGGGCTCGTTCAACCGTAGTGGGCTGTTGATAATGGCCTCTTCGTCGTCGTAAAGACATTGTTGACCCAATCACAGTCAGTCCGTCCAATCTGAAAGGTAACGAACGCTCTCGCACAACACAGCCCGTATTAACACAAACCTGATGTGCAACGTCGTGGGGCCGCTACTATCGCCGCGCTAATGCGATTCGCGGGGAATTTGAATCAACCTCATTTTTCAGATGTATAAACACGCCTACCAACGTTCGTTAATCTAACACAACCTCGTCTTTGTGCTTGGATATTTTCTTCCACCAGTGCGTACAAGTTGTAAGCAATGAATGTTCTTCGCCACGTCAACCACATCGTTAATTGGATGAGATGAAACGAATGACATAATATATGACAGTGGAACGGGAGAAGGTTGAATAGGACCAAGGCTCAACGTCTCCATCTGACGGTGAGTCACTGTCACCAGTTTCGTATGCCGTCACTCCACATGCACACTGCGGGGTGGTTTACAATTTAATCCAGCAACCCCTCGTCCCGGGCAACATTTTGATGGTGAAGTTTTCCGAACAACGGGACTCGAAGCGGCTACGCGGCGTCAGACGATCATAGCACCAGCCAGACTTACAGTATATCAATACTTGAAACTTGAAACTTGAACTAAGTTGCTTATGCGACGGCAGTTTGGAACTCTCGTCTTAATAAATGCCATTAGACCTGCAGGCTCGGCCAATTTTGTATTCTACTTTCTTAAAAATAATATGGAAATTGGAAATTTTATCTTCTAGCAAGATGAAAACGAGTACAGGTACCGGTAGAGCAACGCATGGCGTACGGCTTATTCTGCTTGATGTTACCGGATGCTGGCGGGCCATTCATCTTACCGGCAGTCCCCAGCCAGTTTATCTTCCAACTACATTCCCTTTAAGTAATAACTGAAGAAGTACTGGACAGGAGCCCCCTAGCTGAGTCTGGTGTTCCTTGTTCTCTTCAGGCGCGTGGCTTAGCGAGTCATGCACTTAGTGAACCTTACCTTTCTTACTACCACTTCCTGTAATCAGCTCTGCGTCTTCTCCTTGTGCATGGTGCTCACCGTCACTCTCTATACACGTGAAGCACAACACAGAAATTCCAAACTGAGAGCTCTTCCTCTTTATTTTTAAGATACCAGTTAAGAAATGCACAAATTATAAGCAATGAATGGGGGAAAGGAATTCAGTTCAATACTGGAGGATTCAATGTTACTTATAGCGGAATTTGTTCCTACTAAATATGTATATTCAAGTGTCAGTTCTATGTTTAATTTGCATACATTTACATCATTCTATAAACTGGCATCCTTATTTTTCTGCCGGTACCACCCTTCTTCACTGTTTTTCAATATTATCCCATTTTCAGACCAGACAGCCCCTTCTCAGACAGGCTCATTTCCCGTCCTTGCATCGCTCAGCACCGCCCATATCTTAGTGCGACATTAAACCAAAACACCTTCACTGTAGGATTGTCCCTTTATGGCGTGGATCAACCATATCCAAAAAAAACTACAATGTACATAGAGCTTGGCAATATATCGTCGCTTAGGCCTCCCAGCCACATATTGATACACAGTCTATTAGGACAATTTTCGTTGTGTTCTATTCCCTTTGCGAAGACTGTAGGAGTGTATAAATACGTCAAACATTCATACCGCGTGGTACTGTAAGATTCATTTTCCTTTACACAGATAGGTGGTATTATTTCTTAAGTTACAGTATATTCATAGTTATAAAAAAGACATTCAAAGGAAACAGAGAAAAATAAACTTAATGACGAAAACTGCCGTAATTTGTTATCTTATAAATAAAATTCTAGGGAGTCCTCTGTCTGTAATTTAATTTATTTTCTCTTATTTCGACATATTTATCCGTTTTAGGTCAACTCAAGACCATATCACTGGTTTTTGCCTTTCGTGTCTCTCCGTTTTTTGTCTGTGTGTCTGTGAATTTCTTCCACCATCAGGGGGGAACGGCTAGGTAGATGCCAATTAAACTTCATATTTAGAGTCTACTCAACCAGGAGCAGGTTCCGATATGCGTATCATTTAAGAATCACTGAACAGACTGGGGGCTTGTACGAAGACCAGAAGAGTTTTTTCAATTTTCTCTTACACTATGTAAAATCTGTTCACGAAATGTGATACGCTCCTCCATTTTAAATAGTTTGTGTTATGTTCATAATTTCGCTTGCTGTTCAAATGACGGAGAACAATACTTCTTTCTACGGGCTTCATGCTCTGCAGCCAGGGACGGACACCCTCGCAGTACTGCAGTTATTTGAAATGAGGGTATTTCCCGCTGCTTGACAATTAACCCCACCTATTGTAAGTGAACATCGAGGAAACATGAGGCAGAACATTTTTCTTTGGTGTCAGTGTGTGTGTGTGTGTGTGTGTGTGTGTGTGTCTGTGCGTGTGTGTGCGTGTATGTGTGCGTGCGTGTCGGTCTGCCAGTCTTGCTGTCTATCTGTTTTTGTATTCCTAAAAGGGGAAACCTGCTGGACTTATTTAAACCAAACTACTACTCACTCATGATTGTGTTATCAGTACATGTGACGTCATGGTTATCACATGGACTTGGCATTTATAGGAAGAGTATTCTCAAATATTTTCGTTAACATTAGGTCTATGAAAAAGCTGTATATAACAAACATTTAAATACATGTTATTTCCGTTCCTTTATGCCATGTACTTATTTATCGCAAGTCCAAGTCCTTTTGTGCATATCACTTCAAAGTGGGTAACGGGAAAAACTAAAGACCAATTTACTCCTTTCGATCGGGCAGAAATTAAGGGAGGTGTCATCAGCGTGAGAGCGCCACGCCAGCAGTCAGAGATATGATATGCAACGTGGGAAGCTCGCAGAATTTCGCACAACTTCGGACCAGGTACTGCACAGTACAATAAATTCGGTAACCGTACTCATTCTCTCTCGATATTATTCAGCTTCACGTTACTGCCACGCGCCATGTCACTTCGCATAAATTTCTAAAGTAAAATGTAATCCGTGCGAGGAAGGGTACAAAACGGGTTAAAAATAAACTTAGCAACATACAGAATGAAATAACAAATTAGGAAAACAGCATTCATGTATTTACACTCGAAGTAATCCGTCCACTGCCAACAATCCTTTTTATATACCGATTCAGATGTCACGTCGCTGAGATTTATTAACAACGAATTCCATGTTCGAACAACAAAGGAATTAATTTGTATTTGCTATTTTGACGATTAACTTAGCTGCTGCTCTGGTCAGTGTGCTTCAGAGTAAGTGGAAAGATTCTGTCAGATAAAGGTGGCTGTATGCTTGCATATTATTTTGTGGAGTAGAAGCAAAGACGTACGACGCTGGTTTATTTAAGTCAATTTAGTTCATGGAACGCAAGAGCTATATGATGAAATATTGGAATATTCATTATGAAGCGAACACCAGCATTCTTGTTCAGTGCTGGCTTAGCATCTTTGCAGCGCGGTACGAAGCGAAAATACATCTTCTTTCCAACCCTCTTCTGACAGATTATTGCCCTCTACTGCATGCTTCATGATGAGTATTCCTATCACTGGTGATGGTCGAAGAAACTGCAGCGTGGGTAGTATGAGAAATTATCTGCAGGTGTACCTTGTAACCTTTAGCGCTAACTGAAAGTACGATTTTACTCACGGACTAGAGCAAACGTAAGCGCTCAAACGAAATAAAACAGCAATCATTACTTCCGTTTTAAGTGCTCCGGAATTTTGCCTCTAATACTGAGCGTACTGTTACTGGATTACAGACACACTTTGACAGTTTTCGAAGCCACAATTAAATCATAATATGCATGTATTCTATATCATTTTAAAACATAGGAAGTGCACTTTAATATAATGCAAGAAAAAAGAGGTTAAATTAAGAACAATGGCTAATATTGAGGAAAATATTTAAACAATTGCCCAAAAATTACCAAAATCCAGGTGGAAAATTATATGAAATAATGCATTACGCGGTAATGGGTGGCAGACAGTCAATGAGACATTAATTGTAGAAGTTCTAAATCCCACATTAACACCTTCAATACATACTTTTCCAGTCGCCTGAACACCCGTTGTAGAACCTGGCAAATTGCCGACAAAACATACTCCATCACCAGATTTTGGGACATCCTGTGATGAACTCGCTACACAAAAATCATCACAATCTCTATCCTGCGTGGACAAGTTACATTATCGTCAGCATAAACAGACGGCATATTGCTTCAGTGGCTATATCTTGATCTGTAAATATAAAATAATAATGTCTACTTTCCAAACTTTCTTAAGTAATATGAACCTTTCAACTATAGACCGTCACCGACAGAACCGAAACTGATGCAAACCAAGAACATCAAGTGTGATGTTGGCTAGCGTGGGGAGTGTCTCTCAGAGCTTCCTAGAGGGCGCGCTATTGTTGCTACCTGTCCTTTCCCTGGCCTGGCCGTTTACAAGAAATATTTTGTTAATTACTTGTGACACACATTCAACTGGCTATTCGTACCACGGTGGTTTTACTTTTCACTCAATTAAAAAAATGCCCATCTTACACCTTCATACCACTCATAAACCTGGAGACTGAAATACACGCTACTAAGCGCTAGTGGCCATCTTGCTAACAATTTCGGATGATTCATAGATTTGAAGGTACTTAAAAGAAATATTTATAAGAATTTACATATATTTTGTCGACTTTTTCGGTACAATAAAATAATAATCGTTCGGCCTCAGCTACCGTGTGCAGACATTTCAATTTGACGCCATCTGGCTGTCTGCTCGTCAATTTCGACGTTCCGTTTTACTTTAGACCCACTAGATGGCAGATCGAGTAAACGAAAACTCTCTTGCTCGTCTGTGGCTGAGATTTAATGAATTTTGTCGGGTAAACACCAAATATTTCACCAGAGATCTTTTACATGCCGACGTCGTACGACATGGAGTGTCGAATGGAACCGGAGGCCGACACTCTACCACTGATCCACAGAGGCAGCTGGTACAATAAAATGTTGCCACTCAAATTAAACGGCAATCTGAAAGAAATGTTTCGAAATGTGTTAAGGTACCTCAAGCTTGATGTACAAGAAATAAGACAGAGTAGTACATGAGAATAAAGCTAATTTAACAGTATACAATAACAAGTGTATTTTGTTTAAAATAATTATCATTCTCCAGTGCAGATTTTACTACAATCAAGTCGAGAGTTGAGGACTATCGTTGACACCAGGCGGTCTGTTTTCAATGGAAATGTCAAATATTATCGGTCGTCACTGTAGGAACAGACTAAAATGTAGACTTCGTATTTCTTCAATGAAGAATACAAATGTTGATCAGGTATTTGAAGGAAAATCAAAAACGCCAAGTCTGAGGCGAGAATGTTTTTGAAGAAATAGATAAAATACTGAAACATGCCCTCACTCGTCGAGCCCCGTATATACATTATGTGCACGAATTATGGAATTTTCAGTCATCTGAACATGCTTTTATGGTACATATACCTGCATATTTTCGTGATTTTGATAAATGCATCATAGTTTAGTATTTTAGCGCCTATACGGCACATTTCAATCAGTTTAGTGGTTATTTGAGTATTTTTAAACAGCCTTTTCATCTGGTTGATGTTGGCAGTAATGTTACGCATGATGACGCAACTTGTCTTGTGGTGAGGAGTCATGATGTCACGCAGTGAATTCCCTGTTTCATCATCTATCCTCACGTTTTGTGCTTAGCTGTCGACTGGCTGTCCATTGAGCCGTGTAACGGTGTTGTGAACTGGTTGTGACCAAACTATGTTTCGCGTATAAAGTTTCCGTTGAAATGTTCTTTAAATGCCGAAAATAAGAGCAACTTCGAGTTGTAGATTAACTAATTTACAGAAGGAGTTTTCAGGTAAATAAATATCTACAGATAATAGGGTACTGTTCTGCGGAGAGTGTGAGGAAACTATAGGGAGTGAGAAAATATTTCAAAAGTTCGATACATAAACACAGCAAAACATAAGGAGAATTGAACTAGCAAACTCGCAAATAAAGAGCCTGTTCAAAAAGAACTATTATAGTGTTTAGGAAGTAGGATGAGTGAATGTTCTTACGACTTGTGCCAAGCATTTTAGCTGCTGATATTCCCTTGTATAGAATGAATAACCCCACATTTCCTTACCAAATATACTCGATAACATGTGTCTGAAGCAAGTACATTGCGTAGGACATTGTTACAATAACGTATTGCCAAATCTGCAAATTGAATTAGCGGATCAGTTTGTGTGGTTGTCTGTTGATGAAACCACTGATTCTGAGGGCCGATTTATTGCTACTGTAATTGTGGACGCCTTAAATGAGGAACAGAAGACGATACCATATCTTCTTAATGTGTGTGAATTGCCGGCCACTACCAATGTAATTGTAACGCAGTGTGTGATGGACTCATTGAAATTATTATGGCCATCTGGAACCAAATACGATCGGATATTTTTACTTGTTACCTATGCAGGTACTTATATGGTAAAATCAGGACAAACACTGAAAGGCATTTTTCCTAACTTAATTCATATAACTTGTTTAGCACATGCTCTTAATCGCATTGCTGAGACAATACGCAATTCTTTCCCATTGGTAGATCGATCTGTGGCCTGTTTAAAAAAATGTTTGTTAAATCTCCTTCAAGAGTCAAGTTGTTTAGATCAACAGCACCCAATATCCCACTTCCTCCTGATCCAGTGTAAACACACATGGCTGGATGCAGCTTTGTATTTTGCTCAACACATAGAAGTATTCAAAGAGGTTGTTAATTCACTGGACTCGAATGAAGCTGCTTCAACACAAACAGTGCAAAATATTCTGTCAGGCAATGAGTTAGAAGAGAATCTTGTTTTTATAAATGCCTATTTTTTTCTTTCTTGCCAACTGCCATAACGTCACTGGAAGCTGTAGGATCTCCCTTAAATGAAATACTTACTGTTTTCGAAAAAACGATATCCAATCTAAATTCTCTTTCTGGTAGTATAGGACAAAAAGTGAAAGAAAAAGTAAATTATGTAACTTCAAAAACCTGGTTATAAACAGTTGTGCGATATTCGAGACATTCTCGAAGGAAAACCGTCTGTCACAGCAAGAGACTTGCCTCTTTCTGTGGAGCAGTTATCATCGCCTCGGTAACAGCTTGTGATGTGAAAAGAAGTTTTTCACGTTACAAAAGCAATAACCTGGCTTGTCTACTGCAATTTTTCATTTTCATGGTGCGTATTTATTGGCATAATTTCTAGTTTTTAAGTGCATATTTGCATGCACATTTCTTAGGTTTTTAGGGCATGAACTTCCGAGCCTTAGTAATAACATAAATTTCATCACTCACCACAAATTCCTTAATGATTCGTAATTACATCAAAAACAGCAAAACACAATACACTCCTGTCACAATGCCAAGTATACATCCAACGGCGGGAGCGTAGGAGGGTGTCATTACAGAGCCACGCACTAGATGGCAGCACAGACTAGAGCTCAATTCTGCCGGAGAGATACAAAATATTACAATGCGTGGTATTACCGCTGAGCGGTATTGCCCCTCCTTCCCCTAATATTCATATATTAATTGAGTTACTCTGCCCACGTAACACATTGTTTCGAAAATTTTACACACTACATAAGTTACAGACGGCTGCTCTATAGAGTTCTTCTTTGTTTTAACTCAGTTTCCTATTTCCATGACCGTAACGCATGTTCGAGATCCCTTACCGGTCATTCCAAGTGTCAGGTGTTAAACACTGAAACTCCATTCTAGTGAATATGAGAGAATCTAGGAATATAAAGACCTTTAGACATACTCACCGGAATTGTTTCCTGAACTATAGAGGTGCTTGAGTGAATGATGTATGATTGTGTGAGTAAATGACCACATATTAAGTTAGACTATGGTATACTTACAGTAGTTAAATTAAGTAAGTTGCAACTGTAAAGTACACATGATATAGGCTTATGCCACGTGAAGAAAACAAGGTGGAATTTTTTACTTTTCGCAGAGAACCTTGCCCTGGGTCTTCAGGAGAAAAGTTCGGCTGTTCACGAGGAAGACTTCTCCAAGAATGGAAGATTGAATTTAAACGTTAGTAATAGAAGTGTAAGTGGTACGTTCATTCGTCACCATATGGCTAAGCGTACGCGGTACAGCGCTAGCATTCGAAGCGGACACCATCAGAATCAGTCTGAGAGGGGTCACATAACACATGTAGACACATTATGAAAGTATGACTTTGACACAAGCCTAGAATGAACCATCTGGTGAAGAGAAACGTAGGAATTTGTAAAACAACGAAACGAAATAACAATAGTGAAGGGAACTGGCTAAGTGAATCCTTAATGACTGGCAACCACGAATTACTTAATTGATAGTCAGTCTTCCTGTTGAAACTGTTAGGATTTCTACGTATTTCCACAGCTTCTTGTATAATCCAAATAGTTAAGGGAGGCACCTACAGAATTCGGATTTCGGACCGAGCTCGATAGCTTTAGTCGCTTAAGTGCTGCCAATATCCAGTATTCGGGAGATAATGGGTTCGAACCCCACTGTCGACAGTCCTGAAGATGGTTTTCCGAGGTTTCCCATTTTCGCACCAGTCAAATGCTGGGACTGTGCCTTAATTAAAGCCACGGCCGCTTCTTTCGCAGTCCTAGCCCTTTTCTGTCCCATCGTCGCCATGAGACCTATCTGTGTCGGTGCGACGTAAAACCAATAGCAAAAAAAAAAAAAAAAAAAAAACCAAACAGAATTCGGCACAACGGTGCTATCGCGACGTGTATAATTAAAAGGCACCTGGTCTGCTATGGGCATCTAACCTGCATGAACCTCTGCAGACTTACCAGCAGACTGTGACAAGAAAAGTAGGACATCCAGGAACAAGTGGATCTCTTCGGTCAAGTCGTATGTGGAACAAGTGGGGATCCCACATGAGTCCATACATGAGCGCCCACAGTTTCGGCAAACCATCCAGCGAGGAATTTTTCGAACGTCACTTACGAGTAAGAAACACATAGGATGCAGCAGACCTACGTCGACGGAAGAAAGAAAGCTGGCTCACAGTCATAAAATGAAGGAGTTTTGGAAGAAGACCCAAGTGGTAAGAGGATGGTCCTCAGTAGGCCTGAAAACAAATAATAATAATAATAATAATAATAATAATAATAATAATAATAATAATAATAATAATAATAATAATAATAATAATAATAATAATTGTACCGGGCGGTACACCTCCACGCCGCTAATTTAAAATTTGCGCCAATTGAAACTCCTCTGCTGGAGGAAGTCTGAACTTTATCTACGGAATTAATTTTCAAGTTTCTCTGAAGATGTCACTACTGGGAAATGTTGTAGTTTCTGAACTGGGTCGTTTTCGACGCATTTTTGTTTCCCTATTGTAAGAAGTGTGAACTTTCTCTTCTAGAGGACACTACTGAAGATCAACAATAGTGCACCCTAGTGCGAAGTGAAAGAACTGTTTTTTGGAGAACTTGTACCACTATCTTGATGATGTCGTCGTATTTTCGGAGACTTTTGAAGAACATCTAGATCATCTAAAGGAAGTTCTCAATCGCCTTCGTAAGGCTGAGTTAACTGTGAAATTGTCCAAGGTCGTCTTCGCTAAACCCTCTATGTCATTCCTAGGGCATATTGTCTCGCCCGATGGTGTCGCAGTCGATCACTCTAGAACAAAGGCCATCCGTGATTTCAAGCCTCCCAAGGACACTAAAGGTATTGCCAGGTTCATTGGTATGGTGAATTTCTTCACGAAATTTATTCCTAACATCGCTAATAGAGCGGCGCCCTTGAACCTCCTTCGTAGGAAAGGCATAAAATTCGAGTGGCGGCCTTCGCAACAAGCCGCTTTTGAAGACCTGAAATTAGCTCTCTGTAATGCCCCTGTCCTTGCTATGCCACATTTCTCGAAGAAATTCATCGTCCAAACCGACGCGTTGTCGTCGGCGGTAGCTGCAGTCCTTCTTCAAGGGACTGAACTAGGGAGGCGCCCCATCGCCTATGCATCTAGGACTCTATCGGCTCAAGAAGCCAAGTATTCCATGTATGAGCTCGAAGGTTTGGCAGTCTTATTTGCCTTAGAAAAGTTCCGTCTCTATCTGGAATATGTCAAATTCGACCTGGAGACTGATAATCAAGCTTTAAGCTGGGTCTTAGGTAGGCCGCGTCGTACTGGTCGTATAGCCCGTTGGGCCATCCGAATTTCTGCCTTCCAATTTGACGTTAGGCATATCAGAGGTACTGAAAATGTTGTCGCAGACGGAATCAGCCGTATGTTTCCAACGACGTCGAGACCCATGAACTGGTCGATAGTTCATCACCTCCCGAGTCCATACTATCGGAGGTTAATGCCATCTTAACAGATGCTCCCATGCCCTTAAGTATCTTGAGAAAAATCAACGTGAAGATCCGATGCTGGCTCCGATCATGGAAACCCTTTCTTCTGGGGAACATGTTGTCCCTTATGTACTGAGGAATGGTGTTTTATGTTGCCCTTCGAGGCATGATAAGATGATGAAAGTTGTAGTTCCAGCTGTTCTTGTACCAATGATCTTCAAGTACTATCATGAGACTCCATTAGGGGGGCATTTTGGACATCTTTAAAACCAGTGAACGATCCGTGAAATGTTTATCTGGAAGGGTGTGGACGGTGAAATTCGTGAACTAGTAAAGGCTTGTAAATCTTGCTTGCTTAGTAAACCCACCATATCTACCAAGATAGGCCTTTTGTCTTCTCATCAAGCGTCTCGACCAATGGAACGCCTGTATATTGATTACGTAGGACCCTTCCCCCAGTCAAAGGGGAATGCCAACAAGTTCATCCTTGTATGTGTAGATGGTTTTACAAGATTTTCTTGGTTATTCCCGACTAAGCTGGCTACCGCTCAGTCCACCATTTCTTGTTTAAATTCTATCTTTGCTTCTTTTGGTCCGTGTCAATATATTGTGTCTGACAATGCTAAGGCTTTCACATCCAATCTATTTCGTAAATTCTGTTTTGATCTGTCCATATCGCATGTGACTACTTCTGCTTATTATCCCCAACCATCTCTTGCCGAAAGAGTTAATCGTAATCTCAGGTCGGCTCTTATTGCTTATCATCATGAAGACCATTCAAGGTGGGACACGTCCCTGCATTGGTTAGCTTTCGCTCTGAATTCGGCTGTTCATGAATCACATAAATTTACTCCAGCTTCGTTGATGTTCAAGTTTGTTCCCAACACGCCGCACTCCAACCTTTGGTCTTTGAGTGACATTCTACCCGAGACAATAGATCCAGATAATATTAAAGATCTTTGGAAGAAGGCTGAAGCCAATCTTAAAGTGTCTCATGAAAAAGTTAGGGAAAGATATGATCGTGGACGGAGACCCACCTATCTGAAGGTAGGTGACCAGGTGATGGTCAAAAATTTTGTTCCCGCGGCAAGCTTGCTCCCAGGTTTCATGGGCCGTGTATTATTCTCGATTTCCTTACACCCGTTACCTTATTGCTAAGCAATCCAGCCACCGACAGGATATTTAGGGTTCACCTGTCGCAGGTGAAACCTGTGTAGCTTCCGCGCTAACGTAGCTGATTTTATATTTGCTTTAACATTTTGAAAGTATTCGGAAGGTTATAATTTTTTTTTTGGGGGGGGGTTTCATTGTGAGGCCTTCTGCCCTTGGAATCAAGTTCTTTGTAGTTAAGCATTTATTGTAAACCTTCCCCGACCAGTTAAACTGGCATCCTGTCCTTACCATGGCCATTACTACGCTCCCGTCTCCTGCTCAACAACACACAGTGGCTATTTAAATGAAATAAATATCTCCACGCCGCTGGCCTCTCAACCTCACCACCAAGCCTGTGCCCTAAAAGAATTATGGTCCAACAAATTCTGCCGCCGAGATCTTAATGTTTCATTGCCCCCGTAGCAGAGCGACGCCGTACCGCCACTGAGGTGGGGCATGGGCCCGCCCCTCTTCAGTGAGGCCAACCCGTGTACGGCGAGCCGGAGCCCTCCTCCCGGCCAAGGCTGATGTGCGGCGCACAACCTGCAACTTGCCCGCGACCTGTATGTTCGCCGCGGGCGCGGCGTGCTTCAACTCCACGGCTCCTCTCATAGTGCGGGCGAGGGGTCCGAGCGGCCTCCTCTGGACACAAGCAGCGGCGGCTGGTCTCGCCGTCAAGCTTAATCAACATTGAATGTACTTAATCAGCTACATGGACATTTAATATCAACAATTACTACATTTTTTTGGATTCAACTGCAATATTTGGTGGACTTAGAAAATTTTTCTTCCTTTTCAAGAGTTAAAAGTTTTTCCTTCTGAATTCAACTTCTACAAGCATAAAGACATTACATCAAAAGTAACTACAAAGAATTTTGAAACTGGATCCAATCATTTAAGAAAATTTGGTTGTAAATACTTCTGCAATTAACGTCTCTATCAACATCATAATTTGGACCTTATTTCAAAAGAAAAGTTTATGTTCTTCTGTGTTACCCCTGGGAGGGACTTTTGGGGAGTGGGGGGGTCTGTACCAGGCGGTACACCTCCGCGCCGCTAATTCAAACTTTGCGCCAGTTGAAACTCCTCTACTGGAGGAAGCCTGAACTCTAACAACCATGTTAATTCTAAAGGTTATCAGAAGATGTCGCTATCTGTAAATTTTGAAGAGTTCTGAACTGTGTCTTTTTCGATTTATTTTTGTTTTCTCTGTAGTAAGAAGTGTGAACATTCTCTTCTAGATGGCACTACTGAAGGACTACAATGGTGCACCCTAGTGCGAAGTGAAAGAACTGGTTTTTTTTTTTTGGAGAAATTTTGTGTACAAAAGTTTGTTCTTTGTTAAATTTCTTTCAGTCATTGTTTAGGTTGGCTGTATAACCCTGCTCTTTCCCCTTGTTTTGAATTTACCAATCCCGAATTTCTCTAATGAATTTTCCACCAATAATGTGTTTCTTCTTCATCTGGTGTAGGGGTTTTCGTTGTTAGCCAATAAAATGATTGTGGGCGGGTGTTATCATTCCAGAAAGGTATCGAATGTTCCGCGAGGGTATATAAACTGCAGATTTTCGGGTCTCTGCGCCACTTCAGTAACATCTATCAGTGTGTAAATTATGTAGCAGGGGGCGGGTAGCGCCTCTTTCTTCGGGCAGCGGTTCATCAATAAGGTAAAGGCCTTTTAATAACTTCTTTCTTGCTAGCTCAGCAGTTTAACTCTCGGGGCGGGTTCGAAACCTTTTACTATATGACCTTCCTCTAAAATGTAAAAGACTCTTGATCTAAATTCTGCCTCTGTTACTACATATGCTGATAGAGAGTGCTTAACCCTCTCGAGCTCCCATTCATATTGCTTTGAGGTGAACTTATTTTCACAACCGTTTCTTCCCTTCATATGTAATGTAAATCGTTTCCTTATATAAGTCACGTCTTTAGTATGGGATTAGCCCTTGCATAAGCGGCCTAAGGCCAAATTAGGTTTTAATATATTCGGAGTGCAAGTTTCGCCTCCACTCAAGTTTGTATTTTGGGGCCTTGTAAATTTCCTGTTTATTTACTAAATCGGCCTCAGTAGGTTGGGTATTTTTACCCCTGTGTTTATGTCCTTAGAGGACAACTTGAAGGTGGAGTTTGGTGTGGCCTTTGATAGGCTGGAACTTTGAGAGCGGGTTGCTCTTCCAAAGAAATTTGTTTCTGTGTGCCTCGAGGAGGCTTTTGCTATGTAATTGGGAGCAAGTGCTCTTGAGCATGATTGGGGTCATCTGCCCCTTGGTTGAATCTTGTATACGGGTAAAGTTGGGCTTACTGCTCAAGAATTGTGTGTCTGTCTCTCGGTGCCCAAATCCTGTAACTCTGTAATAATTGTACATTCTCGATTTGTTGCTAGGCTACTAAGTACCTGTTATATTTGTTATTTCTTGATCTTGAAAAGAAAATATAACCTTGTTAAATTTTAAATTAACTTTAATTTCGTAGATTGCGACCTATTCATCCCAGCACCTTCTTTCACCTCTAACTACCACGGATAACTCCGTAACAATAATAATAATAATAATAATAATAATAATAATAATAATAATAATAATAATAATAATAATAATAATAATAATAATAATAATAATAATAATAATTATTATTATTATTATTATAATGTATTTATTTACTCGTGTCAGAAACATACTTAATTATACAGTTAAAATTAAAGTAATAATTAAACTATTTACAAAATTAACAGACAAAGTAAATTGACCAAATTTACTGTACATCTAGATGGTGCTTTTCCAAAACTGAGCCACAGCTAGGGCGTTGCCATCAGCAAGCATTCAATATTGCTCTGAGCATGAAAATGGGCAGAGAGGACATTGGTACATATGGCTCACTGTTTGTTCTTCACCACAGTCACACTTGCTGTCTTCTGACGTGAAGCCCCATAACTTAAGTGAGTACTTAGCCCTGCCGAGACCAGTTCTTAATCGGTTAAGGGACATCGAAACACTCCAGTCTTCATTGCTGTCAGCCGGAAGTTGTTCACGCGGCTCGATCCGTTCTTGTTGCTTAGATTTCCACAAGGAAAGTCTTGCCTTATCTGGTGGTCCTTTTAAGGGCTTTGATGTCTGGAGGAAACTTTTCCTGGATTTCAGCTTAGATTGAGATTGTTAGTGACCAAACAGCGGGTGAGCTTCGACGTTGTCAACCTTCAGTCGTTCTTGATCAGCAGCGACTTCTCGACGAATACTTGGAGGTGAAACGCCAGCAAAACAGTATAGCTTCTCAACAGGGGTAGGTTTCAGGCATCCTGTGATTAATCTACAACCTTCATATAGGGCGGGGTCCACAGTCATGACGTGGGATGATCTATACCACAAAGGGGATGCGTGTTCTGCTGCAGAGTAACACAGAGCCAATGCAGTGGTTCTAAGAACTTGTGGCTTTGCACCCCAGTTTGTACCTCTCAGCTTCCTCAGAGTGTTGTTCTTCATGTTGGAAGAGTGTTTTCTGAAAGTGAGGGAGCGGTCCAGCTTTACCCATAGGTACTTTGGGATGAAAGAATGTTCCAAGGGGGTTCCATTCCAGGAGACATGTAATTTCCTTGATGCCTCTCGGTTCTTGAGGTGGAAAGCACAAAGCAGAGAATTTGATGGATTCGGTTTTAGGTGGTTAGCCTTGTAATATGTGCCTAATTCATTCAGAGCACTGTCAAGAGTGAGTTCTACCTCTTCAACTACTTCAACTACCTTCCTTTGGGATTACGATCTGTAATCCAAGTGTGCACTTTTCTGGTGTGGTAATAATAATCATGATAATAAGAATAAAATGATTTGTGAAAATTCTAGTCAGGAACACTATTGTGTCTAAATATTATTAAATTCCCATTGAATGGGCTTTTTGGTTTTGTATCTTGCTCGAAATTCTTGCTTCTTTTGAGAAAAAATAAATGAAATGTTGTAACACTCTACCTAAATCGTTGTGACCAAAATTTTGGACATCAGTTTTGAAAATACATATTGCATTAGTAAACATCGTTTTCGACCGCCTTCGACGTATGCCTTCTACATACGTACTTCACCGAACAGTATTAGTTTTTGTTTCATACATGCAACTCTCCCATCGAGTGGAATGTCTACACGTGTATAAATAAATAAGTTATTAGATTTCCTTTTCTACACCTTTGGCGTGTCTATAAACAGTAGCGGCGATTAGAGGGTGCGGCGAGGAGGGACAGCGGAGTACACATTACATTTTCATTCCACTTTAGCTGGATGGAACTAGGAATTACTTTAAAAAGCTGTTTGTACAAACCTTGTTATCGTATCTGCTAATTCCTTCGTTTATTTTCTTTAATTATTAACATAATTATTGATGGAAATACGCACAAAATGCTCTTCGTCGCCGCTAACCAATTTGTATAGCACTACGGCAATTAATGGAGACTTTGCCTGTGCTGTGAGGAAGGGTAGTAGGGGTATATATTGTTTGCCGAGGTCGTGGCCAATGAGTTATAATTCACCCACTTGTCGCGGGCATTCATCAGTCTGGCAGTCTCTTTAGTGTCTGTTAGTTTCTTAGGGAGTATTCAAATACTAAATTATTTTTAATTGCATAATCATGCCGTACTTCTATGTAATTATACCGGACAAGGTGGCGGTGGGGTTATGGGCGTGCAGCTCTGAATTTGCACTCGGGAGGTAGTAGTTTCGAATCCCACTGTCAGCAGCCCTGAAGATGGTAGTCCGTGGTTTCCCATCACACCAGGCAAGTGCTGGGGATGTACCTTATTTAAGGCCACGGTCGCTTCCTTTCAACGCAGAGCCCTTTTCTGTCTCATCGTCGCCATAAATCCTATCTAGGTCGGTGCGACGTAAAGCCAATTGTAAAAAAGAATATTCAGTTGTAATCGAATTTCAACATTAGCTAATACCAACGTTCCTGAGTTATTTCCTTGTGTTATGTTATTTATTAAGTAAATACCCCGTAGTATGTTTGTGAGACCTGGTGAAAATTTTATTATACAGCATTGAATCAAAATCTCAACAAAAAAAAAATTATTATTACGAATAGGCCTAATCCACGGGGCTGATTAATTACATTTACTTATAAAAGAGCATAATACAAACGAAATTATTTATTCTGGTGAATGTAAAGTTGGTATTCTCTCGCGTTGAAATTACAATTACAATTAAATATATCTATTTTTACAATTGACTTTATGTCGCACCGTCACAGATAGAACTTATGGGAAGGAATCAACCGTGGCCTTAATTAAGGTACAGCCTCAGCGTTTGCCTGGTATGAATATGGGATACCACGGAAAACCATCTTCAGTGGTGTCGACAATGGGATTTGAAACCACTATCTCCCGAGTGCAAGCTCACAACTGCGCGCCCGTAACCCCACGGCCAGATCGCCCTGTACAATTACATAGATGTACGGCATGATTATGCAATTTTTTTTTTTGCTAGGGGCTTTACGTCGCGCCGACACAGATAGGTCTTATGGCGACGATTATGCAATTAATAATCATTTAGTATTTGAATACACACTAAGAAACTAACAGACAATAAAGAGACTGCCAGACTGACGAATGCGCGCGGCAAGCGGGTGAATTACAACTCCGTGGCCATGACCTCGGCAAAAATGTGTACCCCTACTTCCCTTCCTCACAGCACATGCAACGTCTCCACTACTTGCCGTAGCGCTATACAATAAAGGAAAGATTTAGCATATAAGACAACAAGGCTTGTACAATAGCTTTTTTAAAATAATTCCTAGTTACAGCTGGCTAAAATGGAATAAATGTCATATTTACTCTACAGAGTGCGGGTGGGAGCGACTGTTCCTCCTCACCCCACCCCTTAACCGCCGCTACTCTTTGTAGACACGCCAAAGATGCAGTAAATGAAATCTAATAACTTATTAATTTAGACACTTGTAGACATTCAACTCGATGAAAGAGATGATTGCATGGAACAAAAACTAATACTGTTCG
Source organism: Anabrus simplex (assembly GCF_040414725.1). Taxonomy (NCBI): domain Eukaryota; kingdom Metazoa; phylum Arthropoda; class Insecta; order Orthoptera; family Tettigoniidae; genus Anabrus; species Anabrus simplex. The sequence goes on along the minus strand of NC_090269.1, from coordinate 159,808,328 downwards.
GTGAAGTACGTATGTAGAAGGCGTACGTCTTTTTTTAGCTTCCGTTGCATTCCGACCAGATTGTCCAGATTAAAATAATGTCTGTGTATTCACCGCTGCTAATCACACTAGCCATTGCCGATATGCAGACAGCAAATATAGTGCGGCTGTAGCATACACCAGCCTAGAACTATGCGGTCGAAAACGATGTTTACTAATGCAAGGGATGCAGCGCTGAGTAAGATGCTGCGAGTGTGACTTTGTTTACTATCTCTTCATCGTTGCCTACGTTATAATACAAGGCCTGGAAATAGAGTCCGTAAAACGCTATGGAAGTGGTTACACTGATGTTCAGTGCCGGGCCGCCAGGATCGCTATCTTGCCCCCTGTCTACCAGGCTCGCGCCTTAAAACGTGTTCATTAACTGAGTTGGTTCTGAATGTATTATGTATTTGTCTGATGTTAAGCATTCGCAGTTCCAGTCATGGTTTATTCACGAAAAATTAAAGGTAGTGGAATTTTGTTTCACAAGTTTCTAGTGAAAAAAATGTTCAATGTTCGAAACATTATACAGAGGAAGTATTACGCATGAGATACGACTTCAAGCTGATCGAAGTAGGCCTCTGTTTCTAAGTTTTTATCCGAGTTACGTCATAAGAATCGGGCGATCCCAACATTTGTCACTGGCCTTCTTTTAAACTATGCTACCGTGACCGGCAATCATTTGAGAGGTATCTTCAAACTCAGAAACCTTAAATTAGGAAACCAACGAGGAAAATAATTTGCCCAACAAATTTCACAAAAATGAATGTGGCAAGAGCTAAAAATATTGTATTTTCCCCTGAAACAATCTCTGGTTTGAAAAGCATGGAGGTGGTTTTGTCCCGAGAGCATAAAATACAGTTTAAAATAAGCCATTTGTTTTATGGAGCATTTTATTAAATTGTTCAATGCGCATAACGTCTGCAACACCTCACATGGGACATATTCAGGAACGAGAACAAACGGGCGAGTTGGTCGTACGGTTAGGGGCGCGCGGCTGTGAGCTTGCATCCGGGAGATAGTGGGTTCGAATCCCACTTTCGGCAGCCCTGAAGATGGTTTTCCGTGGTTTCCCATTTTGACACCAGGCAAATGCTGGGGCTGTACCTTAATTAAGGCTGTACCGGGCGGTACACCTCCGCGCCGCTAATTCAAACGTTGCGCCAGTTGAAACTCCTCTACTGGAGGAAGCCTGAACTTTAACTATCGTGTTAATTCTCAAGTTTCTCAGAAGATGTCGCTACTTGTAAATTTGAAGTGTTCTGAACTATGTCAATTTCGATTCATTGTTGTTTTCTCTGTAGCAAGAAGTGTGAACATTCTCTTCTAGATGGCACTACTGAAGGACTACAATTATGCACCCTAGTGCGAAGTGAAAGAACTGTGTTTTTGGAGAAATTTTGTGTTCATAAGTTTGTTCTTTGTTAAATTTCTTTCAGTCATTGTTTAGGTTGGCTGTATAACCCTTCACTTACCGCCAGTTTTGAATTCGACCAATGAGTTATTTTTGTAATTAATTTTCCACCAATCCTGGTTTTCTTCTTCAATTTTGACATGTAATCTTTTGGCCGTCCAATAAAATGATTGTGGGCGGGTGTTATCATTCCTGAAATGTCTCGAATGTTCCGCGAGGGTATATAAACTGCCGATTTTCGGGTCTCTGCGCCACTTCAGTAAAATCTATCAGTGTGTAAATTATGTAGCAGGGGGCGGGAAGCGCCTCTTTCTTCGGGCAGCAGTTCAACCACCAGGTAATGGCCGTCTTATAAATTATTTTCTTGCCAGCTCAGCAGTTTAAGCCTCGGGGCGGGTTCGAAACCTTCTACCATATAACTTTCCTCTAAAATGTAAAAGTCCCTTGATTTAAATTCTGCCTCTGTAACTACAAATTGGGATAGAGAGTGCCTAACCCTCTCGAGCTCCCATTCATTTTGTTTTGAGGTGACTACGTTTTCATAACAGTTTCCCTTCTACCCATAATATCATAAAGCTTTCTATCGTGTCACCTCCGTAGTATGGGATTAGCCCTTGCATAAGCGGCCTAGAGCCGAATAGGTTTTGATAAAGTATATTCGGAGTGCCAGTTACGCCTCCACTCAAGTTTGTATTTTGGGGCCTTGTAATTTTCCTGTTTATTTACTAAATCGGCCTCAGTAGGTTGGGTATTTTTACCCCTGTGTTTATGTCCTTAGAGGACAGCTTGAAGGTGGAATTTGGTGTGGCCTTTGATAGGCTGGAACTTTGAGAGCGGGTTGCTCTTCCAAAAAAAATTTGTTTCTGTGTGCCTCGAGGAGGCTTTTACTATGTAATTGGGAGCAAGTGCTCTTGAGCATGATTGGGGTCATCTGCCCCTTGGTTGAATCTTGCATACGGGTAAGGTTGGGCTTATAGCTCAAGAATTGTGTGTCTGGCTCTCGGAGCCCAAATCCTGTAACTACTGTAATTGTACATTCTCGATTTGTTGCTAGGCTACCAAGTACCTGTTATATTTGTTATTTCTTGATCTTGAAATGAAAATATAACCTTGTTAAATTTTAAACTAACTTTAATTTCGTAGATTGAGACCTGTTCATCCCAGCACCTTCTTTCACCTCTAACTACCACGGATCACTCCGTAACAAGTGGTAGCAGAGCATGGTTGAATGGGTCTCAAAGTAGCCTCTTTTGACGGCTAAACATTGCTTTGTTTTCTCAGTTGCTGGAATTTTTTGATTTTTCCTTTTTTTTCAAAATTGCTTTGTCAACATGCCCGGCCCTCGCGATGTTCCCCATCTCAACTATTTGCGCAAGGAGGAGATAATCTATGAATTAACAATTAGAAATGTACAATCTGGAGGCGCGGTTGCGGTAGACACAAATAAGCTTAGAGAGTCCCTTGATTTGCCCATTTCCATCCCCACTTTGGGAGAGAAAGGAATTGACGACTCTCTCTCCACGATCACGGAAAATACTACTGAGCTGGCATCTGTAATTACCTTTTTTGAAGAAAATGATCCTTCTCCTAATCAAATTAAACGTGTGCAAGCCAGGTTATTTCATTTTTCTAATAGAGTTAACGACCTGTTGTCTCTGAAGTTGAATGACAATCAGAGGAAGGAAGCTAGTGTGGTTCTTGAAAATCTTGCTGAATTGTCCAGTAAGGTTACCCAATTGTTAACCGGGGAGGTTCCTCCCAAAACCGACCAACCCGCTGCGGTAAACGTAGTCAGCGAGAACCGTTCTCCCATCGGGGAAGAAAGTACTAAATCTATAGCAGTTCAACAAATCTCTGCCCCATTAGACCATGAATCTGAAAGACGTACCTCATTGAATAATGTACGTTCTGAATTAGCTTCCTTGCCACTTAAACCTTTACCTACTATGTCACCCGGGTTCAGCAGCTTACCTCATCCATTAGCAATGTTGCTCAGAGGTATTTCTAAGTTTTCGGTTAACTCTACCAGTGAAGTTATTTCATTCTTGTGGTTTTTAGTTGAGTTTCAGGACCATGCTCTTGTTTTTTCTCTTTATCCATGTCAAATTTTGCAGATAATTTATCCCTATGCCATCGGTGTTCTCTCAGACAAAATTGTTAGGGCAATAGCGGAACAGTCATCTATTGAAGACTTTCATGCACACCTTCTTGCAAATTTCATTCCTGCTTGTGCGAGGTCATCCCTGATTCAGAAGTACTATTATCGTGTACAGCGGTTGGATGAAAATTTGGCAGATTTCATCCAAGATATTAAGTTCTATACTATGGTATTTGCTCTCCATTTTCCCGAAGACCAAATCGTTCATGCTATTGTGGAAGGTATTTCACCATCCTATAGGTCATATTTATGTTTTGTGTCGCATCCCCAAACTTTTGCCGAGTTAGAGGCTATGGCCGTCTCCGCCGAAGGAGTTAGATACGCCGATACCTTGCGTGTCGCGAAAGAACCCCTTCCTTCTTTTAGTAACCCTCAACCTCCACCTCGAAGACCAGTCACACCCCGTAAATGTTATGCTTGCGGGTCCCCTGACCATCTTCGGAACAAGTGCCCATCAATTAAATCTAGTGGAACAAGGAAAGGAACAGGGTCATCGCAAGGTTACTTTAAATGCGGCGCGTTTTCTCATATTGCCAAGAACTGCCCTAATGCTAACAGCACCCCCTCCTGCTCAGCTTCGGGTGCAACCTCCACCAACAATCATAAGTGACAAGTGGCTTCGGCTGAGTCGACTAATCCAACTTCCCGAAGCTCAGCCCCTTGTAAACATGTCGAAATTTCAGGGAAAACTCAGTCTTCAAATTTATCTTTTGAATGCCCCAGAGAATGTCTTAGGATTGCGGCGGATACCCCAGCACCTGTTCCTTTTCTCAAATTTGAATTAAATAATGAACCTGTAACAGCTCTGTTAGACTCTGGCAGTGTTTGTTCTATTATTTCGGCTGAATGGTATTCGAAATTGAAATCTATTTGTAAACTTCCTGACTATTGTTCATCTCATGTTCAATATGTTTCGGCTAATTCTTCTCCATTAGAAATTTTAGGTTCCTTAAAAGCCAAAATTCGTATTTCTAAATTTACTTGGAAAGTTAAATTGTTTGTGGCTAAGCATTTGTCTTGCCCCATTATATTGGGAGCCGACTTCATGTCCCATACTGGTCTTGTGCTCGATCTTCAGAGTAGGTCGTGCACTTTCAAATTTGCTTCTAATTGTAAAATCCCCTTATTGAAATGTAATTCTGCACCATGTTCATCTATTCATCTATCTAGATCTTAGACATCTACCTGAGGAGCAGGCTGACAGTATTCGTAAGTTGTGTCAGTCGTTTCCAGAGGTGTTCTCTGATACTCTTGGTGTTACTGACCTCATCGAATACAAAATTGAGGTCACGGATTAGATTCCTGTCCGTTTTCCACCTTATAGGCTATCTCCACCTAAAATGAAGGCATTGAAAGAAATCATCGATCAAATTTTAAAGGATGATATTATTAGGCCCTCTAAGTCGGCGTATTCTTCACCTATTTTTCTAGTCCCGAAACCCCAAGGTGGCTTCAGGCCTGTCATTGATTATAGGGCTCTCAATCGGAAGGTGGTGTTACAATCTGTGCCCCTTCCTGACCTTCATTCTTGTTCTTCATGGTCTCGTAAAGCTAAATTCTTTACCATCTTGGACCTGAATCAGGCCTACAATAAAATTCCCCTAGCTGAAGAGTCTAAAAATCTTACAGCGTTTGCCACGGATTGGAATTTGCATGAATACAACCGCGTGTCTTTCGTGCTCCCCACGGAAGCCGCTTACTCACTAGACTGCTAGATAGGGTCTTCTCCGACATCAAATTCGAGTACTTGTACCACTATCTTGATGATGTCGTCGTATTTTCGGAGACTTTTGAAGAACATCTAGATCATCTAAAGGAAGTTCTCAATCGCCTTCGTAAGGCTGGGTTAACTGTGAAATTGTCCAAGGTCGCCTTCGCAAAACCCTCTATGTCATTCCTAGGGCATATTGTCTCGCCCGATGGTGTCGCAGTCGATCACTCTAGAACACAGGCCATCAGTGATTTCAAGCCTCCCAAGGACACTAAAGGTATTGCCAGGTTCATTGGTATGGTGAATTTCTTCAGGAAATTTATTCCAAATTTCGCCAATAGAGCGGCGCCCTTGAACTTACTGCGTAGGAAAGGCGTCCAATTTGAGTGAGGATCTTCTCAACAAGCCGCTTTTGAAGATCTTAAATCAGCTCTCTGTAATGCCCCTGTCCTTGCTATGCCAGATTTCTCGAAGAAGTTCATCGTCCAAACCGACGCGCCGTTGTCGGCGGTAGCTGCAGTCCTTCTTCAAGAGACTGAACTAGGGAGGCGACCCAACGCCTATGCATCTAGGACTCTATCGGCTCAAGAAACCAAGTATTCCATGTATGAGCTCGAAGGTTTGGCAGTCTTATTTGCCTTAGAAAAGTTCCGTCTCTTTCTGGAACATGTCAAATTCGACCTGGAGACTGATAATCAAGCCTTAAGCTGTGTCTTAGGTACGCCGCGTCGTACTGGTCGTATAGCCCGTTGGGCCATCCGAATTTCTGCCTTCCAATTTGACGTTAGGCATGTCAGAGGTACTGAAAATGTTGTCGCAGACGGACTCAGCCGTATGTTTTCCAATGACGTCGCGACCCATGAATCAGTCGATAGTTCATCACCTCCCGAGTCCATGCTATCTGAGGTTAATGCCATCTTAACAGATGCTCCCATGCTCTTTAGGGATATTGAGGAATATCAACGTGAAGATCCAACGCTGGCTCCGATCATGGAAACCCTTTCTTCTGGGGAACATGTTGTCCCTTATGTACTGAGGAATGGTGTTTTATGTTGCCCTTCGAGGCATGATAAGATGATGAAAGTTGTAGTTCCAGCTGTACTTGTGCCAATGATCTTCAAGTACTATCATGAGACCCCATTAGGGGGGCATTTAGGCATCTTCAAAACCCGGGAAAAGATCCGTGAAATGTTTATCTGGAAGGGTATGGACGGTGAAATTCGTGAACTAGTTAAAGCTTGTAAATCTTGTTTGCTTCGTAAACCAACCATGTCCACCAAGGTAGGCCTTTAGTATTCTCATCAAGCGTCGCGCCCCATGGAACGTCTCTACATCGATTACGTAGGACCCTTTCCCCAGTCAAAGGGGAATGCCAACAAGTTCATCCTTGTATTTGTAGATGGTTTTACAAGATTTTCTTGGTTATTCCCGACTAAGCTGGCTACCGCTCAGTCCACCATTACTGGTTTAAATTCTATCTTTGCTTCTTTTGGTCCGTGTCAATATATTGTGTCTGACAATGCTAAGGCTTTCACATCTAATCTATTTCGTAAATTCTGTTTTGACCTGTCCATCTCTGATGTGACAACTTCTGCGTATTATCCTCAACCATCTCTGGGTGAACGGGTTAATCGAAATCTAAGGTCCGCGTTGATTGCCTATCATCATGAAGATCATTGTAGGTGGGACACGTCCCTGCATTGGTTAGCTTTTGCTTTGAATTCGGCGGTTCATGAATGTCATAAGTTTACTCCAGCTTCTTTGATGTTCAAGTTTGTTCCCAACACGCTGCTCTCTAACCCCTGGTCTCTGGGTGACATTCTACCCGAGACAATAGATCCAGATAATATTAAAGATATTTCTAAGAAAGCTAAAGCCAATCTTCAAGTGTCTCATGAAAAAGTTAGGGAAAGATATAATCGTGGACGGATACCCACCAATTTGAAGGTTGGCGACCAGGTGATGGTCAAGAATTTGTTTCCCGCGGGCAAGCTTGCCCCAGATTTCATGGGCCGTGTATTATTCTCGATTTCCTTTCACCCGTTACCTTATTGCTAAGCAATCCAGCCACCGAGAGGATATTTAGGGTTTACCTGTCGCAGATGATACCTGTGTGACTTCCGCGCTAATGTATCTGCATTTATACTTGTTTTAACATTTTGAAGGTATTCAGAAAGTTATATTTTTGGGGGTTTCATTGTGAGGCCTTCTGCCCTTGGAATCAAGTTCTCTGTTGTTAAGCATTTATTGTAAACCTTCCCCGACCAGTTAAACTGCCATCCTGTCCTTACCATGGCCATTACCACCCTCCCGTCTCCTGCTCAACAACACACAGTGGCTATTTAAATGAAATAAATTTCTCCACGTCGCTGGCCCCTCAACCTCACCACTAAGCCTGTGCCCTAAAAGAATTATGGTCCAACAAATTCTGCCGCCCAGATCTTAATGTTTCAGTGCCCCCGCAGCAGCGCGGCGCCGTACCGCCACTGAGGTGGGGTATGGGCCCGCCCCTCTTCAGTGAGGCCAACCAGCGTACGGCGAGCCGGAGCCCTCCTCCCGGCCAAAGCTGATGTGCGGCGCACAACCTGCAACTTGCACGCGACCTGTATGTTCGCCGCGAGCGCGGCGTGCTCCAACTCCACGGCTCCTCTCATAGTGCGGGCGAGCGGTATCTCAGGGTACTCGAGGGGTCCGAGCGGCCTCATCTGGACACAAGCAGCGGCGGCCGGTCTGGCCGTCCAACTTAATCAACCTTGAATGTATTTAATCAGCAACATGGACATTTAATATCAACAATTACTACAATTTTTGAATTCAACTGCAATATTTGGTGGACTTAGAAAATTATTCTCCACTTTCGAGTATGAAATTTTTTTTTCTTCTGAATTCAACTTCTACAAGCATAAAGACATTACATCAAAAGTAACTACAAAGAATTTTGAAACTGGATCCAATCATTTTAAGAAAACTTGTTTCTAAATCCTTCTGCAATTAATTTCTATTACAACAGCATAACTTCGACCTTGTTTAAAACAAAAGCTTATGTTCTTCTGTGTTACCCCTTGGAGGGACCTTTGGGGGGGGGGGAGTTCTGTACCGGGCGGTACACTTCCGCGCTGCTAATTCAAACTTTGCGCCAGTTGAAACTCCTCTACTGGAGGAAGCCTGAACTTTAACTATCGTGTTAATTCTCAAGTTTCTCAGAAGAAGTCGCTACTTGTAAATTTTGAAGTGTTCTGAACTATGTCAATTTCGATTCATTGTTGTTTTCTCTGTAGCAAGAAGTGTGAACATTCTCTTCTAGATGGCACTACTGAAGGACTACAATTATGCACCCTAGTGCGCAGTGAAAGAACTGTGTTTTTGGAGAAATTTTGTGTTCATAAGTTTGTTCTTTGTTAAATTTATTTCAGTCATTGTTTAGGTTGGCTGTGTAACCCTTCACTTTCCGCCAGTTTTGAATTCGACCAATGAGTTATTTTTGTAATTAATTTTCCACCAATCCTGGTTTTCTTCTTCAATTTTGACATGTAATCTTTTGGCCGTCCAATAAAATGATTGTGGGCGGGTGTTATCATTCCTGAAATGTCTCGAATGTTCCGCGAGGGTATATAAACTGCTGATTTTTGGGTCTCTGCGCCACTTCAGTAACATCTATCAGTGTGTAAATTATGTAGCAGGGGGCGGGAAACGCCTCTTTCTTCGGGCAGCAGTTCAACCACCAGGTAATGGCCGTCTTATAACTTATTTTCTTTCCAGCTCAGCAGTTTAAGGCTCGGGGCGGGTTCGAAACCTTCTACCATGTAACTTTCCTCTAAAATGTAAAAGTCTCTTGATTTAAATTCTGCCTCTGTAACTAGAAATTGGGATAGAGGGTGCCTAACCCTCTCGAGCTCCCATTCATTTTGTTTTGAGGTGACTACGTTTTCATAACAGTTTCCCTTCTACCCATAATATCATAAAGTTTTCTATCGTGTCACCTCCGTAGTAAGGGATTAGCCCTTGCATAAGCGGCCTAGAGCCGAATAGGTTTTGATAAAGTATATTCGGAGTGCCAGTTACGCCTCCACTCAAGTTTGTATTTTGGGGCCTTGTAATTTTCCTGTTTATTTACTAAATCGGCCTCAGTAGGTTGGGTATTTTTACCCCTGTGTTTATGTCCTTAGAGGACAGCTTGAAGGTGGAATTTGGTGTGGCCTATGATAGGCTGGAACTTTGAGAGCGGGTTGCCCTTCCAAAAAAATTTTTGTTTCTGTGTGCCTCGAGGAGGCTTTTACTATGTAATTGGGAGCAAGTGCTCTTGAGCATGATTGGGGTCTTCTGCCCCTTGGTTGAATCTTGTATACGGGTAAGGTTGGGCTTACAGCTCAAGAATTGTGTGTCTGGCTCTCGGAGCCCAAATCCTGTAACTACTGTAATTGTACATTCTCGATATGTTGCTAGGCTACTAAGTACCTGTTATATTTGTTATTTCTTGATCTTGAAAACAAAATATAACCTTGTTAAATTTTAAATTAACTTTAATTTCGTAGATTGAGTCCTGTTCATCCCAGCACCTTCTTTCACCTCTAACTACCACGGATAACTCCGTAACAAAGGCCATGGCCACTTCCTTCCAACTCCTACGCCTTTCCTATCCCATCGTCGCCATAATACCTATCTGTGTCGGTGCGATGTAAAGTCAGTAGCAAAAAAAAAAGCATCTTTTTGTATTGATGATGAACTCCTCTGTTGGTTAATCAATGATTTCCTGTCATATATTAAGATAATTAAAATGCATTCAGAGAAAGTAAAAAAGAATCATGAGAAAAATGTATCAGGCATAGATCTTGACTACCCAGTCTACTGTGGCCTGCGTAAAATGCCTCATAAGTATGCATCTGCATTATGCATTGATGAGGAACCTAACGGGCTATTACATCGAGCTCTTCTTCAGCTACCTAAGACGCCAAGCGGAATACAATGACATTATGGTTCGTGTGGCAAAAGAAAAAACAGACTGTAAAGGCTGTTTAGAACATATCTGTTCTCCAGCTACTCAAAGTCCAACATTGTGTCTTATTCGTTTTCAAGATCGAGGAACCCTCAGATGCCGAAAATCGTCGTCTGTGGCACTTCTGCAGTGAACGACGGAATTTCTCACTTCCGCTACGCAGTACTTGTCCCGAAGAGAGTTACTAAATGTGTACATTTATTTTTTCGAAAGACGTGTTCAACAGTGAAATTAAGTGTGGAAAGTGTAAAGGCAACAAACCACCTCTTTTTCTACTATGAACATTTCTGAGACCTCCGTTAGACAACATTGCTTTGAGCTACACAAGTAGAAGAGAGAAAGTTTTGAAACTTGTTAAGAAGCTCCTCAGAAGGAAAGTTTTGAAACTTCAATGACATATCCAAGCCAATGCAGCACCGCTTTATAAATAAAGTACTGGCAATACCAGCAAAAACATTCAGTTCTTTTTATTTAGGATATACTTTACTTATTGACATATATGGCCTTGCGAATACAAGGAGGCAAGACCGCGATCCTAGCGGCTGAATGGTGAACTAGGAAGCAACCCGTTTCCACGAGTGCATTTCAAGGCCTTGTATTATAGCGTAGGCAACGCTCTTCATATTCTGACGTAACCTGCCCGGTGGCAGTAGTTCCCCTGTTAAAATCAGTTGGCAGACACCCCACACATCACTTATGCATGCGGGACGTTTATAAGTAGAAAGTGCTGCGTCCGTGAGCCACCTGGTATATGTTTCAATACGAGCATTATCTCATAGGATCTTTGAATCAATCAAATAAATAAACCCGAAAAATTAAAAAAAATGTACGTGAAAAACTTCTTGAAAATAAAATGACATATTTCGTTCTTGAAAGAACATCATCAGACTCTATCAAGTCGTACTCAGATTATTTAGAAATGTGTAAACATGTATGTTTACTTCTATGCTAGAGTGGAGAGAAGTGAGTGCTTTATTAAGATTAGTTCCATATTTTAACTTTTCAAAGATTAAAAAAATTAACATATATTTTTATACATTTACAAAAACTTCGAGTACGATTCGATAGAATCTGATCTTGTTCATTCAAGAAAGAAACCAGCCATTCTAATGTAACCCTTAAATTCACAGCATTGCATATGTACTTGCTTGATATATCTTCTTTAGGAGTTTAGATCTAAAGCGTGGCAGCAGCTACAATTTTGCACAAATAAATAAAATATATTTTGACTGCCCCACATAAATAAAATATATTTAGACAGCCCCAAATAAAGAAATAAAATCATTTTAACATAAATATTTTTAAATTTATCTTTTTCTGTTATTAATGTGTTACTTTTGGAAAGAAAAACCATAATATTTGAAGGAAATAATAAATTGCGCATTAAAGAGTTAAAACGTTTCAGGAACAACTCTGTTACCTTACGTTTCCGTTGTCAGGTAGTTGATAAATTAAATTAAATTAAATTAAATTAAATTAGCCAGACTGAAGAACATAATTACCTGAGTCGAAACTAGAAAATCAGGGCTTCAGTATCACAAAAACTACCTTTGAAACAAATAATAGTGAACACATCTCTCCTCATAGCGAAGGGTATCCGGCTGTAACACCGGTACACAGTATCGATCACATTCAGTTCTAAGAAAAGGCCAAGAAGTTGCGTCGCCATTTGGTAACCCTGTCAAAAGAGCCTTTGTTGTCAATTCGCACATTTTGCTATTAGATTTAAAGGTACTCTCAAAGAGCCATAACAATCTGCGCCTGCTGGTGTAACTGCAATGTTTACATTCCTCGTGGTTTGTGTAATGACAGACAAACGACTGCCAATATCTCTGGTATGAAATCGAAATGTGCATTGCGTTCAATTTATCCACTTTGTGGAGCGCCATTCACATCATGGGCGGCATCTGGTGTTAAATTGTTCATCATCACTATACTTAACTTTAATAGAATCACTTGTACAATTCAATCCTGATGTAATAACGGCATTTCCCTGCCATTAATATTCCTCGACGTATAACACTGTGAACACAGGAAATCTCTTCACATTGCAAAACTACAATTATAGGTAGGCTGGCGGACACTATGCAGTTTGAGTGAATTTTCTCTTACAGTTTTCAATAAAAAGATGCCATTACGCTTTTGTCTCTTTAACGTCTGTGTTATACAAGTTATAATTACTATTATTATTATTATTATTATTATTATTATTATTATTATTATTATTATTATTATTATTATTATGTAAGTGTACGTAATATTTAGCTTTTTGCTCATGTACGTACATAGATCACTTTTTATGGCCATACTTATATTTCCATTTTCTCTACGTATTGCGTTCACTCTATGCATTGCTTACATTTTTCAGTTTGTATCTTACTTTTTCATTATGACTTTGTCTTTTTCTTTTTAATTTTATGACCCGGATTCATTTCCTTTCCATTTATTCTATTTTATTTGCTTTCTTTCTTCATTGTATGTTATCCAAGTCTGTAATTTTTACCATATCTTTGATTTTATAACAGAATAGTACTTTTATTTTATATAGGTATTATCTGTAAATTACGTGGTTAAGTGTAAGAGAGTGCCACGACCCCTAATCGCCACTGGTAAAGTCAAATAAATTAATTAATTAATTAAATAAATAAATAAATAAATAAATAAATAAATAAATAAATAAATAAATAAATAAATAAATAAATAAATAAATAAATAAATAGGTACAGTAACCTGGAGAGCGTACGGAACAGCGAAGCCGTTCTTAATGCAAGTACCACTCACAGCTGTCGCGTAGCCGATATGGCCAAACTTTAACCTACCATTAACGGAATGTAGTGGTGATTCTTCCAAATCCACAACGTTCAAAAGTGTTTACATCGATATGAATCTGCAGTGCTTAAACATAGGCAAGCAGTAAAACGCCGCTGTTCTGCATTGCTGGACGTTGGGATGCAGTCATGTATTACAATAATTGAAAAATATTTCTTATCTAGGAGGAAGTAAGAGAGAATTTGTTGCAGGCACTACGTCTGTATGAGGAAAGGTATCCGGACAGGTAACATCCTACTGCAAAGACTTTTCGCTGTACTGAAAGACGTTTATTAGAGACGATACCACTTGTCCGAGAGAAGACCATAACATGTGTTCTGGAAACAACTCGCAATAACCCGCACTCGAATACACGGGCAGGTTTCCGTATTATGAATACTGCATGTGCATAAATATAACCCTTATCTGCCATCAACACCTAAACAAGAAGCACCACGGGTGGCATTTCGAAACTCGAATGCATTTTCATCTGTGTTTGCCAGGAAATCTGAAAGATGATGCAGCATTCCTGTCGAAAATCCAGTTCCCGGTTGAATCACGATTCCACAATAATGCTTCCGGCAAGTGACACATCATGTACTATTCCAGTGCTGACAATCCTCAATGGGGCGACAGGAAGCCTATCATGTGAATGTACGGTGTGCCTTGAAAATCCACAGCCTGTTTCCAGTCATTGGACCGTATTACTTTGAGGGTCATTCAACAGACGCACCCCTGCTAGAGGATGTGCCACTTGGAGACGATGTGGTTTCAACAGAATTAAGCTGCACCAAATTATACGTTAGCTGTCCGTACCCATCTCATTGAAACAATCCATGAAAAGAGCAGGATTCTCTCTTCGCCCGCCAGGACTTCTTGCTGCATGGGCATTTGAAACAAATAGTTTAAACTCACTACCCAAAATATTCCTAGCGCCTTCAACAACTCATCGCCGAAACTTGCGCATCAATGACACTGGCTATGACATAGCACACTTGAATTAAAGGAGGATGTTTTACGTAGGTTAAGAGACAGCACAAACTAAATAAGAAACAAGAGTGTCCCTTTCTTGGATTCGCACCTATCAAATGTAAGACTGACGCATCTCTTATCATCTACGCGATACTGCATTGCAGCGCAACAAATGTGGGCTACAGCTCGTGACATAGTCGTAATATCCACTTCTTGTTTCGTAAATACTTCATTTACATATCAGCTTATTCTATCATTTAATAATATTATGGCATAACAGCTCCCTAGTGCGTAGTACCTGAAGGACAGACCTTTTTCTGGACGTATAATAATTGCGCTATGAATACAACAATAATGATAGCAGCAGCTGAATCACCTGGTGTACACATATACCAATACTTACAGTGCGCACAAAATGGATCTCACTCGCAATTTCTCCCTACCTCTCTCTCTCTCTCTCTCTCACACACACACACACACACACACTCTCTCTCTCTCTCTCTCTCTGACATGTTCTGTCTCTCTCTTTCACACACATGCACAAACACACACATACTCCGCTTTACTTTTGCCGCCTCATACCCTTCACTTTGCGAGACATCTCAAATTGGGACAGGTGTTTCATGTCAACTTCTGTCTATGCTTGTGAAAAGTGACCTTGTTTTCTATACGTAGAGGAAGTACGGTATTCTTATTGTATGAACATCAGTGATTCTCTCTCAGCTCCGAAAGATATTTTCACATTACTTCATGTGGTCAAAGTAATTTGCTTTCTACTCGTTCCTAAGAGCGTCCCTTGAACAAATCAAATCAATTATTTCCCTTATTGCACTGTATTGAGAATCTTCTCTCTCATATCCACTACTAGATGTAGGCGGTCTTCCCAGAAATTGCCAGTATATGAATCCCTATGGTATATGATCGTAAATACTACTGTACTAGTGTTAATTGTTCATAACAAAGTATTCCTTACGTTTAATATTGGAGGTATAGGGAGATACGGGTCTCCTTAATGGATAAAGTGTTTGAACGAGATACGGTAGATTGGAAACGGAGGATTTTAACAACATTCTGCTCCAAGGTGGTGAAAATTCAGCAACACTGGAAGACACTGAGTTGTGACTAAAAGCAGGTGAAGATGATCCAGGTTTTCACATTTTAACAGAGGAGGAGATCGTTGAAAGTGTAACCGCTGAAGAAAGCTCTGAAATGGATGTGTACGACCTGGATGAAGCGATTGATACTGTTACGTCTAAGCCAAAAATTAGTGAAATTAAAGACAATCCAGGCATTGCCATGAAGATAACAACGATGAAAACATATCTGCAATATACGAAATTTCTAGGTATCTGCGTGAGTTAAAATATTAATGTCAAAGGAAGACAACACAAGATCAGCAGTTTCTTCGAACCAGTAAGCGTATTACTGTAAGTGTGGTCTAATTCTATACTGTACGAGTTATTCTGTGTTTTGTCAGGCCTAATACTGCATTGAATAATATCTTGCCTACTAAATAAAAAATTTTGAATTCAAAATACTGTTCTGTACACGTTCTTTTTGATGAGCAGAGTGTTTAAATATGTAAATTGGCTCATTTCATAAGTTATTTGGTTAAAAGCGGACTTTCACTCATTCGGACAACCCAGAGCCCCATTTAGCCCTGGTTAATGACGTTCTACTATTTTTCACTTAATTTCTGCAAAAAATTTACTTCTCAAACCTAAAACTGTTTACTCAATGTCTGTTCCTTCTTGTAGCAATAGATCGAGTAGGTGTGCTCATGAATAGAATATGTCGTCCACGGCCTACGAGAGGAGGACCGTTACACAGGTTGCAATGGTTCCAATGACTGGTGGATAGCAAAGAATATAAGCGGACAACAGGCATTGAAAGGAAGTCCGTAATAAAAGACCGATCATATTTCATGTCGATTGCATGCGCTCTGTAATGTGAATACGTTCTCATAATTTTAATATCACGGGAAACGTTTTCATTTGATGTCACCCATCAAATCTCTTTTCAAACAGTCTGCCGGGCGGAATGTTACAGTATTGATTCTTGGCTCACGAAAACCATGTAACAATGCTTAGGGAAATCTGATGATTTGTACCATCAATGACGGATTGGATGACTTGCTTATCCCTCAAATGTTGAGGTGAAACTTTACATACGTAAATGGTGCGGTCAGGTCAAAACTGGCACCACCATAAAAATACTCATAAAAATGTACATATTATGAATGAATGTGAGAAGATCAAAGAAACATTCACAGTTATTACATATCCCATGTAAATGTGTTAACAAATTTATTATAATTAATACATACAATAGTACTCCTCCACCACACATGAGATGCAAGATGACAAAAGATACTAATTTTCATCTTTATAGAGATATTTAATTCCAAAATTTATACTGGGAAACCAATATCAAAGCTTATCAGAGTCTAACAATATAGAAATGAGAAACATTTATTCGACTTTTCTTTGAATGCATGGCAATAAACGGAACAGTAGTTTTGACACACCGGAGGGCTGCAAGTGACTTCACGTATACTAACTTTATATTACGACTAAATTAAAATATAATAATTCACTCCAATATCCAAACCACTTAACAATACTATAAAATCGTATATAAAATAATTATAACAGTACTTAATTAGCTGATAATTTAAAGCCTACAATTGTTAATACACTTACTTACTTTTCCGATTCAGCTTCAGAACTCAGATTTCTTATCCATCCCATTGTAATCAGCACTTACTAGTAGTACACCATTCACAAATTCCAAAAAGTCCCGAGAGCTAAAGCCGGGCTGCACGAACACATCAGTGAACAGCCGTTTCAGGCAAGAATTAGCCTTCGGCTGAGGGTAAAGTAACTCTAAAGCGAGCAACGTGGTAGAGGTGTGTCATAAACGAACCCATCCTATGCTTGCGTTTTGGATTTGTACGCAAACTAAATATAACATTTATAAATTGTGTACAAAGCAATCCCGGCTTATGTCAAGCCATTTCTATTCAGTGTTTGAGTGCTAGAGAACGCTGACGCTGCCTGTGTTCCCACTACTCTGGTTTGCTGTGGTTGTGGCTGTATGGGGGTCGCTACCCTCGTAGTTTAAGCCGACAAGTTTTAGCGGTGATTATCGTTTCAACAGGAAGTACAACTGGGCATAAATCCTCTACTGATACTAATGATTGTGATGATTATTGTTTTATCAGGACAACGAAGCATCCATCCTCTAACAACACTAAATGAGCGAGGGGGGTGATATTTGTTCTAAAAGGAGGTACAAACTGAGCAACCATCCTCTACTAACACTAATGGGGCTGGTAATTATTGTTATAAGAGGAGGTACAACTGAGCAACCACCTTCTAATATTGCAACATTTAATATTGTAGCACAAGTAAGGGCTGCTAGACGCTCCATGGTCGTGGTTGTGCTGATGTTTATTTTATGGGTAAGTACAACTAGCCTCCATGAACAATCTACCTTTTCGGGGCATATTCAGTCTGGGGAGACCACAATCCGCTCTTCATAGCGATAACACAGCTGTCCTTGTTCTGGAACGGCCAGGAGTTAAGCTGGCAACGTGTCCGTTAAGTGGCTATGCATAACCCTCCAGGCGCTCTAAATGGCGATACGAATTGACTTTTTCCCCAGTAGATAAGAGGAGACAAGAATTAAAATAAAACTCTTTGTTCAACGGAGGAATTTGAAAATGAAATTGTTAAAAAACACAAAACTTGCAATATTAAGCCGGAAAGGACAAAAACTCATAAAAAGGGAACGTAAAATCTCTGAGTAAGAGAACATTTGAAATGTACACGCATTTTAATAATCCACTCTCAAACGCATAAAGCGGAGGTTCCGTCTTAGGGCAGATAAATAGCGGAACTCTGTGAGGATGTGGGTCATGGTGAATTCGCCACCACAGGAACACTCCTCTTTAGGAGGGAAGGGTACTCTAGTTGTCTTTTTAATTGCTCTCGGCTCCCAGGCCGCCATGAAGGCTTTGAAAATGAAACACTCCCTCGACCTCGAAGGCCTATAAGCGTCGGGATAGGAAAAGAACAAGAGGTGACCAGGGAAGTTTGGTTAGGACAGGTGAAAATCTGTAGACCGGCACAAGTAAGTGGGAATAGTGTTGGTAGTCCCTAGGTCAGTCGCATTTTACAACAAGCAGTGGGGGATACCGTCGATCTATTCCAGTACTCCCTGCTAGGTGAGTTACACATCGCAGTGTGACCGATAAAGAATAAGTTTGTGTTAGACACCAACTAGTTGTTGTTAAGGAAATGATCCTAAATTTTTTTCCCTTTCTCTCAGCATCTTACTAATCCAGAATTCTTGACATAACCAAATTATAACTATTAACCACATTCGCGACTTGGAGCACAACGGACGGAGTTTCAAGTATGACCTCAGTTAGGGAAGTTAGGAGAGGACGAAATGAGATCGCAGCACAAACTCTCTAACTTCAGTAGAGGTAAAAGTTTCTCTGCCTCCTAAAGATATTCAGGTCATAGAGCGTGATGGGCTTGAGTGTACAACTTCTAAAGATAGCGGTAACCATCCACTTAAACATGCTATAAACATTACCACAAAGAACGACGATGATGATGATGATAATAATTGTATGACCTCAGTTACGATATTCAGGTTTTCTTGTTCTGGCGTGATGGGGGTTTCCTGCATGCCAGTTTCAACTTTACGCTTTTACTGTACATAAAAGTGCCTTTACTGAAGGGACCTAGTGTTTACAGTACACTATGTCTTCTGGTATGGGCTAGAGCAATTTTGTTACTTTCATTGATCTGTCTCATCGTTACTCTTGGCTTTGACAAAATGAAAGTGACTGAGGTATGAGTGGTGCTAGTAATGCCATTCCTTCTGCAGTCAGTCCCTGCTATGCATGGTGTGAAAATACTGCTCATAGGGTCAGTTGGTGCATGCATTTCAGTGGGATTGGTAGGCTGAAATATAATAGCAATTCTGGCTCGGTGAGGAAAGCAACGGGAAACTGCCTCACTCCTCATTTCCCTAGTACGCCTCTTCAGTGATGCTTAGGCCATCCATGACAGCTGATGGCGGAGCTGTTCAGGATCCAACCAGCCTTCGGGCTGAGGACTAAACATACGTACATAGAAAGTGATCACTTTTCGGCGATCTTTCACTATGTTTCAATTATAGTTTTCGGTTAAAAGCATAAGACGTCACCGGAGTTCCTCTACATGTCGACATAGTACAACATCCAGTGCCGCATGTACTTTGTTCCACCCTTTCAATGTCTGACTGCTTCTGCCAGATTTGAACCTGCCATTTTGGCATACGGAGGTTATCTGTCTAGCACTATTGTGCAGGTGTCCTATAAACCACCACTTAGTGGGGATTGCCAACAATAGGAGCCATTCCCAGTAAAGAGTATTAGTGAGGGCACTTCCACCACTTATTGCTTAAAACTTGAGCTTCGCAGGTGGCCTTGCCTGGCTTGAACACTGAAGTGCATTTTACTGATACCTATCACACTGTTCACAGGCTTTGGACGGGCTACATGCAATATCTATTGCAAAGACTCACGCATTGGCTTCTTCAGTTATTCCCAGAACAAATTAATTTTTCGGTTGTATTTTAAGAACTGGCATGTTCTCGCTGTGTGCTCGCCTCTTTGCCTTCAATACTTCTGACTTACCATCATCCGGAGGTCCACATTGATGCTCGTTTGAACATAACACTCAACCACTTCAACTCTTGATGGATCCTCGGAAACTTTCGTTGACACTTTCATATCAAACACAACTAGAGAATGCACTAAAATCTATGAGCAGAGCTCTATGACACTCAGAGCAATATTGAGAGAAAGTGAGGCTAGCAGGAGGAGCGGATGGCCTGTGGAATATCTCGTTAGTATTCCAGCGTTCATTGCACAGAGGAGAAAGTCGGGGAAGCGATTGTAACGCGTTTTAAGCTGGTGTCGACTAACAAAAGTATGATCTGCACACGGACCTGATTAGGATTCTGAGACGTACAACAGAAAGCTCAGACAATCGACGACTTCCACGAAATCATACTTGATCAACTTACGTAATGTAGCATTTACCGATAAGACCAGTATTAACGGTGATATATGAGAATTAATTTTTAAACCTTATCATGCTTAAACTGCCATTTCGACCAGCATGATTAGAATTATTTATAAATTTAACTCCTGACATAAAATACCGGTTTTGGTGCACACATCCATTCATGCAGGCATGGTGGAAATTTAAATACTGCATTGCCTTCTTTATAGCCGACAGCGCAATACCACTTTACAAAAATTCTAACGAAAATACTGTAGATTTGTATGTACGTAAGTATTCAATGCTCTGGGTAAAACAAACCTTGGGTCATTGAAGACATAATGGATGCAGATCTAATTCAAACATTCTGATTGGCAAGTTTCATGAACTTAGGACCATTTTCATGTTGGTGTGATGGGGTAGCCGATCTTCCCTTAATACGAATTTAAAACATCAAGTATACACTCTCTTGCGTTTTGTTGCCCTGAGCAATTGGCTCTTAAAATGTAAGTCACAAGGACAAACATCTCCAGTTTGTGAATGGTAGATTGGCATAGCCAATACTGAGATCAGGGTCCGCTAGGTGGCCGCGATTGTTAAGGCATCCAACATCGTGAGTAGCTGGTTCGTGTCCCGTGGATGCAAACGTTTCATACCTCTCCATAGAACTCGGGTGGAGTGATGATAGTGGTATTTATTGTCTAAGAAGGATTCCAATCAGGCAAACATCCCCTCTATTAACACAAATTAGAAAGGAAGTGAAGATGATCGACACTTCGAAAAGGACAGTATCGGCCAAAGGAAGGAAAGGATCACCAGGGGCGAGAAAATGAAAGACTCCCTAGCACTCGCAACCACAATACCATCGTGGTCAGAATATAACAGCATTTGACCAAGAGAGGTCGGATGGTACGAATAGAAGTGAGGATCCTGGTACAGATAAGTGGAAGCATTACCAAAACTCAGTTAAGTGCCCCTTGATCGCCAACCCACGCTTCCAAGTTAAGACCGGGCTCGGTAGCTGCAGTCGCTTAAGCGCGGCCAGTGTCCAGTATTCGGAAGATAGTGGGTTCTAACGCCACTGTTGGCAGCCGTGAAGATGGTTTTCCGTTGTTTCCCATTTTCAAACCAGGCAAATGCTGGGGCTGTGCCTTAATTAAGGCCACGGACGCTTCCTTCCCAGTACTTTCCTGTTCCATCGTCGCCATGAGACCTATCGGTGTCGATGCGACGTAAAGCCAATAGCAACAAAACCAAGTTAAGAACACATGGGGCCGTTCTAATCGTCCCTTACGACAGACAGGGGATACCGTGGATGTTATCCACAGTGGGAGGGAATAATCGTAACTCTAGTCGGAGACGCTTTACTGAGTTACTTTACATTTCATTTTCTTCAGAGATATTATTTTTTACATACCGACATCGTATGAGGGTCTTGCACCCTGCAAGTATGCAACCACCTCGCGCTTGATGAGAAAATTGCAAACTTAGCTGTAGGATACTGTATTCGGCACCGCAATAGTATTCCTTCCTTTATAGTTGAGTTCTCAAAGAAGAACTACGTTAAAAACTTATTAAATTATTCCATTTTCTAAGTTTCTCTTGAGAATTCAATATCGATGTTTTCTTGCTATTCAGCACGCTGAACTTCCACTGCGCCGTATTTTACAACAGAAAAGAAGCAAACTTTCTTTATATTAGAGCGACATATGCGTAAGTGTGATACACTTGGAAAGAAAACTTCTTCCTCTTCTCTCCTTGTATTCATGTTAAATTATATCAGTAATATTAGTGAAACTAAATTAGATTCACACACAATAATGGACTGAATAGTTTCCCGAATCCATTCATTCTTACATTCTGCACCCTTTCCCCAATGTTCCACGTCTTAATTCCGAAACAAAGTCTGAGATCACGCAATTTACGTCTCAATATAATTTCCAGTATATCTGACTCCAACTCAAAATTCAGCGCATGTATATGTTCGATTTTACGACTGAAAAAGTTCTCCCAACAATTCAACATAACTAACAAAATTCTCTCCACGACCCAACTCTTGGACTAAACACTCTGGCTTGCTCCCATCCCGCTCAATTGCAAGTATGGGTGCATAGCAGTGTGACATAAAGCAGTGACATTTTCTTAGGAGCGCTGCATTGTTAGCTGTCTTAAAACTTTGAGAAGTCACACGAGTTGAACATCTGGCTTGTTTAGATTTATCTCCGGTGACGTGCAAGAGATTCGATCGTACCCTATCCCACCTGGAACACGGGTACTCTCCGTGGCTACCGACGCATTCTCTGGGACATATGGCTAACTTACTCTCAACGGATTTCAATGGTCAAGCTAGATTTAACAGATTTTACACAGATAATACTTAGTCGATAATTTTCAATAATTATTCCCTCCTGGGTTCGAACTTCTAATTCTTTTTATTACCTTTACACCCCGATATATCGTGAATCTGTGTCTCTTCCCAATATTTTGGCAGCCGTAGCATGTAGTTGTCACTTTGGCAACAACGGTTAAAACTGCTCCCTTATCAGCGAGGGTTGAATTCTTTGATGGTGCTTTTCTTTTTTCTAAGCACTTCCCGGCTTGCTTCCGTCGAGTGGCTCTGTACTGCTCCGGCATAGCCAATGGTCATGGCTGTGGGCCTCCTGTTCCAGTCTGAGTTCGTTCATGTGATATTCTGTATAAACTTAGACACTGGTGTCCTGGGGTCAGTACCAGTAGGGTAGAATGCATGCACACGAGAACGCGGAGAGTAAGTTACAAAAAATATTCCGGAATATTTTATGGGTGAAGAACACTTTCTGTTGTACTCTCGGAATATTCCCCAAATTTATCCAATCAGTAATATTGTAAAATGTATGTATCCTTTTCTTGACGACATGTAGCTGCGTCCTGTTTATTGAACACCTCCTCTTCTTGATCACCATGTCATCCAGAGCTGGGAAGTAAAAGTACTCTGATTACTTGTAGCAATTACATTAACAGTAGTTTTTACTTGTAATGGTTACATTTTACAAAAAGGAATTTTCACGTCTTGAAATAACAGTTGCAATCGGGAGAAGTAAACAATGATGAAGATAACTTTTACAGTTCCACTACTACAGAGCCAATAGCTCTGTCCAGTAATTTCGAAGACATCATACTTGTCTCAACGATATTCTTAAAATTAACCACAGGTACTCACTCGTTCAAGTGCTGCTGTAGGGCGTCTGTTCACAAAATGCAATGATGTACATTCGCCCGAAGACGCGGAGGTTTAGCGACGAGAATTTTAAGAATGAAATATTTTATGTGCAAATTAAAATGCAAATAATTTGCAACGCTAAAAGTAATTAAGTAAATGAACAAATAACTATGTGACTACCGGTAGCGTGGTGCAGACCTTGTAAAGGCAGACGTTCCGACATGGGTGCGCGGCATCTGCCCTGAATGGGAAACTGAGTTTCATTGTAGTGGAGGATGGTGTTGTGCGAGTTTCGGGATGTGGGGGACATTCTGAACAACGGAATTTAACCACTTGAGGGTTGAAATCTCTGGTCCGGCCGGGAATCGAACGCGGGACCCTCTGAAGCGAGGAAGACTATGCTGACCCCTGACAAGCTATCATGTTTAGTCTGACCTAGTGACAATCTCTAAGCTAAGAAGACAAAAAATGAATGAATTATTTTCTTTACAAATTTCGATATTGTTACAGCTCCACTGTTAGTGTGAGACCACTTTTACGAATAGTCTCCGGAGGGATCACTGGAAAATTGAAGTTGACTCTTTGCGTAACTATTGCTGAAATCATCCTTGAATGTTAATTTGAATTTTCATTAACCTTTCACTATCTATGTTTGATTAGTTTAGGGTTGTTAATATGCTGATATAATACGTTATTTTGTTTTCTTCTAGCGCAAAATTGTTACCAAGGCACTTTGAATGACAAGTCGTAAAGTAGAGACCTCTGAAAGGGAAATCTTACTGTTGTTATTCTGTTTATTTTGTGTCCTATGTTGAAAATCACGGAAAAACTAATAGTACGGTAACCTACAATCTTCTGTATTATTTAAAAATAAACAAATTGAATTCTTCCTTGGAAATTGGCAGCGAGTGGAGAAAGGAACTAAGTCAAGTTTTCAAAATGTGATTTTTCAAATATGTTGCACTATACCGGCATTTAGAACGGTTTAGCCTATTATATTAAACAGGAAAATAGTCGCGGCAAAAATTTAGGACGATAAAATTGTTTTTTCCTCATGAAATGTAGAAAATATGACTTAGTCCCTTTGTCCACCGACCAATTCAGTTGTAATGGAGTAAAACGTATCTCAGGTAGCCGAATTACTTTCTTTTCTTCCGGTCACAGCGCATATCCATACAACAATCGCCCATATTTTAACACTATTCAGGATAGAACAGTGTTTAGTTCACCAGGAAGGACCAGAAGAATAACAATTTCAATTGGGAAACTCTAATTTCTGTATGCAGTTTCTAAAGACGATATTGCTTTATCATCCATAATTATTTCTATTCAAGTTGATAACTCTGTCGCCTGAAATAAATACTTACAATTTCATTGCAATATTTATTGTAAATTATAAACACGGGGTTCTCAAGAGGAATTATTTTTCCTCAAGAAAATTCAAGTAGTTGGCGTCATGCAAATAATATGTTTTAGAACATTGTACTTTTAGTAAGTCTCTTATTGTAGCTTTTAAGTATTTAAGGAAGTATCTTGAGTTATATTTTTCTAGCTGCTATAGTTCCAGAGAAAAGAGTCATTTTCGGCTAAACATAAAAGCACTCTTCATGATATTAAACCCACCCTTCGCTGATTTAAAATTTCTCTGTTACGTATTAAGCTTGACCCTCACTTTCTGGTCCTCGTGTTTTCCTTTTTTTCGTTTTTTTTTTCTTCATACTATCATTCTTACTCATCCACTAGGTCTGTCTAACGGGAGTTGCCCCAGCTGACAGTATCCAACAGCAGAAGTTTAAGACTCTGGTAGCCAACACGTTCCCATGTAGAGTGTTGAACCTCTCGTTGCGGCTGGGCTTATTTTCTGACCTTATGAGGACTTTGAAAGTAAGTTAGGATCAGGCAGTTCATGGTAAACAGCCTGGAGAACGTCATATTTCTATACTGCTCTCCAGTGGCCGCAGCTGTTCCGTACAAAGCAGGCGAGGAGGTGGCATGGGTGCCACCACATCATTTAAAATACTCTTTTGGTGTGCCAAACCTGCACATTATATATTTTCGGATTCATAGAAACTTTTAAAAGATGTACAAAACGAAATGCGATTTTTGACGAATTTTCACGTCCATGTTCACTTGATGATTATGTCGTCCGGTCGTTACGGACGGTCGTTTGACCCTCTACAGTGTACTTGAACAGTTCTCTTCTTGAACAGGCACAATTCTCATGTGAATGTTGACGGGATTTATGCTTTTATGATTGGTAGAGGCGTTGTTGTCGTAATATAATTTTTGAACCATCCTCTCCGGGTTTTGAGATGCAGAAAACGGATCGTTCTACAGACTTCCTCTCATGACAATTCGGTATATAAATTCGCCTTTGTTCAAATGTTGCTGTAGTTAGTCTACTGACTTGTACACCCTTGACTGAACGTGATCTTAATTTGATTGTTTCTGAAAGGGGAACCATAACTTATGACTTAGACTCCTCAACGTGAACCAGTCACGCCGTTGTAATGCCACGGTCACTTCCTGTGTCGGTTTTCTCTGGGTGCGTCCCGTTCCCTCCCTTCAATAATTTCCTTGTTGTTACGACTCACTAACTACGTTTAAGGTTTCCCGATAAGCCGCGTTGCCGGAATTTTTTCCCGCAGGTGATTTTTACGTGCCAGTAGATCTACAGCCTACGAAATTACGCACCTTCAAATAACGTCGAACTGAGGCAAGCTCGAAACCGCGAACTTGTGATCACGAAGCCAGCGCCTTAACCGCCTGAGCCAGCGAGCCGGGCTCTTCGCTCCAAGCAGGGTGTAAGTTTCCTCTTGAGAGGATTCTCCTTGAAACCACGATAATGTAGTTGTTCCGTCTGTTGGTAAACAATCTTCCTTCGTGAGGATAAGAATTCTACCCTCCCTCTACTGGCGCCCGTCTCCAGTGTTACCCATCTTCCAGTACCGGGCCTGCGATCTCCCTCTCCGAATTCCAGTTTTTCAACCAAGCCTTTTATTCTTTGTGACGGACACTCCATAGCATAGAGGGCTTCCGAACGGATGACTGTTGTCATATTATCTGGCTTATTTACTTAGTCAGTGTGCTTTCTCTTACTTTCCTCCACTCGATAGTGTACGGTATGCAGAGGTGGATGTATTAGGTCACTGATGGCAGACACAGATCATTTTATAAAATAAATTGCCCAGGTCAGATATCTGTTAGTTACCACTCATTGTAAAGAACTCGTGTTTCTCTGGTTACGTCTGTTTACTAGTTGTGTGCTTAGATGCCTTTGTCCGGTACAATCCTTCATCCTGTAAATTACTTCTTTAATACCTGAGGAGGCGAGTGTATTTTGATAACATGAATGGTCACGTTAGGAACTACTGTCGCCGAGAGAAGTAGTTACCTGCATAAGTTTTATCGGTGGCGGCTGGTGAGCTGGGTGTTGCACCAAAATCTCCAATGTAACATTCTTATATGAGAAGCTTACAGAAACAACAAGGTACTCTATTGTCGATGACCGGTCAATAAAACACAGGAAGTAACTAGAGTCCTGCACCTATATACAAAATATTATCCGCATCCGCAAACGGTTATCCGAGGATACTGCAAATATTTAACTACAGCTTACTACACTCAAGGTACTGAAACCGATAGATCTGTTAACATAATACAATAGACCTTACATCAGAACCCATACAGTCACAGGTTTATGAGGGATTTTCTCTTGCGACAACTAGCGATGTATCGACCTGTGTTCCTTCCTTCCATTAATTGAGGGCAGAAGCCAGTTAGCCTTAGGTCAGATTTACGGCTTCATGGTCCGAAGGCTCTTTGTAACCACTGTAAAGGGTTTCTTAATCACAAGCAACAATAAGAGTATACCTGAGTGAACGTCATTATTAATAAGTTATTATCATCGCACTCACCAAGACATTAACTTGGCGGAGGTCTCTAAGTACCTCATTTGAATTGAACATTTCACCTTTTGTTTTTCATTGATGCAAAATGTTGGTAACATTCTTTTCAATAGTAGAATAAATGTTTGTTAATAATGTTATAAAGGGTAATACATCTCTATTTTGCTTTCAATTTGTTACCAAGTTTTTGTGGTAGTTAGAGGTGAAAGAAGGTGCGGGGGTGAACAGATCTCAGGCTACGAAATTAAAGTTAATTTAAAATTTAACAAGGTTATATTTTCTTTGTAAAATCAAGAGATAGCAAGCATGGCAGGTACAGAGTGGCAAAGCCACTATTCGAGAATGTACAATTACAGAGTTACAGGATGGGCTACGAGAGCCAAACCCACAATCCTTGAACAATTAGCCCAATCTTACGATATACAGAAATTCAACAAAGGGGCAGAAGACCCCAATCATGCCCAGGAGCACTTGCTCCCAATTACACAGTAAAGCCTCCTCGAGGCATACAACACTAAATTTTCGAGAAAGAGCCACTCGCTCTTAACTTTAAGCCTATAAACGGCCACACCAAACTCCACCTTCAAGTTGTCCTCTAAGGACATAGACACAGGGGTAAAATACCCAACCTACTGAGGCCTATTAAGTGAGAAAAAGTTTAATTACATGACCTCTAAAATAACAATTTGAGAGGAGGCGATCTGCACTCCTAATACATTTTGTTTAAAACCTAATCTGGCTCTAGGCCGCAAATGCAAGGGCTAATCCCATACTACAGAGGTGACTTTAGAAAAGAACAATTTATATTACATTAAGGAAGAATCGGTTGTGAGAAATAAGTTTACCTCAAAACAATATGAGTGGGAGCTCGAGAGGGTTAAGCACTCTCTATCCCAATATGTAACTTTAAAAGAGAATAGATACTAAGAGTCGTTACATTTTAGGGAAAAGTTACATGGTGGAAACGCTTCGGACCCGCCCCGAGAGTTAAACTGCTGAGCTAGCAAGAAAAGAAGTTATTAAACGGCCATTACCTGGTTGTTGAACTGCTGCCCGAAGAAAGAGGCGCTTCCCGCCCCCTGCTATGTACTTTACACACTGAAAGATGGTACTGAAGTGGCACAGAGACCCTAAAATCAGCAGTTTATATACTCCCGCGGAAAGTTCGAGGCGTTTGAGGAATGAGAACACCCTCCCACAAAAACTTTATTGGCTAGGGTTAAGCAATATATCCCCTCTGGGGAAGATACAGTTCTTTCACTTCGCACTAGGGCGCACCATTGTAGTTCTTCAGTAGTGTCCTCTAGAAGAGAAAGTTCACACTTCTTACTACAGGTAAAACAAAAATACATCGAAAACGAGCCAGTTCAGAAACTCCAAAAATTCCAAGTAGTGACATCTTCTGCGAAACTTAAAAAAACTTAGATAAAGTTCAGACTACCTCCAGCAGGGGAGTTTCAACAGGCGCAAGGTTTGAATTAGCGACGTGGAGGTGTACCACCCGGTACAATTTTATATATAGTTTCTCTGTCGACAGAATCAAAAGCCTTTTTGAAATCTACAAACATGACTAAAATGTCCTTTGAATTAAGTAACCTGTGGCGAATTATTGACTTAAGATTAAATATTTGTTCTGAGCATGATCTTCTTTTCCTGAAACCACCTTGATATTCACCTAAATGATTGTCTAGTGTTGTTTCTACTGTGTTCAATAAAATATTGGAAAATGTTTTATATGCCACTGCTAATAAAGATATTCCTCTGTAGTTATTAACGTCCTGTTTATTACCTTTTTTGTGGAGTGGATGTTTCAAGGCTACTTTCCATTCCTCAGGATTTTTTTCAGTTTTCCAGATTTCTTCAAAGAGTAATTGTAGCTCATTTGCTATATTTGGCAAGGATCACTTCAAACGTTCCGCTGTAATAGAATCTTCTCCGCTAGCTTTGTTGTTTTTGAGGGTTTTAATTACTTCTTCAATTTCTTTTATAGTTGGTGGTATGTCTTCTTCCAAATTTTCATCAATATCTTGAAATTCCAATTTATGACTTTGTTCAGGACAGTTCAAAAGTTGATCAAAATATCTTGCTAATATCTCACAATTTTCAGTATTGCTTAGTCCAATTCTGCCGTTTTCATCCTTGAAACTAACATTTGTAGTTTGGTACCCCTTTAATTCATTCTTAAAAGTCTGATAAAAGTCACGGGTGTTATTTTTTATAAAGTTTTTGTCCATTTCTATAAGTTTCTCCGTTTGAAAGGCTCGTTTAGTACTTCTGATTATCCTTGCTGTTTCCTTCCTTTGTTGTTTAAACTGATCAAAATCTTCCATTTTCTTTGAGCATTTCCATTTTTTCCACGTTTTAGCCCTCTCTGCTAAAGCTTCTTCACATATTTCATTCCACCATATTTTCCTTTTATTATTTATTGGCCCAAATGTTTTCTGTGCTGCATAATTAATTGCTTTGGATATTTCTTGCCAGTTACCTTGTTTAGCTACTTTAATTTCGTCTTGGTAGTTTTTAATTGATTCTTTTGTTATAGTAAGTCTGTCTACATTACATTTTATTAACCTCTGTGGCTTTCTTTGTTCTTTATTAGGTAGGAGTTTGGCTTTAATTTTAGAGAGATAATGGTCAGAATCAAATTCACCATTCCTTACTACTTTCACATTCATAATTTCTTTTGTACTTTTTTTTAAACAGCCACATGATCTAACTGAAATTCTCCTAACATTGGGTTTGGAGATATCCACGTTTTAGATTTTCTGGGGAGTTTTCTAAAGAAGGTTGGCATTAGTTTCAGGTGATAACTTTGACACAAACTGATTAGCCTAATACCATTTGTATTTGTTCTTCTGTGGGCTGGGTAATGTCCTACTACATTTCTAAATTTCTTTTCTCTACCTATTTGTACATTGAAGTCACCTAATAGTAATATGGTGTTCATTTTCGGAATTTTGGATATTTCATTTTCCAAACAAACCCAGAATTCCTCTGTTTTTGAGGGTTTTTCCTATTGTCTTCATTTATTGGTGCATGGCAATTAACAAGTGTGTACGTTTTGTTTTTGCATTTAATTGATAGGAGAGATATTCTTTCTGAGTTGGATTTACATTCTGTTACATTTCCTATTATACTTTTATGAATGTAGAAAGCTGTACCAAGAAGTGGCATCCCCTTCATAATTTTGATTGCTGGTTTGCCTTTAAAGATCCTGTAGTTACAAGTGTCTATTACATTTTCATCTAGGAATTTAGTTTCTTGAACTGCCAAAATTTGAATTTTGCTTTTCTCTAGAAGTATTTCTAGTTCTTTTTGTTTACCAGTCTTGAGTAGAAAATTTCCATTTAAAGTGCCAAAAAAGAATTCCTTTTTGAATTTTATTTTAGAAGGATTCCAAGGTTGCTCCGACTCAACCTTCCCATTGCAGTTGTTGGGACTCCCCAGAACCTTTAGTCCCAATGCATTGCGTGACGCAATGGTGGATTTCTCTTTCGAGTTACCACCTGGGGTAGTGCCTTCATTCAGCGGACTTTCCATACTGCAATTAAAATTGTATAAAATACAAAGTGAGGAATTAGATTCCAGGATAAGATCGGATTGTTAGTGTACCGGGCGGTACACCTCCACGCCGCTAATTCAAATATTGCGCCAGTTGAAACCTCTCTACAGGAGAAACTCTGAACTTTAAAATCTGTATTAAATCAAAAGTTTCTCGGAAGATGTCTCTACTGTAAATTTTAAAGTGTTCTGAACTATGTCTGTTTCGATTTGTATTTGTTTGCTCCGTAGTAAGAAGTGTGAACATTCTCTTCTAGATGGCACTACTTAAGAACTACAATTGTGCACCCTAGTGCGAAGTGAAGGAACTTCTTTTTTTGAAGAAATTTGGTATTCATAAGTTTGTTCTTTGTTAAATTTCTTTCAGTCATTGTTTGGGTTGGCAGTATAACCCTTCTCTTTCCGCCAGTTTTGAATTTGACCAATGGGTAATTTCTGTAATTAATTTTCCTCCAATCATAGCTTTCTTCCTCAGGTTTCCATGTGTAATTCCTAGTCTACCAATAAAGTTGAAGGGGTGTGTCTTTTTCATTCTTGAAAGGTCTCGAATTTTCCACGAGGGTATAAAAACTGCTGATTTGTTGGTCTCGGGGCCACTTCAGTAACATCTTTCGCAGTGTGTGAACATATATAGTAGGGGGCGGGAAGCGCCTCTTTCTCCAAGCAGCGGTTCATCTACAAGGTAATGGCCTGTTAACATCTTTATGTCTTGCTAGCTCAGCAGTTTTAACCCGCGGGGGAAGGTTCGAATCCTTTTTAATGTAAACCTTACTGTATTCATGTAAATTAGCCGCAAGTTGGGACAGAGAGTGCTTAACGCTCTCGAACTCCCCTTCATTTTGAATTTGAGGTGACTATGTTTTCGTAACCATTTTTCTCTTCCTTCTTAAAGTCTTAAACTTATTTGCCAACTAGTCACCTCCCTAGTATGGGATTAGCCCCTGTATAACTGGCCGAGTGCCGCCTAGGTTTTAAGAAGTTTCATGTAGGAGTGCAAGCTACGCCTCCAGTCAAGTTGGTTTGTTGGGCCATTTAATTAACCCAGTGTTTGTTTTCTTCATGTGAAGGCCCTGTAGGTTGGGTACAAGATACCCCTGTTTCACGGTATGTGTGCCTTAAGGGCAGTTAGGAATAAAGGTTGTTTTAGCCTTTGACAGGCTGGTAAAATTGAGAGCGGGTCTGCTCTTTTCATCTTAACAGTGTAATTAGGAGCAAGTGCCCTGTAACTAGTGTGTTGGTGAGCTGAGAGCTCATTAATTAATCTTGGGGCTCCGTAAATTCTTAAATTGTTAACTTGCTACTTGGTACCTGTTACATCCTTGTTATTTGTTGTCAGTTGTTGATTTTGAAAAGAAAATATAACCTTTGTTAATGTTTTAAATTAACTTTAATTTTTTAAGTTGAGACCTATTCCCGCCTGCACCTTCTTTCACCTCTAACTACCACGGATAACTCCGTATCAGTTAGTCCGAAATTTGATTTTTGCTCGTGGTTCACTCCACTAGGCTCTTCCGCTCTCTCCACCGTTCGGAACTAAAGCAGAGTTCCTCTTCCGCCTTCAAGACCGTTGGCCAGGTTTCACCTGTAACCCTAGGCAGGGGCCCTTACTGGGTGCTACCACCCGGAGCCAGATGGACCCAGGTTTTTTAACGAGGTTGTTACTCCTCCCCCTTCTCACTTCCCCGTCTCTTGATAGACGAGGTCCCGGGCTTGGGACCGGTAATAGCGGAGTTTATTTATTTATTTATTTATTTACTTATTTATTTATTTATTTATTTATTTATTTATTTATTTATTTATTTATTTATTTATTTATTTATTTATTTATTTATTTATTTATTTTTTATTTTTTTATTCATTATCGTCTAGTTTCCTAAGGAGTGGCTCAGGCTATAGAGCCTCCTATTATGCCCAACCATAATGCACTGTATAATTTAGGTTAAACTCTACAACAAACTAAAATTGTGTAACGTATGGACTAACTGGAAAATCTGAACGCCTAGCTCATACGGTTAATATTTACACGAAGAATTACAGTACCCATCATGTGTGGTTGAGCTTTTACCAAGAATCAAAGATAGCTTTTTTGACGACAACGCAAGACTATTTTTTACGACCGGATGCCTTCCTAACTCAAAGACCGGGATTTTAATTCGAGAGAATCTGTTTTACAGCCGGATTCCCATCCTGACCGGGATTTGCGAGCAGTGTTCGCCTATCACGATCAACAGCGTTATAAAGTAGCGGGGTTCAAACTACACGGTTCTCAGCTCTGCTAA
The DNA here is from genome assembly GCF_040414725.1 of Anabrus simplex. Lineage (NCBI taxonomy): Eukaryota > Metazoa > Arthropoda > Insecta > Orthoptera > Tettigoniidae > Anabrus > Anabrus simplex. The sequence goes on along the minus strand of NC_090269.1, from coordinate 159,775,239 downwards.
TGTATACACCAGGCAAATGCTAGGGGCTGCTTCCTTTCTACCTTTCCTGCTCAGCAAGAATCTGTTTTACGGCCGGAAGCCCTTCCTGACGCTAGGACTGGGATATTGAATCGCAGTATCCATCATTTTATTTTGTAAATGTTTGACTTGCGTGTGTGTAGGAACAAGGTCATGTGTATTTTTTGCTGAGATAAATGCCACTTCCGTTCACGTTTTGCGAGCGGTAGCAGAAACTCACAGTACTGCTCCCATTTGATCTTACAACTTGGAAGAGACAGCATACATACAAAAATTTATGATTTATTATTTCTCCTCCTCCCTTTTTTTTTTTACATGTAGGTATTCATATATCTGTGTGTAAGTGTTATCTCGCAACATTCTTGTCCGATTGTTTCGAAAAAAAGGAATAATGTGTATGCGTGTTCTGCTCGAAAACCTATGTTGCAATTACTAAGCGTGTTAGCTGTGCGGTAAGCGAGTTGGCTACGCAGTATGCTTTTTATTTTCGCATGACGTATATCAGTGTTCTGATCGATAACCCGTGTATTTGCAATCAATGAGCGTGTTAGCTGTGCGATACGTATAACCGAGCGAGTTAGCTACGCAGTATCTTTTTTCTATAGTTTTTTTATTTTCGCACAAGACAAAGCAAATCAATGAAGATGTACTTTTGCTGTATCGTTTACTGAGCGAGTTGGCTACGCAGTATGGGTTTCTGATTTTTGCATGACGTGTATCAGTGTTCTAATCGATAACCCGTGTATTTGCCATCACTGAGCGTGTTAGCTGCGCGGTAAATGAGTTGGCTAGACAGTATGTTTTTTTATTTTCCCACAGAACAAGGCAAATCATTGAAATATTATATGCACTGCCTTATGCATAAGATCACGTTGTATGTTCGATACACATATGTCTTAACAGAGCGGGAAGAGGTAGCGGCAGCGGAGGAGGTTACAACAGCCGCTATCTTTAGCAAGCTGTTCAGAATTCTAGTCTTCTTAACATTGCTGTAAGCGATTTTTTTCCTCAACATGTTGAAAGTAACGACACCGAGTATCATGTTCCATTCTAGTCTTCAACACATGTTCGACATCGAGTACAGTGTTCGATTCTTGTCTTGTTATGTTTCATTCAGTAAATTAAACACGTGTTGTACCAATAAGGTTAGAATCTGTCGAGATAGCTACAAGCGACATCATGTAAACGTAAGTCTTTATTTTCTACCGCTAGAGCGTGTACGCACACTTATTGATAATGTTTGCATCAACCATCGTACTAAAATTCTTCCGCCAGAGCGTGCGGCTATCGCATCTGTGCGCGCGCACACAAAATGCTTGCATCGACTAACGTACTAATCTTCTACCGCTAGAGTGTGCAGCAATCGCATGTGTGCGCAGATCGATGAGCAGTAGATAGCAGGTGGTGTGCGCGCACATGATGATCTAAGCATTCTCTAGGTATAAATACAAGTGTAAGTCGATGTATCCCTCGCTTGCCTCGTAAGAGGCGGCCGTGTCCTGGCCTTCCCATGACAATACTTTTTTGTAGAGAAGCCATTGCTACGGCAGTGGATCTCAAGAGAGAGCACATCTCTCACTCACCCATCCCTTATTTTTGGTAAGGGGAGGTAGGAGAAAGAGGACTCCCTATACTCCCCCGAAGTCAATAAAGCATAATTAGGTTAGCCTAAGGTAGCAACCATGAGGATTTTGCTCTGCTAAGATGCCAGCATTGATGTTAGATGGCAGATGACAGCTGTCAAAAAGCACGTGGAATTTTCGCGCCTGTAAGTTTTAGTGTCGTAAAGAGGGCAGCACTGAGGTTAACGATGCAAGATGGCGGATGACAGCTGACGGAAATTTTCAAATTGCTCGCCACCACGTGCTTAAGATGGCACCCATAAGGTTTAGTCCCGTCAAGATGGCAGCACTGAGGTTAGCGATGCGTTGTTGTTTAAAGATGGTAGCTGCCACCTGTCGAACAAGCACGTCGCTTTGCTTACAAACAAGAGCACGTGGGAATGAAGTCATGGTCACGTGACCGTGGTCCATGACCTCGGGTGCTGACTCAGCAGAAAATATGCTGACGCCAGTGATTCAGAACTCTCACAACTCCCCTACTTATAAAATTTCTAATCATTAGACGGCGTTTCAATTATAAACCTGTCCCCAGTGCCCATGTGGAGTAAGGTTATATGACAGTGACGATGGAGAGTCGACTGTCGGTTGCGGACGTAAACACAGGAATAAGCTATGTGCTGGAACCAAATTTCACTTTCTCGCTTCCTACTATAATTCACTTCGTTTGATTAACTCCTCTGGTGAGGTTGAAGTAAGGAGGGGCATCCGGTAGTAAGAATTCGCTACGAAGACTCATCTCACTTCATACTCGACTTGCAGAGTAACGGGACAAGGGTCGGGGCATACATACCTTAGTGACATGTGGAACTAGCCCAAATAGAAAAGCATTCGCCCGTGGAATGTGGATGGGCTTGAAATGTATTTTTGTGGTGGTATGACTGGTTAAGTATTAAGACAAGGATAAACACTCATTATTCTAGCCAAGGGACATTAATCATACGTCTGGCCGCCTACAGAACCTTCTCCGAACCGAGGCCAACCATTCAGCGGAGTCTTTAAAACGCCTCATTCATACATTATTGAGAAATAGACAACAACCGAGAACATATATCCCATCCTTGGCTGAGTAGGAAGCAGTTCTTTTAGTATCTGTGCAGGAAACGAGACTCCGCAGTTAAAGTTGCGGATCGAAGAGTCATTAACTTGTAGTGGAGAAAGTGGTGAGGCGTATCTTCGGAGACCATGTACTTCACGGTATTCTCCAAAGAGGTGCAATCAGAGATTACGGACTGTGCAATAGAAATACCTGCAGAATCATCCCTACGATAAACAATTATACAAACTGTCTAGCATGCAGTGAATAATTTAGGCCTAGAAAACTTAGGGCGGTAATTTCTAGGGGAATAGAGAGCACTTCCCCTTATTTTAATTTTAAAATTCACTGTGAAGTTTCTGTCGTTGGTAGAATATTTCAAAGACAGTACAATGTTCCTGGACACGCATTTCATCATTGCCGCAGCGTGAGTGAAAGAGAGGTAGTGGTGATTTTTGTATTACTCTCTGAACAAATGTATGAGAAACAAAATACAAAATAAAATACAAATAAAATCAACGGAAGATGTCAAAATAATATAAGAAATTAAAATAAAACATATTTTATTAAGCCGAAATGGGCAGAAAACGGAAATTAAGTTCCCTGAGTAACGGAACACTTGAAGTTTGCATACACTTGATTGATCCACTCTCGAATGGCGAGATCAGCAGTAGTCACGTTACAGGCTACTTAGAGTTTAAGTATCTCCTGCAGGCTGAGGTTCCGTCTTAGGGCAGAAAGATCAGCCACGGTGAGGTGGGAACCGCAATAATACACTTTAGGACATAAGAATGCGTAGATATTCCATGACCCATCCTCAGCCTGTCTCCGTGAAGGCCGGAAAGGGGACCGCCACCCGGTAGTTGTCTTCTTAATTGCTCTCAGCTTGTTGGGAGTTCGGAGAGTTAGCCACTTCGATTTCCAGGACAACAAGATGTTTTGACGAAGCTGAGAACAAATATCCGTGGAAGGGACAATCTTAGGCCTAGGTAGCAAACGTACCCCTTCCTTTGCAGCTTCATCCGGAAGTTCATTTGCCGCAATCCTCACGTAGCTTGCATGTTACGCGATAGTGATTCTGGTGCCAACATCATACAAGGTCTTGAATTTGCTGTACCAGCTTATGTTGCGGGAAACAGTGACGAGAATTTAACGAGTCAGCACACGTGATGAAGTGGTCGCGTTCGTGTTTCTGGGTAAATTGCACAATTTCTGAGATCGCAAGATATACGTAGACAGTAGAAAGTGAAAATTTGGTGCTGGCATCATCGGAGACGTGAAAGCATCTAACATTCTCTTCTATCTTAGAACTATCCGTGAAGTCTGGAAATACCTCCGATGAACAGAAGCATCCGTGTTCACTTTGGGTCCGCGGAGTAGATCCAGCCGTATATCCGGCCGCGGAACTAGCCAACGATAGCAACATCCAGCTCACCACACGAGCTATCAATTCGAATAGCAAACGGTCGTGTGACATTCGGTCATTTATTGTGCCTCTGGTGGTATTGAACACTAAAGATGTTGTGGCATTTAGACCTAACGAATTTCCCAGCGTACGTTTGGGTTATCTGTTGTAGTCATATTCGTAAAGGTGGATTTAGCGAGTAGGTTGGGAATCGGACTAACTCCACTATGGAGAACACTAAAATCTTCAACACATGTCTTGATGCTGAACCGTAGGCTGAACTACCGTAGTCCATACAGGGAAGAAACGCAGCCATGTAAAATCGTAGCAGCACCACACGATCAGCCCACGGAGTGCCGCTGAGGAATAAAAGAATGTTATGTTTCTTCATGCCTTCCACTGACGAATGCAGGACTACTATTTTAAGTATTTTGTCAAAATGGAGCCCAAAAAGCTGTTTCGCATGCGGAACTCTGGTTGAGTGTGTACCTGCCGAGGTCCACAGAAACATACACCTCAGGTTTTGCTACTTGGTGCTTTTAAGTTCGCAATACAATATCCCCTCGTCATTGCACGGATAAGTGGCTAAATAATTGGCGTGCTGGCTTTTGGTCCAAACGTCCCGTATTCGATTCTCGGCCGGTTCGGTGATTTTAACCTTTGTTGGTTAATTTCGATTGCTCGGGGGCAGGGTTTCTGCACAGATTCCAACGTCAGAATTACAGACACTCAGGTGTCAACTCGATAGACCTGCACAAGACCTTTCCGAAAGGCATACGTCGTTAATGTTGTTTACCTCGTCGATAATCAACTTTATCATTATTTTATTTTTAAGATACAAGTGTTTTCAACTACAGCTCGCTATGATCAGTAGATAATAATATGCCGAAGAAGAAATGTCCATTTTTCTTTTCTAAACGAAAGGAATTCTTTCTTAGAAGGAACGAAGTTAAATTCGTAAGTTACATGTAAGGTTGGCAACGTTGGTAATTCAGACATTTTGCAGCCTAGAAATCCACTAAACACGTACTAACGTCTACTTCAGTGATAAATACAGACACATGACTGACAAGTAAGTCTACATTTTGAAACAAGCGGTATTCTATGTATGTACGATGATTGGGGCAAAAGTCGTGGCAACTATCTTTTTTCTTGAAGATACCAGTCCGGTAGGAAAATGTGACAAATACAGACGAAAGGAGAAGGTGTTAACTACATGCGTGGACAATGAATAGCACTGAAATATCGTAACGCACTAATTTATTACGGTAGTATACAGGGCAATATGGCCTTCCCGGTGCAAACGAATGACAACACAGTACACATAAAGTTGACATGACAAACCGGGGCCTAAAGACGCTCAAAGTAGTAAGCTGCTATTGACACCACACGCTGCCAACGATGTGGGAGGCGCTGAATACCCTCTGCCTCAGCATTTGCCGCACCATATGTGAATCGGGTCACCTGTTGGCGCACAGCATTGGCCATGTCCTCTCGTGTTGCAAACCGCCTACCACGTAGTGATTCCTTAATCGTTCGAATGAGATCAAAGTCACAGGGCGAAATGTCGGGAGAGTACGGTGGGTGCTCCAATTCTTCCCATCCCCAATGTCGTAGTAGCTGCCCTACACATTCTGCTTTATGTGATTTTGCATTATCGCGCAGGATTATTGCACTGTTCACAAGGTCCGGACTTTTCTTCCGAACGCCACGTCGTACCTGTCACACCAGGAAGTCCCAGTAGTACTGTGCGGTCACTGTTTTGCCATATGGACCAAAGTGGCAAACAATGACAGCCCTGACGTCATACGCGACGATCACAATTAATTTGACTGGGGAAGGATTCTGACGGACCTTCTGCCTCCTTGGTGATCCAGCATGTCGCCACTCCGCGGACTGACGTTTCAGTTCTGGTTCGTATGCCCTGGCCCAAAATTTATCGATGGCGATTATTCTTGACAGGAATTGATCGCCGTCCTGCTGCCAGCGAGCAATATGGTCGAGACATATTGCATAGTGCACCCACCTTTGAACTTCCGTCAGTGCATGCGGTACACACCGCGACGCGATTTTGCGCAGTTGCAGCTCATTACGCAATATCCTGTGGACGGTGTGTTTCTCGATGCCACTTGCCCTCTCTAACTCCAGTAGCGTCCATCTTCTGTCTTAATCCAGGAGCTGCTCGATGACGGCACGTGCCACGTCGGTCCGCACGCTGACAGATCGTCCCGAACGTTGCTCAATACTGGTTGACACACGTCCTTGCTGAAACTTTCCTGCCCACCGTGCTACTGTACGGTATGGTAGGGCATTATTCCCAAGGGCTTCCACTAATTCACTGTGACAGTCTATCGCATTTCTTCATCGGAGAACGGCTATTTTGTTGTAAGCGCGCTGCTTCACAGGGGTTACTTCCATCTCGCACGACATTCACCAACTGACTGATTTCACAGCCTTCGCTGCGCTACTACCAGCTATCACAGAGGCATCTGTTGTTCTCCATACACACTATGCCTTCAGAACTTCCACACGGCACGTATACGTTTGCGAACCGTTCACATAACTACAAGAGAATAAATAGTTGCCATGACTTTTGCCCCAATCCTCGTATATAAAATCCCCTTTCCGTCTGTCATTCAGAGCGATAGTGAAAAACTAAAATGTTCCAACAAGTGAAATTCGCACCAGGAATATTTTGTTGTGTCCTTTTTACAACCAATATGTAATGAATATCTCTCAACCAGGAATTTGGAAGTTTTTAAAGAAAATTATGTTCCGATGCTTTGCTGTACGTGGTTCCCAACGAGCACTGAACAACGGAGAGATGACGACACGTATTCCAATGCATTCGCTCGCCGAAGTCAACATTTTTACCGGTCGCCACATTAGCAAAACCGTCCATGCCAGCCAACGAGCATAAAACGAGCACCTCACCAACGTGCCATACCGCCATATTTTTGTTGTCTATTTTTGATCAAATTACGACACGGAAAACAAACACAAGAATACGGTATTATTATCATTTGAATTTAACGACATTTTGAAAGGATATTGCTGCAAGAATGAAGGTATGGACTTAGGAAAGATCTCAGAAATCTACATACAAGTTAAAATGAGAGTCAAATTAGCTGCAGAAGCTCTGAATCACTTATAAGTACTTCCAATGTCAGTGGCAGAAAGATTTTCTATCTTCATTGTTCCCAACCCCTGTTCAGTCGATTTTAAATCAATCTACTCTATGGTCCAACATAGAGTTTAATCAACCGGAAAGGACTGTAGAGCCAAGCTCCTAAAACTCAGCAATGGAGAATCAGACCGAAATCGCATTTAGATTTCATAAAACCAAATTCGAAAAAATATTGTACAATATATATATTTTGCCTTCCAAATGAGAATTTTTTTTCCCGATAGTAGCAGAACAAATTAACATTATCAAGCAAAAGGTTATGAACATTCCAAAAGGTGACAAAATAACGTACTTTAGAACTGACTGTGCAGAATACGATGAAGCCGTACTTTTAGTTTTCTCTAATCTCTTCTTCCTTCAGACATTCAATTCACGAGATAGATATAAAAGATACAGTCTACTGTTGTTCACAGTCCAAATGCTATTGATGGTTTGTGCATTGGGGCGAGTTTGACTGTGGTAAAGCTAGACAAAATCATTCTTCAGGCAGAAATTCTGAAGACGTGTTTTATTCCAATAGACTTGGAAATTCTGACATACAATTCGTTCCTAAGTGGAAGCAGTTTCGTCTAAATTTAGCCTTTTCTGTCAAAGGCTGGGATGAACCTCTCGATTCTACTGTTTGACCATATATGTACTGTACTGTAGATTTCTCAATAGTTCGGAGATCCAGAGAAGTAAAAGTGCAAGTGCCACCTACAACTACATTCAGTATGATTCATAAGTACATTTCATGATACCTGTAACGATTATACATAATTGACACGTATATAACATGGGAAGTGTAACGTTTATTCCTGAGATACTGCACATTAACTTGTTCATTTAAAGTTTATAATTACATTCTACGTACTAATTTTCACCGTCAATACAGGCTTACGTACTAATATTGTGTAAGCATTTTATGTAGTGCACGAGACTTGCGTCACTGAGTAAATTCGATATGTTTGGTTTATGTTAAGTATCCAAGTTTAAAAGTCCCGCTTCTAAAAAAATATATAAAATTGTAGGGTTGCCTGTAGGTAAACAGTATTTCTTGGATTTTCGTAGTGAACCTAATACATTTCACAAATCACAAGCACAATTCACTCATCCCGGCGAAAACCAGACAAGTAGTTTTTTCAATTTCTTTGAGTGTTTGCATTTACCTACTAAGGTCAATATGGAATAACCCTAGTAAGGTAATCAAGTACTTAGTTGTACTTTGAAATAGGTATGTGTATGTCGGAAAAAGCAATATGCACAATTACTCAGGCACTGAGAGAGACAGGGGCGCATCAACAACTGGCGGTATCTGTAGGTGGGGGAGTAGGATATGGTGTGTGCATGGGCTGTTTTAGCTTATGTAGCAGTTATGAGGTGATAGGGTGTCCTCAGCTGGCGGATATCCGTGGCGGGGAGTGATAGGAAGTTTGCCACCTCGATGGTGGTTGTTCGTGACTCGGGGGTGGAGTTGTCATTTGCACCCACGCAGGCACTTATAAGTATATACATATTCTAGTTATCATAGGGTATATTAATTGGAGGAAACTCTGAATAGACTTCTGGAAATAAACAATTATTTATAAAATAGTAAGATCAATGCTCTCTATATTTTGACACTAACAAGATAAGTCATTTCATCATTATACTGAAGACATAGCCGTTTTTAGTTAATGGTTATTCAGGAATACAAAACATTCTCCGAAAAAAACAGATAAGTTGAGTTATGTTATTCATATTCTGAATATTGTTTGGTAAAATTGGCTTCAACCAGGTAAGTCTGTTTGTGTTGTTTGCTGTTGGATTTTGGAAAGTGCCTTGTAGATTAATTATTGGTTGGCAATTTACACAGTTGCCTTTGTTAAAAAGAACCGTTAAATCTTACCAGCTAACAAATAAAAATGTGACTTACACACTTTAGTTTTGACTGGCCGACATCAGAAAGTAATGCCAGGTCGATACAGGACAAGTCACTTTCAATCAAGAACCAAAGCAGATACGTAATTAATATATTGAATTTAACAAAATCAAACCGGAGCTGTTTCATATAACACGGACTACATTTGGTCCATTAGTGATTTTTTATTCTTTTAAAAAGAAAAATGCTTCCCCTGGGAAACTAAACTTCAATGACTTACCTTGATATTCTGTGGAATGAGTGATTTAATGTAATGTTCCCTAAATTTTAATATTTATTTTAAAATGATCTTAAACAAGGTATATTTATATTAGGGTGAGCAAGAGTCGTGTCCTTGAGGTGCAGGTCCATCAGCCATGCTAGAACTCTACAGAGAATATGAATCATAGAAAAAGAGTCACATGCCTGCACACAATGTGATAGGATAACATATAAAGTTTATGTATTAACTGGCCGTGACAGTTGCGCTGATGTATATCTGCACGGTTGGTAATGGCTTTGCAGCCTTCCACGATACGGGCACGACTACTCTCGGTATCTCGTACCGTAATTCATACACGTGAGTTTTCATACGCGTACACAAATAAAAGTCCAATGGGTTAAGGTCCGAAGTGTGTGTAGGCCTCTACCTGACCATCTGTCACGGAATCTGTTATTTAGAAGCTGTTATTTAGAAGGAGCTCCGTCGTGGTTGAAGTACTATACATGTTTCGTCCCACTTGTAAAAATAACATTATTTAGCAAACCAGGTAAAGTATTCTCTAACCATCCTCCATAAACACTCGTCAGAGGAGAAAAGGGGAGAGTTAAAATACTTCGAAAAATGAATTTATCCGCCATACGAAGAGAGTAGCCATAAAGGGCCTGAAAATGAAAGACTCGCAAAGAGTCGAAAACCTAATAGTTTCGAGACGTGAAAATAGCCAGAGCTTACAAAGGGAGGACAGACATAAGAGCTGAAGGTGAGGATCGTGACGCAGGTAAGTGGAAGCAATGTCAGACTCAGGTAAGGGAACCGCGGTCGTCAACCCACGCTCCCAAATTGAGAATCCCTGGTATACCGTGCGAATATAAGGAATGTGTCCTGGAAGTTTTGCCGTACCTTGTATATTTAGTTCGTGGAGGTGACGGTAAACACTAACACTGTCCAGAGGCAGAGGACTTCACGTGCAGTGAGTGGGGTCCACAGGCAATCAGATTCTTCAAAGTGACTTCTACAAAGAACGTAACAAAAGCTGAATGTGATGGAAATTGATGATGTCTCACAAATGATTGTGGAGGGCGGGAAGACCATCATTTATCTCCCTGAGGTACTGTCACACACAAAGGGTAGCAGCCTTATTTATGGTGCATATCTAACGAAAATAGCTCGTAGAATATAGTGCAGAATTACCGCCAGCGCTGTGGTTGTTCACTTCCTGACAAGAAAATAGCTCCATCTGTAATTCCTCTCTTAAGTAACCAGGACATCTTGTTCTTGAGTATCGCGTAGTTATCATTGGTTAAATGGAACGTTTATCCAAAATACTCAGTAACGATAACATTTACAAATAAGGACGGTTCTGTCCTTAAAGGTATTTAAAGACTGGTAAATTTTGTAGTTTTCCCCATTCGCAGCTGAAATCTAAACAATTAATAAAGTCGATAGAAATAAGATTGAAACGCTGGAAATGTGGGTGTACGGCCGAGTTCTAAGAGTATCCTGGACCAACGCTTCTGTCCTAGTCAAGGACACACTCATGGAGATCAGCCATTTTAGCCACGTATCAAGGAGGTCTGCAGCTGCGGAAGAGTTGATTGCAGAGTGCAAGGAACAAGGACCCAGCAAGATGAAGGAGTTGCTTGCGACATCTAGCTCAGGTTAGAAGAGCCTGGCGCACACATGCCATGCCAACACAGCTTGTGAAGGGTACATTTTACTAGTGAGGCTTAATACCAGGAACGACTGCAACGTGAGTGTGTTTTAAGAGGAAGAACAACTGGGCAAACTTGGTCTATTATTACTAATCAAAAAGAAAATGGAACAAGTCCGACACTTTGTAAATGAAGGTATAGGTTAAAGAAAGAGGACGGCCATACCTCGCTAACCCAACGCCGTCAGCGTCGGTAAAGGGATGTTTTCCTGGTGGTGGGATTATCTCGTCGCAGCAGACGAAATGCGATCGGTAAATGAAACGTTCAAATAGAGTGTTCTCCTACAGAGCGCAGCAGGAGATGGAGCGGTCCGGGCTTCGTCAGGTTGGAAAATGGGATGTACAGGAAAATAGCCGACGAACGAGCACTTGAATTGCTGATTACACAGCATTTGATGGACGAAGTGGACCTTATTTCAGAATCTCCCGTGTAAAAAATTCGCCTCCATTTTGCACCTCATCCAAGAACATCTTTCAGTGTAAACTTCCAATCTAATAAAGTCACCAATAACACCTGCTAAGAAACTGGCCCTTACTGTAAAGTAAATGGCAAACTGGCATAAACCAACTTTCAGCTATCAACTGAGCAGAGTAAAAAGAATATTCGAGACAACCTTCGGAATCATGTGCACAGCCTCATGAAATTTGAAATTTGAAACCCGAAGCTGCAGATTTCTTAGTTACCGTGTGCTATTGTTTACACAACATGCTGCGGGATGAATACTCATCAGCTCACCGTGCCGCGAAGGTGCCGCAGAATTCCCATGAAGAGGGTTTCGCTACGAATTTTATGATCCCTCTTGCAGGGACAGGCGGATTTGGGAAATCAGAAGGATTTCAGATAAGAAGGAGATATAAAGATTATTTCAAAAGTGCACATTTTGTTCGCTTTGGTGGCTTAGACGATCTTTGAGCACACTATCCCATAGACTTCAATAATAACAGTCATTAATAATAATAATGACTACTTATATCCATCATTAATATGATTTACATATATCGATTCTTTTGTTTTACTGTACACGAAATATTACATGTGACGTACTGTTAGATATCTGCCCAAATCATTTCCTTTACGGCACTTTTGAACACCGGGTTCCACACAACTGGACGGCCACCAACTATTTTAAACAATTGCTCATCCTCCGCAGCACTGAAACGTTGTAGCCACTGTGTGTGTGCGTGTATAACAACTATCACGTGAATGCAAATAGTACACTGGGCGAGACGCAGGGACCAGTGGGCCTAACACGCCGAGCGTTTGTGTTGCGTTCTGTAGGGAAACATCAACTGTACTTTCACAAAGGGGAGTGGAGGGCGCATTTTGTCCATCAGGCCTGTCTCTAGGCAAGCAGCCCTCAGAGAGTTGAGGCCCCAGATGGCTCAGTCCGGTGGTATTTGAAGGTGCTCAAATACGTCAGCCTCGTGTCGGTAGATTTACCAGCACATAAAAAATCGTGCGGGACTAAATTCAGTTACTCTGCCACTCCGAAAACCGCAAAAGTAGTTAGTGCGGCATAAAGGAATTAACAAGTGCTGACCAAGTGAGGTCAGATAGGTGAAAGTGGCGAACCTCTTAACTTTGGAGCGTGGGGGTATTTACCTGAGGCCTCGCATTCCTTTCATTTACTGTGGCTCCTCCGCTAATACAGATTGTGTTTACCAGGAACTAGAAACCCCTTAGAACCCTGCGTCATTTATCTCACGTAAAGCGAATCACGACTGTGAGCTTAAGATTCATACATCTTTCATTGTTTGACATTATGGTTACCTCCGAAATACATAAAGTATCAAATTGATGTCCTCTGGAAGTCGTCAGTAAATATTCACTCAATATTTTCATGTACACGGTAAAAGTAACTGGAACAGTTTGTGGTATCCAGAGAACGATTCCGTTCCACTTATCCACCAGGAAATGTTAACAGCCTTGAATATTTGAGAACATCCGGAGTCGACCAGTCAGTTCACTCAAGCTGGCACAGGGCACTTTTGACCACTTGAGGGACGGCGAAATGTACTTGAATTTTTCTCCCATGAATAATTGATATACTACCTTTAAATTTGGGTAATTCTTTAACATGATTTTATTTTAACACGAACTCGTGACTTTGGATTTCGTGTTAACGGTGTTTTACTGTGATTCAAACCGCACTACATCTATCAGATTTCAACGTCAGGAACGCTGGTACTCGTTATAGCGGTGTGACGAGAACACAACTTCGGGGCTTCTTGTTGGGGGATACCAATTGTCCTGCTGTAGATGTAATGGAAACATGATCTCTAGCTAGGTGCATTGCGCAGGCGCATATTACGTAAGTGCAGTCGTAAATGTGGAGGAAATCCGGCATGAGTTATGAAATTCCTCTCCACCACATCTCGGGCTCTGTTCTTCACTTACAGAATCAGGTCACAAGGCGTAATAAAAGTCCTCATCCGTTTAAGTGATTTCTTCTCTTCATGAAAGTATTAGGGGCAGCAGAATATTACATCTCTCTTACTTCTCGTGGCGGAAACACAACCAAGATTTCAATTTGTTATGTCGAGGAAATACTTTTGCCTTACGGTCGTAAGTCTGACGATTCATAATAAATTCATAATACATCTCGCTTGTTTGAAGACTGCTGGCTTCTTCCTTAACATCCTCTATATTTTAATGATGTTAGCAAACTAATTATGGAGTTGTGATTTTAATTACAGAACGTCCTAATGCACTTGTGGTGGCCATGACCGTTAAGATTCGAGTCACATGGTTACCGGATTACCTCCAAAATATATCAAGTTTCAAATTTATGCCCTCCCGAAGTTGTCAGTAAATATTATTTATTTAACTTAAGTCACTACAATGTTAAAGTAAATTTTAACGAACAGATTCACAACTATGCTACACAACTCACAACCCGATTCAACGACAAAGTGCCATGTAGAATATCAGGGCCATTCGAAAAGAACCGAGCCGGAGACTATAAAATGAAAAGCGCCCAAAGGATTGCGGAGGAAGGTGCCTGTAACGGCGCTGAGGTCCTAAAACTTGCCACTGGAGGGACAAGGGTGCACAAACGAGCACGCCGTCCACTGCACACAGTGAAATGGAGTCTTCAAAAGAAGAACAAAGGGTGTAGAGCGTTTCCTGACAGCGGGAGTGAGGGGAACGTAAATCCATCAAAGAATGGCACGAATATACGGAGAGCACTGAATGTCCGTTGTAAGGATCAAGGCATGGCAGGAAAGGGTCGATGATACACACCGCATTACCAACCCCATTGTCCAGCAGGTGGATGCTCTCATTATGCAAGACCGCCGAGTTACGGTAGCAGCCATTGCTGCAGAGGTCGCAGTGAGCGTCGGGAGTGCTCACTCCATCATTAAGGACAGACTGGAATGTCACTAAAGTGCGCCCAGCACAGGAAGCATGTCTCTCTTGAACATCTGCTGCGCTATGCTCAGGAAGGGGATGAGACAGGGGTGTCATCACTTGAAACACGAGTCAAAACGACAAAGTCTCCAGTGGAAGCATGCGGGGTAAAACGCACCAAACAAAATCTATTGTGAGCTAAAGAAGGCTCTGAGAAGCAAACGATTTACCTCGGACGACGACGTCAAGCAGAACGTTCGGAGCTGGTTCACAACGCAGCCCCAGGAATTTAACAAAAGGGCCTTGTGAAGTGCCTCAACAGGGCTGGGCAATACTTTCGAAATAGCCTCGGGCTCGTTTCATTTTGAATGGCCCTCATATGTTTAAAAACTTAAATAATATACCAGAATCTATCAGGGTAAGTGGAAAACTGACTGCTTTTAAGGCAAAAACAAAAGAATATTTCCTGGAAACCTATTTTACTCACAGGTTGTTTTGAAATGGTATTACTCAAGCAATTGTGTACCCGAGAGTATTTCATTCTTAGAATTATCGTTGTGATGTAATTGTGAATTTGGTACGTTGTGCCCCTGAATGCGAGCTTCTAGCTCGCTGGGTGCTGATTTAGTAACATAAAAATAAAAATGTCACCATCAGAATGTTAGACTGCAGGCGGGGGGAGAGGGTGATCATTAGATTCCATGAAGAAATCAAGGATTCGTTCCCAAACTTCTCGGCAGTGTTTATATAGAAATATTGCAAATGGAATTGTTTTGTGTGATTCGGTGGTGTACAACTTGGCAACATAATCAAAAGTAAAATGGATATCTACATATATTTCTTCTTCAGAAAGTACAAAATGTCTACGCACATCATTTCACCCGACCAGTTTTATTCACTGAAATCCACAAATAATGCAATGTTCCATTAACAAGTTTTGGCATGAAATTATTGTAAATATTCCACGCTTCACACTCGGGAAGTTCGAATCTCCATTGATTCTGCATTTTATTTTAAAAAAAACACGTGGCGTCTGCAATGGCATTCGGTGTTAAAACACCGGCCAAAACCAAAATCAGCATGGGTCATTCCAGAAATAACTGGGACTTATTTCCAATTAATTAAGTCAGACTCACTGAGGGACTTTGTGTCTGTCAATCCACGTCTCCAATTCATGAAGCACGTGGGTCGCCTCTTACTCGTAGCCGCTCTGTGGGAGGTTGGAGTATTGATGAAGTGATTACCTTAATTGCCACAACCCTCAACGGTCTATGAATGAGGATTCTCTGATATGTGGAGCACGATGCTCCTCCAAGATCTCAAATTAATTTCCCTTGACGGTATCAGGCGCATAGACTGAGGCTTAACACTGTATTATTATTATTATTATTATTATTATTATTATTATTATTTATTATATATAATTCACAATTTTACAGTTGCGTTTATGTGCTTCTTCGTTATAATGTAGGTGGAAGAAGTACTACACACACATGCTGATATACTTGCAATACTTGACAGAAATTTGTAGGATATTTACCACATAAATAGAGAAAATTATTATCTGTCGATTTTCATTAGTCTATATATATAAAATAAGAGTTTTCCTGTATATTGTTCAAAATGTGAAAATAATTATATTTCTGTGTCCGTCGTGTAATTAAATCCCCGCTCAATTTTCGCTGCGTATCGGAATGAACCAACCTTCTCATTTTCACATTTCGTACCCAATTTCCATTTGTGGAGGCTTATTCTCTTCCAATAGCAATTCCAGAAATATTCTTCATGAAGCCTCCCTGAAAGTCGGGGCGGTAGAATATGACATGCTCGATATTCGTTACCTGACGCAAGAGGTGATTAAAAGGGGCCCCAGAGTGTCCCGAACCCCCTCCCCTACATATCTAACGCGATGTAAATAAATGCGCATAACGGGAGAATTGAGCAGCGGACCCCGATTAGGGAAAGCAGAAGGACAGCCCTGAACTGAAGATGGCCCTCGTTATTAATGAACAAGGATGATTATCCAAAACTACTATAAAAGAAACGCTGAATAAACATAAGGACAGGGTTTATTAATAAAGTAGTATTTGAATCAAGAAGCATGGAAAAGAAGTAAATTGTACAAGACAAACCAATAAATTAAACAAGAACATACCTTCTCAAGCGTACCTCTCGACATCGTGGAGTGAGCTCAACATAATTAATAATGAAACACTAAAAATATATTATTACCAGCTCACTGATTCAGTGACAACCTCGTTACAATTAGCATTCCCATCAAATTTCCGTGCGCACGGTAATATAAGCAGTATCCTTTTTACGAGATTACATTATTCACACCAGATATCTTTCCTTTTGCTATCCGCGCAACAACAATAGAAGCCTCCCACTCACAAAAAAGTTAGCCCACACGTCCAGAGCGATCAACATAAAAACGCAAGAAATTAAAGGAAGATATCAACAAGGCGCTGAGTACAGCATCTCTGGTCTAGAGATATTAAACAACAGAGGATTACAGGCATGCGCGATGATTAGAAAATAAGAGTATAGACATGGCCGACAGGCGACTAGGCCGAACCCAACGTAAAGACATGTCCAAATAAATAACAATGCTGTACCAAGAAAAGAAAATAAGGTACAGAAACAAGACCAAGAAAATTAAAATCAAAATTTAAATAAACAAATCGATAGCCCACCTTTCACTTCGTTCAGACACCAGCATTCATTTGAAACATTCACACGAGGTGCCAATACACGTCACATGACTCACCTTAACACAGTCTCGCATATTCAACAAGTAGCGTGCACTATGGGAGCACAATATAAATGTGTGTATATATATATATATATATATATAATCAGGAAAATCAGGCAGGATCACGTACCAAAGACCATCAAGCTCGAGTTTCGTACGACCCAAATGAAACTTTTAGTCGACACGAAAGTCATGGCTTCATAGATGGCGAAGTACAACAAAACGAAGTGCACCAAAAATGCGATGAGTCGGAGACCAAAATTCTAGATGAACAGTAATCAAAACAACAAGCACAGGCACTCACATAGGTCATTACACGCACCGAAGTACAAAGACGCACATCGACCAGTTATCAAGGATTGTAAAAAAAGTTTACAAACATCGTAATAATAAAGTAACAACTGAAAGCACATACCTGTTTTATCCATACTTAACAGCTAAAGGCAATTCCGGACCGCCTGGGATCCATTGTTAAAATATCTCGAGCAAGCAAGGAAAAGATATGCGTCAAAAAGATAAAACCTAGTTGTGTCGTAAAAGAAAAGATCGTCAATACACATCATGCAGAGTGCTGCGCTCTGTAGCGCATCGATGGAAATACATAAGTTTTTCCTTGAACTGAGGTCGACACAACTCATTTGCATAGTAAAACATTGCATTTGCGAAACATGCTAACGGAGCATGGTTCAAGAGGCAGCGAAGGTTGGCGACCACCAAACTCTTAGCTGAGTCCTGGCATTCCTTTCACTTCCATGATCTAGGCTCTTCCGACCTTCTTGTTCTTTTCCGTCCCCGACTGTATAAGAGCACTGCAGACCTTGGGAGACTTTCATTATCTTCAGCCGATACATTCGACATTTCAATATCCGTCAGGAGAAAATAGAGTTAGTAGTAATTACGGTAGTTAATTTTTATCTTTTATCTTGTTATGGTTCATGGTGTGGGTTACTGCAGTCACGTCCTAGTTCGTGAACAGTGGGCAACGGCTGAGTGGCCGAGTAAGTGGTTCTGAGAGTCGGGATACCAGTTGCTATAGAATGGGAGTGGGCATCTCCGACATATTCTGAGTCAGGGCCCTCCTTGTGCTCAGGAGGCTAGGACTATACAGTCCACCGGTGGTCCATAACCCGTTAGAGGAGAGATCCTCACTTGGACTATGTGTAAGTAGGGTAGCATCCTGCTTCATGAATTTACAGAGCTCAGAATATTTTAAGCAAGCCTCGGACCTATGGGAGTAACGGAGTCCCACTCCTATTTGACAGGCGAGGGACTCCTTGGAAACAACTTGGCGAACGAAATGGAAGTCGATGAGGAGCTAGAAAGTAGAACTGGCTGAGTCAGCAAAGAGGATGCATCTGGATGTGCTAGGAGTAAGTGATAAACGGGTAAGGGGAGATAACGAGGAAGAGACAGGAGATTATACAGTTTACTTGACGGGTGTTAGAAAGGGTAGGACTGTTTATCAGGAATACTACTGCATGCAACATAGTTACTGTTAGGCACGTAAGTGAGCGAATAATGTGGGCAGATTTGGCGATTGGAGGAGGAATTAGGACGAGAATTGTCTCAATGTAATCACCATGTGAGGGTGCAGATGAGGATGAAATTGACAAGTTTTATGAAGCATTGAGTGACATCGTGGATGAATTACACATTCCCCACCCACGGGGAAATCTGCCAAGAGCGGTGAGATAACTAGTCAAATAATACAATTCAAGTCAAAATAATGCGACTGTGTCCAATACACGAATCACAAATTTGATCTAAAATATGAAATAGTCTTTTAAAATTCATAAAGTTTAGAATACATTTTTCCAAAAAATAAAAAATAAACACCAGTACCTAGGCTGAACAAAAAATCTTATTTTTAATATTTTTACTATCACTGCCGTTAGTGGAACTTCAACTACCTTCCTTTCACAGTCCGCATTATTAATAAAAGAAGTGTTCCGTGCTGATATTTCGAGTTACATCGACAGTGTTCGCATTCTCCTAAATCAGAAACAGTGGTTGAAGATACTACAGCAGTGATCATCGATAGTGTTATCGAGCGCACATATTAGTGCTACCTGAACTTTGGAATGAGGACCAAACATTTGAGCCATTCCTAGCTCAGAACACACAGTTACTCTGCCGTGACTTGACACCAATTTTAGTTCGCTATCAAGAATACCGGGACAACAAGTAAACTTGGCGCACCACCTTCTTAAAGTTGTTGATGGAAGCTTGTCCTTATTGTTGCTGAACGTAATATGTCTTCGCTTGCCTATAGAGTAATTTTTATTCTACGTGCCAGTGACCTCATATGTGTAGGTGTGAGCAGTCGGAAGAGTTAATTCGTCAAAGGCGGATTTTCTTCGTTTTTAGAATTAACGACGCATAGTTCTCCTTTTAATTCTTGCGCCTTACCAATATACTTCCGAAGCAATTGAGATGATCCCGGTTTTTATCGGCAATGAAGTCTCCCGTGTTCTTTAAAAACATTCAAGTTTGTTTTCAAAACGTGAACTGCTTTCTTTAAAGATTCATTTTCCTCGAGTAATTGGTCATAATGAAGACAGGAAACACAGCCCTCTTTCACTTCTTGAGTTGAGGTATCTTTAGAAGTTTTTCTATCCCTGTTCGTGAAGCCACAAAGCCGAATTTGAATTATTTGTATCCCATTGTGCCGCATGACGTGGCTTGACTTCTGTATTTTCCTTTGTGGTAATCCTAATACACTATTTCTTAAGTCATCTTCATAATCAGATGTAGAAAAATGTTCATTGCTTTCATATACATTTTTACAAATAAGCGAGTCCAGCCGTTTATATTTCGTCAGCCAACTGATGCAATTCATAGGATCCTTTGGGGACCTGTCATAAACCGTGTTTATCACATATTTCTTGTCTTTTGAAAATAAGTTTTACATATAGCTACCGCACAACAACTCGGAAAAAATTAAAGACAGGAACACTACTACACGAAACTCGCTCACAGCTAATGCTTTATGAATATCCACAAACACTAGATTACAAAACTTCCACACTTAAGAGCACAGCGTTCCCTCATATTGTTCCTGCTTCGAAAATAATGCTTCCACTTACTTGTGCCAGGCTCCTCATATAATTCTATCCGACCTCCCTTAGTCAAGACTTGTTCTTTTCCCGCCCGGATGGTATTAGAGGTTTGGAGGCCTACAAAGTCTTTCATTTCCATGCCGTTCGTTGCCCTTGGCCGATACGTTCATTTCTCGAAGTGGTGGATTCCTTCCATTAATTCCCTATCATGAATATTAGTAGAGGATGGTTGGTCAGTTTTACAATCTCTTAAAACGATAATTACCATCCCCACCACCTTCGAGAGCCTGGCGCAGAAACCAGACAGCTACAAAATGTGGAAATGTTCTGGAGAGACATAAACTTCTTTCATGAGCCGGCAGAAACACTTGACAGCTCCTTTTACACTACGTACACTAAATCAGTGAAGCATTACAGTTTTTGCAGCGGAAAATAGAGCTTTCTTAAATAATAGCTCGCAGAAAATGAACGAGATTGACCAAACCGTGGAGCTATATGGTTCTTGGGCCGGGCTCTTCAACTTTTATACCGCACAAGAACTTATTCTACAGCACCCTATGTATGCGAAACTCACTGACAGTCAATACTTTATTAATATCTACAAACAACAAAGATTCATCACTTAGAGGTAGTGTGTTAGCGCAGAACTGCTCAGAGCTAGCGACCAACTCTCGGGATCGTAACTTGTCTGGCTAGTGACAACACAGCCTCCGACTATCAGCCGAAAGGCGGCAGCACTTGCCAACCCTTGCTGTATTATCGTGGCACTCAGTAGGAATATAACCTGTATACTAAGTTCAAAATCATGAACACACAATTCCAACATAAAATTGTCACAAATACGCTTTGTCAGCAAGAGAACAGAAAAACTCTCAGATCTGTATTCCTCAGCGAGCCAGAGATAGAAGCAGACCACTACCTGGTTGCTAGTGAGGTAAAACGTCCACCAAAATGGTTTCGGAAGGAGACACCCTGCCAAAAATGATGAGAATCGCTTCAAGAAACATCTTCTCCAAGACACGAAATGGCTCTTTGACCGGTGTCTTTCAGATAAGGTGCATCAGTAACAGAAAGTGAAGGTACACAGACAGAGTGGGCAAATCTACGAGCGATGACTGCCTTGGAAACTTCAGGAACGAAATGAATAAGGACACTGAGGCAGTGGAATGAGAACATCCAGAAAATCACCACTGATAAAAGGGAGGCCTGCTGGAAATACTTATCAACAAATAATGTAGAAGAGGACCTAGTTCACTGGCATCAGCTGAACAACAAGTCAGCAAATTATAGATAAACTCATGGAAACATTTCGTTACATATGTGTTCAGACAACAACAGCAGACATATAAAATTATCAAGCATCTTAATAACGAAATCAGAGAAAGTGTCAAGATAAATCCCATCCTGCAAGAAATATGACTTCAAATTTATCAAAACCTCTGGACATCACAAGAGGAAAACATATCTCAGAACGAAATTACAGAATAAATCACAGTAGATGAGCCGAGCAGAATGATCAGCTGAATCTGGAATTATTCAAATACGCAAGGAATTCCGGATTCCTCTTCTCCAAAGAATATGGGAAGATGGAAACCCTCTTGTTAGCTAGCTGAAAGCTTTTTCAATGACCATTCATAAAAACGATCTGAGATACAATAAAGCGATATTTTCTAGGGGCATTTGAGTTTTCAATCCGTGATACACAATCTACTAGCACATTGGCTAATCCCTATTATGTGATACAATGCAGATACCGATACAGCCCAAATACAAATACTTAGGCGCGTTTGAAAAGTCCGTGCAAAAATAAAAACTACTTTCGTGTTTGAGGTAAACCATTTTTATTTTTCGACATACTTTCCTTTTAGGCTTTTACACTTCGTCCAACGATGTTCTAGTTTGTTGATCCCTTCCGAATAATAGGATTTGTCCAAGTCTGCAAAATACCCATTAGTGTTTGCAATCACCTCCTCGTTTGAATAAAATCTTTGTCCCGCCAGCCATTTCTTCAACTTAGGGAACAAATAGTAGTCCGAGGGAGCCAAGTCTGGAGAATAGGGGAATGTGAAATGAGTTGAAACACTATTTCCATGAATTTTGCGACCACAACTGCTGAAGTGTGTGCTGGTGTGTTGTCGTGATGGAAAAAGACTTTCTTGTGGGCCAATCGCAGGCGTTTTTCTTGCAGATCGGTTTTAAAACGGTCCAATAACGATGAATAATATGCACCTGTAATTGGTTTACCCTTTTCCAGATAGTCGATGAAGATTATCTCTTGCGAATCCCAAAAGACACTCGCCATAACCTTTCCGGCCGAAGGAACGGTCTTCGCCTTTCTTGGTGCAGATTCCCCCTTGGTAACCCATTGTTTAGATTGTTGATTGGTCTCAGGAGTATAGTAATTTATCCATATTTCATCCACAGTGACGAAACGACGCTTAAAGTCCTCCGGATACTTCTGGAACAGCTGCAAACCATCCTTGCAACACTTCACACGATTACTTTTTTGGTCAAGTGTGAGCAATCGCGGCACCCATCTTGCGGATAGCTTTCTCATGTCCAAATGTTTATGCAAAATATTATGTCCCCATTCAGTCGAGATGCTCACAGCACTAGCAATCTCACGCACCTTAGCTCTTCTGTCATCCATCGCCATATCATGGATTTGATCAATGATCTCTGGATTCGTAACCACCACAGGCCGTCCAGAATGTCCAGCGTCACTTGTGCCCAAATGGCCAGTCCGAAAATTTTGAAACCACTTATAAACTATTCTAATCGAAGGTGCAGAGTCACCACAATGTTTATCAAGCTTCTCTTTAGTCTCCTGAGGCGTTTTGCCTTTCATAAAGTAATGTTTAATTACCACACGAAATTCTTTTTCGTCCATTTCTTGAAAATCACTCGACTTCCTTGACTCACACGAATGCCAAACACAAAAAAATAGACCAATGTGGCTGAAACTTGGTGTGCGTTCATTCAAGAGATGCTACTAACTAAACATCACCTCGATACATGCCGGTGGTGCCATCTCTCGGACTTTGCACGGACTTTTCAAACCACCTTTTTCTGCATACCAAGGTGCCTTGCATTCAGCCTTCATCGTTTCATTAGATGAGACCGAAGAGTGCTGGACCCTCTCCCATCGAGCTGGAGAGTCATCATATGCTTTTAAAACGCGCAGACAGATAAACGAAACAGTACGAAGAACTGCGCTTTCATGGTTTGCATACGAACTCTGCTATGACTGACAAGAGAAAACCATGACATGCGGTCTGCATTGGCAAGCCTGCACTATATAATCTGCAAATATTATACGTAGCAAATACCATGAACACAACAAAAACTAAATTTGCAACTTTTGTGATTCGTTCTTCTTCTTCTTCTTCTTCTTCTTCTTCTTCTTCTTATTATTATTATTATTATTATGTGGTCCTATTTTACGGCCGGATACCCTTTCTGAAGCCAACCCTATTTGGTGGGCCTTTCACGTATTATTGCAGTGGTAGGTAGAGTGGTGTGCTGTGTGTATATGAAGGGGAGAGTGTTGGGACTAGTGCAAATACCAAGTCTCCGAGACACCAACATTAATCGGACGCAATTAAATTCGACGACCCGGCCGGGAATCGAACCCAGGACCTTCTGAACTGAAGACCTCAATTTCGACCGTTCAGTCAAACAGTCGGACAGGTTCTGTGTGTGCAAGAAGCTTGTAAGGTACCTACTGGGCTATAGCAGGGACTAAAACACTGAACGCCTCTGAAATGTACAGCAACAGGCTACACCCATGCACTATACGGTTGTTGATAACATTATCCAGTAACTGTCTGCTTGCATTCGGGAGATAGTGGATTCGGACCCAACTGTCAGCAGCCCTGAAGAGGGTTCCCATCGTTTCCTGTTTCCACACCAGGAAATTACTGGGGCCCGGTCGATACTTCCCCATTCCTTAGGAAAATAACATTGTCGGTGAGCATCGTTTGACTGAGTAGGACGTTTTCTACGTAAAAACATTTTAAATTCAAACGTGAGACATCACTTCGAATAGGCCTGTGTCATTTATCGAACAAGCTAATTACAAGACGTGTTAAAATACAGTTAGAGCTTTATTAACGGTTACGACATGGAGACAACAATTCGAGAATTATCTAACTAGCAAATACAAAGGCCAAACACAGTAGATACAATACGTGACACTCTGCGAGATATGGAGGGACAGCGATTAGAGCTCTATCTAGCGGAGCGCCTTGAGAGTTACTGATTCTGCCATAAGAGCACGTGTATTTGTTTGTGAAGTTTTGGGGGTTATTTATGAGTTCGCATTAAGTTGACATAAGTAAATAGTAGCGTGTGTCATTCCTTTATACTCGTATCTCCTGTCAATATGAGTGGAAAGATATGTGCTGCGTTTGGCTGCAATAACTATGAAGTGCAGGTCTTCGCGGTCTTCCGTTTCCCTAGTGACAAGAAAATGTAAGTAAGTACTATGTTTGCATATATATTCTTCCATTTACAAAGATATTTTTTTACAGAAGGGCTACTTCCTAAACTTCTGGCCTGCGCGACCCATATTTTAAATGGCTTAAAATATAATAAGCTCATTTTATGGTATTAGTGCAGCAGTTAACCTTCAATACCGATGTCTTGTTCTAGGTGTGATCTGTGCGTTTGATTTAATTCAGGAAAAAGCATATATGTGTGGCTGGTTATGTTCCAAGTTACCCCATTTGGAATTCCATAATGCCTTGTCAAGCACTGAAGAAAATATGGGTGATTTAAGAAATGTGATATGATGGAGCAAATTTGCTTTACCCTAATGTAATGGCAAGTATTGCTTATAGGGACATTTTTAATGTTTTTTCGGCTAAATTTATAGATTTTCTTTCTGTTAGTAGGCTTCAAGTTAAAAGGAAAATTGTCCAGCTCTTAAATGGAAATTCATTGAATCATGTGCGTAAGGAATGTGCCGATTTTTCTATTGACAATGTTGTAAATGAGAAAAAATTCTAGCCGTGAAAGTTCAGACAGGTATGGTAAAGGTAAAAAAAGTAATGCATAATTGAAAGATGAGGCCCTTTCACAGCAGTCCATTTCACATCTTGATTATATGTATAATTTCAGTCTTTAAATAATAACCTATTAAATAATTCTTGATTCATGTATCCAGAATTCATTTAGCAACTTTGAAGTTAATATTTTAGCACTAGACGTAATTTATTTATCCATTTCCGTATATACATTACCATTGATATTTGAATTTAGAGCGAAATTGCAGGTCACGCCAATAGGAGCGCCACTTGCGAATTGTTTCCATTGTAACAAGGCTAAATCCGCAAGTGTCGCGTATTGTCTCTACTGTATTTGTTAAACCTGCCAGTTTCGATCAGGAAAGATCCCGTAGTCTCGATCTTCATGGAGCTACAAAAGTGCAGTTCATCAGATACTTCTTCCTCCGTATAGGGGCAGGAGTTCTTACCCATGTACAGTAAGATAGTCGTAAACGTGAGATGCAATAATAATGATAAGAAGAAGAAGAATTATAACATGAAGAGTGTCTCTCGCTGGAGTTAGGACATCTTTCTATTGGACATCTTGTGGTCATACCACGAACTCTTTCTTAGTATGAAGTTCTGAAGTTCTTCCTGGTTTTAGATTGCCACCTAGGAAGCTATGTTGGAGCATTAATTCAATTGGCAAATCCTTGTCTTGGATCACTTCTCAGGCTTTCTCCTACTGAATTTCATTCAGCCGATCATAGAATGTGCCACTATAAAAGTAAGCATCACTTGTCGGCTGACTGCGTAATCAAACAAAGAGGTTGGCATCTGGCGTGCTGGGGCAACAAGGCTTCTTCATTCTAGGCCATGCGACTCTAAAAGCACATCAAGTGGGTAACGGAGATACGCTTGTAGAAAGTGACCTTTAGGGTCGTGCCATACATAACCGACTTCTGTTTTAATGTGGGTATTAGAGTACCTAGTTTATTTCTGTATCATGCAGGGTTTCCAGATTCCTCTTCAAGCTTCCTCTTAAAAGGAAGTTCAAGTGAAGACTCTCGTTTCTTGTGACTATTCTAAATTTCACTTTAGGGTCGCGCTTCTAGTCACTGTATCTCTGGCCCTCGTTTCCCGTTATGCCATGCTGTGGGATCGCTCATCGCTCTTCAGTATCCGCTCTCTCTTTGCCTGTTGTTATTTGAGTCATCATTCCATAGACTGGTTTGAAGCAGCTCTCCATGCCACCCTATCCTGTGCTAACCTTTTCATTTCTACGTAACTATTGCATCCTACATCTGCTCTAATCTGCTTGTCATATTCATACATTGGTCTACCCCTATCGTTCTTACCACCTACATTTCCTTCAAGAACCAACTGAACAAGTCCTGGGTGTCTTAAGATGTGTCCTATCATTCTATCCCTTCTTCTCGTCAAATTTAGCCAAATCGATCTCCTCTCACCAATTCGATTCAGTATCTCTTCATTCGTGATTCGATTTATCCATCTCACCTTCAGCATTCTTCTGTAACACCACATTTCAAAAGCTTCTATTCTCTTTCTTTCTGAGCTAGTTATCGTCCTTTCTTCACTTCCATACAATGCCACGCTCCACACGAAAGTCTTCAAAAACGTCTTTCTAATTCCGATATCAATGTTTGAAGTGAGCAAATTTCTTTTCTTAAGAAAGCTCTTCCTGGCTTGTGCTGGTCTGCATTTTATGCCCTCCTTACTTCTGCCATCGTTAGTTATTTTACTACCCAAGTAACAATATTCATCTACTTCCTTTAAGACTTCATTTCCCAATCTAATATTTCGTACATCACCTGCCTTCGTTCGACTGCACTCCATTAATTTTGTTTTGGACTTATTTATTTTCATCTTGTACTCCTTACCTAAGACTTCATCCATACCATTCAGCAACTTCTCGAGATCTTCTGCAGTCTGAGATAAAATAACAATATCATCAGCAAATCTCAAGGTTTTGATTTCCTCTACGTGGACTGTGATTCCCTTTCCAAATTTCTCTCTGATTTCCTTTACTGCCTGTTCTATGTAAACATTGAAAAGGAGAGGGGACAAACTGCAGCCTTGCCTCACTCCTTTCTGGATTGCTGCTTCTTTTTCAAAGCCCTCGATTCTTATCACTGCAGACTGATTTTTATACAGATTGTAGATAATTCTTCGGTCTCGGTATCTGATCCCTATCATCTTCATAATCATAAATATCTTGGGTCGTCGCCATAAGACCTATCTGTGTCGGTGCGACGTAAAGCCCCTAGCAAAAACAATATCTTGGTCCAATCAACATTATCGAATGCCTTTTCTAGATCTACAAATGCCATGTACGTGGGCTTGTCCTTCCTGATTCGATCCTCTAAGCTCAGACGTAAGGTCAGGATTGCTTCACGTGTTCCTACATTTCTTCTGAAGCCAAGCTGATCTTCTCCCAACTCTGCTTCAACTTGTTTTTCCATTCTTCTGTAAATAATACGTGTTAAAATTTTGCAGGCATGAGACACTAAACTAATGGTGCGGTAATTTTCACACCTGTCAGCACCGGCTTTCTTGGGAATAGGTATAACAACATTCTGCCGGAAATCAGATGGGGCTTCTCCTGTCTCATACATCTTGCACACTAAATGAAATAATCTTGCCATGCTGGTTTCTCCT
The DNA here is from genome assembly GCF_040414725.1 of Anabrus simplex. Lineage (NCBI taxonomy): Eukaryota > Metazoa > Arthropoda > Insecta > Orthoptera > Tettigoniidae > Anabrus > Anabrus simplex. The sequence continues at coordinate 159,747,328 of NC_090269.1, read as the reverse complement.
AAGGCAGTCATTAATTCAGAGGGAATGTCATCAATTCCAGGTGCCTTGTTCCTATTTAGGTCACTCACAGCTCTGTCAAACTCTGACCTCAAAATTGGGTCTCCCATTTCATCAGCATCAACAGCCCCTTCATGTTCCAGAACCAAATTATCTACATCTTTACCTTGATACAAGTGTTGGATATGCTCCTGCCATCTTTTGGCTTTGTCTTCTTTCCCTAGAAGTGGCTTTCCATCTGAGCTCTTAATATTCCTTGATTTTCCTGTAAGCAGCATATACCTTTCCCAGGACCATACAGCCTTCGACATCCTTGCACTTCTCCTTCAGCCATTCTTGCTTAGCTACCTTGCACTTTCTATCCACTTGATTCTTTAATCGCCTCTTCATTTCTAGCATTCTTGTATTTTCGTCGTTCATCAATCACGTCTAGTATCTCCTGAGTTATCCACTGATTCTTAGTTGATCTTTTCTTCCTTCCTAACATTTCCCCAGCAGCCCTACTGACTTCATTTTTCATGACACTCCACTCTTCCTCTATAGTGTTTCCTTCAGCCTTTTCATTTAATCCTTTTGGAACATGTTCCTTGAAACAATCCCTCACACTCTTTTCCTTCAACTTGTCTAGATCCCACCTTTTTGCATTCTTTCCTTTCGTCATTTTCTTCAACTTCAGGTGCCATTTCATGACCAACAAGTTGTGGTCAGAGTCCACATCTGCTCCTGGGAAAGTTTTGCAACCCCACACCTGGTTTCTGAATCTCTGCCTAATCATAATGAAGTCTATTTGATACCTTCCTGTGTCTTCAGGTCTCGTCCACGTATACAGCCGTCGTTTGTGGTGTTTGAACCAAGTATTGGCAAGGACTAAATTATGATCAGTGCAGAATTCAACCAGCCGACTTCCTCTTTCGTTCCTTTGTCCCAATCCAAATTCTCCTACTGTACTACCTTCTCTTCCTTGGCCTACCACTGCATTCCAGTCTCCCATCACAATTAGATTTTCGTCACCTTTTACATATTGTATTAAATCTTCTATCTCTTCATATATTCTTTCGATTTCTTCATCATCCGCTGAACTAGTAGGCATATACACCTGCACTATTGTGGTGGGCATTGGTTTGGTGTCTATCTTGATGACAATAATTCTTTCACTATGCTGGTCGTAGTAGCTTACCCGCTGCCCTATTTTCTTATTCATTATTAAACTAACTCCTGCATTTCCCCTGTTCGATTTTGTGTTAATAATTCGGTAGTCGCCTGACCAAAAATCTTGTTCTTTCTGCCAACGTACTTCACTTATACCAACTACATCTAACTTTAGCCTATCCATCTCCATTTTCAGATTCTCTAACCTACCACAACGATTCAAACTTCTAACATTCCACGCTCCGACTCGCAGAATGTCAGTATCCATCTTCCTGATGATCGCCCCCTCTCGTGTAGTCCCCACCAGGAGATCCGAATGGGGGACTAGTTTACCTCCGGAATGTTTTACCCGGGAGGAAGCCTTCATCAGTACATCATTCATACAGAGAGAGCTGCATGTCTTCGGGAGGTAGTTACGGCTGTAGTTTCCCGTTGCTTTCAGCCGTGTAGCAGTATCAACACAGCTAAGCCATGTTGAGAATTATTACAAGGCCGTATCAGTCAATCATCTAGACTGCCGCCCTTGTAACTACCGAAAGGCTGCTACCCCCCTTTCGATGAACCATTCATTAGTCTGGTCTCTCAACAGATACCCATCCGATATGGTTGCACCTGCGGCTCGTCTATCTGCATCATTGGGACACGCAAGCCTCCCCACCGCGGCAAGGTCACATGGTTCGCAGAGGAGGTCTCTTTGTCTATCGGCCTATTTTCCAAGTTTTGCTGATCTCTTGGAATTTAAATTGTCCTTGGCCTCCTTTTTTACCACGAGCTTTGCTCCCGATACGTTGCGGATTCATGTGAGTATTTTCGTTGTCTTCCCTGACGGACGACGAATGTTCATTAGAATAGGAAATTGGTAGCTCTATTCGCCCTTGTTACAGACTATTTGCCACTTTACCAATATTATTGCTCTGATCGATCACAATTGTTAACTACTTGTTATGGCTTATTGTTGTCGGGAAAAAACAAAAGAAAAAAGAAAGAGAAAATATGCACAGTTGTTTTCCCTTTATTTGGTCACTAGCTGAAGTACCCGTTCTTCCCTACCGAATTCTCAGAAAGGCTTCCTTTGTGGTTTTCCCAACTGAAGTCAACATACCGAGCGAGTTGGCCGTGCAGTTAGGAGCACGCGGCTGTGAGCTTGCACGCGGGAGATAGTGGGTTCGAATCCCACTGTCCGCAGCCCTCGAGATGTTTTCCGTGGTTTCCAATTTTCACACCCGGCAAATGTTGAGGCTGTACCTTAATTCAGGCCATGGCCGCTTCCTTCCAACTCCTCGACCTTTCCTATCCCGTCGTCGCCATTAGACATATCTGTGTCAGTGCGACGTAAAGCCACTAGTAAAAAAAGGCAGTAGGAATGTAGCGATGAAAAGCAACGTTATCAAGTAAAATACTCGATCAAATGAAAAACAGTACATTTTCTCATTTTTAGCGAACAGTACTTGGCTGTCGAAAGTTTCAGTGCTTGATGACCAAGCCGCAGACAGCCGCAAGAACTCCTCTGCCATTATTCCGTTAAATGTGCACACTGATCATTGTAATCAGTGCCTCAGAGTAGGGATCGAATCGCTGGAATGTGATGATGAACCACTGTGTTACGTACCAGCAGTAATGGAAAATGTATGAACCACAGCAATGGCATGCTGAAGAAGCAAGCTATTTCTCTCCATTATTCAGGCAGGCTATTATACTCGGTACGCACCAGCAATCCCATATATCTGAAATGAGTGGCAGCAGAAGACACAAAGCACATCACAACAAACAATGGTGAATGTAATGTTACTCTTGATCAATAGAGCTTTGTATATCGTAGGCCTTCACATCTAGTTTTCTTCCAACTGTGTGATATATATATTTATTTATTTATTTATTTATTTATTTATTGATGTCTTTATTTGTGGCGAAGTTAGGCCTCTTGGACCTCTATTATACTTAACCACATTATGCGGCTTAATACTGAATACAAACTTAACACACTGTATATAATATAATAAAATAATAAAACTTAATATAGACTAAAACTAAAATATTACATACTAAGTCTAAAATTAGAAAAATAAATTCAATAACTACTCCAGGTGGAATTCATATAATATAACAGTAATTTATGTGAATTTTGGGAACTATTTGCTCCAGACATTCACTCACACATTCACACATAACTACATGATACAGCCTACGTATTCAAGAGGAAATCTTTAGACTGTCTTTTTAAGGTAATTAATGAGGAACAATTTCTAATTTCAGTGGGTAAAGCATTCCATATTCTAGCTCCCGACACAAGGAAAAAATTACTTAAAGCAGATGTATGATGTGGAGGTATTGCAATTGTTGACCCAGATCGCGTGTCACGGTCATGAAAGGAAGATAGAAAACGGAAATTACTGGAGAGATATTCAGGTATATTTTCAGTCAAGAGTCGATAGATAAGGGTTGATACATGCTGATTTCCCTGCTGCTCTACTTTTAACCAAGAAAGTTGTGCACAGAAAGGGGATATATGCGAGGCAAAATTCAGTGAAAAAATAAATCTAATGCCGGAGTTTAAAGCTCTCTGCAATTTCCTATTTTGTTGACTGGTAGCATCCAGCAACACAACATCACAATAGTTTAAAATTGGAAGTATCAATGTTTGAACCAGTTTTATTTATAAGTTGAGAGGTAATACGGTCTTGTGAATCTTAAGGAGATGAAGTGATGAATGAACTTTCCTGCATACGTTAGTGACATGCCCATCCCAGTTTAATGTTTCATTTATAGTGACTCCAAGGCTTTTTACTGATTTACAGAATGGGATAGCAACGCCATTTAGTTGAATGACTGAAATTTATAGACTGTGTAAATGGGAAAGCAGTTTTTCTCTGCTCTAGTATGACAGCTTGTGTTTTCGTTGGGTTGATGGAGAGAGAATTCTCAGCCGCATAACAGCTGATCTGCTCTAAGTTTCGGTTCGTATTTTCAATAGTTGCATTTATGTCATTCACTTTTGTGTGGCAGTAAATTTGAAGGTCGTCGGCATAGAGATGGTAGTTGCAGTTTTTTAACTTAGAAGAGATGTCATTCAAATATAAAATAAATAACAGGGGGCCGAGCATAGAACCTTGTGGCACACCATTAACTTTGTACTTCCACTCCGTTCTCTTATCATTCATGACAACACACTGTCGTCGGCTATGGAGGGAGGAAGCGAACAATTTGAGAGCAGCGTGGCTAAGATGGAAGGAATGCAATTTCGGTATTGCATATGTCCGTACTGATAGTGTCAAAAGCACTGCTGAAGTCTAGGAGAATGAGCACGGTCACTTTACGTTCGCCCATTGCTTTTCTTACGTCATCCGTAACTTTTAGAAGAGCAGTAGATGTACTATGTCCTTCTTTAAATCCAGATTGCAGGTGATCAAGTAACGAATGGTGCGTCAAATATTGGAGCAGTTGTTCATGCATGAGTTTTTCTAAGACTTTCGAAAGTGAAGAAAGTAAACAGACAGGTCGATAGTCAGATGGAGAATTTGCTAGAGATTTTTTTGGTACTGGGAAAATTAAAGCATTCTTCCGAACAGTTGGGAAGTAGCCTTCCGAAAGACATGAGTTACATATGTGGGTTAAAATTGGCAATACTACGTCTATCAAGGTAACGACGAAGGATATCGAGATGTCGTCCACTCCGATTGCTTGTGATTTGATAGATGTTACTTTTCTTCTTGCATCATTTTCATTTACTTTACGAAATTTGAACAAAGACCATTGTGGTAACGGAGTAGATAGAAGAGAATTTATTGTTGTTTGTATAATACGAGGGTCAGTATTAACTATTTCTCTAGTAAAGTGGGTATTTAATTCATCTGGATTTGTGTCATGCGTATTGGAGTTTGCAGTTTGCCTATACCTACGGATCTGAGTTGTTTCCAGGTACATTTTTTGTTCATGTTACTGGCTAATTGTTGGAAGTACGCATACTTTTTTGTTTCTGATTATTTGTTTAAATTTGTTTCTAAGCATACGGTACTTTTCAAAATCTTCAGTTGATAATGTCTGCTTGTAACATCTGTGTAGTGCATCTCGTTCAGCCACTGCGGACTTAATGTCATTTGATAACCATGGAGCAGCTTTGCGAATCACCCTAGCAGTACGTTTAGGTACGTGTTTGTTATAAAATCCCAACAATAATGTGTTAAACCTCTTTACTCTTTCGTCATTGTCAGTCAAGTGGAGTATTTCGTCCCAAGGGCAGAGATTAGCATCTTGTATTAATTGTTAAGTATTTAACTTTTTCATTCTCTATAGGTTATCCACTTCGGCTTTGTTTTGGTCACACTTTCAAAGAATAAGCTAAATATATGAGATCGTGGTATGATCTACTAGGTACAGAAGTTTGTCCGTGTTTTAGTATTTTCTGAGGATTGTTTGTGTTACCGAGTTTTAGTGGTAGGTAGAGGTGAAAGAAGGTGCGGGCGTGAACGGGTCTCAAACTACGGAATCAAAGTTAATGTAAAATTTAACAAGGTTATATTTTCTTTTAAAATGACGAAATAACAAGCAATTGCAGGTACAGAGTAGCAAGTCAACAAAATGTATGTACAATATTTACTAGATTTGGGCTCAGCGCCCTTGCTTCACAATTCGTGGGCAATCAGCCCAACCTTACTTCAAAAATAAGTTTTACCAGAGGGGCAGAAAACCCCATTCATGTTCAGGAACATTTGCTCCAAATTACACTGAAAAGCCTCCACGAGGCATACAACACTCAATTTTCAAAAAAAAGAGCCACTCGCTCTCAACTCTAAGCCTCTCAAAGGCCACACCAAACTCCACCTTCAAGTTGTCCTCACTGGACATAGACACAGGGGTAAAATACCCAACCTACTGAGGTCTATTAAATGAAAAGGGGTAATTACATGACCTCCAAAATAACAATTTGAGAGGAGGCGATCTGCACTCCTAATACACTTTGTTTTTAAAAACCTAATCTGGCTCTAGGCCACTAATGCAAGGGCTAATCCCATACTACAGAGGTGACTTTAGAAAAGAAACAAATTTGCATAATGTTAAGGAAGAATAGGTTGAGAAAATAAGTTCACCTCAAAACAATATGAGTGGGAGCTCGAGAGGGTTAAGCACTCTCTATCCCAATACGTAGTTTAAAAGATAGAATAGATACCAGTTTCTTTACATTTTTAAGGAAGGTTTCATAATGGAAAAACTTCGGACCCGCCCCGAGAGTTAAACTGCTGAGCAAGCAAGAAAAGAAGTAATTAATCGGCCATTACCTGGTTGTTGACTGTCGCCGAAGAAAGAGGCGCTTCCCGCCCCCTGCTATGTACTTTACACACTGAAAGATGGAACAGAAGTGGCCCGGAGACCCTAAAATCAGCAGTTTATATCCTCTCGCGGAAGGTTCCAGGCGTTAGGGGAATGAAAACACCCTCCCACAAACACTTTATTGGGTAGGATACAGCAACATATTCAAGTTGGGGGAAGATACCTCGGATTGGTCAGAAATTAATAAAAGAAATTTGGGATTGGTTAAGTACAAAACAAGGGGAAGGAGAGGGGTATACAGGCAACTTAAACAGTAACAGAAAGAAATTTAACAAGAAACAAACTTTTGAAATAAAAATTTCTCCAAAAAAAACAGTTCTTTCACTCCGCACTAGGGTGCACTATTGTTGATCTTCAGTAGTGTCCTCTAGAAGAGAAAGTTCACACTTCTTACTACAAGCAAAACAAAATACGTCGAAAATGACACAGTTCAAAAACTCTAAAATTTCCAGGTAGTGACATCTTCTGAGAAACTTGAAAATTAATACCGTCAATAAAGTTCAGACTTCCTCCAGCAGAGGAGTTTCAACTGGCGCAACTTTTAAATTAGCGGCGTGGAGGTGTACCGCCCGGTACAGACCTCCCCCCCCAAAAGTTCCTCCAGGGGTGACACATGAAATTTGTTTGAAAACAAGGTCCAAGTTTTGATGTTGATATGGAGATGAATTGCAGAAGTATTTATAAGATTTACTTAATATGGTTTGATTCAGTTTCAAAATTTTGTTGTAACTTGGTGAAGAAAAGTTTTTATGTTTATAGAAGTTGAATTCAGAAGATAAACATTTAATACTTGAAAGTGAAGAAACATTTTGCAAGGTCCACCAAATATTGCTGTTGAATTCCCAAGTGCAGTAATTGCTGATAGTAAATTTCCATTTAGTTGATGTTGATCAAGTTGGATGGCCAGACCGGCCGTTGCAGCTTGCGTCCAGAGGAGGCCGCTCGGACCCCTCAAGTACCCTGAGATACCGCTCGCCCGCACTATGTGGGGAGCAGTGGTGTTGAAGCACGCCGCGCCCGCGGTGAACAAATACAGGCTGCGGGCAAGTAGCAGGTCGTGCGCCGCACATCAGCCTTGGCCGGGAGGAGGGCTCCGGCTCGCCGTACACAGGTCGACCTCGCTGGAAGAGAGGGGGCCCATCCTCTATTCCAGTAGCGGTACAGCGCCGCGCGGCTGCAGGGGGCACTGAAACATTAAAGCTAGGCGGTAGAAATGTTGGACCATCATCATTTTTGAGGGCACAGGCTTTGTGGAGAGGTTGAGGGGCCAGCGGCGTGCAGAAAATCATTTCAGATGCGAGCCACTGTGTGTAGTGGAGCAGGAGACGGGAGCGTGGTAATGGCCGTGGCAAGGATAGGATGGCAGTTTAACCGTGCGGGGAGGGTTTACAAAAATACATACATATGAAACTAAATATTATAGAAGGGGCAGAAAGCCTTAAAAGTGAAACTCAAAAAAATATAACCTTCATATTCCTTTCAAATTATATGAAGCTAGTTGACACCAAATTTACACTGGTTTCACCTGCGACAGGTGAACCCTAAGTATCCTCTCGGTGGCTGGATTACTTAATAACAACGTAACCGGCGTAAGAAAATCGAGAATGATACAAGGCCCATGAAATCTGGGGGCAAGCTTGCCCGCGGGAACAAAGTTCTTGACCATAACTCGGTCACCTACCTTCAAAGGGGTGGGTCTCCGTCCACGATCATACCTTTCCCTAACCTTTTCATGAGACACGTTAAGATTGGCTTTAGCCTTCTTCCAAAGATCTTTAATGATGTCCTGATCTATTGTCTCGGGTAGAATGTCACTCAGAGACCAGAGGTTAGAGAGCGGCGTGTTGGGAACAAACTTGAACATCAAAGAGGCTGGAGTAAATTTATGTGATTCATGAACCGCCGAATTCAAAGCAAAAGCTAACCAATGCAGGGACGTATCCCACCTGGAATGATCTTCATGATGATAGGCAATAAGCGCGGACCTGAGATTACGGTTAACCCGTTCAGCCAGAGATGGTTGAGGGTAATAAGCAGAAGTAGTTACATGAGAGATGGACAAGTCGAAACAGAATTTACGAAAAAGATTAGATGTGAACGCCTTAGCATTATCAGACACAATATATTGGCACGGACCAAAAGAGGCAAAAATAGAATTTAAGCAAGTAATGGTAGACTCTGCGGTAGCCAGCTTAGTCGGAAATAACCAGGAAAATCTAGTAAAGCCATCTACGCATACAAAGATAAACTTGTTAGCATTTCCCTTAGACTGGGGGAAGGGTCCTACATAATCAATATACAGGCGTTCCATGGGGTGCGACGCTTGATGAGAAGACAAGAGGCCTACCTTGGTGGACATGGTTGGTTTACTAAGCAAACAGGGTTTGCAAGCCTTCACTAGTTCACGTTTTCACCGTCCATACCTTTCCAGATGAACATTTCACGAATCTTCTCACGAGTTTTAAAGATTCCAAGATGCCCTCTTATGGGGTCTCATGATAATGCTTGAAGATCATAGGTACAAGAACAGCTGGAACGACAACTTTCATCATCTTATCATGCCTCGAGGGGCAACATAGAACACCATTCCTCAGAACATAAGGGACGACATGTTCCCCAGAAGAAAGGGTTTCCATTATCGGAGCCAGCGTCGGATCTTCACGTTGGTATTTCTCGATATCCCTAAAGAGCATGGGAACATCTGTTAAGATGGCATTAACATCAGATAGTATGGACTCGGAAGGTGATGAACTGTCGACCGGTTCATGGGTCTCGACGTCGTTGGAAAACATACGGCTGAGTCCATCAGCAACAATATTTTCGGTACCTCTGATATGCCTGACATCGAATTGGAAGGCAGAAATACGGATGGCCCAACGGGCTATACGACCAGTACGACGCGGCCTACCTAAGACCCAGCTTAAGGCTTGATTATCTGTCTCCAGGTCAAATTTGACGTGTTCCAGATAGAGACGGAACTTTTCTAAGGCGAATAAGACTGCCAAACCTTCGAGCTCATAAATAGAATACTTGGCTTCTTGAGCCGATAGAGTCCTAGATGCATAGGCGATGGGTCGCCTCCCTAGTTCCGTCTCTTGAAGAAGGACTGCCGCTACTGCTGACGACGACGCGTCGGTTTGGACGATGAATTTCTTCGAGAAATCAGGCATAGCAAGTACAGGGGCATTACAGAGAGCTAATTTAAGATCTTCAAAAGCGGCTTGTTGAGAAGGTCCCCACTCGAATTTGATGCCTTTCCTACGAAGAAGGTTCAAGGGCGCCGCTCTATTAGCGAAGTTAGGAATAAACTTCCTGAAGAAATTCACCATACCTATGAACCTGGCGATACCTTTAATGTCCTTGGGAGGATTAAAATCACGGATGGCCTGTGTTCTAGAATGATCGACTGCTACACCATCAGGTGACACAATATGCCCTAGGAATGACATAGAGGGCTTAGCAAAGGCAACCTTGGACAACTTGACAGTTAACCCAGCCTTACGAAGGCGATCGAGAACTTCTCGCAGATGATCTAGATGTTCTTCAAAAGTCTCTGAAAATACGACGACATCATCCAAGTAGTGATATAAGTACTCAAATTTGATGTCGGAGAAGACCCTATCTAGTAGCCTAGTGAGTAGAGCTGCTCCCGTGGGGAGCCCGAAAGGCACGCGGTTGTATTCGTGTAAGTTCCAGTCCGTGGCAAACGCTGTGAGGTGTTTAGACTCTTCGGCAAGGGGAATTTGATTATAGGCCTGATTCAGGTCCAAGAGAGTAAAGAACTTGGCCTTACGGAACCATGAAAAACAAGAATGAAGTTCGGGAAGGGGCACAGATTGTAACACCACCTTCCGATTGAGAGCCCTATAATCAATGACAGGCCTGAAGCCTCCTTGGGTTTTCGGGACTAGAAAAATAGGCGAAGAATACGCCGACTTAGAGGGCCTAATAATACCATCCTTCAACATTTGATCGATGATTTCTTTCAATGCCTTCATTTTAGGTGGAGATAGCCTATATGGTGGAAAACGGACAGGAATCGAATCCGTGACCTCAATTTTGTATTCAATAAGGTCAGTAACACCAAGAGTATCAGAGAACACCTCTGGAAATGACTGACATAATTTACGAATACTATCAGCCTGCTCCTCAGGTAGATGTCTAAGGTCTAACAACATCTCATCCTGGGTAGGCGAAATAGATGAACATGATACAGAATTACACTTTAACAAGGGAATTTTACAATTGGACGCAAACTTGAATGTGCACGACCTACTCTGGAGATCGAGCACAAGACCAGTGTGAGAAATGAAGTCCGCTCCCAGTATGATGGGGCAAGACAAGTGCTTAGCCACAAACAGTTTGATTTTCCATGTAAATTTAAAAATACGAATTTTGGCATTTACAGAACCTAGAATTTCTAATGGGGATGAATTAGCCGAAACATATTGAACAGGAGATGAATCATAGTCAGGTAATTTACAAACAGACTTAAATTTTGAATACCATAGGTCCGAAATAATTGAACAAACACTGCCTGAATCTAATAGAGCTGTTATAGGCTCGTTATTTAACTCAATCTTAAGAAAAGGAACAGGTGCGGGGGTGTCCGCCGCAATCCTAAGACATTCTTTAGGGCATTCAAAAGATGAATTTGAAGACTGATCGTTCCCTGAATTCACGACCTTTTTGTCAGGGGCTGAGCCTTGGGAAGCAGAATTAGTCGACTCAGCCGAAGTCGCTAGTCACATTTTATTATTGGCATTGGTGGAATTTGCACCAGAAGTTGAGCAGGAGGAGGTGCTATTTGAGTTTGGGCAATTCTTGGCGATATGTGAGAAAGCCCCACATTTAAAACAGCCTTGTGATGAACCAGCCCCATTCCTTGTCCCACTCGACTTGATCAGTGGACACTTAATGCGAAGATGGTCAGGCGACACGCAAGCATAACATTTACGGGAATTGACTGGTCGGCGAGGTGGAGGCCGAGGATTACTAAAAGAAGGAGGGGGTTCTTTCGCGACACGCAAAGAATCGGCGTATCTAACTCCTTCCGCTGAGACGGCCAATGCTTCAAGTTCAGAGAAAGTTTGCGGGCACGCCGCGAAACACAAATATGACCTATAGGGTGGTGAGATACCTTCCACAATGGCTTGTACAATCTGATCCTCAGGGAAGTGAAGAGCAAACACCCTAGTATAAAACTTAATGTCCTGTATGAAATCAGCCAAGTTTTCATCCAAGCGTTGTACACGGTAATAGTACTTCTGAATCAGAGATGACCTCGCGCGGGCGGGAATAAAATTTGCAAGCAAGTGTGCATGAATATCTTCAATAAATGACTGTTCAGCTATGGCTCTTACTATTTTGTCAGAGAGAATACCAATTGCATAAGGATAGATAATTTGCAAAATTTGACATGGAGAAAGAGAAAACACAAGGGCATGATCCTGAAATTCAACTAGAAATCTTAAAAATGAAATTACTTCACTGGTGGTATTAACGGAAAACTTAGAGATACCTCTGAGCAACATTGCCAATGGATGAGGCAAGCTGCTAAACCCTGGTGACATAGTAGGTAAAGGTTTCAATGGCAAGGAAGTTAATTCAGAACGTACATTATTTAATTAGTTACGGCGTTCAGACTCGTCCAATGGGGCAGAGGTTGTTTGAGCAGCAATGGTTTTCCTATTTGCTTCTCCCTTAGGAGGCTCTTCCTCACTACCTACGTTTACTGTGGTGGGTAGATCGCTTTTGGGAGGAACCTCCCCCGTTAACAATTGAGTGACCTTGCTAGACAAATCAGAAATATTTTCAAGCAGCGTACTAGCTTCCTTCCTCTGAACGTCATTCAACTTCAGAGACAACAGATCGTTAACTCTATTTGAAAAGTGATGTAGCCTGGCTTGCACACGCTTAATTTGATTAGGAGAAGGATCATTTTCATCAAAAAACTAACTACAGAGGCTAGCCCAGTAATATTCTCGACGATCGTGGAAAGAGAGTCGTCAATTTCTTTCTCTCCCAAGGTGGGGATGGAAATAGGCAACTCAAGGAACTCTCTAAGCTTGTTTGTGTCTATCGCAACCGTACCTCCAGATTGCACATTTCTAATAGTCAATTCATAGATTAACTCCTCCTTGCGCAAATAGTTAAGATGGAGAACATCGCGAGGGCCGGGCATGATGACAGAAAAATTTTGAAAAAAAATCAAAAAATTCCAGCAACTGAGAAAATTGTTAGAGTTCGGAACAAAACAATGTTTAGCCGTCAAAAGGGGCTAAATTGAGACCCATTCAACCACGCTCTGCTACCACTTGTTACCGAGTTTTAGTGGTAGGTAGAGGTGAAAGAAGGTGCGGGCGTGAACGGGTCTCAAACTACGGAATCAAAGTTAATATAAAATTTAACAAGGTTATATTTTCTTTTAAAATGACGAAATAACAAGCAATTGCAGGTACAGAGTAGCAAGTCAACAAAATGTATTACAATATTTACTAGATTTGGGCTCAGCGCCCTTGCTTCACAATTCGTGGGCAATCAGCCCAACCTTACTTCAAAAATAAGTTTTACCAGAGGGGCAGAAAACCCCATTCATGTTCAGGAACATTTGCTCCAAATTACACTGAAAAGCCTCCACGAGGCATACAACACTCAATTTTCAAAAAAAAGAGTCACTCGCTCTCAACTCTAAGCCTCTCAAAGGCCACACCAAACTCCACCTTCAAGTTGTCCTCACTGGACATAGACACAGGGGTAAAATACCCAACCTACTGAGGTCTATTAAATGAAAAGGGGTAATTACATGACCTCCAAAATAACAATTTGAGAGGAGGCGATCTGCACTCCTAATACACTTTGTTTTTAAAAACCTAATCTGGCTCTAGGCCACTAATGCAAGGGCTAATCCCATACTACAGAGGTGACTTTAGAAAAGAAACAAATTTACATAATGTTAAGGAAGAATAGGTTGAGAAAATAAGTTCACCTCAAAACAATATGAGTGGGAGCTCGAGAGGGTTAAGCACTCTCTATCCCAATACGTAGTTTAAAAGATAGAATAGATACCAGTTTCTTTACATTTTTAAGGAAGGTTTCATAATGGAAAAACTTCGGACCCGCCCCGAGAGTTAAACTGCTGAGCAAGCAAGAAAAGAAGTAATTAATCGGCCATTACCTGGTTGTTGACTGTCGCCGAAGAAAGAGGCGCTTCCCGCCCCCTGCTATGTACTTTACACACTGAAAGATGGAACAGAAGTGGCCCGGAGACCCTAAAATCAGCAGTTTATATCCTCTCGCGGAAGGTTCGAGGCGTTAGGGGAATGAAAACACCCTCCCACAAACACTTTATTGGGTAGGATACAGCAACATATTCAAGTTGGGGGAAGATACCTCGGATTGGTCAGAAATTAATAAAAGAAATTCGGGATTGGTTAAGTACAAAACAAGGGGAAGGAGAGGGGTATACAGGCAACTTAAACAGTAACAGAAAGAAATTTAACAAGAAACAAACTTTTGAAATAAAAATTTCTCCAAAAAAAAACCAGTTCTTTCACTCCGCACTAGGGTGCACTATTGTTGATCTTCAGTAGTGTCCTCTAGAAGAGAAAGTTCACACTTCTTACTACAAGCAAAACAAAATACGTCGAAAATGACACAGTTCAAAAACTCTAAAATTTCCAGGTAGTGACATCTTCTGAGAAACTTGAAAATTAATACCGTCAATAAAGTTCAGACTTCCTCCAGCAGAGGAGTTTCAACTGGCGCAACTTTTAAATTAGCGGCGTGGAGGTGTACCGCCCGGTACAGTTTGTGATAAGTAAATCTATTAGAGTGTGTGAGGATCCGTTAGCCGTACGCACGCGGTGAGTGGGGTTAAGTGGCAACACTGACATGTTACAAGAGGTAAATATGTTCTGTAAACGATTTGCTTCAATGGAGTCTATTAACAGGTTTGCGTTAAAGTCACCAAATATGAGTACTGTACCCGTTCAAAGCCTCAGTCCCAACCAGCATTTATCTCAGGGAGTGTTACGGTCCGAATCTATCGCAACTCATAAACAATAAAAAAATATTTTGAGATATAAGATCACAAACTAAATGTAAGGGCGCCATCCAATCAGTACTACAGGGTTGAACGGGACACTTTAATCTTTAACTTTAAGGCTCATCATAAAACACACAATTTATATATATTCAGATCAAAGGGAAATTATGAAGGCTCCGTCCTAGGAATGGGGACGGATATTTAAACGGTCACCAAGGGCTTACTATTCTACAAGAACAGGAACCTGGTACTGTTTCCTTGCAAATGCTAAAGGAGCATTTTATTTAAGTAAACAAATGAAATTTTACACACAATCAAAAACTGTTGACCCTTGATTTGCCGGTAATTTGGCAAATTATTCCTGAAAAATGATTACATAATATTTATCACTTTTGACCACCCTTCCATTTGGGTGGTGGAACCGTTGATATCTGAAGGTATCAGATTTACCTTCGTTAACACCATGACCATATTTGATCATGGACCAATTACCTGTTGGCTAAGTAGGCGCGATCACATTGACCATGTTATCGCCTCCACTTTGATTGAGATGAGACCAACCCGGGAAACTCAAACTCTCCCCGGGTTCCTAACCAAGATATGCTAATCGTTCGTTGAAGGAATACGACAAAGGGACTCTAACCTAATGGTCCAGATGTAGGGATTTGCCTTCATTGTACACATATTAACTTAACTTATTATTTACAACCAATTGACATTATTACGTGAATTCGCCAGCTGACTTCCCTAGTATCATCCATCATCATCATCCGAATAATAAGAAAAATAAATAATAAAAAATATTTTATTAAATATTATTATTATTATTATTATTATTATTATTATTATTATTATTATTATTATTATTATTATTATTATTATTATTATTATTTGTGGAGATCATGATTATCGTAACCCGTAATCATCCTCGGAATAATATTTCAACTTTTCGCGATTTTTATTTTCATCTGAAATAAATAAAAGTAGCTTCTTTGATTATTCTTATTCTCCTTCTTCAAATATTCTCATTATTATTATTATTATTATTATTATTAGTTAAAAATCTCAAATTTTTCATTTCAAATCTCAACATCATTATTATGTCCAAATTTTAAAAAAGTAAATTCTTCTTCAAAAAAAGTAGTTTTTTATTTATTATTATTTTAATTTTTAAAAAAAAATTAATTTCGCCTGTTACACGGTAGTCCACTCTTAATATGTTTAACGCATAACCCCTTTTACAATTCCGATTTATTTTGGCACTAATCAATCCAGATAAGATTTACTTGGAATATTATTATTATTATTAATAGTATTATTATTCTTTCGAGAATCTTTATTTTTATTCCCCATCTTTATAATTTAGTCACATACGTTCTCTCCCAAACAGAAATCACCAAGATCCGAATTCACATCGGTCGGGACATAATAGTGTTCGAACCCGCAACCTTATTTTCGTACTGTCGTTAATTCATGGAGACCATATGCTCCTAAGACAATTCTCAAATCCCCTAACACCTCGCAGTTGGGCAAATACCTCCAATCTCTGCAAGTGTTAAATTATTCATTCCTTTTCCATTTTGAAGTCCATTTATCCATTGGAACTCTTCAAAACATTTTCACAAATTAACCCTCGGTGTGTAGACTCTATTCTGCCACTCAATACACCGGTATATAAATACAACCTCTATGTGGGCCTTAAGATCCATCTATTTCTTCATCAACATCAGTACAATTCACTTTCATTTCGGACCGGATTTCTGTCCCACAAAACTCCAAATCTCAACTTTTGGCTCAAATCCCTCTGGATCTCAAACATAGCGTGACCATATCATAAAAGTGCCTATCTCGTTTCTACCAAATTTATTTATGATTATTATGGAGTACAAAAACGTTAAATCAAAAATTAGTGTTAAAACCGGATTCACTGCACAAATTATAATTATTCACGGGACATGTGATCTCCACATTTAAATTACTTTAATTTGCAATCATACTATCCAACTAGGCCCGTGCCTTTATTCTCAAAGATTATTATTAAACACGCCTTTACACATTACCAAATTTTAATGTACTACTTCGACACTTGTACAGATTATGATTATTTTGTCCACTGGCGAACTTCGCGATATTTACACACAAATCAATGGACTTCATTCCGTCCCACAACAATTTAAATCACTTGGCAATCCTACCTCCGGATTATCTTAACAACATGCCTTAATATATATAAAAGTTCCGATAACGGAAAAACACTTTGGAAGCACTTCTAAATGAATATTAATATTATCTTTACGTGAAACGTGCTCCATATCATATCAAACAACTCAAGCACTTGAATGAACAACTCAACCCTACTATACTCTATTTAATAATCAAAATTATGATGAGTGCTCGAGCTAATCATGTACATATTAATTTGTCCCTTTGTCTATCTATCTTTGAATTTATACGAGCCAGACGGCTCGTTTCACAATCAAGTTACATGATAATATAATATGATTTCCTCCCCCTAACGATAGCAATCTACAAATATGTTAAAAGGTTACTCAACTCTGCCATTGTAGTCTGCTAAAACCGGACGAGAAGCCATAGCCCCTCCGGTTTTTAGCAATACATTCCACTGGTATTCATGCCAGCTTGAAGATTTAATCCTTGACCCTTTTCAACTTTACACATTTTGAATAAAAACAAATAAATTAACTGTTGCACTTTGGAATAATTTCCACCCTAAATTCTACTCACAAATTTCACACTCTCGGCCTTGTATCTAGCCCACTTAATGTAGATATACATTCTTCATTCCTTTCCAGGACACTAGGAACATGGGATACCTCGGGATTCCCTTTACAACGGCCCGTGCGCGCACTTGAATTTCCCGTCTCACGTTCCTGTAGCTGACCAGGTATCAGTTTAGAATCGACTGTTTACTAGGTGACATAAACTCTCGTGACCGTTCTCATGTAACGCACTTCCTAATCTATTGGTAGAATCTCACACTCCGTAAGTTATGCTTTACTGAGTCCTGTCTATTTGAAACACTTCATACTAGTATACTGCTCAAGACTGTAATATGAGCTACATCACGTCATGAATCACTGTACTATGTAACAATATAATACTTCGAACCCTACTCCACGAGTAAGTACACACACGCACCCCTGGCGTGGTCACCGCTCGAACGCTTTGTCAAAAGTAGTTACGCACCACTGGCGTGGTATCCGCCCGAACACTTTGTCAGAAGTAGTTACGCACCACTGGCGTGGTATCCGCCCGAACACACTGTCAAAAGTAGTTGCGCAGCCCGGGCGTGCTATCAGCTCGAACACACTGTCAAAAGTAGTTGCCAGTCCTTGTCCACGACCTCATATTTATACTTGTATCCCCTCTCTTCCGAGTTCAACGGAGTTCATCTTGGGACGCACAGTCCCGATATCTTCATACGACACTTTGCGGTTTGGCCCGTGGCTTTAATATATGATCCAATGATGTAATTATGTTCTCAAATGCTCTATACCAATTCTCAACTATTATCGTTCGCTGGTAATGGATATATTCGCGAATTTAGCTGCCGTATCCCGGCTCGGGATTTCGCGCTCTTTTGTGGCTTCCTTTGCCTTCAGCCAATCAACGAATAGCGTCCATGAATTCTCAGAATTACACCATGCAATCTCCCGCAATTATTAACTTTTTATAAGTTTTATGGTATAGTAAGGCTCCTAAATTCCACTTTATTCAGAATCGATACTTCACTTCGTTCTATCAGTTTAACCCACGGAGTTAGCCTCGCTAGTGCTTCTTACAATACGAAGTTGTCGCCTTGCTTTGGTCAAGTGAATTTTTCCATTGGTCCACCTAAACCACGTGACCGGGAAGGCTCATATTTTTTTCTTCCAGTGCCAGCCCCGCGTTCAACTCGCGCTTGTTACATGGAGATACCTCGCCATCATTTCTCAGAAATTTGCACCCGGCTCCCTGCGCTGTTGCTACTACCAAGACTGCCCGGGGCTATGAAAACTTTGGTAACAAATTATCCTCTCTCTTTCCTCGTTGTCACAATTTCTGAGAATTCTAAGTCTGTCACTAATTGTGTTTGTTAATCTCAATGGAGACAACAGTCTGTGGTATGATGAAACCTGCCATCTCGGCCTGGCCTGTTCTTACTGTATGTACAGTATGATACTATTTATTCTGAAAATGAAATATATATTCCTCAATAATTCATCATAATTACAATTGCATGACGCTTATCACACCCCCACCAGGGCGCAGTACATGTTCGTAGGTAGGTACGAGTCTTAATAAATTTTCTTCGAAGTCGGTGAAGTTTTGTGCTTTTCGTGGTTTGTAAACAACTCCAATCAGTACTTTAGTCTTATCAACAGATAGTTCTACAAACATATATTCAGTTAAGGTGTCAGTAGATAATGTCGAAGTTTGTATAATCTTCCCCGTTAAATTGTTTTTGTAGTGTAGAGCTACTCCTCCTCCACGGCGCTTCGGTCTATTGTGACATTTTAAAAACAGATTCCGAATACCTATTTCCACGTCTGTAACATCTTCAGTTTTTAGATTTAAGTATCCCCATAAAAATAATTCAAACCCTTTATCTGTCCTTCCCCCATCCTCACCCCACCTAAGTGGATTTCCGAAAACAAAACAAAAACACATGTTTCGGTATTTTCAAAGAAGATTCCAAGTACCAATTTTCACGTCTGTAACATGTTACGTTTTTGACACATACTGTAGATATACCGGTACTCATTTTAAAAATTCACCAGCATTTTCAATTCTTTTCACCACTTACGTCGATTTTCGGAAAACAAAAGATACTTGTTTCTTTATTTTTTAAAGTAGATGCTACAAAAAACCGTTTTTCCACCACTGAAACATCTTCACTTCTTCACTTCTTTCCACCCTTGCCCCCTTAAGTGGATTCCGAAAACTATAAATACGGGTTTCATTATTAGTAAACAAGATTAAAAATACTAACTTTCACGTCTGTAACATCTTCAGTTTCTAACACATAAGTGTCCTCATAAACAGAATTCAACTCCTTTACTCTTTTTCACTCTCCTCCCCTTAAGCCGATTTTACCAAAACAAAGAAATACCTGTTTATTTATTTTTAAAGGAGATTCAAAATAACAATTTTCACGTCTGCAACATTGTAGTTTTTGATGTGAATAAACGATGTGTTGATTTGGGTTTGTGTTCCTCAGTAGTGTTATCTCGCACTAGACACCAACAGTAACCTGGCATCATCGCCCCATCGCCCCTGATACCTTCGTTCCATTTCTTTTAGATCCTGATGGAACCGCTCGCCATGTTACTCACTGAATGCTCCTAAATAAACCAGATGACTGTGCAGGAAATGTAATTTTAAGCTCATGAGGCAACCCATTTTGTGGAAGTTGTCCAGCATGGTTTTCACAATCTGTCGGTAGTTGACAGGAATTTGCTACAAATATCCTTTAATGATTCCCATGTATGAAGCTGTGTTTCAATCATTTGGGGGCAGTCAGGAACACCTTCCTTAATTTTGGCATCCGACAGTCCTGGAGGTACCGAAAGCAGGGACTGGCTCTATCCAAACTCTGCACGTACTGCTTCATAATTCCCTATTTAGTATGTAAAGGGAGGAATAACACACTTTGAGGATCAATTAATGGACGATTCACAACGTTCTTTTTTTATCCAGACACGAACTGTTTCCTCTTGGGCCACTCAGACACGAACTATTGACGATACCTGTCCCGGGAATCTCACTGACACAGAAAATACGGAAACTTTGTACTTCCTCCTTGCTGCCCTAATATGATACCGCACACTTTTAAATCACAGCACAGTAAGCATCTGTATTCATTGTAGTTAAGTTTCTGCAACACCATAGATACATTGTGATAGTTTTCACGAAGAGATTTTGAATAGGCGACTGGCACTGAAGCAAGTTTATTTCCATTGTGCAGAAGAAAACATTTGAGACTTCTTTTACTGGTATCAATAACTAGACGCCAGTCCTGTGATTGGTAAATAGTTCCAAGACGACGAATCAAGCCAGGGATATCACAGCAAAAGTTCTTCTTCGTGAACAAAAAGCCGCCGGAATTGTTCCTCCCGATTTCTGTAACTGTATGAATTTGTCACAGGAAGTAAAAAATTTCTCTCTTTTAATCTTGAGCCTAGAAGTTCACTCTTTCCTTAAGCGAGGCCTAGCTCACGCACCAAATCACTTAAATCACACTGATCTCCGGAAGGAAAGGTACATAACTGAACAAAAATGGCATTTTGAGAGAAATGAGGTTGAAGTTCGAGTAAGAGCTTGCTCACCACTTCCAAATAGTCCGGATCTTCCTCCAATCCATTACTTCTCTTTTCTTGTCTTCTGCTCATTCTGCCTTCCTCGGTTGAATATTAAGCTGCTTTGCCGGCATAATATATGGGTTTTCGGTCGATTTCTCTCTCTTTCTGACGTTCATAAGCCCCGGACACATGTGGAGTTAGTAATTTCAACAGAAATACTTTCTTACAGGCCTCTTCCTTCCCAGATGCTGTATGCTGCTTTCCACGCAATTTCCGTTTGGAAAACCCTTTCTATACTTAAAAACTCAATCACGAACAAGATACACTTTGATGAGTACAATCACAATGTAAACGAAAGAGGACATAATCATTAAGAAGGCGGGAAACAACTGAAGATCGTTAGAGAGGACTGTGGCGAACATACGACACCGTTCTCAGTTACACGAAGTAGAACATGAAATAATGCTGGGGGGCGTGACACCACAAGACGTAGACGTATTGCCGTAGTCAGGAAAGAGAGGATAATTTTTTGAGCCGAAAATCGAAAATAGCCATTTTTGGTCATGTCGCGCTTCCCGGTTCCCTTAAGGAGTAATAAGGAGATCGATAAGACCATAGAAAACATAACGGAAACAATAAGAAAAAGTAGACTGTCAACATCACGATCATCATGAGTAGAGGGGTTTCGATTCCCTCCTCAGCCATCCTCGAATTGGTTTTCCGTGGTTTCCCACTTCTTCTAGACGCACATGCTGGCATGGTACCTAACTTCTCTCCGCGGCCACTGCCTTCCCTCTTCCTCCTCTACCCCTTCCAATCTTCCCATTCATCACAAGGCCCATGTTCAGCATAGCAGGTGAGGCCGCCTGGGCGAGGTACTGGTCCTCCTCATCAGTTGTATCCCCGTTCTTCTGACTACTCTTCCAAGACAGAAATAGACCTCTGGGATAAAAAATTGACAACAACATAGATTCATAAGTCAAGAAAGACTTGGAACGAAATAGTGTACAATAGGCTACTACAGTATGTTCAGAAATTAAGCGTTAAATATTATTCATTATTTATTTATTTATTTATTGACTTTAGCAGTGGCGAAGTTAGGACTCGTGGCCCTCTCTTACACTTAACCACATAATTCATTTACATATAATATATATATAAAAGAAATGTACTATTCTATCATAAAATCAAAGATTAGCTAAAAATTACAGATTTGGACAACATATAATGAAGAAAGAAAGCAGAGTTCAACAAATAAAATAGAATAAAATTCGGAGCGTAAAGATAATGAGAAAGAGACAAAGTCATAATGAAAAGGTAAGATACAGCTGGAAAAATAAGCAATGCATAAAGAGTACACAATAAGTAATAAAGTAAATGGAAATATAAGTATGGCCTTGAAAGTGATCTATGTACATCAGTAAGAAGCTAAATATTATGTAAATTACACTAATAATAATAACAATAATAATAAAATAACCACAATCACGCAACCTATCATACGTCATCATACACACGAAACAATCACACGAAACAATCAGTGGTATTCAGCAGGTAATATGGAAGGATTCCATGGAGAAGTGGAAAAGGAGATTGGTACAAAGTTATCTGTAGAAAGAAAGATGAGGGAGAAGATATAACACTGAAAACAAAGAAAGAAAGAAAGAAAGAAAGAAAGAAAGAAAGAAAGAAAGAAAGAAAGAAAGGAAGAGGAAGCATCGAAGACTGAGGTTCGTGGTAACTAACAGGCCGTCTCTGCCGTGTCGTGGTTAGCTGGCACGAGGGTCGCAAGGGGGTCCTTTCAGCCTCGGGAGGTCAGCTGAGTAGAGGGGGTTTCGATTCCCTCCTCAGCCATCCTCGAATTGGTTTTTCGTAGTTTCCCATTTCTTCTCGGGGCAAATGCTGGAATGGTACCTAACTTCTGTCCGCTTGCCATTTCCTTCCCACTTCCTTCTCTATCCCTTCCAATCTTCCTATCCATTACAAGGTCCCTGTTCAGGATAGCAGGTGAGGTTGGCTGGCGAAGCACTAGTCATCCTCCCCAGTTGTATCCCCGACCCAAGTCTCACGCTCCAGGACACAGCCCTTGGGGCGGTAGAGGTGGAAAAATCAACCCTGGATGCTAAACGAATATATAAATAATTTAATTAATAATGATAATCATCTTGGCTTTACAGTACACTGACTACTCTTGTGGATTTCGAACACAGATGTGGCGAATTTTGTCTCCCAGGAGTTCTTTGAGGCTGGTCTATTTCAGCACGACACTGCCAACCTCACTCTAGCTACCTCCTTTCCCTTTTCCCCTTATTCCATGTTACAACTCCCCAACAATAACAATATGAAATACATCACTTTCCACTCTCCTCACTACGGAGTACCTCACCACTTATCCTTGAGCCTAATGGAGCGTGTGACATTCATTTCCTTGTACATTTCTGATGCAGCTTCTTCATCAATTTTTTCCCTGCATGTTAAGCACTTAAAGCTGCTCGACTATCATCAACAGTCAGGCGGTCACCCAGCATACGGGGCAACTCATTTGATCTCTATTCTAACGGCAGTGGCTCAGTTGTATGTCTGTTTAACCGACCTCGTGTGGGCACAATTCCAGACACATAAAGCAATTCTTGTAGAACATAGAACATACTCCCCGGTGATTCAGGAAACGGGGACATTGTCTGTTTGTGACGGCTAACCTCGAAAGTCACTGGATCGATGTTGATGCGGTTTTCACCATTCTATAAAGCATTTCACGAGAAAAAGTAGTTTGTAGCAACATTCATCTATGATCAAAGGAAGCCGAACGATAACGATTTCCGTGAAATGAAATTTCGTATGGCTTTTAGTGCCGGGATATCCCAGGACGGGTTCGGCTCGCCAGGTGCAGGTCTTTCTATTTGACGCCGTAGGCGACCTGCGCGTCGTGATGAGGTAAGGTAGATAAGGGTTATTCTGCCCGAAGGCAGGTCCGAACCTTCGCAGAGGTGTTCCTGAGCCGGAGTTTACGTGCGGTAGGTTGGCCAGTTCCTTTCCGCTCCTCCATTCCCTTACCCCCCACCAACAGCGCGTGACAACCCATCTAACTCCTGACCACGCCCAATGTTGCTTAACTTCGGAGATCTCACGGGATCCGGTGTTTCAACACGGCTACGGCCGTTGGCTACCATAATATGTACGACAGTAAAGGTCGAGTAAATGTGATCATTTTTCTTTGTAACAAATTGTTATATTATTTAATTACTATCTATGCCGATCACTCACTTAGTTTGCAAGAGTGATGTTAGTAATTGCTGTGCCGAGCTCGATAGGTGCAGTCGCTTAAGTGCGGCCAGTATCCAGTTATCGGGAGATAGTGGGTTCGAGCCCCACTGTCAGCAGCCCTGAAGATGGTTTTCCGTGGTTTCCCATTTTCACACCAGGCAAATGCCGGGGCTGTACCTTAATTAAGGCCACGGCCACTTCCTTCCACTTCCTAGGCCTTTCCTATCCCATAAGACCTATCTGTGTCGGTGCGACGTAAAGCAAATAGCAAGAACAAAGTAATTACTGTTTTAAGAGGAAGTAAAACCATCCTTTATTAACAGTAATCAGAGGGAAATAATGGAAAGGGGTCCGACACTTGGAACAATGAAAGTATCGGCCAAAGAAAATATCATAAAGAACGTGAAGTGCTGGGGAAGGAACAAGGGAGGTCGGATGGCACAGGCACAACAGGACTCAGTTGATGCCAAACCACGAGTCCTTTTAGTCGCCTCTTAGGACAGGCAGCAGATGAGTGGATGTTATTGTACAGCTCTCGCCCGGAAGAGGGTGAGGGACAAACCAGGGGCGACCCTATTTTGTTCGGCTGCTTCATGGCAGGTATAGGGGGCGGGGGGGGGGGAGAAAACGGTGCTACCGAGCTCGATAGCTGCAGTCGCTTAAGTGCGGCCAGTATCCAGTAATCGGGAGATAGTAGGTTCGAACCCCACTGTCAGCAGCCCTGAAAATGGTTTTCCGTTGTTTCCCATTTTCACACCAGGCAAATGCTGGGGCTGTACCTTAATTGAGGCCACGGCCGCTTCCTTCCCACTCCTAGCCCTGTACTGTCCCATCGTCGCCGTAAGACCTATCTGTGTCGGTGCGACGTAAAACAACTAGCAAAAAAAAACAACAAAAAAACAAAAAAAAAACAAAAAAAACGGTGTATGAGTGTGGTCCAACAATGGTTAGCGTCCTGGGGGCCTCGGGTTTAATTCCAAGGATTTTTAACGTGTACGATTAATTTTCTCGAGTCGGGAACTGTTCTCTTCGTCTCAAGACGTTGTTTCACAATTACCATGGCTGGATGATCTAACAGACCGAATACCGAAAATATATGAGTCACAACTTTCTCTGGCGATTTCTGCGTTCATTTTAAACACGTTTTAAATCTACCCATCAACGCTAGTACTTTGCCTTGGGCTATTTTACAAGCCTTTGCTCATCCCCACCGCGGCTGGGATATCTACAACTCCCTATGATTTAAGCGAAGAAAGCTGAATAACCAGCAATAGTCGAATTGACTTTACCCTCAGGAACATAACTGGCTTCTTATTTGAAGTGAACCGTTGAATCTATTTTGCAACCGCGTTTGCTTCTGCAAAATGTAATTATTTTCAAAATGGAACAAAGGAGAAACATTTAAGACCTTGAACACAGACACCTTGTTAAATTACTCAGTACGATAAAAGCTTTGTTAATGAGAAAGATGAGCTTCGTTTTGTTCGCAGATAATTCGATTCAGGATGGAATTGAAAATAAATACGCGCGTGTTTCCTGCTCAACAGACAGAAGGCTCTCATGTTCTTTGCCACTTGAGTTTCCTTCATCTGTCTCACCCTCTTACTGTGATGGTAAGGCGTTTGCAATGCAGTTGGTGGAGATTATTGTTTTGAGAGGAAACCATCCTCTATTAACATTGATCAGAAGGGAAATAGAAGAGGTGCGACAGTTCGAAGAATAGAGATATGGGCAACAGAAAGACAAATGAGACTCCCTAGGCTTCATAACATAATATCGTCGGGGTCGTAAAAGAACAAGAGATAACCAAGGGACGTCGGACAGAAGAGATGAAAGCGAGGAAACTGACACAAGTAAGTGGAAGGAAAGGCAGACTGGGGTAAGGGAACAGTCCTTGCCGAGCCACGCTCCCAAAATGAAAGCTCTTGGGTCCCCTTTCAGTGGTCTTTTACAACAGACAAGAGGTACCGTGGGTGTATTCTACCACACACGTGTGTGCGTTTATATCTGGTCTGTTCTTGGGTTGAATGATCGGCGCACTGGCGTTGGATTAAGAGGGCAGCAGGTTCGATTGCCGGTCAGTCCCCTGGCTCTGGGACTGGGTGTTTGTGTTCGTTTTCATACACTGCCGATCAGCACAGGCTTTCCTCCTTTTTCCCAAAGTAGATTGAGAGTTTTCTTGGCTGCCTACGTGTCAATTTCCATGTTCTGTTTTAGTGTACTAGATGGCAAAGAAAGGTTTTTCAAATCACCAATTTATGGTTTAATATTAATTCTTTTATTTTTTCGGTAAAGATCAAAGCGATATTTTATGTTCATATAATGCTTTTCAAATATCGGACTTGTTCTGCAACTCCCGTGCCAGAACACTGGCAAATTGGCGGTAAGACTACCAACAACTAGTCGTCAAAAGCATGTTCATTGTTGTCAACTCGTACATTAGTCAGCTCACAACAATCCAGTCAGTATGTAATGGCACTTTTTTTTACGGGAAGGTGGCCAGGAGGGCAGTACGAACTCACTTGCAGTGTGACTCGGGGATAGTCTTCATATCAGCGATCAGCTGTTTTGTTTGTGTGCAACTCCAAGTAGTCAAAATGGCTCCTGCTTCACCGAGTCAGGAGATACCGCTATTTACTCCAAGTAAAAGAACTATAAAATGTAATCACTTCTTTCATTCTAAGGGGTTTCTGATATGTACCTCGAATTTCCTCTGCCACTGCCAACTTCACCTTTAAGGTAGATATAATAGCACATGTACCCGTGCTTCACTATGGTTTTCTACATCGAATACGGATATCGAAGAAAATTACAGTTCACGCAGTTATCCAAGAAACAGCATGGAGAAGTCCCCAAACGTTGTTTCTAAAGTATAGTGCCAGTTGAGGAGTTGTGATGGTAACGGCAGACTCACTTGCCTACTGTCATTCACAGTCGAGTTGGGAAGTTTCCATTACAATAGGCCGGGCTGACCTTCTGACCCCAACTTGGCAAGTTCGATCCTGGCTAAGTCCGAAAGCATTTGAAAGTGATCAAATACGTCAGCCTCGTGTCGGTAGTTTTACTGGCACGTAAAAGTACTCCAGCGGGACAAAATTCCGACACCTTGGCGTCCCCGAAAACCGTACAACTAGTTAGTGGGACGTAAAGAAAATATATTATTAACATTCAAATAGAAGGCCCTCTTTCCTACTTCGAAACATAATCAATTTCGAAGAAAATTGCATGCTCCATTGCCTTCTGCCAGTCAAATCGGGAAGGGAATTATTCATTACAATGGTTGGCTCTCCTTACTAATGAAATGTTAGTTACATAGGACTTGCAGAAAGAATCCATTCCTACTACCAGTCAAAGTCGAAGTGGGGAGAACTGATTAAAATAGCAGACGCCCTCCTTCTGATAATCACAATCAATTTATAAATATTAATCAGAATGGCAGACACACCCCTTCTAAATCGCTACAAACCGACTTCAATGAATAATATTGTTACGGAGTTACCCGTGGAGCAGAAAGAGGTGAAAGAAGGCGCGGGCTTGAATGGGTCTAACTACAATATCAAAATTAATTTAAAACTTAAACTAAAGGTTATATTTTCAGAACTTCAAACTTAACAATTTTCCATAATAACGAAACATCAGGTACAATGACAATCTTAAAACAACTCAAGGAAAATACAAGATTAGTGAACGAGACAGATTTTGGGCTTCGAGCCCCTCGTTTTACAATTCCTGAGCTCCCAGCTCAAATTTACCGTTCAAAATGAGAACAAATTTAGTCAAGGGCAGAAATCCCCTAATTCAAAGAGCACTTGCTCCAAATTACAAAATCTAGCCTTTCAGAGGCACTCTTTACAATTACAAAACTTGAAAAAGAGCTAACGGCCTCTCAGTTTCTTCCAGTCTACTCGAGCCAACATCAAAAATCTTACACTCTATGGCCTTCCATGGCCCAATTTACAAATTGAAACAGGGGTATCTCGTACCCAACCTATAGGGCCTTTGCGGAAAAGAACAGGTTAAATAACTGGCCCAAACACAAAAGAAATGGAGGCGTACACTGCGTCCAAGATAATGAAAACTTAAAACTCTAAAGGGCTCTAGGCCGATGAACCAGAGGTTATACCCAAACTACCGAGGTGACTCGTATAGAAATTACTTAACACATTACAGAAGGAAAAACAGTTTAAAAACGTAGCCATCTCAAACCAAGATGAAAGGGAGCTCGAGAGGGTACTTCACTCTCTATCCCCGGTTTAAAGTTTACGCTTTATGAGATTTTTACATTAGCCAAAAGAAGGTTTACATTTTAGAAAAGTATGTAGCATAACTAAAGATTCGGACCTTTCCCTCGGATTAAACTGCGGAGGTAGCAAGAAAGAAAAAAGTGATGTGGCCATTACCTAATAGATGTTCTGGTTGCCGACAAAAGAGGCCGCCCGCCTCCTGCTTGACATACACACTAAGATAGACGATGATCAATTGACCAAGAAACGTGAAAAGCCGCAGTTTATAAACCCTCAGGGAAGGTTCGAGAACATTCAAGACTAAACCAGCCACACCCTTTCAATTTTATTGGTTGAGTTCAAAGTAACACTCAAAATCGAACAAGAAGCCTGTTATAGGGTGAAAATTAATTACAGAAATTTTTCATTGGCCAGATTCTAAACTTGCGGAAAGAAAAAGGAAATATTGCTAACACAAAAATAAATGAACATCAGTAAGTTACAAAAATCTAGAAATACAAAACTTCTTTAAATAACAACTTACACCTCGCACCAGGGTGCATGATCATAGATTTTTAGTAGTGTCATCTATGAAAGAATGTCCAAACTTCTTGATGAATGGCAAACAAAACAAGGAGAAATTCACTCAGTTTAGGAAATTTTACAACTAAACAATTACTTAATTTTTCAGTGGTGACATCTTCTGATTAAAGTTCTAAGTTCCTGTTGTAGTAGTTTCCACTTTTGTTCGATAGAGGAGTTCGATAGAAGACCTTTATTATTCAGCCTGCATATCAATGATATTTCGTCCCCATTTGTCCACTGCAAATACCATCTGTATGATGACGACCTACAAGTATATTACCATACCAATGGAGATAGTATATGCGAAGCGATCCAGCATATGAATACAGACCTACAACGACTTACAACATATGCCAGGAACAATGCCTTACTCATCAACCCACGAAAGACCCAAAGCATAATAATTGGTCACAAAAAATTACTATGTGTTCTAAATAGTAATCACAATCCTCCTCCAATTACCATTGATGATACCGAAGTGCCATACCCCAAGATTGTTACAAACCTTGGGGTCACCTTAAATGAGACTCTGACCTGGAATGAGCATATAACCAATGTGTGCAGAAAAGTACATGCATCTACACTCATGCTCAGAAATTAAGGACAATGCTGATACATGGTAAAACAACGCTATGGTGGGCAGTTTGCGGTTTTAAATCACCTCGGGGTATGACCATGTGGTGCATTTGACCCGCGCTCGTCGCACGGTGGCGCTAGCAGCAGTCCAGTGTTGGTGCATGTCAGAGTAAGGTGCAGCGAGTAAGTGTGCAGATGTTGTCAGACGTGCTAATGGTGACAGTGTGGTGAAAATGGCTCAACGAACACATATTGCTGACGTTATGAGGGGTAGAATAATAGGGCGACTGGAGGCTGGTCAAACACAGCAGGTCGTAGCACGGGCCCTCCGTGTTCCACAAAGTGTGATCTCAAGTTTATAGCAACGGTACCAGCAGAGAGGAAACATGTCCAGGCGCTACAGTACGGGACGTCCGCAGTGTACAACACCACAAGAAGACCGATATCTCCCCATCAGTGCCCGCAGACGGCCACGGAGTACTGCAGGTATTCATCAGTGTAAATAGAGAACTTTTATAACTGTGGGATATTGATATGGTTTAAAATTCTTACATGCCAACATTCTCACATACTAAAGTACAGTTGTAATGCTTCTCTTCAGTAGAAAGAAAGCCCAAATGGCTTAAATACAGGATAAATGCGTGTTAAAAGAGGATAGTTGTGATTAAGTAACACAAAATGAATTTAATGTTCATGTTAAATCTTCAAACAACGTAACTTAAGAATGGGTGTATGTATATTTCTCTATCTTTTGTGTAAATGACCAGGCCTTCAGCATAATTCTATCCAACGGCCGAAAACATTCTTTCTCGTACGAAGCGAATGAGCGAGTTCTTAGGCCTGCAAGTAATCATGACTATGTTTCTCCGTAATGGTAGTGAATTCTTCCGAGTTAGGTAGGCATGAAAATGAAAACATAAACGCGAGTACCATTAGGTGTAAAGCCGGCTCCCAAAGATGTATGCAGGTCACGGAACCTTTGTAAATATGAATGTGTCGATAGGTCAACATTTTTTTTTTTTCAATAAGCGGAAGAGGGACTTTTTGTAACTTTTGAATTGCTGTTTTTCTGTACAAGTCAGTTATTTATATTGTCAATGTCCCTCGAAATCGGGGTCTTACAAATTGAGATGAACGTCTTCCTGTATTATTTCGGTACATTTTCGAGAACTTCACACTGATAAAGCGTTTCCGCAGAGTTGGTGGACGGATTCACACGATCTCAGCTGACACTTTCCGTATGCAATACGAATTTAGATTTGTCTATTACATTTAGGCCCCTACTGCAATGGACTGGGCATCACAGAGCAGAACCACCAACATTATTCAGCACGAGCCGGCACCGACCACTGTGTGGGGAAGGAGGGGAACGGTGCTGCCGAGTGCAACGCTGGTGCTCGAGTTGAAAAGGCCTGCATTAGGTGGAGGATGTCGTACTTTGAGGTATGAAATAATACATCCTCTTGATAACTGAAGGTCACTATTCGTTATGACCCTAATGGTGTAATATAGCAGCATACGAATAGGAATTTTGAACTGAATGGCGGCACTACAACCACTGAACATATCGAAACTTTGTACAGTTTGCTGAAAACACTAATAGCAAAGTGAGTGATAACGTGGTCTATAAGAGTAATCTGGGAAGGATGAATGTGGCTAGGGCAGAAACTGTACTTTTTGATGAAGTGGTAGAAGCTGAAGAAATAAAAGACAAAACAGTTTGCGTGAGACACTAAATTTCTTGGACACGTTCTGAAAAATAGTTTAACACCTGCAACGCTTGGAATACATTCCAGGAATGAAAATAAATTTATTGTCAACGTAATTGATGACGGCGGACCCGACTGGCTACTGGCTATTCTTGATCTCGCTTGCGCGTGAAGTACCCACTGCAGGGGAAACTCGTTCTTCTCTCCATAAAGCACATGCTTTTCTGTGCAAGGCAGTGATATTTTTTTAGCGAACTGAATTTGTTTGCGTTCTGCGTAAATTAAAATAGTATGGGAAGTTTTGCAATTTTACCACCAGATGTCACGGCGATGCGTAATTTATTTATTTGTGGTGTTAGATGTCGTCAGTTCATATTGAAAACATAACCTAGTCCTGCCGATTCACCCTTCGTAAGTCTGGTTCCATGGCTAAATGGTTAGCGTGCTGGCCTTTGGTCACAGGGATCCCGGGTTCGATTCCCGGCTGCACCCTGTTCAACTACCCGCCTCTATTGAGAAGCCCACAAACTTATCGGTGTAAATTAGGCTTTCACAATGTTATCCTGTTCGATATAGTTTTTCGACACATCTAATTCAATAATAACTATCAACCCTGGAACATGATAGTTCCCTTCAATATTTTCCATCTTATAAGAAGGAAAAGTGTAGAGACGGATTTTTAGAAAATGATTAATTGAAATTAGATCTGACCTACAAGCTAACACAGAACAAGTCTAACAAACGAGCAATATTCTACAAGTCAAAAAATCCGTCATTATAATTCCGCCTCATTTTAAACACAAAAAGGGAAGCTGCAAGAAGTCGAGCATCAGGAAAATTCTGGGACCACAGAAGACTACTGAACAGATGACGAACACAATGCGGAAACGAAGGCAGAAGCGTGTATAACAACTAGGACCTTTAGATAGATCATGGGGTTAAAGAGGGTACAAGAGGAATTGCACTAGAGATGATTAACAATAGTCTAAAATCATTTGAAGAGAAATAACTAAGATGGAGACCTAACCGGATCTTTTCCGAACACGAGAGAGAGATGAGAAGCGAAAGAATGAAGAGGTTCTAGAAAGAGGGGGGAAGAATCGTAAAGTTCTATACGGTGCACAGTTGGCCAAAAAGAAAAATCCGTCTGCACAGTTTTCCTTCTCATAAGGGGTTCACTTTGTTCTCTCTCGTGTTCCACAGCTGCAACTCTAGCTCAAGTATGGCCGTGTAAAAATGCCCAGCGAGTAGGCCGTGCGGTTTGGGTCGCCTAGTATTCCACCGCCGGTAGCCCTGTCATTGGGGTTGTGCCGCTTACTTCCATCCGTGTGTAGCCTTAAACATCCGCTGAATTATTGCGACGTTAAACCTGTAGCAAAAACATGGAACAATAATTGTATGTGAACAAAGAGAATTTCCCGACACAGATAGAATGTATTGTTATTTTAGAAAGTAAACCGTGAGGCGTGATACTTTCACTGAGCAGAAGGCTGCAATAGACAACTTCACTGTCTCAAAGCGCTGCAATGAACAGTAACAATGTTACGTAATCTTGTTCGGCATTGAGGGAGTATTCTTTAATGATATCAATAACGAATACCAGGCGAGACTGGTCAGTTGCCATGAATACTCTGCAAGTTCAACATTCGGCAAAATTATCTGTCACCATCTGGTTCATGAACGAGCTTCGAGGTCTTCTGCATGCGGCCTGCCACTGTCGTCTGCGTGTCCCCACCAGGAAAGACGTCGCTTCCCTATTGTTACCAGCAGTGACCTTCTTTTGCTTCACTTTATCAAGGACTTTAATATTTGACACCTTTATTCAGCCCAACACATGCGCAACATTTTAAGATAGTACCACATTTCAAACACTTTGATTTAACGTCCAAGTTTCGCAGTCGAATACTGCCACGGACGAGCATCGTATTACGAAGACTTGTGGACAGTATCTTGTATTTCTTCTCTTTTGGCCTATGCTTGACTTTAGTTGTACATTTCACATCTCCAATTATTTTCCGTCCAAGGTACGTGAAAGTTTTCACATGGTCAATTGCCTCGTTATATATCTGTAATCGACAATTTACAGGCGTGTGTGCGATTAACTCCTGAGGTGATGATTTTCATTCTGTATGTTCTTACTGTTTTTGAAATGCTGCCCGCTAGAATTACTTGCTCGTAAATAAATTTGATTATTGAAATACAGGCTACCTGTTTGATACGAGTAGAACACTGCACATTGTTGATTAGAAAAGCGCAATTGAAAATGTGATCGCTGCGTGTGCTGGTAGGCCGTGAAGTGGTTTGGTATACATTATAGCGCCGTACCGGTGATTTACCTGTGTCTTCATGTACAGTCACTCAAATAAAGCATGGTAAACTTATTGTGCACATTCGTCAGATATAGATACAGGAAGTGAGTTACGTTTTGATAATCATTAAAATTAAGTCTGATCAAGTAGCATGCGCACATTCTCCTTCTGAGTAGAAATACAGTTACTCCCATAAATATTCGGTCACTCTGATTGTTGATACACTTTTACTGGATAATTATTCTTACACTATAATGATAATGTATAATACAACGAAACATGTAGGAAAATATCATACAACGTTATAGGCACATTGTGATGTAAGTCAAACTCTTCTGGCAGTCATTAATACGCCATCTGTCGTACATTTAAATATAAGCAATAATTCCAGTGCCGCCTGAAAAATATTCGGCCACTGTACAAAAGAGCAACATAAACTCGCATAATTCACAACTCTGTTACACATTCAGTATTTTGTAGGTCCACCTTCATGTTCTATGACCTCTTCCAGTCGATTCGACATACTGGCGATAACTTTCTTGATATAATCAGGGCTTAATGCCGCCCATTCTTGTAGCAGTCTCCTCTTCAAGTCTGTGAGGGAACTTGTCGGCCGGAATTGCAGAGCTGCCTTCATTTGACTGCACACATTCTCGATGGCGTTCAGGTCGGGTGATTGTGGTGGAGTCTCCAAAATCTTCGGGCAGTTGTACAGCAGCCACTCCCTGACAAGTTACGACTTGTGCTGGGGGTCGTTATCTTGGTAGAATTTGAATGTATGCTGTATACCAAGCTGTTCCGCAGATTATCGCAAATTGTTTTTGAGGATAGCCAAATAGACCTCTTTTGTCAAAATATGTTCAGTGAAACTCAGTGCACCAACCCTGTTCGATGCAACACATCCCCACACCATTGCACTTCCTTCACCATGTTTTACCGTTGCTTGTAAATTGCTTGTTTTCAGTACCTCGTGATGTTTCCGCCACACCAATTGCTATCCATCGGACCCAAACACGTTGAACTTTGACTTATCAATAAATAACATATCCTTCCACCAAGCACT
This sequence comes from Anabrus simplex, assembly GCF_040414725.1. Lineage (NCBI taxonomy): Eukaryota > Metazoa > Arthropoda > Insecta > Orthoptera > Tettigoniidae > Anabrus > Anabrus simplex. Next base: position 159,712,779 of record NC_090269.1, on the reverse strand, counting down.
GGGTTTGGTTACGTAGGTTTTGCGAACTCTAACCGCTTCTTTTCATATACCGCGCTAATGAATGGTTTCCTCCTAGCTCTTCTCCCAAGTAACTCATTCCTTCGCAGTACTCTTCGCACGGTTGCAGTACTCACTCCCTTTCTACACTCCTCTAAGACAGCTGCTACCACTTTCTGAGTACTAATTTTTGTATTTCGTTTTCCATTCCGAAGCACAAACCTCTCCTGTCGTTCTGTCAGCCTTCTTGGTCTGCCTGTGTGAGGATCCGAATCAATTCTGTCTTCATTTTTGAATCGCCTGATTATATCTCGAACTATTATTCTGCTATGTTAAGCATCTGCGATATCTTTCTATGCGATTTACATCGAGCATGATGGAATATCACGAGCTGGCGTTCTTCAAACGTGGTATTGTGTTGTCTTTTGCACCCTATTTGATACCTGTCCGCAACACTGCAGCAAATGACTTCGGCACGATGTGTCTTGCGGCACCGCATTTCTGAACTGAAAGTTTTGCAACGCTATCTGCCCTGTCTCTGTCAATGAACACAACGGGAATCCTGGCCTTGCCGGGTGACCGAATATTTTTGAGGCGTGTCATTTCACCTATGTGAGCAATATCCTTTCTTTTACAGCATAATGTAAATCAATGCTCCCTGATTCCTCTTCGGCATAAGCAACCACATGTAGTTCCATTACTTAGACACACTTGGTTTCACTTCCTGCTCATGGTTGCGTTATTGTCATCACTTTTTCGCGGATTTTATCAGTGACCGAATATTTATGGGAGTGACTGTAGTTATACAAAGTGTAACGCGAATCGATGATCCTACCAACACCTCGATACATATGACACTGAACTACGGAAAGGACGTGTAACGAACTTGTGTTAAATACATCTCCTCCATTTGACTGTTTCATCACTGGACGGTGTGAGCTCACCAGTTCACTCTCCAGCATGTGTTAGATTAATGTACAAAAACGGATTGAAATAATGTCTTGTTTTCATGGTACGGTGCGATTTGCAGGACGTGCTTCCGCTGAGTTGTTGGTAGGCAACCGGAGGATCATCGACCACCGCGATTAACGCGTACTTCTGGATTACATAACTTCCAAAATTATAAGGAACACCTAGTATACGCTTTATGTCAGATTACACTTTACTGACTTCTCGACGAGTCAGCAAGTTGAAACTCTCCATACATACTCCCTGTACAGTATAATTGTCCCCACGAATCTTATGTCATTCCAAACTGTGACAGCAATTCTCTAAATGAATAAAAATTCTCTATGTATATCGCTAACTCCATCACACCCGCACGCAATTACATTGCCCTCCCTACCCCCTCAGCCTACAATTTCCCTGATACTACACTGAAAGAAACACAGGTCAAAGAGGCGGAACGAAGGTCACTGGAATGGTTCCTACAGTGATATAAAATTTCAAACTTCAAACGTATCAAATCAAGGGGCTAGGGAACACATGATGCAGATGGTTCGCCATTTCCACACCAGGCATGTACTGGGGTTGTGTTGCTTAGTTTCCCACCTTTCGCTGTGTTACTGCGACGTTAAACCAAAAGCAATAATTGCAGTTGAAGAAAGAGAATTTCCCGCAGCACGTCGGCCTGTGTCGTGGTTTCCGATACCCCCCACACCCATGATTTACACGAATTTGCCTTGGCGGAAAGGGAAAGTATATAGCGTACAAAGTAGAGAGAGAGTGCACATCAAGGTAAATATGCCAGAAAATATTGTAGAAAGCAAAACTCAGAGAAGTAAGACAGGTGAAGTATTATCGAATTCTGTAATGAACAAAAGTGGGGTTCCGCAAGGCAATATTATTGGACCTACTGTATGTTTTCATGTATAAGTATTTACGATATAAGTAAAGGCTGGAACCGCAAATAAAGGATTACGGGGACGATGTAATACTCTCTAGAGTAATCAATGAGCTACAGGATTGTAAGCGACTGCGAAAGCATCTCGACAGACGTGTGAGGTAGATAGTATGAGGGCAAACAGCGTGGAAAGTTGGCTTGTAGGTTTCACCGAGACGAGAGTTCTTCTCGGTTGTAATCAATGTATCGGTGTAATGATAGACCTCACGCATAGTTGATATAAGGAAAGATCTTCACATTGACGAGGATATACATAAAGCTTACAGATAGGGTGTTAACGGGTTGTAGTAACGATGTAAGGGAGAGTGCCCCACTTTATGTATGCGTGCCCCACACTATTACCTGATTCGAGAAATGAAAAAGGAAGAAGGAAGCAGACAAGGAAGAAAGCAGAATGCTTTGTTCTGGGTGATCTCGGACATGAATGTAGTGTTATGAATATGTTCCAAAGTCTGGCAAGGAAGGACTTAGGAGTAAGTAGACTAACAGGAATGTTCCGAGCTGTCAGTGAAGAGACAGCGTGTTAGTAATATCAGATTACAAATGGTTTTGATTGGAGTTTTAAAAGTAGGAAGATAATTAAGAAATTGTTAGAATTCAGATGTCAAATCAGGCCAAATATTCGTTTATAGGAAGAGAAATATTAAGGCTGGAATAATTTACGAAGGGACATAATTTCCCAAGTTCCTTGAAATAATTTCAGGAAAAGAATAGCTGAACTCCTGATAGGCAATCTGCCAGCTGAGAGACAGATGATCGCAACTTATCTACCCAAATCTACCCTTCTTCAGCCAACTCCTGTTGTTATCCACGACAGAAGACAAGATTGGAGCTAGTATTTACGCAACTGTACCGATGTGGCACGTTCAGATATAACGAGAACATGGTCTTAGATCGATAGGGATCTGCAGCAAGTGGGTCAAGAGGAAGAGATACTATTGTGTACTTTACCCTCGAGTAGAGTTGGCTTGAGAGAGACAGTCAGCTCATGATCACGTCCCGTTGCTGGAAGATATTTTGACTGACGGGGTAATTATTAGAATACGTGTCAAAAAGTCTGGTTTCAATTCCAGATCTTTCCGGAGTGCTCGTATGACACTGTTGATGGTGATAGGTGGCACCACCAGCTTTAACCCTCCCTCTTCCTACCAAGACAATCACGTCAATCTCATTAACTCCTTTGATGAGGTTGACGTCAGGAAGGGTATCCGGTCGTAAAACGTCCACAAACGGTTTTTCCTCCTTTACCTTCATGTTATGCCATTGCCTCCATTCAAGCTTTTTCGTCATCGCACGCCGTATCTTTACTGACAGCACTCGGGCAGTCTTCTTTAACCTAAAACGAATATAAATACCGTAAATTAACCCGAGTTATATCACAATTTTATCTACAGTACAACTGTTGTAATTTAAAAGGATTATGAAATATCTTACCTTAAATTTCATCGTTGCCATCACTGGTCTGCGACTTGGATTTCTCTCAGTGGTAGCGATGACACGGTCAGGATATTTTCTTCTTTTTGGCGATAATAACATCTCTGCGACTACTACCACCCCCTCCCCCACGTTTTTCTTGTATTTTTTCGTCAATACCAAAAAGGTGTCTCAAACACCAGATTGTCCCTCCGCACTTCTCTTCCTTTTTACTTCCGCATACAGAACTACGCGAGCGTTAAAAATGACCTAATATCGTATTTACCTACAGTTTCCCTCAGATCACATGCTCACGAAATTCGTAAGTCATACAACAATGGCGGGGGACCGGTGACTAACCCCAAAGAGGTTTCCCATAAAATTATTGGGAAATTTGTTTTGTAATTTCTATTGGTGTTCCGTTGTAGGCATTATCAGTAAAATCTGTTTCTGACGGCAAACATTTATGAGTTATAGCGACCATTACCAGAATACTGGATTTATTGTGTACAATATTTTCAATAGCAGGAAGTGTGAAAATTAATCGAGATATTTTAAAATGTAACACTCTAGTACAGAGATCATTGTGCTAACATAGAGCCGTGCAGTGAGCTAGCCGGAGCTCATGAGCCTGCCGCTAGAGATGCCGAGCTTTCTGGAGACAGTGCCTATTCTCGGCAGCTCTCAACATGTTTTTTCATGGTTTTACATTTTCTCACCAGGTAAATTATGGTACTGTGCCTTAATTAAGGCCACGGTTGCGTCCTTCCCACGCCTAGGCCCCTTACGCTATCAGTGTCGGTGCGAAGGAAAGCAAACGAACAGAGACAGAACGATTCGGGGCACACTTAGTGCTGATCACTCAAAGTCAACTCAATATACCAGAGCTCCCAGTTATTCGGTGCTTCCACTTCCATGTGTTATATGCAGAGGCTGTGTGCGGAGAACCTGCACATGTGGCAACAGTGTACTGGGCTTCGAAGCTCCTCGATCTGTTAGGATTCGTTCCTGCTCATTACGACCTGACAGCAGGGACAGTTCGGTACCCATTGGTTCAGTGCTCCCTACCAAGGTGCTCGAGTGGGAGTCTGAGCGAGTCTACACATCATTTTTGCACACAGAATTGTATTTTCATGACCGTATCTTGAAAACAATTTAAGAGGAATACAACTGAGCAATGGGAATAAGGAAACAGGAGAGCTAAGGCACTGTGGAGAATGAGAATAAGAAGGGCCACGAAGGGCGTTCCCTAGGTCTCGTAAACCTGATACTATCGCAGCCGGAAAGGAGCAAGTCTTGACCGATGAAGGCCAGACTCAGGTAAGGGACTCGTGGTCCCTAAGCCACGCTCAGCAGTTATTACACCCAGGGCCCTTCTTAGTCGCTTTTTCTACAATATGCTTTACGTCGGACAGACACAGATCGGTGCTATGCGACGATGGGATAGGAAAGGACTACGATTGGGAATGAAAGTGTGAAAATTAGAACACTAATCGCAGGGAGAAAAGGGAATGGGTCCGGCAGTTCGAAAAATGAAGGTATCGGCCAATGAAAGACAAGGGCCGTGAAGGGCGTGAAAATGAAAGACTTCCTAGGCCTCGAATGCTCTAATAGCGTTAAGGTTCAAAAAGAACAACAGTTGGCGAAGGAAGGTTGGATACCGAAGTTGAAGGTGAGGAGTCTGATAGAAGTGGAAGCATTGCCAAGGCCCCGTGGTCGCCTACACACGCTTGCAAGTTAACACCCCTCGGCCCCTTACCACGATGCCACACAATCTTAGTACCGGAGGCAGACAAGGTGGCTAGACAATAAGGAGGTTATGAAAAGGGAACAGTCACTTCTGATGTAACTTGTTACTCTGAGCAGTACGGGTAACCTGAGCTGACACGAGGCCCTGGTGTCCCTAGGAGGGGAGGTGAAAACAGGAAACCGCGGAAAACTATCCTCAGTGGGGTTCAAAATTTAGCCGGCTTTCACAATTGGCAGGGGATACCGTGGATGTATTCTACCACCCTCACGCACAGCGGGTAACATTGGCAGAATTTGAGAGTCATTCCGTCGCCACTTAAGGGTATGTTAACTGTTGTACATCAGCTGCAGGAGCGTGTGAACACTGCTGCGAGCACGGCTTTAAACTTGCTGAAGTTGAAATGTGGTCAGCTTTAAAACTCATTTCGGAGGCGCTACAGAATAATGAAGATCATAATTGTGATTTATAGTGCACGTCCACCCAGTGAAAAGTAATCCGGATCAGAATTTGTAATAATATTGGACCGCGTTCGTCTGTCAACACAATCATTCATTTATTTATTTCTTAGTTTACTCTGATGGTTGGAGAGAATTCGAAATTAAAATCTGAGGTTGCCATCATATCATAAAAGAATCTCGTATTGCTGGCTACCTTCATGCATCTGATTTCATTAGGAAATTTGAATGTTATTAGTAAATTAAATTCTCAGTAAGGGAAGAATCAGGAACAGAAAGAGTATTGATGGGGAATAGTTAAAACATGAGCAGTGTTGACGGAACATGTTACGTCAATTGAAATCAGTGTTATGAAATAATCGAATTATTTGCTTCAGAAACAGCACTTCTCCATTGAATGAAATTTTGTAGAAAATTTAAAGAATGCTAATTACTTTTAAAATAATTCAGTGAGATTTAAATTGTTTTGGGCACTTCATGTCATCTGAATTATTTATTCATTTTTCTCAAAAGACATCGTTTGCCACGATAGGCAGTGTACCAAGGATTTCCCTCATATACATACCCTTAATGTTATGTCCGTAGAAATTATTCGTCATAATATGTATCGATCCGTTTAAAGCTGTTAAGGTGATCTTGGATAACGACTATTTATAGAAACCTAAGTCTTTGTGGAACTTATTCAATAAAATCAGCACAATATAAATTTTACAGGATTTTCATTTGATATGAAGATTTACTGTTTCTAAAACGAACCAATGGTAATTAGACAGACCATAAGTATAACATCAAATGTAATCGTCATAAATGAATACATAATCACGAATATTTGTCACGTAAAATGTTTTAAATTATAGTTTAATACAGGGTAACTAACAACATATTAATCAAAACTCTTCATGCAGAACATGCTGCTTGCATTCCAGAAATTGTACTTATCTAACTGTCTGTTCCTTCATAAAGTTCCACAGTAATGTTATCAGTAATTAGTTAAATAAACATGAGTATTGTCAAGTATATTTCCATTTCCTTCAGGTCAGCTAAATTCTTTTCATCCAAATACCTCTACAATATTGGACCGAGTGTGCAAACCACAGATTTCTGATGACATTGCTCTTCCTACATAAAAACGAAACCTTGCAGTCTGTAATCAGAAAAATGATACTAACTCACGTAATGTCAAAAAGTGGCGAGGTCCTTTTCTTAAACAGAATGACTGAATTAATTTGCTAAGTCAATTAAAGATTATTTCATCTAAATTGAAGATTGATGTCAATAATTATTCCATACAGGAAGTGCTGCGCTGCTTGGTGCACATGCTTCGGTTAAGATTCCACCTAAGAATCTTGGCCCTGTTATCAGGATTTTTCAAATTGACACAGAAAGCGCAAGTAGATTAAAATTTCAAGTACTGCAAAAATCTTAATACAAAATGAAATCGATTTTGCTGCTATCCAGGAAAAACATGCTGCAGACGAAGAAAAACTGAGGCGTAGAGGGAAAATTCCAGGTTATGTGTTGCTAGGAGCAACATACTATCATGCTTATGGTGTGGCAACGTATGTTCGAACAACAGTTGAGAATGCTATACTCTGTTTAACTTCTGATCTCAATGAAGTTCATGAAATATTCATTAAAATAGATAATGTACTCATACCCAATATATATAAACCTCCAGCTATACCCTGGTCAATGCAAGTCTTAACATCACCACACCCCGCAGTGTGGAGACTTTGTCGTGTACCGACCTCCCAGGGGCTCAAACCGGCGGACTGCCAGGTGGAAGGCAGCCGAGGTTCTCAGCCGAGTCTCGAGCTCAAGGTGTCAGAGGAGATTAATTAGTGTTAGAATGATTATCAATGACAGGAGACACCTTGTAGTATTAAGGTAATTGAATAATAATTATAGTCAGATTTAGTTACTGTAAGGAAAGGGAAATATTTCAAGAACCTACATGCATTGGAGAGCAGTTTGTGAAACGCGCTTGCTTACAAAAGTTGTTGATCAAGAGCGGAGACTTGTTGATCACAACAGGATATTTACTATATATCAACAAAGAAAGTATACGAGCTAGGCGGTTCGCCGACGTTCCGACAAAGGAACAAAGCAGAGTACAAGGCCAGTTAGGGCCAGTACAGATGCACTTTAAGGAAACAAGGAAAGATGAGGACAAAGTAAGACAGAAGACAGTAGTGCCTAGGTGGCAGCACTTACTGTGACAACTATTGAGAATAGTTACTTGAGGGCGCCACGGACTGGATGAACAGTTTGGTATTGCCCGTAAGACCCAATCACTTGGTAGTGGGTGGGAAGAGAACTTTGATTTCAGGAGCGGAGATATAACCCCTGGCCAAGATGGCGCGGGTCCTTCTCCCAGCCAGTAGTTCGTACTTGTCAGAACGAAATTCTTTTCGAGCATAGTCCAAGTGCCGCAGGGCAAGATTTAGAGATACGCATAGTAGAACAGTAGGCGCGTGGAACAAGCTCGCTCTCTCTTTATATCATCACATTCAGACTTGTAAATATACTGTACATAGTAGTTTTAGTTACCCTCAGTAATAAAGGACAGGGAAATAACATCATCTTTTATTTCGGGAGTTGCGGGACGGGTCATACCTACAAATTACCTCCCTACATTCCGCTCGGCAGGTCAGGTAATACTTCAACATCCAACGGCCTGGTGACCAACCTACGAGATCGTCTCACTGGACAGGTAGGTCACGACAACTTTAACAGCCATCATACTCAATGGAAATACAGCGACATCAACAAGAATGGTGAAACGTTAGTTAACCGGGCAGAACACAATATTTTGTATTTTGTAATTGATGCTTTTAAGTCAGCAGCATGGAGTTAGGAGTATAATCCCGATCTTTGTTTCATGACCAAACGAACCTCACGCCTAGTATTGCCAGACTTTCCACACAGTCAGCACCGTCCAGTTATATTTGAAACTAGCAAACGTACTTCGCTACGGTATTCTACATTGTATTCGAATATCGAAGTAAGTACTGTACATGCAGTAAATACGATTGTTTTAAAATTGCATATCTCTTAGCGTTTTCCGAGAAACAACATGGGGAGGTCCCCATACGGTGTTTCCAATGTAAAGTATTTGTTACGGATTTGTGATATAACGGCAGGCTCACTTGCCTGCTGCCATTCACAATCGAGTTGGGAAGTTCACATTATCATTGCAGGCCCCATTGCCTACTGCTCGGTCACGATCGATTTGTGGAGTTTTCGTTACAATGGCAGTCCCCTTTCCTACTTCCAGACAGATAACAGTTGAGGAGTTTTTATTATAATGGCAGACAACTATCCCACTATCAGTCGAAATTGAGTTGTGCAGTTTTCATTATAATATCAGGCCTCTTTTCCTACTGCCAGTGAAACCAAGATGGTGAGTTTCCATCAAAATAGCATGCCACTATGCCTAATGCCAGTCACATTTTAGATGAGAACATTTGTTTATAATTGCGAGCACCATTGACTACTGCCAAGCACAATCGGGTAGGGGAGTTTTAAACAAAACTGCATGCTCTCTTGCCTTCTGCAAGTCAAATAGAGAAGTGAACTATTCATTACAATGGTAGGCCTTCCTTACTACTGCCCGTTACACAGGAGTTGGAGAAGGACCACATTCCTACTGCCATTCAAAGTCGGTATGGGGAGTACTGATTACAATAGCAGACACACACTTTCTCGGTCGCTACAAATTGAATATGTATAGATCGACATACGAAAGTATATGCTTGTTTACAATATTGCAGACCTTCATTTAAAGATAACTGCTGCAAAATGCACGTCATATCGAGATAGGATTGTACCATAAGACGCCGGATTTAGCTGCCGAAATTACTGATCTTACGATATCTCATCTTTTCATGGGTCATATTGAGTTAGAAACGTTTAACAGGATAAAGTTCTTGCAAGATTATCTCACATTGCATTATTTTTCGGATAATTATGTGACTGCTACATACATAGCATTTGGCTCACATATGGCTACTGGGTGGGCCAATTTTCGTGAAGAGTTTGATGATTCTGTATTTCCTATAAGTGATTGAAAGTATGAATTATGCATGTGAAAAGTCCAATTTTACTCAACATCGATTAACAGAGAAAAATCAAACGGTAAAAGGATACAGATACGACAAAAATGTCATAAGACCAAGGTTGTAGATCATTCCAAATTGAACGGAGATTGTGCAATCCGTTATGTGATAGGACTTCCCGAAGGTCTGCACCATCATTAAAGTTGCTTCCATATTTCGATATTCATCGGGGATAAAAAGTCAAAAATTTAAAGATCTTGGAAATTTTCCGTCCGTTACTGGCTAAAACGTATAATTTTGTCAAATTTTCATTTTATATCTCGTCTGGCAGATTATGCCACAATCTGGATTTTGGGCGAGGAGGGTAAAAATTAGGACTTTCAGGAAACTAAACCAAAAAAGTATGCAGTTGGCCATTATTACCCCTTAAACGTGTAGCTGTGTGAAAATTTCGCAAAAATATTCAATGTACAGGCACACAGTCATTACGATTTTATTTATATAGATAGATAAGGAATCTGCTCCACGTACAACACCTTTTGGGCTATGTCCGCTGGACTTAACCTGCACATCTGACCATTCATGATACCTCCCTTATTAATCCTCCTGACGAAAAAATGCACATGAAAAAAAAGTTTTAGAGATGGAATTCCATCACGTTCGGTCGATTTCCAGTCAGGTTGGTCTTGTACTGTATATATGGTGGAAGAGTAAAATCACCATTCCGGTTCCCTATAAACCACCAGTCCATTCCGGAAACATGAAATGTTATAGACCTTTAAAACCTACCTTTGGACAGGTGGATGCTAAATATAAAATTTGGTTCGAATATCTTCAGTAGTTTTCAAGATGTAAGAAATACGCTTTACACGCACCCTCTCTTGAGTTAAGTCCGATGGGACTTGTACCAAAAAACGGTCCATTAATAATATCTCCCTCATTAATCCTCGTATCGAAATGATGCACATGAGAAAAAGATTTAGATATACATTTCCATTAAGGCAGGTAGATTTCCATTCAGTTTGGTTGTGTATATTTTGTGGGAGCGCAAAATCACGGTTTCGGTTTCGTATAAACCCCCAGTTAGTTCAGGGATTTAGAAACAATATTTGCCCTGAGACCTACCAAAGGACAGGTGGATTCTAAATAAGAATGTTGGTGGAAATATTTTCAGTAGAATCTAGCACTCGCGTACATACGGCGTAATTAAGGAAAAAGTAATACAGTTCAGAAAGTTGAAATTAATAGAAAATAGATTATAACTGAGGACAGCTGTATAACGACAAATATGTAAATGCCAAGTGAATGTATTGGAAAATCAAATGATCCTCAATAAATTATGCTGGTGTGAGTTATGGATATAATAAAGCGGTAACAGGAGAAATTTAGGCGCAGTGATTCTTAGGTAAACAGATAAGAAGATGACTAATGGTGTTATTACTTAATCCATTCGAGGGCGGTTATAACCTCCAACGATATCTCACCAATATCCCGCAGATATGCCGATTGACGCCTCTCTTGCCTTCTACCCAAGGAACAACCCAGAATTTAAAAGCATGATGAGGAAAATGGCAATACGTTACGTCCCTGCTGGCAAGCAGTCAGGGACGTTGCCATGGTAACCTATAGGTTCGCTGTCGGTCTGTCGGTCACTCAATGCAGAGCATGATACCCGCATAAAATAGTAAATTTCTCCGTCATGTAAATAGTAAGGTAAATTATGAACATAACGAAAGTTTGTTTATAATGAAAAGACGTTTCACGTACGGTCCACAGAGTTTACATAAAATCAATAGTATAAGAGAAAATGGAGAAAAACGATTCTGGTTTTAATATATTCCTATAAACATCCCGTCTATTCAAAGATTTTAAAATGATATGCATATCGAAACCTTCCCCGGGATGCGTATACTCTAAATATTAAGTTTGGTTGAGATCTATCCAGCCGTTTCGACGTGATGGTGGAAAAGACGAACAGACAGACAGACACGAAAAGTAAAAACCACCGATTCTGTCTTTAGTTGACCCTAAATGGATAAATATCTGAAAAATTGGCAAAACAAACGAAATTACAGACAGCGGACCCCCTACAACTTCATTTATATAGATAGTTTGTAGCATACCACTGATATCTTCTCATCCTCAACCAGGATGGAATTTCAAGGAGGCGGAATGGGATGTATTTGCTGACAATCTGGAAAAGTGCTTGGGCTGGATCCCTATAAAAGCTAGTAATTACGATAAACTTGTAGGAGCAATCATATGTGCAGCCAAACAGGTTACCGAAAGAAATACTTTCCAGGTTGGGATAAAGCTTGTGAGGAACTGTATGAAGAATTCTTGAAGGGAGGAGGTCAAGAAATTGCAGATGTCCTGCTACATAGCTTGGATGAAGCATGCCGTGTCTGATGGACCCAGAGTGTCGAATCACTTAACTTCCAAACCTCTAGCGGAGAAGCATAGTCACTTACATAAACTGGGAGGAGCTAAGAAGAAGGTGAGGGAGAACAATCACTTAGCCAATAAGATTGCAGCATATATATTTTTAAATCTAAAGCATCAAAAGACAAACCATTCACTCGCAAAATTAAACGTAAACTTAGTATCCTCAAAAGTAAAATCACTGAAAAATGAGAAAACTCAAACCACTTCTCTACCTCTGAAATCATGGTCGCTGTAAAAAATGTAAAAGACGGCAAAGCTCCTGGAAGTGATGCTATTCATCCAGAATTTCTCCTGCACTCTGGGATGTACACAAAACGATGGTTAGCAGAATTATTCTCGGATATAATAGAAACAGGTACAGTTCCATACAAAATAAAGCAGTCGAAAATCATTGCAATACTCAAACCGGGTAAACCACATGATCATCCAAAAAATTATCGTCTTATTGCATTGCTAAGTGTCATCTATATGCTTCTCGAAAAGATGTTGCACAACAGAATTTGCCAAAAGGTCTTGAGAATCTACGAGTTGAACAAGCTGGCTTCCGCCCAAACCGCAGCTGCACTGATCTGGTCCTACCTCTCACCACCCTCATAAGCAGGATATCAAATGAAGCTAAAAACATTAAGTGCTGAATACGATAAAGTTTGGAGACATGGACTGCTGTATAAATTAGTACAGGCGATCCCATGCCAAGAAACAACGTGACTAATTGGCAACATGCTTAATGAAAGAAAGATTAGTGTAGTCATCGGAAAGGATGTCAGCTCTCCGAAAACACTGAATAATGGTTTGCCACAAGGTTCTGTTCTTGTCCCTCTACTTTTCAACCTGTACTTATCTGACATGCCAGCAACACAATATAAAAAGTTTGGTTGCGCCGATGATTGGGCCATCGCTACTCACAACAGTACATTTGAAGTAACTGAACAAGTCCTAACTTCATATTTGGATACGTTAGGCAAGTACTTTCGCCAGTGGAGACTACAAAACAACCCGATTAAAACATAAGTGGTCTGCTTCCATCTATGGAATAAATTTTCAAACAAATTTCTCAGTGTATACTTTGAGGGAAACGGACTCCATCATAACATGTGCCCTAAATACGTAGTAGAGTCATTAAATTCTGAGACTTGACGACTGGAGGATAGGCACCCACACGATACTGCTTGATGCGCACGATGCCGCATTGCTGGGCGTACACCTACACACACACACGCCTACACCTACACACCCTCAAAATAGTCGCCTTTGGCCGTTAACCACTTAAACAGAACGACATCCACCCTCAAAATAGTCGCATTTGGCCAGTATGCACCTTTGCCAACGTTGGTATAGCTGCTGGAAGCACAGCTGAAAGAAACACCATGTTTCGTCTCCAGTTGTTATCCGGTTAAGAAACGTCGGATCATCGTCAACACTACAGATGAGGTCACCACAAATCGTCATGCGATCATCACTTTGGTGTTGGGACAGGATTCGTGGCACACTCTGCTGGGTAACACGAGACATGTTGAGTTCATTTGTTAGAATTTTGTGGCAAGTACCGTGGCTGACCCCTATTACTGCTGCGAGATCGTCTACCGATTGGTAGTGGTTAGCACGCACCAACGTTGTAACTTCTTGGATCTTGCGTTCCGTTTGAACTGTTTGTGGCCGACCAGTACGCACATCACCTTCCAACTGTCCCGTCCTTGCACAAAACGTCGGTGCCACCTAAACACAACACTGCGACACAATGCGTCCTCACCGTAAACCTGCTTCATCATTTCAAACGCTTAGGCAGAGGTATTGCCTAATTTCTGGCAGAACTTGATGTTTGCCCATTGCTCAAACTGTGACATGTCAAGGTCCGACTGGCGCATTCAAATCACCGTCACAACAACGACCGTGCGTCTGCTTCCAGTGCATGCACTCAACTGTCTCTTGCTGGGACGAGAGACTAACTGACAAGGTATCATACCACGGCGCCACCTATGCAATATAGTGCACCACAGCGCCATCATGGGGTCAGTCTCAGAACTTATTGACTGTACTACGTATATAGGGGTCATTTTGGATAGGACAAGGAACAGTTTACGAAAGTAGCTGCCAAGTTAAGGAGCGGGAACAACCTCTTGCATAAACTGTTTGGTAATGTTTGGGGATCTTCAGCAGACACACTAAGAACTTCAGCTGCAGAATACTGCTCACCAGTGTGGATAAACATTGTTCACACAGAAAGTAGACATGCAGCTGGATGGTACCATGCTTATTATTAGTGGGACCATACCATCTAATACCACTTACTGGCTACCCATTCTGAGCCATATTCCACCGCCTGATGCTAGAAGGAAGAGTGCTCTCGTAGGAGAATATCAGATCAGCTGCCTTTGTTGAACGAAGTAGCCTATGTGGAGCGAAGATCAAGACACCCTGCTATTTCCGCAGCCAGAATTTTGTCAGAAGAGACGTTCGACATTCGCCTCTCATGGAGTCAATATTGGCAACAACACTGCCCTGAACGATGTCGTAGCATGCCATGACTCCTGGAAAAACCGCCAGGATTTGATCACCCCGTTCTGTGTGGACAGCCCTCAATCGTATCCGCACTGGCCATGCAATATGTTTGGATGCTCCCCACAAGTGGGGAATAGTCTGGTCACCAAAATATGAGTGTGGTGCTGAGAAACAGACAATTCATCACCTAGTGAACGAGTCCGCAAACTATGCATATTGTGGCGACTTCAAGGACTTTTAAACAGTTTCTACGGATTGTGTGTGCTACATAAATAACTTGAATATTTTTACATAGATGTATCTACGAAGTTATACATCACTGGCTGCAATTTTTATATAATTTCATGTCCCATACGCTATACAGGTATCTCTCGAAATCGATGTAAATAAGTTAATTGTCTACAAACTGAGTTTCGTTTCAATTGAAATACTTATTTGTTATAATTCGAATTTTCCAAAGGGAATGTTCTGTTCAACCATCATTAAACAATATTAAATTTTAATTTTTGGATACACGTACAAAGGGGAAAATAATTAATCGCATATAGCCTCCGGAAGGGCCTGGCGCAAGGTCTTTCGAATTGACAACTACAGGCGACCCGAATGACTCTGAGGAAGGAGTCCTGCCTATAATGAATTCGCAGGGTCGGAAAAATTAACCAAGAATGGTTAATTCCCCAACGCGGCCGGGAGTTGAACTTGAATACAGGCCAGCACGCTATCCATTTAGCCATGGAGCCTGTCTCAGGCGGACATTACCAGCAATGGTTAAACACATGTTAAATTAGTGTTGATGGAGCCACAGTGTCATCATACTTGAATAGGAAACAGAAAATACCGTGTTACAATCTCAGATATAATATACTGTTCACAAACTCAACATATTTTCGGCTATATTGATTTTTATTATTAAAAGTGTGACTTATCGTAATAAACTAATATTTAATGACTCGGATATTTCTGTCTGAACGTAACGGGCCAACAAAGCCTCCTTCCCCTGTATCAACATTTACAGCTCCGTAGCGAGTACACAAATTAATACAGTACAGTAGGTCGCTTTGCTCTAGTGAAACATTATGAAAGTCCTATTTAATGAAACATTGCTTGGCCGGTGGAAGTACTTCTCAGAAGTGAACGATTTAATTAATCTATGGATGTAGGGCCAATCCTTGCCCGCTCCTCTACGGGGTCGGGTATTCAGTGCGATAGCAAGTTTTAAGACCAGGTGCCCTTCCTGACGTCAAACTCATCAGAGGAGTTAATGAGTTGAAATTAATGATGTGATACCGTACATGATAGTAGGAAGGGAGATATTGAATCCCGAGCCGGCACATAGCCTATTCCTGTCGGACAGCACCAAATGGTCTCCTTAAGGTTTTACATCTCCATCCCTTGGATGAATAACCATCAACAGCGTCATATATCCTCATTCAAGATGTGCACTGCGGATAGGTTTGGAATATCCAGGCTTTTGGCATGAAATGTAGCGATATACCACCACCTCTCCAACCCTGCCCGTCAACATTCTGATGGTGAAATATTTTTCGCCTAACGAGACTCGAACCAGCTAACTACGATGTGAGGCCATGTGGACCTCGCGATTATGGCCACCATGTGGGCGATTAATTTAATCTCTACCTATAGGCGGAAAGAAAAAGTTTAAGAATTTATGTAATCATTACTCAGTCAATGGACTGGTCTCTTGTCACCGATGTCAAGTTTTACAGTTATTTCATTGTTTCGTAGTTTCCCATTTCGGTATTTTTCTGGATTTCCTCGAGACATGCGTATCTTGGTCTTCCTGGAGGTCGCTTTCCGTTAATGAACCCTTCCACAATAACCGTCATCAGGTCCTTGTATACTGAGGCTAACTTCTGGAACCATACAACTCATTTCAGAAAGTTTACTCCTTCAATGTTGGCATACCATTGATACAGGATGACTCAGATTGAATATATCAACGCTTATTAGTCTAACGTATAACGGGGGTCGAAGTAAACAGACAGCTGGTAACATTTACTGTAGGATTTATTAACTGACTACCAATTGCTTACACACTGACCCGATACGCAGCCAAAACCCGAAACACCACGTTAAGGTCAGCAAGGTTTTAACAATCAAATCAGGTAAAGCACAAGGGGTTAGAAGAAAGGCCAGGAAGCGCGCTCACGTACCCACCAAACAATAGTAAGAAACTAGTTGTTACTCACCACCAGAAGTAACGGGATGACACATCAAACAGTTGAAAATTAAACCGGGTATCAGAAGTCATTTTACTAAAAGGAAGGACACCAGCGTTTTTGTGAAAGTAAGATAGTATTTATTAGTTAAAAGAAAAAACAGCAAATAGAAATTGGAAAACGCCCACGACGTAAGATTGAAAATATAACATTTAAGATGAAATTGAATTAATAGCAAGAAAATAATCTAATCATATCCTAAGGTTATTAAGGGGGCCCCACAAACTAGAACTAATGAAAATATTATTAGTATAAAATGAACAAACATCAGTTAAAACGCCAAGTCACATGAACTACCCAGTTCAATCAAAGGGCAGTCCTCACAGGGAGACCAGTAAGTTAATCCACTAAAAACACAACACGTAGGGAGAAGTTAAAATTAACAAATGAATCAGAATAACATATTACACGGATGCAAGAGAAGGGGGACCGACAAAACATACAATAAATTAAAGGAAACTCAAGAAATCAAGTCCAGAAGGACGAACCAGGAAGCAAAGTTATCCACCGTCAGGACTGGTTTTTTTAACAATCATCACCAACATCCGTTGCCATGCCGACGGACCCACGCCAAAACATCGCAAAATCAAATCCCACCGGAATCAAAGGCAGAAAAAAAATCACATTTAGGTCAAAGGACCCAAAGGGAAAGAAAAATAAGTAGGAAACCCGGAAAACAATCAAATAAGTTCACTGCCCCTTGACTAGAGCTAAGTAGTTCAAAATCAGACACATTACCATGAAATTAACAGCGTCGTTAAAATTAGTTTAGTATCGTATTCAATTCTCTTATAAAACAATTTAGATTGAAATTTACTAGTCCTTCACCAAAACATTACAAGGATCCAGTGCCAATAATAGTATTTGATAAATCCAACCCGCACTGCAATATATTTTATACCAAGTTTTTTCTTTTTTTTTAAAGGGAGTGATCGCTTCTACGCAGACAATTTCTAGACACATCACCACTTCCGTGCGATTTATTTCCTTTTTACTTCGGTTCCCCAATATCGAAAGATCAGAAGTTTGAAAGGACGCCGGTCACCATTTTATCTTCATGTTTTCCAAAAGAAGTTTAATAAACAAAGATACATACAGTTTGTGGACGTTCCCCAGGTGAAATAAAAAACAGCAAATTCCGAGGGCTAATAGGTGAGCCCTCTCACCCGTAAATCTTCAGCCGTTGTCCATCACGTTTTTTGGAAGATACTTAAGTACCAAGCAGCCACTCGACACACGATACATCTTCTCCCAATCACTACAGAAAAATGGCCACCTTCTTAATGCAACAAAGGCCTCGCTGAAGCAGGAAACTCCCATTGGCCAGTGGGCGGAGCAACGTAGTACCAAGTTTCCGACTAGATGTCAGCTTGAATAAGGATCAGATACTCACGCCATCTCGGAGTCAAAGAGAGTATTAGAACTAGAAGTAGTTAGGGAGAGCGACGACAGGAATTCAAAGTAAATTAAGGTGGAAAACTACCAATTTCTACGAGCATTAGCGCCAGGTCCAAAAACGTTACGAAAGAGAAGGTGAAAGAAAATGTCACCTCGGTGTCAACACTACACACAGAGACTCCAACGCAGCAGACATAATCACACCAGTTCGCACCCTCTCTACTCTGACTACTCAGTCATAGTAGCTGTTCACACTATCGCTTACGAACTAAAAGCAAATCGCATTACACACTCTTCCACTACCGTCTCTTGTAGTCTAAGTCAGTTTATCAGTTATTCCGGCTGTACAATATCACAGCCACTTAGATCACAGACCGCGTCCAACACAATCTCACAGTTCTATCCCCTGTACACTGTCCGTACACTCACAGCAGACTTCGTTCTCTGTCCCTTGCCGACTTCTCTCACGCATGTTTACTCAGAGCAGCTGTTCAAGAGACACTAATCCTCGAGAACGGACAGACAGAACAAACACTCAGTTCCACGGACAGAATGACTCCTCAACTAAAACTGAGCTGTCGAACTGAATCGCATGACATACTGACTGACTGACTGACTGACTGACTGACTGACTGACTGACTGTGAACACCACAGGAGTACTCTCAAACAGAGTGCTCACACACAGCACTAACTCTCTGACTCGAGCTCGTCTGGCTGGCCTTATATAGGGAGATAGTCTCTTTCAGACATTTCGAGAGAGGAGAAGCTCCTAGAATCCTCTCGAATATGAATGATCGGGATTCATTACCAGATATTTCTCCCATCGATTGCTTATCTCTAGTAAGATAACGGAATGGTGGCAGAAGAGTCTCCTTTTTGACTGGTTGCTACAGCGGTGAGTGGGCGCGGCCCCACGTCGGTGAAGTCACTCACGGCCGGGGCCAGACTAACTTGCTCCTCCCAAGGCCTTGCAATGAAATGGCCGACACCGACACAGTATTATATGAGTAAAGGCAAATTGATCGTGTTTCAAACGGGGATCCATGCCCAAAAATACATTGTTTGAGTACTGTGGGGCACCCCAGTTTGAAAACATTTCGGGTATGATGAAAGTGTGTGGAAACCACATTTCATCAAGAAACCTCTAACAACTTAACAAGAGCATCACAACGCTTATTAAATTACATAATCGCAAAAAAAAATGTTGGTGCTATTTGAGGCGCTTAACAAACGGACAGGCGTACAAAAATTTTAAAGCTTTTCCTGGATTATGTCCACAGCAACTATCCATTGAGTTATTTATCGGCTCCTAACAAGCTTTCAAATGACCACCATTATATTCCTCTGTTCTTCACTAATATAACATTTTACAAATAATATTCCAAATAAATGTTGTCGTGGGCATCCTGTAAAACCAACAGTGAAAGAAATACATTGGCTCATTTCATACAGACTCAGTAAAAAGAACACTAAAAAGCCGTTTGTTAACAGTATGTTAAAATTGAGCAATATATTTATCCAGGTGTTTCCTGGTACATCGTAGCTAACACGTTCTCTCGTCTCACGAAAGTCGCGATCAGCGCGATTCTACAAGGCTGTGACTGAACCTCTTTAAGTTGACTTCACGCCTTGCTGTTAAGTGGCAAGGTTAGGGACACGTGATTCTGTCTTATACTTAACCAGTGAATACATAAATAACATAAAATAAGAAATATTAAAATATTAAAGGACATAAAAAGGTACTGAAACAAATTACTACGCTACTATGTTATCTTACTGTACATAAAATACACAGATCGGCAAAAACGGAATTTTTGGTCAGTTGTTTTACTTTAGTTGACTGATTCTTACGTTTTGTGGTGGACTGAATACAGGAATGACAACCGTTTTGTCATGGCAAGTCAGGTTTACGAATAAACGGGTTGCCATCGTTCAAAAAGATCTCATAACGCAAATATTTTATTTTAATACACAAAAAACATAAACTCATTTGCACAGATGATGACAAAATCAACACCACAGTTAATATCAGATTGCTTGTGAAATCGCCCTTTTTAACTCCAAACTTTTTTTGAGCTTTTTCTCATTCTGGCACAGCATCCATCAGTAGTCAGCGATCATCGTATCACTCCATTTCCCTAGTTTATTTCCATTTCTTTTATAACTTGATGGAAACGTTCTCCCTGCTCTTCACTCATTGCTCACTGTGAGTTTAGAGAATGAACTTTTAAGCTCACAGAGCAACCAAGCTTTTGGAACGCTTTCAACATCTTTGTACTTTGCGTTTTTATGACCACGATAAAGGCAACTCACGCTTCTTTCTGAGTTGGAGTCGTTGAACAGATTGAGTTTTTGTCGGATATGAGTTTTTTAATATCCGAGCCAACAAAAATTCTCTCTTTCAGCTTTGCCTCCGATAAACCTGGAAACTTGTACTCCATTTACTTGAAGCATTCGCTATCTTTGGGAAGTGCCTTAACCAATTACTTCATTAATCCTGACTTTAAATGTTGAGGTTAATAACTCCTTGTAATGGGGTATCAATGTTTCTTTTCCCCGACAAGTATATTTCTTGGCTGCCATTTTTTCTTTTGCTTCCAATTATTTCCTCGGTCTCTACTGTCCCATAAACATAGAAAACAATGGTATACGGTTTATCCAGCCTGTTGTCCCAGCACTATACAGAATACTTTTAAATCCCCACATACCAATCAGTTGTAACCCACTTTCTTGAGTACCAACTCCAAGTTCTCATAAGTCCCCTCAAGTCCACCGAAGAGCAGCAGGGATGGACGCATAACAGCTACCATTGTGTAGTAAAATTGTTTTGAAGCTTCTTTTGGAAGAGTCAATGGAAAACCTCCATTCAGAAGAATCGTACTGAATGTGGAATTGAGTCATCAACTCCTCTAAATCAGAGCAAAACACCAAACTGTCTTCATGAAAAAAGTAAGACAGAAAGTCTTGTTCCCGATGTCTGTACCATGCAAAAGATGTACCTTTCATCAGCACATTTTTGCTTTTAAGTCTAGAACCAAGTAATTGAGCAAATAGCTTAGGTAAATCTAGGTCTCTCACCAAATAATCGAGTTCTTCTTGCGAGAAAAGTTGTGGTGGTCAACCTCCGTATCTGAACAACTTGGTTCATCTTCTGGCTGAGGTGCAGTTCCATTCTCATCAGGCAAATTGGGTTCAGCAAGTTTAAAGATCGATCGGGCTCAGGGACGTTCTGGACCATGGGGAATGGGGAATGGGGCCAATAGCAGAAGCAAGATTGGGATGCATGATGGTGCACTTCCCCATCACCTTACAGCAACAATCATCACTATGATTCATTTATTCGGGCCACATCAGAGGGATTCCAAATAGAAGAAGCTTTCATCATGCCTTTTGTCCAATATCACGCACCGCTTACATACAAGTCAACAACTGGTCATTATTGACTTTCCTAAACAAGCAATTCTGTTCATTGCAGTTAAATTTAGCGATTTACAGCTACCTGGTTGATCAAGTTACATTTCGATTGTGAAAAACCCGACGTCCTGGAATGAAAGGGTGGTCATTTTCGAATTCGGCACCCCGCAAGACATGCAATCTGATAAAATTAAGAAAACAGTTTTTTTTTGTTGATACCTATTGTAATACACAATATAAATTAATATTTTGCTTCCTGAGTACAGTAATATAACACTTACGAAGAAATTAGAATACAATGAATTACAATATTAATATAGAATTTAATATATATTTATTAATATATAAATTTAATATATATTTAAAATTTAGTGTCCAGTTCAAAAATTTCTCACAATGAGGAAAGTTTCAGTTTTCATGTTAAAACTGTGGGCGAAAAAAATTACAAATTGGAAATCGGAATAAGGATAACTCTACCAAGCTGTGTAATACTACTGCACTAACAGTATCGATGAATTATATAATAGAAGAAGAAGAAGAAGAAGAATGAGAACTGTGGCACTACGAACTCGACTCGTAGAGATAATTTTAAGACCCTATTTTAAATCTTCGGTGGTTTGTTATCCCTCTGACCTTTGTGAGGAAGGAAGATCCTTTCACGGGTGGCCACAACAGCGAAGGAATTGTTGTAGGATGAGGTTTTATGCTTAGCAATGGAGAGCAATGTTGTTTTCAGCTCTCCGTCATTTTTATCATGGTGTTCAGAAAGGCTATGAAATCGTTCATACAGGTACGTTGGGGATTGTAAGGTGCAATGAAGTGAGCGTATGCAGCGAGACGTGGCCGTGTAAGACATCTGGCATTCTGTGCACGTTGTCTCGAAGTTCGGCTACGTCACAGTAGTCGAATATTTGAGAACAAGTGTTTCGACTAGTTTCCTCTTTAAACTGAAGGGAAAACTAAATTTGAAATTGTTTGAAATGTGCAACATGGCGAAAGCTCGTTTAATCACAAATATTGTCTGATCCGACCACGAGAGGCATTTTACTCCTAGATGTTTTACACTCTTGCGAAACTCGGTTAGAGATGGACATGCGGTAAAGTCTTGGGTGGGTGGTTCGGGACTTTTTCAGGTTTAAAATAACTTCATGCTGGAAAGAGCATTTTTTACGGCCTGTCGATCCATGTTAATTTGCTCTTGAATCGTCAATCTAACGCCGCGTCGTCAGCATAAATGTGCCAGCTAGGTCATTGATATAGACTGAAAATAGGAAAGGAGATAGGGAAACTTGTTTTCACATATTACGTCAAAGGAAAGGTACTTTGATTGACGACACGTGTAAGCAGGCTCCCATCCATCTCAGAGTACTGTAAGAGAAACCTAGGCGATAAAGTTTGGATAGGAGCAACTCGCGGTTACATAGTCAAATGCTTTGCTGAAGTCCAATAATACTAGAATGGTCGCTTTTCGCTCATCACTCTTAGTAAAGCAGTACATGTACTGTGATTGCGTCGGAAACCTGACTGCTGTGGGTCTAGTATGTCGTGGTCTTTGAGATAGTTCGTGATTTGATTACGTACAATGTGTTCGAGCCCCTTCACAGTATAGGCACTGCTTAGACTAGGAGATTTTATCTTCCGTAAAGGATGTACCCGGGCCATTTTCCAGACAGTTGGAAATGCACTGTTTGAAAGGGAGAAGTTGTATATGAATCTCAACACTGGAATAATAGCGCCGATAATAGCTACATTATCCACCCCTGCGCAATTTGTCGTTTCCACTTGCAGGGGTGAGACGTAAGTAAAATACACTTTGTCTCTGCCTACGGGTGGTGTGTTGTAATTTGTACTCAAATATTTTCTTTTGTTTCTTCGTTCCATTGTACATGGGTTGATACGAAGTGATAATTCAGTTCATCAATGGAAATCTCCAAATCGTCTTCCCTGTCCGGTTTATTCAGCCCAAACTGATTGACTGTCATCAACTAGCGGGTCCTGTGCGTACCGTAGTCGAGCCTTTCTTACTCTCTGGGTCGTTTTATTGTGTAGTCGTTGATAATAGGTAAATGTATTGTTTACATTTACTGTGAATAGATCAATGCAATATGTAACAGAATACGAGGTTCAGATCTCTCTTCTTTAGGGAGACGTCCTCTAAGTGTGACTTGGCAGAAAATTTGTAGTGAATTGAATGTTCATGTCGACCAACGTACAAGTAAGCAAATAAAGCAACTGTAGGAACACAGAAAGAAAATGACGACAGTGTAGGGAGATACCGAGAAATACACCAGCGTAAATTAACGGAAAATTCGATGAAATACAGAAATTGATTGTATTTGTATAGGAATTTTATGGCACGTTGGCCCGCATAGCAGCACTGCTAGGTTAGAGGACAATTTGGAAGTAGAGAAATCACTGAAGGTATTCTATTGGCTGATAATGGTTATCCCTTGCAAAGTATCTATTAAAACCAGTATTAAATCATTAAACAAGCAGAAAAAAAAAGGTACAACAGAGCTCACATCATAATCATGAACTCTTAAGAAAGGACGTACAGTATATGGAAGATATGTGGTGGAGGTGGTAATGATTATTGTTCTAAGAGGAATCACAACTAGGCAACCATGCTCTATTAACACTAATCAGAGGAAAAATTGAAGGGAACTGACACTCCGAAAAAAGAAGGTATCTGCCGAAGAAGACAAAGGTCATGTAGGGCGTGAAAATGAATGACTTCCTAGGCCTCCATTGCTCTAATACAGTCGAGGTCGAAAAGGAACAAGAGGTGACCAAGTAAGACCACGAGTAAGAGCTAAGAGCCCCTCGATCCGCTTTTTATCGCATCGTACGATACCGTGTGCAATATTATACTGTGCCATATCATATATGCCCCAAATATCAATTATATAATATGTTGTAATATTTTTCAGTTCATATTCGAAGGGAGTCATGATGCGACCTAGAAGTTGCGTAATGCAGTATTCCGTCATCGGGTGACATCAGTAATAGCTTCTTATCTAAGCATAGCAACAGTGAATATGTCGCGTACTCCGTATGAGTCACTCGGGGATGCACGAGAGTGTTTGAGAGCGGCCGAATATAAAAGAACCAATCACAGCCTTGGAAGCGATATGGCAGAATGAAGGGATTTACAAAACAAATTAAGTCAGTCTTACCAACTTCTAAATTTACAGTGCTGTACTACTCTTTATTTTATCAGGCAATTTGTTATAAAGCTAGACTCCACGGTTTTAATATAAAATAGAAGCCAGTTAAACATTAAAAGAACTACCTGTAGACAGTTGCAATACTTAATTTGAATTAATAAAGTAATCAACATATTTTTATTGAATCAGCGCTTTGCAGAGTAGTGGGTGAGCAGTAACGTCATCGCGTCAGTGGAATCCCCTAAGACATGACTAATACCGGGAGCTTGGTGTATATAGTAGCCTCTGGAAATGGAAAGTCACTCTGCTTTCGAAGTGTGAACCGCGCGGGTCGGTGTTTTTGATATTAAGCCAGTGGTATAGGAAAGTAACTTTTTTTAAGTGACCAGTGTGAACATATGAGTAGTAGATTTGTGAAGCTGAAACGTTTTTCTTTCTGAAAATAGGCATTACATGAATGCAAGTGTTAGATTGCAGTTACGAGTGTGCATAGTATATTAACAGAGCAATTACCTTTGCTATATAAATAATATCAGGTATCACGTATGTCAAAGTGCGGTGGTGACACGGGATTATATCAATAAAACGATAGTTACTGTCGAAATTTCCGTACCCGTGTATGCGTAATTTGCATACGATTTGTGCAAATACCGTGTCCGGTACGCGTTCGGTTTCGCGAAGAACTGGTACGAACCGTCGTCATCGTATCGGTACAATTAAATGGTGTGTGCGAAGCACTATTACATAATGATGAAGAGAGAAGAAAAGACTTGCAGAGTATTGGATAACGCCATGCAGTTTGGTGCAATAATGGCGTAATTTGCTGGACGCTGGGGCCTGGAATCATGAAGAAACTGAGACGCTACCAGTTAAGTTCATTTTTAATTATAGGCATGCTTAGATAGAAGGAATTAGGCTAATTCGATCCCAGTGTAATGTAATGTAAATGTCAGTCTTGTTGTGACTGAGCTATGTTGTATTTTTATAGATTAGTGTCATGTTTCAGGGAAATGCATGTTTGGAACCCTGATTTTTATATTTTACTTTATTACCTTTTTATTAGATGGGAAAGAGGGAAATGATTAGGTGTAGATGAGGATATATATGTCTAAAGGTAACTGTGTATTCCATTTTGGTACAAGATGTAGACTCTTTTAGTATGAAGGCTACACAGCCTAAAGTTTGGTCTGGGAATAAAATTTAGCAAGGTATTTTTTTCCTGCATGTAGCACGTTTATAGGAATACATGGCAGTGATGACCAACGTATACGTGCACCGTCGAACTAATATCTTCTAGATCCGCAGAGAGAACTAGCTAATTGGTATTGAGTTATGTTTTTTACGAGAAAAAGGCAAGATTAGCCTGTAACTGAGTTTACTATGTGTGAATATCGGAAAGATATAATGGTGTCGGCTGCATGGAAAGAGAGAGGTTTGATTTGCCTCAAGTGTTCATTATGATTGTGAGAATCGAACTCACGGACCCCAAAGTGTTAGGCCAGATGTGTTGAGTATCATATCTGCAAGCCGTGTTATATTGGATTATGTAGTTAAGGCCATAGGAATGTGTATGGGTCCCATTGTTTGAGTTTGAGGCCTTGTATTAATTAAATGAACAGAGAAGTGAATGGCAGCGTAATTTATGTTTTCAAACATATTAGAATTTCTCAGGCAAGATTTACCAAACCAATTAGTTAGAGTCTTTTCTGGCGAAGTAAGATGTTTCATAGCAGGCGCATAGAAGTGTTCTGTGATTTATATTACAGCGTGCTAGTGAAAGATCAACAGACGGAAAGCTGAGCCTGGAGTTCGGCGTTCTTTTTATATGAAGGAGTCTAGTATCTTATTGTTTATATTTCAGATATTGAATACACAGATGATATTATTTTTTTATTGCATGTCATTACAGGTTTCTCCGAGAGTGTTTTTTTTGTATTAATTTGTGTTACTTGGATTGTTGTTGATTATGTCATGGCCAGCGTTGAAAAGATTTGTTCTTAAATATGAGTCCGAAACTCATTCTATTGGGAAGTAGGCTTCTAAGCCATCCAATTTATAACAGAACGGTCTGTTAAGTAAATTCAGTGTAGATGTAAGCTAAGGTCCCTGAAATATTGATTTGATGATAAGTGATGTATATGTATAGTTTTATTATGGATCGGATTTAGCATAATTTTATTCTGTCGCGGTATGACCTGTATTTATAATTTAAATGATATCCGTCAGGATGCGTTAAAATGAATTTAACTGCGTAGGTCGAAGCGAAGTGTGAATTTCTTCCCCAGGTCGTTGCGTTTATTTTGTAAATGTTTTCATTTTGAAACGGGACATTGCCCGTCCTTTGTAAATTGTTGTAAATTTATGTTAATTATGTGCTCGGCACATATTAATTTTTTTTGGCATTTATTTGAGCCATATTTTAATTATTTTTGTTTATCTCGAATTTCAATAATGTTTTATTAATTAATAAATCCATCTTACCCCTTTATTTTGTATTTTATTTCGAAAATATGATACTGTTTCCCGTTCATATACCCATGGTATTATTTTTATCCTGAGATTTTTAATTTATTTTAGCCCGATCAATTTTTTTAAGAACCGAACACGCAGCTCTCCGATTGGCGCCGGTAGACTGTATTTCAGACGGGAACGGTACACTACTGCCCCCACACATACGAGGAAATATGGAAGAGATGTTGCGTGTACTTATTTTCTGTCAAATCAGTGATACAATCTCTTCTCATTCTTGAACAGGCCTATCAATTCGAAATATTCTGCCATTTAAATACTTCTAAGTTAATAAACAGAATTTAACTGCTTGAAGCTGGGCAGTTAAGCTAACTAAGAATTTTACAGATTGTTAAGCCTTAACCAATGTTGATTAAGTTCTAATTTGTTAAGTTCACTATTAAATTAATTTGGCATGCCGATAAATGTTACTGAGGTTTAATAAACTAGACCTTTCCTATCTATCACCCACCTCCATCTGAATATTTCTCAACACTTATTGCTAAGATCTCACTCGCCCTTATCTTAAAAGGGAATCGTAAGCCATTTTGGATTGAAAATACCTGTTTGTAGCTTTTATGATTTTGATAGCTGTAAGTTCATTTTATAATGTACATGTGCTCTTTTTATTTCCTGTAGAAGTACCTCAAACAGTATTTAACGTCCATTTAAATGCCACGTGACACGAAAGAGCCACGCCTCCCTTCTAAACCTGTTCCTTCAGGACTGAGAAATACAGAATTCCTTTCTCTTTGGGGCGTTTATATCTTGTAGCGGAGTTTTTATATGTTGGCTAGCTTGTAAGCTGCCTTCTGTTTCTTATTTGGCGGTTTAATGGCCTGTTCAAACTTTGTTTTTATCTATGTGGTTGTGCGCTTTGTCTGTAATGCTTTGTCATGTACAGACAAACAAGAATTATCAAGAAAATGAAAGGAAATATTCTAGGTATTAATGAAGCAGTATTGACATTCAAAGGGTGAAATGTGTGCTGCAGCAACTAGTTATGCGTTGAAAATTTTCCAAGATCTCAGCAGGATGCGGGTTGCTAAAGCTGATTTAGATACAGGAAAGCTGCAAAGAGGGTCAGAAAGGAGCTAGAGATGACGAGAACAGAATGTGGGAGTGGCACTCATTAAACGTACCGTTAACTTAAAATCATTGTTTCTCAGAATGTTGTCACATTTGCATTTATGACGTGAATCTGTCTTATGTTTGGGGTCGTTCAACGCGACTAAACGTGTGACGGAAATAAATCAGTGTTTGAGTTTGTACAGTCATGATCATTAGCTTTTCGCAAAGGCAAAAATTTTCTTTTAACTTAGAATTCTCTTGAAAGCTTATTTTTTTCAGAAATGTCTTTACCTAGATGCCTGAATTTGTTTACAGTTATTCCATACTAATTGTGGTATTAATGCCTTTTATTTTTCTAATTTAATCATCGAAATTACCAAACATATTTTATGGAAAATCATGGGGAAATTTAGTATGCCATTAAAAATACGGAAAAAAAACTTTTTACCCGGAATTTAAACAAAAACGTCAGATTATTGACAAGGCATATATCGATAGCTTCTATCGAGATTAATAGTCTCTGAGAAAAGTTCAGTCAAATTTGGTAATTTTAATATTGCCAGTGTAGGACTAACAACCTCCCCTCAAATACCAAATGTTAATGAAATTCCTGTGATGATGTAACAGACAAGCAAGCAAGCAAACAAACAAACAAACAAACAAACAAACAAACAAACAAACAAACAAACAAACAAACAAACAAACAGACAGACAAAAGTTAAACTGAACCCGTCATAGGGTACCTGTCCCTCATAAAGCCAAGGCACAGACTGTATAATCACAACTTCTCACGTCGTCACAACTCATTTCTGTGAACTAACACACCGGTACTTATCATAACGTACAAACATTTGCATATTTCAAATGCTATCTAAGATTTCTGTTTCTTGCTCTGCCTCTCAAACATAGCAAGGTTCTTGTTACATCACGGGCTGATTAATTCACCGGGGCTAAAGTGTTCTGCTATCTACTTGCTATTTCTCCACACTCAGATAGTACGTAATGGATGGCGCTACATTATTATTTCGGTGACGAGATTATCAGCGCCAGTAACGACCTGTCGCACGGGCGATGAATGCTCTCATCAGCCTTTCCTTATTACACCGATATCAACACCAAGGGCGGAAGGGAACGGTTACATGTAACTCGAAATTTATCTTCCCCCACTGAGCACATGTAGTTCCTCTATTCAAAGCCGTGATGATGATTATGGTGGAAAGTTTCCCTCAGACTGTTTTCCCACACTAGGTACGTGTTATCATGAGGAACTTCGCGTTATTTATCTAAATAAATTCATTCATGATTGATGCACAGGACTACAAGTCAGATCCATCTGTTTTGAGAGGTGAAAGCCAGCCTTAGACACTGACTCGTCATATTTTTTACTTCATACTATGACATAATTGACTGGCATTCGGAAAATGACACTTTACCTCACTGTAATTACTTTTCGCGCTGTTATCGTCTCTGATTGGTTGAAGACGAATAGCTAGAAAGGCCATGAATGAAGGAACTTAAAACTTAGCCTTGAAAACATTTAATCTCTTTAAGTCTTTAGGCTTTTCCAATCGTGAAATTAGCAGCTTTTCGCCCCAGTGTAGCAGTGGGCTCATCAGTTGGAATGCAACATCTTTCCACGACGCTGGTGCTAGTGCGTCGTTGAGACACCACTGCAAGCCTCTTATGTAGGACAATGCAGTGACGGTGCACCAGGGGAACCATGTGCCTCCACTTGTATAAATGCCTTCTTTTGCCATATATAAAAAATGAAGGTTCCTGGAAATATTCATTTACATGTGAGACTAAAATATCTAAGGAGTTTATTTTGAAATACTCCCGTTCACAACAAAAGCTAAGAAAGAACAGAATTAGAACCTTAGAGCCTCCAATCTATAGAACTGACTGCGTGGTTACCACCAGCCATACGTTCGATTGGAAAATGTGGTAATCGCTAAGCAGGCTTCAACAGGAGTGGGAAAATGGCGATATCCGGAAAATAACGATACTGCATTATGTTCATATTGAGAAACCCAGACTATGGGCCATCTCTTTTAATGACATTTGGCTCCTGTGACCTGCACCGAGGAAGAATTGGATGGTGTTACGCTAATTTGACTGAGCGCCAAAATTGTATTTTTATATTATTGCTCCATCTGGTATCTAAAGTTGTACACTTTATATAGTTTATTGTCCTGACTTTTGTTCTCAAGAAGGTCTAGCGGGAAATGAATTTCGACCAGACGCCAACCCCTCAGTCATTCCAATCAAGTGACTAATCGCCATTTCTGATTATGAATTATCCATCAAATCTTCAGGCATTTGTGAAAGCGGTTTGTAGACGAATACAATATGATCAATATAACACGTGATGCGTTATTTGACAGAATACAATCTTCTACTCACATTAAATTAAAATTTATTAAAACGTGGCACTCTTTTTAAGTCAAATTGAATCACTAAATGATAATTTTGTTCGTCGTCATGTACTGAAAAAAAAAAAAAAAAAAACTGAACCGCCGTAAACCGTGAAATGCCCAAGCGTCGTACAGCACCAGTTTTGGTGCATTAACAAGAAAATGCATGCTTTTATCTTAATTTTGGTTTATTTCTATATTACTGTACAGTACATTTCACAGGAAAAATGGCTTTTTATAAATATCTCAGAAGCTACTTCTTGGCGCTTGGTCAAGCGATGCATAACACCTATTGTGTGACAGTGCAGTGCTGGACCGACGTACCAACAAGTTACATTTGTATTATATTACTATATACTTTAATGTTGTACAGAAGAATATGTTCCTATTTGTGCTTCCAAACTGCAATGTTCTGATACGAATAAAGGAAGAAAGTCGGAAAATAATTTAAATAATGTCGATAGATTGTTCACAAATGAGAAACTGTCATACTTACTCAATTACTGTGTGTTTGACGGTTCATCGATCATCTATCTTAGCACTCGTCCTTCTGCAATGAGGTTGCCCACGCTCTGCTCTGATACTGGACAGATTTGCATGTAAATTGTCAACACGTGGAGCTCCACAAATTAAGCTCCACAGATTCTACTTTATTTTTTGTCGATTGGAACATGCATCATTATGAGAACACAGAAGGCAAATACGTTCGGATTTATAAATGAATGTACAAAATTTAAAAAATGATGATCGGCCATTTGGATATAATTTATGTTTCATATCGTTCAAACAGTCCAACTTGTATCAGGCATATAACTTCAGCAATATGAGTTAATATCGTGAGCAACACTAACAAGGGAAAATTGTGTAGTAATTCAAGAGAATATCCACGGAACTTTCAGCTTAAAACTATAGATGTCCAGTTTTAGAACTGCCCGTAGATGCTGATGCAGTGAGTGGAAGCTGCGATGAAGGCCATATAGTTGTTTATTATCTGACCCACGCCTTGATTTTTCCATAGAAAAGATGGTCAGAAAACATCATGGCATATATACAAATTCAAATATATATAAGTCCGCTATAGCTAACAATGTCACGCATTGTAGACGTGCTTCTTCAGAATTAGCACCGAGTGTTAAATTACCACCGTTATGATCTTTTTTTGGATACTCGTCTTTAGTCTCGTACCAGTTATTACAGAGTGTTGTTATGGTACCACGAATCCCTAGAATATGTGTTCACTTCTTCGTGCCAAGTTAGTGATTGATCAAAGCGAATGTTCGTGGTTTCTGCAGTATATTTCTTGCTGTATTGATGGCGACCACATGTCACCAGAGAGTGAACCTCTAACACTTGTTTGAGCACGAAGGCGGCAATTATATTACTTTATACACAGCATCTCTGGGTGCAGTTTCCGAGCACGTGAGCCAACGTTGCCTGCAGTGGTTTGCGATGGAACATCGACCAGGCAGCGGTCTTACTGGTGTCATCATAGCTGTTCAATTAATGATATTAAATATTTCGGGGTTACCCGTGGAGCTAAAAGAGGTTAAAGAAGGTGCCGGGGTGAATGGGTCTATTTACAATATCAAAGTTGAATTAAAACTTTAAAAGGTTATATTTCTTTTCCAAAAACAAACTTAACAATATTTTTCACTGACTGAACATAACAACATATCAGGTACAAAAGCAATCTTGAAACAAGACTAGGAAAATCCAAGATACAGAACTTTAACAATTTTGGGCTTTACAATGTCAGATATACCGGATCCAGTTTACAAAAACTTTAATTCAAAGTAAGGAATCATTTATGCAAGGGCAGAAATTCCCTTAATTCAAGAGCACTTGCTCCCTAAATACAATATCAAGCCTCCCGGAGGCACTCGTTACTCTTACAAAATTTTTCAGCCTACTAGAGGCAACATTCCATGAAAATCTGACACTCTCTGACCTCTCAAGGGACTATTTACAAATTGAAATATCATTACACAGAGTTATCTCGTCCCCAACCTACAGGGCCTTTGCGAAAAAGAACAGGTTAAATAAACGGCCCGATCACAAACAGAATGGAGGCTAAAACAGTGCTCCATATAATGAAATATAAAATCCTACAGGGCTCTTGGTCGATGAAACAGGGGATAATCCCAAGCTACCTGATGTGGCACGAATGGAAATAACTGTAATACATTAGAGAAAAGGAGGTTGCTAAATCGCAGGCACCTCAAACCTAGATCAAGGGGAGCTCGAGAGGGTAACTCACTCTCTATTCCTGATTTACAATTAAAGATTTTACGAAGTTTTTACATTAGCCGAAATAAAAGTTACATTTTAGAAAAGTATGGTTACAAAATTAAAGAGTCGGACCTTTCCCTCGGATTAAACTGCTGAGGTAGCAAGAAAGAATGATTTGATGTGGCCATTACCTTATAGATGTTCTGCTGACCGAAGAAAGTGGCGGCCCCTCCTCCTGCCTTAACACACACACTTATCAAGACGGTGATCAATTGACCAGAAAACATGAAAAACCTCAGTTTGTAAACCCTCAGGGAAGGTTCTAGAGCATTCAAGACTAATCAGAACACACCCTCTTAAATTTAATTGGCAGATTCAAATGAACAAGAAATGCGGGATTGGTTGAATATTAATTTAAAAAATTCGTGATTGGTAGATTCAAATCTGGCGGAAATAAAAGGAAGTATTGCCAAACCAAAAATAAATGAACTTAGATCAGTTATGGAAAACATAGGAATATGAACTTTAAGTTACAAGTTATTTCACCTTGCACCAGAGTGCATGATCAGAGTTTTTGGGTAGAGTCATGTGTGGAAAAATGTTCAGATTTCTTGATGTATAGCAAACAAAGCCAGGAGAAATTCAGTCAGTTTAGGAAACTTCACAACAAAACAATTACTTAATATGTCAGTTGTGACATATTCTGATTAAAGATGCAAGTTCGTGTAGTTTCAGTTTCGCCTTTTGACCGATAGAGTAGTTCATAAGGCGCTTATTTTAAATGCGCCGCATTGAGGTGTACCTCCCGGTACATTCAATTTTCTTTGTTCATCGTGCACACATTGGCTGATATAACTTCTGAATAAAGCGCCACTCCTTTCGCTTTATGTGAATTCTTCAAATTCATTCTCTCTCAGCGTTGTCCTTAGATTTCCAAGTTCTAGATCTGTCTGGATCTTTTAAGTAAGCTGGAACTCAGCCAGGCATACTGTCATTCTCTCTGTACTTTTTGAACATTAACCTGATACTAGTTCTTGTCGGATTCAATTGAAATGTTACAGCATCATGTTCATGATATTTGCGACTTAAATTTACGGTAAGTGCGAATATAAAAGTTGGTCATAACGAATTTTACTTTTGTTGACAACTGAGAATTGATGGTAGAATGAGTTCTTGATTCAATGTACTTACAGTGGTTAGAAATGGCTGTAATATTTCACCTTTGTTTACCTGGAGCATCTACTGAAAGGTATAAAGTGGCAGGGAAAGATGACGTTAGGAAGAAATTTACTAAGCAGTCTAGCCTATCCTGAGTACTTGTACCGAAAGCCGGGATTCTAATATTTTGGAACTTGAAAACAGGTGCGATGAGTGTTTCCAAGACTAAAGTGATGCTGGAAGGTAAGGAACCTAAGAGAATTGAATGTAAGATTGGGAATACAGAGCTGGAACAGGTAGACCATTTCAAGTATTTAGGTTATGAATTCTTCCAGGACAGTAGTACAGTTAGTGGGATTGAATCAACGTGCAGAAAACCTAATGTGGTCAGCTTGCAGTTGCGTTCAACAGTATTGTGTAAGAAAGAAGTTAGCTCTCTGACTTTTATACCGGTGTGCTATCAGACCAACTTTCCTCTACGGGAGTTAAAGCTGGGTGGACTCAGGATATCTTATTTATGGCTTAGAAGTAACCGATATCAAAGTATTGAGAATTATCTCTGCTACAAGCAGGTGTGAACAATGAAATAGGGATACTCGGAATGGGGAAGTAAAAGTTAAGTTAGAATGAACTCGATCGATGAAGCTCTACGGGGTACGCATTAACAGACTTCCGTGGTGGAGTCATGTGAGGTAAATGGAGGAGGATAGGTCACCTAGGAAAGTAATAGAGTCGGTCATGGAGGGTAAAAGATGTAGAGGGAAACCAACATGACGATGGTTAGACTGAGTTTTTAACGATTTCACATGAATAGAACTAAACGAGACCACACAGCCAACTACAAATAGAGGAACGTGGAGGCCTTTAGTAAATTCACAGACGCTTGCAGACTGAACTCTGAAAGGAATAACAATCTATGATCATTCTATAATTATGCCTGGCTAGGCCCTTTTTTGTATCAGCGTCGTGGAGCGGCCGAACGGCCCTCTGGATCTTATTAAAACTTATTCTCCAAGGACAAGATCGTAGTACTTAACTATTGCCGCAGACACTACCCAACAGGAGAAAAGAATCGAGGGAAGCGACGAACTTTACCAACACGGGCTACGTGTTGGTTAGGTAATGGTGCGCGACAGCTCAGAATGGGCGAAGTAAACACAAACATAACATTAAACACAAAGCAGCAACATTACACAGAACACTTACCTCGAAATTAATATTATACCACACTACGCTACTCAAATGACGACCCAGAATAAATTGAAATTTTTTTAATGATATTAAAAAAATCAAAAACCAATCCAAATGAAGAAAGACATTTTAAAATGATTTCGGAATCTGTTCATTTTATATTGCGGTGCGTCACTTTCAGTCAACCAGTTTTACTTCCAATAAATCTTTACATCGTTTCACATTATTATTACTACATAATTACCACTATAATTAAATTAATTAGAAAATGGAATGTGGATTAAGAGGAAAACAGCGGACCTTTACTCCTTCACCGACAGGTTTACTGATGCCGTACGGAAAAGGCGCCTTAATTTCTATATGCATATTTACAGAATGAACAGCGACAGACTAACTAAAAGATTATTCAAAGTAATCAACTCAAAGAAGGTCAAAATAAAATGGCTATAAGAAACTAAGGCGGACCTCCAAGAAATAAATATTACAGACGACATCATGGAAAATCGTGGAGCTTTTAGAACCAAAGTAGCCAATCATAAATTTAGGGGGAAACCAAAAAAGACAACTGGTAAGAAGTGGTCGACAGAACGCAAGATGCAACACAGTGCATTCATGAAGAGATTTTGGGAGGATAAGAAGGCACAAACCATCAAACCAACTAACAAGTTCAAACGCGCTCTATGAATGGGCATAACGAAGAAAGAAAGAAAGAAGAAGAATTAGTATAAATCAATGTTATAATAAACATTTGATTTCACTCATACGATAAATACTATAATTACCACTCGGATGCCTTCAATATGATAAATAAATGTTATAATACACGCCAAGTAGTGTTATTTACACCGTAATTTCTATAGTAAGAGGCCACGTGTCAATATCAGTAGCCAATAAAATGTTTATCACACTCAGTAGTTCTTTAAATACGGTAATTCCTCGGAATGTACAATTAAACACAACACTCAATTTTTATCCAAACAAGAGAATACTAATTACAATATACTGATATTCACGACAGTCGACAGTCACTATTCTTGAAAATACCAATCACCCATACATTATCTTTAAAACCACTTCAAATTTACCGAAACCTCTTAAAATTATTGAACTTGAACTTGAGCCGCATACAGCATAGGTCTACGGCGGCACACGGCACTCGATACTGAGTAAATTTATCTTTAATTGCCGTATATTCACTTAGCACAATAAATAAGGTGAAATTTCACCGGTTCATAGAATACCAAACCATAATTCATATTACACCAATAAATGCCTTTTGGTTTTCATACTCTTCCAGTTTACAATCTCAAGCCATGACAATGTCAGAAGTGCCGCCAAACCCTTTTACGATATCGTCTCTGACCATTACCAATCACGCATTCACAATAATGCTATTATCTGGTAAGGTACAGATAATTTGATACGAAACACACCAGAATTTACGTAACAATGACATTGGCATTTCCTAAGCGTCCTTATTTATCATTATTTGTACTGAGGGAGACAATGACAACTTAAATCAGACCATAAACTCTAATAACAACATGCACGAATCGAGTCCACCACACACAAGTAAACTGCTATGTACGACAATTGCCCTCTAGTATACATCAGCCTCCCCACTTTAAGAATACATGCGAACATCAAGAAGTACTAACTTTCTCCACCGGAGCGCTGCAAGCGTGGCCAGTCAGAACGAGCGGCACGCAGTTCCCCACAGCTGTTAGGCCTACATTCTGATGATTTTCCTGTTCATCGGCTTACTGTTTAAGTATTTCACCCTCTCAAAACGTTCAGTCACTTCATCTCCAATGTTTTTTTAAGATACTCGGGATAAGAGTTTTGCAGATTACCTGACCTAATTTCTCAGCATGATTAGAACTGTCATTTGAGTTGCACTTTTAAACCTCCGAACTTTTCAAAACAGGCAGAACTACTGTAGTTAAAGTCGTACAACCACCTGTATTAACAAATTTTGCAGCTTCACAACGAAATCATTAACAATATTTATAATCCACACCAACCGTTCTGATGGATAGAAAAAGACATTACACCGATCTTGCTTAAAAATTATGTCCATTAGTGGAGAACTGCATTTTTCTTGTAGAATTAGGCTACGACATGATTCACAAGTTACTTCTCTTCTTATTTCCTTCACAACGAAACCACTGAGGAAAGCAAGCGATGCAAGTTTAATAGACACTACCTCCAGATCTGTAAAAGAAATTAAGGGTATTAAGTTTACTGCATAATAACAGTATGGTTATTATTCAGAATACTGTTATCTAATAACTAACAGTAAATCAATTTTGTAAAAGTGAGTATACGTACAATGGGCTTGTGAAGATTTTGCAGGATTTCTGTCACTGTTCCTGGAATGTTAGGGATCACTTCCTATGGGACTGATTGAGATGACTTGACACAGCTAATAACATTCATCTCACGAGTATCTTGATTTCGCCGTTTCAAAAAAATTCCTATCTTCAAAATTTTGTTGAGGGCAAGTACTACAGCCCTTGAATCCAGCATGTCATTGTTGCCTGAAGTTCTCCTCAAAATGCTAAAGAACATTTCTAGGGAATCGCTGTTAAATACTCTAGTTAGCACAAAATGAAAGCCAGACTACAATAAGTATCGGATACAGAGAACAGTAGAACACGTAGTTAACAGAATAGCCTCGTTTTATTGCTGAGAAAACTCGCTCCTTGCTCATGGAATGCTTCCTTCACATCCTCAAGAAATACCAGAAACTCACTCTCCAGCCAGTGAACCCTGTCTTCATCTGTGTTGAAAAAATGGACCTTATCAGAGCAAAACTTAGCGTTGTTGTGACTGCTAACATCATGGATATTGAACCATTTCTGAATCATTTTTATGAAGTATATAGTCTCTGTGCATTCTTGGAACATGTGGGCTTTTGGATTTCCAGAATGTTTTTGGAGATATTCCAGAGCTGTTATTACTGGTGTAAAAAATATGCCCTTCGCTCGTTTCACATTCATTTTTTCTATGTTGTTTGGGCTTACATGTTTTCGAGTCAGAAAGCGAACAGGTTTTACCACTTGACTTGCTTGCAATTCTATTATTTTTTCACGTGAGAGTTACTTATTGTGCCTTCTCCGTCAAACATGGTCTTCTCTAAAAATCTGTTTCTTACGTTCTTTAAAATGTGACATTGGTCAAATGCAAGAAATAAGGGTCGGTTCGGGTCATTTGGGTGAGTAATTTGTGGCTTCAAAATCTTGCTATTGGAAAGTCGTCTCATCATATTAACATTGGTCTTATGATTATCGAAAACTTGATGTATTACAAGAAATCCACATGCCTCAATCTCTCTGATAACAGACAGTGTCACATTATACAGTTTCTTGCCTGAGATTCGTTTGGTAAAGAAGTACGCGGCTGGAAATCTCTACTTGTGCATAACCCCAATATCATAAAAGAAAGCAAATTATTGGTGAGAATTTCAGATTCCCTCACATTCTTGACGTTCTTAATTTCGGATAGAGTATTATCTGGAACAAATATGGTTTTGTGACCAAAGAAAGTATCTGGCTTTTTGTCATATTGCAATTGTTGTTTTATTGCCATTTCATCCACTATCAAGGAACATACTCTTTCAGCCTCATTCAAACGTTCAGATTCTAAGGTTAATCTCTCTTTCACAAGGTTCGTAACTCCTGTGTCGCATGAAGTATCACCCAAATAACTGGGCGATGTGCTCTTAGAAGGCAACTTTAGTATATTTTTCCTAGCATACCTATAACCTTTTTGCCGATATGCATTCCCAAACTATACTGTGTTTTACCTTGGATTCTGTCCATCTCGGAGAGCATTTCTCAAAATTCGCTATTTGCTCAAGAAGGAATGAAGACTTCGCATTTGGGGTATCATGCTCGGCTGTTTTAATTATTCGTGACAAGGCTTTATGATAATTGTACCGGGCGGTACACCTCTACTCTGTTTATTTAAAAGTTGCGCCAGTTGAAACTCCTCTTCTGGAGGAAGGTTGAACTTTATCTATTCTATTAATTCTCTACTTTCTCAGAAGATGTCACCACGTGGAAAATTTTGAGTTTTTGAACTGTGTCATTTTTGATGTGGTTTTGTTTCGCTTGAAGTAAGAAGTGTGAACTTTCTCTTCTAGAGGACACTACTGAAGATCAACAATAGTGCACCCTAGTGCGGAGTCAAAGAACTATTTTGTTGGAGAAATTTTTATTTCAAATGTTTGTTTCTTGTTAAATTTCTTTCTGTTATTGTTTAAGTTGGCTGTAAACCCCTTTTTTCCCCTTAGTTTGGATCTAGCCAATCCCGAATTTCTTTAATTAATTTTCCACCAATAATGTGTTTCTTCTTCCTCTATGTAGGGGTTTCTTTTCCCGAACCAATAAAGATTTTGTGGGAGGGCGTTTTATTTCCCCTAACGCCTAGAATCTTCCGCGAGAGGATATAAACTGCTGATTTTAGGGTCTCCAGGCGACTTCTGTTCCATCTTTCAGTGTATTAAGTACATAGCAGGAGGCGGGAAGCGCCTCTTTCCTCGGCAGCGATCTACTACCAGGTAATGGCCTATTAATATCTTCTTTTCTTGCTAGGTCGGCAGTTTAACTCTCGCGGCGGGTTCGAAGCGTTTTCCATCATGTAACCTTTTCCTAAAATGTAACTACTCTTTTCTTCTATTCTCTTGTAAAGCTACATTATGGGATAGAGAGTGCTAACCCTCTCGAGTTCCCACTCACATCGTCTTGAGGTGAACTTATTTTTCTCAACCAATTCTCCCGTAATGTAATGTAAATTGCCTTTAAGTCACCTCTGTAGTATGGGATTAGCCCTTGTATTAACGGCCTAGTGCCAAGTAGGTCTTAAGCAAAGTGTATTAGGAGTGCAAGTTCGCCTCCTCTCAAGTTGTATTTTAGAGGTCATGTATTAATCTTTTCTCACCTAATAGACCTCAGTAGGTTGGGTATTTTACCCCTGTGTATATGTCCTTTGAGGACAACTTGAAAGTTGAGTTTGGTGTGGCCTGGGAGAGGCTTAACTTTAAGAGCGAGTGGCTCTTTTCTAAAACTGAGAGTTGTATGCCTCGAGGAGGCTTTGCTGTGTAATTTGGAGCAAGGGCTCCAGGGTTTGAGTGGGGTCTTCTGCCCCTTTTGTTGAAATTGGTATATCGTAAAGTTGAGCTAGTTGCTCAAGAATTGTGTTTTCAGGGCTCGAAGCCCAAATTCTTTAATCCCTGTAATTGTACATTTCAAGTTGTATTTCGGCTACTAAGTACCTGTTCTATTTGTTGTTACCTAATTTTGAAAAGAAAATATAACCTAGTTAAATTTTAAATTACTTTTACATTAACTTTGATTCCGTAGTTTGAAACCCATTCACGCCCGCACCTTCTTTCACCTCTACCTACCACGGAAAACTCCGTAACAAGTGGTAGCAGAGCGTGGTTGAATGGGTCTCAATTTAGCCCCTTTTGACGGCTAAACATTGTTTGTTCCGAACTCTAACTATTTTCCCAGTTG
Source organism: Anabrus simplex (assembly GCF_040414725.1). Taxonomy (NCBI): domain Eukaryota; kingdom Metazoa; phylum Arthropoda; class Insecta; order Orthoptera; family Tettigoniidae; genus Anabrus; species Anabrus simplex. Next base: position 159,671,946 of record NC_090269.1, on the reverse strand, counting down.
CTGGAATTTTTTGAGTTTTTCAAAATTGTTCTGTCACCATGCCCGGCCCTCGCGATGTTCTCCATCTTAACTATTTGCGCAAGGAGGAGTTGATCTATGAATTGACTATTAGAAATGTTCAATCTGGAGGCACGGTTGCAATAGATACTAACAAGCTTAGAGAGTCCCTTGATTTGCCCATTTCCATCCCCAATTTGGGAGAGAAAGAAATTGACGACTCTCTTTCCACGATTGTCGAGAATATTACTGGGCTAGCATCGGTAGTCAGCTTTTTTGATGAAAACGATCCATCTCCTAATCAAATTAAGCGTGTGCAAGGCAGGCTGTATCACTTTGCAAATAGAGTTAATGATCTATTGTCTCTAAAGGTGAATGACGTTCAGAGGAAGCAAGCTAATACGCTCCTTGAAACTATTTCTGAATTGTCTAATAAGGTCACTCAATTGCTAACCGGCGAAGCTCCTCCCAAAACTGATCAACCCGCCACGGTGAATGTAGGTAACGAGGAAGAGCCTCCTCAGGGAGAAGTCAATAGGATAACCGTTGCTGCTCAAACTATCCCTGCCCCATTGGACAACGAATCTGAACGTCGTGCATCATTGAGTAACATCCGTTCTGAATTAACTTCCTTGCCATTGAAACCTTTACCTACTATGTCACCCGGGTTTAGCAGCTTGCCTCATCCATTGGCAATGTTGCTCAGAGGTATCTCTAAGTTTTCCGTTAATACCACCAGTGATGTAATTTCTTTTTTAAGATTTCTAGTTGAATTTCAGGATCATGCCCTTGTGTTTTCTCTTTCTCCATGTCAAATTTTGCAAATTATCTATCCGTATGCTATTGGTATTCTCTCAGATAAAATCGTAAGAGCCATTGCCGAGCAATCATCTATTGAGGATTTCCATGCCCATTTGCTAGCTAACTTCATCCCGGCTAGGGCCAGGTCCTCCCTTATTCAGAAGTACTATTACCGTGTACAACGCTTGGATGAAAACTTGGCTGATTTCATACAGGACATTAAGTTTTATACTAGGGTGGTTGCTCTTCATTTCCCTGAGGATCAGATTGTACAAGCTATTGTGGAAGGGATTTCACCACCCTACAGGTCATATTTGTGTTTCGCGGCGTGCCCGCAAACTTTCTCTGAACTTGAAGCATTGGCCGTCTCAGCGGAAGGAGTTAGATACGCCGATTCTTTGCGTGTCGCGAAAGAACCCCCGCCTTCCTTTAGTAATACTCGGCTTCCACGTCGCCGACCAGTGAATCCCCGTAAATGTTATGCTTGCGGGTCGCCTGACCATCTGCGCAACAAGTGTCCACTGATCAAGTCAAGTGGGACAAGGAATGGAGCCGGGTCATCACAAGGCTGTTTTAAATGTGGGGCTTTCTCACATATTGCCAAGAATTGTCCCAATTCGAATAGCACCCCCTCCTGCTCAACTTCTGGTGCAACTTCCAACAACAATATAAAGTGACTAGGGTCTTCGGCTGAGTCGATTAATCCATCTTCCCGAGACTCAGCCCCGGGTAAACAGGTTGTAAATTCAGGGAACGAGCAATTTTCAAATTCATCTTTTGAAGGTCCCAAAGAGTGTCTTAGGATTGCGGCGGATTCCCCCGCACCGGTCCCCTTTCTCAAAATTGAGTTAAATAACGAGCCTATAACAGCTCTCTTAGATTCAGGTAGTGTTTGTTCTATTATTTCGGCTGATTGGTATTCAAAATTGAAATCGGTTTGTAAGCTTCCTAACTATTGTTTGTCGGCGATCCAATACGTTTCGGCTAATTCCTCTCCATTAGAAATTCTCGGTTCCTTATATGTCAAAATTCGTATTTTTCAATTCACATGGAAAGTTAAATTGTTTGTGGCCAAGCATTTGTCTTGCCCCATTATATTGGGAGCGGACTTTATTTCTCACACTGGTCTTGTGCTCGATCTTCAGAGTAGGTCTTGCACTTTCAAATTTGCCTCTAATTGTAATATCCCTCTATTAAAGTGTAATTCTGCATCATGTTCTTCTATTTCGCCTACCCAGGATGAGATGTTGTTAGACCTTAGACATCTACCTGAGGAGCAGGCTGATAGTATTCGCAAATTGTGTCAGTCGTTTCCCGAGGTGTTCTCTGATACTCTTGGTGTTACTGACCTTATTGAATACAAAATTGAGGTCACGGATTCGATTCCTGTCCGTTTTCCACCTTATAGGCTATCTCCACCTAAAATGAAGGCTCTAAAAGAAATCATCGATCAGATGTTGAAGGACGGTATTATTAGGCCCTCTAAGTCAGCGTATTCTTAGCCTATTTTTTTAGTCCCGAAACCCCAAGGAGGCTTCAGGCCTGTCATTGATTACAGGGCTCTCAATCGGAAGGTGGTGTTACAATCTGTGCCCCTTCCCGACCTTCATTCTTGTTTTTCATGGTTTCGTAAGGCCAAGTTCTTTACTATCTTGGACTTGAATCAGGCCTATAATCAAATTCCCCTTGCCGGAGAGTCTAAACATCTTACAGCGTTTGCCACGGACTGGAATTTATACGAATACAACCGCGTGCCTTTCGGGCTCCCCACGGGAGCAGCTGTACTCACTAGGCTACTAGATAGGGTCTTCTCCGACATCAAATTTGAGTACTTATATCACTACTTGGACGATGTCGTCGTATTTTCAGAGACTTTTGAAGAACATCTAGATCATCTGCGAGAAGTTCTCGATCGCCTTCGTAAGGCTGGGTTAACGGTTAAGTTGTCCAAGGTTGCCTTTGCTAAGCCCTCTATGTCTTTCCTAGGGCATATTGTGTCACCGGATGGTGTAGCTGTCGATCATTCTAGAACACAGGCCATCCGTGATTTTAAACCTCCTAAGGACATCAAAGGTATCGCCAGGTTCATTGGTATGGTGAATTTCTTCAGGAAGTTTATTCCTAACTTCGCTAATAGAGCGGCGCCCTTAAACCTTCTTCGTAGGAAAGGCATCAAATTCGAGTGGGGACCTTCTCAACAAGCCGCTTTTGAAGACCTTAAATTAGCTCTTTGTAATGCCCCTGTACTTGCTATGCCTGATTTCTCGAAGAAATTCATTGTCCAAACCGACGCATCGTCGTCAGCGGTAGCTGCAGTCCTTCTTCAAGAGACTGAACTAGGGAGGCGACCCATCGCCTATGCGTCTAGGACATTGTCGGCTCAAGAAGCCAAGTATTCCATCTATGAGCTCGAAGGTTTGGCAGTCTTATTCGCCTTAGAGAAGTTCCGTCTCTATCTGGAACATGTCAAATTCGACCTGGAGACAGATAATCAAGCCTTAAGCTGGGTCTTAGGTAGGCCGCGTCGTACTGGTCGTATAGCCCGCTGGGCCATTCGTATTTCTGCCTTCCAGTTTGATGTTAGACATATCAGAGGTACCGAAAATGTTGTTGCTGATGGACTCAGCCGTATGTTTTCTAACGACGTCGAGACCCATGAACCGGTCGACAGTTCCTCACCTTCCGAGTCCATACTATCTAAGGTTAATGCCATCCTAACAGATGCTCCCATGCTCTTTAGGGATATCGAGAAATACCAACGTGAAGATCCGACGCTGGCTCCTATAATGGAAACCCTTTCTTCTGGGGAACATGCTGTCCCTTATGTTCTGAGGAATGGTGTTCTATGTTGCCCTTCGAGGCATGATAAGTTGATGAAAGTTGTTGTTCCAGCGGTTCTTGTACCTATGATCTTCAAGTATTATCATGAGACCCCATTAGGAGGGCATCTGGGTATCTTTAAAACTCGTGAAAAGATTCGTGAAATGTTCATCTGGAAAGGTATGGACGGTGAAATTCGGGAACTTGTAAAAGCTTGTAAATCTTGTTTGATCAGTAAACCCACCATGTCCACTAAAGTAGGCCTTTTGTCTTCTCATCAAGCGTCGCGCCCCATGGAACGCCTGTATATCGATTATGTGGGACCCTTCCCCCAGTCAAAGGGCAATGCTAACAAGTTCATCTTTGTGTGTGTAGATGGTTTTACAAGATTTTCTTGGTTATTTCCGACTAAGCTGGCTACCGCTCAGTCCACCATTACTTGCCTAAATTCTATTTTTGCTTCTTTTGGTCCGTGCCAATATATTGTATCTGATAATGCTAAGGCTTTTACATCTAATCTGTTTCGTAAATTCTGTTTTGACTTGTCCATCTCTCATGTAACTACATCTGCTTATTACCCTCAACCATCTCTGGCTGAACGGGTTAACCGTAATCTCAGGTCCGCACTTATTGCCTATCATCATGAAGATCCTTCCAGGTGGGACACGTCCCTGCATTGGATAGCTTTTGCTTTGAATTCGGCGGTTCATGAATCTCACAAGTTTACTCCAGCTTCTTTGATGTTTAAGTTCGTTCCCAACACGCCGCTCTCTAACCTCTGGTCTCTGAATGACATTCTGCCCGAGACAATAGATCCGGATAACATTAAAGATCTTTGGAAGAAGGCTAAAGCCAATCTTAAAGTGTCTCATGAAAAGGTTAGGGAAAGGTATGATCGTGGACGGAGACCCACCCCTTTGAAGGTAGGCGACCAGGTTATGGTCAAAAATTTTGTTCCCGCGGGCAAGCTTGCCCCCAGATTTCATGGGCCTTGTATCATTCTCGATTTTCTTACGCCGGTTACTTTATTGTTAAGTAATCCAGCCACCGAGAGGATATTTAGAGTTCACCTGTCCCAGGTGAAACCGGTGTAATTTCTGTGTTAACTTGCTTCATATTATTTTGAAAGGATATGAAGGTTATATTTTTTTTTTGAGTTTTACTTTTAAGGCATTCTGCACTACCTATAATATTTTGTTTCAGATGTAAGCTTTTTGTAAAACCTGTCCCGACCCGTTAAACTGCCATTCTGTCCTTGCCACGGCCATTACCACGCTCCCGTCTCCTGCTCCACCTTACACTGTGGCTTCATAATGTTTAATGCAATGGGTATCTACACGCCGCTGGCCCCTCAACCTCTCCATAAAGCCTGTACCCTCAAAGAAAATGATTGTCCAACACAATTCTGCCGCCTAGCTTTAATGTTTCAGCGCCCCCGCAGCCGCGCAGCGCCGTGCAGCGACTGGGGAGGGGGATGGGCCCCCTCCTCTCCAGCGAGGACGACATGTGCACGGCGAGCCGGAGCTCACCTCCCGGCCAAGGCTGATGTGCGGCGCACGACCTGCTACATGCCCGCAGCCTGTATCTGTTCACCGCGGGCGCGGCGTACTTCAACACCCCTGCTCCCCTCATAGTGCGGGCGAGCGGTATCTCAGGGTACTTGAGGGGTCCGAGCGGCCTCCGTTGGACGCAAGCTGCAACGGCCGGTCTGGCCATCCGACTCAATCTACATCAACTACATGGACAGTCACCATAAGCAATAATTACATTTGGGAATTTAACAACAATATTTGGTGAACATTGCAAAACTTTTCTTCACTTTTAAGCATTAAAGGTTTATCTTCAGAAATTCAACTACTACAACAGAAAAACTTTACTGCACCGGCAACAACAAAATTTTGAAATTGCAACCAACCAAATTACTAAAATCTTATAAATGCTTCCGCAATTAATCTTAATATCAACATCAAAACTTGGACCTTATTTTGGAAACAAAGCTTATGTTCTTCTGTGTTACCCCTTGGAGGAACTTTTGGGGGGGGAGGTCTGTACCGGGCGGTACACCTCTACTCTGTTTATTTAAAAGTTGCGCCAGTTGAAACTCCTCTTCTGGAGGAAGGTTGAACTTTATCTATTCTATTAATTCTCTACTTTCTCAGAAGATGTCACCACGTGGAAAATTTTGAGTTTTTGAACTGTGTCATTTTTGATGTGGTTTTGTTTCGCTTGAAGTAAGAAGTGTGAACTTTCTCTTCTAGAGGACACTACTGAAGATCAACAATAGTGCACCCTAGTGCGGAGTCAAAGAACTATTTTGTTGGAGAAATTTTTATTTCAAATGTTTGTTTCTTGTTAAATTTCTTTCTGTTATTGTTTAAGTTGGCTGTAAACCCCTTTTTTCCCCTTAGTTTGGATCTAGCCAATCCCGAATTTCTTTAATTAATTTTCCACCAATAATGTGTTTCTTCTTCCTCTATGTAGGGGTTTCTTTTCCCGAACCAATAAAGATTTTGTGGGAGGGCGTTTTATTTCCCCTAACGCCTAGAATCTTCCGCGAGAGGATATAAACTGCTGATTTTAGGGTCTCCAGGCGACTTCTGTTCCATCTTTCAGTGTATTAAGTACATAGCAGGAGGCGGGAAGCGCCTCTTTCCTCGGCAGCGATCTACTACCAGGTAATGGCCTATTAATATCTTCTTTTCTTGCTAGGTCGGCAGTTTAACTCTCGCGGCGGGTTCGAAGCGTTTTCCATCATGTAACCTTTTCCTAAAATGTAACTACTCTTTTCTTCTATTCTCTTGTAAAGCTACATTATGGGATAGAGAGTGCTAACCCTCTCGAGTTCCCACTCACATCGTCTTGAGGTGAACTTATTTTTCTCAACCAATTCTCCCGTAATGTAATGTAAATTGCCTTTAAGTCACCTCTGTAGTATGGGATTAGCCCTTGTATTAACGGCCTAGTGCCAAGTAGGTCTTAAGCAAAGTGTATTAGGAGTGCAAGTTCGCCTCCTCTCAAGTTGTATTTTAGAGGTCATGTATTAATCTTTTCTCACCTAATAGACCTCAGTAGGTTGGGTATTTTACCCCTGTGTATATGTCCTTTGAGGACAACTTGAAAGTTGAGTTTGGTGTGGCCTGGGAGAGGCTTAACTTTAAGAGCGAGTGGCTCTTTTCTAAAACTGAGAGTTGTATGCCTCGAGGAGGCTTTGCTGTGTAATTTGGAGCAAGGGCTCCAGGGTTTGAGTGGGGTCTTCTGCCCCTTTTGTTGAAATTGGTATATCGTAAAGTTGAGCTAGTTGCTCAAGAATTGTGTTTTCAGGGCTCGAAGCCCAAATTCTTTAATCCCTGTAATTGTACATTTCAAGTTGTATTTCGGCTACTAAGTACCTGTTCTATTTGTTGTTACCTAATTTTGAAAAGAAAATATAACCTAGTTAAATTTTAAATTACTTTTACATTAACTTTGATTCCGTAGTTTGAAACCCATTCACGCCCGCACCTTCTTTCACCTCTACCTACCACGGATATCTCCGTAACAATAATTATTGTTATAAATCTCCAACTCCTGATTAGTTTTATTCAGTTCGTTTTCAAGCCGTCAAAGTTCAGCCCACGCTCTCCACAGTTTTTTTCGCAATTTATTTGTTTCTATTTTGAGTAGCTTCTCGTCTAAAATGTCGCACTGGACATCAACGGAACAGTGAAAGTCATGATTTGCGGGACACTCGTGCAGGGAAACACCTGAAGTATTACTTTCGTCACAGCTTGGCTCAGTTGATTCATATTTCCGTTTCTTACCTTTCGCAATGACTGAATGTTTTATAATAGGTCTACGTTCTGCTTTGATCTGTTGGACTTTGTAAGATGGATAAGAAGGGAAAACAGAGGGAAGACCAGCCTCCTGCAGTTTCTTAATTTTCAATCCAGGTCGACAGCCAGACTCACGAAAATGAAGGCTACATACCACAGAAGATCTAGAATTTAAATTGGACCTGAAGTCTGCTCTTGATATAGCTTTAAACCATTGTTCTCTGAGGTCAGTTCGGTTGGGAAATTCGTGAAATGATACTCCTTTCACTTTACTACTCCGACTTGTGCAGTAAGGCACACCATTGCTATTGATATATAGAAACCTGCAATAGGACATTAATATGCCAAGTTAATGTAGCCTATGGCAAGATCGTAAGCAATAATTAATTGGGCAAATATGTTACGATAGCCTTCAGTAAAGTAAGAAATTAGATTAAAAGGGTATGAGGAACTCGAACGGTGCGCGAGATTTAAGCATGCTTTGTAATTCTTTTAATAAATTACTACCATTACATACCTTCTTATGATGAAATAAATAGTCTGTACTTCCACTAATATCACAACCCAACATAATCTCTGTAAACTACATAAATAAACGACACTCGACACATTGTTTACTCCCTCTTTCTTGTTGTTCCTAACGTGCCTTCAGCGCGGGTCTCGTCCACGCTTCTAGCGCCACAGCGGCCAAAGTAGTCCCTACGTGATGTTCGCAAAGAAGCATGTAAGCCGAGTGAAGTGGGAAGGCTGAGAGGTATACTAGAGGGCGATGGTACGACTAACGAAAACCGGTGATTTCACATAAAACAATCCTTATTTAAATTAATACTCTCACGAGGAAAACCACAAAAAAATGCCACCCTCTCTAAAACATGCATTTCCGACCCATTCCGATTAATAAAAGATAGATTTCACCGTTATGCGGCGTAAACTTATTTACAAATTGGATCTGTCTAGATTTATCTTGTCATGGCGTGTCAGCTCCTCATATAGTGTCCATAGAAAGTTAGCCCATTCCCGTACAGGCGATGATGGTCCTGGCTGCCATCAAGACGACGAGCCTCATTCTCATGTGGAACGTTGGGTCGTCTGCCGCTACGGTACAAAGAATCACCTCTCGACACACGTCTTCGGACAGTTCTATGTCATTGGAAAGTATTCGTGAATTTCTCCAGGGCATTGTCGGTCCCTACTGAAGGAACCCTAGTTCGTCCACTCACTTCACTAAAATAGTCTACTGAATTAGATCGGCTTCTCCGTATCACTACTTCAACTATACTTAAATGTTCTGATAATTATTGCTTGAATAGCTATTGTTCTCTCTTCAAGACTAGAGCTATGCGTACACCTCGCAACTTCTTCACGGATAAGACAAAGGACACCGACTTCAGCGTGCTTATAAAGACTCGTCTCACTCACCAGCCTCGGGGGAACCCCCAAAGGTACATACAGTTTCCATCGTGAAAAGCGCTAGCTATTTCCCACGACATACAGTTTCCATTGTGAAAAGCGCTAGCTATTTCCCACGGTCCTTCAAATAGTTCACACATTACTATGACCCTTTTGATTACCACATTTTATGAATCGATAATTCACTGCAATTTATTTCTGAATTTTCAGTCAAATAATATTCACATAAATCAGCCCAATACTCGAGATCTAACCCTTCTCCGTGATACTGTTAGCCTTGTATCTGCTCAATTTGTTTGTTCAGAACTTGGTTATAGCATTTCCCTGATCCGAACTTGCAGTGCGTCTTTTCCCGTAAAGTGTGCCCTTCCCTTTCTCGCTCACACTACCTCACTCAGCTCTCGCTGCCTTTGTCTACAAGCAGAGGAAAACGAGACTGTCCCCGACAGTTGGTACCCTGGGACGTATCTTCAATCCACAGAATACGAGCCGAATTCAGTCCTGGGATCGCACCTTGATACGATTCAGTATGGACATATCGCACCTTACTGCCTTCTTCATCCGGTTGCCCATCTTCTGTTCTTCAGTGGGTCAAATAAAAATTCAATAGCTATATTAATAAGAAACCAAGTTATGAACGATAAATCAATATCTTACAGTTGGACAAATTTATTACGAAAAACATAGAAATTACCCTTTCTAAGAATCATAAACATGATACCGAAATAATCACTGCAAAAATTATCAAATGATGGGCCTCTTCCCCATACAAATATCGTTCAATACAAGATTTCGGTTACGTGAGATACCTCATTTCTCTTGTGGAATTGTGAACTTCCTAGTCTGAACAGATATGAAAACTTTCGATCATAAACGTTCATTAAACATGGGCAAAGATTAGCAAGGTTCGCGGTACAAACTTCCCTTAGAATTAGGGACACAAGTCCATAAACACTCATCAAGGACCGTAAATGTATCCCTGAAAATATTCACTGACTCTACTATTGGCACGATGTTCAATATGCAAATGTCGCATCCCTTCTGTAAGCGTATGGTCTTATTTCTCTTCTAACAAAGACACTACTATGACAACAATTAACACTTATGAAACACACCAAAATGCATGTTAAATACTGTACTACACTTGTAAATACACTTAAGAGATGCACTTGTCTTGAAGGGTTAGTAACATTTGGGGCACCTAATTAACCCTCCGAGAAAGGTCATAGACCTCAATGAGCCAGCAGATAAGTAACGCCGTCGGGTGGCGGTCATCATTCAAAACACGGCTCTTTAACTGACTGTAAATACAAAACGAATTCCAGACTCCTAAGAACGGCGAGGTTTCTACACATCTGGCGCTCGTATGGCAACTTGGCTATGGCTCCCTTCTTCGCTAGTGAAAACTAGAGCACTCAAGTCTGGGCAAACCACTGGGGCAAACTTCACACTCTCGGCAGTCATAGGCTCTCAAATGACCCTTGCAATATCATCACATTAATCTGGTACAATTACCCCAGACTCGCAAATCACATCACATAGGCCACGATGTATACTCCAGCATCGCATTATCTGGAATATATTCAATATTCCTTTATTTCACATTCACTAGGCCCCGGTTCGAGCTGTAAATTAACATGCCGGAATTTCCTTGAAAACCCTCACTAATCAACGATGGTGACACCTCGTCCACAGCCTTTTCTTGATCTCTGAAATATCATGCACATCCTACTCTTTAAGTTGGCTCTTCCTCTCAAGGATCTTTTCCTAATTCAATTACTAAGGGCCTTTCGTCCTTATTCTCTGGATGTTATTAGTTCTCAAACTACCATAACTCCAGACAAGACAAGTGTAAGATAAATATAATACTGCAGTGAATCATACCTCTCTAACCCATATCCCTTATATAACCAACTACAACCCTGGCAAAGCTATATACACTAAAATTACGCATGCAACTGTCCTGAACCTATCTAAATTAACACATGGTTTGCGCCAGGCAGACTAATGATTTATTTACATTAGAAATTCATTAGCCTCGCTATTCTATCCCATGCTTATATCTGTTCAGTCTTATCTTATTCAGGTGATGTCGCTCGGCCCCATCTTAAAGGGTCACAGGTTGATTTAACGCCGCATAGCTCCCTGCTGGTCCTGAGATGCATCCTTTGGATTCGGCAGGTTACAACGGTCCATGGTAGTCTCGTTCATCGGGTCCTTCTGGATTACAGTTCGAAGGGCTCATTTCATCTACTGGATTTGCGGTCTCTCGTACCCAAGTCCTTCAGGATTACAGTTGGAAGATCTCGAGTTTAGCATTAAATACAGCGAAAGATTAAAACATGTTCATTACTTCGACGTTTATCTAGTTTTCCCTTCGCGCTGTACTTGCTTATTGTCCAATAGCGCCCTTCTCTGTCTATTCACGCGCCCTATCCTAGCATTCAGCTTCGTAGTTTCAATTTTGACCTCAGTTAAATACTTTTCTCTACTAGTTAGTTCAGAAATTACTTTGGCCAATTGCCAGTACTAGTACACTACCGTGGGCTCGGCTTCTATTGATCTATAGACTCGTATTAAGTTGAACAGTGGATCAGAATAGCATGCATGTCCCCTCGTCCTGCTCCCTTTTATCATATCCGTCGGACGACGCCTAGCTATGGGAATCACAGACATAACCATGCTAACACTTTGTGTCGAATGGACATCGGTTCGCACGGTACGTTATATAATGGCGAATTTTGAATATTGGACATAACGTAATAGATATACTCAACTCGAGACACTAGATAAATCCAGTCAATGTTCCCTGTCGTTCCAGCGTTCTGTCATGTAGCTCCTAGGCGTAATTACCCGTTAATCTTGCAAGCATTCCACGACTGTTCCTTTCCGATTTATGTGGCTCGGTTAGCAGAGTTACATTAATCCGTGAATGGCCCGTTTTCCTACGTTCACATCCCCGCGGCTAGTTTTAATACATGCTTGAAGTATTCAATAAACGTCAATACCAAGCAGATGTGGTACGGTGCAACATGTGTTCTTTAGAAGGTTTCCAATTCTATACTTTTTACCGATAAAGTTAAAAATAAGGGGTTTAAATCTGGCGAACGCCTGGAAGGATCGATGACTTATACTATGAATACCTGACAACGATCGAAGGCTTTTTGCACACCTATTTCCAGCTTTATTTTTCAACATTAACCTTATACCTGGTTTAAAATGCAGAAGAACAGACAAAATAAACAGCAGAAGTAATCCAGCAACAACAAAAATGAAACAGCGAAGGGACACAGAGGGCCCGGAGGCGAGTACGTGACGGCAAGTCACTGGCAGCCTCATAATGACAGGAACTGCTTACCAGGTCGACAAAAATTGAATGTTGGGGGTGGTGGTGATTATTGCTTTAAGAGGAAGTATACTGCGCAAGTATCCTCCATTAAGAGTAATCAGCGGAAAATACGGTAGAGGTGGTACGGTTGTTTTAAGACGAAGTACAACTAGTCAACCGTCCTGTATATAACACGAATCAGAGGGGAAAAATGAAAGGGATCCGACAATTAGAAAAATGAAGGAATCGGCCAAAGGGCCACGAATGCTCTAATACGTTCGGGCTCGGAAAAGAACAAGAGTTGACGAAGGGAGGTCAAATAGGGCAGATGAAAGTGAGGAACCTAGTACAACGAAGTGGAAGAATTCCAGGACTCAACTCAAGGGCCCCAAGCCACGCTCCCAAGTTGAGAGTCCCTGGGGCAAGTTTCAGTCGCCTCATACGACAGGCAAGGAATACTGCGTGTGCCATTCTAGCATCCCCACACACAATAGGGAAAACATGTAATCATGCATGCGCTGGGGTGGCAGTCCTGTCAAGGATAGCTGATATAAAATACAAAAGTGAAAATTTCCCAAAATATTTCCAACCTCCAAATTTCGCAGCTTTTCATTTATATTTTATTCTATTTATTCTCTTGGCAGATGGTTCTTATTACTCTCAAGCATTGTACAACAAAATTGTAGCTCCTGTTCGTGGCTGTTGTTGAAACATTCTTCCAATTGAGATTTGACTTTGTTGGTTTTGCTCACATCAATCTCGACGATTAATATTAGCTACGGCATAAAATATTCTGGGAATTACATACAAGTCCGACAGTACCCTTCGTTCTCAGAAATCACTTCGAACTCGGCTCTGGTCAGCAGGCTTGCTATTTGATGAGTGTGTGGTAGGATGACACAGAGCGGTAGTACTGGATGTTACTAACTGTACAACCATGCATGAGGAGTGGTAGTAGGTAAGGAAAGGGTTATACAGCCTGAAGGCAGGTCCGAACCTCCGCAGAGGTGTTCCTGAGCCGGAGTTTACGTGCGGTAGGGTGACCAGTTCCTTTCCGCTCCTCCATTCCCTTACCCCCACCACCAGCGCGTGGCAACCCATCCAACTCCTGACCACGCCCAATGTTGCTTAACTTCGGAGATCTCACGGGATCCGGTGTTTCAACACGGCTACGGCCGTTGGCTAGTGATAGTAGTGAAGGTGATTTTTCTTTTAAGAGGAAGTACAACTGGGGAACCGTTAACTGTTAACACTAATCCAAAGAAAAGTCAAAGAGGTCGGAGAGTTTGGAAAATGGAGGTAACGGCCAAAGAAATACAAGGACCACGAAGGGCATGCAAATTAAAGACGCCCTAGCCCCCACACCTAATACCATCGGGTTCGGAAAAGAAGTGTTGACGAAGGGAGGTCGGACGGGACAGATGAAAGTCAGGAGCCTGACAGAAATAAGTGGAAGCAATGCCAGAACTCGGCTGACGGCCCCTGGGTCGCCAAGCCACGCTCCCAATTTGAGAGCCCCTGGGGACCCTTCGAGTTGCCTCTTAGGTCAGGCAGGGGATACCGTGGATTTTATTCTACCAGCCCCACGCATAGCGGTATTCAGAATCGCGAGTAGCCCACCATCAGCTCCTCCCGCCACCCTTCAGCCGCTACCTCACATATGTAGCGGATGAAAGCTTCGTCTTCCTTATAATTTCCAATTACTTTTGTGTTCTGCTGTTGTTACTGTTTTCGGTTACTTGGCATAGGCCTCACGCTGGACGTCAGTGTGCAGGGGAGTGGAAATAATCAAACACCTCCAGGGCTTGAGGACCACGGCGCCCTTAGCTGAACTTCGCATAGGTTTCACCTATGTAATTTTTATTTTTTATTTTTTATTTTTTGGTTACAGGATTACTGAAGGCTATTAAACAATCCCCAATATCGACATTAACTCTCAACCTTTTTCTGTTTTATAATATTAAATAAAACACACTTCTTTTCGCTATATTCTGCAGGTTTTGTGCGTGGAATCAATAAAAATGATTATTGAAATGTATGATGTTGGTCTGGTGAGAAACACGACCCACTGTATCTATTCAGGACTGTTGAAGGAATGGCGTGAACAGCTTCCCCATGGGGCGAGTGATCAGAACGTGAGGTAAGGATTCAATCGAGACATCGCGTAGAGCTGCTGTCATGCTGACATTTGCCCGGCACGACTCGTATCTCTCAATATTGTACAGAACCTTAAGGCCCATTTTCATTTTCAGGGCGACACGATTTTGTACTTTTGTCTCTTCTTCTGTGGTGCTGTACACGTGACTACATATTCAGTCTGGTATCTGTAAGAAATTCCATGAATATTAGTCAGCACATTCGCAAGTACCTTCCCGTCACAGAATTGAGTCATTCTACATTGTTTTAATCTGATAGAAGCACACGGCATCAATCTCATGCACTCAGGAATGTTCACAATACATCCATTATGCTAACATATCAGAACATTTACGTTTTTAGTTCATCTTCACGTCGTCAAGGAGCGCTCGTCTCCAGACAACTACAATATTATAACGGACCGTAACGCAGAATCCAACATGGGCCATTTGCTGTCTGTTGTGAAACAAGAGGAAAGAGATGGGCGTCAGATGAAAAAATTAACGCTGATAACCTCCGTAAAGGTGAACTCAATATTAACTGCTTCTACAAAGTTAAACAGCACGAAATCTATATATATATATAAAACATGTCCTGACTGACTGACTGACTCATTCATCATCGCCGAGCCAAAACTACTGGACATATAGAAATGAAATGTTGAGGATACATTTATATTACAATGTAGGTGCTCACTAATGGAGGATTTTTGGATATTCCGTCGCTAAGGGGGTGAAAAGTAGGGAGGGGAATTTTTAAAATGAGCGTATCCATATCTCAAAACTTTAAAAGTTTGTAGATGTAAAAATTGGTATTTAGAATCCTCTTTAATAAAGGAACACGTAATTCTTTTTGTTCGGAAAATCTCACTTGAAGGGGTCAAAAAGTGTGAGAAAGGGGTTGACTGCCTTTAATGAGAATACTTATTTCTCAGAAACTGAAGATATTACAGACCTGAAAATTGGTATTTGAAATCTCCTTTAAAAATAAAGAAATACGTATTTTATTGTTTTCGGAAAATCCAATTAATGGGAGTTAAACAGGATGACAAATGGGGTGAATTTTTAGAAAGACTATATCTAGAGTATATCTCAGAAACATAAAATGTTACAGACGTAAAATTTGGTATTTGGAATCACCTGAAAAAGTAAAAATAACATAGGTGTTTTCTTCCGGAAACTCCACTTAAGGGGGATTAAAAAGGGGGTTTAATTTTAAAACGAGCATGTCTACAGTATATCTCAAAAACTTAACATGTTACAGAAGTGAAAACTGGTATTTTATATCTCTATTAGAAAGAAACAGGTATTTTGTTTTCGCAAAAATCACTGAAAATCGGGTTGAATTATTTTTGTTAGGATACTGATATCTCAAAAACTGAAGATGTTACAGACGTGATATTTAGTATTTGGAATCTCTTTTTAAAATAAAGAAATACGTTCTTTTTTTTTCGGAAATCCACTTAAAGGGAGGAGGCTTGAAAAATTAGTTATTTATTTGTAGAAAGATACTATTATCTCAAAAACGAAAGGTGTTTCAGACTTGAAAATTGGTATTTGGAGTCTGCTCCAAAAGTAAAGAAATCGGTATTCCTTTGATTTTGGACAATCAATGAAGGGGGGGGGTTTGAAGGAATTGAAAAATGAATTGAATTAATTGAGGTTACTTACATCTAATAAAAAGTAAGTTGTTACAGATGTGAAAATTGGGATTTGGATCTCCTTTAAAAGCAAAGAAAAACGCATTTTAGGGGGGGGGGGGAATCATCTTGGGGGTGCGTGAAAAGGAGTTGAATTCCTTTTATGAGGACACATACCTCAAAAACGGAAGATTATACACTCGTGTTATTTGGTATTTAGAGGACCCTTTACTAACAAAGAAACATTTTTTCGATAGTTCACGTAACGGGGGGGGGGGGGGGGAGTGTGTAAGGAAGTGAAAGAAAGTGAATTCCTTTTATGGGGATACTTATATCTCAAAACTGAAGGTAACAGACGTGAACATTGGTATTTGGAATCTCCATTACACGTGAAGAAACACGCCTTCTTTTCTTGGTGGGAAGGGGTGGGGTTAAATCAACTTAACGGCGGTGGGGTGAAAAAGGAATTGATTTTACTGTTCATAATGTTCTTTATTCTGTTCGTAAACCGATCATTTTTAATCTTTCCTGGGTTCGTTTTCAAGAGCCATATTTTCCTTTGGAGAACTTAAAGTTAGATTACAGCAGATTCTCCTGGCATATAAATAAAAATGTATACACATTTGAAATTAACTATAGGAATGACATTGGCCGTACAATTGTTCACCTCTATAATAAGGTCAATAAAGGACGGAAGTATATCATTCATCGCCAGAAATCCCGCGCACTTGCCTACGCGCGACAGCGGTGCTCAGGGGAGGGGGGGTGACACTTCATGGGGAGCGCCCCAAGCAGTTCCGAGATGGGCCCCTCAATCTCCGCCAACCAGTGAAAACTAAAATTCCCTTTTAGAGGGTTAATTTAGAAGGCAGTGGTTGGCATTACACATTCAGTTGCGCGTACAGAAAATTCAAAACACAACATCGTTATCATTGCGCGCGAAGGAAACTTGGTCGTACGGTAAGTAATAGTGCTTGTTACAGGAACATTTGTTGAGATTCTTTCGCATTGAACGAGATGTTTGATCCAGTTTTTTTGAGAGTATGGAGTGAAATTATAATTATACGCGTTCTTAGTGTGAAGAAATAGTATTATGGTCATGAACTTACTTCATATTGAACTACCTAGCTGTTGCGAGTAAACGTGTGTGTGATTGTACTTCTGACCTGTTATTCGGAATAAATAAATTTAAAGTATAAACTGTGTGCATTATGCTGTGTTTTACTTCTTCCTTTCCTTCTCTTGTTTTCCATTCCCATACATAAAAGTCGTGGGAAGGGTTCAACGAACGAGCGAGGGAAAGAATGAGGTTATGTTAGATCGTGATTTAGGCAAGTATGGGCGTTTTGGGCTTTTATATGAATTGCATTATCATTTTCATTAATCAATGTTGCATTTATTATTTAATAAACGTAAATTTACATTAAAATGCGAACGGTGAAACTACGATACAAGTTAGCGTTATAACAGGATTGCCAACATACAAATACGGTAATTGCAATTTACTTTTCAAGTAAAAGACACGAGAGAAGCTTTAGATACAACTTTCCTACCGAAATGCAAACATTGTCTCTATGACAATTAAAATTTTAACACAGTAACAACTGTCATTATCAAGTTTATTACGAGGTATTATCGTGGTGTTTATTTCCTTATGTTGGCGGAGAAACAGAGGCCAGTATAGCTTCCATGACCTGTTTTCTCAGTGAACACAGGAGTGACGGATCTATTTCTCTTATATGATCCTTGATGGTGCTGGTCACATTGTCAGCAATAACAATGGCAGCAGATGTAATTTACCGCCAAGTAGTGGCTTGCATCTTGCTAATATCAACTAATATCGCCCACCCTAATAATAATAATGTTCTGGACCGTCGTCCAAATGTGCGGACCGCGTTGGAAGCGGGTTCTGGACGGGTAATGGCTACGAATGCAGTCCGGCCGCTGATAAATTAGCGCCAAATATATGGGATAGCCTTTTGCATACCCAAAAGCAATTATTGGCAAGGCTGGACCCAGCCACATGCCGTATCTCACACGAACTCGCTGTGTCAGCCCCCGTCATGGGGAGAAGTTCACGAGTTCCTGGTTAAATTATCGCATAGTAATTTTAAATACGAATATATCAAAAATCTAAAACTCTCGTACATTTCATCATCTAACTTGAACACCTATTCTTTGAAATCGCAGAAATTGTTCTTTTACATAATGAACGACAGAGGAGCGCAAGAACGCACCGGTATCAGTAACTCACAAACCATTTCCTGAGAGATAGGTGCCTCATACGGGTGACCAGGGCGAGTTCAGTACCACCAAGGCACCCAAGACGACAGCACGCCGGATCTCTTCAACGATTCGATCCATATTAAAAGTGCCTATAAGAAAAGATGGCAAAGATTTATGGAGCCAACTGCCCGGGTGGAATACCTGGAAGTAGCCCGGGAAGTACAAAATCGATTGCTGGAAAAAAGATTGAAAAATTGGAGGAACTTTGCCGTCAAATCGCAAATTTTGACGGATTATATATAAAATGTTGAGTATTCAATTATAAATTTCAGTATAATAACGTAGCGAAGCACGGGTATCTTGCTAGTTATTTTATATGGCACGAATAATCCTACAACCAGCAATGAAAATACGACGTTTTACCGACATCTATAATGATAGCGTAAAATACATTTAAAAGAACAAACAGAAACAAGGAAATCCAGTACCGTGAAATGTCATCAATTACGGAGTACAGCAGCCAACTTCAAATTATATTTTCTGTTCCGAGGTATCTGTGGAACAGCAGAGGTGAAAGAACAGGTCCCAAAATACGAAATTAAAGTTAAGATAAAATTTAACAAGGTTATATTTTCTTAGCAAAATTAAGAAATAACAAGAATGGCAGGTACAGAGTAGCAAGGCAACAAATGTACAATTACAGTATTCACAGGATTTGGGCTTCGAGCCCCGGACTCACAATTTCTTGAGCTATAAGCCCAACCTTACGATATACAGAATACAACAAAGGGGCGGAAGACCCCAATCATGCCCAGGAGCACTTGCTCCCAATTACACAGTAAAGCCTCCTCGACGCGCGCAGAAAACAAAATTTTAGAAAGAGCAACCCGCTCTTAAGTTCCAGCCTATCAAAGGCCACACCAAACTCCACTTTCAAGTTGTCCTCCCAGGACATGAAAACAGGGGTTAAATACCCAACCTACTGAGGCCTATTAAGTAAAGAAACAGGTTAATACCTGGCCTCTAAAATACCAACTTGAGAGGAGGCGAAGCTGCACTCGTAATACATTTTGTTTAAAACCTACTTGGCACTAGGCCGTTAATGCAAGGGCTAATCCCATACTAAAGAGGTGACTTATATGAGAAGACAATTTACATTACGCTAGAATGGAAGAAACGGTTGAGAAAATAAGTTCACCTCAAAGCAATATGAGTGGGAGCTCGAGAGGGTTAAGCACTCTCTATCCCAATTTATAGTTTAAACAGATAGAATTGATACCGAGTGCCTTTACATTTTAAGGGAAAGTTACATGGTAAAAGGCTTCGGACCTGCCCCGGGAGTTAAACTGCTGAGCTAGCAAGAAAAGAAGTTATTAGACGGCCATTACCTTGTGGAGGAACTGCTGCCCGAAGAAAGAGGCGCTTCCCGCCCCCTGCTACGTACTTTGCACACTGAAAGATGTTACTGAAGTGGCGCGGAGACTCGAAAATCAGCAGTTTATATACTCTCGCGGAAAGTTCGAGGTGTTTCAGGAATGAGAACACCCTCCCACAAGAATTTTATTGGCTAGGGTTAAGCAAGTTGAAAAAGATACACCTGATTGGTCATAAATTAATTAAAGAAATTCGGGATTGGCTAAATTCAAACCGGGCGGAAGGAAGGGGTTAATATTGCCAACATAAACAATAACTGAAAGAAATTTAACAAAGAACAAACTTATGAACGCAAAATTTCTTCAAAAACATAGATCTTTCACTCCGCACTAGGGTGCATAATTGTATTTCTTCAGTAGTGCCATCTGGAAGAGAATGTCCACACTTCTTACTACAGGCAAAACAAAAATACATCGAAAACAACCCAGTTCAGAAACTTCAAAATTTACAAGTAATGACATCTTCTGAGAAACTAGAAAATTAACACAGTAGATAAAGTGCAGACATCCTCCAGTAGAGGAGTTTCAACTGGCGCAAAGTTTGAATTAGCGGCATGGAGGTGTACCACCCGGTACAGACCTCCCCCCCCCCCCAAAAGTCCCTCCAAGGGGTAACACAGAAGAACGTAAACTTTTGTTTCAACATAAGGTCCAAGTAATGATGTTGTTTGGAAGTTAATTGCAGAAGTATTTACCAACAAATTTTCTTAAAATGATTGGATCTAGCTTCATAATTCTTTGAATACTATTGATGTAATGTCTTTGTGCTTGTAGAGGTTGAAATCAGAAGGGAACTTTTAGTTTTTTAAAGTTGAGGAAAAATTTTCTAAGTCCACCAGATATTGCAGTTGGATTCAATGTCCATGTAGCTGATTACATATATCCAAGGTTGATTAAGTTAGACCAGACCGGCCGCTGCTGCTTGTGTCCAGAGGAGGCCGCTCGGACCCCACAAGTACCCTGAGATACCGCTCGCCCGCACTATGAGAGGAGTAGTGGAGTAGAAGCGCGCCGCGCCCGCGGCGAACATGCAGGTCGCGGGCCAGTTACAGGTTGTGCGCCGCACATCAGCCTTGGCCGGGAGGAGGACACCGACTCGCCGTACACAGGTTGGCCTCACTGGAGGAGGGCGGGCCCGTACCCTGCCTCAGTAGCGGTACTGCGCCGCGCTGCTGCGGGGGCACTGAAACATTAAAGCTCGGCGGCAGAATTTTGATTGACCAGAATTATTTTTTTGAGGGCACAGGCTTTGTGGAGAGGTTGAGGGGCCAGCGGCGTGAAGATATTCATTTCATATTCAAACCACTGTGTGTTATGTTAGCAGAAGACGGGAGCGTGGTAATGGCCAAGGTAAGGACAGGATGGCAGTTTAACTGATCGGGGAAGATTTACAATAAATGCTTAAATATATAAAAAAATATTGAAAGGGCAGAATGCCTTAAAAGTTAAACGCCTCAAAAAAATATAACCTTCCTATTTCTTTCAAAATTATATGAAGCAAGTTAACACATAAATTACACCGGTTTCACCTGTGACAGGTGAACCATAAATATCCTCTCGGTGGCTGGATTGCTTAACAATAAGGTAACGGTAGTAAGGAAATCGAGAATGTAACACGGCCCATGAAATCTGGGGGCAAGCTTGCCCGCGGGAACAAAATTCTTGACCATCACCTGGGCACCTACCTTCAAATGGGTGGGTCTCCGTCCACGATCATATCATTCCCTAACCTTTTCATGAGACACCTTAAGATTGGCTTTAGCCTTCTTCCAAAGATCTTTAATGTTATCTGGATCTATTGTCTCAGGTAGAATGTCACTCAGAGACCAGAGGTTAGAGAGCGGTGTGTTGGGAACAAACTTGAACATCAGCGAAGCTGGCGTAAATTTATGTGATTCATGAACAGCCGAGTTCAAAGCAAAATCTAACCAATGCAGGGACGTGTCCCATCTAGAATGATCTTCATGATGATAGGCGATAAGGGCCGACCTGAGATTACGGTAAACCGTTCAGCCAGAGATGGTTGAGGATAATAAGCAGAAGTTGTCACATGAGAGATGGACAGGTCAAAACAGAATTTACGAAAAAGATTAGATGTGAAAGCCTTAGCATTATCAGACACAATATCTTGACAAGGACCAAAAGAAGCAAAGATAGAATTTAGACAAGTAATGGTGGACTGAGCGGTAGCCAGCTTAGTCGGAAATAACCAGGAAAATCTTGTAAAACCATCTACACATACAAAGATGAACTTGTTGGCATTTCCCTTTGACTGGGGGAAGGGTCCTACATAATCAATATACAGGCGTTCCATAGGGGGCGACGCTTGGTGAGAAGACAACAGGCCTACCTTGGTGGACATGGTTGGTTTACTAAGCAAGCAGGATTTACAAGCCTTTACTAGTTCACGAATTTCACCGTTCATGCCCTTCCAGATGAACCTTTCACGAATCTTTTCACGAGTTTTAAAGATGCCTAGATGCCCCCCTAATGGGGTCTCATGATAGTACTTAAAGATCATAGGTACAAGAACAGCTGGGACGACAACTTTCATCGTCTTATCATGCCTCGAAGGGCAACATAGAACACCATTCCTCAAGACATAATGGACAATATGTTCCCCAGAAGAAAGGGTTTCCATTATCGGGGCCAGCGTCGGATCTTCACGTTGGTATTTCTCAATGTCCATAAAGAGCATGGGAGCATCTGTTAAGATAGCATTAACCTCAGATAGTATGGACTCGGGGGGTGATGAACTATCGACCGGTTCATGGGTCTCGACGTCGTTGGAAAACATACGGCTGAGTCCGTCTGCGACAACATTTTCAGTACCTCTGATATGCCTAACATCAAATTGGAAGGCAGAAATTCGGATGGCCCAACGGGCTATACGACCAGTACGACGCGGCCTACCTAAGACCCAGCTTAAGGCTTGATTATCCGTCTCCAGGTCGAATTTGACATGTTCCAGATAGAGAGGGAACTTTTCTAAGGCAAATAAGACTGCCAAACCCTAAAGTTAATAGATGGAATACTTGGATTCTTGAGCCGATAGAGTCCAAGATGCATAGGCGATGGGCCGCCTCCCCAGTTCAGTCTCTTGAAGAAGGACTGCAGCTACCGCCGACTACGACGCGTCGGTCTGGACAATGAATTTCTTCGAGAAATCGGGCATAGCAAGGACAGGGGCATTACAGAGAGCTAATTTCAGGTCTTCAAAAGCGGCTTGTTGAGAAGGTCCCCACTCAAATTTGATGCCTTTCCTACGAGGAAGGTTCAAGGGCGCCGCTCTGTTAGCGAAGTTAGGAATAAACTTCCTGAAGAAATTCACCATACCAATGAACCTGGCGATACATTTGATGTCCTTAAGAGGTTTAAAATCACGGATGGCCTGTGTTCTAGAATGATCGACTGCAACACCATCAGGTGACACAATATACCCTAGGAATGACATGGAGGGCTTAGCAAAAGCAACCTTGGACAACTTGACAGTTAACCCGGCCTTACGAAGGCGGTTGAGAACTTCTCGCAGATGATCTAGATGTTCTTCAAAAGTCTCCGAAAATACGACATCATCAAGATAGTGATACAAGTACTCGAATTTGATATCGGAGAAGACCCTATCTAGCAATCTAGTGAGTACAGCTGCCCCCGTTGGGAGCCCGAAAGGCACGCGGTTGTATTCATACAAATTCCAATCCGTGGCAAACGCTGCAAGGTGTTTAGACTCTTCGGCTAGGGGAATTTGATTATAAGCCTGATTCAAATCCAAGATGGTGAAGAACTTGGCCTTACGAAACCACGAAAAACAAGAATGGAGGTCAGGATGGGGCACAGATTGTAACACCACCTTCCGATTGAGAGCCCTATAATCAATGACAGGCGTGAAGCCCCCTTGGGGTTTCGGGACTAGAAAAATAGGCGAAGATGACGCCGACTTAGAGGGCCTAATAATACCATCCTTTAACATCTGATCGATGATTTCTTTCAATCCCTTCATTTTAGGTGGAGACAGCCTATATGGTGGAAAACGGACAGGAATCGAATCCGTGACCTCAATTTTGTATTCAATAAGGTCAGTAACACCAAGAGTATCAGAGAACACCTCTGGAGACGACTGACACAACTTACGAATACAATCAGCCTGCTCCTCAGGTAGATGTCTAATTTCTAACAACATCTCATCCTGGGTAGGCGAAATAGAGGAACATGATACAGAATTACACTTTAACAAGGTGATTTTACAATTGGAAGCAAATTTGAATGTGCACGACTTACTCTGATGGTCGAGCACTAGACCGGTGTGAGAAATGAAGTCAGCTCCCAATATTATGGGGCAAGGCAAGTGCTTGGCCGCAAACAATTTAACTTTCCACGTAAATTTAAAAATACGAATTTTGACATTTAAAGAACCTAGAATTTCTAATGGAGATGAATTAGCCGAAACATATTGGACCGCAGACAAACAATAGTCAGGAAGCTTACAAACAGATTTCAATTTTGAATACCATTCAGCCGAAATAATAGAACAAACACTGCCTGAATCTAATAGAGCTGTTATAGGCTCATTATTTAACTCAATTTTGAGGAAGGGCACAGGTGCAGGGAAATCCGCTGCAATCCAAAGACATTCTTTGGGGCATTCAAAAGATGAATCTGAAGATTGAGTTTTCCCTGAATTTTATACCTGTTTACCAGGGGCTGAGCCTCGGGAAGATGGATTAGTCGACTCAGCCGAAGCCACTAGTCACTTTTTATTATTGGCATTGGTGGAATTTGCACCAGAAGTTGAGCAGGAGGGGGTGCTATTCGAATTTGGGCAATTCTTGGCGATATGTGAGAAAGCCCCACATTTAAAACAGCCTTGTGATGACCCTGCTACATTCCTTGTCCCACTAGACTTGATTGATGGGCACTTATTCCGAAGATGGTCAGGCGACCCGCAAGCATAACATTTACGGGGTGTGACTGGTCGGCGAGGTGGAGGCCGAGGATTACTAAAAGAAGGAGGCCGTTCTTTCGCGACACGCAAGGAATCGGCGTATCTAACTCCTTCCGCTGAGGCGGCCAATGCTTCAAGTTCAGATAAGGTTTGCGGGCACGCCGCGAAACACAAATATGACCTATAAGATGGTGAAATACCTTCCACAATAGCCTGTACAATCTGATCTTCAGGGAAGTGAAGAGCAAACACCCTAGTATAGAACTTAATATCTTGGATGAAATCTGCCAAGTTTTCATCCAACCGCTGTACACGATAATAGTACTTCTGAATAAGTGAGGACCTTGCCCTAGCCGGAATAAAGTTAGCTAGCAAGTGGGCGTGGAACTCTTCAATAGATGATTGCTCGGCAATGGCTCTTACTATTTTGTCTGAGAGAATACCAATTCCATAGGGATAGATGATTTGCAAAATCTGACATGGGGAAAGAGAAAAAAACAAGGGCATGATCTTGAAATTCAACTAAAAACCTTAAGAATGAAATAACTTCACCGGTAGTGTTAACAGAAAACTTAGAAATACCTCTGAGCAACATTGCTAAAGGATGGGGTAAACTGCTGAAACCCGGAGACGTAGTAAGAAGGGGTCTAAGTGGCGGAGAAACAGATTCGGAAGGAGCATTATTTAACACAAAGGGAGGGATGGACTTGCGACGATCTGACATAGTTTCTTATGGGGCAGATGTACGTTGGATAGTCGCTTCAGTACTACTTCCTTCCTCTTTCGAGGAGTCCTCCCCACTAACAGTATTTACTACCATAGGTTGGTCGACTTTAGGGATGGCAGATCCAGATAACAACTGACTAACCTTACTAGACATTTGGGACAAGTTTTCGGCAAGGACGCTAGCTTCCTTACCCTGAACGTCATTTAACTTCAGAGACAATAGATCACATAACCTATTATAAAAGTTGTACAACCTAGCCTGTACTCTTTTGAGCTGATTAGGAGATGGATCACTTACTTCAAAAAAACTAACTACAGATGCTAGCTCAGTAGTATTGTTATTGATCCTGGAGAGAGCATCGTCAATCTCTTTCTCTCCCAAAGTCGGGATGGTAATAGGCAGATCAAGGGAATCTTTTAGTTTATTGGAGTCGACTGCAACCGTGCCTCCAGATTGAACATTTCTGAGAGATAGTTCGTAAAATAATTCCTCTTTACGCAAATAGAAAGGATGAAGAACCTCGCGAGGGCCGGACATGATGACAGAACAATTTTGAAAAAGGAAAAATCAAAAAATTCCAGCATCAGAGAGAATTGTTAGAGTTCGAATCAAAGCATTGTTTAGCCGTCAAAAGGGGCTAAATTGAGACCCATTCAACCACGCTCTGCTACCACTTGTTCCGAGGTATCTGTGGAACAGCAGAGGTGAAAGAAGGTGCGGGGGTGAACACGTTCCAAAATACGAAATTAAAGTTAAGATAAAATTTAACAAGGTTATATTTTCTTAGCAAAATTAAGAAATAACAAGAATGGCAGGTACAGAGTAGCAAGGCAACAAATGTACAATTACAGTATTCACAGGATTTGGGCTTCGAGCCCCGGAATCACAATTTCTTGAGCTATAAGCCCAACCTTACGATATACGGAATACAACAAAGGGGCGGAAGACCCCAATCATGCCCAGGAGCACTTGCTCCCAATTACACAGTAAAGCCTCCTCGACGCGCGCAGAAAACAAAATTTTAGAAAGAGCAACCCGCTCTTAAGTTCCAGCCTGTCAAAGGCCACACCAAACTCCACTTTCAAGTTGTCCTCCCAGGATATGAAAACAGGGGTAAAATACCCAACCTACTGAGGCCTATTAAGTAAAGAAACAGGTTAATACCTGGCCTCTAAAATACCAACTTGAGAGGAGGCGAAGCTGCACTCGTAATACATTTCGTTTAAAACCTACTTGGCACTAGGCCGTTAATGCAAGGGCTAATCCCATACTAAAGAGGTGACGTATATGAGAAGACAATTTACATTACGCTAGAATGGAAGAAACGGTTGAGAAAATAAGTTCACCTCAAAGCAATATGAGTGGGAGCTCGAGAGGGTTAAGCACTCTCTATCCCAATTTATAGTTTAAACAGATAGAATTGATACCGAGTGTCTTTACATTTTAAGGGAAAGTTACATGGTAAAAGGCTTCGGACCTGCCCCGAGAGTTAAACTGCTGAGCTAGCTAGAAAAGAAGTTATTAGACGGCCATTACCTTGTGTATGAACTGCTGCCCGAAGAAAGAGGCGCTTCCCGCCCCCTGCTACGTACTTTGCACACTGAAAGATGTTACTGAAGTGGCGCGGAGACCCGAAAGTCAGCAGTTTATATACTCTCGCGGAACGTTCGAGGCGTTTCAGGAATGAGAACACCCTCCCACAAGAATGTTATTGGCTAAGGTTAAGCAAAATATCCAAGTTGAAAAAGATACACCTGATTGGTCATAAATTAATTAAATAAATTCGGGATTGGATAAATTCAAACCTGGTGGAAGGAAGGGGTTAATATTGCCAACGTAAACAATAACTGAAAGAAATTTAACAAAGAACAAACTTATGAACACATAATTTCTTCAAATACATAGTTCTTTCACTTCGCACTAGGGTGCATAATTGTATTTCTTCAGTAGTGCCATCTGGAAGAGAATGTTCACACTTCTTACTACAGGAAAAACAAAAATACATCGAAAACAACCCAGTTCAGAAACTTCAAAATTTACAAGTAGTGACATCTTCTGAGAAACTAGAATATTAACACAGTAGATAAAGTTCAGACTTCCTCCAGTAGAGGAGTTTCAACTGGCGCAAAGTTTGAATTAGCGGCATGGAGGTGTACCACCCGGTATATTTTCAATGACGTGACTAAAGGTCTGCCGTGTGCCCTCCACTCAAGTGTTGCGCCTACCTTCTCCTTTCCTTTTCCACTTCGCCATTCCGTCAGTGAGCCTTAACTCTCTAACTACGCTCGTAATCGCGAACGACGTGATGAATAACAAGATAGTCAACACCCGCCAACTGGTGGTGTGCCCCGCTGGTCCCGTTTCCTTGTACAGGGTCGTGGATGAGCAGATATGATGTCATGTTTTACAGCCGGTTGCCCTTGCTGACAGTTGAGGAGCTACTGAAAATGAAATGATTGATGGTGAATGAAACTGGGTAAGGAGGTGGAAGGCCTGTATTTACCTTGAAATGAAAGAGGGAAACAGGCAAGAACCCACTTTTTACATGCGCGGTATAATTTTAGGCCAGGTTGAGGGAAGTAATTCACCAGGCTGCTCTGGGCTGACCTGGCGTATACTCTGCGGAGTACAGCGCTGCTTAAATTTGAGGGAACACATATAACTAAGCCGACACGTAATTTTGTAAAGGAGCATAATTTTGTGCCAGGTTTCAACATTTTGCGTTCCTGTAATCCTGGGGTGTTACCTATCTTCACATTTTTCGTCTGGAGCTTCTTACCAGGTTCCTTTGGGAAATGTCTCTCCTCAACACCATTCATGTAGTTACTGATATAAGCATAGATAAAATAATTAACTCTGATAACGTTCATAATTTTTGTAAAGTATTGTTACATACACCATCAACATTTTTCTTTAATCTAGAATCATGACTTGATATTGTCCTACCGTCCACCTACGTACAATGGCACTGTAACAAGCAAAGCTGAATATCACTAAAGTTGACCAACAGGTACCGACATTTATCAGTAAACCACAACAGTGTAGAAGAGATTGAAAAAAAAATCATCTGCTTCAGTCCGCGTTTTAATGACCGCTTTAAACAAAATAGTACGCAGACGCTCATCATGAACGTCAAACTAGACACATTTCTCTCGTTTCCTCACTCCTCAAACACACCAGTGCATCTCTTTCATTAAGTAACTGAAGAAATTCATATTAATAATTACGCTAATCAGCGGCTGGAAACACAGGGACAAGAATGTTGATAATTGACTTTTTATACCATTTTTTATCAACTGAATGATACACTGTATAAAGAATGTCCAATATCCAAAGAGAAACCTCCGTATCCTGCAATATATTAGGCATCAGATATTTAATTTAAATCGAAGTATTGCCAGTCACTTTTAGATAATAGGCAAACGCTAGTCCTCTAACCAGTTTTCCCATCAATGATTTGACGTTTAGGAATCCAGAATTCCTGATATCAGTACGTTAATAATTAGTTCGATAAGCAGACACAGAAGATTTGTCCATTACATTCTTACAACACATCAGACAACCGAAACACTCAAGATACGGTAGAAGTAATTTCTTAACAGGGTAGGGCATGCCATGTAATTAACGCGGCATAAACATCTGAATTACTAATAGATAGAACCGTATGTACGGATGTTCAGTCTTCAGCCCTAAGGCTGGTTGGATCCTCGTCAGCTCTGCCATCAGCTATCATAGATGGCCTAGGCATCACTGAAGAGGCGTACTAGGGAAATGAGGAGTGAGGTAGTTTCCCGTGGCTTTCCTCACCGAGCCAGAAGTTGCTATTACATATCAGTCTGCCAAGCCCACTGAAATGCATGCACCAACCGACCCCATGAGCAACATTTTCACACCATTCATAGCAGGGACTGGCTCCAGAAGGAATGGAATTACTAGCATCGCTCATACATCAGTCACTCTCATATAGTCAAAGCCAAGGATAAGACAGAGACAGATCAATGAAAGTAACAAAATTGCTCTAGACCATACCAGAAGACATAGTGCTCTCTAAACACTAGGTCCTGCCAGCAAAGGCACTATGGAACCGTAACATTACTGAACACATAGCCTACAAAATAACCAACAGGTTGTCGCGAATTCGCATTGTAAGATTATATTTTTCCGCTCGGACCCTCGCGCAATATAAAGCAAACATATGTAAACAAGACCCGATACCTTGTCAACGCAAGGTCAAAGCTCGTGGACAATTTATCATATATCGAAACAAACCTTCCGGTCAGATGTCTAATTATTCGTGTATTTCGATTACGATTTTCAACTAATATTGCATTCATAGATGGCACCACCACCAGTCTTCTTCCTCTTCTTTTCCTACCGCTTTTCCCACACCTGTAGGTTAGCGGGTGCGAACTGCGTCGCAAGTGTGGATTTGGCCCTGTTATACGGCCGGATGCCTTTCCTGACGTGAATCCTATATGGAGGGATATAATTACTATTGGGTGTTTCTGTGGTGGTTGGTAGTGTGGTGTGTTGTTTGAATATGATGAGGAGAGTGTTGGGATGGACACAAACACAAACACCCAGAAGCGATAAAAACCCCGACCCGTCCGCGAATCGAACCTGGCACCCTTCGAATCGAACGCCACAACGCTGACCATTCTGCCAACGAGTCCGACGATGGCTACCCACCATTAAGGGATGTTAAATAGTAATTGTACCGGGCGGTACACCTCCACGCCGCGAATTCAAATATTGCGCCAGTTGAAATCTCTCTACAGGATGAAGCCTGAACTTTAACAATCTGTATTAAATCAAAAGTTTCTCGGAAGATGTCTCTACTGTAAATTTTGAAGTGTTCTGAACTATGTCTGTTTCGATTTGTATTTGTTTGCTCTGTAGTAAGAAGTGTGCACATTCTCTTCTAGATGGCACTACTTAAGAACTATAATTGTGCACCCTAGTGCGAAGTGAAGGAACTTTTTTTGAAGAAATTTGGTATTCATAAGTTTGTTCTTTGCTAAATTTCTTTCAGTCATTTTTTGTGTTGGCAGTATAACCCTTCTCTTTCCGCCAGTTTTGAATTTAACCAATCGGTAATTTCTGTAATTAATTTTCCTCCAATCATAGCTTTCTTCCTCAGGTTTCCATGTGTAATTCCTTGTCTACCAATAAAGTTGAAGGGGTGTGTCTTTTTCATTCTTGAAAGGTCTCGAATTTTCCACGAGGGTATAAAAACTGCTGATATTTTGGTCTCGGGGCCACTTCAGTAACATCTTTCGCAGTGTGTGAACATGTATAGCAGGAGGCGGGAAGCGCCTCTTTCTCCAAGCAGCGGTTCATCTACAAGGTAATGGCCTGTTAACATCTTTATGTCTTGCTAGCTCAGCAGTTTTAACCCGCGGGAGTAGGTTCGAATCCTTTTTAATGTAAACCTTACTGTATTCATGTAAATTAGCCGCAAGTTGGGACAGAGAGTGCTTAACCCTCTCGAACTCCCCTTCATTTTGAATTTGAGGTGACTATGTTTTCGTAACCATTTTTCTCTTCCTTCTTAAAGTCTTAAACTTATTTGCCAACTAGTCACCTCCCTAGTATGGGATAAGCCCCTGTATAACTGGCCGAGTGCACCTACGTTTTAAGAAGTTTCATGTTGGAGTGCAAGCTACGCCTCCAGTCAATTTGTTTTTTGGGCCATTTAATTAACCTAGTGTTTGTTTTCTTCATGTGAAGGCCCTGTAGGTTGGGTACAAGATACCCCTGTTTCACGGTATGTGTGCCTTAAGGGCAGTTAGGAATAAAGGTTGTTGTAGCCTTTGACAGGCTGGTAAAATTGAGAGCGGGTCTGCTCTTTTCATCTTAACATTGTAATTAGGAGCAAGTGCTCCTTGTACTTAGGGGTTTTCTGCCCTGTAACTATTGTGGTGGTGAGCTGAGAGCTCATAAATTAATCTTGGGGCTCGAAGCCCAAATCTTGTAACAATTGTAATTTCTTAAATTGTTTTCTGCTACTTGGTACCTGTTACTCTGTTGTTGTTATCTGTTGATTTTGAAAAGAAAATATAACCTTTGTTAAAGTTTTAAATTAACTTTAATTTCGTAAGTTGAGACCTAGTACCTTCTTTCACCTCTAACTACCACGGAGAACTCCGTAACAGTAATCATATACTATTTTGATTTTAAGTTCTGATTTATTCTACCGGATGGGTGAGCTGTGGCCAAATGTTCATTTTTTTTTTTCCAGGCAAACACCAAATGTGTCACCAGAGATCTTTTCCATGCCGACCTCGTACAATGTTGAAAGTCGACTGCAATTTTCCCCACCGTTCAAAAATCTGCCAGGTTTGAAACCAGGATCATTGGGTCAGATGTCGTCACTCTCCCAATGGAAGTGATGTCTCTTTAATAGAGCTGGATGCAAGTCATTAGTCCAAAACCGATGGAAAATGAATATCGACAGTCTGTTCCCAGTCAGCAGCGAAGATAAGAATTGTGCCGGCTGGGGAAGCCTGTCTCGCTCTCCTAGGTCATTGATTAATGACTGACAGATGAAATGAAATCATACTGGAGAATGATGCTGGAATGAAAGATGACAGGGAAAACCGTAGTACCCGGAGAAAAACCTGTCCGGCCTCCGCTTTGTCCAGCACAAATCTCACATGGAGAGACCGGGGTTTTGAATTACGGAACCCTACGGTGAGAGGCCAGCACGCTGCCGCCTGAGCCACGGAGGCTCTCAAAATCAATTGATGGATTAATAAAGGAATGTTAGTTTTTAATAGTTGGAGGAAAACCATAATCACACGTATAAAAAGTGACTTTCTTATTCACTGTCGCCATATGAGATACAGACGGACGAGGAGACGCGACGCGACGGTCGGCGCCGGCACAGCTGCGAGTGGTGACAGTCACCTGAAACCTCATTAATTATGGGGAATGTTACTTTAACAACATGTTATAGTACGCCTACACTCTGACATTAACAACAACAATCTGGAGTTCAGTAGTGCTCAGAAACCCCGACATAAGAGTGTGGTGGTGGTTTTAAGAGCAAGTGCAACTCGACAAGCATCCTTTGTCAACAATGTGGAAAGAAAATATGGGAGGGGTCCGACACTTCGGCTAAAGAAAGACAAGGTTCCCGAAGGGCGTGAAAATGAAGGACTCTCACGGCCTCCACACGTAATACCTTCGGAGTCGGAAGAGAAGAGGGGATGACCAAGAGAGGTAGGATAGGATAGATGAAAGTAAGGAGCCTGGTACAAGTAGGTAGAAGCAATGCCAGAGTCTCTAGTATCACCAACGCTCGCTTCCAAGCTGAGACCCTAGTCTCTCTTACGATAGGCAGGGGATACCGCGGTTGTATTTTCTCCCCCACCACTCATGAAGTAGCCTGAGTCCAGACATTCACGGTCAATAAACCATGAAGTAGCGGTGGTGATTCCTGTTTTAAGAGGAAGTACAACTGTGCAACACTACTCACAAAGAAGACGGAAGAGGCCCGACATTTCAAAGAATGAAGCAATCAGAAAAGGAAGGTGAAGGGCCACGAAGGGGCTTGAAAATGGAACACTCTATAAGTCTCACTTTAACTTGGGAATATAAAAAGTACAAAAGTTGAGCAAGGGAGGTCGGATAGATAAGGAGCCTGACACAAGAAAGCGAAAGCAATACCAACTCAGCCGAAATCTAAAGCTGAGATCCTATGGTCCCCCTTTTAGTCGCCTCTTACTACCGTGCAAGTTATTTCAACTCCCCCATTCACACGGTATATGGAGGGTAGAAAAAGAACATTTAAAAAGGTAAGGCACAATACTGTAATGTACTCCTTACGTCAGAAGAATCTCTTCCTCTATAGTTCCCACACAGACACAGATAGGTCTTACGGTGACGATGGGATAGGTAAGGGTTAGGAGTGGGAAGGAAGCGGCCATGGCCTTAATTCTAGTAATCGCCACGTAAGGCCATACACTACACTAGAAAGTAAATATCGTCGCCCGATTTTCTTTTATTCTCTTTTCTGTAATGGCTGATCACTGCTGCCAAACTGCCTAGTTACGTATTAAAATCACCAGACATAACCATAACAATGTAACTTCAA
The DNA here is from genome assembly GCF_040414725.1 of Anabrus simplex. Classification (NCBI taxonomy): domain Eukaryota; kingdom Metazoa; phylum Arthropoda; class Insecta; order Orthoptera; family Tettigoniidae; genus Anabrus; species Anabrus simplex. Next base: position 159,638,577 of record NC_090269.1, on the reverse strand, counting down.
TGTGAGCATCGATAATTAATGTTCCCCTACCCTAGTAAATGATAAAAGTTAAGATGAAATAAATCAAGATATTCATAATTAAGTGGGTTTCCACGCTCAACGAGAAATCTATATATATAAAGTAACTTGTCCTGACTGACTGACTGACTGACTGACTGACTGACTGACTGATTCATCATCACCGAGCCAAAACTACTGGACATAAAGAAATGAAATTTTGGGCATAGATTCATATTAAGATGTAGGTGCTCGCTAAGAGAGGATTTTTGGATATTCCTTTGCTAAGGGGGTGAAAAGGGGGTTGAAATTTTAAAATGAGTGTATCTATATCTCAAAACTTTGAAAGTTTACAGATTTAAAAATTGATATTTAGAATCTCCTTTAAAAATAAGGAAACACGTACTTTTTGTTTCCAGAAAATCCCAATAGAAGGGGTGAAAAACGGTGAAAAAGGGGTTGAATGCCTTTAATCAAAATACCGGTACTTATATCTCAGAAACTAAAGATATTAAAGACCTGAAAATTGGTACTTTTGATCTCAATGAAAAAGAAACACGTATTTTTTGTTTTTGGAAAATACAATTAATGGGAGGGTGAAAAGGGGGGGTGAATTTTTAAAAACAGTGAATCTAAGTTATATCTCAAAACATTTAAAGTTTACAGATGTAAAAATACATATTTAGAATCTTCATTAAAAATATAGAAAAAAATATTTTTTTGTTTTCGGAAAATCCCAATAGGAGGGGTGAAAAGGGGTGAAAAATGGATTGAATGCCTTTAATAAAGATACTTATATCTCAGAAACTGACGATATTACAGACCTGAAAACTGGTGTTTGGAATCTCCTTTAAAAATAAAGAAGCGCGTATTTTTTTGTTTTTTCGAAAATCCAATTAATGGGGGGTTAAATGAGGGTGAATTTTTAAAATGAGTATATCTATATCTCAAAACTTTTAAAGTTTATAGATGTAAAAATTGGTAATTTAGAATCTCCTTAAAAAAATAAAGAAACACTTATTTTTTGTTTTCGTAATATTCCAATAGGAAGGGTGGAAAAGGGTGAAGATGAGTTGAATGACTGAATGACTTTAATGAGGCTACTTATATTTCAGAACCTGAAAATTGGTGTTTGGGAGCTCCTTTAAAAATAAAGAAACACGTATGTTTTGTTTTTGGAAAATACAATTAATGGGGGGGGGGATGAAAAAGAGATGAATTTTTAAAATGAGTGTATCTATACCTCAAAACTTTTAAAGTTTATAGATGTAAAATTTGGTATTTAGAATCTCCTTTAAAAATAAAGAAACACGTATTTTTTTGTTTTCGGAAAATCCCAATGGGAAGGGTGGAAAAGGGGGAAAAAGGGGTTGAATGCCTTTAAAGAGGCTATTTATATTTCAGAACCTGAAGATATTACAGACCTGAATATTGGTATTTGGGATCTACTTTAAACATAAAGAAGCAGGTATTTTTTCGTTTTTGGAAAATCCAAATAACGGGGGTTGAAAATGGGGGTGAATTTTTAAAATGAGTGTGTCTACATCTTTAAACTTTAAAAGTTTAAACATGTAAAAATTGGTATTTAGAATCTCCTTAAAAAATAAAGGAACACGTATTTTTTGTTTTCTGTAAATCCCAATAGGAGGGGTGTAAAAGGGTTGAATCCCTTTATGAAGACACATATATCTCAGAAACAGAAGATATTACAGAACTGAGAATTTGTATATGGGATCTCCTTTAAAAATAAAGAAACACGTATTTTATGTTTTTGGAAAATCCAATTAATGGTGGTTTACTGGAGTGAAAAATTGGGGTGAAATATGGAAAGACTATATCTACAGAATATCCGAGAAAGGTAAAATGTTACAGACGTAAATAGTGGGTATTTGTAATTTCCTGTAAATGTAAAGAAACATAGGTGATTTGTTTTTGGAAACTCCACTTAAGGGGAAATAAAAAGGGGTGAAATTTTAAAATGAGAATATTTACAGTGTATATCAAAAAACTTAACATGTTACAGAAGTGAAAATGGTAAAAACAAAGAAACGTGTATTTTTAGTTTTCGGAAATACCACTTGGGTGGAAGGGGGGCTGTGTGTAAAAGTGACTGAAAATGGTGTCGATTTCTTTTAATTAGGCTACTGATATCTCAAAAATGAAGATGTTACATACGTGAAATTTGATATTTGGAATCTGCTTTAAAAGTAAAGAAACACGTATTTTCGGAAAATCCAATGAAGGGGGGGGGGCGGGGTGAAAGAATTGAAAAATTACTTGACTTAATTATATGAGAATACATACATCTAATAAAAACTAAAGTTGTTACAGACGTGAAAATTGGTATTTGGCTCTCCTTTAAAAACAAACAAAAACGCGTTTTGAAGGGGAAACAATCTTGGGCGGCGGGAGTGAAAAGGAGTTGAATTCCTTTCATAAGGACACACAAATCAAAAACTGAAGAAGTTAAGAGTCGTGATAATTGGTATTTAGAAGATCATTTACTATTAAAGAAACAAGTATTTTTTTCCGGAAAATTCACCTGCGGGGGGGGGGGGGGTGAAAGGAAGTGAAAAAGGGTGAATTATTTGTATGGGGATACATATATCTCAAAACTGAAGGTAATAGCCGTGAACATTGGTGTTTGGAATCTCCTTTAAACATAAAGAAACACGCCTTATTTTAATTTTTCTTTGTGGCGGGGGGTGGGGTGGCGTGTAAATATACTTAACGGCGGTGGTGTGTAAAAGGAGGTGAGACCAATTGATTTTACTTCTCAAAACGTACTTATAAGGAGCCTCCGTCTCACTCGGCAGCGCGCCGGACTCTCAAAGCTGGGTTCCGTGGTTCAAATCCCGATCACTCCATGTGATATTCGTGCTGGACCAATCGGAGGCGGGACAGGTTTTCTCCGGACACTCCGGTTTTCCCTGTCATCATTCCAGCAACACTGTCCAATATTTAATTTCATTTGTCATTCATCGCTCATTGACCCAGAGGAGTGCTTCGGCAGCCGACACAATTCCTACTGTCGCCGCTAGATGGGGCTTTATTCATTCCATTCCTGACCCTGTCGAATGGCTGGAAACAGGCTGTAGATTTTCGATGTACTTATTCGGATCATAAACCGATCATTTTAAATCTTTTCTGGGTTCGATTTCAACAGCCATCTTTTCCTTCGGAGAACTTTCTTAGATTACAGTAGACTCTCCTGGCATATAAATAAAAATTTAAACACATTTGAAATAAACGATAGGAATGAGATTGACCGTCAAATTATTCACCTCTATAATAAGGTCAATAATGCACGGAAGTATGTCATTCCTGTACCGGGCGGTACACCTCCACGCCGCTAATTTAAAATGTGCGCCAATTGAAACTCCTCTGCTGGAGGAAGTCTGAACTTTATCGACGGTATTAATTTTCAAGTTTCTCGGAAGATGTCACTACGTGGAAAGTTTGGAGTTTTTGAACTGTGCCACTTTTGATATATTTTTGTTTTACCGGTAGTAAGAAGTGTGAACTTTCTCTTCTAGAGGACACTACTGAAAAACTACAATGGTGCACCCTAGTGCGACGTGAAAGAACTATTTTTTGGAGAAATTTTTATTTCAAAAGTTTGTTTCTCGTTAAATTTCTTTCTGTTATTGTTTAAGTTGACTGTATACCCCTCTCTTTCCCCTCGTTTTGTATTTAGCCAATCCCGAATTTCTTTTATTAATTTCTGACCAATCGGATGTATCTTCCCCCAACTTGAATATGTTGCTGTATCCTACCCAATAAAGTGTTTGTGGGAGGGTGTTCTCATTCCCCTAACGCCTCGAACTTTCCGCGAGAGTATATAAACTGCTGATTTTAGGGTCTCCGGGCCACTTCTGTTCCATCTTTTGGTGTGTAAAGTACATAGCAGGGGGCGGGAAGCGCCTCTTTCTTCGGCGGCAGTCAACAACCAGGTAATGGCCGATTAATTACTTCTGTTCTTTGCTAGCTCAGCAGTTTAACTCGCGGGGCGGGTCCGAAGTTTCTCCATTATGTAACCTTCCTTAAAATGTAAAGAAACTTGTATCTATTCTAGCTTTTAAACTACATATTGGGATAGAGAGTGCTTAACCCTCTCGAGCTCCCACTCATATTATTTTGAGGTGAACTTATTTTCTCAACCTATTCTTACTTAACATTATGTAAATTTGTTTCTTTTCTAAAGTCACCTCCGTAGTATGGGATTAGCCCTTGCATCAGTGGCCTAGAGCCAAATTAGGTTTTGAAACAAATACATTAGGAGCGCAAGTTCGCCTCCCCTCAAATTGTTATTTTAGAGGTCATGTAATTAATATTTTCTCACTTAATAGACCTCAGTAGGTTGGGTATTTTACCCCTGTGTCTATGTCCAGAGAGGATAACTTGAAGGTGGAGTTTAGTGTGGCCTTTGAGAGGCTCAAAGTTGAGAGCGAGTGGCTCTTTTTCGAAAATTGAGTGTTGTATGCCTCGAGGAGGCTTTTCGGTGTAATTTGGAGCAAGTGCTCCTGAGCATGAATGGGGTTTTCTGCCCCTCTGTTAATTGTTATTTTGAAGTAAGGTTGGGCTGATTGCCCAAGCATTGTGAAGTCGGGGCGCGAAGCCCAAATCCTGTAAATATTGTAACTACCTTTTTGACTTGCTACTCTGTACCTGCCATGCTTGTTATTTCTTTATTTTGAAAAGAAAATATAACCTTGTTAAATTTTAAATTAATTTTACTTTTGTAGCTTGAGACCTGTTCACCAACCCGCACCTTCTTTCACGCATAACTACCGCAAAAATGCGGTAACAAGTGGTAGCAGAGCGTGGTTGAATGGGTCTCATTTTAGCCCCTTTTGACGGCTAAACATTGTTTTGATCCGGACTCTAACCATTTTCTCAGTTGCTGGAATTTTTTGAGTTTTTCAAAATTGTTCGGTCATCATGCCCGGCCCTCGCGATGTTCTCCATCTTAACTATTTGCGCAAAGAGGAGTTGATCTATGAGTTAACTATCAGAAATGTGCAATCTGGAGGCACGGTTGCAGTAGACACAAATAAGCTTAGAGAGTTCCTTGATTTCCCCATTTCCATCCCCACCTTGGGAGAGAAAGAAATTGACGACTCTCTTTCCACGATCGTCCAGAATATTACTGGGCTAGCCTCTGAGGTTAGTTTTTTGATGAAAATGATCCTTCTCCTAATCAAATTAAGCGTGTGCAAGCCAGGCTGTTTCATTTTTCAAATAGAGTTAACGATCTGTTGTCTCTAAAGTTGAATGATGTTCAGAAGAAGGAAGCTAGTACGCTGCTTGAAAATATTTCTGAATTATCCAGCAAGGTCACTCAATTGTTAACTGGGGAAGTTCCTCCCAAAATTGATCAACCCACCACGATGAATGTAGGTAGCGAGGAAGAGCCTCCTAAGGGAGAAGTTAATAGGATAACCGTTGCTGCTCAAACTATCTCTGCCCCATTGGACAACGAGTCTGGACGCCGTAACTCATTAAATAATGTACGTTCTGAATTAACTTCCTTGCCATTGAAACCTTTACCTACTATGTCACCCGGGTTTAGCAGCTTGCCTCATCCATTGGCAATGTTGCTCAGAGGTATCTCTAAGTTTTCCGTTAATACCACCAGTGACGTAATTTCATTTTTAAGATTTTTAGTTGAATTTCAGGATCATGCCCTTGTGTTTTCTCTTTCCCCATGTCAGATTTTGCAAATCATCTATCCCTATGCAATTGGTATTCTCTCTGACAAAATAGTAAGAGCCATAGCTGAACAGTCATCTATTGAAGATTTTCATGCACACTTGCTTGCAAATTTTATTCCCGCCCGCGCGAGGTCATCTCTGATTCAGAAGTACTATTATCGAGTACAGAGATTGGATGATTGGATTATGAATGTATTTTGGCTTTGTAGTAAGGATGTAAAGGAGAGGACGTGTAAGTCAATGGTAAGACCCTATTTAGAGTATAGTTCCAGTGTATGGGACCCACACCAGGATTAGTTGATACGAGAAATGGCAAAGATCTAAAGGAAAGCAGCATGATTTGTTCTGGAAGATTTCCTACTAAAGAGTAGTGTTACGAAAATATTGCAAACTTTGAAGTAAGGAGACGAGTTGCTCGACTAAGTGGTATGTTCTGAGCTGTCAGATGGCTTGGAATGACTTTAGTAGACGAATAAGGTTAAGTGGAGATTTTAAGAGTAGAAAAGATCATAAAACGAATATAGAGTTGGAATTCAAATTGGGGCAAATATTCGTTTATAGGAAGAGGAAAGGTATTGGAGTACTTTGTCAAGGGAGATGTTTTGAAAAATACCCAAATTCATGAAATCATTTAAGAAAAGACTGAGTAAGGAACTGTTAGGGAATCTGCCACGTGGGTGACAGACCTAAATGCAGATCAATGGTCGGTGATTGAATGATTGATTGATTGATTGATTGATTGATTGATTGATTGATTGATTGATTGATTGATTGATTGATTGATTGCTTGATTGATCGATTGATCGATTGATTGATTGATTGATTGATTGATTGATTGATTGATTGATTGATTGATTGATTGATTGATTGATTGATTGATTGATTGATTGATTGATTGATTGATTGATTGATTGATTGATTGATTGATTGATTGATTGATTGATTGATTGATTGATTGATAAAAATGAACATTCAGTACCTGAGAAACAATAATTAACTAGATCTGGCGAAAAATCTCGGCTTGGTCCGAAATTGAAATTGAGATCCTTTCGACCAAACTTGACCCTTGACTTCAAATCCATAACTAACTAAAATGTTTTCATTCCTCCCCTGAAGGGGATCAGCCGTCAGGTCCAGTCCTTTCCCGTCTCCCGAATATAGAGGCGTAGACCCACGGGAGAGCCGTGGCCAACCCAATCTGCTCCGTTGGCCGGTCAGAGTGCAGAGCTGTTGGACCCACTCTGTATCTACCGACTTAAATCCACGTTTGCATTTCCCATACTGAAGGGATGGGGCGGGCCACCTGGAGGGTTACGCCCTCTCTCTGGCCATGAAATTCCGACAGGTTGGAGAGGAGGTGAGGGATTGAGGAGAGGGGTAAAGGATGTGAGGTAAGAAGGAGATGGTTTTGGGTTTTTGGCCTATGGGCGAATTTGTTCGTCGCATCAATTGGTTTACAAGCATTAAAACAGGGTTTTTGTCATGTTTCTTTCATCCTGTTGTTGGTTTTTTGTTCATAGTGACACTATATCACATACAAGTTACAAGGTTGACATGATTAACAGACAGGACATCCTTCGTCTAAGTTGACCAGTACATAAGTACTTATCGAAGTGAGAAATGGGAAGGTGGACGGAATGTAGGTCCTACATTCTTTTTAAGACGTCGTCTGCAAACGGAGGTAGACGATCCACACGGCCAGCTCCGATCCTGACGTTGCAGCCATGCCATGTGGATTTATTGGAATATCTCTCAGGATCTTTAATGCAGTCGTTTCCCGATGCCTTCTGCATTCTAATGTCGTTGACCAAACTGTTTCCTCCGCCTTTGGGAACAATTTCTTGTCCCCAGGACAATAGAGTGCCCTTAACCATACCCGCTCATCCACTGTCAAGGAGACTGTTGGCACCTGGTATAGGGCTTCGGCTGAGTCGACTAATTCTGCTTCCCAAGGCTCAGCCCCTGGCAAAAAGGTCGTGAACTCAGGGAACGTTCAATTTGCAAATCCATCTTTCGAATGCCCCAAAGAATGTCTTAGGATTGCGGCGGATACCCCCGCACCTGTTCCTTTTCTTAAGATTGAGTTAAATAACGAGCCTATAACCGCACTATTAGATTCAGGCAGTGTTTGTTCAATTATTTCGGACCAATGGTATTCAAAATTGAAGTCTGTTTGTAAATTACCTGACTATGGCTCATCTACTGTTCAATATGTTTCGGCTAATTCATCTCCATTAGAAATTCTAGGTTCTGTACAGGTCAAAATTCGTATTTTAAAATTTACATGGAAAACCAAACTGTTTGTGGCTAAGCACTTGTCTTGCCCCATCATACTGGGAGCGGACTTCATTTCTCGCACTGGTCTTGTGCTCGATCTTCAGAGTAAGTCGTGCACATTCAAATGTGCGTCCAATTGTAAAATTCCCTTATTGAAATGTAATTCTGTATCATGTTCATCTATTTCGCCTACCCAGGATGAGATGTTGTTAGACCTTAGACATCTACCTGAGGAGCAGGCTGAGAGTATTCGGAAATTATGTCAGTCATTTCCAGAGGTGTTCTCTGATACTCTTGGTGTTACTGACCTTATCGAATACAAAATTGAGGTCACGGATTCGATTCCTGTCCGTTTTCCACCTTATAGGCTATCGCCACCTAAAATGAAGGCTCTGAAAGAAATCATCGATCAGATGTTGAAGGACGGTATTATTAGGCCCTCTAAGTCGGCGTATTCGTCACCTATTTTTCTAGTCCCGAAACCCCAAGGAGGCTTCAGGCCTGTCATTGATTATAGGCCTCTCAATCGGAAGGTGGTGTTGCAATCCGTGCCACTTCCTGACCTTCATTCTTGTTTTTCATGGTTTCGTAAGGCCAAGTTCTTTACTATCTTGGACCTGAATCAGGCCTATAATCAAATCCCCCTTGCCGAAGAGTCTAAACATCTTACAGCGTTTGCCACGGACTGGAATTTATACGAATACAACCGCGTGCCTTTCGGGCTCCCCACGGGAGCAGCTGTACTCACTAGGCTGCTAGATAGGGTCTTCTCCGACATCAAATTTGAGTACTTGTATCACTACTTGGATGATGTCGTCGTATTTTCAGAGACTTTTGAAGAACATCTAGATCATCTGCGAGAAGTTCTCGATCGCCTTCGTAAGGCTGGGTTAACTGTCAAGTTGTCCAAGGTCGCCTTTGCTAAGCCCTCTATGTCATTCCTAGGGCATATTGTGTCACCCGATGGTGTTGCAGTCGATCATTCTAGAACACAGGCCATCCATGATTTTAAACCTCCCAAGGACGTTAAAGGTATAGCCAGGTTCATTGGTATGGTGAATTTCTTCAGGAAGTTTATTCCTAACTTCGCTAATAGAGCGGCGCCCTTAAACCTTCTTCGTAGGAAAGGCATCAAATTCGAGCGGGGACCTTCGCAACAAGCCGCTTTTGATGATCTTAAATTAGCTCTTTGTAATGCCCCTGTACTTGCTATGCCTGATTTCTCGAAGAAATTCATTGTCCAAACCGACGCGTCGTCGTCAGCAGTAGCTGCAGTCCTTCTTCAAGAGACTGAACTAGGGAGGCGACCCATCGCCTATGCATCTAGAACCTTGTCGGCTCAAGAAGCCAAGTATTCTATCTATGAGCTCGAAGGGTTGGCAGTCTTATTTGCCTTAGAGAAGTTCCGTCTCTATCTGGAACATGTCAAATTCGACCTGGAGACAGATAATCAAGCCTTAAGCTGGGTCTTAGGTAGGCCGCGTCGTACTGGTCGTATAGCCCGTTGGGCCATCCGTATTTCTGCCTTCCAATTCGATGTCCGGCATATCAGAGGTACCGAAAATGTTGTTGCTGATGGACTCAGCCGTATGTTTTCCAATGACGTCGAGACCCACGAACCGGTCGACAGTTCATCACCTCCCGAGTCCATACTACCTGGTGTTAATGCCATCTTAACAGATGCTCCCATGCTCTTTAGGGATATCGAGAAATACCAGCGTGAAGATCCGACGCTGGCTCCGATAATGGAAACCCTTTCTTCTGGGGAACATGTTGTCCCTTATGTTCTGAGGAATGGTGTTCTATGTTGCCCTTCGAGGCATGATAAGATGATGAAGGTTGTCGTTCCAGCTGTTCTTGTGCCTATGATCTTCAAATAGTATCATGAGACCCCATTAGGGGGGCATCTTGGAATCTTTAAAACTCGTGAAAAGATTCGTGAAAGGTTCATCTGGAAGGGTATGGACGGTGAAATCCGTGAACTAGTAAAAGCTTGTAAATCTTGTTTGCTCAGCAAACCCACCATGTCCACCAAGGTAGGCCTTTTGTCTTCGCATCAAGCGTCGCGCCCCATGGAACGCCTGTATATTGATTATGTAGGACCCTTCCCCCTGTCAAAGGGAAATGCCAACAAGTTCATCTTTGTATGCGTAGATGGCTTTACAAGATTTTCCTGGTTATTTCCGACTAAGCTGGCTACCGCTCAGTCCACCATTACTTGCCTAAATTCTATTTTTGCTTCTTTTGGTCCGTGCCAATATATTGTATCTGATAATGCTAAGGCTTTTACATCTAATTTATTTCGTAAATTCTGCTTTGACCTGTCCATCTCTCATGTGACAACTTCTGCTTATTACACTCAACCATCTCTGGCTGAACGGGTTAATCGTAATCTCAGGTCCGCGCTTATTGCCTATCATCATGAAGATCATTCCAGGTGGGACACGTCCCTGCATTGGTTAGCTTTTGCTTTGAATTCGGCGGTTCATGAATCACATAAATTTACTCCAGCCTCTTTGATGTTCAAGTTTGTTCCCAACACGCCGCTCTCTAACCTCTGGTCTCTGAGTGACATTCTACCTGAGACAATAGATCCGGATAATATTAAAGATCTTTGGAAGAAGGCTAAAGCCAATCTTAAAGTGTCTCATGAAAAGGTTAGGGAAAGATATGATCGTGGACGGAGACCCACCCAGTTGAAGGTAGGTGACCAAGTAATGGTCAAGAATTTTGTTCCCGCGGGCAAGCTTGCCCCCAGATTTCATGGGCCGTGTATCATTCTACATTTCCTTACGCCGGTCACATTATTATTAAGCAATCCAGCCACCGAGAGGATATTTAGGGTTCACCTGTCACAGGTGAAACCGGTGTAATTTCTGGGTTAACTTGCTTCATATAATCGTGAAAGGAATATGAAGGTTATATTTTTTTTTGAGTTTTCACTTTGAAGGCATTCTGCCCCTTCTATAATATTTTGTTTCATATGTAAGTTTTTGCAAACCTTCCCCGCACCGTTAAACTGCCGTCCTATCCTTGCCACGGCCATTACCACGCTCCCGTCTCCTGCTCCACTACACACAGTGGCTCGCATCTGAAATGAATTTCTGCACGCCGCTGGCCCCTCAACCTCTCCACAAAGCCTGTGCCCTCAAAAAAAAATGATGATGGTCCAACAATTCTGCCGCCTAGATTTAATGTTTCAGTGCCCCCGCAGCCGCGCGGCGCCGTGCTGCGACTGGGTCAGAGGAAGGGCCCCCTCTTCCCCAGCGAGGACCACATGTGCACGGCGAGCCGGAGCCCTCCTCCTGGCCAAGGCTGATGTGCGGCGCACGAACTGCTACTGGCCCGCAGCCTGTATATGTTCACCTCGGGCGCGGCGTGCTTCAACACCACTGCTCCCCTCATAGTGCGGGCGAGCGGTATCTCAGGGTACTTGAGGGGTCCGAGCGGCCTCTTCTGGACGCAAGCTGCAACGGCCGGTCTGGCCATCCAACTTAATCAACATTAACTACATGGACAATTACTATCAGCAATTACTACACCTGAGAATTCAACAACTATATCTGGTGGACTTAGAAAATGTTTCCTCAACTTTAAAACTAAAGTTTTCCTACTCAATTCAACCTTCTACAAACATTAAGACAGTACTTCCGCTGTTACTAAAAGAAATTTTGAAACTGAATCAAACTAAATTTCAGCCAATTCGATAAATGCTTCTGCAATCAATCTTCATATCCACATCATAACTTGGACCTTGTTTTCAAACAGATTGCATGTGTTACCCCTGGAGGAACTTTTGGGGGGGGGGGGAGGTCTGTACCGGGCGGTACACCTCCACGCCGCTAATTTAATATGTGCGCCAATTGAAACTCCTCTGCTGGAGGAAGTCTGAACTTTATCGACGGTATTAATTTTCAAGTTTCTCGGAAGATGTCACTACGTGGAAAGTTTGGAGTTTTTGAACTGTGCCACTTTTGATGTATTTTTGTTTTACCGGTAGTAAGAAGTGTGAACTTTCTCTTCTAGAGGACACTACTGAAGAACTACAATGGTGCACCCTAGTGCGACGTGAAAGAACTATTTTTTGGAGAAATTTTTATTTCAAAAATTGTTTCTCGTTAAATTTCTTTCTGTTATTGTTTAAGTTGGCTGTATACCCCTCTCTTTCCCCTCGTTTTGTATTTAGCCAATCCCGAATTTCTTTTATTAATTTCTGACCAATCGGATGTATCTTCCCCCAACTTGAATATGTTGCTGTATCCTACCCAATAAAGTGTTTGTGGGAGGGTGTTCTCATTCCCCTAACGCCTCGAACTTTCCGCGAGAGTATATAAACTGCTGATTTTAGGGTCTCCGGGCCACTTCTGTTCCATCTTTTGGTGTGTAAAGTACATAGCAGGGGGCGGGAAGCGCCTCTTTCTTCGGCGGCAGTCAACAACCAGGTAATGGCCGATTAATTACTTCTGTTCTTTGCTAGCTCAGCAGTTTAACTCTCGGGGCGGGTCCGAAGTTTCTCCATTATGTAACCTTCCTTAAAATGTAAAGCAACTTGTATCTATTCTAGCTTTTAAACTACATATTGGGATAGAGAGTGCTTAACCCTCTCGAGTTCCCACTCATATTGTTTTGAGCTGAACTTATTTTCTCAACCTATTCTTACTTAACATTATGTAAATTTGTTTCTTTTCTAAAGTCACCTCCGTAGTATGGGATTAGCCCTTGCATCAGTGGCCTAGAGCCAAATTAGGTTTTGAAACAAATACATTAGGAGCGCAAGTTCGCCTCCCCTCAAATTGTTATTTTAGAGGTCAAGTAATTAATCTTTTCTCACTTAATAGACCTCAGTAGGTTGGGTATTTTACCCCTGTGTCTATGTCCAGAGAGGACAACTTGAAGGTTGAGTTTGGTGTGGCCTTTGAGAGGCTTAAAGTTGAGAGCGAGTGGCTCTTTTTCGAAAATTGAGTGTTGTATGCCTCGAGGAGGCTTTTCGGTGTAATTTGGAGCAAGTGCTCCTGAGCATGAATGGGGTTTTCTGCCCCTCTGTTAATTCTTATTTTGAAGTAAGGTTGGGCTGATTGCCCAAGCATTGTGAAGTCGGGGCGCGAAGCCCAAATCCTGTAAATATTGTAACTACCTTTTTGACTTGCTACTCTGTACCTGCCATGCTTGTTATTTCTTTATTTTGAAAAGAAAATATAACCTTGTTAAATTTTAAATTAATTTTACTTTTGTAGCTTGAGACCTGTTCACCAACCCGCACCTTCTTTCACGCATAACTACCGCAAAAAACACGGTAACAATTCCTATCGCCAGAAATCCCGCACACTTGCCTACGAGCGACAATGGTGCTGGTCACATTGTCAACAATGACAATGGTAGCAGATGTAATTTACCGCCAAGTAGCGGTCTTGCATCTTGCTGTGGGGTCCAGAACATCTGATGATAATAATAATAATAATAATAATTGTACCGGGCGGTACACCTCCACTCCGCTAATTTATAATGTTCGCCTGTGGAAACTCCTCTGCTGGAGGAACTCTGAACTTTATTTACCCTATTAATTTTCTAGTTTCTCAGAAGATGTCACCACCTGGAATTTTTTGAGTTTGTGAACTGTGTCATTTTCGACGTACTTTTGTTTTGCTTGAAGTAAGAAGTGTGAACTTTCTCTTCTAGAGGACACCACTGAAAAACTACAATAGTGCACCCTAGTGGGAAGAAAAATAACTGTTCTTTGGAGAAAATTTTATTTCAAAAGTTTGTTCTTTGTTAAATTTCTTTCTGTTATTGTTTAAGTTGGCTGTATACCCCTCTCTTTCCCCTTGTTTTGCATTTGACCAATCCCGAATTTCTGTTATTAATTTCTGACCAATCATTGGTATCTTCCCCCAACTTGAATATGTTTCTATACCCTAGCCAATAAAAAGTTTGTGGGAGGGTGTTTTCTTTCCCCTAACACCTAGAACCTTCCGCGAGAGGATATAAACTGCTGATTTTTGGGTCTCCGGGCCACTTCTGTTCCATCTTTCAGTGTATTAAGTACATAGCAGGAGGCGGGAAGCGCCTCTTTCTTCGGCAGCGGTCAGCAATAAGGTAATGGCCGATTAATATATTCTTTCTTTGCTAGCTCAGCAGTTTAACTCTCGGGGCGGGTGCGAAGCGTTCCACCATGTAACCTTTTCCTAAAATGTAAATGTAACTACTCTTTTCATCTATTCTCTTGGAAAGCTACATTCTGGGATAGAGAGTGCTATCCCTCTCGAGCTCCCACTCATATTGTTTTGAGGTGAACTTATTTTTCTCAACCTATTCTTCGTTAATGTAAAACAAATTGTTCTCTTCTTAAGTCACCTCTTTAGTATGGGATTAGCCCTCGTATTAACGGCCTAGCACCAAGTAGGTCTTAATCTAGTGTATTAGGAGTGCAAGTTCGCCTCCTCTCAGATTGTTATTTTAGAGGTCATTTAATTAACATTCTTTTCGTTTAATAGACCTCAGTAGATTGGGTATTTTACCCCTGTGTTTATGTCCGTTGAGGACAGCTTGAAGGTGGAGTTTGGTGTGGCCTGGGAGAGGCTTAAATTTGAGAGCGAGTGGCTCTTTTGAAAATTGTATGTTGTATGCCTCGAGGAGGCTTTTCAGTGTAATTTGGAGCAAGGGCTCCTAGGTATGAATGGGGTTTTCTGCCCCTCTGTTAATACTTGTGTTTGGGGTAAAACTGAGCTGATTGCCCAAGTATTGTGAACTCGGGGCGCGAAGCCCAAATTCTGTAAATATTGTAACTACCTTATTTTGACTTGCTATTCTGTACCTGCCATGCTTGTTACTTATTTATTTTGAAAAGAAAATATAACCGTATTAAATTTTAAATTTACTTTACGGGCACTATAATTTCGTAGCTTGAGATCCATTCACACCCGCACCTTCTTTCACCTCTTCCTACCGCTAAAACACGGTAACAAGTGGTAGCAGAGCGTGGTTGAATGGGTCTCAATTTAGCCCCTTTTGACGGCTAAACATTGTTTGTTCCGAACTCTAACTATTTTCTCAGTTGCTGGAATTTTTTGAGTTTTTCAAAATTGTTCTGTCACCATGCCCGGCCCTCGCGATGTTCTCCATCTTAACTATTTGCGCAAGGAGGAGTTGATCTATGAATTAACTATCAGAAATGTGCAATCTGGAGGCACGGTTGCAGTAGACACTAACAAGCTTAGAGAGTCCCTTGATTTGCCCATTTCCATCCCCAATTTGGGAGAGAAAGAAATTGATGACTCTCTTTCCACGATCGTCGAGAATATTACTGGGCTAGCTTCTGTAGTTAGTTTTTTTGATGAAAATGATCCGTCTCCTAATCAAATTAAGCGTGTGCAAGGCAGGCTATATCATTTTTCGAATAGGGTTAACGATCTGTTGTCTCTAAAACTGAATGACGTTCAGAGGAAGGAAGCTAGTACGCTCCTGGAAAATATTTCCGAATTATCTAGTAAGGTCACTCAATTGTTAACTGGGGAAGTTCCTACCAAATCTGATCAACCCACCATAGTGAATGCAGGTAGTGAGGAAGCGCCTCCCAAGGGAGAAGTTAATAGGATAACCGTTGCTGCTCAAACTATCCCTGCCCCATTGGACAACGAATCTGAACGTCGTGCATCTTTGAGTAACATCCGTTCTGAATTAACTTCCTTGCCATTGAAACCTTTACCTACTATGTCACCCGGGTTTAGCAGCTTGCCTCATCCATTGGCAATGTTGCTCAGAGGTATCTCTAAGTTTTCCGTTAATACCACCAGTGATGTAATATCTTTTTTAAGGTTTCTAGTTGAATTTCAGGATCATGCCCTTGTGTTTTCTCTTTCTCCATGTCAAATTTTGCAAATTATCTATCCGTATGCTATTGGTATTCTCTCAGATAAAATCGTAAGAGCCATTGCCGAGCAATCATCTATTGAGGATTTCCATGCCCATTTGCTAGCTAACTTCAACCCGGCTAGGGCCAGGTCCTCCCTTATTCAGAAGTACTATTACCGTGTACAACGCTTGGATGAAAATTTGGCTGATTTCATACAGGACATTACGTTTTATACTAGGGTGTTTGCTCTTCATTTCCCTGAGGATCAGATTGTACAAGCTATTGTGGAAGGGATTTCACCACCCTACAGGTCATATTTGTTTTTCGCGGCGTGCCCGCAAACTTTCTCTGAACTTGAAACTTTGGCCGTCTCAGCGGAAGGAGTTAGATACGCCGATTCTTTGCGTGTCGCGAAAGAACCCCCGCCTTCCTTTAGTAATACTCGGCCTCCACCTCGCCGACCAGTCAATCCCCGTAAATGTTATGCTTGCGGGTCGCCTGACCATCTGCGCAACAAGTGTCCACTGATCAAGTCAAGTGGGACAAGGAATGGAGCCGGGTCATCACAAGGCTGTTTTAAGTGTGGGGCCTTCTCACATATCGCCAAGAATTGCCCAAACTCAAATAGCACCCCCTCCTGCTCAACTTCTGGTGCAAATTCCACCTATGCCAAAACTAAAAAGTGACTAGTGGCTTCGGCTGAGTCGACTAATCCATCTTCCCGAGACTCAGCTCCTAGTAAACAGGTTGTAAATGCAGAGAACGATCAGCCTTCAAATTCATCTTTTGAATGCCCTAAAGAATGTCTTAGGATTGCGGCGGATACCCCCGCACCTGTTCCTTTTCTTAAGATTGAGTTAAATAACGAGCCTATAACAGCTCTCTTAGATTCAGGCAGTGTTTGTTCGATTATTTCCGCTGAATGGTATTCTAAATTGAAAACGGTTTGTAAACTTCCTGACTATGTCTCTTCTCCTGTTCAATACGTATCGGCTAATTCATCTCCATTAGAAATTCTAGGTTCTGTAAATGCCAAAATTCGTATTTTTAAGTTTACATGGAAAGTTAAATTGTTTGTGGCCAAGCAATTGTCTTGCCCCATTATATTGGGAGCTGACTTTATTTCTCACACTGGTCTTGTGCTCGATCACCAGTCTAGGTCGTGCACATTCAAATTTGCTTCTAATTGTAAAATCCCACTATTAAAGTGTAATTCTGTGTCATGTTCTTCTATTTCGCCTACCCAGGATGAGATGTTGTTAGACCTTAGACATCTACCTGAGGAGCAGGCTGATAGTATTCGCAAACTGTGTCTGTCGTTTCCCGAGGTGTTCTCTGATACTCTTGGTGTTACTGACCTTATTGAATACAAAATTGAGGTCACGGATTCGATTCCTGTCCGTTTTCCACTTTATAGGCTATCTCCACCTAAAATGAAGGCTCTGAAAGAAATTATCGATCAGATGTTGAAGGATGGTATTATTAGGCCCTCTAAGTCGGCGTATTCATCGCCTATTTTTCTAGTCCCGAAACCCC
Source organism: Anabrus simplex (assembly GCF_040414725.1). Classification (NCBI taxonomy): domain Eukaryota; kingdom Metazoa; phylum Arthropoda; class Insecta; order Orthoptera; family Tettigoniidae; genus Anabrus; species Anabrus simplex. The sequence goes on along the minus strand of NC_090269.1, from coordinate 159,621,204 downwards.
AAGGAGGCTTCAGGCCTGTCATTGATTACAGGGCTCTCAACCGGAAGGTGGTGTTGCAATCTGTGCCCCTTCCTGACCTACATTCTTGTTTTTCATGGTTTCGTAAGGCCAAGTTCTTCACCATCTTGGACTTGAATCAGGCCTATAATCAAATTCCCCTTGCCGAAGAGTCTAAGCACCTTACAGCGTTTGCCACGGACTGGAATTTATATGAATAAACCGCGTACCTTTCGGGCTCCCCACGGGGGCAGCTGTGCTCACTAGGCTACTAGATAGGGTCTTCTCCGACATCAAATTCGAGTACTTATATCACTACTTAGATGATGTCGTCGTATTTTCAGAGACTTTTGAAGAACATCTAGATCATCTGCGAGAAGTTCTCGATCGCCTTCGTAAGGCGGGGTTAACTGTTAAGTTGTCCAAGGTTGCCTTTCCTAAGCCCTCTATGTCTTTCCTAGGGCATATTGTGTCACCGGATGGAGTAGCAGTCGATCATTCTAGAACACAGGCCATCCGTGATTTTAAACCTCCCAAGGACATTAAAGGTATCGCCAGGTTCATTGGTATGGTGAATTTCTTCAGGAAGTTTATTCCTAACTTCGCTAATAGAGCGGCGCCCTTAAACCTTCTTCGTAGGAAAGGCATCAAATTCGAGTGGGGACCTTCTCAACAAGCCGCTTTTGAAGACCTTAAATTAGCTCTTTGTAATGCCCCTGTACTTGCTATGCCTGATTTCTCGAAGAAATTCATTGTCCAAACCGACGCATCCTCGTCAGCGGTAGCTGCAGTCCTTCTTCAAGAGACTGAACTAGGGAGGCGCCCCATCGCCTATGCGTCTAGGACATTGTCGGCTCAAGAAGCCAAGTATTCCATCTATGAGCTCGAAGGTTTGGCAGTCTTATTCGCCTTAGAGAAGTTCCGTCTCAATCTGGAACATGTCAAATTCGACCTGGAGACAGATAATCAAGGCTTAAGCTGGGTCTTAGGTAGGCCGCGTCGTACTGGTCGTATAGCCCGCTGGGCCATCTGTATTTCTGCCTTCCAGTTTGATCTTAGACATATCAGAGGTACCGAAAATGTTGTTGCTGATGGACTCAGCCGTATGTTTTCTAACGACGTCGAGACCCACGAACCGGTCGATAATTCATCACCTTCCGAGTCCATACTATCTGAGGTTAATGCCATCCTAACAGATGCTCCCATGCTTTTTAGGGATATCGAGAAATACCAACGTGAAGATCCGACGCTGGCTCCGATAATGGAAACCCTTTCTTCTGGGGAACATGTTGTCCCTTATGTTCTGAGGAATGGGGTTCTATGTTGCCCTTCGAGGCATGATAAGATGATGAAAGTTGTTGTTCCAGCTGTTCTTGTACCTATGATCTTCAAGTATTATCATGAGACCCCATTAGGAGGGCATCTTGGTATCTTTAAAACTCGTGAAAGAATTCGTGATATGTTCATCTGGAAAGGTATGGACGGTGAAATCCGTGAACTAGTAAAGGCTTGTAAATCCTGTTTGCTTAGTAAACCGACCATGTCCACCAAGGTAGGCCTCTTGTCTTCTCAGCAAGCGTCGCGCCCCATGGAACGCCTGTATATTGATTATGTAGGACCCTTCCCCCAGTCAAAGGGTAATGCCAACAAGTTCATCTTTGTGTGTGTAGATGGTTTTACCAGATTTTCTTGGTTATTTCCGACTAAGCTGGCTACCGCTCAGTCCACCATTACTTGCTTAAATTCTATTTTTGCTTCTTTTGGTCCGTGCCAATATATGGTATCTGATAATGCTAAGGCTTTTACATCTAATTTATTTCGTAAATTCTGTTTTGACTTGTCCATCTCTCATGTAACTACTCCGGCTTATTACCCTCAACCATCTCTGGCTGAACGGGTTAACCGTAATCTCAGGTCCGCACTTATTGCCTATCATCATGAAGATCCTTCCAGGTGGGACACGTCCCTGCGTTGGATATCTTTTGCTTTGAATTCGGCGGTTCATGAATCTCACAAGTTTACTCCAGCTTCTTTGATGTTCAAGTTTGTTCCCAACACGCCGCTCTCTAACCTCTGGTCTCTGAGTGACATTCTACCCGAGACAATAGATCCGGACAACATTAAAGATCTTTGGAAGAAGGCTAAAGCCAATCTTAAAGTGTCTCATGAAAAGGTTAGGGAAAGGTATGATCGTGGACGGAGACCCACCCCTTTGAAGGTAGGTGACCAGGTTATGGTCAAGAATTTTGTTCCCGCGGGCAAGCTTGCCCCCAGATTTCATGGGCCATGCATCATTCTCGATTTTCTTACTCCGGTTACATTGTTAGTTAATAATCCAGCCACCGAGAGGATATCTAGGGTTCACCTGTCCCAGGTGAAACCGGTGTAAATTTGTTTCAACTTGCTTCATATAATTTGATAGGAATATGATGGTTATATTTTTTTTGTGTTCCACTCTTAAGGCATTCTGCTCCTTCTATTTTATTTTATATGTAAGCATTTCTTGTAAACCTCCCCCGATTGTTAAACCGCCATCCTGTCCTTGTCACGGCCATTACCACGCTCCCGTCTCCTGCTCCACTACACACAGTGGCTGGCTTAGATGAAATGCCATGGATATCTGCACGCCGCTGGCCCCTCAATCTCTCTACATGCCTGTGCCCTCAAAAGAAAAATGACGGTCCAACACAATTCTGCCGCCTAGCTTTAATGTTTCAGTGCCCCCGCAGCCGCGCGGCGCTGTGCCGCGGCTGGGTTCGAGGGCGGGCCCCCTCGGCCCCAGCGAGGACGACATATGCACGGCGAGCCGGAGCTCTCCTCCCGGCCAAGGCTGATGTGCGGCGCACGACCTGCTACTTGCCCGCAGCCTGTATATGTTCACCGCGGGTGCGGCGTGCTTCAACACCTCTGCTCCCCTCATAGTGCGGGCGAGCGGTATCTCAGGGTACTTGAGGGGTCCGAGCGGCTTCCTTTGGACGCAAGCTGTAACGGCCGGTCTGGCCATCCAACTTAGCCTACATCAACTACGTAGACATTCCTGTTCAACCTTAATACCGTTTCATGGGAATTCAACAGCAATATTTGGTGGACATTGCAAAATTTTTCTTCACTTTTAAGTATTAAAAGTTTATCCTCAGAATTCAACTACTACAAACAGAAAGACTTTACTTCACTTGCAACAACAAAATTTTGAAATTGAAACAAACCAAATTAAGAAAATCTCATAAATGCTTCTGCAATCTATCTTCATATTCACATCATAACTTGGAACTTGTTTCAAACTGACTTCATGTGTCATCCCTCGAGGAACTTTGGGGGGGGGAGGTCTGTACCGGGCGGTACACCTCCACTCCGCTAATTTAAAATGTGCGCCTGTGGAAACTCCTCTGCTGGAGGAAGTCTGAACTTTATTTACCCTATTAATTTTCTAGTTTCTCAGAAGATGTCACCACCTGGAAATTTTTGAGTTTGTGAACTGTGTCATTTTCGACGTACTTTTGTTTTGCTTGAAGTAAGAAGTGTGAACTTTCTCTTCTAGAGGACACCACTGAAAAACTACAATAGTGCACCCTAGTGGGAAGAAAAATAACTGTTCTTTGGAGAAAATTTTATTTCAAAAGTTTGTTCTTTGTTAAATTTCTTTCTGTTATTGTTTAAGTTGGCTGTATACCCCTCTCTTTCCCCTTGTTTTGCATTTGACCAATCCCGAATTTCTGTTATTAATTTCTGACCAATCATTGGTATCTTCCCCCAACTTGAATATGTTTCTATACCCTAGCCAATAAAAAGTTTGTGGGAGGGTGTTTTCTTTCCCCTAACACCTAGAACCTTCCGCGAGAGGATATAAACTGCTGATTTTTGGGTTTCCGGGCCACTTCTGTTCCATCTTTCAGTGTATTAAGTACATAGCAGGAGGCGGGAAGCGCCTCTTTCTTCGGCAGCGGTCAGCAATAAGGTAATGGCCGATTAATATATTCTTTCTTTGCTAGCTCAGCAGTTTAACTCTCGGGGCGGGTGCGAAGCGTTCCACCATGTAACCTTTTCCTAAAATGTAAATGTAACTACTCTTTTCATCTATTCTCTTGGAAAGCTACATTCTGGGATAGAGAGTGCTATCCCTCTCGAGCTCCCACTCATATTGTTTTGAGGTGAACTTATTTTTCTCAACCTATTCTTCGTTAATGTAAAACAAATTGTTCTCTTCTTAAGTCACCTCTTTAGTATGGGATTAGCCCTCGTATTAACGGCCTAGCACCAAGTAGGTCTTAATCTAGTGTATTAGGAGTGCAAGTTCGCCTCCTCTCAGATTGTTATTTTAGAGGTCATTTAATTAACATTCTTTTCGTTTAATAGACCTCAGTAGATTGGGTATTTTACCCCTGTGTTTATGTCCGTTGAGGACAGCTTGAAGGTGGAGTTTAGTGTGGCCTGGGAGAGGCTTAAATTTGAGAGCGAGTGGCTCTTTTGAAAATTGTATGTTGTATGCCTCGAGGAGGCTTTTCAGTGTAATTTGGAGCAAGGGCTCCTAGGTATGAATGGGGTTTTCTGCCCCTCTGTTAAAACTTGTGTTTGGGGTAAAACTGAGCTGATTGCCCAAGTATTGTGAACTCGGGGCGCGAAGCCCAAATTCTGTAAATATTGTAACTACCTTATTTTGACTTGCTATTCTGTACCTGCCATGCTTGTTACTTATTTATTTTGAAAAGAAAATATAACCGTATTAAATTTTAAATTTACTTTACGGGCACTATAATTTCGTAGCTTGAGATCCATTCACACCCGCACCTTCTTTCACCTCTTCCTACCGCTAAAACACGGTAACAATAATAATAATAATAATAATAATAATAATAATAATAATAATAATGTTCTGGACCCTCGTCAAATTGTGCGGACCGCGCTGGAAACGGGTCCTGGCCTGGTAATGACTACGAATACCGTCAAGCCGCGGGTTCAGTACCGCCAAGGCACCCAAGACGACACCACGCCGGATCTCCTTCAGGATTTGATCCATACTAAAAATGCTTATAGGAAAAGATGGCAAAGATTTAGGGACCGAACTGACCGCGTGGAATACCTGGACCTACCTCGCGAAGTACGAAATCGATTGCTTGAAAGAAAGATTGAAAAATGTGAGGAACTTTGCCGTAATCTCTCAGAAAACGAGTCAGATCGCGAATTTCGGAGGATTATATATAAAACGTTAAGCAATTAATTATAAATTTCAGTACAATACCGTAGCGAAGCACGGGTATCTTGCTAGTTAGGAAATAAACACACTTCCTCACTCAAATTAATATTGCATATTTCTGTCTTTATTTTGATGTACAGTGCTGTAACCTTATTCTTGAAAATACGGGCGTGTCAAAGGATGCAATTTATTTAATAAGTCTTTGCAATGTGATTTTCGAAATTTCCAGACATTCCTTAATGCCTTTCCTTTCTTTTGCTTCGAACGCTTCTTTCTCTATTCAACTACCAGTAAAGCAGAGATTATTGGGCATATGTTCAGCTTGCAGGCTGGTTATACGTGCAAGCTTATTCAGGAAACATATAGGAGTACTAATGTGCCAAGCAACGTGAACGGAAGTTAGGTCACCTTTCAAGCTCACTGCGGAATTGAGAATAATAATGTTACTAGTTCTACTTACTACTTTTATGGCATATAAGCCGAGGTGCGAGAATTTAGTCCAGCAAGAGTTCTTCTATGTACCGATAGATCTAGACATAAGACTGGTGTATTTGAGCACTTTCAAATACCGCCGGACTCGAACCCACCAATCTGAGCTAGTCATATTCTCTCCTTCACTCGCTGAAATTAATTTTAAAAATTTCCTGTCTTTATTATGATGTACGCATTACTATAACTTTATTCTTAAAGGGAGGAGAGAGAGAGAGAATCTAGATTGTATAATTCATCGCAATTTCTATAAGTTCAAGGACCCACCACATATGATATACCCGTCATTCCTTTTAATAATAATGCTAATAGCTTAACATCCCACTAAGTACTTTTACGGTTTGTGGAGACGCCGAGATGTCGGAATTTTTCCTGCCGGAGTTCCTTTACGTTCCAGTAAATACTGATGTATTTGAGTACCTTCAAATACCACCGGACCAAGGCAGGATCGAACCTGCCAAGTTGAGGTCAGAAGGCCAGCGCGTCAGCCGTCTGAGCCACTCAGCCCGGTGTCCTTCCTTTTGCTTGGATGTTGTCTTCTTCTTTCTTCAATAAGTAGTGTGGGATGGGGGTGCATTTTAAAAATGTTCCAGCTTGCAAGTTGGTGTGTATCAAGCTTACAACATTAGGGAAACCCAGGAAATGTACAGAAAATGTACAGGAGAACTAATGAGTGTAACAATATTACCAGATAGGACAGGTTGTAAGGAAAAAATGGGATAGGAAAGAGGGCTAGGATTTAACAGGGAAATAAGTGGTTGTTGCCTTAATAAAGGTACAGCCACAGCATTAGCCCGAAATGAAAATGAGGGAACCACAAAAGAAAACTTCGAATCCACCATCTCCTGAAAGCAATGTGATCGAACTGCACAGCCAGTTCACTCAGTTTCTTATGACGTGTAATAGACCTAATAAATGGGCTTGCTCTCTCCCAAATTACACAGTTTCGACTTCTACCATAGGGCGACCCACTGGATCTTCAGTTCTTCAATTATACATTTATACTTGTATGTAAGAACATTATGTACCTTAATAAGAAATACTTCCCTAGTTGGTTTTCTGATTGGTGCACGTATAACAAATACATTTGGGAAGAAATACTTTTATTTTCTATTTATTTACATCATAAAGAAGTCATGTTGTCATACCAATAAAAATATGCAACGAAATAAATTAAACCAAAGAGATAAACATATTAAATATTAGTTTATTTATATTTTAGGGGATATGTTTTAATAATAATAACAAGTGTGCTGTAAGGAAATAAATATAATTCAATATAAATGTAATTTACAACATCAATAGCCATGCCATGGTCACTGAATTACAAAGAAGGGGTATGGGTAAACAAACATAATAAACATGAGTACTAGTATTTAAAAAGCAAAAAGCAAAGTCATCTCCGTACAAACCATGATAGCCATTGGAAGGGTGGAAGGTAAAGGAATCCACTATCCATAACGTTGCCACTTGGTAGGTAGAGTGGTTAGGTCTACGCACGACCGCCTTTGCCCCCAGGAGTTTACCTGATACTCATCTATCATACGCAAAATATTCCTAACAAATTACGTTAAATCCCTGTCACTCACGTTAAGCGTACTAGAGTGGTGAACACATAAGAATGCCAATGAATGTACTGTATTCTCCTTCTGGACCTTCATGCCGGACTGAGGTTCTGTTTGAAAACAAATTTGTTCACTATAATATGATTTATCTATAGAGCCAGACCGCTACGCAGTGTGCATCTCAGAGCTATCGAGATGGAATGGTAATGTACTATGTAACTGTACAGCCTAGATGTAAGACTTTTAACAATTACCTCTCAAGTGACAACGCTTAGGGCTATAGACTTCGAGATTGCCATTCCTGAAGATGGTTTTTCATTTTCCCATTTTTACACATTGATTCAAGACTTGACTGTATCAGTGCGACAAAAAACAAATAGGAATGTATGTGATTTATCTCTTTCATTTCGTTATCGATGGCTTATAATTTGTTTAAACTGATGCCAAAGCCTCAGATTTTCTCCTGAGACTTTTTTTGGCTATTTGTTTTACTATCTCCCGGATGTGAGCTCACAGCTGCGCGCTCCTAACCGCACGGCCAACTCACCCGGTCTGAGACTTTTAAAGAGGAGAGAAATAATCCTCCATTTCAAACCAAACCCCATGGCACTACAGCCCTTGGAGGGCCTTGGCCTACCAAGCGACCGCTGCTCAGCCCGAAGGCCTGCAGATTACGAGGTATTGTGTGGTCAGCACAACGAATCCTCTCGGCCGTTATTCTTGGCTTTCTAGACCGGGGCCGCTATCTCACCGTCAGATAGCTCCTCAATTCTAATCACGTAGGCTGAGTGGACCTCGAACCAGCCCTCAGGTCCAGGTAAAAATCCCTGACCTGGCCGGGAATCGAACCCGGGGCCTCCGGGTAAGAAGCAGGCATGCTACCCCTACACCACGGGGCCGACTACCTCCTCCTCCATTTCAACTGACTGTCATTATGTCAGAAAATCATCGTAGAAATAAGATTAAAATACACGCTTTCCCAGTTAATTTTGAAACTCTTATCGTTAGGTCCGTTTCACTATGACAAATACCTTCTTCGTCGCCTTCGTGCTTCAGTTGCTCGTAGCAATGCATAAGCATTTCTTTGCCTGATTTTTGCAAAGGACGTAACGTTGCCTTCCTTTTTGGAGGAGTTCTTGCAGATTTTTCTTGCTTCTTAGACATCCCAGTCGAATTCTGAACGTAGTATGGGACGAAATAGGACCGTTATTAGTAAAATGATGTGTTCATCATTTCACACAAACTATTATCCGAACATGCCACAATTCTATTTACCTGGTATTAGGCTAATAGATTTACAATGCCACAGAAAAATAAAATATGCTTTAAATATACTCGCAATTGTATCACTAGTGACTTTAACAACACTGCAGTGGCAGGTAACAACGAAGACTGAACGTTGCCAACGTGGTAGCTCAACGGTAACTGTAAGTGGTCGTATCGGCAAGTAGGGTCCCTAAACTGTATGATTAGCGACCCTGCAAAACAACCAACAGCAAGAAAAGTAACTATGAATCACTAACTTAACATTAGAGGGGAGAAAGAGTAAGTGTATTGTATGGGCTTACGTGCCCAGGAGAATAAGGTACAGCCCCAGCCAGCACCTGGTGTGAAAATGTGAAACGACGAAAAACCATATCCTAGGCTGTCGACAGTGGGGTTCAAACCAGGTGTCTCCCGCTCGGCCTCCTCTATAGAGAAGTAGAAAACCTGTGGTCCACACGAAGAACATATTTCCTGCCTTTTGTCACTTTTGTGTTGGAACACTTCTACCAGCTCGCCCTCTGTTATACGCCCGTTCAGCCCGGAACAACACTTTTAATTGGATGTTATTACGTTGTATATTTTGTCAGATTCAAAGTCTGAACAGAACTTAAATTACAAGCCAAAGTGTGCCGCTAGGTGCCCGCAGAGACCTGGTGCAGGTGACACCTTATAGGCAACCTGCGTGTCTGTGAATATGGGGCCTGTAACGATGACGGCACACACACACCCGGCACCCTACCCAGCAGAACTTCGGCTATCCACTGCCTTTCATGACGTATTCCCTATACACACGCGACACCGTCGATCAATCTCCACACAACTTCCACAATGGAATGTTCCATCTATCTGGCCTCCACTGCCCTGTTCACGTTGCTTTACCACGACCAACACTCAGATTACACGTCACTGTGGGGCGACCTTTAAGTACGTCTGTCCCTCCTCGTGGCCATTGCCGTTAAGGCACGGTCTGACACCGTGGTTAGCCGGTTCGAGTCCTGTTGGTCACCGTCAGAATGTTGGCCCGCACGGTACAGCAGATGGTGGTAGACAATTTTTAATAATTATATGCCGAAGGCATGGATTAAATTCCAAACCTCTCTGCAGTGCTCATTATGGAGTGAGGGCATACGACGCTGTTGATGGTGATTCGTCCATCCCATGGGTACGTAAAGCCTTGAGCAGATCCCTTGGTACTCCTTGACAGGAGTAGGCTATGTGCCGGCACCGGATATCGCTCTCTGCCTTCCTACTATCATATATCACGTCATTCATTACCGCCTCTGATGAGGTTGACGGACGTACGGTCTCCGATCTTAAAAAACAAGTACGAAGATTCATCTCACTTCATACTCGACGACGCAGAGGAACGGGACCAGGGTTGGACAAACTGGAATACGTGGCTCAGATTTCCTTTCTCGTTTGCACACCATCTGCCCATTCATTTCACTGTCCCACTGTCATACCCAGGAACTCCACATCTTACAATTTTAATGTGTAATTTCTAGCAAGTCAATATTTTCTGATGTAAATTTAGTAGTTTACACGCATTCTTTACAAATGCAACATTCCTGTGCCTTGCCGTGAACAGTCGTATGATGTTACTCTCAGCAGCTGTCTACTCCCAGTTCCTCAAGTTGAACGATACTTAACTTCATGCTAATATCTGTAAATCTTCTGAAAGCGAGGATCGTCACATTTAGAAATTTTCGCGTGAAGACGAAAGATTCCCTGGGACTCGCAAAGCTAATACCGTCAAAAAAGTGTTGAACAAGTGAAATATGAAAGTGAGGAGCGTGGAAAAAGAAAGCTGAAGGAATACCAGAAGGAGCTAGCCCGCAGTCCTTAGTTGTGATCCCCTGGAGTCAGCTTACGACATGCAGGAGGTATCATGAATGTATTGTACCACCCCACACCCAGAATCAAACCACAGACCGCTGATGAGCTAGTGACATCGAGAGAGCGAAGAGTAGCACTATTCATCACCCCATTTGCAGCGGTGACGGCCTCTATTAAAAGTTATAGGATTAATGCTATAATATACGGCACAATATTTAATGGAATTATGGCACGAGGAACACATTTGGGAGCGGATATCATGATTTAAGGCGTGGTTTATCCCGTGTTGGTGACATGGGAGCCATATTTACATTTACCTCTAATCCTGCTGGCCCAAACACAATTAAATGCAATAATGTTGAAGTCAAGTGACAGCTGGGCGGTTTAATGACAGGAAAACGGACAATTTCAGGTCTACACTGAGATTAATACAGGTACCACGTCCTCTTGTCTTTATTTAAAAAACACAAGGAGTATTCTTCTACAGATACACTTCTCATACGTCTAACAAGTCCAGTTTCAATGTTTGAGAGATTAAAAGAGGAAAAGTTTTGTAACGTTATAAAATAAGCCTTTAAGTAAATGTCCACAATGTTGTATTTCAAGAAAACAGTCTTTTTTCCTTCATTTACTGGTTTATTTATTACAGTAGCAGTTATACGTGGGCTCCACCCGAAGTGTATCACGTTGTTCATGTTGCAAACTTGTCATGTGTCAAGGTAATGGAATAACCCGCATAATCTGATGTAATATTCCCCTAATGATGCAGTCCCGGACTGAGATTGAGACTGGTGCAAGGCACGGCAGATAATTGTAGGATTGCTCTCCAAGTTACATACAAGTGTTCAATAATTCTCAGTAAGATCAAAAAGGTACCAAATTGCAGAAAAAATAAATGTAGTACAACTATTTGTGATTTACTTTCAAGTGTGATATAATATTACAATTACGAAAGTACAACCGCGGGTACCTTAAAGAAGAATATGGTACATTGTGGGCGGGCCCATAAACATCACCAAGTCATCAGAATGGCTCCCTTCGCTCTAATGCTGACATTTTCAAATTAATCACTTACATTCGCAAAACGGATCTAGAGTGTTTCGCTGTTAGCACGACATTTCCATCGGAAATATAGAATACTCACATCACTTCTCCTCTACTCCGGCGGGGGAGATTGGATAGGATAGACGACAGTGAGGAGCCTGACACGTGTATGTGGAAGTAATGGCAGGACTCAGGTAAGGGCCTCGTGGTCACCAACACTCGCTCCCAGGTTTAGAGCACATGAAACACCTCTTGCGACGGTACCAGAGGCGAGCAGCGGTGAGCGGCAGGTAGGGTGAGAGAGACACTTAATACTAGACTAACTCTAAAACAAATTGAGAATGTTTGTTCGTCTTCACTGGGATTATTAAATATTACTTTAAAAGTTGGTGCAATTTACAAGGAGTCAGGCTAGAATTTGTTCATTCTCATTAAATTCAGGATATAATTATGATGTTAAAAATGCTAGGTTTTCATCTCAAGCCACTGTCATGCTTGACCATAAAAATCCGAAATAAACTGTTCATAACTTCCACTCCTGTTAACTGAACAAATACCTGATAGCATTTCGAGATATAATGTTTATGAATGGTAGAGCATTATCGGTCAATCACAACTGATCTGCATTAATTCTGTCGCTCTCGTGGCAGATTCCCTATCAGTTGTTCACCAAGTCTTTTCTTAAATGACTTCCTACAAACGAATATTTGCCCTCATTTATCCTCGTGAATTCCAATTTAACCTTCATTTATGATCTTTCTACTGTTAAAAATTGCCTCAGGCTTATTCGTCTGATAATGCCATTCCATGCCATCTCTCCATTGACAGTTCGAAACATTCCGCTTAGTCAAGCAGCTCGTCTCCTTACGTCCAAGTCTTCGCAGCCCAATGTTTGCAACATTTTCGTAACGGCACGCTTCCGTCGAAAATCATCCAGAACAAACCGTGCTGCTTTCCTTGGAATCTTTCTAGTTCTCGTAACAAGTAATACTGGTGAGGGTTCCGTACACTAGAACCATTTTCTCAGCGGAGTCTCACCAGTGGCTCATACGCCTTCTCCTTTACATCGTTACTATAACCACTAAATGCACTCATTAAACCAAGGAAGATCTTTCCTTACATTCAATGAGTTACTGCTATCATTTCCAGACAGTAACACTAGTGGACTTCTCAGCTTTGTCAAACTTACGACCTGTCCGCTGTCCATCTAGCAATTATGTCGAGATATTTTTGCTATCGCTCACAATCCTCTGACTTATTTATTAATTCATACAAATCCGCGATTCCAATTCTTTACTAATATAATAGCACAGAGGCCCTATAATCCTGGCTTGTGTGACACCCCCACCCACCTCTTAATCATTACAAGATCAGAAAACGCTTGAGTCTTGTTTACCAGAAATGTAGTTACACATTCAGTCACTTTTTTTTCAGTACCAATAGAAATAACCTTTGTCAATAATCTCCCATGACCTATCCTCCCAAAAATCTTTTATCGGTGGAAAGCGATACCTTGAATTAGAACTGAATCTAAAATATTTTTCTGAAATCCTACACGTTGTGCCTCACAGAAATAATCTTTCCTATACCCGAACTGCCTTCTATCAAACCAATTAGCAATTATAACATGGGGTCGTTGAACAAGAAAAGGAAAATTAAATTACTTGAACCATGCCCAATCTGCATGATGATAACAATGATCTAATCACTACCTCACATGGAGTTTCCATGAGAATAGCTGCATTAAACTCAAATACCAACAGCTCATCTTTTTAAATAACTTGTACTGGCTTGCTGACACACATCACACCTCTATAACAAACACTGGTAATTACATTATTTAAATACTATTATGATGAAGTAAAGGTAGGTATAATTATAATATTAGTCCATAACAACAATAGAAATAGCACACATTTACACAAATGTGCTATATTCGAACAACACAGTTGCAAATCATCTTGTATGTAATCAGCTTATACCAAGGCTTAATCTGTAGTCAAATGCCAACTCACACTAGCACTCTAGTTGAATAACATTCTGCTTTTTGTTCTTCTTTCCTGGCCGTATATGTACCCTTAAAATAGGCACTCCCGAGCTCACTCAGAGTCGGCTTGTCTGACTCGGAGAGAATATGTCCCGCGTTCTTGTACCAGACCTAACGGCACTTCACTTTTCCTTAAGGCACCCTTATCAGGTTGTTACCTTAGGACATCCTCTTCATCTCTTCGGCCCTTCGATGGCAAGAGATTTCTGCAGTAAAGGGTGTCCATTTCTTCTTCTGACGTGGCCATACCTGCGGAGCAGTTTTTCCTCCATCTTGTCAGTAAGTAAGTAAGTCATACATTTATTGAACATAACAGGCGACTTCGCCCCTATACATGTTCACATGCAGAGTAAAATGAATAATAAAGAATAATAATAATAATAATAATAATAATAATAATAATAATAATAATAATAATAATAAGGATAATAATAATAATTAGCAGTCATTAGCTGTAGCACTCACTCACTCAATGTTCATCCAGTGTCCTTATTATGCTCTGTACTTACGTCACATTATTGTTCCTGACCTACACCTAATCAATAAATCAAACAACAACACTCAGCATTTCAGCACTTGCATTCCAGCTAACTTTAAAACAAACACACCATGCAATCCTGTATTATTACCCAACTCCACATAACTAAGTACTCGGTCCCTATATTCCCTAATCCATGAGAATTTTATCATACTATCCCCTTCCCTTATATGCATAACTATTCCACCCCCTATTCCCCTGCCCACCCTCTAACTCACTCTCCTTCATTTTACTCTCGCAGGCCTTTTTTGTCGCACAAAAATACCTGTTCAATTCACCCCCTTTTTCCCATTGTTTAATAATCCATCTTAGGATTGCGTTCTCATCCCCTCTCCCCAATATTTCCCGATGCTCGGCACTCAATAATCCATGTCTTAACCCCCTCGTTACCTCACAGTCTCTTAGCAAGTGAAAATCATCATTCACATCTCCACAAAGTACACACCTTGTCTTATCCCTCCCCTGTATCCACCCTGTATTCCTTTGCAAACCTAAAAGCCACCACATCATCCCATATCGTTTTAACCTATCGACGTATCTAATATTCAACCCTGCTATCTCCTCTATTTTCGTCAAAACAGTCAGCGAATTTCTTAGTCTGCTTTCCCCCAATAATTTCTGCCTATGGATATCTCTAATTCTCCTTTCCAGTATATTCATCCCTCTCACTTCTGTCTTCGACCAAACCTTCCCCCACAGGTGTCCTAATCCTATCCTCTCCAAATATCCCTTTATTTTTTCTAACCATCCACCCTTGTACATGCTCTTACATTGCTGTGCATACGCTGCCTGTAATACCCTCCCACCTTCCTGTCTCTTTAAATTCTTCCAGTATCTAACTATTCTTTTCACACCCTCTGATTCCAAATCCTCCCCACACATTAATTCCGCCCCTACATTTGCTGTACACCTTGGTAAGCCCATTACTAACTTAACAAAACTACTTAGTTTCTTCTTAGTTCCTCTCTTTTCTCATCCAGCCCCCAAACTTCTGAGCCGTATAATACCCTCCCAACGATTACCGACCTGAACACTAGCCTCAGTGTTTTATAACTGATCCCCGGGTATTTTACTAGCAAATTTCTGACTGAGGCTAAGGCTGCCAATCCTCTATATTTCACCCTTTTGATCTGGTCACTCCAAGTTCCTTTATCATTAAAAATAACTCCTAGATATTCCAACTTCCTTACCTGTTCCAATCTTTCTCCCTGAATTACCCAATTTCCTTCTATCTTTCTTCTTTTGTCCACCTGGACTACTAATATTTTAGACTTATTTCCATTAATTCTCAATCCCCATTTCCTCGCAAATAGCGTCACTGACTTTAAGGCCCTATTCATCGCCCCTGAAGTTAGCGTCATCAATAACACATCATCCGCAAATATCAGTCCTGGTACTTCTAAACCATTAATTACTGGCACAGCCCAATTTTCTGTCCCAAACCCCTCTAAAATATCGTTGATAAATAAAATAAACAGTATTGGCGATAACTTGCATCCTTGTTTTAAACCCACCTTGGACTCTAATGGTCCACTCAGTCTCCCTTCTCCCAATTTTACACAAAACCTGACAACCCTATATATTCCTTCCACTGCCCTCAACATCTTCTCCAAAATCCCTAGCCTGCCTAATTTCTCTAATAGGGCCTCTCTATTCACCTTGTCAAAAGCTTTCTCAAAATCTATTGCTGCTACATAAACCGTACTTCTAGCCATATTCTTATACTTTTCTAGAATAGTCTTTACTATCATTATATTATCTACTGTTCTTTTCTTTTTCCTCAATCCCCCTTGGTAATCTGTCAAAATTTCATTTTCTTCCGCCCACCCGCTTATTCTGTTCGCTAAGACCCCAGTATATATTTTACTCAAAGAATCCAACAGAGATATACCTCTATAACTGTTCCTACTACCCTTCCCCTTGTATATAGGGCATATAATTCCTGTTTCCCATTCCTTAGGGTAATTACCTCCCTCAAATATCCTATTGAATAGTTTAACCATTCCCTCTATCATTATCTCATTTTTGCTAATTTCCTTCCAAAACTTGTTATTTATACCATCACACCCCCGGCTGACTTTGCTCTGGCTCTGCTTATCACTCTCAGGATTTCCTCCCTTGTGATTTCTTTATCCAGGTCATAAATTGCCACTCTCCTATTCCTCCAAATCACTTCTTCTCCCGAACCTCTCCATCTTTCATCCCCCTTATTCCCTAGTAATTCGTCAAAGTGTCTGACCCATTGCACTTCCTCAATACTCGTTTTCTCTGTATTCCTTCCACCCTTAATAATTTTATTAATCTTATCCCAAACTCTCTCAAAATTATTTGTCTTGCAGTCATTATTTATGGCTTCCATTTGTTCCTCTAACCACGTCTTTTTTGTCTCAAAAATTTTCTTTTTATACTCCTTCCTCAATCTACAGAAAAACTCCCTTTCTTGGCTCCCACCTTTCCTTCTATATTCTCCTAACGCGTCCATCACCTTCCTCCGCATTCCTTCACACTCCCTATTAAACCATTCTTCTCCCTCTTTCTTATTTCCCTTTCTAGCTTTCGCCTTCTGCGCTATTATCTTTATTGGATGTAGCAACAATTCCAAGGCTTTATCAGTATTATTCTCTTTTAACGCCCCTTCCCACCCATATTTCAGGAGTTGTAACTCCTCTTTTACTAATATTATCCTTTTTTACTACCCTATTCCAATCCCGGCCCACCTTCTGTGTCCATTTATACTTATTATAACCACTCCCTCGTTTATCATTTGTCTCATCTTCCTTCATTGTACACTTCTCTTCCCCCCTTTTCAGCATAACCCTCACCGGGAAATGGTGTGATTCAATCCAGTCTCTTATTTCCATTCTTACAACTTCCTCAATCATCCCTTCCGAACATAAAACCATATATCTCACACTACCACCCTTCTCAGTAACATATGTCAATTTCCCCGTCCGTCACCCTCTATCCACCCATTCAGAATATACAAATTTCCCACAGCACACATCTCGAGGAGCTTCTCTCCATAACTATTTGTAATTTTGTCCTCACTCCTTCTACTTTCCAACAAACACATTCCATCCTCCCTACTATAAACTGGGCTCCGTTCCCCTATTCTCGCGTTCCAATCCCCGAATAACAACATATCCTCCTCACCTGGAAACATTCCCCTTATCCTACCAATATCTACCAATAACTCTTCAAAAAAATATTTATTTGCATATGCTGAATTACTAGGGTGGCAGTAAACAAAAGCCAGATTTATTTTCTTCCTCCTTCCCTCACCCCCTCCCATATTCAATCTCAACCATATGGTTTCCATCATATCGGTCTCTATATCCTCTACTCTTTCACTAATTTCTTCCCTAATTAGAACTATCATCCCTCCTGGTGCTCGTCCCTTATTCCTCTATTTTCACAGTCTAGCTCGAGCGGTCGAGGAGAGAGGTCGTGTAGAGTAGTGCGTGCGGTGAATATGGTTGGCATCGAGCAATACCGGGCCGCTATTGGCAAATGGCAGGCGAAACGGAAGAAGGAGAACAAGAATGGATTGGTGATAAGTAAGGACGGATTAAAAATGAGTGAAACGGTGCTGGTAGTGGCAGTGGTAGCGGTGCTACTGGTTATTGGGGGGGTGGGGGTGGAATTAAACCCAGACCCAAATACCAGTGGAAAATATAACACAGAGGATTTGGCCGCACTCAGGGTGGTTGTGAGGAGAAATGCCAGTGGGAGAAACTGCAGGAAATAAAGGACATGATGGAGGAGCAGAGGAAGGAGATAGGCAACATGAAGAAATGGCTGGAAACGAGGACGGAGGAATCAAGCAGAAGAGTTGACAATAATGAGAAAGAAATCGAGTTATTGAGAGGGGAAGTGAAATATTTGAAAGAGGAGATGATGAGGATGAAGAAAGAAGGGGAGGAGTACAAGCAGGAGAGATGGAAGAAAGGCATATTTATATATGGAGTTGAGGAAGATGTGAGGGAGGACAAGTTGGAACTGATAGGCAAGGTTATCGAAGTTATACGTGATACAATGAAGATAGATTTCAGTAGTGGTGACATAGACGATGTAGGGAGAATTGGTAAAACTAAAGGACGGAGGCCAATTAGGGTAAAATTTTTATCTACCCTAATGGCAGAAATTGTGGTAGGTAACAGTAAGAATTTACAGGGACAGAAAATAAGGGTGAAAAGAGACATGGGAAGAGAAGGAAGTGAAAATATGAGGATCTTGAATAGGCACCTATGGAGAGCGAGGAACCAGGGGCTAAAGGCCCGAATAAGAGGTCTGAGGTTGGAGGTGACAAACGGGCGATGGGTTAGAGTACATTCAGTGACGAAGCTAAAGGAGATGGACGAAAACGAGAGGGTTGAGGGTGGTGAGATGAAAAGGCAAGATGGGAAGAAGAAAGAAGAAAAGAAGAGGAGGAGAGACGTGGCAGGAGAGGAGAGCATCTCAGAAGAGAATGGGCAGTGCAGCCGGGAGGCAGAAGATCAAGATAGTGAAGTGGACGGTGAGAGTAAGCAGCAAGAAACTGGGAGAGTAGAGTATAGTGTTGCAGTGAGCAAGAAAGGACACGGGAAGGTGGATTCAGAAGCCCAAAATATTGAGGGGGTGAGTGGGGGTGAGCAGCAAGAATCGGTGAGAGCAGGGTGCAGTGGTGTAGTGAACAAGAAAAGACAAGAGGAGACAGATCGACAGGAAGGTAAAAAAATTATGAGTAAAGTCAGAAGTAGGAGCTTAAAAGATATAAGGGGAAAAGTACGTAAAGGGATGGAGGATACAGAGGACATGGAACGGTATAGGTTGGTTAAAGAAGGAGGAATGGAGACGAGGGATGAGAGGTCGATAACTACTAGAAGTAAGAATAGAGGGGGAGACCTAGAAGGGAGGGAAAGTTATAACTATAGTGGAAAATAGGATGTGTGAATATTGAGGGACTAAGGAACAAATTAGGAAACAAGAAAGTTCGGGAAGTAATTGAAAGTTTTGATGTTGTGGCACTCTTGGAGGCGTGGCTGGAAACAGGGAGGGAGATTTCCTCCATCTTGTCGCTGATGGGCACAACTTCAAAGGATCCTCACCGAGCTCGATAGCTGCAGTCGCTTAAGTGCGGCCAGTATCCAGTAATCGGGAGATAGTGGGTTCGAGCCCCACTGTCGGCAGCCCTGAAGATGGTTTTCCGTGGTTTCCCATTTTCACACCAGGCAAATGCCCGGGCTGTACCTTAATTAAGGTCGGTGCGACGTAAAACAAATAGCAAAAAAAAAAAAAGGATCCTCGCACTTTGTCACGCAGGGTGGCTCCCGCCGACCATCGCAACATCCGCATCTCTGTGACATGCATTCGTTGGCCGTGATTGTTCTGCCTTGCCTAACATTCGGAGCCGTACATGAGGACCGGATAGTGGTTTTGTACAGTTTGCGCTTTAATTTCACTGGCATCCGCTTATCACACTGAACACCAGTAACAGACCGCCATTTCATATAGCCAACACTGATGCGGTGCCTGACATCTATATCGATATTACCAACAGTTGTGATGACTGATCCGAGATATCTGTACTTGTCGGTCATCATCAGTGGTTCTCCGTCAAGGAGGACAGTGTTCTGTGGCTGTGCAAAGTACTCTGCCTTCTTGCTACTTATTCTTGATCCTTTTGCCTCTAGTATTACTCATCATCGTTCCAAGACTGCCTCAGCTTCCTGATACCAAGCAAAACAATATCGTCTGCAGATATGTCATCAGCTACTCCGTCAGGTACCTAGCTCAACGCAGACCCCTGATGTACTCCAGCATCAACACGTAAACACCTGCAGTGGATTTCACCACTCAAATACCATTGAAATAAAAAGAATGGAGCGAGAAAGTCATCTTCATTTTTCAATAGTTTGGAATGAAATACTCAAATACTGAAATCTTTTCACCTGTCAAAAGTATAAGTAATTATCAGGGACACTGAGGTCATTGTTACCTAAAACCCTGTTGAGGGACAGAAGACCGTAATGGCTCATATGAATCGATATTGTAATTCAACCTCTATTTGACAAGGCAGGAAGTCAGCACGATGAATTACGTAAAGAAAAGTAATGCCGATGACATCCAGGGAAATATGACAGAACATTTGAAGGATCTCCACTTCACCGCCGCTGCGGTGTAGGCGGGGGTCGGTATTTCGTGTCTGCCGTTAAAGAGGAATGAAATAAGTACCCGCAGGAGCGTCGTCCCCCACGATGAGTTCGACATGGCTACATTTTCTTCTGCATTTTCCTATTTTGTTTGGTCTTTTGGGACCCCACGGTATTAGGCTTGCGCGGCCTAGGGCGTCGCCCTTCTTTAGCCGATATCTTCATTCTTGGAAGAACTGGGGTAACTCGAGTTTCATTTCTAACTATTGTTAAGAGAGTTGTTCTTCCTGTTGGGAAACAGTCGTCGAACATTAAAACTAAAGAGAGGTCATGTGGGAGGGTATACAGTATACAGTTCTAGTGAATCTGATGAGCTACAACTAGGCGCTTAGTAGTAGTACTTACTGTTGGAGCGAGAAGCGCTTGTTTTAGAGCAAGTATCTCATCGAAGTTAAATAGAACACATTAATCCATATAATATATTCGAACCCTGAAAAACACACGTAAGCACCTATCAAATTCAGTATCACTCCAGAAAGCTCCTTCACTATCACTATCAGCCATATTCAATCGTTTTTAATATGAGGCCTCTTTAAGTCCGAAGCAAGGTAGGTTTTCATGAGGTCTCTCCATCTGGGACGGTCTTGAGCGATGTTCTGCCAATTGATCCCATCTGTCCGGTGTTCTTCCCTTAGGTCTCAGATAATCTTTTGGACTCCACTCAAGCACACGCTTTGTCCACCTACCATCAGTTCTCCGAGCAACATGGTCTGCCCACTGCCATTTTAGGGTAAACACCCTTTCTAAACTGTCACTGACCTTTGTGGCTGACTTGATGTAATCTTCTCTCTTCCTGTCTTTCTGCGTGAAACCTAGCATAAACCATTCCATAGCTCTTTGGGTTGGGTTGGGTTGGTTTGGGTTGGGTTGGGTTGGGTTGGGTTGGGTTGGGTTGGGTTGGGTTGGGTTGGGTTGGGTTGCTGGAATATGAAAGCAACTAATAAATTAGGATGGTGAACGTATGTGATAATCTCGAATATGCAACACCAAGTTTCTAAATACATTAATTAAATATTAATCATAGTACGAAAATGAAGGCTTGGGTTTTATGGGTTGACTACGGGAGCAATACTGAGTAAGTTGAGCGATGCACCGTCTGACACAGATAGGCGACATCGCACAGATTCTTCCAACCATGCTTGTGGGAGCTTCGAGGCTTTCGCATGTAGTTTCTATCCTACATCGTGCGTCAAGGTGAGTTTTCCTGATGAAATAGACGAGAAACTGACTAAGAAGTGCCACTCAGGCAGCGAGATTCATTGGACGGAGCAGTGTGACAAAATACAAAGCGTCGTAACTTCCATATGAAGGTGGAAAGGCACCTCGCGCCTTGCGTGCGTCGAATCTTAAAAAAGTAAGTTTTTAGAATGAATGAAGACCCACTCTAGCGGCGGGGATAGGAACTGTGCCGGCTGCTGAAGCCTGTCTCACTCCTCTGGGGTAATGACAGATGAAATGATATTGGAGAGTATCGATGGAATGAAAGATGGCAGGGAAAACCGGAGTAACCGGAGAAAATCCTCCGCTTTGTCCAGCACACATCTAAAATGGAGTGATCGGAAAGGCCGCTGCGCTGCCGCCTGAGCCACGAAGGCTCTCTGGCCTGTCAAGAACTTAATTCAACTATGCTTTTTATTAGCTATATTGTTAAGTACGACTGTTCGTAGAATACACTAGGAAGAAGATGCTTCCCGTTGCATTTGTGAGGCAACAGCTCTCCTTCAACGATCGGCTGCGGAACTTCTTATAATTTAGAATACTAAATTTCAGGATTTTCTGTGGTTAATTGTGACCTAAAGTGTTGTTTTTTACCTAAGAAAGTTTGTTAAATTCCTGTACCAGTATTTATCTTCCACGTCATAATTACCTCGCAAAGTGCAGTATTGCTATTTTCATTGCCTTTTACAATGAAACTAATTAATTTGCAATTACAGCTGCAGTTCTTCGGAGGTCGAGCGGTGGCGCTCGGCTGTTACCACACAGGTGAAGATGTTGGTGATTTTTGTTTTAAGAGGAAGTACAACCTTCCTCTATTAACAGCAATCAGAGGGAAAATGGAGGAGATCTGACACTATCGGTGAAAGAAAGATAAGGGTCATGAAGGGCGTCCAAATGAACGACTCCCTACCCAGGCAAACCTAATACTTTCCGGCTCGGAATTTGACCACTGGAGGTCAGACAAGAAAGGTGCCTGACATAAGTTGTTGAACTGTTGGCCAACGCACGCTTGGAGGGCTCCTGGGTCCTTACTAACAGGGGGAGTAATTTTATCTCAACCTGCAAGTTTGTGTTGTTCTACGGCGCAAGAGCCCCGAGGGGCCGTGGCCTACCAAGCGACCGCTGCTCAGCCGAAAAGCCTACAGATTACGGCGTGTCGAATCCTCTCGAGTGCTATTCTTGGGACCGCTATCTCACCGTCTGATAGCTCCTCAATTGTAATCACGTAGGCTGAAAGGTCCTCAGATCTGACATGGTCGGAAATCGAATTCTCAAAACTGTAAAACGTAAGCAATGTGACGTTTAACTGTTAAAACTTGGTCTAATTACACTCAAAATGAACCTATTATACAGGCAAATACACTGACTGACAGAGCAAATGCAACACCAAGAAGGAGTGGTGAGAACTTTATGCTAATTGCAGGGTAGACTGACGTCACTGAGGTATGCTCATGATGTGAAATGCGCCGCTGTGCTGCGCACGTAGCGAACGATAAATGGGACACGGCGTTGGCGAATGGCCCACTTCGTACCGTGATTTCTCAGCCGATAGTCATTGTAGAACGTGTTGTCGTGTGCCACAGGACACGTGTATAGCTAAGAATGCCAGGCCGCCGTCAACGGAGGCATTTCCAGCAGACACACGACTTTACGAGGGGTATGGTGATCGGGCTGAGAAGGGCAGGTTGGTCGCTTCGTCAAATCGCAGCCGATACCCATAGGGATGTGTCCACAGTGCAGCGCCTGTGGCGAAGATTGTTGGCGCAGGTACATGTGGCACGTGCGAGGGGTCCAGGCGCAGCCCGAGTGACGTCAGCACGCGAGGATCGGCGCATCCGCCGCCAAGCGGTGGCAGCCCCGCACGCCACGTCAACCGCCATTCTTCAGCATGTGCAAGACACCCTGGCTGTTCCAATATCGACGAGAACAATTTCCCGTCGATTGGTTGAAGGAGGCCTGCACTCCCGGCGTCCGCTCAGAAGACTACCATTGACTCCACAGCATAGACGTGCACGCCTGGCATGGTGCCGGGCTAGAGCGACTTAGATGAGGGAATGGCGGAACGTCGTGTTCTCCGATGATTCACGCTTCTGTTCTGTCAGTGATAGTCACCGCAGACGAGTGTGGCGTCGGCGTGGAGAAAGGTCAAATCCGGCAGTAACTGTGGAGCGCCCTACCGCTAGACAACGCGGCATCATGGTTTGGGGCGCTATTGCGTATAATTCCACGTCACCTCTAGTGCGTATTCAAGGCACGTTAAATGCCCACCGCTACGTGCAGCATGTGCTGCGGCCGGTGGCACTCCCGTACCTTCAGGGGCTGCCCAATGCTCTGTTTCAGCAGGATAATGCCCGCCCACACACTGCTCGCATCTCCCAACAGGCTCTACGAGGTGTACAGATGCTTCCGTGGCCAGCGTACTCTCCGGATCTCTCACCAATCGAACACGTGTGGGATCTCATTGGACGCCGTTTGCAAACTCTGCCCCAGCCTCGCACGGATGACCAACTGTGGCAAATGGTTGACAGAGAATGGAGAACCATCCCTCAGGACACCATCCGCACTCTTATTGACTCTGTACCTCGACGTGTTTCTGCGTGCATCGCCGCTCGCGGTGGTCCTACATCCTACTGAGTCGATGCCGTGCGCATTGTGTAACCTGCATATCGGTTTGAAATAAACATCAATTATTCGTCCGTGCCGTCTCTGTTTTTTCCCCAACTTTCATCCCTTTCGAACCACTCCTTCTTGGTGTTGCATTTGCTCTGTCAGTCAGTGTAAATTAATAAAACAAACAGCTTCTCGCTTGCCTGGTGTTGTAGTTTCCACCTCACAGAACACGGTCTAAATAAGCTGCCGGTTCACGCTCACCTTTTTAACACTTCATTTGTTGTCATTCTTTGGTAGTATTGCGAACATTGTCCCCACGGGTATCAAAGGGGTTTCCGAATTCATGAAGGCAGAATTTTACTGCGGTAGAGAACCAAGTTATGTTTGAACCTCCGCTCGGAGTTGTAATATACACGCACTACCTTGCATGATACATTACCTCATTCACCGAATTAAATTTCAACTGCACCCATGTTCCTTAACCACATTCCGTATAAGTCTGAGTGAAACACGTGTGCGGCCAGTATCCAGTAATCGGGAGATAGTGGGTTCGAGCCCCACTGTCGGCAGCCCTGAAGGTGGTTTTCCGTGGTTTCCCATTTTCACACCAGGCAATGCTGGGGCTGTACCATAATTAAGGCCACGGCCGCTTCGTTCCACTTCCTAGGCCTTTCCTATCCCATCGTCGCCATAAGAACTATCTGTATCGGTGCGGCGTTAAGCAAATAGCAAAGAAAGAACAATTAATATTACTCTGTATCGATTTTTTAATTTAATATTCATATCAACGGATGTGTTCTTTCTCATCTCACTGCTCTATAATTCATACTTATGTAAATTATGTCTGTCTGGGTTACATGATGGAACGGAACTTCGCAGTAAAAGTACACTTACCCTTTGACTCCTAACGAAATATGTTCAGTTCACTGGCTTTTAGATTATTATTATTATTATTATTATTATTATTATTATTATTATTATTATTATTATTATTATTATTATTATTATTAATATTATTATTATTATTATTATTTTACAAGTTGCTTTACGTCGCACGCACCCAGAGAGGTCTTATGGCGGCGATGGGACAGGGAAGGGCTAGGAGTGGGAAGGAAGCGCCCGTGGCCTTAATTAAGGTACATTCGCAATATTTGCCTGGTATGAAAATAGGAAACCACGGAAAGCGTTCTTCAGGGCTGCCGACACTGCTCGAACTAACTCCCACAGCTGCTCGCCCCTAACGCCACGGCCAACTCGCTTGGCATGGCTTATAGTAATGTCGCACATTGCTCTACGGAGCTTCGCACCTACACTTTTCTTATCAGAGTTTGGTCAGGAATAGAATCTAGTGGCGGGGATAGGAACTGTGCCGACTGCCGAAGCCCGTCGCACTTCTCTGGGGCAATGACAGACGAAATGATATTGGAGAATATCGCTGGAATGTCAGGGAAAACTCGAGTTCCCGGAGTAAATCCTGTCACACCTCCGCTTAGTCCAGCACGTATCTTACGTGCAGTGACCGGATTTGAACCAGCGAGGGGTGGTGGCGGCGGTTGTCTAAACTAATAAGAGGGAAAAATGGGATGCATCCGACAATTCGAAGGGCGTGAAAATGAAGGACTCCCTAGGCCTCGAATTTGTCGGTGTCGGAAAAGGACAAGAGTTGACCAAGAGAGGATAGATGAAAGTGAGGAGCCTGGCACAAGTTAAGTTGAAGCAGTGCCGAAGTAGCCAATCCACACAAGTTGAGAGCCCCTGGGGCCCCTTTTAGTCGCCTCTTACGACAGGCAGCAAATACCGTTGGTGTTATTCTACCACCCCTGCCCACAGGAGGTTTGAACCAGCGAACCCAGGCTTTAAAGGCCAGTACGTTGGCACGGAGGCTCACTCGCCTGTCTAGAACTTTAATTTTCATTAGCTATATTGTTAAGCCCGACTGTTCGTCTTAAAAAGAAAGCTTTTACTCACACAGTACGTGGTCAGGTTGAGTCCTACAAATCTCTGTCATTCGACGGGTTTGGTAAGAACACTTCTAACCCTGAACTTACCATCCATAGACGAATCATTGATCTTTCGAGGCCAGCTGTAATCCCGCAGTCCAATATGCGGAATGGATGTATTGTACCGTACCTACCTTCAAAACACCCGGGCTAGTCGCGGTGAGAGCGCACGGTTATGTTCGAAATATGATATGGGCAAAACTGATAATCTCTCCACGAGCTCAATACCAAAGGTACATGACAGGAATACAGGTATATAGACTACGTGAATAAGAGAGCGAAATGGGGGTAAAAGTGGATTTATTAAACAAAAGACAGTAACCCATTCACTAACGCCACAAATATATTACAACAAAAGTCTGACGGCCAAGTAAAATCAAAGAAATATGTGACGTGCACTCGACCATCATAACATAACACAAGGGACTCGGTCCTAATAAAGAAACACACGACCGGGAGTGACTTCGGATGATTACATTTGTTTAAATTAAGTCGACGCAAACTTCGCTTCTATATCATAATTCCCTTATGGGATCCGCTTCGTAAAGTGTCTCTACATGACCGCGGTAGATAGTTAAACACACATGTAATCGATCCAAACTATACATGTATACATAATCGATTACAAAATCAATTCAATGCAACGCTAGCCCTGAGCTGCAACTTATAACTACACAGATTCTAAATGTGTCGCCGCCCACACAGAAATTGAATGCCAGCGACCACCCATTTAGCTATCGAGCTAATTAAACACAAAAGAAAATTCAATTCAACGCTGATCACATCGTCACATATTACAAAGGAACACAAACACAAAACAAATCAAAATCAGCCATCATCATCTCACACATCATGGATCAAACCAGACAGGCATGATAACATATGTGAATAAAGTGGGGCGTTGAACCTGTAAAAGAAACACATAATAAATGGATATTGAATTTTCACGACCGCATTGTAATCGAAACAGACTTTCAACGTATTAGGTAGTGTTACGTACATGTAGTACGTCTTGAAGAGATGTTAAGTACAGATCAAAAATGGCCAGCCGGACACCAGTGGGATCCGAACCCACAACATCCCGATTTCGCATCGGTTGCTCTACCAATTGAGCTATGGTGGCCTAGGCCATCCTTGTTCTGTTTGAAAGGATCTGAGCTTTCCTCCAATTACAATAACACAGGGGTAAAAATACCCAACCTACTGAGGCCTATTCAGTGAAGAACCAGGACAATTACATGGCCTCCAAAAATACCAACTTGAGAGGAGGCGAAACTGCACTCCTAAAACATTTTGTTTAAAACCTACTTGGCACTAGGCCGTTAATGCAAGGGCTAATCCCATCCTAAAGAGGTGACTTATATGAGAAAACGATTTACATTACCTTAGAAGGGAAGAAACGGTTGTGAAAATAAGTTCACCTCAAAGCAATATGAGTGGGAGCTCGAGAGGGTTAAGCACTCTCTATCCCCATATGTAGTTACAGAGGCAGAATTTAAATCAAGAGTCTTTTACATTTTAAAGCAAAAGTTACATGAAAAAAGTTTCGAACCCGCCCCGAGGGTTAAACTGCTGAGCTAGCAAGAAAGAAGTTATGAAAAGGCCATTACCTTATGGTTGAACTGCTGCCCGAAGAAAGAGGCGCTTCCCGCCCCCTGCTACATAATTTACACACTGATAGATGTTACTGAAGTGGCACAGAGACCCGAAAATCAGCAGTTTATATACCCTCGCGGAACATTCGAGACTTTTCAGGAATGAGAACACCCGCCCACAAGCCTTTTATTTGATGACCAAAAGATTACATGTCAGAAGTGAAGAAGTAAGCCAGGATGGGTGGAAAATTAATTACAGAAATTTATGATTGGCCAATTTCGAAACTGGCAGAAAAAAAGGGTTAACGTTGCCAACTTAAACACAAGCTGAAAGAAATTTAATAAGGAACAAACTTGTGCATACTAAAATTCTTCAAATAAAGTTCTTTCACTTCGCACTAGGGTGCACCGTTGTATTTCTTCGGTAGTGCCATCTAGAAGAGAAAGTTCACACTTCTCACTACAGAGAAAACAAAACCAAATCGAAAAAGACACAGTTCAGAACTCTTCAAAATTTACAAGTAGGGACATCTTCTGAGAAACTAGGGAATTAACACTGTAGTTAAAGTTCAGGCTTCCTCCAGTAGAGGAGTTTCAACTGGCGCAATGTTTGAATTAGCGGAGCGGAGGTGTACCGCCTGGTACAGACCTCCACCCCCCCAAAAGTCCCTCCAAGGAGTACCACAGAAGAACATAAACTTTTGATTTTAAAAAAGGTCCAAGTTATGATGTTGATATAGACGTTAATTGCAGAAGTGTTTACAACCAAATTTTCTTAAATGATTGGTTCCAGTTTCAAAATTCTTCGTAGTTATTTTTGATGTAATTTCTTTATGCTTGTAAAAGTTGGATTCAGAAGGAAAAACTTTTAATAATTGAAAGTGAAGAAAATTTTCTAAGTCCACCAAATATTGCAGCTGCATTCAAAAACGTAGTAATTGTTGATATTAAATGTCCATGTGGCTGATTGAGTACATTCAATGTTGATTAAGCTTGACGGCCGGACCAACCGCCGCTGCTTGTGTCCAGAGGAGGCCGCTCGGACCCCTCGAGTACCCTGAGATACCGCTCGCCCGCACTAAGAGAGGAGCCGTGGAGTTGAAGCACGCCGCGCCCGCGGCGATCAAACAGGTCGCGGGCAAGTTGCAGGTTGTGCGCCGCACAACAGCCTTGGCCGGGAGGAGGGCTCCGGCTCGCCGTACACTGGTTGGCCTCACTGAAGAGGGGCGGGCCCATACCCCACCTCATTGGCGGTACGGCGCCGCGCTGCTGCGAGGGCACTGAATCATTAAGATCTCGGCGGCAGAATTTGTTGGACCATAATTCTTTTAGGACACAAGCTTGTGGTGAGGTTGAGGGGCCAGCGGCGTGGAGAAATTTATTTCATTATATAGCCACTGTGTGTTGTTGAGCAGGAGACGGGATCGTGGTAATGGCCATGGTAAGGACAGGATGGCAGTTTAACTGGTCGGGGAAGGTTTACAATAAATGTTCAAAATGTTAAAACAATTATAAATGCAGCTACGTTAGCGTGGAAGTTACACAGGTTTCACCTGCGAAAGGTGAACCCTAAATATCCTTTCGGTGGCTGGATTGCTTAACAATAAGGTAACGGGTGAAAGGAAATCGAGAATAATACACGGCCCATGAAATCTGGGGGCAAGCTTGCCCGCGGGAACAAAATTTTTGACCATCACCTGGTCACCTACGTTCAAATTGGTGGGTCTCCGTCCACGATCATATCATTCCTTAACTTTTTCATGAGACACTTTAAGATTGGCTTTAGCCTTCTTCCAAAGATCTTTAATATTATCTGGATCTATTGTCTCGGGTAGAATGTCACCCAGAGACCAGAGCGGCGTGTTGGGAACAAACTTGAACATCAATGAAGCTGGAGTAGACTTATGAGATTCATGAACCGCCGAATTCAAAGCAAAAGCTAACCAATGCAGGGACGTGTCCCACCTGGAATGATCTTCATGATGATAGGCAATCAACGCGGTCCTCAGATTGCGATTAACCCGTTCAGCCAGAGATGGTTGAGGATAATAAGCAGAAGTTGTCACATGAGAGATGGACAGGTCAAAACAGAATTTACGAAATAGATTAGATGTGAAAGCCTTAGCATTGTCAGACACAATATATTGGCACGGACCAAAAGAAGCAAAGATTGAATTTAAATAAGTAATGGTGGACTGAGCGGTAGCCAGCTTAGTCGGGAATAACCAAGAAAATCTTGTAAAACCATCTACACATACAAGGATGAACTTGTTGGCATTCCCCTTTGACTGGGGGAAGGGTCCTACGTAATCGATGTAGAGACGTTCCATGGGGCGCGACGCTTGATGAGAAGACAAAAGGCCTACCTTGGTAGACATGGTTGGTTTACTAAGCAAACAAGATTTACACGCCTTTACTAGTTCACGGATTTCACCGTCCATACCCTTCCAGATAAACATTTCACGGATCTTTTCCCTGGTTTTGAAGATGCCTAAATGCCCCCCTAATGGGGTCTCATGATAGTACTTGGAGATCATTGGCACAAGTACGGCTGGAACTACAACTTTCATCATCTGATCATGCCTCGAAAGGCAACATAAAACACCATTCCTCAGTACATAAGGGACAACATGTTCCCCAGAAGAAAGGGTTTCCATGATCGGAGCCAGCGTTGGATCTTCACGTTGATATTTCTCAATATCCCGAAAGAGCATGGGACCATCTGTTAAGATGGCATTAACCTCAGATAGCATGGAATCGGGAGGTGATGAACTATCGACCGATTCATGTGTCGCGACGTCATTGGAAAACAAACGGCTGAGTCCGTCTGCGACAAGCTCTGATATGCCTGACGTCAAATTGGAAGGCAGAAATTCGGATGGCCCAACGGGCTATACGACCATTACGACGCGGCCTACCTAAGACCCAGCTTAAGGCTTGATTATCAGTCTCCAGGTCGAATTTGACATGTTCCAGATAGAGACGGAACTTTTCTAAGGCAAATAAGACTGCCAAACCTTCGAGCTCATAGATGGAATACTTGGCTTCTTGAGCCGATAGAGTCCTAGATGCATAGGCGATGGGTCGCCTCCCTAGTTCAGTCTCTTGAAGAAGGACTGCAGCTACCGCCGACGACGACTGGTCGGTTTGGACGATGAATTTCTTCGAGAAATGTGGCATAGCAAGGACAGGGGCTTTACAGAGAGCTAATTTCAGGTCTTCAAATGCGGCTTGTTGCGAAGGCCCCCTCTCGAATTTGACGCCTTTCCTATTGAGTAAGTTCAAGGGCGCCGCTCTATTAGCGAAATTTGGAATACCTTTCCTGAAGAAATTCAGCATACCAATGAACCTGTCAATACCTTTAATGTCCTTGGGGGGCTTGAAATCACGGATGGCCTGTGTTCTAGAGTGATCGACTGCGACAGCATCGGGCGAGACAATATGCCCTAGAAATGACATAGAGGGTTTAGCGAAGGCGACCTTGGACAATTTCACAGTTTACCTAGCCTTACGAAGGCGATTGAGAACTTCCTTTGGATGATCTAGATGTTCTTCAAAAGTCTCCGAAAATACGACGACATCATCAAGATAGTGGTACAAGTACTCGAATTTGATGTCGGAGAAGACCCTATCTTGCAGTCTAGTGAGTACAGCTGCTCCGGTGGGGAGCCCGAAAGGCACGCGGTTGTATTCATACAAATTCCAATCCGTGGCAAACGCTGTAAGATGTTTAGACTCTTCAGCTAGGGGAATTTGATTATAGGCCTGATTCAGGTCGAAGATGGTAAAGAACTTAGCTTTACGAAACCATGAAAAACAAGAATGAATGTCAGGAAGGTCCACAGATTGTAACACCACCTTCCGATCGAGAGCCCTATAATCAATGACAGGCCTGAAGCCACCTTGGGGTTTCGGGACTAGAAAAATAGGCGAAGAATACGCCGACTTAGTGGGCCTAATAATACCATCCTTTAACATTTGATCGATGATTTCCTTCAATGCCTTCATTTTGGGTGGAGATAGCCTATAAGGTGGAAAACGGACAGGAATCGAATCCGTGACCTCAATGTTGTATTCAATGAGGTCAGTAACACCAAGAGTATCAGAGAACACCTCTGGAAACGACTGACACAACTTACGAATACTGTCAGCCTGCTCCTCAGGAAGATGTCTAAGTTCTAACAACATCTCATCCTGGGTAGGCGAAATAGATGAACATGTTGCAGAATTACATTTCAATAAGGGTATTTTACAATTAGAAGCAAATTTGAATGTACTCAATCAGTCACATTCAATCAGCCACGTCTCCCAGTGGACAATTCGTAAGAACATGGGTTTTATGGGGTATGAGAGCCGGCGCCGCATACGGGTGCCACTGTTAACGCAACGTCATCGGGCACAACGACACGCATTTGTCGCCAGTCACCAGAGATGGACACTGGAACAATGGCGTAACGTGATATGGTCGGACGAATCACAATTTCAACTGCACCATGCCGATGGGAGGCACCGTGTATGGCGCAGACCACATGAAGCGATGGATCCCGCCTGCCTCGAAGGTGTGGTCCAGGGCCCTGGTGTCTCTGTTATGGTCTGGGGTGCATTTTTCTGGTATGGAATGAACCCCCTTGTTGTTCTGGAAGAGACTTTGAATGGTACGCGGAATGTTGAGCTGCTCGGAGATCATCTCGACCCATTTTTGGCCTTCCAGCGCCCAGGCGGTTCTGCGGTGTTTCAAGATGATAACGCGCCGCCACATAGCTCTCACGTTGCCCGGGAATGATTCCAGGAACATGTAGCGGAGGTCCAACGACTGCCATGGCCACCCAGGAGCCCCAATATGAGTCCTATCGCGCATATCTGGGATGTCCTGGTACGCAGGCTCCGTGCCATGGATCCTGCACCCACGAACAGACTAGCATTGGCGGCCGCTCTCTGAACGATTTGGTGTCAGTCCCGAAGACTACCAGGGACTTGCCGACTCACTTCCACGGCGTCTCACTGCAGTTCGCAGGGCCAGAGGAGGCCCCACGTGCTATTAGGTGACTATCCCATGACATTTGCTAAGTCAGTAGAGACGATACGCGAGAGATATCGAGGGACAGCTATTAGAGCTCTCTCTAGCGGACTGACCTGAGAACTACTGATTCTGGCATGAGAGCACGTGTATTTGTGTGTGAAGTTTTTGGTGTTATTTATGCGTTTCCAGTGATTTGACATAATTAAATAGTAGCGTGTGTCATTCCTTGATATCTCCTCTCAACATGAGGGGAGAGGTATGTGCTGTGTTTGGCTGCACTAACTATGAAGTAGAGAAGAATGAGCGGTTTTTCTTCCGTTTCCCTCGTGACAAGAAAATGTAAGTAATATTGTGTTTGCACATATATTCTTCCAGTGACTAAGAGATTTTTATAGTATTTCATAATCGTCCGAACTGCTCGACCCATATTTTAACTGGCTTAAAATATAATACGCATATTTTATTGTATAGTGCAGCAGTTAACCTTCAATACCGATGTGTTGTTGTAGGTGTGATCTGTGGTTTTGTTTCAATTAAGGAAAATACATATGCATATGAGTGTGGCTGGTTGTGTTCCAAGTTACTCCATTTGGAATGCCGTAATGCGTTGTCAAGCACTGAAGAAAATATGAGTGATTTAAGAAATGTACATATTTTGTTGAAACAATATGATGATGCAAATTTGCTTTACCCTAATGTAATGGCATCATGGCAAGTATTGCTTATAGGGAAAGTTTGAATGTTTTTGAGGCTAAATTTATAGATTTTGTTTCTGTTAGTAGGCTTCAAGTTAAAAGGAAAATTGTCCAGCTCTTAAATGTAAATTCAATGAATCATGTGTTAAGGGATGTGCCGATATTTTTGTTGTCAAGTGTTTTGATGCTTTTAAATGAGAAAAAAGAAAAGTCTAGCCGTGAACGTTCAGGCAGGAATTCTAAAGCTAAAAAGGTAATGCATAAATGAAAGATGAAGCCCTTTCACAGCAGTCCACTTCACATCTTTTTTATATGTCTAATTTCAGTCTTTAAATAATAAACAGTTAAATAATTCTTCATTCATTTATCCACAATTGCTTTAGCAACTTTGATGTTAATATCTTAGTACCACTTTCTTTCTAGACGTAAGTTATTTATCCATTTACGTACATACATTTCCATTGATATTTGCATTTATTGCGAATTTTCAGGTCAAGCCACTAGGAGCACCACTTGCGACTTGTCTCCCATTTTAACAAGGCTAAATCAGGAAGTGTCGCGTATTGTCTCTATTGTATTTGCTACAAGGGATTGGAAGAAGCTAGGAAACCCCACGGTTCCGTCTACAGTCTTTCTGTCCTTGCCGTGTATACTGAGAAATAATGAAATATTTTCATGACAATTATTTCAATGTCGACAGCAGCGCTTGATACAGTGCTGTGGAGAATTCGCGCAGGGCACCAAATTCCTTCTATATTTCTTCCCAGTTCTTCTTTAAATTGGTGAAACACATTCCGCTGGCATAGTCGCTGAAGATATTGGTATTGTCTCCACAAAAAGCTATTAATTTATCTAATGGAAATTGCAGTTGTCTAAAGTATCTACAGCAAAACTTTGCAATTTTCTTCGATGTTTCATTATTCAGCGAATCAAAACTTCAACAGCTTCTGTTGGATTCTCTCAGTTTCAGTGAAGTATTGAAGAACTAAAGGAAACAACTTTTCAGCCTTGTGGTTTGATGCGTCTGTGCCTATGGCGTAAAAAGAAAACTTTTTGCAATTGTTTTAAGTATTCGGACACGGAGTGTGGTGCGAGAATATTTTTAACAATCGTTGTAGCCTTTGTCCTGGCTGTAGACTGCTTTGCGGCGACATTGGAGTCAGGTTAGATTGCGGCATTTAGTTTTACGGTACTGAAGGACTGATGCCTGACAACTTTATAAGCTGTTGTTAGTTCTGCAGCAACAACGAGCAAGTCTTCTTCAGTATCTTCTTTAATCTCGAATATATAAATAGGCTTTGATGGCGATGCTATCGCGAATCTAGTTGTAGAAATGTGGTGCCTCACATCTGCCTTACCTCCATGAGTTACTGAGATGAAACTCTTGTGTAATCATCCAAAAAGTGACACTTTCTGTTTTTATCCATAGGCATTTTCGTAACCAGGACTAGGAAGGTTTTACATTGGCGGGCCAACGAGAAGGTAAGGCCTTCACTCTGGCCAGGAGATTCAGCGGGTTTGATGATTTGACGGGGTTGAGTGGTGGGGGTAGGTGGAGGTTTGAACCGGTGAAGGAGCTGGATAGGTGCTTTATTGAGCGTTAACCTTGTACAATTGGTTTTTATATGATTTGAGATCGTTCGGTTTCCATTTGGTTTCCATTTTTACAGTGTGGTTGTGATTTTCTGGGTTAGATTGATTTTAAGTGAGATTATGATTTTCTGGGTTAGAATGATTTTAAATGTGGTTATGAATTTCTGGGTTAAATTGATTTCAAGTGTGGTTATGAATTTCTGGGTCAGATTGAATTTAAGTATGTTATGATTTTCTGGGTTAGATTGATTTTAAGTGTGGTTATGATTTTCGGGGTTAGATTGATTTTCAGTGTGGTTATGATTTTCTGGGTTACATTGATTTTAAGTGTGGTTATGGTTTTCTGGGTTAGATTGTTTTTAAGTGTGGTTATGATTTTCTGGGTTAGATTGATTTTAAGTGTGGTTATGATTTTCTGGATTAGGTTGATTTTAAGTGTGATTGTGATTTTCCGGGTTCGATTGAATTTAAGTGTGGTTATGATTTTCTGGGTTAGATTGATTTTAAGTGTGGTTATTATTTTCTGGATTAGATTGATTTTAAATGTGGTTTTGATTTTCTGGGTTACATTGATTTTAGGTGTGGTTATGATTTTCTGGGTTACATTGATTTTGAGTGTGGTTGAGGTTTTCTGGGTTAGATTGATTTTAAGTGTGGTTATGATTTTCTGGATTAGATTGATTTTAAGTGTGATTATGATTTTCTGGGTTAAATTGATTTTAAGTGTGGTTATGATTTTCGGGGTTAGATAGATTTTAAGTGTGGTTATTATTTTCTGGGTTAGATTGATTTTAAGTGTGGTTATGCTTTACTGGATTAGATTGATTTCAAGTGCGGTTATGATTTTCTGGGTTAGATTGATTTTAAGTGTTGTTATGATTTTCTGGGTTACATTGATTTTGAGTGTGGTTATGGTTTTCTGGGTTAGATTGATTTAAGTGTGGTTATGATTTTTTGGGTTGGATTTATTTTAAGTGTGGTTATGATTTTCTGGGTTAGATTGATTTTAAGTGTGGTTATGATTTTCTGGATTAGATTTATTTCAAGTGTGATTATGATTTTCTGGGTTAAATTGATTTTAAGTGTGGTTATGATTTTCTGGGTTAGATTGATTTTAAGTGTGGTTATGATTTTCTGGGTTAGATTGATTTTAAATGTGGTTATGCTTTACTAGGTCAGATTGATTTTAGGTGCGGTTATGATTTTCTGGGTTAGATTGATTTTATGTGTTATGATTTTCTGGGTTACATTGATTTTGAGTGTGGTTATGATTTTCTGGGTTAGATTGATTTTAAGTGTGGTTATGATTTTCTGGGTTGGATTTATGTTAAGTGTGGTTATGATTTTCTGGGTTAGATTGATTTTAAGTGTGGTTATGAATTTCTGGGTTAGATTGATTTTAAGTGTGGTTATGATTTTCTGGGTTGTATTTATTTTAAGTGTGGTTATGATTTTCTGGGTTAGATTTATTTTAAGTGTTGTTATGATTTTCTGGGTTACATTTATTTTGAGTGTGGTTGTGGTTTTCTGGGTTAGATTGATTTTAAGTGTAGTTATGATTTTCTGGCTTAGATTGATTTTAAGTGTGGTTATGATTTTCTGGGTTAGATTGATTTTAAGTGTGATTATGATTTTCTGGGTTGGATTTATTTTAAGTGTGGTTATGATTTTCTGGGTTAGAATGATTTTAAGTGTGGTTATGATTTTCTGGGTTAGATTGATTTTAAGTGTAGTTATGATTTTTTGCGTTACATTGATTTTGAGTGTGGTTATGGTTTTCTCGGTTAGATTGATTTTAAGTGTGGTTATGATTTTCTGGGTTAGATTGATTTTAAGTGTGGTTATGGTTTTCTGGGTTAGATTGATTTTAAGTGTGGTTGTGATTTTCTGTGTTGGATTTATTTTAAGTGTGTTTATGATTTTCTGGATTACATTGATTTTAAGTGTGGTTATGATTTTCTGGGTTAGATTGATTTTAAGTGTGGTTATGATTTTCTGGGTTACATTGATTTTGAGTGTGGTTGTGGTTTTCTGGGTTAGATTGATTTTAAGTGTGGTTATGATTTTCTGGGTTAGATTGATTTTAAGTGTGGTTATTATCTTCTGGGTTAGATTGATTTTAAGTGTGATTATGATTTTCTGGGTTGGATTTATTTTAAGTGTGGTTATGATTTTCTGGGTTAGATTGATTTTAAGTGTGGTTATGATTTTCTGGGTTAGATTGATTTTGAGTGTGGTTATGATTTTCTGGGTTAGATTGATTTTAAGTGTGGTTATGATTTTTGCGTTACATTGATTTGGAGTGTGGTTATGATTTTCTGGGTTAGATTGATTTTAAGTGTGGTTATGGTTTCCTGGGTTAGATTGATTTTAAGTGTGGTTATGATTTTCTGTGTTGGATTTATTTTAAGTGTGTTTATGATTTTCTGGATTACATTGATTTTAAGTGTGGTTATGATTTTCTGGGTTAGATTGATTTTAAGTGTGGTTATGATTTTCTGGGTTAGATTGATTTTAAGTGTGGTTATGATTTTCTGGGTTACATTGATTTTAAGTGTGGTTATGATTTTCTGGGTTAGATTGATTTTAAGTGTGGTTATGATTTTCTGGGTTGGATTGATTTTGCAATTGCATTTTCGTAAGCTAATATAACCTGCGCTCGTTGTTCGTTTTACGTGTAGAAAGAATCGTCTCATCAGATCGCTATTCAAATGGGAAATGACCGGTTCTTCCGCGTGGCGCTGCTTAGATTACTACTGGAGAAGTGCGGTATTTTCTCGAATGATGGCGCTACATTGTCGATACAAGATACGCATGCGACTCCATTTGTGAGACGACCTTGCCAACATAAAATTGCTGACATATGAAACTTATTTTTCTTTTTTTGCTAGTTGCTTTACGTCGCACCGACACAGATAGGTCTTACAACGACGATGGGACAGGAAAGGGCTAGGAGTGGGAAGTGGCCGTGGCCTTAATTAAGGTACAGCCCCAGCGTTTGCCTGGTGTGAAAATGGGAAACCATTAAAAACCATCTTCAGGGCTGCCGATAGTGGGGTTCGAACCTACTATCCCCCGAATACTGAATACTGGCCGCACTTAAGTGACTGCAGCTATCGAGCTCGGTGACATAAAAACTAACTGAGGCTGTATTTACGTGTTGCGCTAACAGATGGCGTTACTTCAGTACTTGAGCCAAGCTCTTAACAGTATTTTTCAAAATTGGAACAAAATTGGGTCTGGTCCGGATGTAGGGATAAGAAGGTCCATAACAGTGACGGTCCAGATATATCGGGACGGATGGCAGCTCACCTCCACCATAAACTTCGCAGCAGGAGCTAATGTGTGCCAACTGTGCGGTGAAAATTATGACAGATAAAAGGAACACTGCAGTATTGGCATATATTTGACCTATGTGTGTAAGAACTGAGTTTAAAATGTAAATTAGTCGTGGAAGGCCATTGGCTGCTGTAAATATATATTTTAGCATACTACACGCTTTAAGGCGACTTATCAACCACCCGTGCGCTCGTACACCAGAGCATCTGCTAAACCGAACATAGAGCGCAGAGTATCTTCTCCCACGGGCAATATATTTTGGATTATCTGGCTCGTGATCACAGCAGACTTCCTTTATTCTCTCCACGGACGGAGAAAAACTTGTCATGCGTTGAAAGCAAGTAGATAACATTTCACCCGGCCAATAAGCCGTCTCAGGCTCGCTGAGCTGTTTCAGTCACGCGAGAGTTCTGCTTCGGCTATTTGTTTGCTTCAGTCAAACTGGGAACTCATGTTGGACATGCATTTTGTTAAAGGAACATCTTCATTACGTGAAATATGACCTTAAATTACAAATTGTCTGTCAAATAATAGAGCCGGCCCCGCGGTGTAGGCGGTGTAGGGGTAGCGTGCCTGCCTCTTATCCGGACGCCCCCCCCCCGTGTTCGATTCCGGCCAGGTCATGGATACTTATATGGACCTGAGGGCTGATTCAAGGTTCACTCAGCCTACGTGATTACAGTTGAGGAGCCATCTGACGGTGAGATGGCGGCCTCAGTCTAGAAACCCAAGACTAACGGCCAAGAGGATCCGTCCTGCTGATCACACGACACCTCGTAATCTGCAGGCCTACGGGCTGAGCAGTGGTCACTTGGTACGCCATAGATCTTTAGGGCTCTTGTGCCATGGGGTTTGTCAAAACTAGCGCAAATGATGTCACTTTAATTGGGGTGCGATTCTCAGAAAACTGCATGAAATTTTTTATGCACACAACAAAAAAATTATCTATCAGAGCCTTCACAGTACGCCTCCCCTCCCATTACCGCCATTACAAGACCTGACGCAAACACAAACTTGTACAATTTATCTCACGAACCAACAAGCATGTAGACAACTTGAGCACTTCCCCACCCCTAGCGGTTAATCTAGATAGAACTCTTGCCGATGAAAACGAAACAGGAAGTACCATCAAGAACCCGTATCTTGCGTAAACTCTCTGGGGCTAGTTGACACCCACGTGGGCCTGTGCTACTGAATGATACCTGCCCGCTTACTACCGGCTTCTTAAGACCTATGCCTGTAGAGAAAAGGTTACTGATTAGCCAAAATTTCTCCATCGGATATCAGACGTGAAGTGGCAGCCAAAATAGAAAAACGAAAGTCCGGGTACAAACCATCAAACTGAAGGCTCAAGTGAAGGAAAAGTTTTCTTCATTCTACAAAAAGCTTTATATAACCGCCCGAAAAAATCCGAGTGGCATCATGGAAAGGGAGTGTTAAAAATATTGAAGCCTTGATTATTCCCCGTTAAAGTTTACTTTCAGGACATGATATTGGATGGGTTTCGTGGAAAACGTTGAACAGGTTACGATGCGGGGCTG
Source organism: Anabrus simplex (assembly GCF_040414725.1). NCBI lineage: Eukaryota > Metazoa > Arthropoda > Insecta > Orthoptera > Tettigoniidae > Anabrus > Anabrus simplex. The sequence continues at coordinate 159,581,429 of NC_090269.1, read as the reverse complement.
GGAAGTCTTAAGGTGAATGTAGAGTCCGTCTCCGTCGCTGAATGTTTGCTGAATCGAGTGAAGATAACAAATACACCTCCACCGATGTCATTTCACATTCGCAATCCAATATACCGAAAAGGACACTTGAGAATTAACATTACTCGACTTACAAGAAATCCGTATTCAACCGCCACGGAGCTGTTCTGCATTTCACCAATTTATGTTAATTCATACATACATATTCAATACATAAATACATTATCATTATATAACATTATGCCTTTCAGCGGTCAGTCTGCAAGCCTCTGTGAATTTACTAAATGTCGCCACAATCCTCTATTTGCAGCTAATGCTGTGGCCACATTTAGTACTATACCTCTCATCTTTAAACCGTTAGAAAATGAGAACCAAGCTCGATAGCTGCAGTCGCTTAAATGCGGCCAGTATCCAGTATTCGGGAGATAGTAGGTTCGAATCCCACTGTCGGCAGCCCTGAAAATGGTTTTCCGTGGTTTCCCATTTTCACACCAGGCAAATGCTGGGGCTGTACCTTAATTAAGGCCACGGCCGCTTCCTTCCCACTCCTAGCCCTTTCCTGTCCCATCGTCGCCGTAAGACTTATCTGTGTTGGTGCGACGTAAAGCAACTAGCAAAAAAAGAAAAAAAGAAAATGAGAATAATCATCGCCGCCTTGGTCTCCTTCTACTCCTCTTACCTTCCATAACAGAGTCCATTATTCTCCTAGGTAACCTGTCCTCCTCCATTCGCCTCACATGACCCCACCACCGAAGCCGGTTCATGCGGACAGCTCCATCCATCGAGTTCATTCCAAACTTAGCCTTTATCTCCTCGTTCCGAGTACCCTCGTGCCATTGTTCCCACCGGTTTGTACCAGCAATCATTCTCGCTACTTTCATGTCTGTTACTTCTAACTTATGAATAAGATATCCTGAGTCCACCCAGCTTTCGCTCCCGTAAAGCAATGTTGGTCTGAAACCAGACCGATGTATATGTAGTTTCGTTTGGGAGCTGACTTCCTTCTTACAGAATACTGTTGATCGCAACTGCGAGCTCACTGCATTGGCTTTACTACACCTTGATTCAATCTCATTTACTAATATTACAATCCTGGGAGAACACACCACCTAAACACTGTACTTGAAATTATCGACCTGTTCTAGCTTTGTATCACCAATTTAACATTCAATTCTGTTGAATTTCTTAGCTACTGACATCAGTTTGTCCTTCGAGAGGCTAATTTTCATACCATACTCATTGCATCTATTTTCAAGTTCCAAGATATTAGACTGCAGGCTTTCGGTACAATCTGCCATTAAGACCAAGTCGTCAGCATAGGCCAGGCTGGTTACATTTCCACCTAACCTAATTCCTCCCTGCGACTTTACGCCTTTCAGCAGATGGTCCATGTAAACTACGAACAGCAAAGGTGAAAGATTACAGCTTTGTCTAACCTCTGTAAGTACCCCGAACCAATAACTCATCCTGCCATGAATTCTCACTAAAGCCCAATTGTCAACATAAATGCCTTTGATTGATTTCAATAATATACCCTTAATCCCACAGTCCCTCAGTATGGTTAACATCCTTTCCCTCGGAACTCTGTCATGTGTTTTCTCTAGATCTACGAAACATAAACACAACTGTCTATTCCTCTCGTAACATGGCGCATACTGAACATCTGATGTCCACACAGCTTTCACTCCCGCACAGCAAAGTTCATCTGAAAACTCATCGATGTGAAGATAAGAAGGCACTTAATTCTTACTCAATCTTTTTCATAATTTTCACGCTTCATATTTAGTATATCATTTACAATACGTTACTTTCACTCACAAAACCCCAGTGGAATATATCAACGGTATCCCTTGCTTCTCGGGCGAGAAGTGGTTTCCAATCCCCGAAATGGTTCATCGTCGTTTCCCCTTTCAGCTCCAGGCAAATGGAGGAACGATACGGCCACGGCCGCTAGTCCGTACAACGCCCTTACAAAGAACGTCTGCGGTTGCATCGGCGTAGAGGTGCGCACGGCTGGTCCGTGGTCCCACAGCTCTGTACTCTTGGCCTAAGGGACTGCGTCACCGTCTAAGAGGTGGGGAGGTATGAAAACAATTTACTAGTAGTAACGCATTGTACCGGGAAAGAAGCAGTAACGGCAGTAAAGAGAAGGCACACCTCACAGAACAAAACTTGTAGAAGTTACTCCAAGCTAATGGCGTGTTCTTCGCCGGGGCAGGAACAGAACGGAGGGAAAGTCCACGCTAAACGACCAGGAATTCTTAAAGGGCGGAGAGGTAAGTTTTTCTTTGTCAACGGCTCTACATCTCCTTGCAGTAGGGGATGGTATTGTGTTCCTTTCATCGCTGACAGCTGACAATGCCCTGTTCAAGCCGCATTGTAGACTCCATTCTTAGCCGACGTCGTGAAGTTTTGGAGCGGCAATAACGTCCAGACGGCGCTCTAGGGCCGACAACCTCTTCGCGTACTTTCATGTTTAAGACAGCGGCTATCAGAGATCTAACTGCATGATCTGAGCATCGATCACACTGTAATAGAACGTGTCCGTGAGTTTCCCAGAATAACATCTAAAATCTTTTACAGCGTCCAACTTGTTGTTACAGTTTGGGTCATGCAGCTGTCCCATGCCACCCTACCCTGTAATCCAGCAAGCCTTGGTCTACCCCTTTCGTTATTACTCACTACATTTCCCTCAGAATGGCTCAAACGGTAAAGCGCTGGCCTTGTGACCTTGTGACTTGGCAGGTTCGATCCTGGCTCAGTCCGGTGGTAACTGAAGGTGCTAAAATACGTCAGCCTTGTGTCGCTAGATTTAATGGCACGTTAGAGAACATCTGCGATTTAAAAATCTGGCACCTCTGCGTCTCAGAAACCCTTAAAAGTAGTTATTGGGATATAAAACCAATAAAATTATTATAATCAGCCAGCTAGTTGTCCGTGAGATGTGAGCTTGCATTCGGGAGATGGTGGGTTCGAATCCGAACGTCGCCAGCTGTGAAGATAATTTACCGTGGTTTCCCATTTTCATACCGCGCAAATGGCTTTCCTTCTGTCGCCGAAATCCTGCCCTATCTCAGTACGACGTTGTAGATACAAGGGTAACACAACACATTGAACCTTATACACAAGAAAGAATGATGTTTGTTCTGCACTGCTGTTTTTTTAACGTAAACTCATTCCCTTTGCATGGCGTTCGTCCAGCGTGCACGCCCTGGCGGTACCACTCCTTGTTCTGTTCACGAACTATTACTTAGTGGGACGTAAAATATCAATAACACACTGAGCAAGTTATTCGTCTATTGCCCGCAACACCTCACTTCGTTTAACTGTAATCCTTTACTTTTTCTTCGGATTTATTCATTTTCATCTTGTAGTACTTCTCAAGCAGCCATCCTCTTTTGACAGAGCAAAACTTGAAGAGGTCAGACACTTCGAAGAATTGAGGTATCGGTAAGAGAAATGGAAGGAAAAAACTCGGAAGAGAACTAGAGTTGACCAAGTGAGGTCGGAGTCAGCTAGGGGAAAGGTAGTCGTCAACGCTCGCTCACAATTTGAGATCCCGTGATTTTCGGTGCGTGTCGCCTGTGACCCATTCAAAGGGGGATAACTGGTTTGATACAAGGCAGGAAAGGCTCAACTTGCAGGACTCTATCAGGCTTTTGATAGGGTAGCTCATGACTAGTCTATTGCACTAGACGAAAGTGTGGTCGAATGGATGGCTACATTCCTAGAAAGTAGAACTCAGATAGTTAGGGTATGTAAAGTGTTAACCGATCCTTTAGTTTTCGTAGTATATATAAATGATATGGGTAAAGAACTGCAGTCAGAAGTATAGTTATACTTTATAGAGTACTTCAGGGGGACCTGTGAGATAGACAATGGCATGATGGTAAATGGCTCGAAAAGTCAAGTTTCACCCTCTCAGTGTTATACCTCATGGTGATCAATGTTAGTATAACATTTGGGTAATGACTTTGTAAAGACGTCACATAGTTATGGGGGTAAATGAGGAGTATAATTCACTGGCAAGACGTACATGATACGAGAACTGCAAGCAGTTTGTTGTGAGTGATTTCCGACAAAGCAGCAGAGTTACGGAAATGTTACGCTGGGAAGACTTCGGAGCAAGGAGACGAGATGCTCGACCATGTGGAGAGTTGGCGTGGAGTGAATAAGCTGAAGCGGAGTCTTCAAAAGTAGAAAATGTGATAATATGAAAATAGAGCTGGAATTGAAGGGGATGAATTGGGGCAAATATTAATTTATAGCACAAGGAGTGAGGAATTGGAATAATTTACCAAATGAAATGTTCGATATATTTCCAAGTGCTTGAAAACATTTAAGGATAGGCTAGGCAATGTGCGACAGCCGTACATGGAGATTACTGACGATTGATTGACTGATTCACTGATTATTTGATTGATTAATTAATTGATTGATTGTTCGACTGATTGATTGACTGATTGATTGAATGACTGATATACTGATGTATTTTATAGACTGATTGATTGATTGAATGAATGATTGTTGTCTGACTGATTGACTGATTGATTGACTGATTGATTGATTGGTTGATCGACTGATTGATTGACTGGTTGTTTGATTGATTGTTTGTTTGATTGATTGCTTGATTGATTGATTGATTGACTGATTGATTGATTGTTTTATTGATTGATTGGTTGATTGATTCACTGATTATTTGATTGATTGATCGACTGATTGATTGATTGATTGATTGATTGATTGATTGATTGATTGATTGATTGATTGATTGATTGATTGATTGATTGATTGATTGATTGATTGATTGATTGATTGATTGATTGATTGATTGATTGGATTTTTGTGCTACTTTGGCTGTTATTTTTCTGTTTTCTCGTTTATGATTGGGGCTTCCAAGGAGTGTTTGGCTATGTAGTTGGATTTTCGCCTACATTCATATACTTTAATATATAAATAACAATTGTTTTCGCCAGATGTCTTACGATGACACATAATCGATTAATTTTTGGGGTCATAGTTTGCCAATCTCGTAGCTAATCAAGACCTATTGATCCGGCATTAAGATTCCCGGATAGTACGTCCAACACGTGGCCATCTTGTAGAACGCCACTGAGTGAACAATGATTCATTCAATAGATTCAGCGACTCAGGAGTAAATTTGTTATATTCGAGAGATGCGTTTCATCTCAGTAGACTCGACATATAGACATTGTTGCGCCTAAAATTCTCGGCGTTTCGTGCAGACAGCCTCCCGTTATCCAATGTTACTTGCTCACCATCCAAGTCGCTTCGTATAGAACATGAAATTGTCCATATAACACCAATTTAAGAATGAAATGTTAATATGACAATCATAGCATCCTTACTGCCTGAGAATTCTGTACTGAAGTATTTCCCCACGCTAAGAGTATTATCTCTTAACTCTATCTAAATACGTACCACGCCAAGCAGTAACGACGCTTCCGTGCGCTCAGACCACAGTTTCCTTCAGTATTATACCACCTTATGTGCTGAAGTGCTGCAGCACATTGCTTATTGGGAAAATTAAATTAGTTTAAAAATATGTAGTATCTACAATCAAATACTGTACTGTACATTGCATTGAAAAAGACGTCAGCCAATGAATAGGACATTATTCAACTCCCCTCACAACCAGGTAACTACTGGTGCGCTCCACGCTGGGTGCTGTGCGATCACAGCTCACAGAAACCATGAACTCTGCCTTTTGCGCATGCGTGTCGAATTTTTCCCATACAAAGAGAATGTGTTCCGTTCGGTTCCGACAGGCTGTGGAAACAACAGCCAAGACATCACTTCACAGCAAGTCTTCGTTCGACCACAGACAGGCAGCACTTGCACTAGGCACACTTGCATTACGAACGATATGAGAACGTGGCAGCTGGCACCCTCCTGACTCAGCGGTAGTATTTAAGAGAGGATCGTTCAAAGCAAACGGGAAAACGAAATACTATAGAGCTGTTCGCGCCAGGTCTTTTAATACCAAAGAGGATAGAATATTACCAACTTGCCTATTCCATAGTCACATTTGTAAATCGATGAACTATAAAAATTGTACTTTTTATGTTGTCAAAATAAGGACATGATATTGTGATTTTCTTTAATTAATATGTTTAGCTTATAAATGACACTATAAAATCATAACATATAATTTTGCATTACGATGTTGCTGTTTTTATTTCAATGATGTTGGTAACATTATGAAGTTCTGTTTTTGCGCGCTCACACCAAGTGTTTGAGATCGTGAATATTTTGCCATTGCATCTGTTATTGTGTGTTTAATTATATAGTTTTATAGTTTTTTATGAGGAATGTGTATATGTGTTGGGGTTGTTTGCGTGTTTGTTCAGTGTGGAAAACTCAGTGGAGAGCCTCTTGAAAACCACATACCGGCATGTTTCTAAATATTTTTATTTTTTGGAGTGGGGATGGGTTACAGCACACAACTGATTTTCTGCACCAGCCGCCACTGCCCCTTCAGTGAACACCCCTCCCTCTTGTGCTTGCCCTTCTACAACAGTGAACGCATTAGTAAGGCTCAGCCCTGTTGGAAGGGGCGTGGAAATACCACCACGGTATCCCCTGCCTGTCATAAAAATGTAACTACAAGGGTCGGGATCAGCGGCTCTCAACTCTGAGAACGTGGGATCATAATCCACGAGAACTGAAACTCTCACTTGCCTCATCTGTCGGTTTGTAAGGGAACCGTTTTTGTTCGATCAGACACATTTTAATGAAACTTGAGTAAATGATCAATCCGACTAACTACACTGCCTGACAAAACGTTAAGCACCAAGAAGGGGTTGAAAGTGAATGATACTACATACGCTGAAAGACCATGTGATTTTATTGAACTGATTACGATACAGGATGAAAGAGACAAGGCCGTTTGCAGTTACAGGTGGAATGTTGGAGCCAGGTCAGTAGAGTGTCGCACACCCGGCCGCAACGCATGCCCTTATGCGGTTCTATTTTTATTTTTTTTTTATTTTTTTATTTTTTTGCTATTTGCTATTTGCTTTACGTCGCACCGACACAGATAGGTCTTATGGCGACGATGGGACAGGAAAGGACTAGGAGTGGGAAGGAAGCGGCCGTGGCCTTAATTAAGGTACAGTCCCAGCATTTGCCTGGTGTGAAAATGTGAAACCACGGAAAACCATTTTCAGGGCTGCCGACAGTGGGGTTCGAACCTACTATCTCCCGAATACTGGATACTGGCCGCACTTAAGCGACTGCAGCTATCAAGCTCGGTCTTATGCGGTTCGGTCCACTCAGCCTACGGGATTAGAATTGAGGAGCTAACTGACGGTGAGATAACGGCCCGATCTCGAAAGCCAAGAATAACGGCCGAGAGGACCACACGACACCTCGAAATCTGCAGGCCTTCGGGATAAGCAGCGGTCGCTTGGTAGGTCAAGGATGAAGGTGTACGCATAAAACGGCTTCGATGGTGGGATCATGTGAGGTGAATGGAGGAGGATAGGTTACCTAGGGGAATAATGGATTCTGCTATGGAGGGTAAGAGAAGTAGAGGTAGACCAAGACGACGATGGTTAAACTCGGTTTCTAACGATTTAAATATAAGAGGCATAGAACTAAATGAGGCCACAACACTAGTTGCAAATCGAGGATTGTGGCGACGTTTAGTAAATTCACAGAGGCTTGCAGACGGAACGCTGAATGGCACAACAGTCTATAATGATAACGTATGTATGTAGCTGATGAGACCCCTCTGACAGACACTTTGACTGTCTTCCAAAATTGTGATTAGATGAGAGGTGTTAAAAGAAACGAGGTAAACCTGAGGATGATATTTTATGAAGAAGGCATAAAGCCTGAAGATTACGGCGCTGTTTGAGATCATAGCCCACCAAGTTCATCATAGTCAGGTCTGACGTAGATCACACTTATGCAGCGAAAACAGTTGTTTTGTGCGTGTTGTAGTTTGTCAGATAGTTGTACACGGCGTCACAGCAGTCGAAATGAGGTAATACCAGAGTGCCAGTGAGGCGTTCCTTTAATACTCGAGAAAACATGTTGCGGAATCCTCGCAACTACTTTTCTGGAAACGCTGATAATCTGCGGAAAGATGATAACACCAACTGATTCGCCGAAATCAACTGCTGAACGTTGAAGGGAGAGTTTTGGTAAAAAGGAGTGCTTCTGATTTTTGAACGAAGTCGTAGCTGAGAAAATATTATAGCTTGAGATTCTACGCTATTTAGTCTAAGTTCATGCGTGTCAGTTTTTCGCAAATCTCTATTGAAATTACTCATTGTAATCAGTCTGATACTTGTAAGAAATTTTCCTTGTTAATTGCTCTCGAACGTAGGGGAGGTCGGCAGCGGACTATGGATTTATCTTCAGGCACTAAACATGTAATTTTGCCCTTCCATTAACTCATAAATTAATCGCCAGTTTAGATTTTAATTTTAAACCCTGTATCTCCTTTCTCGCTTTTCACGTCTTGCTATTGCTTTACCGTTTAATAACCTCCCGAGTTATGAAGTGTAAGAGGCTGCTCTCCAGATGGCGCACAGAGCGAGTTACAAGTAATGAATCCTCTCGCAGTGGTTTACGTCGGGGGGAGAGGAATAAGGCTACAAGTCCTGGATAAAACTCTCAAACATCGTTACAATTGATGTAGTTTAAAGAGTTCTTGTACAATTTAGCTGCACGCTAAATGTATACAATTAGAAAAATGCCAGGATATGTTCACTTTAGTAAGAACGAACCATGGGTACAGATTTCGAGCCACCATCAAATAATATCCGGTCATCCTCGATGTGTCAACGGACCCCCAATACTCAGGTTAGGATGCTAAATACACATACCTTTGCCATCTCAACATTTTCAAACGTAGGACTTTCATTCAGAGAATTCCAGGCTCTTGATAAGGAGTAAGGATAAATAACTCAGGTTAAATTACTCTACAACCGTGGCCATTTAAATCCTCGAAGTTTTTAGCGTCACCCACAAATGCTTTGCAAGTTCTTCTATCGCAAGCTTTTACTAACATCCCCATGAACCTCGTAAATGTCGCGACGTACTTCATCCCTCCAGTGAAGTGTTGCTTTGTACTCAAATGTAATAAAGCAGGCCATCATAACGTAGTATAAGTAAAAACCAACTCAAATGATAGGCTCATTATAGGTATTTCCAATATCCTGAATGCTGCGGAGTCTCCAGATACTATTTTCTTTTCTACAACAGAAAAGTTTTGTTATAAAATGTACTTAGTAATTGCTGCTTTCCTTGCATAGAACCCGATTTTCAGCAACATACAGCATAAATGTTAGAGTAATTATAGAGTTAAACATCATAAGAACTCATAAGTATAGTATTACTTCAAAAGAAGGGCTGGGCATTATCATCAATAAATCACACTGCAAATAGTTTTTAAAATGCCTATATATTGTAACCGTTCATCACCATGCCACACGCCGTTTGCCGCAACATTCTGCGATATATAATGTCGTAATTAGCAGTCTACATGCCGAACCGGGATGTGATTTGCGATACGCCAGCCCTGAGGGAGCAGTTTCCTGCGCTGTATCGAGAAAACGATAACGTATTACCCTAGAACCTTGAATTCGCGCTCTTTTCGTGCGAGCGAGGAGGAGAGATGACGCTTCGCGTGGAAATGTGTGTTGTCAGAGAGTGGGCTGAATTAACGTGTGTTAATACCCAAGAAATAAATATACTTTACTAATTCAACACCGCATTCATTGGTGCCACTTCACCATAATTAACTAAAAAGAGGAAGGAGAAGAAAAATTTCATCTGAGATAATCTCTGGAAATTTATGAGTCAGGTCTCATTCGAACCGATGTATTTAAAGCTAATTGTTGATGCGTATAAATTCAAAACTTTAACAGTGGATCGGTAATGCCGCCTGTCATATAGTGGTACGCAGACTAAAGATGACTGCCGAAATCTGGCAACATGAGGGAAAAAGGTGGGAGGTTTTGCGAGATGAACCATGACGCGTGAATTTCTAAAAGGACGCTTTTGAGATTGTGAATGACCCACTGATTGTATCGGTTTAAAATAAGTTCAGTAGAAAATAGGCGTCACGAGCTATAATTTGATTACTTTCACGTCACTGAAAGATTCCGTTTACCGTAACTCCAGTTCGACCAGGGGCATTGTCTACCTCCTCCCCGACCACTCATCCTAGATATTGTAAACAAGACCTGGACTTAGATGCAGTATCCCATTGTAATTTGTGTAGCCGCAGTACTCACACGTTAGGAGTGAACTATGGATGTCAGTGTATGAAGTGTTGTGTCGAGGAAGAAAAACACATCAGTGCGATGTAAAATATCGCGAAATAAGCCGTGTGGTACAAGATTGTGTACAGTGGAGATGAATAGAAGTCTTATCTCAACATTTAATCTTTAAAATATCAACGACAGTCAGTTGCGGCTCATGATGCAATCATTAGTGAAAGGGCAAACGCATCAGGTTGTTTAGAAGTAGTGAGACAGCTAATTACGTTCAGTAATTAATAGTGACTGACCTAAAGCATTTTATGAGTGAGTGATGTTCAGTAAAATTAAAGAATTATTCCTGATAAAATTAGCGTTTGCATACTCCATTGACACTCGTGGTCCTATTTAGTTAGACTGTGTGATTAATGGGGTTAATTACATGGGGTTAATTACATGACCACTAAAATAACAATTTGAGAGGAGGCGATTTGCACTCCTAATACCTTTTGTTTCAAACCTAATCTGTATAAAACTTGTCACTATTTGCATTAATCTATTTAAAGTTATTAGTGGATCTAATCACCAGTAGATTCTTTGAAAGCACATAAACAGTGTTCAGTAACTGATTTTCCCATTTTTCCTGTATGCTTGTGAGTGATCATCGAACCCCGAGAACTAGAGCCTACGAGAATCGCACCTAAGTGCCTGCAGTCATTTCTACAAGGAACGTCTAGAGACTCCACTAAGAAGGCCACAGTTCCAGACATGGATCGTGTTTGGATGAATAGGAACTAAGGACTATCAAAGAGAGGAGCAGTCTTCATGATGGTGTAATATCTCAAGTGTACCTCGAGATGACAGCAAACCATACCCAGCATTCGATGAGTACATTTAATTTGAATATATTTAACCACGAGATTTGCATGCCAGTAGCAATTTTTATTTTGTAAATATTAAAATGTTATAATTAAAAATATTAAATGTAGGGAACACTATAAGCGTGTGACTGGGAAAAGATAATTTATTATTTTATTTTATTTAGGGTTTCTTAATGATTCAAGAATAATCATTGATATTTAGTGGGCTTATTTGCATGAATTAATATATAGATCCCATAAATTCTTAGTGCATATGAAGCACATACTTTGAGAAGAATAGCGCTCTAGCCAAATTTATAATTTCTCCGTAATGTTACTGTTACCAAGTGTTTGTTGTAGGTAGAGGTGAAAGAAGATGCGGGGGTGAACAGGTCTCAGGTTAAGAAATTAAAGTTAATATAAAATTTAACAAGGTTATATTTTCTTTCCAAAATTCAGAAATAACACGAATGACAGGTACAGAGTAGCAAGGCAAAAAAAGTAAAATTACAGTATTTACAGGATTTGGGCTTCGAGCCCCGACTCACAATTCTTGGGCAACTAGCCCAACTTTACCCCAAAACAAGATTTCACAGAGGGGCAGAAAACCCCATTCATGCCCAGGAGCACTTGCTCTAAATTACACAGAAAAGCCTCCTCGAGGCATACAACACTCAATTTTCGAGAAAGAGCCACTCGCTCTCAACTTTAAGCCTATCAAAGGCCACACCAAACTCCACCTTCAAGTTGTCCCCTAAGGACCTAGATACAGGGGTAAAATACCCAACCTACTGAGGCCCATTAAGTGAGAAAAAGGTTAATTACATGACCACTAAAATAACAATTTGAGAGGAGGCGATTTGCACTCCTAATACCTTTTGTTTCAAACCTAATCTGGCTCTAGGCCGCTAATGCAAGGGCTAATCCCATACTACAGAGGTGACTTTAGAAAAGAACAATTTACATTACATTAAGGAAGGATCGGTTGTGAGAAATAAGTTCACCTCAAAACAATATGAGTGGGAGCTCGAGAGGGTTAAGCACTGTCTATCCCAATATGTAACTTTAAAAGAGAATAGATGCTAAGAGTAGTTACATTTTAGGGAAAAGTTATATGGTGGAAACGCTTCGGACCCGCCCCGAGAGTTAAACTGCTGAGCTAGCAAGAAAATAATTTATTAAATTGCCATTACCTGGTTGTTGAACTGCTGCCCGAAGAAAGAGGCGCTTCCCGCCCCCTGCTATGTACTTTACACACTGAAAGATGGTACTGAAGTGGCACAGAGACCCGAAAATCAGCAGTTTATATACTCTCGCGGAAAGTTCGAGGCGTTTTTGGAATGAGAACACCCTCCCACAAGGATTTTATTGGTTCACCAAGAAAACCCCTACACAATACGAAGAAGAAACATATTATTGGTGGAAAATTAATTCGAGAAATTCAGGATTGGCTAAATTCAAAACAAGGGGAAAGAAAGGGTTATACAGCCAACTTAAACAATAACAGAAAAAAAATTTAACAAGAAACAAACTTTTGAAATAAAAATTTCTCCAAAAAACAGTTCTTTCACTTCGCACTAGGGTGCACTTTTTTAGTTCTTCAGTAGTGTCCTCTAGAAGAGAAAGTTCACACTTCTTACTACAGGTAAAACAAAAATACGTCGAAAACTAACCCGTTCAGAAACTTCAAAATTTCCAATTAGTGACATCTTCTGAGAAACTTGAAAATTAATACCGTAGATAAAGTTCAGACTTCCTCCAGCAGAGGAGTTTCAACTGGCGCAAATTTTAAATTAGCGGCGTGGAGGTGTACCGCCCGGTACAGACATCCCCCCCCCAAAAGTTCCTCCAAGGGGGTAACACAGAAGAACATAAACTTTTGTTTGAAAACAAGGTCCAAGTTATGATGTTGATATGGAGATTAATTGCAGAAGCATTATAAAATTTACTAAATTTGGTTTGATCCAGTTTCAAAATTCTTGTAGTAACTGTTGAAGTAATGTCTTTATGTTTGTAGAAGTTGAATTCATAAGGAAAATTTATTTTTTTAAGGTTGATGAAAAATTTACAAAGTCCACCAGATATTGCAGGAAATCCAAAAAAAAAAGGTAGTAATGTTGAACTGGAATGTCCATATAGCTGGATATGTACTTTAAACGTTGATCAGTTTGACGGCCAGCCCAGCCGCCGCTGCTTGAGTTCAGAGGAGGCCGCCCGGACCCCTCAAATACCCTGAGATACCGCTCGCCCGCACTATGAGAGGAGTAGTGGAGCTGAAGCACGCCGCGCCCGCGGCGAACATGCAGGTCGCGGGCCAGTTACAGTTGTGCGCCGCACATCAGCCTTGGCCGGGAGAAGGGCTCCGCCTCGCCGTGCACAGGTCGACCTTGCGTGAGTAGAGGGGGCCCTTCCTCTATCCCAGTAGCGGCACGGCGCCGCGCGGCTGCGGGGGGACTGAAACATTAAAGCTCGACGGCAGAATTTTTGTTGGACCAGAATGATAATAGGGTACATTCATTGTGGTGAGGTTGAGGGGCCAGCGGCGTGGACAAATTCATTTCACGAACAAGCCACTGTGTGTAGTAGAGCAGGAGACGGGAGCGTGGTAATGGCCGTGCCAACGACAGGATGGCAGTTTAACGGTTCGGGGAAGGTTTTACAAAAATGCTTACATATAAAACAAAATATTATAGGAGGGGCAGAAGGCCTTAAAAGTGAAAACCTTCAAAAAATATAACCTTCGTATTCCTTTCAAATTATATGAAGCAAGTTAACACAAAAATTACACCGGTTTCACCTGGGACAGGTGAACATTAAATATCCTCTCGGTGGCTGGATTACTTAATAACAACGTAACCGGCGTAAGGAAATCGAGAATTATGCACGGCCCATGAAATCTGGGGGCAAGCTTGCCCGCGGGAACAAAATTCTTGACCATCACTTGGTCGCCTACCTTCAAATTGGTGGGTCTCCGTCCACGATCATATCTTTCCCTAACCTTTTCATGAGACACTTTAAGATTGGCTTTAGCCTCCTTCCAAAGATCTTTAATATTGTCCGGGTCTATTGTCTCCGGTAAAATGTCACTCAGAGACCAGAGGTTAGAGAGCGGCGTGTTGGGAACAAACTTGAACATCAAAGACGCTGGAGTAAATTTATGTGATTCATGAACCGCCGAATTCAAAGCAAAAGCTAACCAATGCAGGGACGTGTCCCACCTGGAATGATCTTCATGATGATAAGCAATAAGCGCGGACCTGAGATTACGATTAACCCGTTCAGCCACAGATGGTTGAGGGTAATAAGCAGAAGTAGTCACATGAGAGATGGACAGGTCAAAGCAGAATTTACGAAATAAATTAGATGTAAAAGCCTTAGCATTATCAGATACAATATATTGACACGGACCAAAAGAAGCAAAGATAGAATTTAGTCAAGTAATGGTGGACTGAGCGGTAGCCAGCTTAGTCGGAAATAACCAGGAAAATCTTGTAAAACCATCTACACATACAAAGATGAACTTGTTGGCATTTCCCTTAGACTGGGGGAAGGATCCTACATAATCAATATACAGGCGTTCCATGGGGCGCGAAGCCTGATGAGAAGACAATATGCCTACCTTGGTGGACATGGTGGGTTTACTAAGCAAGCAGGATTTACAAGCTTTTACTAGTTCACGGATTTCACCGTCCATACCTTTCCAGATGAACCTTTCACGAATCTTTTCACGAGTTTTAAAGATTCCAAGATGTCCCCCTAATGGGGTCTCATGATAGTACTTGAAGATCATAGGTACAAAAACAGCTGGAACGACAACCTTCATCATCTTGTCATGCCTCGAAGGGCACATTAAAACACCATTCTTCAGAACTTAAGGGACGTCATGTTCCCCAGAAGAAAGGGTTTCCATTATCGGAGCCAGCGTCGGATCTTCACGTTGGTATTTCTCGATATCCCTAAAGAGCATGGGAGCATCTGTTAAGATGGCATTAACATCAAATAGTATGGACTCGGTAGGTGATGAACTGTCGACCGGTTCATGGGTCTCAACGTCGTTGGAAAACATACGGCTGAGTCCATCAGCAACAACATTTTCGGTACCTCTGATATGCCTGACATCGAATTGGAAGGCAGAAATACGGATGGCCCAACGGGCTATACGACCAGTACGACGCGGCCTACCTAAGACCCAGCTTAAGGCTTGATTATCTGTCTCCAGGTCGAATTTGACATGTTCCAGATTGAGACGGAACTTTTCTAAGGCAAATAAGACTGCCAAACCTTCGAGCTCATATATGGAATACTTGGCTTCTTGAGCCGATAGAGTCCTAGATGCATAGGCGATGGGTCGCCTCCCTAGTTCAGTCTCTTGAAGAAGGACTGCAGCTACCGCCGACGACGACGCGTCGGTTTGGACGATGAATTTCTTTGAGAAATCAGGCATAGCAAGGACAGGGGCATTACAGAGAGCTAATTTATGATCTTCAAAAGCGGCTTGTTGAGAATGTCCCTACTCGAATTTGATGCCTTTCCTACGAAGAAGGTTCAAGGGCGCCGCTCTATTAGCGAAGTTAGGAATAAACTTCCTGAAGAAATTCACCATACCAATGAACCTGGCGATACCTTTGATGTCCTTGGGAGGTTTAAATTCACGGATGGCCTGTGTTCTAGAATGATCGACGGCAACACCATCAGGTGACACAATATGCCCTAGGAATGACATAGAGGGCTTAGCAAAGGCAACCTTGAACAACTTGACAGTTAACCCAGCCTTGCGAAGGCGATTAAGAACTTCCCGCAGATGATCTAGATGTTCTTCGAAAGTCTCCGAAAATACGACGACATCATCCAAGTAGTGATACAAGTACTCAAATTTGATGTCGGAGAAGACTCTATCTAGCAGTCTAGTGAGTACCGCTGCTCCCGTGGGGAGCCCGAAAAGCACGCGGTTGTATTCATACAAATTCCAATCCGTGGCAAACGCTGTAAGATGTTTAGACTCTTCCGCTAGGGGAATTTGATTATAGGCCTGATTCAGGTCCAAGATAGTAAAGAACTTGGCCTTACGAAACCATGAAAAGCAAGAATGAAGGTCAGGAAGGGGCACAGATTGCAACACCACCTTCCGATTGAGAGCCCTATAATCAATGACAGGCCTGAAGCCACCTTGGGGTTTCGGGACTAGAAAAATAGGTGAAGAATACGCCGACTTAGAAGGCCTAATGATGCCATCCTTCAACATCTGATCGATAATTTCTTTCAGAGCCTTCATTTTAGGTGGAGATAGGCTATATGGCGGAAAACGGACCGGAATCGAATCCGTGACCTCAATTTTGTATTTGATCAGGTCAGTAACACCAAGAGTATCAGAGAACACCTCTGGAAATGACTGACACAACTTACGAATACTATCAGCCTGCTCCTCAGGTAGATGTCTAAGGTCTAACAACATCTCATCCTGGGTAGGCGAAATAGAGGAACATGATACAGAATTACACTTTAACAAGGGGATTTTACAATTGGAAGCAAATTTGAATGTGCACGGCTTACTCTGAAGATGGAGCACAAGACCAGTGTGAGAAATGAAGTCAGCTCCGAATATAATGGGGCAAGACAAGTGCTTGGCCACAACCAATTTAATTTTCCATGTAAATTTACAAATACGAATTTTGACATTTACAGAACCTAGAATTTCTAATGGAGATGAATTAGCCGAAACATATTGAACAGGAGATGAGCCATAGTCAGGTAGTTTACAAACAGATTTCAATTTTGAATACCATTCAGCCGAAATAATAGATCAAACACTGCCTGAATCTAATAGAGCTGTTATTGGTTCGTTATTTAACTCAATCTTAAGAAAAGGAACAGGTGCGGGGGTATCCGCCGCAATCCTAAGACACTCTTTAGGGCATTCAAAAGATGAATTTGAAAACTGAACGTTCCCTGAATTTTCGACCTGTTTACCAGGGGCTGAGCCTCGGAAAGATGGATTAGTCGACCCAAGCGAAGCCGCTAGTCACTTATTATTATTGGCATTGGTGGAATTTGCACCAGAAGTTGAGCAGGAGGGGGTGCTATTTGAATTTGGGCAATTCTTGGCGATATGTGAGAAAGCCCCACATTTAAAACAACGTTGTGATGAACCAGCTCCATTCCTTGTCCCACTAGACTTGATTGATGGACGCTTATTGCGAAGGTGGTCAGGCGACCCGCAAGCATAACATTTACGGGATGTGGCTGGTCGGCGAGGTGGAGGCCGAGGATTACTAAAAGACGGAGGGTGTTCTTTCGCTACACGCAAGGAATCGGCGTATCTAACTTCTTCCGCTGAGACGGCCAATGCTTCAAGTTCGGAGAAGGTTTGCGGGCACGCCGCGAAACACAAACATGACCTATAAGATGGTGAAATGCCTTCCACAATAGCTTGTACAATCTGGTCCTCAGGGAAGTGAAGAGCAAACACCCTAGTATAGGACTTAATATCTTGGATGAAATCTGCCAAGTTTTCATCCAAGCGCTGTACACGATAATAGTACTTCTGAATAAGGGAGGACCTTGCCCTAGCCGGGATGAAGTTAGCTAGCAAGTGGGCGTGGAAGTCCTCAATAGATGATTGCTCGGCAATGGCTCTTACTATTTTATCTGAGAGAATACCTATTGCATAGGGATAGATGATTTGCAAAATCTTACATGGGGAAAGAGAAAAAACAAGGGCATGATCATGAAATTCATCTAAAAACCTTAAGAAAGAAATAACTTCACTGGTGGTATTAACAGAAAACTTAGAGATACCTCTGAGCAACATTGCCAATGGATGAGGCAAGCTGCTGAACCCAGGTGACATAGTCGGTAAAGGTTTAAGTGGCAAGGACTTTAATTCAGAACGTACATTATTCAATGAGTTACGGCGTTCAGACTCGTCCAATGGGGCAGAGGTTGTTCGAGCTGCAACGGTTTTCCTATTGACATCTCCCTTAGGAGGCTCTTACTCGCCACCTACATTCACCGTGGTGGGTTGATCGATTTTGGGAGGAACTTCCCCAGTTAACAATTGGGTGACCTTACTAGATAATTGAGAAAGATTTTCAAGCACCATACTAGCTTCCTTCCTCTGAACGTCATTCAAATTTTGAGACAACAGATCGTTAACTCTATTCGAAAAATGAAATATCCTGGCTTGCACACGCTTAATTTGATTAGGCGAAGGATCATTTTCGTCAAAAAACTAACTACAGATGCTAGCTCAGTAGTATTATCAGTGATCGTGGAAAGAGAGTCGTCAATTTCTTTCTCTACCAAAGTGGGGATGGAAATGGGCAAATAAAGGGACTCTCTAAGCTTGTTTGTGTCTACCGCAACCGTGCCTCCAGATTGCACATTTCTAATAGTCAATTCATAGATCAACACCTCCTTGCGCAAATAGTTAGGATGGAGAACATCGCGAGGGCCAGGCATGATGACAGAACAATTTTGAAAAAGGAAAATTTAAAAAATTCCAGCAACTGAGAAAATTGTTAGCGTTCGAATCAAGGCAATGTTTAGCCGTCAAAAGGGGCTAAATTGGGACCCATTAAACCACGCTCTGCTACCACTTGTTACCAAGTGTTTGTGGTAGGTAGAGGTGAAAGAAGGTGCGGGGGTGAACAGGTCTCAGGCTACGAAATTAAAGTTAATTTAAAATTTAACAAGGTTATATTTTCTTTCCAAAATTCAGAAATAACACGAATGACAGGTACAGAGTAGCAAGGCAATAAAAGTACAATTACAGTATTTACAGGATTTGGGCTTCGAGCCCCGACTCACAATTCTTGGGCAACTAGCCCAACTTTACCCCAAAACAAGATTTCACAGAGGGGCAGAAAACCCCATTCATGCCCAGGAGCACTTGCTCTAAATTACACAGAAAAGCCTCCTCGAGGCATACAACACTCAATTTTCGAGAAAGAGCCACTCGTTCTCAACTTTAAGCCTATCAAAGGCCACACCAAACTCCACCTTCAAGTTGTCCCCTAAGGACCTAGATACAGGGGTAAAATACCCAACCTACTGAGGCCTATTAAGTGAGAAAAAGGTTAATTACATGACCACTAAAATAACAATTTGAGAGGAGGCGATTTGCACTCCTAATACCTTTTGTTTCAAACCTAATTTGGCTCTAGGCCGCTAATGCAAGGGCTAATCCCATACTACAGAGGTGACTTTAGAAAAGAACAATTTACATTACATTAAGGAAGGATCGGTTGTGAGAAATAAGTTCACCTCAAAACAATATGAGTGGGAGCTCGAGAGGGTTAAGCACTGTCTATCCCAATATGTAACTTTAAAAGAGAATAGATGCTAAGAGTAGTTACATTTTAGGGAAAAGTTACATGGTGGAAACGCTTCGGACCCGCCCCGAGAGTTAAACTGCTGAGCTAGCAAGAAAATAATTTATTAAATGGCCATTACCTGGTTGTTGAACTGCTGCCCGAAGAAAGAGGCGCTTCCCGCCACCTGCTATGTACTGTACACACTGAAAGATGGTACTGAAGTGGCACAGAGACCCGAAAATCAGCAGTTTATAAACTCTCGCGGAAAGTTCGAGGCGTTTTTGGAATGAGAACACCCTCCCACAAGGATTTTATTGGTTCACCAAGAAAACCCCTACACAATACGAAGAAGAAACATATTATTGGTGGAAAATTAATTCGAGAAATTCAGGATTGGCTAAATTCAAAACAAGGGGAAAGAAAGGGTTATACAGCCAACTTAAACAATAATAGAAAAAAATTTCACAAGAAACAAACTTTTGAAATAAAAATTTCTCCAAAAACAGTTCTTTCACTTCGCACTAGGGTGCACTTTTGTAGTTCTTCAGTAGTGTCCTCTAGAAGAGAAAGTTCACACTTCTTACTAAAGGTAAAACAAAAATACGTCGAAAACTACCCCGTTCAGAAACTTCAAAATTTCCAATTAGTGACATCTTCTGAGAAACTTGAAAATTAATACCGTAGATAAAGTTCAGACTTCCTCCAGCAGAGGAGTTTCAACTGGCGCAAATTTTAAATTAGGGGCGTGGAGGTGTACGCCCGGTACAGTTACTATCTGGTAAATATTTCCATAGTAATTTGAATATAGACAATATGTTTGCTTCAAGGTGATTGAGGTATTTATAAATCCCATTATAATAATATATGGTCATTGAAGATGTTCAAACCGAGGTAATATGTGAATTATATAGATACGCGAGTGAAATTGAATTAGTTAAATAACCTGTGAGAATGGAGTCCTCTCTGTAAATTAATAGAACGGATTTGAGATGCAGTGGTATGATGTGGGAAGGTGAAGCTTGTGAGATGTTTGAGATGTTGGAATGATAAAGGATTATAATAATTATGGTTGTCATGATATATTGAATTAGGCTGACTATATAGCCAGATAATAAATAATAAGAAGTGGTGGCTCTCAAATGAATGCGTACTTGAGAACGAGTCAAGATGTCAGAAAGAAAAAGGAAAGAATGAAAGAAAGAAAGAAAGAAAGAAAGAAAGAAAGAAAGAAAGAAAGAAAGAAAGAAAGAAAGAATGCAAGATATTTTTGTTACCGCAGAGCAGAGCACACAGCTATTGTCATAGAATGACGGATTTACGATGTAAGGATTTGCACGGTCTGAAGGGAGATTGTGTTTATTCCAAGTGTATTAACTCTACCTGCAAGCCTTCTTTCATTAGCCAGTGCAGTATCGATTCCATGCTAATGATACGTTATGAAAAACATGGATAATTTTATGATTTTGCGAAGGACGGATTCCTCCCCATTTTATGCATTAAATTAGCTCGTGATAGGAGTTTCAGATTATTTACCTCGGAAGCTGAAGTACTTGGGTTCGACACACGTTGGAACCATGGATTTAACCCGATACTATGGCTTGATTACGCCGTATCTTCAAGATGTATTGTGTGCTGTATGTTTGATATTTTCTATGCAATGTGTTTACGTGTTTTATTATTCCCAAACGGTTTTATACTGATGGGTTCGATACCAGCGTTGGTTGATTTTACTTTGAATATAATTTGTTAGGTAAACCCAGGATACGCGTATGTGTTCAATGTAATATGTAATTGTAGTGGTCAAATAGACCGTGCGTTTGATATACAGCGATGTAATCTCGTGTGTAAAAGAAAATATACTAGTGGAATGCATACATTCCACAACCATGGTAGTTAATAAACGATATGATTCAACAAGATGGTGACATTTTTAATGAGCCTATTAAAATAATAGATGCCATATAGTGTCACTGTTATAGATGAATAAATCCAGATATCAGTGCGTATTAATCAAATGATTTAAGGTATGCCAAGTGACAACTACAACTGCGAATAAACTAAAAGGACATTAAGGCATACTAGATATAATTA
This sequence comes from Anabrus simplex, assembly GCF_040414725.1. Lineage (NCBI taxonomy): Eukaryota > Metazoa > Arthropoda > Insecta > Orthoptera > Tettigoniidae > Anabrus > Anabrus simplex. The sequence goes on along the minus strand of NC_090269.1, from coordinate 159,559,913 downwards.
TTGCTTCAGTCTTGATTATTTCTTTGTTTATGTGTTGTAATATGACATCATCACGTGTACTGACCGAGTGATTTTGTCAGTATATGTCCTTATGAAATTAATTTTAAAATTTAACAAGGTTATACAAGTACCGTATTTTGGTGGTAGTTATGCATGAAAGAAGGTGCTGGGTGGTGAATGGGTCTCAAGCTACTAAAGTGAAATTAATTTTAAAATTTAACAAGGTTATATTTTCTTTTCAAAATTAGGTAACAACAAATAGAACAGGTACTTAGTAGCCGAAACACGATTGACAAATACATTTACATAGGTACCCCATTTGGGGTTTCAAAAGTCAGAAACATAATTCTTGAGCAATGAGCCCAACCTTACAATGAACACCATACAACAAAGGGGCCGAAAACCCCCAAACATGCCAGAAACATCTGCTTCCAATTACATCCAAAAGCCTCCTTGAGGCAGAAACACAATTTTCAAAAAGGGCAACTTCCCCCTAAAATACAAGCCTATCATAGGCCACTCCGAACTCCACCTTTAAGCCGTCCTCAAAGGACATATACACAGGGGCAAAATACCCAACCTACTGAGGTCTGTTAAATAACAAGAAGATTAATACATGACCTCTAAAATACAATTTGAGAGGAGGCGAACTTGCACTCCTAATACACTTTGCTTAAGACCTACTTGGCACTAGGCCGTTAATACAAGGGCTAATCCCATACTACAGAGGTGACTTAATAGCAATTTACATTACATTACGGAAGAATTGGTTGAGAAAAATAAGTTCACCTCAGGACGATGTGAGTGGGAGCTCGAAAGGGTTAAGCACTCTCTATCCCGATATGTCGTTTTAAAAGAGAATATATGAAAAGAGTAGTTACATTTTAGGAAAAGGTTACATGGTTGAACGCTTAGAACCCGCCCCGAAAGTTAAACTGCTGAGCTAGCAAAGAAAGAAGATATTAATCGGCCATTACCTTGTGTTGAACGGCTGGAGAAGAAAGAGGCGCTTCCCGCCCCCTGCTATGTACTTAACACACTGAAAGATGGAACAGAAGTGGCCCGGAGACCCGAAAATCAGCAGTTTATATCCTCTCGCGGAAGGTTCTAGGCGTTAGGGGAAAGAAAACACCCTCCCACAAACTCTTTATTGGGTAGGACCCCGCAACAGATTCAAGTTGGGGGGAGATACACCAGATTGGTCAGAAATTAATAGAAGAAATTCGGGATTGGATACATTCATAACAAGGGGAAGAAAGGGGTAAATATTGCCAACTTAAACAATGACAGAAAGAAATTTAACAAAGAACAAACTCTTGAAATTAAATTTTCCCCAAAAAAATAGTTCTTTGACTCCGCACTAGGTTGCACTATTGTAGATCTTCAGTAGTGTCCTCTAGAAGAGAAAGTTCACACTTCTTACTTCAAGCGAAACAAAAACACATCAAAAGTGACACAGTTCTAAAACTCCAAAATTTACAGGTAGTGACATCTTCTGAGAAGGTAGAAAATTAATAACGTCAATAAAGTTCAGACTTCCTCCAGCAGAGGAGTTTTAACTGGCGCGCATTTAAATTAGCGGCGTGGAGGTGTACCACCCGGTACAGACCTCCCCCCCCAAAAGTTCCTCCAAGGGGTAACACAGAAGAACATAAACTTTTGTTTGAAAATAAGGTCCAAGTTTTGATGTTGATATTAAAATAAATTGCAGAAGTATTTGAGAAATTTCTTAATTCAGTTCCAAAATTTTTGTTGTAATTGGTAACGTAAGGAATTTATGTTTGTAGAAGGCGAATTTCTGAAGATAATCTTTTAAAAGGTGATGAAAAATTTTGCAATGTCCACCAAATTTGTTGTTGAATTCCCAAGTGTAGTCATCTCTTATAGTGACTGTCCATGTAGTTGATGTAGGCTAAGTTGGATGGCCAGACCGGCCGTTGCAGCTTGCGTCCAAAGGAGGCCGCTCGGACCCCTCAAGTACCCTGAGATACCGCTCGCCCGTACTATGAGGGGAGCAGAGGTGTTGAAGCACGCCGCGCCCGCGGTGAACATATACAGGCCGCGGGCAAGTAGCAGGTCGTGCGCCGCACGTCAGCCTTGGCCGGGAGGAGAGCTCCGTCTCGCCGTGCACACGTCGTCCTCGCTGGGGCCGAGGGGTCCCGTCCTCTGCTCCAGTAGCTGCACGGCGTCGCGCGGCTGCGGGGGCACTGAAACATTAAAGCTTGGCGGCAGAATTGTGTTGGACTATCATCTTCTTTGAGGGTACAGGCTTGTGGAGAGGTTGAGGGGCCAGCGGCGTGCAAATATCCATGGCATAAGTTAAGCCACTGTGTAAGGTGGAGCAGGAGACGGGAGCGTGGTAATGGCCGAGGCAAGGACAGAATGGCAGTTTAACGGATCGGGGAAGGTTTTACAAGAGGCTTACATATAAGACAAAATATTATAGAAGGGGCAGAAAGCCTTAAGAGTGGAACTCAAAAAAAATATAACCTTCATATTCCTATCAAATTATATGAAGCAAGTTGACACAAAATTTACACCGGTTTCACCTGGGACAGGTGAACCCTAAATATCCTCTCGGTGGCTGGATTGCTTACTAACAATGTAACCGGTGTGAGAAAATCGAGAATAATGCATGGCCCATGAAATCTGGGGGCAAGCTTGCCCGCGGGAACAAAATTTTTGACCATCACCTGGTCACCTACCTTCAAAGTGGTGGGTCTCCGTCCACGATCATACTTTTCCCTAACCTTTTCATGAGACACTATAAGATTAGCTTTAGCCTTCTTCCAAAGATCTTTAATGTTGTCCGGATCTATTGTCTCGGGCAAAATGTCACTCAGAGACCAGAGGTTAGAGAGCGGCGCGTTGGGAACAAACTTAAACATCAAAGAAGCTGGAGTAAACTTGTGAGATTCATGAACCGCCGAATTCAAAGCAAAAGCTATCCAATGCAGGGACGTGTCCCACCTGGAATGATCTTCATGATGATAGGCAATCAGTGCGGACCTGAGATTACGATTAACCCGTTCAGCCAGAGATGGTTGAGGGTAATAAGCAGAAGTAGTTACATGAGAGATGGATAAGTCAAAACAGAATTTTCGAAATAAATTAGATGTAAAAGCCTTAGCATTATCAGATACAATATATTGGCACGGACCAAAAGAAGCAAAAATAGAATTTAAGCAAGTAATTGTAGACTGAGCGGTAGCCAGCTTAGTCGGAAATAACCACGAAAATCTTGTAAAACCATCTACACATACAAAGATGAATTTGTTGGCATTTCCCTTTGACTGGGGGAAGGGTCCTACATAATCAATATACAGGCGTTCCATGGGGCGCGATGCTTGATGCGAAGACAAGAGGCCTACCTTGGTGGACCTGGTTGGTTTACTGAGCAAACAAGATTTACAAGCTTTTACAAGTTCACGGATTTCACCGTCCATACCTTTCCAGACGAACATTTCACGAATCTTTTCACGAGTTTTAAAGATACCCAGATGCCCTCCTAATGGGGTCTCATGATAATACTTGAAGATCATAGGTACAAGAACCGCTGGAACAACAACTTTCATCAACTTATCATGCCTCGAAGGGCAACATAGAACACCATTCCTCAGAACATAAGGGACAGCATGTTCCCCAGAAGAAAGGGTTTCCATTATCGGAGCCAGCGTCGGATCTTCATGTTGGTATTTCTCAATATCCCTAAAAAGCATGGGAGCATCTGTTAAGATGGCATTAACACCAGATAGTATGGACTCGGAAGGTGATGAACTATCGACCGGTTCGTGGGTCTCGACGTCGTTATGAAACATACGGCTGAGTCCATCAGCAACAACATTTTCAGTACCTCTGATATGTCTAACATCAAACTGGAAGGCGGAAATACGAATAGCCCAGCGGGCTATACGACCAGTACCACGCGGCCTACCTAAGACCCAGCTTAGGGCTTGATTATCTGTTTCCAGGTCGAATTTGACATGTTCCAGATAGAGACGGAACTTTTCTAAGGCAAATAAGACTGCCAAACCTTCGAGCTCATAGATGGAATACTTGGCTTCTTGAGCCGACAATGTCCTAGACGCATAGGCGATGGGGCGCCTCCCTAGTTCAGTCTCTTGAAGAAGGACTGCAGCTACCGCTGACGACGACGCGTCGGTTTGGACGATGAATTTCTTCGAGAAATCAGGCATAGCAAGTACAGGGGCATTACAAAGTGCTAATTTAAGGTCTTCAAAAGCGGCTTGTTGAGAAGGTCCCCACTCGAATTTGATGCCTTTCCTACGAAGAAGGTTTAAGGGCGCCGCTCTATTAGCAAAGTTAGGAATGAACTTTCTGAAGAAATTCACCATACCAATGAACCTGGCGATACCTTTAATGTCCTTGGGAGGTTTAAAATCACGGATGGCCTGTGTTCTAGAATGATCGACTGCTACACCATCGGGTGACACAATATGCCCTAGGAATGACATAGAGGGCTTAGCAAAGGCGACCTTGGACAACTTAACGGTTAACCCAGCCTTACGAAGGCGATCGAGAACTTCTCGCAGATGATCTAGATGTTCTTCAAAAGTCTCTGAAAATACGACGACATCATCTAAATAGTGATATAAGTACTCGAATTTGATGTCGGAGAAAACCCTATCTAGTAGCCTAGTGAGTACAGCTGCTCCCGTGGGGAGCCCGAAAGGCACGCGGTTGTATTCGTATAAATTCCAGTCCGTGGCAAACGCTGTAAGGTGTTTAGACTCTTCGGCAAGGGGAATTTGATTATAGGCCTGATTTAAGTCCAAGATGGTGAAGAACTTGGCCTTACGAAACCATGAAAAACAAGAATGAAGGTCAGGAAGGGGCACAGATTGCAACACCACCTTCCGATTGAGAGCCCTGTAATCAATGACAGGCCTGAAGCCTCCTTGGGGTTTCGGGACTAGAAAAATAGGCGATGAATACGCCGACTTAGAGGGCCTAATAATACCATCCTTCAACATCTGATCGATAATTTCTTTCAGAGCCTTCATTTTAGGTGGAGATAGCCTATAAGGTGGAAAACGGACAGGAATCGAATCCGTGACCTCAATTTTGTATTCAATAAGGTCAGTAACACCAAGAGTATCAGAGAACACCTCGGGAAACGACTGACACAGTTTGCGAATACTATCAGCCTGCTCCTCAGGTAGATGTCTAAGGTCTAACAACATCTCATCCTGGGTAGGCGAAATAGAAGAACATGACACAGAATTACACTTTAATAGTGGTATTTTACAACTAGAAGCAAATTTGAATGTGCTCGACCTAGACTGGAGATCGAGCACAAGACCAGTGTGAGAAATAAAGTCCGCTCCCAGTATGATGGGGCAAGACAGGTGCTTAGCCACAAACAATTTAATTTTCCATGTAAACTTAAAAATACGAATCTTGACCAGTAAGGAACCTAGAATTTCTAATGGAGATGAATTAGCCGAAACGTATTGAACAGGAGAAGAGACATAGTCAGTAAGTTTACAAACCGATTTCGATTTAGAATACCATTCAGCCGAAATAATCGAACAAACACTCCCTGAATCTAAGAGAGCTGTTATAGGCTCGTTATTTAACTCAATCTTAAGAAAAGGAACAGGTGCGGGGGTATCCGCCGCAATCCTAAGACATTCTTTAGGGCATTCAAAAGATGAATTTGAAGGCTGATCGTTCTCTGCATTTACAACCTGTTTACTAGGGGCTGAGTCTCGGGAAGATGGATTAGTCGACTCAGCCGGAGCCACTAGTCACTTTTTATTATTGGCATAGGTGGAATTTGCACCAGAAGTTGAGCAGGAGGGGGTGCTATTTGAGTTGGGACAATTCTTGGCAATATGTGAGAAAGCCCCACATTTAAAACAGCCTTGTGATGACCCGGCTCCATTCCTTGTCCCACTTGACTTGATCAGCGGACACTTGTTGCGCAGATGGTCAGGCGACCCGCAAGCATAACATTTACGGGGATTGACTGGTCGGCGAGGTGGAGGCCGAGTGTTACTAAAGGAAGGCGGGGTTCTTTCGCGACACGCAAAGAATCAGCGTATCTAACTCCTTCCGCTGAGACGGCCAATGCTTCAAGTTCAGAGAAGGTTTGCGGGCACGCCGCGAAACACAAATATGACCTATAGGGGGGTGAAATTCCCTCTACAATAGCCTGTACAATCTGATCTTCAGGAAAATGAAGGGCAAACACCCTAGTATAAAACTTAATGTCCTGTATGAAATCAGCCAAATTTTCATCCAAGCGCTGTACACGATAATAGTACTTCTGAATAAGGGAGGACCTGGCCCTAGCCGGGATGAAGTTAGCTAGCAAATGGGCATGGAAATCCTCAATAGATGATTGCTCGGCAATGGCTCTAACTATTTTGTCAGAGAGAATACCAATAGCATACGGATAGATAATTTGCAAGATTTGACATGGAGAAAGAGAAAAAACAAGGGCATGATCCTGAAATTCCACTAGAAATCTTAAAAATGAAATTACGTCACTGGTGGTATTAACGGAAAACTTAAAAATACCTCTGAGCAACATTGCCAATGGATGAGGCAAGCTACTAAACCCGGGTGACATAGCAGGTAAAGGTTTCAATGGCAAAGAAGTTAATTCAGAACGGATGTTACTCAGCGATGCACGGCGTTCAGACTCGTTGTCCAATGGGACAGAGATAGTTTGAGCAGCGATGGTTTTCCTATTTACTTCTCCCTTAGCAGGTTCTTCCTCGCTACCTACATTCACTATGGTGGGTTGATCAGATTTGGGAGGAACTTCCCCAGTTAACAATTGAGTGACCTTACTAGATAATTCGGAAATATTTTCCAGGAGCTTACTAGCTTCCTTCCTCTGAACGTCATTCAGTTTTAGAGACAACAGATCGTTAACCCTATTCGAAAAATGATATAGCCTGCCTTGCACACGCTTAATTTGATTCGGAGACGGATCATTTTCATCAAAAAAACTAACTACAGAAGCTAGCCCAGTAACATTCTCCGTGATCGTGGAAAGAGAATCGTCAATTTCTTTCTCTCCCAAATTGGGGATGGAAATGGGCAAATCCAGGGACTCTCTAAGCTTGTTAGTGTCTATTGCAACCGTGCCTCCAGATTGCACATTTCTGATAGTTAATTCATAGATCAACTCCTCCTTGCGCAAATAGTTAAGAAGGAGAACATCGCGAGGGCCGGGCATGGTGAAGGACCAATTTTGAAAAGGTCAAAAAATTCCAGCAACTGAGAAAATGGTTAGAGTTCGGAACAAACAATATTTAGCCGTCAAAAGGGGCTAAATTGAGACCCATTCAACCACGCTCTGCTACCACTTGTTACCGTGTTTTGGTGGTAGTTATGCATGAAAGAAGGTGCTGGGTGGTGAATGGGTCTCAAGCTACTAAAGTGAAATTAATTTTAAAATTTAACAAGGTTATATTTTCTTTTCAAAATTAGGTAACAACAAATAGAACAGGTACTTAGTAGCCGAAACACGATTGACAAATACATTTACATAGGTACCCCATTTGGGGTTTCAAAAGTCAGAAACATAATTCTTGAGCAATGAGCCCAACCTTACAATGAACACCATACAACAAAGGGGCCGAAAACCCCCAAACATGCCAGAAACATCTGCTTCCAATTACATCCAAAAGCCTCCTTGAGGCAGAAACACAATTTTCAAAAAGGGCAACTTCCCCCTAAAATACAAGCCTATCATAGGCCACTCCGAACTCCACCTTTAAGCCGTCCTCAAAGGACATATACACAGGGGCAAAATACCCAACCTACTGAGGTCTGTTAAATAACAAGAAGATTAATACATGACCTCTAAAATACAATTTGAGAGGAGGCGAACTTGCACTCCTAATACACTTTGCTTAAGACCTACTTGGCACTAGGCCGTTAATACAAGGGCTAATCCCATACTACAGAGGTGACTTAATAGCAATTTACATTACATTACGGAAGAATTGGTTGAGAAAAATAAGTTCACCTCAGGACGATGTGAGTGGGAGCTCGAAAGGGTTAAGCACTCTCTATCCCGATATGTCGTTTTAAAAGAGAATATATGAAAAGAGTAGTTACATTTTAGGAAAAGGTTACATGGTTGAACGCTTAGAACCCGCCCCGAAAGTTAAACTGCTGAGCTAGCAAAGAAAGAAGATATTAATCGGCCATTACCTTGTGTTGAACGGCTGGAGAAGAAAGAGGCGCTTCCCGCCCCCTGCTATGTACTTAACACACTGAAAGATGGAACAGAAGTGGCCCGGAGACCCGAAAATCAGCAGTTTATATCCTCTCGCGGAAGGTTCTAGGCGTTAGGGGAAAGAAAACACCCTCCCACAAACTCTTTATTGGGTAGGACCCCGCAACAGATTCAAGTTTGGGGGAGATACACCAGATTGGTCAGAAATTAATAGAAGAAATTCGGGATTGGATACATTCATAACAAGGGGAAGAAAGGGGTAAATATTGCCAACTTAAACAATGACAGAAAGAAATTTAACAAAGAACAAACTCTTGAAATTAAATTTTCTCCAAAAAAAATAGTTCTTTGACTCCGCACTAGGTTGCACTATTGTAGATCTTCAGTAGTGTCCTCTAGAAGAGAAAGTTCACACTTCTTACTTCAAGCGAAACAAAAACACATCAAAAGTGACACAGTTCTAAAACTCCAAAATTTACAGGTAGTGACATCTTCTGAGAAGGTAGAAAATTAATAACGTCAATAAAGTTCAGACTTCCTCCAGCAGAGGAGTTTTAACTGGCGCGCATTTAAATTAGCGGCGTGGAGGTGTACCACCCGGTACAAAATGTTTAGCAAATATTTTCAACAAGGATTCTTCTCATTTAATAATATTAGTGTATTCCTCTCACATTATAGAGAACCCTACTTTTGTTATATTTTATGTAGTGCCTATTTTCTCTTACGAACATTCCATTGCTCATATGCTTTTGAGCTCCAGCCGTTGACGCAATCAAATTAGGGAGGACGAGACTTCAAGCCCGGGAAATGACTTCTGTAGTTTCTCATCCAACAATTCCATTTACACATCTGTGAAACCGAATTATGTAATAGTTCCTCTAGTATGCCCGGGATGGGCACAATATGAAGCGAGTTGTATGTTTAGCAACATTCGCAGTCATATAGTAAGAAGCTATGTTTATTTCATCTTTCTTGCTGTAATCTTCGAATAATATGATTGCATTGTTTTACTTTGATGTTGACCATGACATTAGAAGAACAGGCTCCTTGTTCACGAAGAATACACGTTCCTATACGAAAAATTTGAGACGCATCGTTATATGGAGGAAAGCTGTGAATATTAATGATATGGATAAATATTAGTAAATAATTGTAAGTTGTTGTTTGAGTCATCAGTCCATAGACTGGTTTGATGCAGCTCTCCAAGCCACCCTATCCTGTGCTAACATTTTCATTTCTACGTAAATACTACATCCTACATCTGCTCTAATCTGCTTGTCATGTCAAAAAACATCTGCACAACTCCTGGGTGTCTTAAGATGTGTCCTATCATTCTATCTCTTCTTCTTGTCAAATTTAGCCAAATAGATCTCCTCTCGCCAATTTGATTCAGTATCTCTTCATTCGTGATTCGATCTATCCATCTCACCTTCAGCATTCTTCTGTAACACCACATTTCAAAAGCTTCTATTTTCTTTCTTTCTTTCTGAGCTGGTTATCGTCCATGTTTCACTTCCATACAATGCCACGCTCCACACGAAAGTCTTCAAAAACATCTTTCTAATTCCTATACCAATGTTTGAAGTGTGCAAAATTATTTTCTTAAGAAAGCTCTTCCTTGCTTGTGCTAGTCTGCATTTTATGTCCTCCTTACTTCTGCCATCGTTTGTTATTTTACTACCCAAGTAACAATATTCATCTACTTCATTTAAGACTTCATTTCCTAATCGAACATTTCCTGCATTACCTGCCTTCGTTCGACTGCACTCCATTACTTTTGTTTTGGACTTATTTATTCTCATCTTGTACTCCTTACCCAAGACTTCGTCCATACCATTCAGCAGCTTCTCGAGACCTTCTGCAGTCTCAAATAGAATAACAATATCATCGGCAAATCTCAAGGTTTTGATTTCCTCTCCTTGGATTGTGATTCCCTATCCAAATTCCTCTTTGATTTCCTTTACTGCCTGTTCTATGTAAACATTTAATAGGAGGGGGAACTAACTGCAGCCTTGCCTCACCCCTTTCTGGATTGCTGCTTCTTTTTCAAAGCCCTCGATTCTTATCACTGCAGACTGATTTTTATACAGATTGTAGATAATTCTTCGTTCTCGGTATCTGATCCCAATCACCTTCAGAATCGTAAATAGCTTGGTCCAATCAACATTATCGAATGCCTTTTCTAGATCTACGAATGCCATGTACGTGGGTTTGTCCTTCTTGATTCGATCCTCTAAGATCAGACGTAAAGTTAACATTGCTTCACGTGTTCCTACATTTCTTCTGAAGCCAAATTTATCTTCTCCCAACTCAGCTTCAACTTGTTTTTCCTTTCTTCTGTGATTATACAAGGTAAAATTTTGCAGGCATGAGATACTAAACTTATGGTGCGGTAGTTTTCACACCTATCAGCGCCGGCTTTCTTGGGAATATTCTGCCGAAAATCGGATGGGACTTCTCCTGTCTCATACATCTTACACACTAAATGGAATAACCTTGCCATGCTGCATTCTCCTAAGGCAGCCAGTAATTCAGAAGTAATGACATCAATTCCAGGTGCCTTGTTCCTATTTAGGTCTCTCTCAGCTCTGTCAAATTCTGACCTCAAAATTGGGTCCCCCATTTCATCAGCATCAACAGCCTCTTCTTGTTCCAGAACCAAATAATCTACATCTTTACCTTGATACAACTGTTGGATATGCTCTTGTCATCTTTCTGCTTTGACTTCTTTCCCTAGGAGTGGCTTTCCATCTGAGCTCTTAATATTCATACACCTAGATTTCCATTCTCCAAAGGTTTCCTTGATTTTCCTGTATGCAGCATCTACCTTTCCCAGGACCATACAACCTTCGGCATCCTTGCACTTCTCCTTCAGCCAATCTTCCTTAGCTACCTTGCACTTTCTATCCACTTGATTCTTTAATCGCCTGTATTCTTGTCTGCCCTCTTCATTTCTAGCATTCTTGTATTTTCGTCGTTCATCAGTCAGGTCCAGTATCTCCTGAGTAATCCACTGATTCTTAGTTGATCTTTTCTTCCTTCCTAACATCTCTTCAGCAGCCCTACTGACTTTATTTTTCATGACTATCCACTTTCCCTCTATTGTGTTTCCTTCAGCCTTTCCATTTAGTCCTTGTGCAACATGTTCCTTGAAACAATCCCTCACACTCTTTTATTTCAACTTGTCTAGATCCCATCTCTTTGCATTCTTTCCTTTCTTCAATTTCTTCAACTGCAGATGGCATTTCATGACCATCAAGTTGTGGTCAGAGTTCACGTCTGCCCCTGGAAAAGTTTTGCAATCCAACACCTGGTTTCTGAATCTCTGCTTAATCATAATGAAGTCTATTTGATACCTTCCAGTGTCTCCAGGTCGTTTGTGGTGTTTGAACCAAGTATTGTCAAGGACTAAATTATGATCAGGGCAGAGTTCAACCAGACGAGCTCCTCTTTCGTTCCTTCGTCCCAATCTGAATTCTCCTACTGTATTACCTTCTCCTCCTTGGCCTATCACTGCATTCCAGTCTCCCATCGCAATTAGATTCTCGACACCCTTTACATATTGTATTAAATCTTCTATCTCTTCATATATTCTTTCGATTTCCTCGTCATCTGCTGAACTAGTAGGCATATACACCTGCACTACTGTGGTGGGCATTGGTTTGGTGTCTATCTTGACGACAATAATTCTTTCACTATGCTGGTCGTAGTAGCTTACCCGCTGCCCTATTTTCTTATTCATTATTAAACCAACTCCTGCATTTCCCTTGTTTGATTTCGTGTTGATAATTCGGTAGTCACCTGACCAAAAATCCTGTTCTTCCTGCCATCGTACTTCATTTACACCAACTACATCTAACTTTAGTCTATCCATCTCCCTTTTCAGATTGTCTAGCCTACCACAACGATTCAAACTTCTAACATTCCACGCTTCGACTCGCAGAATGTCAGTATCAATCTTGCTGATGATCGCCCCCTCTCGTGTAGTCCCCACCCGGAGATCCGAATTTTGGGACTAGTTTACCTCTGGAATATATTACCCGGGAGGAAGCCATCATCAGTACATCATTCATACAGAGAGAGCTGCATGTCCTCGGGAGTTAGTTACAGCTGTAGTTTCCCCGTTGCTTTCAGCTAAGCCATGCTGAGTATTATTACAAGGCCATATCAGTCAATCATCCAGACTGCCGCCCTTGTAACTTCCGAAAGGCTGCTACCCCCCTTTCGATGAACCATTCGTTAGTCAGGTCTCCCAACGGATACCCATCCGATATGGTTGCACCTGCGGCTCGGCTATCTGCGTCATTGGGACACGCAAGTCTCCCCACTGCGGCAAGGTCATATGGTTCATAGAGGAGGATAACTGTATATGGAATCATAACTTATTTGCCTGATTCACTGATGATCTAGCACTTCTAGCTAATTCAATAGAAACCTGGTGACGTACACGCTCTGTTAGTTCGTCAGTACAATAATAAATGTGACGTGCCCCAGAATTCACCACGCACTGGGACTAAAAGGCTTCATATCTAACGATAATTAATATGACGAATTTGGGTCGAGCAGCATTAGTTATCATGAAGGTGACACATATCCGCGCTGTATTAAGAAGTTGCTGTTGCTAACAGATTCCGAAGTTTTTGAGTAATGTTCGTTGTACCAGACAGAGGAAAAGTGTTCCATGAATCTGATGTGTTGTGATATAGAACAATGTCCAAGCATATACTGCAAGTAAGTCCGAAAATGTGAGTCAGAAATCACAATGGGTGAAGCGATGTTACGTAGCACCCGTACACTCTGTGATGTGAAGTCTAGATGGATGGCATGACAGAGAGTCAGACTACAGAGTACAGATGGCCGATGTGATGTTGCAGACTGTGATGTGAAGTCTAGATGGATGCCATGACTGAGAGTCAGACTACAGAGTACAGATGGTCGATGTGATATTGCAGACTGTGATGTGAAGTCTAGATGGATGCCATGACTGAGAGTCAGACTACAGAGTACAGATGGTCGATGTGATATTGCAGACTGTGGTGTGATGTCTTGATGGATGCAGTGACTGAGAGTCAGACTACAGAGTACAGATGGTCGATGTGATATTGCAGACTGTGATGTGAAGTCTAGATGGATGCAGTGACTGAGAGTCAGACTACAGAGTACAGATGGTCGATGTGATATTGCAGACTGTGATGTGAAGTCTAGATGGATGCCATGACTGAGAGTCAGACTACAGAGTACAGATGGTCGATGTGATATTGCAGACTGTGGTGTGATGTCTTGATGGATGCAGTGACTGAGAGTCAGACTACAGAGTACAGATGGTCGATGTGATATTGCAGACTGTGATGTGAAGTCTAGATGGATGCAGTGACTGAGAGTCAGACTACAGAGTACAGATGGTCGATGTGATATTGCAGACTGTGGTGTGATGTCTTGATGGATGCAGTGACTGAGAGTCAGACTACAGAGTACAGATGGTCGATGTGATATTGCAGACTGTGATGTGAAGTCTAGATGGATGCCATGACTGAGAGTCAGACTACAGAGTACAGATGGTCGATGTGATATTGCAGACTGTGATGTGAAGTCTTGATGGATGCCATGACTGAGAGTCAGACTACAGAGTACAGATGGTCAATGTGATATTGCTGACTGTGATGTGAAGTCTAGATGGATGCCATGAATAAGAGACCTGTTATCAAAAGCGACGTTAGATTTCATAGTCGCTATGGTGGTGCAGGCTGTAATGTGTAATGCCATGAATGAGATACATACTCGTATTATCAAAAAAAAGAAACGTCAGATTTCATATGGTCGATGTGATCCTGCAGGCTGGGATGTGAAGTGTTGATGGATGGGGATGACTGAGATACATATTATTAAAAAGTGACGTTAGTGTACATATGTTCCATCTGATCTTTCAGGCTGCAATGTGAAGTATCGATTGATGGGAGATATTTTCAAAGAGGGCCGTTAGAGTACAGATGGTTGATGTGATCTTGCGGGCTGTGATGTGAAGTATTGATGGATGCCATGAATGAGAGGTATATTTTCAAAAAGGGCCCTTAGAGCACAGATGGACCGTGTGATCTTGCGAGCTGCGATGTGAAGTATCGATGCATGCCAAGACTAAGAGACATATTATCAAAAAGGGATGTTGGAGTACAGATGATCGATCTGACCTTTTGGGCTGCGATGTGAAGTGTTCATGGATGGCGATGACTGAGATGCATATTATCAAAAGTGGACGTTGGAGTACAGATGTGACCTTGCAGGCTGTGATGTAAAATATTGATTAATACCGAGAATAAGGGACATGTTAACAAACAGCACCGTTAGATTTCATGATCGCTGTGATGTTGCAGGCTGGGAAGTGAAATGTTGATGGATGCCATGAATGAGATACATATTATCAAAACGGGACATTAGTGTACAGATGGCGCGTGTGATCTTGCGAGCTGCGATGTGAAGTATTGATGCATGCCAAGACTGAGAGACATATTATCAAAAAGGGACGTTGGAGTAGGTATGGTCCATGTGATCTTGCAGGCTGCGATGTGAAGTATTGATGGATGCCATGACTGAGAGACATAAGATTAAAGAGGAACGTTTGAGTACATATGGTCGATCTGATCTTGCAGGCTGTGATGCGAAGTATTGATCGATGGGATGAATGAGAGACATTTTATCAAGAAGAGGTGCTAGAGTAAAGATGGGCGATATGATCTTGCAGGCTGTGATGTTAAGTATTGACAGATGCCATGGCGGGGAGAATATTATGAAAGAGGGATTTAGATTACAGATGTTCGATCTGATCTTGCATGCTGCGATGTGAAGTGTTGTTGGATGGCGATGTCTGACATTGAAGTTGTAGTACAGCTGGCCGATGTGATCATACACAATTTGATGTGAAGTATTGATGGATGCCATGAATGACAGATATATTTCAAAAAGGGACGTTAGAGAACGGATTGCCGATGTGACCTAGCCGGCTGTGATGTGAAGTATTGATGCATGGCTGTGACTGAGAGACATGTTTTCAAGAAGAGGCGCTAGACTACTGATGGTCGATGTGATCTTGCATGCTGTGATATGCAGTATTGATGGATAACATGAATGAGAGGCATATTATAAAAATGGACGTTGGAGTACAGATAATCGATGTGATCTTGTAGGTTGCGATATGAATAGTTCATGGATTGCCAAGACTGAGAGCCATAAGATTGAAAAGGGACGTTAGAGTACAGAAATACGATCTGAGCTTTCAGGCTTCGATGTGAAGTATAGATGGATGGTCCTGACTGAGAGTCATATTATCGAAGAGGGTCGTTAGAGAACAGATAGTCGATGTGATCTTGCAGGCTGTGATGTGAAATACTGATTAATGCCGTGAATAAGAAACATGTTGACAAAAAACAACGCTAGATTTCATGATTGCTGTGATGTTGCAGGCTGTGAAGTGAAATATTGATGGATGCCATGAATGAGATACATATTATAAAAAAGGTACATTAGTGTACAGATTGTCCATGTGATCTTGCAAGCTGCAATGTGAAGTATTGATGGATGCCATGACTGAGAGACTTATTATCAAAGAGGGACGATAGATTACATATGTTGATCTGATCTTGCAAACTGTGATACGAAATGTTCATGGTTGCAATGAATGAGAGACATATTTTCAAAATGGGACGTTAGCGTACAGATGGTGTTGTAGGCTGTGATGTAAAGTATCGATGGGTGTCATGAATGGGTGACATATTATCAAGAAGGGAAGTTAGAGTACATATATCGACCTGATCTTGCAGGCTGCGAGTTGAAGTATTGATGGATGGCCATGAATGAGAGACATGTTATCAAAAAGGGACGTTAGAGTACAGAATGTCGATGTGATCTTGCAGGCTGTTATGTGAAGTATTGATGGATTCCATGAATGGGACATATATTATCCTAAAGGGAGATTGGAGTATACATGTTCGATGTGATTTTGCAGGCTGTGGTGTGAAGTATTGATGGATGGTCATGTCTGAGTTACATATATAGAAGGGTCTCTAATCAAAGTGGCCTCATCCTATCTCACTCTAGAGAAGTGATTGTCGTAGTTTAATTGGTCTTTAGTGCGTCAGTTTCGCCATTTGCATGCACTGAATCCTACGTTTGTCGGCGTCTCGAAAACAATTCGTTTTGATAAATTGAGTTTTTCGTTACCAATTGAAGTTTCATTTACTGAGAGGTATGCACATTTGATTTTCTGAAGGTAAATTAGTTGTTTTAGTTCATCATCTCACCAACTCACACAGACACGTCTTATGGCTACGATCTCTGGAATGGAAGCACAACCAATGTCCTCGTTAAAGTACCCCCTTCTTTCAGGATATGCCTTGTTAAGTTGTTACGCACAATGTTAAATGATTTGCTGGCTAAATATCTAACATTGGAGAAGCCACATAAATAAAACTATATATATAAAATAACTTGTCCTGACTGACTGACTGACTGACTGACTGACTGACTGACTGACTGACTGACTGACTGACTGACTGACTGACTGACTGACTGACTGACTGACTGACTGACTGACTGACTGACTGATTCATCATCGCCGAGCCAAAACTACTGGACATAAATAAATGAAATTTTGGGGATATATTCATATTAAAATGTAAGTGCTCGCTAAGAGAGGATTTTTGGATATTCCTTCGCTAAGGGTGTGAAAAGTGGGGGGAGGGGGTGAAATTTTAAAATGAGTGAATCTATAGTATATCTCAAAACTTTAAAAGTTTACAGATGGAAAAATGGTACCTAGAATCTTCATTAAAAATAAGGAAACAAGTATTTTTTGTTTTCAGAAAATCCCAATAGGAGGGGTGAAAAGGGTGAAAAAGGATTAAATGCCTTTAATCAGGATAGCGGTACTTATATCTCAGAAACCGAAGATATTACAGACCAGAAAATTGGTACTTTTGATCTCCTTTAAAAATAAAGAAACACGTACCTTTTTGTTTATGGAAAATCCAATTAATGGGAGGGTTAAAAAGGGGGGGGCGAATTTTTAAAATGAGTGCATCTATGTCTCAAAACTTTTAAAGTTTACAGATGTAAAAATTGGTATTTAGAATCATCATTAAAAATAAAGGAACACGAATTTTTTGTTTTCGGAAAATCCCAATAGGAGGGGTGAAAAGGGGTGAAAAAAGGGTTGAATGTCTTTAATGAGGATACTTATATCTCAGAAACTGAAGTTATTACAGACGTGAAAATTAGTGTTTGAGATCTCCTTTAAAAATAAAGAAACACGTATTTTTTGTTTTTGGAAAATCCAATCAATTGGGGGGGGGAGAGGGTGAATTTTTAAATGAGTGTATCTATATCTCAAAACGTTTAAAGTTTATAGATGTAAACATTGGTATTTAGAATCTCCTTTAAGAATAAAGAAACACGTATTTTTTTTTCTGTTAGTCCCAATAGGAGGGATGTAAAAGGGTGAATAATGGGTTGAATGCCTTTAATGATGATACATATATCTCAGAAACTGAAGGTATTACAGAACTGAAAATTTGTACATGGGATCTCCTTTAAAAATAAAGAAACACGTATTTTTTGGTTTTGGAAATACCAATTAATGGGGGTTAAACAGGAGTGACAAATTGGGGTGAAATTTTTGAAAGATTTTTTTAAAGGGTTATTCTGCCCGAAGGCAGGTCCGAACCTCCGCAGAGGTATTCCTGAGCCGGAGTTTACGTGCGGTAGGGTGGCCAGTTCCTTTCCGCTCCTCCATTCCCTTACCCCCGCCAACAGCGCGCGGCAACCCATCCAACTCCTGACCACGCCCAATGTTGCTTAACTTCGGAGATCTCACGGGATCCGGTGTTTCAACACGGCTACGGCCGTTGGCTGAAAGACTATATCTACAGAATATCTGAGAAACGTATAATGTTACAGACGTAAAAAGTGGGTATTTGGAATCTCCTGCAAATGTAAAGAAACATAGGGGATTTGTTTTTGGAAACTCCACTTAAGGGGAACTATAAATGGGTGAAATTTTAAAATGAGAATTTCTACAGTATAGCTCAGAAAATTTTACATGTTACAGAAGTGAAAAATGGTATTTTTATCTCTATAAAAATAAAGAAACGTGTATTTTTAGTTTTAGGAAATACCACTTGAGTGGAGGGGGGGGGTTAAAAGTGACTGAAAATGGTGTTGAATTATTTTAATAATAATAATAATGTTATTTGTTTTACGTCCCACTAACTACTCTTTTACGGTTTTCGGAGACGCCGAGGTGCCGGAATTTAATCCCGCAGGAGTTCTTTTACGTGCCAGTAAATCTACCGACACGAGGCTGACGTATTTGAGCACCTTCAATTACCACCGGACTGAGCCAGGATCGAACCTGCCAAGTTGGGGTCAGAAGGCCAGCGCCTCAACCGTCTGAGCCACTCAGCCCGGCTTGAATTATTTTAATAAGGCTACTGATATCTCAAAAATGAAGATGTCACAGACGTGAAATTTGATATTTGGAATCTGCTTTAAAATTAAAGAAACACCTATTCTCGGAAAAATCCAATGATGGGGCGTGGGGGGTAGTGAGAGAATTGAAAAATTAATTGTATGAGAATACATACATCTAATAAAAACTAAAGTTGTTTCAGACGTGAATATTGGTATATGGATCTCCTTTAAAAACAAAGAAAAATGCGTTTTGGGGGAAAAGCTTATTGGGAGGCGGGAGTGAAAAGGAATTGAATTCCTTTCGTAAGGTCACATAAATCAAAAGCTGAAGAAGTTAGAGTCGTGATAATTGGTATTTAGAAGATCCTTTTGTTTTAAAGAAACAAGTATTTTTTGACGGAAAATTCACTTAGGGAGTGGGGAGTGTGAAAGGAAAGGAAAACAGTGAATTATTTTTATGGGGATAATTATATCTCAAAACTGAAGGTAAAAGACGTGAACATTGGTGATTGGAATCTCCTTTAAACATGAAGAAACACACCTTCTTTTAATTTTTTTGGGAGGGGGTGTTAAATAAATTTAACGGCGGTGGGGTGTAAAAGGAGGTGAGATCAATTGATATTCCTGTTCATAATATACTTGTAAGGAGCCTCCATTGCTCAGGCGGCAGCGCGGCAGCATCTCACAGCTGGGTTCCGTGGTTCAAATCCCGGTCACTCCATGCGACATTCGTGCTGGACAAAACGGAGGCGGGGGAGGTTATTCTCCACATACTCCGGTTGTCCCTGTCATCATTCATTCCAGCAACACTGTCCAATATTTCATCTCATTTGTCATTCATCGATCATTGCCCCAGAGGAGTGCTTCGGCAGCCGGCACAATTCCTAGATGGGGCTTTATTCATTCCATTCCTAAACCTGTCTTTCCTGGTTTCGTTTTGAACAGCCTTCTTTTCCTTCGGAGAACGTTCTTAGATTACGGTGGACTCTCCCGGCATATAAATAAAAATTTAAACACATTTGAAATGAGATTGACCGTCAAATTGTTCACCTCTATAATAAGGTCAATAATTCACGGAAGTATGTCATTTTTATCGCCAGAAATTCCGCACACTTGCCTACACGCGACAATGGTGCTGGTCACATAGTCAACAATGACAATGGCAGCAGATGTAATTTACCGCCAAGTAGCGGTCTTGCATCTTGCTGTGGGATCCTGAATATCAATAATAATAACTGTTACCGTGTTTTTGCGGTAGGTAGAGGTGAAAGAAGGTGCGGGCTTGAACGGGTCTCAAACTACGAAATTAAAGTTAATGTAAAATTTAACAAGGTTGTATTTTCCTTTCAAAATTAAGAAATAACAAGCATGGCAGGTACAGAGTAGCAAGGCAACAAAAGTATAGGTGCAATATTTACCGGATTTGGGTTTCGCGCCCCAACTTCACAATTCTTGGGCAATCAGCCCAACCTTACTCCAAAATAAGTTTTAACAGAGGGGCAGAAAACCCCATTCATGCTCTGGAGCACTTGCTCCAAATTACACAGAAAAGCCTCCTCGAGGCATACAACACTCAGTTTTCAAGAAAGAGCCACTCGCTCTCAAACTTTAAGCCTCTCAAAGGCCACACCAAACTCCACCTTCAAGCTGTCCTCTAAGGACGTAAACACAGGGGTAAAATACCCAACCTACTGAGGTCTATTAAGTGAGAAAAGGATTAAATACATGACCTCTAACATAACAATTTGAGAGGAGGCGATCCGCACTCCTAATACCTTGTTTAAAACCTACTTGGCACTAGGCCGCTAATACAAGGGCTAATCCCATACTACAGAGGTGACTTAGGAAGGAAACAATTTACATTACGTTAAAGAAGAATCGGTTATGAAAAATAAGTTCACCTCAAAACAATATGAGTGGGAGCTCGAGAGGGTTAAGCACTCTCTATCCCAATATAAAGCTTGAAAAAGAATAAATACAAGGTATCTTTACATTTTAGGGAAGTTACATAGGGGAAACGCTTCGGACCCGCCCCGAGAGTTAAACTGCTGAGCTAGCAAGAAAAGAAGTTATTAACTGGCCATTACCTGGTTGTTGAACGGCTGCCCGAAGAAAGAGGCGCTTCCCGCCCCCTGCTATGTACTTTACACACTGAAAGATGGTACTGAAGTGGCGCAGAGACCCTAAAATCAGCAGTTTATATACTCTCGCGGAAAGTTCGAGGCGTTTCAGGTAAGAAAACACCCGCCCACAATCACTTTATTGGCTAGGGTACAGCAACATATCCCCTTTGGAGAAGATACACTTGATTGGTTAGAAATTAATTTTAAAAATTCGGGATTGGCTAAATACAAAACAAGGGGAAAGAAAGGGGTATACAGCCAACTTAAACAATAACAGAAAGAAATTTAACAAGAAACAAACTTTTGAAATAAAAATTTCTCCAAAAAACTGTTCTTTCACTTCGCACTAGGGTGCACTATTGTTGATCTTCAGTAGTGTCCTCTAGAAGAGAAAGTTCACACTTCTTACAATAGGGAAACAAAAATGCGTCGAAAACGACCCAGTTCAGAAAGTACAAAATTTCCCAGTAGTGACATCTTCTGAGAAACTTGAAAATTAATTCCGTAGATAATGTTCAGACTTCCTCCAACAGAGGAGTTTCAATTGGCGCAAATTTTAAATAAGCGGCGTGGAGGTGTACCGCCCGGTACAATAATAATAATAATAATAATAATAATAATAATAATAATAATAATAATAATAATAATAATAATAATAATAATAATGTTAATGTTCTGGACCATCGTCAAATTGTGCGGATCGCCCTGGAAACGGGTCCTGGCCTGGTAATGACTACGAATACAGTCCGGCCGCGGGTTCAGTACCGCCAAGGCACCCAAGACGGCACCACGCCGGATCTCCTTCAGGATTTGATCCATACTAAAAATCCTTATAGGAAAAGAAGGCAAAGATTTAGGGACCCAACTGACCACGTGGAAGTACGAAATCGATTGCTGGAAAGAAAGATTGAAAAATGTGAGGAACTTTGCCGTAATCTCCCAGAAAACGAGTCAGATCGCGAATTTCGGAGGATTATATATAAAACGTTAAGCATTTAATTATAAATTTCAGTATAATACCGTAGCGAAGCACGGGTATCTTGCTAGTCTATATATATAAAGTAACTTGTCCTGACTGACTGACTGATTCATCATCGCAGAGCCAAAACTACTGGACATAAAGAAATGAAATTTTAAGCATACATTTATATTACAATGTAGGTGCTCGCTAAGGGAGGATTTTTGGATATTCCGTCGCTAAGGGGGTGAAATGGGCGGTGAAATTTTGAAATGAGTGTGCCTGTATCTCAAAACTTTAAAAGTTTACAGATCTAAAAATTGGAATTTAGATTCTCTTCTAAAAATTAAGAAACACTTATTTGTTTGTTTTTGGAAAATCCCAATAGGAGGGGTGAAAAAGGGTAGAGAACGGGTTGAATGCCTTTACTGAGGATACTTATATCTCAGAAACTGAAGATATTACAGACATGAAAATTTGTATTTGGGACCTCCTATAAAGACACATGTATTTTTTTGTTTTGGGAAAATCCAATTAATGGGGGGTGAAAACGAGGAGGGGGGGGGATGATGTTTTAAAATGAGTGTATCTATATCTCAAAACTTTAAAAGGTTACAGATGTAAAAATTGGTATTTAGAATCTCCTTTAAAAATGATGAAACAAGTATTATTTGTTTTCGTAAACACCCAATAAGAGGGGTGAGAAAGGGTGAAGAAGCGGTTAAGTACCTTTAATGAAGATACTTATATCTCACAAACTGAAGATATTACACACCTGAAAATTGGTATTTGGGTTCTCACTTAAAAACAAAGAAACACGTTTTTTGTTTTTGTTTTCGGAAAATCCAATTAATGGGGGTTAATCGGGTACGACAGATTGGGGTGAAATTTTAGAAAGATTAAAACTACAGTGTATCTCAGAAACGTAAGATGTTACAGACGTAAAAATTGGTATTTGGAATCTTCTGTAAAGGTAAAGAAACATAGGTGACTTGCTTTTGGAAACTCCACTCAAGGGAAACTAAAAAGGGGGTGAAATTTTAAAATGAGCATTTCTACAATATATATCAATACCGTAATATGTTACAGAAGTGAAAAATAGTATTTTTATCTTTATTACAAATAAAGAAACATGTATTTTCGTTTTCGGAAAAGGCACTTGGGGTGGGGGTGGTAAGAATGAAAGAAAAATGGGTTGAATTCTTTTAATTAGGATACTGATATCTCAAAAACTGAAGATTTTACAGACGTGAAATTTGGTATTTGAAATATCCTTTAAAATAAAGAAATACGTAGTTTTTCTTTTTCGGAAGTCCACTTAAAGGGGGGGGGGATTGAAAAAATAGTTCAAATATTTGCATGAAGATACTATTATCTCCAAAACGAAAGGTTTTGCAGACGTGAACATTGGTATTGGGAATCTGCTTTAAAAGTAAAGAAACACGTAATCTCGGATAATCCAATGAAGGGAGCGGGGAGCCGAGGTGAAAGAATTGAAAAATTAATTGAATTAATTGTATGAGAATTGAAAAATTAATTGAATTAATTGTATGTGAACACGTACGTCTAATAAAAACCAAAGATGTTACAGACGTGAAATCTGGTATTTGTATCTCCTATCAAAACAAAGGAAAACGCGTTTCTGGGGGAAATAATCTTGGGAGGCGGGGGTGAAAACGTGTTGAATTCCTTTTAAGAGGACACATACCTCAAAACTGAAGATGGTAGGGTCGTTATAATTGGTATTTAGAAGATCCTTTACTATTAAAGAAACAAGTATTTTTGCCGGAAAATTCACTTTTGGGTGGGAAGGGGGTGTGTGAAAGGAAGTGCAAAATGTGAATTACATTTATGGGGATACCTCAAACTGAAGGTAACGGGCGTGGAATCTCCTTTAAAGGTAAGGAAACACATGCCTCTTTATTATTGGGGGAGGGGAGGGTAAATCAAATTAACGTCGGTGTTGTGAAAAAGTAGTTGAGACCAATTGATTTTACTGTTCATAATGTACTTATTTTGATAATAAACCGATCATTTTTAATCTTTCCTGGGTTCGTTTCCAAGAGCCCTTTTCCTTTGGAAAACTTAGAGTTAGATTACCGTAGCTTCTTCCAGCATATAAATGGTCACATTGTAAGGAATGACAATGGCAGCAAATGTAATTTACGGCCAAGTAGCGGTCTTGCATCTTGATGTGGGGTCCAGAACATCAATAATAATAATAATAATAATAATAATAATAATAATAATAATAATAATAATAATAATAATAATAATAATAATAATAATAATAATAATAATAATAATAATATAATAATAATAATAATAATATAATAATAATAATAATAATAATAATAATAATAATAACCTAAATTCAACTAATATCACCCACCCAAATAATAATAATGTTCTGGACCGTCGTCAAAATCCAGAAGGAAGGGAAATCAGTCAGACCGGATTTTAACGGTGCATTTGCCCTGCAAAGATTCGAGAGAAGTCTGAACGGGGAGATTAGTGTAATATTATTATTTATTTATTGGTATAATTACTAGCAAGGTACATATGATAAAAATGACATTTACAATAAGATACAAAAGTTGAAAACTAGAAAAGCGGCTGGAATTGATCAGATTTCTGGGGATATACTAAAGACAATGGGTTGTAATATAGTACCATATCTGAAGTACTTATTTGATTATTGTTTGGTCGAAGGAGCTATACCAGATGAATGGAGAGCTGCTATAGTAGCCCCTGTGTATAAAAAAAAGGGTGATAGACATAAAACTGAAAATTACAGGCCAGTAAGTTTGACATGCATTGTATGTAAGCTTTGGGAAGGCATTCTTTCTGATTATATTAGACATGTTTGTGAAATTAATAACTGGTTCGATAGAAGGCAATTCGGGTTTAGGAAAGGTTATTCCACTGAAGCTCAAATTGTAGGATTCCACCAAGATATAGCAGATATCTTGGATTCTGGAGGTCAAAAGGACTGTATCGCGATTGACATGTCTAAAGCATTTGATAGGGTGGATCATGGGAGACTACTGGCAAAAATGAGTGCAATTGGACTAGACAAAAGAGTGACTGAATTGGTTGCTATATTTCTAGAAAATAGATCTCAGAGAGTTAGAGTAGGTGAAGCTTTGTCTGACCCTGTAATAGTTGAGAGGGGAGTTCCTCAGGGCAGTGTTATCGGACCTTTACGTTTTCTTATATATATAAACTAGCAATATTAATATTAATTTGAGTGAGGAAGTGTGTTTATTTCCTAACTAGCAAGATACCCGTGCTTCGCTACGGTATTATACTGAAATTTATAATTAAAATCTTAACGTTTTATATATAATCCTCCGAAATTCGCGATTGCGATCTGACTCGTTTTCTGAGAGATTACGGCAAAGTTCCTCACATTTTTCAATCTTTCTTTCCAGCAATCGATTTCGTACTTCGCGAGGTAGGTCCAGGTATTCCACGCGGTAGGTTCGGTCCCCAAATCTTTGCCATCTTTTCCTATAAGCATTTTTAGTATGGATCAAATCCTGAAGGAGATCCGGCGTGGTGTCGTCTTGGGTGCCTTGGCGGTACTGAACCCGTGGCTTGACGGTATTCGTAGTCATTACCAGGCCAGGACCCGTTTCCAGCGCGGTCCGCACAATTTGACGACGGTCCAGAACATTATTATTATTATCATTAGATGTTCTGGACCCCACAGCAAGATGCAAGACCGCTACTTGGCAGTAAATTACATCTGCTACCATTGTCATTGTTGACAATGTGACCAGCACCATTGTCGCTCGTAGGCAAGTGTGCGGGATTTCTGGCGATAGGAATGACATACTTCCGTGCATTATTGACCTTATTATAGAGGTGAATAATTTGACGGTCAATCTCATTCCTATCGTTTATTTCAAATGTGTTTAAATTTTTATTTGTATGCCAGGAGAGTCTACTGTAATCTAAGAATGTTCTCCGAAGGAAAAGATGGCTGTTGAAATCGAACCCAGAAAAGATTTAAAATGATCGGTTTATGATCCGAATAAGTACATCGAAAATCTACAGTGTGTTTCCAGCCATTCGACAGGGTCAGGAATGGAATGAATAAAGCCCCCATCTAGTGGCGACAGTAGGAATTGTGCCGGCTGCCGAAGCACTCCTCTGGGTCAATGAGCGATGAATGACAAATGAAATTAAATATTGGACAGTGTTGCTGGAATGAATGATGACAGGGAAAACCGGAGTGTCCGGAGAAAACCTGTCCCACCGCGGATTTGTCCAGCACGAATATCACATGGAGTGATCGGGATTTGAACCACGGAACCCAGCTTTGAGGGGCCGGCGGGCTGCCGAGTGAGAAACGGAGGCTCCTTATAAGTACGTTATGAAAAGTAAAATCAATTGGTCTCACCTCCTTTTACACACCACCGCCGTTAAGTATATTTACACGCCCCCCCACCCCCCGCCACAAAGAAAAATTAAAATAAGGCGTGTTTCTTTATGTTTAAAGGAGATTCCAAACACCAATGTTCACGTCTATTACCTTCAGTTTTGAGATATATGTATCCCCATAAAAATAATTCACCTTTTTTCACTTCTTTTCACCCCCACCCCCCGCAGGTGAACTTTCCGGGAAAATATACTTGTTTATTTAATAGTAAATGATCTTCTAAATACCAATTATCACGACTCTTAACTTCTTCAGTTTTTGATTTGTGTGTCCTCATGAAAGGAATTCAACTCCTTTTCACGCCCGCCGCCCAAGATGGTTTCCCCTTCAAAACGCGTTTTTGTTTGTTTTTAAAGGAGAGCCAAATACCAATTTTCACGTCTGTAACAACT
Organism: Anabrus simplex; assembly: GCF_040414725.1. Classification (NCBI taxonomy): domain Eukaryota; kingdom Metazoa; phylum Arthropoda; class Insecta; order Orthoptera; family Tettigoniidae; genus Anabrus; species Anabrus simplex. The sequence goes on along the minus strand of NC_090269.1, from coordinate 159,533,314 downwards.
TTAGTTTTTATTAGATGTATGTATTCTCATACAATTAAGTCAAGTAATTTTTCAATTCTTTCACCCCGACCCCCCTTCATTGGATTTTCCGAAAATACGTGTTTCTTTACTTTTGAAGCAGATTCCAAATATCAAATTTCACGTATGTAACATCTTCATTTTTGAGATATCAGTAGCCTAATTAAAAGAAATCGACACCATTTTCAGTCACTTTTACACACACCCCCCCTTCCACCCAAGTGGTATTTCCGAAAACTAAAAATACACGTTTCTTTGTTTTTACCATTTTCACTTCTGCAACATGTTAAGTTTTTTGATATATACTGTAGATATTCTCATTTTAAAATTTCACCCCTTTTTATTTCCCCTTAAGTGGAGTTTCCAAAAACAAATCACTTATGTTTCTTTACATTTACAGGAAATTACAAATACCCACTTTTTACTACTGTAACATTTTACCTTTCACAGATATTCTCTAGATATAGTCTTTCAAAAAATTCACCGCAATTTCTCACTCCAATAAACCGCCATTAATTGGATTTTCCCAAAACATAAAATACGTGTTTCTTTATTTTTAAAGGAGATCCCATATACAAATTCTCAGTTCTGTAATATCTTCAGTTTCTGAGATATATGTGTCCTCATAAAGGGATTCAACCCTTTTACACCCTTCCTATTGTGATTTACAGAAAACAAAAAATACGTGTTCCTTTATTTTTAAAGGAGATTCTAAATACCAATTTTTACATGTTTAAACTTTTAAAGTTTAAAGATGTAGACACACTCATTTTAAAAATTCACCCCCATTTTCAACCCCCGTTATGTGGATTTTCCAAAAACGAAAAAATACCTGCTTCTTTATGTTTAAAGTAGATCCCAAATACCAATATTCAGGTCTGTAATATCTTCAGGTTCTGAAATATAAATAGCCTCTTTAAAGGCATTTAACCCCTTTTCCCCCCTTTTCCACCCTTCCCATTGGGATTTTCCGAAAAAAAAAGTGTTTCTTTATTTTTTAAGAAGATTCTAAATACCAAATTTTACATCTATAAACTTTAAAAGTTTTGATTTATAGATACACTCATTTTAAAAATTCATCTCTTTTTCATCCCCCCCCCCATTAATTGGATTTTCCAAAAACAAAAAATACGTGTTTCTTTATTTTTAAAGGAGATCCCAAACACCAATTATCAGGTTCTGAAATATAAGTAGCCTCATTAAAGTCATTCAACTCATCTTCACCCTTTTCCACCCTTCCTATTGGAATATTCCGAAAACAAAAAATATGTGTTTCTTTATTTTTAAGGAGATTCTAAATACCAATTTTTACATCTATAAACTTTAAAAGTTTTGAGATATAGATATACTCATTTTAAAAATTCACCCTCATTTAACCCCCATTAATTTGATTTTCGAAAAAACAAAAAAATACGCGCTTCTTTATTTTTAAAGGAGATTCCAAACACCAGTTTTCAGGTCTGTAATATCGTCAGTTTCTGAGATATAAGTATCCTCATTAAAGGCATTCAACCCATTTTTCACCCCTATTCACCCCTCCTATTGGGTTTTTCCGAAAACAAAAATTACACGTTTCTTTATTTTTAATGAAGATTCTAAATACCACTTTTTACATCTGTAAACTTTAAAAGTTATGAGATATAGATGCATACATTTTCAAAATTCACCCCCTTTTCACCCCATTAATTGTATTTTCCTAAAAAAAATACGTGTTTCTTTATTTTTAAAAGAGATCAAAACTACCAATTTTCAGCTCTGTAATATCTTCAGTTTCTGAGATATAAGTATCCTTATTAAAGGTATTCAATCCATTTTTCACCCTTTTTCACCCCTCCTATTGGGATTTTCCAAAAACAAAAAAATATTATTTTCTTTATTTTTAATGAAGATTCTAAATATGTATTTTTACATCTGTAAACTTTAAATGTTTTGAGATATAACTTAGATTCACTGTTTTTAAAAATTCATCCCCCTTTTCACCCTCCCATTAATTGGATTTTCCAAAAACAAAAAATACGTGTTTCTTTATTTTTCAATGAGATCAAAAGTACCAATTTTCAGGTCTTTAATATCTTCAGTTTCTGAGATATAAGTACCGGTATTCTGATTAAAGGCATTCAACCCCTTTTTCACCGTTTTTCACCCCTTCTATTGGGATTTTCTGGAAACAAAAAGATACGTGTTTCCTTATTTTTAAAGGAAAATACTAAATATCATTTTTGAAATCCGTAAACTTTCAAAGTTTTGAGATATAGATACACTCATTTTAAAATTTCAACCCCCTTTTCACCCCCTTAGCAAAGGAATATCCAAAAATCCTCTCTTAGCGAGCACCTACATCTTAATATGAATCTATGCCCAAAATTTCATTTCTTTATGTCCAGTAGTTTTGGCTCGGTGATGATGAATCAGTCAGTCAGTCAGTCAGTCAGTCAGTCAGTCAGTCAGTCACACAGGACAAGTTACTTTATATATATAGATGATATGAGTAAAGGAGTGGAATCGGAGGTAAGGCTTTTTGCGAATGATGTTATTCTCTATAGAGTGATAAATAAGTTACATGATTGTGAGCAACTGCAACGTGACCTCGAAAATGTTGTGAGATGGACAGCAGGCAATGGTTTGTTGATAAACGGGGCTAAAAGTCAGGTTGTGAGTTTCACAAATAGGAAAAGTCCTCTCAGTTTTAATTACTGCGTTGATGGGGTGAAAGTTCCTTTTGGGGATCATTGTAAGTATCTAGGTGTTAATATAAGGAAAGATCTTCACTACGGTAATCACATAAATGGGATTGTAAATAAAGGGTACCGATCTCTGCACATGGTTATGAGGGTGTTTACGGGTTGTAGTAAGGATGTAAAGGAGAGTGCATATAAGTCTCTGGTAAGACCCCAACTAGAGTATGGTTCCAGTGTATGGGACCCTCACCAGGATTACCTGATTCAAGAACTGGAAAAAATCCAAAGAAAAGCAGCTCGATTTGTTCTGGGTGATTTCCGACAAAAGAGTAGCGTTACAAAAATGTTGCAATGTTTGGGTTGAGAAGAATTGAGAGAAAGAAGAAGAGCTGCTCGACTAAGTGGTATGTTCCGAGCTGTCAGCGGAGAGATGGCGTGGAATGACATTAGTAGACGAATAGGTTTGAATGGCGTTTATAAAAGTAGGAAAGATCACAATATGAAGATAAAGTTGGAATTCAAGAGGACAAACTGGGGCAAATATTCATTTATATAAAGGGGAGTTAGGGATTGGTATAACTTACCAAAGGAGATGTTCAATAAATTCCCAATTTCTTTGAAATCATTTCGGAAAAGGCTAGGAAAGCAACAGATAGGGAATCTGGCACCTGGGCGACTGCCCTAAATGCAGATCAGTATTGATTGATTGATTGATTGACCCGTGCTTCGCAACGGTATTATACTGAAATTTTTAATTAAATGCTTAACATTTTATGCATAATCCGCCGAAATTCGCGATCTGACTAGTTTTCTGAGAGATTACGGTAAATTTCCTCCCATTTTCCAATCTTTCATTCCAGCAATCGATTTCGTACTTCCGAGCTTGTCTTAGCAGTGAGCCACATTCAAATGAAATGAAATGTCGTATGGCTTTTAGTGCCGGGATATCCCAGGACGCGTTCGGCTCGTCAGGTGCAGGTTTTTCTATTTGACTCCCGTAGGCAACCTGCTCATCGTGATGAGGATGAAATGATAATGAAGACAGCACATACACCCAGCCCCCGTGCCATTGGAGTTAACCAATTAAGGTTAAAATTCCCGACCCGGCCGGGAATCGAACCCGGCACCCTCTGAACCGAAGGCCAGTACGCTGACCGTTCAGCCAACGAGTCGGACAGTGAGCTACATTTGTCCTTGGCAAGACCTGCTCACAGCATACATGTGTCGCTGTATGACTGTTTAATTGCAAAGTTGTGATTAAATGTAAGAGAGAGCCTCGTAAGCTTCACCACGATTACACAGGTTTTAATTATTTATTTAATAGATACACTTGATTCTAGTGACATGAAACCCTCCCTGTTTAAGGGTAGATTTAGATTTATCACACCAGTTCTTAGCGGTTAATTGTCCTAAATACAAGCCAGCTGGATGATTTAATTTCCGGAGGAAAATTCTTGCTCTTTTGGGTTAGAATAAAGCGGTTGTTAACCATACAGAGGGTGGTTCTTGTTGTCCTAAAGCAGTAGCAACTTCCGGAGGAATAGATCTGTCTTCTCTACACGAGTTGGTTTTATACAGTCTGCGATCACTGCCCACTAACGGTTCTATTAACATGGACATGTTTCTGAGCTGGTGATCTGTCTAGAATTAGCATAAGGCCGATATTACAAAGTCAAAGAACTTGGATTCAAACAACTTGGATCAAAGAAATTTGGATCATTCTTTGACGAGTTTCTCCATGTTGTTTTTTGATCAAAGATTTGGTGTTTTCAAAATTACCTTCATCTTTTCAGCCAATTACTGGGTCCTGAGAACGTTTATTTTCCTCACATACTCAATCGTGATTTCCTGAATTCGTGTAATGTTTTGTAAATATACTTGGACGTTCTCCAGTGCCAAGGAAACAAAGTGTTACTGCCAGCCGCTCTTCTAGCCTTTCTCAAATGGGTATTTTGGTTGAGCACTAATGGAGCAACTTTCTCAAGTAACTTCTCAAATGCGTCTGCATTCATTCTTATGTATTTCCAGTAAGATTCTGGGTCCACAGTTTTAAAATTCATTCATTATTTTATTCACAATTCCCACTGAGCTTTCCCTCGCAACCCATGACCGCACCCAAAATTGTAGACTATCCTCAACAATTATTACCGCACATGCACTTGCAACTAGAGCGCGAGAAACACCATCTTTTCACAAATTTTAATGCACTGCCCAACAAGATGTGTTAGTTGCTTCTCACATAATTAGGTTGCACTATTTCTAACACCTAAATGATATGTACTAGCATTAGTTAAATTTTAATATTTGAAAATGTAAGTAGCCTATAATAATGCTAAAATGCTTTAATAGGAGGTTATGTTTCATGAACTGCACATCGTTCTACATATTCTAGGCTGGAGTTTGCTTTTACCTTCGGGGAAATGAATGATACATACTCCCGTATTCTTCGTGCAAGTTATATTTACGGTTGGGATTTTCGTCTTCCATTAATGTATCCTGTCCTCATGAGAAAAAAAGGGAAATATAAGTATAGAGTTACTTGTAGTTATATTGCCATCGTGGTATGCTCAAGTTCACAGCATTAGTGGCAATTGCTACCTTTCACACACTGTATTTAAACTCTCAACACTAGAACATGCTCTACGGTAACAAGTCAATTAATTAAGTCCACTTGAAGTATTATGTTGGTTGAATTTGCATTACGAGCCGTGTGAAATTAAGGAAGCTACAGTAACCTAAACTATGAGGTCCCATTATGTCAATAACAGCTGTTCGCGATGTGATCAATTTAGAGAACAAGAATGCAATGTACTCTTGACTTACACCTGGGTGAAGCATTGGACTCACCATCTGACTCGATTTTCTGCCACAGTTTTGATATTGTTCCAGCACTTCCCAACTGACGCCTGCTCCGCTTCCACCGTTCGACGCCATGTTATCCTTGGTCTCCCTCTTCTTCTAGGCCCTTCTGGATTCCATTCAAGAGCCTGTTTTGGAATGCTGTCAGGACCTTTACGCAGTGTGTGACCTGTCCATATCCATTTACGTTCTTTTATCTAGATTTCAGCCTTGCGTTGTTGGGTACGCTCCCACAATTCCTGATTTGATATAATATCTGGCCATCGCACTCCTAGGATGGTCCTTAAACATCTGTTAATGAAAGTCTGGATCTTGTGTGTTATCTCTAGATTCATCTTCCACGTCTCACACCCGTAGAAGAGCACTGATATCACATTTGTCTCAAAGATCCTCAATTTAGTTTTTGTTCTAAATTCTCTCGACTTCCACACCGGCAGGAGCTTGGCAAAGGCCCCTTTGGCCTTGTTTACCCTATTTTAGACATCTTCATTTGCCCCTCCACTTCTAGAAATAATGCTTCCTAGGTAACAGAAGTTAAAAACTCGCTCTATCTCGTTCTCTAAAACCAGTATTTCTGGCATTGATCCTTAGCTCCTTTATCCTGGCAATGTTTGTTTTGAGACCCAACTTTTGTGCTTCCGTTTTCCGTTCCGAGGTCTTTCATTTTCTCGGTCATATGTCTAAATGAGTGCGATAATAGGCATATATCATCCGCAAAGTCCAAATCTTCCAGACGATACGTCATCCCCATTGTATTCCCATCTTCTTCCCTTCAACCACTTTTATGATGACCTGATCTAATGTCAACAAGAACAGCTAAATTTGAGAGTGGGCACCCTTGTCTCATTCCCGACTCTATTTTAAAGGGCTCTGAAAGGTCTCCATCATGCTCCACTTGGCAGGTGTATCCTCTGTATAACATTTTTACCATGTTAATGATTTTCGTTGGAACCCCATACCCCTGTATCGCTCTCCAGACTGCTTGGCTCTGTACACTATCAAAAGCTCTTTCAAAGTCAACAAATGCCAAGTACAGTGAAGACTGAAATTCCTTGAACTGTTCTACTATAATTCGTAAGCTATTTATTTGGTCTATACAGGATCGGTGTTCTCTAAAACCTGCCTGCCCTTTCCGAATCTTAGCCTTCAATGGTTCTCTCAATGGGTTCAGTATGATTCTCCAAAAAGTTGGTATAGACAAGAGTGTAATTCCTCGCCAGTTGGTGCAACAAGTCAGATCCCCCTTCGTTGGTAGATTTATCAAAATGCCCTTCTTCCAATCCTCTGGGAGTGTCTCCGTCCTCCATATATCTTCGAACAATGGCATCTCCGCTGTCAACTCGTAGTGTACATTCAACACCTATGCCAGGTGCTTTGCCTGCCTTGCAGCTTTTCAGTGACTTTATGATATCGCTCTTCGTCGGCAGGTTGATATTCCCTCTCAATTCCGGAACCTCTGCTTAGTCTTCCTCTCCGTGATCCGCCTGTACCATGACTTTTTTTTAACACTTCACTGCAATGCTATTTCCATCTTCTCATTTCTTTTTCACTATTCGTAAGCTCCTTACCTTCCTTGGATTTTATTGGCCTTGAGACAGCTGTTTTGAGTCTCCTCTAAGTGCTGCCTCCTGCACCAACTCTCCTAGGCTATTTACCTGATTTCTTCTATCATTTCTTGGTGCTTTCTTTATTCGTAGGTTCAGGTCACTGAACTGTTCTATCAAGCTTCTTTTCTTTGTTTCATCTTTGCTTTCTTCCTGGTACTGATCCTGTTTCAAATCACCCATTAGCATTTTGATCTCTTTCTTCTTAGTGTTTGTCAGGACACATTGAAACTGTCCATAAGGATGGTCCTTCTCCTCCGGCTCTACTGTTTCTGTTGCTGCATAGCACTGTACCAGATGAATATTCCTTTCTCCGGTTTTGCTTGAATTCCAATATCTCCTCACTAGTATTCAGAAAGGCTAATTTTATCTTTTCCATTTTCCATTCATCCTCGTTTCTTTCGGGCCTCATCCTGCGTTATCTAGATCAAGAAAACTGTACGTATTTTTCAGTTTGATCACAAAATACTTTTTAACTTCAGCATCTTTCAATTTCTCGACGTGGAATTTTCTCTGTCCACTTCGTTTATTTCTTCGGTTGACTGCAGCAATCTTCTGTTTAACTTCAGCTATTACCAGGTGGTTGTCGCTTCCACAATCTCTTCCTCTTTTGTACCGAGTATCTAAGAGGGATCGTCTCCACATATGGCTGATTTCAAAATGATCAATTTGATTTTGTGTTCACCAATCTGGCGAAACCAATATTACTTTGTGACATGTCCTGTGAGGAAAAAATGATCCACCAATCACCAAATTGTCATTTAGCCTGAATTCAACAAAACGCTCTCCATTGTAATTCTGGACTCCCAATGGTGTTTCCCTAGCACTCTTTCCAGCCCGTAATTTTTATTCCCAATCTTAGCATTCAAATCACCTATTATCATTTTGAACTCTTTCTTCTTAATCTTTGTCAGTACGCTTTGAAGCTGCCCATAAAAATGGTCCTTCTCTTCCGGCTCTGCTGTTTCTGTTGGTGCATAGCACTGTACCAGAAGAAGAGTTCTAACTCTTGCCTTGAACCTTTCTGTAATTATGCGATCTGAAGCAGGGTTCCAGTCAAGGAGGCATTTTCGTGCTTCTCTTGTCAGCAACAGTCCCACTCCACTTTGGTGGTCATCATCTTCTGGCTTTCCTGAATATAATAATGTTTTGCCATCTCTCAAGTGATGCTCTCCTAATCCATTCCATCATGTTTCACTCAGTCCAAGCACCATCATCTCATAGCGGTCGATTTACTTTGAAATCTGTTCCAACTTCCCTGATTCGTACGTTTTTCGCACATTCCAGAAACCAATTCGAGTCCGTCCGAGTTAAAGTTGTGATCAAGATATCCGTCCGGTTTACTTTTCTATGTGTTTCTGTAATACTTTATTCTCAGGTGTGCCCACAGCACCCAAAGCCCAGTGGAGCGGCTGACTCCTATACAATCTAGGCGTGCTGATTTTCTGTCAGGGTTTCTTCCCTTAGCCTTTGGAGGATCTATCTCCCTAACCTACACGGCTGTAGCTTCTCCAGAGCTAATTTAGCAGCTATTTTCAGGGTTGCTGTAAGGCCTTCCCAGCTACCTTAGCGGTCCCGGAGCACACGAGGTCCCCACTGTACTTCAGTCTAACAGGCATTCCCCTACTTCTAACCTTGCCCATCCCCCACGTCTGTCTTTCAGTAGCCACAATTATCCAACGAATGCTCTGAATTCTTATGTATTTCATTCCAGAGTACATTTCAGTTGATCAGATGATGGGCTTAGCGCGCTATCTACAGTACGGCCTCTTACAGAGGAAGGTGTCGAAACTGGAGCCTGCTTTTATCCATTGGGATGATTTTCTGCCCGTTAATGAAGAGGGGAAGTTCTGCATACTTCCTGTACTCTGGAATGAGAGCCTCTTTTTCGTCGTATAGCCATAAATTTGGAGTGGTTCAGGTTATTTTTTAGAGAACATATAGTTTCTTGTTTAAGTCTCGTATGAGAACTGCTCAGTCAAAATGGAGCACAATACAGAGCTTAATTCCTTAAGGGTGCAGGCAGAAGATCTCCCATGTTGAAAATATTTGTGATACGACTCAACTTGGACTCGCTATTAATTGCCCTGTTTCTCACATTACTGTAGTACGATCTTATTAGAATTTTGCCCTAAATTCGTAGAAGTGACAAATTCAGGGTCAAGTCACCGCCTTCTTGACCCCTTGTTACGTAATTTAAACTCGACCCAGTTAGAGTATTACATAACAATAATGAGGCCTTACCTTGGCAGGTGACCAGCAGATCTGCTTCGAAAAAAAAAACCGAAATACATGACAAATATCGAAGTAGCTCCAAAATCATGAACTCAACATGAGAAAAGACATAAAACGTGAAGCGCTTCAAATATCTAGTTGAGATGATCCAGTTGAAGGCTTAGAACCCGAGACAATGAAGGCAAAAATCAGGAAGATGGCATTAGCGGACCAGTTAACGAAAGATGTATTCGACAAGAAATCACTGTCTGAGAACAAAACCAAGGAACTGAAAAAATTAAAAGGCTTTTAGTGTCGGAAGTGTCCGAGGATTAGTTCGGCTTGCCAAGTGCAGGTCTTTTGAATTGACTCCCGTAGGCGAAATGCGCGTCTTGATGAGGATGAAATGATGAAGAGTAAACATACACCCAGCCTCTCGGGGCTAAAATTCCCGACCCTGCCGGAAATCAAACCCGGGGCCCCTGTGACCAAAGCCAGCATGCTAACCATTCAGCCTTTGAGCCTGACACTAAACACTGTGATCAACCCAGAAATATTATACGCCTCTGAGACCTTAGATTTAACAAGTAGAGAATTTTTGGAACATCTGGAGAAGAAAGAAAGAAAGAAAGAAAGAAAGAAAGAAAGAAAGAAAGAAAGATCCTAACGAAGATTATGGGACCTACAAGTGTTGTTGGACAGCGGAGATTAAGACCGAAGAACAGACGAGAGCAATGATATGGATCAAGAAAAGTTGACTCGAAAGCCCCTTTTATAGAGATACATACCGATATGGAGAGAATAGTCATTAGTGTGGAACCACGTCCGACAGTCAGCTTCAGACCCGGACCTTTCGAGGAGGAGAAGAAGAAAAGAACTCTTCAGAAGAGGTATGTTCAGAGAAATAAAAGCTAGTGAGTAGTATAATAGGGGGATTCGGGCGCCTCCTCCTCCTCCCGCGGCGCGGGAAATTTGAATTCTGGCGGGAAATTTGCATTTTGGCGGGAGATTTGAATTTGTAAACAAAGCCACGTGCTTTTTGACAGCTGTCATCGACAACAACGCATCGCTAACCTCACTGCTGCCATCTTGACGGGCCTGAAGCTCAGTAGTGCCAACTTAACCTAACTAGCGTGAGGTAAACAAAGCCACGTGTTTTTTGACAGCCACGTGCTTTTTGACAGACAACAACGCATCGCTAACCTCAGTACTGCCATCTTGACGGGAATAAACCTCAGTAGTGCTAACTTAACCTGACTAGCGCGAGGTAAACAAAGCCACGTGCTTTTTGACAGCCACGTGCTTTTTTGACAGCTGTCACTTAACCTAACTAGTGCGAGGTAAACAAAGCCACGTGTTTTTCGACAGCCACGTGCTTTTTGACAGACAACAACGCATCGCTAACCTCAGTACTGCTATCTTGACGGGCCTAAACCTTAGTGGTACCAACTTAACCTAACTAGCGCGTGGTAAACAAAGCCACGTGCTTTTTGACAGCCACGTGCTTTTTTGACAGCTGTCATCCGCCATCTTTAAACCACAGAGCACTGTGCTGCCCTCTTTATCGTAGTAGATGTAAAATTCGTCACCTGTCATCGGCAGTGCTGCCATCTTGGCGGGCCTAAACCTTAGTGCTACCAACTTAACCTCACTAGCGTGAGATAAACAAATCCACGTGCAGCTGTCATAGGCCATCTTTAATCACCGTGCTGCCCTCTTTAGCTACTTACCTTTGAAATGTGGTACGTCACAGCTGTCATCCGCCATCTTGCATCGCAAATCTCAGTGCTGCACTCTATGTAGTGGCGGCAAATTCCACGTGCTCTTGTTTGGAAACAAAGCCACGTGCAGCTGTCATCCGCCATCTTTAATCCAGAGAGCACCGTGCTGCCCTCTTTAGCTACTTACCTTTGAAATGTGGTACGTCACAGCTGTCATCCGCCATCTTGCATCGCAAACCTCAGTGCTGCACTCTATGTAGTGACGGCAAATTCCACGTGCTCTTGTTTGGAAACAAACCTATGCGCTTTTTTGTCAGCTATCATCCGCCATCTTTAATCCAGAGAGCACCGTGCTGCCCTCTATGTGGTGGTGGTAAATTCTACACGCTTTACAAACCCATGTACTTTTCTGACAGCTGTCAACCGCCAGAGAGCACCGTGCTGCCCTCTTTATGCCGGTGGCAAATTCTACGTGCTTTTTGACAGCTGTCATCCGCAAGAGAGCACCGTGCTGTCATCTTTAGCTAGATACCTGTGGTGGCGACAAATTCCACGTGCTCTTGTTTAGTAAACAAAGCCACGTGCAGCTGTCGTCCGCCATCTTTAATCAATAGAGCACTGTGCTGCGGGTAATTTCGTCTGCTGTCATCCGCCATCTTTAATCTACAGAACACCGTGCTGCTCTCTGTAGTAGCGGGCAATTTGAAAAGTTCTGTTAGCTATCATCCGCCATCTTTAATCAAGAGAGCACCGTGCTGCCCTCTTTAGCTAGATACCTTTGAACTGTGGTGGCGGCAAATTCCACGTGCTCTTGTTTAGTAAACAAAGCCACGTGCAGCTGTCATCCGCCATCTTTAATCAACAGAGCACCGTGCTGCGGGCAATTTCGTCAGCTGTCATCCGCCATCTTTAATCTACAGAACACCGTGCTGCCCTCTTTATGGCTACTACCTTAAGCACGTAGTAGCGGGCAATTTGAAAAGTTCTGTTAGCTATCATCCGCCATCTTTAATCAAGAGAGCACCGTGCTGCCCTCTATGTGGTGGCGGCAAATTCCACGCGCACTTGTTTGGAAACAAACTCACGTGCTTTTTTCACAGCTACCATCCGCCCTGCTCTCTGTAGTAGCGGGTAATTTGAAAAGTTCTGTTAGCTGTCATATGCCATCATTGAGCACCGTGCTGCTATTTATGCGGTGGCGGCAAATTTCACGTGCTTTACAAACTCACGCGCAGCTGTCATCCGCCATCTTACATCGCAAACCTCAGTGCTACACTCTTTAGTTGAAAAATGGTTGTGGATAATTTAAAAAGAAAAATTCTATAGCAGCCATCTCTCGACGCTAATTGCACAAGATGGTGGCTATACATGACTCCTTAAAGTTGCTTATGCAAGATGATCGCTTTCTTATGAGACTCCCTTGGGATGCTTGCGCAAGGTGGCGGTTATACATGGCTCCTTATGAGACACCCTAGGGATGCTTGCGCGAGATGGTGGTTGCTCTTATGAGGCGACTTAAGGATCCTTGCACAAGATGGCTAGAAACGCCCTAAGGATGCTTGCGCAAGATGGCGCACGCAAGATGGCGGCTATACATAACTCCTTATGAGACAGCCAGTACTCGATACAACATGTGATCAGAACATTGATTGATGTGTTCAGAACACAAAATAAGTAGAATCGAACACTGAACTTGATGTCGTTAACTTCAACATGTGATTAAAACATTGTCTGGTGTGTTCAGAACACTACATAAGTAGAATCGAACGCTGTACAACATGTTAGGGGATACCTTTGTTCTAAGAAGATCAGATTGAAACATAACAAGACTAGAATTGATCACTGCACTCGATGTCGTTACATGCGATCAGAACAATGATTGATGTGTTCAGATCACTAAACAAGTAGAACCGAACACTGTACAACATGTTAGGGGATTCCTTTGTTCTAAGAAGATCGGATTGAAACATAACAAGCCTAGAATTGAACACAGCACTCGATACAACATGTAATCAGAACATTGATTGATGTGTTCAGATCACTAAACAAGTAGAACCGAACACTGTACAACATGTTAGGGGATACCTTTGTTCTAAGAAGATCAGATTGAAACATAACAAGAATAGAATTGAACACTGCACTCGATACAACATGTAATCAGAACATTGATTGATGTGTTCTGATCACTAAACAAGTAGAACCGAACACTGTACAACATGTTAGGGGATACCTTTGTTCGATGATAATTAGATTGAAACTAACAAGACTAGAATCGAACACTGCACTCGATGTCGTTAACTTTAACATGTGATCCGATACAACATGTTAGGGGATACCTTTGTCCTAAGAACCGAACACTGTACAACATGTTAGGGGATACCTTTGTTCTAAGAAAATTATATTGAAACTAACAAGACTAGAATCGAACACTGCACTCGATGTCGTTAACCTTAACATGTGATCCGATACAACATGTTAGGGGATACCTTTGTCCTAAGAACCGAACACTGTACAATATGTTAGGGGATACCTTTGTTCTAAGAAAATTATATTGAAACTAACAAGACTAGAATCGAACACTGCACTCGATGTCGTTAACCTTAACATGTGATCCGATACAACATGTTAGGGGATACCTTTGTCCTAAGAACCGAACACTGTACAACATGTTAGGGGATACTTTTGTTCTAAGAAAATTAGATTGAAACTAACAAGACTAGAATCGAACACTGCACTCGATGTCGTTAACATTAACATGTGATCCGATACAACATGTTAGGGGATACCTTTGTTCTAAGAAAATTAGATTGAAACTTAGCAAGCCTAGAATCGGACACTGTAAGAACATTGTTTGATGTGTTCAGTACAACTTCAATGATTTACCTAGTGTAAAACACACACTGTGCACATATCGCATAGCTATCTCGCCTATCACGAAAATCAAAAAACACACTGTGCACATATCGCATAGCTAACACTTCAAATGATTTGCTTAGTACGAAAATTAAAAAATCTATACCGCGTAGCTAACTCGTTCATCACACTGCTAAGACGCTTAGTAATTGTGAATACACTCATACGAAAATCAAGAAAGCACACTGCGTAGCCAACTCGCTCGGGTCACTCGCTTAGTAATTGGAACACTGATACACACACGGATAAGAATGTTGCGAGATACTGCATACTTACATGTTAAAAAAATATTGGGGGTGAAAGATCATAAATTATATGTACACATGTTGTCTCCTCCAAGTTGTAAGATGAAATAGACGCAGTACTTCGAGTTTCCGCCATCTTGCCCAAGCATCCTTAGGGCGTCTCTAGCCATCTTGTGCAAGGATCCTTAAGCCGCCTCATAAGAGCAACCACCATCTCGCGCAAGCATCCCTAGGGTGTCTCATAAGGAGCCATGTATAACCGCCATCTTGCGCAAGCATCCCAAGGGAGTCTCATAAGAAAGCGATCATCTTGCATAAGCACCTTTAAGGAGTCATGTATAGCCACCATCTTGTGCAATTAGCGTCGAGAGATGGCTGCTGTAGAATTTTTCTTTTTAAATTATCCACCACCATTTTTCAACTAAAGAGTGTAGCACTGAGGTTTGCGATGTAAGATGGCGGATGACAGCTGCGCCTGAGTTTGTAAAGCACGTGGAATTTGCCGCCACCACATAGATAGCAGCACGGTGCTCAAAGATGGCGTATGACAGCTAACAGAACTTTTCAAATTACCCGCTACTACACAGAGCAGGGCGGATGGTAGCTGTGAAAAAAGCACGTGAGTTTGTTTCCAAACAAGTGCGCGTGGAATTTGCCGCCACCACATAGAGGGCAGCACGGTGCTCTCTTGATTAAAGATGGCGGATGAGAGCTAACAAAACTTTTCAAATTGCCCGCTACTAAGTGCTTAAGGTAGTAGCCATAAAGAGGGCAGCACGGTGTTCTGTAGATTAAAGATGGCGGATGACAGCTGACGAAATTGCCCGCAGCACGGTGCTCTGTTGATTAAAGATGGCGGGTGACAGCTGCACGTGGCTTTGTTTACTAAACAAGAGCACGTGGAATTTGCCGCCACCACAGTTCAGAGGTATCTAGCTAAAGAGGGCAGCACGGTGCTCTCTTGATTAAAGATGGCGGATGATAGCTAACAGAACTTTTCAAATTGCCCGCTACTACAGAGAGCAGCACGGTGTTCTGTAGATTAAAGATGGCGGATGACAGCAGACGAAATTACCCGCAGCACAGTGCTCTATTGATTAAAGATGGCGGACGACAGCTGCACGTGGCTTTGTTTACTAAACAAGAGCACGTGGAATTTGCCGCCACCACAGGTATCTAGCTAAAGATGGCAGCACGGTGCTCTCTTGCAGATGACAGCTGTCAAAAAGCACGTAGAATTTGCCACCGGCATAAAGAGGGCAGCACGGTGCTCTCTGGCGGTTGACAGCTGTCATAAAAGCACATGGGTTTGTAAAGCGTGTAGAATTTACCACCACCACATAGAGGGCAGCACGGTGCTCTCTGGATTAAAGATGGCGGATGATAGCTGACAAAAAAGCGCATAGGTTTGTTTCCAAACAAGAGCACGTGGAATTTGCCGTCACTACATAGAGTGCAGCACTGAGGTTTGCGATGCTAGATGGCGGATGACAGCTGTGACGTACCACATTTCAAAGGTAAGTAGCTAAAGAGGGCAGCACGGTGCTCTCTGGATTAAAGATGGCGGATGACAGCTGCACGTGGCTTTATTTCCAAACAAGAGCAAGTGGAATTTGCCGCCACTACATAGAGTGCAGCACTGAGGTTTGCGATGCAAGATGGCGGATGACAGCTGTGACGTACCACATTTCAAAGGTAAGTAGCTAAAGAGGGCAGCACGGTGCTCTATGGATTAAAGATGGCGGATGACAGCTGCACGTAGCTTTGTTTCCAAACAAGAGCACGTGGAATTTGCCGCCACTACATAGAGTGCAGCACTGAGGTTTGTGATGCAAGATGGCGGATGACACCTGTGACGTACCACATTTCAAAGGTAAGTAGCTAAACAGGGCAGCACGGTGATTAAAGATGATGGATGACAGCTGCAGGTGGATTTGTTTATCTCACGCTAGTGAGGTTAAGTTGGTAGCACTAAGGTTTAGGCCCGCCAAGATGGCAGCACTGCCGATGACAGGTGACGAATTTTACATCTACTACGATAAAGAGGGCAGCACAGTGCTCTGTGGTTTAAAGATGGCGGATGACAGCTGTCAAAAAAGCACGTGGCTGTCAAAAAGCACGTGGCTTTGTTTACAACGCGCTAGTTAGGTTAAGTTGGTACCACTAAGGTTTAGGCCCGTCAAGATAGCAGTACTGAGATTAGCGATGCGTTGTTGTCTGTCAAAAAGCACGTGGCTGTCGAAAAACACGTGGCTTTGTTTACCTCGCACTAGTTAGGTTAAGTGACAGCTGTCAAAAAAGCACGTGGCTGTCAAAAAGCACGTGGCTTTGTTTACCTCGCGCTAGTTAGGTTACGTTAGCACTACTGAGGTTTAGGCCCGTCAAGATGGCGGTACTGAGGTTAGCGATGCGTTGTTGTCTGTCAAAAAGCACGTGGCTGTCAAAAAACACGTGGCTTTGTTTACCTCACGCTAGTTAGGTTAAGTTGGCACTACTGAGGTTTAGGCCCGTCAAGATGGCAGCAGTGAGGTTAGCGATGCGTTGTTGTCGATGACAGCTGTCAAAAAGCACGTGGCTTTGTTTACAAATTCAAATCTCCCGCCAAAATTCAAATTTCCCGCGCCGCGGGAGGAGGAGGAGGCGGCCGAATCCCCCTATTATACTACTCTAGTGGCTTTTCGTCGCACCGACGCAGATAGGGCTTATGGCGACGATGGGATAGGAAAGGCGTAGGAGTTGGAAGGAAGCGGCCGTAGCCTTAATTAAGGTACAGCCCAGCATTGGCCTGGTGTGAAAATGGGAAACCACGGAAAACCATCTTCGGCGCTGCCGACAGTGGGATTCGAACCCACTAGCTCCCGAAGGAAGAAAGAGAGAAAGAAATTAGGAGATAAGCCAACGAATGAAGCTGTATTGGCAGTGGAGGGAAAAAGTGATCCAGGCTACTTCGGGGCCCTGGTGGCCAAAATCCAAGAGAAGAACAAGTTGATGCAAAGTAACTTATGAAAATGAACGTTGATTGACGTTGAGGAACTCAAATTAGTTTGCCGAAAATTGTTTTCAGACTCTGGTTAACCGAAAATCGTTACTGAACCATTATTTGTGGGCTTCCAATTTTAGGAAGTGCTCATTGGCGCATCCGACGTCAACAGTCACGAGTTTATGACTAAGCACTATGGACAATGGTTATCTGCAAACGTTTTGTGTGCCTTTATATGGCAAATCAATCGCCACTTCTACATTTGTATTGGTGCACAGAAACAAAACAGCTTTCATTCGTGGGATGCAGCAACAATAAGAAACCTTCCAGTGCGGCCTCTGGGAGATTGCTGAGTATAACTGTAAAATTAGCCTATTACATGATTCTGGCCTCATCAACATGTAAAAAGGTCACATTATAACGTCAGTTTCAATATGAGGAAACGTCGGCGTGTTGGAGTTAATGGTTGTGTTCTTTTCGTTTTGAATATCACTTTCACATCGACAGATGGAATTATTTGGACTTCTAAATCGGTTAGTACGTTATTTGGTCCAATAATATTAATATTAATATTATTCTTTGAGTTGACCTATTTATGACCACACTTGCTCTGATCTTTGTCCAGTATATCCGCATCTTCATCTGGTGAACCTCCTTTCTTTACTCCAACCGAGAGGTACCTTTTATATCAGCGTTTTTTTCTCATAATCACGGACTTCCTGCCTCATAGTCTGACGGCCTCAGTTCTTTTATGTTCTTCTCAGTTTCACTCTCTGTCTCCAGAACGTGGACAGGTGGCTGATAAATCTATTGAGAAACAATCATGCTACACGAGCAGAGCCACTTATCTATCCTTTTCCTGGTACAATCAAAATGTCTCTCTACCTGGGAGTAGAGCTTTGAATGGTGACGTCTACGGTATATACCGTCTTCCAGTACTGGACCTGGTACCTTAATTCTACTTCTTCAGTTACATTTTTTTCTTTTTAATGACAGGCACTTCATTGCATATAGAGTTTCCAGGCGGATGATTCTTGTGTAGTATTTCAGATTCAGACTTCAGGACTCGCATCGCTGGTTGTAGGTGTATTTAAACAAGTCAATAGGCCAGCTCGAGCCTCTTACCTTTTTCATAAATGGCTCTTTTCTCTGAGAAGTTGTGATCAATCCAGTAGGTAAAGTGAACCTTAACTAAAATGTGATAGGTTGCCTCACATTTCTATTTCCGCCGTGGGACTGTTCGACGACCTCTCATTGAAGATACAGGAGCCTGAACATAGCTTTGCCGCTATTCTGGGCCTGGTTAACACTTCACGACGTAAATCACACGAGGAAGGAGAGTTGTGAGATGAGAAAGTTAAAAGAAGATCGTATGAAGTTCGCTGGTGTTGAGCTGCGGTTCAGAGAGCAGAAAATATTTGACATTTAAGGTTTTAAATTTCCTCTTATCAGCTCCTTTTCCTCTTAACGCTCTGGGGATACGTCTGTCAAAAGTCTGCTATCAGCAGGCGCTTTTGTTAAAGGATTTGTGTTGAGCAACCTTCAAAGTGTTGTGTATTGTTATCATGCAAAAGCTCATTCTAGATTGCTAGAAAATGTTGTTCCAGTGTCAGTTGTCATCTGACAAAGGGATGCACTATAAAACCACCCTCTCTTAACACTGATGGGGAGGAACTTTGGAAGAGGCCCGACACTTCGAAAAGTGAAGCAAAGGATGACGAAGGTCTCGACAGTTATTGAAGAAAACAAGAATTTACGAGATTTGAACAGGTAAGATGGAACAGAGTATACTGGTAGAAGCATTGCCAGGCTCAGGCATGGCCCCGCGCTCGCCAACTCACGCTCAATATTTCAGACCCACTTGCAGGTAGGGACGGTAGAATACACCCACGGTATCTCCACCCTGTAGACAATGGCGACTAAAAGGGGATCCAGGGACTATCACCTCAATTAGAAAAGAAGTAAAGTACTTAGAAAATTATTGGTACTAAAAATGAAAATGAATGAAGTGGAAAGAACTTGTTTTGAAACACGAAAAGCTTTCAGAGTTGTTTATCTGGTCCGGATGAATCCAGGGAAGCTAATCGTATCTAAGCGCGGTACTGGCAAATTATGTTTATGCACTTATTTCCATAATGTAGTGAATATGTTGGACAGCCCTGAAGGATTTCACCTACTGCTTATCCTGACAATCGTCATTTCTTATGTTTAGGTACTCTCAGCTTCGAAGTCTTCAACCTACATTGAAGAATAATTAAGTGACCATTGTTAGTGCGTTTCATTTCGAGATCATATAATTGTTATATTTATTAATTTAGTTTTCATTCGTAAAAATTTCAGCAAACATTTTAAAAGTAGTTTCCTTTTCCGATGTCATACGTTGATATAATGAAGCAGTAGATTTTGAAGAACTGAGGATATTTTACACAACGAAAATAAAAGCAAATCCTCGAATATTGAAACAGTTATTAAGCATTACACTGCAAAAGGGAGCCAACCAAACCAACCTCAACGATTACAAACATTTGAAAATTTCCCCTCTTCATTTAATTTTCGGAACAAAAATTCACATTCTCGCATTAACTGTTAATGAATGCCATAGGACGCTACTTTGACGCTACATATCTCAAATGTAGGTTAGGATATCATTATCCGTACTAAATTCTCTCGCTACTTGAGAAGTTTTAGTAGGTTATTATTTACCACTTAAAATACTTACAAGATACTCGTTACTTCCATTGCATACTTTTATTTCATCAAAATAATTGTTTTATTTACTCCATTAAAAGATTCAATACAAGATGACGAAACAGCACTTCTCCTCGGCTCTCCGCTGCACAAAGTTAATGCCTACAGAATTCCCTTCGCCCCATCTGCATGGCAACGACGAGCAGAGCAAGAGAACTGGCTTCAGCCCAAACGTAGAGCTCAGATAAGTACAGGAAACGTTTCAAAGTTACTGATGTGACAGTCGAGGAGTAAATACTACACTTGTTCATCCACAGCCTGTTTCCAGTCATTCGACCGGGCCAGGAATCAAATGAATGAAGCCCCCATCTAGCGACCGGTATAGGAATTGTGCTGGCTGCCGAAGCCTGCCGCACTGCTCTAGGGCAATGATTAATGACTAACAGATGAAATTAAATGATATTGGAGAGTGTTGCTGGAATGAAAGATGACAGGGAAGAACCCGACTAATCTCCGCTTTGTCCAGCACACGTTTCACATGGAGTGACCGGGATTTGAACCACGGAACGCAGAGATGAGAGTCCTCCGACTGAGCCATGAAGGCTGTATTATACTTGTTCATAACATCACCAATTCACAATCATTGACAAGTTTACGCAACGTAAACAATATTCAATCATTTACGTAAATAATTAAATGAATACTGGATTAAAGCCACTACATTTATTTAATGAAGCCGAGCTTTCAGCCAAATTGCATTGGACTTCATAAGTTCTGCTTCCGACAGTCATTTACTTATCCAATGGCTTTTAGTGCCCGAGGACATGTTCAACTGGTCTGGTGAATGTGGATGTGAGATGAGCTTGCGAGAGGGTGGATTGCGGTGTCGGTCGAGTAACACCAAGGAGTCTACTCAAAGCTTTACGGCGTGATATGCCCTCGCTCCATATGAGCTCTGCGAAGAGTCTTTTGGCACACAATCTACGCTGGTGGTAAAATAATACTTTCGACCAACGGGACTCGAACCAGTCAGGCCATAAGGACCATGGCCACCAGGTGGAGAACATAAACAATACATGCGCAAGTTTTGAAGTGACTTGATAGAATCAGAGGATGTTCGTGTACAACGAAACATGTCGTTCTTTGTTTGACAGTGTACAGGTGTGGGACAGACTGAAAAGTTACATTAACTGAGTCGCCATTGAAAAGTATGAAATGACGTATGGGTTTTAGTGCCGGGAGATCCCAAGACGGGTTCGGCTCGCCAGGTGCAGGTCTTTTGATTTGACACCCGTAGGCGACCTGCGCGTCGTGATGAGGATGAAATGATGATGAAGACAACACGTACATCCAGCCCCCGTGCCAGGGAAATTATCCAATGATGGTTAAAATTCCCGACCCTGCCGGGAATCGAACCTGGGAACCCTGTGGCAAAATGCCACCACGCTAACCATTTAGCCATGGAGCCGAACATTGAAAAGTATGATTTCCTTCTTAACGAAGTAAAAGAAACAGAAATTAAAACTTCCGTACAAGGATATCTGAGACTTTAGAAAAGTGAAATCTTCATAAATGATGCCTACGCAGGTACAATACTAAACTGTAAAAAATGCGTGAGTGAAAGAAGGTTGAACCTTCACTGATCCGAAAAGTCATTCCCCTGTAGGGTTGGCAGTATAACAACCACAGTATTCCCTCCCGTCGCCCCAGGTGCTCTTAACTAGGGAGTCTAGGTTCGCGACTATGGGCCTCTTAGCTGAATGCTGCCATTCCTTCCACTTACTAGTGCCAGGCTCCTCACTTTCATCTATTCTATCCGACCTGCCGTGGGCAACTCTCGTTCTTTTCGAACCCCGGTGGTATTAATTGTGGAGGCCTTGTGAGTCGTTCATTTTCAAGCCCTTTCAGACCCTTGTCTTACTTTGGCCGACACCTTCATTTTTCGAAGTGTCGGACCCCTTCAATTTTTCCCTCTGATTAGTGTTATTTGAGGATGGCTGTCGTCTTGAAACAATAATCTGCACCACCACCACCACCACTCCGAGAAGTCAGTTATCTATCGTAATAATTCCAATAGGCTATTTCAGGTGTGCAAGATCGGGTATTACAGCTCTGTGTTCGTTACGAGACCGAAGTTTCCACTTCCATAATTTGTCCTGTCTTAAAGATGTACTGTAGTTCATGTTTGTGGGTTACTGTAGTCACGTCCTAGTTCGTGAACCATGGGCAAAGGCTGAGTGGCCTAGTAAGTGGTCCTGAGAGTCGGGATACCAGTTGCTATGGAATGGGAGTAGGCATCTCGGACATATTCTGAGTCCTGGCCCTCCTTGTGCTCAGGCGGCTAGGACTATACAATCCACCGGTGGTCCATAACCCGTTAGAGGAGAGATCCTCACTTGGACTATGTGCAAGTAGGGCAGCATCCTGCTTCATGAATCGACCGAGCTCAGAACATTTTAAGCAAGCCTCGGACCTATGGGAGTAACGGAGTCCCACTCCCATTTGACAGGCGAGGGACTCCTTGGAAACAACTTGGCGAACGAAATGGAATTAGATGGGGAGCTATCAATATTAATGGGGCTTATGGAAGAAAGAAAGTAGAACTGGCTGAGTCAGCAAAGAGGATGCATCTGGATGTGTTAGGAGTAAGTGATATTCGGGTAAGGGGAATTAACGAGGAAGAGATAGGAGATTATAAAGTGTACTTGACGGGTGTTAGAAAGGGAAGGGCAGAGTCTGGGGTAGGGCTGTTTATCAGGAATACCATTGCACGGAACATAGTTTCTGTTAGGCACGTAAATGAGCGAATGATGTGGGTAGATTTGTCAGTTGGAAGAATTAGGACTAGAATTGTCTCCGTGTATTCAACATGTGAGGGTGCAGATGAGGATGAAGTTGACAAGTTTTATGAAGCATTGAGTGACATCGTAGTCAGGGTCAACAGCAAGGATAGAATAGTGCTAATGGGTGATTTCAATGCGAGAGTTGGGAATAGAACTGAAGGATACGAAAGGGTGATTGGTAAATGTGGGGAAGATATGGAAGCTAATGGGAATGGGAAGCGTTTGCTGGACTTCTGTGCTAGTATGGGTTTAGCTGTTACGAATACATTCTTCAAGCATAAGGCTATTCACCGCTACACATGGGAGGCTAGGGGTACCAGATCCATAATAGACTATATCTTAACAGACTTCGAATTCAAGAAATCTGTTAGGAATGTACGAGTTTTCCGGGGATTTTTCGATGATACAGGCCACTATCTGATCTGTAGTGAACTAAGTATCTCTAGGCCTAAGGTAGAGAAAGTGAAATCTGTCTGCAAACGAATAAGAATAGAAAATCTCCAGGACGAGGAAATTAGACGGAAATGAAATGGCGTATGGCTTTTAGTGCCGGGAGTGTCCGAGGACATGTTCGGCTCGCCGGGTGCAGGTCTTTCGATTTGACACCCGTAGGTGACCTGCACGTCGAGATGAGGATGAAATGATGATGAAGACGACACATACACCCAGCCCCAGTGCCAGTGAAATTAACCAATGATGGTTAAAATTCCCGACCCTGCCGGGAATCGAACCCGGGACCCCTGTGACCAAAGGCCAGCACGTTAACCATTTAGCTATGGAGCCGGACAATTAGACGGAAGTACATGGATATGATTAGTGAAAAGTTTCGAACAGTAGACAGTAAGCAGGTTCAGGATATAGAAAGTGAATGGGTGGCATACAGGGATGCTGTAGTAGAAACAGCAAGGGAATGCCTTGGAACAACTGTGTGTAAAGATGGGAAAAGGCGAACATCTTGGTGGAATTATGAAGTGAGAGCAGCTTGTAAACGTAAAAAGAAGGCTTATAAGAAATGGCTCCAAACAAGGGGGGCCGAGGCAGACAGGGAGTTGTATGTAGATGAAAGTAACAGAGCGAAACAAACAGTTGTTGAATCCAAAAAGAAGTCATGGGAAGATTTTGGTAAAAACCTGGAAAGGCTAGGTCAAGCAGCAAGGAAACCTTTCTGGACAGTAATAAAGAATCTTAGGAAGGGAGGGAAAAAGGAAATGAACAGTGTTTTGAGTAATTCAGGTGAACTCAGAATAGATCCCAGAGAATCACTGGAGAGGTGGAGGGAATATTTTGAACATCTTCTCAATGTAAAAGGAAATCATCCTGGTGGTGTTGTGAACAGCAAAGCTCATGGGGAGGAGGAAAATGATGTAGGTGAAATTATGCTTGATGAAGTGGAAAGAATGGTAAATAAACTCCATTGTCATAAGGCAGCAGGAATAGATGAAATTAGACCTGAAATGGTGAAGTATAGAGGGAAGGCTGGGATGAAATGGCTTCATAGAGTAGTAAAATTAGCGTGGAGTGTTGGTAAGGTACCTTCAGATTGGGCAAAAGCACTAATTGCCCCTATCTATAAGCAAGGGAACAGGAAGGATTGCAACAACTATCGAGGTATCTCACTGATTAGTATACCAGGCAAAGTATTCGCTGGCATCTTGGAAGGGAGGGTGCGATCAATCGTTGAAAGGAAGTTGGATGAAAACCAGTGTGGTTTCAGACCACAGAGAGGCTGTCAGGATCAGATTTTCAGTATGCGCCAGGTAATTGAAAAATGCTACGAGAGGAATAGGCAGTTGTGTTTATGTTTCGTAGATCTAGAGAAAGCATATGACAGGGTACCGAGGGAAAAGATGTTCGCCATACTGGGGGACTATGGAATTAAAGGCAGATTATTAAAAGCAATCAAAGGCATTTATGTTGACAATTGGGCTTCAGTGAGAATTGATGGCAGAATGATTTCTTGGTTCACGGTACTTACAGGGGTTACACAAGGCTGTAATCTTTCACCTTTGCTGTTTGTAGTTTACATGGATCATCTGCTGAAAGGTATAAAATGGCAGGGAGGGATTCAATTAGGTGGAAATGTAGTAAGCAGTCTGGCCTATGCTGACGACTTGGTCTTAATGGCAGATTGTGCCGAAAGCCTACAGTCTAATATCGTGGAACTTGAAAATAGGTGCAATGAGTATGGTATGAAAATTAGCCTCTCGAAGACTAAATTGATGTCAGTAGGTAAGAAATCCAACAGAATTGAATGTAAGATTGGTGATACAAAGCTAGAACAGGTCGATAATTTCAAGTATTTAGGTTGTGTGTTCTCCCAGGATGGTAATATAGTAAGTGAGATTGAATCAAGGTGCCGTAAAGCTAATGCAGTGAGCTCGCAGTTGCGATCAACTGTATTCCGTAAGAAGTAAGTCAGCTCCCAGACGAAACTATCTTTATATCGGTCTGTTTTCAGACCAACTTTGCTTTACGGGAGCGAAAGCTGGGTGGACTCAGGATATCTTATTCATAAGTTAGAAGTAACAGACATGAAAGTAGCAAGAATGATTGCTGGTACAAACAGGTGGGAACAATGGCAGGAGAGTACTCGGAATGAGGAGATAAAGGCTAATTTAGGAATGAACTCGATGGGTGAAGCTGTACGCATAAACCGGCTTCGGTGGTGGGGTCATGTGAGGCGAATGGAGGAGGATAGGTTACCTAGGAGAATAATGGACTCTGCTATGGAGGGTAAGAGAAGTAGAGGTAGACCAAGACGACGATCGTTAGACTCGGTTTCTAACGAGGCCACAACACTAGTTGCAAATCGAGGATTGTGGCGACGTTTAGTAAATTCTCAGAGGCTTGCAGACTGAACGCTGAAAGGCATAACAGTCTATAATGATAATGTATGTATGTATGTATGTATGTAAAAATGTACTGAGCGCTCCAACAGTAGAAAATATGTGGCGAAAACTTTAACGTCTGGTGTACAACATTTGTATGTCATAGCTTGTAACAACTTTTCATGTCCCCTGTGCATGGTGGCGGAAGAATAGCACCCCTCCTTCCTAACATCGACTAAAAGGGGCCCCAGGAGTTGTTAAGTTCGAGGTGTGGGTTGGTGTCCACGGGGCCAGAGGATGAGTCCTGGCACTTACTATCGTCTATCCTTTCCGATCTCCCTTGGTCAACTCGTGTTCTTTTCCGACCTCGACAGTATTGAGTGGTTAATCCTAGGAGGCTTTTCATGTTCACACCTTTCATGACTCTTGTGTTTCTTTGGTCGATACTTTCATTTTTCGAAGTGTCGTACCCCTTTCACTTTTCCCTCTGAGTAGTTTTAATAGAGAATGGTTGTACTTCCTCTTCAAACAATTATCATGACCACCGCCAACGACGCTATACAAAATGGCGATAAATTGACATATATCACATCCTCTACATTACCTCTTCGTCTCAAAATAACTTTTTCCTCTTGAATTCCAAATTTATCTTGATATTAGGATTCTTCCTACATTTAAAAACTCCATTCAACTTCATCGTCTACCAATGCCATTCCACGCCTTCTCTCCGGTGTCAGGTCGGAACATACCGCTTAGTCAAGCAGCTCGTTTCCTAAAGACTTTTGTTCAAAAATGTACATTTAAAGTTATTTTAGGGCCCGGCAATCCAACCAACCGTAATTTATGCGGCACCATAGAAGTGACGGGCGGTAGATAACCGCCCTGCAACCCATGCGGTGTGACGTAGAATGGATAGTAAAAGAGGAATTCCATTCCTTGAGCGAAGTCCCTGTTATTTTCTTTACAACGTGAGGTATATGGCTTGACACATTACCCTTTACAAGGTGGGAACGTGGGGAGCGACGTAACAGACAAAGTCATATTCCACGTTCACATCTTCTCCTCAACTCAGCGCCTTCATTGCAACTTGAGAAACTGCTGTTAAAGGAAGCCACTTCTTGATAGAAACTTGGCAACTCCGGGCCCGAGTATAATCCGTCTTTATGTGACGTTAATATGTGATTCACACAAGTTGAGTATGATAAATGAATGTTGGTTCTGTGGCTCTTGGCACGCAGCTAATTCTCTTAACAAGCAGGTACAAAACTTTTAATCCAGAGTGAGCAAGTTCTTACAAGGAAATGTACCGAGATAATTAATTACATTTCGTTCTCTGACTGCTGCCACAATCTTTCGAGGTACTCTGCCACTTTTAATATATGGAAATGTGAACTGAACCTGAAGAGAAGATGGATCATACTGCATACAACTCTCTGTGCATTAATTCAGTGAAACAATCAAATTATCTCAGTCTGATCTAGAGGTCAACTAGCGTATGGCTAGCATCACATTTTTCACACATACACTACACACGAAGATCAGAGCCAGATATCTAAGATATAAATATATTCAATTGATTTAGCCGGCGCCAAAGGAAGCTCGTAGTGTACGACGTTCAGTACGAAAATTACGGATGTGTTAAATGTCAATCTCTATTTACCATTTACAAAACATATGAGTTATATATCTCTTCTGGCTCCAATAGAATGAAAAATTATAGCGACACTGCAAAAACAATGAACAAGTATTTTTACACAAATGTACGACCTACACATTCGTGTGATATGGGTTAATCATAGGTTAATTTTAACTATAATTACATAACATTTTAACAATTAATGATCTTCTTCTTCTCCTTCTTCTTCTTCTTAATCCGTTTAACCTCCCGGTTCCGTTTTCCCTCAGACTGAGCGAAGGGTTCACCTCTATCGCCTCAACGGCAGTGTCCTGGAGTGTACGACTATGGGTCGGGGATACAACTGGGAAAGAGAACCAGTACCCTGGGCAAGCGGCCTCACCTGCTATATAGTATAGGGACCTCTTGGGGCGGGGTTGAGAATATATGAAGGGATAGACAAGGAAGGGGGAAGGAACCGACCTTGCCCTTAAGTTAGGTTCCATCCCGGTATTTCCCTGGAGGAGAAATGCGAAACCACGGAAGGCTGAGGATGGCTGAGGTGGGAATCGAACCCACTCTACTCAGTTGTCCTTCCTAGGTTGATTGGAACCCATTCCAGCCTTCTTAGCACTTTTCTAATTTTCGTCGCAGAAGTGAGAATCGAACCCGGGTCTCCGGGGAGGGGGTGGCAGCTAATCACTCTAACGACTACACTACAGAGGTGGACAAATTAATGATATACAACTCCTTAGATTTTTACAAACCCGTTCGCAGTTTTCGGGGCTCAAACACAGAGTATTTAATAGTTAAATTAAATAAATTGCATACTCTACTGTACTTTATGAAGATTCCTGAAGTCATTTGGATATACCAAGTGCTGCAGCTGTTTGGCGAAATGTTGTAACAGAGATAGCAGAGTGTGCACACATCTGTGGTACTGATTTGAACTGAATGTACTGTATGTGTGGACGGTCTCTCCGCGAGTTGGTGCTTCTACAGTTCGTCCGTCTTCTTCAAGATCTGGCGGCCTGGTTGAGATACAGAGCAATTTGAGCTGCTAGAGGGTAGGACTAGTCTTCCATACGTTTGTTATATTGACTCGTAATCTGAGCAGTTTGTATTGGAGGCAGGGGCGAGTTTGATTAGTGTGCACACATACATAAATATGCACATAAACAGAATAGCAGAATTACCCTTCCATCGGCCGTTGACACTCGTGAGTCCATCATATGATCCATTTCCGAAGGAGACGAACAGCTCTAATTATTGCTGCACCCTGACCTAAGTCAGTGGTGGTCGAAGTTCTTCAGACTGTGTAGCGGTTTCCTACAGCAGCCACTGCAAATCATAAAAGTGCATGCGTAGAACCTATACTAATTCATTGTCTTGTCTCCTTTACGAGACTGCCTTCCCCTCTGCAAAGCTCTAATTCGCCTGCGATTCTCACGTGCTCGTGAGAGGTGACACGTTACCCAGCGCTCCGTGACGTAAACCACGCAGAGTTTCAAGAAGAAGCAACAAAGTTCTCCTTACAGTGAACACGTGACTCTTCCAAGAATCAAGGCATCAGTGAAATGAAGACGATGGCCGTGAAACTGAAATACTGTCATGGTCGAAAAGGAACAAGAGCAAAGCAATGCCCGGCTCAGCTAGGATCGCAGTCACACAAGCACAAGATGAGAGCCCTGGGGTAATATTTTAGTCACCTGTTGAGCCTGGCATCTTTTAGCGGAATCCAAATCGACATGTCGGGGAAAGAAACATGTGTTTTTCCCGTCCCTCGTTGGTGGGGGCGGCATCCCCAACCTGTTGTAAAAGCCGACAAATGGAAGCTCCAGGGCTCGTTATTTGGAAGCGTGGGTTGGCAATCACGGGGCGCTTACCTGAGTTCTGCCATTGGTTCCATTTACATTTGACTGCCTCCTAACGTTCGCCTTTCCTTTGCAACCTCCCTTCGTCAATTCTTGTTATCTTCCGACTCAACGTTATTATGTATGGAGGCCTAGGGAGCATTTAATTTCTAGAAATTTCGTAGCCCTTATCCTCCTTTGACTGATCCGTTCATTCTTCTGATTAGTGTTAATACAGGAAGAAATAATCACCACCACGTGTTTCTAACCCTCCCCGTTATCATGGGTGTACGTCCCCTCTGACAGCGGCACGTCACGTCTTCTCATGCGGTTCGAGATTTTGTTTGCATTTTACTAGTACGAGGATCATGAGGAGGCAACATTTGAAAATAGTCCTCTATTAACAGAGAGAAAACGTGAATGATGTCCCACCTTTCGAAGAATGAAGCAATAGGCTAAAGAATGAGGCTTGAAAATAACAAACCTAATACGTGGGATTTATTTTCGTTTTTCGACAGGCAGACGATATCGTGAATGTATTCTGTGCCTGAAAAAGTAATGTTACGAACTGCGTGACGCAATCAGTTCAAACAAACATAATTACAGCACTTTAAATTAAATTAATTAAATTAATTAAATTAAATTAATTTATTACAAAACTCTCTTGTACTCACAGTGAGTTTTCGGCAGGCAGTATTTACGTGGAACGGCGATACTTCGTAATCTCGATTGACAGGACTCACCTTTCACTTCGCTTCGCACTCTCTGGTCACTTATCATTGCAATCAGGTTCGACTACACACAACGCACGGCTGCTGAGCACTCGGCTTGACTCCAGACAAGGCCGATAACTCGCAAAATCAACTCACATAATGGCTCCTCGCAGTGAACTACTCAACATATATCCCCCGACAAACAAAAAACCGGGACAACTCAACAGCAGCAATTCAAATACAACCGATTCGCGACGAGCCTGCTCTGATGATGAGGTTCTAGTATCTTCGAAGTACGGCCAGAATAGTATCTTTCTTGCTTCGTCTTCCATAAAAAACTTCCCGACTCACGAAAACATTCGCAATAGTAGCAGAGGCTCCTTTCTCTCCAGCCTAACTCACTCTCATCTTTCAGGAAATACAAAATTAGGCGTCAAGGTTATGACCGTCTCATAACAGGGTTCTCAATGAAAATCTAAAACAAATTGACTTTCCCTGAAGAATTTCAGTAAAATCACCGACTCGAGCCTTTTTAGTCGGAATCCACCATCCTCGTGATCATTCTTACGTCATCAAGTTATTAACATTAACTCGCAATAAGTGGATCATGCTTATTTAATAAAATTCAATTGAACTTAAGTGACCAGTGATTGGTACAGTGAATTGAGATATCCTTACTTTGCACAGTCATTTTTTAAGTAGTATATTTTTCTGAGTGTGTACAGTGGCACTCACTGAAGTCCGTTCGCGTCCTAACTTTGCCTAATACTAGTAGCGAGAGAAAGACTGAAAACATCGAGATTTCTACGGCAGATTTTACTTCTCTTACTGTTGGAGAAATAAGCAGTTCTCCCACCAAACCGGTGGGGTAAAGAAGCACTCCTCGAGTTCGAGCAAAGGAAAATGTTACCTACAATTTATGCCTAGATATTGTATTCCTCTACTTTTAACCATAACTTAATATTATATTTGCCTTTTATAGCAATCAACTAACAAAAAATATTTAACATTTGAGTATGAATCTTGAGTCTATTAGTACGGACGGTAGGAAGGAGGCTGTTACCAAGCTTTAAGGAATACACAGGCTACAATCGTTTGACCATGTAATGAGGATGGACGGAAGGAGAACAAGAAGGAATTTCTTTGACAGACAAGTGGGAGGGAAGAGGCCAAGGAATCGATGGATACACAAAGTGAAATAGAAGATCAGCAAGTGGAATGTTAAGTGGAACAGAAACTAACAGGAAGAAGTGGCGAGCGCTGGATACCACACCAAGGAAACTTCACGTGGAAATGATGATGACTTTGAACGGGTAATAGCGTTGCTGTAGGTCTATTACGAATTTGCCGATACTATACTGTATTTCCCTAAATTTCACTAACATCGATTACTTTTCCTTTTCATTACCAGACATTTCCCGTAATTTTGCAAATTTTTTACTTTCTTTCCTGACTTTACCTGACACAAAGTCGATTTCCCTAACTTTCCCTGACAGGCGAGTGGGGATCCTACATTATCAGTAATACGAAGGCAATACAAAACATCCCTTTGAATGTACTTTACGGTTATGGAGCGGATATTTCGAGCTCATTTTATAGCCATGAATTTTTTCTTAAGGTCATTAACCATCCAAGGCGACATCAGTTGTAAGTGACAACATGGATCCTCAATTCCAAAGGGACAAACTACTCTATAGATTTCAATGACTCACAACAATATTGTGAATAGCACAAGTCAGAATCTGTAAAAAATCATAACCCATGTCATAGTGATTTAGGATGCTGACTGAGTGTTGTAACGTAGGGTGAAGTCTAGCCAACCCCCTCTTGAAGCTCCACGTCTCACACCTGTCTGTACTGAGGTACAGATGTTCTTCTTTACAGAGTCGATCTCACTGGCCTCTTTAACATGTATCTCAGTTTGGTCGATGTGACAGATCCAGAACAACTTCTTCATGGACTTGCCAAAACTGTTTTATTTTTGCGGTGGTGAATCTCCCTTAAGGCAGAATCCAGACACATGCCCTGTAGTTTCGATCTCACCACAGTTTGGATGACGGCAGTAGGTTGTGCCTGGGCATTTGCCGGAAACTTCTCGAACCGCCGAATTCAGGGCGTTTGTCCATTCAGAGTTTGATCCGCCTGTTCGATTGCTCTCCCAGAAGTCTGCTTTGGGATGGACATTGCAATGCGTTTTCCCCTTAATTTGTAGGTCCAGGTGTGGAATGCTTCCACCCTCAAGACATGCCTACCAGAATCATTGTGAGTTCCATGAAGTCTGCTCTTCCTCCAAAACAACGTAAGTAAACACCACACACGATTCCCAACACTACTTGAAAATAGGTCATTCGTTAGCAGAAAAGCCATCGAAGTTGTGACACTCTTCCTGTTCACAAAGGCAGCTACTGATACTCGAAGTGGGACGTTCTAGTAGAACTCTGGAGCGTGTTTGGGATGTAGAATGGTCGACCACAGGGCCATAGGGATTCTCTGTGTTTGTGTTGGACAGCCCGAGTACAACTCACAATTTACGAGCACTCTGTATCTTCCAGTGGCACTGGGTTCCTGAGAGGTATGTACATGGTACCTGCAGAGAGGGAGGGAATGTTGTTACGTAATGAGCTCCAGTTGGTAAATTACTTAATCTTTCGCCCCTTGGTAAAGTTAAATCTAGCTGTCTCCATTTAAAGTTTCAAGGGAAGTTCTGCAGCTATTACCACCAGACCGTGGTCTTGACTAATTTTACTTCTTGGAAATTTTGGGGGAAGCAAATATAATTCTGCCTACCTGAGACGAAGTTTGTTACTTGACTCAAAACATTTCCGAAAGGAAAGAAAGAGATGCTAAAGTAACGTTGAGGAAAAACAAGGGGCCGATTGCAGAAACGTTATTTAGACGAAGTTTATGGTTAAACAATGGCTAAGTATGGCTGCCGCATTGCAAAGATATTATTTATTACTTGTCTTAAACCGATGTTCAACCCACTAAATTTAAACACTGCCGAGAACACTGTTTAACGTTTAACCTCAAATCTGAGCAGTGAATCGCAACAAAGAAGTTATTCACCATGAATCATATGTTACAAGGGACAGTCCGAAAACTTTTTTTTTTGCTAGGGGCTTTACGTCGCACCGACACAGATAGGTCTTATGGCGACGATAGTCCGAAAACTGTCAACTGGACTACTATTGTTGGCAATTAATATACTGTATTATATTTGGAATAATTTCTCCCGAATTTAGGTCACTTCGAGTACATCCATATCACCTGATCGTCAGAGGGCTGTCACATACATCAACCGGGAGGGATTCACTTATTGCACTTACTGGTGACACAAAAAGAAAGTAGGTTATGCATGTGTGTGGGTTTTTCAGCAGGTAATGGTTGCGATAATTCAGGTCAGTTTTCGGCAGCTATGAGATAGGAAAAGTCAAGGACTCGGAAGGAACAGTAACAGTCCCAGTATTTGCCCGATGTCAAAATGTGGAACTAGGGAATACAAATTTCAGGGCTGCCAATGGTGCGTTTCGAACGTATGATCTCTACATCTATATGGCCCGTATAACTCATTTGGTTACAGAGTAATATTGTTTCATCCCAGCTGTTTAGATTACAGAACACTACACTTCCTCGTACGGTGGCGTTTCGTGAGGTTTTATTTGCACCGAAAGCGATATTCTTATCTATGGGTAAGTAATGCTCATGCGTAGTCATATTTGAGTATCCGATCCGAACACGTTTGCTACCCTCCAGAGCCAGTGGAATTGAATGGTGGGACCTCCGACCTATGTGGTCCTATGTCCCTTTCCTAGGGGTGGTAGTTTGCTTGGTGCAGCGTAATTTTCAACGACGTGCTGCATTAATTCCAATATTTCGGAGATAGAATAATTGGAAGGATTGCGGCAGTTGAGATATTGAGATATGGCGGTGGCGATTTAGAAATAAGGAGGTGGCGACTTGTTTGACTAAATAATTGGCAGACAAGGGTTTGTTGATCATAAATGGCGGACAAGGGATTGGGGGGTACTTTTGTACTAGGAGGCACCTGCCAACTGTCGTGCAGGCAGTTAGGTCTAGAGGAGACTGTGGGTGCTCAATTGCGGTTTTGGTTGAGGCATACAGTTTTTCTGGGTTTGGATTTGGTGTGGGGTACTTGGTTTAAATCTGGCTTGTGAGAAGGGTGAGGAGGCATTTAATTATTTCTGTGGTGGGGAAGGATTGCAGTGGTGTAATTTGGGTTTTGATTTGAATTTGGGAGGTATGTAGTATTCATCTCTGGAGACTGAAATTTCAGGTGCTTGTTGCCACTGTAGTGCTCCTTAACTGCCTTTTTGAAGTAAGGACAACCAGGATAGAAGGCTGCGTGACTGCCTAAGCAGTAGCGCTTTTTTTTATTGATCTCGTGGAACAGGGCAAGATGAATGGTGATGATTGTCTCCGCACCAATTGCAGCGAGTGTCATTGGGACAGTTAGCGGCTGTGGTTGAGCTGGAGGCAATTGTAACACATGAAAACCAAGGGAGAGTGTGAACAGCTTTTGGTTCGAATAATTCAATTTTTGTTGTGGATATGCGGCTTTTTGGCGTCTTGGGGAGAGAATAATTGTAGAGGAGCTTCTGGAGGCTGTTTGCTGGTACGTACTTGCCGTTCTGTTTCATTTGGCTTGTTGCATTTTTCTTCACTTAATATGATCGGCATGGGTTGCTTTTTGGCGGTAGATGGGGGTTGTTGTGGGGTTTCAGGCTTTGGGTTGTCAGTTTGATTACTTTAAGAGGCAATAGTTTGGATTTTATGGATGTTTGTTTGAATTTCTTTGTGTTTGGTTTTTACATGTTCTTCTTTTTGGATATCCCTGGTTTGGGTGAAGGTTGTGCGTGCGAGTAGGATTGAAGTCTGAGTACTCTTTTCCTCAGGAATCTGCAGAGGTGTCGTTTGGGTACCACAGTTCCATACTTCCGGAGTAATCGACTTCAGTTCTTCTTCTTCTTCTTCTTCTTCTGATCCTTCAGAATTTGAAAGTTCTTCTTTTTCTTTCTCACTTGCAGTGTTGCTATCAATGTGAAATTTTGATGGGCGAATGAGGACAGGGTATGTCCTCAAGTGTTGCCAGTCTTTGCTGGATTTATAGAAAGTGGTTTTCTAGGTAGGAGGTAATTGTGAGAATGTCGGGAAAAGTTTCTCCGACATGTGCTACGTGAGTTAAGATGAGATCCTTGATAGAATTGAGAATTTTGAACCTGTTTGAGCTTAGAGTCCCTGTAATGTGTAGCAAAGAGTATAAGTGATGTGTAGGAAGACGACAGATGACTAACGTTTGGTGCACGCACCGACAAATTTCATTGGTCGCCGCAAGCAAAGAGTTGCATGGAAAATACTTCTATTTCCATTTTCGAACCAATATTGAAATTTTAAACGACGTCTAGCTAAACACCAACTGAACATTGCTTACGCAATGTAAGCTCCTGCTCGACTTACGTGTTGTTTCGGTAGACGCTGTCTAAGACTTAAAACCAATCATCGTTTCTGCAATCGGCCGAAGATGTTTGATGAAAAGCGCTCGTAATGCCGTGTACTGCACCACAAAATTAATGATAGAATGGCGATGTTGGTAACGACGTTCACACGTCAGTAAGTTTGTAACCTGTTTGATCTACAGATTCACGGTAATATAATGAATCAGGTCTTTCCCCTGCAGGAATCCCCGAAGAGTTTGTCTAAAACAAATTTAGGTCTAGGACAAGATATAGCAACCGAGCTTCAGATGCAAGATTCAACATTCAACCGTTAATTTTCGACCTTAAGGTTACCTTCCAAGACGGATTTAGGATAGGACACCTGGCCTCTTTTGAAACTGAGAGGGTCCGGAATAAATTCCACTTAAGGTACAGTTGGACATTCTGATAAAAGTGAGGCGATATACCAATGGGTAATACAGAATAAATCCTATTTTATCTCCCTATTGAGGCTATTCAGTAGTAGATTGTGGAGTTTCATGAAAGTAATTCAATCTATTTCCGAAGTAGGGATATATATTTTATTGTTGCCATAGCGGTTTCCTCATACGAATTTCAACAGCATTATGGTATCATGGTAGTCTGTTTAGTAGGTAAGTCTTTTCCGGTTTCACTAAGAGATAGCACCAGCGACAGTAGGCGTGCGCATACGTCAGTTTATTCGTCTGACTTTAACCTACGAACACACACAAGTTGAGTCCGCCAAACTGTGTTGTGCCTTTCAGTGATCATGTCAACGTTTGTGCCTGAAAACGAACATTTGCGGCACGCATTGCTTTTCGTACTTAATCTAAATGAAAAACTCTGTGGAAAGTCATATTTTGCTGGTAGACACATATGGTGAACACGCTCCATCGATTAGAACATATGAGACACGGTTTCGATTATTTAAGCGTGGTGATTTCCGTGTGAAAGACAGGACGCGCTCTGGTAGACCACAAAAGTGCAAAGAGGAGCAATGAACACTTGCAACGCTATCGCCAACACGTAAAGCACGTATTGATCGAAAGACGTCCGGAATGGGCCAGAAGATACGGCAAAGTGATTTGGTTACACGACAATGGGCCGTCTCACACAGAAAAACCATTGAAAGACCTAAAAATAACTTGGATGGGACTTCCTTCTGCACCCGCCATACTTCCCGACCTGGCGCCATCTGAATATCATCTCTTCGTATCACTCGGTCACGCGCTCGCAGAGCTGCACTTCAGCAATTTCAAGGAAGTTGGAAAATGACTCGACGAGTGGTTTACCGCAAAGAAAGACAAGCAGCTTTCCTGGCATGGTATTCATAACTTACCTGAAAGATGGGCGAAGCGTGTAGAAGCCGATGGCTAATATTTTGATTAAACAAACAACGAATTTCCCTTTAAAATAACGTGTTTCCTCTACAACAGAAACCGGAGAAATGTATGCATACACCTGGTATCTTTCATTTGCATACAAAAGAGCATCAACAAATTCGTCACCAGTTTTATTTACAAATTCACGGTAAGATAACAAATCAGGTATCTCCTCTGCATGAATCCCCTAAGAGTTTCTCCAACAACAAAATTAGGTCCTGGGCTTTTGTTTCTGGAACAGAAAATAATATAGGGATTCTCTTAAGTGATACAGGCAAATTTGCCTTCCCACTGCCTAATACGTATTTTCTGACTTCATAAGAATGGATCCCCTTTCTTGCATCAAGAATACTTGTTTGGATTTTGGAGTCGGAAAATGCAAATACGATAAACTTTCAATGACTTTTGTCAATCTCTGTCGTAAGTAAACCATTTCTGGAGCTGTCCCCATCACTTCAGTATACCGCTTTGTACTTACTGTTCTACATTCGTATTTGTTTACACGGTATAACAGTTTTTATCCAGAATTTTCATTCTATGAATAAATTCGGTTTTACAAGGAAGCCCGTATTTCGCTAGCTTCTTGACTGTGAAATATGGCTCACATTTACAAGAACAGTTACTGCATTAAGGGACACGGGGCTCTGACTTTGGAGCGTGGGTTGGCGACCTCGGGACCATGAGCCCTTACTTGGGCTAGGCTTCTCGCTTTCATCTCTTCTATCTGACCTTTCTTGGTCGACCCTTGTTGTTTTCCTACCCGGACTGTAGTAGCTTTGTGAGGCGAAGGAAGTCTTTCATTTTCACGCCCTTCGTGGCCGTTGTCTTTCTTTGGCCGATACCTTCGTTTTATGAAGCGTCGGACCGATTCCACTTTCCCCTGTGATTAGTGTTAATAGAAGATAGTTTCCCAATCATACTTCCCCTTAAAACAATAATCATCTCATCACCACCACTTACTGCATTATGTAGAATGTGTTCAAGGCTGCCATCAATAACCGTAAACGGCATTAAGGAGATTTTGACATGGATCTCTTCACTTGATAGTACGAAGACAACCTTTCTCTACAGATAATCCGCAGTTTGAGACGTATATTAGCTATTAGCTACAAAATGTTCACAGATATTGAGGAGTGGTTTCTTTTAAACTCCTTACGCCGCAGTGTCGTTACGTCGTGCGGTCTTTAAAGACGTTTCAGTGCGGTATTCTGATGAAGAAATGAAGCAACAACAACATTGTAGCGATGGACAACTGTTGATTGGTTGAAGTTCCGGCTTGATAAATGGAGCTTTGTGCTAAACAGTCGAACAGATTTTTTCATTTAGCTTTGTTACGGTTAAATAAAAATCGCAACTATATGTCGATGCACTCCTTACAACGGTAGATGCTATTCATTGGGTTCTGATATGTCGGAATCGTAGGTGCCGAATCAGGGGTGCTTTACATTTTACTCCCAGTGTAATTTATGTGCAGTCCAAGTGTATCCCCCACAGTGGCACTAACTAACAGTATGGATCAACAGCGAGTGAGCGATACAGAATAGAATACATTCCTAAAGAAAAGACGCCCTGTATTCGGATCACCACGAATGAAATTCTCAGGCAGTCATATGCAATGAAAACCTAGCTTACAACATTTTTATCGATGTTTCGTACTTCATGCTTGTGGAGCTGGTACTCCAGACTTCTCGAAAAGCACTTGCGGCTCCTTGTGTGTCAGAATCACTCTTGTTGCCACCTGAGCAGTTCTTTGTACCCCGGGTAGCTCAAGGTCCTTCTCGAAAGCGATCACGACGAACTTTGTCTTCTGTGGTACAATAATTACATTACCAATTAAATGAACAGACTGTTAACACAGTGTTTATGTCTATCAACAACGTTCTTTGCTATAATAACGAAAAACTCTAATATATTTGAAAAATTAAGTTCCCCAAAGGAAACTGTAATTATATTTTAGCTATTACGAATATTCAATATTTGTGAAATTACCAGCGTTTCGCCCCAGTATGGATATGGGCTCATCAGCTAGAACTTCCGAGACTCCGGCGGCTAGACCAATGCAAACCTCCTATGTAGCACAATGCAGTGACGGTGCATGAGGGCAGGTATGTATCTCCACTGTACAAATGCCTGCCTCAGTCTTTTATGCCAAAATTATGTTCCCAGATGGAAACCATAATTTAATTTCATCGATTACGAACACTGAAACATTTAAAGCTTTTCGTAAAATTACCAGCGCCACGGTGGCCATGAGCTGTTAACTTGGTTTTGGTGCCTTTGTCATCCCATGCCCGAGTCGGGACGTCTCCCGCTGTCCCAAACACGAGTTAACCACAAATTCGAACGGTAATAGTAGTGTGCTCTATTAGTAGTGTTCAAATATAATATCACGTCCGTTCGAGTTTTCTTCCGGGATGACAATGTGCTAAACTTCAACGCGAAGTATGAAAACCGTTGGGGAAACGCTTTTGTGAATGGCTCGGAGATTCGTATTTCGTCCCATGTGTGGCTTTAAATGGAACTATGTGTCTGGTGACGTCACACACTGGCGGCCAGTCTGCGAGAAAACAACAGACGAACTCTAGCCCGAAGATATCTGGTTCAGCGATTCGTGTGCTTCTATTGGCTTTGTGCGGTCTTATACAACTGAACCCAGGACCTCAGCATGACAGCGGTATGAATTTCTTCTACCAAAATGTAGGGAGCATGTGCAATTCTTTGATGGACTTTAACCTCGCCTTCAGTGATGCCAGCAAAGATTGTATTTGTGTAGTTGAAAGTTGGTTAAATGATTCTGTTAGCAATAACGAACTGTTGTCTTTTGATTACTGTGTGTTTCGTCAAGACAGACATCAGGTTCATAGTAGCAAAGTGAAAGGGAGAGAGATTATGGGTGCTGTAAAATATGCTCTAGCGCCAAAGCTGGCGGGAGACTGGGAGTGCTTCGTGGTCAAGGCCACCCCTAGACCAGGAAGGTCTGTATTTGTAGTGTGCTGCTACCTGCCACCTGACGAAGTGGCTGCTAGGATGTTCACAACTGTTTTAAACCCACAGGATATTCTTGTAGTTTGAGGAGACTTTAACATCACACATTTGGCTTGGAATCCTGGTCCTGTTACAAAACAAAGATGTGCGGAACTTTTCTTACTTCTTCAAATCGTCAGTGAACTCGGACTCAAACAAATGTGTCACTTACCAACAAGAAACGAGAACTTCCTGGGCCTTGTTCTAATCTCGGAACAATACTGCGGACACTTGGACTGCTTTGACACGGAAAAGGTAATTACATCCGACCATCGAGCTGTAGAATTCACTCTATCTTTACCGCGAGTTATGCGTCCCGTACCGCAGAGGAAGTTTATGTTCGCATGCACTAAATCCGATTTTCCTCAAACGACAGATCTCCTTTTGTTGTGTCCCTGGAATTTAATCGAAGACTCCCCCTCCGTCGATGAAGCGTTAACCATTTGTAACGACCTCCTTCGCGCTGTAATAAAAGACAATGTACCGTCCCGGATAGTTAGCACACGGAAGTACGACTCTGA
Organism: Anabrus simplex; assembly: GCF_040414725.1. NCBI lineage: Eukaryota > Metazoa > Arthropoda > Insecta > Orthoptera > Tettigoniidae > Anabrus > Anabrus simplex. The sequence goes on along the minus strand of NC_090269.1, from coordinate 159,493,141 downwards.
GGTAATAGATAAATTAAAAGGAAAGGAGAAGGCAAGAAGGAAGTTTTTTAAAAAAAACGGGCCGTGGTAGTGATTATGTGCAATTTTCGATCATACGCGGTGCATTTAAGCGTCCAGCTCAAGAAATACAGAAACTATATAACTTCGACTCGAAATTAGCTGCCAACCCAAAGTGTTTATGGAATTTTGTAAACAACAAACGGAGGTCATCTCGCCTGCCATCTACTATGCTTCAGGACGGGAAAGAATTACAGGACAAGAGGAGCATCTTGGACAGTTTTGCAGATACCTTTGAAAAGTATCACTCACCTGCCGTAAAGTATACCCTTTCCAGCAGAGGTATGTTTAATTCTTGCATCTTTAGATACTTCCAAATCATGTGGTCCGGATGACGTACTCGCAATAGTTTTGAAAGAATTGGCATCTGAGCTACGCAGGCTACTTAACCTCATAATAAATATGTCATTCTTGTCAGGGTATTTTCCGTGTGAGTGGAAGAAAGGTTACGTCACGCCAGAGCTAAATGAATGGAGATAAAATGGTGTTTGATAATTATAGGGTTATTGTAGTATTGTCCCTGATCGTGTATAACAGGTCAGTTTCACAATATATTAATATAGCTCAACACCGTTTAGTACAGAAACGCTCTACCGTGTCCAATAGGGCGGTGTATATCAATTTCATTTGAGGATCTCTGTTACGAGCAAGACCGACTCCAATCCTCAGACCTTAATGCTACTCTCGATCGTTCAACGATGGCGAATCGAGTAGCCGGAATTGTTGGAAAGTTGGTTTTGGTTTGTTGTTATCGTATGTAGTCGGTGTAATTTTATGAAAGTTGACGATAAATGTTAGTTTCTTTGTAGAATATAAGTGTGCGAGTGTATTTATATGAGTCAGTGGATACATAAGATCTGTAGTTATACGTAGTAATGTGAGAATTTGCTTGTTGTGATCGTGTTTTTACCAGTGACGGCGCGTGACTTTCGTCACTGGGGGTTCAACAGAAGGAAGAATTCTTGAGCCCCCCCCCCACCTTCGCCCCCACATACTACTAGCCTACTCCGACTTTGGTCCAAGTCCCATCGCTTTCATCACTCACAAAGAATAAACAGGGAAAACAAAAACATCCTGTTGGTAATTTCGCACCCACACATCCACTCGATTCTTTTGCATAGGGCCTATATCCATTCTGAATTTACGCACGATTTCTTTACTTTTAATCTGCATCGTTATATGAAGATCAGGCAGTGGGCGGCCGGCATTCTTAATCTCAAGTTTGCGCTCAAGAGAGAGAGAAGAAAATGTTGTCTTCCTAGATATCTGGACACTGTTCATACTCATTTTGTAGCTCCTTACCTTTCCCGAGCACAAAGATTGTGGACGCAACCACAATGCACAAAAACACACACACGGACATGAGATTGTAACTTCTTTATGGTCTACAAATTAAGTTTCTGTACGACACAACAGTACGCTGACACGCTTGCACATCGAATTGTGATAAATACTGCAAAGTTTTATAAACACTATTATCACATTTGAAAAACAGAAGGAAACTTTAGGGATGTGTGTTCGCACTGTTGACAACATTCATAATTTAAATTTACGAACTGGTGTGGGCTAGGCAGTTAGCATTTTCATTGGTATTATCTTCCCGCTATTTTTTGCCTCAATGATCTTTAAGTTTTCTCTCCAAGAAGTAATTACTCCAAAGAAGGCAAATGAATAGATGTTCAGTATTAGTAATATATTATTTAGCACAAAATATCAATCGGAATTTGGCAGTTTAATGTGACTTTTGGTAGTAATGATGCTTTCCAACACTAGTTAACTATATGTACTATTCTTTGTTGCCGTAGTTAAATTCCTGTAAGGGCAACAGATGGCAGGCATGTACGAGTTTTCTAACCCCAACAACACGACTTGCGATTACGAAGACGGGTGAGAGAGAGTGGCATATTGCCCATGCGTAAATCACGGATATTCGTTTCTGCAATATCCTGGTATTGTCTACGTGTCGGTCGGTATCTCCCCGCACCTTACCACACCCTTCGCCAAGGTAAGGACGGAGATGTGGCCTTGCATGGGGGGGGGGGGTGCATTTGAGACGAGTATCCAGCCAGGACTTCGCGCGGCTCGCTTGAATTGAAAGTCAGTACGAGTATATTACGGATAGATGAGCTTAGCAAAGCTTCGAGATTGACAAGACAGTTGTGAAAATTAAGTAGTTAAGTACAATGTGATATAAACTGGAGGTTCATTGCTCCATTGCTCTATACCGGAAACCGCCCTGGCTTTTACCCATTAAAGAACACGAGTGTACTAGGTGGACCAGGTTTTAGTCTAACTATGGCAATGCCTCTCATACAACTATTCTTAAGTTTCCTACGGAATCAACATTAGGAAAGAAACCGAATAGGAATATACATTGTGATTATTTTGAAGTCAATGGCAAAACCGTAGCGTGTATACATCATTTCGCGAATAAGTCTGAGGTTAGGGAAGCCAGTTCTCTACTTCTAAAATATTCGTGTTCCTCGAAAAATATTAACTCATATATAATTGATACTGTGTTATTCCATCAGTGTCTATGTGCTTCAAAGGGTCTAGTGATTTATATGGAAGTTTATTTTACAATAATCTGTGCTTTGATTGCGGAAATGTTTGGCTGGATCTTGGAGTGTAACAAAACTTATAAATGTGACAGATGGAGCAATCTGTATACTGTTACACAAAATAAATAGTGACTTAGAGGGATTAGCTGGATTTGTAACGTAGGGTTTTACACTACCAACACCTTCCGGTTCATGCTGTGGCTATCTGTTATCAGGCATCCTGCGTCGAACTGAAGCTGGTCCATGTGGTTAAATATCAATGTTTAGTCAATAGAGCTTTTGCACTCATGGTCTTTAATGGGTAAAAACCTATTATATCTTTAGTGTCTGAACGTTTCATTACTAAGGTTACTATCATTGTGTGAAGTGCTGCTATGCCATATGTCAATATTATATTAACACTAGCTGATGTACCCGGGCTTCGCTACGGGATTCTCAGAAAGACTGACTTTGTGGTTTTCCTAACCTGAAATCAACATAAGTCATTACAAAAACGTAAGTATAAATGTAGCGACTAAAAGCAATGCTATCATATAAAATACTCGATCAAATGGAAAGCCGCACGTTTTATCACTTTTAACGAACAGTGCTGCGGTTAGATTGCGGTGCTAATCTAATAGTCCAAAGTTCCAGAGCTGGGATGACCAGGCCGCAGATTGCCATGAACACTCATCTGCCATTATTCCGGTAAATATGCACACTGTTCATTCCAATCAGTGCCTCAGAGTAGGGATTGAATAGGCCGAATGCTATGATGATCCAGTGTGTTACGTACCAGTAGTATCAGAAAATGTATAAACCAGGGGAATGGCATGCTAAAGAATAAAGTTATCTAACTCCCCAGCTACTTCCCATCAATATTCAGACAGGCTGTTACACTCTGTACGACTGGGCGAGTTGACCGTGTGGTTAGCGGTGCGCAACTGTGAGCTTGCATCCGAGAGATAGTGGATTCGAACCCCATTGTCGGCAGCGCTGAATATGGTATCCCACTTTCACACCAGTCAAATGCTGGGCCTGTACCTTAATTAAGGCCTAAGGCACTCCTAGCCCTTTCCTATACCATCGTCGCAATAAAACCTATCTATGTCGGTGCAACGTAAATCAAATAAAAAAATACTCTGTACGCAGCAGTAATACTATCTACCAGAGATCAGGGGCAACAGAAGACACAAAGCACATCACGACAAACAATGGTCAATGTAATGTTATTGTTGATCAATGTTATGAGCTTTCTATATTGTAGGCCTTCACATTTAGTTTTCTTTCGACTCTGTGATTTGTAAAATATTTTATACCATAAACTGTAGTTTCTCATTCTCCGACTTTACATACCGATTTTCATTAAATACTGTTTACCCATTTTCTCGTTACTCGGCGCTGATATGGACTTATTAACAAAAATCCAAATTCATGAATATCTTTGTGATCATAGCCAGTACGGTAACAATGCATAAGATAAATAGTATGAAATTTAATACTATATAACGTTAGTTATGTAGCATTCATCGATTACACCTCTAATAAGAAATATTTGATAATTACATTTTAGGCCTTCCCCTAAACTACCATTTCACTCAGCGTGAATAAAATAATTTACAGCCTAGACTATAGCGACTTATTTCCTGACTTTGCATACCGATTTTCATCAAGATAGGACTACTAATAACAACAATATTTGAGAATTAATTTGTAGGCCTTCCCCTAAAGTACCATTTTTCTCAGCGTGAATATATTTATTGATAGCCTAGATTGTAGCAACTTATTCCCCAACTTTGCATACCCATTTTCTTTAAAATACGACCACTAATAACACAAATAGTTGAGAATTCAATTTTAGGCCTTCCCCTAAACTACCATTTCACTCAGCGTGAGTAAAATGATTTATAGCCTAGATTGTAGAGGCTCATCCTCCGACTTCACATACCGATTTTCATTAGACCACTAATAACATAAATAGTTGAGAATTCAATTTTAGACCTTCCCCTCAACTACCATTTCACTCAGCGTGAGCAAAATGATTTATAGCCTAGATTGTAGAGGTTCATCCCCCGACTTCACATACCGATTTTCATTAAATTCTCTTCAACCGTTTTCTCGTGATGCGTGCACATACATACATACACACATACATACATACAGACAGACAGACAGACAGACAGACAGACAGACAGACAGACAGACAGACAGACAGACAGACAGACAGACAGACAGACAGACAGACAGACAGACAGACAGACAGACAGACAGACAGACAGACAGACAGACAGACAGAAATTACGGAAAAGTAAAAGATGCATTTTCTTGTTACTATGGACATGACCGATACATAAATACCATTATTTTTAAATTCTGAGCAATGTACAGACAAAACTCTTATTTTATATATATAGATTACCAGGGCCGTTCATTGGGTTAACATAACATTTCGGGTGTACTTGATCTGAGTGACCCAGACGGTTAAGGCGCTGGCCTTCTGATCCCAAGTTGATAGATTCGATCCTGGGTCTGTCCGGTGGTATTTGAAGGTGCTCAAATATATCAGCCTCGTGTCGGTAAATTTACTGGCACGTAAAAGAACTACTGCAGGACTAAATTTCGACATTTCGACGTTTCCAAAACCCGTAAAACATGTAGTTAGTGGGACGTAAAGCCAATAACATAATTATTTCGGGTGTACTTCCCATTCATTGGGTGATGAATTTAAGAAATTGTCCACCACTTTAAAACTAAGCCAACAAATTATGTTTCACTGTTCTCATGAGAGTGAATAAATCGAGGAATTTTGCACCTTAATTTATTTTGAAACATTCAAAATGATGTTAGAAATATCATTTTAACAGTTTTATAATGTAGGCTATTTTCATCTATCAATCTAAGTGAAATATAAGAGAAAACGTTATTTGACGAATTTAAATGTCTAAATAATCAGCTTGTTGGTTTCTTTTCTAGTGGAATATATGTGATTCTAGTTGATTATATGTGGTGCGTACTTGTTGGCGAAGCGTTTTCATACGTGTAAAAGTGATTCTTCCCTATGATGTTACATTTATCATGTTACATTACCGCCGTTTATATAATATGTACGTGATATTTTCGTGTTAGCCAATACCAGCAGTCCGGCTGCTTTTGCCGCAATGTTTTTTTTAATTTTAATTTTTATTTTTTTTTTATATTACGGTCTGAGAATTGGAGTCGGTCTTGTTACGAGACAACACGTGGATGTTGTTGGCACGGACTTCTCCAAATCCTTTGAATCACTTCAACATGATGCTCTACTCATCACATTGTCAGTATATGGGATGGGAGGAAGTGCTTTGGAGTGGATTAGAAGTTATCCCACTAATAAGTTCTGCGTAGTAAAAGCTGGTGGTATTATGTTAAAGCCATACCACCCTACTTCCGGTGACCCCCAAGGCTTTTTACTGTGCTCTCTTTTCTTTGTCATATTCATAACTGATATAACAACATTTATAAAACGCAGTAATTGCCTTCTCTATGCTGACGATGTAAAGATCTTTAAAGTGATAAATATTGAGTTGGACTGTAAGTTGCTACAGGCTGACTTAAACCTCCCAACTACCTGGTGTAAAAAGTGGCTGCTTGGCTTGAGTACTTCAAAATGCAATGCAATTACATCTTCACGTAAGTTGGAACCACTAAATTATCTTTAAGATTAATGCAATTTTCAAATAGCTCGTGTGAATGAAATTATAATAGTGTGACTTTCAAACTCTTAAGGTCTTTCTTTCGAGAAACGTTTAGGCGAGATTTCTAGGAATGGGTTTAAATTACTTGGCTTTCTGAAAAGAAAGTACCGGGATTGTTTGTGCTAGAGCTCTAATAACGTTGTTTTGCTCTCGGTCATCGTTAGGATACTGTTGCGAGGTGTGGCTACCTTCTCAGCAGTACTTAATACATGTCTATCTGTCTATCTATCTATCTATCTATCTATCTATCTATCTATCTAAATCGTATGACAACATATCTCCCGCAGTCCCAAACACGAGTTAACTCGGATGACAACATGTCTCCCGTTGTCCCAAACGCGAGTTAACTCGGATGGCAACATGTCTCCCGCTGTCCCAAACATGTGTTAACCCGGATGGCAACATGTCTCCCGTTGTCCCAAACACGAGTTAACTCGGATGGCAACATGTCTCCTGCTGTCCCAAACGCGAGTTAACTCGGATGACAACATGTCTCCCGTTGTCCCAAACACGAGTTAACTCGGATGGCAACATGTCTCCTACTGTCCCAAACATGAGTTAACTCGGATGGCAACATGTTTCCCGCTGTCCCAAACACGAGTTAACTCGGATGGCAACATGTCTCCTGTTGTCCCAAACGCGAGTTAACTCGGATGGCAACATGTCTCCTACTGTCCCAAACATGAGTTAACCCGGATGTCAACATGTCTCTCGCTGTCACAAACACGAGTTAACTCAAGCAATGTGCTCTTCTCCAGTGACGTTGTAGTTTTATTGTTCCTCACATCACGTGCTCTGTTCAGACGAGGTCTCACCGTATTTCAGTTTTTCTTGCACAGCTAAGATGAGTGCACAGAAGAGTAAAGGAAGATTAGGGAATGATGATGAGCCTGACTCTCACGCCATTGTCATATTCCGGTGAAAGAGCCAAAGAGCTAATGTTGTCGTTCCATGGCTGTGTAAATATAGAGGTACGTTTAGCTTACATAATCATTGACTAAACATTCAGAAAAAACGCTATCTCTGATTGGCTCTTACAACTGCCTTGAATCTGACTTTAACACGTTCGCATAGCACCGCACTCATCAGTTTCATGCAGAGAAATTTCTAAAATAATATATAGGCTATAAATGGAAGTAGAGCACCATCGCTATACCACGGATGATTAAGGAGGGTGGGGAGGGCACTCGAGACCTACCATTTACTCGCTTGCTGGAACCAGCTCTGAATCCTGTGCCGGATTTAGGCCTAATGCCCCAGTGTGCAGAAGGTGGCTGTATTTTTTCTTTATTTTAATTTTTCGCTTTAAGAGTGAAAGCTATTTCTGAAACACTTTTAACGTGGTGAAGTTTGTTCTTGAACGTCATGTGATGGAAGCTGTATACTTTCTTTTGAGGACGAAAGCTCGCAGCTGTACTTGTAGCAACTAGGTGAGGAAGCCGTGGGCTCAGTGCATCAATACTACTGAAAGGATCGAACACGCAGACTGTCGTTAACTTTAAAGGGGTCTGTGTTTCATCATATGCTCATAGTTCATTGTTATACTAACTAAACCCGACCACGCTTCGCTGTGGCTCAGTCTGATATGAAATGAATGGTTAAGGAAGTAAATGTATTCTAGCGAACATGAGATCAATAGCACTTCTGAACATCCGAATTAAATTATTGTTGTCATGTAACATTTTTGGCAACGAATCAACAACAATATGCCTTCTGATTCCAGTAGGGATTTGGCAGTGTTTTATAATTGGTCATTTTCATCTCCGATGAAACAGATTTGGAGAAATGTATGATTATTGCTGGGAAAAGGAAGCGAAGACTGTGGTAAATTTGTAGTGAGATTTAAATGTCGTCATAAAATGCTCTGCTATAACTTTAGCGCCGAATGAAGTCATTTAAAAACAGAAATTGTAATTTCTTACGTTTTTGAGGAAATGTTTTGAATCATCAGTAATTCCTTTTAACAAACTTTTCAGTTGTTCAAGTCCAGATAGCTTCACTTTTTCGCTCGCGCAGCACATAACCGGGGTTTCATTGCTGTGCGGCGCGTACAAACTTCGTCGATTTTTCCTATTTCAACAAATTTACATGAGGTGTTATAATACTCTGTTCGAATGAAAAAGCAGTTCGGTGATATGAAGCTCGATCATTAAGATATTGCACATTGCAACTGCATACGTCTTCGCTCTTGATCTAATTGTTCTTAACGTTTTTGAGACTATTGTGCTGCTCTTCTTGTCGATTCATCTCGTAAAATTGGCTGGCGAAAACACAGACGACGATCGACTACTTTTAGATTTTTGCGAGCACACGACACATTTATTTACATGAGGCAATGAGTTGCAGAATTACATGAAGCTCTTTGTAAGAAAGATGCTTCATAAAACACGGCGGCTATATAAAGCAATAATGATATAGCATAAGTCGTTGTCGCCTATCGACAATCTGTCCATCAAGGTCGATCCAGTCTTGGTGCGGCTTTGTAATTAAATTAATTCCATAAAATTACTCATTATAAAAAAACTACCAAACCAATTTCGTTCAAACCACTCCCTAAACACGTTCGTATTTCAATGCAACGTCGTGTCAAAATTTGAAGTCAATCGAGTGACTACTTTTAGAGTTTTGCGATCACAAACACACGACGGCTGAATTTTTACATATATATATGTATGTTCAGCCCTCAGCCTAAAGGCTAGCTGGATCCTCAACAACTCCGCCTCAACTGTCATAGAAGGCCTAGGCATCACTGAAGAGGTGTACTAGAAAATGGGGAGCGAGGTAGTTTCCCGTTGCTTTCCTCACAGAGCCATTACATATCAGTCTTCCATGCCCACTGAATTGCATTCACCAACCGACCCTATGAGTAACATTTTCACACCATTCATAGCAGGGACTGGCTCCATAAGGAACTGCATTACAAGCATCGCTCAAATCAGCCACGTTCATATTGTCAAAGCCAAGGATGAGATTGAGACAGGTCAATGAAAGTAACATAATTGATCTAGTCTATATCAGAAGACATAGTGCGGTGTAAACTCTACGTCCCGCCAGCAAAGGCATATATTTTATATATACATTTCTATTTACTATTTATTTGTTTTGCCTTCATTATTTCAACAAACATGTATTAAATACGAGAAGTATGTGACATACGGTTTAGCGATTAACAGCAAATGTTTCTAGTAAACCTTAGATCTATATTTCTTTTGATCGCTGCGCAGACTTATTTGGCTCCCTTCTCATTTTGAAGAGTGATACCACAGAATTATTTTTAATAAATTTTAGTTTAACATTTCTTTCTTGCAATGATCTATTGAATTGGCAATATCGTTAAAAATAGATACAGAGATAGCGTTGCAAAGTAACGTCGTGTTTTATGACGTCCATTTTAGCGCTAGAATGCGCCAAGCGCCGGATCGGACGTTTTCACGTGAAAATTGACAAAAATGACAGAGCAAATTGGTCGATTAGATTCTACGTATTCCTTGTCTGTTACTGCAATCTTGCAAGTATTTGAAGAAAGGAATGAAAATTATCGAACAAATTTTCTTTTTAAGTGCTTTACGACGTATCGAAACAGATATGCTTTTTTATTTCTGATTAGTGTGAAATTCACATGTTGAATTTCTTGTAAGAAAATTTTAGGAATTTGACAAGCTCATCTTTACTGTACTGATGGCGTTTGTAAAAGTGCAGGGGAAGGTGGTGGTGATTATTCTTAGAGAGGGAGTACAGGTTGGTAGCCATTCTCCTGATCACTGGGAAAATGGAATATATTCGACTCCTCGATGAATTAAGGTATCGGAAAAAATAAAATAAGGACCAGGAAAAGCGCGAAAGTGAAAGACTCCTGAGGTCTCGTGACGTAATGCTGTTGAGGTCGGAGTTAACCAAGGAATGTCAGAAAGAGGCTGGCACAAAGAAGTGCCAGGTACCCACTGACCGCCATGGTATGGGCCAGATACAATGAAACCTTATATTATGTTTACATGACTGTTCGTACTGCATGTTACCGCTCAACACAAGTTAGTGCTATAACGTGTAAGAATAGATTGCTCGCGAGGATTTTATGTTTTCGAATTTCTAATTACGTGTGTGCTGTGAACACTGTCCCTTCTCTTTGACTGACACTATTTTCCGTCTTTGAAAGTAAGCCTGGAACGTAGCTTGCTGGTCCCTCTACGTGTTTTGTTTGATCTCGACTACTGTAGCAAATGATTTCCCTTTTCATTCGGGTTTCAACGTGGAAATGCAGTACATGTGGGGGGAGTATGGAGGGCACAGATTCACGAAACAACGCCACCTGTTGTCTTTATAAGGGGAACACATAATGTTTGTATTTCTTCTTGAAACGTAGTGCAAACAATTACGGGTTTCCTCATGCACTACAATTTTGTGACCTCTGCGAGGGTCGAAAACTCTTGGGAGCTCTCGTTGACTTTCAAGAAGATTTCTGAATTCACTGAGATGACATTTCATATTTTAGCTAGTGCATCGTACACATTGCTAACTTGTTCCGATCATGGCCCTATGATTACTTATAAGCGTGGCGTGGAATGACATTAGTAGACGAATAAGTTTCAGTGGTGTCTTTAAAAGTAGGAATGATAACAATATGATAAAGCTGGAAATCAAGAAGTCAAATTGGGGAAAATATTCGTTTATACGAAAGGGTTTAGGAATTGGAATAACTTACCAAGGGAGATGTTAAAAAATTATTTTCAATCATTTAAGGAAAGAATAGGAAAACAACAGATAGGGAATCTGCAAACTGGGCGACCGCCCTAAATGCAGATCAGTAGTGACTGATAGAAGACAAATATAGTTATTAAGTCATTATTTGTCATTTTTATTTATAAGTCATATTTTTTAGATTTAGCTGTCCATTTAAGGAAAATATTTCACATTTCGACGAGATATAAGGATAGTCAGATACCGTTCTGACGATTCTGTGGAAGGGAAAGTTAAATGATGCACCAATCAGCAATATGTGGGCCGCGACAAACACGACGTATCCAGAACATCATTGGATGAAGTATGGATAACCAGTTGGGGCAACTGTAAAATGATGGAACTGGTTTTCCGTAACTCTTATTGTTAATATTATTACTATTATTATTATTGTTTCAGTTTTTATGTGGATCACAGAGGTAAAAGAAGGTGCGGGCATGAATGGGCTGATATAACACAACCGGAAGATTAATTTAAAAAGTTACATTTAGAGCTATATTTCCTTCTAACCAATGCAGGGGCGTGTCCCAACTAGAATGATCTTCATGATGATAGGCAATAAGCGCGGACCTGAGATTACGATTAACCCGTTCAGCCAGAGATGGTTGAGGGTAATAAGCAGAAGTAGTCACATGAGAGATGGACAGGTCAAAGCAGAATTTACGGAATAGATAAGATGTAAAAGCCTTAGCATTATCAGACACAATATATTGACACGGACCAAAAGAAGCAAAGATTGAATTTAGACAAGTAATGGTGGACTGAGCGGTAGCCAGCTTAGTCGGAAATGACCAGGAAAATCTTGTAAAACCATCTACACATACAAAGATGAACTTGTTAGCATTTCCCTTTGACTGGGGGAAGGGTCCTACATAATCAATATACAGGCGTTCAATGGGGCGCGAAGCCTGATGAGAAGACAAAAGGCCTACCTTGGTGAACATGGTGGGTTTACTAAGCAAACAGGATTTACAAGCCTTTACTAGCTCACGGATTTCACCGTCCATACCCTTCCAGATGAACCTTTCACGAATCTTTTCACGAGTTTTAAAGATGCCTAGATGCCCCCCTAATAGGGTTTCATGATAGTACTTAAAGATGATAGGTACAAGAACAGCTGGAACGACAACTTTCATCATCTTGAGATGCCTCGAAGGGCAACATAAAACACCATTCCTCAGTACATAAGGGACGACGTGTTCCCCAGAAGAAAGGGTTTCCATTATCGGAGCCAGCGTCGGATCTTCACGTTGGTATTTCTCGATATCCTTAAAGAGCATGGGAGCATCTGTTAAGATGGCATTAACCTCAGATATTATGGACTCGGGAGGTGATGAACTATCGACCGATTCATGGGTCGCGATGCCATTGGAAAACATACGGCTGAGTCCGTCTGCGACAACATTTTCAGTACCTCTGATATGCCTAACGTCAAATTGGAAGGCAGAAATTCGGATGGCCCAACGGGCTATACGACCAGTACGACGCGGCCTACCTAAGACCCAGCTTAAGGCTTGATTATCTGTCTCCAGGTCGAATTTGACATGTTCCAGATAGAGACGGAACTTTTCTAAGGCAAATAAGACTGCCAGACCTTCGAGCTCATAGACGGAATACTTGGCTTCTTGAGCCGATAGAGTCCTAGATGCAGAGGCGATGGGTCGCCTCCCTAGTTCAGTCTAATGAAGAAGTACTGCAGCTACCGCCGACGACGACGCGTCGGTTTGGACGATGAATTTCTTCGAGAAATCGGGTATAGCAAGGACAGGGGCATTACAGAGAGCTAATTTAAGATCTTGGAAAGCGGCTTGTTGAGAAGGTCCCCACTCGAATATGATGCCTTTCCTACGAAGAAGGTTTAAGGGCGCCGCTCTATTAGCGAAATTTGGAATAAATTTCCTGAAGAAATTCACCATACCAATGAACCTGGCAATACCTTTAATGTCCTTGGGAGGTTTAAAATCACGGATGACCTGTGTTCTAGAATGATCGACTGCAACACCATCGGGCGACACAATATGCCCTAGGAATGACATGGAGGGCTTAGCGAAGGCAACCTTGGACAACTTCACAGTTAACCCAGCCTTACGAAGGCGATTGAGAACTTCTCGCAGATGATCTAGGTGTTCTTCGAAAGTCTCCGAAAATACGACGACATCATCAAGATAGTGATACAAGTACTCAAATTTGATGTCGGAGAAGACCCTATCTAGCAGTCTAGTGAGTTCAGCTGCTCCCGTGGGGAGCCCGAAAGGCACGCGGTTGTATTCATACAAATTCCAATCCGTGGCAAACGCTGTAAGGTCTTTAGACTCTACGGCAAGGGGAATTTGATTGTAGGCCTGATTCAGGTCCAAGATGGTAAAGAATTTAGCTTTACGGAACCATGAAAAACAAGAATGAAGGTCAGGAAGGGGCACAGATTGTAACACCACCTTCCGATTGAGAGCCCTATAATCAATGACAGGCCTGAAGCCCCCTTGGGTTTTCGGGACTAGAAAAAAAGGTGAAGAATACGCCGACTTAGAGGGCCTAATAATACCATCCTTCAACATTTGATCAATGATTTCTTTCAGAGCCTTCATTTTAGGCGGAGATAGCCTGTATGGTGGAAAACGGACCGGAATCGAATCCGTGACCTCAATTTTGTATTCAATAAGGTCAGTAACACCGAGAGTATCAGAGAACAACTCTGGAAACGACTGACACAACTTACGAATGCTATCAGCCTGCTCCTCAGGTAGATGTCTAAGGTCTAACAACATCTTATCCTGGGTTGGCGAAATAGAGGAACATGATACAGAATTACACTTTAACAAGGGGATTTTACAATTGGAAGAAAATTTGAATGTGCACGACTTACTCTGAAGGTCGAGCACTAGACCGGTGTGAGAAATGAAGTCAGCTCCAAATATAATGGGGCAAGACAAGTGCTGGCCACAAACAATTTAATTTTCCAAGTAAATTTAAAAATGCGAATTTTGACATATAAGGAACCTAAAATTTCTAATAGAGAAGAATTAGCCGAAACATATTGAACAGACGATGAACAATAGTCAGGAAGTTTACAAATAGATTTCAATTTCGAATACCATTGAGCCGAAATAATTGAACAAACACTGCCTGAATCTGAAAGAGCTGTTACAGATTCATTATTTAACTCAATTTTGAGAAAAGGTACGGGTGCGGGGGAGTCCGTCGCAATCCTAAGACATTCTTTGGGGCATTCAAAAGATGAATTTGAAGACTGAATTTTCCCTGAATTTTCGACCTGTTTACCAGGGGCTGAGCCTTGGGAAGCTGAATTAGTCGACTCAGCCGAAGCCGCTAGTCACTTATTATTAGTGACATTGGTGGAAGTTGCACCAGAAGTTGAGCATGAGGGGGTGCTATTCGAATTTGGGCAATTCTTGGCGATATGTGAGAAAGCCCCGCATTTAAAAGAGCCTTGTGATGAACCAGCTCCATTATTTGCCCTACTAGATTTGACCAATGGACATTTATTGCGAAGATGGTCAGGCGACCCGCAAACATAACATATACGGGGTGTGACTGGTCGGCGAGGTGGAGGCCGAGGATTACTAAAAAAAGGAGGGGGTTCTTTCGCGACACGCAAGGAATCGGCGTATCTAACTCCTTCCGCTGAGATGGCCAATGCTTCAAGTTCAGAGAAGGTTTGCGGGCACGCCGCGAAACACAAATATGACCTATAAGATGGTGAAATACCTTCCGCAATAGCCTGTACAATCTGATCTTCAGGGAAGAGAAGAGCAAACACCCTAGTATAGAACTTAATATCTTGGATGAAACCTGCCAAGTTTTCATCCAACCGCTGTACACGATAATAGTACTTCTGAATAAGTGAGGAACTGTCCGACTCGTTGGCTGAACGGTCAGCGTACTGGCCTTCGGTTCAGAGGGTCCCGGGTTCCATTCCCGGCCGGGTCGGGGATTTTGGCTTAATTGGTTAATTCCAATGGCACGGGGTCTGGGTGTATGTGTTGTCCTCATCATCATTTCATCCTCATCACGACGCGGAGGTCACCTACGGGTGTCAAATAGAAAGACCTGCACCTGGCAAGCCGAACCCGTCCTGGGATATCCCGGCATTAAAAGCCATACGACATTTCATTTCAGTGAGGAACTTGCCCTAGTCGGAATGAAGTTAGCTAGCAAGTGGGCGTGGAAGTCTTCAGTAGATGATTGTTCGGCAATGGCTCTTACTATTTTGTCTGAGAGAACACCAATTGCGTAAGGATAAATTATCTGCAAAATTTGACATGGAGAAAGAGAAAAAACGAGAGCATGGTCCTGAAACTCAACTAAAAACCTTAACAATGAAATTACTTCACTGGTGGTATTAACATAAAACTTAGAGATACCTCTGAGCAACATTGCTAATGGATGAGGCAAGCTGCTGAACCCAGGTAACATAGTAGGTAAAGGTTTAAGTGGCAAAGAAGTTAATTCAGAACGTACATTATTCAACGAGGTACGGCGTTCAGACTCGTTGTCCAATGGGGCAGAGATCAAATCAAATCATATCAAAATCTCTTTATTTGCAAATGAGGTGTCTACCTCGGTGGCAAATGGTACACAAAAATACATTATTGTCAAGCACTAAATTTTAAATTAACAAGAGACGAAGAAAATTTTCCTAGAATACAATATTATACAATTTACGCTAATAATTTGTTCTTTTAAACACATACATCATCGTTAATAAATTTATATTGTTTACAAAATTCTACTTATAATATCTTACAAACGTAGTCAACTCATATACAGTATGTGAAATTACTTCTGATAATAATATACAACTGGTATAAGATTAAAATTAACATTGAATTTATTTACATATTTATATTTTACCCATTTTGGAACATAAGTAGCATAACGACCTGCTGCGTCTTAACCAGAGCCCCTTTTCCCACCACTTTTCAGAGTTCCTGAAGGGCCTTCACAGCTACCGTAGCGGCCCCAGGGCCCTCGAAGTCCCCACTGTACTTCACCCCTACAGGCAGTCCCCTACTTGGGTTGTCCAAACCCCATAGACCAGGGGATGGAATTAATTTAATCACACACATTTTTTATTTACAATATCCTGCACTGGTCGAATGCCCTCTAACATTTCATTTATTTTCTCTGTTGTTGTTTATTCTCTTCTTGAATATCTGTACAGATTTTGGAAAAGGATCAAACACTACCCCTGGTAAACTGTTCCACTCCTTCACGCCCTTCCCAATGAATGAAAATTTACCCCAATCGCTTCTGCTAAAATTCCTTCTAATTTTGTACTTGTGGTCAGTTCTACCAATATAATTATTTTCCATCTGAAGCCTCTCACGGATATCTCTCCATGCTTCTTCTCCTGTATAGGCTCTATATAATCCTATAAGTCTAGTTTTCTCCCTTCTCTTACTTAAAGGTTCCCAACCAAGTTCCTTTAGCATTTCTGATACACTACTCTTTCTCCTGAAATCCCCTGTTACAAACCTTGCTGCTTTCCTCTGCACACCATCTAGTTCTTTTATTAGGTATTCTTGGTGAGGATCCCAAACACTGTTTGCATTATCCAATAATGGACGAACCATACTTAAGTAACTTTTTTCTTTTAATTCTTTGTTGCATCCTTTAAGTAGCCTCATTATGACATGTAACGATCTGTATGCTTTCCCAACAATGTCATCAACATGACCCTTCCAGTGCAAATTACTTTCAAATCTCACACCTAAGTATTTGCACTTGCCATCTTTAGGGATAACTACCTCATCCAAAGTATATTCAAATTTAGTTTTAAAGCTCCTGTTTGTAAATGTTGTAACAGTTGGTTTGTCTCCATTAATCTTCATATTATTTTCTTCAACCCATTCTTGGATACTCTCAAGGTCCCTTTGTAATTCTGAGCAATCCTCAATGTTATTTATTTCCCTATAAACAATTATGTCATCTGCATACAATCTTATTTTCGATGTTATATTGTTCCCTAAATCATTTGCGTATATTAAGAAAAGTAATGGACCGATTATACTACCCTGTGCAATTCCCTTCCAAACTTTCTCTTCCTGTGATATATAATTTCCTACTTTGACTTTCTGAACCCTTGAATTTAGAAATGTTCTTATCCAACGTATAACCCTTACGTCCAGTAATATTCCCTCCAATTTCTTTAATAATATTACATGTTCCACTCTATCAAAGGCTTTGGAAAGATCTATGGCTATGCAATCTAACTGGCCTCCTGAATCCAACTGATCTGATATGTCCTGCTGAAATCCCACCAGTTGTGCCTCGCAAGAAAATTTCTTTCTAAATCCATACTGGCTCCTCATGAACCAATTTTTATCATCACATATCCCTCTGATGTATTTTGCTATTAAACTCTCCAGTATTTTACAAACTATACTGGTCAGGCTGATTGGTCTGTAGTTCTCTGGTTTCCTTTTATCACCCTTTCCTTTATAAATTGGTATTATTATAGATTCCTTCCAGCCTTTGGTATTACACTATTAATTATGACATAGTCAAAGAGAAATTTTAAATAAGGCATTATATACCACCCCATCGTCTTTAATACCTCCCCAGTAATTTGATCACTTCCTGCTGCTTTTCCTTGCTGAAGCAGTTGGATTTCTCTGAAAATATCTTCATTTGTGAATGAGAAGCTTCTTGTTTCCCTATGTGTCTCTCCCTCTCTATCTTCTGTTATGGTTTCCAAGTCCTGACAATCTTCTACTGAATCTCTGAATTCCCTACTGAAGAGGTTTGCTTTCTCAGTATCTGTTAAATAGTGTTCACCCCCTTCTCCCACCATTGTAGGAATTTGGATTCCTTTTCCTTTTTGGTTCCTAATATATGAATACAGCTTTTTCCATTTCCCTTTGTGGTCATTACCCTCTTGAAGAATGCCATTCATATAATTCTCTTTTGCTTCCTTTTTCACTCTATTCAGTTCCCTCATTAGCTGTTTTCTAGTTTCTCTATTCTCCCTACCCTCTTTGATTTTCCTGTTTACTATTCTACATTTTCTTTTTAATTTTCTTATTTCCCTTGTATAATAAACAGGGTCTGAGGTCATTTTACCCTTCTTAACAGGTACAAATCTCTTCTCTCCTTCCCAAATGATTCCTTTAAATTTAGCCCAAAGTGTATCCACATTACTCCCTTCACTTATCCAACAACTGAATTGTGATTTAAGGTAAGTCCCAAATTCATCAACTTTAGTTTTTCTATATAATTTCTTGTCTTGTGTGACCCTCTTATTAAGCCTTTTTGGTACCAGTCCTACATCCATTATTACAGCCTTATGGTCACCTATTCCTTCAATTACCTCAGTTTTATCAACAATTTCCCATGGTTTAACCAAGAATACATCTAGTAAGTTATTGAGACGAGTCGGTTCTTGTACTACTTGTGTAAATCCTCCCTCCCAAATTAACTTATTTGCCAGTTTCTGTTCATGGGCTTCACTTGCAGCTCCATTCCATTCAACTTCAGGCAAGTTTAGATCTCCCCCAATTATTACCATATCATTATTATTGTTTTTATGAGTATAATCTATTATTTTCTCAAATATTTCCATGTCTCTTTCCTCTCTTCCAGGCCTGTATGTTCCTATAATTCCCACCTCCTTCATATTATGACAAACTAATTTTATCCCTAATATTTCATCCCTTTCATCGGTAAACCATTCATGTGAACAATAAGTTTCCTTCACCAGAATAAACACCCTCCCTCCCTTTTTATCTCTTCGGTCTCTACGATAGACTGTGTACCCTTCTGGAAATACTTCTCTATTACCCACCCCTTCTCTCAACCATGATTCTACTCCTGTCACCACATCAGTCTCATAAGATTCCATCAATGTACCGAATTTTAATTGTTTATTTACTACACTCTGACAGTTTACCAAGAGCAATCTCAGACCTCCTTCCTCCCTAAAACTTGACTGTTGCAGTTGGGTAACGTTTGACTCATGAGTTGAGAACGTCCCTGGAACCCAGATCCTTGTACATAGATCTTGATTTAAGGGCAGTGGCGGCCGGTCAATACGTGCTACCGGGCTCCAGCACGTAGCTCGGAACTGTAAGGAATTCATTATTATCATTACAATTATCCTGGTGCCTTTTCTTTGTTTTGAGTACGGTATGAATTTGTGTTTTGTGAAAATCAGGACGAGATCTGTCGAACACCTAGCTCTGTTCTCCCGGGGAACTCCTCTCGTGCTCATGTGAAATGAGCTCTGGCCTGTAGCCTGGAGGAAGCAATACGCAGGCGCAGCCAAGCTTGCAACACTCCCCGTAGCCGGTGGAGTATACCATCAACCGAGATCAACTTTCACTGATCCCGTCTATAGTTATTTGCCCTCCCGCAAGGGGGTAGAAGTGTTCGATGCCTCCTGCTACCCTGATGTTGAACGTAATAAGCGATTCTGCCACTAGAGAGCAGCATCGTCTGGGCTCAAATGTACAGCGTAACTGGGAAAAATCTATCGCAAACATAACGTTGTTATTAAGGTAACCAACCAATATCCATCTTCCTTTTGTGTCAAATATAAGGAATTCGTACGTGAGTCAAAGAATCTTGGACTGACCCTAAATGTTATACCGCTTTATAAGGTAAATTATGCTGGTAATAGAGGAGGTCTCAATGATTCAGTTGGTTGGCAGCTCTTTCAGTTGCTTTCTGCGGTGTTGGATCTCGCGGTTATATTGTTGGTGCGTGTTTTTCTATCACTGCGTTAGTGTTAAAGTTCATACGGAGATTTATCCAATTATTTATCCACTACAGTGTATATCAAGTGAAATTAAACTAGTGTTCTTAGTGAGGATCTATATTTCCAAGATCCTGTTTGCACTGAAGATTGAAAACAGCATATTTAGCGTTTTTTGTAGCACGTAGGACGATTTTATCACGAGCCGCCACTGTTTAAGGGTCTGGGTTTTCTGGCAAGTTTCCCTGTATGTGCCAGTTTAGTGGTATGGGTTTTCTTAAGTACAGATTAGTTTGCAAATCTCTGTTGATAATTGTAGCAATTTGTCTACAGAGATTTGCTTTTCCATTACCATTCAGACGTAACCCATGCCTAGTAAACATTTGCCTGCCAAGACCTAAAGTATCTTCTACATAGACATTTCTAAAACTCGTACATAATCTCTTGATTTTTATATTTACATCATGTACAGCTTTGTTCACACATGAGTCCCCTAAAAGGTCATACCTAGGTGGCACATTAACTACAATTACTTTCGAGTCAGGTAGTTTGGAAAGCTTACCTCTGAGAGTCATAATTAGTTCCTCACCTTCATTTGCAGCAATGTCATTTGTACCACTCACAATTACCACATAATTGTCTTTCTCTAACACAGGATCACAACTTGAAAGGACATCTTCAGTTTTGGCACATGGTTTTATTAGTCCTAAAACCTCAGTTTCTGGATTCTGCAGCTCATCCTTGATGCCTTCTGCCATACCCCGCCCTTGACTGTCTGCGTAGAGATGAATCTTTGGCGATCTTGACTTTCGGTTGGTTTTCTTCTTCTGTAGGTTACCTCCACTGGATTTTAAATTATTTGGAAAACTTGGAATGTCTTCTTCTGGAACTTGCTGAAGTAACTGAAATCTATTTTGGCACTGCAAAGACTTTTTTCCCGGTTTTAAGTTGTGCGTAGTTTCTCCCATATGTTTAACATTAGGCCTAAAATGGCTACGCGTCATTTCCGTGCACGGCGATCTTTCTTCTCCAATGTCTTCTTTATTTTCCAGTTTCTTTATTCTGTCCTTTAAGCTTTCATTTTCATGTTTCAGAGCGCATAAATCTTCTTGCAGCATTCCTAAAATCTTAATTATAGTTTAGTATGTCTCCCTTTCTTGTTGTTCTGCCTCACTATCGGTTTGTTTACACTCGGGGCACAGCCACTCACTTTCTTCAATATCAGTCCTATTTACAATATTTGCACAACGAAAATGGTACCCTTCATCACACTTACGACATAGAATCCCATTTTTAACTACTCTTCTGCATTTGCCACACTTTTCACTGCATCTTACACCATTATCTACTACGGATATCACAGACTCACACACAGTAGTCGCCATCTTACTACGGAGCTCCAACGGTTTTCCTATTGACTTCTTCCTTAGGAGGCTCTTCCTCGCTACCTACATTCACCGTAGTGGGTTGATCAGTTTTGGGAGGAACTTCCCCAGTTAACAATTGGGTAACCTTACTGGACAATTCAGAAAGATTTTCAAGAACCACACTAGCTTCCTTCCTCTGAACGTCATTCAAATTCAGAGACAACTGATCGTTAACTCTATTAGAAAAATGAAATAACCTGGCTTGCACACGTTTAATTTGCTTGGGAGAAGGATCATTTTCTTCAAAAAAGGTAATTACAGATGCCAGCTCAGTAGTATTGTCCGTGATCGTGGAGAGAGAGCCGTCAATTTCTTTCTCTCCCAAAGTGGGGATGGAAATGGGCAAATCAAGGGACTCTCTAAGCTTATTTGTGTCTACCGCAACCGTGCCTCCAGATTGCACGTTTCTAATAGTTAATTCATAGATCAACTCCTCCTTGCGCAAATAGTTAAGATGGAGAACATCGCGAGGGCCGGGCATGATGACAAAGACATTTTGAAAACAAACGGAAAAATCTAAAAATTCCAGCAACTGAGGAAATTGTTAAAGTTCGAATATAAGGCAATGTTTAGCCGCCAAAAGGGGCTAAATTGAGACCCATTCAACCACGCTCTGCTACCACTTGTTACCGTGGTTTGGTGGATTAGCAGAGGAGAAAGAAGGTGCGGGAGTGAACAGGTCTCAAAATACGAAATTAAAGTTAAGATAAAATTTAACAAGGTTATATTTTCTTTTCAAGATTAAGAAATAACAAATAGAACAGGTACTCAGTAGCCGAAACACAATTCGAAAATGTACAATTACAGTGATTACAGGATTTGGGCTCCGAGAGCCAGACACACAATTCTTGAGCTATAAGCCCAACCTTACGATATACAGAAATCAGCAAAGGGGCAGAAGACCCCAATCATGCCTAGGAGCACTTGCTCCTCTTTACACGGTAAAGCCTCCTCGAGGCATACAACAACTCAATTTTCAAGAAAGAGCAACTCGCTCTCAAGATTTAAGCCTATCAAAGGCCACACCAAACTCCACATTCAAGTTGTCCTCCAAGGACATGAAAACGGGGGTAAAAATACCCAACCTACTGAGGCCTATTAAGTAAAGAAACAGGTAAATTACATGGCCTCTAAAATACCAACTTGAGAGGAGGCGTTCTTGCACTCCTAATACACTTTATATAAAACCTACTTGGCACTAGGCCGTTACTGCAAGGGCTAATCCCATACTAAAGAGGTGACTTTTAGAAGGAAACAATTTACATTACGTTAAGGAAGAAACGGTTGTGAAAATAAGTTCACCTCAATGCAATATGAGTGGGAGCTCGAGAGGGTTAAGCACTCTCTATCCCAATATGTAGTTTAAAAGATAGAATTGATACTAAGTGTCTTTACATTTTAGGGAAAAGTTACATGGTGGAAAGGCTTCGGACCTGCCCCGAGAGTTAAACTGCTGAGCTGACAAGAAAAGAAGTTATTAAACGGCCATTACCTGGTGGCTGAACAGCTGCCCGAAGATAGTGGCGCTTCCCGCCCCCTGCTACGTACTTTACGCACTGATAGATGTTACTGAAGTGGCCCGGAGACCCAAAAATCAGCAGTTTATATACCCCCGTGGAAAGTTCGAGGCCTTTCAGGAATGAGAACACCCTCCCACAAAAAGTTTATTGGTTAACGACGAAAACCCCTACACTAGATGAGGAAGAAACACCTTATTGGTGGAAAATTAATTACAGAAAATTATGATTGGCCAGTTTCAAAACAGGCAGAAAGAAAGGGTTAATATTGCCAACTTAAACAATAACAGAAAGAAATTTAACATAGAACAAACTTATGAATTCAAAATTTCTCCAAAAACATAGTTCTTTCACTTCGCACTAGGGTGCACAAATGTAGTTCTTCAGTAGTTCCATCTGGAAGAGAATGTCCACACTTCTTACTACAGGCAAAACAAGAATACATCGAAAACGACCCAGTTCAGAAACTTCAAAATTTCCAAGTAGTGACATCTTCTGAGAAACTTGAAAATTAACACAGTGGATAAAGTTCAGACTTCCTCCAGTAGAGGAGTTTCAACTGGCGCAAGGTTTGAATTAGCGGCGTGGGGGGTGTACCACCCGGTACAATAAACACACACACTGTTGATGGAACGATCAATAAGACAACCCAGTCCAAAAAAGTGCGAGTTTTATTTTTCGAGAGGAACGTTCCAGGAATTTTTATAGTAGAGACATTTGCAGGGAAGCGTCCAGACGTTTTGGGTTTGTTGTTGCGATTTTTAGATTTTAGATGGCATTCCCCAAGGCGCTTCATTTAAATGAACGAGGCGGATGTACCTTCCGGTACAATTATTGTTCTTCTTCTTCTTCTTCATCTTCATCTTCTCCTTCTTCTTCTTCTTCTTCTTCTTATTATTATTATTACTATTATTATTATTATTATTATTATGTAACACTTATTTCGCTTCATTACGAATTAAGGAAATATGGATAAAGCACATAGCAACTATTTTGGGCAACTTTGTAATTTTTCATTCATATTTCTGGGCAATTTTCCCATTTTTAAGACCGAGCTCGATAGCTGCAGTCGCTTAAGTGCGGCCAGTATCCAGTATTCGGGAGATAGTAGGTTTGAACCCCACTGTCGGCATCCCTGAACATGGTTTTCCGTGGCTTCCCATTTTCACACCTGGCAAATGCTGGGGCTGTACCTTAATTAAGGCCACGGCCACTTCCTTCCCACTCCCAGCCCTTCCCTGCCCCATCGTCGCCATAACACCTGTGTCGGTGCGACGTAAAGCAACCAGCAAAAAAAACTCTTTTTAAGTCAATTTTTAACATTTTCTAGGACATTTAACTGCACGCTGGTCTCTCTCGTATATGTACTCTCTGAAGACGAGCCAGGTAAAAATCCTTGACTTCTCCTGAAATTTACGCAGGCTCGCTACCCGCATAGTTCATTAAATGGAGGTTAATTGCATACCGCGAGACATTAACGCTCACATCATAGTAGTTTCATTTTTCATGTTCTTAGTCTTGGTGTAGGGTACATTGTGGTTGTTCCTCAATCTTCTAGATCTCTCCCCGCAACCTGCAACATTGAAGGGTGGCAATCTCCGATTTGTTGTAAGATAATTGACGTGACGCTTAACCTTTGGTCGCCAGTTCTCTTCCTTCAACAGGCGCAATCCCCGCCTGGTAGGCGTGATGATATTGTCTGATATCGTCGAGTCCCGTTGGTCACCATCACAATAGATGCAGTGGGTTCAATTTCTAATCACTAGATTGCGTGCCAAAAGGCTGGATTCAATCCCTTTTTTTTTTTGGTAGTTACTTTACGCGCCGACACAGATAGGTCTTATGGAGACGATGGGACAAGAAAGGGCTAGGAGTATGAAGGAAACGGCCGTGACCTTTATTAAGGTACAGCCCCAGCATTTGCCTGGTGTGAAAATGGGAAAGCACGGAATACCATGTTCAGGGCTGCCGACAGTGGTGTTCGAACCTACTATCTCCCGAATACTGGATACTGGCCGCACTTAAGCGACTGCAGCTATCGAGCTCGGTGGATTCAATTCCTAACCCGTTCGCAGTGTTCATATAGAGTGATGGCACATGGCGCTGTTGGTGGTGATTTCACCGTCAGATGGTGACGTTAAGCCTTGAGCAAACCCACTGGTTTTAATAGGCAGAAGTAGGCTAGGTGCTGCCGATATTGTTTGAGAATTTCATGACGAAGTAGTATAATTGGACAGTTCGGCCGCCACCGCCACCGCGGGCTCACAGAGGCCACCTCCACCGCCACTACTGCCAGAGGCCTCCCAGTTGCCTCCTCCACCACCACCACAGCCAGAGGCCTCCCAGAGGTCTCCTCCACCACCCGCGGGAAATTTGAATTTGTAAACAAAGCCACGTGCTTTTTGACAGCTATCATCGACAACAACGCATCGCTAACCTCAGTACTGCCATCTTGACGGGCCTAAACCTCAGTAGTGCCAACTTAACCCAACTAGCGCGAGGTAAACAAAGCCACATGTTTTTTACAGCCACGTGCTTTTTGACAGACAACAACGCATCGCTAACCTCAGTACTGCCATCTTGACAGGCCTAAACCTCAGTAATACCAACTTAACCTAACTAGCGTTAGATAAACAAAGCCACGTGTTTTTTGACAGCTGTCATCCGCCATCTTTAAACCACAGAGCACCGTGCTGCCCTCTTTATCGCAGTAGCTGCAAATTCGTCACCTGTCATCGGCAGTGCTGCCATCTTGGCGGGCCTAAACCTTAGTGCTACCAACTTAACCTCACTAGCGCGAGATTGGAGTCGGTAAACAAATCCACGTGCTTTTTTGACAGCTGTCATCCGCCATCTTTAATCTATAGAGCACAGTGGTGCTCTCTTTAGCTACTTACCTTTGAAATGTGGTGGCGGATAATTTGAAAAATGCTTTTTGACAGCAGCCATCTTTGAGCACCGTGCTGCCCTCTTTAGCTAGATACCTTTGAAATGTGGTGGCAGGCAATTCCACATGACAGCAGCCATCGTTAATCAAGAGAGCACCGTGCTGCCCTCTATGTGGTGGTGGCAATTTGAAAAATTCTACATGCTCTTGTTTGGAAACAAACTCACGCGCTTTGTTGACAGCCGTCATCCGCCATCTTTAATCAACAGAGCACAGTGCTGCCCTCTTTAGCTAGATACCTTTGAAATGTGGTGGCGGCAAATTCCACGTGCTCTTGTTTGGAAACAAAGCCATGTGCTTTTTTGACAGCTGACATCCGCCATCTTTAATCTATAGAGCACAGTGCTGCCCTCTTTAGCTACTTACCTTTGAAATGTGGTACGTCACAGCTGTCATCCGCAGTGCTGCCATCTTAACGTGCCTAAACCTTAGTGCTACCAACGTAACCTTACTAGCACGAGATTTGAATCGGTAAACAAATCTACGTGCTTTTTGACAGCTGTCATCCACCATCTTTAATCCATAGAGCACAGTGGTGCCCTCTTTAGCTACTTACCTTTGAAATGTGGCGGCGGATAATTTGAAAAATGCTTTTTGATAGCAGCCATCTTTAATCCAGAGAGCACCGTGCTGCCCTCTTTAGCTAGATACCTGTGGTGGCAGGCAATTCCACGTGACAGCAGCCATCTTTAATCAAGAGGGCACCGTGCTGCCCTCTTTGTGGCGGTAGAAAATTCCACGTGCTTTACAAACTCACGTGCTTTTTTCTGACAGCTGTCATCCGCCATCTTGCATCACAAACCTCAATGCTGCCATCTTTAGCTAGATACCTTTGAAATGTGGTGGCGGCAATTTGAAAAATTCTATGTGCTCTTGTTTAGTAAACAAAGCCACGTGCTTTTTTAACAACTGTTATCCGCCATCTTTAATCAATAGAGCACTGTGCTGCTATCATGCGGGCAATTTCGTCAGCTGTCATCCGCCATCTTTAATCTACAGGGCACCGTGCTACCCTCTATGTAGTAGCGGGCAATTTGAAAAGTACTGTAATTGTCATTCGCCATCTTTAATCAAGAGAGCACCGTGCTGCCATCTTTAGCTAGATACCTGTGAAATGTAGTGGCGGCTAATTCCACGTGCTCTTGTTTAGTAAACAAAGCCACGTGCTTTTTTTGACAGTTGTCATCCACCATCTTTAATCAATAGAGCACTGTGCTGCTATCATGCGGGCAATTTCGTCAGCTGTCATCCGCCATCTTTAATCCAGATAGCACCATGCTGCTCTCTGTAGTAGCGGGCAATTTGAAAAGTTCTGTTAGCTGTCATCCGCCATCTTTAATCAAGAGAGCACCGTGCTGCCATCTTTAGCTAGATACCTTTGAAATGTGGTGGCGGCAAATTGAAAAATTCCACGTGCTCTTGTTTAGTAAACAAACTCACGCGCTTTTTGTCAGCTGTCATCCGCCATCTTTAATCTATAGAGCTCAGTGCTACACTCTTTAGGTACATACCTTTGAAATATGGTGGCGGATAATTTAAAAAGAAAAATTCTACATCAGCCATCTCTCGACGCTAATTGCACAAGATGGTTGCTATACATGACTCCTTAAAGGTGCTTATGCAAGATGGCCGCTATACATAGGTTCTTATGAAATGCCCTTGGGATGCTTGCGCAAGATGGCGGTTATACAAGGCTCCTTATGAGACGTCCTAGAGATGCTTGCGCAAGATGGCGGTTGCTCTTATGAGGCGGCTTAAGGGTCCTTGCACAAGATGGCTAGAGATGCCCTAAGGATGCTTGCGCAAGATGGCGGACGCAAGATGGCGGCTATACACGACTCCTTATGAGACGCCTTAAGGGTGCTTGCGCAAGATGGCTGCTGCTCTTATGAAAAAGCTAGCTTAGAGGCTAACGTGCCGTGCTAGTTCGATTCATTAAATTTGGGGCTTAAATGCATAATGTTAAATATCTCGAAAACGGTGCATCGTAGAGCAAAAATCGATAGGTGATGTGTACACGCTTTGAAACATGGCAATTCATACTGCTGGTCTGTTCCCAAGACCTTTAAGCATAGCTAATCCTAATGCTGCTCTTAACGGCGTCGAACTAAGGATTGATTACGTGACCGTGACGTCACGACCACGTGCTCTTGTTTGGTAAACATAGCCACGTGCTTTTTTGACAGCTGTCTTCTTGACGAACCCTAACCTCACTTTGAAGGACAATAGAGCGTCGCTAACCTCACTGCTGCCATCTTTACGGCGGTAAACCTCAAGGCTGCCACCTTATGCATGTTATAGCGCGGAATTTAAAATCCAACAACGGAACATTGTTAACCTCACTCTGTCATCTTTACGGCAGTAAACCTCAAGGCTGCCATCGTATGCATGTTGTAACGCGGAATATATAATCCAACAACAGAACATTGCTAAAATCTCTGCTATCATCTTGAAAAGTTCAGTGTTCTAAACACTAGTTCGAAAAACGTAACTCATCGCACCTCGGGGATTTTATTAGGTAAGACGTAACCCCTAGGTTCCATTCCTTGTTCTGAACATGAAGCCATTTACAAATAAAGATTAATTTTCTACACTTAACAAAGTACAAGCGTTCTTGCTGATAGCGATCGATGAGGTTGTTGCTCCTTTAGCCCTTTAGCCCTTTAGCCCATTAGCCCATTAGCTCTTTTGCCCATTAGCCCTTTTGCCCATTAGCCCCTTAGCCTATTAGCCCTACAAGGAATGTGCGGTAAACTAATCTTCTTAGAACAAAGGTATCCCCTGACATGTTCTAAACAAATGTTGTATCGAGTACAGTGTTCGGTTCTACTTATTTAGTGTTCTAAACACTTCAATCAATGTTCCGATCACATGATAAAGTTAACGGCATAGAGTGCAGTTTTCGATTCCAGCCTTGTTACGTTTCTTCTGTGATTTGCAGGTCTAAACATGCTTAATGACGTCATCACTGCAGCACGTGCTTACTCTAGCTATTCCGATGCAGGTTTAACCTTGTTCGATAGAGCTATGCCTTGACATAAGAGGAGGCCTTAACATCTTATAAAAAAGCACGTCGAATTTTTCAAATTAGCCGCCACCACATTTCAAAGGTATGAGGTTTAGTGCTGTAAAATACCTGCACGATGCAAAGCTAGCTTTCTTCATCAGAGCAGCCACCATCTTGTGTAAGCACCTCTAGGCCGTATCATAAGCAGCTGTGTATAGTCATCGTCTTGTCGCTGCTACCTCCCGCAAGCACCCCTAGGGCGTCTCATAAGAGCAGCAGCCATCTTGTGCAAGCGCTCTTAAGCTGTCTCTTAAGAAGCTATGTATAGCCGCCATCTTGTAGAAATAGATAGCTGTCAATGCCAAAGGGCCTAAGTAGGAATCGAACCGTCGATCTCATCATTAGACTATGTTTTTCTTATGCTATCATGTTCCTGATACTGCAAACCTAGGTATCAGGTGGAAAAATTTTGTCCGTTTTCGAGATATTTAACAATTTGCATTTAAGCCCCAAATGTAATGAATCGAACCCGCACGGTACGTTATACTCTCTACCATAGCTAGACCTGATCATGTTACAAAGACTTGCTTCATTACAAGCTGAAACAGAGCTAATGCCTAAGGGCCTAAGTTAGAACCGAACCGTTGATCTCATCATTAAACTATGTTTTTCTTATGATATCATGTTCCCATACTGCGACCCGAGGTATCGGGTAGAAAAAATTTGTCAGTTTTGCTCTACGATGCACCGTTTTCGAGATATTTAACATTATGCATTTAAGCCCCAAATTTAATGAATCGAACTAGCACGGCACGTTAGCCTCTAAGCTAGCTTTCTTCATAAGAGCAGCAGCCATCTTGCGCAAGCACCCTTAAGGCGTCTCATAAGGAGTCGTGAATAGCCGCCATCTTGCGTCCGCCATCTTGCTCAAGCATCCTTAGGGCATCTCTAGCCATCTTGTGCAAGGACCCTTAAGCCGCCTCATAAGAGCAACCGCCATCTTGCGCAAGCATCTCTAGGACGTCTCATAAGGAGCCTTGTATAACCACCATCTTGCGCAAGCATCCCAAGGGCATCTCATAAGAACCTATGTATAGCGGCCATCTTGCATAAGCACCTTTAAGGAGTCATGTATAGCCACCATCTTGTGCAATTAGCGTCGAGAGATGGCTGATGTAGAATATTTCTTTTTAAATTATCCGCCACCATATTTCAAAGGTATGTACCTAAAGAGTGTAGCACTGAGCTCTATAGATTAAAGATGGCGGATGACAGCTGACAAAAAGCGCGTGAGTTTGTTTACTAAACAAGAGCACGTGGAATTTTTCAATTTGCCGCCACCACATTTCAAAGGTATCTAGCTAAAGATGGCAGCACGGTGCTCTCTTGATTAAAGATGGCGGATGACAGCTAACAGAACTTTTCAAATTGCCCGCTACTACAGACAGCAGCATGGTGCTCTCTGGATTAAAGATGGCGGATGACAGCTGACGAAATTGCCCGCATGATAGCAGCACAGTGCTCTATTGATTAAAAATGGCGGATAACAGTTGTCAAAAAAGCACGTGGCTTTGTTTACTAAACAAGAGCACATAGAATTTTTCAAATTGCCGCCACCACATTTCAAAGGTATCTAGCTAAAGATGGCAGCACTGAGGTTTGTGATGCAAGATGGCGGATGACAGCTGTCAGAAAAAAGCACGTGAGTTTGTAAAGCACGTGGAATTTTCTACCGCCACAAAGAGGGCAGCACGGTGCCCTCTTGATTAAAGATGGCTGCTGTCACGTGGAATTGCCTGCCACCACAGGTATCTAGCTAAAGAGGGCAGCACGGTGCTCTTTGGATTAAAGATGGCTGCTATCAAAAAGCATTTTTCAAATTATCCGCCGCCACATTTCAAAGGTAAGTAGCTAAAGAGGGCACCACTGTGCTCTATGGATTAAAGATGGTGGATGACAGCTGTCAAAAAAGCACGTAGATTTGTTTACCGATTCAAATCTCGTGCTAATAAGGTTACGTTGGTAGCACTAAGGTTTAGACCCGTTAAGATGGCAGCACTGCGGATGACAGCTGTGACGTACCACATTTCAAAGGTAAGTAGCTAAAGAGGGCAGCACTGTGCTCTATAGATTAAAGATGGCGGTTGTCAGCTGTCAAAAAAGCACGTGGCTTTGTTTCCAAACAAGAGCACGTGGAATTTGCCGCCACCACATTTCAAAGGTATCTAGCTAAAGAGGGCAGCACTGTGCTCTGTTGATTAAAGATGGCGGATGACGGCTGTCAAAAAGCGCGTGAGTTTGTTTCCAAACAAGAGCATGTAGAATTTTTCAAATTGCCACCACCACATAGAGGGCAGCACGGTGCCCTCTTGATTGAAGATGGCTGCTGTCATGTGGAATTGCCTGCCACCACATTTCAAAGGTATCTAGTTAAAGAGGGCAGCACGGTGCTCAAAGATGGCTGCTGTCATAAAGCATTTTTCAAATTATCCGCCACCACATTTCAAAGGTAAGTAGCTAAAGAGAGCACCACTCTGCTCTATAGATTAAAGGTGGCGGATGACAGCTGTCAAAAAAAAGCACGTGGATTTGTTTACCGATTCCAATCTCGCGCTAGTGAGGTTAAGTTGGTAGCACTAAGGTTTAGGCCCGCCAAGATGGCAGCACTGCCGATGACAGGTGACGAATTTGCAGCTACTGCGATAAAGAGGGCAGCACGGTGCTCTGTGGTTTAAAGATAGCGGATGACAGCTGTCAAAAACACGTGGCTTTGTTTATCTAACGCTAGATAGGTTAAGTTTGTACTACTGAGGTTTAGGCCTGTCAAGATGGCAGTACTGAGGTTAGCGATGCGTTGTTGTCTGTCAAAAAGCACGTGGCTGTCAAAAAACACGTGGCTTTGTTCACCTCGCGCTAGTTAGGTTAATTTGACACTACTGAGGTTTAGGCCCGTCAAGATGGCAGTACTGAGGTTAGCGATGCGTTGTTGTCGATGATAGCTGTCAAAAAGCACGTGGCTTTGTTTACAAATTCAAATTTCCCGCGAGTGGTGGAGGAGACCTCTGGGAGGCCTCTGGCTGCGGTGGTGGTGGAGGAGGCATCTTGGCGGCCTCTGGCTTTGGTGGCGGTGGAGGTGGCCTCTGGGAGGCCTCTGGCTGCGGTGGCGGTGGAGGTGGCCTCTGGGAGCCCGCGGTGGCGGTGGCGGCCGAACTGTCCAATTATACTACTTGCCGATCTCTGCAGTGAATTGTTCAATCTGGTTTTTTTACAAGATGACAGTCATGCATAATGTGATATTGAACAGGTTTCCTGGAAGTCACGGAGGTGTTCTTGTGATCGTTCCGTAGTCCACAGGTCAGCCCATTCCTTTGAGGTGCAGTCGAACGCAGGTCCACTTTGTGGTGTCAGTTAACGCAAAGCAGGAAAGACAATTTCCATTGATACTTGTGATGACAATCTCGACTGTGATTTCTGATTACTTGTATGGAAGAATGTTCGCAAATAAAATGGTGTGTCATCAAGAAGCCGTCAGGTAAAGCGGACATGATTCCACGCCGTTGTACTTACTTTTCTATGAATTCTTTACCGGTCTGAATACGTAATTCGTGAAGCAAAAGTGATGACGTTCCGTCCACGTCGTGTACTCTGTGCTCAGGGATTATGTATATATTAAAATTATCTTCAAAAGAATGAAAACCTACAACCTGTTTTCCAGTCAATGACCGGGTCAGGGATGTGATGACTGAAGCAGATATAGGCTATTAGTACGATGGGGTCGCCATTCCCAAAGTGATTTGATAATGACTGATAGATGCTATGAAATGAGAATGGAGAGTGTTGCTGGAATGGAAGATGACAGGGAAAACCGGAGTACCCGGAGAAAAACCTGTCCCGCCTCCGCTTTGTCCAGCACAAATCTCACATGGAGTGACCGGGATTTGAACCACGGTATCCGGCAGTGAGAGGCCGACGCGCTGCCGTCTGAGCCACGGAGGCTCCGCTCCAAAAGAATATTCCTTAATTTTCTAATGTTTCCTGTACGACAGGTTTTAAACAATACTTGAACTTCATATAATAGAATATTTCGTCAAACAGAAAACGTAAAGATTTTCAAATACATGGGGAATAACTCAAGAAAATGGTTCAGAAAAATCGACTATAGATGAAAGATCACAAAAGATGGAAAGAGTGTGCGGCATCACTAAGAATTTTTACACAAAAAAAGCTTATCTAAAAATCTTAAAATATGGCACTACAATACAATGGTGAAATCAGGATGCAAGTGAAGAAGACGAGTCATGTGAAACATCTTAGGGCCAGCGAAACCAAGAGAACAATGGAAATTAATTACGTGAAAAATCTTAGAGGTCCGCCTCTGTGGTGTAGTGGTTAGTGTGATTAGCTGCCACCCCCGGAGGCCCGTGTTCGATTCTCGGCTCTGGCTCGAAATTTAAAAAGTGGTACGAGGGCTGGAACGGGTTCCACTCAGCCTCGGGAGGTCAACTAAGTAGAGGTGGGTTCGATATTCTCCTCAGCCATCCTCGAAGTGCTTTCCCGTTGTTTCCCACTTCTCCTCCAGGCAAATGCCGAGATGGTACATAACTCAAAGCGATGGCCGCTTCTTTCTCGCTTTCTTCCCTATTCCCTCCCTTCAAATTCTCCCATCCCCCACAAGGCTGCTCTTCATCATAGCACGTGAGGACGGCAGGGCGAGGTACTGGTCCTCCCACCCAGTTTTACCACCCGACCGAATGTTTCACTCTCCGGGACACTGCTCTTGAAGCGGTAGAAGTGGGATCCCACGCTGAATCCGAGGGAGAAACCAACCCTGGTGGGTAAAACGATTAAGAAGGAAAAAATGTTAGATCCCATGAAGAAAAAAAAAAAACAGAACTATAGAAATTAGGAAATAATAAGGGAATGTACCAGAACGTAGAAAATAGAAGAGAAATAATAAAAAGAGAGATTGCTACTTTTGAACATATCTGTAGAATGGATGAAAACAGATTGACAAAAACATTCAAGTAGCTTTGGGAGAAAAATGTGAAGAAAGAAATATAATAAAAGAACAGTAAACTACTAAGCGAGAGGATTAGAAAAAGAAAAAGAAAGGATTCCAAGCAAGAATGAAAGGGAGACTTAGTACAAAGTGGTCGGTGGAGAGAAGAATGAAGCATAGTGCAATGATGAAGGAATACTAGAAAGAACGGAAGATGAGCAAGTCATTCATACTATCTAATAATGCTTGGAAATGTCGTTATTATCACTTTCTGTCAATATTCATGAACTGACGGGCAGATGAGCAAGTCCAGTCACTATCACGTTCCTGAACTTACGGCACAAGAATGGGACATTAAAGCTCTAAATTCAAGATTCCTTGTCGCAGGTAAGACTGAAGGAAGTTACTTTTCATTGATTGAAACTACAGTATTTGTACTTCAAACAAGCGAAATACATACTTTGTGGTATTAGGTACAGCGATGACTATCACAACTCTGATGAGCTCCTGTTGTTCCGCCCGTCAAGACAATACGTTATCCGTGCAGCCGTCTAATTGTGTCGGTTATCGGATAACTCACTGCCTTCCATTCAGCTGGCGTCACTCAATCTCCCTTATTCCAAGGCGGAGCAGTTCAGTAGGTTCAGCGGTACTGTGATCATTCAGTATCATCCGATATTGTAATGTGACTATTACTAAATGATAACAGGGCAGGAAGTTAAGTTAGGGTCACTTTCCTGCACTAGTACATCATCGTTCGTAAGGAAGCTTATGAGAGACGCCCAGTTTCCTGCAGAGAATAGCGCACAACAGACTTGCAACTTATTACCGAACCTCGTCGTTATATCAACGGGTCAGCGATAGTATCTTATCTTACCTGAAAGAACATAAAATGACATTTTTCGCCTCTTTGAAGGGCTGCTACATGCGGCGTGCGGTTGCTAGGACATGGCTTTCATTGTTATCACGACAGTGTCGATGACGTTGTTTGGAAACCATCTTCCTCGCGATTTTCTTGGCGGGCAGGGAGATTCGAACCCACGTTCCGCCCTGGCACTGATTACCCTTCTTACCTGTAATTTTACGCGAAATAGGACGTAGAATGAAGAGTTAAGAATCCATGAGGGGCCGCCTAGAGACAGGGCACACTATGCTGCACTAACCTAAAAGAAAAATAACAACACACACACACACACACACACACACACACACACACACACACACACACACATTCTCTCTCTCTCGCATAATAATAATAATAATAATAATAATAATAATAATAAT
This sequence comes from Anabrus simplex, assembly GCF_040414725.1. Classification (NCBI taxonomy): domain Eukaryota; kingdom Metazoa; phylum Arthropoda; class Insecta; order Orthoptera; family Tettigoniidae; genus Anabrus; species Anabrus simplex. The sequence continues at coordinate 159,458,185 of NC_090269.1, read as the reverse complement.
AATAATAATAATCATCATCATCATCATCATCATCACATACTATGACGTAACTGTCACAACTTTCCCCACTGCTCTCTGACTGGTTGTCATCCAACTGACTGCTCCACCGTGGTTCCGTACTAATCTGCACGTCTCTGCATACTGACTATTCTCTAGTTAATCCATTTCTGACAGATATATTTCGTGTATATCATAAAGTTCGTATTACATTCATTAATCCCGGGCCAGACTTTGGTAGCTTCGCTCTTCAAATAACATTAATCTTTTGTTATAATATGACCGCATGAACACACCTCTTATCCTTCATCGCAAGACACGAACAACAAAAGAAGAAAACGTCAATGCATAGATCAAACCTGGATTAGTTGCTTCGCGACGAATCAAAATTATTTATAATTGAATTCAGAAAATTCACCAGAGAAGGAAATACAATATTGTACGCAACTGCCACCGAAGTGATAAGTTTACTCTTAAAACTCTGTAAAAGATCACTTTTTGTGGCAGTTGCTTGGCTGCCTGTCATACGAGGGGGACCAGGACTACACAGCCTAGCTGAGTCAGGCATTGCATCAGGCTGCTCAATTTCATCTTTCCTATCCGACGTCACTTGGTCAGCTTTTGACCCTGACGGTCATGGGTTTGCGACGGCCAGGCTTCGTTTTCATTTTCCGATACCCTCATTTTACAAGGGGTGCAAATTCTCCATTTGTTTCGTCTGGCTGGTGTTATGAGGGCATGGTTCCCCTTAAAACAATAACCACCACAACCACCTGACCGGGAAACTGACTTAGCTGAACCTTGTACCAGTGTTTAAAGAAAGTATTTTTTTAAATAAGTTTATTGACCTTTGTTGGAACAACATTTGGTCATCCTCCATGTACAAGGAACACTCATAGCACACATACAAAAAATTAAATTGTCAGTGCAAAGTACATATAAGAATGAAAACCAAATCGTCCACAGCCTTCAAGAAGAGAACCCGCCCCAACGGCACTTAACGCCCTTGAAAGGGCCTTGGACTGCCAAGCGATCGCTGCTCAGCCCAAAGGGCTGCAGATTACGAGGGGCCGTGTGGTCAGCACGACGCATCCTCTCGGCCGTTATTCTGGGCTTTCGAGACCGGGGCCGCCATCTCACCGTCAGATAGCTCCTCAATTCTAATCACGCAGGCTGAGTGGATCTCGAATCCGCCCTCAGGTTGAGCGAAAAATCCCTGACCTGGCCGGGAATCGAACGCGGGGCCTCCGGGCGAGAGACAGGCACGCTACCCCTACACCACGGGGCCGGCTCAAGTAGAGAACACTACACTGAATTCTCTTCTGGGAGGAGAGGGAGAAGAACATACAAAATACAAAACACAACAAAACTCGAAAATCTGGCAACAATGCGAAGAGCACGAGGTCAAATTCGTCCATCACAGCACTGAGAACTGAATTGTTTTCACCGTGCAACACCAATGGCAGCGCTGGTCGGGAACGGCACTTGTACATCAGATATTTCAGATAAAAAGCGGCTTCGAGAAGCATCATAAAGGCCACACTTCCAAAAAAATGAGGTTGAGATCTCCATCCTCCGCATACCGACATCGACCGCGTGGTGAAGCCAAAACTCCTATGCGATGGAGATGTGAAGGGAATGATCCATGATTGAGCAGCATTCGGATTACGGAAACCGTTAGACCTCGTGACCGAATAACATGGCTTAGGAGGGATGTTGGCTTGTCCGAGAGCATAAGCTCCACGTCATGCTGTTGAGATGTTTTCCATTCCGTAAACCATTTGTGACGAATTTGTTGTCGAATACTGGGAATAAAATACATCCATGGGAGTTGCAGCGCTTGTAGTAGCCCTCCCAATGCACCTCGTTTAGCTAGTATGTCAGCTGTTTCATTGCCAAAAATTCCACGATGTCCTTTGACCCAAAGGAATGCTATGGAGGAACCTGAAGAGTAGATGTTAAAAGTTCGCTCCGCGATGTCATATAAGTAACCATGCGTTCGGAAATTCCACTGGAGATTTTGTAATTTCGTCATAACACTTTGGGAGTCCGCAATGATGAGAGCGGAATCGAATCGCTTGTTTTGACAAAAGTTAAGTGCAGCACATGTAGCTAAAATTTCCGCTGTATAAATAGAGGTTTCGGGTGGCACTTTAAAACTACCATATTCTCCCGTTTGTTGGCAGTAATATGCACATGCCACAGAGTCTTCGAATTTGTAACCATCCGTGAAGATATAAGTACTATTGTGCCACATGGACCGAAACAGAGCCGGAATGTAGTTCTATGTATGAGCTTCTGTGGTGAGATATCTAGGTAGATAGTATATCGGTAGTCGATGTGAAGATCACTGAAAGCTGGCTTCAAATCCGGGCATGGTTCGTGTTTTGAGAGGTAGTGAGAAAATCGTTTTCAGTTCGCTGTAGCAGTGTAACAGAAGCTGTGGCTTGCATCGTGAGCGTCGTTCATATCTCTCCTAGATAACCGTCAATCGTTGAAGTGAAATAAGTACGGGATGCTGTGAAATAGCAGAACGTCGTAACAGAAATTTCTTGCCTATCATTTCTCGGCGCATTTGCAAAGATAATTCTCCAGCTTCTATTAAGAAAGCATTTGTGGGTGTGGATCTCAGAGCACCCAAACAGATGCGGTTCGCCCGAAATTTTACGGTGTCGAGTTTCTTCGTGACGTATCAGGAGCATTTCCATATAAAAACTGCCATAAACGATCATGGAGCATATCATAGAACAATACAGAGTCATAAGTATAACATGATCAGCTCCCCACCAGGAACGGGTCACAAAGCGGAGAAGAATAATCACTCGTTCAATTTTTGGGAGAATGTGAGCAATATGGCAACTCTAAATCAGTCGACTATCAAAGTTCATACCGAATCGGCGTAATGATGATTTCACTGGATATGTAAATGGTCCTAAATGGATATCACTAAGCTGTGGTAAAGTCCTCTTCCGAGTAAAAGTCACCAAAGGAGATTACGAAGGAGACAATTCAAGACCATTTTTATGCAACCATTTTGCCAGATCACAGCCCACATAATGTAAACGAAGAGATGTAACCTCGAAGCTAGAGGAAGTACAGACGTGGCCAAATTATTAGAATAAAATTTAATTTTCAGAATTCATTGACATAAATTTTTGTTACATTGACACATTTGGGAGATAGTTGTTTTAGTACTTTGTATGCCACCCTTTAGACTGAATGAGGGCCTTGATTCACCTTGGCATCCCATTAATCAGTGTTTGGCATGCATTTCTGACATCAACGTCCTTAAACCAGATTTCTTGGACCTTAGCAATGAGCTCATCCCGTGTTGTTATTTTGGTCTTTCTCAATTTCTTCTTGACAATATCCCATAGATTTTCAATGGGGTTAATATCTGGGCTATTTCCAGGCCAATCCAGTAACTCTATGCCCTTCTGTTCAAAGAAATCCATGGCTTTTTTTGCTCTGTGGCATGGGGCACCATCCTGCATAAAGCTTTGGTGAGGTGCCATACGAGTAACACGCGTGAGTTTAAGCTCGTGGAATTTAAGTGTTTTGGCAGGTGTAAACAATTGCGACAGTGCTGTAATTTGCCACAGTGCATCTATTTGTATCGTGGAATCAAGTACTATCAACAATTAGTTCGTTCTTTTTTCGAGTGCCGTGCAATTAGTGTAATAGTGAAATGGCGCCAGGAACGAAGAAGAATCAACAGCAGGCCGAGTGCAGGAGTGCCAACCCAACAGAAGACACCGTGAAGAAAATAATAGAAGAGACACTTCAGTCTAAGGTATTCGTGGAATTAATTGTGAGTACCATAGTGGACAAAATTACGGAGTGTGTGTTAAAGAGACTAGAGGAATCTGTTCAGTTCAATATAAATGCATGTGAGGACCTAAAGAATCAGATTGCCAAGAGAGACAAGGAACTCGCAGAACTTAAAGCGGAAGTGAAGTCAAATTATGATAATTTGGAACAATATCAGCGTAGAAATAACCTCCGCATATTTGGCATTCCCGAAGAGTCGAATGAGGACACGGACAATTTAGTATTAAATGTTGCACGTGACATTGGTGCCGACATAAAATTGACTGATATTGACAGGAGCCACAGAGTCGGGCTTAAAATTGGTAATAAACCCCGGCCTATTATCGTGAAGATGACAAGTTATCGCAGCAGGAAGGAGATATTCGCAAAGAAAAGGCATTTAAAAGGATCTCGTGTCACGATCCGGGAGGACCTTACGTCTGCCAGACTGACGGTTCTGAAGGCGGCTATCTCCAAGTTCGGCGTCAGAAATGTCTGGACCAGTGATGGAGTTATCCTGTTTAAGACCGCTGATGGCAGCATGCACCGCGCTACGCAGATGAGTGACATTCCATGAGCTTACTCATATCTAACCTGTGTTTAGTTTACTAACCCATAAGTTGGTAACCCTTTGTATTAAGTTTTGTTTCCTCTTCTAGGATACATCTCCCTCTCGCTATCTCTCTCTCACTCTCCCCTTCACTGCTCTTGCATTCCACCCTGCTTGGCTGAACGGCTGTAGTCTACCTGCTTGACCTTCACTAGCTCGTTAATTACGGTACCCCACTGGACACTGACCTTGTCCCAACCCTCTGTACAAACTCCGTACTTACAGTAACTTCCTTCTTAGTAATAACTAACAGCTGACTTTAACCTTTTCCTGTAAATAGTCAGAATAGGTCTAGAAGGTGATTATGTAACATACCAACCTCTTTCAGAGACGAGAAGGGGCATCAAAGATTGCACGAGTAGATTGCAGAAGCATGCGGAAGGGAAAAGTACATTACAAATTTTTCATACTAATATTAGAAGCATAAGGAAAAATAAGAACATTTTTGACGTTGTTTTGAAAGCATATGATCATAGGTTTGATGTCGTAATTTTAACAGAAAGTTGGTCACTGAGTAATGTAAATATAAGTAACCATGCCTTGTATAAATCTTATTACAATGAGGGTTCAGTTAACAAATGTGATGGTGTTGTATTAATGGTAAAAAATGGTTTGGAGCACGAAATGGAAATTATTGAGTACGATGACTTTAAATTTCTCAGAGTAGTAATTAACTATGACAACAAGAAAGTAGCTATTACAGGAGTATATCGGTCCCATGAATATCACAAACAGCGGTTTCTCAGTGCGTTAGATCATTATATCCAAGATAGATGCCATGTTGAAACCGAACTGATAATAGGGGACACAAATATAGACCTTTTAAATGAACACGACTGTGACGAATATCTCAACATGGTACAAGAAAGAAATTTTCAGTCCTTAATAAACAATCCTACTAGAGTATCTGGTACAAGTAAATCCTGTATTGATCATGCTTTGATTAAAAGTAGGTTGAGAAATGACGACATTCTGTCTATCATCTCTCAAAGTAAAATTTCAGATCATTATCCTATAATAGTAAGTCTCAACATTCAAAATGCCTCGGTCCCTAATAATATACCAAATTTTCGACGTAACTGTTTTAAAATAGATCATTTTGAGCTTAAAAATCATTTAAGTAAAATAAATTGGGGAGACATCTTAAACAGCAGTGATTTAGATATCAAACTTGATAAATTCGTGAATACAATTAAAAGCTGCATGACCCTGTCCACTGTTAAATTGAAATCAAAGGAAGTCAAAAGAACAGAATGGATTTCTTACGGTTTGGTAAAATCTATTCACACAAGAGACCGACTTTATCAACAATATTTAAAAAATAAGGATAACTTGGAAATTATTATTATTATTCTCGTATCAGAAACATACATGTTGTACACAGTTATAATTACTATATTACATTTGCCCAAAACTTGGCCACTTCCAAAGCATTTTTTGATGCTTGATATAGTTCATCTTCTGTGCAGGAGGCTGGACATAGACGACACTGGAGCATATGTTGGACTGTCTGGTCTTCTCCGCAGTCACATTGGATTTTTTCTTGATCTATATAGCCCCATCTTGCCAAATTAACTTTGGATCTGCCAACTCCAGATCTCAGTCTATTCAGGGACTTCCAGGTCATCCATTCTTCATTGTAGCCAGGAGGTAGAGTTTCAGAAAATCTTATCCAGCCAGGAGGAAGGTAGGATGTAGCCCTCCATAATTGCAACCTGGCTTTTTCAGTAGTGGTTCTAAGTTCCTTTGAAGTTCTGAGAAAACTCTTCCTTGACTTTAAACGTTGCAGATGCGGTGCATGCCCATATAGAGGGTGGGTCCTTTCCTGTTCCACTGTCTTTCTTTCCTTGTTCGCAGCTATTTCTCTTCGAACAGAAGGAGGTGCTATTCCTGCAAGGTGGTAGAGCCATTCAACTGGAGTGGATTTCAAACAACCTGTTATAATTCTGCAAGTTTCATTGAGAGCTATATCCACCTGTTTGGCATATGTTGAATTATACCAGACAGGACACGCATACTCTGCTGCAGAATAGCATAGTGCCATTGCAGAAGTTCGGATGGTTTCAGGTTGGCTACCCCACTGTGATCCGGCCAGTTTCCGTAAAAGATTGTTCCTGGTGGAGACTTTTGATTTGCAGTTCATGCAGTGCTTCTTGAAAGTAAGAGATCTATCAAGTGTCACTCCTAGATATTTTGGAGACTCGCAGTGTTCCAGTTCGACTCCTGACCATACTATCTTTAACTTGCGAGTGGCTTCCCTGTTTCTCAGATGAAAAGCACACACTTGTGTCTTTGAGGGGTTCGGTTTAAGCTGGTTTGTGCTGTAATATCTAGAAAGATCATTAAGGGCATCCGTGAGGGTGATCTCCACTGTTTCAAAATCTCTTCTCTGAGTGGCTAGGGCGAGGTCATCAGCATACAAGAAGCTACTGCAATTGGGGGCTATGGGTTGGTCGTTTGTGTATATATTGAACAGAATTGGAGCCAGCACACTTCCTTGCGGAAGACCGTTTTTCTGTAGTCTCCATCGACTACGCTGTTCTTGGAAATCAACAAAGAACCTGCGATTCTGCAAAAGAGTGGCGATGAGTCTTGTTAGGTTAAAGTCCTTGGTTAGATTGTAGACCTTCACTAATAGTAGCTGGTGGTTGACAGTGTCATACGCTGCTGATAAGTCAACAAATACCACTCCTGTCACCTTACGAGCCTCAAACCCATCTTCTATAAACTGTGTAAGGTTTAATAACTGTCCAGTACAGCTTTTACCAGGACGAAATCCAGATTGCTGAGGTATAAGTAATGGGTCAATTACAGGTAATAGGCGATTTAAGATCAATCTTTCCAGCAGTTTGTAAAGGTGACATAGTAGCGCAATTGGTCTAAAATTCTTTGGATCATTCCCTTCTTTACCAGGTTTCAGCAAGGCAATCACTCGGCTCTTCCGCCATATCTTTGGAATTTGGTTTCTGCTCAAACAGTTATTGAAGAGTTGGAGAATCCATTTCTTTGTCATTAAGCCAAAGTGTTTAATTTGTTCAGTTCGTATATCATCCAAGCCAGCTGATTTTCCATTTTTACTCTGTTTGATAGCCTTCTCTAATTCTTCCATGCTGAGTGATGATGTTAGGTCGTCGCTCTCTTCATGCTCTTCTCTTTGCAGTTTCGGTTTTTGTGATTTGTGGTTTGCCTTCCCGTTCAGCAGTAACTGATGTGCTATTTGGTTAGCAGTGATATTATGATGTGCGGTGGTCTTGGTTGGATCATTGCTTAGACGTCTCAGAAGTCTCCAAGCTTTATGACTGTCTCTTTTCAGGTCCAAGTTTTCAATAGTTTGTATCCACTGATCCCTTTTGGTCTCTCTAATAGAGGAAATAAGCTTGTTCCCTGCTTCCACAGTTACTTCATTGAAAGGATTTTCTTCAAATAAGTTTTTGTATTCTGCAAGTAGTGTGGCTTGATCTGAAGTAAGCCCGGGGATATAAGATGTTCGACAGCCACGGGGGATAGACATCCTTGAGCATCTCTTTACAGCTGTGGTGAAGGTGTCATAGTAACTGGGTACTGGTTCTATAGCAGATATTTCAGCGTCCAGTAATTCCGCAAATCTTGACCAGTCTGCCTTCTTAAAATTAAACCTCCTCCGAAAGGATACCATCTGAGGTCTTATAGCAGCAAATACTTGGCACATTATTGGTCTATGCTGTGTATTGGGTATTGGGGAACAGACAGATTTTACACATTGTTGGTTGATATTGCTGCTGCCAAATATGAGGTCAGGATTGTAAGCTCTTCTCCACCTGCCACTGTTAAAGGATCCAGGTAGTTTTGCATCATGGATTAAAGTCAGCTGGCTTATTTCTGCCCATTCTTGTACTGCTGTCCCATTCTCATCTTCATGGTCATAGCCCCAGAGAGGACTATGGCTGTTGAAATCACCGATCACAATTTGCACATGCTTGTTTCCGAAATTGGATGGTAGGTTTACAGTGAATTGAGCACCAGGTGGTTTATAAAGGGATGAAATGGTGCAATTAGCTGTTTCTACAGTAAGGATTTCAATGTTGTTTTCCTCTGTGAATGCTGTGGATGAAATCTGGAAATCTGGATGAACAAAAATAGCACTTCCATATTTATCATGAGGTCTTTCAATGGCGAGACGCATTCCATCTATTTTTGGCCTGCGAATATCACAACCTCTATGTGTCTCCTGTATGCACAGTATGTGGCACTGGTGCTTCCTGCATAGTTCTTGTAGCAGTTCTTCTTTGGCTGGTGTAATGCCTTCTATGTTAACAGAGATAATCGTTAACTGTGGCCCTGAAAAGGGCTCAGGTGTGGATGTTTCTGTTGTGAAAGGATCAGCCGTCAGGTTATTCATTCTCTGACGTTGCCCGGGGTACGCCCGATTGCTTTTATTATCTTGATCACAAATCATCGCAATCTTCGGGGAGGCTCCTTTCGTGTACCCCAACTTGGAAATTAAAGAACAGTACAGGAAATATAGGAACAAACTAAATGATCTAATTATGAAAACGAAAACTGAGTACTATAGGAATCTGATCAATCGCAATTCAAATAACCGGGGTAAGGTCTGGGGCATAGTCAATGAAATAACACAAAGGTCAGTTAGAAAAGAAGAGATCAAGGAAATCAGATATAAAGGTGAAATCTGGAAAGATGACATAAATATCTCTAATAAATTTAACAATTATTTCATTAACGAAACCACTGAGAAAGCAAAGCATCACAGACAGATTTCCGACTCCACATTAAATATCGCTCGCAACCCTCATACTTGCTTCCTTGCACCGGTAACAGAATACGATCTGAAGAGATGTTTGAGTGAAGTACATGAAAACAAAGCTGTAGGAATAGACAATATTTCGGCTCGAATTATAAAAGAAAATATAGAGTCATTAAAGGAACCGTTGCTGAATATTATCAATGATTCCTTCACCTTAAGTTACTTTCCAAAACAGCTTAAAACAACAATAGTAAAACCTCTTCACAAGTCTGGAAATATTTATGACATTAGAAATTACAGACCCATTTCGATAACTACAACAATATCAAAAATATTCGAGAAATGCTTAAAGAACAATATTTACCAATTTTTAGAAAAACACCAAATACTTTCGCCCAGACAGTTTGGATTCATTAAAAATCTCGGAACGACTGATGCTATATCCGCCTTAACAAATAGAATATACGAAAATCTTAATTCTTCTCTGCTCTCCACAGGGATATTTCTCGACCTTGAAAAGGCATTCGATAGTGTGTCACACCGCTTGCTCCTCCAGAAATTGGAAAAATACGGCTTTAGGGGTAATGTGCTGGGTTTGCTTGAGAGTTACTTGACAGATAGAGTACAGTATGTCAAAATTAATCAACATCTAAGCACACCAATGAGGATAATAAAGGGTGTCCCACAAGGCACAGTATTAGGTCCTTTATTGTTTATTCTATTTATTAATGATCTAGAGAAAACAATAGCAAATGCCGAACATACGCACGTCGTAACATATGCAGATGATACAGTCATTTATGTTGAGGGTGATAGCTGGAATCTCGTCAGACAGAGAGCAACTCGAGCACTGCTTAAAGTTAAAGCATGGTTAGATAATAATGAATTATTTCTAAACATTAAAAAGACAAAATTTATGAATTTTTCTGTAACAGATACACGAAACGATTTTAATGAATTAATTGTACACAACATCAACTGTAAATTTAATTGTAACTGCTACAAAATTTATAAAGTAAATAATGTTAAGTATTTGGGATTATTAATTGATTCGAACATGAAATGGAAAAGTCACATTACCGATTTAAGAAAGAAAATCAGAAGAACTGTTTATATATTTCATAATTTAAAATACATATCCAGTATAAAATTGTTAAGAGAGGTTTATTATGCTTTAGTTCAGTCTATTCTTAGCTACGGAATTTTGGCATGGGGAGGAGCCTACAAAAATGTAATCAATAAAATACAGGTTGTTCAAAACCTTATATTACGAATAATGTACCAGAAAGGAAGATTATACCCAAGTAGTCAATTATATGCTGAAGCAAATATATTTAATGTAAAACAGCTCTATTCCCTTGAAATATACAAATATATTAACAAAAACAAAAATATAATTGAGAACATTAAACATGAATATTCAACACGCAGTAAGATGAACCACCGTTGTATGTTATACAAACCCAAACTTAGCATAACAAAGCGCAATTTCTTGTACTTCATTCCAAAATTCTTTAATGTCCTTCCCGGTTCTTTACAAACTACTTTATTAGGTCAGAAAATGAGTCTGAAGTGTCTTAAATCCTTTGTCAGGGATAATAAAACTGTTATGGAGGAAATAACTAAATGAGAATATCACGTCACCATATCCAATTTCTATTCAATGCTCCACCATGTGCTGTTGATCATATCCGTCATTCACTCATACCCATACTCGTATTTCAGGCATCATTTAAAATATATTTCTCACTATGTAATTAATATTCTAAATTACCACACACAAGGTTTCACCTTACGTGGTATTTTACTGATATCTACTCGACTCTGATGAGGTTGGTGTGATTTTGTATAATAATAATAATAATAATAATAATAATAATAATATAGGTGGTTTAGTTATAAGATGAATATTTCTCAAGTAATAATGTTATTAGAAGAGTTATGTATATATAAAACAGAGTCCTGTAAATATGTAAACGACATGATGAATGAATAAATACTACTACTAAAAGAAAAAAAAGAAAAAAAAAAGATGCAGTCTTCTCTCCCATACCATCGGTCCATTTGCGGTATCAGCTTGTTTTTTCAGCACTTTTATGTACTGATCGTGTTTCATTGTCCCTTCAACAATGTACATTTCCCCGCAACCATGACATGATATGACACTACACACCATAATTGCCGTAGGATGTTTCACGGTTTGCTGTATACAGTCGACCTTGAACGCCTCTCCCTCCCTTCGTCTCACATACTGGCTGGTCTCTTCTCCGATGGAGAAGATACTTTCATCGCTGAAGCATACCTGATGAAAGAAATAAAGCTTCCTCTAATAAATGGACCATTACAGTGTTGTAAAATGTAGCAAACAATGGCAGGTACTTTTGTATTCCATGTAATCATAAAAGTAAATTGAATATATTAGCAAGTTTTAGCTCACAAAATGATTATAAAACCTTTGAAATACTACATACCTTCTTCCATTCATCCGCTGACCAGTTTTGATGAATCTTGGCCCATTGAAGTCGCCGGGAAGCCATGGAAGGTGTAATCTTAGCCTTCTTTCGTGGTCTCTTTGCTTTCAAGCCGCTGTTGAATAACTCTTTTCATACAGATCTGGGGGATATATTAACCCCACACTGCTCTATTGTCTTGCTCAGGTCAGTACTTGTAAGTTTGCGATTACTAATTACAAGATTCTTAAGTTTTCTCGTGCCTCTAGGGCTCAAAATCTTGCTCCGTCCACACTTGCCTGCTCGGTGCTGAACGTATACTTGTCCACCATTTTCATGTTTTTTAATTCTATTCACTGAAGTTTGTGAAATACCTAATTTCTGGGCTATTGCTTGTTGTGTGTAAATCTTTTCAGCAAGTAAGGTCCTTACTATGCCAATTTTTCTTGGGGAAAGGTCACACTTTTTCCCCATAACCTCAAAATATTTCACTTGCACAATAATGGAACACCACTGACTCATCAGGGTTAGAACACACTTTGAATACTTTAAAATACCTTTTAGTTGAACTGTATAACACAAAAACAATGATTAAATTGCAGTGCAAACAGTGGCGGTGGGCTCTCAGGAGCACATGAGCACGTGAACACCCAGTTTTAATACATTTTTACGCATTCATGGATAATTTAAAACTTTCCTTTCTTTCGACCTGATTTCGACAATCGATCGAAAGCATTCGACTTATATCGAAGCTCTGTTACACCGACAGTTGTTCGTTTAGACCACCGCCGTCTCAATCTCAATATAGGATTGAGACGGTGGTGGTTTTGACTGACAGTGCAGCGAGCACACTGGGTAATGCGCTATTGTGCTGAAGACTATACGTATGCGCATAGCAGATGACGTCATGGTTTATACACTGATATTCCCATTAGCGAGGAGCACGGTAAGGTACGTGCCTTGCCATCTAGAGTCACCCTCAAACCAGTGGCAGTATTACAGTTGACCACCAGGGTCCTCCACCGCCCCTGCTGCGGTTAGCCACAGCTTCCCAAAAGCTACTATTGCATTACATTACCGGCAGATGTCGCTAGTAATTCTGAATAGGCGTTTTCTAGCTCGTTGTGAACAGGTGTTCGTAATCGCGGGAAGAAGTTTGCTTTACCTTGTGACTTGAAAATCTTTTCAAGTGAAATTTATTTGAGTGTTGTGTTTTGCTTCTCGGTTTGTATGGTTTGTAACAATGGTATTCTTTGTGTAAGAGGAAATTAATTCAGTTCACGTAATTTTAACCAGCGAAATATTAACCTATCAGGATAAGTTAGAAATTAAATTAAGTTAAAAAACATGAGAAACGCGAGTATAATCGTAAGTTTAAGAGAGAATTGTACAAAACACGCAAGTGGCTCTGTGGATGTAGATCTAGGAATGCACATTTTTGTTTGCCCTGTTTATTGTTCAACAAAGAAAAGGTGTATGGAATTCAGCTGGGTGCACAGACGTTGCTCATTTGAGTGCAAAAATAAATAAACATGAAAATTCTCATGCACACAAAAGCCCGAGTATTGAATTCCCTATGCTAGTGTTGTCTATAATTTCCAAGACGAGAATAATTAACATGTGATACAGTAGAACCCTAATTAACCGAGGTAATGTAGAGACTATTGGAGTCAATTCGGAAACAATTATTTTAAAAACGACCGGTAAATGCGGCACACATTATTTCTACGCTTCTCGTCATACCCAGATGAAATTCTTGGTATTTAAAAACCAAGAATAGTGCTCGAATCCTTCAATATTCGCAGTGTAGCAAAAAGTTTATGATTTTTACTTTTGTTCTACACTAACACAGCCGACCCCGTAGTGTAGGAGTAGTGCGCCTGTCTCTTACCCGGATGCCCCGGGTTTGATTCCCGGCCAGGTCAGGGATTTTTACCTGGATTTGAGAGCTGGTTCGAGGTCCACTCAGCCTACGTGATTACAATCGAAGAGCTATCTGAAGGTGAGATGGCGGCCCCGATCTAGAAAGCCAAGAATAACGGCCGAGAGGATTCGTCGTGCTGACCAGATGACACCTCATAATTTGCAGGCCACCTGGCTGATCAGCGGTCGCTTGGTAGGCCATGGGGTTTGGTTTTGTTTTACACTAACACGCAGGCGAACTTCGTGTTATTTAAAAAGCAAGAATAGTGCTCGCATCCTTCAATATTAGCAGTGTAGTAAAATTATTATGAATTTTACTTTTGTTTTACACTAACAGATTAGTCCGGTATAAAATTTATCCTCGGTTACAGGGGTTCTACCATATTATTTGTGAAAAAGGAACCGTACAAGGAAGATTTAGTGAAGTGATTTATGTACATGTGTTACTTTGTTGCTGATTTAAGACATGAACAAAAATGTTGTTGTGAACCCCCTAAAAATGTTGTCACGAGCCGCCACTGAGTGCAAAACAACAGAAACACAAAAGCTATGAACACTCGGCAGTAGTCACAAGGCGGGAAATCTCAGCTGAACAACATGTGTACTTCATCATTCATTTGTTCTTCATTCTTGCCAACTGTTGTCGAGAAAAAGTATCCCAGAGGTACAAAATATATCAAGTACCATTATGCCTATCAGAATTAATCCACCACTTATCTACTTATGGGCATATTCAGCCATTTTAGGCACCATTCGACTGAAATCGAACTTTATTCTAATAATTTGGCCACGTCTGTAGTGTAAATACACACATCGTCCGCATATTGTAAAATGTGAAACGAGGGGCTGAACAGATGCTCAAGATCAGCAGTATAAACTGTATACAAAAGCGGGATGAGCACAGCGCCCTGAGGGGGACCTTTACACACGCGACTAAACGACTGTGTTCACTTCGTACGTAGATATATCGTTCTTGTAACAATGTCTAAAGACCATATATACAAACAATCTGGAGGAATATGGAATGTTTGAAGCTTACTGAAGATAACTGGTATACTGACGTTATCATAAGCTGAGCTGATATCCTGTGAGAGAGCCTTAAGTTATCCATTAATCGCAATAGCATGTTCTATTGAAGAAGTGAATATACTGAGATGGTCCAATGTTCCTCTCCCACGGCGGAATCCATACTGCGACGGAGAAAGCAGCTGCCGGTGTTCTAACCACCACTGAAGTCGTGTTTTCGCCATCCTTTCCATACACGAGGAAAGAAGAAGAAGGATTACGAGGGTACTTTCCAGGCTTCACAATAGGGATGACAATTTGAGTAATCCAGTCCAAAGGTAATTCTTTCCGTGTCCATATGTTGTTAAAATGTCTAGTAATAGAACATGCGCTGAGCGAGCGAGATGGGATAACATCGAGTACTGGCTGTAGTCCTAACCAGGGACAGTGTTGTTGTTATGTTTTAACGCCAACTGGAATACCGTGTAAGTTAATGGCCGTAACAGAAAATGATTGCGATCCCAGCTGGATGAAAAGCGCCAACCGGGCAATTGCGGCACAGTCGGTGGAGCAATATGACTACGAAAAGCCTCGACCCAGTCAGACGGAATTGAAGAACGTGGGGAGCTACTCCCCACCCTTTTGAGGATCTTACTTTATTCCATATTGCAGTAAGCGGGGTTTCTCTAATTTCTTCACAGTATCTTCGCCAACTGGATAGCTTTTTCTGTTTTAAAAATCTTTTGACCTGTGCGTTGATAATTAGAATATATTTCCCAGGAAGAAAGAACGTCGATTTTGTTTAAAAGCAAGTTTTCTTCTTGCAATCATTCGGGAGCATTCTGTGTCCCACCACGGCGTGGGAGTATGTTTCGGAAAACAGAAGAGCTGTTTCACTGGGATACTAACCGAAGCATTTATGATATGTATTAAACAGTCGGTAGGGAGAGTTGCAGTACGAAGATCGGAGTCGATGTTCTCGCTGAAGGCAATCCAATTTGCTCGTTTATTGTTCCATTTTGTGGTGGAGTAGAAGGTTGTAGGTCAGCCGTAGCTATTTTGAAAATGAATCTCGATAGGAAGATGATCGGATCCCGGGGAGTATCTTCGTGCTTCCCTGGTTAGGTTGGCAGCAATGGCTGGAGAACTGACGGTCGATGTCCTGGCCGAGATATAAGGGTAGGACCAGGTGGTGGTCATCCATCATATCTTGAAGTTTGAGAGCTTTCAATAACAACGATATTTTAAAAGAACTGGGTACCCCTTTTACTAGACAAAATTTTCGACTAGAATATTGAAGACCATAATAATGACAACTGCATTTAAAGGTTAAACAAGAAATAAAATAAGAAAAATAAAACAGAAGGGAAGGTGAAACGTGTCAACCGACAAATACAAAATACCACAAATGGCAGAAAGCGAAGGTGGAAACAAGAACATTTACGAGTTGGCGACATGTTTAAACACGACATATTCACACCAAAAATAATTAATATTATCAAATCACATCACAAATTAAACCGAAGAAATATCGTAGCCATCATATTCCTAAAATCACCTCGACAATGTTATAGTAATCGCCACGTAACGAAATACACCAGAAAGTAAATATCGCCACCCGATGCTCTTCTTTTCTCTTTTTTGTAATGGCTGATCACTGCTGCCAACCTGCCTGGTTACATATTAAAATCACCAGACATAACCATAACAAACTAACGTCAATGTAAACACCGATAATAAATGTTTCCCTACCCTAGTAAATGATAAAAGTTAAGATGAAATAAATCAAGATATTCATAATTAAGTCGGTTTCCACGCTCAATGAGAAATTTAGGAAATAAACACCCTTTCTCACTCAAATTAATGTTACATATATCTGTCTTTATTTTGATATGCAGTAGGCGTACTATAACCATATTCTTGAAAATAGGGGCGTGTTAAACGATGCAATGTCCGCCTCCGTAGCGTAACGGTTAGTGTTATTAGCTGCCGTCCTCGGGGGCCGGGTTCGATTCCCGGTACTGCCAGAAATTTGAGAATGGCAGGAGGGCTGGTATGTGGTTGGAATGGTACATGCAGCTCACCTCCAATGGGGGTGTGCCTGAAAAGAGCTGCACCACCTCGGGATGAGGACACGAGTTTACTTACTTAACGATGCACTTTGTTTAATAAGTCTTTGCAGTGTGATTTTCGAAAGTCCAATGACTTCCCTTTCTTTTGCGCGAACATTTCCTTCTCTCTTCAATACCGGTAACCAGTAGCCTAAGGAGAGAGATTGGGCATATTTTCAGCCTGCAGGCTGGTTATATCTTCACGGTTATCAGGAAACATATAGGAATACTAATGTGCCAAGTTACGTGAATGGAAATTAGGTCAGCTTTCAAGCTCACTGCAGAATTGAATATTAGTTCTACTATCTACTTCTATCGTTTTCACATACACCGAGGTGCCAGTATTTCGTCCCGCAAGAGTTCTTTATGTACCAATAGATCTAGACATGAGGCTGGAGTATTTGAGCACTTTCAAATACCGCCGAACTCGAATCCGCCAACCTGAGCTAGTCATACATTCTCTCCTTCACTCGCTTAAAATAATGTTAAACATTTCCTGCCTTTATTCTGATGTATGCATTACTATAACTGCATTCTTAAAGGAAGGGGGGAGGGAATATAGATTGAATAATTCATTGCGATTTCTGCAAGTTCAAGGACTTACCACATAAGACATATGTCCTTCCTTTTAATAATAATGCTAACAGCTTTACATCCCACTAAGAACTTTTACGGTTTTCGGCATTTTAAACATATTTTCAGCTTACAAGTTGGTGTATCTCAAGCTTTCAACATTACGGAAACCAATGTACAGGAGCACTATGAGTCAAACAACATTACCAGATTTTTACATATATATTGGCTTAAATCACATGAAGACAGGTTGTGATGCAAGAATTGGATAGGAAAGAGGGCTAGGATTTAAAATGTAAATAAGCGTACAGACACAGCACTAGCCTGAAATGAAAATGACGGGCAAAAAAAAAACTTCAGACCTGCCAACTGTGGGGTTCGAATACATCACCATCTCCTGAAACCAAGCTCACAGCAATGTGATCAAACTGCACAGCCAGTTCACTCAGTTTCCTATGACGCGTAATAGGCCTACCACATGGGCGACCCACTTACCTGTATATGGATCTTCAATTCTTCAATTATACATGTATGCAAAAACATTATGCACCTTAGTAAGAGGTACTTCCCTAGTTGGTTCTCTGATTGGTGCACGTATAACAAATATGTTTAGGAAGAAATACTTTTATTTTATATTTATTTATATCATAAAGAAGTCATGTTGTCATAGCAAAACGAATATGCAACGAAGAAATGAATCCGAAGAGATAAGCATTATTTACTGCATTAAATATTAGTTTATTTACATGTTAAGCGATATGTAGTAGTAATAATAATAACAACAACAAACGTGTGCAATAAGGAAAAAGGAAATAAATACAAGTAAATATAAATCTAATTTACAACATTTAGAGCCATTCCATGGTCACTGAATTACAAAGCAGGGGTATGAATAAACAAACATAATAAACATGAATACTAATATTTAAAAAGCAAAGTCATCTCCGTACAAACCATGAAAGCCATTGAAAGGGGGGAAGGTGAAGGCTTCCACTATCCATGACGTTGGCACTTGGTGGGGTGGGGTGGAGTGGTTAGCTCAACGCATGACCGCAGGTAATTTATTCCAATCCCTTATGGTCCTGTTGACGAAGGAAAACTTGCCCACATCCGTATGCTGGTTTCTGGCCCTAATTTTATGCTTATGATAATTTCTCGATAAGTATGAAGGAGGTTATAACCTATTCCTAATACAACTCCAAGCAGCCCTTCCCGTATAGCTCTTATAAAGACCACACAGGCGAGCTCTAGTTCTTCTAGATTCAAGACTTTCCCAATTAATTGTATTCCTTCTATTCCCAGTTACGAAACGCATCGCTCTTCTTTGAACTTTCTCTAGGGAATTTATTAAACCAACATGCAGATCCATATTCGAGAATGGGTCTTACAACGTATTTATAAGGTTTATTTAAACCTACTAGGGTGGTGAGCACATAAATAAGAATTCCAATGAAAGTATTTTCCTTCTGGACCTTCATGCCAGACAGATATTTTTTTTTAACAATTTTTTTTCACTATAATATGATTTATCTATAGAGCAAAACCGCTATGCAGTGTGCGTATCATAGCAATCGAGATGGAATTGGTAATGCACTATGTATCTGTAGAGCCTATATACGACTTTTTACAATTACTTCTAAAGTGAATTTCAGCTGTGTGACAACGCTAAAAAGACTATGGACTTAGAGATTGGCATTCCTGAAGAGGGTTTTCTACACTTTCCCATTTTCACACATTGATTCAAGAGTCTGTAATGACTTGTGACAAAACCACTGTATTCTTCCGAAAACCACTGATAGGGACAGGTTTGGTTGTGATCCACCGAAAACAAATTATAATGACCGGTTAGGTAGTGATCCATCGAAAACCACTGATTGTCGCAGGGTTAGGTTAGGTTCGACAGGATTTGTAATTGAGCGACTTGTCATTGAAAAAAACTGTCGTGACGACTGAAGGCAATAAACATAAAACTGAATCCATTGGTCTACAAAGTTCCTAGTAGATACGCTAGGAACTGGCGAACCAAAACCGTACATACAAAGTTTACAGGAATCAACAAAACAGGATATTAATTCGTGGTACTCACTGTTCTTTAAAGAGAAGAAATATCCAGTCAACATTAGCTGCAGTGAACATGCTTTTTCACTATTATTGTCTGGCCCCATGGCTAAATGGTTAGCGTGCTGGCCTTTGGTCACAAGGTGTGGGTTTGATTCTCGATAGGGTGGGGAATTTGAACCACCGTTGGTTAATTTCTCTGGCACGGGGGCTGGGTGTATGTCGTCTTCATCAACATTTCACTATTATTGTGTAAAATAGAAACTTACTAGTTTTGACAAGTACAGTATGTTCAACAGCGACTCCTGAATGATGACGGGCAGGATGTCCAACCTCACTAATCTATGTTCCAGACTATTTCTACTTAAAAAATTGTATTTGTCCTTTAATGTGATTTTGCAATTTTTGCTGAATATTTATGTGGCTGAAATGAAGGTGGATAAGCTACATGGTCTCCTTTATATAGGAAGAATGTATCGTGGAAATTAAACTCAATTTCGGTTTCATGTACATTACAGTTTCTCTAAGATATATTGATAGTAATTCAGTCATGTACGGCGACGATGTATTTCATGGTAAAGACAGCTGCCTCTGTGGATCAGTGGTAGAGTGACGGCCTCCGAATCCCAAGATAGCGGGTTCAAACCCGGCAGAGGTAGTCGGATTTTTGAAGGGCAGAAAAAAGTCCATTCGACACTTCATGTCGTACGATGTCGGCATGTAAAAGATCTCTGGTGACACATTTGGTGTTTACCCGACAAAATTCATTAAATCTCAGCCACAGACGCCCAAGAGTTTCGGTTTACTCGGTCTGCCATCTAGTGGGCCTAGAGTATAACGGAACGTCAAAATTGACGAGCAGACAGCCAGATGGCGTCAACTTGAAATGTCTGCACATGGTAGCTGAGGCCATACGATTATTATTATTATTATTATTATTATTATTATTATTATTATTATTATTATTATTATTATGGTAAAGACGATTTACTTTGCAATGCTATCTATCTTAATGGTAATGTACTATGTACCTCTACTAGTGTAGGCTACTGAGTGCATGATTCGAAGCAGTGTATCGATTCATTCAAGTGTCCGAGTGAATCGATTCACAGGAACGGCAAGCTCACGGCACACAAATCATGCACAATCACGGCTCAGTGAGCCACACGACACACACGGCTCCTTATAGGCACACTGGACACTGGCGGGGAGTCGAGCTTTCGCTGCAGCGAGCCACAGTGAATCATGGCACACTGAAAGAATCGTACGCAGTCATGGATCAGTGAGACACAACACACACACGGTTCATTATCGGTACACTGGACATTGGCGGGGAGCCGAACTTCCTCTGAAGCAATACATACAGAGTCATGGTACACTGAAAAAATCGTATGCTATAATGGACTCTCGAGCTCAGCTCATTTGAAAATAATACCTATTCGCATCCACTGTCCTCTTCTTACAGGGAGTTTTAAACAATACATGGATTTATTTGCAGTGTTAAAAAGATAGAACACAATTCCAAAGTACCTAGGTTGTAAGTAGGTAGTCAATTAGGTTATTCTAATTACTGTATTAGTTTAATCAATCAGTATCTTTATAACTAGTTGACGTTCGACAATTACTTAAACTCAGCTCTCTAGCCTCCACACCTGGCTGAGTGGCTCAGACGGTCGAGGCGCTGGCCTTCTGAACCCAACTTGGCAGGGCCGAGCTCAGTGCGGTGGTATTTGAAGGTGCTCAGCCTCATGTCAGTAGATTTACTGACACATAAAAGAGCTCCTGCAGGACTAAATTGCAGCACCTCGACGTCTCAAAAAAACCCTAAAAGTTGATAGTGGGACATAAAGCCAATAACATTATTATTATGACTATGAGTCATGCTCATGACCACTCGAAATTGTCTGTTTTATATTTGGAAGAACCACTCGGTATTCTCTTAGTTTGTATGTCGCATCATTGCACAATACTTCAATAATCGAATCACGAGGTTACCGATGTACGTGGACAGTGAGTATGTAAGTAGACTGATGCAATAGCTTAAATAAATGATGTTTAATCAGAAAACCAGTGGGCTACTGTACATCTCCTGTAGCCTATACAAAATATGACGATTTTAAAAAAGCCTCTGCTGATAGAAAAATACATTTTCAAAGATGACCGAGTTAGCTGGCCGTGCGTTTAGGGTCGCGTAGCTATGAGCTTGCATTCGGGGAATGGTGGGTTCAAATCCTACCGTCGGCAGCCGTTAAAATGGTTTTCGGTGGTTTCCCATTTTCACACCAGACAAATGCTTGTGCTGTACCTTAATTAAGACCACGGCCGCTTCCTTCCCACTTCTAGCCCTTTCCTATCTCTTCTATCCTCTTTGTCGCCTTAAGACCTATCTGTGTTGGTGCGACGTAAAGCAAATTGATTTATATTTAATATGTGGGCTACTTATTGTGGACACAGGTATTTTTATATGTAATTCTCCCTCTATATATACAGTATATGTGAGTTGTGACTTTCAGAGAACTGTGGAAAACCATTAGATAGTGTATAAAATTTGAGTTATGTCAGTATTTTAACAGCCGTACAATGTTTACATCGTGTATTGGTGACAGAGTGCTGTCTCCCTCTCTCTCCCCCCCCTCCTCACATTGCGCCACAGCAGTTCTAGATAATTCCACTCCGATTGGACACTGATCCCCACCTGCACATCTATACCGCCCTGTAACTTGTAGATACACAATTCCCACAATTTTGAAATGTAACTTCGTTATATCAGAAAGGACGGGGCAATCAGAAATGTATTATTTCCCAGCAAAGTTATAACATTCTTAATCTCATGGAATGGCTCTTACAATGGTACAGCTAACTCCTCGGCTTCTCTTCTTTCTTCTTCTTCTTCTTCTTCTTCTTCATCATCTTCTTCATCTTCCTCCTCTGATTCACTGCTTCCATGATGGATGACTCGTTCCTCCACTTCAGGAAGACCTCTCACCTCATTATTGTAGAACTCGACAATCTTCTTCTCAGTGTGTTTCACTTCATTTCTCCACATCTCTGCTGTCACCTATAAGATATATTGAAGTATCACAACCTGACAAGTATATTATAAACTCCACTTGCCTATATCCAATAAATAACATTTCCACTTGGCCTACCTGATCAAGAGATTCTTTCCACACAGCTGTAGCTCTGTCCAATCCGTGATCAGGTCTTGAAGCCACTGTTTTGTTATAATACTGTTTTGCCACAGACCATACAAATTCGATGGCATTGAAAAATGAGTGGTATGGAGGAAGTCGTAAGACAGTATGGCCTTCACTGTGCAGCATCTCGTCAACAATGTACCTGGTTTTAAAGAAACAGAGAAATATTGTTATGCATACATGAAAGTCAAATACACGAGTGTAAATAACATTATCTAAACTTATGTTTACGTGCTTCTGTACCTCTTTAAGTGACTTCGATTCATATTACACAACCTTTGCAGCTCATCTTTTGTAGCATTTTCTGGTGGAGAAACTCCATTCTGCCTTAACCATGACTGTAAATTAAAGGAAAAATAAAAATTAATTTCTGTAACATCATTAAACATCATTCAGTAGAAGGAAATATTCAATTAAGTATAATTACCACTAATTGATCCTTCCTCCATTTCGTTGTTGGTTGATGCTCAACAAGCTTACAGTGATATGGTGCATTATCCATTACAATAACACAGGGTCCTATATTTCTTAATCCTACGATTAATTGCGTCTTCACCCACATCTGAAATTTCTCGCTGTTCATAGCACCATGGTAATCCTGATTTCTCTTCAAGTTTGTAGCAAATATCAAATCAGCACCTGTAAGAATTTTAAGTTTTAGTATGAAGTTATTTCTTATAAAAAAGTATTCCCTAAAAATGAGATCACCCCTCTTCAAGGATAGGCCTATTAATAAAAAATGTGATTTCTGTTGAATGATACAAAAAGCTGTCTGATTTTAAGTGAAACCAACTACTGTGTAGCAAAGTCACCTGATGATGAAGTCAATGAATTACTACTTACACTACTTTATCGTAACATCTCTCATGAATGTATCTCCATTAGTAGGCCTATATCTGGATTAGAAGTCCACGATCACTTGCATTAAAGATATAAGTATAAACACCCATTTCAATACCTTAGAACAAATGTAATTGCTGCGAACACTGAACCTATATCAGGCAGTAAGAAATAAGAAGCTTGGAAGGTGTTTAACAGTCAGGTATCAAGCGCTGATTCAGGTGGAGATTGTCGAATGCAGAATAAACATAATAAATAGGCCTACAATACAAGTAATTTACTGATACAAATATCCAGTAATATTATATGAAAATACACTGAGTAAGTTTTGATTGAAATACCTCTCTAAGGTTAATCATTGGCCTAAAGTGAATACCTGCAAGTCTTTTTAATAACAGTGGAGAAGTCAAAATCAAAAACCACGTACAGAGCTCAATGAGCGGTAAGTTATAATGCCACTTCCGACCTAGTGCCAGTCAATTTCAATCAATCAGTCACCACTGATCTGCACTTAGGACAGTCACCCAGGTGGAAGATGTAGTTTCAGGGATAGGCCTAGTATTTTCTTCAATAATTGCAAAGAATTTGGAAATTTATTGAACATCTCCCTTGGTAAATTATTCCAATCCCTAACTCCCTTCTTGAAAAAACCCAAATATTTGCCCCACTTTTCATCAACTTTATCACTGTACTGTGATCTTACCTACTTTGAAAATACCACTGAAACGTATTCGTCTACCAATGTCATTCCACACCACCTATCCACCGACAGCTCGGAATATACCACTTAGTCCAGCAACTTGTCTCCTTTCACCCGTCTTCCCAGCCCAAACCCGACAAAATTTTTGTAACGCTACTCTTTTGTCAGAAATCACCCACAACAAATCGTGCTTCTGTCTTTTGAACTTTTCCAATTCTCAAACCAAGTAATCCCAGTGAGGGTCTCATACACAGGAACTGTACTTAAGTTGGGGTCTTATCAGAGACTTATGTGCCCCCCCCCCCCTACATCCGTACTACAAACGCTAAATACCCTCATAACCATGTAAAGAGAGATCACCTCACTACAATAAAATGAAGTAAAATAAAGTAAGAACATACCAGGTACAAAGCCATCCTTCGTTCCAGCATGAACAATAACCAGTCTTCCACCCTCAGACACAGGTCGACGAATTACTCCTTGAACATCATGTCCAGATTTGTGCTGTTTATTCCAGGAGTATGTGGGTGACCCTGAAAGACAAATGCACAATTGAAACCAAAGACACCCGATGAAGATAAATTATTCCAAGATTTTTTTATATAAAATGTAATATATAACATATATATTCACCATTCATAAAAATCCAAGTCTCATCCAAGAAAACAACAGGTTTTGGTTTCTCACTGTCCTTATTACGCATGTATTCCCTCAGAAAACAGGATCTCTTAAAACAAATGTCTTCATTTTCTCTAACATACGCATAGGGATCACCTTTACTCCACACAAACCCCATGGCCTTCAAAATTCTTCTTAATGATGTTTTCCCCCTGTGGGTGGGGGCGGTAGAATAACACCCACGGTATCTCCTGCCTGTCGTAAGAGGCGACTAAAAGGAGCCTCAGGGGCTCTGAACTTTGGAGCGTGGGTTGGCGACCACGGGGCCCTTAGCTGAGTCCTGGCGTTGCTTCCACTTACTTGTGCCAGGCTCCTCACTTGCATCTATCCTCTCCGACCTCCCTTGGTCAACTCTTGTTCTTTTCCGACCCCGACGCTATTAGGTTTGCGAGGGCTAGGGAGTCTTTCATTTTCACGCCCTTCGTGGCCCTTGTCTTTCTTTGACCGACATCTTCATTTTTCGAAGGTTCGGATCCCTTCCATTTCTTCTCTCTGATTAGTGTTAAATAGAGGATGGTTGCCTAGTTGTACTTCCTCTTAAAACAATAATCACCACCATCACCACCACTTAATGATGTTTCGGAGCTCTTGTACAAATAAGTGTCATAATTTGCTTTCATGTGGTCGAAAACCTTTCTTACAGTTACGACTTCTCCTGTGGGAAGAAAAAAGAGAGTTACAAGGGACTCAAAAGAGCTGTATGACAATACATGCACAAAACATTTCTGGGAGCTTATCTCACCTGCGTGCCAATTTCTATAAATAATGTTGCAATAGATTCCTTATGAAGTCACCTTACCTTTATATAATTTATCATAAATAAACCTTGCTATCGCTTCCTTAGAAAAACTGTCTATGCCGGTCACTGGATGTTCACGCCTTCGGCGTTTACCTGGTGTAGAAAATTCAACTCCCTTCTTGAAATTTCCTATTACTTTTCGGACTAAACCGAAACTACACTGTAAGAATACACACACAGAAATATATTACATACACATATACCGTAAGTCAACATGAATACACAAAGGTTAAGTCTACAAACCGTATCGAAGTCGACACAAGACATGGTATAGGCCTAGGCCTACATGATCAGGTTAGGTTAGGTTACGTTCAGAATGAAATACTGCTCCATTTCAACTGATTGTCATTATGCCAGAAACTTATCATAGAAACAAGATAAAAACGAACACTTACCCCATTTAATAATGCAACTCTTGCCATTAGCTTCGTATCACTACGACTGATACCTTCTTCGTCGTCTTCCTGTTTCAATTGCTCTTAGCAATGTACAAGCATTTCTTGACCTGAAGCTTGTAAAGGACGTAACCTTGGTTTCCTTTTCGGAGGAGTTTTTGCAGATTTTTCTTCCTTCTTAGACATCCCAATCGAATTCTGTTCGTATAAGTATGGGACGAAATAGGAACGTAATTAATAAAATGATGTGCTCATCATTTCACACAAACTATGTTATTAAATGCATTATCCGAACATGCCACAATTCTACTTACCTGGTATTAGCCAAATAGATTTACAATCCCACAGAAAAAGAAAATATGCTTTAAATATTCTCGCAAATGTATCGCTAGTGACTTTAGAGGCAATGCGGTGGCAACACGCAATTCACGCTAGAACAGTGACTGAACGTTGCCAACGTGCCAGATTAACGGTAACAGTAAGACGTCGTATCGGCAAGTAGGGTCCCTAAACTGTATGGTTACCGACATGAAAAAGACCCAACAGCAAGAAAAGTAACTATAAATCAATACCTTAATATTACAGGGGAGAAAGGGTAAGGTTGCACCCTTAGTGTACGTCCTTACACGCCCGGGACTATACTTAATATGACGTACAATAAACCACAGTTATCATCAATCAAAGACTTGACCTCTACACGACACATGCGTCCGATCCATAACGCTTCCCGAAAGATAATGAACTCGTAACGGTCACACAATGCACATCTAATCATATCTTATCAGTAACCATCATCTTGACACAACAATGACAAAACCGTCACAGATGATGCAACAACAACAATAGCAAGAATAAAAGTTACAAGAAAGAGAATAAAATCATAAGGTTAAAGAAAATGAAGATCCAAAAGGATAATAGCCCCTTAAATATTCAATAGAAAATAAATGAGTTTAGCTGCCAAGAAACCTAATAATAATAATAATAATAATAATAATAATAATAATAATAATAATAATAATAATAATAATAATAATAATAATAATAGACGCAGTTTATGGAAGGAAATAAATCAAGATTCGACAATCAACCATTAATCACCAATTGTGGAATAATTTCCCAAGTAGACAAATTCAAGTATCTAGGTGAAATTATTCAGCCAGCAGGGTTAAATCAGGAAGCTAACAAAGAAAGAACTGCTAAACTGCAAAGGTCTTACAAAATCACATGGAACAGATACAACAAAAGATGTATATCAAAAAATGCAAAATTACGACACTACAATACAGTCATCAAACCAGAGGCACTTTATGCATCTGAAACACTGATCATTGGCGGCAGGTCACAAATGAAAAGCATTGAGAAACAAGAGAGGAAAATTCTCAGAAAAATCCTAGGACCAAAGTTCGAAAATGGAATTTGGATGAAAAAGAAACCACACGAAATTTTTCAATTCACAGAAAAAATCACAGATACCATCAGAAAGAGACGACTAAAATTCTACGGACACCTACACAGAATGGATAACAACAGGCTGACAAAGAAAATTCTAAATCTAGCTCTAACCCTGAAAATCCGCAACAATTGGTTAGCAGAAATACATGAAGATCTACAAGAAATGGGTATCGAGGACGAAACCATTCAAGATAGAATGAAATTTAGAAGCTTAGTAAACAAACATAAATTTGCAGAGAAACCAACAAGAAAAAATACAGGCTGGACAGAAACACGCAGAAAAGAACACAGTGAAAAAATGAAGAGATATTGGGAAGAAAAGAAGAAGAAACATTGTGCAAAATAAGTTCAAACGCGCTCCAGAGCTGGGCACAACGAATCAAAAAAATAATAATAATAATAATAATAATAATAATAATAATAATAATTGTTACCGTGTTTTTGTGGTAGTTAGAGGTGAAAGAAGGTGCGGGGTGGTGAACAGGTCTCAAGCTACGAAAGTAAAATTCATTTAAAATTTAACAAGGTTATATTTTCTTTTCAAACTCAGAAATAACAAGAATGGCAGGTACAAAGTACCAAGGCAACAAAGAGCAACAATAGTATTTACAGGTTTTGGGCTTCGGGCCCCGAACTTCCAATTCTCGAGCAGTTAGCCCGAATTTACATGTACATAAGGTTTAGCAAAGGGGCAGAAAACCCCAATCATGCCTAGGAGCACTTGCTCCGAATTACACAGTGATACCTCCTAGAGGCACGCAGAAAGAAATTGCAAAAGAGCGATCCGCTCTCAAAGATTTAAGCCTATCACAAGGCCACACCTAACTCTACTTTCAAGCTGTCCTCTAAGGACGTAAGCACAGGGGTAAAATACCCAACATACTGAGGTCTCATCATCATCATCTAAAGGCTTCGCCTTGTCGCTGCAACCATTGATCTCTTCTCTCTGCGATCCTTTTCATCTCTCCATAACCTTGGCATCCCATCATCTCAACTACCTCTTCAATGATCTTCTTCCGTGGTTTCCCTCTGCCTTTCTTTCCCATCACCTTGCCTTCGAACAAGTTCTTTATGGAGTTATTATGCCGGAGAATGTGACCGAAAACTGATGCTTTTCTCCTTTTTATCGCTGTTATTAAATGCCTCTGGGTGTTTATTTCTCTAAGCACTGCTTCATTAGTTTTCTTCTCAATCCAGCTAGTTCTAGTCATCTTCCTCCATAGCCACATTTCCACTGCCTCTAGTCGTTTCACGTCCTCCTTCAAGAGAGTCCATCCTTCACAGCCGTATAGCGATAAAAGGATAATTACATGACCTCTAAAATAACAATTTGAGAGGAGGCGATCTGCACTCCTAATGTATTTGTTTCAAAACCTAATTTGTCTCTAGGCCACTGATGCAAGGGCTAATCCCATACTAAAGAGGTGACTTTAGAAAGAAACAAATTTACATAATGTTAAGGAAGAATAGGTTGAGAAAATAAGTTCACCTCAAAACAATATGAGTGGGAGCTCGAGAGGGTTAAGCACTCTCTATCCCAATATGTAGTTTAAAAGATAGAATAGATACAAGTTTCTTTACATTTTAAGGAAGGTTACATAATGGAAAAACTTCGGACCCGCCCCGAGAGTTAAACTGCTGAGCAAGCAAGAAAAGAAGTAATTAATCGGCCATTACCTGGTTGTTGACTGCCGCCGAAGAAAGAGGCGCTTCCCGCCCCGTGCTATGTACTTTATACACGAAAAGATGGAACAGAAGTGGCGCAGAGACCCTAAAATCAGCAGTTTATATACTCTCGCGGAAAGTTCGAGGCGTTTTAGGAAGGAAAACACCCGCCCACAATCTTTTATTGGTGGTTAAAGAAAACCCCTACACAAGATGAAGAAGAAACACATCATTGGTGGACAATTAATTTAAGAAATTCTGGATTGGCTAAATTCAAAACAAGGGGAAAGAAAGGGTTAATATTGCCAACTTAAACAATGACTGAAAGAAATTTAGCAAAGAACAAAGTTTTGAAATTAAATTTTCTCAAAAAAAAAAACAGTTCTTTCACTCTGCACTAGGGTGCACTATTGTTGATCTTCAGTAGTGTCCTCTAGAAGAGAAAGTTCACACTTCTTACTACAAGCAAAACAAAAATACGTCGAAAATGACACAGTTCAAAAACTCCAAAATTTCCACGTAGTGACATCTTCTGAGAAACTTGAAAATTAATACCGTCAATAAAGTTCAGACTTCCTCCAGCAGAGGAGTTTCAATTGGCGCACATTTTAAATTAGCGGCGTGGAGGTGTACCGCCCGGTACAGACCTCCCCCCCCAAAAAAGTTCCTCCAGGGGTGACACATGCAATTTGTTTGGTAACAAGGTCCAAGTTTTGATGTTGATATGGAGATTAATTGCAGAAGTATTTATAAGATTTTCTTAATGTGGTTTGATTCAGTTTCAAAAATTCTTGTAGTAACAGCGGAAGTACTGTCTTAATGTTTGTAGAAGGTTGAATTGAGAAGGAAAACTTTAGTTTTAAAGTTGAGGAAAAATTTTCTAAGTCCACCAGATATAGTTGTTGAATTCTCAGGTGTAGTAATTATTGATAGTAATTGTCCATGTAGTTAATTAAATTGGATGGCCAGACCGGCCGCTGCAGCTTGTGTCCAGAGGAGGCCGCTCGGACCCCTCAAGTACCCTGAGATACCGCTCGCCCGCACTATGAGAGGAGTAGAGGAGTTGAAGCACGCCGCGCCCGCGGTGAACATATACAGGCTGCGGGCTAGTAGCAGGTCGTGCGCCGCACATCAGCCTTGGCCGGGAGGAGGGCTCTGGCTCGCCGTGCACATGTCGTCCTCGCTGGGGAAGAGGGGGCCCTTCCTCTACCCCAGTCGCAGCACGGCGCCGCGCGGCTGCGGGGGCACTGAAACATTTAAGCTAGGCGGCGGAATTGTTGGACCATCATCATTTTTTGAGGGCACAGGCTTTGTGGAGATGTTGAGGGGCGAGCGGCGTGCAGAAATTCATTTCAGATGCGAGCCACTGTGTGTAGTGGAGCAGGAGACGGGAGCGTGGTAATGGCCGTGGCAAGGATAGGATGGCAGTTTAACCGTGCGGGGAAGGTTTACAAAAAACTTACATATGAAACAAAATATTATAGAAAGGGCAGAATGCCTTAAAAGTGAAAACTCAAAAAAAAAATATATATATAACCTTCATATTCCTTTCACGATTATATGAAGCAAGTTAACCCAGAAATTACACCGGTTTCACCTGTGACAGGTGAACCCTAAATATCCTCTCGGTGGCTGGATTGCTTAATAATAATGTGACCGGCGTAAGGAAATCTAGAATGATACACGGCCCATGAAATCTGGGGGCAAGCTTGCCCGCGGGAACAAAATTCTTGACCATCACCTGGTCACCTACCTTCAAATGGGTGGGTCTCCGTCCACGATCATATCTTTCGATAACCTTTTCATGAGAGACTTTAAGATTGGCTTTAGCGTTCATCCAAAGATCTTTAATATTATCCGGATCTATTGTCTCGGGTAGAATGTCACTCAGAGACCAGAGGTTAGAGAGTGGCGTGTTGGGAACGAACTTGAACATCAAAGAAGGTGGAGTAAACTTGTGAGATTCATGAACCGCCGAATTCAAAGCAAAAGCTAACCAATGCAGGGACGTGTCCCACCTGGAATGATCTTCATGATGATAGGCAATAAGCGCGGACCTGAGATTACGATTAACCCGTTCAGCCAGTGATGGTTGAGGGTAATAAGCAGAAGTAGTTACATGAGAGATGGACAAGTCAAAACAGAATTTACGAAAAAGATTTGATGTGAACGCCTTAGCATTATCAGACACAATATATTGGCACGGACCAAAAGAAGCAAAAATAGAATTAGGCAAGTAATGGTGGACTGAGCGGTAGCCAGCTTAGTCGGAAATAACCAGGAAAATCTAGTAAAGCCATCTACGCATACAAAGATAAACTTGTTAGCATTTCCCTTAGACAGGGGGAAGGGTCCTACATAATCAATATACAGGCGTTCCATGGGGCGCGACGCTTGATGAGAAGACAAAAGGCCTACCTTGGTGGACATGGTTGGTTTACTAAGCAAACAGGATTTACAAGCCTTCACTAGTTCACGGATTTCACCGTCCATACCTTTCCAGATGAACATTTCACGAATCTTCTCACGAGTTTTAAAGATACCAAGTTGCCCTCCTAATGGGGTCTCAAGATAATACCTGAAGATCATAGGTACAAGAACAGCTGGAACGACAACTTTCATCATCTTATCATGCCTCGATGGGCAACATAAAACACCATTCCTCAGAACATAAGGGACAACATGTTCCCCAGAAGAAAGGGTTTCCATTATCGGAGCCAGCGTCGGAACTTCACGTTGGTATTTCTCGATATCCCTAAAGAGCATGGGAGCATCTGTTAAGATGCCATTAACCTCAGATATTATGGACTCGGGAGGTGATGAACTATCGACCGATTCATGGGTCGCGATGTCATTGGAAAACATACGGCTGAGTCCGTCTGCGACAACATTTTCAGTACCTCTGATAAGCCTAACGTCAAATTGGAAGGCAGAAATTCGGATGGCCCAACGGGCTATACGACCAGTACGACGCGGCCTACCTAAGACCCAGCTTAAGGCTTGATTATCTGTCTCCAGGTCGAATTTGACATGTTCAAGATAGAGACGGAACTTCTCTAAGGCAAATAAGACTGCCAACCCTTCAAGCTCATAGATAGAATACTTGGCTTCTTGAGCCGATAGAGTCCTAGATGCATAGGCGATGGGTCGCCTCCCTAGTTCAGTCTCTTGAAGAAGGACTGCAGCTACTGCTGACGATGACGCGTCGGTTTGGACGATGAATTTCTTCGAGAAATCAGGCATAGCAAGTACAGGGGCATAACAGAGAGCTAATTTAAGGTTTTCAAAAGCGGCTTGTTGAGAATGTCCCCACTCGAATTTGATGCCTTTCCTACGAAGAAGGTTCAAGGGCGCCGCTCTATTAGCAAAGTTAGGAATGAACTTCCTGATGAAATTCACCATTCCAATGAACGAGGCGATACCTTTGATGTCCTTAGGTGGTTTAAAATCACGGATGGCCTGTGTTCTCGAATGATCGACTGCTACACCATCAGGTGACAGAATATGCCCTAGGAATGACATAGAGGGCTTAGCAAAGGCAACCTTGGACAACTTGACAGTTAACCCAGCCTTACGAAGGCGATCGAGAACTTCTCGCAGATGATCTAGATGTTCTTCAAAAGTCTCCGAAAATACGACGACATCATCCAAGTAGTGGTACAAGTACTCAAATTTGATGTCGGAGAAGACCCTATCTAGCAGCCTAGTGAGTACAGCTGCTCCCGTGGGGAGCCCGAAAGGCACGCGGTTGTATTCGTATGAATTCCAGTCCGTGTCTAACGCTGTAAGATGTTTAGACTCTTCGGCTAGAGGAATTTGATTATAGGCCTGATTCAAGTCCAAGATGGTGAAGAACTTGGCCTTACGGAACAATGAAAAACAAGAATGAAGGTCGGGAAGGGGCACAGATTGTAACACCACCTTCCGATTGAGAGCCCTATAATCAATGACAGGCCTGAAGCCCCCCTGGGGTTTCGGGACTAGAAAAATAGGCGACGAATACGCCGACTTAGAGGGCCTAATAATACCATCCTTCAACGTCTGATCGATGATTTCTTTCAGAGCCTTCATTTTAGGTGGAGATAGCCTATAAGGTGGAAAACGGACAGGAATCGAATCCGTGACCTCAATTTTGTATTCGATAAGGTCAGTAACACCAAGAGTATCAGAGAAAACCTCTGGAAACGACTGACACAACTTACGAATACTATCAGCATGCTCCTCAGGTAGATGTCTAAGGTCTAACAACATCTCATTCTGGGTAGGCGAAATAGATGAACATGATACAGAATTACATTTCAATAATGGGATTTTACAATTAAACGCAAATTTGAAAGAGCACGACCTACTCTGGAGATCGAGCACAAGACCAGTGTAGGAAATGAAGTCAGCTCCCAATATAATGGGGCAAGACAAGTGCTTGGCCACAAACAATTTGATTTTCCATGTAAATTTAAAAATACGAATTTTGATCTGTAAGGAATATAGAATTTCTAATGGGGATGAATTAGCCGAAACATATTGGACAGGAGATGAGTCATAGTCAGGTAGTTTACAAACAGATTTCAATTTTGCATACCATTCGGCCGAAATAATAGAACAAACACTGCCTGAATCTAATAGAGCTGTTATAGGTTCGTTATTTACCTCAATTTTGAGAAAGGGGACCGGTGCGGGGGTATCCGCCGCAATCCTAAGACACTCTTTAGGGCATTCAAAAGATGAATTTGAAGACTGATCGTTCCCTGAATTTTCGACCTGTTTACCAGGGGCTGAGCCTCGGGAAGAGGGATTAGTCGACTCAGCCGAAGCCACTAGTCATTTTTTATCACTGGCATTGGTGAAGTTTGCACCAGAAGTTGAGCAGGAGCGGGTGCTATTTGAATTTGGGCAATTTTAGGCGATATGTGAGAAAGCCCCACATTTAAAACAGCCTTGTGATGAACCAGCTCCATTATTTGCCCTACTAGATTTGATCAATGGACACTTGTTCCACAGATGGTCAGGCGACCCGCAAGCGTAACATTTACGAGGAGTGACTGATCGGCGAGGTGGAGGCCGAGTATTCCTAAAGGAAGGTGGGGGTTCTTTCGCGACACGCAAGGAGTGGGCGTATCTAACCCCTTCCGCTGAAACGGCCAATGCTTCAAGTTCCGAGAAGGTTTGCGGGCACGCCGCGAAACACAAATATGACCTATAGGATGGTGAAATTCCTTCTACAATAGCCTGTACAATCTGGTCTTCAGGAAAATGAAGAGCAAACACCCTAGTATAGAATTTAATATCTTAGATAAAGTCTGCCAAGTTTTCATCCAAACGCTGTACACGATAATAGTACTTCTGAATAAGGGAGGACCTGGCCCTGGCCGTAATGAAGTTAGCTAGCAAGTGGGTGTGGAAATCCTCACTAGATGATTGCTCGGCAATGGCTCTTACTATTTTGTCAGAGAGAATGCCAATTGCATAGGGATAGATAATTTGCAAAATTTGTCATGGAGAAAGAGAAAACACAAGGGCATGATCCTGAAATTCAACTGAAAATCTTTAAAAGGAAATTACTTCACTGGTGGTATTAACGGAATACTTAGAGATACCTCTGAGCAACATTGCCAATGGATGAGGCAAACTGCTGAACCCGGGTGACATAGTAGGTAAAGGTTTCAGTGGCAAGGAACGTAATTCAGAACGTACATTATTTAATGAGTTACGGCGTTCAGACTCGTCCAATGGGGCAGAGGTTGTTTGAGCAGCGATGGTTTTCCTATTTACTTCTCCCTTAGGAGGCTCTTCCTCGCTACCTACATTCACTGTGGTGGGTAAATCGCTTCTGGGAGGAACCTCCCCAATTAACAATTGAGTGACCTTGCTAGATAATTCAGAAATATTTTCAAGCAGCGTACTAGCTTCCTTCTTCTGAACATCATTCAACTTTAGAGACAACAGATCGTTAACTCTATTTGAAAAATGAAACAGCCTGGCTTGCACGCGCTTAATTGGATTAGGAGAAGGATCATTTTCATCAAAAAACTAACTACAGATGCTAGCCCAGTAATATTCTCGACGATCGTGGAAAGAGAGTCGTCAATTTCTTTCTCTCCCAAGGTGGGGATGGAAATGGGCAAATCAAGGGACTCTCTAAGCTTATTTGTGTCTACTGCAACCGTGCCTCCAGATTGCACATTTCTGATAGTTAACTCATAGATCAACTCCTCTTTGCGCAAATAGTTAAGATGGAGAAAATCGCGAGGGCCGGGCATGATGACAGAACAATTTTGAAAAACTCAAAAAATTCCAGCAACTGAGAAAATGGTTAGAGTTCGGAACAAAACAATGTTTAGCCGTCAAAAGGGGCTAAATTGAGACCCATTCAACCACGCTCTGCTACCACTTGTTACCGTGTTTTTGTGGTAGTTAGAGGTGAAAGAAGGTGCGGGGTGGTGAACAGGTCTCAAGCTACGAAAGTAAAATTAATTTAAAATTTAACAAGGTTATATTTTCTTTTCAAACTCAGAAATAACAAGAATGGCAGGTACAAAGTAGCAAGGCAACAAGGAGCAACAATAGTATTTACAGGTTTTGGGCTTCGGGCCCCGAACTTCCAATTCTCGAGCAGTTAGCCCGAATTTACATGTACATAAGGTTTAGCAAAGGGGCAGAAAACCCCAATCATGCCTAGGAGCACTTGCTCCGAATTACACAGTGATACCTCTAGAGGCACGCAGAAACAAATTGCAAAAGAGCGATCCGCTCTCAAAGATTTTAGCCTATCACAAGGCCACACCTAACTCTACTTTCAAGCTGTCCTCTAAGGACGTAAGCACAGGGGTAAAATACCCAACCTACTGAGGTCTATTAAGCGATAAAAGGATAATTACATGACCTCTAAAATAACAATTTGAGAGGAGGCGATCTGCACTCCTAATGTATTTGTTTCAAAACCTAATTTGGCTCTAGGCCACTGATGCAAGGGCTAATCCCATACTAAAGAGGTGACTTTAGAAAGAAACAAATTTACATAATGTTAAGGAAGAATAGGTTGAGAAAATAAGTTCACCTCAAAACAATATGAGTGGGAGCTCGAGAGGGTTAAGCACTCTCTATCCCAATATGTAGTTTAAAAGATAGAATAGATACAAGTTTCTTTACATTTTAAGGAAGGTTACATAATGGAAAAACTTCGGACCCGCCCCGAGAGTTAAACTGCTGAGCAAGCAAGAAAAGAAGTAATTAATCGGCCATTACCTGGTTGTTGACTGCCGCCGAAGAAAGAGGCGCTTCCCGCCCCCTGCTATGTACTTTACACACGAAAAGATGGAACAGAAGTGACGCAGAGACCCTAAAATCAGCAGTTTATATACTCTCGCGGAAAGTTCGAGGCGTTTTAGGAAGGAAAACACCCGCCCACAATCTTTTATTGGTGGTTAAAGAAAACCCCTGCACAAGATGAAGAAGAAACACATCATTGGTGGACAATTAATTTAAGAAATACGGGATTGGCTAAACTCAAAACAAGGGGAAAGAAAGGGTTAATATTGCCAACTTAAACAATGACTGAAGGAAATTTAGCAAAGAACAAAGTTTTGAAATTAAATTTTCTCCAAAAAAAAAAAAAAAAACCAGTTCTTTCACTCCGCACTAGGGTGCACTATTGTTGATCTTCAGTAGTGTCCTCTAGAAGAGAAAGTTCACACTTCTTACTACAAGCAAAACAAAAATACGTCGAAAATGACACAGTTCAAAAACTCCAAAATTTCCACGTAGTGACATCTTCTGAGAAACTTGAAAATTAATACCGTCAATAAAGTTCAGACTTCCTCCAGCAGAGGAGTTTCAATTGGCGCACATTTTAAATTAGCGGCTTGGAGGTGTACCGCTCGGTACAATAATAATAATAATAATAATAATAATAATAATAATAATAATAATAGTAATAAAACAAGAAAATAAGTAGAACACATCTGAGAACGTCAAATTTAAAATTTAACTATGATAGTAATGTGCTATTAGCCCTCAGCTGTACCAAGAACAGTATTTAAATATAACTTAATACTAGAGAAAAACAATTATGGAGACCACAGGTTCGTTTTTGTTTTAAAGCCTTCAAAGTACATACTGAATATCACCTTTGAATTTAGAGGGGAACACTTTTAAACTACTTCAAACATTATTTCAACCAATGAACCCAAAATCTGAGACATTTTCAGTCAATACCACAGGAACTAATAACACATCGCCTTTGCGATAGCAAATAATTCAGTCGGACATGTTTGAATTCGTGGGAACTTCTTGTGCCAACACGTTCACGGTAGACGAGATTCCTTCAATAAAATTTGAAGTTTTCGAACCTTACCGACGAAGAGGTCTATTAATAATCCATATATGGCACCTGTTATTAAATAGTAGTATATAAGACACAGTTGTTGTTGTTGTTGTTGTTGTTTGAATCATCATTCAAAAGACTTGTTTGATGCACCCCTCCATGTCACCCTATCACGTGCTAACCTTTTCATTTCAACCTCACTATTGCATCCTAAATCTGCTCTAATCTGCTTGTCATATTTATACCTTGGTCTACCCCTACCGTTCTTAACGCCTACACTTCCATCAAAAACCAACTGAACAAGTCCTGGATGTTTTAAGATGTGTCCTATCATTCTATCCCTTCTTCTCGTCAAATATACCCAAATAGATCTCCTCTCACCAATTCGATTCAGTATCTCTTCATTCGTAATTCGATCTATCCATCTCACCTTCAGCATTCTTCTTTAACACCACATTTCAAAAGCTTCTATTCTCTTTCTTTCTGAGCTAGTTATCGTCCATGTTTCACTTCCTACAATGCCACGCTCCAGATGAAAGTCTTCAGAAACATCTTTCTAATTCCGATATCAATGTTTGAAGTGAGCAAATTTCTTTTCTTAAGAAAGCTCTTCCTTGCTTGTGCTAGTCTGCATTTTATGTCCTCCTTACTTCTGCCACAATTTCATTAAATATTATTTGCCCACCCATTCACCGCTCACGATTGTTTCCCTCCCTGCTCCACGGAAATCACAATAATAATAGGCATAATAATAATAATAATAATAATAATAATAATAATAATAATAATAATAATAATATTCAAAGTGTCAAATAAGTAATTCCACTTTGGGCGAAGAAATATGGGAAGCTTAAGATATATTACCAAAGAACGGTCTCATCGCCCAATCTTGTTTCACGACGGATGAATGATGACAAACTGCCTTAGATAGGTGAATCGCGACACAGTCCATTTGACCTCCTGATTCTGCTATATATCTTGCTGGAATCCTACATATTGAGCTTCAGTGAAATAACCTGTCCTAAAACCGAACTGCCTTCTAATGAACCAGTTAATAATTTGCAAACATGTCTAATAGGATAAGAAATAATGCTTTCCGAAACGCCTCAATATCTTGAGGATGTTGAACAGAGAGAGACAGGGGCAATCCGTGTTTCAAAACACTTTTCGGTTGGAGAAGGAGACCGATGTCCTTGTAATAACTCACCGATTCGATTTTTACCCGTATAGATAATGCTGTTTCGGCAAGAGATTGCCTAAGTCAATGAGCATTTCAGTTGCTTGGGCGCATCGGCTCATGCTGATAACTAAATAAAACAAAATTAATTCATTTGAGAAATAAGTGCTGTAATGGAAGGTATCATCAAAATGACTACAATGATTCTGACAAGGAGGAAACTCATTACAAAATTTTCTTATGCAAGTGTAAAGTAATTTACGTAAATAATATCCGTCCTAGAAATGAAGAGACAGCGAACGGTTCCAGACAAACCCAAAAGAACTGGATAAATTACAGACACGTGACTGTCTAAACTGTAACTGCCTTCTGAATATTACTTCCGAGGGGAGTAATACCCAGAAAGATGAGCTTCAAAAACCCCAATTAGCAGTGGTGCAACAGGTTAACGACAAGAGTTTTATCACTGTTCCTATGATCCTCATATTTATCGAGAATGCTGCATCCGGGCAATACTGTGTTTACTACTGGGGAGCAAAGGTTCACAGGAGTGGATTTTCCGCGAAGGTGACAAATATGGTCGTAGTGAAAAGAATATTTCGCGAACGGTATGGATAGTTGGCAAGACAGTGTTACCTGGCAACCGTGCAGGTTATGAAGTAATGCATGGATGAACGGCCAAACAGTGTTACCTAGCAACCGTGTAGGTTATGATGTAATGCATGGATGAACGGCCAAACAGTGTTACCTAGCAACCGTGCATGTTATGATGTAATGCATGGATGGATGGCCGAACAGTGTTACCTAGCAAACGTGCAGGTTATGATGTAATGCATGGATGAACAGCCAAACAGTATTACCTAGCAACCGTGCAGGTTATGATGTAATGTATGGAAGGTTGGCCAAACAGTGTTACCTAGCAACCGTGCATGTTATGATGTAATGCATGGATGGATGGCCGAACAGTGTTACCTAGCAACCGTGCAGGTTATGATGTAATGTATGGATGGATGGCCGAACGGTGTTACCTAGCAACCGTGCAGGTTATGATGTAATGCATGGATGAACAGCCAAACAGTATTACCTAGCAACCGTGCATGTTATGATGTAATGCATGGATGGATGGTCGAACAGTGTTACCTAACAACCGTGCAGATTATGATGTAATGTATGGATGGTTGGCCAAACAGTGTTACCTAGTAACCGTGCATGTTATGACGTAATGCATGGATGGATGGCCGAACAGTGTTACCTAGCAACCGTGCAGGTTATGATGTAATGTATGGATGGTTGGCCAAACAGTGTTAACTAGCAACCGTGCAGGTTATGATGTAATGTATGGATGGATGGCCGAACAGTGTTACCTAGCAACCGTGCAGGTTATGATGTAAAGTATGGATGGTTGGCCAAACAGTGTAACTTAGCAACCGTGCAGGTCATGATATAATGTATGGATGGATGGCCAAACAGTGTTACCTAGCAACCGTGCAGGTTATGATGTAATGTATGGATGGATGGCCAAACAGTGTTACCTAGCAACCGTGCAGGTTATGATGTAATGCATGGATGAACGGCCAAACAGTGTTACCTAGCAACCGTGCATGTTATGATGTAATGCATGGATGGATGGCCGAACAGTGTTACCTAACAACCGTGCAGGTTATGATGTAATGTATGGATGGTTGGCCAAACAGTGTTACCTAGCAACCGTGCAGGTTATGATGCAATGTATGGATGGATGGCCAAACAGTGTTACCTAGCAACCGTGCATGTTATGATGTAATGCATGGATGAATGGCCGAACAGTGTTACCTAGCAACCGTGCAGGTTATGATGTAATGTATGGATGGATGGCCGAACGGTGTTACCTAGCAACCGTGCAGGTTATGATGTAATGTATGGATGGATGGCCAAACAGTGTTACCTAGCAACCGTGCAGGTTATGATGCAATGTATGGATGGATGGCCAAACAGTGTTACCTAGCAACCGTGCAGGTTATGATGTAATGTATGGATGGTTGGCCAAACAGTGTTACCTAACAACCGTGCAG
The DNA here is from genome assembly GCF_040414725.1 of Anabrus simplex. NCBI lineage: Eukaryota > Metazoa > Arthropoda > Insecta > Orthoptera > Tettigoniidae > Anabrus > Anabrus simplex. Next base: position 159,417,630 of record NC_090269.1, on the reverse strand, counting down.
GTTATGATGTAATGTATGGATGGATGGATGGCCGAACAGTGTTACCTAACAACCGTGCAGGTTATGATGTAATGCATGGATGGATGGCCGAACAGTGTTACCTAACAACCGTGCAGGTTATGATGTAATGTATGGATGGTTGGCCAAACAGTGTTACCTAGCAACCGTGCATGTTATGATGTAATGCATGGATGGATGGCCGAACAGTGTTACCTAGCAACCGTGCAGGTTATGATGTAATGTATGGATGGTTGGCCAAACAGTATTACCTAGCAACCGTGCAGGTTATGATGTAATGTATGGATGGTTGGCCAAACAGTGTTACCTAGCAACCGTGCAGGTTATGATGTAATGTATGGATGGTTGGCCAAACAGTGTTACCTAGCAACCGTGCAGGTTATGATGTAATGTATGGATGGATGGCCAAACAGTGTTACCTAGCAACCGTGCATGTTATGATGTAATGTATGTATGGATGGCCGAACAGTGTTACCTAGCAACCGTGCAGGTTAAGATGTAATGTATGGATGGTTGGCCAAACATTGTTACTTAGCAACCGTGCAGGTTATGATGTAATGTATGGATGGATGGCCAAACAGTGTTACCTAACAACCGTGCAGGTTATGATGTAATGTATGGATGGATGGCCAAACAGTGTTACCTAGCAACCGTGCAGGTTATGATGTAAAGTATGGATGGTTGGCCAAACAGTGTTACCTAGCAACCGTGCAGGTTATGATGTAATGTATGGATGGATGGCCGAACAGTGTTACCTAGCAACCGTGCAGGTTATGATGTAAAGTATGGATGGATGGCCGAACAGTGTTACCTAGCAACCGTGCAGGTTATGATGTAATGTATGGATGGATGGCCAAACAGTGTTACCTAGCAACCGTGTAGGTTATGATGTAATGTATGGATGGATGGCCAAACAGTGTTACCTAGCAACCGTGCAGGTTATGATGTAATGTATGGATGGTTGGCCAAACAGTGTTACCTAGCAACCGTGCATGTTATGATGTAATGCATGGATGGTTGGCCAAACAGTGTTACTTAGCAACCGTGCAGGTTATGATGTAATGTATGGATGGATGGCCAAACAGTGTTACCTAGCAACCGTGCAGGTTATGATGTAATGTATGGATGGATGGCCAAACAGTATTACCTAGCAACCGTGCAGGTTATGATGTAATGTATGGATGGTTGGCCAAACAGTGTTACCTAGCAACCGTGCAGGTTATGATGTAATGTATGGATGGTTGGCCAAACAGTGTTACCTAGCAACCGTGCAGGTTATGATGTAATGTATGGATGGTTGGCCAAACAGTGTTACCTAGCAACCGTGCAGGTTATGATGTAGTGTATGGATGGATGGCCGAACAGTGTTACCTAGCAACCGTGCAGGTTAAGATGTAATGTATGGATGGTTGGCCAAAAAGTGTTACTTAGCAACCGTGCAGGTTATGATGTAATGTATGGATGGATGGCCAAACAGTGTTACCTAACAACCATGCAGGTTATGATGTAATGTATGGATGGATGGCCAAACAGTGTTACCTAGCAACCGTGCAGGTTATGATGTAAAGTATGGATGGTTGGCCAAACAGTGTTACCTAGCAACCGTGCAGGTTATGATGTAATGTATGGATGGATGGCCGAACAGTGTTACCTAGCAACCGTGCAGGTTATGATGTAAAGTATGGATGGATGGCCGAACAGTGTTACCTAGCAACCGTGCAGGTTATGATGTAATGTATGGATGGATGGCCAAACAGTGTTACCTAGCAACCGTGCAGGTTATGATGTAATGTATGGATGGATGGCCAAACAGTGTTACCTAGCAACCGTGCAGGTTATGATGTAATGTATGGATGGATGGCCGAACAGTGTTACCTAGCAACCGTGCAGGTTTTGATGTAATGTATGGATGGTTGGCCAAACAGTGTTACCTAGCAACCGTGCAGGTTATGATGCAATGTATGGATGGATGGCCAAACAGTGTTACCTAGCAACCGTGCAGGTTATGATGTAATGTATGGATGGATGGCCGAACAGTGTTACCTAGCAACCGTGCAGGTTATGATGTAATGTATGGATGGATGGATGGCCGAACAGTGTTACCTAGCAACCGTGCAGGTTATGATGTAATGTATGGATGGATGGCCGAACAGTCCCGTTACTGTACGGGGTCGGGTATGAAGTGAGATGAATCTTCGTAACGAGTTTTTACGACTGGATGTCCTTCCTGACGTTAAACTCATTAGAGACCAAGGGGTCTGCTCACAGCTTAAAGTCCTCAACCACCTCAAATTATTGTATTATTTTCAAAATGCAGTTGTGTCCCTAATTTAATTCGATCCTTGAATTTTCCATAGATTATAGCCAGTGTGGCAACTCTGACTTTGTACATTCCTGAAAAATTAAAAATGTTACTGTTGTATTAGCATTATTATTTATCCCAATTTATTTCGCATTCCGCCCACTAGATTGCATTCCAAGCCTCTCCGCTGTACACATACGGAGCGAGGGCATATGACGGTGTTGATGGTGATTCGTCCGTCGGAAGGCGACGTTAAACACCCAGAAGACAGCAGGAGGCTGTGTGGAGCAACCGAGTTTCGCCCTTTCTCTCCCTACTATCATATATTACGACATTCTATTCATTTCACTAACTCTTCTGATGAGGTTGCCGTCAGCAAGGGCATCCGGTGTTGAATGCTCATTTTCGTCTCACTTTATGTCTGACCCCTTAGAGGAAACGGACAAGGGTTGCACGCACCCCCGCCCCCTCTCCCAGTTCACTTTGATGTCAGCCGTGGGTAAAAGTGGCTGGATTCCTCACTGGTTAAGGGAGAATAGTTGACCACTTGTACTAAACACCGCATTACCCACTTCCCTGGCGGTGTCTGCATACCTCCGTCTCAAGACCCGGTGACGTTAGATGCAACCATTCCACCCAGGTAGCGGACATGGTGCCATTCTTCAAATACCTCCCACTTCACCGGCAAGCAGACACCAAAGTGACAAAGGTTATACAGAGTTCCGCAGGTCTGGAGATCACTTATCTATCACTATATTAGATTCCTGTTAATGTGAGCTTTCCCCTGAGTATATTTGTGGAGTCCAGCAATCCGTTTCAGTACAGCTCTATATGGATTTCATCCGGAGAGTTCGGGGAATACCGAGATAGCAAACACTTGAAGCGAGAGAGTAAACGTTCTCTATCGTGTAGGTTACGCAGCATTCAGTGAATTAATTATGAGCTATATCGGGGATGGCTGGAGATGTGCACCAGCACATTGAAACTCCATCGCCTTGTTAGTCAGCACAGATCCTCGAGTCCTGGTTCTCTAAGTCAATGTGTTAATCGAGACTTTTTCGTTTTGTAGTTACATACCCCACTAGAATTAATTCCTCTGTACTATGGTGGTGATGCACAGGTCAGGCGGCTGTAGAGCGAAGTTCGAGTCAACTTGTAGGGCTTCAACGAAGTATAGCAAATACTATAGATTTAGGAGATCAAAGTGACTGTATCGCTATTAACCTATCCGACTTCTTTGCTAGGGTAGATAATGGAAGAGTGTTGGATTAGAAAAAAGCGTCTGAATGGGTGGCCACATTTCTCGAAAGAAAAACTCAGAGTATTAGATTAGGTGAAGCGTAAACTGATCCTTTAATGATTTCCGCAGGGCAGCGTATTGGATCTCTAGGTTTTCTTATATACAGAGTGAAGCCAAAATCCACGGATAAACTTTCAGTGGTTGTTTAAGAGTACATTCTGAGTACATTTTTATAAAGGACCCGTGGTCTCCGGTGGCTGATTACCCCCAGCGGAGATTAGTGTTTTATCTCCATAGTATTTTTTTTTTCCAGATTGTAAGTCATATATGTACCAAATTTTGTTGAGAGCTACTTTGGAATTTACCATATACACCCATTTTTGACGGTTATTTTTACATTCATTTTCACCCCTTCTCAACCTCCATACCAATTGCGGTGAAGTATTACTTGTCCATCCAGAGTGCCACAGTTCAACTCAGCGAACTCGTAAACATTAACATCACTCATTTTTATTTTTATATTTCACCACCTCCACGAGGAGTGCTACTGGCGTTTTACCCAACAGTATTTTTTCAGATAGTAAATCAAATGTGTACCAATTTTTTATAAGGGCTATTTTGGAAGAAACATACACAGAACGACGCCCGGAGTATCAATATTCGTCTCACTACTCCACACTATTTTCGATTATTTTTATTTTATTATTATTATTTTTACATTTCAGCCCTTCCCACAACACCCCTAGCGTTCTAGGTCTACCATACCTCCTCGCAGTTTGTCTCACGATAGTAAGTCATAAGTATACCAAGTTTGGCTGAAATTCCTCCCGTAGTCCAGAAAACTATGGATTCAACACTAATATCGGTCGTTTTTTAGTTATAATTATTTTTCGACCCATTCCCTAGGGCTTCTAGGGGTGTCTTGCCCCCGCAGTATATTTTACAGATAGTAGATAATATATATACCAAGTTAAGTTGACACCTATCTTGGAACATGCATACAAACTCAAAATATCTCCGTCATTTGCACATTTTCTTTTCTTCACCCCTTCTCACAACTCTGCTTACTGGGGCTCAACTTGGACTTAAACGACATCCGGAGTATCACTATTAATTTCAGACATCCAGAAAAGTATGGATTCGACTCTATTTTTGATTAATTCTATGTCTCACTCCCCACCCCCCCCCTACTCCCAAGGTCGCTGAACTCACTTCAGTAGGGAACACTACGAAATTCTTATCCCTTAATGCTGAGCATGGACTTTAAAAAATCTGGAGTATCACCATACATCTCAGCGACACCGAAAACTATAGATTCGTCATTATTTCCGATTAATTTTTTATCTCATTACCCCTCGCCCCCCACCTCAACTTTGAACTTAAAAAATTCCGGAGTGCCACAGTTCATCTCAGCGAACCCGAAAACTATGGATTCGACTTATATTTTCTATTACTATAATTATTATATCTCACTCCCGCCTCGTCCCCCCCCCCCACTAAGGGTGCTGAATATGTACTTTAATAAATCCGGAGTGTCACTATACATCTCAGCGACCCCGAAAACTATGGATTCAATACTATTTCCGATTATTTAAGGGTGCTTGTGGTGTCTTTCGCCCACGAGGTTTGTTTCCTGATACTAAATCATAAGTGTACCAAGTTTGGTTGAAATCGCTCGAGTGGTATAGGAGGAGATGCAATACATACATACCTACATACCCACCTATAGACCTATAGATTACATAGACTCGCCTTTGCTCGTTGGGAACCCCCAGTTGCTCTTCGTTAGGAGGGGAGTGATGACTCTTGTCATTCCATTGTTGATATTCTATATTTTTAACAGTTTCTTAAATATTTTACACGTCTAATACACAGCTACATTCTTCAAAATGGGCAGACCTATCAATGTTGGTACTATGGCATGAAAGTACATCTCGATCACGGCATGTTGGATTGCTATTTCCAAATAATAGGCATAAGAATGCACCTCCTATCAAGAAAGGTACTTTGTAAGTCGATGCGGCGTATTTTCATCCTCCTATATACAGCAAATATTATCCTCATCACGACGCGCAGGTCACCTACGGGTGTCAAATCACAAGACCTGCACGTGGTGAGCCGAACATGTCCTCGGGCACTCCCGGCACTAAAAACCATACGCCATTTCATTTAGCGGATTATCATGGTATAGCGTAAGCTGCTGTTGCCTAGCGACAATCTGTCCGTCAAGTCGATCCAATCTTGGTGCGGCTTTGCTATTTTAAAATTACATAAAATTACTCATAACAATAAAACTACCTTACCGATTTCGTTCAAACCACTTCATAAACCCTTTCAGATGTAATAAGAACAAATTGTGAAAATTTCAGTGAAATCGGTCCAGTAAAATATACCAACATCCGATTTTATATATCTATACATTTAAAATAAGAGTTTTGTCTGTACATTGCTCAGGATTTGAAAATAATGGTATTTCTGTATCGGTCATGTCCATAGTAACAAGAAAATGCAATTTTTACTTTTCCGTAATTTCTGTCTGTCTGTCTATCTGTCTGTCTGTCTGTCTGTCTGTCTGTCTGTCTGTCTGTCTGTCTGTCTGTCTGTCTGTCTGTCTGTCTGTCTGTCTGTCTGTCTGTCTGTCTGTCTGTCTGTCTGTCTGTCTGTCTGTCTGTCTGTCTGTCTGTCTGTCTGTACACGCATCACGAGAAAACGGTTAAAGAGAATTTAATGAAAATCGGTATGTGAAATCGGGGGATGAGCCTCTACAATCTAGGCTATCAATAATTGTATTCACGCTGAAAAAATGGTAATTTAGGGGAAGGCCTACAAATTAATTCTCAAATATTGTTGTTATTAGTAGTCCTATCTTGATGAAAATCGGTATGCAAAGTCAGGAAATAAGTCGCTATAGTCTAGGCTGTAAATCATTTTATTCACGCTGAGTGAAATGATAGTTTAGCGGAAGGCCTAAAATGTAATTCTCAAATATTTCTTATTAGAGGTGTAATCGATGAATGCTTTATCTAAGGATATATAGAATTAAATTTCCTATTATTCATGTCTTATACATTGTTACCGTACTGGCTATGATCACAAAGATATTCATGAATTTGGATTTTTGTTACTAAGTCCATATCAGCGCCGAGTAACGAGAAAATGGGTAAACAGTAGTTAATGAAACTCGGTATGTAAAGTCGGAGAATAAGAAACTACAGTTTATGGTATAAAATATTTTACAAATCACAGAGTCGAAAGAAAACTAAATGTGAAGGCCTACAATATAGAAAGATCATAACATTGATCAACAATAACATTACATTGACCATTGTTTGTCGTGATGTGCTTTGTGTCTTCTGTTGCCCCTCATCTCCGGTAGATAGGATTACTGCTGCGTACAGAGTATTTTTTATTTGATTTACGTTGCACCGACATAGATAGGTTTTATGGCGACGATGGGGTTCGAATCCACTATCTCTCGGATGCAAGCTCACAGCTGCGCACCGCTAACCACACGGTCAACTCGCCCAGTCGTACAGAGTGTAACAGCCTGTCTGAATATTGATGGGAAGTAGCTGGGGAGTTAGATAACTTTCTTCTTTAGCATGCCATTCTCCTGGTTTATAAATTTTCTGTTACTACTGGTACGTAACACACTGGATCATCATAGCATTCAGGCTATTCAATCCCTATTCTGAGGCATTGATTGGAATAAACAGTGTGCATATTTAGCGGAATAATGGCGGATGAGTGTTCATGGCAATCTGCGGCCTGGTCATCCCAGCTCTGGAACTTGGGACTGTTAGATTGGCAACGCAATCTAACCGTAGCACTGTTCGTTAAAAGTGATAAAACGTGCAGCTTTCCATTTGATCGAGTATTTTATATGATAGCACTGCTTTTAATCGCTACATTCATACTTACGTTTTTGTAATGACCTATGTTGAATTCAGGTTAGGAAAACCACAAAGTCAGTCTTTCTGAGAATCCCGTAGCGAAGCACGGGTAGGCTACATCAGCTAGTATAGATTAAAACGAGATAAAACTAAAGCCTGCCCTTTTAGATGTCTAAAATATTGTAAATACACTCCGGCCTCAGATTTTCCAGCTTTAGATTTTGCACATTTCTTAAGTTTTGCTCAATGCTTGTTTTAGATATTACATAAGCACCATAATTTTTCCGGCATGCAGTTCGACGCGGTAAATTTAAAAGTTGATAGAATTAAATTATTGCTTACTACAAATCAATGACTAAAATACTTATAATTTCAATTGAATATATTGTAGTATTGTAGTAATTGAAGTATATTTTAGTAATTGAACTATTTCTTTAACATTCTCTCCGTTTATTGTATATACTAAAAGTCAAGTCAAGAGCTTAGGAAAAGTATCCTTCCGCATGTGAGCACGTCCCCTGTTCCCTCTTCCCGTCTCCGTTCTCCATCTCCGCCAGGACCAGCTTATTATTAACGTCGAGCGTCTATCTGACAAGTACTTCATTCTCAAATAGTGAAGCATCAAAAGAAATCACTTCCTTTCACATACCTGTACTTTGATTACGTACCATACCTATTTATTACTTTATTGACCCTGTAAAACCTACAGATTACTGACGAATACCGAGTCAAGAGAAGCAATGTTTATTTTTATTTCATAAAGTAATTTGTGTGAGGGACATGGGGACTTACAACATACATGCTACGACTGTCAGTTGCAGTTCAACAAGCTGAAAAACCCACCTGTGAGTGGAATTGCCAAATACATTGTTTCCAGGAATGTTGTTAATATTGTAGTCTCGTCATTCGGAAGGTAAAAACGAACTCATGATCCCCTCATGACAACATTTCTGCAGTTAGAGAGCGATTACGAATATAAAGTAAAGTACAAATTAGTATTATTATTATTATTATTATTATTATTATTATTATTATTAGTCCGACTCGTTGGCTGAATGGTCAGCGTACTGGCCTTCGGTTCATAGGGTCCCGGGTTCGATTCCCGGCCGGGTCGGGGATTTTAATCGCTTCTGATTACATCTTCTGGCTCGGGGACTGGGTGTATATGTCCGTCCCAACACCCTCCTCATCATATTCAGACAACATACTACACTACCAACCACTACAGAAACACGCAATAGTGCTTACATCCCTCCATAGAGGGTTGGCGTCAGGAAGGGCATCCGGCCGTAAAAATAGGGCCAAATCCACATGTGCGACGCAGTTCGCACCCGCGACCCCACAGGTGTGGGAAAAAGCGGCAGGAAAAGAAGATTATTATTATTATTATTATTATTATTATTATTAATAATATTATTATTAATATTATTATTATTGTACCGGGTGGTACACCCCCACGCCGCTAATTCAAACTTTGCGCCAGTTGAAACTCCTCTACTGGAGGAAGTCTGAACTTTATCTACTGTGTTAATTTTCAAGTTTCTCAGAATATGTCACTACTTGGAAATTTTGAAGTTTTTGAACTGGGTCGTTTTCGGTGTATTTTTGTTTTGCCTGTAGTAAGAAGTGTGGACATTCTCTTCCAGATGGCACTACTGAAGAACTACAATTGTGCACCCTAGTGCGAAGTGAAAGAACTATGTTTTTGGAGAAATTTTGAATTCATAATTTGTTCTTTGTTAAATTTCTTTCAGTTGTTGTTTAAGTTGGCAATATTAACCCTTTCTTTCTGCCAGTTTTGAAACTGGACAATCATAATTTTCTGTAATTAATTTTCCACCAATAAGGTGTTTCTTCCTCATCTAGTGTAGGGGATTTCGTCGTTAACCAATAAAATTTTTGTGGGAGGGTGTTCTCATTCCTGAAACGCCTCGAACTTTCCACGAGGGTATATAAACTGCTGATTTTCGGGTCTCCGGGCCACTTCAGTAACATCTATCAGTGCGTAAAGTACGTAGCAGGGGGCGGGAAGCGCCGCTTTCTTCGGGCAGCTGTTCAGCCACCAGGTAATGGCCGTTTAATAACTTCTTTTCTTGTCAGCTCAGCAGTTTAACTCTCGGGGCAGGTCCGAAGCCTTTCCACCATGTAACTTTTCCCTAAAATGTAAAGACACTTAGTATCAATTCTATCTTTTAAACTACATATTGGGATAGAGAGTGCTTAACCCTCTCGAGCTCCCACTGATATTGCATTGAGGTGAACTTATTTTCACAACCGTTTCTTCCTTAACGTAATGTAAATTGTTTCCTTCTAAAAGTCACCTCTGTAGTATGGGATTGGCCCTTGCAGTAACGGCCTAGTGCCAAGTAGGTTTTATATAAAGTGTATTAGGAGTGCAAGAACGCCTCCTCTCAAGTTGGTATTTTAGAATCCATGTAATTTACCTGTTTCTTTACTTAATAGGCCTCAGTAGGTTGGGTATTTTTACCCCTGTTTTCATGTCCTTGGAGGACAACTTGAATGTGGAGTTTGGTGTGGCCTTTGATAGGCTTAAATTTTGAGAGCGAGTTGCTCTTTCTTGAAAATTGAGTTGTTGTATGCCTCGAGGAGGCTTTACCGTGTAAAGAGGAGCAAGTGCTCCTAGGCATGATTGGGGTCTTCTGCCCCTTTGTTGAATTCTGTATATCGTAAGGTTGGGCTTATAGCTCAAGAATTGTGTGTCTGGCTCTCGGAGCCCAAATCCTGTAATCACTGTAATTGTACATTTTTGAATTGTGTTTCGGCTACTGAGTACCTGTTCTATTTGTTATTTCTTAATCTTGAAAAGAAAATATAACCTTGTTAAATTTTATCTTAACTTTAATTTCGTATTTTGAGACCTGTTCACCCCCGCACCTTCTTTCACCTCTGCTAATCCACCAAACCACGGTAACAAGTGGTAGCAGAGCGTGGTTGAATGGGTCTCAATTTAGCCCCTTTTGACGGCTAAACATTGCCTTATTTTCCAACTCTAACAATTTTCTCAGTTGCTGGAATTTTTTTATTTTTCCGTTTGTTTTCAAAATTGCTTTGTCATCATGCCCGGCCCTCGCGATATTCTCCATCTTAACTATTTGCGCAAGGAGGTGTTGATCTATGAATTAACTATTAGAAACGTGCAATCTGGAGGCACGGTTGCGGTAGACACAAATAAGCTTAGAGAGTCGCTTGATTTGCCCATTTCCATCCCCACTTTGGTAGAGAAAGAAATTGACGACTCTCTCCACGATCACGTAAAATACTACTGAGCTGGCATCTGTAATTACCTTTTTTGAAGAAAATGATCCTTCTCCCAATCAAATTAAACGTGTGCAAGCCAGGTTATTTCATTTTTCTAATAGAGTTAACGATCTGTTGTCTCTGAAGTTGAATGACGTTCAGAGGAAGGAAGCTAGTGTGGTTCTCGAAAATCTTTTTGAATTGTCCAGTAAGGTTACCCAATTGTTAACTGGGGAAGTTCCTCCCAAAACTGATCAACCCACTACGGTGAATGTAGGTAGCGAGGAAGAGCCTCCTAAGGGAGAAGTCAATAGGAAAACCGTTGGAGCTCAAACAATCTCTGCCCCATTGGACAACGTGTCTGAACGCCGTACCTCGTTGAACAATGTACGTTCTGAATTAACTTCTTTGCCACTTAAACCTGTACCTACTATGTCACCTGGGTTCAGCAGCTTGCCTCATCCATTAGCAATGTTGCTCAGAGGTGTTGTGTTTGAGTCATCAGTCCATAGACTGGTTTGATGCAACCTCCATGCCACCCTATCCTGTGCTAACCTTTTCATTTCTACGTAACTATTGCATCCTACATCTGCTCGAATCTGCTTGTCATATTTATACCTTGGTCTACCCCTACCGTTCTTACCACCTACACTTCCTTCAAAAACAAACTGAACAAGTCCTGGGTGTCTTAAGATGTGTCCTATCATTCTATCTCTTCTTCTCGTCAAATTTAGCCAAATCGATCTCCTCTCACCAATTCGATTCAGTATCTCTTCATTCGTGATTCGATCTATCCATCTCACCTTCAGCATTCTTCTGTAACACCACATTTCAAAAGCTTCTATTCTCTTTCTTTCTGAGCTAGTTATCGTCCATGTTTCACTTCTATACAATGCCACTCCACACGAAAGTCTTCAAAAACATCTTTCTAATTCCGATATCAATGTTTGAAGTGAGCAAATTTCTTTTCTTAAGAAAGCTCTTCCTTGCTTGTGCTAGTCTGCATTTTATGTCCTCCTTACTTCTGCCATCGTTAGTTATTTTACTACCCAAGTAACAATATTCATCTACTTCCTTTAAGACTTCATTTCCTAATCTAATATTTCCTACACCACCTGCCTTCGTTCGACTGCACTCCATTACTTTTGTTTTGGACTTATTTAATTTCATCTTGTACTCCTTACCCAAGACTTCATCCATAACATTCAGCAACTTCTCGAGATCTTCTGCAGTCTCAGATAAAATAACAATATCATCGGCAAATCTCAAGGTTTTGATTTTTTTCTCCTTGGACTGTGATTCCCTTTCCAAATTTCTCTTTGATTTCCTTTAATGCCTGTTCTATGTAAACATTGAAAAGGAGAGGGGACAAACTGCAGCCTTGCCTCACTCCTTTCTGGATTGCTGCTTCTTTTTCAAAGCCCTCGATTCTTATCATTGCAGACTGATTTTTATACAGATTGTAGATAATTCTTCGTTCTCGGTATCTGATCCCTATCATCTTCAGAATCATAAATAGCTTGGTCCAATCAACAGTATCGAATGCCTTTTCTAGATCTATGAATGCCATGTACGTGGGCTTGTCCTTCTTGATTCGATCCTCTAAGATCAAACGTAAAGTCAGGATTGCTTCACGTGTTCCTACATTTCTTCTGAAGCCAAACTGATCTTCTCCCAACTCAGCTTCAACTTGTTTTTCCATTCTTCTGTAAATAATACGTGTTAATATTTTGCAGGCATGAGATACTAAACTAATAGTGCGGTAGTTTTCACACCTGTCAACACCGGTTTTATTGGGAATAGGTATAACAACATTCTTCCGAAAATCGGATGGGACTTCTCCTGTCTCATAAATCTTGCACACTAAATGAAATAATCTTGCCATGCTGGTTTCTCCTAAGGCAGTCAGTAATTCAGAGGGAATGCCATCAATTCCAGGTGCCTTGTTCCTATTGAGGTCACTCACAGCTCTGTCAAACTCTGACCTCAAAATTGGGTCTCCCATTTCATCAGCATCAACAGCATCTTCATGTTCCAGAACCAAATTATCTACATCTTTACCTTGATAGAACTGTTGGATATGCTCCTGCCATCTTTCTGCTTTGTCTTCTTTCCCTAGAAGTGGCTTTCCATCTGAGCTCTTAATATTCATACACCTAGATTTCCTTTCTCCAAAGGTTTCCTTGATTTTCCTGTATGCAGCATCTACCTTTCCCAGGACCATACAACCTTCGACATCCTTGCACTTCTCCTTCAGCCATTCTACCTTAGCACTTTCTATCCACTTGATTCTTTAATCGCCTGTATTCTTTTCTGCCCTCTTCATTCCTACCATTCTTGTATTTTCGTCGTTCATCAATCAGGTCTAGTATCTCCTGAGTTATCCACTGATTCTTAGTTGATCTTTTCTTCCTTCCTAACATTTCTTCAGCAGCCCTACTGACTTCATTTTTCATGACTCTCCACTCATCCTCTATAGTGTTTCCTTCAGCCTTTTCATTTAGTCCTTGTGCAACATGTTCCTTGAAACAATCCCTGACACTCTTTTCTTTCAACTTGTCTAGATCGCATCTTTTTGCATTCTTTCCTTTCTTCAATTTCTTCAACTTCAGATGGCATTTCATGACCAACAAGTTGTGGTCAGAGTCCACGTCTGCTCCTGGGAAAGTTTTGCAATCCAACACCTGGTTTCTGAATCTCTGCCTAATCATAATGAAGTCTATTTGATACCTTCCAGTGTCTCCAGGTCTCGTCCACGTATGCAGCCGTCGTTTGTGGTGTTTGAACCAAGTATTTGCAAGGACTAAATTATGATCAGTGCAGAATTCAACCAGCCGACTTCCCCTTTCGTTCCTTTGTCCCAATCCAAATTCTCCTACTGTACTACCTTCTCTTCCTTGGCCTACCACTGCATTCCAGTCTCCCATCACAATTAGATTCTCGTCACCTTTTACATATTGTATTAAATCTTCTATCTCCTCATATATTCTTCCGATTTCTTCATCATCCGCTGAACTAGTAGGCATATAGACCTGCACTATTGTGGTGGGCATTGGTTTGGTGTCTAACTTGACGACAATAATTCTTTCACTAGCTTGCCCGCAGGAACAAAATTATTAACCTAATATTATCGGGATCTATTGTCCCTGGTAAGATATCATTAAGTGACCAAAGATTAGAGAACGGCGTGTTCGGAACAAACAACAATCTTCAACATGAGAGAAGCCAGAGTGAACTTGTGGGTCTCATGAACCACCGAATTTAAAGCAAAAGCCAACCAATGCAGTGAAGTATCCCATCTGGAATGAACTTCATGATGAAATACAATTAAAGCAGATTGAGATTACGATTGACCCGCTCAGCCAGAGTTGGTTGAGGTTAATAAGCAGAAGTAGTTACGTTGAGATAGACAGGTCAGAACAAAATTTACGGAATAAGTAAGGTGTGAATGCCTTAGCATTATCAGAAACTATATATTAAAAGGGGACAAAAGGAGCAGATATGGTATTCAAACAAGAAATAGTAGACTGAGCGGTTTCCAGCTTAGTAGGAAATAACCAAAATAATCTAGTGAAACCATCTACACACACCAGAATAAATTTATTGGAGTTCCCCTTTGGTTGTGGGAAAGGTAAGACGTAGTCTATATATAGACGTTCCATGGGGCGCGGCGCTTGGTGAGATGACAATAGACCTATCTTAGTGGACAAAGTAGGTTTACTAACCAAACAAGATTTACAAGCTTTTAACATTTCTCGAATGTCGCTGTCCATACCTTTCTAAATGAACAATTCTCGGATTTTTTCCCGAGTTTTGAAGATGCTTAAATACCCCCCTAATGGGGTCTCATGATAGTACTTGAAGATCATAGGCACAAGCACGGTTGGAACCACTACTTTCATTTATTGATCATGCCTCGACGGGCAACACAAAACCCCGTTTCTCAATCATAAGGGGCGACATATTTCCCAGAAGCAAGGGTTTAGATAATAGCGGCTAGCACTGGATCTTCATGTTGGTATTCTTCAATATCCCGAAATAACATGGGACTATCAGTTAGAATGGCATTAATGCCCGAAGATATGGGCGTGGGAAGAGAAGAACTATCTCCCTGTTCAGAAGTCTCCACATCATGAGCAAACATGCGGCTTATTCCGCCCGCAACAACGTTTTCAGATCCTTTGATATGCCTCACATCAAACAGGAAAGCGGATATCCCAATGGCCCAGCGGACTATACGACCAGTACGACGAGACCCAGCTAGGACCCAACTTCAAGCTTGGTTATCTGTTTCTAGCTCGAACTTGACATGTTCCAGATACAGTCGAAACTTCTACAGTGCAAACAAAACTGCCAAACCCTCAAGTTCATAGATGGAATATTTGGCCTCTTGAGCCGATAAAGTCCTAGAAGCATACGATATGGGTCGCCTTCCGATATCCGTTTCCTGAAGAAGGACAGCAGCAACCGCCGATGACGTGCGTCGGTTTGGACAATGAATTTCTTCAAAAAATCAGGCATAGCTAATATAGGGGCGTTACAAAGAGCTAATTTCAGTTCTTCAAAAGCGGCTTGCTGGGACGGCCCCATTTAAATTTGACGTCTTTCCTACGGAGTAAGTTCAAGGGCGCCGATCTGTTAGCGAAGTTAGGAATAAATTCCCTGAAGAAATTCACCATGCCTATAAACCTGGCAATACTTCTGATGTCCTTAGGGGGTTTGAAATCACGGATGGCCTGTGTTCTAGAATGATCGATGGACACACATCAGGCCACACAATATGCCTTAACAACGACATGGAAAGCTTCCTAAAAGTTACCATGGATAATTTCCCAGTCAACTCAGCTTTACGAAGGCGATTGAGTACCTCCTTTAGATGATCTAGATGGTCTTCAAAGGTCTCAGAAAATCCAACGACATCATCAAGATAGTGATACAAGTATTCAAATTTGTTGTCGGAGAAGACCCTATCTAGCAATCTACGAGAACAGCTGCCCCCGTGGGGAGCCTGAAAGGCACGCGATTGTACTCATACAAGTTCCAATCCGTGGCAAAAGCTGTTATATGTTTCGATTATTCAGCTAGAGGAATCTGGTTGTTCGCCTGTTTAAGGTTTAAGATGGTAAAGAACTTGGCTTTCCAAAACCATGAAAAACAAGAATGTAGATCGGGAAGGGGCACAGAATGTAACACCACCTTACGATTTTAAGCCCTATAATCAATCACAGGCCCGAAGCCACCTTGCGATTTCGGCACAAGACAAATGGGTGATGAATACGCCGATGTAGAAGGTCGAATAATACCATCCTTTAGCATTTGATCGATGATCTATTTAAGAGCCTTCATTTTAGGTAGGGACAGTGTATAAGGCGGAAAGCTAACCGGAATCGTATCCGTAACCTCAATCTTGTATTCGATAAGGTCAGTAACACGAAGAATCTCAGAAAAAACACTCCGGAAAGACTGACACAATTTACGAATACATTCAGCCTGCTCCTCAGGTAGATGTCTAAGGTCTGGTTAGGCGAAACAGATGTTTACACTTTAATAAAGGAATTTTACAAAAGTTAGCAAATTTGAAGGTACACGACTTGCTCTGAATGTCGAGCACGAGGCCAGTGGAAGACATGAAATCAGCTCCCAATATTAGATGGCGAGACAAATGTTTAGCCACAAACAATTTTATTTTCCAGGCGAATTTATAAATACGAACTTTTGCAGAGATGAAACCCAATTTTTTTGTTTATGGAGACGAGTTAGCCGAAACGCATTTGACAGAAGACAAACAAGGGTCAGGAAATTTAGATATTTTAAATGTAGAATACCATTCAGCCGAAACAATGGAAATCACACTCCCTGAGTCTAATAGAGCAGTGACAGGTTCACTTTTCACTTCAATTTTAAGAAATGGTATGATTTCGGGTGTTTCCGCCGCAATTCTGAGGCATTCTTTTGGGCCTTCAAACGATAGATTAGGAGGACCCTTACCAGAGCTTTCGTTGGGTTAAACAGGGGCTGAGCCTTGGGAAGGTGAACATGCCGACTCAGCCGATGACACTAGTCTCCTTCTATTATTGGAGTTGGTAGAGTTTGCACCAGAAATCGAGCAGGGGGGGGGGTTGCTATTGACATTAGGACAATTCTCAGCTAGGTGGGTAAACGAACCACATTTGAAACAACCTTGTGATGACCCTGCTCCATTCTTTTTCACACCGGAGTTCATCAATGGGCGCTTGTTGCGCAAATGTTCCGTTGACCCCCAAGCATAGCATTTGCGGGTGGTGAAGGTTCGGCGAGGTGGAGGCCGAAAACTATTAGAAGACGGAGGTGGTTCCTTCTCAACTCTTAAGGTGTCGTCATATCTTACTCCTTCTGCTAACACCAGCATGGCCTCAAACTCTGAAAAAGTTTGGGGACGAGACGCGAAACATAAGTAAGACCCATAAGGTGGAGAGATACCTTCCACAATAGTTTGCACTATTTGGTCTTCCGAAAAGTGGAGTGCGAACACCCTAGTGTAGAATGTAATATCTTGGATGAAATCGACAAGCTTCTCATCCAATCGCTGTACTCTGGAATAAAACTTCTTAATTAAAGATGGCATTATCCTAGCCGGAATAAAATTTGCCTAAAGTTGGGCGTGGAAGTCTTCTATGGATGGGCGATCAGCAATGGCCTATCTACTTTGTCCAAGAGGACGCCTATGGAATATGGATACACGACTTGAAGAATTTGAGAATGAGAGAGGGAAAACACTATCGCGCGAACTTGAAATTCGACTAAGAACCTTAGAAAACAGATTACGTCGTTAGTGGGCTTTACTGAACAATTTGAATTTCCCTTCAGCAAAATAGCCAAAGGATGGGGCAAACTACTGAACCCAGGTTACATATTGGTGACGGCATAGACGGTTGAGATGTCTCAAACACAACATTGTTCAAAACAAAAGGTGGAATTTGTTTAGGATGACCAGACTCAGTATCCAGTGGGGAAGAAGTTTGTTGAGTAGCAATAGATTTTCTACTTTCTATAATTTTGGAAGAATCCTCCTCAGTAGGCAAGTTGATAAAAGGGGCTTGTTCGGTTTTGGGAGGAATTACCCCAGTCAATAGCTGACTAACTCTATTTGATTTTTCTGAAAGGTGTTCAACAAGATTACTAGCCTATCCCTGTTATAAAAGTGAAACAGCCTAGCCTGTACTATCTTCAGTTGGTTAGCAGATGGATTGCTTACTTCAAAAAACTTAGTACAGATGCCAGCTCGGTGGTGTTGTCCGTGATAGTGGATAGAGCCTCATCAATTTCCTCTTCCCCCAAAATTGGGATACAAATAGGCAATTCTAGGGATTCCTTAAGTTTGGCACGATCTGCCAAAACCGTGCCTCCAGATTGGACCTTTCTAATAAATAACTCGCAGATCAATTCCTCCTGACGCAAGTACCCGTGAGCGAGCACTTCGCGAGGGCCAGACATGTTGACCGAAAACTACAAATTTAAAAAATCCCAGCGACCGAGACAATTCTTAGAGTTCGGTGCAGATCCCGTTTAGCTGACGAAAGGGGTTTAATTTAGACCCATTCAACCACGCTCTGCTACAACTGGTTATGGGGTACCTGCGAAACGCAGAGAGGTGAAAGAAAGTGTGGGCTTGAATTGGTCTAACTGCAATATCAAGAATTGAATTGAAAGGTTAAATAAAGGTTATATTTCTTTTAGAATTTCAAACTTAACAAATTTCTTCACTGAGTGAACAGTAACAAATTTGTGGATTAAAATAGAGAACCCCAGGATAGGGCATTTACAAATTGTGGGCTTCAAGCCCTCAGATTTAAAAGTATTGAGCTTCAGGCTCCAAATTTACAATTTTCGCAAATGTTTCGTTGATCAGATAGGGATAGATATCTCCCAAATACAAGAGCACTTTCTCCAAAGTTTACAATATTTAGCCTTCCAGAGGCACCCCTCACTATTACAAAAACTTACTAAAGAGCTTACATACTCCCAATTTCTTACAGCCTACTCAAGGCAACATTATATCATAATTTTACACTCTCTGGCCACACAAGGCACGATTTACAAATGGAAGTAGTTCTACACAGGGGTATCTAGTACCCAACCTACAGGGCCTTTGCAGAGATAAAAAAGCAACACAGGTTAAATGACTAACCCGAACACAAACTGCGTGGAGGCGTACACTTGCGCTCCTAAATGAGGAAGAATTAAAGTTCTACCAGGGCTCTCGGCCCGATGATACAGGGGCTAATCCCAAGCTACTGAGGTCACTCGAATGAAAGTTAATTTAATATATTAGAGGAAAGAAAACAGTTATGAAATCGTAGTCACCTCAAACCAAGTTGAAGGGGAGCTCTAGAGGTTAACTCACTCTCTATCCCCGATTTACTGTTAAGGGCTTTAGGAAATTTTACATTAGTCGAACGAACATTTACATTTAGAAAATGTTTGTTACATCCCCTCAGATAAGCCTGAGGAGGTAGCTACAGAAAACCAAGTCTGGTGGTCATTACCTGGCTGATGCTCTGCCTGCCGAAGAATGAGCCGTCCCGCCTCCTGCCTTAACACACACAGTCAAAAATACGACAATCAGTGAGACAAGGTAGCCAGAGCAGCCGCAGTTTATATACCCTCAGGGAAAGTTTGAGAGGATTCTGGACTACTCCGGACACACCCTCTCAATTTTATTGGCAGACTCAAAAGTTACATGCAAGGAACCAAAACGAAGCCTGAGGTAGGCTGAAAAATAATTACATAAAATTCTAATTGGCTAACTTCAAAACTGGCTGACTGAGAAATAAGTGTTACAAACATTGAAATATATCAGAAAAACAAATATATCAGAAAACCCATGAACACAAAATTTCTTTCAAAAACTATAGATGCATTCATCTCAATTGTACCATAGACAAGTATGCAGTTCACGTCAACACGCTAGATGTCACCACCATCGTTCTTCGCACTCAACTCAATGCTACTGAGATAGAGCTGTCCGGCATTGGTGTATTAAAGTATTTGAGTTATATACACTGAATGGAAAGGGGTGTCGCATTACAAAATGTGCCGTGTGTGACTCCTGAGCGCTGCGGCTAGTTGCGGCGTCACAGACATCAGTGTTGTGAAGATGGTAACACGCCGCGAATTAACCGACTTTGAAGTGGGATGATCGCCGACGTACGACGACGCATGGGTCATAGCATTGCGGATATTACACGCGAATTTCTCGTTCCGAGGTCAGCAGTGTCGACGGTGGATCTTCAATATCGCAGAGGGAATATTACCACCCGCGTAAACCGCCGCAGGGGAAAACGACAGGTTTTTAACGAGCGTATATCATATCACCTCCTCGACGGGCTACTATAAGAAAGATCACCAGCCACTCTAGTTGAATGTTGGTAGTCAGGAACCCATTCCTACTAGGACTGTTGGGAGGCAACTGCACCGCAGGATCTTCCGTCGACAAACTGACACCTGGACACAGTGCTGAACGAAGTTCATAAGCCCGCGTACATCGGCAATGGACCACGGAACAGTGGTGGCGTGTTGTATGGTCCGATGAATCGTGGTTCCAGTTGCATCGAGCTGATGGGCCCGTGAGAGTCTGCCGTGTGTCCCATAAAGCTATGGATCCTGCATTCAACAGGGTTGTGTCCAGCCTGAACGTGGCTCAGTTCCGGTCTGGGTTACGTTCTCAAGGTCGCAGTTAAGACCCATTTTCCGCGTACAGGGATCACTGACAGGTCCACGTTATGTGGAAATTCTTTCAAACCATCTGCATTCCTTTCTGGCCCTAGAGTACTTTGATGGAGGTGGCATGTTTCAACACTACAGTGCACCATGTCACTGCTCTGTGACGGCACGCAGGTGGTTTTTGGAGCATTCCAATGAAGTTACGACGATGGATTGGCCGTCAAGATCCCTGGATTTTAATCCAATCGAGCATCCAGCTATCCAGCTTGGTGTACGCTCGATGAACATCGCACCAACTACTGAAGGTCAACTGTTGGTAGCAGTGCAAGATGCGTGTGTTCAGATCTCTCCACAACGATTCCAACTCCGTGTATAGTCGATGCCTAGTCGTATTGCTTCCGTTTTGAGGGCTCGCGGAGTAGCAACTCCTTATTAGCATCGCATTCAGTGTCTCCCTATGACTTTTTGGCCACTCAGTGTATATAGATAACCTCAATATTAATAATAATAATAATAATAATAATAATAATAATAATAATAATAATACTCACGCCCAATCGAGATGAAAAGGAGGGATTAAAGGAGAGGGTGAGAAGGATGGAGTTGGCATTCAGACTATGTCATGACACCTATAAGTCCAAGTCTCTCTCAATTCAGGCCAAGTTAAAACATTACTGCACAGTGTTTAGGACAGAGTGCCTTTATGAAGCAGAAACCTTGACGAGGATGGCTGACCCAGTCCTTGAAAAAAAGAAAGAAGATTCTTACGAAAAATCTTAGGCCCAAGAAAGTCGATGAGTGACCCAAACACATTTCGGTTAAGATCGAATTTGGAGCTCTATAAGATAGTAGAAAGAATCACGACTGTGAGGAGGAAAAGGAGACTGACGTTTTATGGGCATATCAAAAGAATGAACTCTGAGAGATTGGCCAACAGGATACTTTTTCTGCAGGAAAAGTGGAGAAAACAACCGAGATGGCTTACAAAGGTGCACAATGCCTTGGTAGAGATAGGTATCAAGGAGGAGGATATAAAAGAAAGGTCATCAGTTAGGAAGAAGTTTGCGGGAATGAGGGATGCGTGTGAAGAGCAACATGTGAAGCCACGGAACATCTTGGTGGAAGAACGAGCAAGAAGTCAAAGACTCAAGTATCTTTGGCGAGAGTGTAAAGAGAAGGGTATCAGTCTGCGTGATAGAAGGAAGATTGCATAAACGTGGCCCACAGGTGGCCGTATCGATAAATATAATAATAATAATAATAATAATAATAATAATAATAATAATAATAATAATAATAATAATAATAATAATAATAATAATAATAATAATAATTGTTACCGTGCTTCCGCGACTCATTGAGGAATATGAAGCGCATGGGTTGAATGAGCAGACGAGCAATATTCAACGTGTATAAGTATATAAGTTAAACTAGCAAAATCCCACAAATTTCATCTTTCTTTTCTACAAATTTTTCAATTTCATAACCACAATTTAACAACATTTAGAAGAGCAGACACACGGGAGCTTATCAGCTCCAGGTAACAAAATACGAGCTCTACGGTACAACATGAGCCTCTAACATGTACAATTATTGAGCTCCCTTTTACATGAACATGACCATACTTTGTCTTCAATTCAAATACAGGAAGAGACCTTCCAAACTTGAGTCACAACCCATTTCACAAAACAATATACGGCCCACAATGGCCTATTGATGCAGTCTTTCGATTTACATTATTGATAACAAATTCACAGATCTACCTTACTTACTTAATTACTAAGTTTACCTTCGAGAAACAGAAGTCAAAGGAATATACTAATCGGCCACAGCAAAACAAATTTAGAAAAGGAAATCTTTAAGATGGGCTGATAACAATTTAGAAAGGAAGCGGACACCAGTCGCTCGAAAAATGGAAAGATTAGAACCCTAAGTGCGCTGATGACCCGGTGAAGCAGAAGCTAATCCCATACTACATGGTGACTAACTGGGAAAAACATTTAAAGCTGAAAAACGTAAGTTCAATTTCAGAGTTACAAAAACTTAGTCACCCAATTTTATTTGAATGGGAGGATTACGAGGGTAACCACTCGTGCTCCCTCTTAATTAAACCAATTTGCCATAACGGAAATAATTATTTAAGTTGGAGGCTACCCTATATTGGACGAGAAAACAAAGCCCTAACGGTTAAATTTTAAATGGAAACTGAGAAAATCTTCCCTACACTTCACACGCAGATAAGTGCAGTCAGATAAGTTTTATTCCGCCATACCTTATCAGCTGAAACGTTTTTCAGGCCGTAACCTCGCCTCCCAGCGATTCCTCGAGGGAAAATCCCTCTCTTTCACGACGGGCACACACAATAACAACAGCAATGCAAGACACTGAGGGTGAAAATGCCTCAGCTTATATATAGAGAGAGCCGGAAAGATCTAGATGTTTACAATCCAAGGATTGGATTGGACAGTTTACATTAACCAAAAGAGAGGGCCGGATTGGTTTGAAATATTACGTTTGAGATTAAGACAGGCTGGAGAAATTAGAGGAGGTGGTAGAGGAAGTATGTGCAACTTTGGAACTAAAAATAATAAACAACGGCATGCTATCACCTTTACAAATATAAAGATACAGGATTATTTAGGGTTTTATGCTCAAGAGGCTCTCATACACGGTCACACTACGAACAGGGCTTCGGTGACAACTCTTTCACATGTCCACGCTATTTTTTCGGCTGGGTGGCGCTCTTCTCTGCTCAGTCGGCCCAAGAATAATCAAACGGGCAGACGCCTAGTTGGCTGTCGCCTATCCCCACCATGTACACCTGTCTCATCAAAAACGTGGACACGTCCTTCTCCGACTGGTTCATTTGTAATGAAATTGATGGACACGGCCACTCAATCTGGGAAGTAGCCCGGCTTCAGGACAGATCTACTGGACAGACCTCACCGGACGTCCTCGCCTTCTTCCGGGAACAAGCCCAAGTGGAGAACTTCATCGCAGATGGCGCCATCATCGCTGGTCGACGGCACGAGGTGATTCCTACTCCCGATTATCTCATCCGTGACCTGCGATCCCTTATAGACCCTCCTCTCACAGTTCAACCACGTTCATCTCGCCCGACGACGTCACCAACCCCAGCCTCCATTACGTTTACCATTACCACACCCACCTTCACTACTTCTGCCTCTACTCCCTTGACTACTTCGCCAGTACTTACCACGACTAGCCACTCTTCTCCTATCATGTCTACTCCCCCATCTCCTTACCTGCCTCTCTCCCGAGTCCATTGCTTCCCTCTGTCGACGTTTCGGTTACCACCTGTGCGGCTCCAGCTACGCGCCGTAGATCCATGCCCGATGCGGCAGCACCGCCTCTTCACCCATCTCTGAGCTGCGTAGTCCGAGGCATCGACCCGGCCATCACGGAACAGGATATCCAGACCGAACTTCAACTGGCTGGTGTTGCGACCCGTCGAGCCTTTCGGATCTTCAACGACCAAGGCCCCACGTTCATGGTCCGTCTTCAGCTCCCATCTCCAGCCGACGTTGACCAGCTGATCACCACCGGCGTCCGTTTTCGCGGAAGAACTTATCGCGTGGAACTTTCCCGCTCCCCGCCCCGCCATGTCCGTTCTTCTTCGCCCCACACTTCTCCTCGCCCACCAACGGTCCCGCCACCCACCCCACCCCCGCCGCCCCTCACCGTCCCCGCTCCCCCACCCATACTTTTTCTACCACCCCTCCCGATCTTGGACCTTCTCCGTTTACTCGCTACTTCCGTCACCAACATGACCTTAACCCTGTCCCACCTTCTCTCACAACACTACCCTCCTCCTGCCTCCAACTTCTTCCGCACCCCCTTATTTCTCCAGCTCAGTATGTGTAATGTAACTCTCTGTAGCGCTATGTAACATTGTATTTTGCGAAATGCGCGCCCGAGATGCTTTGCTCCAACAATAAATAAAGTTATCATCTCCTTTCCCCTCCGGTGTTCGCGGGGGTTTGCTTGTGCGGGGTGCCTTGCGGGTCTCCCCTGGGGTCCAACTTGTTGGCCCGGTCTCCTTACGCCAGTTTACTACACAATCTCTTTCTCTGGTATGTACGACACATACGCACTGCATTTCCATTTTTTCTCTGTTTTTCTTCCTCTCTGTAGCCGAAGAGCTCCTTAGTTGAGCTGATGGCCCGCCCTTCCTCGCATGAGGAACGGGAATGAGATAACCGCTTTGATTGATTGATTGATTGATTGATTGATTGATTGATTGATTGATTGATTGATTGATTGATTGATTGATTGATTGATTGATTGATTGATTGATTGATTGATTGATTGAGGCTCTCTTATATGTCGATGGCAGAGCCATCTATCCATGAAAGAAAAAACTGTTACAATATTTCAAGTTCAAAGTATTTAGCAGAGATGGACATCGAAGAGAACAGCTCTAGAATTCCCCCGGTACAATAATAATAATAATAATAATAATAATAATAATAATAATAATAATAATAATAATAGATTAGTTTTATATACGAGGCCTAGAATGTCTATTTTGTGCCATTTATCGGTAGTCTTGATCTCCTCTTTGGCTAACCAAACTCTCCCTCACGTCTTCTAATGTCAGAAACATCCATGATTCTACTTTATTCCGTGTGTCGGAGAAAATATACGAGTACGAAGTTTTTCATACCCTGATTCTTAAAGTGCGATGGTTCTTGTGAGATAACAACGTATTTCTGTTTCAGTATCAACGTGATACTTTGTTTCTAGACACCAAAGCAGTAGAATGTCTGTTGACTTGGTGCTAAGAGGGATGCATGTGGAAAGGAAAGAATAAAATAATAATATATTATTCTTAATCAAAATCTCGTAACCATTTGTAAATTCAATCCGTATAAGCATTTGCAGTCCGTACGGGCCGAAATTGGACGAGAAGAAGAGGTAGAATGTTAGAACACAGAACTTGTTCAGTTAGTGTTTGAGGGAAGTGTAGGCGGTAAGAACGGTAGAGGTATGAATATGACAAACAGATTGAGCAGATGCAGTAGTTACGTAGAGGTGATAAATTTAGCACAGAACAGGGTGGCATGGACAGCTGCATCAAACCAGTCTGTGGACTCAAACAAAAACAACAACAACATATGCAACACGAACTTTACAATAACATTTCTTACCAACGTAACAGCAAATCTCTCCATAGCTCATCGTGGGTAAGAATAACCTAACACATATCGCTTCTTGTGCCAGGCTCCTCACTTTCATCTATCCTATTCAACCTCCCTTGGTCAACTATTATTTTTTCCCGACCCCGACGGTATTAGGTTTGTCTTTCATTTACACGTCCTACGTGGCCCTTGTCTTTCTTTGGTCGATGCTACTACTTGTAATTTGTCTCTCTGGTTAGTGTTGGAAGATGATGGCTTCCTGTTAAAACAATAATCACTACCACCAACACCACTCTGCACACAAAAACAAAATAACCTAGTAACCACATGTTCTGGTCCAGTAGCCACATCCACCTCACCCACTTCCATACCGACAATCGTAGCTTTCACACGCCCGGCACATTAGCAATCCATTCAGGGTGAGAGTACCTTGCCTGTCGGAGTCAGCCACGAGGTCTGCGTTTGGAAAGGAGAGGGAGAAACACAAAGGGGGAAGGACAACTAGGAATACAGATGACGTCTACCAAGCATTTATAATAAATAATTATTATTTGTCCATAATTAGTACAAGCGCACTTTACCAACCTTACTGTGTTTCTTCAAGATACCAAGAAAGTATCTCTCTGACGTGGAGAGCACTGCGAATGGATCAGTGAATCCTACAAAACATGGTATTTAAGGTAGGATAAGGGAAAATAGAACGCTAGTCATATTTTTCCAAATAAATTAGGGAGGGGAGCTTCAGAGGAGGCGTTCAATATAAAACTGGATGTACCTATTTTAACGTTGGCCTCACAGTGCAATTGGCAATGAAATAATGACTTAGAATATTATTTACAAACAGGTTTTTCTTCCTACGTTTTGCCGGGATACATCACTGCCAACAACTAACCCTACAGGGAGGTGCTATGGAAATCAGCCCGTGAATCTGATCTCGTCTACATTTGGAGTTGTGACAGACCAATCAGAAACCACTACACCACCGCAGCTCATAAGCTAAATACCATTCCAACATGGAAAGTTATTTTATCCCTGAAGTTCAAAACTGGAAGAGATAAAAATTAAAGCAGCTCAATGTTTGATTTCCGATAACTAGTATTGTTACAAATTTTGGGCTGGGAAGAGTTGCGAGGTCGGCTAGACGGTACGTTGGAACGTAATATGAAGATAAAGTTACAATTCAAGACGACAAATCTGGAAGAAAAATTAGTGACCGGTATAATTTTCCGAGGGAAATATTTGGTAAATTTCCAGCTTGTTTGATATCATTTGTGGAAAGACAAACAATAGAGAATCTGACACCTGGGTCATTGATTGATTGATGGATTGATTGATTGATTCATTCATTGACGTTTTAACAGTTACTTTAAAAGAATAAAGTAACTAAAAACCACAATAAATGAAAATACGCAGTGTATGATTCTAAAAACTTCAAAGAATGAAATAAAAAATCAAAACACAAAATACACTGACTGACAGAGCAAATGCAACACCAAGAAGGAGTGGTCAGAACATTATGCCAATTGCAGGGTAGACTGACGTCACTGAGGTATGCTCATGATGTGAAATGCGCCGCTGTGCTGCGCACGTAGCGAACGATAAATGGGACACGGCGTTGGCGAATGGCCCACTTCGTACCGTGATTTCTCAGCCGACAGTCATTGTAGAACGTGTTGTCGTGTGCCACAGGACACGTGTATAGCTAAGAATGCCAGGCCGCCGTCAACGGAGGCATTTCCAGCAGACAGACGACTTTACGAGGGGTATGGTGATCGGGCTGAGAAGGGCAGGTTGGTCGCTTCGTCAAATCGCAGCCGATACCCATAGGGATGTGTCCACGGTGCAGCGCCTGTGGCGAAGATGGTTGGCGCAGGGACATATGGCACGTGCGTAGGGTCCAGGCGCAGACCGAGTGACGTCAGCACGCGAGGATCGGCGCATCCGCCGCCAAGCGGTGGCAGCCCCGCACGCCACGTCAACCGCCATTCTTCAGCATGTGCAAGACACCCTGGCTGTTACAATATCGACCAGAACAATTTCCCGTCCATTGGTTGAAGGAGGCCTGCACTCCCGGCGTCCGCTCAGAAGTCTACCATTGACTCCACAGCATAGACGTGCACGCCTGGCATGGTGCCGGGCTAGAGCGACTTGGATGAGGGAATGGCGGAACGTCGTGTTCTCCGATGAGTCACGCTTCTGTTCTGTCAGTGATAGTCACCGCAGACGAGTGTGGCGTCGGCGTGGAGAAAGGTCAAATCCGGCAGTAACTGTGGAGCGCCCTACCGCTAGACAACGCGGCATCATGGTTTGGGGCGCTATTGCGTATGATTCCACGTCACCTCTAGTGCGTATTCAAGGCACGTTAAATGCCCACCGCTACGTGCAGCATGTGCTGCGGCCGGTGGCACTCCCGTACCTTCAGGGGCTGCCCAATGCTCTGTTTCAGCAGGATAATGCCCGCCCACACACTGCTCGCATCTCCCAACAGGCTCTACGAGGTGTACAGATGCTTCCGTGGCCAGCGTACTCTCCAGATCTCTCACCAATCGAACACGTGTGGGATCTCATTGGACGTCGTTTGCTAACTCTGCCCCAGCCTCGTACGGACGACCAACTGTGGCAAATGGTTGACAGAGAATGGAGAATCATCCCTCAGGACACCATCCGCACTCTTATTGACTCTGTACCTCGACGTGTTTCTGCGTGCATCGCCGCTCGCGGAGGTCCTACATCCTACTGAGTCGATGCCGTGCGCATTGTGTAACCTGCATATCGGTTTGAAATAAACATCAATTATTCGTCCGTGCCGTCTATGTTTTTCCCCCAACTTTCATCCCTTTCGAATCACTCCTTCTTGGTGTTGCATTTGCTCTGTCAGTCAGTGTAAATAACATCCTCATATGTTTTTCTTACAGCGATAATGAAATTTGTAGGCCGCCTGGTGGCTATAATCGTTCAGGCGTTGAAGTTTATATGCACTGACACCATGGTTAGCCGGTTCAAATCACGATTAGAATGTTGACCGGAAGTGTAGGAGAGGTGGTGTCACAGACAGATATAGTCTATTAATTAACATTTTAATTAAAAGTAAGAAATTGGATCAAACTATTGTATAGTAAATAATAATTGGTGTCTGTTCGCGCAAACGGTCATGTCTCCCAATGCTCTTCCTATCCATTTTTTTTTTAAACTGGTCACGCCTCCCAGTCATATATGTAGTCCATGAGAACAATTTTCGTTTTGTTCATTTTCGTAAGCTTTCGTCTAAAGCAAAATTAACCTTACCGTAGCGCACTCTGAGAATGTCATGGCTTATAATGTACTTAAGGTTCATTTTCCTTTACACGTTAGCATGAACACGACGAAGATTGTTCTGATGGACTACGTATCCATATGTGACTTTGAGGTGTGACCAGTCTTGAGGAAAATAATGGATAGGAAGAGAATTGTGACGAATTACTCTGTCATACCTTGTCATAATTCTTGTGGGGACTCTCTCTGAAGAACGTTAGTATATCACGTATCGAGAAGGAAGTATCCAAGTATTCAATAGAATATAACACTATCTGCAATATTATCATTCTACTGTTGTTTACTTAGAAGAGAAGACAAACATAATCACTAGAGTACATGCCAAAAACCTAGATTAAATTCGTAGTATTCATATCGAGTGAGGGCATATGACATTGTTGATGGTGATTCATCCGTTGGGAGGCGTCGTAAAGCTTTGAGAAGACCTTTGGTGTTATTCGTCAGGAGGAGGCCACGTGCTTATACCGGATTTTACTGTCTCCCTACCTCATTATCATCCCACATTCAGACGCGCAGGACGCCTATGGGAGTCAAATATAAGTACCTGCACCAGAGGGGCTGAAGACTTCCTCGGACACTCTCGACAGTAAAAGGCATATGATAAATAAATAAATAAATAAATAAATAAGTAAATAAATAAATAAATAAATAAATAAATAAATAAATAAATAAATAAAGTTATTCCGTGCTCTTAAAACTAACTAATCCTCACAATATTTATCCTTCTGTGAGACGCAATGGCCAGAGATTCCGTGAACTTGTATGTGCTGATTCTAAGGACTTCAACAATGGTAGAATGCATGGAATTTGTAAGAACTATAATTAATTCTTTTCTTCTATATAATTTTAAGCAGCCTCTTTCTTTAAACACCTGATGACTAGCATTGCGAACGAGTGATGCAGATTCCGAGGCGTCATAGTGAAGTAAATCATTCGTAAATTTATCGGCAGCGAGACGTGAAAGTAATGAGTTCTAGTTTGTTCCGTGCTATAGGAGAAGTTCAAGGAACATGTTTTCTCTGTACTCACGAGCACTGACTCTTGAAAAACTCTCTTTTCGTGTAACACTGCTATCACAATTTGTAGTTGTGATAATGAAATACCGACTTGTATTTTGGTGATATTAGGGGCCCAATATATCGCATTAAAATAACTTCCTACTCACCTAACACGGCAACAGTAATTTAAAATATTGCGGTCACCACTCATTTATTTAGTCCAATACAGTGTGTTCGTGTGCGGTTCCAATACAACTGTGGCTGACCGAGAAGTTAAAAGTAACACTGTCGTAGTTGGTGCGATGAATCACGCGGAGTGCTGAGAGTTCAAAACACATGTTCGGTAATAAACATAGAGCCAGTTGTGGTGTTTTCCCTTTACTGTGTGTGGCGTATTGTGTGCAGCATTTGGACAAGCACAAACATAATTTCCCGAGCCAGAAGAATCCCCGGCGGGGAGTCGAGGTGTCGTCCAAGCTGATCATTTAGCCAAGAAACCACGAAGTTTTAACCACACCGTTTGTGTTCGTCTAAAATGAAATGGCGTATGGCTTTTAGTGCCGGGAGTGTCCGAGGACATGTTCGGCTCGCCAGGTGCAGGTCTTTCGATTTGACATCCGTTGGTGACCTGCGCGTCGTGATGAGAATGAAATGATGATGAAGACGACACATACACCCAGCCCCAGTGCCAGTGAAATTAACCAATGATGGTTAAAATTCCGGATCCTGCCGGGAATCGAACCCGGGACCCCTGTGACCA
This sequence comes from Anabrus simplex, assembly GCF_040414725.1. Taxonomy (NCBI): domain Eukaryota; kingdom Metazoa; phylum Arthropoda; class Insecta; order Orthoptera; family Tettigoniidae; genus Anabrus; species Anabrus simplex. The sequence goes on along the minus strand of NC_090269.1, from coordinate 159,386,985 downwards.
AAGGCCAGCACGCTAACCATTTAGCGATGGAGCCGGACTTCGTCTAAAGACGAAAGGTCTAAAAGAGGAAGAGTTTAAAATTATGGAATCTAATGAAAAGCAGGTCTAAGAAGGAAGATCTAAAGCGCAATCATGTCTAGCAGTAAAAGATGTACCCCCACTATGACCCACTGTGCTGACGATAACATTAGCAGTGCAGGTCTGTTGCATTTCTGATCATTGTTTCTCATTCAATACACCGTGCGTTCATATCAAAACTTCCCAACTTGAATAACTTTAATGGTCCTATTTTTCTTTTATTTCCTGTCCTTACAGAGAAAAAATAATGACCCTCCGTGGCTCAGGCGGCCTCTTATGGCTCGGTTTCGTGGTTCAAATCCCGGTCACACCCTGTGAGATTTGTGCTGGACAAAGCGGAGGCGGGACAGGTTTTTCTCTGGATAATCTAGTTTTCCCTGTAATATTTAATTTCATTCTCCAATATAACTTCATTTCATCTGTCAGTCATTAATCATTGTCCCAGAGAAATGCGAAAGGTTTCGGCAGCCGGCACAGTTCTTACTTTCACCGCTAGATGGGGTCATCATGTATTCCATTCCTGACCCGCTTCGAACTGGATTTTATAGCGGAAATATACATAATTTAGGAGTAGTATATAAACTACAATCAGCGATATCTCTGGATTTCCATCAACAAAAAAGGATAAAAACAGCAAAATATATGTGATTTTTCTTCAATAAGAACAAAAATGTAAAATGCTATGCTCACTACTCCCTACTAGAATAGTGAATAACATTACAGCACACAAATAAGTATATGATACCGAATCCTTTAAACTATCGTTCGCCGGGCTGAGTGGCTCAGACGGTTAAAGCGCTGGCCGTCTAACCCCAACTTGGCAGGTTCGATCCTGGCTGTGTCCGGTGGTATTTGAAGGTGCTCAAATATGACAGCCCCGTGTCGGTAAATTTACTGGCACGTTAAATAACTCCTGCGAGACTAAATTCTGGCACCTCGGCGTCTCCGAAGACCTAAAAAAGTTGTTAGTGGGACGTAAAGCAAATAACATTATTATTTTTATAAACTATCGTTCCATCGTCGGTCGTGTGCCACAGTTGCTTCGGTAGAAAAACATTGATTCATAGATCTTATGGCGCGTCGGATTCTCTCTTGTTACTTGGTCGACCGATCTACAGGGTTCAGAGGAGAGCATTACTACTTCAAATGAGGAGCAAAATGCGCTAATTAAAAATTTATTGAATTAAATCAAGATAATCTCGGTGACTGAAAAGTCATAGAAAAAACAAATGAAATTTAGCAATAAATATTGTCAATCAATCACATTGAATAACGTGAATGGCGAAAATATCTTGAAATTACTTACATTAATAACAGATAATCCTGAAAATCTTGCCGCATTGACTCATTGAAGAAATCGAAAATATAAAACAATATCCGGATATTTAAATCTAATTCTCATTAAAATATTCAAACATAAGTGAAATCGGCTTACAGAAAATGAACTCGAAGCTGGAATAATATTAACAATGTCCATTTCCTACGATAAAGTATTAAATCTAAATTAAATAACACCTTCGAATAGTTCATTCTATCACTCATTCAAATTTAAAACAGATACCGTGATGTATGCTAAAAAAAATTAAACTCAAACCTAGTCTGATATCATGTGATACGGATGAAAACAATATTCACAACCACCACGATATTCGCTGCATGGCCAAATTCTGAGGCTCCAAATAGTCTGCGATGTCAACACTCCAAACATGTGAAATTGTCAGCTCTCCAGTGAAGTAAACTTTCATCAGACAAACGCACGGTAGTAATCTGGTAAACTCGCTTCTTGCGTCCAGGGCGGGAACGTAAAAGAAATTCAGGCCAGCTTACTCTCAGGGTTCAATATTTATATACATATATTGTACCGGGAAAAGTTGTTGGGCTAAGGAGCATGAGAGAAGTCTCAGGTAGTGATCGATTCTTTGGAGCCAGTACAGAGAAAGGAGTTCGCAGAGCGAAATAATAGATGTTATTTTGCTAAATGAAAATGTATTCAAAGGCATAGGCGCATAAATAACCTTCTTCTTATCTCGCATTCAAAACTGAAAAATGATTTGGAAATATATTTTTCATGTATAGTCAACCCAAAATTGGAATTCAGAAAGTTGTTTTCTATAAATGAAGTTGAAAAATGAACTTATTTCTTCATGAAATTCGTGAGTTAAACGTGGTTTCGGAAGTCTTTAGAATGTTCTGCAATAAACAATTGTTTTCATAAATTACACTCATGTGAAACCTAAAGTCTTTTTTAAGTTGTACACTTCACAGGAATATTTGAATAATTTGAAATGAAATTATTTTGAAGCACCTAAAATCTGTTTAAATTATTAAATTAATTTTCACTCGAAATTAATTTTCACTGGAAAATCAATTGGCACTTGTCATCATCATCATCATCTGTTTACCCTCCAGGGTCGGCTTTTCCCTCGGACACAGCGGGGGATCCCACCTCTACCGCCTCAAGGGCAGTGTCCTGGAGCTTCAGACTCTTGGTCGGGGATACAACTGGGGAGAATGACCAGTACCTCGCCCAGGCGGCCTCATCTGCTATGCTGAACAGGGGCCTTGTGGAGGGATGGGAAGATTGGAAGGGATAGGCAAGGAAGAGGGAAGGAAGCGGCCGTGGCCTTATGTTAGGTACCATCCCGGCATTCGCCTGGAGAAGAAGTGGGAAACCACGGAAAACCACTTCCAGGATGGCTGAGGTGGGAATCGAACCCACCTCTACTCAGTTGACCTCCCGAAGCTGAGTAGACCCCGTTCCAGCCCTCATACCACTTTTCAAATTTTCGTGGCAGAGCCGGGAATGGAACCCGAGCCTCCGGGGGTGGCAGCTAATCACGCTAACCACTACACCACAGAGGCGGACAATTGGCACTTGTAATAAAATAAATACTCGTAGTTGACGTATCACTTTAAAATAATGATTTGAAAATAATTAAGTGCCTCTTTAGTAAGTCAGCTGCCAACGGCCGTAGCCGTGTTGAAACACCGGATCCCGTGAGATCTCCGAAGTTAAGCAACGTTGGGCGTGGCCAGGAGTTGGATGGGTTGCCACGCGCTGTTGGTGGGGGTAAGGGAATGGAGGAGCGGAAAGGAACTGGCCACCCTACCGCACGTAAACTCCGGCTCAGGAACACCTCTGCGGAGGTTCGGACCTGCCTTCGGGCATAATAACCCTTACCTACCTACCTAGTAAGTCAGCAATGTCTAGTGCAATAAATAGTTTTTAAAGTAATCACTTGCTTTTACCAGTTTAAAATGGTAAATGCACTCATATCACATGAAAGTTCTTAGGAGTCTGGAGCTGGTGACTGCAGTTCCACGAACAGCGACTGGAACTCCATCGATGTTGTCAGCAGCACGTCGAACAACGTGCCATCTCCAACATCGTACCACGTTCCATTTCCCTCGCTGTACCACGTATTACATCCCTCGTCGAACTACGTACCATTTCCAACGCCGTACCACGTACTATGCCCCACGTCGAGTCAGGTGTTGCGCTGATATGACGATTAACACTCGGTCAAGATTTCTGGTGTCGTATAATGGTGTAGACACACGAGAAAGTCCATTTGACAACATATAGTGAGTGTTAAAAAATAGCACTGTCTGGTTATTTGAACATTCGCAAATTAATGAATAAACATCATTCATGATTGCACGTAGAATGTGCACTTTGAATCACAGTCCGTTATATAACTTCAAAGTAATGATCACTATTCGAAATAACTATGGCTTTTAAATGAACTAAAGCACAGTCTGAAGCGTTTGTGATTTTGAAACACATGTCACAGTTCGTAGTTTATACAGTTTTTTAAATATTCATATTTCTTAAGTAATATGAGATTTTGAAGACACAGTTCATATAATTTAGGCTATTTACACGAGGGCACATGTTCTTGGCATTCAAAACGCGTTGTACCGGGTTCGAAACGAAACATAAAGTTTAAAGTTTATTGGTATGTTGAGCGTAAGTCCAGTCCATGTCCTACACACACACACACACACACACACACGATGTGTTCAACTATCTCTAACTATCACCAACACAAATCTTAAGGGCATTTTCAGGGGTATTTACCTTCACTAAGGTTACTATTTCATAAAAAAGACATAAATGTTCTTAAGGTTTACTCATTTGTTTGCTATTATCGTTCAAACACAAATCACATTTGAAAAAACTTTCCCCACTCGGCTACGATAATTACCGAGTTCCTAATTCTTTAAATATTCTAAGTTATGAGAAGTCACAGTTCAATGTTAAACACACGCAGAAATTTTATCAAATTCGGAGATGTCACCGATAATTATAGAGTTCGAATTAGCACACTCACTATTTTTCCAAGTCCGGAAAACTGCAGCAATTTTACAAGTTACCAATAAGAACAGAGTTCCACTTAATACACGCCGGATTTATACAAGTCCGCAACACAGCAGAAAATATATAAGTATCGTTTTATTACACGCCCCATTTTTCTAGGTCTTTCAGCACGGCAGAAATCTTACAACTTCGACGAACAACTTCGCGTAACGCGACACGGCAACAGTACCATCTGACATGGTCGAGTTATGGTTTGCAACTGCTTTTAATCCTCCAGGCGAGGCTCTTATATACCGGAAGCTTCAAGCGAAAACAATTTGTTTCTCTTCCACCTTAATATCTCGGAAACCAGCAGGTGGATTTTCTTCAAATTTTGGCTACTTTACTTTCAAAATATAGGCTTCACGATGGTGTACTTCATTATTTCGTAGCTAACGGCGTTTAGTAGATATCGAAATTGTTCCAGTAACTTCTAGAAGTGTGAGCTAGCAACACGTGGCGATTGCGTCATCCGGTCGGTTCTCTGCATGTGACGTAGCGCTGTCTCTCTCACTTCCATAGCTAGCAGCTGAGTTTCGAAAGTTCGCTTCGCATGCTAACTTCAAATGCTAGAGCTTTCATATCGTAAATAAATAACGAATTAATAATACAATGTGCCACTCTGTAGGCATTCTTGGTATAATATATATATTAACGTGAGTTCCGAAAAGAGAACGGCATCTTAATAAACGCCTTATTTGCCAGTAGTGATGATGGACGACTCCATCCTACGAATCGTTGTCTATAGAAGAATATGATCTATTTGACGCCTTAATTCTAAATCTACCTAATATCCTTAACCAAAATTGATAAATAGCACTTCCAGTATACCTTAAGTATAATCATTTTATTCAAGTTTGAATAATGAAAAAAAAAGAAAATGAAATGAAGGAAAAATTATTATCTTACGTTGAATTTATTGAATCTGCTTGGATAGCATCAGTGTTGATCATTGATGTGTTGGTTATGTATGGTAAAAATTATTAAGATCTGAAATGAATTTGTAAATCACTTTCACATATATACATTAAATTTCTTTAAATAAGTTCAAATCCACTTGGAAAGTTTAAAGGTTAATTTTCCTTAACACTTAAATATAAGGAGGGGTAGCACCCTTTCGGAAGTTGCAAGGGCGGCAGTCTGGATGATTGACTGATATGGCCTTGTAATGTTACTCAACATGGCTTAGATGTGTTGATACTGCTACACGGCTGAAAGCAACGTGAAATCACAGCCGTAACTAACTCCCGAGGACATGCAGCTCTCTCTGTATCAATGATGTACTGATGATGGCTTCCTCCCGGGTAAAATATTCGGCGGTAAACTAGTCCCCCATTCGGATCTCCGGGTGGGGACTACAGGAGAGGGGGCGATCATCAGGGCGATGTATACTGACATTCTGCGAGTCTGAGTGTGGAATGTTAGAAGTTTGACACACTGATATGTAATATGGCTCAGTGAAGAAGCGATGATAGTGCTTATATATGGATATTAATGGCTGCATTTATGGAAGCGTAACTCATAACACTCATTAAATTTATTAAAATCACAGTTAATATTGTATACACGCCATACCCTAGTGAAGAAAGCAACGGAAAACGCCGCATTTACGGAAGCATAAAACTTACACAGCTTTTATAAACGCGTTTAACTCTACATCCACACACACACATACCAATCAATTTTTAGCAGAAATGTTGCATATAGACTGTATTCAATTGTCTTAAGGAATACATGCCTCTGCTTTTCTACATACTGTTTGCTGAGAGGACCGGAAACGGAAGTATCATATCTCATCAACGATGAGCTCTTCGACACATGCTCACTGATACAATAGTGTGTGAACGGAAAAGGCAATTCAATAATAATAATAATAATAATAATAATAATAATAATAATAATAATAATAATAATAATAATAATAATAATACAGAAAAATCATCAACAAAATTAAGGGATTCCAAGATCAAAGTAGCAAAAAACGGACCGGCAACAACTGGTCACGAGAACGTAAAGAAGCCCACTCCGAAAGGATGAAGAAGTACTGGGCCGATCGAAAGAGGAAGAACCGTAAATGAATGATGCTTAACGTGGTCCATAGTAGACCCATTCGAAAACAAGAATAATAATAATAATAATAATAATAATAATAATAATAATAATAATAATAATTGTTACCGTGTTTCTGTGGTAGTTAGAGGTGAAAGAAGGTGCGGGGTGGTGAACAGGTCTCAAGCTACGAAAGTAAAATTAATTTAAAATTTAACAAGGTTATATTTTCTTTTCAAACTCAGAAATAACAAGAATGGCAGGTACAGAGTAGCAAGGCAACAAAGAGCAACAGTAGTATTTACAGGTTTTGGGCTTCGGGCCCCGAACTTCCAATTCTCGAGCAGTTAGCCCGAATTTACATGTACATAAGGTTTAGCAAAGGGGCAGAAAAACTCAATCATGCCCAGGAGCACTTGCTCCGAATTACACAATAATACCTCCTAGAGGCACGCAGAAACAAATTGCAAAAGAGCGATCCGCTCTCAAAGTTTTAAGCCTATCACAAGGCCACACCTAACTCTACTTTCAAGCTGTCCTCTAAGGACGTGAGCACAGGGGTAAAATACCCAACCTACTGAGGTCTATTAAGCGATAAAAGGGTAATTACATGACCTCTAAAATAACAATTTGAGAGGAGGCGATCTGTACTCCTAATGTATTTGTTTCAAAACCTAATTTGGCTCTAGGCCACTGATGCAAGGGCTAATCCCATACTAAAGAGGTGACTTTAGAAAGAAACAAATTTACATAATGTTAGGGAAGAATAGGTTGAGAAAATAAGTTCACCTCAAAACAATATGAGTGGGAGCTCGAGAGGGTTAAGCACTCTCTATCCCAATATGTAGTTTAAAAGATAGAATAGATACAAGTTTCTTTACATTTTAAGGAAGGTTACATAATGGAAAAACTTCGGACCTGCCCCGAGAGTTAAACTGCTGAGCAAGCAAGAAAAGAAGTAATTAATCGGCCATTACCTGGTTGTTGACTGCCGCCGAAGAAAGAGGCGCTTCCCGCCCCCTGCTATGTACTTTACACACGAAAAGATGGAACAGAAGTGGCGCAGAGACCCTAAAATCAGCAGTTTATATACTCTCGCGGAAAGTTCGAGGCGTTTTAGGAAGGAAAACACCCGCCCACAATCTTTTATTGGTGGTTAAAGAAAACCCCTACACAAGATGAAGAAGAAACACATCATTGGTGGAAAATTAATTTAAGAAATTCGGGATTGGCTAAATTCAAAACAAGGGGAAAGAAAGGGTTAATATTGCCAACATAAACAATGACTGAAAGAAATTTAGCAAAGAACAAACTTTTGAAATTAAATTTTCTCCAAAAAAAAACAGTTCTTTCACTCCGCACTAGGGTGCACTATTGTTGATCTTCAGTAGTGTCCTCTAGAAGAGAAAGTTCACACTTCTTACTACAAGCAAAACAAAAATACGTCGAAAATGACACAGTTCAAAAACTCCAAAATTTCCAGGTAGTGACATCTTCTGAGAAAGTAGAAAATTAATACCGTAGATAAAGTTCAGACTTCCTCCAGCAGAGGAGTTTCAACTGGCGCAAATTTTAAATAAGCGGCATGGAGGTGTACCGCCCGGTACAGACCTCCCCCCCCCCCAAAGGTTCCTCCAGGGGTGACACATGAAATTTGTTTGAAAACAAGGTCCAAGTTATGATGTGGATATGAAGATTGATTGCAGAAGCATTTATCGAAATGGCTGAAATTTAGTTTGATTCAGTTTCAAAATTTCTTTAGGTAACAGCGGAAGTACTGTCTTAATGTTTGTAGAAGGTTGAATTGAGAAGGAAAACTTTAGTTTTAAAGTTGAGGAAAAATTTTCTAAGTCCACCAGATATTGTTGTTGAATTCTCAGGTGTAGTAATTGCTGATAGTAATTGTCCATGTAGTTAATTAAATTGGATGGCCAGACCGGCCGCTGCAGCTTGTGTCCAGAGGAGGCCGCTCGGACCCCTCAAGTACCCTGAGATACCGCTCGTCCGCACTATGAGAGGAGTAGAGGTGTTGAAGCACGCCGCGCCCGCGGTGAACATATACAGGCTGCGGGCCAGTAGCAGGTCGTGCGCCGCACATCAGCCTTGGCCGGGAGGAGGGCTCCGGCTCGCCGTGCACATGTCGTCCTCGCTGGGGAAGAGGGGGCCCTTCCTCTAACCCAGTCGCAGCACGGCGCCGCGCGGCTGCGGGGGCACTGAAACATTAAAGCTAGGCGGCAGAATTGTTGGACCATCATCATTTTTTGAGGGCACAGGCTTTGTGGAGATGTTGAGGGGACAGCGGCGTGCAGAAATTCATTTCAGATGCGAGCCACTGTGTGTAGTGGAGCAGGAGACGGGAGCGTGGTAATGGCCGTGGCAAGGATAGGATGGCAGTTTAACCGTGCGGGGAAGGTTTACAAAAACTTACATATGAAACAAAATATTATAGAAGGGGCAGAATGCCTTAAAAGTGAAAACTCAAAAAAAAATATAACCTTCATAATCCTTTCAAGATTATATGAAGCAAGTTAGCACAGAAATTATACAGGTTTCACCTGCGACAGGTGAACCCTAAATATCCTCTCGGTGGCTGGATTACTTAATAATAATGTGACCGGCGTAAGGAAATCTAGAATGATACACGTCCCATGAAATCTGGGGGCAAGCTTGCCCGCGGGAACAAAATTCTTGACCATCACCTGGTCACATACCTTCAAATGGGTGGGTCTCCGTCCACGATCATATCTTTCCCTAACCTTTCCATGAGAGACTTTAAGATTGGCTTTAGCCTTCTTCCAAAGATCTTTAATATTATCCGGATCTATTGTCTCGGGTAGAATGTCACTCAGAGACCAGAGGTTAGAGAGCGGCGTGTTGGGAACGAACTTGAACATCAAAGAAGCTGGAGTATATTTATGTCATTCATGAACCGCCGAATTCAAAGCAAAAGCTAACCAATGCTGGGACGTGTCCCACCTGGAATGATCTTCATGATGATAGGCAATAAGCGCGGACCTGAGATTACGGTTAACCCGTTCAGCCAGAGATGGTTGAGGGTAATAAGCAGAAGTAGTTACATGAGAGATGGACAAGTCAAAACAGAATTTACGAAAAATATTTGATGTGAACGCCTTAGCATTATCAGACACAATATATTGGCACGGACCAAAAGAGGCAAAAATAGAATTTAAGCAAGTAATGGTGGACTGAGCGGTAGCCAGCTTAGTTGGAAATAACCAGGAAAATCTTGTAAAACCATCTACGCATACAAAGATAAACTTGTTAGCATTTCCCTTAGACTGGGGGAAGGGTCCTACATAATCAATATACAGGCGTTCCATGGGGCGCGACGCTTGATGAGAAGACAAAAGGCCTACCTTGGTGGACATGGTTGGTTTACTAAGCAAACAGGATTTACAAGCCTTCACTAGTTCACGGATTTCACCGTCCATGCCTTTCCAGATGAACATTTCACGAATCTTCCCACGAGTTTTAAAGATACCAAGATGCCCTCCTAATGGGGTCTCATGATGATTCTTGAAGATCATAGGTACAAGAACAGCTGGAACGACAACTTTCATCAACTTATCATGCCTCGATGGGCAACATGAAACACCATTCCTCAGAACATAAGGGGCCACATGTTCCCCAGAAGAAAGGGTTTCTATTATCGGAGCCAGCGTCGGATCTTCACGTTGGTATTTCTCGATATCCCTAAAGAGCATGGGAGCATCTGTTTAGATGGCATTAACATCAGATGGTATGGACTCGGAAGGTGATGAACTGTCGACCGGTTCGTGGGTCTCGACGTCGTTGGAAAACATACGGCTGAGTCCATCAGCAACAACATTTTTGGTGCCTCGGATATGCCTGACATCGAATTGGAAGGCAGAAATACGGACGGCCAACCGGGCTATACGGCCAGTACGACGCGGCCTACCTAAGACCCAGTTTAAGGCTTGATTGTCTGGCTCCAGGTCGAATTTGACATGTTCAGGATAGAGACGGAACTTTTCTAAGGCAAATAAGACTGCCAAACCTTCGAGCTCATAGATAGAATACTTGGTTTCTTGAGATGACAAGGTCCTAGATGCATAGGCGATGGGTCGCCTCCCTAGTTCAGTCTCTTGAAGAAGGACTGCAGCTACTGCTGACGACGACGCGTCGGTTTGGACAATGAATTTCTTTGAGAAATCAGGCATAGCAAGGACAGGGGCATTACAGAGAGCTAATTTAAGGTCTTCAAAAGCGGCTTGTTGAGAAGGTCCCCACTCGAATTTGATGCCTTTCCTACGAAGAAGGTTCAAGGGCGCCGCTCTATTAGCAAAGTTAGGAATGAACTTCCTGAAGAAATTCACCATTCCAATGAACCTGGCGATACCTTTGAAGTCCTTAGGTGGTTTAAAATCACGGATGGCCTGTGTTCTCGAATGATTGACTGCTACACAATCAGGTGACACAATATGCCCTAGGAATGACATGGAGGGCTTAGCAAAGGCAACCTTGGACAACTTGACAGTTACCCCAGCCTTACGAAGGCGATCGAGAACTTCTCGCAGATGATCTAGATGTTCTTCAAAAGTCTCTGAAAATACGACGACATCATCCAAGTAGTGGTACAAGTACTCAAATTTGACGTCGGAGAAGACCCTATCTAGCAGCCTAGTGAGTACAGCTGCTCCCGTGGGGAGCCAGAAAGGCACGCGGTTGTATTCGTATAAATTCCAGTCCGTGGCAAACGCTGTAAGATGTTTAGACTCTTCGGCTAGAGGAATTTGATTGTAGGCCTGATTCAAGTCCAAGATGGTGAAGAACTTGGCCTTACGGAACCATGAAAAACAAGAATGAAGGTCGGGAAGGGGCACAGATTGTAACACCACCTTCCGATTGAGAGCCCTATAATCAATGACAGGCCTGAAGCCCCCCTGGGGTTTCGGGACTAGAAAAATAGGCGACGAATACGCCGACTTAGAGGGCCTAATAATACCATCCTTCAACGTCTGATCGATGATTTCTTTCAGAGCCTTCATTTTAGGTGGAGATAGCCTATAAGGTGGAAAACGGACAGGAATCGAATCCGTGACCTCAATTTTGTATTCGATAAGGTCAGTAACACCAAGAGTATCAGAGAACACCTCTGGAAACGACTGACAAAACTTACGATTACTATCAGCCTGCTCCTCAGGTAGATGTCTAAGGTCTAACAACATCTCATCCTGGGTAGGCGAAATAGATGAACATGATGCAGAATTACATTTTAACAAGGGGATTTTACAATTGGAAGCAAATTTGAATGTGCACGACTTACTCTGAAGATCGAGCACAAGACCCGATTAAGAAATGAAGTCAGCTCCCAGTATAATGGGGCAACACAAGTGCTTGGCCACAAACAATTTGATTTTCCATGCAAATTTAAAAATACGAATTTTGACCTGTAAAGAACCTAGAATTTCTAATGGGGATGAATTAGCCGAAACATATTGAACAGGAGATGAGACATAGTCAGGTAGTTTACAAACAGATTTCAATTTTGCATACCATTCGGCCCAAAATAATAGAACAAACACTGCCTGAATCTAATAGACCTGTTATAGGTTCGTTATTTACCTCAATTTTGAGAAAGGGGACCGGTGCGGGGGTATCCGCCGCAATCCTAAGACACTCTTTAGGGCATTCGAAAGATGAACTTGAAGACTGATCGTTCCCTGAATTTTCGACCTGTTTACCAGGGGCTGAGCCTCGGGAAGAAGGATTAGTAGACTCAGCCGAAGCCACTAGTCATTTTTTATTATTGGCATTGGTGGAATTTGCACCAGAAGTTGAGCAGGAGGGGGTGCTATTTGAATTTGGGCAATTCTTGGCGATATGTGAGAAAGCCCCACATTTAAAACAGCCTTGTGATGAACCAGCTCCATTATTTGCCCTACTAGATTAGATCAATGGACACTTGTTCCGCAGATGGTCAGGCGACCCGCAAGCTTAACATTTACGAGGAGTGACTGGTCGGCGAGGTGGAGGCCGAGTATTACTAAAGGAAGGTGGGGGTTCTTTCGCGACACGCAAGGAATCGGCGTATCTAACCCCTTCCGCTGAAACGGCCAATGCTTCAAGTTCCGAGAAGGTTTGCGGGCACGCCGCGAAACACAAATATGACCTATAGGATGGTGAAATTCCTTCTACAATAGCCTTTACAATCTGGTCTTCAGGAAAATGAAGAGCAAACACCCTAGTATAGAATTTAATATCTTGGATAAAGTCTGCCAAGTTTTCATCCAAACGCTGTACACGATAATAGTACTTCTGAATAAGGGAGGACCTGGCCCTAGCCGGGATGAAGTTAGTTAGCAAGTAGGCGTGGAAATCCTCAATAGATGATTGCTCGGCAATGGCTCTTACTATATTGTCAGAGAGAATGCCTATTGCATAGGGATAGATAATTTGCAAAATTTGACATGGAGAAAGAGAAAACACAATGGCATGATCCTGAAATTCAACTAACAATCTTAAAAAGGAAATTACTTCACTGGTGGTATTAACGGAAAACTTAGAGATACCTCTGAGCAACATTGCCAATGGATGAGGCAAACTGCTGAACCCGGGTGACATAGTAGGTAAAGGTTTCAGTGGCAAGGAACTTAATTCAGAACGTACATTATTTAATGAGTTACGGCGTTCAGAGTCGTCCAATGGGGCAGAGGTTGTTTGAGCAGCGATGGTTTTCCTATTTACTTCTCCCTTAGGAGGCTCTTTCTCGCTACCTACATTCATCGTGGTGGGTAAATCGCTTTTGGGAGGAACCTCCCCAGTTAACAATTGAGTGACCTTGCTAGATAATACAGAAATATTTTCAAGCAGCGTACTAGCTTCCTTCTTCTGAATGTCATTCAACTTTAGAGACAACAGATCGTTAACTCTATTTGAAAAATGAAACAGCCTGGCTTGCACACGCTTAATTTGATTAGGAGAAGGATCATTTTCATCAAAAAACTAACTACAGATGCTAGCCCAGTAATATTCTCGACGATCGTGGAAAGAGAGTAGTCAATTTCTTTCTCTCCCAAGGTGGGGATGGAAATGGGCAAATCAAGGGACTCTCTAAGCTTATTTGTGTCTACTGCAACCGTGCCTCCAGATTGCACATTTCTGATAGTTAACTCATAGATCAACTCCTCTTTGCGCAAATAGTTAAGATGGAGAACATCGCGAGGGCCGGGCATGATGACAGAACAATTTTGAAAAACTCAAAAAATTCCAGCAACTGAGAAAATGGTTAGAGTTCGGAACAAAACAATGTTTAGCCGTCAAAAGGGGCTAAAATGAGACCCATTCAACCACGCTCTGCTACCACTTGTTACCGTGTTTTTGTGGTAGTTAGAGGTGAAAGGAGGTGCGGGGTGGTGAACAGGTCTCAAGCTACGAAAGTAAAATTAATTTAAAATTTAACAAGGTTATATTTTCTTTTCAAACTCAGAAATAACAAGAATGGCAGGTACAGAGCAGCAAGGCAACAAAGAGCAACAATAGTATTTACAGGTTTTGGGCTTCGGGCCCCGAACTTCCAATTCTCGAGCAGTTAGCCCGAATTTACATGTACATAAGGTTTAGCAAAGGGGCAGAAAACCCCAATCATGCCTAGGAGCACCTGCTCCGAATTACACAGTGATACCTCCTAGATTCACGCAGAAACAAATTGCAAAAGAGCGATCCGCTCTCAAAGTTTTAAGCCTATCACAAGGCCACACCTAACTCTACTTTCAAGCTGTCCTCTAAGGACGTGAGCACAGGGGTAAAATACCCAACCTACTGAGGTCTATTAAGCGATAAAAGGATAATTACATGACCTCTAAAATAACAATTTGAGAGGAGGCGATCAGCACTCCTAATGTATTTGTTTCAAAACCTAATTTGGCTCTAGGCCACTGATGCAAGGGCTAATCCCATACTAAAGAGGTGACTTTAGAAAGAAACAAATTTACATAATGTTAGGGAAGAATAGGTTGAGAAAATAAGTTCTCCTCAAAACAATATGAGTGGGAGCTCGAGAGGGTTAAGCACTCTCTATCCCAATATGTAGTTTAAAAGATAGAATAGATACAAGTTTCTTTACATTTTAAGGAAGGTTACATAATGGAAAAACTTCGGACCCGCCCCGAGAGTTAAACTGCTGAGCAAGCAAGAAAAGACGTAATTAATCGGCCATTAGCTGGTTGTTGACTGCCGCCGAAGAAAGAGGCGCTTCCCGCCCCCTGCTATGTACTTTACACACGAAAAGATGGAACAGAAGTGGCGCAGAGACCCTAAAATCAGCAGTTTATATACTCTCGCGGAATGTTCGAGGCGTTTTAGGAAGGAAAACACCCGCCCACAATCTTTTATTGGTGGTTAAAGAAAACCCCTACACAAGATGAAGAAGAAACACATCATTGGTGGAAAATTAAGAAATTCGGGATTGGCTAAATTCAAAACAAGGGGAAAGAAAGGGTTAATATTGCCAACATAAACAATGACTGAAAGAAATTTAGCAAAGAACAAACTTTTGAAATTAAATTTTCTCCAAAAAAAACAGTTCTTTCACTTCGCACTAGGGTGCACTATTGTTGACCTTCAGTAGTGTCCTCTAGAAGAGAAAGTTCACACTTCTTACTACAAGCAAAACAAAAATACGTCGAAAATGACACAGTTCAAAAACTCCAAAATTTCCCGGTAGTGACATCTTCTGAGAATAGAAAATTAATACCGTAGATAAAGTTCAGACTTCCTCCAGCAGACGAGTTTCAACTGGCGCAAATGTTAAATAAGCGGCATGGAGGTGTACCGCCCGGTACAATAATAATAATAATTGTACCGGGCGGTACACCTCCACTCCGCTAATTTAAAATGTGCGCCTGTGGAAACTCCTCTGCTGGAGGAAGTCTGAACTTTATTTACCCTATTAATTTTCTAGTTTCTCAGAAGATGTCACCACCTGGAAATTTTTGAGTTTGTGAACTGTGTCATTTTCGACGTACTTTTGTTTTGCTTGAAGTAAGAAGTGTGAACTTTCTCTTCTAGAGGACACCACTGAAAAACTACAATAGTGCACCCTAGTGGGAAGAAAAATAACTGTTCTTCGGAGAAAATTTTATTTCAAAAGTTTGTTCTTTGTTAAATTTCTTTCTGTTATTGTTTAAGTTGGTTGTATACCCCTCTCTTTCCCCTTGTTTTGCATTTGACCAATCCCGAATTTCTGTTATTAATTTCTGACCAATCATTGGTATCTTCCCCCAACTTGAATATGTTTCTATTCCCTAGCCAATAAAAAGTTTGTGGGATGGTGTTTTCTTTCCCCTAACACCTAGAACCTTCCGCGAGAGGATATAAACTGCTGATTTTTGGGTCTCCGGGCCACTTCTGTTCCATCTTTCTGTGTATAAAGTACATAGCAGGAGGCGGGAAGCGCCTCTTTCCTCGGCAGCGGTCAGCAATAAGGTAATGGCCGATTAATATATTCTTTCTTTGCTGGCTCAGCAGTTTAACTCTCGGGGCGGGTGCGAAGCGTTCCACCATGTAACCTTTTCCTAAAATGTAAATGTAACTACTCTTTTCATCTATTCTCTTGGAAAGCTACATTCTGGGATAGAGAGTGCTAACCCTCTCGAGCTCCCACTCATATTGTTTTGAGGTGAACTTATTTTTCTCAACCTATTCTTCGTTAATGTAAAACAAATTGTTCTCTTCTTAAGTCACCTCTTTAGTATGGGATTAGCCCTTGTATTAACGGCCTAGCGCCAAGTAGGTCTTAATCTAGTGTATTAGGAGTGCAAGTTCGCCTCCTCTCAAATTGTTATTTTAGAGGTCATTTAATTAACATCCTTTTCGTTTAATAGACCTCAGTAGATTGGGTATTTTACCCCTGTGTTTATGTCCGTTGAGGACAGCTTGAAGGTGGAGTTTGGTGTGGCCTGGGAGAGGCTTAAATTTGAGAGCGAGTGGCTCTTTTGAAAATTGTATGTTGTATGCCTCGAGGAGGCTTTTCAGTGTAATTTGGAGCAAGGGCTCCTAGGTATGAATGGGGTTTTCTGCCCCTCTGTTAAAACTTGTGTTTGGGGTAAAACTGGGCTGATTGCCCAAACATTGTGAATTCGGGGCGCGAAGCCCAAATCCTGTAAATATTGTAACTACCTTATTTGACTTGCTACTCTGTACCTGCCATGCTTGTTACTTATTTACTTTGAAAGGAAAATATAACCTTATTAAATTTTAAATTTAGTTTACATGCACTATAATTTCGTAGCTTGAGATCCATTCACACCCGCACCTTCTTTCACCTCTACCTACCGCTAGAACACGGTAACAAGTGGTAGCAGAGCGTGGTTGAATGGGTCTCAATTTAGCCCCTTTTGACGGCTAAACATTGTTTGTTCCGAACTCTAACTATTTTCCCAGTTGCTGGAATTTTTTGAGTTTTTCAAAATTGTTCTGTCACCATGCCCGGCCCTCGCGATGTTCTCCATCTTAACTATTTGCGCAAGGAGGAGTTGATCTATGAATTAACTATCAGAAATGTGCAATCTGGAGGCACGGTTGCAGTAGACACTAACAAGCTTAGAGAGTCCCTTGATTTGCCCATTTCCATCCCCAATTTGGGAGAGAAAGAAATTGATGACTCTCTTTCCACGATCGTCGAGAATATTACTGGGCTAGCTTCTGTAGTTAGTTTTTTTGATGAAAATGATCCGTCTCCTAATCAAATTAAGCGTGTGCAAGGCAGGCTATATCATTTTTCGAATAGGGTTAACGATCTGTTGTCTCTAAAACTGAATGACGTTCAGAGGAAGGAAGCTAGTACGCTCCTGGAAAATATTTCCGAATTATCTAGTAAGGTCACTCAATTGTTAACTGGGGAAGTTCCTCCCAAATCTGATCAATCCACCATAGTGAATGCAGGTAGTGAGGAAGCGCCTCCCAAGGGAGAAGTTAATAGGATAACCTTTGCTGCTCAAACTATCCCTGCCCCATTCGACAACGAATCTGAACGTCGTGCATCTTTGAGTAACATCCGTTCTGAATTAACTTCCTTGCCATTGAAACCTTTACCTACTATGTCAACCGGGTTTAGCAGCTTGCCTCATCCATTGGCAATGTTGCTCAGAGGTATCTCTAAGTTTTCCGTTAATACCACCAGTGATGTAATTTCTTTTTTAAGATTTCTAGTTGAATTTCAGGATCATGCCCTTGTGTTTTCTCTTTCTCCATGTCAAATTTTGCAAATTATCTATCCGTATGCTATTGGTATTCTCTCAGATAAAATCGTAAGAGCCATTGCCGAGCAATCATCTATTGAGGATTTCCATGCCCACTTGCTAGCTAACTTCATCCTTGCTAGGGCCAGGTCCTCCCTTATTCAGAAGTACTATTATCGGGTACAGCGCTTGGATGAAAACTTGGCAGATTTCATCCAAGATATTAAGTTTTATACTAGGGTGTTTGCTCTTCATTTCCCTGAGGATCAGATTGTACAAGCTATTGTGGAAGGGATTTCACCACCCTATAGGTCATATTTGTGTTTCGCGGCGTGCCCGCAAACTTTCTATGAACTTGAAGCATTGGCCGTCTCAGCGGAAGGAGTTAGATACGCCGATTCTTTGCGTGTCGCGAAAGAACCATCGCCTTCCTTTAGTAACACTCGGCCTCCACCTCGCCGACCAGTCAATCCCCGTAAATGTTATGCTTGCGGGTCGCCTGACCATCTGCGCAACAAGTGTCCACTGATCAAGTCAAGTGGGACAAGGATTGGAACCGGGTCATCACAAGGCTGTTTTAAGTGTGGGGCCTTCTCACATATCGCCAAGAATTGCCCAAACTCAAATAGCACCCCCTCCTGCTCAACTTCTGGTGCAAATTCCACCTATGCCAATACTAAAAAGTGACTAGTGGCTTCGGCTGAGTCGACTAATCCATCTTCCCGAGACTCAGCCCCTAGTAAACAGGTTGTAAATGCAGAGAACGATCAACCTTCAAATTCATCTTTTGAATGCCCTAAAGAATGTCTTAGGATTGCGGCGGATACCCCCGCACCTGTTCCTTTTCTTAAGATTGAGTTAAATAACGAGCCTATAACAGCTCTCTTAGATTCAGGCAGTGTTTGTTCGATTATTTCGGCTGAATGGTATTCTAAATTGAAAACGGTTTGTAAACTTCCTGACTATGTCTCTTCTCCTGTTCAATACGTGTCGGCTAATTCATCTCCATTAGAAATTCTAGGTTCTTTACAGGTCAAAATTCGTATTTTCAAATTTACATGGAAAATCAAATTGTTTGTGGCCAAGCAATTGTCTTGCCCCATTATATTGGGAGCTGACTTTATTTCTCACACTGGTCTTGTGCTCGATCTCCAGTCTAGGTCGTGCACATTCAAATTTGCTTCTAATTGTAAAATCCCACTATTAAAGTGTAATTCTGTGTCATGTTCTTCTATTTCGCACACCCAGGATGAGATGTTGTTAGACCTTAGACATCTACCTGAGGAGCAGGCTGATAGTATTCGCAAACTGTGTAAGTCGTTTCCCGAGGTGTTCTCTGGTACTCTTGGTGTTACTGACCTTATTGAATACAAAATTGAGGTCACGGATTCGATTCCTGTCCGTTTTCCACCTTATAGGCTATCTCCACCTAAAATGAAGGCTCTGAAAGAAATTATCGATCAGATGTTGAAGGATGGTATTATTAGGCCCTCTAAGTCGGCGTATTCATCGCCTATTTTTCTAGTCCCGAAACCCCAAGGAGGCTTCAGGCCTGTCATTGATTACAGGGCTCTCAATCGGAAGGTGGTGTTGCAATCTGTGCCCCTTCCTGACCTTCATTCTTGTTTTTCATGGTTTCGTAAGGCCAAGTTCTTCACCATCTTGGACTTGAATCAGGCCTATAATCAAATTCCCCTTGCCGAAGAGTCTAAACACCTTACAGCGTTTGCTACGGACTGGAATTTATATGAATACAACCGCGTACCTTTCGGGCTCCCCACGGGGGCAGCTGTGCTCACTAGGCTACTAGATAGGGTCTTCTCCGACATCAAATTCGAGTACTTGTATCACTACTTGGATGATGTCGTCGTATTTTCAGAGACTTTTGAAGAACATCTAGATCATCTGCGAGAAGTTCTCGATCGCCTTCGTAAGGCTGGGTTAACTGTTAAGTTGTCCAAGGTTGCCTTTGCTAAGCCCTCTATGTCATTCCTAGGGCATATTGTGTCACCCGATGGTGTAGCAGTCGATCATTCTAGAACACAGGCCATCCGTGATTTTAAACCTCCCAAGGACATTAAAGGTATCGCCAGGTTCATTGGTATGGTGAATTTCTTCAGGAAGTTTATTCCTAACTTCGCTAAAAGAGCGGCGCCCTTAAACCTTCTTCGTAGGAAAGGCATCAAATTCGAGTGGGGACCTTCTCAACAAGCCGCTTTTGAAGACCTTAAATTAGCACTTTGTAATGCCCCTGTACTTGCTATGCCTGATTTCTCGAAGAAATTCATTGTCCAAACCGACGCATCCTCGTCGGCGGTAGCTGCAGTCCTTCTCCAAGAGACTGAACTAGGGAGGCGCCCCATCGCATATGCATCTAGGACTCTCTCGGCTCAAGAAGCAAAGTACTCCATATATGAGCTTGAAGGTTTGGCAGTCTTATTCGCCTTAGAAAAGTTCCGTCTCTATCTGGAACACGTCAAATTCGACCTGGAGACAGATAATCAAGCCTTAAGCTGGGTCTTAGGTAGACCGCGTCGTACTGGTCGTATAGCCCGTTGGGCCATCCGTATTTCTGCCTTCCAATTTGATGTTAGACATATCAGAGGTATCGAAAATGTTGTTGCTGATGGACTCAGCCGTATGTTTTCTAACGACGTCGAGACCCACGAACCGGTCGACAGTTCATCACCTTCCGAGTCCATACTATCTGAGGTTAATGCCATCCTAACAGATGCTCCCATGCTTTTTAGGGATATCGAGAAATACCAACGTGAAGATCCGACGCTGGCTCCGATAACGGAAACCCTTTCTTCTGGGGAACATGTTGTCCCTTATGTTCTGAGGAATGGGGTTCTATGTTGCCCTTCGAGGCATGATAAGATGATGAAAGTTGTTGTTCCAGCTGTTCTTGTACCTATGATCTTCAAGTATTATCATGAGACCCCATTAGGAGGGCATCTTGGTATCTTTAAAACTCGTGAAATGATTCGTGATATGTTCATCTGGAAAGGTATGGACAGTGAAATCCGTGAACTAGTAAAGGCTTGTAAATCCTGTTTGCTTAGTAAACCGACCATGTCCACCAAGGTAGGCCTCTTGTCTTCTCAGCAAGCGTCGCGCCCCATGGAACGCCTGTATATTGATTATGTAGGACCCTTCCCCCAGTCAAAGGGTAATGCCAACAAGTTCATCTTTGTGTGTGTAGATGGTTTTACAAGATTTTCTTGGTTATTTCCGACTAAGCTGGCTACCGCTCAGTCCACCATTACTTGCTTAAATTCTATTTTTGCTTCTTTTGGTCCGTGCCAATATATGGTATCTGATAATGCTAAGGCTTTTACATCTAATTTATTTCGTAAATTCTGTTTTGACTTGTCCATCTCTCATGTAACTACTTCGGCTTATTACCCTCAACCATCTCTGGCTGAACGGGTTAACCGTAATCTCAGATCCGCACTTATTGCCTATCATCATGAAGATCCTTCCAGGTGGGACACGTCCCTGCATTGGATAGCTTTTGCTTTGAATTCGGCGGTTCATGAATCTCACAAGTTTACTCCAGCTTCTTTGATGTTCAAGTTTGTTCCCAACACGCCGCTCTCTAACCTCTGGTCTCTGAGTGACATTCTACCCGAGACAATAGATCCGGACAACATTAAAGATCTTTGGAAGAAGGCTAAAGCCAATCTTAAAGTGTCTCATGAAAAGGTTAGGGAAAGGTATGATCGTGGACGGAGACCCACCCCTTTGAAGGTAGGTGACCAGGTTATGGTCAAGAATTTTGTTCCCGCGGGCAAGCTTGCCCCCAGATTTCATGGGCCATGCATCATTCTCGATTTTCTTACTCCGGTTACATTTTTAGTAAGCAATCCAGCCACCGAGAGGATATCTAGGGTTCACCTGTCCCAGGTGAAACCGGTGTAAATTTGTTTCAACTTGCTTCATATAATTTGATAGGAATATGATGGTTATATTTTTTTTTTTGAGTTCCACTCTTAAGGCATTCTGCTCCTTCTATTTTATTTTATATGTAAGCATTTCTTGTAAACCTCCCCCGATTGTTAAACTGCCATCCTGTCCTTGTCACGGCCATTACCACGCTCCCGTGTCCTGCTCCACTACACACAGTGGCTGGCTTAGATGAAATGCCATGGATATCTGCACGCCGCTGGCCCCTCAATCTCTCTACATGCCTGTGCCCTCAAAAGAAACATGATGGTCCAACACAATTCTGCCGCCTAGCTTTAATGTTTCAGTGCCCCCGCAGCCGCGCGGCGCCGTGCCGCAACTGGGTTTGAGGAAGGGCCCCCTCGGCCCCAGCGAGGACGACATGTGCACGGCGAGCCGGAGCTCTCCTCCCGGCCAAGGCTGATGTGCGGCGCACGACCTGCTACTAGCCCGCAGCCTGTATATGTTCACCGCGGGCGCGGCGTGTTTCAACACCTCTGCTCCCCTCATAGTGCGGGCGAGCGGTATCTCAGGGTACTTGAGGGGTCCGAGCGGCCTCCTTTGGACGCAAGCTGCAACGGCCGGTCTGGCCATCCAACTTTGCCTACATCAACTACATAGACATTCCTGTTCAACCTTAATACCGTTTCATGGGAATTCAACAGCAATATTTGGTGGACATTGCAAAATTTTTCTTCACTTTTAAGTATTAAAAGTTTATCCTCAGAATTCAACTACTACAAACAGAAAGACTTTACTTCACTTGCAACAACAAAATTTTGAAACTGAAACAAACCAAATTAAGAAAATCTCATAAATGCTTCTGCAATCTATCTTCATATTCACATCATAACTTGGAACTTGTTTCAAACTGACTTCATGTGTCATCCCTCGAGGAACTTTTGGGGGGGGGGGAGGTCTGTACCGGGCGGTACACCTCCACTCCGCTAATTTAAAATGTGCGCCTGTGGAAACTCCTCTGCTGGAGGAAGTCTGAACTTTATTTACCCTATTAATTTTCTAGTTTCTCAGAAGATGTCACCACCTGGAAATTTTTGAGTTTGTGAACTGTGTCATTTTCGACGTACTTTTGTTTTGCTTGAAGTAAGAAGTGTGAACTTTCTCTTCTAGAGGACACCACTGAAAAACTACAATAGTGCACCCTAGTGGGAAGAAAAATAACTGTTCTTTGGAGAAAATTTTATTTCAAAAGTTTGTTCTTTGTTAAATTTCTTTCTGTTATTGTTTAAGTTGGCTGTATACCCCTCTCTTTCCCCTTGTTTTGCATTTGACCAATCCTGAATTTCTGTTATTAATTTCTGACCAATCATTGGTATCTTCCCCCAACTTGAATATGTTTCTATTCCCTAGCCAATAAAAAGTTTGTGGGAGGGTGTTTTCTTTCCCCTAACACCTAGAACCTTCCGCGAGAGGATATAAACTGCTGATTTTTGGGTCTCCGGGCCACTTCTGTTCCATCTTTCTGTGTATAAAGTACATAGCAGGAGGCGGGAAGCGCCTCTTTCCTCGGCAGCGGTCAGCAATAAGGTAATGGCCGATTAATATATTCTTTCTTTGCTAGCTCAGCAGTTTAACTCTCGGGGCGGGTGCGAAGCGTTCCACTATGTAACCTTTTCCTAAAATGTAAATGTAACTACTCTTTTCATCTATTCTCTTGGAAAGCTACATTCTGGGATAGAGAGTGCTAACCCTCTCGAGCTCCCACTCATATTGTTTTGAGGTGAACTTATTTTTCTCAACCTATTCTTCGTTAATGTAAAACAAATTGTTCTCTTCTTAAGTCACCTCTTTAGTATGGGATTAACCCTTGTATTAACGGCCTAGCGCCAAGTAGGTCTTAATCTAGTGTATTAGGAGTGCAAGTTCGCCTCCTCTCAAATTGTTATTTTAGAGGTCATTTAATTAACATTCTTTTCGTTTAATAGACCTCAGTAGATTGGGTATTTTACCCCTGTGTTTATGTCCGTTGAGGACAGCTTGAAGGTGGAGTTTGGGAGAGGCTTAAATTTGAGAGCGAGTGGCTCTTTTGAAAATTGTATGTTGTATGCCTCGAGGAGGCTTTTCAGTGTAATTTGGAGCAAGGGCTCCTAGGTATGAATGAGGTTTTCTGCCCCTCTGTTAAAACTTGTGTTTGGGGTAAAACTGGGCTGATTGCCCAAACATTGTGAATTCGGGGCGCGAAGCCCAAATCCTGTAAATATTGTAACTACCTTATTTGACTTGCTACTCTGTACCTGCCATGCTTGTTACTTATTTACTTTGAAAGGAAAATATAACCTTATTAAATTTTAAATTTAGTTTACATGCACTATAATTTCGTAGCTTGAGATCCATTCACACCCGCACCTTCTTTCACCTCTACCTACCGCTAAAACACGGTAACAATAATAATAATAATAATAATAATAATAATAATAATAATAATAATAATAATAATAATAATAATAATAATTAACATATACTATTTAAACGTTTTGTTTGTCCATTCCTCGTCCCGTTTCCCTACGGTGTCGGGTTTGTCGTGAGATTAATCTGTCCAGAAGGATTTTTATAACCGGATGTCCTTCCTGACGTAAACCTCATCAGGGAAGTTAATAATATGAAATGAATGCCATGATATATGTCAGTAGGAAGGGAGAGGGTAAAACACAGTAGCGCGACATCGAATAGCACCAAGAGGTATGCTGAAGGCTTTACATCTCCATACGACGGACGAATCACCAACAACAGCGTTATATTCTCTCGCTCCATATGAGCACTGCGGAGAGATTTGGAATGTAATCGAGGATTTTCCTACGCAATCTAGCGATTACAAATTGTATACCACCAACTACCTTACCCCGCAGGCCAACATTCTGAACAACATTTCGAACAACGGGACTCGAACCGGCTAACCACGGTGTCAGGCCATTTATACTTCAACGCCTTAAAAATCACGTCCACTAAGCAGGTAAATACAATGTCAAACCTTAACTGTTCAAACATCGGAATAATCCTGTGATGAAATTAATTTTATTTTCTTCTTTATGCCGTAGTAAATACTTTGTACCATACTTTGCTCAGCTTTACAGCCAGTTGTCCTTCATAAAGGCACCCTGTGTTTGGGGGCGGTAGAATAACACCCACGGTATCCCCTGCCTGTCGTGAGAGATGGCGGAAAGGGGCCACAGGTTCTCTGAACTTGGGAGCGTGTGTTGGCGGCCACATAGCCCTTAGCTGAGTCCTGACATTGCTTCTGTTTACTTCTGCAAGGATCCCCACTTTCATCTAACCTATCCGACCTCCCTCGGTCAACTCTTGTTCTTTTCAATCCAACACCACACAGGCGCACTAGTATTCGCCCACATTCCCACCCGCACGACCACGCTAAAAAGTCGGGAGTGGACGAGAGCTCAGCGCCACCCTTCTCGC
Source organism: Anabrus simplex (assembly GCF_040414725.1). Taxonomy (NCBI): domain Eukaryota; kingdom Metazoa; phylum Arthropoda; class Insecta; order Orthoptera; family Tettigoniidae; genus Anabrus; species Anabrus simplex. The sequence continues at coordinate 159,361,896 of NC_090269.1, read as the reverse complement.
GAGGGAAGGCTGCCATTCGTGGCTAAGAAGCTGGCATTATTTTTGGAAGAGGACCGGGAGGTGGTCTCTCACTCTTACCCTATTTTCCGTAGGGAGCTGGGAGTTAGCCACCAGAGCGGGAGGAGAGTACTCTCTCCACCCTCCCAAAAATGTGAAACGTCTGTCCCTAACCTAACCAAATGAGGTTAGATTAGCGTCCGCATTAGTAGGTTAGGTTAAGACGTTATCGTGACGTCATAATCTTACCTACGTGAGGTCTGACATCACTGTACCGGGAGGTACATCTCAACTTCGCTCATTCAAAATAAGTGCCTGAATGAACTCCTCTACCGACCAAAAGGAGAAACTGATACTACAGGAAGTTGGAACTTTAATCGGAAGATGTCATTACTGAAATATTAAGTAATTGTGTTAATGTGAAGTTTCCTAAAATGATTGAATTTCTCCTTGTTTTGTTACGCTATACATCAAGAAGTTTGGACATTTTTTAACAGATGACACTACCCAAGATAAACTATGGTCATGCACTCTGGTGCAAGGTGGAAGAACTTATAACTTAAAGAAGTTTCGTATTTCTAGATTTTCATAACTGAATCTATGTTCATTTCTTTTTGGGTTGGCAATACTTCCGAAAGTTTTGAATCTGGCCAATCATGAAATTTTGTAATTTATTTTCAACCAATCCCTCATTTCTTGTTCACTTTGAATTAGGCAATGAAAATTGAGAGGGTGTGCCCGGATTAGTCCTGAATTCGCTAGAACCTTCCCTGAGGGTACACAAGTTGCGGCTTTTCGAGTTTCCTTGCTTATTGATCGTCGTCTTTCTGAGTGTATGTGTTAAGGCAGGAGGCCGGCAGAACATCTCCAGGTTATGACCACATAAATCCAGTCTTTCTTGCTGTTCCCGCATACTTATCCGAGGGGAAGGTCCGAATTTCTAACCATGTAACCGTTTTAATGTAAACTTTTTCCTTTGCATGTAAAATTTCATAAAGTCTTTAACTGTAAATCGGGGATAGAGAGTGAATTAGCCTCTCGAGGTCCCCTTCATCTTGATTTGAGGTGACCACGATTTTTCATCTTGGTTTGAGGTGACTACGATTTCGCAACCTTTCTTTCCTGAAATATATTAAAGTTGTTTCCATGCGAGCCACATCAGTAGTTTGGGACTAGCCCCAGTTTTATCGGTCGAGAGCCCTGTAGGTTTATAATATTTCATTATCTGGGAGCGCAGTGTATGCCTCCATTCAGTTTTTGTTCGGGCCATTTATACAACCTGTTCTTTTCCGCAAAGGTCCGGTAGGTTGGGTACTAGATACCCCTGTGTAAAACTGTTTGCATTTGTAATTCGTGCCTTGTGAGGCCAGAGAGTGTAATATCTTGATGTAATGTTGCCTTGAGTGGGCTATAAGAAATTGAGAGCACGTAAGCTCTTTTCAAGGTTTTGTAATAGTGAAGGGTGCCTCTGGAAGGCTATATATTATAATTTTGGGAGCAAGTGCTCTTGAATTGGGGGATTTTTGCCCTTGACTAAATTATTCCTCATTTTGAATTGTAAATTTTGTAAACTTGAGCTCGTAGCTCAGAAACTGCAAATAGAGGGCTTGAAGCCCAAACTTGTTAAATTCATTATTCTTGGGGTGTTCCACCCTTATTTGGCATTGTACCTGGGATATTATTGATATCCAAGCCAAAATTGATTAAGTGTAAAGTTGTTAAGTTTAATAAGTTGTTGTTTTTGAAGAAATACAACCTTCAGTTCAAGTTTTAAATTGTTTTTAATATTGTAGATATATCCATTCACCCCAGCACATTCTTTAATTTATTTCTGCTCCAAGGCTATCCCCGTAACAAGTGGTAGCAGAGCGTGGTTGAATGGGTCTAAATTAAGCCATTTTTGACGGCTAAACATAGGATCCACGACAAACTCTAAGAATTTTCTCGGTCGCTGGGAGGTTTTCTAAATTTGTAAGTTTCCTATCATCATGTCTGGCACTAGCGAAGTCCTCGCTCCCGGGTACTTGCGCAAGGAGGAACTGATCTATGAGTTACTCATTATAAAAGTTCAATCTGGAGCACGGTTGCGGCAGATACTGTCAAACTTAAAGAGTCATTAGAATTGCTAGTTTGTATCCCTATTTTGGGGGAGAAGGAAATTGATGAGGCTCTATCCACTATCACTGACAATACCACCAAATTAGCGTCTCTAGTTAGTTTTCTTGAAGTAAGTGATCCATCTGCTAACCAACGTAAAATAGTACAGGATAGATTGTTCCCTTTTTATAATAGGGTTAGGGACCTATCGTCTCTAAAGTTGAAAGAAGATCATGCTAAGGAGGCTAGTAATTTTATTGACCATCTATCAGGAATGTCAAATAGAGTTAACCGATTGTTGACGGGGGCAGCTGCTCCCTAAACGGACCAAGCCACTGTGATAAACATAGCGAGTGGGGAGTGTTCTTCTCAAATGGTATAAAGTAGAAAATCTGGGGCGACTCAACGAACACCAGCGCCATTGGAAACTGAGTCTGGTCATCCGAAACAATTCTGTGTTTGAAGCTTGTCAACCCTCTAGGCCGCACGAATTATGTCACCCTGTTTTATTAGTTTGCCCCATCCATTGGCTATGTTGCTTAAGGGAATTTCTAAATTTTCAGTAAACTCCACTAACGATGTCATTTCATTTCTGATTCATTGTTGAATTTCAAGATCATGCTCTAGTGTTTCCCTCTCTCACTCTCAAATTCTTCAAATTATGTCTCCATATTCAGTAGGCGTACTCTCGGACAAAATAGTTAAGGCCATTGCTGATCGATCATCCAAAGAAGACTTCCACGACGACCTTTTGGCAAATTTCATTCCGGCTAGGGCAATGCCATCTTTAATACAGAAGTTCTATTTTAGGGCACAACGTCTGGACGAAAATCGTGCGGACTTCATCCAAGGTATCAAATTTTATACCCGAGTGTTCGCTCTGCATTTTTCTTAGGATCAAATAGTGCAAAATATTGTTGAAGGTATCTATCCATCTTATAGATCTTACTTATGTTTCGAGTCTCGTCCCCAAACCTTGGCAGAATTAGAGGCTATGGCTGACACAGCTGAAGGAATGAGGTATTTCAACACCTTAAGAGTTGCGAAGGAGCCCCCTCCGTCTTCAAATACTTTTCGGCATCTACCTCAGTGAACATTCACCACCCGCAAATGCTATGCTTGTGGTTCTACGGAATATCTGCGTAACAAGTGCCCATTGATCAAATCGGGTGGGACAAAGAATGGAGCAGGGTCATTACAAGGTTGTTTCAAATGTGGCTCGTTTACTCACCTCGCCAGGAATTGCCCTAATGTCAATAGCACCCTCCTCCCTGCTCAACTTCTGATGCAACCTCCGCGAACTCCAATAATATCAAGTGACTAGTGTCATCGGTTGAGTCGGCATGTTCATTTTTCCCAAGGCTCAGCCACTGTTAAAACCACCGAAATCACTGGTAAGGGTAAACGTTCCTCTAATCTATCACTTGGAAGCCCTAAAGAATGCCTCGGAATTGCAGCGGAGACCCCCGCACTTGTACCATTTCTTAAAATTGAAGTGAATAGTGAACCCGTCATTGCTCTATTAGACTCAGGGAGCGTGTTTTCTATAATTTCGGCTGAATGGTATTCCAAATTAAAGACTGTTTGTAAGTTTCCTGACTATCGTTCATCCTCTGTCCAGTGCGTTACGGCTAACTCGTCTCCATTAGAAATTTTGGGTTTCATCTTTGCTAAAAACCGTATTTCTAATTTCACCTGTAAAATAAAATTGTTTGTGGCTAAACACTTGTGTTGCCATGTAATATTGGGGGCTGATTTGATGTCTTCTACTGGTCTGCTGCTCGACATTCATAGCAAGTCGTGCACCTTCAAATTTGCTAATAATTGTAAAATTCCTTTGCTAAAGTGTAATTCTGTATCATGTTCATTTGTTTCGCCTACTCAGGTTGAGATATTGTTAGACCTTAGGCATCTACCTGAGGAGTAGACTGAAAGTATTCGTAAATTGTGTCAGTCGTTTCCAGATGTATCTTCTGATACTCTTATCGTTACTGACCTTATCGAATACAAGACAGGTTACGAATTCTTTTCCAGTTAGGTTTCCACCTTATAGGCTATCTCTACCTAAAATGAAGTCTCTTAAAGAGATCATCGATCAGATGTTAAAAGATGGTATTATTCGACCTGCTAAGTCGGCGTATTCATCGCCGATTTTTCCGGTGCCGAATTCCGAAAGTGGCTTCAGGCCCGTGATTGTTTATAGGACATTAAATTGGAAGGTGGTGTTACAATTGGTGCCCCTTCCTGATCTTCATTCTTGTTTTTCATGGTTTCGGAAAGCCAAATTCTTTACTAGCCTAGACCTTAATCAGGCGTACAACCAAACACCTCTTGCTAAAGAATCGAAACATCTAACTGCTTTTGCCACTGATTGGAACTTGTATGAGTACAACCGCATGCCTTTCGGGATCCCCACGGGGGCAGCTGTTCTCATTAGACTGCTAGATAGGGTCTTCTCTGACATCAAATTTGAATACTTGTATCATTATCCTGATGATGTCGTTGGATTTTCTGAGACCGTTGAAGACCACCTAGATCATCTAATGGAAGTGCTCAGTCGCCTGCGTAAGGCCGGGTTGACTGTAAAATTATCTAAGGTAGTTTTTGCTAAACCTTCCATGTCGTTCCTAGGGCGCATTGTGTCGCCAAATGGTGTTTCCATTGATCATTCCAGAACACAGGCCTTAGGTGATTTCAAACCTGAACATGAAAGGTATTGCCAGGTTCATAGTCATGGTGAATTTCTTCAGGAAATGTATTCCTAACTTCGCCAACAAAGCGGCGAGCTTGAACTTACTCCGTAGGAAAGGCGTCAAATTCGAATGGGGCCCGTCTTAACAAGCCGCTTTTGAAGATCTGAAAGTAGCTCTGTGTAATGCCCCTGTCTTACCTATGCCTGATTTTTCAAAGAAATTCATTGTCCAAACCGACGCCTTATCATCGGCTGTTGCTGCTGTCCTTCTTCAGGAAACGGAACTTGGAAGATGACCCATCGCCTATGCTTCTAGGACATTATCGGCTCAAGAAGCCAAATATTCCATCTATGAACTTAAGGGTTTGGCAGTTTTATTTGCACTAGAGAAATTCCACCTCTATCTGGAACATCAAGTACGACCTAGAAACTAATAACCAAGCCTTAAGTTGGGTCTTAGATAGGCCGCGTCGTACTGGTCGTATAGCCCGTTTGGCCATCAGGATTTCTGCCTTCCAATTCGATGTGAGGCATATCAGAGGATCCAGAAATGTTGTTGCGGATGGATTAAGCCGCATGTTTTCTCATGATGTGGAGACCACCGAACAGGAAGATTGTTCTTCTCTTCCCACGCCCATACCTTCGGGCGGTAAATGCCATTCTTACTGATGCCCCTTTCTTGTTTCGGGATATTGAAAAATATCAACGTGAAGATCCTGTGCTGGCCCCTATTATTGAAACCTTTTCTTCTGGGGTACATGTCGTCCCTTATGTATTGAGAAACGGGGTTTTGTGTTGCCCGTCGAGGCATGACCAAAATATGAAAGTAGTGGTTCCAGCAGTGCTTGTGTCTATGATCTTCAAGTACTATCATGAGAACCCATTAGGGGGGCATTTAGGCATCTTCAAAACCCGGGAAAAGATCCGAGACATGTTTATTTGGAAAAGTATGGACGGCGAAATTCATGAATTGATAAAAGCCTGTAAATCTTGCTTGCTTAGTAAGCCCACCTTGTCCACTAAGCTAGGTCTATTGTCATCTCATCAAGCGTCGCGCCCCATGGAACGCCTATATATAGACTACGTCGGACCCTTCCCCAAATCACAGGGGAAGGCCAATAAATTCATTATAGTGTGTGTAGATGGTTTCACTAGTTATGTCTGGTTATTTCCGACTAAGCTGGCAACCGCTCAGTCTACTATTTCTTGTTTGAATACCATATATGCTTCTTTCGGCACCTTTTCATATATAGTTTCTTGTAATGCTAAGGCATTCACATCTAACTTATTCCGTAAATTTTGTTTTGACCTGTTTATATCACATGTAACTACATCGGCTTATTACCCTCAACCATCTTGGCTGAGCGGGTCAATCGTAATCTTAGATCATCTCTAATCGCATTTCATCATGAAGATCATTCCAGGCGGGATACGTCACTGAATTGGTTGGCCTTTGCTTTAAATTCAGCTGTTCATTTGTACCATAAGTTTACTCCAGCTTTTCTTCTGTTTAAATTTGTTCCTAACACGCCGCTCTCCAACCTTTGGTCACTTAATGGTACATTACCAGAGACAATAGATCCTGATAATATTATAGATCAATGGAAGAAGGCTAAACCCAATCTTAAAGTTTTATATGCAAAGGTTAGGGAAATATATGATCGTGGACGGAGGCCCACCAATTTAAAAGTCGGAGATCAAGTCATGGTTAGGAATTTTGTTCCTGCGGGCAAGCTTGCCCCCAGATTTCACGGGCCGTGTTTCATTCTGGAGTTTATATCACCAGTTACCTTGGTGGTAACCAATCCAGCCACTGAGAGGATATTTCGAGTTCACTTCTCTCAGGTGAAACCTATGTAATATAATGGTTGTTTACTTTAGCCATTTAAACTTGGCAAGAGTCGAAGGTTATGTTTCTTTTCAAAAAAATGTATTTTTTATAAGAATAGATTTAAGGATTTCTGCCCTGTTTGGTATATTAACTGATATGCACGATATTCCCCTCTGATCTTTCATGTGGTCAATTCCCTGGTGGTCATTACCTAGACCCCGTCTCCTGCACCCACGCATTATTGGCAAACACTCGCCATCAACGCCCGCCCCTCTGCCTCACATGAACAAATCTCAAGCAACACAAATTCTGTCACCCAGAAATTATTGTTTCCGTATCCCCTCAGTGGTCGGCGGCCGTATATCCACATCTGGCGAGAGATACCGGAGTGGGGTCTGAGCCCACTCCACTCTAGTGAGGCCTCCTTCTGAACGGCGCGCCGGAGTCCATCTTCCTGACAAAGGCTGAAGTGTGGTAACCCTACCGCCAACACATCTCGGGACTCCACATATACATCATACCTGCGGCAACCATCACCACAACTGCCCCTCTCATAATAGCGGGAGAGGTGTACCTGATGGTACTTGGGAGGTCCGGGCGATCTAACCTGAGTATCGGCAGCAGCGGCAGGTCTTGCCATCAAACCTATCGGCATGTATTTAACTTCCAGGAACACAAGGACACTCTATATCTGGATTTACAAATTTTTCTACAAATCAAACTTCGGAAAAAGACATAAAAATTGTTTTTATTCGACTGGAATTAGTTTTTAAAATTTCCTCGGCGTCACCCGAAGGAAGGACATTTGGGGGCTGGGGGAGGCCTGTACCGTGAGGTACACCTCAACTTCGCTCATTCAAAATAAGCGCCTTAATGAACCCCTCTATCGACCAAAATGTGAAACTAATACGAAATGAAGTTGGAACTTAAATCGGAAGATGTCACTACTGAAATATTTAGTAATTGTGTTATTGTGAGTTTCCTAAACTGATTGAATTTCTCCTTGTTTTGTTTTGCTATACATCGAGAAGTTTGGAATCTGGTGCAAGGTTGAAGAATGTATAATTTAAAGAAGTTTCGTATTTCTTGATTTTCATAACTGAATCTATGTTCATTTATTGTCGGGTTGGCAATACTTCTTTGTCCTTCCGCCAGTTTTGAATCTGGCCAATCAGAATTTTTATAAATTAATTTTCAACCAATCCCACATTTCTTGTTCACTTTTAATTACCCAATAAAAATTTAGAGGGTGTGTCCGGATTAGTCCTGAATTCTCTCGAACCTTCCTGTGGGTATATAAGTTGCGGCTTTTCGAGTTTCCTTGCCTATTGATCATCGTCTTTCTGAGTGTGTGTGTGTTAAGGCAGGAGGCGGGGCGCCTCTTTCTTCGGCCGGCAGAACATCTCCTTGGTAATGGCCACATAAATTCAATCTTTCTTGCTGTTTCCGCATACTTATCCGAGGGGAAGGTCCGAATTTCTAACTATGTAACCGTTTTAAAATATAAACTTCTTCCTTTTCATGTAAATATTTCATAAAATCTTTAACTGTAAATCGGGAATAGAGAGTGAATCACCCTCTCGAGCTCCCCTTCACCTTGGTTTGAAGTGACTACGATTTCGCAACCTTTCTTTCCTGAAATATAATAAAGTTATTTCCATGCGAGCCACCTCAGTAGTTTGGGACTAGCCCCAGTTTTATCGGCCGAGAGCCCTGTAGATTTAGAATATTTCATTATCTGGGAGCGCAGTGTACGCGTTCATTCAGTTTGTGTTCGGGCCATTTATTTAACCTGTTTTTTCCGCAAAGGCCCGGTAGGTTGGGTACTAGATACCCCTGTGTAAAACTGTTTGCATTCGTTAATCGTGCCTTGTGAGGCCAGAGAGTGTAACATTTTGATGTAATATTGCCTGGAGTGGGCTGTAAGGCATCGAGAGCATGTAAGCTCTTTTCAAAGTTTTATAATAGTGAAGGTTGCCTCTGGAAGGCTAGATATTGTAATTTTGGGAGCAAGTGCACTTGAATTAGGGGATTTCTGCCCTTGACTAAATTATTCCTCATTTTGAATTGTAAATTTTGTAAACTTGTGCTCGTAGCTCAGAAACTGTAAATCAAGTGCTTGAAGCCCAAACTTGTTAAATTCATTATTCTTGGGGTGTTCCACCCTTATTTGGCATTGTACCTGAGATATTATTGATGAAAACCGACAACCTGTTTTACACTCATTGACCGGGTCAGGGATGTAATGAATGAATCATATATAGGCTGTTAGTACGATGGGGTCGCCGCTTCCAAAGTGATTTATTAATGACTGATAGATGATTTGAAATGAGAATGGAGAGTGTTGCTGGAATGAAAGATGACAGGGAAAACCTAAGTACCCGGAGAAAAACCTGTCCCGCCTCCGCTTTCTCCAGCACAAATCTTACATGGAGTGACCGGGATTTGAACCAGGGTATCCAGCGATGAGAGGCCGACGCGCTGCCGTCTTAGCCACGGAGGCTCAGATATTATTGATATCCAAGAAAAAATTTATTAAGTGAAATTTTTGAAGTTTATTAAGTTGTTGTTTTTTAAGGAATACAACCTTCAGTTCAAGTTTTAAATTGATTTTGATATTGTAGATAGACCCATTCACCCCAGCACCTTCTTTAATCTTTCTCTGCTCCACGGGTATCCCCGTAACAATCACAATGACATCATTGACCTGACATCATTGACTAGGGATCAATGACATTGCCTGCACCAAAACAATGCTCACTCAGCAAAAAGCGTGGGAAAATGCTGACTCAACAACCATTGTTATAGAACAAACCTTGCCCTACTTTTCTGTAACACCACATTTCAAGAGCTTCAATTCTCTTTCTCTCAAAGTTATTTAGTGTCCATATTTCACTTCCTAAAGTGCGACGCTCCAGACGGTAGTCTTCATAAACATCTTACTATTAATCTTATATCAAGGTTCGAAGTGAGCAAATTTCTTTTGTTAAGAAAGGCCTTCAATGTTTGTGTTAGTGTGCGTTTTATGTCCTCCTCATTTCTGCCACCATTAGTTATTTTAGTTCACAAGTAATAATATTCACTTACCTCCTTTAAGACTTCATTTCCTAAGTTACTATTTCCTGCATCACCTCACTTTCTTCGACTGCACACAATTACTATTGTTTTGGACTTAATTTTCTCCTTGTAATCCTTCTCCAATACTCTGTCCATACTATTCAGCAATTTATTCAGATCCTCTGTAAACACAGATAAAATAACAATATCATCAGCAAATCTCAGGGTTCACATTTCCTGTCTTGGAATGTGATTCCTTTTTCAAATTCCTCTTTGATTTCGTTCGTCGCCTGTTCTATCTAAGCATTGAAAAGGAGAGGGGACAAACTGCAGCCTTGCCTCATTCTTTTCTGGATTAATGCCTCTTTTTCAAAGCCCTCGGTCCTTATCACTGCGGAATAATTTTTATACAGATTGTAGATAATTCTCCTTTCCCGATACCTGATTTCGCTCATCTTTGACTAGGGATATCAAATAGCGTGGTCCAATCAACATTATGGAATGCCTTTTCTAGATCTACGAATGCCATGTGCTTGTGCTTGTGTTGTAACATCAGACGTAAAGTCAAGATTGCTTTCCGTGTTCCTGCATTGCAATTCTTCAGAAGCCAAATTAATCTTGTCCCAACTGAGTTTCAACCTGTCTTTCCATTCTTCTGTAAATAATAAGTGTTGAAATTTTGCAGGCGTGAGATACTAAATTAATGGTGCAGTAGTTTTCACGCTTATCAGCACGGGCTTTCTTGGGGATAGGTATAATAACATTCCGCCGAAAATCAGACGGCGCTTCTCCTGTCTCAAACATCTTATACACTAAACGGAATAAGCTCGCTTTGCTTGTTTCTCTCGAGGCAGTGAGCAATTCTGAGGGCATGTCATCAATTCCCAGTGCCTTATTCCTAATTATGTCTCTCTGTCACTTTCTCTCCTCAAAATTGGGTCTCCCATTTCATCAGCATCAACAGTCTATTGTTGTTTCAGAACGAGATAATCTACGTCCCTACAGTGACATAACTATTTCATATGTTCTTGCAATGTTTCTGCCTTGTCTTCTCACCCTAGAAATTGTTTTCTATCTGAGCTCTTAATATTCATACACCTAGTTTTTCGTTTTCCAGAGGTTTGGTTGATTTTCGTGTATGCATTTGAACAAGTAGGAACTGAAAGAGACAAAAGCGGTAGAGTATTTCGTGTTCGAGTGGTTCAATGAAGAGGTTAAAGAGACTATCTCGATTACTTGGGGAGTCTCCGTAGGGAATATAATTTAGCCCTCAACGGCGAGTCATTCAGATCGTAATGCGGTAATATCTCAGAGCACGATACAAGAAGAGTGGGTCATCAGTCAGAGTTTCAATTTTCACGAGTGACATATTGTGGCACTTCCACAATGGACATGATAGCTTCGCGCTTTCCCTCGTGAGAGACGTAATAGCTTGCTCTTTGTCATCAGGTGTTATCAGCTGGCACCACAGTGTCTTGCGTCGTCTCGTATTGATCGCAGATGGTGCAGTGGTATGACGTTTGAACATGCATTTCACTGATCACACATGAGATGTGGCGGTGTTAGACCTCCATATAAAATATTTACACAGCAGCCACTGAAAGTCACCTTTTACGTTACCAGTGAGATCTTTACGAAATTTTGAAACGAGTAACTTATCACTTTAATGGCCGTTGAGTACAATATTTTATGCTGGACGATCCCGAAATATAAGTATGACATGCCAGAAAACTGAATCTTAATGAGGCTCATTATAGTTCAAGTCGCATTATGATACACGTTCTTCACCTATCATAGTTCTGATATTATGATACAACTATTTGAGCAATTAGGTAAGGATAGCAAAATCAAACATATCGGACACACATATTAACATCAATACAACTTCTACTTCCAATATTCCACAACCACACGGCACATTCCCGCAAATTCACTTTACCAACTGTACAATCAACAATTTGTTTTTGAAATAAAGCTAGGTTATGATAACCGTCTATCAAAGCTTTGAAAACATATGACATTCTGAAGGTCTCTGATCCACTCACGGAAAATCAATAACCCAGCGCATGCGCTCTGCGCTCTGCTCATTAAACTCAACTGTCAAGCGACAAGCGACATCTCGAGAGAAATTCATGAATATTTAAACATTAGAGTTATAATTATCCTCGAGCATAAACAAGCCTATAATGATAATTAAGGCACTCGTATGGAAATTATAAAACTCGGTTCGCTCGTTTTATAAACAAACGCGTGTTTTAATTGTTGCCATTATAGGCTTTTGCGTAATGTGCTATAATTTCATCCTATGGTGAATGATAAGTAATTTAATCCATACTGATATAGGCCTAATACTTTTTTTTTGCTAGTTGGTTTACGTCGCACCGACACAGATAGGTCTTATGACGACGATGGGACAGGACAGGGCTAGGAGTGGGAAGGAAGCGGCCATGGCCTTAATTAAGGTACAGCCCCAGCATTTGCCTGGTGTGAAAATGGGAAACCACGGAAAACCATTTTCAGGGCTGCCGACAATGGGGTTCCAACCTACTATCTCCCGAATACTGGATACTGGCCGCACTTAAGCGACTGCACCTATCGAGCTCGGTACTGATATAATAAAGAGAATGTGCGAATTTTGTGAGTTTGTGTATATCTGGAGGGTTATATCAGAAACTATTTGACCGATTCTAAAAATTATATTACTAATATAAATATACATTATCCCTGAGGGACATGGATTGTATTTTAGTTTCAAAACAATTCGAGGGGTGGGAGGGGGAGATATAAAAATAATAGGCTAATATAGGCGAAATATCGTATTTGTCGTACAGGGATTAGACGAAGGTCATTTTAAGTCCCTTAACGCAAAAAGCAAAACTCGGTAAGCCCTAAAAACATGTTTTAAGGACCTAAAACTAACCGTTATGAAGATATTAGCAGCACGATACCCCTGCTCTAGGAATGGGATAAAGAAATGAACTGCCGTAACCGTGGCAACGTCAACTCCAGGATACTACAGCAGCGAGAGTTTTCGTGTACGTTGGGGCATAGCTGTTAACCAAAATTGGTACACATAATCCTTGAGCATATCTACAGTATAATAAATAATAATGTTATTTGCTTTAGTCCCACTAACTACTTTTTCGGTCTTCGGAGACGCCGAGGTGCCGGAATTTAGTCCTGCGGGAGTTCTTTTAAGGGCCAGTAAACCTTCAAATACCACCGGACTGAGCCAGGATCGAACCTGCCACGTTGGGGTCAGAAGGCCAGCGCCTCAACCGTCTGAGCCACTCAGCCCGGCAATCTCTACAGTATATCTCAAAACCTTAAAATGTTAGAGACGTGATGTGGTATTTATAATTTCTTTTAAAAATAAAGAAACAAGTATTGTTAGGGTCGGCAAGGGTTGGGAGGACTGAAAAGTGGGTTGGCGTGAATTGAACATCTACAGTATGTCTCAAGAACTTAACATTTTACAGATATGAAAATTGGTATGGTTAATAATTTAAAAACAAAAACAGGTATTACATTGTTTATGGAAAAACTACATAACGTAAAAGGGACTGAAAAAAGGGTTGAGTTATTTTTATTAGGATACTGATATCTCAAAAACTGAAGATGTTCATTTATAGGAAGGGGAGTTAGGGATTGGAATAACTTACCAAGGGAGATGTTCAATAAAATTCCAATTTCTTTGAAATCATTTCGGAAAAAGGCTAGGAAAGCAACAGATAGGGAATCTGCCACCTGGGCGACTGCCCTAAATACAGATCAGTATTGATTGATTGATTGAAGTAACAATTGGCATTTGGAGTCTCCTTTAAAAAGAAAGAAATACGTATTTTTTTGTTTCGGAAAATCCACTTAAGAGGGAATGAAAGCATTGAAACATTACTTCAATTATTTGTATGAGCATACTTATTTCTAAAAAAAAAAAAGCTGTTACAGACGTGAAAATGGGTATTTGGAATCTCCTTTAAGAGTAGATATACATGCGATTTTCTGGAGCAATATCAACTTGGGGGGGGGGGGCGGTGAAAAATAGGAGTTTAATTCTTTTCATGATAATACAAATATTTCAAAATCTGAAGATGTTACAGTCGTGATAATTGGTATTTGGAAGCTCCTTTATAAATAAACACTTTGTTCGGAAATTTACTTAAGGGGAGGGGGATGGAAAGTTCTGACGAAGAAGTTGAACATTGTATGAGCATACTTATATCTCAAAAACTGAACATGTTACAGACGTGAAAACTGGTATTTGGAATCTCCTTTAAAAATAAAGGAAGACGAATTTTTTGTTTTTGTAAAACCACTTAAGGGGATGGAGAGAATTAAAAAAGCAAATTATTTTTTTAAAATGTGTACCGGAATATTTACAGTGTTGTTAAAAAACTTAAGATGTTACAGACGTGGAACTTGATACTTGGGAAGTCCTTTAAAAATAAAAAACATATCTCTCTTTTTTGTTTTCGGGAAATCCAATTAGGTGGGGGTGGAGGAAGTGCTGATAAAAGGTTTGAATTATTTTCACGGGGATACTTATATCTTAAAACCTGAAGATGTTACAGATGTGGAAATAGGCACTTGGAATCTCCTTTAAAAAGAAAGAAACTTTTTTTTTACTCGAGAGAAAACGTTCTCGCGTGTACAGTTCTATGTCGCATGGTCATCGTAGCCCCAAAAGGCAATACCACAAACGTGGTTTATAAAGAGTTTCTGGGGTAAATGAAACTCATTTTTTCAGTGAGGTTTTATACTTGAGGGATTTTCAGATAATGTCTTAGTACAGTTCCGAGGTACGATTACTGTACTTTCATCAAATTATGGAATCCACGTGATAGAAGCTGCTAGTTACATACAAGTTTTATTCGTCGAGAATCGTCCATGTTTAATCTATGCAGTGACGTTCTCTTGTTTTGTTGTTTGTGTCTTGCGATGTGTACATAGACCTATGTTGTAATAAAAGATTTAAGAATGTTATTTGAAGCGGTGAACAGTCCACTAAACCCCTTAGTCTTAAAGTTGGTCCTCTGGTTCTGAATTAATAAAAGCAACATGCAATAAAACAGTCAGTATTGTTAAGGCGGAAGATTAGGGAATACAGACACGCCATTTTTGTGTAGTTGAATGCGGAACTACGGTGCTGTAATGAGGCGGAGAAATAGGTTACATCTGGTGTTCCTTGATTATTGATCTCACTGAATATCCGTGTTTACGTTTCTGTGATGCGAAGTTCAACTAGTCAGATCCGATTTGTAATAAAGGAGTGTTGAACGTAAACACAGTACGGTAAAGTGTCATTTGATTGCGCGAAGAAGACATTTACGTCATAGTATGAAATAAATACATTTTCTCCATCTGTCCTCTATGAGAATTCAGTCCGGTCATATACGAGGGTGTTTAGAGAGGCAAGCCTCATGTTGGTATTTTCACCGACACGCCAAGGGACTCTTCCAAGACAATATTTCAGCACCTCGGCGTCTCCGAAATCCGTTAAGGCACTTAGTAGGACGTAAAACCATTATTATTATTATTATTATTATTATTATTATTATTATTATTATTATTGATCCGGGTTTTTTTTCGTGGACAGCAAAGGTACAACGGTAAAGAAACGTGAGGGGTGAACTGCACAAATTGGAGTATAAGTTAAAATAACAAAAATTTGAAAATTGTTATTTCTTCTTTCTCTCTCTCTCTCTCTCTCTCTCTCTCTCAAGAATTAAACATGCTTTGTACAACAAGAGCAATTCAGCATGACATAATGGACTTTGAAGTCACACCATTAACAGCGATGGAGCGCCTCAGCTCCAGAAAACAAAAAAAGAAGATCTCAGAAGACCTGAAACAGCTACAAGAGTAAGCATAGTAGCTCGTATCAGGTACAATAATTAGGGAAGGAAACTCCCTTTTCAAAATGGCATCGTCCGTTTAGCAGTTATCCAAGTCCAATACCGAGAGGAGGCTAGCCTGAATTTTGAGAAGTTTTCATATTAGAGAATAAGACCTGGTCCCATAGGAGATTTACAATTCACGGGTTCCATTCCGCTGATACCCATCACACAGTTATACAAAAATTTGCCCAATAATGAGCTATGGAATTTTCTTTAGAGATCACAATAGTAACACAAGACAATCATTACACTGTAGTATCAAATTGTTTACTTAGTGTCAAGTTACCCTCAAAAGAAATGTACATACAGGGGGGTAAGGCCCATACTACTCGGCCACGTAAAATAAGAAAACGGGGCTACATTTACCTAAGGCCGTTATCCACAATCGAAAGGAGGCGGAAAACTAAGCACTCCCGAATTTTAAGATACTAAAATAAAAACCTAAGTGGGCGTAAGGCCCAAGGAAACATGCTTTGTACAACAAGAGCAATTCAGCGTGACATAATAGACTTTGAAGTAAACGGAGGCTAAACCCATGCTACCTGGTGATCAAGTCGGAGACCATAAAGGCCGAAACAGCAAGTCAAATTTAGACAGGTAAGAAAATCTCATTCACCCAATTCAAATTCGAAGGGGAGTATTACCGCTCGTCCTCACTTACATTACTCTATTTCCCACAACGGAATATAATTAAATCCTAAGACTAGCCAGAAAGCTCTAATTATTACATGCTAGCAAAAGCAGCCAGCCCCGTGGTGTAGGGGTAGAGTGCCGGCCTCTTACCCGGAGGCCCCGGGTTCGATTCCCGGCCAGGTCAGGGATTTCTACCTGGATCTGAGGGTTGGTTCAAAGTCCGCTCAGCCTACGTGATTAGAATTGAGGAGCTATCTGACGGTGAGATGGCGGCCCTGGTCTAGAAAGCCAAGAATAACGGCCGAGAGGTTCCGTCGTGCTGACCACACGACACCTCGTAATCTGCAGGCCTTCGGGCTGAGCAATGGTCGCTTGGTAGGCCAAGGACCTTCAAGGGCTGTGGTGTCATGGGGTTGGGTTTGGTATTTTTAGCGACAGCAGCTGAAATCTTCCTTAAATTTCACCCGCAGGAATAATCACTTAGTCATTGTTATTCTTCCATACCTTGTTAGTTAAGACTTCATTTAGGCCGGATCTCCGCCTCCTATCTCCCGATGGAGACCCTCTCTATCCTCCGTCAGGGCGCACACACAATCACCGCAGCAAGATCAGACCCGTAGGCCCGCTTATATGGGAGAATGCCAGAATGATCTAGATGTTATTACATCCAGCGTTCTGATTGGACAATTTTGACTAACCACTAATTTACTGTTTATCAGAGGTGCATAATTTTACATTCTAGCTTGTGAAAGGCAGAGAGAATTAGAGGAGGTATCGGAGGTAGTATTGACAACTTCAAAAAAACAGCATGTAGGTAGGTTCACCAATATCAAATAATAAACTTACTCAGTAACTAGTACTAGGCTTTGCCCTCAAGAGTTCACTTACAGACAGATGTCAGAGCCATCTAACCATCGGAGGGAAAACTTTTACAATATCCCAAATTTCTTAATTCTTATCAGAGATGGACAGAGTAGCGAACGGCGCACAAAAAATATAGATGGAAATGCCGTACCCAGAGTACAATTATTATTATTATTATTATTATTATTATTATTATTATTATTATTATTATTATTATTGTACCGGGCGGTACACCTCCACGCCGCTAATTTAAAATGTGCGCCTGTTGAAACTCCTCTGCTGGAGGAGGGCTGAACTTTATCTACGCTGTTAATTCTTTACCTTCTCAGAAGATGTCACCACGTGGAAAATTTTGAGTTTTTGAACTGTGTCATTTTTGATGTGTTTTTGTTTCGCCTGAAGTAAGAAGTGTAAACTTTCTCTCCTAGAGGACACTACTGAAGATCAACAATAGTGCACCCTAGTGCGGAGTCAAAGAACTATTTTGTTGGAGAAATTTTTATTTCAAATGTTTGTTTCTTGTTAAATTTCCTTCTGTTATTGTTTAAGTTGGCTGTATACCCCCCTTTTTCCCCTTGTTTTAGGTTTATCCAATCCCGAATTTCTTTTAGTAATTTCCGACCAATCCGATGTATTTTCCCCCAACTTGGATATGTTTCTGTACCCTAGCCAATAAAATTATTGTGGGCGGGTGTTTTCATTCCCCTAACGCCTAGAACCTTCCGCGAGAGGATATAAACTGCTGATTTTTGGGTCTCTGCGCCACTTCTGTTCCATCTTTCAGTGTGTTAAGTACATAGCAGGGGGCGGGAAGCGCCTCTTTCTTCGGCAGCGGTCAACAACAAGGTAATGGCCGATTAATAACTTCTTTCTTTGCTAGCTCAGCAGTTTAACTTTCGGGGCGGGTTCTAAGCGTTCAACCCTGTAACCTTTTCCTAAAATGTAACTACTCTTTTCATATATTCTCTTTTAAAACGACATATCGGGATAGAGAGTGCTTAACCCTCTCGAGCTCCCACTCACATCGTCTTGAGGTGAACTTATCTTTCTCAACCAATTCTTCCGTAATGTAATGTAAATTGCTATTAAGTCACCTCTGTAGTATGGGATTAGCCCTTGTATTAACGGCCTAGTGCCAAGTAGGTCTTAAGCAAAGTGTATTAGGAGTGCAAGTTCGCCTCCTCTCAAATTGTATTTTAGAGGTCATGTATTAACCTCCTTGTCATTTAACAGACCTCAGTAGGTTGGGTATTTTACCCCTGTGTATATGTCCTTTGAGGACAGCTTAAAGGTGGAGTTCGGAGTGGCCTATGATAGGCTTGTATTTTAGGGGGAAGTTGCCCTTTCTTGAAAATTGTGTTTCTGCCTCAAGGAGGCTTTTGGGTGTAATTGGAAGCAAATGTTTCTGGCATGTTTGGGGGTTTTCGGCCCCTTTGTTGTATGGTGTTCATTGTAAGGTTGGGCTCATTGCTCAAGAATTATGTTTCTGACTTTTGAAGCCCCAAATGGGGTACCTATGTAAATGTATTTTTCAATCGTGTTTCGGCTACTAAGTACCTGTTCTATTTGTTGTTACCTAATTTTGAAAAGAAAATATAACCTTGTTAAATTTTAAAATTAATTTCACTTTAGTAGCTTGAGACCTATTCACCACCCAGCACCTTCTTTCATGCATAACTACCACAAAAACACGGTAACAATTATTATTATTATTATTATTATTATTATTATTATTATTATTATTGTTATTATTGCAGCCATGGCTCAGGTGGCAACGTGCAGGCCTCTCACAGCTGGATACCATGGTTCAAATCCCAGTCACTCCATGTGAGATTTGTGCTGGTCAAAGCGGAGGCGGGACAGGTTTTTCTCCGTGTACTCCGGTTTTTTCCTGTCATCTTTCATTCTAGCAACACACTTCACTATCATTTCTTTTCAACTGTCAGTCATAAATCATTGGCCCAGACGTGTGCGACAGGCGCTCGCCGCAAGTTGGGGGCTTCATTCATCCCATCCCTGAGCTGGTCATTGACAGGAAAACAGGTTGTAGGTTTTCATATTCCTTATTAAGCTTGTAGTTTAACGTGACTTGTTATGGAAATCATATCCATGGAACGTACGGTTTGACCTGAAGTTTGATTGACCTGGCGGGATGTCGAAGAACCGGGACTCCGCTGTTATATGCCATATGAGCTGGATACTATATGTTTTCAATCGTCTACTGTACAATAACAGAAAGAATAATTTGTTCCCAAAGTTGTTTCCCAAACCTAGTGAAGTAGATGGACCACGCAGCGAACATCATTTTCCTTTTCAATATACTAGTGAGCTCATTTGTGGGGATCATCAGAGTCGCTAATGCCCTGACATGTACCAGAGTGATAAATGAGTCCTGTGTCCAGGTGTCTTGTACCTCAATTACATACAGCTCAAGTGAAATCCTGCTCTCATAGAAATTAGGTTAATGAGGAGCAAAATTTCAGTGCTGCAACCATGCATGAAATTCGCCATTCCGTGTGCAATTTCTCTTATACAATGTCCAGTTCAATGCTGGGGTTATTTCGGAGACAGGTAGTGGATTCGCTAGCCGACAAAGTCGTAGTTTTATTTTGCCATCAGAAAGTAAACGAATTAGAGTCAGCCGTTATTTCCACTTACTTATGTCAGGGATTTGGCGTACGTTCGTCACGGTAAAGGTGACCGGGGTGCTTTAGTCGTGGAAGCGTGGGTCTGGGGGCAGAGACTCGTTGCCTATCCGACCTCGATGATCCGGACGGTATTCGGCCTAGGGAGTATTTTATTTTCATGCCCTCCGTGCCACTTGCCCCGATATTTTACATTGTCTTTAATTCGTCGAAGCATGGGACGTCTTCCATTCTTGATGCTAGTGTTAAAGAAGATGCTTGTCAGTTGTTAAAATGTCATATTTTCTCCCTTTGCATCACGCGATTATTCTGTAATCACTCTAGGATATGATAAGCGGTAATGACATGTTTTAATTTCATATGCTTTGCATTTGCGGCCCATTTCAGGGTGATTAATCACTATTTCAACTTTTAAGAAGGTTTCAAGTCAATTTTGAAGAAATTTGAGATCATTTAAGAATATCATTTTAAATTTAGGTATGCATTCTTTATTGCCAGTCTTATAAAAGTCCACAAGTGACAAACAAAATACGTATTATACATTGTTTCTTACACACGGATAAATTTGCTAGATACATTTCATGACCAAGGATACTAACCGGCAGTTGGTCGTGTTAAAGAAAGGGTAAGAAAATGATTTTTTTTTTTCTGTGAGTGATCTTGTTCTTCCAAGATATGTGCAGGAACAAAATACAGAAAGTATTTCCTAACGTGTCTCAAGCACCCGCCCCCACAGCCAGTTATTCTCCCAGCGTACCTCAAGGAAATGGAAAGAGAAAGAGATTGGAAAGAACAGTTATATACTTTTCCTCTTCGGTAAAGAATTCTGTCGTGAGTGACATTTCAGTAACTTTACAGAAAGAAACCGCTGAGGCACGACCGAAACAAGTCACATTCACCGTTTTTGCATTTACAATACTTTACCTTTGATGTTCAGAATTATCTTCCCAAGTAGGGAGTTCTGGCCAAGAAAAATGTGCCAGAAGTGAAACCACCACAAAATGAAGTTTTAATTCAGCCAGCAAATGAATTTGAAAAAGAATAGAGTACGTGTTTACAAGAGATGAGCGTGTTTTATTTTGTTAATCGCGCAGTGTTCAAGTGAGTAAAGAAAGCAAGTTCGTTGTACAGCACCACATTAGTAGTATAATTGGATGGTTCGGCCGCCACCACCCCCACCGGCTCCCAGAGGCCACCTCCACCACCACCACCATAGCCAGAGGCCTCCCAGATGCCTCCTCCACCACCACCACAGCCAGAGGCCTCCCAGAGGTCTCCTCCACCACCCGCGGGAAATTTGAATTTGTAAACAAAGCCACGTGCTTTTTGACAGCTATCATCGACAACAACGCATCGCTAACCTCAGTACTGCCATCTTGACGGGCCTAAACCTCAGTGGTACCAACTTAACCTAACTAGCGCGAGGTAAACAAAGCCACGTGTTTTTTGACAGCCACGTGCTTTTTGACAGACAACAACGCATCGCTAACCTCAGTACTACTATCTTGACGGGCCTAAACCTCAGTAGTACCAACTTAACCTAACTAGCGCGAGATAAACAAATCCACGTGTTTTTTGACAGCCACGTGCTTTTTTGACAGCTGTCATCCGCCATCCTTAAACCACAGAGCACTGTGCTGCCCTCTTTATCGTAGTAGATGTAAATTCGTCACCTGTCATCGGCAGTGCTGCCATCTTGGCGGGCCTAAACCTTAGTGCTACCAACTTAACCTCACTAGCGTGAGATAAACAAAGCCACGTGAATTTTTTTTGACAGCTGTCACCCGCCATCTTTAAACAACAGAGCACAGTGCTGCCCTCTTTAGCTACTTACCTTTAAAATGTGGTACGTCACAGCTGTCATCCGCCATCTTGCATCGCAAACCTCAGTGCTGCACTCTTTAGCTAGATACCTTTGAAATGTAGTGGCGGTAATTTGAGAAATTCTTTATGCTCTTGTTTGTAAACAAATCCACGTGCAGCTGCCATCCGCCATCTTTAATCCATAGAGCACCGTGCTGCAATCTTTAGCTACTTACCTTTGAAATGTGGTACGTCACAGCTGTCATCCGCCATCTTGCATCGCAAACCTCAGTGCTGCACTCTTTAGCTAGATACCTTTGAAATGTAGTGGCGGCAATTTGAGAAATTCTTTATGCTCTTGTTTGGAAACAAAGCCACGTGCTTTTTTGACAGCTGTCATCCGCCATCTTTAATCCAGAGAGCACCTTGCTGATCTCTTCAGCTACTTACCTTTGAAATGTGGTACGTCACAGCTGTCATCCGCCATCTAGCATCGCAAACCTCAGTGCAGCAGTTTTTAGCTAGATACTTTTGAAATATAGTGGCGGAAATTTGAAAAATTCTTTATGCTCTTGTTTGGAAACAAACCTATGCGCTTTTTTTGACAGCTATCATGCGCCATCTTTAATCCAGAGAGCACCGTGCTGCCCTCTATGTGGGGGTGGTAAATTCTACGCGCTCTTGTTTGGAAACGAACCCATGTGCTTTTCTGACAGCTGTCAACCGCCAGAGAGCACCGTGCTGCCCTCTTTGTGCCGCTGGCAAATTCCACGTGCTTTACAAACTCACGTGCTTTTTGACAGCTGTCATCCGCCATCTTGCATCACAAACCTCAGTGCTGTACTCTTTAGCTAGATACCTTTTAAATGTGGTGGCGGCAAATTCCACGTGCTCTTGTTTGGAAACAAAGCCACGTGCTTTTTTTGACAGCTGTCGTCCGCCATCTTTAATCAATAGAGCACTGTGCTGCTATAATGCGGGTAATTTCGTCAGCTGTCATCCGCCATCTTTAATCCACAGAGCACCGTGCTGCTCTCTGTAGTAGCGGGTAATTTGAAAAGTTCTGTTAGCTGTCATCCGCCATCTTTAATCAAGAGAGCACCGTGCTGCCATCTTTAGCTAGATACCTTTGAACCGTGGTGGCGGAAAATTCCACGTGCTCTTGTTTAGTAAACAAACTCACGCGCTTTTTGTCAGCTGTCATCCGTCATCTTACATCGCAAACCTCAGTGCTACAGTCTTTAGTTGAAAAATGGTGGCGGATAATGTAAAAAGAAAAATTCTACAGCAGCAATCTCTCGACGCTAATTGCACAAGATGGTGGCTATACATGACTCCTTAAAGGTGCTTATGCAAGATGATCGCTATACATAGTTTCTTATGAGACGCCCTTGGGATGCTTGCGCAAGATGGCGGTTATACAAGGCTCCTTATTAGACACCCTAGGGATGCTTGCGCAAGATGGTGGTTGCTCTTATGAGGCGGCTTAAGGATCCTTGCACAAGATGGCTAGAGACGCCCCCCTAAGAATGCTTGTGCAAGATGGAGGCTATACATAGCTCCTTATGAGACAGCCTAGGGGGTGCTCGCACAAGATGGCGGCTACTCTTATGAAGAAAGCTAGCTTAGAGGCTACTGCGCTAGATAACGGTTGCTCTTATGCATGCGGTGGAGAGCAAATTGAAATTCGATGTGCTTAATCAACAGAGCACCCTGCTACCCTCTTTAGCTGAAATGTGGTGGTGGATAATTTGAAAAATTCGTTTGACAGGTGTCATCTTTAAACAATGACGACTATACATAGGCTGTTAAGACCTTATCATTCTCCTCATCCTCCTTCTCTACCTCCGCCTCTTATGTCAAGGCATAGCTTTATATCGAACAAGTTTAAACCTGCATCGCGAAGGCAAGCGTGTGCAGCGATAACATTATTGTACATGTTAGACTTGCGAAACATAAGAAGAGTAGAATCAAACGCTGTACTCGATACAACATGTGATCAGAACATTGATTGATGTGTTCAGAACACAAAATAAGTGATCAAGACTAGAATCGAACACTGTACTCGATGTCGTTAACTTCAACATGTAATTAAAACATTGTTTGGTGTGTTCAGAACACTACATAAGTAGAATCGAACGCTGTACTTAATACAACATGTTAGGGGATACCTTTGTTCTAAGAAGATCAGATTGAAACATAACAAGACTAGAATTGAACACTGCACTCGATGTCGTTAACCTTAACATGTGATCAGAACATTGATTGATGTGTTCAGATCACTAAACAAGTAGAACCTAACACTGTACTCGATACAACATGTTAGGGGATACCTTTGTTCAAAGAAAATTAGATTGAAACATAACAAGACTAGAATCGAACACTGCACTCGATGTCGTTAACCTTAACATGTGATCAGAACATTGATTGATGTGTTCAGATCACTAAACAAGTAGAACCGCACACTGTACAACATGTCAGGGGATACCTTTGTTCCAAGAAAATTAGATTGAAACATAACAAGACTAGAATCGAACACTGCACTCGATGTCGTTAACCTTAACATGTGATCAGAACATTGATTGATGTGTTCAGATCACTAAACAAGTAGAACCGAACACTGTACAACATGTCAGGGGATACCTTTGTTCTAAGAAAATTAGATTGAAACATAACAAGACTAGAATCGAACACTACACTCGATGTCGTTAACCTTAACATGTGATCCGATACAACATGTTAGGGGATACCTTTGTTCTAAGAAAATTAGATTTAAACATAGCAAGACTAGAATCGAACACTGTAAGAACATTTTTTGATGTGTTCAGAGCAAAAGTACAACTTCAATGATTTACCTAGTGTTAAAAAAAAGCACACACTGTGCACAAATCGCATAGCTATCTCGCCTATCACTTGCCTAGTATGAAAATCAAAAACACACTGTGCATATATCGCATAGCTAACTCGGCAACACTTCAAATGGTTTGCTTAGTACGAAAATAAAAAATAAAAATATATACCGCGTAGCTAACTCGTTCATCGCACTGCTAAGACGCTTAGTAATTGCGAATACACTGATTACGAAAATCAAGAAAGCACACTGCGTAGCCAACTCGCTCGGTCACTCGCTTAGTAATTGCAACACGACTAGAACACTGATACACGTTACTCTTTTATTCCCGAAACACACACACACGGATAAGAATGTTGCGAGATACTACATACTTACATGTTTTTTTAAAAAATAGCGGGGGTGAAAGATCATAAATTATATGTACACATGTTGTCTCCTCCAAGTTGAAGACGAAATAGACGCAGTACTGCGAGTTTCCGCTATAGCTGGCGAATGGAAGTAGCATGATATCTCAGCAAAAAATACGCGTGAGCTTGCATACACGCAAGTCAGACACAATGATGGATACCGCGATTCAAATCCTGGCAACTTATGCCGTCAGGAAGGGCATCCGGCTAGATCATGTTATGACGATCGCGCATGTCCCTCGCCTAGCATTTGCTATTTTTTACGGCTTCCAATAGTAGGAGTTCGAACCTGCTATCTCCCGAAGTAGCGAGAATGATTGCGGGTACAAGAGTGTTGAGGGTGATTCATTTGTCGGATGGGGGTGATCCTACTGTTGCATATTACATTCTCAGGTAGTTTCGAGGGCGTGCAAAGAGCCAGCATTAAGTAAGGACTGTTGATGGAGACGTTAAACCTTGTGCAGACTCCTTCGAAAATGATTGTGAGTACAAGATCATGATAGTGATTCATCTGTCGGATGGAGGCGATAAGCTGTGTGCAGGCTGAGGGCGTGCAAAAAGCCAGAATTAAGTAAGGGCTGTTGATGGGGGCGTTAAACCTTGTGCAGACTCCTTCGAAAATGATTATGAGTATAAGATGTTGATGGCGATTCATCTGTCGGATGGAGGCGTTAAGCCTTGTGCAGGCTTCTTCGGTAGGAGTAGGCTATGTACCGGCACCGGGCTTTACCCTCTCCCTACTATTGTATATTACATTCTTAGGTAGTTTCGAAGGCGTGCAAAAAGCCAGCATTAAGTAAGGGCTGTTGATGGGGGCGTTAAACCTTGTGCAGGCTTCCCCGAAACTGATTGTGAGTACAAGATGTTGAGGGTGATTCATCTGTCGGATGGAGGCGTTAAGCCTTGTGCAGGCTTCTTCAGTAGGAGTAGGCTATGTGCCGGCACTGGGTTTTACCCTCTCGCTACTGTTGTATAGTACATTCTTAGGTAGTTTCGAGGGTATGCAAAAAGCCAGCATTAAGTAAGGGCTGTTGATGGGGGCGTTAAAACTTGGGTAGACTCCTTCAACAGGAGAAGTCTATAAGACGGCGCCGTGCAGGCTCTTTCGATAGGGGTAGGCTATAGGCTGGTACTGTGTTTTAACCTCTCCGTACAATCATAATATTTTATGTTAGGAACTTACACCAGCTAAATGCTACACACAGCTAAGAAGACGTTCCGTGAGTTACAAGTAGCTTATCAGCACGCAGTGTCCCCGTTCAAGGCTAATGCAGCCGGAAGATGCGTGTACAATTTCAGTCAACACTTGCATTCCGCACCTCGCTCTGAATGACTGAGCCGATACAACTTCAATGACTGTGGAATAAAAAAAATGAAACCTATAGCCTACAGTTTGGTTTAGTGTGCTTGCCTCTCACCCGGCAGTCTCGGGTTCGATTCTCTTGGATTAAAAATATGTTTTACAGCCGAGTGCCCCCCTCTTGACGCAAGAGTTTAAATCATAAGAATCTGTTTTACAGCCGATTGCCCTTCCTGACGCGAGATTTTAAATCACAACAATCTGTTTTACAACTAGATAGAGGTAGAGAGGGAGGAGGAGGGGAATGATAAGGTCTTAACAGCCTATGTATAGTCGTCAATGTTTAAAGATGACACCTGTCAAAAGAATTTTTCAAATTATCCACCACCACATTTCAGCTGAAGAGGGTAGCAGGTTGCTCTGTTGATTAAGCACATAGAATTTCATTTTGCTCTCCACCGCATGCATAAGAGCAACCGTTATCTTGCGCAGTAGCCTCTAAGCTAACTTTCTTCATAAGAGTAGCCGCCATCTTGTGCGAGCACCCCCTAGGCTGTCTCATAAGGAGCTATGTATAGCCGCCATCTTGCACAAGCATCCCAAGGGAGTCTCATAAGAAACTATGTATAGCGATCATCTTGCATAAGCACCTTTAAGGAGTCATGAATAGCCACCGTCTTGTGCAATTAGCGTCGAGAGATGGCTGCTGTAGAATTTTTCTTTCTAAATTATCCGCCACCATTTTTCAACTAAAGAGTGTAGCACTGAGGTTTGCGATGTAAGATGACGGATGACAGCTGACAAAAAGCGCGTGAGTTTGTTTACTAAACAAGAGCACGTGGAATTTGCCGCCACCACAGTTCAAAGGTATCTAGCTAAAGATGGCAGCACGGTGCTCTCTTGATTAAAGATGGCGGATGACAGCTAACAGAACTTTTCAAATTACCCGCTACTACAGAGAGCAGCATGGTGCTCTGTGGATTAAAGATGGCGGATGACAGCTGACGAAATTACCCGCATTATAGCAGCACAGTGCTCTATTGATTAAAGATGGCGGACGACAGCTGTCAAAAAAGCACGTGGCTTTGTT
This sequence comes from Anabrus simplex, assembly GCF_040414725.1. Classification (NCBI taxonomy): domain Eukaryota; kingdom Metazoa; phylum Arthropoda; class Insecta; order Orthoptera; family Tettigoniidae; genus Anabrus; species Anabrus simplex. Next base: position 159,334,729 of record NC_090269.1, on the reverse strand, counting down.
TCCAAACAAGAGCACGTGGAATTTGCCGCCACCACATTTCAAAGGTATCTAGCTAAAGAGTACAGCACTGAGGTATGTGATGCAAGATGGCGGATGACAGCTGTCAAAAAGCACGTGAGTTTGTAAAGCACGTGGAATTTGCCAGCGGCACAAAGAGGGCAGCACGGTGCTCTCTGCCGGTTGACAGCTGTCAGAAAAGCACATGGGTTTGTTTCCAAACAAGAGCGCGTAGAATTTACCACCCCCACATAGAGGGCAGCACGGTGCTCTCTGGATTAAAGATGGTGGATGATAGCTGTCAAAAAAGCGCATAGGTTTGTTTCCAAACAAGAGCATAAAGAATTTTTCAAATTGCCGCCACTACATTTCAAAGGTATCTAGCTAAAGAGTGGAGCACTGAGGTTTTGATGCTAGATGGCGGATGACAGCTGTGACGTACCACATTTCAAAGGTAAGTAGCTAAAGAGGGCAGCACGGTGCTCTATGGATTAAAGATGGCGGATGGCAGCTGCACGTGGATTTGTTTACAAACAAGAGCATAAAGAATTTCTCAAATTACCGCCACTACATTTCAAAGGTATCTAGCTAAAGAGTGCAGCACTGAGGTTTGCGATGCAAGATGGCGGATGACAGCTGTGACGTACCACATTTCAAAGGTAAGTAGCTAAAGGGGGCAGCACTGTGCTCTGTAGTTTAAAGATGGCGGGTGACAGCTGTCAAAAGAATTCACGTGGCTTTGTTTATCTCACGCTAGTGAGGTTAAGTTGGTAGCACTAAGGTTTAGGCTCGCCAAGATGGCAGCACTGCCGATGACAGGTGACGAATTTACATCTACTACGATAGAGAGGGCAGCACAGTGCTCTGTGGTTTAAGGATGGCGGATGACAGCTGTCAAAAAAGCACGTGGCTGTCAAAAAACACGTGGATTTGTTTATCTCGCGCTAGTTAGGTTAAGTTGGTACTACTGAGGTTTAGGCCCGTCAAGATGGTAGTACTGAGGTTAGCGATGCGTTGTTGTCTGTCAAAAAGCACGTGGCTGTCAAAAAACACGTGGCTTTGTTTACCTCGCGCTAGTTAGGTTAAGTTGGTACCACTGAGGTTTAGGCCCGTCAAGATGGCAGTACTGAGGTTAGCGATGCGTTGTTGTCGATGATAGCTGTCAAAAAGCACGTGGCTTTGTTTACAAATTCAAATTTCCCGCGGGTGGTGGAGGAGACCTCTGGGAGGCCTCTGGCTGTGGTGGTGGTGGAGGCGGCATCTGGGAGGCCTCTGGCTGTGGTGGTGGTGGAGGTGGCCTCTGGGAGCCGGTGGGGGTGGTGGCGGCCGAACCATCCAATTATACTACTCACATTACACAAGGAAAACATCTGGAAGATGCGAAGAACAGTGCGTTTTCCCAGGTTCTTTGGGGCTTTCAGCATAACACACTTCCCAGTAAAGTAGTTGTGCATTGAAAAGGACAGCGACGTGTCACTTGTTACACTGTCAAAAGGAGTCGGTCTGGTCAAATATTATTACTTATTTTATAGAATTTTTCCATAAATTGAAGGGCATCTTATTGTTCTGTTTATCCGCCCATTGTGTTAAAAACTCCGGATGCGCTCATCGAGGGGTCGAGGACAAAACCAGCTCAGTGGCTGCGTAGTAGTGATGCGAGAAAGGCACTGGCATCTGTGAAAGGTTTACAAGAATAAAAAGCTTTGTGACATGAATATCGACCTTAGTTATACTTATTGTTCTGTTTATCCGCCCATTGTGTTAAAAACTCCGGATGCGCTCATCGAGGGGTCGAGGACAAAACCAGCTCAGTGGCTGCGTAGTAGTGATGTGAGGAAGGTGCTGGCATCTTTGAAGGGTTTACAAGAATAAAAAGCTTTGTGACATGAATATCGACTTTAGTTATACTGTTTTTAAGGACAAAAACACACATCAATCAAGTCTGTTTTCCCATGCGTACATCGAACAGTATGGCGGGCACTGGCTGTGTGTGGCCACGTGACTGCCTCGTGCCAACAGGCCAGTGCTTCTCAGATCTGTGCCGGTGTCAGTGGCAGTGCGCCAGGATAGATCGCTTCTACAGTACCTACTGGTCACCCCGTCCTACCAAGTGCTGACGGACCGTGCCACGCTATTCTCTTTCGTTATATTCTCGATTGTCTTGAATTTCGTGTCAATAGTAGACAGACGAAAATCTAGTCCTTTGTAGAGCTATTTCACTGCAGATGATAAAAACCAGTATTAGCAGTGTGAGATATTTGTAAATCTTTCATATCGTTCAAATCGACGATGACATGTTTAAAACGCATATGCTTCGTCGTACCTGGAATATCTTTTAATAGCTAGGTAGGAAGATCCATTAAACTGGTGGTTGGGAAGTTATGTGTTATGTGTTCTAGCAACATCCGCGCCTGCCGAAGTTATGTTTTCGAAAGCTGGTCAAGTTTTCACTAACAGACTGTCAGTGAATAAAGTGAAAAAATACTGTCCTTGAATGTGAATGGAAAACTTATTTGAGGGTTATTTTGTAGTATTTTGCACGTAAATATTAATACAAATTACGGTATATCTATGTGTAGTTCCATTCTTTGTGAATACATGAAGTATAGGCCTAAACGTTTTTATACGAATAAGTAGTCATCGTAGCACTGACAGAGCCGCGGAGCGGTGACGCGTTTGGTGCTGGGACTGTGCACACCAGTGTCAGCAGAGGCCCTAGTTGCCCTTAGTTGAGTACTGGCAATGTTTCCACTTACTTGTATCACGTTCATTCCTCCTATACGACCTCAGGAGTATCAGGTTTTCCAGGCCCTGGAAGGATTTCATTTGCAAGGCCTTTTGGCGGTACTTTCATTGTTAGAAATACCCGCCCTGATCCTTTTTACCTCTGGTTAATATAAAGAGAGAGACGAGTTCGACATCCTCTATCAGAAGCTCCGATGAAGAAGGCGCAGCCACGAAGCGCGTGAAAATGAAAGCCACTCTGGTCGGAAGAGAAAAAGAGTTGACCAAGTGAGGCCACTTATGCCAGACTCAGCTACGAGAACCGTGGCCGGCCATCCACGCACCCAATCTGAGACCTGCTCTTCCCCCCTTTTAGTCATCTCTTATGACAGGCAGCGGATACATCGTCCAGTTTTACTTCCTCTTAAAACCGATATTCAAGCCCAGCTCTCGCTTCTATAATCAGTTATATCAGGCTGTATTTTCAATTCTGAACAGGTAGCCGAAATTGGATGATTCTGTGTCCTGTCCGGCTCCCTGTCTGGCATTGGTCCACGTGGTCCTGAGTTCGATTTCGGTCGGGCCATGGCTCGGTGGCTGGATGCGTTCACCCTCTTCATCATTAGGAACATCATCCTCATAGATGCACAAGTCAACTCGAAGGACATGCAGCATGCATCTTCAAAGGCCACACGCTAATCTGTTCAAAAATCTTGAATTTTCAGTCATTTCAGCCAATATTTCGGTGGGGTCCCCCATTAGGATTGACAATAGAATGTCGTATGGCTTTTAGTGCCGGGATATCCCAAGACGGGTTCGGCTCGCCAGGTACAGGTCTTTCTATTTGACACCCGTAGGTGACCTGCGCGTCGTGATGAGGATGAAATGATGATGAAGACAACACATACACCCAGCCTCCGTGCCATTGGAATTAACCAATTAAGGTTAAAATCCCCGACCCGGCCGGGAATCGAACCCGGGACCCTCTGAACCGAAGGCCAGTACGCTGACCGTTCAGCCAACGAGTCGGACAGGATTGACAATGACACTTGTTAATGGAGAGGGAGGTATAAGCACTTGCACATGAATACAGCCATTTTTAGTATATTTTCAGAGAGAAATGAAATTTGATTCCTCAATATTGCACCTTCCAGGAAATCTGCATTCTCTGCTTGTTCCATGCGGCTTCCTATTTCCAACCACTGCTCTTCTGACGACAGAAACGGGTATGAATCACTTCTCAGATTTTATGAAAAGATTTCCGTTGCACGTAACTTCGTTTATAGCCTATCGGGAAATGAATTGTAACGTGAGGAAGTAATGAATTTGATGGCTGTTCTACAGCTCCTTCCGATGTAATCTCCTCTGGAAGTGAGAGAATTTCTTACAGTGGAGATGGAAGCGGATCCTTCGTACAAGGTTTACAATGAGCATTAGTTTTAATGAAATATGTGCGTTAAGAATTTGTAAGAGGGAGTGGGAGGACAATAAATGGAAAATGTTGAGATTCATAGACTGTCATCCCAAAAAGGATTTGAAGGTTTAACTACCGTATGCGGCAAAACGAAAGTCACTGATAAGTTATGTAATCATACTGATACAGTATGTTTAAAAAATATGTACCACCACGTGTCTCAATTTGTTCTGAAGATTAACGAACATGTTTATGAGCAAAGTTTGTTGTAAGGACGTTGTCTTCTCGAGTAACTCAAGAATATTTGTGGCGGGCCATCAGATCCTCTTAATTTGCCTCATGTGTAGGCATCTGGGGCGTGCGATCTGGGGAGTAGGCATTTACGGCGAACTCAAAAGTGCCGTTTTAATACGCTCTGACTCAATCTTGTTGCATCCATTGTCGTTGCAGGGGCAAGATTCTGGCGCCAAAGAAACAATTGAAATGTGGCAATAGGCCTACACCCTGGGGACTGTGCACCTGTTAAAGAAGTCATTCTCGTTTGTGGTGCCGGCTCCTGGTCGCCCAGTTGTACCCTTACGACGACTGATGCCGTGTGACGGAACTTGTCAGGAAGTGCTTACATTTTCAGAGAAATATTTCTCATGGCTGAAAATTTGCTTTACGGAAGTTAGCTTGACAAATATAATACTAGCAACCGTGCAGGCTATGATGCAAGGCATGGATGATGGCCAGACAGTGTTACCCAGCATCCTTGCAGGCTGTGATGTAAGATATGGATGGATCGCCAGACACTGTTACCTAGCAACCTTGCAGGCTGTGATGTAAGGTATGGTTAACGGCCCGACAGTGTTACCTAGCAATCTTGCAGGCTGTGATGTAAGGTATGGTTGATGGCCAGACAGTGTCACCTAGCAAACTTGCAGGCTGTGATGCAATGCATGGATGACGGTCAGACAATGGTACCTAGCAACCGTGCAGGCTGTGATGTAATGTATGGATGGATGGCCAGACAGTGTTACCTAGCAACCTTGCAGGCTGTGATGCAATGTATAGATGACGGTCAGACAATGTTACCTAGCAACCGTGCAGGCTGTGATGTAAGGTATGGATGGATGGCCAGACAATGTTACCTAGCAACCGTGCAGGCTGTGATGTAAGGTATGGATGGATGGCCAGACAGTGTTACCTAGCAACCTTGCAGGCTGTGATGCAATGTACGGATGACGGTCAGACAATATTACCGAGCAACCGTGCAGGCTGTGATGTAAGGTATGGATGGATGGCCAGACAGTGTTACCTAGCAACCTTGCAGGCTGTGATGCAATGTATAGATGACGGTCAGACAATGTTACCTAGCAACCGTGCAGGCTGTGATAATAATAATAATCGTATGGCCTCAACTACCGTGTGCAAACATTTCGATTTGACGCCATCTGGCTCTCTGCTCGTCAATTCCGACGTTCCGTTTTACTCTAGGTCCGTTAGATGGCAGACAGAGTAAACCGGATCTCTCTTGGGCGTCTATGGCTGAGATTTAATTAGGGTAAATACCAAATGTATCACCAGAGATCTTTTACATGCCGACATCGTACGACATGGAGTGTCGAATGGACTTTTTTCCGCCCTTCAAAAATCCGACTACTTCTACCGGGTTTGAACCCGCTATCTTGGGATCGGGAGGCCGACACTCTACCACGGATCCACAGAGGCAGCTCAGGCTGTGCTGTAAGGTATGGATGGATGGCCAGACAATGTTACCTAGCAACCGTGCAAGCTGTGATGTAAGGTATGCATGATGGCCAGACAGTGTTACCTAGAAATCTTCAGGCTGTGATGTAAGGTATGGATGATGGCCAGACGCTGTTACCTAGAAATCTTGCAGGCTATGATGTAAGGTATGGATGATGGCCAGACGGTGTTACCTAGCAACTGTACAGGCTATGATGTAAGATATGGATGTTGGCCAGACTGTGTTACCTAGCAACTGTGCAGGTTATCTTTTATGGCTTTTGGTCATCTTGAATTAGTAGCCGTTGATGGATGGCCACAACTCGGTGATATCGCTTGATTTTCGCAAGGGGAAACGTTTCATCTTTTCATGTTTTTTCGGTCCTCCTTGTTAAGTCGCTGCATGTTGCCATTCTAAAGCCCTACTCCGTATGACCGGATATAATGTTGCACAGAATACACCTCTTCCTCTATGAAAAGAACCTTCATTGCAGAAACGAACACAATAATGAGCTCACAAGATGTCCAAGTACTGTACATGGAAAATAAATACTTCTTTGCTACGGAAACGTAGACATCTGATGAGCAGTAATTTCAGAGTGGTTTTTTTTTTTTTGGTCAATAGCACATTTATAACAAAAATCTTAACAAGACCATTCGCAAGGAAATAAGAAAAGATCTAAGGAAATTTAATAATAACATGATCATACAGACAATTGAAGAAAATAAAAACATGAAGATTTTAAAGAACAGCATGTCTACAGGAAGACCAAAAATTACAAAACTTAAGAACCAAAATGGAGAAATAGTCACAGATAGGCAAAAGATTACTGAAGTTATTAGAGATTTCTACTACAAGCTGTATACATCAACCATTAATAAACCATCCAGTGATGAACAACTAGCCCAGAATTATACACATGAAGTAACACCGGAAGTAACCACTGCTGAGATTGAAAGTGCTCTTAAACAACTAAGGAATAAAAAATCCCCTGGGGAGGATAAAATAACGAATGAAATGCTGAAATTAGGTGGAAGAGATCTGCTAGAAGCCGTGAGAATACTCATGAACAAGTGTATTAACTCTGGAAGAATACCAGAAAATTGGAAAAATGCTGAAGTGATACTTCTCTTCAAGAAAGGTGATAAGGAAAATTTAGAGAACTATCGTCCTGTGAGTTTGTTATCACACCTTTATAAGCTCCTGACTAAAATTGTAACCAACCGCCTCACAAGAGAACTGGATTTTTATCAACCTGCCGAGCAAGCGGGATTTCGTAAAGGCTTCTCAACTGTTGAACACATCCAGACTATTCGTCTTCTTCTGGAGAAAACCACTGAGTACAACATCAAGATTCATCTGGCCTTCATTGATTATAAAAAAGCTTTTGACTCAGTGGAGATCTGGGCAATCATGAAGGCACTTCAAAATGCCATGATAAACTCAAGGTATATAAAGCTTCTGGAAAACATTTATGATCAAGCAACAATGGTAGTCAGAGTGGACGAAGACCTCATCACCAATAAAATCCCAGTTGGCAAAGGAGTTCGACAAGGTGACACAATCTCTCCAAAGCTGTTTACCCTTGCCTTGGAAGATGTATTCAAAACCCTTCATTGGGATAATAAAGGAATAAAAATCAACGGGGTATATTTGAACCACCTGCGTTTTGCCGATGACATTGTGCTCATAAGTGAAAATCTAGATGAGCTAGAAAGCATGATCCAAGAATTAAAAACTGCTTCTGCTAAGATTGGTTTGGAAATGAACATTAATAAAACGAAAATACTAAGCCCAGAGAGTCGACCACTTAAAACGGGAAACCAATATATAGAAGCTGTCGATGAGTACATCTATCTTGGACACAAGATAAAACTTGGAAAAGACAACCAACGTGCAGAAATTCCTCGCAGAATAGGTATGAGTTGGACTGCATTCCGAAAACTAAGATTCATCCTCACTAACAAGGATGTTCCAATTAACCTGAAGACCAAGGTTTATAATACGTGCGTGCTGCCAGTTACAACTTACGGTCTGGAAACGATGACTCTGACGAAGGAAAGTGCTCGCAAGCTTCAGCGAACACAACGAGCCATGGAGCGACAGATGCTAGGGATCAGCCTTAGGGATAAGATCCGTTCAGAGGACATCAGGAGAAGAACTAATGTAACAGACATCCTAGAGATAGTAGCAAAACTAAAATGGCAATGGGTAGGACACGTAGCTCGACAAGACTACAACAGGTGGACCTCTAGGATTGTTCACTGGAGACCATGGGGACACAAGAGAGGCATTGGAAGACCCCTGAAGAGATGGCTCGACGACATAAAGCTGTTGGCTGGAACACGCTGGTTCCAAGTGGCTCAAGACCGAAGACGATGGAAGCACATGGAAGAGGCCTATATCCAGCAGTGGATTGAAATAGGCTAGAAAAGAAGAAAGAAGAATTCCTCGTTAGCACAACAAGCTCGTCTGGGAAGTGACAGTGTTTGTATTAGTACTTGTTCACTTTGTCTGCTAGACAATGATATATTGGCTTTACGTAGGCTATTACTGAAACTTCTCTCTACACTGTATTTCTTAAGCAGGGAGCACACTGCATCCGTTCCGCTCGGTTCAGTTCAGTTCGGTTTCCATCGTATCCGTTCGTATTAGTTCGTCTGCCGCACATAGCTTCCGTCTCTATCCAGTCAGTGAACCCGGCTTGTAACAGCGTGTGTAGCAATGTCGAGCTCTTCGTCCGAAGACGGAGAAATTATAGCTATTACATTAGCCTGCGAAGAAGAAGAGAGAAAAGAAAGAAGATTTTGGATACATGAAATAAATTTGAAAAGGGAACAGTGTGGTGAAAATAACCTTCTCTTCCCAGACTTGCTACGTGATGAGGACAAATTCTTTAAATATTTCAGAATGTCAAGCCTGAAGTTTTTTGAGTTGTTAAGTGTGCTACCCCTCCAAAAAATGGAATCAAATTTCAGAAAACCAATATCACCTGGTGAACGACTAGCAGTAACAATGAAGTAAGTAATGATTTCCTTTCATATTTTATTTAAGATTACATGAAAGAAGAATAGCATAATAATAATAATAATAATAATAATAATAATAATAATAATAATAATAATAATAATAATAATAATAAAGATCAATGATAATTCAAACCAGTGTGTCGTCTGTGGGAGCAGTCAATTTTTTTAGCTCAAATTCCGTTAGAAGAGTATTAACTCTAGATTTAAATTCAATCTGTAATAGAGGATTGAACGATCTAACAGTTTCTTCCACGGCTTCAAAATACTTTTTTAAGGAATCCGCGGGCTTTCTGTCTAATTTAGAATATTTTACACTTAAAAAATTGTCCAGCACATCAGCTACAGAGGTATTCGACCTCTTTCTACGCACAGAAGCCGTGGACAGAGTTGCTGCCTCACTGTCACTTTTCGTCGATTCACTTGAAACTATCTGTGATGCTTCAGCGTCTACCGATTCCTCTTCTTCCTCTGTTTCCTGGGTTTCAGCCGGCATGTTCGATTGCTGAGGTCTCTCAGAGAAAAAGGGGATGAGAAAACTCATAGATTCTTGATGCTTCCACAGTTGCATGCTTGTTGCAGCCTGGCCACTGTCTTCTGCTTTTTCATATGTTTTCTATAGTTGTCTCGCAAAGAATTCCATTTTTTCTTGCACTCGACAGCTGAAATAAAAAAGAAAAGTATATATTGTAAGTGTCGGATTGTTAGCAATACGCCTACATTGAGTTCGAATCTTTGAGCTTAAGGGCACACGTTTATATCTTAATTACAGGTTTCTTGGTTACGGAGATTCCTTCGCCAGTATTTCATTCAGCTATAGACTGGGCGAGTCAACAGTTCGCAAAATCGTATATGAGACCTGCAGAGTTATCTGGGATACCTTAACAGAGGACTTCATGCCAGTACCAACAAAAGAACACTGGCAAAATATTGAGGAAGGGTATGAATCTTTTTGGCAATATCCAAATTGCACTGGTGCGATCGACGGCAAACATGTAGTATTTGAGAAGCCGCCGAACACAGGCTCCTTATTTTTTAATTACAAAAAGCAATTTAGCATTGTGTTACTAGCTTTAGTGGATGCAGAATATAGGTTCATTACAGTTGATGTAGGAGCCTATGGGAGAAACAGTGACGGTGGCATTTTTCGGGCTTCCAACTTAGGAAGAAGACTGATAAACGAAACTCTAGATTTACCAGGGGAGAAACCATTGCCAGGAATGAATGCTCTGTTGCCCCATGTTATTGTTGGTGATGAAGCTTTTCCATTGTTACAAAATGTTATGCGACCATTTCCTGGTACTCAGCTGGCAAACGATGAAAGAAAGCAAGTTTACAATTACAGGCACAGTCGCGCTAGGTGGGTGAGCGAAAATGCATTTGGAATACTTACGAAGAAATTCCGAATTTATTTGAAAAAATCCAACATTTCCCCTGAGCATCTCGAAATAATTGTTATGGCCACAACTGTCTTGCATAACTACCTCAGGAATGATTCTTGTTCCTGGCAGTTAGGTGAACTGGAGAACAACGAAGTGCCTTTAGCAATTGAAAATTTATCAAGGATTGGTGGTAATAACGTGAGGAGAGCATTTGAAATTAGGGAAAAAATTGCCGATTACTTTATTTCTCCTCAAGGAAGAGTACCATGGCAAGACAGAGCATTCAGTCGTGGCGTCAACTGATATTGTTTCAGTGTTAAATGAGAAATAATCACACACACGATGGCTAAATTTGTGTGATTTTCCAATGTGTAATGGAACTGAAATTTATATTTGTTTTTTGTTAATATGTATTTAAATTATCTTCACAGTAAAACACAAGTTAATAAAAGCTTTTGTCTGTCGTAGTATTACTACTACTATTATTATTTAGCACAATAGCGTACACCCCTAGAAATATCTTGTTATCGAAGGAAATAACAAACATACCTGGAAAATTTACGACCTGGCTGATCATCTCCCACGCATTCCTTGTTTTTGCCATATCATGATAGCTGTTGTCACTCTGGTCGTAAAGAATAGGATGCCTTTTTACGACTAAAATCAGCAGTTTTTCGTTGATCGCACTCATTTTACTCAAATAACACACTTCACTAGACGCTCGCACGTTGGTCTACTTTCCGTCTTTCGTCAAGTTTGCTTGTGAGGGCAAGCTCGACTGAGCGGATGGTGGGGGAGAAATGCTGAAGCGTGCGGAACTGAAGCAGTAGGCGGCTGGACATTTGTTTACACGTGAAGCAAATCTCCAAGGTCAACTGAACTGAACGGAACGGAAGCAGTGTGCTCCCTGCTTTTGAGCATTTCTTGAGAAACTTAGTGGTGCTAAGATTTGTTACGAAATCGCATCTTTTTTCTTTCTACCACCACTAAGAAACGTTTTGTAACCTGAAGGGTATGGTGGACCTCTTGGGGGGTCACGCCGTCTCTCAGGCCAGGAGACTTTATGGGGTGAAGGAGAAGGTGAGAGGATTGGCGGCCGTGGTCTATATACTAGAAACTGTCCCAGCTTTCTCCTTAGTGCAGGAGAATGGATAACCATCCTCAGGATAGTTAACGGTGCGGACCAACCCCTCTCCGTCTCCCGAATGCAGATCTTCGAAGCAGCCCGAAACTAGCCACTGTTAAGGCTGAAAGCTACTCTACTCGCTATGTCTAGGTGACTTCCCAATTAAAAGGTAGATGTCACTATCACGCTGTAAAATCAGCTAAAATTGTTCCCAGAAAATGACACTGATAGCTCGATGTAGACTGAAATAACCCTTAGTCTGTCATTTCCATCGAAGTTTTTTGAGGCGTTTTCGAAAAAGCCAGTACATACACACAAGAATTTTTCTTTTAATAGCATAGGATGAATTTAGTTAAGAGAATGAATACCACAAGGCGTCAACTTTCAATTCTGTTTGTAACCAGAATTACAGCCTCGAACTCAATCGACGTCAATAGCGCAAGGAGAAGAGCTCAGGCTGTAGGTGCAGAGCGGGCAGTTTGTTATTATTTCCGTCAACTCCATGGAGTTAGAACATAATTTATATCTTGAGTTGAGTGATCGGCATCTTCTTTGTATTTCCTTTCCCACATTATTCTTATAATAGAAAACAGTTTTGCTGTTCTCCCTTGTGTCTTCCATTCTCTGTTTGTTAACTAGCAAGAGTGTGAATTTGAGGTTCATTTTCGACTTTACCTCCCTTAATCCCATCTGCATATTTCTAATAAATAAATAAGTAAATAAATAAATAAATAAATAAATAAATAAATAAATAAATAAATAAATAAAGTAATTAATTAATTAATTAATTAAATTAATAAGTGAAGAACAGGGCTTGTAGAGAAGAGACCTGAAGCTACTCAACGTCAGCCGGATGGGCAGAGTAACGATATATGTGGTGTTCCCTAGAACAGGACACTCGAGATGTCTGATTCAGGTTAGAAGAAAACGATTGGTATCACAACGATAACAACAACAATATCAGATGGACCGGGCGAGTTGGCCGTGCGCGTAGAGGCGCGCGGCTGTGAGCTTGCATCCGGGAGATAGTAGGTTCGAATCCCACTATCGGCAGCCCTGAAGATGGTTTTCCGTGGTTTCCCATTTTCACATCAGGCAAATGCTGGGGCTGTACCTTAGTTAAGGCCACGGCCGCTTCCTTCCAACTCCTAGGCCTTTCCTATCCCATCGTCACCATAAGAACTATCTGTGTCGGTGCGACGTAAAGCCCCTAGCAAAAAAAAAAAAAAATCAGATGGCTGCACAGAAGGACCGCGTCTCGAATACGTGAGCCTAATCTTGTCAGATATGAGATGTACAAACTACATAGAACAGAAAGAGAAGACCGAATCTAGAGAAGAATGGAAAAGTGATGAAAATCAGCCCCTGGATTGAGAATTGAAGAGAATAAATAAATAAATAAATTAATTAATTAAAATAAATAATATATATATTTCTATACAAATTGTTTTACTTCGCACCGACACCGATAATTCTTAGGGCGACGATGGGACAGTAAAGGGCTAGAAGTGGGAATGAAGCAGCCGTGGCCTGGTGTGAAAATGGAAAACCGCGGAAAACCGTCTTCAGGGCTGCCGACAGTGGGGTTCGAACCCACTATCTCCCGAATACTGGATACTGGCCGCAATTAAATGACTGCAGCTATCGAGCTCGGTAATTAATAAATTTAATATATTTTTGTCCACCCTTGTAGCGATTCTCTACGGGGTCGGGTATGAGGTGTGATTAACCTGTCGTGGTGGGTTTTTATGACCATTTGTCCTTCTTGACATCAAACCTTATCAGAGGAGTTATTGAGATGAAATGAATGACGTAATATATGACAGTAGGAAAGGGAGGGGTGTAACCCGGTGCCGGCACTCAGCCTACTCCTGTCGAATAGCACCAAGGCACCGGCTCAAGGCTTCATGTCCCCATCCGACGGATGAATCCCCATCAACAGCATCATATGCCCTCACTCCATATGAGCACTGCGGAGAGGTTTGGAACGTAATCCAGGCTTTTGCCATGCAATCTAGCAATTAGAAATTGTACAGCACCACCTCCCCAACCCAGCCGGCCAACATTGCGATGGCGAAATTATTTCTACCAGTGGGACTTGAACCGGCTAACCACGGTGTCAACGCCTTAACGCTCATGGTCACGAGGAGGGCTAATAATAAATTTAACATGTAAAAATGAATATTTGTTTGTTCGTCTCGAATGGACTCCAAAACTAGTGGACCGATTTCGCTGAAAATCTCATAATTTTTTCTTATTATTCCCGAGACGATTTAGGAGGTGACTTTAACGAAATCCGATAGGTACAATTTTATGTAATTAACTTAATTGCGAAGCTGCACTAAGATTTGGATCGAGCTTGTTGCTAGGTGACAACGACTAACTATAATGCTGTATGTAGGAGGATGGGAATATATTGGCATGTTTCCACACCTCCTCCTAAAACACTGCAGCAATTTCAACCAAACTTGGTACACTTACGACTTGCTACCTGGAGACCAATTCTGTGAGGGTAAGGCATCGCTAACACTCCTAGGGTGGAAGTGGGAAGGGGTTGCACGTTACAATAACAAAAAAATAGTGTCGAATCCATGATTTTCGGGGTCATTGAGATGAATAGTGACACTCTAGATGCTGTTTCAGTCAAAGTTAGTACGTCGACGAAGCAGAGTTCTGGAAGGCGAGCTTTAATGAATGAAAGCGGAAAGTCCTAGAGAACCATTGGAGATACACTGAAAATACATATGGCATTTGGTGTGGCAGAAAACTGAATTTGCCCATTATATAGGTTTTTATCAGACAAAGCCTGCGAACGTGATGTAAATTCCTCCATATTGATGGGTGCGATTGGAAGAGGTTCATTACTTAGCTCCGACTGCTTGGCTGAATGGTCAGCATACTGCCCTTCCGTTCAGAGGGCCCGGGGTTCGATTCCCGGCGATTAATTCTTCTGGCTCGGGGACTGGGTGTTTATATTTGTCCTAACATCTTCCTCTTCACATTCAGACAACATACTACACTACCAACCACCACTGAATCACACTAAAGTGATTACATCCCTCCATACAGCGTACGCGTTTGGAAGGGCATTCGGTCTTAAAACAGGGCCAAGTGCTCATGAGCGACGCACAGATGCGGTAAAAGCAGTAGAACTTATAACCACACCAAATGTCAGCTCAATTGCTGGAGAAATTTAGGCGTGATTAATCAAAAAATGAAGAAACACCATCTCATATTACATGCTTTTTGAGGACGATTCCCCAGTTGTACTTCCCCCTTAAACAGTGATCACCACCTCCACCACTACGTGCTTTTCGAAAACTAATTTCGTAGACATTATGTTCTCATGTCAGCATTTTTTGTTGCTATTTGCCATTTGCTTTACGTCGCACAGACACAGATAGGTCATATGGCGACGATGGGACAGGAAAGGCCTAGGAATGTGAAGGAAGCGGATGTAGGCTTAATTAAGGTACAGCACCAGCATTTGCCTGGTGTGAAAATGGGAAACCATGGAAAATCATCTTAAGGGCTGCCGACAGTGGGGTTCGAACCAACTATCTCCCGAATGCGAGCTCACAGCTTCATGCTCCTAACAGCACGGCCAGGTCAACTTTTTGAAACAGGACATAGCACTACGTACCCGTCGTTTAGTACGACGCGTCTTAACTTACATCATTACAAAGTGAGTCTAACCATGGTCACACTGATCTACCTCTAGTTCTCTTACCCTTCAAAAGAAGTCCAGAATAATTCTCAATTTTTCTCACGTAACCCGCCGACGAACTCAGTTGGTATTGCACCCGCCCCTACCCTATGGACTCAGGCGATAATTTACAGGGTCGCTAACGGGTTATAATCAAGTGGGCGGAAAAACATAAAATCACGCACCGGGATACAGGATAGGAAAATACGGGTGGCATAACTAAACTGGACTGAGAACATATTCTTATTAAGTTTAATTTAAATCGAATGAGTTTATTAAATCCTGGTGATTATGGCAATGGAACACATACACAAATGATAAACATGGATGACCCTATACTGTTCTTGCAGATTGTTATAATAATTTGATTCTGAGGAATAAGACCGGGTACTAACCATCGCAATGCAATACGACATGACTTAACGTCTACGGGAACATTTAACATAAATCACTGAAGCTACTCCCATATTACTGGGCAAATAAATTATACACTCAATCCAAACAAGTCTGAGTGACATCTACTCTACTACAAATTTGTTTCCGACTGGAATAACTGAACATAATGATATACACGTACAATCTGTATAAGGATCTAACGCTTGTGCTCGGATCGAACCTTCACTTAAACACACAATTTCGCCGCACCAATGGGTCAGAACCACTGTCGACGCTAAACACAAATACAATCAATACATAGACCACAAAAATAACACAAGGGAAACACACATTTTTTTAAATAATGTGAGCTGCACATCATATATCTCAATATTGTGGAATTGCTGTATACATTCCCAAGGACCGATTTAGTGAGCACAATGTCACCGGGGAATCTGAAAAGTCTACTTTCCATTTCAAAGCAAGAAACAACAATAAAATAAATGAATTAAATATAAATCACCAGGTCACTTAGTACCGGAATAGGCCTGCATCAGCTGTACCTATAAATCAATGAACATGCTCGCACGAACAAAATTTCAGCCAGGCAAAAGTCTCTCGTTGGGTCGAAGTCTTCACAAACAAAAAGAGTACAGCACACAAGACTTTCACAAAAAATACTGTTCTAAGTCAGCTTCCCCTCGCAGCCGGCGAGACTGCGAACCTCAAACCACTCATTAAAGGAAGAACAAAGTCACTTTAAAATACACATCTCTACATGTGCAATTACAATATCTCACTCCGTGAGTCCTGATTTCGGATCATCCTGACTTCGTAAACCTCATCACCGCACATAATTTCATACACAGCTGATCCGGTGGTAGTTAATGTGACACGTTCCCCTGAACGTCAAGACACCGGCTCCTAATATTAATATCATCCTTATTATTATTGTTACGGAGAATCTGTGGTGGACAGAGGTGAAAGAAGGTGCGGGCATGAATGGGTCTATCTACTACAATCAAAAAATTAATTAAAATCTTCAAAATTAAAGTTATATTTCTTTTCTTCTCTTTTTAACAACAAAACAAGTCGCTCAGCGACGTAATATGATTTCAGGTACAGTAGTTTAAATACAAAGAGGAGAAATCAGAAAATAACAAAACTTTGTCAATTAATCATCTGAGTTTGAAGCTACCAATTTTACAAATATTGCTCCATATACTCAAGAGTCAAGGAGACAGGTCTCTCACTCTCATTTACAGAGTTTTACTAACACTTCTACTAAATGGAAAGAGCGTGAATGCTCTATGAATTGTCTAGCAGCCTGCGCTCTGACCTCATGCCCTTACTGCATTACCGAGGCAACGTTCAACAACCAGAGCAACTTTTCTCACTATAACTTACACTTTCCAGGCCTCTGGAGGCACAACCTACATTTATAATACAACAGAGTTCAGTGTCGTAAACTCTCAACAGTCTAACCATTTGAAACAAAGAATTCTACAGGAGTATGGAATACTGATTCTACCGGGCCTTGTTCGGAAGCAAAAGAAATGCCACAGGTTAAAGTTACTGGTCGAAAAATTAAAATGATGTGGAGGCGGACATTTGCACTCCTTGAAATTTGAACAAAAGATAAGAACACTATTTGGGCTACTGACCCGAAGTTACAGAGGCTACTGACGTGACTAGACGGAGAAAATTTAAGTTACAAGGCTACAGAGAGGAGACGGTTACAAAACATAGTCATCACAAATACAAGTTGATAGGGAACGCGAAATGGTGTCACACTCTCTATTCCCGAATTTCGGCTAAAGTTCTAGGCTAGTTTTGAGATTTACATTTGAATATGAAGTTTACATTATTTAAGACAGGAAACCTTCCCCTCGAGCTAGCTTTCAGAGGCTATCACCTACTTATTAAATGGCCACCATTACCTTAATCTGCAGAAAAGCGCGATGAAGGGCGGAACGCCTCCGCCTCCACACCCTCAGTAAACTGAATGATCAAGAAAACAAGGTGGCTCAAAAAATTGCCAGCTTTTATACCCGAGAGGAAGGTTCTAGAGAGTTCTGGGCTAAGGCCCAACACACCCCCAATTTTTACTGGATAATCAAAAAAATTGGAGATGAACATAATTGGAGGAAAAAACACATACAAAATCTCTTATTGGTTAATTCTGAAGTTGGCGGAAAATGATCGAAGTGTTGACATCTATGATACTCACATAAACAAAGACAAATCAATCCAGTTTATGAAACCTTAAAATAACAAATTACTTTGTAGTCTTTGTTACGAAGTTATCCATGGTAGTTAGAGGTGAAAGAAGGTGCGGGCGGGAATAGGTCTCAACTTACGAAATTAAAGTTAATTTAAAACATTAACAAAGGTTATATTTTCTTTTCATAATCAACAACTGACAACAAATAACAAAGATGTAACAGGTACCGAGTAGCAAGTTAACAATTTAAGAATTTACAGAGCCCCAAGATTAATTTATGAGCTCTCAGCTCACCACCACAATAGTTACAGGGCAGAAAACCCGTAAGTACAAGGAGCACTTGCTCCTAATTACAATGTTAAGATGAAAGGAGCAGACCCGCTCTCAATTTTACCAGCCTGTCAAAGGCTAAAACAACCTTTATTGCTAACTGCCCTTAAGGCACACATACCGTGAAACAGGGGTACTCGGAATCAATAAATGTCTCTCCTCGATTTCTGCCCTGCTCGGGTGAATCCCCGTGTCGATGAGGTAAAAATGACATGGCGTATGGTTTTTAGTGCCGGGAATGTCCGAGAACATGTTCGGCTCGCCAAGTGCAGGTCTTTTAATTTGACGTCCGTAGGCGACCTGCGCGTCGTGATGTGGATGAAATGTTGATGAAGACGGCACATGCACCTAGCCACCGTGCCAGCGAAATTAACCAACTATGGTTAAAATGCCCGACCCTGTCGGGAATCGAACCCGGGACCTCTGTGACCGAAGACCAGCACGCTAACCATTTACCCAGGGAGCCGAATGTGAGAAGAGATAAGCCAGATGGCTGCCAGTATTTTTCCATGGTTACATAACCAAGTATTTCTCTATCAGTAAATTATTAACAGAAAGACACCACGCACTCTGAACAAATGTTCCAAATCCTTGGATCAAAAACAATGCTGGAATCTGAATTTTATTAATTCTTTCGGCGTAGATAATCAAGTTGGTCATGCTGCTTTAAAGTTGGCTCTCATATTCCGATTGGAAAAATTTTGCCTATCCCACTCGACTACAGCATGAGGTGGGGGGTAACTTCTCCTAAGATTCAACCTGTGGTTCGCCGAGTCGACCCCACCTGTGACGCCACATTCTTCAATCTCGGGCGAACTTGCTGCTAGACAAAGAAAGGTTTGCACCAGAGATCGTAACTACAGAACGATTTTAGAATAAAATTTAAAGGATTGTTCCATCTCTTGCCGTGATGTTCATAGTTATTAATTTAAACATTTCTCCTCTCAAAATAGCGTTACGTCTGCGACTTAGATGGCCAGACTTGAACAAAGGTCCTTGGATCGTGTGCATATTCCCCTCTCTCCGCGCAGAAATGTGTACAGGCACTGAACACATTTCATCATCAAACACTCAGATGAATAATAACTCCCTATGATTCCTTCAAAATACTGTTCTCATGCGTAGTTCCCGGTTTTCCTATTCCAAATCATATGCCGTCTGTTGCAGCAGATCTCTTCAGTTCTCCAGGTAATGGCATTCTGGACATCCTTCATCCTCCGTATCCTCCGCTGAAATCAGCTGGCCCAAATAATTTACTTCTTCTTCTCCTTCTTCATAATTCCGTTCTGGTTCTTCGTCCGGCACGTCGTGACGACCTTCTTCACCGTCTTCTTCTGCCTCGTATTCATCCGTTGACCCAAGTCCATCTGCAGCGTCCTCATTACCCAAATTGCCTCCGGGCGTGAGGTTCAGCTTCAGATTCGTTGTATCATAAATGGTTTCAGATGCGCCATCCATGCTTTGCACCTTGTATGCATCATGTTCCAGATTTTGTATCACCCAATAAGGTCCTATGTATAATTCAGCAAACTTGTGGTAAAACTTGTTAGGCGGTTCAGAGACGGTTGGTCGCTTTACAAGAACAAGTTCACCTGAACGAAGTGGTCGATGGTACTTCTTGTTATGGAGACGCAGTAATCTCCGCTCGGCCTGAGCCTTCAAATGTTACGGTGTTTCCTGGATACACCATTCGACCGATAGCTTGGGGTCTTGCGGACACTTTAACACCTCAAACCACGAGCTCTTGGGAAAACTTCGAAAATGAATCGCTGGTGGATTTGACCAGTGGATTCATTGATGGTGGCATTAACGCTCTCTTTTATGATGGAAATTATGTCCACCCAACGCCAGTGCGGCCGTGGACAGTAAATAAGGAATAGTTCGCGATATTTCTCATTGTTCGCTCGTCTTCATTCCATATGCCTGATTGAACTCAGATGGTGCTTAATTTTAAAACTGTCGATCTCCTACTTGAAGTTTCCAGACGTGAATTGCGACCCGTGGTCAGTAAGAACCCTTTCCGGTTTGTCCATCTGTGGTGTTACCTTGTCCTTCAGTTGACTGATGACGACCCTCGTGTTCGCCTTTTGGATGGGACAAAGAGTAATGAACTTAGAGAACACGTACACACATCATCATTATCATCATAATTTCCCAACTCCAGTTTCCCGGGTGTGGTGTACAAGCGCTCGCCATCTCCTTCTGTCTTCATACATCTTCTGATCCAGTACATCCTCCCATTTGTATCATCTCTCCCCCACAACCGATCTTACAGACTCTATCCAACGTTTTTTGGTCTATGTGGTCTTCTTCCTACGAGATTAAGGTCGAAATATATTCTGTTCATTCTCAATATGTACCCATACCACTGAAGTCTGCGTTTCTTTAAGACACTGATAATAGGAACCTCAATACCAGCTACTTTCCTATTCACTTCATTTCTGATCTTGTCCTTTATGGTTGTTTGGTTCATGATTATAATGAATCTCATTTCAGTTGCCTGGATTCTACTGAAGTCTTTGTTTAGTAGGGTACATGTCTCTAAACCGTACGTGAGGATTGGTACGAAGTAAGTGTGGTACATGATTGTTTTCGCTTTCTGTGGTATTTTGCAGTCCCAGAGGAGATTTCTGATTTGACTGTAGAAGTTCGATGCTTTCTGTGTCCTGCTGAGTATTTCCTGCCTAACAGTGTTGTTTTAGATTTTTTGCTTTCGAGGTATTTGAAGTGGGAGGCTGATTCGATTTTTGCTCCTTCCAGAAATATCTCTGAGCTTGTTCCTTCCCTGTTGATGGTCATTTCCACTGTCTTTGTTTTGCTCATCTTTAGTCCAAAGTGTTTGAATGTGTTGTTCCATTCATTTCCTTTTGAACTTCAGCGTCTGTCTCTCCCCATAAAAGCACATCATCAGCAAATACCAGGGCGTTTGGTTCACTGTCCATTTTCTTGATACATTTGATGACGTTGTCCATTACTATGACGAACAGGAGTGGTGTCAGAGCACTTCCTTGTTGGACACCTCTCTTCGTTTCAAACCATTCTGATCGTCCGTTGCCTGTCTGGACATAGCTACACTTCTGGTATAGCATCTTGACTTTGTCATTTAAGTACTTTGGCACCTTTAGCGTCCCATATCTTGTTTCGAGGAACACTATCATATGCTTTTTCAATGTCCACAAATGCAATCACAAGATTTCTTACGTATTCCCAGTACTTTTCTCTCAGCATCTTTACTGCAAAGATAAGATCCACAGTACTTCG
Organism: Anabrus simplex; assembly: GCF_040414725.1. Classification (NCBI taxonomy): domain Eukaryota; kingdom Metazoa; phylum Arthropoda; class Insecta; order Orthoptera; family Tettigoniidae; genus Anabrus; species Anabrus simplex. Next base: position 159,313,432 of record NC_090269.1, on the reverse strand, counting down.
ACCTTTCCTGAACCCGTGTTGTTCTTCCTCAAGCAGAGGTTCCACTATCTTCCTAAGTCTTGTATCTATGATCTTTTCCAGCAGCTTCAGTGAGTGTGACAACAGCGTGATGCCTCTGCAATTTCCACATTTCCGTCGGTTGCCTTTTTGAACAGTGGGATGATGACTCCTTTACTCCAATCTTCTGGAATTGTGTTACGTTCCCAAATCACCGATAACAATCTATTTAGCCAATTCAAGCCTGGTATTCCAGCTGTCTTTATCATGTCTGAGCTGAGATCATCAAAGCCTGGGGACTTTCCATTTCGCATGCTCTTTAGTGCTGTTTCTACCTCAAGCCATGTTAATGGATATTTGTTGTTTTTGGCTTCATCTACACTACAATCACTGGTGGTGGTGTTGCTCCCATCTCCATTTAACAGCATGTTGAAGTACTTATTTATTTCATCCCTGATCCCTTCATCTATTTGTATTAATCTACCATCATCTGTTTCCACACATAACAAAATAAACTGAAGTCCTCTCCTCGTTTCGGGAAGCACCCGTAAAAATCGAGAGCGATCAACTCCCGAGGTTTATTGAGCAATAATGGTCTTGGCATCTGTTTAAGTAAATACGTGTCAGGCTTAACCCTTTGGCAAACACACAAGTAAGGGGAAACTGCTGAACAGTTTTTCTTAGATTTTTCCAAGTGAAAGTCTCCTTGAGCGTAGCAAAGACCTTATCTCTCCCTGCATTACCCGTAACGTAGTGAGCGAGCCAAACCAAATCGACCTGCGATGTTTCTGGAACCACATCCCTATATTGTGTGTGGTCCTCATCTACACACGTATGCAACATTCCATTGAAGAATTGATAGTTTTCGGAGATTTTCTGGAGATCGCGGTATTCAACCGCACCGCGCTGTATTTTCCGTTGGAAGCAATCTATTAGCTTCTTCATTTCTGGACAATTTTGTTGTTCATCGCCTATAGTCCGAAGTCTCTCTACAATCTCTCGGTCCCTTTGCTAAATCATCTGAATTTGATTGATGGTGATAGGTTCCGTATCTGGATTCCTACTAAGGGCGTATGCAATTACGTTTGCCTTACCTGCGCAATGCTCGATCGTGACGTCGAACTGCTGCACAAACAGGCACCAACGACTAACCCTTTCACTTGTTTGTGCGGATTACATCATGAATGTCAGTGCTTTGTGGTCTGTTTTCAACACGATTGGATACCCATAGATGAACTTCTTCCAATGGCAAAGAACACTTACAATCGCGAGCATCTCCAGTTCAGTCACATTGTACTTTAACTCGTGCGAACTTAATTTGCGACTCACGAAAGCCAGATACGTGCCATTTTGCTCAGATTCGGGAGCCTCCTGATATAATACAGCCCCGACTCCTACAATCGATGCATCAGTCTGCACAATAAATTTCTGTGTGTAATCAGGGTACCCTAACTTGACACTGTGGGCTAGCATATCCTTTGCTCTTGCAAACGCCTCATCGCAAGCAAGGTCCCATTTCGATCTGTTACATTTCCTGAGGGATCCTGTAAAGGTGCTACTATGTTAGTATAATTTGGACAGTGATCGGCGAAAAAGTTGCAAATTTCCAAGAATTGCCCGACATGTTTGACCATTGTAGGTTATGGAAAATTTTGGATTTCTTTCAGTTTCACAGGGTTGGGAAAAATACGTTCAGAGTCAACCACATGGGCTAAATACAAGACACTTCTTCGACAGAAGTTTGATTTTGATAAGTTCACACTGAAATTATTCCTTTCCAGATCTACTAACAACTTGTGGATTCTCTCAAAAAACCCAGGTAAGGTTTCTGATGCGATGAGGATGTCGTTCACATACCTCACCGTGAATTGCTTAACTTCTTCACTGAGGTTCCGATCTAGTGCCTTAATGAGCGTTGATCCCGCCGTCTTTAATACAAAAGGTATACGATTAAAACGTAGGTTTGTCCATGAAATAATAATCCGGTTAAAATTTTTGAGTCTGGATCAAGTTCTACGTGGTGGAATGACGATGTTAAACCCATACCACTAAATAATTTCATTCCCCGAACTTCATTAGGACCTCTTTTATAACCGGGGCCTGTTCATACTTGGGAACCGTTGGTTGATGACTCGAACCTCAAGACAAACTCGAAACGAACCGTTTGCTTTTTCAACCACCACAAGTGGATTCAAGAATGGTTTGGGAGATTTTAAGATAAAACCATTATCCTCCATTTCTTGTATGATTTTCCGGACTCCGGAGTGAAAATTTTCAGGTGTTGGATACGGACGTTGCCGTAATGGTTCCCAGTTATTGAAATTGAAATTTGCGTTTTTCCCGGACGCGAACCAAAAACTTTCTTGTGAGTCTCTATAACTCCTTGCAATTTTTCCTTGTCTTCCTCCCCTGTCTTCGCCTCACCGATCTTTTCTTGGACTACCTCTTCAAACGATGACCCACACTATCCGCTTCCCACTTGAAGATCATCCCCTCGAACTCCTTGATTTTCTCATCCCGACGTTCATCCATATTTGAAAACAATCTCTACTTTCTTCGCACTGCTCTTCAACCTTCACCATCCTAGTTTTCTCCCACCCGTTTTGTCCTTCGAAATCGTTCAACTTTACTTCTCCCTTGATTGAATCATTCCTGAATTTGATCTCGTTTTGTCTATGTCAATGACCGATTTGAATTCCCTGAGGAAATCGGCTCCAATGATGATGTTATACTCCATTTAGGTCAGGATTATGAACGGATGAGATATAAGATTTTTCCCAATTTCCAAGTCCAAATACGCTTGGTCATCGCAAGTAGTTGTACGATCTTCAATTATTCCTCTAACTTTGATATTTGAGATTGGAATAATCGGAATGCGTTGTGTTGATTCACGATCTCTAATTCTCACTTTGGAAACCACGCTGACCCTCGAGCCTATGTACACAAGACAACGAACTAACAGCTCATTAGGTCGGACATAAATAACGGGCAGTGCTTTGATTGTTTAAAGATATGCTTGTACAGGGCCTTCACCTAGATCATCAGGTTGAACTATCCAAGATGCAATGATCACGGACGCATATGCTTCCTCTCCTACATCGGTAGTCCTTGAAAATCCGTTCGGTCCGCCTGGTTTTCTTAGCTGTCATACACCTCCATGCTGGTATGTTGAAGCGCCGGGATCAAGGTTTCCACCACGACTGGCAGCGTTGTAGGCCTGTAACTCTAGTCTTTCTGCCCTTCGGTATTTATATGTCTTCTCAATTTGCTGCATTGAGTCCTTCCATACGACATTCCAGCCTGGGTATCACGTAAGTCCTTCACATGACGGCGTGATTCATTCCTTCTGTCATTTGAATCACTCCTGTAATTTTCTTGTGGTCTAACATTTTGTCAGCCTCTGCTTACCCAGTTTGAATTCGTCGTCCTCTCATACGGTCGTTGTCCTCGTTAACTACTTTGCCCCTGAATGTAACTTCCGGATTGATACCAATTATTTCTACCCTGGTTTTCCCTGTATATCCAACGGTGGTTCTCCCATTTCGGAGGTTGCCAGTCTACGTTCCTCCTATACCTGTTTCCCGCATGGGCATCAGTTTGGTTAATAGTTACTCGTGTACTTCTACTTATCAGCTGGTCTCCCTCTCGAACGTTTATGGCGTTCACGGCTTCGACGTTCCTTGCTCGAGCATGTTCAGCATGAGACTTTTGGTCAAGTTATCTCAATACGTGCTCAGTTTCCACTGTTTTACGATCGTTCGCAGCAATCAAAATACGCAGAACTTCGGCAAGAAACTGTTTGGCAATGGCCGATATCAATTCGTCTTCTGACGGTGCACTGTCTTGTTCACGCTTTTTCATTAATTGTGAAGTGAAGTAGTCACAGAACCTTGTTTGTACCGAGCTCGATAGCTGCAGCCACTTAAGTGCGGCCCGTATCCAGTAATCGGGGGATAGTGGGTTCGAGCCCCACTGTCGGCAGCCCTGAAGATGGTTTTTCGTGGTTTCCCATTTTCACACCAGGCAAGTGCCGGGTCTGTACCTTAATTAAGGCCACGGCCGCTTCCTTCCAATTCCTAGGCCTCTCCTATCCCATCGTGGCCATAAGACATATCTGTGTCGTTGCGACATAAAGCAAATAGCAAAGGAAAGAAACTTTTTGGTCCGTCAGAAGCATACCTTCTAGAATAGAGCTCCAGCCTAAGTCCTTGCTGTGTCTCTAATCCACCATACTTCCCCCAAAACAGCTGCTTGAACCCTTCGTAACTGTCAAATCAATAACGGAAAGCCCTGAACCATTCGAGGGCTTGGTCCACCAAAAATGTTTCCATTACCCGTAATTTTCGTTCTGGTGGTATTCAATGATCTGCCATGTAATGGTCTACCATACGCAGGAAAACTTTGGGTGTAGTCCTTGAACCTGGTATAAATGTATTTTGTTTATCGTCCACTGAATGTAATAAGCTGTACACGGGTATGGTATCTTGACCAATATAGGTAGATGTTTTCTTGTCTTTTGGCGGTAATTTGTACTCTTCATTGACTCGTAATTGCTCTTGAAATACGCTGTACCCTATTTGAATTCATTCGCTATCTGGTTCGATATTTTTCATTCCATCTGCTTCAGTTTTGAAACGTAGTTCTTCTCGAATATCCAATTTCTTCAAACCATCTATTTCTTCGCGAAGTTTGTTAATCTGGTCTTCATGAATCACCAAATTCACCTTCATTTTAGAGCCCCTTTCTTCGGTCCATTTATGGATCTGCTTGGCCGTCTCCCCTACCCTCTGTCCCGAGATTTATTTCCGCACCTTTGTAAAGTTCAGTTTTACGTCGGACGTGATTGCCTCTGACACTGACCCAATTTTCGCGTCCAACGCATCGATCCCCTCCAACCCTTCTGTTCTTTCTCTAACATTCTGGATATACTTCTCATTCTCCCCGACCGGTTCCTTGATTTCGTCAATCTTCGCATCGTGGGTATCTGCCAGGGATTTCACCTGCTTCAACTCGTCTTTAACCCTATCGATTTCGCATTTGACGCTCCCAATTTTGCCACTAATATGAGTAACGTCCCGTTCGATACTGGTCTCAACATGATTCCCTCGACCTTTCTTTCTACTACGGTATTAAGCTCCGAAACTGCATCTATTTTGCTGCTTATTTTCTGAGCCCCCTTCTAGCAATGTTGCTGAAACGCCTGAAGTTTCTTCACTAAGTCATTACACTTCTCCTCAATCATTTTATTCGTCTCCGTACGGTTTTCTTCCAACCTAAACTCGAAGTGTGTTAGTTTGTCATCAACGTTCCTTAATTGTTCTCTGACTTCCGCGCGCTCCTGTTTACATTCATTTCCAAGTCTTTTTATACTGATCTTCAAGTACTTCCGAATCTGCTCACTATTCTGTTCCATCATCTCACTAGTCGGCGCACTATTCTGTTCCATATCCTCTCTAATCTGCTCACTATTCCGTTCCATTGAACCCTCAAGCGTTTTAATCGTCCTTCATACTATTCCTCATCTCCTCCATCAACGCCCTTATGGCCTCAATATCCATAATGAAATCCACTGAGATGAACTGGACCCCCTCGCTAACGTCGTTGTCAACAATCCACAACATTACCTTAAAAATTACCTAACTTCATCAGGATTTACGTAAAATTGTTAAATATGATAATGGGGAAGTTTTAGAAAAAATGAATATGATTGTAGCTCTAATTCAGTCATTAAAATTGCCGGTCAAACTATAACTTAAAATTCGGCTCGATTCAAATACCAACCCAAGTGGTTTAATACCAGTAAATTAGCCCATGCCTTCAGCATTGAGATTCCTCAAACACCTATTAATTAGGATCTCAATCTGAACCCATGAAAATAACTTACTGTCATTTGAAGAAGGGATAGCAGGCGTGAGGTTGCCCCTTCTCAGTCACGGTTTTCATAGAAGCTTTAATGCCTGTAAATTAACCCATGCCTTCAGCATTGAGGTTCCTCAATCACCTAGTAATTAGGATCTCAATCTGAACCCATGAAAATAACTTACTGCCATTTGAAGAAGGGAAAGCAGGCGTGAGGTTGCCCCTTCTCAGTCACGGGTTTCATAGATGTAAAATATTTCTTAGTAGCAGGTTGGTTTGTGAAAAGAAACACGCACCGCTGTCTAATACCTGTGAATAGCTATGCCTTAAGGGAAACCACTATTCGCATTTAACCTCACTTGTGGGAAAGTCATTTTATTGTGTCCCGGGGTTCGAACACGTCTCCTTGAACATTAGACACGCCCCTGCTTAAGTGACCGTCATGGCTTCATCCATCTAGTCGGACCATGACTATGTTCTCATTCATAACAATTATTTTAAATCTATGTTCATGTGTCACTTATTTGGCTAGTGTATAGGCTAGGCGTTACCTTCGGCTGCAGCTTAACTGCACCAATCCGGTAGTTATATTATACCCTTCTCCTAGAGAACAACTTCCTATGGTTACTTCTAGTTTTGGGTTCTCTAAATCAAGCCCACGCTCATGCGTCAATACGCGAGCAATGCATATGAAAATACACATATAATATGCGCTCAATGGTACAAATGCCTACAAATGCCGCTAATGCCCACAATATTGGCACAAACAAAACAATGACACGTAGCTTTGGCACCTGTGACCCAAATGCCTCGCGAAAATGCCGCAAATGCGAATATCGCCAAACATCGGGTGTAACATCTGGCGAAAATGCCGCAAATAACCTATGGGCTCCAGGGATAAGTCTACAGGGTCGCTAACGGGTTGTAAGCAAGGGGGCGTAAAACATAAAATCACTTACGGCATACAGGGTAGGAAAATACGGGTGGCAAAACTGAACTAGAATGAGAACGCATTCTTATTACGTTTAACTTAAATTCAATGAGTTTACTAAATCCTAATTATTTCGCACAAATTGTGATGATCTGCATTCTTCCTTCACCAGTGGGGCTTCAGGGACTCTCCAGCGAGTGATTGTGGTGCTTTAGTCCAGACCATGCATCTGCGTGCTTTTGGTGGAGACCGAAAAGACTTTGCTGATGTCTCAGTATCCCTAGTGCAGTGGAAAAACAATTTAGATATCCGTGTGTAATTGATCCCTACTTACCATGTATTCTGTACCGGGCGGTACACCTCCACGCCGCTAATTCAAACATTGCGCCAGTTGAAACTCCTCTACTGGAGGAAGCCTGAACTTTAACAACCACATTAATTCTAAGATTTCTCAGAAGATGTCATTACTATAAATTTTGAAGAGTTCTGAACTGTGTCTTTTTCGATTTATTTTTGTTTTCTCTGTAGTAAGAAGTGTGAACATTCTCTTCTAGATGGCACTACTTAAGAACTACAATTGTGCACCCTAGTGCATAGGAACCTTTTTTGAAGAAATTTAGTGTTTAGAAGTTTGTTTCTTATTAAATTTCTTTCAGCTATTGTTTAAGTTGGCAATGTTAATCCCTTCTTTCCGCCAGTTTTGAAATTGACCAATCGCAAATTTCTGTAATTAATTATCCACCAATCCTGGTTTTCTTCTCCAGTTTTGACATGTAATCTTTTGGCCGTCCAATAAAAGGCTTGTGGGCGGGTGTTATCATTCATGAAAGGTCTCGAATGTTCCGCGAGGATATATAAACTGCTGATTTTCTGGTCTCCTCGCCACTTCAGTAACATCTCCCATTGTGTAATTATGTAGCAGGGGGCGGGAAGCGCCTCTTTCTTCGGGCAGCAGTTCAACCACCAGGTAATGGCCTTTTAATAACTTCTTTGCTTGCTAGCTCAGCAGTTTAACCCTCGAGGAAGGTTCGAAACTTTTACCATGTAACCTTTCTTTAAAATGTAAAAGACACTTGGTATAAAGTTCTATCTCTTTAACTACAAATTGGGATAGAGAGTGCCTAACCCTCTCGAGCTCCCACTCACCTTGTTTTGAGGTGACTACGTTTTCATAACCGTTTTCCATCTCTTCACAATGTAATAAAGTTTTCCTATCGTGTCACCTCCGTAGTATGGGATTAGCCCTTGCATAAGCGGTCTAGAGCCAAATAGGTTTAAAAAAAAGGTGTATTAGGAGTGCAAGTTACGCCTCCACTCTAGTTGTTATTTTGGGGTCATGTAATTGTCCTGTTTCTTTATTGAATAGGCCTCAGTAGGTTGGGTATTATTACCCCTGTTCTGGTGTGCCCGTAAGGCAGCTTGAAAGTGGAGATTGGAGTGGCCTTTGAATTGGCTTGAACTTTGAGAGCGGGTTGCTCTTTCTTAAATGGTATTTTCTGTGTGCCTCAAGCAGGCTTAACTGGATTATTGGGAGCAAATGCTCCTTGGCATGATTGGGGTTTTCTGTCCCTTTGTTGAACCTTATGTATAAGTAAAGTTGGGCTCATTGCTCAGGGATTGGGTTTCTGGAACTCGAAGCCCAATATACATTAATAAACTGTAATTGTACATTCTTATTTTGTTGCTATATAACCAAGTTCCTGTTGTACTTGTTATTTCTTGATCTTGAAAAGAAAATATAACCTGGTTGAATTTTAAATTAACTTTAATTTCGTAGGTTGAGACCTGTTCATCCCAGCATCTTCTTTCACCTCTAACTACCACGGAGAACTCCGTAACATATTCTTTGCAGGTTTTTCTTTTGTATAATATTGTATATACTTGTCCATTCTGTAAATTCCATACGCTTAATAATAATAATCATTATTATGGAAATAAAAGACATACACAAATGATATACATGGATTGACTTTATACTGTTCTTGTAGATTGTTATAATAATTTGATTCTGAGGAATAAGACCGAGTACTAACCATCGCAATGCAATACGTCATGAGTTAACGTCTACGGAAAAAATTAACATAAATCACTGAAGCCAATCCCATATTACTGGGAAAACAAATTATACTTTCAATGGAAACTAGTCTAAGTGACATCTACTCCACTACAAATGTGTTTCCCACTGGAATAACTGAACTTAACCCTCTACTGCCCTGCGTTACATATGTGTAACTTTGGGAATTTAATATTTTCCTATGAAACATCTCTGCCGCTAATGCCCATTGTGACAGATCAGTAACAATACATACCATGAAGTTTTCAATTATGCGTAGAATATTTATAGAAAAAATCATATAACTATCGTTCTGAATGTAGATAATAATTTTCCTATGGAGACCTATCCTGGGCACTAGAGGGATAATGATATACAATCTGTACAAGGATCTAAAGTATTGTGTTAGGATCGAACCTTCACTTAAACACACAATTTCGCCGTACCAATTGGTCAGAACCATTGTCGACGCTAAACACAATCAATATATAGAACACAAAAATAACACAAGAGAAACACACATTTTATATACACAAATCATGTGAGATGCACATCATTTATCCCAACATTGTGGAATAGCTGTATACATTCCCAAGGACCGATCAACTGACCACAATATCGCCGGGGAATCTTAAAAGACTACTTTCCATTTAAATGCAAGAAACAACAATAAAATAAATATAAATCACCGGGTTGCTTAGTACTGGAATAGGCCTACATCTGTACCAATAAATCTATCAACTTGCTCTCACGAACAAAATTTGAGCCAGGCAAAAGACTCTCGTTGGGTCGAAGTCTTTACAAACGAAAAGAATACAGCACACAAGATTCACAAAAATACAGTTCTAGGCCAGCCTCCCCTCGCAGCCGGCGAGACGGCGAATCTCAAACCACTCATTAAAGGAAGAACAAAGTCACTTTAAAATACACATCCTATTTCCGCAGCATAGCGCTATTATAATTAGGTCAATTCCTCATTCATGAATCTCTACATGTTCAATTACAATATCTCACACCCTGAGTCGTGACTACGAATCTTCCTGACTTCGTAAACCTCATCTCCGCACATAATTTCATACACAGCTGATCCGGGGGTAGTTAATGTGACACGTTCCTCTGAACGACAAGACACCGGCATTTATTATTATTATTATTATTATTATTGTTGTACCGGGCGGTACACCTCCACGCCGCTAATTTAAAATGTGCGCCAGTTGAAACTCCTCTGCTGGAGGAAGTCTGAACTTTATCTACGGTATTAATTTTCTACTTTCTCAGAAGATGTCACTACCTGGAAATTTTGGAGGTTTTGAACTGTGTCATTTTCGACGTATTTTTGTTTTGCTTGTAGTAAGAAGTGTGAACTTTCTCTTCTAGAGGACACTACTGAAGATCAACAATAGTGCACGCTAGTGCGGAGTGAAAGAACTGTTTTTTTGGAGAAAATTTAATTTCAATAGTTTGTTCTTTGCTAAATTTCTTTCAGTCATTGTTTAAGTTGGCAATATTAACCCTTTCTTTCCCCTTGTTTTGAATTTAGCCAATCCCGAATTTCTTAAATTAATTTTCCACCAATAATGTGTTTCTTCTTCATCTTGTGTAGGGATTTTCGTTATCCACCAATAAAAAGATTGTGGGCGGGTGTTTTCCTTCCTGAAACGCCTCGAACTTTCCGCGAGAGTATATAAACTGCTGATTTGAGGGTCTCTGGGCCACTTCAGTACTATCTTTCAGTGTGTAAAGTACATAGCAGGGGGCGGGTAGCGCTTCTTTCTTCGGGCAGCAGTTCAACAACAGGTAATGGCCGTATAATAACTTCTTTTCTTGCTAGCTCAGCAGTTTAACTCTCGGGGCGGGTCCGAAGCGTTTCCACCATGTAACTCCCCTAAAATGTAAAGACACCTTGTATTTATTCTATCTTTTAAACTACATATTGGGATAGAGAGTGCTTAACCCTCTCGAGCTCCCACTCATATTGTTCTGAGGTGAACTTATTTTTCTCAACCGATTCTTCCGTAACAGTAATGTAAATTGTTTCTTTCTTAAGTCACCTCTTTAGTATGGGATTAGCCCTTACATTAGCGGCCTAGTGCCAGATTAGGTTTTTAAACAAGTGTATTGGGAGTGCAGATCGCCTCCTCTCAAGTGGTTATTTTAGAGGTCATGTAATTAACCTTTTTCTTACTTAATAGACCTCAGTAGGTTGGGTATTTTACCCCTGTATCTATGTCCTTAGAGGACAAATTGAAGGTGGAGTTTGGTGTGGCCTTTAATAGGCTTAATGTTGAGAGCGAGTGGCTCTTTCTCGAAAATTGAGTGTTGTATGCCTCGAGGAGGCCTTACTGTGTAATTTGGAGCAAGTGCTCCTAGGCATGAATGGGGTTTTCTGCCCCTCTGTTGAAACTTGTGTTTGGGGTAAAACTGGGCTAATTGCCCAAGAATTGTGAGGTTGGGGCTCGAAGCCCAAATCCTGTAAATATTGTAATTGTATTTTTTATTGCCTTGCTACTCTGTACCTGTCTTTCGTGTTATTTCCGAATTTTGGAAAGAGAATATAACCTTGTTAAATTTTACAGTAACTTTAATTTCGTAGTTTGAGACCCGTTCACACCCGCACCTTCTTTCACCTCTAACTACCGCAAAAACACGGTAACAATTATTATTATTATTATTATTATTATTATTATTATTATTATTATTATTATTATTATTATTATTATTATTATTATTATTATTGTTGTTACGGAGTTATCCGTGGTAGTTAGAGGTGAAAGAAGGTGCAGGCGGGAATAAGTCTCAACTTACGAAATTAACGTTAATTTAAAACATTAACAAAGGTTATATTTTCTTTTCAAAATCAACAACTAACAACAAATAACAAAGATGTAACAGGTACCAAGTAGCAAGTTAACAATTTAGGAATAAACACAGCCCCAAAATTAATTTATGGGCTCTAAGCTCACCACCACAATAGTTACAGGGCAGAAAACCCCTAAGTACAAGGAGCACTTGCTCCTAATTACAATGTTAAGATGAAAAGAGCAGACCCGCTCTCAATTTTACCAGCCTGTCAAAATGCTAAAACAACCTTTATTCCTAACTGCCCTTAAGGCACACATACCGTGAAACAGGGGTATCTTGTACCCAACCTACAGGGCCTTCACATGAAGAAAACAAACACTGGGTTAATTAAATGGCCCAAAAAACAAATTGACTGGAGGCGTAGCTTGCACTCCTACAGAAACTTCTTAAAACCTAGGTGGCACTCGGCCAGTTATACAGGGGGTAATCCCATACTAGGGAGGTGACTAGTTGGCAAATAAGTTTAAGACTTTAAGAAGGAAGAGAAAAATGGTTACGAAGACATAGTCACCTCAAATTCAAAATGAAGGGGAATTCGAGAGGGTTAAGCACTCTCTATCCCAACTTGCGGCTAATTTACATGAATGCAGTAAGGTTTACATTAAAAAGGATTTGAACCTTCCCCCGCGGGTTAAAACTGCTGAGCTAGCAAGACATAAAGATGTTAACAGGCCATTACCTTGTAGATGAACCGCTGCTTGGAGAAAGAGGCGCTTCCCGCCTCCTGCTATACATGTTCACACACTGCGAAAGATGTTACTGAAGTGGCCCCGAGACCAACAAATCAGCAGTTTTTATACCCTCGTGGAAAATTCGCGACCTTTCAAGAATGAAAAAGACACACCCCTTCAACTTTATTGGTAGACAAGGAATTACACATGGAAACCTGAGGAAGAAAGCAATGATTGGAGGAAAATTAATTACAGAAATTACCCATTGGTCAAATTCAAAACTGGCGGAAAGAGAAGGGTTATACTGCCAACCCAAAAAATGACTGAAATAAATTTAACAAAGAACAAACTTATGAACACCAAATTTCTTCAAAAAAAAAAAAAATAAACAGTTCCTTCACTTCGCACCAGGGTGCACAATTATCGCTCTTAAGTAGTGCCATCTAGAAGAGAATGTCCACACTTCTTGCTACAGAGCAAACAAATACAAATCGAAATAGACATAGTTCAAAACACTTCAAAATTTACAGTAGAGACATCTTCCGTGAAACCTTTGATTTAATACAGATTGTTAAAGTTCAGGCTTCCTCCTGTAGAGGGATTTCAACTGGCGCAATTTTTGAATTCGCGGCGTGGATATGTACCACCCGGTACAATTATTATTATTATTATTATTATTATTATTATTATTATTATTATTACGATGATATCCGTGGAGGAGAAAGAGGTGAAAGAAGGTGCGGGCTTTGAATGGGTTTAACTACGATATCAGAAATTGAATTAAGTTTATATTTCTTTCAGAATTTCAAACTTAACAATTTTTTCACTTGATGAAATAATCAAGTAACAGGTACAAATAGCAATCTTGAAGAAAGAACGGAAAACCCATGATTAGGGAATTTTACACATTTGGGGCTTCAAGCCCTTAGTTTACAAATTCTGAGATACCGGATCCAGTTTGCAAAACTTTGCAAAATCTCTCAATTTTTTAGACAAGAGCCAGAATATTCCAGTTTAAGAGTACATTGGCCCAACAAATTTACAGCCTTCTTGGCTCACCTCAGTATTGCAATTGAATTCAGAAAACACAGAAAAGAGCTACATTCTCTCCAGCATTAACGAATTTCCTACAGCCTACTAAAGGCAACATTACGTCAAAATATTACAATCTCTAGCCTCACTTCGCAGAATTTACAACTTAAAATGTCTTTTACACAGGGGTATCTATTACCCAACATACTGGGCCTTCATGGAAAAAGAACAGTTTAGATTACTGCCCGAAGACAAGATGAATGGAGACGTACACTTGCACTCCTAGATAATGAAGGATAAAATCGTAACGGGGCTCTAGGCCCAGTGATACAGGGGCTAATCACAAGCTACTGAGGTGACTCGAATGAAGGTTAATTTAACACATTACAGGAAAGAAAAAACAGTTACTAAATCGTCGTCACCTCAGTGTAAGTTGAAGGGGAACTGGAGAGGGTAACGAACTCTCTATACCCGATTAACAGTTAAAGACTTCATGAAATTTTACAACGCTGAAAGAAAATTTACATTTTAGAAAAGGTTGGTTACATAGTTAGAAATTCGGACCTTCCTCTCGTGTAAGTAGCTACAGACAAATAAATCTGGTGGACATTACCTTGGCCATTGGTCCACCCGGCAATTAATGCCTTCTGTCTTATCACACACATTCACTCAGAAATACGGCGATCAAGAGACAAGGTAGCCAGAGCAGCCGAAGTTTATATACCCGAAGGGAAGGTTAGAGAGGATTCTGGACTAATCCGGACACACCCTCTCAATTTTATTTTATTCGAAAGTTACACCCAAAGAACCGAAAAAGAAGCCTTGATAGGCTGAAAAATATTTACAGAAAATTCTTATTGGCCAGATTCAAAACTGGCGGAATGAGAAAGAAGTGTTGCAAACTTCGAAATATATAAAAACAAATGAAGTTGATTTACTGGAGAAAACCCACGAACACAAAATTTCTTTCAAAACAACTTCTTCTACCTTGCGTCAGAGTGCATGACCGTAGTTTTTTGTAGTGACATCTATGGAGAAATGTCCAAACTTCTTGAAGTAAACAAACACAAAGCAAATAAACCCAGTCAGTTTAGGCAACTTCACAACAACACAATTTCTCAATACTTCAGTAGTGTCATCTTCTGATTAAAGTCCCATCTTCTTGTAATAGCAGTTTCACATTTTGTTGAATCGATATAGTTCATTAAGGCACTTCTTTTGAATGTGCGGAGTTGAGGTGTACCTCCCGGTACAGACTTCCTCCCCCCGCAAAAGTCCTCCCTTGGGGTGACACCGAAGAAATTTGCGACAAAAAACTTTCATTGACATGTTTTTGATAACTCTTTTCCGAAAGTTGATGTGTAGAAAATTTGGAAAACCAAATTAAAGTCTCTTTGGGATCGTAGAAGTTAATTACATGCTGATTAAGTTTGACGGCAAGACCTGTTGCCGCTCCCAGTACACAGGTGATGTCGCTCGGACCTCCAATTACCCTCAGATACACCTCTCCCGCTACTATGAGAGGGGTAGTCGTGATGATGGTCGCCGCAGATCAGATGTAGATGTGCAGTCCCCAGATGGTTTGGCGGTATAGATACCACACTTCAGCCCTTGCCGGGAAGATGTACTCCGGCGCGCCGTCCAGAAGGAGACGTCACTAGAGTGAAGTGGGCATATTCCCCACTCTGGTATCTCTCGCCAGATGTTGAAAGACGGCCGCTGACGGCTGAGGGGGTTTTGAAACAATAACATCTTGACGACAGAGATGTGTTGCTGGAGTTTTGAGAGTACGATCTTTATTGGTGTGAAGCAGAGTTGCGGGCGGCGTTGAAGGTGAGTGTGTATCAACAATGCGTGGATGCAGGCGACGGGGCTTGGTAATGGCCACCAGGGAATTGACCACACGAATAATCAGAGGGGAAGATCGTACATATCAGGTAATATACAAAATTTTATCAAGAATGGGGCAGAAGGCCACAAAGCAATTATTAATATCATTTTAATATAATTTCTTCAAAGAAACATAACCTTCGACTCCTGTCAAATTTTAATGGCTAAAGTAAACAACAATGAAATTACACTGGTCCGACGTAGTCTATAAGTATAGACGTTCCACGGGGTGAGACGCTTGATGAGCAAATAAACCCAGTCAGTTTAGGCAACTCCACAACAACACAATCACTCTATACGTCAGTAGTGACATCCTTGATTAAACTCAAAACTTCTTGTAATAGCATTTTCACATTTTGTTGGATAGATAGAGTTCATTAAGGTGTTCCTTTTGAATGTGCGGAGTTGAGGTGTACCTCCCGGTACAGATATTATTGTTACGAATTTTGGTGGACCGGCAGAGGTGAAAGAAGGTGCTGGGATGAATAGGTCTCAACTTACGAAATTAAAGTTAATTTAAAACTTTAACAAAGGTTATATTTTCTTTGCAAGATCAATAACAAGTATAACAGGTACTCAGTAGCATATCAACAAATTAAGAATGTACAATTACAATTGTTAATGGATTTGGGCTTCGAGCCCCCAGACACGCAATCCTTGAGCAATGAGCCCAACTTTACTTTTACACAAGGTTCAACAAAGGGGCAGAAAACCCCTACCATACCAAAGAGCATTTGCTCCCAATTACCCAATTAAGCCTGCTCGAGGCACACAGAAAATACAATTTAAGAAAGAGCAACCCGCTCTCAAAGTTCAAGCCTATTCAAAGGCCACAACAAACTCTACCTTCAAGCTGCCCTCCAGGCACACAAGAACAGGGGTTAAAATACCCAACCTACTGAGGCCTATTCACTAAAGAAACAGGACAATAACATGGCCCCAAAATACCAACTTGAGTGGAGGCGTAACTTGCACTCCTAATACACCTTTTTAAAACCTATTTGGCTCTTAGGCCGCTTATGCAAGGGCTAATCCCATACTACGGAGGTGACACGATAGGAAAATTTATTACATTGTGAAGCGAAGAAAAACGGTTATGAAAACGTAGTCACCTCAAAAACAATATGAGAGGGAGCTCGAGAGGTTTAGGCACTCTCTATCCCGATTTGTAGTTAAAGAGACGGAATTTATACCAAGTGTCTTTTACATTTTAAAGGAAGGTTACATGATAAAAGTTTCGAACCTGCCCCGAGGGTTTAACTGCTGAGCTAGAAAGAAATGAAGTTATTTAAAGGCCATTACCTTATGGAAGAACTGCTGCCCGAAGGAAGAGGCGCTTCCCGCCCCCTGCTACATAATCACACTAGGAAAGATGTTACAGAAGTGGCCAGGAGACAAGAAAATCAGCAGTTTATATACCCTCGCGGAAAATTCGAGACGTTTCATGAATGATTACAACCCGCCCACAAAATTTTATTGGTCGGCTAAAAATTACAAGTCAAAACTGAAGAAGACACCTAGGATTGGTGGAAAATTAATTACAGAAATTTTTGATTGGCTACATTTAAAACAAGCGAAAAGAAAGGATTATATTGCCAAATCTCAAACCACAGAACAAAATTTAGCAAAAACAAAACTTATGAATGTTAAATTTCTTCCGGACAGTTCATTCCTTTACACCAGAGAGCGTTATCCGTTTTGGTAGAGACATCTGTTAGAGAATGTTCAAATTTCTTACTGCAGAGCAAACAAATACACATCGAAACAGGCATAGTTCAGAACACTTCAAAATTTACAGTAGAGATATCTTCTGAGAAACCATAGAATTAATATGGTTGTTAAAGTTCAGGCTTTCTCCTGCAGAGGAGTCTCAACTGACGCAATGTTTGAATTAGCGGCGTGGAGGTGTACCACGCGGTACAAACACCCCCCTAAAAGTCCTTCCAAAGAGTGACGTAGGAGAAAACAAAATTTGTTTTAAAACAAGTCCACGTTTGCTGTAGATTATTGAAATTAGTTGCGGAAGGTTTTAAAAGAGAAAATAAAATTTTTCCCGTAGCCGAAAGTTTTTAGATTGGTATGATTCAGTTTCAAAATTCTTCGTAGTAGCTTTGATGAAATGTCTTTGTGCCTGCAGTAGTATAAATCAGAAAAAGGAACTTTAAATTCTTGAAAGGAAACAAAACTTTCCCTAAGTCTACCAAACGTAGCAGTTGAATAAAAATTTTTTGTAATTGTAGAAATGGAATATCAATGTAGCAGAATAAGTACTTTAAATGTTGATTAAGTTTGACGGCCAGACCAGCCGCCGCTGCTTGTGTCCAGAGGAGGCCGCTCGGACCCCTCAAGTACCCTGAGATACCGCTCTCCCGCACTATGAGAGGAGCCGTGGTGCTGAAGCACGCCGCACACGCGGCGAACGTTTACAGACCGCGGGCAATTTGCAGGTGGTGCGCTGCACATCAGCCTTGGCCGGGACGAGGGCTCCGGCTCGCCGTACACTGGTTGACCTCACTGAAGTAGATTGGGACCGTGCTCTACTCCAGTAGCGGCACGGCACCGCGCGGCTGCGGGGGCACTGAAACATTAAGATCTCGGAGGCAGAATTTGTTGGACCATAATGATTTTCGGGTAGAGTACTTGTGGTGGAGCTGAGGGGCCAGCGGCGTGGAAATATTTATTTCATTTTAATTAGCAACTGGTGTGGTTGAGCAGGAGACGGGAGCGTGGTAATGGCCATGGCAAGGACAGGATAGCAGTTTAACTGGTCGGGGGAGGTTGTACAATGAACATTAGGAAACAAAGAACATAATTCCAAGGCAGAAGGCCTCAAAATGAAACCAAAAATATATCCTTCAGATTTATTTCAAAATGTAACAAAAAATAAAAACGAGCTAAGTTAGTGCGGAAATTACACCGGTTTCACCTGAACTGGCGTAAGAAAATCTACAATTATGCACGGCCCATGAAATCTGGGGGCAAGCTTGCCCGCGGGAACAAAATTCTTGACCATCACCTGGTCGCTTACCTTCAAATGGGAGGATCTCCGTCCTCGATCATATCTTTCCCTAACCTTTTCATGAGACACTTTAAGATTGGCTTTAGCCTTCTTCCAAAGATCTTTAATATTATCAGGATCTATTGTCTCAGGTAGAATTCACTCAGAGGCCAAAGGTTAGAGAGCGGCGTGTTTGGAACAAACTTGAACATCAAAGAAGCTGGAGTAAATTTATGGGATACATGAACCGCCGAATTCAAAGCAAAAGCTAACCAATGCAGGGATGTGTCCCACCTAGATTGATCGTCGTGATGATAGGCAATAAGGGCCAATCTTAGATTACGGTTGACCCGTTCCGCTAGAGATGGTTGAGGATAGTAAGCAGATGTTGTTACATGCGATATGGACAGGTCAAAACAGAATTTACGAAAGAGATTGGATGTGAAAGCTTTAGCATTATCAGACACAATATATTGAAACGGACCGAAAGAACCAAAAATGGAATTTAAACAAGTAATGATCCACTGGACGGTAGCCAGCTTAGTTGGAAATAACCAAGAAAATCTTGTAAAACCATCTACACATACAAGGATGAACTTGTTGGCATTCCCTTTTGACTGGGGGAAGGGTCCTACGTAATCGATGTAGAGACGTTCCATTGGGCGTGATGCTTGCTGAGAAGACAATAGACCTACCTTGGTGGACATGGTGGGTTTACTAATCCAACATGATTTACAAGATTTTACCAATTCACGGATTTCTCCGTCCATACCCTTCCAGATGAACATTTCACGAATCTTTTCTCGGGTTTTGAAGATGCCTAAATGTCCCCCCCCCCCAATGGGGTCTCATCGTAGTACTTGAAGATCATTGGTACAAGAACAGCTGGAACTACCACTTTCATCTTCTGATCATGCCTCGACGGGCAACATAAAACACCATTCCTCAATATACAAGGGACGACATGTTCCCCAGAAGAACGGGTTTTCATGATCGGGGCCAGCGTCGGATCTTCACGTTGATATTTCTCAATATCACTAAAAAACATGGGAGCATCAGTCAGAATGGCATTAACCTCAGATAGTATGGACTCGGGAGGTGAAGAACCATCATCCTGATCCGGGGTCTCTACATCATTAGAAATAATACGGCTTAGTCCGTCAGCAACCACGTTTTCAGTACCTCTGATATGCCTAACATCAAATTGGAAGGCCAAAATTCGGATGGCCCACCGGGCTATACGACCAGTACGACACGGCCTACTTAAGACCCAACTTAAGGCTTGTTATCGGTCTCCAACTCAAATTTGACATGTTCCAGATAGAGGCGGAACTTTTCTAAAGCAATTAAGACTGCCAAACTTTCGAGCTCATAGATGGAATATTTGGTTTCTTGAGCCGATAGAGTCCTAGAGGCATAGGCGATGGGGCGCCTCCCTAGTTCAGTCTCTTGAAGAAGGACTGCAGCTATAGCCGACGACGACGAGTCGGTTTGGACGATGAATTTCTGGGAGAAATAGGGCATAGCCAGGACAGGGGCATTACAGAGAGCTAATTTGAGATCTTCAAATGCGGCTTGTTGAGAAGGTCCCCACTCAAATTTGACGCCTTTCCTACGTAGTAAGTTCAAGGACGCCGCTCTATTGGCAAAATATGGAATAAATTTACCTGAAGAAATTCACCATACCAATGAATCTGGCGATACCTTTGATGTCCTTGGGAGACTTGAAATCACGGATGGCCTGCGCTCTAGAGTGATCGACTGCAACACCATCGGGCGACACAATGTGCCCTAGAAATGACATGGAAGGCTTAGCGAAGGCGACCTTGGACAACTTCACAGTTAACCCAGCCTTACGAAGGCGATTGAGAAGTTCTTTCAGATGATCTAGATGTTCTTAGAAAGTCTCCGAAAATACGACGACATCATCCAGATAGTGGTACAAGTACTCAAATTTGATGTCGGAGAAGACCCTATCTAGCAGTCTCGTAAGTACAGCTTCTCCCGCGGGGAGCCCGAAAGGTACGCGGTTGTATTCATACAAATTCCAATCCGTGGCAAACGCTGTAAGATGTTTAGATTCTTCAGCCAGAGGAATTTGATTATAGGCCTGATTCAGATCCAAGATGGTAAAGAACTTAGCCTTCCGAAACCATGAAAAACAAGAGTGAAGGTCTGAAAGGGGCACAGATTGTAACACCACCTTCCGATTGAGAGGCCTATAATCAATCACAGGCCTGAAGCCACCTTGGGGTTTAGGGACTAGAAAAATAGGCGAAGAATACGCCGACTTACCGGAGCGAATAATACCATCCTTAAACATTTGTTCGATGATTCCTTTCAATGCCTTCATTTTAGGTGGAGATAGCCTATAAGGTGGAAAACGGAATCGAATCCGTGACCTCAATTTTGTATTCAATAAGGTCAGTAACACCAAGAGTATCCGAAAACACCTCTGGAAACGACTGACACAGCTTACGAATAATATCAGCCTGCTCCTCAGGTAGATGTCTGAGATCTAACAACATCTCATCCTGGGTAGGCGAAATAGATGAACATGATACAGAATTGCATTTCAATAAGGGGGTTTTACAATTAGAAGCAAATTTGAATGTGCACGACTTACTTTGAAGATCGAGCACTAAACCAGTATGGGACATGAAGTCGGCTCCCAATATAATGGGGCAAGGTAAGTGCTTTTCCACAAACAATTTAACTTTCCAAGTAAATTTAGAAATCCGAATTTTGGCATATAAAGAACCTAAAATGTCTAATGGAGAAGAATTACCCGAAACATATTGAACTGAAGATTAGCAATAGTCAGGATGTTTACAAACAGTTTTCAATGTGGAGTACCATTCAGCCGAAATAATAGAACACACACTGTCTGAATGTAATAAAGCTGTTACCGGTTCATTATTTAATTCAATTTTGAGAAAAGGAACAGGTGCGGGGGTATCCGCCGCAATCCTAAGACATTCTTTGTACGTTCAAAAGATAAATTTGAAGACAGACTTTTCCCTGAAATTTCGGCATGATTACTTGGGGCTGAGCCTCGAGGAGAAGGGTTCGCCGACTCAGCCGATGGCCCTAGTCACTTATTATTATTGGCCTTGGTGGAAGTTGCACCAGAAGTTGAGCAGGAGGGAGTGCTGTTAGCATTAGGGCAGTTCTTGGCAATATGTGAAAACGCGCCGCATTTAAAACAACCTTGGGATGAACTTGCTCCATTATTTGTCCTACTAGATTTGATCAATGGACATTTATTGCGAAGATGGTCAGGCGACCCGCAAGCGTAACATTTACGGGGTGTGATGGGTCGGCGAGGTGGAGGCCGAAAACTACTACAGGATGGAGGGGGTTCTTTCGCGACACGGAAGGTATCGGCGTATCTGACTCCTTCGGCTGAGACAGCCATAGCCTCTAACCCAGCGAAAGTTTGCGGACCTGACGCAAAAACACAAGTATGCGCGGTATGATGGAGAAATACCTTCCACTATGGCCTGAACAATTTGATCTTCGGGAAAATGAAGGGCACATACCCTAGTATACCCTAGTCTTGTATGAAATCTGCCAGGTTTTCATCAAGTCACTGCACTCTATAATAATACTTCTGAATTAGAGATAACCTAGCTCGAGCTGGAATAAAATAAGCTAACAGATGGGCGTGGAAGTCTTCTATGGATGACTGTTCGGCAATTGCCCTAACTATTTTGTCCGATAGAACACCAATAGAATACGGGAAAAATAATCTGAAGGATTTGACACGGAGAAAGACAAAAAACAAGGGCATGATCTTGGAACTCAACTAATAGTCTTAGGAATGAAATAACGTCACTTGTGGAAATAACGGAAAACTTAGAATTACCCCTGAGCAACATTGCTAATGGATGATGCAAACTACTGAACCCGGGTGACATAGTAGGTAACGGCCTATGGGGTGTAGAAGCGGTTTCAGAGGGCGCATTATGTAACACAAAGCGTGGAATGGACGTGCGACGACCGGACTCCGTTTCTAATGGGGCAGATTTTCGTTGGGTAGCCGCCGCAGTACTACTTCCTTCCTCTTTAGAGGAATCCTCTCCACTTACAATATTTACTACCATAGGCTGGTCGACCTTAGGAATAGAAGATCCAGATAACAAATGGCTAACTTTGCTAGACATTTTAGACAATTTTAGGCAAGGGCACTAGCTTCCTTACCCTGAAGGTCATTTAACTTCAGAGACAATAGATCACACACCCTATTATAAAAATGGTACAACCTAGCCTGTACTCTTTTGAGTTGATTAGGAGATGTATCACTTACTTAAAAAAACTAACTACAGATGATAGCTCAGTAGTATTATCATAGTTCGTGGAGAGAGCGTTGTCAATCTCTTTTTACCATAAAGTCGGGATGGTAATAGGCAAATCAAGGGAATCTTTTAGCTTATTAGTGTCTATCGCAACCGTGCCTCCAAATTGAACATTTCTAATGGTTAATTCACAGATTAATTCCTCCTTGCGCAAGTAGCCGGGGTGGAGGTCTTCGCGAGAGCCGGACATGATGACAAAAAAATTTAAAGTTTTGAAAAATTAGAAAGAAAAGTCCAGCGACAGAGAAAATTGTTCGAGTTCGAAAGCAAAGCAATGTTTAGCCGTCAAAAGGGGCAAAATTGAGACCCATTCAACCACGCTCTGCTACCACTTGTTACGAATTTTGGTGGACCGGCAGAGGTGAAATAAGATGCTGGGATGAATGGGTCTCAACTTACGAAATTAAAGTTAATTTAAAACTTTAACAAAGGTTATATTTTCTTTTCAAGATCAATAACAAGTATAACAGGTACTCAGTAGCATATCAACATATTGAGAATGTCCAATTGCAATTGTTAATGGATTTGGGCTTCGAGCCCCCAGACACGCAATCCTTGAGCAATGAGCCCAACTTTACTTATACACAAGGTTCAACAAAGGGGCAGAAAACCCCAATCATGCCAAGGAGCATTTGCTCCCAATTAACTAGTTAAGCCTGCTCGAGGCACACAGAAAATACAATTTAAGAAAGAGCAACCCGCTCTCAAAGTTCAAGCCTATTCAAAGGCCACAACAAACTCTACCTTCAAGCTGCCCTCCAGGCACACAAGAACAGGGGTAAAAATACCCAACCTACTGAGGCCTATTCACTAAAGAAACAGGACAATAACATGGCCCCAAAATACCAACTTGAGTGGAGGCGTAACTTGCACTCCTAATACACCTTTTTAAAACCTATTTGGCTCTTAGGCCGCTTATGCAAGGGCTAAACCCATACTACGGAGGTGACACGATAGGAAAATTTATTACATTGTGAAGCGAAGAAAAACGGTTATGAAAACGTAGTCACCTCAAAAACAATATGAGAGGGAGCTCGAGAGGTTTAGGCACTCTCTATCCCGATTTGTAGTTAACGAGACGGAATTTATACCAAGTGACTTTTACATTTTAAAGGAAGGTTACATGATAAAAGTTTCGAACCTGCCCCGAGGGTTAAACTGCTGAGCTAGCAAGAAATGAAGTGAAAATGAAATGGAAGAACTGCTGCCCGAAGGAAGAGGCGCTTCCCGCCTCCCGCTACATAATCACACTAGGGAAGATGTTACAGAAGTGGCCAGGAGACAAGAAAATCAGCAGTTTATATACCCTCGCGGAAAATTCGAGACGTTTCATGAATGATTACAGCCCGCCCACAAAATTTTATTGGTCGGCTAAAAATTACAAGTCAAAACTGAAGAAGACACCTAGGATTGGTGGAAAATTAATTACAGAAATTTTTGATTGGCTACATTTAAAACAAGCGGAAAGAAAGGATTATATTGCCAAATCTCAAACCACAGAACAAAATTTAGCAAAAACAAAACTTATGAATGTTAAATTTCTTCCGGACAGTTCATTCCTTTACACCAGAGAGCGTTATCAGTTTTGGTAGAGACATCTGTTAGAGAATGTTCAAATTTCTTACTGCAGAGCAAAGAAATACAAATCGAAACAGGCATAGTTCAGAACACTTCAAAATTTAAAGTAGAGACATCTTCTGAGAAACCATAGTATTAATATGGTTGTTAAAGTTCAGGCTTTCTCCCGCAGAGGAGTCTCAACTGGCGCAATGTTTGAATTAGCGGCGTGGAGGTGTACCGCCCGGTATAATAATAATAATAATAATAATAATAATAATAATAATAATAATAATAATAATAATAATAATAATAATAATAATAATTGTTACCGAGTTTTTGTGGTAGTTAAGCATGAAAGAAGGTGCTGGGTGGTGAATAGGTCTCAAGCTACTAAAGAGAAATTAAATTTTAAAATTTAACAAGGTTATATTTTCTTTTCAAAATTAGGTAACAACAAATAGAACAGGTACTTAGTAGCCGAAATACAACTTGAAATGTACAATTACAGGGATTAAAGAATTTGGGCTTCGAGCCCTGAAAACACAATTCTTGAGCAACTAGCTCAACTTTACGATATACCAATTTCAACAAAAGGGGCAGAAGACCCCACTCAAACCCTGGAGCCCTTGCTCCAAATTACACAGCAAAGCCTCCTCGAGGCATACAACTCTCAGTTTTAGAAAAGAGCCACTCGCTCTTAAAGTTAAGCCTCTCCCAGGCCACACCAAACTCAACTTTCAAGTTGTCCTCAAAGGACATATACACAGGGGTAAAATACCCAACCTACTGAGGTCTATTAGGTGAGAAAAGATTAATACATGACCTCTAAAATACAACTTGAGAGGAGGCGAACTTGCACTCCTAATACACTTTGCTTTTAAAACCTAATCTGGCTCTGGGCCACTAACGCAAGGGCTAATCCCATACTACAGAGGTGACTTAGAGAGGAACACTTTACATTACATAAACGAAGAAAAGTTTGAGAAAATAAGTTCACCTCAAAACAAATGTGAGTGGGAGCTCGAGAGGATTAGCACTCTCTATCCCATAATGTAGCTTTACAAGAGAATAGAAGAAAAGAGTAGTTACATTTTAGGAAAAGGTTACATGATGGAAAACGCTTCGAACCCGCCGCGAGAGTTAAACTGCCGACCTAGCAAGAAAAGAAGATATTAATAGGCCATTACCTGGTAGTAGATCGCTGCCGAGGAAAGAGGCGCTTCCCGCCTCCTGCTATGTACTTAATACACTGAAAGATGGAACAGAAGTGGCCCGGAGACCCCAAAATCAGCAGTTTATATCCTCTCGCGGAAGATTCTAGGCGTTAGGGGAAATAAAACACCCTCCCTCAAAGTTTTTATTGGTTCGGGAAAAGAAACCCCTACATAGAGGAAAAAGAAACACATTATTGGTGGAACATTAATTAAAGAAATTCGGGATTGGCTAGATCCAAACTAAGGGGAAAAAGAGGGGTATACAGCCAACTTAAACAATGACAGAAGGAAATTTAACAAAGAACAAACTCTTGAAATAAAAATTTCTCCAACCAAATAGTTCTTTGATTTCGCACTAGGTTGCACTATTGTAATTCTTCAGTAGTGTCCTCTAGAAGAGAAAGTTCACACTTCTTACTTCAAGCGAAACAAAAACACATCAAAAGTGACACAGTTCAAAAACTCAAAATTTTCCACGTGGTGACATCTTCTGAGAAAGTAGAGAATTAATAGAATAGATAAAGTTCAACCTTCCTCCAGAAGAGGAGTTTCAACTGGCGCAACTTTTAAATAAACGGTGTAGAGGTGTACCGCCCGGTACAGACCTCCCCCCCCCAAAAGTTCCTCCAAGGGGTAACACAGAAGAACATAAGCTTTGTTTCCAAAATAAGGTCCAAGTTTTGATGTTGATATTAAGATTAATTGCGGAAGCATTTATAAGATTTTAGTAATTTGGTTGGTTGCAATTTCAAAATTTTGTTGTTGCCGGTGCAGTAAAGTTTTCCTGTTGTAGTAGTTGAATTTCTGAAGATAAACCTTTAATGCTTAAAAGTGAAGAAAAGTTTTGCAATGTTCACCAAATATTGTTGTTAAATTCCCAAATGGAATTATTGCTTATGGTGACTGTCCATGTACTTGATGTAGATTGAGTCGGATGGCCAGACCGGCCGTTGCAGCTTGCGTCCAACGGAGGCCGCTCGGACCCCTCAAGTACCCTGAGATACCGCTCGCCCGCACTATGAGGGGAGCAGAGGTGTTGAAGTACGCCGCGCCCGCGGTGAACAGATACAGGCTGCGGGCATGTAGCAGGTCGTGCGCCGCACATCAGCCTTGGCCGGGAGGTGAGCTCCGGCTCGCCGTGCACATGTCGTCCTCGCTGGAGAGGAGGGGGCCCATCCCCCTCCCCAGTCGCTGCACGGCGCTGCGCGGCTGCGGGGGCGCTGAAACATTAAAGCTCGACGGCAGAATTGTGTTGGACAATCATTTTCTTTGAGGGTACAGGCTTTATGGAGAGGTTGAGGGGCCAGCGGCGTGTAGATACCCATTGCATTAAACATTATGAAGCCACAGTGTAAGGTGGAGCAGGAGACGGGAGCGTGGTAATGGCCGTGGCAAGGACAGAATGGCAGTTTAACGGGTCGGGACAGGTTTTACAAAAAGCTTACATAAGAAACAAAATCCTATAGAAGGGGCAGAATGCCTTAAAAGTGGAACTCAAAAAAAAATATAACCTTCATATCCTTTCAAAATAATATGAAGCAAGTTAACACAGAAATTACACCGGTTTCACCTGGGACAGGTGAACTCTAAATATCCTCTCGGTGGCTGGATTACTTAGCAATAAGGTAACCGGCGTAAGAAAATCGAGAATGATACAAGGCCCATGAAATCTGGGGGCAAGCTTGCCCGCGGGAACAAAATTTTTGACCATAACCTGGTCACCTACCTTCAAGGTGGTGGGTCTCCGTCCACGATCATACCTTTCCCTAACCTTTTCATGAGACACTTTAAGATTGGCTTTAGCCTTCTTCCAAAGATCTTTGATGTTGACCGGGTCTATTGTCTCGGGCAGAATGTCACTCAGAGACCAGAGGTTAGAGAGCGGCGAGTTGGGAACAAACTTGAACATCAAAGAAGCTGGAGTAAACTTGTGAGATTCATGAACCGCCGAATTCAAAGCAAAAGCTAACCAATGCAGGGACGTGTCCCACCTGGAAGGATCTTCATGATGATAGGCAATGAGTGCGGACCTGAGATTACGGTTAACCCGTTCAGCCAGAGATGGTTGAGGATAATAAGCAGATGTAGTTACATGAGAGATGGACAAGTCAAAACAGAATTTACGAAATAAATTAGATGTAAAAGCCTTAGCATTATCAGATACAATATATTGACACGGACCAAAAGAAGCAAAAATAGAATTTAAGCAAGTAATTGTAGACTGAGCGGTAGCCAGCTTAGTCGGGAATAACCACGAAAATCTTGTAAAACCATCTACACATACAAAGATGAACTTGTTGGCATTCCCCTTTGACTGGGGGAAGGGTCCTACATAATCAATATACAGGCGTTCCATGGGGCGCGATGCTTGATGCGAAGACAAGAGGCCTACCTTGGTGGACATGGTTGGTTTACTGAGCAAACAAGATTTACAAGCTTTTACAAGTTCACGGATTTCACCGTCCATACCTTTCCAGATGAACATTTCACGAATCTTTTCACGAGTTTTAAAGATTCCAAGATGCCCTCCTAATGGGGTCTCATGATAATACTTGAAGATCATAGGCACAAGAACTGCTGGAACAACAACTTTCATCAACTTATCATGCCTCGAAGGGCAACATAGAACACCATTCCTCAGAACATAAGGGACAGCATGTTCCCCAGAAGAAAGGGTTTCCATTATAGGAGCCAGCGTCGGATCTTCACGTTGGTATTTCTCAATATCCCTAAAAAGCATGGGAGCATCTGTTAAGATGGTATTAACACCAGATAGTATGGACTCGGAAGGTGATGAACTGTCGACCGGTTCGTGGGTTTCGACGTCGTTATGAAACATACGGCTGAGTCCATCAGCAACAGCATTTTCGGTACCTCTGATATGTCGTACATCAAATTGGAAGGCAGAAATACGGATGGCCCAACGGGCTATACGACCAGTACGACGCGGCCTACCTAAGACCCAGCTTAAGGCTTGATTATCTGTCTCCAGATCGAATTTGACGTGTTCCAGATAGAGACGGAACTTTTCTAAGGCGAATAAGACTGCCAACCCTTCGAGCTCATAGATGGAATACTTGGCTTCTTGAACCGATAGAGTCCTAGATGCATAGGCGATGGGACGCCTCCCTAGTTCAGTCTCTTGAAGAAGGACTGCAGCTACCGCTGACGACGACGCGTCGGTTTGGACGATGAATTTCTTCGAGAAATCAGGCATAGCAAGAACAGGGGCATTACAAAGAGCTAATTTAAGGTCTTCAAAAGCGGCTTGTTGAGAAGGTCCCCACTCGAATTTGATGCCTTTCCTACGAAGAAGGTTTAAGGGCGCCGCTCTATTAGCAAAGTTAGGAATGAACTTTCTGAAGAAATTCACCATACCAATGAATCTGGCGATACCTTTAATGTCCTTGGGAGGTTTAAAATCACGGATGGCCTGTGTTCTAGAATGATCGACAGCTACACCATCAGGTGACACAATATGCCCAAGGAAAGACATAGAGGGCTTAGCGAAGGCAACCTTGGACAACTTAACAGTTAACCCCGCCTTACGAAGGCGATCGAGAACTTCTCGCAGATGATCTAGATGCTCTTCAAAGGTCTCGGAAAATACGACGACATCATCCAAGTAGTGATATAAGTACTCAAATTTGATGTCGGAAAAGACCCTATCTAGTAGCCTAGTGAGCACAGCTGCCCCCGTGGGGAGCCCGAAAGGCACGCGGTTGTATTCGTATAAGTTCCAGTCCGTGGCAAACGCTGTAAGATGTTTAGACTCTTCGGCAAGGGGAATTTGATTATAGGCCTGATTCAAGTCCAAGATGGTGAAGAACTTGGCCTTACGAAACCATGAAAAGCAAGAATGAAGGTCGGGAAGGGGCACAGATTGCAACACCACCTTCCGATTGAGAGCCCTGTAATCAATGACAGGCCTGAAGCCTCCTTGGGGTTTCGGGACTAGAAAAATAGGCGAAGAATACGCTGACTTAGAGGGCCTAATAATACCATCCTTCAACATCTGATCGATGATTTCTTTCAGAGCCTTCATTTTAGGTGGAGATAGCCTATACGGTGGAAAACGGACAGGAATCGAGTCCGTGACCTCAATTTTGTATTCAATAAGGTCAGTAACACCAAGAGTATCAGAGAACACCTCGGGAAACGACTGACACAGTTTGCGAATACTATCAGCCTGCTCCTCAGGTAGATGTCTAAGGTCTAACAACATCTCATCCTGGGTAGGCGAAATAGATGAACATGATACAGAATTACACTTTAATAGTGGGATTTTATAACTAGAAGCAAATTTGAATGTGCACGACCTAGACTGGAGATCGAGCACAAGACCAGTGTGAGAAATGAAGTCCGCTCCCAGTATGATGGGGCAAGACAAGTGTTTAGCCACGAACAGTTTAATTTTCCAGGTAAATTTAAAAATACGAATTTTGACCAGTACGGAACCAAGAATTTCTAATGGAGATGAATTAGCCGAAACATATTGAATACGAGAAGAGTCATAGACAGGTAGTTTACAAACAGATTTCAATTTAGAATACCAATCAGCCGAAATAATGGAGCAAACACTGCCTGAATCTAAGAGAGCTGTTATAGGCTCGTTATTTAACTCAATCTTAAGAAAAGGAACAGGTGCGGGGGTATCCGCCGCAATCCTAAGACACTCTCTGGGGCATTCAAAAAAAGAATTTGAAGATTGCTCATTCCCTGAATTCTCGACCCTTTTGCCCGGGGCTGAGCCTTGGAAAGCAGAATTAGTCGACTCAGCCGAAGCCGCTAGTCACTTTTTATTATTGGAATAGCTGGAATTTGCACCAGAAGTTGAGCAGGAGGGGGTGCTATTTGAGTTTGGGCAATTCTTGGCGATATGTGAGAAAGCCCCACATTTAAAGCAGCCTTGTGATGAGCCAGCTCCATTCCTTGTCCCACTTGACTTGATCAGAGGACACTTATTCCGCAGATGTTCAGGCGACCCGCAAGCATAACATTTACGGGGATTGACTGGTCGGCGAGGTGGAGGCCGAGTGTTACTAAAGGAAGGCGGGGGTTCTTTCGCTACACGCAAAGAATCGGCGTATCTAACTCCTTCCGCTGAGACGGCCAACGCTTCAAGTTCAGAGAAAGTTTGCGGGCATGCCGCAAAACACAAGTATGATCTATAAGATGGTGATATGCCTTCCACAATAGCTTGTACAATTTGATCCTCAGGGAAGTGAAGAGCAAACACCCTAGTGTAGAATTTGATATCCTGAATGAAATCAGCCAAGTTTTCATCCAAGCGCTGTACACGGTAATAGTACTTCTGAATCAGGGAGGACCTGGCCCTAGCCGGGATGAAGTTAGCTAGCAAATGGGCATGGAAATCCTCAATAGATGATTGCTCGGCAATGGCTCTTACGATTTTATCAGAGAGAATACCAATAGCATACGGATAGATAATTTGCAAAATTTGACATGGCGAAAGAGAAAAAACAAGAGCATGATCCTGAAATTCCACTAGAAATCTTAAAAATGAAATTACGTCACTGGTGGTGTTGACGGAAAACTTAGAGATACCTCTAAGCAACATTGCCAATGGATGAGGCAAGCTGCTGAACCCAGGTGTCATAGTCGTTAAAGGTTTCAAGGGCAAAGAAGTTAATTCAGAGCGGATGTTACTCAATGACGCACGGCGTTCAGATTCGTTGTTCGATGGGGCAGAGATAGTTTGAGCAGCAACGGTTATCCTATTGACTTCTCCCTGAGGAGGCTCTTCCTCGTTACCTACATTCACCGTGGCGGGTTGATCAGTTTTGGGAGGAGCTTCGCCGGTTAGCAATTGAGTGACCTTATTAGACAATTCAGAAATAGTTTCAAGGAGCGTATTAGCTTGCTTCCTCTGAACGTCATTCACCTTTAGAGACAATAGATCATTAACTCTATTTGCAAAGTGATACAGCCTGCCTTGCACACGCTTAATTTGATTAGGAGATGGATCGTTTTCATCAAAAAAGCTGACTACCGATGCTAGCCCAGTAATATTCTCGACAATCATGGAAAGAGAGTCATCAATTTCTTTCTCTCCCAAATTGGGGATGGAAATGGGCAAATCAAGGGACTCTCTAAGCTTGTTAGTATCTATTGCAACCGTGCCTCCAGATTGCACATTTCTAATAGTTAACTCATATATCAACTCCTCTTTGCGCAAGTAGTTAAGGAGGAGAACATCGCGAGGGCCGGGCATGATGACAGAACAATTTTGAAAAACTCAAAAAATTCCAGCAACTGAGAAAATTGTTAGAGTTCGAATCAAAGCAATGTTTAGCCGTCAAAAGGGGCTAAATTGAGACCCATTCAACCACGCTCTGCTACCACTTGTTACCGAGTTATTGTGGTAGTTAAGCATGAAAGAAGGTGCTGGGTGGTGAATAGGTCTCAAGCTACTAAAGAGAAATTAAATTTTAAAATTTAACAAGGTTATATTTTCTTTTCAAAATTAGGTAACAACAAATAGAACAGGTACTTAGTAGCCGAAATACAACTTGAAATGTACAATTACAGGGATTAAAGAATTTGGGCTTCGAGCCCTGAAAACACAATTCTTGAGCAACTAGCTCAACTTTACGATATACCAATTTCAACAAAAGGGGCAGAAGACCCCACTCAAACCCTGGAGCCCTTGCTCCAAATTACACAGCAAAGCCTCCTCGAGGCATACAACTCTCAGTTTTAGAAAAGAGCCACTCGCTCTTAAAGTTAAGCCTCTCCCAGGCCACACCAAACTCAACTTTCAAGTTGTCCTCAAAGGACATATACACAGGGGTAAAATACCCAACCTACTGAGGTCTATTAGGTGAGAAAAGATTAATACATGACCTCTAAAATACAACTTGAGAGGAGGCGAACTTGCACTCCTAATACACTTTGCTTTTAAAACCTAATCTGGCTCTGGGCCACTAACGCAAGGGCTAATCCCATACTACAGAGGTGACTTAGAGAGGAACACTTTACATTACATAAACGAAGAAAAGTTTGAGAAAATAAGTTCACCTCAAAACAAATGTGAGTGGGAGCTCGAGAGGATTAGCACTCTCTATCCCATAATGTAGCTTTACAAGAGAATAGAAGAAAAGAGTAGTTACATTTTAGGAAAAGGTTACATGATGGAAAACGCTTCGAACCCGCCGCGAGAGTTAAACTGCCGACCTAGCAAGAAAAGAAGATATTAATAGGCCATTACCTGGTAGTAGATCGCTGCCGAGGAAAGAGGCGCTTCCCGCCTCCTGCTATGTACTTAATACACTGAAAGATGGAACAGAAGTGGCCCGGAGACCCCAAAATCAGCAGTTTATATCCTCTCGCGGAAGATTCTAGGCGTTAGGGGAAATAAAACACCCTCCCTCAAAGTTTTTATTGGTTCGGGAAAAGAAACCCCTACATAGAGGAAAAAGAAACACATTATTGGTGGAACATTAATTAAAGAAATTCGGGATTGGCTAGATCCAAACTAAGGGGAAAAAGAGGGGTATACAGCCAACTTAAACAATGACAGAAGGAAATTTAACAAAGAACAAACTCTTGAAATAAAAATTTCTCCAACAAAATAGTTCTTTGATTTCGCACTAGGTTGCACTATTGTAATTCTTCAGTAGTGTCCTCTAGAAGAGAAAGTTCACACTTCTTACTTCAAGCGAAACAAAAACACATCAAAAGTGACACAGTTCAAAAACTCAAAATTTTCCACGTGGTGACATCTTCTGAGAAAGTAGAGAATTAATAGAATAGATAAAGTTCAACCTTCCTCCAGAAGAGGAGTTTCAACTGGCGCAACTTTTAAATAAACGGTGTAGAGGTGTACCGCCCGGTACAATAATAATTGTACCGGGCGGTACACCTCCACTCCGCTAATTTAAAATGTGCGCCAGTTGAAACTCCTCTGCTGGAGGAAGTCTGAACTTTATCTACGCTATTAATTCTCTACTTTCTCAGAAGATGTCACCACATGGAAAACTTTGAGTTTTTGAACTGTGTCATTTGTGATGTGTTTTTGTTTCGCTTGAAGTAAGAAGTGTGAACTTTCTCTTCTAGAGGACACTACTGAAGATCAACAATAGTGCAACCAAGTGCGAAGTCAAAGAACTATTTTGTTGGAGAAATTTTTATTTCAAATGTTTGTCTTTGCTAAATTGTTTAAGTTGTCTGTATACCCCTCTCTTTCCCCTTGTTTTGCATTTAACCAATCCTGAATTTCTTTGAGTTATTTCCGACCAATCCGATGTATCTTCCCCCAACTTGGATATGTTTCTGTACCCGAGCCAATAAAAGGTTTGTGGGAGGGTGTTTTCATTCCCCTAACGCCTAGAACCTTCCGCGAGAGGATATAAACTGCTGATTTTAGGGTCTCCGGGCCACTTCTGCTCCATCTTTCAGTGTATTAAGTACATAGCAGGAGGCGGGAAGCGCCTCTTTCCTCGGCAGCGGTCATCAATAAGGTAATGGCCGATTAATAAATTCTTTCTTTGCTAGCTCAGCAGTTTAACTCTCGGGGCGGGTGCGAAGCGTTCCTCCATGTAACCTTTTCCTAAAATGTAACGATCTTTTCTTCTATTCTCTTTTAAGCTGCATATTGGGATAGAGAGTGCTAACCCTCTCGAGCTCCCACTCTTATTGTTTTGAGGTGAACTTATTTTTCTCAACCTATTCTTCGATAACGTAAAACAAATTGTTCTTCTCTTAAGTCACCTCTTTAGCATGGGATAAGCCCTTGTATTAACGGCCTAGTGCCAAGTAGGTCTTAATCAAAGTGTACTAGGAGTGCAAGTTCGCCTCCTCTCAAATTGTTATTTTAGAGGTCATTTAATTAACCTGCTTTTCATTTAATAGACCTCAGTAGATTGGGTATTTTACCCCTGTGTTTATGTCCGTTGAGGACAACTTGAAGGTGGAGTTTGGTGTGGCCTGGGAGAGGCTTAAATTTTGAGAGCGAGTGGCTCTTTGAAAATTGAGTGTTGTATGCCTCGTGGAGGCTTTTCTGTGGAATTTGGAGCAAGGGCTCCTAGGTATGAATGGGGTTTTCTGCCCCTCTGTGAAAACTCGTGTTTGGGGTAAAACTGAGCTGATTGCCCAAGCAGTGTAAAATCAGGGCGCGAAGCCCAATTCCTGTAAATATTGTAACTACCCTTTTTGATTTGCTACCTTGTACCTGCCATGCTTGTTACTTCTTTGTTTTTGAAAAGAAAATATAACCTTGTTAAATTTTAAATTAATTTTGCTTTCGTAGCTGGAGACCTATTCACACCCGCACCTTCTTTCACCTCTACCTACCACGGAAAATTCCGTAACAAGTGGTAGCAGAGCGTGGTTGAATGGGTCTCAATTTAGCCCCATTTGACCCCTAAACATTGTTTGTTCCGAACTCTAGCTATTTTCCCAGTTGCTGGAATTTTTTGAGTTTTTCAAAATTGTTCTGTCACCATGCCCGGCCCTCGCGATGTTCTCCATCTTAACTATTTGCGCAAGCAGGAGTTGATCTATGAATTGACTATTAGAAACGTACAATCTGGAGGCACGGTTGCAGTAGACACAAACAAGCTTAGAGAGTCCCTAGATTTGCCCATTCCATCCCCAATTTGGGAGAGAGAGAAATTGACGACTCTCTTTCCACGATCACGGAGAATATTACCGGGCTAGCTTCTGTAGTTAGTTTTTTTGGTGAAATGATCCTTCTCCTAATCAAATTAAGCGTGTGCAAGCTAGGCTATATCATTTTTCGAATAGGGTTAACGATCTGTTGTCTCTAAAGTTGAATGACTTTCAGAAGAAGGAAGCTAGTACGCTGCTTGAAAATATGTCTG
This sequence comes from Anabrus simplex, assembly GCF_040414725.1. Lineage (NCBI taxonomy): Eukaryota > Metazoa > Arthropoda > Insecta > Orthoptera > Tettigoniidae > Anabrus > Anabrus simplex. The sequence continues at coordinate 159,278,162 of NC_090269.1, read as the reverse complement.
AATTATCTAGCAAGGTCACTCAATTGTTAACAGGGGAGGTTCCTCCCAAAAGCGATCTACCCACCACAGTGAATGCAGGTAGTGAGGAAGCGCCTCCCAAGGGAGAAGTTAATAGGATAACGGTTGCTGCTCAAACTATCCCTGCACCATTGGACAACGAATCTGAACGTCGTGCATCATTGAGTAACACCCGTTCTGAATTAACTTCCTTGCCATTGAAACCTTTACCTACTATGTCACCCGGGTTTAGCAGCTTGTCTCATCCATTGGCAATGTTGCTCAGAGGTATCTCTAAGTTTTCCGTTAATACCACCAGTGATGTAATTTCATTTTTAAGATTTCTAGTTGAATTTCAGGATCATGCCCTTGTGTTTTCTCTTTCTCCATGTCAAATTTTGCAAATTATCTATCCGTATGCTATTGGTATTCTCTCAGATAAAATTGTAAGAGCCATTGCCGAGCAATCATCTATTGAGGATTTCCATGCCCATTTGTTAGCTAACTTCATCCCGGCTAGGGCCAGGTCCTCCCTTATTCAGAAGTACTATTACCGTGTACAACGCTTGGATGAAAACTTGGCTGACATTAAGTTTTATACTAGGGTGTTTGCTCTTCATTTCCCTGAGGATCAGATTGTACAAGCTATTGTGGAAGGGATTTCACCACCCTACAGGTCATATTTGTGTTTCGCGGCGTGCCCGCAAACTTTCTCTGAACTTGAAGCATTGGCCGTCTCAGCGGAAGGAGTTAGATACGCCGATTCTTTGCGTGTCGCGAAAGAACCCCCGCCTTCCTTTAGTAATACTCGGCCTCCACCTCGCCGACCAGTCAATCCCCGTAAATGTTATGCTTGCGGGTCGCCTGACCATCTGCGCAACAAGTGTCCACTGATCAAGTCAAGTGGGACAAGGAATGGAGCCGGGTCATCACAAGTCTGTTTTAAATGTGGGGCTTTCTCACATATCGCCAAGAATTGTCCCAATTCGAATAGCACCCCCTCCTGCTCAACTTCTGGTGCAAATTCCACCTATGCCAATAATAAAAAGTGACTAGTGGCTTCGGCTGAGTCGACTAATCCATCTTCACGAGACTCAGCCCCGGGTAAACAGGTTGTAAATTCAGGGAACGAGCAATTTTCAAATTCATCTTTTGAAGGTCCCAAAGAGTGTCTTAGGATTGCGGCGGATTCCCCCGCACCGGTCCCCTTTCTCAAAATTGAGTTAAATAACGAGCCTATAACAGCACTCTTAGATTCAGGTAGTGTTTGTTCTATTATTTCGGCTGATTGGTATTCAAAATTGAAATCTGTTCGTAAGCTTCCTAACTATTGTTTGTCGGCGATCCAATACGTTTCGGCTAATTCCTCTCCATTAGAAATTCTCGGTTCCTTATATGTCAAAATTCGTATTTTTCAATTCACATGGAAAGTTAAATAGTTTGTGGCCAAGCGTTTGTCTTGCCCCATTATATTGGGAGCGGACTTTATTTCTCACACTGGTCTTGTGCTCGATCTTCAGAGTAGGTCTTTCACTTTCAAATTTTCCTCTAATTGTAATATCCCTCTATTAAAGTGTAATCCTGCATCATGTTCTTCTATTTCGCCTACCCAGGATGAGATGTTGTTAGACCTTAGACATCTACCTGAGGAGCAGGCTGATAGTATTCGCAAATTGTGTCAGTCATTTCCCGAGGTGTTCTCTGATACTCTTGGTGTTACTGACCTTATTGAATACAAAATTGAGGTCACGGATTCGATTCCTGTCCGTTTTCCACCTTATAGGCTATCTCCACCTAAAATGAAGGCTCTAAAAGAAATCATCGATCAGATGTTGAAGGACGGTATTATTAGGCCCTCTAAGTCAGCGTATTCTTCGCCTATTTTTTTAGTCCCGAAACACCAAGCAGGCTTCAGGCCTGTCATTGATTACAGGGCTCTCAATCGGAAGGTGGTGTTACAATCTGTGCCCCTTCCCGACCTTCATTCTTGTTTTTCATGGTTTCGTAAGGCCAAGTTCTTTACTATCTTGGACTTGAATCAGGCCTATAATCAAATTCCCCTTGCCGAAGAGTCTAAACATCTTACAGCGTTTGCCACGCACTGGAATTTATACGAATACAACCGCGTGCCTTTCGTGCTCCCCACGGGATCAGCTGTACTCACTAGGCTACTAGATAGGGTCTTCTCCGACATCAAATTTGAGTACATATATCACTACTTGGATGATGTCGTCGTATTTTCAGAGACTTTTGAAGAACATCTAGATCATCTGCGAGAAGTTCTCGATCGCCTTCGTAAGGCTGGGTTAACTGTTAAGTTGTCCAAGGTTGCCTTTGCTAAGCCCTCTATGTCTTTCCTAGGGCATATTGTGTCACCGGATGGTGCAGCAGTCGATCATTCTAGAACACAGGCCATCCGTGATTTTAAACCTCCCAAGGACATTAAAGGTATCGCCAGGTTCATTGGTATGGTGAATTTCTTCAGGAAGTTTATTCCTAACTTCGCTAATAGAGCGGCGCCCTTAAACCTTCTTCGTAGGAAAGGCATCAAATTCGAGTGGGGACCTTCTCAACAAGCCGCTTTTGAAGACCTTAAATTAGCACTTTGTAATGCCCCTGTACTTGCTATGCCTGATTTCTCGAAGAAATTCATTGTCCAAACCGACGCATCGTTGTCAGCGGTAGCTGCAGTCCTTCTTCAAGAGACTGAACTAGGGAGGCGCCCCATCGCCTATGCGTCTAGGACATTGTCGGCTCAAGAAGCCAAGTATTCCATCTATGAGCTCGAAGGTTTGGCAGTCTTATTCGCCTTAGAGAAGTTCCGTCTCTATCTGGAACATGTCAAATTCGACCTGGAGACAGATAATCAAGCCTTAAGCTGGGTCTTAGGTAGGCCGCGTCGTACTGGTCGTATAGCCCGCTGGGCCATCCGTATTTCTGCCTTCCAGTTTGATGTTAGACATATCAGAGGTACCGAAAATGTTGTTGCTGATGGACTCAGCCGTATGTTTTCTAACGACGTCGAGACTCACGAACCGGTCGACAGTTCATCACCTTCCGAGTCCATACTATCTAAGGTTAATGCCATCCTAACAGATGCTCCCATGATCTTTAGGGATATCGAGAAATACCAACGTGAAGATCCGACGCTGGCTCCGATAATGGAAACCCTTTCTTCTGGGGAACATGTTGTCCCTTATGTTCTGAGGAATGGTGTTCTATGTTGCCCTTCGAGGCATGATAAGTTGATGAAAGTTGTTGTTCCAGCGGTTCTTGTACCTATGATCTTCAAGTATTATCATGAGACCCCATTAGGAGGGCATCTTGGTATCTTTAAAACTCGTGAAAAGATTCGTGAAATGTTCATCTGGAAAGGTATGGACGGTGAAATCCGTGAACTAGTAAAGGCTTGTAAATCCTGTTTGCTTAGTAAACCGACTATGTCCACCAAGGTAGGCCTCTTGTCTTCTCAGCAAGCGTCGCGCCCCATGGAACGCCTGTATATTGATTATGTAGGACCATTCCCCCAGTCAAAGGGTAATGCCAACAAGTTCATCCTTGTGTGTGCAGATGGTTTTACCAGATTTTCTTGGTTATTTCTGACTAAGCTGGCTACCGCTCAGTCTACCATTACTTGCTTAAATTCTATTTTTGCTTCTTTTGGTCCGTGCCAATATATTGTATCTGATAATGCTAAGGCTTTTACATCTAACTTATTTCGTAAATTCTGTTTTGACTTATCCATCTCTCATGTAACTACTTCTGCTTATTACCCTCAACCATCTCTGGCTGAACGGGTTAATCGTAATCTCAGGTCCGCACTTATTGCCTATCATCATGAAGATCATTCCAGGTGGGACACGTCCCTGCATTGGTTAGCTTTTGCTTTGAATTCGGCGGTTCATGAATCACATAAATTTACTCCAGCTTCTTTGATGTTCAAGTTTGTTCCCAACACGCCGCTCTCTAACCTCTGGTCTCTGAGTGACATTCTACCCGAGACAACAGATCCGGATAATATCAAAGATCTTTGGAAGAAGGCTAAAGCCAATCTTAAGGTATCTCATGAAAAGGTTAGGGAAAAGTATGATCGTGGACGGAGACCCACCACTTTGAAGGTAGGTGACCAGGTGATGGTCAAGAATTTTGTTCCCGCGGGCAAGCTTGCCCCCAGATTTCATGGGCCATGCATCATTCTCGATTTTCTTACTCCGGTTACATTGTTAGTAAGCAATCCAGCCACCGAGAGGATATTTAGGGTTCACCTGTCCCAGGTGAAACCGGTGTAAATTTTGTGTCAACTTGCTTCATATAAGGCTGATGTGCGGCGCACGACCTGCTACTTGCCCGCAGCCTGTATATGTTCACCGCGGGCGCGGCGTGTTTCAACACCTCTGCTCCCCTCATAGTGCGGGCGAGCGGTATCTCAGGGTACTTGAGGGGTCCGAGCGGCCTTCTTTGGAGGCAAGCTGCAACGGCCGGTCTGGCCATCCAACTTCATCAACCTCAACTACATGGACAGTTACGATAAGCAATGACTACACTCGGGAATTCAACAGCAATATTTGGTGGACATTGCAAAATTTTTCATCACTTTTAAGTATTAAAAGTTTATCCTCAGAATTCTACTTCTACAAACTTAAAAACTATTCTTCATCTGCAACAACAAAATTTTGAAACTAAATCAAACCAAATTAAGAAAATCTTATAAATTGTTTTTGGCAATTAATCTTCAGATCTACATCAAAACTTGGAACTTGACAATTTCATGTGTCACCCCGAGAGGAACTTTTGGGGGGGGAGGTCTGTACCGGGCGGTACACCTCCACTCCGCTAATTTAAAATGTGCGCCAGTTGAAACTCCTCTGCTGGAGGAAGTCTGAACTTTATCTACGCTATTAATTCTCTACTTTCTCAGAAGATGTCACCACATGGAAAACTTTGAGTTTTTGAACTGTGTCATTTGTGATGTGTTTTTGTTTCGCTTGAAGTAAGAAGTGTGAACTTTCTCTTCTAGAGGACAGTACTGAAGATCAACAATAGTGCAACCAAGTGCGAAGTCAAAGAACTATTTTGTTGGAGAAATTTTTATTTCAAATGTTTGTCTTTGCTAAATTTTTTTTTAGTTATTGTTTAAGTTGGCTGTATACCCCTCTCTTTCCCCTTGTTTTGCATTTAACCAATCCTGAATTTCTTTGAGTTATTTCCGACCAATCCGATGTATCTTCCCCCAACTTGGATATGTTTCTGTACCCGAGCCAATAAAAGGTTTGTGGGAGGGTGTTTTCATTCCCCTAACGCCTAGAACCTTCCGCGAGAGGATATAAACTGCTAATTTTAGGGTCTCCGGGCCACTTCTGTTCCATCTTTCAGTGTATAAAGTACATAGCAGGAGGCGGGAAGCGCCTCTTTCCTCGGCAGCGGTCATCAATAAGGTAATGGCCGATTAATAAATTCTTTCTTTGCTAGCTCAGCAGTTTAACTCTCGGGGCGGGTGCGAAGCGTTCCTCCATGTAACCTTTTCCTAAAATGTAACGATCTTTTCTTCTATTCTCTTTTAAGTTGCATATTGGGATAGAGAGTGCTAACCCTCTCGAGCTCCCACTCTTATTGTTTTGAGGTGAACTTATTTTTCTCAACCTATTCTTCGATAACGTAAAACAAATTGTTCTTTTCTTAAGTCACCTCTTTAGCATGGGATTAGCCCTTGTATTAACGGCCTAGTGCCAAGTAGGTCTTAATCAAAGTGTATTAGGAGTGCAAGTTCGCCTCCTCTCAAATTGTTATTTTAGAGGTCATTTAATTAACCTGCTTTTCATTTAATAGACCTCAGTAGATTAGGTATTTTACCCCTGTGTTTATGTCCGTTGAGGACAACTTGAAGGTGGAGTTTGGTGTGGCCTGGGAGAGGCTTAAATTTTGAGAGCGAGTGGCTCTTTGAAAATGGAGTGTTGTATGCCTCGTGGAGGCTTTTCTGTGGAATTTGGAGCAAGGGCTCCTAGGTATGAATGGGGTTTTCTGCCCCTCTGTGAAAACTCGTGTTTGGGGTAAAACTGAGCTGATTGCCCAAGCAGTGTAAAATCAGGGCGCGAAGCCCAATTCCTGTAAATATTGTAACTACCCTTTTTGATTTGCTACCTTGTACCTGCCATGCTCGTTACTTCTTTGTTTTTGAAAAGAAAATATAACCTTGTTAAATTTTAAATTAATTTTGCTTTCGTAGCTGGAGACCTATTCACACCCGCACCTTCTTTCACCTCTACCTACCACGGAAAATTCCGTAACAATAATAATAATAATAATAATAATAATAATAATAATAATAATAATAATAATAATAATAATAATAATAATAATAATAATAATAATAATAATAATAATAATAATAATAATTAATATTATTATATATATTATATATGTTACCGTATTTTTGTGGTAGTTATGCATGAAAGAAGGTGCTGGGTGGTGAATAGGTCTCAAGCTACTAAAGTGAAATTAATTTTAAAATTTAACAAGTGGGTAATATTAGAGTGATGTATATATGTCAGGAGCCTGTAGGTAGCACCACTTCCCTTTGGTGTGATGCACTTCTCTCTGGCGCTACCAGATGGCCTTCGGATGTCCCCTGGCAGCTCGGTGTGAGAGGGAGAGGGAGGGTGAGTGGACGTGCCCTGGACATAAGGGACGGAGACATTATGTTTACTTGAGTGTTAGTGGCAGCGTAGCCCTGCATTGTGCAGCTTAGTCCTGCACCAGTGTATTAACTACCTATAGGCCTACAGCATGTATTGATTGTTCACATGACAATGTTTAATATAGTTACTGAATTTTACCGTTGTTTATATTATCCCTTCTTGCATCCTGTGAGAGAACCAGCCTCATGGCAATACAGTCCACTTCACAATACTAAAATAATTATTTCAAGTTTATTCATGGCCATCACGGGCCGGATGCATAGAAGGTGTACTTTAAAATTAACGGATTGTGCATACTGTGAACTAAATGTAGTTTCGAGAGTGTTGTGACTGTGATACAATATACGCTTGTGCATATCGGCCAGTCGTTCGAACGTGTGTTGTAAGCAGCCATCTTGCGGCGTGACGTCACATTCATTGCGCTGACACTGGATCCAGCACCATTGCGAGTTCATCAGCAGAATCAACAATTGGTAAGCTCAGTTCATATACTTCCTTTCATTTGTCAAATCCTTGCACACAATGGATCCCGATATTAGAAAGTCATTAATAAAGAAGCGTGGAATCGCGAAATCGAAGGTAACCAACATAAAGAAATATACCGATTCTTTAACTGGTCATATTGATAAATTCAGTGTTAAGGTTAGACTTGATGCTTTACAACAAGCGTGGCAGGACTATACTGTCGTGCAAGATCAACTAGAAATAGAAGATGACGACTCCCAACATCATGAGAGGGATAGGGAACAATTCTCAGAGGTGTATTATGATCTGCAGGCTCATATGACGAGATTAATCGAAGATCAAGAGGGCAGTAATTTTCCACCAAGTTTACATTCTGTGGGCTCAGGCAGGGCTAATGTAAAACTGCCGCCTATAAAGGTGCCTGTGTTTAATAACAATATTATTGACTTCAGACATTTTTATGACACATTCAATTCCTTGGTGATCAATAATGACACTATAGATAAGATTCAGAAATATTATTATTTATTGTCAGCAGTATCAGGTGAAGCACATAAATTAATTGAGAACTTGCCGGTCACTGCTGACAATTTCGATATTGCCTGGAATCTGATCTGTGAGAGATATGACAATCCACGCCTAGTAGCCAGTACACATATAAAGGCATTGTTATCTCCGCCAGCAACAAATAAGGATTGCCCACATTCCCTACGCATTTTATTAAGTCATTGTAAGGGTCATTTACATGCCATTGAAGCACTAAAATTGTCAACTCCACTACATGAACTAATCATTTCACAGCTGTATTTAGATAAGGTTGATGCCAATACTAGGAAGGACTGGGAACTCATGTTATCAGCAAAACAATCTCCATCACTCGACGAATTTCTACAATTCTTAGAAAAAAGGTGTCATGCCTTAGAATTAATTAAATCTAACATGCCTAGCACTATCCAACAAGAGAAAACAAAACCTAAATTAAACAGAGATACTAAACACAGCTACGTTTCAACTAACAATGCATGTGTAGCCTGTAAGCTCTCTCATCCTATCTATAAATGTGGAAGATTTAGGGACATTAGTGTTCAAGAAAGGTTAGACATTGTTAAGGAACATCAACTGTGTTTCAATTGCTTGGCTAGTGGGCACAATGCTGTTAATTGTCCATCAGGTAATGTGTGTCGTCAGTGTGGCAAGGCACATCATACACTTGTCCATCAGCACCATACACAGTCTGCCATGCCAGTAAGTGCCGAGAATAGTACGGAGTCGGATTCGGCACAAGACTCACACGAAGGATTCGGTTCCTATTGTTCCTTTAAACCTAAGGCTTCGGCTCATGTATTGCTTGCTACAGCCGTTGTCATGGTCCGTAATCAGTTGGGACAACTTCAAAAATGCAGAGCTCTTCTAGACTCTGCATCACAAACTAATTTCATCACAGAATCCTTAGTTCAGAAGCTCCGGTTGAAGAAGTCTCGCATATCTTTTCCAATCCAAGGGATTAATGAGGTCATGTCCGAGTCGAAACACTCAGTATGTCTGCACTTAGAGTCTACTGCAAGCAATTACAAGGTAACAGTCACTTGCGCTGTACTACCACGTATTACGGGAGACATGCCATCTGTGAAGCTTTGCTATGATGATTGGAATCTCCCAGATGACATCCAACTCGCGGATCCTAACTTCCATCAGCCAGGAGGAATAGATTTACTTCTAGGTGCTGAAATCTTTTTCGAAATTTTGCGTCGTGGGAAGATGACCAAACCAGGGAACTATCCAGTGTTGCAAGAAACAGAGCTTGGATGGATACTGTCCGGAACAATAAATGCATCGAGCACACCGTCTTCAACTGTACAGCCGCAACGTTCATTCTTCATCCGTGGAGAAACCTCATTGGATGACCAGCTTCAACGGTTCTGGGAACTAGAAGACCTCCCAAACAAACCTCGAACGATTGAAGAGATGAGATGTGAAGAACACTTCACTCACAACACAACGAGAGATTCTACAGGTCGCTACATTGTCCGCCTTCCTCGTCGCTCAGAAGTGGGTCCGGTGGGAGACTCATGCTCACACGCAAAACAGAGGTTGCTACAGTTAGAACGTCGTTTGCATAGACAACCAGATGTTCGGCGTGCCTACAATGAATTCATGTCGGAATATGAGCAACTAGGTCACATGACAGAAGTTCCAGACAATGGCAGTTCCGAAAAAGAAGTGTTCTACTTGCCGCACCACCCCGTCTTCAAGGATACAAGTAGCACCACGAAAACCCGAGTAGTGTTCGATGGTTCTGCGCGATCTAGCAACGGACTTTCACTGAACGACACATTAATGGTGGGCCCCAACATACAACAGGATCTTTACTCCATTATTTTGCGTTTCCGGATGCAGCCTGTAGCATTTTCTGCTGACATTTGCAAAATGTACAGACAGGTTTACGTGCACCAGCTAGACTCTCCACTCCAGCGCATCCTCTGGAGATCACGCCCAGATCAGAATATTAAAATCTATGAATTGACAACGGTAACGTACGGTACAAGTTGTGCACCATTTCTTGCAACACGTGTTCTACAACAACTAGCCGATGACGAAATGAAACAATTTCCATTAGCATCTCAAATCCTGAAGAGGGACTTCTATGTCGATGACTTAATCACCGCGACTGGAACGGTTGAAGAAGCTGTACAACTACAAGATGATTTAATCGCCTTGCTCGAAAGGGGAGGGTTTGAGCTTCGAAAGTTTTCAGCCAACCGTAGCGAGCTTCTGGAAAGAATTCCACCCACCTGTAAGGAAACTCAAGATTTGATTTCACTCGATACACATGATAGTGTCAACACCCTCGGCTTACTTTGGAACCCGTCAACAGACCATTTCCTGATAAGAAGCATTTCAAGAACGATGGATAACAAGATCCCTGCAAGACACTTTATAACTAAGCGTGAGGTCGCGTCCATAGTTGCTTCTACATTTGATCCGTTGGGACTCATAAGCCCAGTTGTTATTACATATAAGGTGTTCTTGCAAGACTTATGGAGCTCTGGTTTGGGCTGGGATGATCCTTTCTCAGACGAATTGCAGGATAAGTGGCTCAGCCTAGTCAACCTTCTACAACACTTGAACTACATTAGAATTGAGCGGCTTGTGGTTCCTCACCTCGCTTCCAATATACAACTTCATGGATTTTGTGACGCTAGTGAAAGAGCATATGGAGCTTGCCTCTACATTCGTGCCATGGATGTTCACGGCACAATCACAAGCAAACTATTATGCGCCAAATCAAGAGTGGCTCCAGTGAAACGGATCACTCTGCCCAGACTGGAACTCTGTGGAGCAGCATTACTCGCAAGATTAATTGAAAGGGTAGTTCCTGTTGTTGGACTCGACATCCATAGCATTCATTTATACTCTGATTCTATGATTGTGCTCGCCTGGATAATGGGCACACCCACCCGCTGGAAGACCTTTGTAGCTAACAGAGTGTCTCAGATTCAGCAGCAGACCAACATGGAATCCTGGAGACATGTATCCACGCACGACAATCCAGCAGATCTAATCTCTAGGGGCACAGATCCCGCAGCACTTCAGTCAACGCCATTGTGGTGGAAGGGCCCGAAGTGGCTCGAAGAACAGAATGAATTCTGGTTAAATTCAACTCCCAGAGACCTTCCTCAAGACTTGCCCGAAGTACGACCAGTCACCTCACTGCTAACCACTTCAGGAGCCTCCGAAGATGTAATCGAAAGATATTCCTCTTACAGTAAACTAGTCCGAATAGTTGCTTATTGCAAACGCTTCGTCCTAAACTGCCGCAACCCTCAACACAAACACATCACACCACTCTCTTCAACGGAGCTTGAAGAGGCAAGCCTGACCTGTATTAGACTGATTCAGCAGGTCAGCTACCCACGTGAGATCGAAGCCTTAAGCAAGGGGCAGCCTATTTCCCATAAGAGCAAGATTTTATGTCTAAGCCCTTTTCTGGATGAAATACAAATTTTGAGAGTTGGAGGAAGACTTGTCAACTCAGACCTAGACTACGATAGGAAGCATCAAATAATCCTCCCTCCTAATCACCATTTCACTCGTCTACTCATTCAATATGAGCACCACAGACTTCTCCACGCTGAGATTCAGCTACTGCTCACATCCTTACGATCTAGGTACTGGATTCCTAGAGCAAGACAAACCATTCGATCAGTCGTCCACAAATGTATGCAGTGCTTCAGGCTTAAGGCAAAGAATGCAAGTCAACTCATGGGCCAACTGCCAAAGGCTCGCATCCAGATGTCTCGTCCATTCCTGTCCTCAGGTGTTGACTTTGCAGGGCCAGTTGATGTTAAAATAGGATCCAGGAAGGGTAAATCGATCTACAAATGCTATGTTGCGATATTCGTTTGCTTCAGCACGAGAGCTGTACATATCGAACCTGTCACAGGTTTGACATCTCAGGCATTCATCGCAGCCCTCAGAAGATTCGTTTCCCGTCGTGGACATATTCAAGATCTCTACAGTGATAATTCTACAACATTCGTTGGGGCTAATAAGGAACTGCAGCAAATGCTGAAGGACGAACAATTCAACAAGGAAATGAGCAATCATGCTGCAGCATCAAAATTCAAATGGCACTTCATTCCGGCACGTTCCCCACACTTTGGCGGAATATGGGAGTCCGCAGTGAAGGCGATGAAGTTCCACTTCCGTCGGGTTGTGGGTCAAACAGTTTTAACCTACGAAGAGTTGGTTACCATACTCACGCAAATTGAAGCTTGCCTCAATTCTAGACCATTGTGTGCATTATCCGATGACCCTAGCGATCCTTCTATTCTCACACCTGGTCACTTTCTCATTGGAGCTCCACTCATGTCCATTCCTGACCCTGATATGACTGAGTCTCATCCTAACAGACTGTCACGCTGGCAACACCTTCAGCAGATGCAGCAGCACTGGTGGCGTCGATGGTCCAAGGATTATCTTCACACTTTGCAACAGAGGAAGAAATGGTCCACGTCGCATCCGAATCTTCAAGCAGGCACGCTTGTTCTGCTGAAGGAAGATCATCTGCCACCTTTGCAGTGGAAGATGGGCATTATTGAGCAGGTGTTTCCAGGAAGGGACAATTTAATAAGAGTTGCCGACGTAAGATGCAATGCCAATATCTTAAGGCGTGCTATCACGAAGCTGGTGCCTCTGCCTCCTCCTTAACTCTGTGCATTGTCATATAATTATGTTTTGAACAGGTTCAACGGGGCGGAGGATGGGTAATATTAGAGTGATGTATATATGTCAGGAGCCTGTAGGTAGCACCACTTCCCTTTGGTGTGATGCACTTCTCTCTGGCGCTACCAGATGGCCTTCGGATGTCCCCTGGCAGCTCGGTGTGAGAGGGAGAGGGAGGGTGAGTGGACGTGCCCTGGACATAAGGGACGGAGACATTATGTTTACTTGAGTGTTAGTGGCAGCGTAGCCCTGCATTGTGCAGCTTAGTCCTGCACCAGTGTATTAACTACCTATAGGCCTACAGCATGTATTGATTGTTCACATGACAATGTTTAATATAGTTACTGAATTTTACAGTTGTTTATATTATCCCTTCTTGCATCCTGTGAGAGAACCAGCCTCATGGCAATACAGTCCACTTCACAATACTAAAATAATTATTTCAAGTTTATTCAACAAGGTTATATTTTCTTTTCAAAATTAGGTAACAACAAATATAACAGGTACTTAGTAGCCGAAACACGATTGAAAAATACATTTACATAGGTACCCCATTTGGGGCTTCAAAAGTCAGAAACATAATTCTTGAGCAATGAGCCCAACCTTACACTGAACACCATACAACAAAGGGGCCGAAAACCCCCAAACATGCCAGAAACATTTGCTTCCAATTACACCCAAAAGCCTCCTTGAGGCAGAAACACAATTTTCAAGAAAGGGCAACTTCCCCCTAAAATACAAGCCTATCACAGGCCACTTCGAACTCCACCTTTAAGCTGTCCTCCAAGGACATATACACAGGGGTAAAATACCCAACCTACTGAGGTCTGTTAAATGACAAGAAGGTTAATGCATGACCTCTAAAATACAATTTGAGAGGAGGCGAACTTGCACTCCCAATACACTTTGCTTAAGACCTACTTGGCCCTAGGCCGTTAATACAAGGGCTAATCCCATACTAAAGAGGTGACATAAGAAGAGAACAATTTGTTTTACGTTAACGAAGAATAGGTTGAGAAAACTAAGTTCACCTCACAACAATATGAGTGGGAGCTCGAGAGGGTTAGCACTCTCTATCCCAGTATGAAGCTTTAAAAGAGAATATATGAAAAGAGTAGTTACATTTTAGGAAAAGGTTACATGGTTGAACGCTTAGAACCCGCCCCGAAAGTTAAACTGCTGAGCTAGCAAAGAAGGAAGTTATTAATCGGCCATTACCTTGTTGTTGACCGCTGCCGAAGAAAGAGGCGCTTCCCGCCCCCTGCTATGTACTTAACACACTGAAAGATGGAACAGAAGTGGCGCAGAGACCCAAAAATCAGCATTTTGTATCCTCTCGTGGAAGGTTCTAGGCGTTAGGGGAATGAAAACACCCGCCCACAATTATTTTATTGGCTAGGTTACAGAAACATATCCAAGTTGGGGGGAAATACATCGGATTGGTCGGAAATTACTAAAAGAAATTCAGGATTGGATAAATCTAAAACAAGGGGAAAAAGAGGGGTATACAGCCAACTTAAACAATAACAGAAAGAAATTTAACAAGAAACAAACATTTGAAATAAAAATTTCTCCAACAAAATAGTTCTTTGACTCCGCACTAGGGTGCACTATTGTTGATCTTCAGTAGTGTCCTCTAGGAGAGAAAGTTTACACTTCTTACTTCAAGCGAAACAAAAACACATCAAAAATGACACAGTTCAAAAACTCAAAATTTTCCACGTGGTGACATCTTCTGAGAAGGTAAAGAATTAACATCGTAGATAAAGTTCAGACTTCCTCCAGCAGAGGAGTTTCACCTGGCGCAATTTTTAAATTAGCGGCGTGGAGGTGTACCGCCCGGTACAATATATATTATTATTATTATTATTATTATTATTATTATTATTATTGATCCATTCAAATGGGTCTACACTCCCTCTGACCTGCCTACGTGCTTCATCCTTCAAGCACGCATTAATGAAGCAACACACACGGTAATTTAAAATGCTCACGTGTCAGTAAAGCAACACACACGGTAATTAAAACAACACACGTGTTAATAAAGCAACACACACGGTAATTAAAACAACTCACGAAGTGCGTCTTGGACTTTCTTGTCCTTATGATTTAAATACAGCCTGTATTGAATGCACCGTGCCTCTACTTTTGTAGTGGCTGGTCCAATAAAATTGGTTGAAGATAATCTTTAAGTTCTTCCATTTGTTATACTTCATATACAAATTTTTCAACTGATTCATTTATAACTATATTCGATTAATTTATTCATGTACTTTTGTCATATTCAGTACATATATTTAGTATCTCTTTCTTGTATATACTGGTACATCTGACACGAATAATAAATAACATTTTCGAAAACGCAATGAACAGCGAGTGACATGACACCAGGACACTTTTTCAATACATAATACGTTCATCTGAATGAATTACAGAAATGTTACCTTTATTACAGGAAATGATATGATTCACATCCATAAAATTATAAATCGCAGCTTGCACACTTCAGCCCAGTTACACCGTACAGTCGTTCAGCGCATTTTACGTTCATCGCAGATACATTTTTCGAGAATAATAGAACTCATATATCGATGACCTAGTTATAATACCATGTAGACTGGTCACGCTCCGCACTCAAGCAGAACTGTGTTCATTTTCCTATGCTAATGTGTACGCTACTGAAGGGATGCATCCTACAGGGTTTAAGGTTCAGGAAAATAATGGACAAGTAGAGCATACGAGGTGTTAGAAGTAGGCCACCGTCCTTGCGAGTAGGAAAACCGCTATGTGATAACTAAGCTTCAGTATCACACGAACGAATACATGCGCTCCCTTCAACGTTGTGACATAACGGTATTTCGATGTAAAACGAACATATAAAGTTTGGTGTGTGTATTTAGAGGTTTTCATCTATAATAGTATTGGATTTATGTCCCACTAGCTACTTTTAAGTCTTTCGGAGACGCCGAGGTGCCGGAAGTCACTCAGGAGTTCATTTACGTGCCAGTAAATCTACAGACACGAGGCTGACGGATTTGAGCCCCTTGAAATACGACCAGACTGAGCCAGATGACGAGCTAGCCACTCCGTCCGACCATTTTGAGGTGTATCTAACTTTGGAGGAACAACGCGCTCATTGTGTCTGTAACGCTTAGCAGCCGTCCGGGTTCGTTTCCTGGTGTCGCCAGAGGGCTGCAGCTCACCTGCCTGGAAAGAGCCGCATCACCTCAGGATGAGTTTACTTTTCACAGAAATTGTCACGTGTCAGTTTTCTTTAATGTTGAGCCCACTATAAATCAAACAGGATATAGGTTTGTTTCTTGTTGAACGTCTCACCATCACACCGAGCGTTTTCGGCGATGGAGGGTGAGAAAGTAGTAGCTGTGGCCTTTACAGCCCTGGCATTTGTCTGGTGTGAAAATGGGAAATCACGGATAGCCACATTCATGCTGCTGACGGTGGAATTCTAACCCGCTATCCTTCTAAATCAAGCTCACAGCTGTGCGACCCTAACCGCAAGGCTAGCTCACTCAGTAATATGTTTGCGTTGAGATTACAGAGTATTTGGTTGTACTGTACTCCAATCAACATTTCATCGAACATGGAGCCAGCAAAGCTACGTAATCTCCTTTGCCGTACCGAAAGTGTTCGATCTCGAGTAACGTAAGCTGCCTGCATTTAAGCCAAGCCAGTCTTGCCGAGCAACTCTGGTTTGTGTTGTGCTTAAACACCCACTCCCCGAGCCCGGCAAGGAGTCTAAATCGCGGCCCTCAGAAGGCTGAGTATTAAGCGAAAATTTTGGACACCTTCTGACTCCATTAAATAAATGAAGAATTTCTGGTACACACAGTAGGTGTGAAATTGTGCAATAGTTGCTTAGAAGTTAAAAACAGTTTTAATGCACGCTTTCCTTACAAATAATTCCGACTTGAGAGAAAGCTATCTCTGGTATCTGAGATACGACCGCTTTGTGTTAATATTATAATGAGATTAATTGATTGATCAACTTGTTACCAACGCACACATGTTTCAGTTCTCCTTGAGCTACTTAACTTGTAGAGCGGAAGTTTGTGAGGACAACAACAACAACAACTTGGAGATGTATCCAAACTTTGTCAAGGAGTCTTACGAAATATTAAGTTGGTTTAGAGGGAGAACGTCCGCTCACTCAATGAAAAATAAGCCGAGAGCCTCAGCATTGTTCGAGGGCTGTCCTTCAACTCCACAAACTTGAGCCATATTCCTGGAAACTTCTAAATGAGGCTACCCTCTTTTGCTGCTCCCATTCATCCAATTAGCAGGCCGTTTATTCAATTACATCATTTCTTCTTTTGCCAATGCTGCGAAATTATTTTTTAAGGAGCGTTCGAGGCGTGCACTGACAGTTCCACACATTCAATTTTACATCTAAACGTTGTTACACGGAAAGTTACATAAATGAAGCGAAATATGTTCACAATTCCATGAAATTATCATTTGTTCCGCCTGATTGCACCCGCAGAAATTTTGTTCTGAACACAGACCATTTAGAAAATTATACTCGAGTGGTGAAACTCCGCTTGGAGAGAATCGATACGAGAACACTAACTCCGCTGTATATGAGGAGTATCGTCGCAAAGCGTGTAATATCCACTGAACAAAATAAAACTAATATAACCAAACCGGAAAAGCAGTAAAACGCGCGCCGGATTTCCGTAAAATGAAATCATTTCAGAATTGGATTTTAAGATACGATACCATACGGTCGGCACAGCATGGTAACAGGATTTTTTACAATTATTCAAGGAAAATAATGGTTTTACAAGAAATAGGCTCTTGCATAAAAAGCCATGTTTAATATGATTCCCTAAATTATTTTCTGAACTTAAATTAGAAACAAAGTATACCTAGCAATCTACTGAACACCAACATAAAATAAATGTCAGTACTCCCAGTTTCTGCGAACAATCGCAAAACACCAATATATATTTAGCACTAAATGGATCACACACACACAAAATTAAATTTTTCCAATAGGTTTTAACCACTTTACAACTACTATAATGCAGGAGCACTCTCAACAGCTGACCATTCACAAGCACATCCAGCAATGCATTCATCAATCATCAGTTCAACAATCATCGGTTTCTAAACGTTTTATTTTCCAGATATTTTATAAAATCCTTAAATAGTTTCAACAGACTGTAGAAGTACACAGAATGATTAACTAAGTCGAAACTAAACACAAGACTATTAAACTATTTAAGAACATGGATCAGTAGACTACGAGAAATAAACCAAGCCGATATTACAACTTATTTCCCCAAAAGCAGCCGAGGAAGATGTACTGGAGCCGGGAAGGGCTCGAGGGCCACACTTCGTTAATTACAAGCCAATTACTGTAAAAGTCTCCAAATAACAGAGTAGTTCAGTTGTTTTAATGGCTTAAAGCACAAAGTTACAAATGCATTAAAAAGTGAAATTAGAAGTAAACAACAATGTATACCCATAACAATTGAATTTGCTCAAGAATGTCAGTTTATTTAAATTAATACTCGCATTTGACAAATGACTAACAGGGAATACATTACTTAAAGATGTAGTGAAAACAAAACTTAGGGACCGTACTATGCTCGATCAGCTATGAACGAACGTCTTAACTAATCTCATAACGTGGACCAAGTCCATTTCTGTACTGATTTTTAACGTGTTTCATAGGAAGAAGGAAACACTTTTTCATAAGAACGTGCTCTTAAACAATGCAGTGATTTTTATTCTAAATTTTCTTATTCCCTGGATAACTATGTTTAAAAATGTGATCCGTTATCTTGTCTGGTCCAAATCCAAAGATGTTCCTTTTAGGGACAACATTGATATTCACTTGAAACAATGTACGTTCACGAGTACTTCCCTGGAAAGTTATTCGAGGGTGCAGCACAGCGTACCAACCAGTACTACCAACAAGAGAAGAATGTAGAACTGAAGCCGCCTCCTACACCAATAGAAATGAAAGTACCTTTTGGCATTCATTGTATGCTTGGTACCGGGCGAGATGGTTGAGTGGTTAGAGGTGCGCGGCTGTGACCTTGCATCCGGGAGGTAGTGGGTTCGACCCCCACTGTCGGCAGCCCTGAAGATGTTTTTCCGTGGTTTCCCATTTTCACACCAGGCAAATACTGGGGCTGTACCTTTATCAAGGCCACGGCCCCTTCTTTCCAACTCCTAGGCCTTTCCTATCCCATCGTCACCATAAGACCTATCTGTGTCGGTGGGACGTAAAGCCACTAGCAAAAAAACAATGTATGCTTAGTTGCATAAAATTTCCTTGACTGACGAGTTTAAGATTTCGAATGGATCCCAAAGCCATTTTTATAACGGTTAAGACATAACACTGACATTTGTGAGGGCTCATTTATTTATTTTCAAAAAGGTTTCGTGGGTCGCATAGCTGGGCCTCACGTGGCCTGCTGGTCAACTCTCCCCTGCCGAGAGAACAACAGCTTATAATGGGAATTTTCTTGTCTTATTGCATGTAATCACAGTAAATTGTCAATTTATATCATTATATAATATTTTGTCCAACACTTGAGGTAAAATACTGTCCTGCGTGTCGTTTGTTTTGTTCCGTTGGATTCAATCGAAGTACGTTGCATTCGTATGTTGAAAATTCTGCTAATTAGTCGCCGTTGGTTTACAACACTCCATGTAACGGTTTGTAACGTTTACGTACCTGTAGGTCCGTTACTATAATACTTACAAAGATTATCACAAGCAATTCAAGCTTCTACAGCTTTTACATTAGAGCAGACAATAGACACGGTATTTTGTATAGCTATCCGTTCAAGCAATCAGAAAGGTAATAATTTTTTCAATTAAATAACACGATACGTCTATAAACTTCAATTAAAAATAAGTTCAAGGGGATACACGGTATTTTACTGTTTGTCTTTGGATGAGATCGAAGCTGAGTAAACAACAATACAAGAATCAGCTGTATTCCGATAATTTGTAGTTCCAAGTCCCCAGCATACTTCGCACTTTGCACCTTCGATTATTCATCGAGTTAAACTTAATAATCAAATTCCTAAATCCCAATATCCCTTATTTTTCAGCATTTAAGGACACTTCTATTCTCCGTCCCGCGTAGTAGGGAAAATAAGAGTAATCTACCAGCTGCAAAAATAACATAACCGCATTTCAGCTACGAAATGTAGTGTAGACACGGTGTATTAGATAGTATCTTTCCTGATATGTTCGTGTGTCTTTGTGTACGGTAGCCCTCTCGCTCCTTCAGCATTTAATCAAACGGCAGTTTGCATTTCGTTTAAAATCATTGTAGTGTACTGTAGTATCTTATTAGAAATGTGTGTGCTTATTCTATTACTGTGAAATAATTGTGTAGTGTAGTATCTGAAGTAACTCTCTTACTGGAATTCTGTTGTAGTAATTAGGCTAAATTTAACTGCAGTTTATGATTGTGTATTTGTTGTGCATTACTTTCGGTTTTCAGTATTTAACAGCAGTTTTCTAGGATATTAATGTAGTACAACAGTGATGTTTGGGATATCACTGCATGCATTACATTATTGAACTGTATAATTAATTGATAAGAGGTATATATTTAAACTCTGGTAGGTCATTTTTAATTTATTATATATATAGGGTTTTAATCATTCTTTTCACATTATCATTTTATTTATTTGTATCGCTGCTATAACGTATTCTGAACGAACAACTTATTGTGTAAAGTATTTCAAAATCATTCGTATTAATAGCTTGCAGTAAATTTTCCAATAGCCGAAGTCAGGTGACCGGTGTCATCAGACTAATTTCAGCCCATTACCAGGAAATGTACGTCATCAAGCTTACGAGAGACCGTACCCCTTCCATAATCTGAGGAGACAGTTACAAACTTATCAACGCCCACTTTTCGAAGTTCGCTACCTCACGCTTCGTTTCTGCGGGAAAGTTCGGCCTATGTGAATGGACGTAATGAAGCAACGTGATGGATTCACAGCAATACATAGGAGAAGGGATAAGATCTCAAATCTGACCAGACCATGTGGTATGGTTGATGGAGGGAGACTTTGGAACCTACAGTATATAGTCTTGGACACTCGCTCTTGGAAGGACACTCTTACGACGATTTTACGTCTGCACATTGGAGAAGATCTAAACTTAGTTCACTTCGCATCTGAGTAGCGTACTACTCAAAAGTTACTCTCATTGGGACTTGTTATCTCAATGACGAGAGGTAAAGTCCACGGGAGACCGGTTTTGACTGGTATAGAGCAAGAGAGATTTTGTTACGAATTTAGTTGCGCTACATTTCCGTAATACGGAAGAATACAAGTGTATTCTCTCCATGAAAGTAACCCATGGTGGTTTAGCTATTAAAATTAGGACTCATTACGACTTTATGTAAGGAGTACAGTAGGAAGTGCTAAAGGCTGGAATGTCATGGTACAACAAGTGTATTATACACAATGCAGAAGTAGGACTGGAATCCACAACTTGAGATGACGCCGCCTGTACGAGAGATCCATCAATCATCAGCTACTACATAGATTGTATCCAGATAAGAGTCTACAAATGGTGAGCTAATGGCATAAATTACTGCAAGTCTACGCGTTACAATTCATGTTCTTAGAGTTTATTTCATTCAATTTTTCTTTTCCTTCCGCAAGTTCAGATTTCGTTAATACGGCGTTACGTCACATTTGTCATCCTAATAAATAGCTGTTTAAATTTGTATTCTGAGAAATTATTATTAATGATCCTTAACTTCCAAGTTAGTGTACTTAATTGATAGTGTCCCGTCACCCCACCCCTGGGAGTTTTTAGAGTCTCATTACGTGTTATTATATATATATATATATATATATATATGTATAATTCGCTGGGGCCATCAAGCACCACGTTAAGTCTTGTTGCATTTGACACTGAACTTGGCCTTCTTTAGAGCCCAAATTTCCCTCATTCTTTGTGAGTGGGCCTGCTTACGCTCCTCTGTCCAAGGGGCACCGTGTCTTCTCTTCTGCTGCTCGTCTCGGTTCAGCCCGTTCGTCAATATTATCTTGCGGAAGAGATCTCTGTTAAGGGCGTCTTCAGCTGAGATATGTAGAATTTGCAGTTCTTCTTTGGTATTTCTAAACCAGGGAATTGTGGTTTTGGGGTTTGAATCAAAAAAGTGAAAGATTTCTTTAGTTAACTTTCTTCCGTCCATTCTTTTCAGATGACCGTAAAATCGTGCCCGTCTTTTTCTGATTGTATCAGTAATTTTCTCTATTTTGCTGTAGACTTCCTTGTTGGATCTCTTTTGATGGATTCCATTTCTGTACTTTGATCCCAAGATTCCTCTCACAATTTTGCGTTCTCTTTTCTCCAGTTCTTCAAGGAGTCCTTTGTTGGCATTTAGAGACAGGGTTTCGGCTTCAGAACTGTTTCATAGTGACGTATCTTGGTGTTTTGGGAAAGGCATTTTTTGTTGCAGATTGTGCGGGATGTTTGGTAGGCTATTTCCAGTTTACGTACTCGCTCCTGAAGTGCTTCTTTGTCCAGTCCATTTTTCATGATGATCTCACCCAGGCATTTGAATTTGTCTACTCGGGTGATGTCCCCGTATTTTGTATGGAGTTTTGGTGGAGACTCTTTGATGTTAGTCATTACTTCTGTTTTCTCAAACGACATCTGCAAACCAGTTTGATCGGAAATTTCCTTTAAAATTTCAACTTGAGCTCTAGCGGTTTCTATGTCGTTTGAGAGAACAGAAATATTATCGGCAAATGCTAAGCAGTCTGTTGCGATCCCCTTGGATTTGGTTCCTATCCTCAATGGACTGTAGTTGGTTTCCTGTAATCTCACCCGCCAGGTTCTGATGATCTTTTCAAGAACACAGTTGAAGAGAATCGGGGATAGCCCATCACCTTGTCGGACTCCTGTTTTGATGTCAAAGGAATGCGAGAGACATCCGTGGAACTTCACCTTGGATTTTGTATTGGTCAGGGTGGCTCTAATTAATGCCAGCAGTTTCAAATCAACTCCAAATTCATTTAAGATGTTTAGCAGGACTTCCCAGTCAATGGAGTCGTACGCTTTTTTAAAGTCCACAAAGACAGACACATACTGCTTGGACCTTAGTGTACAATATCTGATGATCGTTTTCAGATTTTGGATCTGTTCAGCTGTTGAGCGACCTTTTCTGAACCCTCCTTGGTATTCACCTATTTGATGTTCGACTTGTGCTTCCAAACGCTCCAGGATGGCAAGTGATAGAATTTTGTAGGTCACGGGTAGCAAAGATATTCCTCTGTAGTTGTTGATGTTGTTGATGTTCTTCATGCTGCCTGTTTTGTGTAATGGATGGATAAAGGCTATTTTCCAATCTTCGGGTAGGGTCTCCATGTTCCAAATTTCTTCTATTTGCTTTTGCAAGATATCAAGTGATTTCTCTGGGGCATATTTCCATAGTTCTGCTACTACTGAGTCTTCCCCCGGCGCTTTGTTATTTTTGAGACGGGCAATGTGGCGCTTGATTTCATCTCTGTCGGGTGGTCTGGAATATGGGTACTTGAGTAAGGGTTCCTTGGTCTCAATGGCGCTTTGCGGTTTACAGCAATTAAGTAAATTCTAGAAGTAATCTGCCAGAATGCTGCAATTTTCTTCATTTGATGTCGCCAGTGTGCCGCCCTTTCGCTCAAAGCATAGAGATGGTAGTTTATAGCTAGTGATTGCGTTTGAAGGCTCGGTAGTACTCTCTGCTTTCATTCTTCCTAAAGTTTTGTTCTCTCTTTTCAATGAGAGATTTTTCGTATTTACGTTTCTCAGTTCTGAACACCCTAGCGGCTTGGGCACGTTGGGTTTTGTAGATTTCCCAAACATTTTCTGATTTCGTAGAGTAGTACTGTTTCCATGCATTGAGTCTTTCTTGGAGGACTGATTCGCAGGTACCATTCCACCAGGCATGCGTTTTGCTTCTCTTGATTCCTGCAACGTCTTTGGCGGCCTCAACAAGGAGACTTTTGCCGTTGTTAAAGTCACAGTCATTTGGTCTAGCCTTCTCCTGGAACTCCTCGACCCTTTGCCGAAGTTTATGATTGGCGAAGCGTGTGATCTGTTTGGTTGTCTTCCTTGTGTTTGCGGGAATTGGTTTGAATTTGATAAGAGACATGTAATGATCTGAGGCCACATTGATGCCTTTCTTTACCTTCACATTCATAATCTCAGGGCTGTTTCTCTTGGAGATTGCAACATGATCAATTTGGAACTCTCCGAGAGCTTGGACGGGAGAACGCCAAGTCATTTGCTTTCTGGGTAGATGGCGAAAGTGGGTCGACATGACCTGCAGGTTGTGATTTTCGCAAATGGACACCAGTCTTTTGCCGTTGGGATTGGTTCTTTTGTGAGCAGGGTAATTTCCTATAACTCTCTTGTACTTCTGTTCACGATCTAGTTGGGAATTGAAGTCACCCATAAGAAGCTTGACATGGTGTTTGGAGATTTTGTTTAATTTTACATCCAGTAGGTCCCAGAAATTATCAACTTCGTCTGGATCAGACTTGTTCTTATCGTTTGTAGGAGCATGTGCGTTAACTAGGGCGTAGGTTTTGCTCGCGCATTTAATTGTGAGTATAGACAATCTGTCATTCACAGGTTCGAAATTTGCAACCAATTTAAGGATCTTGGTTCTAACAGCAAACGCGGTTCCAAGCATCACAGCTCCATTGAGGATTCCTCTTTGCGCTTTGCTCTTGAAAAATCGGTAGCCTTCGGATTCAAAAATCTCTTCATCTGGGTACCTTATTTCCTGTAGGGCCATTATGGATATCTGATTTTCGTGAAGATCTTTGGTGAGGGTTTTCAGCTTGCCAGTTTGTGTAAGTGAATTTATGTTGAAAGTTGCTAGAAAGGTTTTAGATTTTGACACTTCGGGGTACACCGAGACGCTCCGACTCGTCTCTTGCATGATGTCGAGTCTCCCCCAGAATCCGAACGAGACTCGTGCGCCGTGGTGTTCACGACGAGGGATTTATCCGAAGATTTACCCCCTGGGGTATGTTTCTTGAAATGTTGTGCCATCATGCTTTTTGACTTGACTTTGCTTTGGACGGGTACCCATTCTTTTACAACTAGGGTTGGTAGCCCTAGAGGTTGCCTCAATATGTTTTCTGGCTTCTGGTCATTTACCAGTCTTTGCCGTAACCCTGGCAAGGGACCGGTTTTTTTACGGTGGTATTTTATTTCCCTACTACCCTCTGACTCTGCTGGCGGCAGAGCCAGGGAACTTCCCCAATTCCAATGGGACGCGCCCGATGGAGGGAACCGGTAAATCCCCACACGGGATTATTATTATTATTATGAATTATCAACTACCTTTTTCAAGCCATAAGCTTGAAGGCTGGCGCCCATAGGATATTGTTTATGGAGAAACAATGAGATATCTGACCTGCCACGTCATAATTTTGTCACACATCTGTGGGCAGAGTGGGTA
The DNA here is from genome assembly GCF_040414725.1 of Anabrus simplex. Classification (NCBI taxonomy): domain Eukaryota; kingdom Metazoa; phylum Arthropoda; class Insecta; order Orthoptera; family Tettigoniidae; genus Anabrus; species Anabrus simplex. Next base: position 159,253,310 of record NC_090269.1, on the reverse strand, counting down.
CGTCACACAACTAAGTAGTAATATAGTGTAGTAGTAGCCTATATTAATACCTTATTGTCGTGTGATCTTTGTTTACTATCCTAGACAATAATTATTTCCTTTCATGTTTATTTTGAACAGAATAAGTTATTTTCCTTTCCTTTTCATTATTTCGTAAATAATGACTAAGGAGTGCTAGTGTAAGAACAGTGGGTGTGACCAGGCATTAAGGAGTATGAGGGAAGAGTTGGACAGTTTTAGACAGATAATTAGGATACTCTCAGAGGACAGGAAAGAATGTAGGCCTCCCTCAAATAATGTACAGGTTACAGTCGGTATAAAAGAGGGATGGGAAGGAAACGCGGGGGGGGGGAATTGTAGAAGTCAGACGGTCTAATGATTTAAGGGGAAGGAGATTGCAGGGTAAGCACTCATTTCAGAATCAGAATTCAGAAAATTGTCTGTGAGAAATCGGTACGAGTCACTCCAGGTAGAACAAGCGAGGGAAGATGAGGAACAGGGAACTGTTGCCGAGAAATGTGGTAGTAGGAGGAAGGGAAAAGGTGGGAAAGGGAGTAGTGGATAGGAAAAGACAGGGACAACAGGGTCATGGGAGGGATAAAAGGGGGTAGGAAATACTGTAACTTCTGCAGCAGTGAAGAAAAACTGCTGACCGGGTTTGGAGGAGATCATATGAGGTGGGTAGGGTTGAGGCTCCGGTCATGGGGACGAACCCTTGACTTACCATTCCATCGTTGGTAGGCCACAGCTGCTGCAGTAGAGCAATATCGAACTCTTAAATCTTTGGTTCGTAGCGGGAATAATTCGGTCACGGTCTTAACCAAACGATGGGGTTCAGAAGAGAGCCTAACTACTTGAAATGAGGAGCAAATATGCGCTTACTAACTTTTATTGAATTAATTAACTGCACAAAAATTCATTTATATAAAATCCTTGATCAAAAAATATTTAATTATTTAATGTTTCAAACGCAGTCACATTGCATGGCGTTAGTTTTACTGATTACAGTATTGAAGAATTTTCTTAGGAGAAAAATAGAAATATCACAGATTAGTGGACGGCGAAACTGAAAAAGTGAAAAGAAAACCTGAAAATCGGGCACCCATAGATCCAAACGATAACTGAGTATAATCCACACGATCCGTAGAAAATCTGACTTTCAACATATAGAATGTCAGATTTACTCTTAACTAAGGTTATCCACCAGTCAAATACCCTATCGGATTTGGGAACACCCAACGAATGGACCCTTAATCGAACCAAATTGACTATCAGTTGCTTTGTATAGGTTGCGAAATATTACGGGAAAGCATGGTGTTCACTACAACTCAACAGAATCATTCACAATTGAAAACAAAATTCCACCATGTTTCGTGTTGTTGTTTGTAGAGAGGGCTACCAAGGTAGCACAAATAAAAGTTCTTTGGAGTCCCCTTTGATAAAAATGGAGGTTTTTCTTTTCAGTTCTTTATTTATACAGCTGAAGAGGACCACTAAGTGGTCGAAACATGTCCTGTAAGTTTTAATTTTATTCAATTTTGCCTGAGGCATTAATAAAGTATCGATTAGGTGGTTATTTATACTTACTTCTTGATTAAACATCGATACGGTCATGAAATGGACAACTTGTAATAATGAAGGATAGCATTAGATGCATTCTCCAGACAGGAAATAAATAATTTTGAATATATTTTATCTATCTAGTAAATTATTCGTCAAGATGCAATATTTAGTGCGGTACTTTACGTATTCCTTGCTTGTCGCTAGCGTGAACAATAACCTGCCGATCTCTAAATATATATTTTTTTAAGTTTTCAGCTATGAGTTCGTATTGGCAACTATTACGGTGCGATGTCTTCCTCTTTCCTTTCACTTCTTTCACGCCCGATGCTTTTAATTCGTATTTATAGTTTATATACCGCCGTAATTATACTATTAGCAGTTCTCTTCTCCGACTTCAACCTCTTCTTTTCTTGAATACCAATTCTAGCTTACAGTTTCGTTCCGATGATCAATACGATTTTTTTAAAGTGTCGTTTTTTTACTCGGGACAAGAATCTGATTCTTTTTACTCACGGCCATTTGGATTCCTTAGGTCTGATTGTCGCAATATTAACTCATGTCCTACTTGACTGGTTACATCCGCATCTTCTCTCTAGAATATATTCTTTCATTATATAACCTCCGTCATTTTCATCGCGATGCATGGCATGTATTAGGGATGTCCGCTCATGACGCAAAATCGGGCATTGAAATGGTACATTTTACTTCCCCGTCAAAAGGTAAATAAATGTACTGCTCGCAGTATATTTATATCGTTCCTACTTCTGTATAAAAATGGAGCTTTCATCGACCCATTTGTTTCAGAACGTCCAACATAAACTTAATAAAGCGTTTTCTTTAATATATAGATTCTATTCCTGCTCTTCTTCATAGTACAATTTTAAACTGGATGCGTTATATACATTTCTGTAGGTTCCAGTTAAGTTCTCGACTACTATGCGTTGTTGCCTAACGCTTTCCTTATTACGTATGGACCATCATACAAATGAACAAATTTAGCGAATATTCGTTCTGATACATTGGAATTAGGTGCTTTTCGAATCAATACTTTGTCATTACTCTTAAAAGGTAGATGGAACTTTTTATTCTGGACCCTTTTTAACCGTTTATTTGCTTGCTCTACGAGTTTGGCTGTCGCCATCTGGTTGATTTCGACGCTACTGGGTTTGGGTTCATCATTTTCCCCTATAACTTTATCCCAAGGTCTTTGCGGTTGTTCATTCAAGTGTATCATACGGGGTATCTGATTAGTTGATTCATGGATAGTATTATTCATGCATTCCTCGATTACATTTATAACATTGATCCATTTCCAATGGCTTTCTGAACAATATATTCTACAATATTTTGCTATCTCCCGCATACATCACTCTACGGGGTTCGCTGACGGGTGTCTAACCGAACAGAGTACATGTTTAATCTCCAGGTTCTGCGTCATCTCTTCAAACTCTACTGACGTAAATTGGGTTCCCCTGTCAGTTAATATTTTTTTTCGGCTTTCCCATTCGAGGTATTATGTTTCTACTTATTGCTTTAAGCACCTGCTTAGATGTTGCTCTTTGGATTGGTTGTAATACTATGAATTTTGAAAATACGTCCATGGTAACGATTATATATTTATGTCCTCTAACAGCTGTTGGCAACTTTCCAAATATGTCCATTGCAAAAATTTCTCTCTGTGCTGTTGGTATTATAGCGATCGGTTCATGCTTGGTTAGGAATGAATTGTATTTTGTTCTTTGACAGATATCACATGTTTTAATCACGTCCTTGATGGTTTTCCTGATTCCTTTCCATGTGAACCTCTCCAGTATTGTTTTTGCTACCTTTTCTATTCCTCCATGTCCGATTATTCTGTGAGTATGCCAAATTAGTCCTTTTTGTAATGATGCTGGTACTACTATTCTCAATTTATTGAAATCCTTGTTAATACGTTTCATTAGCATTCCGTTTTTTAATACATATGGATTGCTTTCATCTTGTAAATTCCTGTTTTCTGAGTTATCGTGCTCAATCCTCCTGTTTTCCAATATTAAGTTTTCGTCTGCTCTTTGCAATAGTGCGATATTCCCTAGTTTTCCCAGAAATTCCTCATCCTGTTGTACCAATTCAAATTGCTGATCAAGTTGTTCTTTCTCTACCGGGTTTCTACTAAGTGCATCCGCAAGAATGTTGTCTTTTCCACTACAATGTTCGATTTTAATGTTAAACGGTTTTGTAAACAACATCCATCTTGTGTTTCTTTCACTCGACATGGCTGCTTTTAACCCAAACTGCAAGGCTTTGTGAACTGTTCGTATCTTTACTGGGAAACCGTATACTATCTTCTTCCACTGCTGCAGGGCATATATAATAGCTAGTAATTCTTGTTCAGTCGTCGTGTAATTGATTTCATGGTTACGTAATTTTCTACTGGCAAATGCTAAATAGGTTCGACTCTTTGGGTCCTCTGTCATATCCTGATATAAGTAAGCACCAATTCCTATACTGGAAGCATCAGTCTGTATTATAAATTCCTTAGTGTAATCAGGATATCCCAGCTGATAATTTCTTCATTGCAAGGAACGCTTCTTCGTTCTTTACGTTCCACTTCCACTTGTTGTTTGCCTTTAACAACTCTTGCAAAGGTGCTGCCGTTTCCGTATACCCTTTGCAATGGTTAGTAAAAAATTGTGTCATTCCCAAGAATTGCCTGACTTGTTTGATCCGCATTGGGCGTGGGAATTCGCATATCGCTTGAATTTTTATTGGGTTCGGTTTTACCCCATCTCCATCAATGACATGTCCAACGAATAAAATTTGTTCCTGATAAAATTTTGATTTTTCCATATTGATTTTAAACCCTGTGTTTTCTAAATTCTCTAATAAACGATCGAGTTTATTACAATGATCATCAAATGTTTCACTTGCCAACACCAGGTCATCTACGTAACACGTCACGTATTCTTTAACCTCCGGTAACAAATTTCTATCCAGGGCTCTTATCAACACGGCGCAGCTATTTTTCAGTCCAAAAGGCAATCTGCAGTACGCGTAAGTTTGATTGTTGAACATAAAACAGGTTAGTAGTCTCGACTTCTCTTCTAGCAATATATGATGAAATGACGAAGTCAAATCTAGCTTGTGATGTATTTCATATTCGTGAATCTTCTTATTATTTCCTTGATCTTCGGGACTTGATCATATTCTGGGAGTAGATTTTCATTTAATATCCTAGCATCTAGGCACATTCTTGGCTTTCCATAACTTTTTTAACAATAACGATCGGGTTCAGGTATGGTGTTTTTGTTTTAACGATTATTCCGTCATCCATCATCTCTTGAATAATTTTCTTTACTTCTTGAAAATACTTTTCGGGAACATCGTATAATTTTCCTTTGAACGGTGTCCAATCATTGACAACTATTTTATATTTGAAATTCGGTATCTGACCAGGTTTGTCTTTAAATATATCTGAGTGCTTCTCTATGATTGCATATAACTTCAGCTTTTCTTTGGCCTCTAGCTTGGTTTCAGCAATTTTTTCCATAACCTTGGTTCTTCTTTTTCTTCATCGACCGCTAAAATCTTTTCCAAACTTTGTATTGTTTCTTCTCCGTTCTCGGCTTCAGTCAGTCTCCCGCTTGATTCATATTCATCCATTAGTCCCTGCACTTCCAATCCTTCGAATTTCATATGTTCTATGTCTTGAATCTCTTTTCTCAATTTAATTCTCTCTTTAGTTATATTTCCATCATCCTCGGTAATAGGAAACCTTATTTCTTGCTTTCTTAGGTCTATAGTCATTTCTTTAGTTGTCATAATGTCAATCCCAAGGATCACATTGTATCTTATTCTACTCATCACTATGAATGGTTGTTCGAATACTAGTTCGCCGATCCTGATTTTCAAATATGTTTTGTGATTTGCAATCAATTGATTTATCGGGTATTATTCCCCGTATCTTTGTCCGGGCAATTGGTATTACGGGCACCTTCTCCTTTCGACTGATCTCGTCGAATAATGCTTTCGATATGACGCTAATACTTGCCCCAGAGTCGATTAAACAGTGTGTCTTCAATCCATTCACTCGTATCACAATAATAGGCAAACGTGCTTTATTTTCTTTACTCCTTTCCAACGGTTCATCTAATAACTCGTCCGGGTCTACATCCCACGATTCGATTTGTAATATGTACCAACTTCCAATTTTGTTATATGTTTCAGTCCAAGTACAACTTATTTCATTTGCTAATTCAAAATCGGCGTTTTTTTACTCCCGACGTCCAATTCGTATGTTTGGGCATCTGAGTTTAGTTTATGTTCATCTCTCTTTTTCCTTTTAAATTCTTGGAGCTCCAAGCTTTCGTCTCCTTCTAAATCCCCGTTAATGTTTTGATTGTTAATTGCTTCTTCCCATTTCTTCTTTTCCTGGGTTTCTCTCCTTGAGTTTTGATTATATTTCCTGTTATTGTTTTCTCTATTGTAGTGATTATTTATTTGTGTTCCTCGATAGGTTGTATTTCGTCTAAAACTGCCTCGATTTCTGCCGTCTCTGTACTGATTGGATGGTCGATGATAAGGCACAAATTTTTCATGTATTTGCCTTTCATTCTCATGACCATTCTGTTTGCACTTACATCGGCTTTGCTCTCTTACTCTCCCTTCGTCATCACTATATTCCCTTTTCTTGGGATTCTTATCGGTATATCTTCGCTCAGGAAACGACTTTTTCTGATTATTGTCCCAGTTCAACGCGTTTATCTCCTCCTGGTTATTTGTATTCCTATTTATTTTTGGCGCTGTGTGACTAGATGTCATATTGAGTTGCCTCAATATATTCTCCATCTCCACTGCTGATTTTACGTTTGCCGCCGCCAGCAATCTCTGAGTTTCCGGAGGGAATTGTTTTTGAATAGTTCTTATCGCCTCCTACTCACTGGGTCTTGGAACCTATGGAATTGGTACGAGAAATAATCGCTGTACCTAGTCTGCCCTATTGATGAATATTTTCTAGAATACAGTTCCAGCCTAAGGTTCTGTTGGATTTCTGGGTTCCAAAATCTTTTTAAGAAAGCAATCTTAAATTCCTCATAATCGTGAAATGTATATTTAAACGCTTGATACCATACATTCGGATTGGCATCCAAATGTTTCTCAATCACTCTGAGCTTCTTTTCGCCGGGAATTTTATTCTCCCGGAAGTACTCTTCCATTTCTCTTAAAAATCTCTTCGGAGACATTGCTGCAGAGTTATTAAAATGCTTAGGTCTCTCATCGTAAGTTTTGATGATATTGATTATCGCTGGACTTCCATTCCCATTATTTCCAATCATCATGTCCTTGCTACTTCGTTCTGTTTCTCCACTTATCGTGGGTGTCCCTTCTCTTTCGTTGATCTGAATCTCCACCATCCTTTGCTCGTTTAATTGTTTTGATACCTCTGCTTTTGTTATCTGTATTTCCCCTCTGATGTTCTGAATCTCTTTCTTCATTTCGTCTATTCCTTGCTCTGTTCTAAGCTTTCTCTCTTCTGCTTCGGTTTTATTCTTTTTCATTTCATCATTTACCATCTCCATTTTGTTTCCAATCTGGTCACGTGCTAGAGTGAATTTATCCTCCATAGTTTTGTTTGTCGACATTACATTTTCATTTATCTTCTTTAACTCATTATATTGACTCAATTTTCCCTGTGAATCTATACTTATCGATCCCGTATTCTCGGTCAATTTCTTGATCTCGTCTTCTTTCAATCCTTGGATACAATTCTTACTTTCCGTTAGCTCGCTTCTAATTTTATTTATTTCACCGTAGATCTCTCTGTTCTTGTCTTCCATTTTCTCCATCATTTCTGTTTGCAGATCATCTAATATGGCTTTCATCTTGGAAACTTCTTCTTCAATTTTTCCAATTTCTGTTTTTATCATTTCCTATTGTCTCTTCTCCATTTTTCTCATCTCTTCCATCTGGTTTCGTTGCCTTTCTTCTTTTTCTGCTGATATTCTTCTTGTTTCTGCTGGTATTCTTCTTGTTTCTGCTGATATTCTTCTTGTTTCTGCTGATGTCTTCCTAATATCCCTTCTAACTGCTTCTTCTGTCTTTCTGCTTGTCTCTCCTCTTGTTTCATCATCATTTCTCGTAACATTTCTATCATTCCTTTTTGTTCTTCTTTCGTCTTCTCTAGATCATCGGTTATCTTATTTATCTTCTCCTCCTTTTCTTTCAATCTCTCCTTCTGTCCTTCTTTAGCCTTTTCGAACTCCTCGATTATTCTGTTTATCTCCTCATCCTTTTCCTTTTGATATTCCTCAACTTGTGACCTCAATTGATTAATAGTCGCCATTTTATGTCTATTATTGCTCAACTTCGCTGATGATTATATTTTGCTAATTGTTTATAGTTTACAACCAATAAAATATATCAGTATTTCAATTCAGTATGAGATCAACAATCCGGTCCTCCCCACATAACCAACCATTCCATCACCCCAGTTATTTATGAAACTTGAGAAAACAAAGAAATCATTCTTGACATTTCGGAACTTATTAATTTATTTGCTATCTCTACCTTAATAGAAAACAAAAATCATATTGTGACCTAACTTAACATTATTAACCATCTTAACTAACTATTTATCTGAAATATTCCTGCTATTTTATTCATTATCATTATCATCCACTTCTTCATCAACTCCCTTTCTCGATCATATGACTCCTTGCCTAGTTCTCAATTCCTTCTTCTCTTGGTTTCCTTCATAATTATCGACTCTCAACCATTTGCTTCCTATCAGTTCTGCTTCATATCTGGGTAAAGCTTTCTCACATCCAACATTTTCTATATAACTCTTCATGTTACATCTCCTCAGTTTTAGTGCGTTTGTGGGTGTCAATTATTGCAATTATTCTTCTCTAAGGACGAGCGTTAATTAATGTCGCAGCCATTTTCCAGAAACTGCTCCGCATTGTAAAATAATGTGCTAACAGTTATCTAATAGTATGGTTTAGCATCCACAGCCTTACTTTAACAATGAGTGCCAATTAATGCTCATTAATCATCTTATCATCAGACTGGGTGTCCTCAATTTACTTCCATGTCAATGTTAATGCTGTGCCCCTGGGTATCCTCAGTTTCTGCACCACGAATGAGCGCCAATTTATGCACCGAACGGGGTTCATCATTCGTATTGTGCCTTTTCCACTGCTGCCTCATATACTCCGGCTAATAATCTAATAGAGTATGTTGGATGGACAAATAAATATAATCATCTCCTAAAAATTCAGGACGAAACGCAGGTAAGAATGAAAATAATTACATCAACTTAGGTCTGTAATCAAATAATATTATAATTATCTATATTTGCAAAAAAATCGTTTGTATATTTCATCCCATCCAACATGTGCATTCATTTATCTACATCGATATTGGCTTATTTCGGTGAATATCACATGAGAATCGTATTTTGTAATCAAACCATATATTCGTTCGCTGCACAATACCTTTCAGGGATACTCATTTAAATTAACCCTTTTTTAACATGGACTCAACTGAGAAATGTACAGCCTTTAACCCAAGTCTGTGGGCAAAACAAGTTCCGATTAATTGTAGCCTATAATAAAATAGATCTTAGAATTTATCTATTGATTATTTATAAGTACTCCATCTAATATCTCTTCCGACAATGAACTATTAGCAGTTCTCTTCTCCGATTTCAACCTCTTCTTTTCTTGAATACCAATTCTAGCTTACAGTTTCGTTCCGATGATCAATACGATTTTTTTAAAGTGTCGTTTTTTCACTCGGGACAACAATCTGATTCTTTTTACTCACGGCCATTTGGATTCCTTAGGTCTGATTGTCGCAATATTAACTCATGGTCTACTTGACTGGTTATATCCGCATCTTCTCTCTAGAATATATTCTTTCATTATATATCCTCCGTCATTTTCATCGCGATGCATGGCAAGTATTCGGGATGTCCGCTCATGACGCAAATTCGGGCAATGAAATGGTACATATTATTATTATTATTATTATTATTATTATTATTATTATTTCGACCACAATATTCTGAACTCATACGATATTCGAAATTAAGACATTCACCACGACATGATCATTATCACCTGCCTAATTTTACTCAATTTGAACAATATCTCAAAGAGTATTAACACATTACTTAAACTTCGCATTTTATAGTTTCTCGACGTGAATTTTACAGCCCTGAAGAGTTTCACATGACGACGAGAAATGTAATACTTTCGCCCGATCATTATGAAATATAATTCCGACACACGCACAGAACATTTATTGGGACAAACAAATACCAGCTACAACATTGATACAAATATCTTTACAGACCTGCAATCGTAGTCATCATCCTGGATTCTGGCTGCATTTAGCTAGATAACCTCCTAATTAGCCCTCCATGGCTACATTTGACATCATCTTCTTATATATATATATATATATATATATATATATATATATATACAACTTAAGTTATAGCTTTTACACTTGGTATCGATTAACACCGCAAGTACCGCACTTTATTGGCGTTTAACACGCGACGAGCCCGCCTCTCAAATGGCGACTGCCATTGTTTTTCCAGGACCCTGCTGTCGTTTACCCTACTGCTAGCCAGCCTTCAGACTTCACTTTTGACAAATATTACACGCACATGATTGTAATACAGAGAGAAACTCAGCTACGTATTTTAACCAAATACCTAAACCTTCAAAGTTTTATCGACGGCAGTTCAGGAAAATTTCTATCACCTTTTACTTTAATATTCTACTTGAACCATTGGCACGAATATGTAACAAGTTACTTTGAGAACAAAACCCCACACTTTCTTGCAGACGAATGACGTGGGCTTCGCCGTTCGGACAATCAGACAGAGTGTGTAAAATATGCGGAGGGAGGTTTTTTTTATACCCTCAGGGATGGACGCCACCCTCTCCACGAGGCTTGGTTATGTAATCTGCTAATTCCACATCCAATGGACCAATTTTCTTGAAATTTGTTCCATAACTTCGGACAGACTTATGATTCATTACGGTGTTATTTTAATATTTTCCCCATACTTGCAACGTGCTAAATGAATTATTTCTGCCCTGGGGTTTCGGGGCATTTTTCGTCATCCATCGGCCTTGGCACCTGTCGCTAGTTCGGGAGCCGGACGCAAACTTTTCTCCAGGCTTAACTGCATATACATTTACCCTGGGGACTCTATCTTCACATACGGTTTATGAATAATTTAGATCCTTTATTCCTCGATTTACCATGTCGCCAAAATCTCTCGTTATGAAGGATTTCTTGAATTCGACAAATTGTCCATTACTCGAGGACCACCGAAGTGTCCCGGAATTCCACGAGCTCGTGGCTCGGTCGTCACGGAGAGTTCGTTCCCACGAGACCGAGAGGCTCTTGAAATTAAAAAAACATGGTTACTCTCAAAAAGTTGTTTGTAGCTGAAATAAATATTTGGAGTTATTAAAAATTATTTTCATCGTAGAATTAAGGGTTCAGGGATTACATTGTTAGACATGTTGGCTAATGTGTGAAGGAAAGGAATCCAGGGTAGAGTGTTATCCAGGAATTAGGTTAAGGCAGATGTTGAGGAAGGTAGAAGAGGACGGAGAAGGAAAAGAGAAGGTGGTAGTGTTTCACGTCGGTACCAACAACGTAAGGCAAGAAGTTATAAGTACCAACATAGCTGGGAAGGTGTAGGATCTGGTAAATTCAATACTGGTGTGAAGTTTAAGAAAGCGGGGATTGTTATCAGTGGAGTACTGTGTAAGAGGGATACGGGCTGAAAGGTGATTGAGGATTTAAAAGAGTGGGTATGTGGGAAACTGGGAGTTTATTTCAAAATATGATACGATACCCTCGTCGACAAAATTTAAGTTAATGGACTAACAAAATTTACAAAGTCTAGAACCTTCTCTGACACTAAAGCTCGTCTTACAAAATAAAATGAACACTGTTACTTTGGCACAAATCTAACGGAAAGAAGCAAATCATGTTACTGAGACAGAGTCTAGCGTAATACTTGAAGACACGGTAAATGCTGTAACGAAGGCACAGTCTTTTGAATACAAGTTAAAGCACAGTTAGTGAAATGAACACTGTTGCGAAGACACAGTCGTACCGAAAGAAATTGTGTTATTTCACTGAGGCACAGCCTTGTGCAATATTCTAATGCACAGTTTTATGAGAATACGTTCAGCACAGTTCTGCCAATAAATTCTGTTACGAAGGCACAGTTATGTGAAAATAAGTTTGCCGTTTATGCGAAACAGCCATGTGAAATAATTTAATGCACAGTCTTTACGAACTGAAACGAATTATGCAAGACATTTCGCGATTGTTTACTTGTAGAAAGAATGTCTTTCAGTTCGACACTTCACGAAACAAATTCTGTTACTCTTGTGTCACATCACTATTAACAACTTGAGGTAATTTATGCCTCCTATCTCACACTCCCAGGTTCGCACCTCTGGCACTTGGAACACTCGTACTTTGTAATACGTCTGTCATCGTCACTCAGCCGGACAGGGTAACCACTTCGAATATAACTTTCCACAGCTGGCCTGTACGCCGTTGCAGCTGGGAATACAGAAGAGACTGATTTCTACTACCACCCACCCGGTTCCTTCGTCGACTTTGTTGTGGCCTGTCAACCGATACCGGTTTTGATATTCCTGTCTTAATAAGTGAGTTCCCCTACTTGCTTTAATTGCGTGTGGAGTATGGGTTCATTTCTGACGCGAGGCCATGGCTGGCTAGTGTGTGGCCTGGCGCTAAGCGCGGGTTTTAGAGCAGGATGACTTTGGACTCATATGTCTGAGAGCTTGCTAGCCATGAGCCTCCGTCTTTCATCCAGCGTGATGATTTGACATTCATGATGAATGTCGGTATTCCTTGTGTATCGATCAACCCCCGTAATAAGGGGATGTGCCCGGTTCTGGACGACTTGCACCTAATACCGTACAGGTTGCTGTTGGCGGCAATACCCGATATTGGACAGGCATACACGAGTAGCGGCCTAATCATAGTGACAAACAGTAGGAGTCTATTTTCTGTAGTGAGGCTATTATTAGCGTTAAGTAGGGGGAATTATTGTGATACCCTTCACCGAGCGATGGCCGAAATTTGAGATATATGCTGGCGAAATGTCAGTCCTCGATCTAGGCTTACACCCAGGTACTTCGAGGTTGGGGATCATCGGATAACTTCGTCAAAGAATTCCAGATCGCACTCACGTCCCGAAGTTCACTTAGTAAAGAGAGTAGCGTGACTCATTGATGTTGATTTTGATTCTCCACTTTTCGAACCAACGTTCGAGAAGGGAGAGGCTGTCCTGAAGGTAGGTTTCTACACTGGGGGCCTGCCATGAGACCACAGAGCTCGCCGTGTCGTCAGCATATAAGTATATTTTAGGAGATAAATAATTTGAACAGGCAGTAGCTAATCTCGCCGCTTTGAGGCACGCCCGCCCTGATAGTACGTACGGGTGATAGCGCCTTTTTAACTGAGATATGAAATTTCCTCTCTGAGAGGTAGCTTGTAATTAGAGCGGTCAAATGAGGCGGGAAGGCGAAATGTTTCATTTTATAGATAAGACTTCATGCCAAACCTTGTCGAAGGCTCTAGAAATGTCTTGAAAACAGACTCATGTGTATCTGTCGTCGTTAAAGTTTTTGGTTATGTCTTCAGTCAGTCTCAGTAGCTGGTGAGTCGTAGAGTGCTCTTTCCGGAAGCCAAACTGCTCATTCAGTTCCAGTTTTAGATTTCGTTCCAATTAGTTATCGAGTATTGTTAGTAAGGTTGCAAACGACACACCGACCTATGAATATCATCCAGGTTCATGCACCAACTTCTGACAAAGATGATGAAGAGATAGAATCATTCTATGATACATTGAGTGAAGCACTGAAACTTACAAAGAAAGGAGAGGTAACACTAGTCATGGGTGATTTTAACTCCAAGATTGGCCTTGGTGCTGAAGGTGATGTTGTAAGGAGCTATGGTCTTGGTGAACGAAGCCCAAGGGGAGAGAGATTGGTGCAGTTTTGTACAGAACATGAAGTTTCCTTTTTTAATACCTTTTTCAAACTTCACCCTAGGAGGCTATACACATGGACTTCTCCTGCAGATAATGAAGAAAAGACTGTCAGAAATCAGATCGATTTCATTTTAGTGAAGCAAAAGCTGAAGAAATTCGTAAAATCAGTAAAAACCTATCCTGGTGCCGACATTAACAGTGACCACAACCCAGTAGTAATGGACTTTAAAATGCAACGCTTTAGAAACGCTACAGCGTGTGCTAAAATATCAAGACGCATAGACATCAGAAAATTGGCCAGTTCTGATATTAGAACTAGTGTTGGTGCTGCTCTGGAAGAAAAGATGGAAGCAATAAAAGAGTCTCAACATATAGAAGTAGAAACCACATGGAACTCTATAAGAGATAGTATAACTCAAGTCCAGGAAAATAACATAGGATACGTCAACAGCAGAGAAAAGCAAAACTGTATGACTGATGAAATTCTGGAGCTTATGAATGAAAAAAGAAAATATAAAGAAAAAAAGACCCCGTTAAATACAAAAATCTACACAAAGAGAGACGTAGAAAATGCAGAGAAGCAAAGGAATCCTGGATGTCTGCCAAATGCAAGGAAATAGAGGAACTTCAGGAGAAGCATGATCACTTTATTCTATTAAAAAAGGTGAAAGACCTGAGTGGCCTACAAAAGAAGCGATGCGGACAAATATTAAGGAATGCAAACAATTTGATTATTTTAGGAGTTGAAGAAAAACTTAAAAGATGGAAGGAATACGTCGAATATCTCTTCAATGATGACAGAGATGATCCTCCACAACCTGAATCAATGAAGCCAGTTCTGAAATAACAAAAAGTGAAGTATTGAATGCCATTAAACTTCAGAAGAATGGTAAAGCCACTGGTCCAGACAAAATTTATTCCGAAGTTGTTAAAGTTATAGCTGAACAGGACTCAACCGGCCTCAGTCTACTAACATCGTTGTTCAACATCATCTATACATTAGGGAAGATACCTTTTGACTGGCTGAGATCAACTTTCATACCAATACCGAAGAAGCAGAACTCCTCCCAGTGTGATGATTACCGTATGATTAGTTTGATGTCCCATGTCCTCAAAATATTTCTGCGAATCATACACACCCGGATTTACAAGAAATGTGAATCCTATATGGATCAGACCCAGTTTGGCTTCCGAAATGGGGTCGGCACACGTGAAGCACTCTTCTCTTTAAATGTACTAGTACAGAGGTGCAGGGACATGAATGTTGATGTATATACTTGTTTTATTGACTACAAAAAAAAGCCTTCGACTGTGTAAAACATGAAAAGATGGTAGAGATATTAAGATCGACTGGTATTGACCAATGCGATTTACGCATTATCAGCGCACTGTACTGGAATCAAACCGCAGTTGTCAAAATCGACCAAAGAACATTAGAAGCGACTACACTCAGAAAAGGTGTTCGTCAGGGTTGTGTGCTGTCACCTCTCTTATTCAACATTTATTCTGAGGCAAAATTTAGGGAGGTGTTGTTGGAGGAAAACAGCGGGATAGTTATCAATGGACAGGCAATTAACAATATGAGGTATGCAGATGACACTGTTGTAATAGCAAATTAAATACCTGTGCTCCAATGCATGATAGACAAAATAGTCCAGCGTAGTGAAGAGTTTCGCCTGTTTGTCAACGCTACCAAGACCAAAGTTGTAGTCTTCTCTAAAAGAAAAATTCCAGCAAACCTGTCAATAAACGGCAGTAAGATTGAACAAGTATCTTCCTTCAAATACTTGGGTACTGTGCTAGATGAGGAATGTGATTCCAAGAGAGAGATAAAATCTAGAATATAACAGGCCAGGAGGCAATTTTTTGAATGAAACAGCTATTTACAAAATCGGATCTAAGTGTGCAATTAAGAATGCGAATGATTCAGTGCTATGTACTTTCCATTTTTCTCTTTGGATGTGAAAGCTGGACATTTGACTAAAATCTGCAAAAAAAGAATTGATGCTTTTGAAATGTATCTATATCGCCGCCTACTCCAAATACCTTGGGTGCTGAAAATTTCAAATGACGAAGTCCTTCATCGCATGATGAAAGAAAAATAACTATTACTTACTATTAAAAAAGGAAAAACCCAATATCTAGGGCACATTATGAGAGGCGAGAAGTACCAGCTATTACAACTCATCATTGAAGGTAAAATACAGGGGAAAGGTCTGTTGGCAGGAGGAGGAATTCATGGCAGAAGGACATCCGAAGATGGCATAACTGCACTTCAGAAGATGCTTTCCATGCTGCAACATCACGTCCAGAGCTGGCTATGTGGACCGCCAACCTCCGCTAGGAGAAGGCTCCTCAAGAAGAAGAATTACTTTCGCTGTTTTTCAGCAGGCAAAACGAAATATGGCGTTAGATAACTTAGTGAGAAAGGTGATAGCCTTCTCGGGGAGGTGCTTTAGAAATACCGCTGAAATCCCGTCCATGCCGAGGGTTTTCCTGTTCTTTTGCCTTTCAATATGGGACATGACCTCAGCGGTAGAGACGAATTTGAATTCCAAAGGCGGGTGGGGGTCGTCTGTTTCCAGATCTTCCTCCACCTCGTCTATGAAATCCTCATTCGCAGGTTCAGCATTAGGAGAACACGTGGTTTCCAACGTGTCCGGCAGTGCTTCTGCCTTTTCCTCATCAGTGTTGGCTAACCCTCTCTAACCGTGTAACGCGGTATGCCTGTCCTTTCATCCGTGATAGACGGAGCCGTCCGCTGAGCTTAATTGGGAGAGTTTAGACTGGAATGCAGATATACGGTGGTGTTCTAATAGCACTCGTAGGTTGAGCTTGTGACTGTTCCAGAGCGCCTTCAACCGAAGTTCCCTGGTGTTCATCCACAAGGCTCGAATTCAGTTCTTCAGCTTGAGTACTTGAAATATCTCGTTAGGCAGCAAGGTAGCCTTAGGTTGTCTGGTAGGTCCCACGGCGGAAGTTTCAGCTGCATTCCTTATGGCCGTCGTAATTACTTTTGTTTGGAGGTCGTTATCCTCGGCTGAGTGAATTGTAGGATTGCCAGTGATAGCCTCACTCTGTGTACTGCAATATCGATCCCAGTCAATAGTGCGCATGTGAAGCGGGATAGTATCATGTTCGTGCTGAGGGGCGGCGTCATGTATGAGAAGGACGGGTGTATGGTCGGAGTCTACGAAGTCTTGAGTGGTGAGACTTGGGAATAGATTAAGGTTATGTGAGAGGGCTATATCGAGATGGTGGGGAAGAAAGTTAGATTTGTAGGGGTAGTGGGTAGGTTCATCGGAGGGGTGAAGCAATACGTTGTTATTATCTCAGTATGTGGCGAGAATACGCCCCGCTGAGTAGTAAGACGGCCCTTCCATCTCGTGTTTTTACAGTTTAAATCTCCCGCGAGGATTACTCTTGGTGTGATTCGTAGTATGGAGACAAACTCGTCCATGTTAAGCTCAGCGTGAGGGGATAAGTAGCACGAAGAAACAGCTAAAGATGCTCGACTGGTCTCTACGACTAGCCCAGTCGGCTGCTTTTTAAATCTGTAGGCCGGACCATGCGATTTCAAATTCAAAATTTTTCTACCTTTAAGAACTCGGCTATCCTTCTGCCGATTTTTATGGAACTTGGTACATCATCATTTGTGAGAAGGGGCTACACGATGACGTGACAAGAATGTTGAAAGCACATTCCGTTCATGAGATATTGAAATACATAAATGGAAAGTCACCTGGCCTGGGCTGGCTCCCTCCAGCGAACGGTTGCATGCCTCACTGTCACTTACGCTGCCTGCGCGCACAGCGGTATTTTCAAACTCTTTCAGACATTTGTTAGAACGAGTTAACGAGTTATGTTAGAAATACTTTGATGGAGAATGTTGTAGTGGCATTCCCGTTTCATTATTTACTTACCAGATATTGTAATAGGAGTTGAATCATGGCTGAGAAATTATATAACGGATACAGAAGTATTCTCATGGAACTGGAATGTGTATCGTACAGATAAGATAAGAATTTTAGAAGGGGGAGTATTCATTCTGGTAACGTAATACGAACGTAATAGGGAACGTAATACGAACGACAAGAAGCATGACCAACAAATGGCAAATAAATTAATATGGGAAGGGCAGCTGATTCAGATAGTGATGGGACCAACTAGACGAATGTGGTGCTGGTAAAACAAGATGAGCTCTATAGAGAAACCGAAGTATTGGATCGTGCTATTGATCACGAAGCTGTTTTTGTCGCAGTTAAAAATAAATGTGTTAAAAAGGAAGGTACTAAAATTAGGACTATTATGCAGTACCATATGGCTCATAAAACAGGTATGAGGGAGTTTAAAAAAGTAAATATGATCGCTGGAAAACGTTAAATAAAAATGTAAACAGACCCTGGGATGGGTTTAAAGCGATTGTTGCTAATGTGAAAACAGTTTTGTATCTTTAAATGTGGTAAGGAAAGGTAAAGGTCCACCCTATAAAAATAGAGAAGGGATAGAGGTACACGTTGGAACCATTCTCTAGTTGGGGTCTTTATATCCTTACCACAACACGACTACTACGTCATGACTTCACATTAACTTAGTGCCAATGACGTCACAAATGCTTCATGTCTCCACTTTTACTCAATGCCGATGACAACACAACTGCGTCATTACTACACATTCAGTTAGTTCCGATGACGACATATCTACGTCATGACTCCACTTTCACTTGGTGCCGATGACGACACAACTGCGTCATGACTTCACATTCACTTAGTGCCGATGACGACACATCTACGCCATGACACCACATTCACTTAGTGCCATTGAAGACACATCTACGTCATGACTCTACTTTCACTTAGTGCCGATGACGACACACTACGTCATGACTCTACTTTCACTTAGTGCCGATGGCGACACAAATGCGTCATGTCTCCAATTTCACTTAGTGCCGATGACGACACATCTACGACATGACTCCACACTCACTTAGTGCCGATGACGACACATCTACGGTATGACTCCACATTCACTTAGTGCCGATGACGACACAACTACGCCATGACTCCACATTCACTTAGTGCCGACGACAACAAATCTACGTCATGACTCCACATTCACTTAGTGCCGATGACGACACAACTACGCCATGACTCCACATTCACTTAGTGCCGACGACAACAAATCTACGTTATGACTCCACATTCACTTAGTGCCGATGACGACACAACTACGCCATGACTCCACATTCACTTAGTGCCGACGACAACAAATCTACGTCATGACTCCACATTCACTTAGTGTGAATGACAAAAAAATGCGTCATGTTGTCACTTTCACTTAGTGCCCCTTTCGTCACAACTACGTCGTGACTTCACATTCAGTTAGTGGCGAAGACGACACAACTTCGTCATGACTCCACTTTCACTTAGTGCCATTGAAGACACATCTACGTCATGACTCTAATTTCACTTAGTGCCGATGACGACACACTACGTCATGACTCTACTTTCACTTAGTGCCGATGACGACACAAATGCGTCATGTCTCCAATTTCACTTAGTGCCGATGACGACACATCTACGACATGACTCCACATTCACTTAGTGCCGAGGACGACACAACTACGTCATGACTCCACATTCACTTAGTGCCGAGGACGACACAACTACGTCATGACTCCACATTCACTTAGTGCCGAGGACGACACAACTACGTCATGACTCCACATTCACTTAGTGCCGATGACGACACAACTACGTCATGACTCCACATTCACTTAGTGCCGATGACGACACAACTACGCCATGACTCCAATTTCACTTAGTGCCGATGAAGACACATCTACGTCATGACTCCACTTTCACTTAGTGCCGATGACGACACATCTACGTCATGACTCCACTTTCACTTAGTGCCGATGACGACACAATTACGTCATGACTCCAATTTCACTTAGTGCCGATGACGACACATCTACGTCATAACTCCAATTTCACTTAGTGCCGAAGACGATACATCTACGTCATGAGTCCACTTTCACTTAGTGCCGATAACGACACAACTACGCCATGACTCCAATTTCACTTAGTGCCGATGAAGACACATCTACGTCATGAGTCCACTTTCACTTAGTGCCGATAACGACACAACTACGCCATGACTCCAATTTCACGTAGTGCGATGACGACACATTTACGTCATGACTCCACTTTCACTTAGTGTCGATGACGACAAATCTACGTCATGACTCCACATTCACTTAGTGTCGATGACGAAAAAATGCGTCATGTTGTCACTTTCACTTAGTACCTATTTCGACACAACTACGTCATGAGTCCACTTTCACTTAGTGCCGATGACGACACAACTACGTCATGACTCCACTTTCACTTAGTGCCGATGACGACACATCTACGTCATGAGTCCACTTTCACTTAGTGCCGATGACGACACATCTACGTCATGAGTCCACTTTCACTTAGTGCTGATGACGGCACATCTACGTCGTGGCTTCACATTCACTTAGTGCCGATGACGACACAAATGCGTCATGTCTCCACTTTCACTTATTGTCGATGACGAAACAACTTCGTCATGAGTCCACTTTCACTTAGTGCCGATGATGACACATCTACGTCATGACTCCACTTTCACTTAGTGCCGATGACGACACATCTACGTCATGAGTCCACTTTCTCTTAGTGCCGATTACGACACATCTATATCATGACTCCACTTTCACTTAGTGCCGATGACGACACATCTACGTCGTGACTTCACATTCAATTAGTGCCGATGACGACACATCTATGTCGTGACTTCACACTCACTTAGTGCCGATGACGACACATCTACGATATGACTCCACATTCACTTAGTGCCGATGACGACACAAATGCTCCATGTCTCCACTTTCACTTAGAGCCGATGACGACACAACTACGTCGTGACTCCACTTTCACTTAGTGCCGATGACGACACATCTACGTCATGACTCCACATTCACTTAGTGCCGATGACGACACATCTACGTCGTGACTTCACATTCAATTAGTGCCGATGACGACACATCTACGTCGTGACTTCACATTCACTTAGTGCCGATGACGACACAAGTGCGTCATGCCTCCACTTTCACTTATTGTCGATGACGACACAAATGCTCCATGTCTCCACTTTCACTTAGAGCCGATGACGACACAACTACGTCGTGACTCCACTTTCACTTAGTGCCGATGACGACACATCTACGTCATGACACATTCACTTAGTGCCTATGACGACACAAGTGCGTCATGTCTCCACTTTCACTTAGTGCCGATGACGACACATCTACGTCATGACTCCACATTCACTTAGTGCCGATGACGGCACATCTACGTCATGACTCCACATTCACTTAGTGCCGATGACGACACATCTACGTCGTGACCTCACATTCACTTAGTGCCGATGACGACACAAGTGCGTCATGCCTCCACTTTCACTTATTGTCGATGACGACACAAATGCTCCATGTCTCCACTTTCACTTAGAGCCGATGACGACACAACTACGTCGTGATTCCACTTTCACTTAGTGCCGATGACGACACATCTACGTCATGACACATTCACTTAGTGCCTATGACGACACAAATGCGCCATGTCTCCACTTTCACTGAGTGCCTATGACGACACAAATGCGTAATGTCTCCACTTTCACTCAATGCCGCTAAGAACACAAATGCCTCATGTCTGCACTTTCACTCAGTGCCGACGGTGACACATCTAGGTCATGACTCCAATTTCACTTATTGTCGATAACAACACAAATGCGTCATGTCTCCACTTTCACTTAGTGCCCATGACGACACAAATGCGTCATGTCTCCACTTTCACTTATTGTCGATGACAAAACAACTACGTCGTGAGTCCACTTACACTTAGTACCGATGATCACACATCTACGTCATGACTCCATTTTCACTTACCTGTCAGGACACATACGCTCCTTCAAATGGCACTGCAGGCAAAAATATTATTGAAATAATTCAGATGATAATATAAAATGGATAAAATTCCGTTATGCAAAACGTATATTATGGTACCGCGGGAACGGTTACCAGTAGTATAATACAGGGATTCGGCCGCCACCCCCACTTCCGGCTCCGAAGGGCCTCCACCTCCCGGGGGGCCTTCCCAGGGGCCTCCTCCACCGCAGCCAGGGGCCACTTCCAGTGCTGCCAACTTAACCTAACTGGCGCGAGATTTGAATCGGTAAACAAATCCACTTGCTTTTTGAGAGCCACGTGCTTTTTGACAGACAACAACGTATCGCAAACCTCAGTGCTGACATCTTGACGGGCCTAAGCATTAGTGCTGCCAACCTAACCTAACTAGCGCGAGATTTGAATCGGTAAACAAATCTACGTGCTTTTTTGACAGTCACGTGCTTTTTGACAGACAACAACGTATCGCATACCTCAGTGCTGCCATCTTGACGGGCCTAAATCTTAGTGCTGCCAACTTAACCTTACTAGCGCGAGATTTGAATCGGTAAACAAATCCACGTGCTTTTTTACAGCTGTCATCCGCCATATCTAATCAAGAGAGCACCGTGCTGCCCTCTTGCAGGTAATTTCGTCATCTGTCATCCACCGTCTTTAATCTACAGAGCACCATGCTGCCCTCTTTATGGCTACTACCTTAAGCACGTAGTAGCAGGCAATTTGAAAAGTTCCGTTAGCTGTCATCAACCATCTTTAATCAAGAGAGCACAGTGCTGCACTCTTTAGTTGAAATGTGGTGGTGGCAAAATCCACGTGCTCTTGTTTGGAAACAATCCCACATGTTTTGACAGCCCTCATCCGCCATCTTTAATCAAGAGAGCACCGTGCTGCACTCTTTAGTTGAACTGTGGTGGGGGTAAATTCCACGTGCTCTTGTTTGGAAACAAATCCACATGAATTTTTGACAACTGTCATCCGCCATCTTTAATCAAGAGAACACAGTGCTGCACTCTTTAGTTGAAAAGTGGTGGAGGCGAATTCCACATTCTCTTGTTTGGAAACAAACTCACGTGCTTTTTGTCATCCACCATCTTTATTCAAGAGAGCGCCGTGTTGCACTCTTTAGTTGAAATGTGGTGGCATACATTCGAATTGCTTTACAAACTCACGTGCTTATTTGACAGATACCATACGCCATCTTTAATCAAGGGAGAACCATGCTGCCCTCTTTAACTACATACCTTTAACATGTGGTGGCGGCAAATTCGAAGTGCTTTACAAACTCACGTGCTTTTTCAACAGCTGCCATCCGCAATCTTTAAACAAGAGAGCACAGTGCTGCACTCTATAGCCACTTACCTTTGAGGCGCACAATTTGAAAAAATTCTTCATCAGCCATCTTTAATCAAGAGAGCACCGTGCTGCACTGTATGTGGTGGCGGACAATTTGAAAAGCAGCCATCTTTAATCGACAGAGCACCGTGTTGCACTCTTTATCGTAGTAGAGGACAATTTATACGTCACAGCTGTCATCCGTCATCTTGCATCGCAAACCTTAGTGTTACCCTCTTTAGCTACTTACCTTTGAGGCGGACTATTTGAAAAATTCTATTTTGACAAGCTGTTATCCGCCATCTTGCATCGCAAACCTCAGTGCTGCACTCTTTAGTTGAAATGTGGTGGCGGACAATTTTACAGCAGCCATCTTTAATCAATAGAGCATCGTGCTGCACTCTTTAGCTACATACCTTTGAAATGTGGTGGCGAGCAATTCCACGTGACAGCTGTCATCCGCCATCTTGCATCGCTAACCTTAGTGCCGCCCTCTTTACGACACTGCTGGTAATTTAAAATCCACGTGACTGCTGTCATCCTCCTTCTTGCATCGCAAACCTCAGTGCTACCCTCTTTAGTTGAAATGTAGTGGCGGATAATTTGAAAAATTATATTTGAGAAGCTGCCTTCTTTAATCAACACAGCTACCGCTATCTTACATCGCCTACCTGCACTCTTTAGTTGAAATGTGGTGGTGGACAATTCTATTCGACAGCAGCCATCTTTATTCAACAGAGTACCGTGCTGCTATCTTTACGGCTACTACATCGCTAATTAGCACTTAGGTGCCTACGACACAAGATAGCGGTGGCTGTTATAGGCTCTTCCTCTGTTAAGGCATAGTTTTATCGAACAAGTTTAAACGTGCATTGGGAAAGCTAGAGTAAGCACGTACTGCAGTGTTGACGTCATTGTGCATGTTTAGACCTGATCGTTTACTTAAGAGTAAGTAGGTGAAAGGAATGCAATAAGTACAACATTTTGAATGTGATCATATATTTATTTATAATGTACTACAACAGTGTTCGTTTTGCTGCTGACAAGGTTGGTATACTTCTTAACAACGTTTTGCAGTATGCCTCCTGCAACATTCAAATTAAACAGAGAAGATCATACACTTGTTATCTTGTTGTTAATCCTTTTCGGAATCATCATCATCATCATCATCATCATCATGAGGCATTAGAGAAAGTTCATTCATACACTGTGTACAGTGTTCTATCCTCGGATTTGGTCCATCCA
Organism: Anabrus simplex; assembly: GCF_040414725.1. Classification (NCBI taxonomy): domain Eukaryota; kingdom Metazoa; phylum Arthropoda; class Insecta; order Orthoptera; family Tettigoniidae; genus Anabrus; species Anabrus simplex. The sequence goes on along the minus strand of NC_090269.1, from coordinate 159,229,134 downwards.
AATCATCATCACCATTTTCTCCTCAATGCTTGTAATGTCGTTGACAAGTTCTGCATAAGGCTACTTCGATCGACATCTTACTGTGTAGGGGAAGGATGTCCCAAAAATTATGTACGTAGATAAAAATCCTGGTGGTAAGTATTGAATATGTTTCGGCATTGACGATCTATGTTTATAGAACCTCTTAATAGCCTCACTCACTCGTGTAAGATAAATAAGATGTTGCATATGAGATGCAAACAGCATGCACATTTACAGTTTTGTTCCATAGCGTACGATGTCTAAGCACACAATAATGTAAATGATAATGAGCTATTCTTATTTATAGTCCATTAACAATATTCGTTAGCGGATGGTAAGTGACATCACTCACATGAATAATAAGACAATAGGCTGCTGTGTTAGCAGGAATGTTTTCAGATGTTTCAAATTCTAAACGAATATCAACTGGATATTCTTTTATAGATTCTTCACGATAAGAGCAGTCTATAACTACAATCGGCGCTTTATTTTTAAATTCTTGAGGTGTAAATAGAGGACGATCTTCTTTCTGATAATACGATGATTGAAATGTACAAAACATGTCATAGAGCATCCCAAATTTATTTTTCTCAAAGCTAATGTCTATGTTTTCGTAGGGATACGTAATTCCGTTGAGATATAGTCTAACGTGTCTTAATTTACAGTGATCAAACAGTGAGCTATCTCTTTCGTGATTGAATTTGCGATTAGTTTGAAATCCAAAAATAATATACAAGGGCTTCTCAGTAAAACGTGATATTTTAACAGCCCAGCTTTGCTTGTTTGTAGGTGGTAACACAGGATATTCACGCAGTTCCCAACTTCGAAAACATTTTGGTAATGGTGTATCATTTTCTACCATCTTGAGCAATCGAAGTTTTTCACGATCAGATAAGGTTACATGTGGAATCCTCCACAGTATACGACGAAGTGTAATTTTCGATTCTATTGGTGTTTCTACTGCTCTAGGAGAATTGTAAACACTTCGATCACGTATTAGAATAAGCTCTTGTTTTGCATTGAATATAATACGTGTAAAGTCGTCTGCGAATCCAAAAATATGTTTCCGTGATAACATACCGGTAAATTTCCATCCTCATTAATCATCCAGTTGTTAGTAGCTTTTGGACACCATCCAGCCATCCGCAAAAGCTTACTTTCTTCATCACAGAAAGAAGTGTAGAGTTTCATTGCACTTGTAATACCAACATTCTTCGTGCGATATATTTCAACATTATTTACTTCATATCGCGCTTCAGAAAAGAGAAAAGCTAGAGCATGGTTGTTTAGTTGTGAAGTGCTTGGTCCACTTCCATCCGACTTTTCTAGTCGTCCTTCAATATAGAGGTAGCTTTCGTGTGGTAAGGTGTATACATCTTGCTGATCAAAATAAAATGAATTTCATCATTGTTATTTAATCGAAACGTAAAAGGTTGATAAGAATGAAGCTCACTTCGTACTACACCTTCACGAGTTTCTACTGTATTCGTAATGTCTAGCATTTCTTCCATTCTGTTGTAGTAGTGTATATCCTAAATCTTGGTATATCTGCTTATGGGCATCTGTTAACTCGATGAGTCTCTGCACACATGCAGTATGTCTTCGGAGTGTACACCGTGTTTTATAGATGTTTTTCATACTGGTTTAAGATGTAGTTTTTAAGCTACGTACACATGCCGATCTAAATGAATAAGCTGATTATGTTTATTTACAAGTCTAAGAGTTGCCCCACCAGTTAGGTTACCCGGTGCCAACTAAACTGATTGGCAGTAAAAACACAACACAGAACAAAGATCTAGTTGATAGGAACGAAACGGAAGCGTGATAAACACTACACACCCAGAAAACACCAAAAGGAACATAGAAAAAAACCAACTTACCTCCAGGTGGTAGAAAAAAACAGGTGGATCAAGCTACCAACCGACAGTGTATCAAATAAATGTTGCGTGGAAATAAAGACAAAACTTCCTTTTTTTTAAGAAGATATATAATTCATCAAACTCAGGTTAATAAATTTTAAAAAAATGACAACCTCGTAGTTAGTAGTATTTAAAAAAAACTAGGTACCAGAAACTAAATAAAATCAGATGACATAGGATTAAAATAAGGAGGCCTTTAAAATTCAACAAGATTAATTTAAATTAGGTAAAATAAGGAAAGCAGACCTCACCTTAAACCACAGGAAATACACAATTAAACTCAAGAAACACCAAAAGATAAATTAAAGAAAAATCATTTAAAAACCGCCGGACGGTAAGAAAGTAATGAAAGTAAATTAAATGGTACCTTGAGTAGGAAAAGACCAAAATTAAGGAATTAAAACACCAAACGCCAGTCGGCAAGAGAGATATAGGCTGCAGGAAGTATTACAATCACCTCAACCAGTTTACTTAGTAACAACCACCAAATCATTTATCAGTGGATTCCATTTGGAAAGGATACCTTGTTAAAAATTAGAAAATACAACCTTCTTGGTTCACCGTTATTCCTTGAGAGGTTCCTACTCTCTATCCGTTTCACATCAACAAACGGGTACCATTAATACGGTGGGAGTTCCAGTCATGGGATGCTAAGTGCTTTTCATAATAATTTACCAAGGGAAAGAAACCCTCCACAACAAACATAGAAGGAAAAGGGAAAGGAAGCAACTGGGGTGCCCAAGAAACAGTAAATGCGCAACGGGGTGTCAAAAATACTGAAACAACATCAGACAGGGTAGTCTCCCAACATAAAAATCATCACCAACATCATTCCATTTCAAAATCAACATCCATTACCCCGGCAACAACGGCAATTGTTAAACCATGGGAGAACCAATCCCGATGGAAGAACCAACAATGGCACCAAAACAATGGAGGCCAGAAGGGCAAAGATCATACGCAAAACACGTTTAAAGCCCAAAAGAAAAAAAAATAAGGTAAATTAAATTAAAATAAACCAGCATAGCACAAGTAATCCCTACTGGATCTCCCACGTATTACCCTACTTTAAAAACCAAAATAAATTTCAGAGCAGCAGTAACATCATTACGGTGTGATGATAATAATAATAATAATAATAATAATAATAAAAATTTTACACCACTGCTGTTCTTTGAAAATTACCCCAAGTAACACTTAAATTCCATTACGAGAAATGTTATACACTAGGTAATCTGAATTAACAAGGTCTTTTCAACCCGATACTTTGTTTTGGAAGAGCACAATAATTTTACCCAACAATGAAAAGGTCCACATCATTATAATCGAAATGCACAACTTTGATAATTAATAAGTTTCCTCCGAAGAAATCACACGAACAGTTCACCGCTGATGAAAATACCAGAATAACAAAGGTTGACTTACAGGATGGTTGCTTGCTCAATCAGTAGTATGATTTATACATGGCTCGGCCATGTGTACTTTACCAGTTGGAGATCTTCCTTTGCAGCATTTTAAAAACAATCACTCACTACGAGGTTACAAATTGAGAAAAAAGAAAATATTATGAGGGTGTGGAGCACATCCCCACATCCTTACGATTTACTATCCACCGTCCATGATGCTATCCAAAAGCATTGCTTTGAGTACAGAACGCCAACGACTTTTAGCCATGATTGCCAAGCAGCAACTGCCTGCTCGCTTCGCTTCCCTCTCTCTCGCGCCAGAGAGAGTGTCTACATCAAGATGGCTGACACCAAGCGCTGATTGGCCGGAGCAGCTTCAAGGAGAAAGGGGATAAGTAGTTCCCAACATAGCCGTAGATGGCGGTAACAATCAGAGCTCACATGCGCTCGCAGAGTTAAACATGAAATATTGTGAGAACACCGTTGAAAGCAGAAGAAAATTACAATACAGTTTTCTACACCGTAATAGGCAAACTCAAAACGTTGGTGGAAAGGAGACAAACGAAACCTCGGTTTCAGCCTCCCCCCTTTTAAGAGTTACATATCTTCTTACATCACTCCATGACGTAGTCCAGTGTATGAAATTAAGCTAGATTTTAAGTGTTTCAGTCCACAACAAATAAAAGTCACTGGTACCAAGTCCATCTTCAGATTGTCATAGCATTCAGAAGTTAAAGCATTCCAAAACGGGCAATGTACATAGCTCACCACCAATCAACCATTAAGTTCATTGAACACAGTTCAAGGTCCGGAAGTTATAGGTCACGATAAACTTACACAGCGCCACAACACAGTTTTTCTTTTGAAATTAACAATCTCCAAACAGTTTAAGGATTCAATTTTCCTACATGTTTTACACCAAGTTCGCTTTAGATTACCTTTCACATACAGTTTCATAGCAAACGCTTTACCATAACCATTCCTGAGTTCATGTGGAATTTGGAAGTTTTAAAAATTTTCACATAACCAGAACCAATGTTCTTCGCTTGCAGACTTCAATCACCAAACACATCTTGTTTACAAGTTCAATGGACCATTAGAAAACCGTATTTTAAGTCCACTACAGTTCAGGGTAGATCACCTAACATTTCTTACAGTACCCTTCCAACCTTTAAACCAATTTTCTTTATTAAATCGGGTTGCTAATAAAGAAACGCACCATCAAGATTGTTTCAATTACAGCGAAATGGCCCGCAAAAAAAAAAAACAAGGACCAAAAGGGAGGGAAGGAAAATGCAACCTTGGTGAGTAATCATAAATAAGGTGATAAAATCCAAAATATCCAGGTCACGTGATTAATTAGGTTGGCACTAGTGTATATCTTTGGCTTGAGAAGGTACCAAGAGCAAGGAAAAGGAAAAAATAGGTAAAGGAAAGGAAAGGAACCTTACTAAACAGAATATTTTCCAAAAAAATAGCAAGGAGCAAAATTTACAATAACAGATAGGTCACATGCATACAATTGGAGCACAATCAAGGTTTCCGATATCAGAAAGAAACCACCTTAAATAAGGTCAATTAAAATTTACACCAATTAATTAAGGAGAATTAATGCCCTCAACGAAGGAGCACACTTACACATTAAATACAACACGGTAGTAGGCTACGCACAGACACAGCTTAACCTTAGGAAAGGAAAACTAAACGAACCCCAAATACTCACTTTAGGGAGTTTCAACAAGATGACGAGACGGTAGATACATGATTGCCCAAAAAAATACCACGTACCTCGAAAAGTACAGTTTAGGAAATAGGCAACATGACCATGCAATTCCACAGAACTGCCACAGAAACGCCGCAGAACCACCCATAGTGGAGCCAACCAAAGGTTAGCTTACCAAATATACTACAGAAATCTTCCCAAAATTAGTAATACTCAGGTTTACAGTGCCACACAAGAAATCACATACATAATCCAGTAGAAAGAAAATATGACACAGTATAGCGATCAGAATAAGTACACCAGAATGACAAGTTTAGCAAAAAACAAATCCATGGCTACAGGGTAAAGGTTTACTCAGGAAGAGTGGTGGTGGTGGTGATTATTGTTTTAAAAGGAAGTACAACTAGGCAACCATCCTCTATATAACACTAATCAGAGAGAAAAATGGAAGGGGTCCGACACTTCGAAAAATGAAGGTATCGGCCAAAGGAAGACAAGGGCCACGAAGGGCGTGAAAATGAAAGACTCCCTATCCCTCGCAAACCTAATAGCGTCGGGGTCGGAAAAGAACAAGAGTTGACCAAGGGAGGTCGGATAGGATAGATGAAAGTGAGGAGCCTGGCACAAGTAAGTGGAAGAAATGCCAGGACTCAGCTGAGGGCCCCGTGGTCGCCAACCCACGCTCCATAGTTCAGAGCCCCTGGGGCCCCTTTTAGTCGCCTCTTACGACAGGCAGGAGATACCGTGGGTGTTATTCTACCGCCCCCACCCACAGGGGGATTACTCAGGAAGAGCAAATTGATAGAACGGACGGAGACATCTAGAGCTCAAATGGATGGAGGGCACGCGTACAAGTTGGTCATCAACGACCAAACTATCAACAGCATCAGGTAACGAGTAACCGGGATGGACAGAATTAAATTTCACAAGACCATAGCAGTACCATGGGAAAAACATAACAGGAGAGGTTTTGAGAAAATAAAATTTCATGAGTTTAGACACAAGCACAACCCAAAGACCAACCAACGTCCGCTAACTCCAGTTATTTCCCACCCGGACAGCTAATCAAATTAAAAGGAACGTGAAATACGCCTCAGATCAGTTGACCAGCAGGAAGAAGGTGAACCATGTCCTACACAACATAACCTACCAGTAGCCCGTCAGGACCTCGACACAAATCGGACTAAAGATAAGTGACATCACCCTGTTGCTCAACAGCAGACAGGTACCTATCTCCATTTCCCAAGGAGATGAGGTAAATAAAAGAATAAATGGCAGAGACGAGGCAGGACGATAGGAAAAAGACTAGGAAGAAGGAAGGAAGGCTACCCACAAACCTCATGATCATTTAGCGGAAGGACGCTAGCATACATCCAGAGTTTCCTCAAATAATCCCATACTTTTTCAAAGAAACACAGAACGATAGACGTTAAAACGACCATATCGACAAGCATCGAAATCCGCCAAGAAACACCTAGAGCGGTAGGTCGACATTAAATGAACTTATAGCAATAATAAAGGAATACATGATGACATCAGAGAAACAGGTTATGCATGAAAACAAGGGAATGGCAGAAACAAAATACAACAGGAAACCAGTTACCTAAATCCACCTTCATACAATACTACAAGAGTTGCGTGCAACCAAAAAACAACAATTCCCAAATCTACCAGGACACAGGAGAAATCAGAAGGCCGTACAATCTTCTATCAAGTGTCATAACTACCCAATAACGACTACACAACATCAAAACCACAATAACTTCCAGAAACATGTGCCAGCCCATCAGGGTTTAAAAGATTTCACAATCTTCAACACCATGCAAAGAAGTCATCATGCGACCATCAAAATTTACACATCAAACAACACTTCGGTACCGAGATAACGCCACCAGATACAGGCCAAACACCAAACCAAACGCAGCTAAAGAAGTAGAATTCTCAGGTTAAGGACCTTACTTGACAACCAAACACAACAGGTAGATAAGGTAGGATACTCTATATACTACAAGAACACACAACTCACATAGAACAGCACAGAACAGGAAACAGATCAAATAATTTGAAACAAGGAACCTGGCGAATAAAGCTTCCAGAGGAGCAGAGAACTAAAAGATAATCGTGGGGCAACAGAAAACAATAATGTAAAGGGAATTTCCAACAGTTATCAAATTGAGTACGAAGAACTTTTAGGAACAACGAGCTAGCTACGAGCCAATCTCAAAAGGAACTCACAACTCCCAAAGACATGGGAATAGTAAGGAACAGGACATTAGATTAATTAGCAAGGGAGGAGCACCTATTACCAACTGTCAGGCAGTGGAGAACCAGGAAGACTCAAGTCCATGCACAAGGCAAACAGGTTACCACTCTCAACACCAATCAACAGAGCTCCTTCACAACTAATCACATCCGCCAAAGATTTAACATAAAGAAGGCTTCACTGACATTAGAAGAGTTTTTCAACCTACACCAATTAACAAATGATATTACAAGGGAAGCCAAATCCTGCGATGGCACCTTACTATCAGCACGAGAGAGCAATCTTACAGTAGAAATGAAACAAACAGCCCAGAGACAGAAGAACCAGAGAAATCAGAGATAATGATAATGTACAACATCTCGAAAGGGAGCCCTAACCCCACAGTGCATACGCAAATCACGATGAAAATCAATAGCTACAGATTATGCAGACTTAATTTTTTTGGGAGAACAATCCAGGGTTGTAGACAAACCCAAGCTACCCTAGAATGGGAACAAGAAATAGAACCTAGCAGGGCACCGAAGGATAGCACAGGCAGGACGATTTTAGCCAAGTATTAACTTAACACAGGTAGATTGACTAGAAATTCACCAAATAGCGGAGCTACAAGGTCTACATAAGATAATTAAGCTTCACATGCCAAGTCCGATTCATTACGAAATATCAACAAGAGACATTACAGGATAATTTTCCAGACCTATCGAAGGAAAAGCTCGCACAGGAAACCTATCATAAGCCAGGGAATCAATACAGAGTTTAAAAAAAAAATCAGAAAATATTCCATGGTTTTACACACTACCAATGAATTAACCCTAATTAGCCCACTAAAGGTAGTTCTTAGGCGCATCTTTAAACCGTACACCACATCCTACCAAAGGTTGTACCAAACACCAAAATTAAAGGGAAACCAAAGGGAAACTACACCTTAACCAGATTTGATTTGAGACAGATGAACTCGCCTAATTCTCTTAGCGATGGGATCACTAACTAACACTGATACAGGGGACAAGAACTGCAAAATGGTACAAGGTCCTTGGTACCTGGAAGCCAGTTTAGCAGTAAATTTTTTGATAGCTTTACTAATTGGGTAGCATTTAATGAAGACTTGATCTCCAACCTTCAACCTTGTTGATTTTCTACCCTTGTTGTACCGTTTCTTAGCCTTCTCGTACGATACAGACAGATTTTTCCTCGCTTCATCCCAAATTTTTCTGAAGATCATTGGGCTTGGACAGGTCAGGAAGAAGGTCATCGATTCCAAGTAGGTTGGACATGGGCGAATACGGAGGATAACCAAACATCAGAGACATAGGCGTCTTACCATGAGTTTCGTGTAAGGCTGAGTTGAACGCATGGGCCAACCAGTGCAGGCAAGAATCCCACTTGGACTGATTGTTATGATGAAACGCAATCAAGGCGGACTTTAGATTCCTGTTCATTCTCTCAGCGTAAGATGGGTTAGGATAGTATGGAGTGGTAGTTACATGTGAGATGCACAACTCGAACAAATATTTCCTGAATGAATGGCTGGTGAAAGTACTGGCATTGTCGGAGACTAAAAACTTGGGAGGACCAAAGGACGCAAAGATAGAGTTCAAAATACTGATAGTCGTTCGAGTGTCAGTAGATCTCCTAGTTATAATCCAGCTGAATCGAGAAAAGGCATCAATGCACACGAAAATGTGGGTGTTTCCTAAGGTAGAACGGGGGAGCGGACCCAAGAAATCGATGAAGAGCCGTTCCATTGGGCGAGAGGCTTGAGAAGAAGATAAAAATCCCACACGGTTGTTCAAACTCGGTTTGCTAATAGCACAGGCTTGACAAGATTTCACCATGTTTCTAATGTCATTATCCATCTTTTTCCAAATGAAGATCTGTCTAATCTTTTCCCTAGTCTTGAACGTACCCAAATGTCCCCCAATGGGAGAGCAGTGATAATATTTGAAAATTTCCGGGACAAGGACCCTAGGGACAACAATTTTGAAATTCCAACTCTTTCGACCTTTACAACAAAGAACACCCTTAACAAGAGAGTATGGCTTTACTACAGATCCTCCGTTAAGCTTATCAATGATATCCTTCAAATCAGGATCAGTTTTCTGATGATTTGCAATTTCATGATATAGTAGAGGAAGATCCGAAAGAATGGCATTAACTCCAAAGACGTTAGTTACAACTTTTTTATCATCAGGATTTACATCGGTGCCAAAATTATCTTCAAACATCCTACTTAGGCCGTCGGCGATGACGTTCTCAGAACCCCTGATATGCCTGACATTGAAATTGAAAGATGAAATCCTCAAAGCCCATCTAGTGATACGACCAGTTCTCTTGGGTCGGTTCAATACCCAAGAAAGAGCTTGGTTGTCTGTCTCGAGATCAAAATTAACATGCTCGATGAAGGGTCTGAATTTTTCCAGGGCAAACAACACGGCCAGAGATTCCAACTCATAAATGGAGTACTTGTTTTCTAAGTTGGTAAGAGTCCTGGACACGTAAGCTACGGGCCTACGCCCATCCTCGTACTCTTGTAGAAGAACACCAGCAATCGCTTTGCCAGAGGCGTCAGTTTGCACTATGAACCTTTTATTAAAATTTGGAATAGCCAAAACGGGAGCATTCATCAGAGCGGATTTCAAAGCTTCAAAGGCTTCTTGCTGAGGACGACCCCAGAAGAACTTCACGTCTTTACGTCTAAGATGATTTAACGGAGCAGCTATATCTGCAAAATTAGGAATGAACTTCCTGAAAAAATTGACCATGCCTACGAACCGTGCGATGCCTTTAACATCTTTAGGGGGTCGAAAGTCCCTAATAGCCTGAGTCCTAGAGTGGTCGATGGAGATACCATCGGAGGAAACCACATGTCCAAGGAAAGACATACTCGGCTTAGCAAACGCTACCTTTGACAACTTGACAGTCAGTCCAGCTTTCCTCAAGCGATCCAGGACTTCTCTAACATGTTCGACATGTTCTTCGAAGGTTTTTGAGAATATAACCAGGTCATCAAGGTAATTAAAGACGAACCTAAACTTAATATCAGAGAGAATAGTGTCTAACAGCCTCGTGAGAACAGCCGCGCCACAAGAGATGCCAAACGGAAGTCTCAGAAATTCATAGAGGTTCCAATCAGTGATGAAAGCGGTCAGTGGAATGGAAGACTTAGACAATGGGACTTGGTAATATGCCTGATTGAGATCTAACACGGTGAAAAACTTGGCACCCGAGAACCACCCAAAACAAGTGTGCAGATCGGGTAAAGGGATGGATTGCAAGATGACCTTGCGGTTTAAAGCCCTGTAATCGATAACAGCCCTGAAACCTCCAGATGGTTTAGGTACCAGGAAGACCGGGGATGCATAGGGAGAGGTAGATGGACGGATCACTCCGTCAGTTAACATTTGGTCAATAATCTTTTTAAGTTCGAGCATACGAGGAGGAGAGAGGCGGTAAGGAGGGGATCTGACAGGAGTGTTATCTGATAACTCAATCTGATACTCGAGAACATCAGTAACTCCTAACTTGCTAGTAAACACATCAGGGAAATCATTACATAGAACACGAATACGTTCAGCTTCCTCCTCACTTAAATGGCTGAGATCCAATTTATCAATTTCACCAACTCCTTCCGGCACTGACTCATCTACACAGGAAACCTTGATTGCACACGAGGAAAGATCCCTAAAATTAAATTTAGAATCAGGAGAAAATTTAAAGAAAAACATCCTAGCTTGAAGATCCATAACTAGTCCCGTTTTCGACAAGAAACCTGTCCCTAAAATCATGTTGCAAGACAGGTTAGGTGCCACAAGGCACGTGATTTTCCAGGTGAAATTCCCAATTCTTACTTTTACCTTTACAGCCCCCAGAATTTCCAACTTGTTCCCATTAGCAGCCACACACTTCACACCAACAGGTAATAATTCATCCAGTTTACAAGCACTCTTCAGCTTGGAATACCATCCAAAATTAATCACGTTGACAATACTGCCAGAATCAATCAAAGCTAACAGGGGTTCGTTATTTACTTCCACTTCAGCAAAGGTACCCTGGGAAACCCCACAGGTAGAAATCTTATTACACCTTTGGGGACAGATAACCTTAGCAGAACCCGGAGACCTTCCAAAATTAGAATTTTTATACTTTATTTGGGAAACTCCTTGTCATTGACCGGATTTAGGAGCAGACAAGGGGCAATTATTCTTAAGATGCTGAGCAGGTGCCCAAGTATAGCAACAACCCCTAGAGTTGCGCTTAACTACAGTACAAGCATTCCTGAGGTGATTCCTAGAACCGCAGTTAAAACACTTCTTGGCATTGGCATCATTATACATAGAAGAGTGGACAGGAGGAACAGGTTTGGCGGGTGGAGGTAAACTTACAGTTCTGGAGGCATCTCCATGCTTGACGTCTTCAGCGAAGGAGCATGCAACCTCCAGTTCATCAAAATTAGTGGGGCACTTACTCAGGGAAAGGTAGGACCTGTATGAAGGAGAGATCCCTTTTAAAATTCTTGCCACCATTTCTTCCTCGGGAACAGTAATTTTGAAAACTTTACAGAAAAATCTGAGGTCAAGGATATAAGAAAGTAAATTTTCATGAAGGAACTGCGTCCGAAAACAATGTTGAGGAATTAAGCTCTGTAACGCCAAGGAGGGAATAAATTTTTTCAACACCGATTCATGAAATTCATCAACCTTAAGTTTTGATGAAATGGCCTCTGAGATTTCCCGTTTCAGAATACCTTCACAATGGGAGAAAAGAGCACGAAGGATACCCAAATCATCGATAGAATAAACTTTACCGGAATCCTTCATTTCTACTAGAAACCGCAGAAAACGAATGCTTTCCTCAATCGAATCTACTGAGAAATTTTTCACCCCATGGAAAAGCTCCTTTAAAGGGTTGTAGGTGGGAGTAAGGCTCATTTTAGACAACAAACTTTCCAGGACGGGAGAGGCAGCACAACATAAGCCTTGGTTATTAGGAGGGGTAACTACATGGTTTGAGGAACACTGAGGAATAGGGTCAGAAGGATTACATTTTTGACTGATTTTTAGGTTATCCATATCTCTGCTGGCAATCATCAGGTCCAGCTCAGCGGAAATGCTAGAGGCAATAGCCAACAATTTGGTGCACTGAGAGATAAACTCGGGTTCAGGTTTAAGCGACAACAAATCATGGATCCTTCCCAAGTAGTGATATACTCTGGGCTTTAAACGGTCAATTTTTGCTTTAGTAGGAGACAATTCCAAGAACTCTTCCCTTATTACTTCTATCTCTGTCAAGGCCTCAGTGATAAAATGAAGTGACTCACCAACATTGCTGGGGCGAACACGGGATGGATTAATGGGCACCTGAATAAGCTCGGAAAGAAGATTAGCACAATCAGCAACAGAACCCGCAGGACTAGCTCCACGTATCGCTAGCTCATAGGTTAACTCTGCCTTACGGAGCTTGTGGGGAAACAGGACCGCTCGAGACATCGTGGAGGTACATGAAACAAAATTCCAACAAATTAATCAAGATAAATGCGCTTCTTTTCACAAAAGTAAGTAACCTTTAAGACCATTTGCCTTTTTTCCACCACTCAACTATTTGACACACTGTACAGTTTTCAAGAAAGGGGGATACGACCGACCTACAGGTAATTAACACTAGCACGAGCGTAGTCAACTTAGGAACCACGCTCTGAAGCTACCACTTACTGCCCCACCAGTTAGGTTACCCGGTGCCAACTAAACTGATTGGCAGTAGAAACACAACACAGAACAAAGATCTAGTTGATAGGAACGAAACGGAAGCGTGATAAACACTACACACCCAGAAAACACCAAAAGGAACATAGAAAAAAAAACAACTTACCTCCAGGTGGTAGAAAAAAACAGGTGGATCAAGCTACCAACCGACAGTGTATCAAATAAATGTTGCGTGGAAATAAAGACAAAACTTCCTTTTTTTTAAGAAGATATATAATTCATCAAACTCAGGTTAATAAATTTTAAAAAAATGACAACCTCGTAGTTAGTAGTATTTAAAAAAAACTAGGTACCAGAAACTAAATAAAATCAGATGACATAGGATTAAAATAAGGAGGCCTTTAAAATTCAACAAGATTAATTTAAATTAGGTAAAATAAGGAAAGCAGACCTCACCTTAAACCACAGGAAATACACAATTAAACTCAAGAAACACCAAAAGATAAATTAAAGAAAAATCATTTAAAAACCGCCGGACGGTAAGAAAGTAATGAAAGTAAATTAAATGGTACCTTGAGTAGGAAAAGACCAAAATTAAGGAATTAAAACACCAAACGCCAGTCGGCAAGAAAGATATAGGCTGCAGGAAGTATTACAATCACCTCAACCAGTTTACTTAGTAACAACCACCAAATCATTTATCAGTGGATTCCATTTGGAAAGGATACCTTGTTAAAAATTAGAAAATACAACCTTCTTGGTTCACCGTTATTCCTTGAGAGGTTCCTACTCTCTATCCGTTTCACATCAACAAACGGGTACCATTAATACGGTGGGAGTTCCAGTCATGGGATGCTAAGTGCTTTTCATAATAATTTACCAAGGGAAAGAAACCCTCCACAACAAACATAGAAGGAAAAGGGAAAGAAAGCAACTGGGGTGCCCAAGAAACAGTAAATGCGCAACGGGGTGTCAAAAATACTGAAACAACATCAGACAGGGTAGTCTCCCAACATAAAAAATCATCACCAACATCATTCCATTTCAAAATAAACATCCATTACCCCGGCAACAACGGCAATTGTTAAACCATGGGAGAACCAATCCCGATGGAAGAACCAACAATGGCACCAAAACAATGGAGGCCAGAAGGGCAAAGATCATACGCAAAACAGGTTTAAAGCCCAAAAGAAAAAAAAATAAGGTAAATTAAATTAAAATAAACCAGCATAGCACAAGTAATCCCTACTGGATCTCCCACGTATTACCCTACTTTTAAAACCAAAATAAATTTCAGAGCAGCAGTAACATCATTACGGTGTGATGATGATAATAATAATAATAATAATAATAAAAATTTTACACCACTGCTCTTCTTTGAAAATTACCCCAAGTAACACTTAAATTCCATTACGAGAAATGTTATACACTAGGTAATCTGAATTAACAAGGTCTTTTCAACCCGATACTTTGTTTTGGAAGAGCACAATAATTTTACCCAACAATGAAAAGGTCCACATCATTATAATCGAAATGCACAACTTTGATAATTAATAAGTTTCCTCCGAAGAAATCACACGAACAGTTCACCGCTGATGAAAATACCAGAATAACAAAGGTTGACTTACAGGATGGTTGCTTGCTCAATCAGTAGTATGATTTATACATGGCTCGGCCATGTGTACTTTACCAGTTGGAGATCTTCCTTTGCAGCATTTTAAAAACAATCACTCACTACGAGGTTACAAATTGAGAAAAAAGAAAATATTATGAGGGTGTGGAGCACATCCCCACATCCTTACGATTTACTATCCACCGTCCATGATGCTATCCAAAAGCATTGCTTTGAGTACAGAACGCCAACGACTTTTAGCCATGATTGCCAAGCAGCAACTGCCTGCTCGCTTCGCTTCCCTCTCTCTCGCGCCAGAGAGAGTGTCTACATCAAGATGGCTGACACCAAGCGCTGATTGGCCGGAGCAGCTTCAAGGAGAAAGGGGATAAGTAGTTCCCAACATAGCCGTAGATGGCGGTAACAATCAGAGCTCACATGCGCTCGCAGAATTAAACATGAAATATTGTGAGAACACCGTTGAAAGCAGAAGAAAATTACAATACAGTTTTCTACACCGTAATAGGCAAACTCAAAACGTTGGTGGAAAGGAGACAAACGAAACCTCGGTTTCAGAGTCAATGTTGCTAAAGTGTTTTACAGACACAGGATGATAAAGAACTACTGTTGGTTTCACAAGAAAAGTATATCCACGTTCCTCTGTAACAATAAAGTCGTGCAGGACGTGTGAAGGTTGTAGATTACTATTCAAGTCTGTAATAATATTACAAGTAATGTTCACATGATAATCATCGAAGAGTGATATAGGTTGATCAGACTCGTAACGTACGTTCGGTAGGAGCTCCCTCGATGAAAATCCAAGCAATGGTCCAATCGAATCAGGTTGTGATTTGAAGTCAATCTTAAATGATGATTCAATAATACATTTATGTGTAATGTTGCTTATAGTAATTGAGAACTTGTAATTATGATTACTAAAACTATCTTCCCCAAACTGATCAATTAACGTATTTTCAATATAGTCATGAATATCGTCTACTGAATAACTACCTGAGGGTAGTGTTGGCACATACTCATCGTAATAGAACTTGTTTACACCATCACGCACATTATAGATTTTATTGTAGCTTTCAAACGATACTAGTCCAAGACTATGCGGCTGATAGTCAAGTTCGATTGGTGGATTCAAATAGACGGTTCTTTCAGGTCCTTCTCCACGTACAGCAAACGTTCTTTCACTGTTCGTCATCACGTAGACACTAATGCTCTTTCTCTACTGTCTGGGTTTGATATTAGAACATAAGACATAATCGTACGCACGCGCGTGTATTAAAGTTTTGCACACGGTTTTTATTGTAAACAATGTCTGCACTGTTTTCGAAATAGCGTATGAGCTCAAAAGGAGGAGGTAAGTCTCCATAGCTATCAAAATACCATACTTTAGATTTACGTTTTACGTAAGTAACGTAATGAGTTCCAGGTCCACGACTGTTATCCATGTTAATTACGGCACTTTCACGTTTACGTGGGCGCGCTGGTAATTGATCGCGCATATAAACTCCTCGAAAATAATGATTTCCTAGTTGCTTAGCAAGGGTGAAAACTTCATCATGCGTTAGAGCTCGATGTGGCAGTGCATTCTCTAGACGTTTTTTGGAAAGATGTAAATACCAAGCCCTTTCTTGTATGGCGCTAGCTTCATGTTCATACCTTTGCCTCGTAACGCAATTGCCTCCATCGTCTTGTTATGACGTTCACTCTCTTTCTACTGTTGTTTCGCTTCTTCTACAGCTTTGACAGTTCTCGCTACAGCACTAGCACCACCTAGCAATGACCCTAAAACTGCTAGGCCAGCAAAACAGCGCAGGAAGGAATCCTCCTCGTTTTGGTAAGGAATAATTCGTGCATGTTTACTAAACATTGCTCTGCACTTTGGAGAAATTCTCGCTCTTGCTGCGCGTAATGCCTTAGTAATAGCTACACGAGGATTGTATTCCCCTCGAATAGATTTTAGTGTAGCCTTTATAACATCTTTCCATCCAACAGTTTTTACTTTCTTCTTCTTCATGTCGATTGGATATCGTTGTTTCACCATGCTGTACACGACTTGCTAGTCAAGAGCAAATCATGAACTAACCGTTACCTCTTGTTTCATTTAATATATATATTACTGTTACGTACTTTATGATTTAGTTATCATGATGATTATAAAGCAGCAAGACACACTACCTGTTACCGACATTGTACTACATCTCTTACCTAGTTCTAGTACAACTACAAGAAAACGTCATGGAACGTTGTTTCCTTTTCCTGTTCGATGTATTATGTCAGGCCAGTCGGGATGCGGGAAAACAAATCTTTTACTTACACTTATTACTTCTGTAAATGGTGTACGCTTCGAGAATATTAACGTTTTTGCAAAGTCACTCTATCA
Organism: Anabrus simplex; assembly: GCF_040414725.1. Classification (NCBI taxonomy): domain Eukaryota; kingdom Metazoa; phylum Arthropoda; class Insecta; order Orthoptera; family Tettigoniidae; genus Anabrus; species Anabrus simplex. Next base: position 159,212,096 of record NC_090269.1, on the reverse strand, counting down.
ACCGCTATATACTATTCTACAAACTGTAATGCACGATCTAGTTAAAGATGGAATAAGATATTTCAAATTTAATTCGCATGAGCAAGTACCATCACCAGACGATGTGCTTCCTAATTCTCCTATGACCTTTGATGATGTCGCAACAGAACAGCAAAACGTTGTTCGTGCATTCTTTAGTACGGGTCAGCATAAATATGTTGATTGTATCTATTTGTGTCAAACCTATTCTCGTGTGCCTAAGCAGTTGATACGCGACAACACAAATGCTATTGTGCTTTTTCGGCAAGATGAGCGCAACATGCGATATGTGTATAAGGATATATATAAGGATACGTCATTCGATAAAGTAAAAGTAAACTCGTGTCCTCATCCTGAGGTGGTGCAGCTCTTTTCAGGCACACCTCCACTGTAGGTGAGCTGCATGTACCATTTCAACCACATACCAGCCCTCCTGCCATTCTTAAATTCCTGGCAGTACCGGGAATCGAACCCGGGCCTCCGAGGACGGCAGCTAATAACACTAACCGTTACGCTACGGAGGCGGGCTGACATTCGATGACTTTAAACGTATGTGTGCTAAATGTTGGTCATTACACCGTTACAGCTTTTTAGTTATTGATAAAGAAAGTGATGTTTAGCATGGACGCTATCGCATGGTAGAGTGTCGGCCTCCGGATCCCAAGATAGCGGGTTCAAACCTGGCAGAGGTAGTCGGATTTTTGAAGGGCGGAAAAAAGTCCATTCGACACTCCATGTCGTACGATGTCGGCATGTAAAAGATCTCTGGTGATACATTTGGTATTTACCCGACAAAATTAATTAAATCTCAGCCATAGACGCCCAAGAGAGATCCGGTTTACTCTAGGTCCGCTAGATGGCAGACAGAGTAAACCGGAACGTCGAAATTGACGAGCAGGCAGCCAGATGGCGTCAAATCGAAATGTCTGCAAACGGTAGCTGAGGCCATACGATTATTATTATTATTATTATTATTATTATTATTATTATTATCATTATTATTATTATTATTATTATTATTATTATTATTATTATTATTATTATTATTATTGTTACCGCTTTTTTTGTGGTAGGTAGACGTGAAAGAAGGTGGGGGTGTGAACGGGTCTCAAACTACGAAATTAAAGTTAATGTAAAATTTAACAAGGTTATATTCTCTTTCCAAAATTCAGAAATAACACGAAAGACAGGTACAGAGTAGCAAGGCCATAAAAGTACAATTACAATATTTACAGGATTTGGGCTTCGAGCCCCAACCTCACAATACTTGAGCAATTAGCCCAGTTTTACCCCAACACAAGTTTCAACAGAGGGACAGAAAACCCCATTCATGCCCAGGACCACTTGCTCCAAATTACACAGTCAGGCCTCCTTGAGGCGCGCAGAAAACAAAATTTTCAAGAAAGAGCAACTTGCTCAGAATTTAAGCCTGTCAAAGGCCACACCTAATTCCACCTTCAAGCTGTCCTCTAAGGACATATACACAGGGGTAAAATACCCAACCTACTGAGGTCTATTAAGTGAGAAAAAGGTTAATTACATGACCTCTAAAATAACAATTGGAGAGGAGGCGATCTGCACTCCTAATGCATTTGTTTTAAAACCTAATCTGGCTCTAGGCCACTAATGCAAGGGCTAATCCCATACTACAGAGGTGACTTTAGAAAATAACAATTTACTTTACATTAAGGAAGAATCGGTTGTGAGAAATAAGTTCACCTCAAAACAATATGAGTGGGAGCACGAGATGGTTAAGCACCCTCTATCCCAATATGTGGCTTTAAAAGATAATAGATGCTAAGAGTAGTTACATTTTAGGGAAAGGTTACATTTTAGGAAGAGGTTACATGGTGGAAACGCTTCGGACCCGCCCCGAGAGTTAAACTGCTGAGCTAGCAAGAAAAGAAGTTATTAAATGGCCATTACCTGGTTGTTGAACTGCTGCCGGAAGAAAGAGGCGCTTCCCGCCCCCTGCTATGTACTTTACACACTGAAAGATGGTACTGAAGTGGCCCGGAGACCCTAAAATCAGCAGTTTATATACTCTCGCGGAAAGTTCGAGGCGTTAGGGGAATGAGAACACCCTCCCACAAAAACTTTATTGGCTAACCAAGAAAACCCCTACACCATCTGAAGAAGAAAGACATAATTGGTGGAAAATTAATTCAAGGAATTCGGGATTGGCTAAATTCAAAACAAGGGGAAAGAAAGGGTTAATATTGCCAACTTAAACAATGACTGAAAGAAATTTAACAAAGGACAAACTTATGAATTCAAAATTTCTCCAAAAGCATAGTTCTTACACTTCACACTAGGGTGCACCATTGTAGTTCTTCAGTAGTGTCCTCTCGAAGAGAAAGTTCACACTTCTTACTACAGGTAATACAAAAATACATCGAAAACGACCCAGTTCAGTTCTTCTGAGAAACTTGAAAATTAACACCTTAAATAAGGTTCAGACTTTTTCCAGCAGAGGAGTTTCAACTGGCGCAAGATTTTAAATTAGCGGTGTGGAGGTGTACCGCCCGGTACAGACCTCCCACTTAAAACGTTCCTCCAAGGGGTAACACAGAAGAACATAAACTTTTGTTTGAAAATAAGGTCCAAGTTATGATGTTGGTATGGAGGTTAATTGCAGAAGCATTTATAAAATTTTCTAAATTTGGTATGATCCAGTTTCAAAATTCTTGTCGTAACTGTTGAAGTAATGTCTTTAAGTTTGTAGGAATTGAATTCAGAAGAAAAACCTTTAATACTTGAAATTGAAGAAAAATTTTCTAAGTCCACCAAATATTGCAGTAGAATTCCCAAGTGTAGTAATTGCTGATAGTAAATGTCCATGTAGTTGATTAAATAGGATGGCCAGACCGGCCGCTGCAGCTTGTGTCCAGAGGAGGCCGCTCGGACCCCTCAAGTACCCTGAGATACCGCTCGCCCGCACTATGGGAGGAGTAGTGGTGTTGAAGCACGCCGCGCCCGCGGTGAACATATACAGGCTGCGGGCAAGTAGCAGGTCGTGCGCCGCACATCAGCCTTGGCCGGGAGGAGCGCTCCGGCTCGCCGTACACTGGTCGACCTCGCTGGAGGAGAGGGGGCCCTTCCTCTATTCCAGTAGCGGTACGGCGCCGCGCGGCTGCGGGGGCACTGAAACATTAAAGCTCGGCGGCAGAATTTCTGTTGGACCAGAATGATTTTAGGGTACATTCATTGTGGTGAGGTTGAGGGGCCAGCGGCGTGGAGATATTTATTTAAATCCCATAAGCCACTGTGTGTAGTGGAGCAGGAGACGGGAACGTGGTAATGGCCGTGGTAAGGACAGAATGGCAATTTAACTAATCGGGGGAGGTTTACAAAAATGCTTAAATATAAAAAATATAGCAGGGGCAGAATGCCTTAAAAGTGAAAACTCAAAAAAAATATAACCTTCATAATCCTTTCAAGATTATATGAAGCAAGTTAGCACAGAAATTATACAGGTTTCACCTGCGACAGGTGAACCGTAAATATCCTCTCGGTGGCTGGATTACTTAAAAACAACGTAACCGGCGTAAGGAAATCGAGAATGACACACGGCCCATGAAATCTGGGGGCAAGCTTACCCGCGGGAACAAAGTTCTTGACCATCACCTGGTCACCTACCTTCAAACTGGTCTCCGTCCACGATCATATCTTTCCCTAACCTATTCATGAGACACCTTAAGATTGGCTTTAGCTTTCTTCCAAAGATCTTTGATATTATCCGGATCTATTGTCTCGGGTAGAATGTCACTCAGAGACCAGAGGTTAGAGAGCGGCGTGTTGGGATCGAAATTGAACATCCAAGAAGCTGGGGTAAACTTGTGAGATTCATGGACCGCTGAATTCAAAGCAAAAGCTAACCAATGCAGGGACGTGTCCCACCTAGAATGATCTTCATGATGATAGGCAATAAGCGCGGACCTGAGATTACGATTAACCCGTTCAGCCAGAGATCTTTGAGGGTAATAAGCAGAAGTCGTCACATGAGAGATGGACAAGTCAAAGCAGAATTTACGAAATAAATTAGATGTGAAAGCCTTAGCATTATCAGATACAATATATTGACACGGACCAAAAGAAGCAAAGATAGAATTTAGACAAGTAATGGTGGACTGAGCGGTAGCCAGCTTAGTCGGAAATAACCAGGAAAATCTTGTAAAACCATCTACGCATACAAAGATGAACTTGTTGGCATTTCCCTTCGACTGGGGGAAGGGTCCTACATAATCAATATACAGGCGTTCCATGGGGCGCGACGCTTGATGAGAAGACAAAAGGCCTACCTTGGTGGACATGGTTGGTTTACTAAGCAAACAGGATTTACAAGCCTTTACTAGTTCGCGGATTTCACCGTCCATACCCTTCCAAATGAACCTTTCACGAATCTTTTCACGAGTTTTAAAGATTCCAAGATGCCCTCCTAATGGGGTCTCATGATAATACTTGAAGATCATAGGTACAAGAACAGCTGGAACGACAACTTTCATCATCTTATCATGCCTCGATGGGCAACATAAAACACCATTCCTCAGAACATAAGGGACGACATGTTCCCCAGAAGAAAGGGTTTCCATTATCGGAGCCAGCGTCGGATCTTCACGTTGGTATTTCTCGATATCCCTAAAGAGCATGGGAGCATCTGTTAAGATGGCATTAACATCAGATAGCATGGACTCGGGAGGTGAAGAACTATCGACCGGATCATGGGTCTCGACCTCGTTGGAAAACATACGGCTGAGTCCATCAGCAACAACATTTTCGGTCCCTCGGATATGCCTAACATCAAAATGGAAGGCAGAAATACGGATGGCCCAACGGGCTATACGACCAGTACGACGCGGCCTACCTAAGACCCAGCTTAAGGCTTGATTATCTGTCTCCAGGTCGAATTTGACATGTTCCAGATAGAGACGGAACTTTTCTAAGGCAAATAAGACTGCAAAACCTTCGAGCTCATAGATGGAATACTTGGCTTCTTGAGCCGATAGAGTCCTAGATGCATAGGCGATGGGTCGCCTCCCTAGTTCAGTCTCTTGAAGAAGGACTGCAGCTACTGCTGACGACGATGCGTCCGTTTGGACGATGAATTTCTTTGAGAAATCAGGCATAGCAAGGACAGGGGCATTACAGAGAGCTAATTTAAGATCTTCAAAAGCGGCTTGTTGAGAAGGTCCCCACTCGAATTTGATGCCTTTCCTACGAAGAAGGTTTAAGGGCGCCGCTCTATTAGCGAAGTTAGGAATAAACTTCCTGAAGAAATTCACCATACCAATGAATCTGGCGATACCTTTAATGTCCTTGGGAGGTTCAAAATCACGGATGGCCTGTGTTCTAGAATGATCGACGGCAACACCATCAGGTGACACAATATGCCCTAGGAATGACATAGAGGGCTTAGCAAAGGCAACCTTGGACAAATTGACAGTTAACCCAGCCTTACGAAGGCGATTGAGAACTTCTCGCAGATGATCTAGATGTTCTTAAAAGGTCTCCGAAAATACGACGACATCATCCAAGTAGTGATATAAGTACTCAAATTTGATGTCGGAGAAGACCCTATCTAGTAGCCTAGTGAGTACAGCTGCTCCCGTGGGGAGCCCGAAAGGCACGCGGTTGTATTCATACAAATTCCAATCCGTGGCAAACGCTGTAAGATGTTTAGACTCTTCCGCTAGGGGAATTTGATTGTAGGCCTGATTCAGGTCCAAGATAGTAAAGAACTTGGCCTTACGAAACCATGAAAAACAAGAATGAAGGTCAGGAAGGGGCACAGATTGTAACACCACCTTCCGATTGAGAGCCCTATAATCAATGACAGGCCTGAAGCCCCCTTGGGGTTTCGGGACTAGAAAAATAGATGAAGAATACGCCGACTTAGAGGGCCTAATAATACCATCCTTCAACATCTGATCGATGATTTCTTTCAGAGCCTTCATTTTAGGTGGAGATAGCCTATAAGGTGGAAAACGGACAGGAATCGAATCCGTGACCTCAATTTTGTATTCGATAAGGTCAGTAACACCAAGAGTATCAGAGAACACCTCTGGAAACGACTGACACAACTTACGAATACTATCAGCCTGCTCCTCAGGTAGATGTCTAAGGTCTAACAACATCTCATCCTGGGTAGGCGAAATAGATGAACATGACGCAGAATTACATTTTAACAAGGGGATTTTACAATTGGAAGCAAATTTGAATGTGCACGACTTACTCTGAAGATCGAGCACAAGACCAGTGTGAGAAATGAAGTCCGCTCCCAATATGATGGGGCAAGACAAGTGCTTAGCCACAAACAATTTGATTTTCCATGTAAACTTAAAAATACGAATTTTGGCATTTACAGAACCTAGAATTTCTAATGGAGATGAATTAGCCGAAACATATTGGCTCGAAGAGGAACAATAGTCAGGAAGTTTACAAACATATTTCAATTTTGCATACCATTCAGTCGAAATAATAGAACAAACACTGCCTGAGTCTAATAGAGCTGTTATAGGCTCATTATTTAACTCAATTTTGAGAAAGGGGACCGGTGCGGGGGTATCCGCCGCAATCCTAAAACACTCTTTGGGGCAATCAAAAGATGGATTTGCAGATTGAACGTTCCCAGAATTTTCGATCTGTTTACCAGGGGCTGAGCCTCGGAAAGATGGATTAGTCGACCCAGCCGAAGCCACTAGTCACTTTGTATTATTGGCATTGGTGGAATATGCCCAGAGGTTGAGCAGGAGGGGGTGCTATTTGAATTTAGACAATTCTTGGCGATATGTGAGAAAGCCCCACATTTAAAACAGCCTTGTGAAGTACCAGCTCCATTATTTGCCCTACTAGTTTTGACCAATGGACATTTATTGCGAAGATGGTCAGGCGACCCGCAAGCATAACATTTACGGGGTGTGACTGGTCGGCGAGGTGGAGGCCGAGTATTACTAAACGAAGGAGGGGGATATTTCGCGACACGCAAGGAATCGCCGTATCTAACTCCTTCCGCTGAGACGGCCAATGCTTCAAGTTCAGAGAAGGTTTGCGGGCACGCCGCGAAACACAAATATGACCTATAAGATGGTGAAATGCCTTCCACAATAGCCTGTACAATCTGATCCTAAGGGAAGTGAAGAGCAAACACCCTAGTATAGAACTTAATGTCTTGTATGAAATCAGCCAGATTTTCATCCAATCGATAATAGTACTTCTGAATCAGAGATGACTTCGCGCGAGCAGGAATAAAATTTGCAAGCAGATGTGCATGAAAATCTTCAATAGATGACTGTTCGGCAATGGCTCTTACTATTTTATCTGAGAGAATACCAATTGCATAATGATAAATTATCTGTAAAATTTGACACGGAGAAAGAGAAAAAACAAGGGCATGATCTTGAAATTCAACTAAAAACCTTAAGAATGAAATAACTTCACTGGTGGTATTAACATAAAACTTAGAGATACCTCTGAGCAACATTGCTAATGGATGAGGCAAGCTGCTGAACCCAGGTAACATAGTAGGGAAAGGTTTCAGTGGCAAAGAAGTTAGTTCAGAACGTACATTATTCAACGACGTACGGCGTTCAGACTCGTTGTCCAACGGGGCAGAGATAGTTTGAGCTCCAACGGTTTTCCTATTGACTTCTCCCTTAGGAGACTCTTCCTCGCTACCTACATTCACCGTAGCGGGTTGATCAGTTTTGGGAGGAACTTCCCCAGTTAACAATTGAGTGACCTTACTAGATAATTCAGAAATATTTTCAAGCACCGTACTAGCTTCCTTCCTCTGAACGTCATTCAACTTCAGAGACAACAGATCGTTAACTCTATTTGAAAAATGAAATAACCTGGCTTGCACACGCTTAATTTGATTAGGAGAAGGATCATTTTCGTCAAAAAAACTAACTACAGATGCTAGCCCAGTAGTACTCTCGATGATCGTGGAAAGAGAGTCGTCAATTTCTTTCTCTCCCAAATTGGGGATGGAAATGGGCAAATCAAGGGACTCTCTAAGCTTGTTTGTGTCTACCGCAACCGTGCCTCCAGATTGCACATTTCTAATAGTCAATTCATAGATCAACTCCTCCTTGCGCAAATAGTTAAGATGGAGAACATCGCGAGGGCCGGGCATGATGACAGAAAAATTTTGAAAAAGGAAAAATTAAAAATTCCAGCAACTGGGAAAATAGTTAGAGTTGTAATCAAAGCAATGTTTAGCCGTCAAAAGGGGCTAAATTGAGACCCATTCAACCACGCTCTGCTACCACCTGTTACCGCTTTTTATGTGGTAGGTAGAGGTGATAGTAGGTGCGGGTGTGAACGGGTCTCAAATTACGAAATTAAAGTTAATGTAAAATTTAACAAGGTTATATTCTCATTCCAAAATTCAGAAATAACACGAAAGACAGGTACAGAGTAGCAAGGCCATAAAAGTACAATAACAATATTTACAGGATTTGGGCTTCGAGCCCCAACCTCACAATGCTTGAGCAATTAGCCCAGTTTTACCCCAACACAATTTTCAACAGAGGGACAGAAAACCCCATTCATGCCCAGGACCACTTGCTCCAAATTACACAGTCAGGCCTCCTTGAGGCGCGCAGAAAACAAAATTTTCAAGAAAGAGCAACTTGCTCTCAGAATTTAAGCCTGTCAAAGGCCACACCTAATTCCACCTTCAAGCTGTCCTCTAAGGACATATACACAGGGGTAAAATACCCAACCTACTGAGGTATATTAAGTGAGAAAAAGGTTAATTACATGACCTCTAAAATAACAATTTGAGAGGAGGCGATCTGCACTTCTAATGCATTTGTTTTAAAACCTAATCTGGCTCTAGGCCACTAATGCAAGGGCTAATCCCATACTGCAGAGGTGACTTTAGAAAATAACAATTTACTTTACATTAAGGAAGAATCGGTTGTGAGAAATAAGTTCACCTCAAAACAATATGAGTGGGAGCTCGAGATGTTTAAGCACTCTCTATCCCAATATGTAGCTTTAAAAGATAATAGATGCTAAGAGTAGTTACATTTTAGGGAAAGGTTACATTTTAGGAAGAGGTTACATGGTGGAAACGCTTCGGACCCGCCCCGAGAGTTAAACTGCTGAGCTAGCAAGAAAAGAAGTTATTAAATGGCCATTACCTGGTTGTTGAACTGCTGCCCGAAGAAAGAGGCGCTTCCCGCCCCTGCTATGTACTTTATACACTGAAAGATGGTACTGAAGTGGCCCGGAGACCCTAAAATCAGCAGTTTATATACTCTCGCGGAAATTTCGAGGCGTTAGGGGAATGAGAACACCCTCCCACAAAAACTTTGTTGGCTAACCAAGAAAACCCCTACACAATCTGAAGAAGAAAGACATAATTGGTGGAAAATTAATTCAAGAAATTCGGGATTGGCTAAATTCAAAACAAGGGGAAAGAAAGGGTTAATATTGCCAACTTAAAGAATGACTGAAAAAATTTAACAAAGGACAAACTTATGAATTCAAAATTTCTCCAAAAGCATAGTTCTTTCACTTCACACTAGGGTGCACCATATTAGTTCTTCAGTAGTGTCCTCTCGAAGAGAAAGTTCACACTTCTTACTACAGGTAAAACAAAAATACATCGAAAACGACCCAGTTCAGAAACTTCAAAATTTCCACGTAGTGACATCTTCTGAGAAACTTGAAAATTAACACCTTAAATAAGGTTCAGACTTTCTCCAGCAGAGGAGTTTCAACTGGCGCAAGATTTTAAATTAGCGGTGTGGAGGTGTACCGCCCGGTACAATTATTAACACAGAATTACAGTAACTACTTGATTAAAAACCATTATCATGTTAATATCTACCAAGGAGATTTCAAAATATATCATCCAAGCTCGAAACAATATTCGACGGAAATTTAAAGAGCTTAAACGTATTCAAACAGACACAGATTTATTTTTAAAAACACAACTAAGTACACCACTCAAAGAAATTTTTAATTCTACTTCATTACCGCAGTCGACTTCAAATTTTGCTTCTATGCAAACATCATATCATAAACAGATGCATGAAGAAGAAGGAAAGCATGAAGAAGATGAGGAAGAGAAGAAGCAAGATGTAGATCAAGAAGAGGAAGACAAGGATAAGGAAGAAGAACTTAATAATACATCACCATCTAAGCGTGTTGAGTTTTTAACTACAGATATTATTGCTGAAACACCTACTACATCGACGCAAAATCAACTATTTTTGACTGAGGTTATGATAACACCAGAGTATCGCAATCAGTTTAGAACTTTTATTCAAGATACCTATGGATCTCTTTTTTCACCTTATATAGAAAAACATTTTACAGCACAAACTGGCACTACCTACGGTATTCGCTACGAAGATGACTGTTTCTCAATAGGAAATTCAAATGTTAAGATTACTAACAACAAACTCATTGTAAAATGTGGTACCTATAAACCTACGAAAGGACTCTTAGAACTTTTCTCACGAATACCTGACAAGGATATAATTTTACAAGATGATCATAAAAAATATAAAGCAATACTTTTTGCTACGGACGCAACACGACAGAATTACAAGAGAAGAGAAGCTGTAAATGCAAAGAAGAGTTACAAGTATCGTGTGTTTATTTCTAAGCTGTTTCAGACTGCACGTAGTCTTGATGTTATCAACAAGCCTTTGTTGCCGTATGTGGATGTAAGATACTGGAATGACCCAAACTTACTCGCTGAACGATTACATCTTTTAAGAGTATCGCAAGAGGCTGGTCACACAGGTCACGGATCAGAAATTCTAGAAATAGAAAGAGAACTACGTTATGCCGGTATTATTTTGTAATGGCTCGTCAAGAGAAGATCTCACCTGTAAAGGTAAACATCGCACATGAGTTACATAAACCAGCACGTCGCACCTACTGTCGCAGACGCATTATTACACGAGGAAAAGGTGATCTCTGGCAAGCAGACTTACTAGAAATGATTCCATATGCCTCTAGTAATAAGGGGTATAAGTATCTACTTACTGTTATCGATGTGTACTCGAAGTTTGCTTTTGAACAACCCGTGTGTTCTAAAACAGCAGCTCAAGTGAAAGAAGCATTTAAACATATTGTTGGAGAATTGAAACGCTGCCCAAGGCTTCTTCAAACTGATCAAGGTAAAGAGTTTTACAACAAGGATTTTTCTTCTTACCTCAAGTTACTTGGCATTCATCAATACTCTACGTTCAGCAATCTCAAGGCAAGTGTTGTAGAACGCTTTAACCGTACACTCAAAACAATGATGTGGCGAGAATTTATAGCACAAGGTTCATATCGTTGGATTGATCTGCTACCTAAACTTTCATCTACCTACAACGATACACCTCATCGCACTATCGGAACAAAGCCACGTCTTGGTACAAAGAATACACCTCGTCTAGATGCTATTCGTCTTGTAATTAAAACAGCTTATCCACGTCGCTGTCGCTTTAAAGAAGGTGATTTTGTTCGCATAAGCAAACACAAGTCTCTTTTTGCAAAAGGATACACACCTAACTGGAGCACTGAAATTTTTCAAATCAGAAGTGTTAAGCTTACTAATCCAGTTACGTATTTACTTGGCGATCTCAGAGGACAGCCTATTGAAGGAGGATTCTACATCGAAGAACTGCAGAAAACAAAATATCCTGATCACTATTTAGTTGAACGTGTTATTCGACGTCGTGGGAATAAACTATATGTTAGGTGGCTTGGTTTTAATAACAGCTTTAATTCATGGATTAATAAAGAGGATGTACTTTAAATCTTATGTGTGTTTTCTTTTAATCCTCTACCTCTCCTTTCTTCTAAGTCACTGGGACATGCTGTAGGCATAAACAACACCTGTAATTTGTTTTGACAATTTATATTTATTTTAGAATATATATACATTTTTATCCTTTGTTTATTTTACAGTCTTTGTCAGTCAGTTTTCGTTTTAATGCAACAACAACGACAAGTGCTGCTATCTTCTTCTGAGCAGCTGAAGCACTAGGTAATAACACACGCACACGCTGCATAAGTTTACGAAGCAGCTACACGACATACTCTATGCAGGCAGCATGTAACTACGTGTCAGGCGAACGTGTTCTAGGGCCGCAGGGGAGATGAAGCTCGAAGAAAAGAAGATCAATCACTTTATTGATGAGTCCACGCCCAACATGCTTCTTCAACTTTTCCCAGCACGTTTCTTCACCTTTTCCTTGTTTACTCTCTCCGCAGCCATGATAAGCGTTTATAAGCGAAGACAACTCGTTAGTTTTAGGTCCGTGATACAGTTTAATTAGTTGACATGTACGGCACTGTCTCACAGAAGGTCTTCTGCCTAAACTCACGTGTTCATGATGTAAACTGCACGTTTGAAGCTCTGACAAAACAGGATCTTGTGTCCACTCACGAGGCACCTTATCCCAAATCTTCTTTACAGCATTCGCAGCTACATTAACCAAAAATGCCTTTGGTAATGCATTTAACTCTTCTTCAGTAAAAGTGTTTAATTTCTTTTGGATGCATAAAACTTTACGATCGCCTTTTCAACTGCGTTACACTTACTATCTGTTAGAAATGACATGATGTCTTTACTCTACAAATGTTTCTTTTACACTAAGGTTATTTCGACACTGCACTTTACATATGTTGTTCACTTCCCGGCATGCACTGCGACACAACCAATCAAAGAGCATACCTACATGTTGTAAAGACTGTTTACTTGTTTCTGTACTATGCTCTTTCGGAAGAGTTTTAAATGATGGACACCCCAATTCATGCATGTCGATAATTTCACACGATGATGGTAGATAATCACGCAACCATTCATTCTTTTCACAACCCTTCAAAAGAACAAGATCTGCTCAAGACAAATGTGCATTCATCATTAAAGGTAGAAAACGATAAGGTATTCGTTTTTCTTCCCACTTCAAACTTAAATTGTTTTCAATCCATTGAGTCTGCTTTTTATCTTCATTTGTTTGCAAGCAGTAAGGGAACTGTGGGCTAAATACTAAACTAACAAGTTTTGGTGATCACAACACACTGCAATCTAACACAGCCACCTCTTTAAACACAAATTTGTTGCCGTTTACTTTAGAGCCTTGCACATCAACTATTAATCTTTTCGTCGTGTTTGCACTCCACTCTCTATCACTGCTTCTCGAAGACCAAAGCTTTTATTCAAAGAACGGGTTTAAACATGCACAATACAAGAACGTCATCGCTGCAGCACATGCACACTCTTGCTTTTATGATGCATACTTATTGCATTCCTTTCACCTACTTACTCTTAAGTAAAGGATCAGGTCTAAACATGCACAATGACTTCATCGCTCCAACACGTGCTTACTCTAGCTTTCCCGATGCATGTTTAAACTTGTTCGATAAAGCTATGCCTTAACAGAGGAAGAGGCTATAACAGCCACCGCCATCTTGTGTCGTAGGCTGCTGTCAAATAGAATTGTCCGCCACCACATTTCAACTAAAGAGTGCAGGTAAGCGATGTAAGATAGCGGTAGCTGTGTTGATTAAAGATGGCAGCTTGTCAAATATAATTTTTCAAATTATCCGCCACTACATTTCAACTAAAGAGGGCAGCAGTTAGGTTTGCGATTCAAGAAGGAGGATGACAGCTGTCCCGTGGATTTTAAATTACCAGCAGTGTCGTAAAGAGGGCAGCACTAAGGTTAGCGTTGCAAGATGGCGGATGACAGCTGTCACGTGGAATTGCCCGCCACCACATTTCAAAGGTATGTAGCTAAAGAGTGCAGCACGATGCTCTATTGATTAAAGATGGCTGCTGTAAAATTGTCCGCCACCACATTTCAACTAAAGAGTGCAGCACTGAGGTTTGCGATGCAAGATGGCGGATAACAGCTTGTCAAATAGAATTTTTCAAATAGTCCCCCTCAAAGGTAAGTAGCTAAAGAGGGTAGCACTAAGGTTTGCGATGAAAGATGGCGGATGCCAGCTGTGACGTAGAAATTGTCCACTACTACTATAAAGAGTGCAACACGGTGCTCTGTCGATTAAAGATGGCTGGCTTTCAAATTGTCCGCCACCACATAGAGTGCAGCACGATGCTGTCTTGATTAAAGATGGTGGATGACAGCTGTCAAAAAAGCATGTGTATTTGTTTCCAAACAAGAGCACGTGGAATTTACCGCCACAACATTTCAACTAAAGAGTGCAGCACGGTGCACTCTTGATTAAAGATGGCGGATGACTGCTGTCAAAAAAGCATGTGGGTTTGTTTCCAAACAAGAGCACGTGGAATTTGCCACCACCACATTTCAACTAAAGAGTCAACACTGTGCTCTCTTGATTAAAGATTGTTGATGACAGCTAACGGAACTTTTCAAATTGCCCGCTACTACGTGCTTAAGGTAGTAGCCATAAAGAGGGCAGCATGGTGCTCTGTAGATTAAAGATGGCGGATGACAGCTGACGAAATTACCTGCAAGAGGGCAGCACGGTGCTCTCTTGATTAAGGATGGCGGATGACAGCTGTCAAAAAGCACGTGGATTTGTTTACTGATTCAAATCTCGCGCTAGTAAGGTTAAGTTGGCAGCACTAAGGTTTAGGCCCGTCAAGATGGCAGCACTGAGGTTTGCGATACGTTGTTGTCTGTCAAAAAGCACGTGGCTGTAAAAAAGCAAGTCGATTTGTTTACCGATTCAAATCTCGCGCTAGTTAGGTTAAGTTGGTACCACTAAGGTTTAGGCCCGTCAAGATGGTAGTACTGAAGTTAGCGATGCGTTGTTGTCTGTCAAAAAGCACGTGGCTGTCAAAAGAAGCACGTGGCTTTGTTTACCAATTCCAATTTCGCGCTGGTAATGTTAAGTTTGCAGCACTGGAAGAGGCCCCTGGCTGCGGTGGAGGAGGCCCCTGGGAGCCGGAGGTGGATGTGGCGGCCGAATCCCTGTATTATACTAGTGTTACCCATATCCGAACGGCGGCGAACATGTGAAGAAAGTCGTGTGTGTGTCGAAATAGTTCTGGGGTATATAGTACTCTTTTAATAATAATAATAATAATAATAATAATAATAATAATAACGATGATGATGAAGGATGCCCTAAATTTCATCTTGTTTCAGCTTCAAATCATTATGACATACGAACAAGTATCGAATTCTACCGATATTAATGTGATGATAATGATGATTGTTGTTAGAAGCGCTAACATCTAGGTCATCGGCCCCAAGATATGTGTTACTTAACCCTTAAGTTTGCAGCATATGAAATTCCACCTGCCTGCGTTTTGTGAATCTCATTTCTGTATGCCTAAACATCTCGAAATACATTACCTGCACTCTGCAAATGGCAAAGAGTTAGATTTCCAGTTATAAATCTGTTCGGCACTGTTCGAATGTTACTAGAAATATCGCTCTCGTCCACTTCACATTCACTTCTGACTGTTTGCTCACAAGAGTCAATCTCTAATATATTTTTTTGTCTATATCTGACCTGGCACTTGTTATAACTCTTCCTTCTTCAGCGAACGACTAGATCCCCGACATTTACATATCACCATAGCTGAGGATTTCTGACTTCGTGGTATTGAAATGTGTACAAAAACATCGTAACCATACTGGAATAGGCCTGTGAATATGGCTCCCACGTGACCGTTGAGCACCTTGTTCTGGTGAGTCGTTTTAGATAACTACGGGGTCTCTCTTAAAATCCGAGACCGTCCAGGGTTGTTTCTGCTCTCCGAGACCTAAGCAGCTGTACGGGAGTCACCAGTCTGAATATCAGCTGTTAACATTGTGAGACAGTTACCATCGCAACACCGCATTTTCGTATGCAAATTTTAAGTACCAGTTGTCTCGACAGGGACGCGATGCATTTGTTCAGCAATTTCCTGGGAAGTGTCACTTTCATGAGCACAGATTCACGTATTTGTAAATAAGTTTCAAACTACTGGCTCAATGCTGAATGCGCGCACACGAACTGTTTCAACAGAGGGAAACAAAATGACAATGGTGCGAATCTTGAACGGTCACCGAATAAATCACTCTAGAACAACTAGGGGTTTCGGTTTCTTCTGCATACAGAGCTGTTACACATCAAACCGTACAGGTTTGCACCGGCTCATTGTTTGAAACCTGCTGATGCAGCCACAAGTGTGAGATACTGTATCATTGAATGATCGTTTATTCGACCCACAGCTTGTGTTGTATTCGGATGAGTCCTGGTTTCGTCTTACTGGTCGTGTGTGAACTGTCACAACTCTCGCTACTGATATGCAGAAAATCCTGATGGTGTTTATGAAGTCTCTCATTATGAAGGGTGACACTTCCAGCATCGTTTATAAGGTGACATTTCATATGAGGTTGTATACACGCTTAAAGCAGGGCGGCCTCTGAGGCAGCTGCTGTAACACCGTGCGCTCGATAGGAGAGACCTTTGTAGTTCTTTATCTGATGGATCCTTCCGACATTTGCCTTCCACACGGCGAGTCATCACCCCGTCGCTTTGTATAACTAGTTCTTTATCTGATGGATCGATCGACTGTTATGAGAGCATTCAGTCCTTGTTACATACCACTGCTAGTTGATGAGTCTGATTGACGATCAAGAATAGTCAGTTTCATTGTAGCTGGTAAGCACAGGTCTCCCAACTTGAGCATCAAAACTGAACGATTGTGCGTCCTCTTTGCTAATTATTTAATTATTTGTGGTATTAAATATTGTGTCAATAGAACTTCCGACCGCTGCTGTATTCCACGTTCATCCCAAACGAATTAGAAAGTACAATTCGCCACTTTCTCGACATCTCTGCACGCCATTTTTATCTCCCACACATTTTCCTTCGTCTTGAGCAAGGGAGTACGATGTTTTCTTGACGACTCTTATACTTCATGCTGCTTACTGATGTAATCTGCTCGATATAAACGCTTCCTCCTTGAATAACCGATCGTTCCTCTGCTACCCACGAGATCGAGTCAGGACTCAGAATAAGGTACGGAAACCAATTTAAAACTAAAATCGAAAATCAATAAATAGAACGTAGCATTGCAAACTCATGATATCCAAACAGCGAGTGAAATAGGTTGTGCAGGTGCTAGATTAACAGGAAATGCCTCAACGTACTAGTAAAGGCGTGACCGGTTCTTCCGGAAAGACATAGGTTCGACCCCGTCAGAAAATCGACAAGTTTAGAAATAAGATTTCCGTTTCTGGGAATTCACTTATCCTACAATCAAAATTTGCACGAGGTTAATTAATGGGTCCCAGTATACAGGTAAAGGAACTGCATGGGTTGAAGCAGTAAGCACCGATAATTAATGTTATTGCTTTTAGCTGAGGTGCAGGATTTTTGTCCCCCAGGAGAATCTATGTGTGGCTGGAGTGTGTGAGACTAAATGTGATGGTAGTGTATGCTGTGTGGTCCGGAGCACTTGGTTGACTGCAGAAATATACTGATACTTCTATTTTCACGAGATTGCGTGTTAAAGCCTGGTTTTAATCCCAAACCTGTCCGCAACGCTCACACGGAGTGAGGGAATATGACGCTGTTGATGAGGGGTTCGTCCGTCGGATGGTGAGGTTAAGCCTTGGGCTGACCCCTTGATGTTGTTGGACAGGATTAGGCTATGTGCAGACACAGAGCTTTACCCTTTGCCTTTCTTTTATCATTACGTTATTCATTACATGTCAGCAACTCCTCTGATAAGATTACAGGCAAAACAAAAATACATCGAAAACGACCCAGTTGAGAAACTTCAAAATTTACAAGTCTTCTGAGAAACTTGAGAATTAACACAGTAGATAAAGTTCAGACTTCCTCCAGTAGAGGAGTTTCAACTGGCGCAAAGTTTGAATTATCGGCGTGGAGGTGTACCACCCGGTACAATAATAATAATAATAATAATAATAATAATAATAATAATAATAATAATAATAATAATAATAATAATAATAATAATAATAATAATTGTTACCGTGTTTTTGTGGTAGTTATGCGTGAAAGAAGGTGCGGGGTGGTGAACGGGTCTCAAGCTACTAAAGTAAAATTAATTTAAAATTTAACCAGGTTATATTTTCTTTTCAAAAACAAAGAAATAACAAGCATGGCAGGTACAAAGTAGCAAGTCAAAGGGTAGTTACAATATTTACAGGATTTGGGCTTCGAGCCCTGAAAACACAATGCTTGGGCAATCAGCTCAGTTTTACCTCCAAACACAAGTTTCAACAGAGGGGCAGAAAACCCCATTCATGCCTAGGAGCCCTAGCTCCAAATTACACTGAAAAGCCTCCACGAGGCATACAACACTCAATTTTCAAAAGAGCCACTCGCTCTCAAATTTAAGCCTCTCCCAGGCCACACCAAACTCCACCTTCAAGTTGTCCTCAACGGACATAAACACAGGGGTAAAATACCCAATCTACTGAGGTCTATTAAATGCAAAGGAGGTTAATTAAATGACCTCTAAAATAACAATTTGAGAGGAGGCGAACTTGCACTCCTAATACACTTTGATTAAGACCTACTTGGCACTAGGCCGTTAATACAAGGGCTAATCCCATACTAAAGAGGTGACTTAAGAAGAGAACAATTTGTTTTACATTAACGAAGAATAGGTTGAGAAAAATAAGTTCACCTCAAAACAATATGAGTGGGAGCTCGAGAGGGTTAGAACTCTCTATCCCAGTATGTAGCTTTAAAAGAGAATATATAAAAGGAGTAGTTACATTTAGGAAAAGGTTACATGGTGGAACGCTTAGAACCCGCCCCGAGAGTTAAAATGCTGAGCTAACAAAGAAAGAAGTTATTAATCGGCCATTACCTTGTTGCTGACCGCTGCCGAGGAAAGAGGCGCTTCCCGCCTCCTGCTATGTACTTAATACACTGAAAGATGGAACAGAAGTGGCCCGGAGACCCAAAAATCAGCAGTTTATATCCTCTCGCAGAAGGTTCGAGGCGTTAGGGGAATGAAAACACCCTCCCGCAAATTCTTTATTGGCTAGGGTACAGAAACATATCCAAGTTGGGGAAGATACATCGGATTGGTCGGAAATAACTCAAAGAAATTCGGGATTGGATAAATCTAAAACAAGGGGAAAAAGAGGGGTATATAGCCAACTTAAACAATAACAGAAAGAAATTTAGCAAAGAACAAACATTTGAAATAAAAATTTCTCCAACAAAATAGTTCTTTGACTCCGCACTAGGTTGCACTATTGTTGATCTTCAGTAGTGTCCTCTAGAAGAGAAAGTTCACACTTCTTACTTCAAGCGAAACAAAAACACATCAAAAATGACACAGTTCAAAAACTCAAAGTTTTCCATGTGGTGACATCTTCAGAGAAAGTAGAGAATTAGTAGCGTAGATAACGTTCAGACTTCCTCCAACAGAGGAGTTTCAACTGGCGCACATTTTGAATTAGCGGTGTGGAGGTGTACCGCCCGGTACAGACCTCCCCCCCCCCCAAAAGTACCTCCCGGGGTGACACATGAAATGTTTGAAAACAAGGTCCAAGTTTTGATGTGGATATGGAGATTAATTGCCAAAAAAAAAAATTTATAAGATTTTCTTAATTTGGTTTGATTCAGTTTCAAAATTTTGTTGTTGCAGGTGAAGTATAGTCTTTAAGTTTGTAGAAGTAGAATTCTGAAGATAAACTTTTAATACTCAAAAGTGATGAAAAATTTTGCAATGTCCACCAAATATTGCTGTTGAATTCCCAAGTGTAGTCATTGCTTATAGTAACTGTTCATGTAGTTGATGTTGATGAAGTTGGATGGCCAGACCGGCCGTTGCAGCTTGCGTCCAAAGGAGGCCGCTCGGACCCCTCAAGTACCCAGAGATACCGCTCGCCCGCACTATGAGGGGAGCAGAGGTGTTGAAACACGCCGCGCCCGCGGTGAACATATACAGGCTGCGGGCCAGTAGCAGGTCGTGCGCCGCGCATCAGCCTTGGCCGGGAGGAGAGCTCCGGCTCGCCGTGCACCTGACGTCCTCGCTGGAGAAGAGGGGGCCCGTCCTCTGCCCCAGTTGCTGCACGGCGCCGCGCGGCTGCGGGGGCACTGAAACATTAAAGCTAGGCGGCAGAATTGTGTTGGACCATCATGTTTCTTTTGAGGGCACAGGCATGTAGAGAGATTGAGGGGCCAGCGGCGTGCAGATATCCATGGCATTTCATCTAAGCCAGCCACTGTGTGTAGTGGAGCAGGAGACGGGAGCGTGGTAATGGCCGTGGCAAGGACAGTTTGGCAGTTTAACAAATCGGGGGAGGTTTCACACAAATGCTTACATATAAAATAAAATAGAAGGAGCAGAATGCCTTAAGAGTGGAAACTCAAAAAAAAAAATATAACCTTCATATTCCTATTAAATTATATGAAGCAAGTTGACACAAAATTTACACCGGTTTCACCTGGGACAGGTGAACTCTAAATATCCTCTCGGTGGCTGGATTACTTAACAATAAGGTAACCGGCGTAAGGAAATCCAGAATAATGCATGGCCCATGAAATCTGGGGGCAAGCTTGCCCGCGGGAACAAAGTTCTTGACCATCACCTGGTCACCTACCTTCAAAGTGGTGGGTCTCCGTCCACGATCATACCTTTCCCTAACCTTTTCATGAGATACCTTAAGATTGGCTTTAGCCTTCTTCCAAAGATCTTTAATATTATCCGGATCTATTGTCTCGGGTAGAATGTCACTCAGAGACCAGAGGTTAGAGAGCGGCGAGTTGGGAACAAACTTGAACATCAAAGAAGCTGGAGTTAATTTATGTGATTCATGAACCGCCGAATTCAAAGCAAAAGCTAACCAATGCAGGGACGTGTCCCACCTGGAATGATCATCATGATGATAGGCAATAAGTGCGGACCTGAGATTACGATTAACCCGTTCAGCCAGAGATGGTTGAGGGTAAAAAGCAGAAGTAGTTACATGAGAGATGGATAAGTCAAAACAGAATTTACGAAATAAATTAGATGTAAAAGCCTTAGCATTATCGGACACAATATATTGGCACGGACCAAAAGAAGCAAAAATAGAATTTAGTCAAGTAATGGTGGACTGAGCGGTAGCCAGCTTAGTCGGAAATAACCAGGAAAATCTTGTAAAACCATCTACACATACAAAGATGAATTTGTTGGCATTTCCCTTCGACTGGGGGAAGGGTCCTACATAATCAATATACAGGCGTTCCATGGGGCGCGATGCTTGATGCGAAGATAAAAGGCCTACCTTGGTGGACATGGTGGGTTTACTGAGCAAACAAGATTTACAAGCTTTTACAAGTTCACGGATTTCACCGTCCATACCTTTCCAGATGAACTTTTCACGAATCTTTTCACGAGTTTTAAATATTCCCAGATGCCCCCCCCCCAATGGGGTCTCATGATAGTATTTGAAGATCATAGGCACAAGGACAGCTGGAACGACAACCTTCATCATCTTGTCATGCCTCGAAGGGCAACATAAAACACCATTCCTCAGAACATAAGGGACGACATGTTTATTTATTTATTTATTTATTTATTTATTCAGGATCAGCAACAGCATAACGCCGAATTACAACGATCTGAGCTATGTACAACAGATATGAATCTAAAATGAAAGATATATAAATACTTACAAAGGACACGAATATACACAATCAAAACTGTACAATCATATATAATACATATTTACATAAACAACGTTATTAAAAAAGAAAAAGACATTTACAGTAAATACAGGAGCAGAACGGGAAAGACCAAGAAGGAAAATTAAGTTATATGATAAATATCATGACAGAAGGAAGGAAACGTTACGAAGAGATCTAGGTTGTTGTTGATAGATAATGTATTAAACATTGCTGGAATACGTACCGAAAGGGACCTTTGGGTGAGAGAAAGCCGGGAGTAAGGAGTATGGAATAGGGTCTTCATTCTGGTATTACGGGATGGGACGTGGAGGGGAAATAAGGAAGCTAAATCTGGAGACCTAAACAGACCATTAACTGCTTTGTATAGCAGCTTTAGGTCGGCTACTTTCCTCCGAGCAGAAAGAGTCTTGAGGTTCAGTTTCCCAAGCACTTGGATAGTGCTTAGATTGCGACATGCAGGGACCCTGGCTCTGACGATAGCACAGAAAAAAGATTGTACACGGTCAAGGTGGCAGAGGTTTGAAGAAGCAGAAATGGACCAGACTGGAGAGGCGTATTCAACAATAGGTAAGATACAGGAAACGTAGAATGCTCGGAGGGCATTCACATCTGTGATGTCAGAAAACCTGTACAGTAAACCAAGGAGTGACATAGCACGTGAGGTAACCCTGTTTATGTGCGAGACAAACAACAATTTACTGTCAAAATGCACTCCTAAGTCTTTTTGATTGTCAACAAGAGCAATCGGTTGGTTCAGTAGGTGATATTGTTGTAGAACGGGGGATTTACGAAGTGTGAACGAAATGGTGGAACACTTGGAGGGATGAGGTTTAAGACGCCATGTAGTACACCAACCTGATAGTGAATCAAGTGCATTTTGCAATTGGATCGTATCTGTAGGAGAATCGATCTGCTTGAAGATTTTACAATCATCAGCAAAGAGCAGTATTTCACATGAATGGTGGGAAACAGTATCGATAAGGTCATCAATAAACAGGGCAAAAAGAAGTGGACCAAGGACACTACCCTGCGGGACACCAGAGAGGGTGGTGGTGAGAGAAGAACTGCATCCATCAAGAACAACGCGCTGTAGTCTTTCGCTCAGAAAGCTATTAATTAGAGCTAGGAGTCTCCCATGCACGTTAAACCGTTCAGAAAGTTTGTGCACAAGAAGAGTGTGATCCACGGTATCAAAGGCCTTCGCGATGTCGATATAGCATACATCAAGTTGAGAGCCCGCGTGGATGGCAGACGTGGCATGATGGAGGAGGATAGCCAAGTTAGTTACGCAGGAGCTTCCAGGAAGGAAACCATGCTGCTGAGGGGATATATAGGGATTTGTAAACGCAAGCAAATGCTGATGGATGATCCTTTCACAAATGATTGATAAAGCAGGTAATATAGAGACCGGGCGATAATTTGCAATATCCGACCTCTGTCCACCTTTAAGAACTGGTGTGATATACGCAAGTTTCCAGGAGCTCGGAAAGTAGCCGACTGAGAAGCACCGATTGAATATCACACTAATAGGGTATGAAAGACTTACTGCTGTATTCCTAAGGAAGATAGGACTGAGACCATCAGGACCAGTGGGTTTATTTTCTGACAAAGACGAAAGTAGGGAGTACACTTCAGATTCAGTGGTAGAAATATTACTGAGGCTATGGGAAGTAACAGGTTTACATTTAGGAAACTCAACATATTGCACAGGTTTAACAAAATTAGAGGTAAAATATTCATTAAATAATTCAGATCTATCTGCTCCACTGGCTACAGACTGGTCCCAGGTTACTACTTCCGGTATTCGTTTATTGTCTCTTCTGTTATTTATAAGTGACCAGAACCTTTTACTGTTGTGTTTTACTTCAATGCAGGCTCCGTTAATATAGTCAGAGTAATCCCGCCTTAATAAGTACTTGTGGTGTTTGCGAAGGTCCGAGAATATTTTATAATTACTCTCGGAAGGTGCATTCTTCCATTGTCTCCAGGCTACCGATTTTTGTAGTTCAGCACTTTTTGTATCACTCTTCTTCCATGGAGGGAATTTTCTGGACATCGAACGAGTAGGAATGAGGTCCCGAATCACAGCAAGCGTCCAATCATAAAATAAGTCCACCGCATCTTGAACTTCACCCACATGCAACAAATGCCATGGTAACAGGGACAGGGTACGATTCACAGTCTGCCAGTCAACTTTACGCCACACAGGCACAGAGCTCCTAAGGACAGGTCGATGACATCTCGGAGCACGGGGAGGGGTGAGAGTGAAAGTTGCTTCAAAGGACTTGTGGTTGGATTTAAAAATATTTCGTCCCACAGAAACAGATGAGGGCTCGTTATAGGAAAGCAGGTAGTCAAGAAGACTATTTCCGCAGGTGTTTTCCAAGACATGCTGTTTGAAGTTCAGTCCAGTAATATAGTGGTCCATATACCATTTGTCAAGGCTACTAGAAGGCTGACCTAATGAAGGGGAAATCCAGGAGACAGACAGATTAAAGTCTCCTAGTATGACAATGTTATCTTTGGAATGAACGGCTTTAAGCACAGAGGAAAGAAAGGGTTTCCATTATCGGAGCCAGCGTCGGATCTTCATGTTGGTATTTCTCGATATCCCTAAAGAGCATGGGGGCATCCGTTAAGATGGCATTAACATCAGATAGTATGGACTCGGTAGGTGATGAACTGTCGACCGGTTCTTGGGTCTCGACGTCGTTTGAAAACATACGGCTGAGTCCATCAGCGACAATATTTTCGGTACCTCTGATATGTCTAACATCAAACTGGAAGGCAGAGATACGGATGGCCCTACGGGCTATACGACCAGTACGACGCGGCCTACCTAAGACCCAGCTTAAGGCTTGATTATCTGTCTCCAGGTCGAATTTAACATGTTCCAGATAGAGACGGAACTTCTCTAAGGCGAATAAGACTGCCAAACCTTCGAGCTCATATATGGAATACTTGGCTTCTTGAGCCGACAAGGTCCTAGATGCATAGGCGATGGGTCGCCTCCCTAGTTCAGTCTCTTGAAGAAGGACTGCCGCTACTGCTGACGACGACGCGTCGGTTTGGACGATGAATTTCTTCGAGAAATCAGGCATAGCAAGTACAGGGGCATTACAAAGAGCTAATTTAAGGTCTTCAAAAGCGGCTTGTTGAGAAGGTCCCCACTCGAATTTGATGCCTTTCCTACGAAGAAGGTTTAAGGGCGCCGCTCTATTAGCGAAGTTAGGAATAAACTTCCTGAAGAAATTCACCATACCAATAAACCTGGCGATGCCTTTGATGTCCTTGGGAGGTTTAAAATCACGGATGGCTTGTGTTCTAGAATGATCGACGGCTACACCATCAGGTGACACAATATGCCCTAGGAAAGACATAGAGGGCTTAGCAAAGGCAACCTTGGACAACTTAACAGTTAACCCAGCTTTACGAAGGCGATCGAGAACTTCTCGCAGATGATCTAGATGCTCTTCAAAAGTCTCTGAAAATACGACGACATCATCGAAGTAGTGATATAAGTACTCAAATTTGATGTCGGAGAAGACCCTATCTAGCAGCCTAGTGAGTACAGCTGCTCCCGTGGGGAGCCCGAAAGGCACGCGGTTGTATTCATATAAATTCCAGTCCGTGGCAAACGCTGTAAGGTGTTTAGACTCTTCGGCAAGGGGAATTTGATTATAGGCCTGATTCAAGTCCAAGATAGTAAAGAACTTGGCCTTACGAAACCATGAAAAACAAGAATGAAGGTCGGGAAGGGGCACAGATTGTAACACCACCTTCCGATTGAGAGCCCTGTAATCAATGACAGGCCTGAAGCCCCCTTGGGGTTTCGGGACTAGAAAAATAGGCGAGGAATACGCTGACTTAGAGGGCCTAATATTACCATCCTTCAACATCTGATCGATAAATTCTTTCAGAGCCTTCATTTTAGGTGGAGATAGCCTATACGGTGGAAAACGGACAGGAATCGAATCCGTAACCTCAATTTTGTATTCTATCAGGTCAGTAACACCAAGAGTATCAGAAAACACCTCTGGAAACGACTGACACAGCTTACGAATACTATCAGCCTGCTCCTCAGGTAGATGTCTAAGGTCTAACAACATCTCATCCTGGGTAGGCGAAATAGAAGAACATGATGCAGAATTACACTTTAATAGAGGGATGCTACAATTAGAGGCAAATTTGAAAGTGCAAGACCTACTCTGAAGATCGAGCACAAGACCAGTGTGAAAAATAAAGTCCGCTCCCAATATAATGGGGCAAAACAAGAGCTTGGCCACAAACAATTTAACTTTCCAAGTGAATTTAAAAATACGAATTTTGACCAATAAGGAACCTAGAATTTCTAATGGAGATGAATTAGCCGGAACATATTGAACAGGAGATGAGACATAGTCAGGTAGTTTACAAACAGATTTCAATTTAGAATACCATTCAGCCGAAATAATCGAACAAACACTGCCTGAATCTAAGAGAGCTGTAATAGGCTCGTTATTTAACTCAATCTTAAGAAAAGGAACAGGTGCGGGGGAATCCGCCGCAATCCTAAGACACACTTTGGGACCTTCAAAAGATAAATTTGAAAATTGCTCGTTCCCTGAATTTACAACCTGTTTACCAGGGGCTGAGTCTCGGGAAGATGGATTAGTCGACTCAGCCGAAGCCACTAGTCACTTTTTATTATTGACGTAGGTAGAATTTGCACCAGAAGTTGAGCAGGAGGGGGTGCTAATCGAGTTTGGGCAATTCTTGGCGATATGTGAGAAAGCCCCACATTTAAAACAGCCTTGTGCTGAACCAGCTCCATTATTTGCCCTACTAGTTTTGACCAATGGACATTTATTGCGAAGATGGTCAGGCGACCCGCAAGCATAACATTTACGGGGTGTGACTGGTCGGCGAGGTGGAGGCCGAGTATTACTAAACGAAGGAGGGGGTTCTTTTGCCACACGCAAAGAGTCAGCGTACCTAACTCCTTCCGCTGAGACGGCCAACGCTTCAAGTTCAGAGAAAGTTTGCGGGCACGCCGCGAAACACAAGTATGACCTATAAGATGGTGAAATACCTTCCACAATAGCTTGTACAATTTGAGCCTCAGGGAAGTGAAGAGCAAACACCCTAGTATAAAACTTAATGTCTTGTATGAAATCAGCCAAGTTCTCATCCAATCGCTGTACACGATAATAGTACTTCTGAATCAGAGAAGACCTCGCGCGGTCGGGAATAAAATTTGCAAGCAAGTGTGCATGAAAATCTTCAATAGATGACTGTTCGGCTATGGGTCTTACTATTTTGTCTGAAAGAATACCAATTGCATAAGGATAGATAATTTGCAAAATTTGACATGGAGAAAGAGAAAACACAAGGGCATGATCCTGAAATTCAACCAGAAATCTTAAAAATGAAATTACTTCACTGGTGGTATTAACCGAAAACTTAGAGATACCTCTGAGCAACATTGCCAATGGGTGAGGCAAGCTGCTAAACCCGGGTGACATAGTAGGTAAAGGTTTCAATGGCAAGGAAGTTAATTCCGAACGGATGTTACTCAACGATGCACGGCGTTCAGATTCGTTGTCCAATGGGGCAGAGATAGTTTGAGCAGCAACGGTTATCCTATTAACTTCTCCCTTATGAGGTTCTTCCTCACTACCTACATTCACTATGGTGGGTTGATCAGATTTGGGAGGAACTTCCCCAGTTAACAATTGAGTGACCTTGCTAGATAATTCAGACATATTTTCAAGCAGCGTACTAGCTTCCTTCTTCTGAACGTCATTCAACTTTAGAGACAACAGATCGTTAACTCTATTTGAAAAGTGATATAGCCTAGCTTGCACACGCTTAATTTGATTAGGAGAAGGATCATTTTCATCAAAAAAACTAACTACAGAAGCTAGCCCAGTAATATTCTCCGTGATCGTGGAAAGAGAGTCGTCAATTTCTTTCTCTCCCAAATTGGGGATGGAAATGGGCAAATCTAGGGACTCTCTAAGCTTGTTTGTGTCTACTGCAACCGTGCCTCCAGATTGTACATTTCTAATAGTCAATTCATAGATCAACTCCTCCTTGCGCAAATAGTTAAGATGGAGAACATCGCGAGGGCCGGGCATGGTGACAGAACAATTTTGAAAAACTGAAAAGATTCCAGCAACTGGGAAAATAGTTAGAGTTCGGAACAAAACAATGTTTAGCCGTCAAAAGGGGCTAAATTGAGACCCATTCAATCACGCTCTGCTACCACTTGTTACCGTGTTTTTGTGGTAGTTATGCGTGAAAGAAGGTGCGGGGTGGTGAACGGGTCTCAAGCTACTAAAGTAAAATTAATTTAAAATTTAACCAGGTTATATTTTCTTTTCAAAAACAAAGAAATAACAAGCATGGCAGGTACAAAGTAGCAAGTCAAAGGGTAGTTACAATATTTACAGGATTTGGGCTTCGAGCCCTGAAAACACAATGCTTGGGCAATCAGCTCAGTTTTACCTCCAAACACAAGTTTCAACAGAGGGGCAGAAAACCCCATTCATGCCTAGGAGCCCTAGCTCCAAATTACACTGAAAAGCCTCCACGAGGCATACAACACTCAATTTTCAAAAGAGCCACTCGCTCTCAAATTTAAGCCTCTCCCAGGCCACACCAAACTCCACCTTCAAGTTGTCCTCAACGGACATAAACACAGGGGTAAAATACCCAATCTACTGAGGTCTATTAAATGCAAAGGAGGTTAATTAAATGACCTCTAAAATAACAATTTGAGAGGAGGCGAACTTGCACTCCTAATACACTTTGATTAAGACCTACTTGGCACTAGGCCGTTAATACAAGGGCTAATCCCATACTAAAGAGGTGACTTCAGAAGAGAACAATTTGTTTTACATTAACGAAGAATAGGTTGAGAAAAATAAGTTCACCTCAAAACAATATGAGTGGGAGCTCGAGAGGGTTAACACTCTCTATCCCAGTATGTAGCTTTAAAAGAGAATATATAAAAGGAGTAGTTACATTTAGGAAAAGGTTACATGGTGGAACGCTTAGAACCCGCCCCGAGAGTTAAAATGCTGAGCTAGCAAAGAAATAAGTTATTAATCGGCCATTACCTTGTTGCTGACCGCTGCCGAGGAAAGAGGCGCTTCCCGCCTCCTGCTATGTACTTAATACACTGAAAGATGGAACAGAAGTGGCCCGGAGACCCAAAAATCAGCATTTTATATACTCTCGCAGAAGGTTCGAGGCGTTAGGGGAATGAAAACACCCTCCCGCAAATTCTTTATTGGCTAGGGTACAGAAACATATCCAAGTTGGGGGAAGATACATCGGATTGGTCGGAAATAACTCAAAGAAATTCGGGATTGGATAAATCTAAAACAAGGGGAAAAAGAGGGGTATATAGCCAACTTAAACAATAACAGAAAGAAATTTAGCAAAGAACAAACATTTGAAATAAAAATTTCTCCAACAAAATAGTTCTTTGACTCCGCACTAGGTTGCACTATTGTTGATCTTCAGTAGTGTCCTCTAGAAGAGAAAGTTCACACTTCTTACTTCAAGCGAAACAAAAACACATCAAAAATGACACAGTTCAAAAACTCAAAGTTTTCCATGTGGTGACATCTTCAGAGAAAGTAGAGAATTAGTAGCGTAGATAACGTTCAGACTTCCTCCAACAGAGGAGTTTCAACTGGCGCACATTTTGAATTAGCGGTGTGGAGGTGTACCGCCCGGTACAATAATAATAATAATAATAATAATAATAATAATAATAATAATAATAATAATAATAATAATAATAATTGTACCGGGTGGTACACCTCCGCTCCGCTAATTCAAACATTGCGCCAGTTGAAACTCCTCTACTGGAGGAAGCCTGAACTTTAACTACAGTGTTAATTCTCTAGTTTCTCAGAAGATGTCCCTACTTGTAAATTTTGAAGTGTTCTGAACGGTGTCGTTTTCGATGTATTTTTGTGTGCCTGTAGTAAGAAGTGTGAACATTCTCTTCTAGATGGCACTACTGAAGGACTACAATGGTGCACCCCAGTGCGAAGTGAATGAACTGTTTTTTTGGAGAAATTTTGTGTTCAAATGTTTGTTCTTTGTTAAATTTCTTTCAGTCATTGTTTAGGTTGGCTGTATAACCCTGCTCTTTCCCCTTGCTTTGAATTTACCAATCCCGAATTTCTCTAGTTAATTTTCCACCAATAATGTGTTTCTTCTTCATCTGGTGTAGGGGTTTTCGTTGTTAGCCAATAAAATGATTGTGGGCGGGTGTTATCATTCCTGAAAGGTCTCGAATGTTCCGCGAGGGTATATAAACTGCTGATTTTCGGGTCTCTGCGCCACTTCAGTAACATCTATCAGTGTGTAAATTATGTAGCAGGGGGCGGGTAGCGCCTCTTTCTTCGGGCAGCGGTTAATCAATAAGGTAATGGCCTTTTAATAACTTCTTTCTTGCTAGCTCAGCAGTTTAACTCTCGGGGCGGGTTCGAAACCTTTTACTATGTAACCTTCCTCTAAAATATAAAAGACTCTTGATCTAAATTCTGCCTCTGTAACTACATATGGGGATAGAGAGTGCTTACCCCTCTCGAGCTCCCATTCATATTGCTTTGAGGCGAACTTATTTTCACAACCGTTTCTTCCCTTCTAATGTAATGTAAATCGTTTCCTTATATAAGTCACCTCTTTAGTATGGGATTAGCCCTTGCATAAGCGGCCTAAGGCCAAATTAGGTTTTAAAGTATATTCGGAGTGCAAGTTTTGCCTCCCCTCAAGTTTGTATCTTGGGGCTTTGTAAATTTCCTGTTTATTTACTAAATCGGCCTCAGTAGGTTGGGTATTTTTACCCCTGTGTTTATGTCCTTAGAGGACAACTCTAAGGTGGAGTTTGGTGTGGCCTTTGATAGGCTGGAACTTTGAGAGTGGGTTGCTCTTCCAAAGAAATTTATTTCTGTGTGCCTCGAGGAGGCTTTTGCTATGTAATTGGGAGCAAGTGCTCTTGAGCATGATTGGAGCCTTCTGCCCCTTGGTTGAATCGTGTATACGGGTAAAGTTGGGCTTACTGCTCAAGAATTGTGTGTCGGGCTCTCGGAGCCCAAATCCTGTAACTCTGTAATTGTACATTCTCGATTTGTTGTTAGGCTACTGAGTACCTGTTATATTTGTTATTTCTTGATCTTGAAAAGAAAATATAACCTTGTTAAATTTTAAATTAACTTTACTTTCGTAGATTGAGACCTATTCATCCCAGCACCTTCTTTCACCTCTAACTACCAAGGATAACTCCGTTACAATAATATAATTTATAGAGATTTATAGCTTCAGGGCTTCTCGAGAAGGAGGTTTTAACGGACAAGAAAACCCTGAAACACCGTCTGTATTAACTTTCCTACATTACTGAGCGAAGTTTTCATAATTTTGGCCACCACAGTTTGTGACGCAAGTTCCTGGTGATTATTGTTCCTAACAGACTTTAAATGACTCGAAGAGTTCTTGCAGTAGTGTAGAGTCGCCTCAGAAACTTCTTCTAGTCCCGGAATTAGGCCAGTAAATTGCAGGCGTATCCAAGTGACTGATTAAGTTCATCAATAGGGATGTGTAACTGACGTGTAAACATTATTCCAGCACGTACTGCATTCTTGGATTACACGCACCAAATAACCACACACATTACTGCCCGCAAAGCTGTTACCAAGGTGGCACACACTGATTGAAGGGGCTCACGAACATCTTCCAGTAAGTCAAATACTACTGATTCTGTTTAGTCAAATCTGGAAGAACATAATGAGCCAGAAAATTGTGAAATTTGCTAGTGCATTCAATGTCCACCATCGGTGGACATTGACATACCGGATTTCAGAATTTTCTTTAAGGAATTCTGAGCATCCCGTAAGTCAGTCATGTTACTGCTTCCTCTTCCATTCTTATAGCCATAAACATGGCTTGAAATAGATCTCCTGAAGGCCTGTGTCAGCACATGAACAAAGTTTATTATGTAGAAGATGAACGATGAAATATGAAGTAGAAAATCTTCTTCCACCGCCTTTCCCACACCTATGGTTTTGCGGGTACGAACTGTGTCACTCATATCCGGATTTTCTCCTGTTTTTCGGCCGGGTGTCATTCCTGACACCAACCTTATGTGGAGGGATTTATAACTATTGCGTGTTTCTCTCATGATTGGTGGTGTGGTGTTTTGGCCATTTGAAGAGAAGAGTGTTGGGACAGACACAAACACCCTTTCTCCGAGGCAGGAGAATTAATCAGACGCGATTACAATCCCTGACCCGAACGGCAATCGAACCAAAGTCTTCAAGGCCGACCATTCAGCCAAGGAGAAGGAAAGTGATAATAATAGCTTGATGTGTTTCTTTGGCAAGTCCTTTTAATTGGGAGCTTTCGACGCTTCTTTTATCTCTTCAAAACGTTGGCAGAAACTGTCACATGGAGTTGCATCAATTAATTCTCCTCACCAAATTTTTGGAACTATGGAGTATTTGTTCTATGCTTGTCTGTCACAAGATGCATAACATAGAATCCACCCTTCAAAATCTGCTAAACCGGGAGGAAAATTAAAAAGCACAGCAATTCGTTGACGAGTTGATAGTTTATTCCAATTTCTTCTCTATAGAATCCCTCTGCTTTGACAAGTCCACAGAATCTGTCCTCTTCTTTGTTATAGAGCAGCCACTCTTTAATTGGCGTTTCGTCGCAAATAAGAGGGCAAACGTTCTTCCGATCATTCAAATTAGAGGCTTCTGCTTGCAATCTTTCCGTTATTAGCGGTGAATAAACGCTATCGCTCCAGAATACTTGTCTAATGTACTACGTGAAACCAAACTGACTATATTAATTTTAATCTCTGCTCATACTCATAATCTTTCTTAGAAGCAATCAGAAATACAATACTGTATAATACACCATTTACACTGAAAGGAAGTGCAGTATTAGCCTATTTGCCGCTATTTCATTCCGACAGACTGGGGCCATTTGGTGCTGCCGTCTACCGTGAAACACACAGTTTCCTTTAGTGTCATGCACCGCCGTCTCGATCCTCCTATACTGCCTGCTCTATGCGAGCCTTTTTGCGACTACGCTACGACAAAATTTCTCCGCTAGATGGCAGACATAGACGCACAATGGTCTAAACTTATTCTAATGACGACAGCCTACAAAACACTAGGCAGTATGGTCATATGTTCACTGAAGCTCGTAAAATACATCAGTAATATTAAATATCGGCAATATTACCTGCACGAAGTCGCAGTTGGCCTCTTCATGCACAATTTAAAGATTTTCTTGGACGATGGCTTGGAGTGGTACCGTACTTTTTGTGTTCTTGCCAACGCAATATCAAATAGAGGTCTTACGAACTTGGTTAGGATAATATCACTAACATTTTGCTGATGTTCTTTGACCTCACACTGTAACAAAACACATTCTGAAAGATTTTAAATATTTGTTTTACGTCGCACCGATACACATGGGTCTTATGGCGATGATGGGATAGTAAAGGCCTAGGAATGGGAAGGAAGCGGCCGTGGCCTTAATTAAAGTACAGCCCAGAATTTGCCTGGTGTGAAAATGGGAAACCAGGGAAAACCAACTTCAGGGCTGCCGACCGTGGGGTTCGAACCCAGTATCTCCCGGATGCAAGCTCATAGCTGCGCGCTCCTAACCGCACGGCCAACTCGCCCGGTATTCTGAAAGGAAAGACGTCGCAAGTCCTCGTATTACGCTCATACGCTTGAAGGACTTCGACAATAGGGCACATCAGTTTAAACGAACTCCTAGAGATGCTTCACCAGAGCAACAAAACTAGGTTTTGGGTATCGAACTCCTCCTCTGTCCTGATGTATAATCAGTTCCATTTAGAGGTGTCGAAGCTCTAGGCAGTGAGATGTTGCTGACACAAATGTCACACTCCATCCTCTCTTCAACAACACGAACCTAGTACCCGCAAGCTAGGATTTGATTTCCTGTTTCTAGTTTGATTGGAATATTATCGTCTGGATATCTGAGGTTGTCCAAAATGTCTAAACATGAAGGCGTTTAGTGATTGTCCGTCACAATTTTTATCGCAAGGAATCCACTATCCTCCACGGCTTTAATCACCTTCTGGAAAAAAATCCGCAGTCTCTTTCCAGTCATTCGACCGGGCCAGGAATGGAATGAATGAAGCCCCAATCTAGCAGGGAGGATAGGAATTGTGCCGGTTGGCGAAGCCTGTCGCACCCCTCCGGGGCAATGATTAATGAATGACAGATGAAATGAAATGATATTCGAGAGTGTTTCTGGAATTAAATATCACAGGGAAAATCGGAGTATCCGGAGAAAAACCTGTCCCGACTCCGCTCTGTCCAGCACAAATCTCACATGGAATGACCGGGATTTGAACCACAGAACGCAGCGGTGAGAGGCCGGCGTCTACCGCCTGAGCCGCGGAGGCTCCATCAAATTCTGAAATAAGGTGTAAAGGCACAGATGCGAGAGTAATCTGAGGATATCCAATTACTTCCTTCATTAGGTCCTTGCCTAGATAAAGCCGACAGCCGCTTTTCTCTCAATTCTCTTCTAGACTGTATTTCATGGAGTCGTATATTTTCTGGCTGCGAACAACCTTGCTGAGATTGGCAACATAGTATACAACAGTTGAATATTTCGGGGAAAGAATCTGAAGTTTCAGTTCTACGAAAATATACCTTGCACGAACGGAAAGAAACATGTACCAACACCTTAAAATCACTTTTGAAATATCTATAAACATAACATGATTAATTCATTTCACAGTTCTATTCAAAATATATCTTGTACGAACGAAAGTGACCAGACACGTTTACTCGTTGTACAAAATAACTCAGGTTTTCACACACATTCATGCACCAATAATACAGTGCTACACCCACACTGACAGCGAAGATTGTGCGTCTACTGCTGCACTCTTACGGCGATTTGGAGAACTATTGGTAGTCGCGCCTTCCTGTGTTAAACTAGTGGCATAGAGCAGGCAGTATAAGAGGATCGAGACGGCGGTGGTGTCATGTTAAAATGTTGTAATGAGCAGGCAGTGATTACCGTTGGATCTGTAATGACATGCTCGTTCGTCACCAGGTGGCTCTCTGTATGCTGGCACAGCACTTCAAGCGGGAAATGGCGACAACATTAAGCTACAATCACGGCCGACATGATGCGTCACTCTAGCTAGTTCCTTACCGGCCTTGACAATCGAGTCCACGCACTATTATCGGAGTAGTTTCATAGCTCGACACATGGCGCTGGCGTCCTACGTTTTTGCGGTAGAAATACCTACTCCTCTACGGAAAGATATTGACCTTGATTACCGATTTATCGTAATTTAGAGGTATGGAGATCGATACATAGGTTAATACTGTTAAAATGGTTAATCCCAAAGGTCACTTCGTTGATATTTGCGAAAATAATGTCGTGAAATGAAACTGCGGAGAGATAGAGTAGTCCAACTAACGTTCTGATATTGACTCTGATTGCCGATTTATCTTAATTTAGGGAAGAAAAGAGTATGTTACATTGACTAATACTGTTAAAATGATTAGTCCTTAAGGCTACTTTCATTGGTATTTGCCAAAATAATGTGAAATGAAACTGCGAAGAGATGGAGTAGTCCAACTGAAGTTCCTTAACTATG
Source organism: Anabrus simplex (assembly GCF_040414725.1). Classification (NCBI taxonomy): domain Eukaryota; kingdom Metazoa; phylum Arthropoda; class Insecta; order Orthoptera; family Tettigoniidae; genus Anabrus; species Anabrus simplex. The sequence goes on along the minus strand of NC_090269.1, from coordinate 159,176,806 downwards.
AGGAGTAATACTAATCACTTTTATTATCCATAGCATTTAGATACATAGCAGAACTTACCAAACATAAAGGTTTTTTTTCCATATCCGATGTATGGATAAAATAAATATTTTGACTCAAACATGTTTAAATTTTAATTTCAATATTATAGAGTTTCATATCATATTTCATTCATATCTTGCACGAGAATTTTAAATACTGGGCGAGTTGGCCGTGCTGTTAGGGGCGCGGAGCTGTTAGCTCGCATCCGGGTGATAGTGGGTTCAAACCCCAGTGTCGACTTGGAAGCCTCTGAAGATGGTTTCCCGTGGTTTCCCATTTACACACCAGGCTGTACCTTAATTAAGGCCACGGCCGATTCCTTCCCACTCCTAGCCCTTTCCTATCCCATCGTCGCCATAAGACCTATCTGTTTCGGTGCGACGTAAAACAAATAGCAAAATAGAAAAAGAAGAATTTTAAATAAAAATTCAGTGAGTGAAAATTATTTTGAGCAAATACATTATAAACTGATCATTGCACAAGTAACATTTCATACGTTGGGCTTACTGCCATAACAGTAACGGTTCTTACTTGTCAGTGTTTAAATATTAAAGTTCAAGTTATCTTGGATAAAAATGTGTTGTATTGCAGTCGTGTGGCATACATGACTTCGCCTAAAGGATTATTCAATGAAAGAAAATTTAGGGGTATTAAATACCCGATTAGCGTGATTATTTCCGCCCACGGAGGCCCGGGTCCGATTCCCGGTTCTGCCAGGAAATTTGAAAAGTGGTATGAGGGCTGGAACGGAGTCCACTCAGCCTCGAGAGGTCAACTGAGTAGAGGGGAGAGGGGATCGATTCCCACCTCAGTCATCCCCGATGTGGTTCTCCATACTTTCCCACTTCTCCTCCAGGCAAATGTGGGGATAGTACCTAACTTAAGGCCACGGCCGCTTCCATCCCTCTTCCTTGTCTATTCCTTCCTATCTTTCCATCCCCAATATAAGGCCCCTGTTTAGTATAGCAGTTACGGCCGCCTGGGCGAGGTACTGATCATCCTTCCCAGTTGTATCTGCCGACCCGACGTCTCACGCTCCAGCACGTTGCCCTTGAGGTGGTAGAGGTGAGTCCGACGAAAAACTTACCCTGGAAGGGTAAACAGATTAAGAAAGAAAGAAAGAAAGAAAGAAAGAAAGAAAGAAAGAAAGAAAGGAGATAGATACCCTAAATAGAAACGGAAAACTAAGATGTAAGTGCTAACTGGTTTGAGCCACTCCGTAGTTTTGTCCTGGTCTACAGGGAATTCGTGAAATGACAGTGTCCCTTTGCTCTTTTTATCCTATTCGAAGTACAAAAAAAAAAAAAAAGGCGCACACCAATACATATTTGAATATTTCCAAATACAGTTAAAGAAAAGCAAATCACTACGGTACACATTACCAAAAAACGAGCTCGGTAGCTGCAGTCGCTTAAGTGCGGCCAGTATTCAGTATTCGGGAGATAGCAGGTTCGAACCCCACTGTCGGCAGCCCTCAAAATGGTTTTGCATGTTTTCCCATTTTCACACCAGGCAAATGCTGGGGCTGTACCTTAATTAAGGCCACGGCCGCTTCCTTCCCACTCCCAGCCCTTCCCTGTCCCATCGTCGCCATAAGACCTATCTGTGTCGACGCGACGTAAAGCAACTAGCAAAAAAAAAGTAATTAAAAACGAATTAACGCGTAAATTAAAATTCTTGTTTAGGACGAAGTTGCGGCGAGAAATCATTTTTGAACCACTCATTATATTTGTTCTTGTTCGCAGATCATTTCTGTTCGAAGTACAAAAAGGCGCACAGTATCACATATACCAAGATTTGTAAACACTATTTAAGAATCAAATCACCATACTACCCAATAAAAGATGAACTGATTAGCTCATAACTATCAGCTCTCAATACCAAGCCAACAAGCACCTCATTACGAACACATTGCAAACATTTACGACAGCAAAACAATGTAAATAAAACTGGAAATGCGGTACCGATAATTTTCGGTATACAGCTTCCTCTCAGTGAGTAGGAGGCCAGCGCTCCAGAGGCATTATGGTGAAACTTTCCAATTACAGCTTTATGCTGGGCTTCGCAAGCGATTGTCAAGATCCGTATCAGGAGCGCAGCGAGGGACCCAGTCGACCGTGGCCAATTAGGATGTTAAACACACCGTGTGTGAGGAGCAACAGAGAGGACATCAGACGTATCAGGAACGAATGTGGTAGAATAAAAAATAATAAAAGAAAATGCAACGAAAGACACCAGGATAGAATAGAACAGAGATGAAGAATGAAAAGAAAGTACCGGTGTGTGGAGAAAACCAGAGGATGATGTGAAACAGTGACGAACGAGCCTACCACTATGGATCCAACGGTAAAATAATCTTAAATTCAAACGCTCATTATTGTAGAAGTCCTCCTCGCGAAGTAGTCGAGATTTTCTTCTGAAGAAGCGCAGCAAAGTTCTCTGCGAGATTTTGTTTCCTTGACATGGCATAAGGCCAAAAGCCCATATCATTGTAGTTCACTTTTATGGCATTCGTCCACTGAGAAGAAGAAATACCAATCTTCGTCCATATTCAAATATGTATTAGATTTATTCCATTCCGTGAAAAATTGAACACCTGTGCCATGCTGGGATAAGTATTTCCACTTTTCAAATTCCTGATCGCAAAGTTTCTTTCTTGTTTTCTTTACTTTGAGCTCTTCGTCAATTTCTTGGACACATACTGTTCTTCAGGGAACCGTTTTGCACGATATCTACACACAGGTCAATTATCATAAATATATTCCAAGTAACATTAACATTAATAATTTGTCCTTAAAATTTGTACTTGCGCAGATACATATTGAAACACCAATTTATTGTGTTATTGTTGCTGTCATGTTGCTTTCCTGTCCATTAACAGATCCTTCAAGACTTTGGGAAAACCACACAAACAGTTTAGCTGAGGACATAAAGAGGCAGGTTGAGAGTGAGATTCTACAGTTATAATGAAAACTCCCCAACTCAGCGTTCCTGGCAGTAGTTATCACAATAAAAAACTCCCTAACCCTGCCTACACATGAGAAAGGACGTATGGTGACCTCCCCGTCATGTTTCTGTGGTAACGCCAAGAGCTACGCAAGTTAATAAATTCTTACTCACAACTTGAACACTACTTCACGTAGAAGTCCGTATACTATGAAGCACGGGTACTGGGCACTGCCTCAGGTACGATATGTTGATTCAGATGTAATTCGAGCTTTGCCTCAAATGAAAGCAGATCGAAACTGAATGTGTTCCAGTCAATAAAAATAAGCTGGGAGTTCTGCAGAAAATAGGATATGGCTTCCGCGATGTGCTGCAGAACAATCCCACAAAGGCGATGGAGGCTGTACAACGAGTTAGTAATATTGAAGTTGCCTAAGAATGAATTATCTCACAAGGAAAGAGTGATTATGTTTCTTTTTGCCACTTATATTATTGTCAGTCACATTTTACTAACACGTTTCACTCGATATTTCCAGATTGTAACAACCAGTAAAGATGTTCTATTTCCATCTTTATTTGTGGGTATAAAATACATAATTTGAATTAATACTAAATTAAAACATTATTTTCCTGAATATATCACTTATATTGCTAGTGCACTGTCACGAGGACAACCTTTATCGGGAGAGACAGAAATAAAGGAAAATTATGAGTACAAGTATGCAATACTCTTCCTATCAAAACCTTTAGTTGGCATTTCAGTTTAATAACGTAAATAAGAACTGTCAGTTTGTATTCTGGAGATAGTGGGATCGAACCTCACAATCGGTAGCTCTGACGATACTTTCCGTAGCTTTGACATTTTCTCGCCAGCAAATACTGGGACTATGCCTTAGACGGACACCTACTTTCCATTCATAGCCTTTTGTTACGACGTCGTAAGACCTGTACGTTTCGGTGCAGCAAAACAATAAAAATAAATAATAATAATAAAGAGGAACGTTCTTTTGCATTTTATTGAAATATATGATTCTGTAATATGTGCCCTTCCCGGAATGACTAAATGAACTGCATTGGAACCAACATGGAAGTATTCTGCTTTGAATTCCGTCCATTCAAAATATACTCTATATTGAACATTCCCACGAAACTGTTGAATTGGCACAGCCGCAGTTATATAATGCATACTGATAATTTCAACGTTCTTTCGTGCAGAGGAACGAATTGCAAACTCTTTCTTGCTGGGTACAGCACAGGCGTGGTTCACATGTTTACGTGCCCTACGGTCCATGAAACATTTAAACGAGCGCGTATTTATAACGTAACTTTTGTGTTAAGGATGCTTTGGTAGATTTTGTGCGTTTCACTACCTTCCACTACACTGCAAGAACAAGCAACGGTCGCATTCGAATTCGGGACATCCTCTCTCATTTGCCAGCACCAGGAAGGCGGTTTATGGAGAGATACACTGACGAAGGTCACAAAGACCGGGCCAAAGGAACAGTTTTGTTAACTTTCCTTAGAGCTCCGGTAGGTCGATGAAATTTTCGTTTTTCTCGCTTAGAAAGTTCCATCCTCTTTCTCCAACCAAGGAACGAATATAAATACATATCATAAAAACTGTGTGAAAATATAAACACTAACCATGGAAGAAAAATCTGTATAATAAAAGTGTTTAATTAAAACAGTTTTGGCAAATCCGTCGATCTATTCTACTAAACCGATTTGATTCATTTCTCGTTTAATCTCTCCGTAATTACCTGCCAGTGAATCATGAGGCATTCATAGGAGTCTTAAGTTCGGCCAACTTTGAAAAATCATAAAGTGAAATCATTAAACGGTCACTCCAATAATTGCAGACGATGGTTTACCCTAACCCGCAATGCATTCTGTACTCAGCAGGTTGCTAAGCGACTAACACTTTCATTAATCTATATAAATAAAGTTGTAGGGGGTCTGCTGTCTGTAATTCCTTTTGTTTTGCCAAATTTTCAGATATTTATCCGTTTTAGGTCAACTCAAGACCGAATCGGTGCTTTTTACTTTTCGTATCTGTTTGTTTGTCTGTTCCACCATCACGTCGAAACGGCTGGATAGATCTCAACCAAACTTCATATTTCGAGTATACTCATCCCGGGAAAGATTTCGATATGCAAATCATTTTACGAACTTTGAACAGACGGGGGTTTTATAGGAAAACCACAACGGTTTTCCTCCATTTTCTCTTACACTATTAATTTTCTGTAAACTCTGTGGATCGTATTGAAAGGTCTCTTCATGATAAACAACTTTCGTTATGTTCATAATTTACTTTACTCTTCAAATTACGGAGAAATGTACTATTTTCTGCCGATACCGTGCTCTGCATTTAGTGACTGACAGACCGACAACGAATATATGGGTTACCATGGCAACGTCTCTGACTCCTTGCCAGCAGGGAAGTAACGTATTGCCATTTTCCCCATCATTCCTTTAAATTCGTGGTTGTTCCTTGGGTAGAAAGCAAGAGAGTCGTCAATCGGCCGTTCTGCGGAATATCATTGGAGGTTACAACCGTCCTCGAATAGCTTAATTAATAACACAAATATTCATCTTCTTATCTGATTACCTAAGAATTCCTGCGCCTAAATTTCTCTCCGATCACCGCTTTCTTATATCCATAACTCACACCGGCATAATTTATTGAGTAGCATTTGATTTTCCAATACATTCACTTGGTATTTGAATATTTGTCGTCATCCGAATGTCCTCAGTTATAATCCATTTCCTATTAATTTCAACATACTAAACTGTATTATTTTCTTCCTTAATTACCACGTATGTGTGCGAGTGCTAATCCCGAAAGCTGGACACTCTTTTCTTTGAAGAAATATTCTAAGTTATGCAAATGTATAATTTCGGCCCAGGAAAATTCCAAAATATGGATGCAATTTTAACGACGGTGCAGACCTTCGTTTCGGGGTAATTGGTGGCTAATCAGTAAGTCATATCACAAGTCAGAAAGCAAATTGCGTTTCATTTTGGAGAGATCTACAACTTTTGTCCTATGACTTTTCGTCGTATTTCTATCCCTAATACGTTAAATACAGCTGTATTTCTCGATTTCAAGTTGATTTTGTACTTTTACACGTATATGTTATCATTTGGCACACTTATAGGAAAGGTAGAATCATGAAATTCGGCACGCACATTGACATGAGCAGTGCCATCTGATAGCCAAAGTTTATGATTCTAGCTGTCACATGAGTATCAAAAATATAAAGTAGTCTGTGAAAACTGTACAACATTTCACCCCATTCAATGACTCTAACTCAATCTAACCCATAAATATAGGAGATACGAGAAGATGTCATAGGACCAACCATGTAGAACATTGAAAGAGGCGTCTGATGGTGAAGTCCGTATGTAGATACGTCGTACGGTTTCAAAGCAGTAACTGCCGAAATAAAGGTCAATAAAGGTCTGCACTTCTAGAGTGTGTTTGTACATTGACTATTTTGAGGAAATTTCCGTAAAGTTATCCGTTTCAGGTGTAATAATGACCATCTGCACAAATTCAGTTTTGGTGTCTGTTTGTTTGTTTGTCTGTTTGTCTATAACTTTGAAAGTACTGGATAAATTTCCACCAAACTTGGTATTTAAAATCAACCTATCCTTGGGTAGGTTTTAGGGTAAATATTGTTTCCAAATCCCTGAATTGACTGGGGGATTATACGAAACCGAAAACGTGATTTTGCATTCCCACAAAACATACACAACCAAACTAAATGTAAATTTACCTACCTTAATGGAAATGAATTTCAAAGCCTTTTTCCTCATGTGAATCATTTCAATACGAGGATTAATAAGGGAGATATCAATAACGGGCCGTTTTCCGGTACAAGTCCCACCGGATTTCACTCAAGAGCTGGTGCGTGTAAAGCGTATTTTTTACAACTTGAAAACTACTGAAGATATTTGAGTCAAACTTTATATTAACATCCACCTGTCCAACGGTAGGTGTTCATGGTGAATAACATTTCATGTTCCCGGAATGGACTGGTGGTTTATAGGGAACCGAAATGGTGATTTTACTCTTACACAATATACAGTATACAGTACAAGACCAACCAGACTGGAAATCGAGCAAACTTGATGGAAATCCATTTCTAAAACTTTTTTCATGTGTATTTTTGGACAGGAGGATTAATAAGGGAGATTTCATAAACGGTCCGTTTTTCAGGTTAAGTCCAGCGGATATAGCCCAAAAGGTGTACGTGGAGCAGATTCCTTATCTATCTATGTAAATAAAATCGTAACGACTGTGTGCCTGTACATTGACTATTTTGGCAAAATTTTCGTACAGCTACACTTTTAAGGGGTAATAATGGCCATCTGCATATTTTTTGGTTTAGTTTCTTGAAAGTGCTAATTTTTACCCTCCTCACCGAAAATCCAGATTGCGGCATAATCTGCCAGTCGAACAAGGATATTGAAATTTGGCAAAATTATACGTTTTAGCCTGACGCGGACGGAAAACTTGCAAGATCTTTACATTTTCCCTTTTTTCACTGAAGAATATCGAAATATGCAGGCAATGTTAATGATAGTGCAGACCTTCGGGAAGTATTATCGCATAACGGATGGCACAATCCCCGTTCAATTTGGAGTGATCTACAACCTTGGTCTTACGACTTTTTGTCGTATCTGTATCCCTTTTACGTTTGATTTTTCTTTTTTGCTAGTTGTTTTACGTCGCAACGGCACGGATAGGTCTTACGGCGACGATGGAACAGGAAAGGGCTAGGAGTGGGAAGGAAGCGGCCGTGGCGTTAATTAAGGTACAGCCCCAGCATTTTCCTGGTGTGAAAATGGGAAACCACGGAAAACCATTTTCAGGGCTGCCGACAGTGGGGTTCGAACCTACTATCTCCCGAATACTGGATACTGGCTGCACTTAAGCGACTGCAGCTATCGAGCTCGGTTTCGATTTTTCTCTATGTCTCGATGTTAAGTAAATTTGGACTTTTCACATACATAATTCATACTTTCCATCACTTATAGGAAAGACAGAATCATCAAACTCTACACGAAAATTGGCCCACCCGGTAGCCATATGTGAGCCAAATGCTATGTATGTAGCTGTCACTTAATTATCCGAAAAGAAATGCAGTGTGAGATAATCTTACACAAATTTTACCCTATTCCACGTTTCCAACTCAATCTGACCCATGAAAAGATGAGATATCAAAAGATCAGCAATTTCGGCAGCTAAATCCGGCGTCTTATGGTACAATATTTTCTCGATATGATGTACGGTTTAGCAGCAGTTAATCTGTAAATGAAGGTCTGCAATATTGTAAACAAGCACATACTTTCGTATGTCGATCTATATATATTCACTGATGTCGATTTTGTAGTGATCGATAAAGGGTGTGTCTGCTATTGTAATCAGTACTCCCCACACTGACTTTGACTGGCAGTAGGAATGAGGTCCTTCTCCAATTCCTGTGTAACTGGCATTAATAAGGAAGACCTACTATTGTAATGAATAATTCACTTCTCGATTTGACTTGCAGAAGGCAAGGGAGCATGCAGTTTTTTTCAAAACTCCCCTACCCGATTGTGTTTGGCATTAGGCAAGGGTGCCCGCAATTATAAACAAATATACCCATCTAAAATGAGACTGGCATTAGGCATAGTGGCCTGCTATTTTGATGGAAACTCACCAACTTGGTGTGACTGGCAGTAAGCTGGCTGGCAGTTGGAAAAGGGGCCTGTCATTATAATGATAACTGCACAACTCAATTTTGACTGCTTGTAGGAAGTTTCCTGCCATTATTATAAAACTCGTCAAATGCAATATGTCTGGAAGTAGGAAAGGGGGTCTGCCATTGTAACGAAAACTCCCCAAATCGATTGTAACCGCGCAGTAAGCAATGGGGCCTTCAATTATAATGTAAACTTCCCAGCTAGATTGGGAATGGCAATAGGCAAGTGAGCCTGCTGTTATCATCACAAATCTGTAACAAAAACTTTGTATTGGAAACAACGTATGAGGTCCATGCTGTTTCTCGGATAACGCTAAGAGACATGCAATTTTAAAACAATCTTACTGCATGTACAGTACAGTAAGTACTTCAGTATTCGTATATAATGCAGAATACCGTAGCGAGGCACGGGTACATTTGCTAGTATTCTGATATGTTTGATTTTCATCCTTAAATTATGTTTGATTACTGCCTGTGAAGCCAGAAGGTATACACTTCCCTCTGATAACGGAAGAATACTATTCTCTGTTAGACAATCTTTGATTCTTTGATCAACCCTAGCTTATGAATGTACTTAACAGATGGCAAAACGTTCCTAATTACTTATATGCTGCTAAGAGGAAACAGTCACTGCCTTCGTAATGTCCAGGTCAAATGACGTCACGCTTTGGGGGGACTTGAAGGCGAAACACATACGCTCCGCTTGAATAACACACTCGTTTAGATTACTTAAAGAACCTATCCTCAAATATTTGTTAATTTGTTAATTCATACAATGCATATCCTTCCCCGTAACGTTCTATTTCTCGCGTATATCCGTTCGTTTGCTTGAGTACAGGATAACACGTTGAGACATATTATTGCCACTTTAGCCATTTTCTGGTCAAGTGGAACATTCGCATCATACATACTGACAGAAAACATGCAACCAAATGCCAATACAATTTACTACAAAATAATATGAATTGTTTCTGTACCTCACTGTTTCCACTCCATGAACACTTGCAGCTTTCCAGGACCTCTTACAGGAAGTTACACCTGTTTCTTCTCTATGGAGTAGGTCTGCTCTCTCTGAAGCACATTGTTGAATACACAAGTCGTTGTGAATTTTGGAAAAGTTATGAAAAAATATATTCACCCAAATATCTATACACTGACCAGCCAGGTCTTCCAATTTCTTCCCGCAGTCACAAATGACTGTTGAATCTGCCAACTGCATTGACTCTAAAGCCAAGGATTTTGTGACGCACTTAGGACTGTCTGAATTTAGAAATACCATCTTAAATGTATCTGACACTAACACACAAAATTCTTTGTACACCTCAATTCCAAGTTCTATTGACATGTCTGATGGGTACTTTAAGCCCCCTCGATTTAGGAAATTCAGATATCTTACTTCTTGAGGTAAGTCATAAATAAGATCTGAATCTGTCAGAAGATAAGATTTACATAAATCACACTGATGTTTGATACTAACTTTGAAGCCTACATAACCTGCAAGAAATATAATAAACTCTAGAGTTGATGAATCTACTACTGTTTGTTGGGCGATGTTTAACATATCATCTAAATGCTCTGGCAAAGGGCAGTCATCACCTACTCCATTCTCTGAAACTGTGTTGATGGCATTTAGCATCTGAGCTACACTTAGAGACTGCCTATCCTTTAACTTTAATAAGCTTGTCACTTTGATTTTTATTTCAGACTCTATAACTTGCTGAACTGAGATATTATAGTTACTATCTGTATTTACCAAACCGTCTTTCCAGATCATCTGTCTGGAAAACACCTAACATAACATAACACAGCTTCAGGTCATTCAGGAAATACGCACACAATTTAATCAGGGTCTCAGTGGTGTGTAGCAATGCTGAGAATGTCTGCCAGCTCAATTTTCCACAACGCTGCGGACAGTCCATGATAACAATATCATCCCAACACTTCAGCCAAGAGCAGAAAGAATGCAAATACTCAATGCTTTCCTGTTCTATACTTCTTACTGGTTCACAAAATTTATCTCTTAAATGGATTCCTTTTTTAGGATGCTTTACATTTACAGTCATCCACCAGTTTCTTATAATTTGTAGCCACTTTTTTGTACTGTCTGAATCTTGCACTATGGACATACCTGCAATAGTTTTATCTTCAAACAATGGAACAACAAAACTCACATTCTGCCTTTCTAAATTATTTGGAAAATGTACACGGTATGACAGTCCGGGAGCATGTTTAACAATGTTCAGCTTTTGGGTCATATAAACTGACCTAACATCTTGAAATTTACTCACTTTAATTACATTACTGTCATTTATTGATGGTTAAATAAAAGTGCTGTCCTTCTCATTCAACCAGTTATTTCTAATGTTTTTCTATAAATGGACTGTATCAAAGAGGCAAAACATTTCTTTTCACTATCACTAGGATGAGCAATATAAGGGTGAATGGCATTATCCTGACATAATAATTTGAAACATTTATGTTAGCTTTACCTGCAAGAACCGCAAGAACCTCATACCCTGCCTGATGAAGTACCTTCAAAACTGAAAGTATTGATTTTTGAAGAAAATCTGCAGTAGAATTTTTAACCGGAGTCAGTGGCACAACATCCTTGTTTTTTGGTAAAACAAAAGAGATCATGGATGTCTGAATAGTAGCAGCTGGTGTCAGAGCATCTAAGAATTTTGCCATACCCACAACTTTGTTAGCCTTGTAAGTTATTCTAGGTTTGACATATATTTCATCTAAAAGGAGACACACCAGTTTCTCATGAGCTTCGAGGGTATCACATTTCATTTTCAGATATATAACAAGAGATTGATTCACATCACAGTTAATACCGGACAGATTGAATGTTTTAAAATTTGAAGGATGTAGCAACACAACAATCTGTGAACTCCTAAGAAACCTGTACGCAGGAAAAAACTACAAGCAAAAACAAGAGTATCTGGAGAATACCTCAACTGGTTAGAAGTTAAGAGGCACAACTGCTCACTAACAAAATTCAAACTCACTTTCAACTTGCTTTCACCACAATTTTCAATACACTTTTTTAGAATACTCTGAATATGTGCCTGCTCAATTTTGTCAGTGTTGTGAGGTGCAACATCATTTTGTAATAGGCAGTTAGTAGGTTTCCTAACTTAGAACTTCTAATGTTTGCTTCTTCACAGTCCAATGATTTAGTCAGTACCTGGACCTAACGTATCGAGACCAATGGCTTTGTCACTAACCGGACCTAACCCATCTAGACCAGTCGCTTTGTCACTAGCCATGCAGTAATTACGGATTTGAATAATAAATTAGATTGTGCCACTTATAATTTAATATTAATAAGAAATAGAAGCCAAAGCCACTTCGTGGCTTCTAACGTTTGCTTATTCACAGACTAATCACTTTGTCAATAGAGGTTAGAAGCGGCTTCTAATGTTTGCTTGTTCACAGACCAATGGTTTCGTCACTAGCCGGACCTAACGAATCCAGATCAATGATTTTGTCACTAGCCGGACCTAACCTACCCAGACCAATCGCTTTGTCCCTAGCCATGCAGTAATTACGGATCTGAACACCGTAATGCTGAGATTAGGCAACTTATGATTTAATATTAATAAGAAATAGAGGCCTAAAGCTGCCATAACGTTTGCTTGTTCAGAGACCAATCGCTTTGTCACTACCCGGACCTAACGTACCGGTATCCAACTGGACCAGGGAAAAGAAATGCTGAAAAATTATTTCATACACGCACATAAAGAAGGATATGGAGTAAAGGAACATTTATACCGACATTGATCGTACCTTATTGGAGATCAGCAGCTGCCGGAAAGAGATTGTGGACTCTGTTAGCTATACAGCGACATCCATTTTCAACAGTAACTTGTTGATTACCATAGCAACGAAAAGAATAATTAAACATCGCGCCCAACCAGTGCCCTTCCCTTCATCACCCAAGTTGGTACCTGGTGCTAGTTGTTGGTACGTCATACTAAAACTAATTAAAGTTGGTACCACGAACTAACTGAACAGACTTACAACCGCAATGACAAATGAACATTAAACAGCAGTTCTGCGCTGGTCAGCCTTTACGGGAGTTGTACCCTTTCCACAATAAGCTACAAAATTAAGACCTATAGATTCACATAAATACACGCTCACACTAAGTTTTCTTCACTAATTAAGAACTTTCCACTTAATAGTGCAGTTGATGACGAATCAGTCTCACATATATCTGAGTGATAATGCGGCCAACGTTAAAAATTTCTATAAAACTGCGAAAATGTAGGTTTAACTGTGCTAACTAACGTGCTAAACTTCCCCCCTTATGATCAGCTGATTGCTTTCCCGCAATCGCTACAATACGGCCTGTACATCACGAAGGTAATGAAATAGTCTACGTACGTACTGACGGGAAAGGATCAAGTCGACTAGCCTTCTCTGTGAGCGTTAATAAACCGCAGGGACAACCCCTTGGAAAAGAGGGTAGTCTACTTACACGAACCAGTATTCACGCACGGCCAATTGTGTGTTGCACTACCTCGGATAAGATCGCTTGAAAATGTGAAGATCCAGATACGGCTGAATGGTCGAATCACAGTGGATATTGTATGGAAGGAAGAGTTATAAATTGCATTACTGGTAATAAATATTCATAAAAATATTGAAAAGGGCAGGCAAAACTGTATGACTGCGACAGACGACTTATCTCCCTATTTATTTATGAGGAATGCTGCGGGTTCACTAGTATAAACCGAAAAGAGAATTTTTCGTGCAGTTTTTGCTTTTACTGTTTTAGAGTGAACAAGAACAGTGGTGCCAATGCAGCAGTTTTTCTACTAGACTTAGTGGTTTCGTGATGTTTGTAGCATGGGCGTTTAAAAAAAAATGTAATACTCTTGTAGTGATTTAACGGTTTTTCAGCTTCTCCTAGCGGCATAGAATTATTCCTTTTCATTTATAATAAAGGAGTATAATTGATTTTTGTTTCAGAAAAGGCTTGTATGATTTGTATGACTTTTCAGTCATAATAAGTGAAATGAATCAGGTGAGATATTTAATAATTAAAACTTTAAACCAGGCGCAATTAGGTCCATCTTCACCAGAACAGTGTATAACTCAGGCGTTTAAGGATAGAAATATCAACAACTTCACAAAATATTTATACAATAAATGGGAATGAGTGTGTAGTTGTCACTATTTTTCTTTCTGTATATTTTGTTGAGCGGACCGCCCCACGAACGGCCACTGGTCAAGCTGTTCCCTTGCCATTGTTGAGTGGAGAGTTGTGTTAGAGAAATGGATGACGCTCGGTGAATTATAAAAAATGACATTACAACTTGAGTCTCGGGGGAAGCACGCGGTCCTATTCTAAGTTAGTTGGCGAATCAATGGCCCGAGGGACCTTACCACTGCCCGGCTGCTGCCAACCCAGCATTTACTCTTTTCATTGTGTGTGTTCTGATGTTTCAGGATCACTGGAGTTCCTCGCGACTTCTGGGAGTCACCAAGAACACTGAATCTCTTCCACTGCCATTAAACACAACATTGCTACGAGTACTGCGCAGAATTGACCATTAAGTTATATTCGTTTTGACTGTTGACAACAATGAAATGTATTTGATAGTAACTGAAATTTTTTTCCTATATTCATGAACAGAACGGGCTTATGTCACACGTGATGTTTAGGAGAGTAGACAACATTGAGCAAATCCATGTCAAGTGGAAGGCAAGCTAAATTGCAAGCAGATATGGATAGCAGAAACCTACTTTCAGAGGGATGAATGTCCTGGAATACGAAGATTATTGTGCGTAGAGAGTAATGGAATTTTCATTATTAGTTTAAATAAAGTTCACGACTTTTCGTGTGCAGTGAATTCGCTTTGTAAGTGTTCGGATCCATCCATGAGTGACATGCTTGCGGGACGGTCGTGTTGCCGATATTTGGTGGTGTTCGTGTTTCTGTCGTGCCTCCTTAACCCGGGATCAACCAAGACGTATCGCAACTTGTCGGTGGTGCGGACTGGTGGTGTAAAGATCGGTACGGGACGGCCAAGGGACCCGGTGGGTCTGCGCCACCGCGGGGAGGGTCTCAAGCTGGGGAGTTCCATCAAGCTCGGTACCACAACACGTCCGCGAGAAGGCTTCATCAATCAGTCGCTGGGCATTGTGCCCACAGAGAGCAGTGTAGCGCACAATAGCCTGGGTGAGGCAAACAACAGTGGGACCAACAAGACCCTACTGAGGGTCGGCCTGATGGTACCTCACAAGATGTTCGGCCGCCGTGAATACCCCAAGGCTCTGCAGAACGCCGCCATGGAACTACACCGCTCGAAATCGCATCCATTGACCTCGTTCAAGAAGTACCAGCTTCACATCACTATGGCCATGATGCCGCTCAACCCCAACCCCATGGGTAAGTACCACACTACACTCATTTATAAAACTATCGCATGGGCCATCCTGCGACGTGCAGCAAGTGTCATAATTTAACCAGTGTTGAATATAAAGACCAAGGAACTCGTCAAATCTTTTGAGATTGATATTTGAGAGGTGTTAGGAAACATTTTTACAGACAGTACCCATGAAATGAAATTACCTTTAATTCCATAAACAATATGTTTACGTATCCTATGAGGTAAGTCCTCCGGGCGTGAAACTCCGATTTCGTTCAAATCTCGCAAGGTGGGAGATGAGCTGATGTAGCTACCTTCCAAAACCTTCCAAAACCTTACGTTCCCAGATTAACATTTAATGCCGAACATTAACGTTGAACGTAGTGAAAATACGCTCGGATAATCACCGCGAGCTCATGACAAGCCTGGTTCTGGTCGGTAATTGCTCGCGGCTAATAAGTCACTTGTTGAAGTAACTCTATGAGTGTACAAGGCTGTGTCATTCGCGTTCTCCTTCATATACACATCACAGGAGGAATTTATGGAATTTAAATATGTTTAATAAATCCATGATTTGTTTCGGATTCTACTTTTATGTACAGAAAACCTGTTTCTTCCACAGTGATTCGAACTACCTTTTCTGGACTGAACGTGTCTATTCAACTAGCCGTTAGAAAGTAGTGGTGGCTGTCACACAGGCGAGTGAGTCACGTGACTAGTGAATGTGGACATGTCCAAACACTTTTGGGTGTGACACTTGCAGCGAGTACTGCTGGCCAGTATGGGAACAACATGGAAAACATGAATTTTCAGTTGTGCGGTAGGGTTTGACTTCCGTCCAGACGTGTAGCGTACGGACACTTGGACGTCAAGAATGACACATACATATTAACCCAACGAAAATGGAGACTACAGATTTCGTGCTCTAGTAGCTAGTTATGAACATGGCGTTGGAAGCCCGACCACGAGTGCTAAAACACCATAATTCATTTTCACCTTGGTTGTACCGTGCGAGTTTATTGCTTGCTGCCAGTCGTGGTCACTGTATGACTGTGACCTCGACCTACCTCAATCTCGAGCTGCTGCACGGTGCATTACCACGAGTATTTTCATCTTTCAACGTGAATTAAACAGCAATGGATATCGATATGTGGACATGCACTTTACACCTTTGAAAAGTACTGTACATTAGCTCAGGTACCAGCACGCAGAATTTGAAAATACCTGGACGACTTCCCTTGTTCATACTTGGGTTGAATATCACAATTTATGTAATGTCGTCTGTGTCTTGGCAAAGTTCTCAACAAGGTCACAAACACATTCCTGAAGTGAATCGATGTTTTCTTGTCATTGTGTATATATTGTATATTTTGTGTATAATTTCCCTGTCATACACTAATAATAATGCAACTTTTCTGGAACCGTCTCGATAAATTCATAAACTAGCGACTATGTGTCCATGACGTCTGCGGCGTACAAGCTTTCCCGTATTTCCATACAGCTCTGTTCAGCGTCACCAGACGTCGTCTTTGATGAGTACATGTACTCCTCTGTGAACTCATTCAGCTGATTAATCTTTTCTTTCATAAATAATCAACAAATGAAAATTTAAGCAACGTACGACGGAGCTATGGCAAGAATGTTAGCCATTCACAAGAGAGTCAGCAACTGATTTCACCTCATTGGCTACAGGTCTTATTGAGAAGCCTGTAAACCTGAGGGAAAGGAATCCCATTGATTTGATCAATTACATTTCGAGAGTAAGCGAGGGAGAACTCATTGAAGAAGCTGTTTCAAATGTTACTTTGCTGTAAATTGCTGAAGATTTGTGAGTTATTTCCTGTTATAAGAATTATATGTATTTATTTCCCAAAATTATAAGCTGCCTCTTTTGACATAGTGTGTAATGTAACAAGTGAAACCGAAGCAACGCACCTTAAAAAGTTCATGAACAAATTAGTCATGTTAACAAAAGTAGCTGCAGAAAGTGTCACATTTATAATCGGCAATGGAGGTTGCTGGTCATTGCATACATCGCTTAAGGGGTAATATTAGGTATATAATCATCGAATGTTTGTCATAATTCCCATTTGCGCTTACCATGAGCCCGATATATTTACTCCTGTTGAGTTCGTACTTTCGAGATAATAGGGGACGGTCAAATGAAGGATTCGTCAAAAGAAAGGAAAGTGCCATAAGAATGAAAGGCTCCGTAGGACTCACAAAAATAATTCTGTTGAGACTGGAAAAGAACTGAGTTGGCCAAGGGAGGTCGGATAAGTAAGAGGGATCAATAGCAAACTCAACTATAGAATCCTTGATCGCCAAACCTCGACAAACAGAGGACACCGTATACCGTGGTCCTGCTGATAGAACGCACAGGACAGCAGGTGGACTTTTTTCTCTAACGTCCGGCGAAAGTGCGCGCGTAAAATTTACACTAAGGTTAACGTTAAATTTGAACGAACGTTTACATACAAACACAGGTCGTTCAGAAAATAAACGTTGACGTAGACGCGCGGGTTCATTTACCTACTCAGTTTAATATTACGCGAGCTCATGTCCACAGACATATCACAGGCAAAATGAATTTCGTTCCATTCTCTAAATTAAATGGGTGATCATTATGGATATTAACAAGATCCCGGCTGCCGGAAGAAATCTAATTACACAGAATTCTGAGGACAGCACAGCGGAGAATGTGACGTTCTGTACGCATTATTCTAATTGTGAATTCCTCGCATCCCTGCTGGGATCAATTTCAAAGTCTGCTATGATACTTTAATCCGAGATTTGGAATTGAAACTAATTATAGTAATGTGTTCAACTCATCTGAAGACGTCTCAAGTGGGTGGTGGTGATAGTGATGGTGAAGGTGGGGCGCAGTGCATCTTATTTTGTTCTGAAGACGTCGTAAGAGAACACCCTGTGGGTGGTGGTGGGAGCATGCCGTAAGGGATGACTTCTACAGGATCATAACTCGTGGGTGTGGGAGGTACTGCGCTTGCATTCGAGTGGTAGTGGGTTCGAACCCCACTATCGCAAGCCTTGAAAATGGTTTCCCGGCCACTTTCTTCCCACTTCGAGCCGTTTCCTGTCCCATCCTCAAAATAAAAGCTGTCTGTGTTCGTGTGACGTAAAGACAAATTGTTAGAATACATCATGGTATCCGCTGTAAGATGCAACTTAAAGAGCGACAAGAGGCGTCCAACCAAGCTGAGTCCCTCCCGGCATTTCTTTCACTTGCTAATGTTATGCACCTATCCGACGTCTCTTGGTCAATTCGTGATTTTCTCTGCCCCTCACGGCATTTCCTTTGGGAGCCCTAGAGAGTCTTTCATTTTCACGCCCTCCGTGGCCGATACGTTATCTCTTCCTCTTTCTTCTCTGAGTAGTGTTAACAGACGATCGTTGCCCAATTGTACTTCCTCTAAATAATCACAACACCGGGCCGGGAAGCTGTGAGCTGTGGGTCCGAACCCCACCGTCGGTAGCATTGAAGATGGTATTCCGTGGTTTTACATTTTCACACCAGACAAATGCTGTAACATAATTAAGGCCACGGGCGCTTCCTTCCCACTTCTAGGCCTTTCCTATCCCATAAGATCTATCTGTGTCGTGCGATGTAAAGCAAATTGTAAATATAAAAAGAAGATCACGACTTCCTTTTGTGCCCCTGAATAACATAACACTTAACAATTTTGAAGTGGCAATAAATCCCGGTGGTGGATGTGGAGTTGATATCGTCATCATCATCGGTTTGCCCTTCCAGCGAGCCGGGTAGGGTGTTTGAAAACGAGCGTCTTCCTAAGTTGCCTATTCGAAAACATTTCGTTGTCCAGGACAGATTCCCAATTCCATCCTCCTCTCTCCACGTCTTCCCTCAGTTGGTCCATCCATCTTCTTCTTGGTCTTCCACTGGTCTTGTACCTGTTATTCTCTTTTCCAAATAAGCACATGGTAACCTTGTGCTGTTCATTCGTTTAACATGCCCAAACCATTTAAGTCTAGATGACCTAAGTCTTTCCTCCATCGATTCATTTAGACCTAGATTAGATCGGATCTCATCATTTTTCACATGATCAAGTCGGGTCTTTTGGAGGGCAGTTCTAAGAAATTTCATTTCACAGGCTTGAATCCTACTACAATCCTTTGATGTTAGTGTGCAGGTTTCCAGAGAATATGTAAGGATGGGAATGAAATATGACTTGTACAGGGTCATTTTTGTTCTTTGTGGGACCTTCTCATCCCATAGTAGGTGTCTAACGATACTCTGTTTGTTATTTCTATCTCAGCTCTGTTATTCCTAGCCATTATGCTTCCTAAATAACTGAACTGGTGTACTACTTCAACTTGGTGGTCCTGTATTTTTATGTTGCATTCTGTATTATGTCTGCTGATTTTTAATGCTACTGTTTTAGATGGGTTCAATTTCATTCCGTAATCATCAAACTTCTTACACCATACATTCAGATTATTTTGCACTCCCTCCTCTGTTTCATCCCATATACCCACATCGTCTGCAAACACCAGAGCCTGAAGATCTTTATTACCTTTTCCTTTTAGTTCCTTTAAAATGGTATCCATAACTGCTATGAATAGAAGAGGTGATAAGGCACTTCCCTGTTATACTCTTTAGGTTGTATTGAACCATTCAGAGTGATCATCTCCAATTCTGACACAGCTTTTACAATTAGTATATAGCATTTGGATCTTCCTAATAAGATACTCCGGTACACCAAGTTTTCTAAGACTTTTCCAAATAGTTGATCTAGGAACATTATCATACGCCTTTTCAAGGTCCATAAACACAATAATTAGGTCTTTTCCTCTTTCCCAATGTTTCTCTGCCAACATCCTCAAAGCAAATATCAGATCTGTTGTGCTTCTTCCAGTCCTAAATCCATGTTGTTCCTCTTCTAAGATAGGCTCTAGTATATCCCTTACTCTGGCTTCAATGATCTTCTCCATAATTTTAAGGCCGTGTGATAAGAGGATAATGCCTCTGTAATTTTCACTTTTCCTTCTACTCCCTTTCTTAAAGATAGGAACTATGACCCCTTTTGTCCAATCTTCAGGTATTTCGTTATCCTTCCATATTGTTCTGAGAACTCTATACAGACACTGTATTCCTGGCAGACCAGCAGCTTCAATCATGTCAGCTGTAATTTCATCAGCTCCTACTGACTTATCACTTCTCATCTTATGGAGAGCTTGCTCTACTTCTGTCCATGTAATTGGGATATCTTCCTCTATTTTTTTCTGTCCTACATCCTCAACAGAGATCTCTTTAGGGCCATTTAGGAGCTTGTCAAAATACTGCCCCATTGTATTTGTGATATCTTTCATATTGCGAACTATATTCCCATCTGCTGTCTACAGAGCTGTAATTACTTCTTTATCTGATCTTTTACTTTTTACTATTCCATAAATCATTTTCATATTCCCTTTACTGTCTTCTTCCAGTTTAGTTGTAAATTCTTTCCAACTTTTCTCTTTTTCTTCCCGTACAATTCTCTTGACTTCCAACTTTCTGCATCCATATTCCTTTGGCATCTCGTCCAATGTATTGTTGTCTATTTGGTCGCTGTTGATTCTTCTGTCAGACTTAGCCACATCCAGAAGTTTTTTGGCTTTATTCGTTTTCATTATGGCTTCTTTCACTTTATCATTCCACCAAGATGTTCTTTCCTCTCTCACTCTTCTGCTTGTTCTTCCACATATTTTATCTGCACTACTAACCAGACTTGCCTTAAAATCATTCCATTCTTCATTACCTTTCTTTGTGTCTGTTACTGGTATTTTAGCTCTGATTTCCTCTTGAAACTGCTGTTTGACATCCATATTTTTCAATTTCCAGTCTTTAATTCGTGGTTTTTTCTTCTTGTTTACTTTAGTAATAGGTTTGGTGACTTTCAGGTCTGCAATGAGGAGTCTATGGTCACTGTTACCGTATTTTGGTGGTAGTTATGCATGAAAGAAGGTGCTGGGTGGTGAATAGGTCTCAAGCTACTAAAGTGAAATTAATTTTAAAATTTAACAAGGTTATATTTTCTTTGCAAAATTAGGTAACAACAAATAGAACAGGTACTTAGTAGCCGAAACACGATTGAAAAAATACATTTACATAGGTACCCCGTTTGGGGCTTCAAAAGTCAGAAACATAATTCTTGAGCAAGGAGCCCAACCTTACAATGAACACCATACAACAAAGGGGCCGAAAACCCCCAAACATGCCAGAAACATTTGCTTCCAATCACGCCCAAAAGCCTCCTTGAGGCAGAGACACAATTTTCAATAAAGGGCAACTTCCCCTTAAAATACAAGCCTATCATAGGCCACTCCGAACTCCACTTTTAAGCTGTCCTCCAAGGACGTATACACAGGGGTAAAATACCCAACCTACTGAGGTCTGTTAAATGACAAGAAGGTTAATACATGACCTCTAAAATACAATTTGAGAGGAGGCGAATTTGCACTCCTAATACACTTTGCTTAAGACCTACTTGGCACTAGGCCATTAATACAAGGGCTAATCCCATACTACAGAGGTGACTTAATAACAATTTACATTACATTACGGAAGAATTGGTTGAGAAAAATAAGTTCACCTCAAGACGATGTGAGTGGGAGCTCGAGAGGGTTAAGCACTCTCTATCCCGATATGTCGTTTTTAAAAGAGAATATATGAAAAGAGTAGTTACATTTTAGGAAAAGGTTACATGGTTGAACGCTTAGAACCCGCCCCGAAAGTTAAACTGCTGAGCTAGCAAAGAAAGAAGTTATTAATCGGCCATTACCTTGTTGTTGACCGCTGCCGAAGAAAGAGGCGCTTCCCGCCCCCTGCTATGTACTTAACACACTGAAAGATGGAACAGAAGTGGCCCGGAGACCCGAAAATCAGCAGTTTATATCCTCTCGCGGAAGGTTCTAGGCGTTAGGGGAAAGAAAACACCCTCCCACAAACTCTTTATTGGGTAGGACCCCGCAACAGATTCAAGTTGGGGGAAGATACACCAGATTGGTCAGAAATTAATAGAAGAAATTCGGGATTGGATACATTCATAACAAGGGGAAGGAAGGGGTAAATATTCCCAACTTAAACAATGACAGAAAGAAATTTAACAAAGAACAAACTCTTGAAATTAAATTTTCTCCAAAAAAATAGTTCTTTGACTCCGCACTAGGTTGCACTATTGTAGATCTTCAGTAGTGTCCTCTAGAAGAGAAAGTTCACACTTCTTACTTCAAGTGAAACAAAACCACATCAAAAATGACACAGTTCAAAAACTCAAAATTTTCCACGTGGTGACATCTTCTGAGAAAGTAGAGAATTAATAGCGTAGATAAAGTTCAGACTTCCTCCAGCAGAGGAGTTTCAACTGGCGCACATTTTAAATTAGCAGAGTGGAGGTGTACCGCCCGGTACAGACCTCCCCCACCAAAAGTTCCTCCAGGGGTGACACATGAAATCTGTTTGAAACAAGGTCCAAGTTATGCTGTGGATATGAAGATTGATTGCAGAAGCCTTTATAGGATTTCTTAATTTGGTTTGATTTAGTTTCAAAATTTTGTTGTTGCAGATGAAGTAAAGTCTTTATATTTGTAGAAGTTGAATTTCTGAAGATAACTTTTTATACTTGAAAGTGAAGGAAAAAAAAAAAAATTTTCAAAGTCCACCAAATATTGCAGTTGAATTCCCAAGTGTAGTCATTACTTATAGTAACTGTTCATGTAGTAGATGGTGATGAAGTGGGATGGCCAGACCGGCCGTTGCGGCTTGCGTCCAAAGGAGGCCGCTCGGACCCCTCAAGTACCCTGAGATACCGCTCGCCCGCACTATGAGGGGAGCAGAGGTGTTGAAGCACGCCGCGCCCGCGGTGAACATATACAGGCTGCGGGCAAGTAGCAGGTCGTGCGCCGCACATCAGCCTTGGCCGGGAGGAGAGCTCCGGCTCGCCGTGCACATGTCGTCCTCGCTGGGGCCGAGGGGGCCCGTCCTCGAACCCAGCCGCGGGACAGCGCCGCGCGGCTGCGGGGGCACTGAAACATTAAAGCTTGGCGGCAGAATTGTGTTGGACCATCATCTTTGTTTTTTTAAGGGCACAGGCTTGGTGAGGAGGTTGAGGGGTCAGCGGCGTGCAGATATCCATGGCATTTACTCAAATCAAGCCACAGTGTGTATTGAAGCAGGAGACGGGAGCGTGGTAATGGCCGAGGCAAGGACAGAATGGCAGTTTAACGGATCGGGTAAGGTTTTACACGAGGCTTACATATAAGACCAAAATATTATAGAAGGGGCAGAAAGCCTTAAAAGTTGAACTCAAAAAAAAAATATAACCTTCATATTCCTTTCAAATTATATGAAGCAAGTTGACACAAAATTTACACTGGTTTCACCTGTGACAGGTGAACCCTAAATATCCTCTCGGTGACTGGGTTGCTTACTAACAACGTAACTGGCGTAAGGAAATCGAGAATAACACATGGCCCATGGAATCTGGGGGCAAGCTTGCCCGCGGGAACAAAATTTTTGACCATTACTTGGTCACCTACCTTTAAAGGGGTGGGTCTCCGTCCACGACCATACCTTTCCCTAACCTTTTCATGAGATACTTTAAGATTAGCTTTAGCCTTCTTCCAAAGATCTTTAATGTTGTCCGGATCTATTGTCTCAGGCAGAATGTCACTCAGAGACCAGAGGTTAGAGAGCGGCGTGTTGGGAACAAACTTAAACATCAAAGAAGCTGGAGTAAACTTGTGAGATTCATGAACCGCCGAATTCAAAGCAAAAGCTATCCAATGCAGGGACGTGTCCCACCTGGAATGATCTTCATGATGATAGGCAATAAGTGCGGACCTGAGATTACGGTTAACCCGTTCAACCAGGGATGGTTGAGGGTAATAAGCAGAAGTAGTTACATGAGAGATGGATAAGTCAAAACAGAATTTACGAAATAAATTAGATGTAAAAGCCTTAGCATTATCAGATACAATATATTGGCACGGACCAAAAGAAGCAAAAATAGAATTTAAGCAAGTAATTGTAGACTGAGCGGTAGCCAGCTTAGTTGGAAATAACCACGAAAATCTTGTAAAACCATCTACGCATACAAAGATGAACTTGTTGGTATTTCCCTTCGACTGGGGGAAGGGTCCTACATAATCAATATACAGGCGTTCCATGGGGCGCGACGCTTGCTGAGAAGACAAGAGGCCTACCTTGGTGGACATGGTCGGTTTACTGAGCAAACAAGATTTACAAGCTTTTACAAGTTCACGAATTTCGCCGTCCATACCTTTCCAGATGAACATTTCACGAATCTTTTCACGGGTTTTAAAGATTCCAAGATGCCCTCCTAATGAGGTCTCATGATAATACTTGAAGATCATAGGTACAAGAACCGCTGGAACAACAACTTTCATCAACTTATCATGCCTCGAAGGGCAACATAGAACACCATTCCTCAGAACATAAGGGACAGCATGTTCCCCAGAAGAAAGGGTTTCCATTATCGGAGCCAGCGTCGGATCTTCACGTTGGTATTTCTCAATATCCCTAAAAAGCATGGGAGCATCTGTTAAGATGGCATTAACACCAGATAGTATGGACTCGGAAGGTGATGAACTGTCGACCGGTTCGTGGGTCTCGACGTCGTTATGAAACATACGGCTGAGTCCATCAGCAACAACATTTTCGGTACCTCTGATATGCCTGACATCAAATTGGAAGGCAGAAATACGGATGGCCCAACGGGCTATACGACCAGTACGACGCGGCCTACCTAAGACCCAGCTTAAGGCTTGATTATCTGTCTCCAGGTCGAATTTGACATGTTCCAGATAGAGACGGAACTTTTCTAAGGCAAATAAGACTGCCAAACCTTCGAGCTCATAGATGGAATACTTGGCTTCTTGAGCCGACAATGTCCTAGACGCATAGGCGATGGGGCGCCTCCCTAGTTCAGTCTCTTGAAGAAGGACTGCAGCTACCGCTGACGACGACGCGTCGGTTTGGACGATGAATTTCTTCGAGAAATCAGGCATAGCAAGTACAGGGGCATTACAAAGTGCTAATTTAAGGTCTTCAAAAGCGGCTTGTTGAGAAGGTCCCCACTCGAATTTGATGCCTTTCCTACGAAGAAGGTTTAAGGGCGCCGCTCTATTAGCAAAGTTAGGAATGAACTTTCTGAAGAAATTCACCATACCAATGAACCTGGCGATACCTTTAATGTCCTTGGGAGGTTTAAAATCACAGATGGCCTGTGTTCTAGAATGATCGACTGCTACACCATCGGGTGACACAATATGCCCTAGGAATGACATAGAGGGCTTAGCAAAGACAACCTTGGACAACTTAACAGTTAACCCAGCCTTACGAAGGCGATCGAGAACTTCTCGCAGATGATCTAGATGTTCTTCAAAAGTCTCTGAAAATACGACGACATCATCTAAATAGTGATATAAGTACTCGAATTTGATGTCGGAGAAGACCCTATCTAGTAGCCTAGTGAGCACAGCTGCTCCCGTAGGGAGCCCGAAAGGCACGCGGTTGTGTTCATATAAATTCCAGTCCGTGGCAAACGCTGTAAGGTGTTTAGACTCTTCGGCAAGGGGAATTTGATTATAGGCCTGATTTAAGTCCAAGATGGTGAAGAACTTGGCCTTACGAAACCATGAAAAACAAGAATGAAGGTCAGGAAGGGGCACAGATTGCAACACCACCTTCCGATTGAGAGCCCTGTAATCAATGACAGGCCTGAAGCCTCCTTGGGGTTTCGGGACTAGAAAAATAGGCGATGAATACGCCGACTTAGAGGGCCTAATAATACCATCCTTCAACATCTGATCGATAATTTCTTTCAGAGCCTTCATTTTAGGTGGAGATAGCCTATAAGGTGGAAAACGGACAGGAATCGAATCCGTGACCTCAATTTTGTATTCAATAAGGTCAGTAACACCAAGAGTATCAGAGAACACCTCGGGAAACGACTGACACAGTTTGCGAATACTATCAGCCTGCTCCTCAGGTAGATGTCTAAGGTCTAACAACATCTCATCCTGGGTAGGCGAAATAGAAGAACATGACACAGAATTACACTTTAATAGTGGTATTTTACAACTAGAAGCAAATTTGAATGTGCACGACCTAGACTGGAGGTCGAGCACAAGACCAGTGTGAGAAATAAAGTCAGCTCCCAATATAATGGGGCAAGACAATTGCTTGGCCACAAACAATTTAATTTTCCATGTAAACTTAAAAATACGAATCTTGACCAGTAAGGAACCTAGAATTTCTAATGGAGATGAATTAGCCGAAACGTATTGAACAGGAGAAGAGACATAGTCAGGAAGTTTACAAACCGATTTCAATTTAGAATACCATTCAGCCGAAATAATCGAACAAACACTGCCTGAATCTAAGAGAGCTGTTATAGGCTCGTTATTTCACTCAATCTTAAGAAAAGGAACAGGTTCGGGGGTATCCGCCGCAATCCTAAGCCATTCTTTAGGGCATTCAAAAGATGAATTTGAAGGCTGATCGTTCTCTACATTTACAACCTGTTTACTAGGGGCTGAGTCTCGGGAAGGTGGATTAGTCGACTCAGCCGAAGCCACTAGTCACTTTTTATTATTGGCATAGGTGGAATTTGCACCAGAAGTTGAGCAGGAGGGGGTTCTATTTGAGTTGGGGCAATTCTTGGCAATATGTGAGAAAGCCCCACATTTAAAACAGCCTTGTGATGACCCGGCTCCATTCCTTGTCCCACTTGACTTGATCAGCGGACACTTGTTGCGCAGATGGTCAGGCGACCCGCAAGCATAACATTTACGGGGATTGACTGGTCGGCGATGTGGAGGCCGAGTGTTACTAAAGGAAGGCGGGGGTTCTTTCGCGACACGCAAAGAATCGGCGTATCTAACTCCTTCCGCTGAGACGGCCAATGCTTCAAGTTCAGAAAAGGTTTGCGGGCACGCCGCGAAACACAAATATGACCTATAGGGAGGTGAAATTCCCTCTACAATAGCCTGTACAATCTGATCTTCAGGAAAATGAAGGGCAAACACCCTAGTATAAAACTTAATGTCCTGTATGAAATCAGCCAAGTTTTCATCCAAGCGCTGTACCCGATAATAGTACTTCTGAATAAGGGAGGACCTGGCCCTAGCAGGGATGAAGTTAGCTAGCAAGTGGGCATGGAAATCCTCAATAGATGATTGCTCGGCAATGGCTCTTACGATTTTATCAGAGAGAATACCAATAGCATACGGATAGATAATTTGCAAGATTTGGCATGGAGAAAGAGAAAAAACAAGGGCATGATCCTGAAATTCCACTAGAAATCTTAAAAATGAAATTACGTCACTGGTGGTATTAACGGAAAACTTAGAAATACCTCTGAGCAACATTGCCAATGGATGAGGCAAGCTGCTAAACCCGGGTGACATAGTAGGTAAAGGCTTCAATGGCAAAGAAGTTAATTCAGAACGGATGTTACTCAATGATGCGCGACGTTCAGATTCGTTGTCCAATGGGGCAGAGATAGTTTGAGCAGCGATGGTTTTCCTATTTACTTCCCCCCTAGCAGGTTCTTCCTCGCTACCTACATTCACTATGGTGGGCTGATCAGATTTGGGAGGAACTTCCCCAGTTAACAATTGAGTGACCTTACTAGATAATTCGGAAATATTTTCCAGGAGCGTACTAGCTTCCTTCCTCTGAACGTCATTCAGTTTTAGAGACAACAGATCGTTAACCCTATTCGAAAAATGATATAGCCTGCCTTGCACACGCTTAATTTGGTTGGGAGAAGGATCATTTTCATCAAAAAAACTAACTACAGAAGCTAGCCCAGTAATATTCTCCGTGATCGTGGAAAGAGAGTCGTCAATTTCTTTCTCTCCCAAATTGGGGATGGAAATGGGCAAATCTAGGGACTCTCTAAGCTTGTTAGTGTCTACTGCAACCGTGCCTCCAGATTGCACATTTCTGATAGTTAATTCATAGATCAACTCCTCTTTGCGCAAATAATTAAGATGGAGAACATCGCGAGGGCCGGGCATGGTGACAGAACAATTTTGAAAAAGTCAAAAAAAAAAATTCCAGCAACTGAGAAAATGGTTAGAGTTCGGATCAAAACTATGTCTAGCCGTCAAAAGGGGCTAAGTTGAGACCCATTCAACCACGCTCTGCTACCACTTGTTACCGTATTTTGGTGGTAGTTATGCATGAAAGAAGGTGCTGGGTGGTGAATAGGTCTCAAGCTACTAAAGTGAAATTAATTTTAAAATTTAACAAGGTTATATTTTCTTTGCAAAATTAGGTAACAACAAATAGAACAGGTACTTAGTAGCCGAAACACGATTGAAAAAATACATTTACATAGGTACCCCGTTTGGGGCTTCAAAAGTCAGAAACATAATTCTTGAGCAAGGAGCCCAACCTTACAATGAACACCATACAACAAAGGGGCCGAAAACCCCCAAACATGCCAGAAACATTTGCTTCCAATCACGCCCAAAAGCCTCCTTGAGGCAGAGACACAATTTTCAATAAAGGGCAACTTCCCCTTAAAATACAAGCCTATCATAGGCCACTCCGAACTCCACTTTTAAGCTGTCCTCCAAGGACGTATACACAGGGGTAAAATACCCAACCTACTGAGGTCTGTTAAATGACAAGAAGGTTAATACATGACCTCTAAAATACAATTTGAGAGGAGGCGAATTTGCACTCCTAATACACTTTGCTTAAGACCTACTTGGCACTAGGCCATTAATACAAGGGCTAATCCCATACTACAGAGGTGACTTAATAACAATTTACATTACATTACGGAAGAATTGGTTGAGAAAAATAAGTTCACCTCAAGACGATGTGAGTGGGAGCTCGAGAGGGTTAAGCACTCTCTATCCCGATATGTCGTTTTTAACCCTTTGTTGCCCATACCTACCATATGGCAACAATTACTTTTACCCTTTACAGATACGTTATTATACTGAACACGGTGCTATTTTAGCCCATATTAGCCACTTGGATTATATATTCTTCAAAATAATTGTGTTTCTGAAGTTGGTAACACTGTTAGAGCTCCATGTCTTCTGTTTAAGTCTCAACAGCTGATTCAAACATGAAATGTGAATGGGGGGCTTCGTTTTCAACTGTGAATAAAAGTTTATTTGAAGCATGAGTCATTAAATAATATTAGATGCATGTCATTAAAAGACTCTAAATTATATTTTTACTATGAATGAAGTCATATCCCGAATGTATTTTACTGTAATTGGTTACTAAAATAATTATTGCCATATGGCAACTACAGTCATTGGAGGTTAGGTAGTACACATTTGTTTACTTCTAGATTTTCA
This sequence comes from Anabrus simplex, assembly GCF_040414725.1. Classification (NCBI taxonomy): domain Eukaryota; kingdom Metazoa; phylum Arthropoda; class Insecta; order Orthoptera; family Tettigoniidae; genus Anabrus; species Anabrus simplex. The sequence continues at coordinate 159,147,317 of NC_090269.1, read as the reverse complement.
TACCCTTATTTCATATGATTCAAGTTTCTTGATTAATGTACTGTGTACTGTAGTATATTGTTACTTCTTTATTAGTATATATAGGTAATTCATATTAAAACTAAGGTTACGAGTTATTTTTTGACGTAGTCACATAACCTAACGAGATGTTTTCTAGATAGAACCCCAACCTCCCACTGTCACATGAAGATTTGGACTTTATCCTGAATAAGGCAGTAATTCCTGATGGGGATTTATCAGATGTTGATATAGATGACGATGACCCTGAAATTATAGAACAGAATATTGTTCGCAGGAGCGTTACAACTGATGAACCATCAAATTCAGTAGATATGACTGTACTGACTCATAGGCCCAATCTTCTTGTAGTAGATAATTCTGCTGTAATAGACATTTATGATACCAACGGTTCACCTACACAACTGCAGCAAACGTCCAGAGACACAGCATCAACATCAATTGACAAAATTGAAGTTTATCCAAAGTGGAGAAAAGTAGATTTTGATTCTCCTTGCACTTTCATTGTTGAAATTTCAGGCTGTGATTGAAAATTCACTCACACTGCAGGAAAGTCACAAATGAGGAAAAGAAGTCGATCGAGCTCAGAGTTGCAGCCTGCTGTGAAAAGAGGGCCAAAAGTAGCCATGCCACTTTCTGATGTGAGGTTGGTGGGCTGTGCCACTGGCCAGCTTATATTCCAGAAAAAAACAGATGTGTAGGAGCTGTAAAGTGGGTTTCACCACGGTGATGTGTAAGATGGGCAAGCTTGGCTTATGCTTGAATGGGAGTAATGACTGCTTCTTGCCATTTCACAATCATTAGTTAAAATTCAGAAGAACTAGGCCCACATCGTATTTAGTATTCAACTGTAATTGTAAATTTTTCACTGTTTTACTATAATAATTGATGTGTTTATTGTGATGTATTCAAATGTAATTTGAATTTTAACTTTTTCACTGTTTTACTATATTAATTGATGTGTTTATTCTGATGTATACCAATTATGCAATAATAATATCAAATTTAGTGAGTGCCTATTACTTTGACACCATGTCCCAAAGTTGCCATATGGCTATAATAATTACTTCAATAATTACAATGGGAATTTCTTTAAAAATGGTTATAATATCTTATCTGAAAGCCAAATAACACAGTAAGAACAGTGAAATATTTGTTTTGTTAAGAAAAATAATTCAGGATAGAAAGGGTTAAAAGAGAATATATGAAAAGAGTAGTTACATTTTAGGAAAAGGTTACATGGTTGAACGCTTAGAACCCGCCCCGAAAGTTAAACTGCTGAGCTAGCAAAGAAAGAATTTATTAATCGGCCATTACCTTGTTGTTGACCGCTGCCGAAGAAAGAGGCGCTTCCCGCCCCCTGCTATGTACTTAACACACTGAAAGATGGAACAGAAGTGGCCCGGAGACCCGAAAATCAGCAGTTTATATCCTCTCGCGGAAGGTTCTAGGCGTTGGGGGAAAGAAAACACCCTCCCACAAACTCTTTATTGGGTAGGACCCCGCAACAGATTCAAGTTGGGGGAAGATACACCAGATTGGTCAGAAATTAATAGAAGAAATTCGGGATTGGATACATTCATAACAAGGGGAAGAAAGGGGTAAATATTCCCAACTTAAACAATGACAGAAAGAAATTTAACAAAGAACAAACTCTTGAAATTAAATTTTCTCCAAAAAAATAGTTCTTTGACTCCGCACTAGGTTGCACTATTGTAGATCTTCAGTAGTGTCCTCTAGAAGAGAAAGTTCACACTTCTTACTTCAAGTGAAACAAAACCACATCAAAAATGACACAGTTCAAAAACTCAAAATTTTCCACGTGGTGACATCTTCTGAGAAAGTAAAGAATTAATAGCGTAGATAAAGTTCAGACTTCCTCCAGCAGAGGAGTTTCAACTGGCGCACATTTTAAATTAGCAGAGTGGAGGTGTACCGCCCGGTACAGTCACTATCAAGGCTCTCACTAGGTATCACTTTTGCATCATGCACCTTTTCTCCACTTGACCTATTAGTGATGATAAGGTCTATCACTGATCTATATTGACCATCCCAGTTGTATCTCGTTATCTTGTGGCTATCCCGTTTCTGGAACCACGAGTTCTTCACCAGAAGTTGGTTTCGTGTACATAGATCAAGTAGAAGTTCACCCTCCTCATTTCTATTACCAAATACATATGGACCAATAATGCCTTCATATCCTGACCTATCAGTTCCTACCTGGGCATTAAAATCCCAAATTATCATTATGTTCTCTTCATCAATGATGTCCTCTAGTTTTTCTAGGAAGCTTGCTTTTTGGTCATCGCTACAACCCTGCTGGGGAGCATAAACATGGATTACAGTTTGAGTTTCTCCATTTAGGCATATTTTAGCTTTGATTAATCTGTCATTGATGAAGGAGACATCTGTTACACTATCAATGTCTTTATGGAGTATAAAACCAACTCCATTCCTCGCCACTGCAGGATTACCACTCCAGTATAATTTATATCCATCCTCTAACATTCCTGTGTTGCAACCTTTCCATTTGGTTTCACTTAGCCCTAGGATGTGAATATGTCTATGGTTCATTAAATCCGTGATTTCGTTGCATTTTCCAGTTAGAGTCATAACGTTTAAGGTTCCAATCCGAAGGTTGTTTCTATGATCAGTTCTTCTCGTGCATGTAATACAAAAATAACGCAACAATTCACTCCATTCCACCGATACGCATGCCAATGGCGTTTTTAAAATGGTTGTTCTATATTCTGAAGTGTCAAAGTCATATTGGTACTCAGCAACCACCTGAAAGCCGCACGGGAAGATTACGGCTTTCCTGCTGCATAACTTAGTTGACGTCTATAAAAAGAAGCTCCTGTTCATTTATGTATAGTACATTTTGGGTTTCGAATGATAAATTTAGAAATGCCGGTAGTATTTCTAAAGTTTTATTTACGTAATATTGGCTTTTGCGCACAAAACTTTTGAGAGAAAATTGTGACTATTAACGCAGCAGCACCAAATCACGTTAATGTTAATTCCATAAAATTACGTAACACATAGCTTAACACAGAAATAAAACTATGATTAATAGGAGGCTGCGTTTAACAGAAGTTAAAAAAGCTATAATTGACGGAACAACATGAAGTTTTGAACGTTATTCAAAGGCCTGTCCTCAAAATATTCGTAAAATACATTATGGCAATTACATAGTGCGTGCTGAAATATTTTTCGATTACCGTATTTAAAAAATCAAAGAGAGTGGGAGCCACCTTAAAAGCAGGGCCTTGTTCAGCGTTACCTTTACAAATGTGCAGGGACAAGACACATAGGCCTAACACTGCATAAATGTATGTTCGAAATATTAGATCGTGGTAACAAGTTTCCATATTGCTAGCAACATCGTCTTCAGAGCTATTACAATGAAACTAGCATTTGTACTCGTTCTTTGCACAAGAATTTGCAATCCATTACACGCTTCTGTGCGAAATAACATGGCTCTACTCACACGTCCAATACGACATGTTAAACTGATGTTTTTATCCGAAAGCACGTGTCATTAATATGAAGTAAGATAAAGCTGAACGAAGTTGAGAGGGAATGAGGATGCCAGGCTAAGTCAGTGAGCTTCGTGGTACATTCGTTAAAAATTTGGGCGTTAAGACTAAAACTAACTTCCTAAGAAGTAAATACCACGGGTAAATGAATAGGAAGTGTCGTTATATTGTGAATAAGAAGCAAATTCGGGGGTAAAATGGATTTTTTGAACTAAACACATGCAAAATTATTCATATAAAAATTTGAAAAAGAAATAGAAAATGGTTATCTATGGTCAAATGGTCAAAATATTACCACCATATGTCGATCACATCTAAAATTTATTACAATAAAACAGAGAAAACGATAATCGGACCAAATGCCGATCAAATGAAAACAAAAATCATGATAAAACTTGATACTTATCTACATCTTGCATTGTATCGACGCCGATAAATAACAATGCCGGTATCCCCGAAGGGGTGCGATCTCGCAACCGTCGGGTAAGATGTTCCTCGACAAAATAAAATCTAGATAGTTTCGATCCATTATTTACATATTTGCATATTTACATAATCAAAGAAATAAAACACAACAAGGCAAATTCAGACTCCTCTGTCACAAATGCATCAGCACTGAAGCTGACTTCCCTTAAAAATTAGCTCCGGGCTAAGTTAAAACGCGAACAATTGAAACAACGTTGACACAAAGACGTGGATAACAAAAAATAAGCACGGTCACACATGAAAAATGCAATAAACATATAATAAAAATTCTGGAAATCAACGCAAAAATCACTGGACATCTAAAGTAAAATACACACTTGAAATACACTTCTTCATCAATGAGTCAACACCTGGGATAAGTAGGTTACGCCTTTCTGGCATATCAGGCAGATTTCCACTTTCACTTCTCCTATCTGCCAGTTGTGAACATCGCAAGAATTTCTACCTAGCAGGAAGATAAACAGAGCGAGCTGGGATGGGAGGCCTTTCTTACTGGGGGTTCGTCAAGGGCATTCACCCTCACAACAGCAGATGCTTCTACGCCGTCCTTTCACATTAACAAGGGAAACCCAAATGCCATTCTCCTTGCGTCTATAGCAGCCGCTCTACACAAAAATAAATCTTTCTCCCATTCACAGGAAAACCAGGCCTCCATATCTCAAATTAATAACTGCGCAATTCTCTATCAAAGAAGACGTCACTTAGGCCTTCTTTACTCGCGGCATGAGAGTTCGAATCTCAACTGTATCGCCGAATATCTAAGCGTATTTATGCCTGTTTCCTAATAAACAGCTATCACTCATATCTTTCCTTTCATTGAAATATTCCCAGGATTTATCGTGTTTCAATACCTCATTACGTTGTAGGTGATATCTGCCTTTCTTTTCATCTTTATTGCCCTCCCATCCGAATTGCCTGTCCTCTCTGCTCAAAGAAATGACTCTCACTTCACAACGACGCCTCGCACCCCATCGGCGGCCAAAAGTATATCGGAAACGCGCTGCTTGCATAATAAACAAAGAAACCTACACTGTTTTGAATATGCTTATCCCTCACAACATTTAGGGCGCGTAGCCTAGGTAATGAAGGAGCTACCTCCTGACTTTACATCATAAACACACATAAAGGAATACTCTGAAATAAAAACAAATGAAACACACTCCTATCTACACCTAATCATATCACTCTTTCCCATCACTAATATACACACCAAAATAAGGGCACTAGTATGCAACAGCCCTGTATTACCATTCACTTTACAAAATAAAGAATAGCTCATCTCTAGCGTGCTGACATTTAACATTAACATAAAATCTACATAGGATGAAACTAAGCTGACTTCTTCTGTCTAAGAACAAGCTTATAATATTTGTCGTGACCTACCTGTCCGGAAAGACGTTCTTGTAGGTTGGTCACCAGGCAGTTGGATGTTGAAGTATTATCTGTCCTGTCGAGCGGAAAGTAGGGAGGTAATTGTAGGTGTGACTCTGTCCCGCAACTCACGAAATGAAAGAATTGATAATCTCCACTGTCTTTTATTTCCTAAGACGACTAAGTCTATTATTTACAAGTATTTACAAGTCGGATATGTCGTTCTGAAAAAGAAGAGAGCTTGCTCCACGCGCCTACTCTACGACTACGCGTATATCTGAATTTTGCCCTGCGGCACGTATAACTTCCTGACACGAACAACTGCTCGAAAGAGTCTCGTTCTGAAAATACGAATTACTGGTTGGGAGAGAGCCCCGCGCCCTCTTGGCCTAGGGTTATATCTGCTCTCCTGAAGCAAAGGTCGATTCCTTCCCACCATCCTAGGAGTTGGGTCTTATGGGCGTTATGGGCTATTCACCTTGTCGGTGGCGCCCTCAACTATTATTCTCAAATAATTATCCCAATACGTGCTGCCCTCTGGGCACTACTGTCTCTGTCTCACTTCGTAATTTTCTTTCCTCGTCTCTCTAAAGTGCAACTGTACTGGGGCTTGTTCCCTGCCTTGTCCCTTTGTCGGACGTCGGCAAGCCGCTTAGCTCGCATACCAACCCTGTTTGTCCACATCAAACAAACAAGTAAATATCCTTTCTTGTCAACAGGCTTTCGTAAGCGCATTTAACAAGCTGCTCTCCACTACATGTAACTTCTTGAAAAGTTCCTTCCTCCTTCTAAATATTAATTCTGACTATAATTATCATACAATTACTCTGATACTAGAAGGTGTCTCATATCGATGATTATTATTCTAATACTAGTTTGTTTCCCTTGACACCTTGAGATCGAGTCTCGGCTGCGAAACCCGGCTGCCGTCCATCTGGCAGTCCGTCGGTTCGAGCCCCTGGGACATAATGGCAATTCACTTAGCTTTGTTGATCTCTGCTAACACACCAGTTACGTAACTACTGTGTATGTAGATTTACTCTGCGTCACAACACACTGGATGTTGTCACGATACACTGGATTAACATGATCCTGGTCAGGTAACACTCCTAGAATGAACGTATAGTTAATACCTCTTCACTTGCTCTGAGTACACGCGTAATTTACAAATGCAAGCCCCTTGATATTATAATAATGAAGCTAATAGGATTTTTTTCTTCGTTCAGAGTAAATATTTGACGGAATGAATCCCGTACCAGTTCATAGGTAAGAGCAGTAAACGTTCCGAGCGCACGCGCTGCTTCCGCGAACACGATACTGACCCGATAAATGAATGTGCACATAATAAATGATAAATCAATCTGCGAGAGATATACTATTACGTGCATTTACCGTCTAATATCGTCTCCCGTATTTTCAATATATACTGTGCCTCCCACACTTGGCCTTACATTACTTCGTCATACGGCGGAGGTAACCGCCACAATAACGGACTGTTCAGTCCCGGATTTATCTCACTTAATTCGCACCAGGATATTGCATATTACCACTGTTTTCAGAATAGACTCACTGTTCATTACATTCAGTTCTCATAGTTAAAGTAGTTATAGCGTCACTGTTGAATATACTTCAAGCAAAGAACACGGCAGGCACGACTGACGTGAACACTGCAGATCGACTGAGAAACGAATGAGAAAGCTTCCCCTGCTGCTCGTTGCTATATAGTTTCCCTTGCCTTATCCAAAGAGGGTGTTCCCAATGGGACCATAGCTTGAGGGCTCAGCCGCTTTCTGAAGGCAAGGCGTGACCGTTGGAAAACAGCAATTCAGTGCACCTATTGAAAGTAGCCGAAATATAAAGACATACATATCTGTAAATTTAACCACAACTCAGTAGACATATCAAAACCGTGGAGCATAGATTTAATAACAGATTTCTCCCTCAAGATAATAGTAGGTTCAGCACTGCGATGGATGAAGTTGGTAGTACGGAATAATTTTACCACGCCGCTCATCAGGCTATTCAGCGACACACCCTGCAGACTCGTTCAAACTTTCAAAATATTCATGATTTCAATGCTTGCTACTGACTGTTCTCCATCTCCGCGCGGTCCAGAATGAATCCGTTTGCTAACCGCCTCTCACACAAAGCTTTCAAATATAACGAACCCATAGTGTTACCCATTTTCAAGAGCGTTGATATTAAATTGATCAACCTATCATAATCTCTAATAGTGAAATCTTTTACCCCAATCAAATTGGTATTTACCAAAAATATCTTTATTATTCTGCCGGCCCCCAACGTAAGTGTAGAATTTTGAGTAAAGACTGTCTGATCTTGCGGCAGCTTCATTGTCTGTGTTCTACTTGACGGGGAATAAAGGACATCTTCATGAGATGTAAGGGGTCCGGCACCATGTGATCTTTATAAAGAAGGTAATGGCTATTTTTTATACTGCGTGTGAAACTCGGGAAGATTTCTACGTTACAACATGGGTTTTCCTACTTTCTAAAATAAAATTTGTTTTAATGTCGGTCTTTTGACTTCCTATTTTTTCTTTCCCTAATGGAAAAATGTAAGCAAGCACGAGTGGTTACCCTCATAAACTTCTTTTAATTTAATTCTGAGTGACCAAGGTTTTTCATTTTCTATATCTCTCTTTTCGGCCTTAAATTCCATTTTACTTGGTCACCTTAGCATCTGTGCCACCTGGTCTTAGGTGTTTGCAATTTAAATTAACTTTCCAGTGCTTGAGTTTCCGCTTCCATTTCATTTTGGTTGTCGGGCATTGGAAATACAACCTTCCTTTCTTGTTTTACTTTTCATGGTTGCGTAGTGTGGGCTTTATCCCTCTGAATATTTGTATTTTGTCGATAGTAACGTAGGTTTAGCGGGTAAATTGCATAACAGTGTATGGGACGATTCAAGTATGTTGTTGTGGCTTAACCCTCTTAGTGCCAGGCCCGGTTGCTCACAGTATGCCAAGAGTGACAGACAGATTTAGAGAATTTTGCAGATTCTCACTCTCTGGACTATATAGATCACAAATATTACAACTATGACTTGAAATGTTTATTAAATGTTACCAAGAAGACACTCTTACTGCTGAACTAAATTACAGCACTAAAATGCTCTTGGGTATTTTGAAAGAAAATATTTTCCAAACAATTTCAAAACACCAAAAATTAAAAATCAGAAACAAAGCAGAAAAAACAGAAAATTCAACTCAAAGGTAAATATTGATCACTTCTTTGAAATGTCCTATTTTAGATGAATAAACATAACATTTTTATCTTCAACAGTTTAAGAGTTATTTACAATGGCATCGTAATATACAATTGAGATGTTCAATAATGGTATCGAACCTGGCACATGGATTGTAGTCACGGTGACCGGATGGTGATACATTATCATTGTTCACAAGATGAAAGAATCTCAAGATCAACTGCAATCTGTTTCTTGAGAACATATTTCCAGACCACGGAATATAACGGGAGTTTTTGAACCAATAAGAAAATATGGTCAGCCTTGTAGTTGTACCCATTTTCAACAAAACAGCAATGAAAGCCTTCATTTCAGTCAATGTAACCGGGCGCCACTGCTGTGCTTTGGCATATGGTGACAAGACAAGATTTCTCATATCTACTTGTCTCTATCGTTATGAGATTCAATAACTAAGCCGTGAAAAATAAAATAAAAATACGCTATAGGTTTGCGTCTGACGAAAGGGCGTGTCTCGGGCTAGGAGTATCATAATAATCAGGTTAGGGTTGGTATTTTGCATCTTGACCTAATTGAATTTCACGAGAAACAGGAAATTGTTGCTGTTGGATATTGTTACAGCCGTCATCATCATCAGTACTCTCACTCAGACGGTCATTACCACTTTCAATGTTTGCATTCGGACAATTAGCACGTGGTTGAGTGTTTACAGAAAACTCGCCGTTATCAGTCCCAATAACACTTTCAATTTACCCTTCCTCGCTTGTTGGAGGAATGAATTCCTCATCAGAGTCTTCATCATCCTCTTCTTCACTAAAAAGTAATAAGATATACAGCCAGTTCGTCATCGTTAACAAAATAACTTCTCCCGCTAGTCGCCATTTTACTCGCGCAGCATGGAGATCATACGTCGTAGATGAACACGGACTTTAGAAATTCAATGCACGACAGCGAATGAATTTACGCACTCTCTAGCGACGTAGTTAAAATCTAATGACAATTATCTATGGACTCGACACATAAGCTGTTGCAACCTGACGGCCCAAGTTGTACTAACTCGTATAGAATTGCGCGGTATCCAAACAACGATATATCGTGGTTGGCACTTTACGCTTATATACGAAACAACGATATATCGTTGTCTGGCTCTCTACGGGTTAAGTGGTCCCGCGTGTAATGCCATCTCCCACGAAAAAGTGCACTTTGGGTTTGAGGCTCGTGTCTTGTAAATCTTTCTAGAAACCAAGACTTTTTCATTAATATATATCTCCCCGAATGTGTAGAGGCTAGCCTCCCCTTTTCTCACTGTGTAAAATTCTTGAGACCTGCGGCTCAAATGTTTAGAAACTTCAACTCGAAATACGACTTAGATTCAACAACATTTGTTAAGATTTTCTGAGCCTACGAGTTCCTGTGGCGTAACGATTTCTTGAACATACGGGCTCCTGCAGTGTAAAGACTCCTGAGATTACAAGCTCTTCATATTGTATAGTTTTTGAATTTACGACAATCTCAGTTGTAATTTCCTGGGCTTCTCAGTTCCTTGGTAAAGGGTTCATAGTTTTTCCAGTTGTATTTAAAAAATCTTAATATTCTAGGAACGGAAGTATAAATTTGGTTTATGTTATATATATATTGGCCTAATTAAAGACTGGTCGTTTGTTCAGCCACACACTTTCTTTCGTCCATGAACAACGGAAAACACAATAAGAATTCTTTTTCTTATCATCATCATCATCATCACCGTCAAACTCCAGGTATTCTCATGTTTCCTCGGAGTTCAGTTACATTATGTGGGTTTAGCATCTGAGCCGGGAGAAATATTATGCATCCTCTAATTGTCTTCCGTTACGCATCCTTCAAATCACAATTCATCACTTTCCTCAACATCCTGCAGGTTTCAAATATCACTATCTTCTAGATGTTCTACCGGAAGTTCAGGTGATGAAATGTTGGTGCTAGTTTTCGCACTACTATGTTAACGACAGGATATCTCTGATTAGCAGTCACTTTTCCCAGTTCATTTTCCGTAATAAATTTAGTTCATAAAGCTGTTGTACCAACAAATGTGGGTTTTCGAGTAAAACACGTCTATGTCCAACAGCCCTTAATTACGCTCTGTATTGGTGGAATTTGGAAAACAATGTTTAAAATGTGTGACTTCAATTTCTTGATGGTAGCATCGCAATTTGCCTACTGTTTTACCAAGTTGTATTTTATCGGTGTCTGCGTCTTCCGTTTGTAGTTCGGCATGTGATGGCATCGCACAACAAATTATAGATGACAATACTATACTCTTCTGGCAGGTTATTAGTCCTCAAAATCGCTGAAGCAATGAATCGTATTGATTCTATCGTTCTACTGGATTTCGAGGAGGAGTTGCTTGTTGGCGTCCCTTTGTTCTTCTGAAAATGTGACTAATTTCAAAATAATCATCGATTGGAAGGAATTCCTGTAGAACATCATCAGGAAAAGTTTTGAAATTTCTGGACACTTCCGATTGGGGCACGAAAGCTAAATAATACAACACTTTCTTCCTATATTTTATTACGACCAGCAGAATTACCTATCAATGATGGGAAGGCACAGATTCTCACACAACTTAGATTATATATACATTTAGATTCTGAAGTGGGTAATCATCAGGCTCGTTGAAGACACCCAGTTGCTGGACTCCTAACGTCGACCATGTGTTCAGTTGATCAAAACCATTCCGAACATAGCTTGTCCTTCATACATAGCGAGCACCACCCCATAGTCCATATACTTCAGATTGTGCCTTTTTAAAATGATGGAAAGGTATGTGTTATTGCATTTTTCTGACAGTTCAGCGCTAAATACCTTATCACTGTCAGCAGTTAGTATCCTAACGTCGGTGTATAACATTACAGCCAAACCTCGCATTCCACACTCAACTGAGGACATAAAACAGTTTTCCAAATATTTGAGATTCGTTTAGTAAGTACGTGCGAGATTTTAATTTCAAGTTAAATACACGTCCAAAAATATTATGATCATTTGGTTGCAGACCGTGTTAAATGACATTTCGTCCCACTTGGGGTCCATTGTGCTTGTAATAGAAAGGCCGCGTCAGGAATATTTACAAATGCAACATAGTGAGTTAATTAATGTATTCATATGTATCGAGTTCCTCTAGCGAGAATTCTTGAGAAGGTTTTCTTCTCCCGACTTACGATATATTGAAGGTGAAGGTAGCACTCTGCCCTTTTCGTGAGTTCTTATATAGACTGACCTCACAGTTTATATCTTTGCAAGAATGCCAGTAGTTCATCTCGCCTTGCCTTAGGCCCTAACGTAATTTGGTAACATTAAAAATGGATTGATACTTTCTTTAGAGAAGTCTTTCGTTCTGTGCAAAGCCTTCCTTGTCATATTCCTTCCACACTAGCAGCACAACTACCTTGTCCATTATCGACTGGTTATAGCCGCCTCAACGTCATTCTTGTGGATCCCGCATGACTCCTTCACATGCGGACAGCCAGTGATTCGGAATCTTCAAAATTCCCTGCTGGAAAGTAGAGTGAGACGTTGCCATGGCAATCGGTAGATTTGCTGTCGATCTGCGATGGTGTCCGTCGCAGGCTGCAGAGACCGAAGCCCGTGGAAAATGGTGAATTTCTCCATAATTTTAAGAGTGAGCGAAATTATCTGCATTACGAAAATTGTTTAAAATGGAGGAATATTTCACATAGAGTCTACATATATTACAGAACATTAAAAGTGTAGAAAATAGAAAATATCTCTTCTGCTCTTCTAGAAACTACCAGAGATGTCAGCGAGTTTTAAATGCCATGCACATCAAAACCTGATCCTTATGAGTAGACCCTAAATACGAAGTTTGATCGAGATCTATTCAGCCGTTTACCCGTGATGGTCGAACAAACATTCAAACAAACAGACAGGAAAGCTAGAAACCACTAATGCGGTCTTCAATTCGCCTAAAACCGATAAATATATCAAAATAAATCAAATTAAAGACAGTTGACCCACTACAACTTTATTTATAAGATTATTTGCAAGGTGACAATTGCCACTCTATAGTAACTAGACACAAGAGCCTGCAGAGTCAAGGAGAAAGATGTTAAAGGGCAGCTATCATAAGCGTAGCCAGTGGGGGATGGAGGGTTTCTGGACCCCCGCCAACAGTTAGAATTTCAGAAACTAGTAATAAACCATAGGCCCCCTAAACTAAATAAACTCTTATAAACCGAGTGAGTTAGCCATGCGGTTAGGGTCGCGCAGCTGTTAGCTTGCATCCGGGAGATAGTGGGTTCGAATCCCACTGTCGGTAGCCCTGATTATGGTTTTCCGTGGTTTTCTATTGTAACACCAGGTAAATGCTGGGGCTGTACCTTAATTAACGTCAGAACTGCTTCCTTCCAACTCCTAGCCCTTTCCTATCACTTCGTCGCCGTAAGACCTATCTGTGTCGGTGCGACGTAAAGCCACTAGCAAAAAAAAGTGTAAACATTGGAAAATTACGCTTGCCGGCAAGGCAATATGTGGTGGTGAGTTTGCATCACGGCACTCGTGTCCAATGTTATGAACAACTTTTGCAGCTTGATGACGCTGAGGTCTAAATCCCAATCAGTTATCGGCGTAGAAACGTGAGAGTTTATTTGCTACATTAAAAAGGCACCTGTAAAACTACCTCAGTGAAACTCCTCTTTCGAACATTCAGATAGGCATAGCTGTAAAACAACACAACTGTTAGATCTATTTTCTAAGAAGCCTCGAAAGTAGGATTTTAGATTGTAATATGAACATACCATTTGCTGTACAACTTCGATCTTGATCATGTTGTCCTTGTTTTGTATTTTCATGCAAAATTTTGCAGTGCACTGCAATTTATTTTTACATTTTAAAATGGTTCATGTTTGTGGGTTACTGTAGTCACGTCCTTATTCGTGAACCATGGGCAACGGCTAAGTGGCCTAGTAAGTGGTCCTGAGAGTCGGGATACCAGTTGCTATGGAATGGGAGTGGGCATCTCGGACATATTCTGAGTCCTGGCCCTCCTTGTGCTCGGGTGGCTAGGACTATACAATCCACCGGTGGTCCATAACCCGTTAGAGGAGAGATCCTCACTTGGACTATGTGCAAGTAGGGCAGCATCCTGCTTCATGAATCGACCGAGCTCAGAACATTTTATGCAAGCCTCGGACCTATGGGAGTAACAGAGTCCCACTCCCATTTGACAGGCGAGGGACTCCTTGGAAACAACTTGGCGAACGAAATGGAATTTGATGGGGAGCTATCAATATTAATGGGGCTTATGGAAGAAAGAAAGTAGAACTGGCTGAGTCAGCAAAGAGGATGCATCTGGATGTGCTAGGAGTAAGTGATATTCGGGTAAGGGGAGATAACGAGGAAGAGATAGGAGATTATAAAGTGTACTTGACGGGTGTTAGAAAGGGAAGGGCAGAATCTGGGGTAGGGCTCTTTATCAGGAATAGCATTGCACGGAACATAGTTTCTGTTAGGCACTTAAATGAGCGAATGATGTGGGTAGATTTGTCAGTTGGAGGAATTAGGACTAGAATTGTGTCCGTGTATTCACCATCTGAGGGTGCAGATGAGCATGCAGTTGACAAGTTTTATGAAGCATTGAGTGACATCGTATTCAAGGTAAAGAGCAAGGATAGAATAGTGCTAATGGGCGATTTCAATGCGAGAGTTGGGAATAGAACTGAAGGATACGAAAGGGTGATTGGTAAATGTGAGGAAGATATGGAAGCTAATGGGAATAGGAAGCGTTTGCTGGACTTCTGTGCTAGTATGGGTTTAGCTGTTACGAATACATTCTTCAAGCATAGGGCTATTCACCTCTACACATGGGAGGCTAGGGGTACCAGATCCATAATAGACTATATATTAACAGACTTTGAATTCAGGAAATCTGTTAGGAATGTACGAGTTTTCCGGGGATTTTTCGATGATACAGACCACTATCAGATCTGTAGTGAACTAAGTATCTCTAGGCCTAAGGTAGAGAAAGTGAAATCTGTCTGCAAACGAATAAGGGTAGAAAATCTCCAGGACGAGGAAATTAGACGGAAGTACATGGATATGATTAGTGAGAAGTTGCGAACAGTAGACATTAAGCAGGTTCAGGATATAGAAAGTGAATGGGTGGCATATAGGGATGCTGTAGTAGAAACAGCAAGGGAATGCCTTGGAACAACTGCGTGTAAAGATGGGAAAAGGCGAACTTCTTGGTGGAATGATGAAGTGAGAGCAGCTTGTAAACGTAAAAAGAAGGCTTATAAGAAATGGCTCCAAACAGGGGCCGAGGCAGATAGGGAGTTGTATGTAGATGAAAGAAACAGAGCGAAACAAATAATTGTTGAATCCAAAAAGAAGTCATGGGAAGATTTTGGTAACAACCTGGAAAGGCTAGGTCAAGCAGCAGGGAAACCTTTCTGGACAGTAATAAAGAATCTTAGGAAGGGAGGGAAAAAGGAAATGAACAGTGTTTTGAGTAATTCAGGTGAACTTATAATAGATCCCAGGGAATCACTGGAGAGGTGGAGGGAATATTTTGAACATCTTCTCAATGTAAAAGGAAATCATCCTGGTGGTGTTGTGAACAGCGAAGCTCAAGAGGAGGAGGAAAATGATGTTGGTGAAATTATGCTTGAGGAAGTGGAAAGGATGGTAAATAAACTCCATTGTCATAAGGGCAGCAGGAATAGATGAAATTAGACCTGAAATGGTGAAGTATAGTGGGAACGCAGGGATAAAATGACTTCATAGAGTAGTAAAATTAGCGCGGAGTGTTGGTAAGGTACCTTCAGATTGGGCAAAAGCAGTAATTGCCCCTATCTATAAGCAAGGGAACAGGAAGGATTGCAACAACTATCGAGGTATCTCACTGATTAGTATACCAGGCAAAGTATTCACTGGCATCTTGGAAGGGAGGGTGCGATCAGTCGTTGGAAGGAAGTTGGATGAAAACCAGTGTGGTTTCAGACCACAGAGAGGCTGTCAGGATCAGATTTTCAGTATGCGCCAGGTAATTGAAAAATGCTACGAGAGGAATAGGCAGTTGTGTTTATGTTTCGTAGATCTAGAGAAAGCATATGACAGGGTACCGAGGGAAAAGATGTTCGCCATACTGGGGGACTATGGAATTAAAGGCAGATTATTAAAAGCAATCAAAGGCATTTATGTTGACAATTGGGCTTCAGTGAGAATTGATGGCAGAATGAGTTCTTGGTTCAGGGTACTTACAGGGGTTACACAAGGCTGTAATCTTTCACCTTTGCTGTTTGTAGTATACATGGATCATATGCTGAAAAGTATAAAATGGCAGGGAGGGATTCAATTAGGTGGAAATGTAGTAAGCAGTCTGGTCTATGCTGACGACTTGGTCTTAATGGAAGATTGTGCCGAAAGCCTACAGTCTAATATCGTGGAACTTGAAAATAGGTGCAATGAGTATGGTATGAAAATTAGCCTCTCGAAGACTAAATTGATGTCAGTAGGTAAGAAATTCAACAGAATTGAATGTCAGATTGGTGATACAAAGCTAGAACAGGTCGATAATTTCAAGTATTTAGGTTGTGTGTTCTCCCAGGATGGTAATATAGTAAGTGAGATTGAATCAAGGTGCCGTAAAGCTAATGCAGTGAGCTCGCAGCTGCGATCGCCTGTATTCTGTAAGAAGGAAGTCAGTTCCCAGACGAAACTCTCTTTACATCGGTCTGTTTTCAGACCAACTTTGCTTTACGGGAGCGAAAGCTGGGTGGACTCAGGATATCTTATTCATAAGTTAGAAGTAACAGACATGAAAGTAGCAAGAATGATTGCTGGTACAAACAGGTGGGAACAATGGCAGGAGGGTACTCGGAATGAGGAGATAAAGGCTAATTTAGGAATGAACTCGATGGATGAAGCTGTAGGCATAAACCGGCTTTGGTGGTTGGGTCATGTGAGGCGAATGGAGGAGGATAGGTTACCTAGGAGAATAATGGACTCTGCTATGGAGGGTAAGTAGAGGTAGACTAAGACGACGATGGTTAGACTCGGTTTCTAACGATTTAAAGATAAGAGGTATAGAACTAAATGAGGCCACAACACTAGTTGCAAATCGAGGATTGTGGCGACGTTTATTAAATTCACAGATGCTTGCAGACTGAACGCTGAAAGGCATAACAGTCTATAATGATAATGTATGTATGTATGTATGTATGTATGTATGTATGTATGTATGTATGTATGTAATGTTTTAAAATTATGCTTCACAGATATGTCGTACAGCGACAATGGGGTAGGAAAGAGCTAGAAGTCGGAAGAAAGTGGCCGTGGACTTAATTAAGGTACATCCCCAGCATTTATCTGGTGTGAAAATTGAAAAGCACGCAAAACCATTTTGAGGGCTGTCCACAGTGGGGTTCGATCCCACTATCTTCCGCAGGCAGGCTACTCACTCGGTACTGCGACTTGTGCTCATAGATGCGCACACCACGCAGGCACAAGCACCTCCATTAAGTATAGCACCCCCAGCCATGAGTCATCCTCAAGATACAAGACAGTGGGACGTAAATCCAGTTACATTAACAAGGTACATCTATTGAAGTACTACAAGAAGAACTTTGCTAACGCAACGAAACATAACATCAATGTAATATGAGGAAAACACACATAATTCAATTTCTTGAGTATATTCTCACATTTATCAACAACACTGCCATAAACCTTCTGCTTGATGTAATTACGATACGTAAAACACATTTCCGTGATTTCTGGCAAAGCAACCAATGTCAAGAACCACCAAAAATAATATATATTGCAACCGTTAGGGCTTTAGTCGTCGCAATTAAACTAAGTATGAACCAGCTCTGAGCACATCGGGCGACAAAATGAAACTGGCCCCAAAAATTGGGCAACAAAAATGAGGCTTACGTTAGGTATATCAGGGCAATATTACTTAATTTGGTTTCACAAACAGATGTACAGATGGAACATTTCGATGAGAACCGCCAGAAGTCACTTGCCAGGCTTGAAGTCTCATCCTCCCTACTTTCATAAGATCACCGGCTGAATTCGTAGAGCAATATGGGTAATGGAATGTCCGATAAAGAAATAAAATAGGCACTATCTAAAATAATGAAAGTAGGATTCTATAATATGAGAGGAATATGCTAATATTTGTTAAATGAGAAGAATCTCTGTTCAAGTATATATTCTAAACATTTTATTTATACTGATGTGAACCACACAAATAATATTCTATCTCAACATGTGAACAAGAAACAATTAAACTGATAGAATTAAATACATTATATGCCTTCTTGTCTTGAAATTGTCTTGGCATATTAATTCTTGACGTACATCAATTAACTCGATTAACATACACTAATGGATGAGTATTTATTTATATAAAAAATGGATATTGAATAGTATCCTTTATTTATTAAACTCTCGTCAAAAATGGATACTAAATATCGTTCCGGTACCGGGGATCGAACTCGAAACTCCTGGGTAAGAACCAGGTATCCTTTATTTGTTAGTCACGATTTGGATAGAGAGAAAAAAATTATAACACAATATAAGCACATCTGTTATACACACGAGATTGCATTGCCGGGTATCGAACATGTGATCCATGTGACCACGACAAATGTATATTAACATTGAACACTTACGATGAACATACACGCTGAACATATATGTGCGTATCCTGGGTTTACCTAACATATTATATATTTAAAGAAAATCAGTCAAAGCTGGAATCAAACCCATCGCCATATCACTTTGGGAAATAATAAAACACACAGAAACATATATATAAACATATCAAATATATTTACACAACACATCTTGAAGATATGGCTTAACCAAGCCATAATATCTGGTTAAATCTTCGCTCCAACATCATTCGAACCAACAGGCTTCAGCTTCCAAGGTAAAAATTTTTGGACTCCAATCAGAGGCTAAATTAATGCTTAGCACGAGAAGGGATCTATCCTTCACAAAATCCGGAAATTATCCGTGTTACTTGCAACGTATAATTAGAATGGGATTGAGATTACTTTGGTAAATGAAAAGAGCTTGGCCCGTTAACATCGCTTTGCTAGAGACTGCAAAGTTTGCTCGGCCTACGGTCGACCAGCATATACCTGTCCATCACAATAACAGCTGTGACTAGTCCTGGGTTGTGGATAGCATAAATCGTCCGTCACTCTCCCTTTCATTTCTCTTACATATCTTCTCGGCTCATTGTCAAGTATGCACTCACTTGAAAGCCATTATTTCTTATTATTCATCATTTGGCTATATATTCAGCCCAATTCAATATCTCACAACAGCTATAATTATTTATTCTTCCTTATCACTCCAGCAACAAAACATGTTACAGCTTCGCCCTCTCATGTCTTGGCATCGTATCTCAATCCGTTCATTTAATTCACAGAGAAAACCCCATTAATTCAGGTTATTTTATTCTCACAATTTCATATATAATTATAAATTAATTACACCTCGGTTTGGATCAACTCCAATGATTATCTAATGTTATCCGGGATTACAAATACCCGAATCTCAAAGTATCATTTATATCCAAACTACTCTGAAGATCTTTACCAGACGAAGAAATACAGCATAAATCTAGCTAACTTGCCGTTAGCTAAGAATTTTCAAGTCTATATAATAATTCATGCAAATAAATTTTGTTAAATATCAATGATTATCTTAAAAATCACTTGATGATCCTAACTAATAATAATAAATCGTTCCCAGTCATACGCGCATAATGTTCCCTACATATTTAATATTTAATTATGACATTATAATATTTACAAATATTATTATTACTGGCATGCATATCCGGTGTTTAGGGTATATAAAAGTATGTACTTAACACTTGGTGAGTAAGGCTTGCTGTCATCTAGGGTACATCTTAGATCTTTACACGAACATGATGAATATTCTTGTTCCTAGTAGTCCTTGGTTCTTCTTCATACGACGATCCATGACTCGAACTGCTGTTTTCTCAGTTGAATTTCGGGACGATCCTTGTAAAGCTGATTGCAGGCACTCAGGCGCGACTCTTGTAGGCTCCGAGTCTTGGGTACGACGACCACTCACGAACATACAGAAAAATGGAGAATGAGTTATCAAATACTGTTTTATGGACTTTTAAAGGGGGGCCTACTTGTAACAAGATCCACTCTTAAGTTCAAACAGATTAACGCAAGTAGTGATAAGTTGTAAAATCACTGTTCATTCCCTGACCGTCACACAGACTATCACAACGAATGTCCCTGGAGGATGCGAATATTAATTTTGTCAAGAACAGTTATTTAATTTTTGGTAAATGTCACTCGTTCTTACATGCTCAGGAGCGGTAATAATTAGCCCCTGCATATATTAATTAACTGTCTCACCACGCTAAATAACCTGAAGCGTTTGCCCTCCGTTGGTGATTGCACCATAAGTCATAATTAACTATCTTCGACGATTGTGATATTGAAATGCCAAATTAAGGCTTCTGTTCGGCGATTATGTACATTAACTTGTACCACACGGCTTATTCCGTTAATATATTTACATCACGTTGATGTGTTTCTTCAATGGCACAACACTTTGTACACTGATATCCAAGTAACTGATATCCAAATTCCACTTCTAATATGTTGGGTTGCCACTACACAGACGATAATGAGGTAACGTGTTACCACTGCCGGTACACGGATGAGAATGAGATACAGTGTCTGGGTCTTGGATATATTTATAGCCTACGGGCAAAATGGTCAGGGGGGAGGTGAATTATGCCCCTTTCGGAAATGACAGTCCGGTAATCGAAGTTTTTGATCGGCGTGATAACAATCGAATTAAAGCTCATGACCTCTACTTTCTACTGAACATCTGTGAAACCAAAGCGATCAGTAGGTTATTCATAATTTCCAAAGCGTCCTTTTGGAAAATCATGCGTCATGTTTCATCATGCAATATCTCCCAATTTTTTCCACATGTTGTCAGATTTCAGTAGTCGCCTTTGATCTGCGTACTACTGTATGATAGGCGTCATTACTGATCCATATTTAAAGTATTGTGTTTATATGCATTGACAGTCAGCATAAAATACACTGGTTCGAATAGGACCTGATTTATAAATTTAGAAAAAATGATTTCATATAGAAGTATTCTTCTTCTTCCTCTTTTTCGAAAATTATGGTGAAGTGGTACTAATGAATGCGGTGTTGAATTTATAGTGGGCATTTATTTTTCAACGGTTAACACACCTTAATTTGGCCCTGTCTCAAAAAACCTCCATCTCCGTGCGTAGCGTTATCATCCCTTCTCGCTCGCTCGGAAAGAGAGCGCGGTTTCAAGGTTAACAATACTGCGCTGTCTTCTTCTCGTCACAGCGTAGGGAAACTGCTCCCTCCGGACTGGCGCGTCGCGGATCATACCCCGATTAAGCATACAGAATGCTAACTACTGCGTTATATGTCACAGGATGTAGCGGAAAACGGCATATATAATTAGCCAGACCTCGTAACATGTCCATAACATGATGACGAACGGTCACAATATGTAGAATGGGAATAATAGGATACTCATCTCTCTATTTACATCACATATTCTACAAAATCAGCCATAATCACTGAGTTACAGGGGCATGGAACGTTGGTACTTCCTTGAAAAGGACCAATCTCAGTTGGGTTTCCATAGTCAAATGACATTGGGTGCTTTTGCTTGCCAGCCATAGCTTGAGCTCTCAGTTACTTTTGATTCTGCATTGATTGGGAAGTAAAGGGGAGCTACTTCACCAGAAGTACCGCAGCAGACCATCTCCATTTCATGTCGTTGTTATTATTCATGTTGATCCTTAATTCTAGACCGTCCCTGACTCTCAGAAATGGAGCAGCAGATTTCTTCTGAAACATGATATGTACTGTGTAACCGAACGTACTCACAGCGCAGGTCCCGCCACCAGCGAATTGCAGGACTTAGAACGACTGCGTGCATCCTTCAGAAGCCAGAAGGTAGGCACACAGCTTGAAGAGAGCCCAGAATGTATTGAAGACGGTGATATTGAAAGAGAAGACAACAGTGAAGGATGACCTGAGTGGAAACGTTCTAATGAACAATGACATTACTGTGTTCGTGATCCGTTTTTTAATATCATGTTTTAATATCTATGAGAGGATGGTACCAAGAGCAGAATTCCTTGATGGGATTAAAGGGAGACGTACATATCTACTAATCAAGCAGCTGGCTCAGGATAGAAGGTCGTTGGACGAGGACAGTCATGCTACCCACCAACCATCAGATTGAGGATAATGAGAGAGAGAAGAGGATGATTTATATAATTGTTGAATAAACTACAATAATATTGCCATTAGCTTCGATAGGCATATATAAGGATGAATTTTGTTGCATTTATTATGTTTCCACTTGATATTTTCAGGCAAAAACAACCAAATTCAGATTTTTTAGTTTTCAAAAAGACTATTTTTAACTTTCAACATAAAAACTTCAATAAACTGGTTCTTTCTTACGAACAAACGTATGAAAATGTTGCCCGGTTTCATTCTAATACTGAAGCACCCTTCGACAGTTTGTTGTTTCTCCTGAACACGTCATAATTTTGACGTTGATTGTTGAAGAGTAATGCAGCGCCCTTAACGCTTGTCTGCAAAAACTCAAAGTAGAACGTGTGTAGGCCCCTTGAGCGTTTACTCCTTGCATAGAGGCGTTGTGTGGATGTATTTTCGTTCGGACCAACGACCTTAAAAACATAGGCTGCTAATCTGATGGCCATCTTTGAATCTACTTGAACCACTGGCAGCCATGACACTTGAAGGCAAAACATATACTTATTTCCTCTGAATCCGACATAGAGAGGATCTGGAGAAGTTGTTGTGTGGTGGAGTACGGTCTTTGAGAAGGTGTGCAAGGTTAGAATAAATAAATAAATAAATAAATAAATAAATAAATAAATAAATAAATAAATAAATAAATAAATAAATAAATAAATAAATAAATAAATATACATAAATAAATAAATAAAGAAAGAAAGAAAGAAATGTAGGGTATGAATTCAGTAGAATGAAGTCAGGCGAGGTTTGACCTAGAGAGGTCCGGTAGAAATATTAAAATGAAAAGGCTGGTAGGATACCGTATGTGGAAGGAATGCTGCACTCACCCAGGAGTCCGGTGGTCTCAACTTTAGAATCTGAAGTTACCCCATTTAGTGGCCCCTTACGACAGGCAGGGGATGCCGTAAAAAGGATATTCTACACCGCAACCAACGGACTATGTGCTGCATGTTGCACAGCAGTTCTTAGAAAGTAGCCATAAGTAGCAAAAGGCATAAAACATAACAAACCAGACCAAGAAGCAAAATTGAAAAATTACACCAGAATGGCACTGAAGGTATGCCATGAAAAGGCAGTGGTATCTTTCTCTACGCGTGTGAATTCCTCAATGAACTGTTGTACGTATAAAATGTCTTTCTGTAGTGAATGACTTTATTGTTAGTGCATGACGCCGAATTATCCATCCTTCTACATACATAATTCTTGTTTTAACCAAGCAAATGCTCACCATATTCACTGAGCTTATTTTACTATAACATCAATGCAACATTAAGCATGTTTGAAAATGTCGTGTTTATTTTTAAATATTTAATTTGCATTAATATATAATCTCATCAATTCATTGAACTGATAAGGGCTATCTGTCAAAGTTAGTTCCCTGTGCTTCAACCAGGGGTGCTGTAACGAGTATGTTTAGCAGTCTATATATTTCATGTCATTGGTTCGGACTGAGACGTAAATAAAGGAGTGTTAAGATTTAAGGATAAGTCCAAGTTAACAGTTGTAACACACTTCAATTGTTTTTACGAAAAATCCGTCATCATGTTCTACTAGCGTGACAGTGCTGCTATCAGAGCAGATGAGAAATTTCAATGAAGTAGCTGAAACAAAGTGAAACAGAATACTATGCACATCTCTCTAAAGTCACATTTTTCATTTAACATCACTTTCGCATTCAAACAATCCAATATCGAAAGCCACACTAATTAAATTTTCAAACGATCATATGTGAATGTCAATGTCATAATATCCCTTTTGTCAAGCATATTACAAGATTCGCTTGTACTTTGGAGTAGAAAATTTATTGTAAATCACACATTGAATTCTAATAATGAAATTCCGATCATGTAACTGTACTTGTGGTGTTTCCACATTACACTGTGATTTCAAAACCTTAGCGAACATTCTTACATAAAGATTATGCTGCTAAAGGAACTACACATTAAGAGGCTGGCAATGTTTTGTTGTTTTCGGTAGCAAAATCATGTGTATAACTTGCATCTGACCAGCAATCGCACCGCAGTAGGCTCTTTTTCACGAACATGTTCACCAAGGGATGAAGTTGGTAAACTTTTCACATACTCTGTCGTCATTTTTGCACTTTTGGGTATGAATGTTTCGTGGATATGCCGCTTCAAGTTTGGTTGAAACATTTACGCAAAGGAATTCCTATGTCCCTCGAAAGCTTGTTAACTAATCTTCCACTCTCAGATAAATCCCCGTCAATTACACAGCTGAGTGCAGGCAGACATACAAACTACAGTTTTCCCTCCTCTGTGAGATAACGTTGAAATTGAAGACCATAATGAAAGTGACTTTGGTCTCCAAACGTCTCCGTCTTCCACACTCTGCGGGATATTATGCTGATATATGCTATGCTTTGTTAAAGAAGACTACTCTGCCTAGCAAAAACGCAAGTAGTTGCGATCTTTCTTAACCTTCCAACATGTTGGACCAAAGTCATGTCTGTAGAGGCCATGAAGGCCCTTGGAGGGGTGGAGTTAAAGGCTTTCCACTATGCGTAACCTCGGCACTCGATGGGGTTGAGTGGTTAGCTCTACGCCCGGCCGCCTTTGCCCCCAGGAATTAACCTGGTACTCATTTTTGGTGTAGGATGAGTGAACCTCAGGGCCATGTGCACCTCCGGAAGTGGAAATTTCGTTTCCTAAATTTTACGACTTCCTGACAGGGATTCGAACCCACGTCCTTCCGGGCGAACCGAGCACGCCTTTACCGCCTCGACCAGGCGGCCCCTACATGTTAGACCAATGTAAAATAATCCACAGAAGCAAGGAATCAAATCGTTTTTGATTACTCACCTGTCATTTTTGAGGAGAAATGCTTTATACCTAGAATCATGTGTAAAGTTATAGAAATTTATGAACACCTCGGTAACATGGACATGTAAGGCCTTGCTAGAAAACAAAAGAAAACTAGAGGGTTAACAGTAATAGATTTCTCATTGCTGATTGAAGCTATTATTGTAGGTCAGGTTGCCCATAGAGTAGTTCATGGCTACCCTCAATAGTTAAGTTTTCAATACCGTTCTCCTTCACTCTAGAGGTCCTGGAATGAACTACACTAGTGGCAGATTCAAGTTACTATGGAGTGATAATCGCCATTTCATTTTTATAACTCTGGTGACTATCTTGATAGCAATGTTCAATAGTGTCGGTTTATAAACCTACTGTAACATCCTCAACATATATTTATGTTATTTAGTGGTCTGAAATCCTGCGTTGTTCGAAAATCGAAATAAATTCTTAAATCTTGTCACAATAGCAATGACGTCGAGTAGGTGTTCGAACCGCACCAACAGAAGCCACGAAAATGGTTTTGTGCATAAATAGTTTCATCATATCAGCTGGGGCAGTGACCTCCTACGAATGGCACAATACGCTTGCAAGAACGTTCACTTACTTATAAAAAGGATGTGAAAATATACTTCCTTTGACAGTTCTGGCTTAAAACATTCATCTTGGTTTACTTTCAACTTGCCTGTTCAACTGATTGTACCCGCCCCGTGCATTCAAAACTAGCGCCTTGTAGAAGGCCATCTAGATCAGGAAAACTGAAACTCATTTTGGAAATAGTTTGAACATTTCTCGACTGATGTCGCTACTATAAACTTAAGTTGCGCCCACTGGGGTGAAGATGAAGAACTAATTTTCAAAGTAATTTTGTACATCAAGGTTTATTAAACTGAATTGTTTATAATGTTGTCATTAATGCTTTCACGGCCCGTACTTAAAGACATGATACTGTATAGGCTTCTGGGCTTATGTCGTGTCAAGAAAATAAGGTGAAATTCTTAACGTTTCGCAAGGAACTGTGCTCTGCGTCTTCAAAAGAAATCTCGACTGTCCACGAGAAAGGCTTCTTAAACAATGACACTTTAAATTTGGACGTTATAATAGAAGTGGAAACATGGTACGTTCATTCGCCACCAGATGGCCCCCACGACGTGGCAACGCTTGCGTTCGAAGCAGAAGCTGACCGAACCATCACAATCAGTCTAAGCGGTTCACATAACGTGTTTGCGTAACACATGACATTGGCAGGTATATGGCATAGACACAAGCCTGGAATGAAACATCTGGCGACGAGGAACGTACGAATTTGGAAAACACCGAGACGAAAAACAATAGTGAAGGGACCGGAAAGGGAAGTACCTACTTAAATTCTTAGTGGCTGGCAACCAGGTATTACTTAATTGATAGCCGGTGTCCCTGTTGAAATTTTTAGGATTTCTACGTATTTCCACAGCTTCCCGTATAATCCTGGAGCTGTAGTGTCTAGAACATGACATTATGACCCGACGATAGGTAGTGCTCCGCTATGGCCGATTTGTCTGGTTGGTTGAGACGAATGTTACGTTCATGTTCTTTGATACGGGTACCTTTGATACGGGTCGATGTGTACCTTACCGCAAGTACAGGGAATTGTTTATAGTTCGGTTTTGGTGTTCAAAAGTTATCAACACTTCTATATCTTCGCACCAACTTAATTCGTTAGCCAATTAGAAAATTTGTACATTTATTTAAGTAACCAATCACTGTTTTAGATATTTGTTTGACTGACCAATGAAAATTGTGGGTGTGTCAGGGTTTCGACCCACAGAAATCTGGAACCTTCCTCTCCTTTATAAATGCTGGCACATTTCGGGCCATGTTGTCTTTTATGATTGCTCCAGTCTAGAGTGTGTACGCAACGGACGGGAGGTCCACCAGCTAAAGACAATGGCAGATTGTGGTTAACAAAGTAATACTCTTTGAAAGCTATCTCGAGGGGAAGGTTTCAAATTTCTTTCGGAACGTAACTTTTATTTAATGTAAATACTCAAACAAGCCTAAAGAACTTACTCGAACTTAGGGATAAAGAGTGAGGAACCCTCTTGTATTCCCTGTCAACTTGGTATTGAAGTGACTATGATTATGTAACCTTTAAAATCTATCTAGTTAGTAGTTTGACAAATGATATGTTCATATTGATATAATTATGATGTTAGATGTATTTTGAATTTATGATACAAATTAGTTTCTTTTAAAATATTTCATATTCTCTACGGTTTTTCTGTACAATGACGTGGTTAAGTGTAAGAGAGCACCATGAGTCCTAACATCGCCACTTTTAAAGACAAAGAAATAAAAAAATAAAGAAATATTATAAAAGAATGCAAAAGAAAAGTCATAGAACGAGGTAAACTTGAGAATCTTCCAGAAGAAACATTAGTTTGAAGTAGAATACGTTTGTTTCAGGAACTTGAAGATCTGCATTGCAAAATGTGATTTTGAGATTCAAAACCAGTTTAAATAGTCCGCCCCCCTTCCCACATTGACGATATTCACTGCACTATGTAAATTTAGCGAATTGTATCTACAGTAATTCTGAATACTGAGCTCTTCCGATCTGGGATAACAGACACTCAAATAACGTACACAAAACGTAAAATAGAAAATCAAGAACAATTAAAAACACTTTCAATAGGTTCCTTACGTTACCACCTTCATCAAACAAACAGATATAACCACCTCCATACCCCAAAGCGACCGCTGCTCAGTTTACGAGGTGTCGTGTGGTCACCACAACGATTCCTCTTGGCCGTTATTCTTGGTTTTCTAGACCGGGGCCACAATCTCATCGCCAGATATTGTAACCACGTAGGCTGAGTGAAACTCGAAACCAGCCCTCAGATCCAGATAAAACTCCCTGACCTGGCCGGGAATAGAACCCGAGGCCCCCGGGTAAGACCCCTTCACTGCGGGACTGGCACGATCACAATGAGGAAATGAATCATTTAGTGATTACACGGTGTTCAAGTTCACTAGCACTAGTCACTAAGTAAGTTCCTCCCAGGCGTGTTTGCTGGCGGGATTTGGCACCGATATTTAAATATTCAGTGCCGGGAACTTCATATAGCCAGTTGAAGAACTTCTTCACTCTAATCGAATGTGATGATGAATTGGTGAAATAGCCATTTCTTTGCGCGGACCTTTAATCTGGAAGGTCTGTAGACGTTTTAGTTGACGGTGCCATGTTGCTCCCTAATTAGCATAGACGTATGTGATGATGGGGCGCAGAAGGGAGAAGGGACTCAAATGATAGAACTGAGCAGTGCATTGCGAGTGAGGTTTTCCTGTTCAGTAAGGAGTACAGTTTGCCAAGACGAGCGTGTGCCAGAATCGTAATATGAGCATACCAAGTAAGACACGTTTCTAGGACTACCCCGAGGTATTTAACAGGAGTCGCCGAAGATAGTCAGTGAATATTTTTCTTGCATAATTGAAGAGGAGGTACAAGGTTCTACGGGCGTACTGTAAATATCTTGCCTCTGTCTTCGTGGCATTAACAGAGATGCCCCACTTCGTGAACCAAGTTCTCAATAGATCAGTTGTAGTTGTAATGTGTTTACAGTTTCTATGCTACTCAATAAATTATGCCGGTGTGAGTTATGGATATAAGAAAGCGGTAATCGGAGAGAAATTTAGGCGTAGGGATTCTTAAGTAATCAAATAAGAAGATGGATTTGTGTTATTACTTAAGCTATTCGAGGACGGTTATAGCCTCCAATGATATTCCGCCAATATCCCGTAGAATGGCCGATTGACGACTCTCTTGCTTTCTACCCAAGGAACAACCACGAATTTAAAGGAATGATGAGGAAAATGGCAATACGTTACTTTCCCGCTGGTAAGCAGAGACGTTGCCATGGTAACCCATATATCCGTTGTCGGTCTGTCGGTCACTCACTGCAGAGCATGGTATCGGCAGAAAATAGTACATTTCTCCGTCATTTGAAGAGTAAGGTAAATTATGAACATAACGAAAGTTGTTTATAATGAAGAGACCGTTCGCATACAGTCTACAGTTTACACAAAATCAATAGTATAAGAGGAAATGGAGGAAAACCGTTGTGGTTTTCCTATAAAGCTCCGTCATTTCAATGATTTTAAAATGAAATGCATATCGAAACCTTCCCCGGGATGAGTATACTCTAGATATGAAGTTTGGTTGAGATCTATCCAGCCGTTTCGATGTGATGGTGGAACAGACAAACAGACAGACACGGTCTTGAGTTGACCTAAAACGGATAAATATTTGAAAATTTGGCAAAACAAAAGGAATTACAGACAGCGGACCCCCTACAACTTTATTTATAAGATAACATATTTAGATATTCTTCGGTGAATATTTTTTCTCGAACAATTTTGATAAGGTTCGAAGGAAATAATTGCTGCCAATTTCCAGGATATAGTAAAGTGGTGCATTAAACATTGAAGCAAGGTAAGCGAGAACATTCTTGGCGACTATATTTGATATGAGATCATGTTCCCGTGAGTTCTTTGTGGAATGACTTCATAATACGAAGTAGTTCTCTAGGAGAAGTGAATTTAATTTTGGTTGAAGCTGGCACTCAACCATTCATCAAATTCTGCCAGTCTCTGAAGGTATTATTGCTGGTTACGAACACAAGGAATACACGACCGGCATATTCGTCAACATAGACCACGCCTTCGATACTGTATGGCACGTGGCTTGGTCTTGAAGCTATACCGCTCACCATCTGATCACCATCATCGAAAGTTTCTTGACAGACTGTTTGTTATCCGTATTGGTAGCACTACTTCAACATCCAGAAGGATTATAGCAGGAGTACCGCAAGGGTGAATTATATTCCCACTTCTTTTCAATATTTTCACCTCAGATATCCCTGAATTACCACACGGTTAATCATTTATTTTAGCGTTTACTGAGTTTTCTGGAGGATATACACTGACTGACAGAGCAAATGCAACACCAAGAAGGAGTGGTCAGAACTATATGCCAATTGCAGGGTAGACTGACGTCACTGAGGTATGCTCATGATGTGAAATGCGCCGCTGTGCTGCGCACGTAGCGAACGATAAATGGGACACGGCGTTGGCGAATGGCCCACTTCGTACCGTGATTTCTCAGCCGACAGTCATTGTAGAACGTGTTGTCGTGTGCCACAGGACACGTGTATAGCTAAGAATGCCAGGCCGCCGTCAACGGAGGCATTTCCAGCAGACAGACGACTTTACGAGGGGTATGGTGATCGGGCTGAGAAGGGCAGGTTGGTCGCTTCGTCAAATAGGGATGTGTCCACGGTGCAGCGCCTGTGGCGAAGATGGTTGGCGCAGGGACATGTGGCACGTGCGTGGGGTCCAGGCGCAGCCCGAGTGACGTCAGCACGCGAGGATCGGCGCATCCGCCGCCAAGCGGTGGCAGCCCCGCACGCCACGTCAACCGCCATTCTTCAGCATGTGCAAGACACACTGGCTGTTCCAATATCGACCAGAACAATTTCCCGTCGATTGGTTGAAGGAGGCCTGCACTCCCGGCGTCCGCTCAGAAGACTACCATTGACTCCATAGCATAGACGTGCACGCCTGGCATGGTGCCGGGCTAGAGCGACTTGGATGAGGGAATGGCGGAACGTCGTGTTCTCCGATGAGTCACGCTTTTGTTCTGTCAGTGATAGTCACCGCAGACGAGTGTGGCGTCGGCGTGGAGAAAGGTCAAATCCGGCAGTAACTGTGGAGCGCCCTACCGCTAGACAACGCGGCATCATGGTTTGGGGCGCTATTGCGTATGATTCCACGTCACCTCTAGTGCGTATTCAAGGCACGTTAAATGCCCACCGCTACGTGCAGCATGTGCTGCGGCCGGTGGCAATCCCGTACCTTCAGGGGCTGCCCAATGCTCTGTTTCAGCAGGATAAGGCCCGCCCACACACTGCACTGCTCGCATCTCCCAACAGGCTCTACGAGGTGTACAGATGCTTCCGTGGCCAGCGTACTCTCCGGATCTCTCACCAATCGAACACGTGTGGGATCTCATTGGACGCCGTTTGCAAACTCTGCCCCAGCCTCGTACGGACGACCAACTGTGGCAAATGGTTGACAGAGAATGGAGAACCATCCCTCAGGACACCATCCGCACTCTTATTGACTCTGTACCTCGACGTGTTTCTGCGTGTATCGCCGCTCGCGGTGGTCCTACATCCTACTGAGTCGATGCCGTGCGCATTGTGTAACCTGCATATCGGTTTGAAATAAACATCAATTATTCGTCCGTGCCGTCTCTGTTTTTTCCCCAACTTTCATCCCTTTCGAACCACTCCTCCTTGGTGTTGCATTGTCACTGTCAGTCAGTGTATTTGGTGAGAATGTGGCCTCATAGCGGTTAAAATTTAGCAGAGGTGGTCGTGACCTTGGGTTCACAAATATTGGGTCTGTCCGCCTTCCAAAGGAGGTAGAAAAAATTTGATAGGTGGGTTTGATATGATGAGAGCCGGTATTGGTCTAATGTTCTTTTACTCTTCGCAACCGATTATTGAGAATTCATTGAAGCTGTGGATGTGACGTTCTTTACCATAAACGTTGGAGACGATGTTTTTCTCGTAGTAGCTGTATAACTGATTGCGGATAGATGGGACTTCTGAGTAAAAGCGTATGCAAGTGTACAGTGAATGAAGAAGAGCTTCATAAACTACAGTCCACCATTTCCTGTGTGTGATTCGAGTGTCATATCATTACAGGACAGTGATCTGAATCAAGTTCTTTACAAGGCCAATGTGTAGTTTGTGAAGTTTGTACGAGGGAATCTAGATTCATCTGTATTCACAGGTTGTAGTAGGGTTGTCTCCATCGTGGTTTGAAAGTTCTATGATTCATGCTTTGAATTAAGGTCTGCCTGTAAAAGAGTGGGTAATCTCTACTGGAACCAGAGTTGATGGTCGTGTCTCGGAAGAAATGTCAAGTATGAATGCTTTCCAGTGTCTATTCAGAGAAAATGTTCGAGGTATTTATGGAAAGAATCATGGAGGTGCGGTTAAAGGAGTCATCATAAATAACATCAGGTATGACGACGACACTGCCCTATTTGCAAGCAATTTCCAGGATCTCCAGGAACTCCTTAATTTTTCACTGAAGCCAGCAACCCCACGGGATTGAGTCAGAATATAAAGAACACCAAGTGGATGGTTTTAAATAGGAACGATGATTGTATTCGGGGTAGTCTCAAAACAGGAAAAGATCGGTATTATTATTATTAGCGTATGGTAACGTACACAAAACAGAACAAAGATTAAATATACATGAACAATAAGCACTAACTATTAAATCCGATGCAGAACTGAGCAGGCCAAAACGTCTTTTCAGAAACTTAGAAAACTTTTGACAATCCATGATATTTCCATCACACTACGGACACAACTACCCCGGTGCTATGTTTTCAGCATCCTGCTATACGGCGCTGAGGCCATGTGTAATAACTTGCCAGAATTTGTGTGAACGTACCCAAAGGTGCTTAAGATACCTTGGACAGCTAAAATGACAAATATAAAAATTTTGAACCATGTGAAGAAATAACCGGAAATTCTTACTAAGCCATAGGCAACATGATGTGGAACAGTAAATACCACCTTCTATGCGAAAATTAATGGAAAACATGGTCCGAGCGAAGTAGGACACCGCAGCTCGGCAACTTGAGCCATTGTTTTGGGGACGAAGCTGTTCAGAACAGCTGTGAACAAACAACACATCATCTCGAACGTTCTGCGAGGACAGAAGAATAATAAAGTGTGATATAAGTAGTGGTTCCAAGCATTTTTTGTTAAATTTATACTTTAGTGATTTATAAACGCGTATCATATGTAATCCAGTTTGTCGCTGCAAGGGAATTAAATGCTGACTGGATCCATGCTTCGGAGAGATTGAAAGTACACACTGCCATAAGAAATTCTCTTCCGGATAAGGACTCATACTCCACCGGACGCAATTTCTGCTACTATGTCCGTGTGCGATAAATTTAGTAGTCAGGGAGTTTGACAACTTTGTTTTGCAAGAAATATGTCTCTGTATTATTAGTTAGGGAATGTTGCTCGTTTTTCTCGTATACCATGTGAGGAGAGTTAACTGAGATGGTGGTGTAAGACAGGCCTGGAAGGTGGAAGTGAAATTTGAGCGTTGTTTTCAGGTTGCCTATGTCGATGTTGTCTTAATGGTGGTGAATTTAAGGTAGAGACGTAAGATTCGTTGTTTAGAGCTAAGAGGTTGGAGTGTGGCTGTGCTGAGGAAAATGGAAGAAATTATTCGGAGGTGGGGAGGTCGTTGAATTTGTAACTCTTTTTGGCCACGATTTTCTGGTGCTGGTTGTTGTGATTTCTAAAACAGGTTCTCTTTTAATATTTATTAGTCTGAGGAATTTTGTATGACGCACGTTGTTTTAATTTTTGATAATGAGAAGTGCTTTTGAGTGAATTTGGTTGTAATTGTGGGAATACGGACTTTGGAATATGGTGTCTACCTGTGCATCGTACACACCTCGGTTCCAAGAAACAATATTTGTTTTTTTTTCCATAAATTTCACAACGTATGCATTGTAACGACGTAATTCGACTTTTAAAATTATGTGAGTAAGTATCGCTTTGCGTTGTCACACACTGGGTTGCGTTGTATGTTGTTGTTCAGAAATCGTGTCACATTATGTACACTTAGAGCAGGGCCTCTCAAACGCCCAAAATCACACGCGTGCAGACAGCGGCGCAGAACTACTGTGCACAGTGCATCGGTCCCGCTCGGCTCCGCTTGGACCAACGCTTCGTCTCTGGGCTACTCGGCTAAGCTCGGCTCTACTCGGCTCGGATTTGGAGCGCTATAGAGCAAGTGAGGAAGAGGCAGACAGGGGGAGCGAGCGAGACAGGCGTGGGGAAAGACAGAAACAGCGCTATTGTTCCAAGTCGAGGAGTGGGGGTCAGCACTCTGGTCAACCAAGAGAAGTCGACTTTTGCACCGTGCACAGTGCATGCACCCTGAGTGGCCCTGACTTAGAGAGTAAGGTGTGTTGCGGCTAATCACGGAAAACCTCTTATCGGTGATTACGGTGAGTGTAATAGTACTGATACTCTCGAAGAAAGCAGTTAACAAGCGAAAATCTGATGATGTTGTGAATACTTTCACTACTTGTCCATTTAGTTGCGTATGGAATTCAGAGTGTACAATGATTATTCAATGTATTTTATTAATAGCTGATGATTTTTAGCATATTGCTGGTAATTTATTTTTGAGAACCGAAATAAATTGAGATGGACTTATATCTTTCCTATTATTGAGATACCTATTACCTGGCGCCTTCCGTCCTCTGTGACGCTGAGGGCGTGATGAGGTCCTTGTGTTCGTTGTAGGAATATCAGACATGTTATTGTAATCACTTCGGATAATTAACTCTCATCATTTGCTTTAAGTCGCACCGACACAGATAGGTCTTATGGCTACAATGGGATAACAAATGCCTAGCTGTGGAAGGAAGCGACAGTGGCCTTGATTAAGGTACAGTTCCAGCATTTGTCTGATGTCAAAATGGTGAACCGCGGAAAACCATCCTCAGGTATGCTGACCGTGGGGTTCGAACCCATTATCTTCCGAACGCAAGCCGATCGCGACGTGACCCGAACCACGCATGCCACTTGCTCGGTAAAATTAAGTTAAAGCGAGCTGGCATCTTGATTCACGAATGGAGTAGAAGTAATAGCTGCAGCAAAGGAGGCTGTGATTGTTTAATGTGATCACCGTTGGACATTAATGATTATTTTAGCAGTTGCTGTGTACCGGGAGGTTGAGATGGTGATAGTGGGGGTGGTACAACTAGTCAACCGTCCACTATTGATAGTAATCAGAGGGAGAAAGGAAAGCTGTCCGACAAATCCAAAAATGAAGCCGTCAGCCAAAGAAAGACACATGCCACGAAGGGCATGGAAACGAAAGATTCGCTAGACCTCGATACCTAATACACAACGACGTTCGGGGTTTCCGAGGACGATGTATGAAAAGCCGTGTCTCCACCAACTATCATGCTCAATTGGAAAGCCAGCATTTCTAGCTATAGCCCGACAACATTGAAGCGTACGTTTTCGCAGAGCTAGCATATCCATTATATCCCAATCCTCATGACAGGCTTTTCAGAGGCCACTGCTAGTACGTGGCCGTCTAAATCCTTACACACTTTCCAGGAGTCAAAATGCACAGCAGTGCCTTCAGTGAAAGGATCTGTACGGATTCCATTTTCCATCTCTATTCTCTCTAAGAACAGACTAGTCAAATCCATACAGTGTGTTATAAATGGATGTTACGACCTCTGGCTGATAGTATGTAGAGTGCACCTTCACAGTATTAGTTAACTTTCCATTATAGCAGTATCCAGCGATGATCATTGAACCCCTAGCGAAACTTTCTGGTAGTCAATGTTTGACGCATTTTTTGTCTCCAGGGCAGTGGTAAATCGAGCGGAGTTTGTTACAATCACTAAAGTGCACATACGCTTGCTTCGTCTAATGTAACCACATTTTTCCATCTGCCCCACGCCAGATAGCCCTCATACAGCTTTCTTGCGTTAGTGCGACGTTCCGAGATGTGCCGAGACGTCGGCCCTTATGCCACTTTTCTAATTGCAGGTTCTTATTGATTATGGTGTTAACTGTTGAAAAAGAGATCCCCAACTTACGTACGATAGTCCTTTGGGAGGCAGGATTACCACCTGAGACAAGAGCCTTCACTTTTCTCACCACGGCTGGTCATGCTTTTCCCCACTGAAATTAAGCCCAGTCCTTGCACTTTCGTTGGATTGCAGAATAGCTATATTTAGGATCGCAAAGGGCTGCTATGTATCCCTTTGGCATCGTTGCAGTTAATGTCACGGAACTCTACACACACGTTCTCAGTACTGACGTGAATTATCAATCCCTGTTTTGACGTCTTCAAATTGATAACAGCGCCACCAGCTGCCTTCAAACCCGTCACCAGAGATCCCGAACGACGTTCTGTATCGTCGGGGTCAAAAGAAAACAAGAGTTCACCAAGGGAGTACGGGAGAGAGATGTTTGAGGGAGATGTGAGAGTTCGAAATGACCAAGGTAAGGCTGTTGCGTTCAACATTTTATTCCACCTAACCAAACCAAACCCCATGGCACTACAGCCCTTGAAGGGTCTTGGCCTACCAAGCGACCTCTGCTCAGCCCGAAGACCTGCAGATTACGAGGTGCCGTGTGGTCAGCACGACGAATCCTCTCGGCCGTTATTCTTGGCTTTCTAGACCGGGGCCGCCATCTCACCGTCAGATAGCTCCTCAATTCTAATCACGTAGGCTGAGTGGACTTCGAACCAGCCCTCAGATCCAGGTAAAAATCCCTGACCTGGCCGGGAATCGAACCCGGGGCCTCCGGGTAAGAGGCAAGCACGCTACCCCTACACCACGGGGCCGGCACGAAAAGCAAAGACCTATTCCAATACTCAGCCCGTATCACGGCGGAGGAATGAGTTGGACGGCTGGTATTGGTTAACAAGGAAATATGACGTGCATATGACAGTAATTTAACTTAACATCATCAGAACGCTTCGCCAACAACTACCCGTCATATGAATAAACTGGAACAATCGTCGCCATAAGACCTATCTGTGTCGGTGCGACGTAAAGCAACTAGCAAAAAAAAAAAAAAATAATAATAAAATAAAATAAACTTGGACACATATTCTACTAGAATAGATGGACGCCGGACAGCCCCACTGTAAAAGAGAACAAGTTGATTATTTAGAAATGTTACTTGGTCAAATGACGTTTTCTCTTATATTCCACGTTATTGGGTAGTGGGATACACATGACAAAACTGTTTAAATGATAGATAAACAATTATTTATAATTGTAAATAACATCACTTTCAATGTTTAAAAATTCTGTATTGTTTTCTGTGCTTGATTTCCTTATTCAATTGTTGTTCAAGCGCGCTCTATCGTTGCCACCGTTTTCCCGTATTGCTGTGAAAATCAATTTGAGCCTCCTGTAAATCACTCGTCCCCTTGTGTTCTGAAAATAATTATGAGCTTAATATCTTAATTTCATTTAAGCAATGAGTTTCAGCACTATATGCGCCGCCATTTTCCCGTGATGCCGTTGAACAGAGCCGTTCAGTTGCCATAAGAACAATACCGTTATTTTTTACATGGAATGACCTGGCATTGCTTGTGCCAGTCGCCACGCTTCATCTTTCCCTCGGACCTCTCTTCATCAACTCTTGTTGTTTCTCGGCTCTGACTGCATTCGATTTTCGAGGCTAGGGACTCTTTCATTTCCACGCTATTCGTAGCCTTCGTCTTTCTTTGGCCGATATCTTCATTCTTCGAAGTCTCGGACCCCTTCATTTATTCTGTCTGCCCAGTTATACTTCCTCTTACAACAATAACAGCCTCAACCAAGGACCCGGACATTATTATTATTATTATTATTGTACCGGGCGATACAGCTCTGCTCCTCTAATTCAAACATTGCGCCGGTTGAAACTCCTCTACTGGAAGAAGCCTGAAATTTAACTACAGTGTTAATTCTCAGGTTTCTCAGAAGATGTCCCTACTTGTAAATTTTGAATTTTTTGAACTGTGTCATTTTCGATGTATTTTTGTTTTGCCTGTAGTAAGAAGTGTGGACATTCTCTTCTAGATGGCACTACTGAAGGACTACAAATATGCACCCTAGTGCGAAGCGAAGGAACTGTGTTTTGGGAGAAATTTTGGGTTCATAAGTTTGTTCTTTGTTAAATTTCTTTCCGTCATTATTTAAGTTGGCAATATTAACCCTTTCTTTCCGCCAGTTTTGAATTTGACCAATAAGGAATTTCTGTAATTAATTTTCCACCAATAAGGTGTTTCTTCTTCGTCTGGTGTAGTAGATTTGCCATTATCCAATAAAATGCTTGTGGGCGGGTGTTATCATTCCTGAAACGCCTCGAATTTTCCATGAGGGTATATAAACTGCTGATTTTCGGGTCTCCGGGCCACTTCAGTAACACCTATCATTGTGTAAATTATGTAGCAGGGGGCGGGAAGCGCCTCTTTCTTCGGGCAGCAGTTCAACCACCAGGTAATGGCCTTTTAATAATTTCTTTTCTTGCTAGCTCAGCATTTTAACTCTCGGGGCAGGTCCGAAGCCTTTTACCATGTAACTTTCCTCTAAAATGTAAAGACACTTGGTATATATTCTATCTTTTTAAACTACAAATTGGGATAGAGAGTGCTTAACCCTCTCGAGCTCCCACTCATATTGCTTTGAGGCGAACTTATTTTCACAACCGTTCCTTCCCTTCTTATGTAACGTAAATCGTTTTCTCATATAAGTCACCTCTTTAGGATGGGATTAGCCCTTGCAGTAACGGCCTAGTGCCAAGTAGGTTTTAAATAAAGTGTATTAGGAGTGCAAGAACGCCTCCTCTCAAGTTGGTATTTTAGAGGCCATGTAATTGACCAGTTTCTTTACTTAGTAGGCCTCAGTAGGTTGGGTATTTTTACCCCTGTTTTCATGTACTTGGAGGACAGCTTGAAAGTAGAATTTTGTGTGGCCTTTGATAGGCTTGAACTTAAGAGCGGATTGCTCTTTCTTAAAATTTGTTTCTGCGTGTCTCGAGGAGGCTTTACTGTGTAATTGGGAGCAAGAGCTCCTGGGCATGATTGGGGTCTTCATCCCCTTTGTTGAATCTTGTATATCGTAAAGTTGGGCTTATAGCTCAAGAAGTGTGTGTCTGGCTCTCGGAGCCCAAATCCTGTAATCACTGTAATTGTACATTTTCGAATTGTTACTAGGCTACTAAGTACCTGTTATATTTGTTTTTTCTTGATCTTAAAAAGAAAATATAACCTTGTTAAATTAACTTTAATTTCGTATTTTGAGACCTGTTCACCCCAGCACCTTCTTCCACCTCTGCACATCCACAATACTCCGTAACAATTATTATTATTATTATTATTATTATTATTATTATTATTATTATTATTATTATTATTATTATTATTATTATTATTATTATTATTATTACGGAGTTATCCGTGGAATGCAGAGGTGTAAAATGTGCGGGCTGGAATGGGTCTAACTACAAGGCCGAAAGATGAATTAAAATTTCAATAAAGGTTATATTTTCAAATCGTAACAATTTTCACATAAAAACTTTAGATTTTAACAAATAACAAGTCAAATCAGGTACAAGACCGAGAAAGCCGAGATTTAGAGAGACATTAACAATCTGGGCCACAAGCCCTCATTTTTACAATTCCTGAGCTCTCAGCTCACAACCACATATTACCAAAGGGCAGAAATCCCCTTATAACATGGAGCACTTGCTCCCACTTAGTAATGTCAGGCCTCCTAGAGGCACCTTTCAAAACACAATAAAGAGCCAGGCCCCGACTTACAAATGGGCGAACTGGTCATTTGCCCAGGGCGCCAGTTTTTGAGGGGCGGCGGCCGGCGGATCGAGTAATTATGGCCTGCGTGAATTACGTCTTAAATTCATTACACTCAAATTGCTTTTACTTTCCACAAATTATTTCACTTATTTTATTAGCCTATGTGAAATGTAAACTATTCTAACTTTAAAACCGGAATTTAGTCTATATATTTAAATTTTATGAAGAAAAATGAATAACTACAAACACTAAGGAAGGTATTACTTACCTAGTGCGGGTGCTGGGTGGGCATTTGTAATTGGTGGCTTGGCAACTCTGTTAATCTAGACAGCCCTGTCTGTTATTGGCTCGTGACGGTTTGTGTGCGTATTGTTGTTTACATCCGCTCACCATCAACCAGATAACCTCACCTAGCCAAGTCATTGTCTCGTGTAATTCTTACATGTTTTTCAGTATTTAACCAAGAGTAAAAAGGTAAGCGGTGCTATATACGAAAAACGCGCAGCTAAAAAGCAGAGTGACGAACTAGAACTACTGTACCTAGGAAAGTGCCTAAAATGGGAAAGTTCCTTACTTTGACTCGTTCAACTCCAAGCTCGGAATCGGAATGCCAAGACGACTTAACAAAACCTCTGACTTCGTCATCGGTCCCATTTAACTTTACACAAGAAGACTTACAAGGCCTAGATATACAGACTGATCAGCCCTGTGTTAGTATTAAATTGAACGGTGAGCCTGAAGTTGTCCAGGAGCCGTTTGGAACTATTTCACAATCACAACCTGAGATAACCTTACCTAATTCATTTTTTATACATGATCTTGCTACTTGGAATGAAAGTTAAATTCAGTTGTTGAGAATATTATTAAACATTGTCCAAAACAAAAACGTAATGGTGGATTTTTCGAAATCTCTGCGAACTTTCAATGATGGGAAAAGAACATTGTCTCAAAACATGTTTAAGTGTACTCTTCCTAATGGAGATGTTGTTTTAAGAGATTGGTTATTGTATTCACAGTCAACTGGGAAAGTACTTTGTATGAAAAATATTTTTCAAATCATTTTGTGTAAATTAACTGATTAATGCTTATAGCTAAGAATAATGCATTTAAATCAGTGTGCGAAGTTTCATAATTCTAACTCAAGTAGTGTTAGTTACATAACGTTTCCTTTGATATTGTTTTAAAACTCATAATCCTGAAAACTGTAATCTTTAATTTGTAAACAATTCTTTTTCAGA
The DNA here is from genome assembly GCF_040414725.1 of Anabrus simplex. Lineage (NCBI taxonomy): Eukaryota > Metazoa > Arthropoda > Insecta > Orthoptera > Tettigoniidae > Anabrus > Anabrus simplex. Next base: position 159,106,845 of record NC_090269.1, on the reverse strand, counting down.
GGAACAGAAAAACGAGCGCGGGGCGGGGGGGGGGGGAGGAGGCGGCTGAAGATGGTTTGCCCAGGGCGCTGACTACTTGAAATCGGGGCCTGTAAAGAGCTGAACAGCTCTCATTCTTTCAAGCCTATTAAAGGCAATATAGTGCTTTACAATCACTTGCCATCGAGGCGCAACTTACAAGAATTAAGCAGGGGTATCTTGTACCCAGCCTACAGGGCCTTAAAGGAAAAATAATAGGTTAATTAAATGGCCCAAAATACCAATATGAATGGAGGCGTAGCTTGCGCTCCTACATGAAAACTTATAAAACCTAAGGGGCACTAGGCCGCTGACACAGGGGCTATTTCCAGACTAGGGAGGTGACTCGTATAGCAAAATTTTAATACATTAAGAATAGAAAATCGGTTATGAAAACGTAGTCACCTCAATTCAAAATGAAGGGGAACTCGAGAGGGTAAGCACTCTCTATCCCCGATTTACAGTTAAATAATAAGAAACTTTTACCTAAACCGGCACAAAGTTACATTTTTAGAAGGGCAGGTTACATTGAAAAGTTTTCGGACCTTCCCCGAGGGCTAAACTGCTGAGCTAGCAAGAAATAAAGATGTTAAAAGGCCATTGCCTTGTAGAAGAGCTGCTGGCGGATGAAAGAGGCGCTTCCTGCCTCCTGCTATACTTCCATACACTAAGCTAGATGTTGTACGAGTGGCCGAGAGCCAGGAAAATCAGTAGTTTTTATACTCTCGGGGAAGATTCGAGACCTTTCATGAATGATTAAGACACACCCACAGTCGTTTATTGGGTAGCTTACAGTTACACATCAACATTGGAGATGAAAGACGCCATTGGCTGAAAATTAATCACAGAAATTTACGATTGGCTAATTTCAAAACTGGCGGAAAGAAAGATTAATATTGCCAACCTACAAATGAAAGAACAACATTTAGTAAAGAACAAACTTATGAATACAAAATATCTTCAAGAAAAGTTCCTTCACTTCGCACCAGGGTGCATGATCATAGTTTTTGGTAGAGACATCTGTGAGAGACTGTCCAAACTTCTTGATAATAAGTAAACAAAAACAATTCGAAATTAACACAGTGATATCTTCTGATAAACGGTTGAATTCATTTTGTTTTCAAGTTCTGAGTTTCAGCTGTAGAGGAGTACCTTAAGGCGGAAAATTCAAATGTGCGGCGTATAGGTGTACCAACCGGTACAATTATTATAATTCATCGTTAGGGCCACTAAGGACCACGAGATCTCAACTGTTTGTCTTCTTGCGGGTCCACCAGGTTTTCATCTTTCCGAAGTGTACTTTCTTCCGTGTATCAGAATGGAACAAGATGAGGCGTCTTCTTGTTGAACCTATGTTTGAGTGGAGCTCGAAGTTAATGTCTGGTTGTGTGATTCCATGCTTTAAATATCCTTATCGATCCCCACCAATCAAGGAGGAATCTTTTCGAGACTTCTGATGTAGGATAACAAACGTTTACAGATTCATTCAGCTGGCCATCTGAAGAGATGAGCGTATAAATTATCCTTATTTTCCGGAATACGCTTGATACCTTTTCAGTGTGGGTGTATGTTTCTAAGTTGCTCCGAAGTCCATCTTTGAGAGTGGGACCAAGAATTTTTCGGATAATCTTTCTTTTCTTAATTGCCAATTTATCGAGCAGGCTACGTGTTCTAAGTGTTAAATATTCTGCTGCATATAATGCTTCAGGTCTAATTACAGTTTGATAATGTTTAATTTTGGCACTTGGAGAGATAGACATTTTGATGCATTTGATTCTAGGGAGTCGGCAGGCTGTTTCAAACTTGTTGACGTGTGTTAAGACGGCGAACTTCTTAGAATTGTTGGAATCCACCCATTCACCAAGATATTTGAATCTTTCCACATTCAAGATTCAAGATTCTACCATTGGTAGTCAGAATATGTGGTGGAGTATGTACGTTGGTGTAGGAGATTTAGGCCAATCTTAACTGCACATTCTTTCAGCTAATTGATTTGTTGAGTAGCCAGTTCAGGAGAGAGAGAGTAAGGTGAGAGAGGTCATCTGCTAAAGAAAGGCACCCAATATTGATACCATTACGAGCTCGGCCTATTTGAACTCCATTAAGAATTCCTCTAAATTGGAGAACATGTCTACAATTCCGGATGATCCTCTCGAGAGCACAGTAGTGGTGATAGTCCATCTCCTTGCCGAACTCCTCTTTGGATTTGAAAGACATCAAATATCTCAGGTCAGAATTTCACTTTGGAAGACGTACCATTTAGTGTATTTCGGATGATCTGTCGGATATTGCTAAAATTCTTGGAGAACCTGGAAATGGGTTATGCGGTCCATCGAGTCATACGCGTTATGGAAATCCACAATAGTGATTCTGAGTTTCAGGTAGGCGATGGTTTTTTTTAGATTGTGGATCTATTCTAGGCAGGATTTAGATTTTTTGGAAGCCGGCTTACTTTTTACCTGTTTGTGAGTCAAGTAGTTCTACGGCTCCAATGAGTAAGGCTTTGGAGAGGATTTTATAAGTAACAGGAAGAAGGGAGGTGCTGACATCCCATTTATCACCTTTATAAGGAAGGGGATGAATGAGATCTGTGACCAATTTGGAGGGTACCTCAGTGGTCTTCCAAATCTGTTGGATAGTTTGGAGCGGTTTGTGGAGGTGTTGTAGCATATTGTCATCCAGTAATTTCCAGCATTCAACGATCACTGAGTCTTTGCCCGGAGTTTTATTAGTTTTGAGAAAAGTGATGACCTCACGAAGATCAGAAATGTCCGTTAGGGAAAAATCAGGATTGGTTGGAACTGGATTCAGGTTAGGGATAAAAGTCGATTGTGGTGAATCACAGTTGAGTAGAGACTCGAAATATTTTGCTAAGATCTGACAGTTATGTCCGTCATTGTGGGCGACCTGGTTAGTGGTTGGGTCACGGAAACATGGATTTGGCGTGTTTAATTTGGTTAGGTTCCGTCTGAATGTGTGGCAGACATTTCTAGAATTATTCTTCTGAAAATTGGACTCAATGTTGGTCAGTTCGTTCTTCTAGAAAGTTCTTTTAGTGTTGCTAATGTTTCGGGTGGCATTTTTGTGGGTTTCCAGGAACTTCTGATATGTCCTCGGCGTCTTATGAGATCTCCAAAGTAGCCAGGCTTGCTGTCTGTCACTGAGGGTTACATCGCATCGCGAATTCCACCAAAGGTGTCTGGGTTTCCTCGTTTGAGGTGCGAGTTTAAGAGTTGTGTCAACAAGCGAACATTCGAACTGTTCGAAGTCTGGTGGGGAAAGAGAGGAGATTTTCTCTAAGAATTCGGTGTCAGATCGATGGATTCATTGAGGTCGGTTTCTCCGTGTGTTTCCCTGGATGAACTTGATCTTTACTTTGGAGAGGCAATGGCCAGAGTCGATGCTGACGTCTGGAAGGACGTTGACATTCTGTATATATTTGGAGGACGCTGCAGAGATGACGGCGTGGTCTAGTTGGAATTCTCCGAGTAATGGGTTTGGAGATGTCCAGGTCTTTTGCTGCAATAGAATGTGCTTAAAAATGTGGATTTCAGTGGAAGCTTGTTTCTCCTACATATTTCAATTAAACGCTCTCCATTTTGATTCGTTCTCAGATGTGTTGGGTAATCACCGTCTACGTTCCTATACATCCGTTATTAGCCAATTTGTCAACAATTTCTGGACTGTACTTATTATCAGCATTGATTGGAGAGGGAGCGCTTTTAAGGTATGTGCCTTATTAGCACATTTAACTGAGAGAGCCTATTGGTGACAGGGATAAAGCCGATGATTGATACAAGGACCATACGGTTTACTATGAAACCTGTATCAAGATTTGGGGCTCCTTTGAGGATTTTCTTATCTGTTTTACTTTTAAACACTTTAAAACCTTTGGTTTCAAACTGTGCGAAGTCGGAGTAATGTGTTTCTTGAATTGCAGCTATAGATATTCGATGTTTCGCGAGTTCATCCGTTAGATGTTTCTGAGTTTACGTATTTTGAGGAGTGAATTGGCGTTGAAGGATGCAAAGAAATGTGGGTGGTTGGAACTGAATTTGTGCGTGTCAAATACTTCAGATGACTCCGACTTCTCCTTTGAGCAAGTGGGTGCATGTGACCCCCTGAACACCGGAGGATTAGTTACAGCCTGAGGTAAATTTTCCGTTTGAATTGTCCATTAAACTTGAATAACAAGTTCTTACCCATGGTACAACTGAGCTTGTTAGTTCCAGAAGGCTTTGATAGTCTTGGCAAATGTTTAAGGCAGAATATTCGTTCATACGCCAACCCTTCTTCTTTAGCCGGGCTAGGGACCGGCAACAGTACCTACTGATTCCACCCGATGGTAGTGCAGGTGGTATTATTATGTACCATTTCCACTTAGCCAGTAATGCTATCATGCTTCAGCAGAGAACGACTTCAGTATTATTCGTTATGGAGGATCGATTGTTACAGTATCAGTAAATTAGCAATTGTTAGCTACTTCCGAAAATGACACGAGATTCACTTATTTATCCTCGTGCTCAACTGTCTCTGATCGTAGTGTAAATTCAATTCGAAATCACTGAGTAAAAGAGAAGCAATTCAACACTGTCGGCGCTGATTTGTGTTTGGAGCAGGAAGAGCGCGCATCTCCATGTCAACACTTTTGCGTCGCCTCAGAGAAGAAAGAAGTGGGTGGGACAACATCGCCAGTTTCGCTTGCCTCCACGGTCCCCCTAGCTCAGTCTGGCATTGCTTCCACTTGGTTCGTCCCTTGCTCTCTTCTGACCCTGACGAGAACTAAAGAGTCTCATTTTCACGCACATCGTGGCCCTGAACTTCCTTTGTCCGAAGCTTTCATTTTTGGAATTTTCCAAATTGCCCTCTTACAACAGTTATCACCTCCCATGCGATCTTCCTTGGTCAATTGTTCTTCCGCCTTCCATTGTGTTGGCTTTTCGAAGCCTAGGGATTCTTTCATTTTCACGTCCTTTGTAGCCTTTGACTCCTTTTGCCCTTCTATTTTACCAATGATTAGTTTTATATAGAAGACGGTTGCCTAGTTGTACTTCCTCTTAAAATCCCCCTGTGGGTAGGGGCGGTAGAATAACTCCCACGGTATCCCCTGCCTGTCGTAGGAGGCGACTAAAAGGGGTCCCAATGGCTCTGAACTTTGGAGCTGAGTTGGCAAAAATGGGGCCCTTAGCTGAGTCCTGGCGCCAGGCTCCTCACTTTCATCCATCCTGTCCGACCTCCCTTGGTCAACTCTTCTTCTTCTCCAACCCCGACCCTATTAGGTTTGCGAATCCTACGGACTCTTTTCTTCTCACGCCCTTGTTTGTCTTATATCTTCATTTTTCCAAGTGTCGGCCTCTTCATTTTTTTCTCTCTGGTTAGTGTTAATAGAAGATGGTCGCCTACTTCCTCTTAAAATAATAATCACCACCACCACCTTTCGTCACCGATATCGTAAGCATGAAAATCTCGTTTCGTATTGTATGTAACGTGTATTCTTCGGAGATTCCGCCATTTTAGAAGCTCTGCAGTTTGCAGTGTGTGAAGAAAGATTTTTTTATTATCATGTGAACCTGGCAGTTAAGTTCACTGCAGTCTACTGACACCAGTTCCTCGCGACACCGACTGGTACAGCAAATTCATGGCCTTCTAGCCATGATGCTGGCACCACAATCACTTTCGCATGGCTGCCAAGCCACGTTGTAATTGCGGGAAATGAATCTGCGGATGAAATTAACCAATGAACGTATTTGTTACGGATATTATTTCTCAGCTAAGCAGAACCTTCGAACTTTATATAGAGTAGCCGTAGTTTTGTATACGCATTCTTAGCTCCTGAGGAGGAAAAACCCGCATTGTGTTCGTGCGGTGCCTAATTTACTCTTGCCCACATCCTCAGAGTGTATCCTCCTGCCTCTGGCCTAAGACGGAACCTCTTTCTGCAAGACACTCGATCTCATTCTAGCCGATGATGTGTGAGAGTGGATTAATAAACGGCTTCCAGCTTTTAAGTTTTCGACTTCCTTTTCGGCTTAGTACAATCCTTTCTAAAATTAATTTTCAAATTTCTCCGTTTATTTCATAGAATTTTATTTTCATTCCTGTTTCCGCGGAGGAAGGTTTTACTTCAGCCACCTTAGTTTTTGTGGCAAGTCATGTCTCGGGAAAGCTTGAGTGGGTTCAACATCGCATTCCATTTTATTCTCGGCCCTTCTATTAACCCTTTTGTTCTTTCTTGGCCATCTAGTGTTATCTTCCGCTCCTGTTCCTTCTGGATCCTTTCCACCTGTGGGTTGCGTGTTCCTAGTCTTGGAATAAAGGGCAATGGGTGTCACGTCGTGCGAAACGTTCCTGAGCTTTTAAGTACAATAAGACGTATCCTAATGTGAACTCCTGGCCCGTTCGACCATTGAGAGTTGGTGTTGAAGTTGAGGGTGGGAATCCCTACTGATGTCTTGGAAGGCTTGGCTTCTCCTTCATATTCATAGTAAATCACTGTCTAAGATTATATTTTCATTCGAAGGGGAACATTTGTTAGCAGAAACTCAAGACTCCGTATCAAACCAAAGATAGTCTTCTCTTGTAGAAGTTCGTTATCTTCTGTCAATTATTATTGATGATTAAGCTCTAATGCTTAACTTGTTATTTACCTCTTATAAATATATACTGTTATCTGATGTTAAAATTTATTAAAACGTCTTTTAATGAATTGAAACATAAAGAAAAGGAAATATAATTTAGGAATTACTTTCAAAATATAAATGTGCTGTGTGGTCTGTTTTTTCCACTCTCCTGCCCTTATTGGAGTAACAGTATTCATTTGGATATTTTTCTCTTTAGGTCAAATTACGTTCCGCCCACGGCTCTTCAGCTTTTGTGTCTGTTTATTTGTTTGTTCATTCCAAACGGCTGAATATTTATTTATTTATTTATTTATTTATTTATTTATTTATTTATTTATTTATTTATTTATTTATTTATTTATTTATTTAGTGATGAACATAACAGGCTTTTGCCCAATTACAATGTTCACAATATACAGTAAATGAATGGTTACACTACTAAACATTAACTTAAAAAATATATAATATACGAGATATCTAAAGGCTGCCCTTCAAAAATCAGTTCCTGGGTCTATAGGAAGACCAAAGCTTCGTGACTTATCAATATTGTTTTGTAAATTGTATAGAATATATTAGAAATGGTATTTTTGCTAGTTGCTTTACGTCGCACCGACACAGATAGGTCTTATGGCGACGATGGGACAGGGAAGGACTAGGAGTGGGAAAGAAGCAGCCGTGGTCATAATTAAGGTACAGCCCCAGCATTTGTCTGGTGTGAAAATGGGAAACCACGGAAAACCATTTTAGGGCTGCCGACAGTGGGGTTCGAACCTACTGCCTCCCGAATAGTGATATTAGAAATGAATACTCAGTAGGAGATCATATGAAACTGGGAGGAGAGTATTCCATTATTTGATATTTGGGGTCGATGACCTAGAGGTTATTTGATACATGCATTAGAGTATCCTAGTTACAACTATTTGCATATCAGTTACCATCCCACACATTATCACACGTCTGGTACCCTTACGACATCCTACCGCTCATTATTTCTTTCAGTGCTCATTTTATTTTTCAACACCTGTAAAAATGGGGTGCGATCCACATATTTAATAATTTTACAATAGCATGAAATTCCTTCTAGCTTTATATTTTTGTTTTATATTCACCAACGAGATATTTAACCCGACGTGCGTCAGTCTCCCTGGACACTTCCTCTCCACAGAATAAATGACGATTTTCATACAGATTTCTTTGCCCCTGGGTAAAATCTATAGCCGCTCTGTAAAACATCAATTTATTTTCTACATTTTCCAATGCTATATTAATTGTTGTTTGAATAGAGAATGTCGGTGCCGGTCTGCGGGTTGGAAGGGAGCGCTACCTTACACGAATCCTGGAAAGCTTTTATTCGCATTTGGATGGCGGTGCTGATGATTGTTTTATGAGGAAGTACAACACGGAAACGTTCCTCTATGAACATTAATAAGAGGGAAAAGTTAAGGGGGTCCGACACTTCTAAAAATGAAAGTATCGCCCAAAGAAAGGCAAGAGCCGCTAAGGGGTTGACAGTGAAAGCGTTCCTGGGCGTTGATACCTAATACCGTAGGAGTGGGACGAGAAAATGCGTTGATCAAGTGAGGTCAGATTGGCAGATGAAAGTAAGCAGCCTGGCACAAGTAAGTGGAAGCAATGCTAAGGGCCCCGTGGTCGCCAACCGATGTTCCCCAAGATCCTGTGGCCTATTTGACGGGACTAACCAATGCCGACTCTGCACAGCGTGTAAAGCTGAAAACATCTGGATGCTCTTGATTTGAAAGCAGAAGGAGAGATCCTCACGCTAGAACTAAATAAATGGCCACACCTGTGAAGTTGCGGGTGTGAACTGTGGATTTTGCTTTCTTTTACGGCGGATGCCCTTCCGGATGCCAATCCATTGTGGACGTATGTAATCATTATTGCGTTTATGCGGTGGTTGGTAGTGTAGTGTGAAGGGGAGAGTGGCGGGACAGACACAAACACCCAGTCTCGAGCGAAAAAGAATTAATCAAATGCTATTAAAAATCGCCTACCCGGCACCGAACCGAACCCGTGACTCTCTGAACCGGAAGCTCCATGTACAAATATATTGTGTCCTGTGTCAGAAATGTTGGTACGCCAAGTTCATTTTTTTCAGACGTTTTCGCCCGCTGTACTTTCATTAACGAATCTTGAGTCTAAATTTCTCCCCTATAATGCACCTTTTTTTTATTGTGTTCTCTTCAAGCCCTTCCTGGGATTTCCCTTTCTGTTCTAGATATCTTCATATTTTGAAATGTTGGATCTCTTCTCATTTACTTCCGATCTGTATAAATCATCTAAAAGAATACAAAGTACTTAGTAATGGTGTTTCATCGCATTTTAACATGGTGATGGTGTTCAAACTGCCAAAAAACTCTTGATAGTGTCCAAATTCTGCTTTACGTCGCACCGACATAGTGAACCCATAATTCTACGATGATAAATAATTGTAGATATTTATTTCAGCTACAAATAACTTTTATTTTGAGAGGTGCCATGTTTTATTTCGAGAGTCTCACCCTCCGTGGGAACAGAACTCACCGTAGCGAGCGAGCCACCCTATCGTGAAATGCCGGGACACTTCGCTTCATTTCGAGTACTGACCAATTTAACAATTTATTAAAAAACCTTCACAACGAGAGATTTTGGCGACATGGTTAATCCAGGAAAAAAGGATCGAAATTATTAATAAACATTACATGGAGATAGAATCCACAGGGTGAATTTAAATGCAATTAAGCCTGGAGGAAAGTTGGCGTCCGTATTAAAGTGATAGTTTAGCTGCGTAGATCAAGGAATTTCGCTTCACTGGATAGTTTCGTGGATAGAGATGGTAGGCTATTTTGGGCCTCACACTAGAAGTACATTGTGAATTTCTTGTGATGGTGGTTATTACTGTTTTGGCGATATTCACGTAATGTTAGACGTGTGCTGATTGTTTAATTATTATTTTTCCAACCTTCACTGCGTGTGTCGAGATCGTGTTTGAGCTCATTATGCTCGTCAATTTTCTTTCTGTAAGCTGTACTGAAACAGAACTCTATTCTGGACCTTTCGGATTGAATCATATCAGCAACAGCGTTTATGTGTGCTTGAGACACCTGATGGCGTCTCCTTAAAACTATGAAACTATCTAAATTGTCCACACCGTCTTTATTCCGAGCATTATTTTCTGAGGAAACTAGAATACATGGCCAACAATACAGTTTATTCATTTTTGCACAACCACATAACCAGTCCAGATTTATGTACCACGAATCATGAAAATATCGTACTGTTTTCTTTCGATTCTTTGACTAAATTTTCAAGAGAAAGCGTGGGTCTACTATTTTCGATTGTTTTTCTTTTCTTCAAAAGTTATTTCGAAAATGGCGTGATCAATAAGCTTTCTGTTATACATGAACATTCTGCGCCCGCCAACTCACTTATTTTCGAGGTGGAATCGACAGCACTCATTTTAATGTTTAATACGTTGTACAGTTCTGTAGGCTACCTTTACCTAACATAATTTAAATATAAATTCACACTTTAAGAAAGAAGTCACATCGTATTATAATAGAAAGCAATAACATAAAATATAACAATGCACTGTTGAGCGTGTCGGAATGAACGGGCAGAACAGCTCAGCACAGACGTTATAAGCTTTTGTTTCCACTTTTCACTGTGGTAACACGACCGGAGAATGTATTGGGGTACATGCCAGTGTCCAGGGGAGAGGAGCCTTGCTTGGCGCAGGCGCAGTAATACTCGCCTAGCTGTTAGAGGAGATTCACTGCATGGAGTGGCAAGCTGCTGCAATAAAGTTCTCGCGACACGTCCAGGCGAAGAAACGAAAAGATTAATATTAAGGAATAATCGATTTTTATATTTTCAAACTGTTACAAGTGGTAACAGTGGATACGAGAACGCTTCGCCACTGGCCAAATGACATATCGGAAAGAAACACTCACCCAGCAAACCGTGCCCGTCAGCACGCCAGGCCACGTCGTAGGCTTCACTTACACTAGTTTATAGAGACACTGAACTAAATTTTGCTCCGAGCAAAAGTAACATCAATGCATTATGGAATTCACCAAGGTAGTTTTTGTTTGCATTGTTACGAGCCTTATAGCGCATGTAGGTGACTGTATAATTATGTGGCTTGATTCTAAAAGGGCCAATGTCAAGATTTATCAGAACAGGTTTTATTGATGTACGTCATAGAGTTTCACATGCTCTCCATAATGTTAAAACGGCCACTGTCCGAGCCACATATGATGAGAGGATACTGAGGCTTTAAGATGTAAGCCCCAAAGCGTTTTAGCAAGTTTCTCATTAGCAAAAAAGCGCCAAACCTTCATTGGTCCTCTTCCTTATTTTATATTTCTTTTAAGGAGGACCAATGTCGATTTTAGCCTTTTTTAACCGACAGATGGTTTCAAGAATTGAAACAGTGCTGTGACATTGGACTTAACCCTAGAGTAGGTCATTATTACTTTATGTCGTTGGTATTTCGTTTGTTCCAAGCCCACGTAACTTTTAGTAGCTTCCGAGAATATTGTCGCCAACAGTACCTGATAATGCCTCTCTTGACTGTTTCATTTTTGTGGCAAGCAGAATCCATTTAACATCGGTGGCTGACAGGTGTCCCCCCACGCGACCAATGGTGAAACAATGTTTTGAAATTCTTGGTTAGTAATAATAATTCCAAAATAAATGTACTCTAACCTCATCATTAAATCATGATGTTATAAGATTGTTTCTGTTTTTTATATAATTTCACGAATTTTTAGGTGAGTACAACATTTTATTGCTACCTTGTCCGGACGTAAAAAACAGAGGACTGCAAACTCGGTGGATCCTTCATTTATAACTGATTGGCTAAATTAATCATTTAGCGAGGAGGAAGATATTTCACTTGAAGAAAGCGATGATGGGGAAGAGGATGCAGTTATTGTTAGTGAACATGACACCGAAACAGAGGACGAAGACGTGGAAAATGAAGCGGACGTGCCAGATGAAACATGACAGAATGCATTAGGGAGATTTTACACAGGCAAAAACGGAGAAAAGTGGAAGAAAGAAAAACCTAACCGTAATGTGCGAACATGTAGCCAGAATATTATAACACATTTACAAGAGTGAAGAATATTGCTAGAGATACGAACACTGAACTTTCAACAATCTCACTTTTCCTAGACGATACAGTTTACATGGACACAGTAAAAAATAAATTTCAACGTAACAGAGATGCCAGACCAACCGATCAGGTAGAAGTACCATCGTTAATTGGTCTTGTCTATCAGACAGGTACCCTTAGATGTTCCAGGAAAAACATTCATGATTTGTGGGATAACAGCAAGGGCAATGGCTTGGAATCGTGCTGTTTTACCATGACAGAAAAGAGATTTCTATTCCTCCTAACATGTTTGAGAATTGGCGATATAAGAGACAGAACTTATCACCGAGAAAATGATAAATTTGCACCTATGCGGGAGTTATATGAACTAATGGTGAACCACTTCCAAAAGTAGTTTTCTCCCAGTGAATGCCTAACAGTGGACGAGCAACTATTGGCTTTTCGCGGCAGATGTTCTTTCAAACAGTTTAATACTAGAAAACCTGCGAAGTATGGGATTAAAACATTTGCTCTGGTTGATGCCAAAACTGCTTATACAATTAATCTTGAGACATATGTAGATGCACAACCAGAAGGTCCATACAAAAGGAGCAACACTGCACAAGACATTGTTTTGCGATTAGTTGAGCCGGTGCAGGGTACAAATCAAAATATTACCGGAGATAACTGGTTTTCCAGTATTCCCTTGGCTAAAGCCCTTCTTATAGATAAGTCCCTGACATATGTCGGCACAGTACGAAGTAATAAGAGGGAAATTCCGAAAGAGTTTTTACCGCACAAGCGAAGACAAGAAAAGTCTTCCCTCTTCGGATTTCAGGAAGAGTGCACACTTGTACTAAAAAGGAACAAAACTGTTTTGGTAATTTCAACAATGCACCATGATTACGCCATAGACATGGACACAGGTGAACAAAAGAAGCCAGACATGATTAGCTTTTATAATATGACTAAAGGTGGGGTTGATTTGGTGGACCAGCTATCTCAGAAATATGATGTTGGTAGAAACACACAGCGATGGCCAATGGTAGTGTTCTTCAACTTGTTCAATATTGGTGCAATAAACGAATGTACTATTTTCAAGACAAATCATAAGTTTGAAACAAAGATGAAAAGGAAGGAATTCCTCGAAAACATGGCTTGGGAAATGATTAAACCCCAAATTCAACGCTGATTTCCACAAGTACCAGGCGAGATTAGAAGACGCGCTCGGGTTTTACTGAGGACGGAAGAGTGTGTGCATTTGGAAGACCGCCATGGGGCTAGAGGTAGATGTTATCTGTGTGGCAGATCTCGTAATAAAACCAGTAGAAGATGGTGCTCGAAATGCAAAACGTGGGCCTATGCGGAGCATCTGAAGGATATCTGTATTATTTGCATAGCAGAGTAACAGCCACTTACGTATCGTTGTTGGCGGCTGTATTAGATTCCTATTACACTGTTACTCTCTATTTCTGGAGAACACTTATTATAGAGTATATTTTCAAGTAGTATTGTAAGGACTAATATTTGACACAGAAGGCAGACAGTCTAAACCAAAAGCTTGTAAACAAATTTCAAATTACGGTATGTCACTTTTTGTAAAAAGGATATTGTTCCTTAAATATGTATGTTTCAGTTAATTGCTTTTGACTTAATATCTTTTTATAAATCCATTAAATCATATTATCAGTGATGAATCTCAACATTAGTTTATTTTACGCAGAAGAACCTCAAATTATTTGGGTTACACCTATCCCCCACGCGACCAAACGTGTTACAAAATATGACGCGCCTGCTCCAGGGTTAAATCTGGCGGCAATAATCAATAATAAGAGTTGTTCCTTTAACAATTCTATCCATTTGGTGTACTGTCAGTGAGGAATCTAGATACTCTTGTTAGGCGCAAACATCATGTTTCACAGAGTAAATCTGTTCTTTACAATAACTGCAAATCTCTTGTCTTACACGTATGGTACAGTAATTAGGTTCATTTTGATTACATATTTGTAGTTCGGTTTCTTATTTGTTTTATCTTTAGAGCAAGCCTCAGTGATCGGTCAGATGGCACAAATGTAATATGTGAGGAGTCTGGACAAGTAGGCCTACCAGATAAATCACGACTTGAGTCATCCATATGTTCTGAAGGTAGGAGTACAATGATAACGTTGTAGGGTTGAAGTTCTTTTTTTTTTTTTTGCTAGGGGCTTTACGTCGCACCGACACAGATAGGTCTTATGGCGACGATGGGATAGAAAAGGCCTAGGAGTTGGAAGGAAGCGGCCGTGGCCTTAATGAAGGTGCAGCCCCAGCATTTGCCTGGTGTGAAAATGGGAAACCACGGAAAACCATCTTCAGGGCTGCCGATAGTGAGATTCGAAACTACTATCTCCCGGATGCAAGCTCACAGCCGCGCGCCCCTACGCGCACGGTAGGGTTGAACTGGAATGAGAGCAACATTTTGATTTAGCCCAGGATGCTTATGATGAGGAAAAAAAGAGATCAAAAGAAAGCTGAGCAGAATTTCCATATTATAACCCTGACCTTTGATTTGCAGAAATGTCTGCCGGCACTCATTTTCTACGTTGTGGTGTGGCATTTTACAAAACAACAACTTTGGAACTTCAGCTTGACTATGAATGTAAAGAGACTTATGTTCTCCAGTATATTACATTTTTGAAGGAACGGCGACAGGAAGAGGTGCCCAAGGAGTAGCTTCTTGTCTATAAGATTATTTGATGGAACTGACCAATGAATTTGTTGAGGTACACCTGTATAGCGATTCATGTACAGGACAAAACAGAAATATACTTATTACCGTCATGTTTCTGAGAGTAATGGAAGAATTCATGATTCATGGAAGACATTTGGAAATCAACTAAAGTTTCTTGAAGTTGGACATACTCATTTGGAAGCTGATTCAATTCACGCAGCAATTGAGGAGACAAAGAAAACAACAAATGTTGAAGTAGAACTGCCGGGAGACTGGGTCAAATTATTAAACACGGTTCCCTGAAAGCCACCCATAACTGTAATAAAGCGGGAACAGAAGTACTTTTACAGCTTTAAAGATTTTATGAGAAGTCATTATCTACACAAAATATTAACACAGAACGGAATCCTGTTGCTTGGAAAAAGATAAAAAGGATGAAGTATCACTTAGATACACGAAATTGTCTCCTACAAACGCAGTTATTACTCAGAAGAATCATTCGATGTGACAGATATCAACAGAAAGAAAACTAGACGTTCGTTGATGCCGAAACTGGCACCTATTAAACTACTTAAGGGATCTCCTGCCATACATCACCGTAAGCAGTAGACCGTTCTACACGAAGATCATCAATCACATGAGAGCCAATCCACAGTAAGAGGAAAGACATGAACTGATATTTTACGAATGGGAGGGTGAGAATGGTGGATGCAACGAGTGATATATTTTATTATTTTACCATTCGCAATATCAAGTATAGTGTATGCAGATTATTTGTCTGATATTAAGAAATGTGAATAAACAGTTTTCTCCTCGATATCGAGACTTAGCAGCGTTTACATGGTTTACGGTTACAAAATGCGATTTCTGGAAGATGTAACAACTGCTATCAGTTAATAAATTATTGGTGAATGAATAAATTATTTAATTAATGAATATAACGAAATATTTATCTTAAAATTACCTATTTCTGGTTATTCAGTTTACCTGACCCAGAATTCCAAAGGGCCAATGTCAAATAATTTAAGAGAGTTCATGATATTAAAAAGGGCCAATGTCCTCTTAAGTCGTTTTAATTTTGAAAATGAAAATTTTGGGAATTTAGCATTTAATAATAAGCTTTAGTTGATTTACAATAATGATAGCAACAAAATAGCCCAAAATAAATTGTTAACATTTGTTAGAAAATGACAGAAAATATTCAAAAGCTTATAACTTAAAACTAAGATGAATGACCTTGGCCTTTTTAGAACCAAGCCACAGAATTACGTGCGTAGCTCCGTGTATATTATGTCCTGTGTCAGAGGTGTTGTTTCGGGAACTTCATTTCTTTCCTCTTCAGAAGATTTCGCCTGCTGTAATTTTATTAACTACCCTGAGTCGGAATTTCTCCCTTGGATGGATTTTTTATTCTGTTTTCTTCGAGCCCTGCGTGGGCTTTCGCTTCCTCTCTTTACGTACATATCTTCATACACTGACTGACAGAGCAAATGCAACACCAAGAAGGAGTGGTTCGAAAGGGATGAAAGTTGGGGAAAAACAGAGACGGCACGGACGAATAATTGATGTTTATTTCAAACCGATATGCAGGTTACACAATGCGCACGGCATCGACTCAGTAGGATGTAGGACCACCGGGAGCGGCGATGCACGCAGAAACACGTCGAGGTACAGAGTCAATAAGAGTGCGGATAGTGTCCTGAGGGATGGTTCTCCATTCTCTGTCAACCATTTGCCACAGTTGGTGTCCGTACGAGGCTGGGGCAGAGTTTGCAAACGGCGTCCAATGAGATCCCACACGTGTTCGATTGGTGAGAGATCCGGAGAGTACGCTGGCCACGGAAGCATCTGTACACCTCGTAGAGCCTGTTGGGAGATGCGAGCAGTGCAGTGTGTGGGCGGGCCTTATCCTGCTGAAACAGAGCATTGGGCAGCCCCTGAAGGTACGGGAGTGCCACCGGCCGCAGCACATGCTGCACGTAGCGGTGGGCATTTAACGTGCCTTGAATACGCACTAGAGGTGACGTGGAATCATACGCAATAGCGCCTCAAACCATGATGCCGCGTTGTCTAGCGGTAGGGCGCTCCACAGTTACTGCCGGATTTGACCTTTCTCCACGCCGACGCCACACTCGTCTGCGGTGACTATCACTGACAGAACAGAAGCGTGACTCATCGGAGAACACGACGTTCCGCCATTCCCTCATCCAAGTCGCTCTAGCCCGGCACCATGCCAGGCGTGCACGTCTATGCTGTGGAGTCAATGGTAGTCTTCTGAGCGGACGCCGGGAGTGCAGGCCTCCTTCAACCAATCGACGGGAAATTGTTCTGGTCGATATTGGAACAGCCAGGGTGTCTTGCACATGCTGAAGAATGGCGGTTGACGTGGCGTGCGGGGCTGCCACCGCTTGGCGGCGGATGCGCCGATCCTCGCGTGCTGACGTCACTCGGGCTGCGCCTGGACCCCTCGCACGTGCCACATGTCCCTGCGCCAACCATCTTCGCCACAGGCGCTGCACCGTGGACACATCCCTATGGGTATCGGCTGCGATTTGACGAAGCGGCCAACCTGCCCTTCTCAGCCCGATCACCATACCCCTCGTAAAGTCGTCTGTCTGCTGGAAATGCCTCCGTTGACGGCGGCCTGGCATTCTTAGCTATACACGTGTCCTGTGGCACACGACAACACGTTCTACAATGACTGTCGGCTGAGAAATCACGGTACGAAGTGGGCCATTCGCCAACGCCGTGTCCCATTTATCGTTCGCTACGTGCGCAGCACAGCGGCGCATTTCACATCATGAGCATACCTCAGTGACGTCAGTCTACCCTGCAATTGGCATAAAGTTCTGACCACTCCTTCTTGGTGTTGCATTTGCTCTGTCAGTCAGTGTATTTTGAAATGTCAGACCTCTTCTCATTTCCATCTGATTAGTGGCGTACCTCCTCTTAAAACAATAATCACTATCACCACCTAGGCAGTCCCCTGTGGGAGGGGGCGCTAACGCCTACCTATCGTAAACGGCGTCTAAAAGGGACCCAGGTCCTCTTAACTTGGGAGTGTGGGTTGGTGACCGTGGGGCCCTTAGCTGAGTGCTGCCGTAGCATCCACTTACTTGCTCCAACCATCTCAATTTCATCTCCCTTAGCCAAATTTTCTTCTTTTCCGGCCCCGACAGTATTACATTTAGGAGACTTTTCCCTTTTTTCGGAGGATATCTTCATTTTTCGAATTGTCGGACCCCTGCCATTGTTCTAGTCTGATTAGTGTTAATGGAGTATGGTTGCCGAGTTTTACTTCCTCTCAAAACAATAAACACCACCACTCTCTTCATTTTTCAAAGTGTCAGATCCATACCATTTTTCCTCTCTGATTAGTGTCAACAGACAAAAATTGTGCTGTTGTGCAATAATCCCCACCACCACGATGTTTATTGACGGTGTGGTAGGACGTGAGTGAACAACTGGTTACGAAGCAGAGGGCCCAAGGATATGAGGGAAATGGACAACTTCTGTTCTTGACAATAACCAGGACTTGTAAATTTATGGTAATATTAATAATTTAACTCAAGTACAGAAATGCTATTATGCGTGTGGAAAGTTGTCTCCGCACTTCTTCGATGGAGCTCGCGGATTCCCACAGGGCTATTAATGACCTCGCAAATGACACGCTGGGGACCTATATAATTACAGCGAGGAAGCAATACAACCAGTGGCATAGACTTCAAAGACTAGTTCAACGAAAACGAAGACTTCTCACCAGCATTTCCTCTTCTGCGTAATAACATTTACAGATCTATAAGCGTCCGATAGAATACATAGGCGTACTCTGCGATCCTCCCATCCTCAGGAGATCCAGAAATCAGGCTCAAATCAGATGAAACCAAATCATTAATCAAACATCAATATCCTGCGTTTAGGAACCCCCATGGGTGGGGGCGACGGAAATACATCTACGATATTTTTTTTCTGTAGTAGGATGAGACTAAAAGGGGGCCCAGCAGCCCTTGAATTGGGAGTGTGGGTTGCGACCATGGGGCAACCATAGCTGTGTGCAGGCCTTGCTTCCACTTATTTGTGTCAGGTTTCTCAAATTCATCTGTCTTAACCGACCTTTCTTGTTCAGCTCTTGTTCTCTTCTGACCCCGACGGTATTAGGTATCGAGGCATAGGGAGTCTTTCATTTTCACGCTCTTCGTGGCCCTTGTCTGTCTTTGGCCGAAACCAACCTTCTTCGAAATGTCGGACCCCTTCCATGTTTTCTCTCTTATTAGTGTTATATAGAGGAGGGTTGTAATTGATCATAAAACAGTAATCACCACCACCACCTGGCCCCTATGACACTGTACACCTAACAGGCCCGAAACGGACCGCAAATGAAGAAGCAAAATACGTAAAGAGAATGTTCATGCACAAAGTTTGGAGGAGTCGAACCCCATTCACTGCACCTTGCACCTCGTCAGTCCACAGAATATTCCCCGGCAACATGTTGTCCACTTCCACCCGCACCAGAAACCGAACGACATCTATAGGTTTCAATTTGCGAACAGTGTGAAGTTTGTAGGGATGCCAGAGTAAAATGCGCCGCAAAATCGTGTGAACTGTTGACCGGGGTAGCGACAGTTCACGCGACACAGCTCGAGCACTGGTTACAGAATTGGGAGAATGTGCTGCACGGTCTGCTACAGCAACTTCATCAACAACATCCATGGGGATGGGCCACCGTCCTCTCTCGGATGCGACACCTAATTCACCTGTTTCCTCGAATTTCTTTATCAATTTCATGGAACCTCTTCTCTGCTGTTCCTCTCGGAGAAATTCCCTCAATGTAGCGTTGCTAATGCTGCCATTCTGATAATAAAACTTCACTAGTGGTGCAACTTTCTTGCGTTACAACGAAGATTCACAAAAGAAATCAACAATCGTCACCCAGCAACAACCAAGGAACTGGTTAAACACAGTTCTAACGGAAGAACATTTTGACGTCCGAGTTACGGAATACTGCACATTCCGACCGCTTAGAGCGCCATATTTTCAACTGGTAGCGAAACTTTCAACTAATATGTTGTGGTATAATTCGCAAGCGCATTGTTAGACTCCTGCGATCAGTACCGCGCTGAATTGTGGACACCCGGTACTTTAGATGATCCTCAATATCAGCTGAATAAATGATCAAGCCGCCTAAATAATTGATAATGTACTTGAATTTTATATCAGAAAAGACTGAATCTAGCAAACGGGTGAGCACTGCGGATCCAGTCGACAGAGCGAAAGGAACTGCAGTGTATTCTAATCTGCTGCAAATGCGTTCAGTGATACAGATTTTCAGCAAGAGGTGAAGTGAAGGAACAGCGCTATCGGTAGATACAGGGAAGTACCGACTGAGCAAAATTATCATCGGTAGGGGTATTTAACCCTCCCCCTCGGAACTTTGGAGCTACTCAAATGAAACTTTCATTTTTACAACTGCAGATCCTTAGAGCCAAAGTATGAACAGTAATAAATATATAGGCTACCTATAATTTTTTTTTTGCCAGGGGCTTTACGTCGCACCTACACAGATAGGTCTTATGGCGACGATGGGATAGGAAAGGCCTAGGAGTTGGAAGGAAGCGGCCGTGGCCTTAATTAAGGTACAGCCCCAGCATTTGCCTGGTGTGAAAATGGGAAACCACGGAAAACCATCTTCAGGGCTGCCGATAGTGGGATTCGAACCTACTATCTCCCGGATGCAAGCTCACAGCCGCGCGCCTCTACGCGCACGGCCAACTCGCCCGGTCCTATAATTTTTTTTTTTTTTTTTTTGCTAGGGGCTTTACGTCGCACCGACACAGATAGGTCTTATGGCGACGATGGGATAGGAAAGGCCTAGGAGTTGGAAGGAAGCGGCCGTGGCCTTAATTAAGGTACAGCCCCAGCATTTGCCTGGTGTGAAAATGGGAAACCACGGAAAACCATCTTCAGGGCTGCCGATAGTGGGATTCGAACCTACTATCTCCCGGATGCAAGCTCACAGCCGCGCGCCTCTACGCGCACGGCCAACTCGCCCGGTCCTATAATTTTTACGAGTAACACTGTGGCAAGGGGAAATTAACATTTCACTAACCAAATTTGGGCAGATTAATTCTAGCAGATTAAAATCATTTTGAAAATTTATAGCGGGTGATTTGAACATCCGGTGAGACGTTACTCATAATTCAAATATAAAAGTTTTGTTTTTAATTTTTTTGAGGGCATATTTAATTTTTAACCCCTTATTTTCAATATAATATAAATTATGTGCTTGTAGGTTACCATTTTTATCCTCTTTGTTTTGCTGCTTCATTTTCGCCTACTGGTTATTATTGTCTGTAGAAAGTTGAATAAAGTTATCTCCAAAATACAATGAAAAGTAGTCGAACGCACTTGACCCTAACAGTAAGTTGTGGAAAACACCTTGATCTACAGTGAAGGAATCGCGTAAGATATAATCCCAATTTTTAGACCATTGTACAGGTGTAGGCGTAATTTGTGGAGATATCTTCGGCGGCGGAAGTCCACTTTCTTCCGGCATTCAACACTCCTCATCTTCAAATAGCTTCCATTTCTATTTCAAAATTACTACCACAACTGCTGTAGTTATCACTTTAATCGTCCTGCAAATCCGGCATTTCCTCATCAGTAATATAACCCACCGTTCACCTTGCCGCCGTTTCTGTTTATGGCCTTGCCGCGATACGTGCGTCACATATTTCCAAATGCATCTAAACTAACATAAAAAAACTAAACATTATGGTACATAGCTAATATTTCTCAACATTCCATGCTAAGAGTGCCAGTAGTTATTGTAACTGTAAAATTCATCAAGAGATGGCAGAGATATACGCTCTTAACATACAGGTACGCTCTAGTACATTATACGACGAAATGCGATTTTTTTTCGCCACGACATAGTACGATATATTATGGAGAGTTGAGGTGAAATTTATAATGAGACAGGTATTGAATTAGGACATACTTCAGAACAATATGTCCAGCTCCATGGTTCCATGGCTAAATGGTTAGTTTGCTGGCCTTTGGTCACAGGAGTCCCGGATTCGATTCCCGCCAGGGTCGGAAATGTTAGCCATAATTGATTAATTCCCCTCGCATGGGTACTGGGTGTACGATCGATCGATCGATCGATCCATCAATCAATCAATCAATCAATCAATCAATCAATCAATCAATCAATCAATCAATCAATCAATCAATCAATCAATCAATCAATCAATGTGCCATCTCCATCGTCATTTCGTCCCCATCATGACGTGCAGGTCGGTAAACGAAACATAGCAGAGAAAGATAAACAAGGAAACAAGTAGCTCCGAGCTACAACGAAACTAGGAGGTAACCAGCGAGCTTAGAAAACAAAGAAAAACAACGCTCTGCTACCATAAATTGTAAGGCAATCATTAAATCAGATAGAAACGTTTAATGAAATGGGTTAGGTTGCCATAACCCTGATTGCCAATTCAGTTTCATACAGACCAGGCATACAGTATCATGAAAATAACAAACAAGATAAACAAAACCAACAAGACCAGGAAAACGATAATATCACCTTAATAAAAAGCCCGCTGGAAAACAATTGATAACAAAAATTGCGGAAAGTGCTGTCACCAACAGAGCGGAAATAAATACTAAAATAGCGCACGTGAAAAAGCAAATCAAAGAGGTGCAGGAATTAAACACTGTTCTCTATGAATATAAAGCGGTTTTAATTCAAAAGGAAACTGAAAAAATTACACCATATAAGAACATGTAATTACAAGCTAGTAAATATTTCTTAATTAATTGACACTGAAATCTTGGTTCCTTAAGTTCAAATGATATAACTGAAAAAAAAATCACCTTAGTCATAACCGGAAATTCCCCTGTGGGTGGAGGCAATAGAATGAACACCCAAGGTATCCCCTGCTGTCGTAAGAGGCGACTAAAAGGGGTCCCCAGGGGCTCTGAACTTTGGAGCGTCGATTGGCGACCACGGGGCCCTTAGCTGAGGATTGGCATTGCTTTCACTACCTTGTGCCAGGCTCCTCACGTTCGTCTTTCCTGTCCAACCTCCCTTGGTCAACTCTTGTTCTTTTCCGACCGCGACGGTATTAGAGGACTCGAGGCCTCGGGAGTCTTTCATTTTCACGCCCTTCGTGGCCCTCGTCTTCCTCTGGCCGATATCTTCATTTTCCGAAATGTCGGATCCCTTCTATGTTTTCTCTCTGATTAGTGTTATTTAGAGGATAATTGCCTAGTTGTACTTCCTCTTAAAACAGTAATCACCACCACCACCACTCATAACCCGAAAACAAACGTTATATTGAACTCTTGAACTTACCGTTCTGTTGTTGGTCGTTTGCCGCAGTTGCTTCAATAGATCAATATCGAACTTTTGGATCTTGGGGTCATAGCGGGTTTATTTCTGTCACTACACTGACCAAACGATGGGGTACAGAAGAGAGTCTAACTACTTTAAATGAGGGTACAAAATGTGCTTACTAAAGTTTTATTCAATTAAATCATGACAAAAATATTTATTAACATCAGCCATAAAAATCACTTAATAATTTATAATGTTTTAACGCAGTTAAAATACATAACGTGAGTGGTATATTCTTCTTATTTGTTACGGAGTTATCCGTGGTAGTTAGAAGTGAAAGAAGGTGCGGGCGGGAATAGGTCTCTACTTACAAAATTAAAGTTACTTCAAAACTTTAACAAAGATTATATTTTCTTTTCAAAATCAACAGATAACAACAACAGAGTAACAGGTACCAAGTAGCAGGAAAACAAGTTAAGAAATTACAATTATTACAAGATTTGGGCTTGGAGCCCCAACATTATGTTCTGAGCTCTCAGCTCACCACCACAATAGCTGAAGGGCAGAAAACCCCTAAGTACCAGGAGCACTTGCTCCTAATTACAACGTTAAGAGGAAAAGAGCAGACCCGCTCTCAATTTTACAAGCCTATCAAAGGCTAGAATGACCTTCATTCCTAACTGCCCTTAAGGCACACATACAGTGAAACAGGGGTATCTTGTACCCAACCTACAGGACCTTCACATGAAGAAAACAAACTTTGGGTTAATTAAATGGCCCAAAAAACCAAATTGACTGGAGGCGTAGCTTGCACTCCTACATGAAACTTCTTAAAACCTAGGTGGCACTCGGCCAGTTATACAGGGGCTAATCCCATACTAGGGAGGTGACTAGTTGGCAAATAAGTTTAAGACTTTAAGGAGGAAGAGAAAAACGGTTACGAAAACATAGTCACCTCAAATTCAAAATGAAGGGGAGTTCGAGAGGGTGAAGCACTCTCTATCCCCGCTTTACAGATTTGTAATTTATAGATAGACAGAAAAGAATTTACATTTTAAAAGGGTAGTTTACATACTAAAGGTTTCGAACCTTCCCCGAGAGGTAAACTGCTGAGCCAGCAAGAAATGAAGATGTTAACAGACCATTACCTTGTAGATGAACTGCTACTTGGAGAAAGAGGCGCTTCCCGCCCCCTGCTATATATTTTCACACACTGCGAAAGATGTTACTGAAGTGGCCCCGAGACAAGAAAATCAGCAGTTTATATATCCTCGTGGAACATTCGAGACCTTTCATGAATGATAACAACCCGGCCACAAACTTTTATTGGCCGACAGCAAAAACTGATACACAAGACGATGAAGAAACACCTAATTGGTGGAAAATTAATTACAGAAACTTATGATTGGCTAATTTCAAAACTGGTGGAAGGAAAGGATTAGATTGCCAACCCACAAACCACAGAACGAAATTGAGTAAAAATAAAACTTAGGAATACAATATTTCTTCAGGGAAGTTCATTCCATTGCACCAGAGTGTGTTACCATAGTTTTGGGTAGCGACATCTGTTAGAGAATGTTCAAACTTCTTGATACGGAGAAAACAAACACAAATCAAAATAGACACAGTTAAGAACACTTCAAGATTACCAAATTTACAGTAGTGACATCTTCCGAGAAACCGTTGAGTTAATACAGTTGTTAAAGTTCAGGGTTTCTCCTGTAGAGAGGTTTCAACTGGCGCAATATTTGAATTCGCGGCGTGGAGGTGTACCGCCCGGTACATTATTGTTTAACATTATGTTTCAAAGAATGAAAGTGTACTATAAAATTCGTGGACAGCAAGAGTAGAAAACGATAATAAAACCTGAAAATGGGGACCATTAATCCAAACGATAACTGAGAGTTAATGCACACTATCTATGGAAAATCTCACCTTCAACAAGTAGAATTCTCGAATTACGTTTAATTAAGTTTATCCACCATTCGGATATTGAAACATCCCCCGAATGGACCCTTAATCGAACCAAATCGACTATCAGTTGCTTTGGATAGGTTGCGAAATATTACTACAAAGCATGGCGTTCATTACAAGTCAACAGCAACGGTCACAATCAAAAATAAAATTCCACCATATATTGTCATCTCCTGAAACCCTTAAGTTACAGAATAATACTGATGCTGAGACATACATCACCCAAACAGATGTTCAGAAGGAACCAACAATAACTTGATCCGAGAGGATCTTACGTCACGTCGTCCTCAAGGAATAAAACTGCGAAATGCAGGAAAACACTAATTCATCACGCATTTAGAAGAAATGCCAAACACTGAAGTTAAAGAAAATTGATGTCACTTGAAAATGTTCTTACTAAACCAGCTTTCAGGTCATAAACGGTTATGTTGTAAAGTTTATTAACATACAAGTTCACATTCAAACAAAATAAGGGATATCTTCCCAATTTCTTTAACTACGACTATCATTACAAATCTGTCTACCTACACTTGTCCCATTAAACCAAACTACAGGTAATCGTTAGACCACCGTTTCACCCAATATAAAGTGAAATAACGAAAATTAAAAATAAAATATATATTAACAACTGACGAATCGAAACCGCATTCGTAGCGTAAATCCAACACAAATCAACTAAATATCAACACACGGCACTATCAATAGATACCGGACGTCCGAACAAAAAATTTAAAAGTATAGAAAGTAAATAGAAGAAAACCCCGAAAGTTCATCGAACTTGAACAGGTGCGGCTAAGGAGTAATGTTCAATATCCATTAGCCAGGTTTCCATTTGTGACAAACCTCACATTCATACCACTACTGAGGCAACGCTATTACGGAAGCACCTTCTTGCTAGTAAGAATTATGCCGAAACATGGCCTGGATAATACCTGCTAACACTCTTCAGATTCGTATTCACTACTGCAGACGCTAACATCGTTCAAGTCGATTCGCAAAAGTGACTAACCTATGACTTGAATATATACAGACGACGCCCTAATCCTGTCGTTGAGCCTACGTAGTGTCTACACATCCTTAAATTTAAATAGTACACGTAGCATCCTATATCTATCGTTGAGCCAAAGTTGGGATATCAACACATCCTCAATACTGTCAGGTGAAATTGAAACTTCAAACACAATCCCGAATATTTAAATCTAATCCTCGTTGAAACTCTGACACAATGAAATGATATTCGCCACAGAGTGAACTCGAGCCTGGAAATATAACTATGTCCATTTCTTACAATAAACCATGAAATCGAAATTAAACAACATGTCCGAATAGTTTAATCCGTTCGTCAATACAGTCTCAACGCATGCAATGAAGTTCGGTAAATTAAAATAAATTCAAATCTCGTCCAATTTCATGTAATATAGTTGAAAACAGTAATCACCACCATCACGAAATCCATAGCATAACTCAAGTGTGTGGCCCCAAATGGCCTTTCGTCTCACCGTTCCAAACATATATTGCAGTAAACTATCCAGTGAATCAACTTTTCATCAATCTACTCAAGCTAGACTATTATTCTAATAACATTCAATTTTCTTACCCGCAATGTTTCTAGTCAACGATAATTTCGTCTTGTAAAATACAAAATAGAATTCAGTTTACAATAACCAAATATTATCTTGACCGTGTGTTTGAATGACTTTTGTTCGTGAGGTCGTCTGTCACAAAAATGCACTATGCTAGTTCTACAAACAGTCGTCACTTGGACTTAATTGCCAAGATCTACGGTCTCATATAAAAGTAGTAACCATAGGAGAATATCGCCTTGTGATTAGAATAGGCGTTACAACACGTTCACTTGGGTTCTGACCACTATTAAATTAGTCAACAGTTCTGGATTTCTTACATGACATCGTTATCTTACACAGCCTTTCTCAGAAATATTACTTCTTGACATACTGTGACATACAAATTCCTCTCCGTCGTAAAACAGGGATTCTTATCCTCAGTCTCCTGTTCATTACATATCACTCATAAAATACAGGCCTGTATCACGCTCACCACGACTATTTCATCGTTATCATTAATGTAACTTTTATCAGCCTGAACATAATTCATTGATTTTCAGTACAATATTTAAAACTTCAAGTATTACATTTTTCTAAAGAAATTTAAAAAGCATCTTTAAAGATTCACGCAGTGACATGAATAATAGACACTTCGCCTCAACATTATAATATATTTAATTCCTACACACGCAACATAGTAATTTAATAGGACAAGCATTTCCACTCTCTTTTTACAAAACATTTCAAAAATAGATAGACCTTATAACAGCGTCGTAGCTTACGAAGTCATCCTGGCTACATTTCGACCAGCTCGTTCAGAAATTAACCACTCATATTTGCAGAGAACGTTCTTCTCTTTTGATTATGCTATTCATAATTCCACAGTCTCTACACTTCAATTGGTACAAAACATGTAAATAGCGAAAGATTCTAGATGCACTCTATATGTACGACTCCAGCGTTCCATCGTTGAAAAGTCGACTCTCCGTGAGAACTTCCTCGTCCTCACCCCCTTGTCATGCCAGATGGCCACGAGATATGAGACTTGAAGCTTATTTTGTCTAGTCTACAACTCCCGTACTGATTACAAAGGCACACAATAATTTAATGAAAGCTATCTATGCACTAGCGGTTTTCATTTGCAGAACTTAAGGAATTGTATTACTATTTCAACTAACAAAATGTCTTTTGCCACTTTACCACTCGGTAAAATATTTTATCTCAAGCTAGCTAACTCAGTACATATCACAAGTTTATTTGAAGAAACCTATACTTGATTTTAAGGTGGCGCGGATCCACCCTCGCGACGAACAACCAAGTGAGTGTGTCTACTGTCCAGTGGAAGGGATACTTATAGCTTCTCTAATGACCCTATCCTAGTCACGATGTATGGTGGTGTAACCATACAATTTTGATAACCACTGGACCGATTTCTTTGAAAGTCAGCCCAAACATTCCACCTAATTTCCAAGTCATGATGGTGTTGTTTACTGATTTTTCCGGGCTTTTAACGGGCGCAATTAATTAATTTCCTGTAGGTAATTTCGCACACTTTCTGACTGCTTAAACTTGGCGTGTGCTGCTACGCTGGCGGTATGAATGCCATAATTTCTCCAGGCTTAAGTAAAGACATTTTACAATGTGGATTTTAGCTTCATTTAATCTTTCTTGCTTTTTTTAATAATTATTTATTTCTTGGTTAATGATACTGACGAAATATCTTGCAATGAAGGTTCATTAAGTGGAAGTTAATATTAATTACACGAGGTCAGCCGAAGTGTTCCGACACCATGCGAATGAATGGCTCGCTCGCTTGCACGGCGAGTTCTCATGGTGACTTGTTCCGCCACAGAGGGTGAGATGAGCTTGCAATAAAGAATTATGGTGGCGCTTGTAGTTGTATTTTGTAGTTGCAATATTTAGCAAGGTTAGAATTATGGGTTCAATATTAAGAAGGAATGTTAAAGTCTAGGCACGCATGCAAATGTATACATGAGTTACAGAAGTTGACACAAGATTCAGTACACCACAATTAGGCAAGAATTTGGAATTAACCTTGATAATGATTTTTTCAGTATAGCAATAAAATAGATAATAATGATTGTACCGGGCGGTACACCTCCATGCCGCTCATTCAAATATTGCGCCAGTTTAAACTCCTCTACAGGAGAAGTTTGGAACCTTGAAAACTGAACTAATTCTACTATTTCTTAAAAGGTGTCACTACGGTAAATGGTGTAATTTTGAAGTGTTCTGAACTGTGTCTATTTCGATTTGTGTTTGTTTATCCCGTATCAAGAAGTGTGGACATTCTCTTCTAGATGTCTCTACAAAGAAAAAACTAGGATTACGCACTCTGTTGCAAAGGAATGAACCTTCTTGAAGAAGTTTTGTGTTTATAAGTTTTTGACCTTACTAAATTTTGTTCTGTGGTTTGAGGGTTGGCAACATTTATCATTTCTACCCGCTTGTTTTAAATTTAGCCAATCCCGAATTTCTCTAATTAATTTTTGACCAATAACGTATGTCTTCTCCGATATGGAGATGTTGCTTTAAGCTATCCAATAAAGTTGAGGGGGGTGTGTGTACTCATTCTTGAAAAGTCCCGAATGTTCCCCGAGGGTATTTAAACTGCTGATTTTCTTGTCTCGGTGCCACTTCATCGATATCTTGCTTAGTGTGTGATTATGTAGCAGGGGGCGGGAAGCGCCTCTTTCTTCGGGCAGCAGTTCATCCACAAGGTAATGGCCGTTTAATAACTTTATTTCTTGCTAGCTCAGCAGTTTAACCCTCGGGGCAGGTTCTAAACTTTTCTCATGTACCCTATCTTTGAAATGTAATAGACATTTGGTAAAAAAATTCCGTCTTTTTAAGTACAAATTGGGATAGAGAGTGCCTAACCCTCTCGAGCTACCACTCATATTGTTTTGAGGTAACTACGTTTTCATAACCGTTTTTCTTCTCTTCGTAATGTAATAAAGTTTTCTTATCGTGTCACCTCCTTGGTATGGGATTAGCCCTTGCGTAAGCGGCTTAGTGCCAAATAGGTTTTAAAAGTGTATCAGGAGTGCAAGATTCACCTCCATTCTATTTTGTATTATGGGCCAGTAACTTAACCTGATGTTTTATTTTCCTCATGTAAAGGCCCTGTAGGTTGGATATCAAATACCCCTGTTTCTTGGTGTGCCTTAAGGGCAGATAGAAATGAAGTTTGTTGTAGCCTTTGATAGGCTTGTCAAATTGAGAGCGGGTCTGCTCTTTTTCTTAACACGGTAATTAGGAGCAAGTGCTCCTTGTACTTAGGGGTTTTTTGCCCTTCAGCTACGGTAGTTGTGAGCTGAGAGCTCAGGAATTATACTTGGGGCTTGAAGCCCAGATTTTGTTAATAACCCCCGAGATCTTGTAACTTCTTTGTACCTGATTTTGGCTTGTTGCTGACTTGTTATTTGTTGAGTTTAGAAAGTCTATATGAAAATTGTTAAACCTTGTTATCTGTTGAAAATATAACCTTCGTGAAAGTTTTAAATTAACTTTAATTCTGTAGCTGAGACCTATTCCAGCCAGCACCTTCTTTCACCTCTGCAGAACCACAAAAACACCGTAACAAGTGGTAGCAGAGCGTGGTTGAATGGGTCTCAATGCAGCCCCTTTTGACGGCTAAACATTGCTTTTCATTCGAACTCACACAATTTTCTCAGTCGCTGGGATTTTTTTTTCAAAATTTTTCTGCCATCATGTCCGACTCTCGCGAGGTCCTCCATCCTTTCTATTTGCGTAAGGAGGAATTACTTTATGAACTATCTATTAGAAACGTTCAATCTGGCGGCACGGTTGCGTTGGATGCCAATAAACTTAAAGATTCCCTTGATTTGCCTATTACCACCCCAACGTTGGGAGAGAAAGAAATTGACGACGCTCTCTCCACGATCAATGACAATACTACTGAGCTAGCATCTGTAGTTAGTTTTTTTGAAGAAGGGAATCCATCCCCTAATCAACTTAAACGTGTGCAAGCTCGACTATTTCATTTTTATAATAGGCTTAATGATCTATTGTCTCTCAAGTTGAGTGACATTCAGGGAAAGGAGGCTAGTGCCCTCATTGAAAATATTTCTAAATTATCCAGTACTGTCGGTCAATTGCTATCGGGGGTAACGACTCACAAAACTGACCTGCCCATGGCGGTAAACACTGTCACCGAGGAAACTTCTTCCAAAGGGGAAGAAAATAGAACAGCTGGGGTTACTCAAAAGACACCTGCTCATCTAGAAACCGGCCCTGATCGTCGGCCCTCAATTCCGCCCTTCTTTTTGAATAATGCTCCCTCCGAGCCTCCGTCACCACCTAGGCAGTTACTTACAATGTCACCTGGGTTCAGTAGTTTACCTCATCCATTAGCCATGTTACTAAGGGGTATTTCTTTTTCGGTCAACTCTACCAGTGATGTCATTTCTTTTTTGAGATTTTTGGTCGAATTCCAGGATCATGGTCTAGTGTTTTCCCTCTCTGCTTCGCAAATTCTTCAAATTATATATCCATATGCCATAGGGGTCCTCTCGGACAAGATTGTTAGGGCAATAGCAGAACAGTCATCGATTGAAGACTTTCATGCACACCTCCTCGCAAATTTCATTTCTGCTCGTGCGAGGTCATCTCTGATTCAGAAGAACTATTATCGAGTACAGAGACTGGATGAAAATCTTGCGGATATCATACAAGACATCAAATTCTATACCAGGGTGTTTGCTCTTCATTTTCCAGAAGATCAAATTGTTCATGCTATTGTGGAAGGAATATCACCATCCTATAGGTCATATCTATGTTTTGCGGCGCACCCACAAACCTTTTCCGAGGTAGAAGCATTGGCTGTGTCAGCCGAAGGGGTTAGGTATGCGGACACACTACGTGTCGCGAGGGAGCCCTCTCCGGCATCAAGTAACCTTCGGCCTACACCTCGCCGAACCATCACTGCCCGTAAATGTTATGCTTGTGGGTCACCTGACCATCTGCGGAACAAGTGTCCATCAATTAAATCTAGTGGGACAAGTAATGGAGCAGGGCCATCCCAAGGCTGTTTTAAATGCGGCGCCTTTTCCCATATTGCCAAGAACTGCCCTAATGCTAACAACACCCCCTCCTGCTCAACTTCGGGTGCAACTTCCACCAACAAGCATAAGTGAATAGTGGCCCCGACTGAGTCGGCAGATTCATCTTTCCGAGACTCAGCCCAGGTTAAATCCGCCGAAAGATCGGGGAAATGTCAGTCTTCTAATTTATCATTTGAAGGCACTAAGGAATGTCTAAGGATTGCGGCGGATTCCCCCGCACCAGTACCTTTACTTAACTGTAACTGCTCATTTAGATTCTGGCAGTGTTTGTTCTATTATTTCGGCTGAATGGTATTCGAAATTGAAATCTGTTTGTAAACTTCCTGACTATTGCTCGTTTTCGGTTCAATATGTTTCGGCTAATTCTTCTCCATTAGAAATTTTAGGCTCCTTAAATGCCAAAAATCGTATTTCTAAATTTACTTGGAAAGTTAAATTGTTTGTGGCAAAGCACTTGTCTTGCCCCATTATATTGGGAGCCGACTTCATGTCCCATACTGGTCTAGTGCTCGATCATCAGACCAAGTATTGCACATTCAAATTTGCTTGTAATTGTAAACTCCCTTTACTTAAATGTAGTTGTGTGTCATGTTCATCTGTTTCGCCTACCCAGGATGAGATGTTGTTAGATTTTAGACATCTACCTGAGGAGCAGGCTGATAGTATTCGTAAGTTGTGTCAGTCATTTCCAGAGGTGGTTTCTGATAATCTTGGTGTTACTGACCTTATTGAATACAAGATTTAGTTTACGGTTTCGATTCCAGTCCGGTTTCCGCCTTATAGGCTGTCTCCTCCTAAAAAGAAAGCTTTGAAGGAGATCATCGATCAAATGTTAAAAGATGGTATTATTCGGCCCTCTAAGTCGGCGTATTCATTGCCTATTTTCCTTGTTCCGAAACCCCAAGGTGGCTTCAGGCCTGTGATTGATTATAGGGCTCTCAATCGGAAGGTGGTGTTACAATCTGTGCCCCTTCCTGACCTTCATTCTTGCTTTTCCTAGTTTCTTCACCATCTTGGACCTCAACCAGGCTTATATCCAGATATCATTAGCAGAGGAATCCAAGCACGTGACAGCGTTTGCCACGCATTGGAATTTGTATGGATACAACCGCGTGCCTTTCGGGAACCCCACGGGAGCAGCCGCGCTTACAAGACTGCTAGACAGGGTCTTCTCCGACATCAAATTTGGGTACTCGTACCACTATCTCGATGATGTCGTCGTATTTTCGGAGACCTTCGAAGAACATTTTGATCATCTGAAAGAAGTTCTTAGTCGACTTCGTAAGGCTGGGTTAACGGTGAAGTTGTCCAAAGTCGCCTTCGCTAAGTCTTCCATGTCATTCCTAGGGCATATTGTATCACCCGATGGTGTTGCAGTCGATCACTCTAGAACACAGGTCATCCGTGATTTCAAACCTCCCAAGGACATGAAAGGTATTGCCAGGTTCATTGGTATGGTGAATTTCTTCAGGAAATATATTCCGAATTTCGCCAATAGAGCGGCGCCCTTGAACTTACTTCATAGGAAAGGCGTCAAATTTGAGTGGAGACCTTCTCAACAAGCCGCTTTTGAAGACCTCAAACTAGCTCTGTGTAATGCCCCTGTTCCTGCAATGCTGGATTTCTCGAAGAAATTCATCGTCCAAACCGACGCGTCGTCATCGGCAGTGGCTGCGGTCCTTCTTCAAGAGACCGAACTTGGGAGGCGACCCATCGCCTATGCATCTAGGACTCTTTCGGCTCAAGAAGCCAAGTATTCCATCTATGAACTTGAGGGTTTGGCTGTTTTGTTTGCGCTAGAAACGTTCCGCCTTTATCTGGAACATGTCAAATTCGACTTGGAGACTGATAACCAAGCCTTAAGTTGGGTCTTAGGTAGGCCGCGTCGTACTGGTCGTATAGCCCGGTGGGCCATCCGAATTTCTGCCTTCCAATTTGATGCTAGGCATATAAGAGGTACTGAAAATGTTGTAGCAGACGGACTAAGCCGTATGTTTTCGAATGATGTAGAGCTCCTTGAACAGGTTCATAGTTCTTCACCTCCCGAGTCCATACTACCGGAGGTTAATGCCATTCTGACTGATGCTTCCATGTTATTTCGGGATATTGTAAAATACCAACATGAAGATCCAGTGCTGGCTCCCATTATGGAAACCCTTTCTTCTGGGGAACATGTTGTCCCTTATGTATTGAGGAATGGTGTTCTATGTTGCCCGTCGGGGCATGATAAGATGATGAAGGTAGTGGTTCCAGCTGTTCTTGTGCCTGTTACGGAGTTATCCGTGGTAGTGCTGGGATGAATAGGTGTCAACTTACGAAATTAATGTTAATTTAAAATTTAACACAGGTTATATTTTCTTTTCGAAATCAAGAAATAACAAGTACAACGGAAACTCAGTTATATATATACATATATCAACAAGTTAAGAATGTACAATTACAGTTTATTAATGGCTTTTGGGCTTCGAGCCGCAGAAGCACAATCCCTGAGCAATGAGCCCAACTTTACTTATACACAAGGTTCAAGAAAGGGGCAGAAAACCCCAATCATACCAAGGAGCTCTAGCTCCCAATTACCCAGTAAAGCCTGCTCGAGGCACACAGAAACCAAATTTAAGAAAGAGCAACCCGCTCTCAAAGTTCAAACCTATTCAAAGGCCACTCCAAACTCCACGTTCAAGCTGCCCTACGGGCACACAAGAACAGCGGTAATGATACCCAACCTACTGAGGCATATTCAATAAAGAAACAGGATAATTACATGGCCCCAAAATACCAACTTGAGTGGAGGCGTAACTTGCACTCCTAACACACCATTTTAAAAACCTATTTGGCTCTAGGCCGCTTATGCAAGGCTAATCCCATACTACGGAGGTGACACGATAGGAAAACTTTATTACATTATGAAACGAAGAAAAACGGTTGAGAAAAAGTAGTCACCTCAAAAATAATATGAGAGGGAGCTCGAGAGGGTTAGGCACTCTCTATCCCGATTTGTAGTCAAAGAGACAGAATTTTATACCAAGTGTCTTTTACATTTTAAAGAAAAGTTACACGATAAAAGTTTCGAACCTGCCCCGAGGGTTAAACTGCTGAGCTAGCAAGCAAAGAAGTTATTAAAATGCCATTACCTTATGGATGAACTCCTGCCAGAAGAAAGGGGCGCTTCCCGCCCCCTGCTCCATAATCACACTAGGAAAGATGTTACTGAAGTGGCCAGGAGACAAGAAAATCAGCGGTTTATATATCCTCGCGGAAAATTCGAGACGTTTCAAGAATGAGAACCCGCACCCCCTCAACCTTATTGGCTAGGGTCAAGCAACATATCCATATCGCAGAAGACACACATTATTGGTTAAAAATTAATTAAAGAAATTCGGGATTGGCTAAATTCAAAACAAGCGGAAAGAGAAGGGTTATACTGCCAACCCAAAAAATGACTGAAAGAAATTTAACAAAGAACAAACTTATGAACACAAAATTTCTCAAAATACAGTTCCTTCACTTCGCACCAGGGTGCACGATTGTAGTTCTTCAGTAGTGCCATCTAGAAGAGAATGTTCACACTTCTCACTACAGAGAAAACAAATATAAATCGGAAGAGACACAGTTCAGAACTCTTCAAAATTTACAATAGCGACATCTTCTGAGAAACTTTAGAATTAATATAGATGTTAAAGTTCAGGCTTCCTCCAGTAGAGATGTTCCAACTGGCCCAATGTTTGAATTAGTGGCGTGGAGGTGTACCGCCCGGTACAGCCCTCCCCCCCAAAGTCCTTCCGAGGGGAGACACCGAAGAACACCAAATTTTTGTTTTAAAACAAGGTCCAAGTTATGCCGCCGCTGCTTGTGTCCAGAGAAGGCCGTTCGGACCCCTCAAGTACCCTAAGATACCGCTCTCCCGCACTATGAGAGGGGTAGTGGTGCTGAAGCACGCCGCACACGCGGGCAAGTTGCAGGAGGTGCGCAGCACATCAGCCTTGGCCGGGAGGAGGGCTCCGGCTCGCCGTACACTGGTTGACCACACTGAAGTAGATCGGGCCCGTGCTCTACTCCAGTAGCGGCACGGTTCCGCGCTGCTGCGGGGGCACTGAAAAATTAAGATCTCGGCGGCAGAATTTGTTGGACCATAATGATTTTCTGGTACAGTACTAGTGGTGGAACTGAGGGGCCAGCGGCGTGGAAATCTTTATTTCATTTTAATTAGCGACTGGTGTGGTTGAGCAGGAGACGGGAGCGTGGTAATGGCCATGGCAAGGACAGAATAGCAGCTTAACTGTTCGGGAGAGGTTGTACAATGAACATTAGTAAACAAAGAACATAATTCCAAGGGCAGAAGGCCTCAAAATGAAACCAAAAATATAACCTTCAGATATCTTCCAAAATGTAACAAGAAATAAAACGAGCTAAGTTAGTGCGGAAATTACACAGGTTTCACCTGGGACAGGTGAACCCTAAATATCCTCTCGGTGGCTGGATTGCTTAGCAACAAGTGACCGGCGTGAGAAAATCTACAATTATGCACGGCCCATGAAATCTGGGGGCAAGCTTGCCCGTGGGAACAAAGTTCTTGACCATCACCTGGTCACCTACCTTCAAATGGGTGGGTCTCCGTCCACGATCATATCTTTCCCTAACCTTTTCATGAGACATTTTAAGATTGGCTTTAGCCTTCTTCCAAAGATCTTTAATACTATCTGGATTTATTGTCTCAGGTAGAATATCACTAAGAGGCCAAAGGTTAGAGAGCGGCGTGTTGGGAACAAATTTGAACATCGAAGAAGCTGGAGTAAATTTATGGGATTCATGAACCGCCGAATTCAAAGCAAAAGCTAACCAATGCAAGGACGTGTCCCACCTAGAATGATCGTCGTGATGATAGGCAATAAAGGCCGACCTCAGATTGCGATTGACCCGTTCAGCTAGAGATGGTTGAGGATAATAAGCCGAAGTAATCACATGAGATATGGACAGAACGAAACAGAATTTACGAAAGAGATTGGATGTGAAAGCTTTAGCATTATCAGACACAATATATTGACACGGACCAAAAGAAGCAAAAATGGAATTTAAACAAGTAAAGGTGGACTGAGCGGTAGCCAGCTTAGTCGGGAATAACCAAGAAAATCTAGTAAAACCATCAACACATACAAGGATGAACTTGTTAGCGTTACCCTTTGACTGGGGAAAGGGTCCTACGTAATCGATGTAGAGACGTTCCATGGGGCGCGACGCTTGATGGGAAGACAAAAGCCCTTCCTTGGTTGACATGGTAGGTTTAGTAAGCCAGCATGATTTACAAGATTTTACCAATTCACGGATTTCTCCGCCCATACCCTTCCAGGTGAACATTTCACGAAAGTTTTCACGGGTTTTGAAGATGCCTAAATGCCCCCCTAATGGGGTCTCGTGATAGTACTTGAAGATCATTGGTACAGGAACGGCTGGAACTACAACTTTCATTTTTTGATCATGCCTCGACGGGCAACATAAAACACCATTCTTAAAACATACGGGATGACATGTTCCCCAGAAGAAAGGTTTTCCATGATCGGAGCCAGCGTCGGATCTTCACGTTGATATTTCTCAATATCCCTAAAGAGCATGGGAGCATTTGTTAAGATGGCATTAACCTCAGATAGTATGGACACGGGAGGTGAAGAACTATCATCCAGATCAGGAGTCTCCACATCTTTGGAAAACATACGGCTTAGTCCGTCAGCAACAACGTTTTCAGTACCTCTGATATGCCTAACATCAAATTAGAAGGCCGAAATTCGGATGGCCCACCGGGCTATACGACCAGTACGACGCGGCCTACCTAAGACCCAACTTAAGGCTTGGTTATCAGTTTCCAAGTCGAACTTGACATGTTCCAGATAGAGACGGAACTTTTCTAAAGCAAATAAGACTACCAAACCTTCGAGCTCATAGATGGAATATTTGGCTTCTTGAGCCGATAGAGTCCTAGATACGTAGGCGATGGGTCGCCTCTCCAGTTCAGTCTCTTGAAGAAGGACTGCAGCTACCGCCGACGACGACGAGTCGGTTTGGACGATGAATTTCTTGGAGAAATCTGGCATGGCCAGAACAGGGGCGTTACACAGAGCTAATTTGAGATCTTCAAAAGCGGCTTGTTGAGAAGGTCCCCACTCAAATTTGACGCCTTTCCTACGAAGTAAGTTCAAGGGCGCCGCTCTATTGGCGAAATTTGGAATAAATTTCCTGAAGTAATTCACCATACCAATGAACCTAGCAATACCTTTGATGTCCTTGGAAGGCTTGAAGTCACGGATGGCTTGTGTTCTAGAGTGATTGACTGCGACACCATCGGGCGACACAATATGCCCTAGGAATGACATGGAGGGCTTAGCGAAGGCAACCTTGGACAACTTTACAGTTAACCCAGCCTTACGAAGGCGATTGAGAACTTCTTTCAGATAATCTAAATGTTCTTCGAAGGTCTGCGAAAATACGACGACATCATCAAGATAGCTGTACAAGTACTCGAATTTGATGTCGGAGAAGACCCTATCTAGCAGCCTAGTGAGTACTGCTGCTCCCGTGGGGAGTCCGAAAGGCACGCGGTTGTATTCATACAAATTCCAATCCGTGGCAAACGCTGTAAGATGTTTAGATTCTTCAGCCAGATGAATTTGATTATAGGCCTGATTCATATCCAATATGGTAAAGAACTTAGCCTTCCGAAACCATGAAGAACAAGAGTGAAGTTCTGGAAGGGGCACAGATTGTAACACCACCTTCCGATTGAGAGCCCTATAATCAATCACAGGCCTGAAGCCACCTTGGGGTTTCGGGACTAGAAAAATAGGCGAAGAATACGCCGACTTAGAGGGCCTAATAATACCGTCCTTCAGCATCTGATCCATGATGTCTTTCAGCGCCTTTATTTTAGGTGGAGATAGCCTATAAGGTGGAAAACGGGCAGGAATCGAATCCGTAACCTCAATCGTGTATTCAATAAGGTCAGTAACACCAAGAGTATCCGAGAACACGTCTGGAAACGACTGACACAACTTACGAATACTATCGGCCTGTTCCTCAGACAGATGTCTAAGATCTAACAACATCTCATCCTGGGTAGGCGAAACAGATGAACATGATACAGAATTACATTTCAATAAGGTGATTTTACAATTAGAAGCAAATTTGAATGTGCACGACTTACTTTGAAGATCGAGCACTAGGCCAGTATAGGACATGAAGTCGGCTCCCAATATAATGGGGCAAGATAAGTGCTTTGCCACAAACAATTTAACTTTCCAAGTAAATTTAGATATATGAATTTTGGCATACAGAAAACCTAAATTTTCTAATGGAGAGGAATTTGCGGAAACATATTGAACCGAAGTCCAACAAAAATCAGGAAGACTACAAACAGTTTTCAATTTGGAGTACCATTCAGCCGAAATAATAGAACAAACACTGCCTGAATCTAATAAAGCTGTTACCGGTTCATTATTTAATTCAATTTGGGAAGAGAAACAGGTGCGGGGGTATCCGCCGCAATCCTAAGACATTCTTTGGGACTTTCAAAAGATAAATTTAAAGACAGAGTTTTCCCTGAAATTTCGGCATGATTACTTGGGGCTGAGCCTCGAGGAGAAGGGTTCGCCGACTCAGCCGAAACCCCTAGTCACTTATTATTATTGGGCTTGGTGGAATTTGCCCCACAAGTTGAGCAGGAGGGATTGCTGTTAGCATTAGGGCAGTTCTTGGCTATATGTGAAAACGGGCCGCATTTAAAACAACCTTGGGAAGAACTTGCTCCATTATTTGTCCTACTAGATTTGTTCAATGGACATTTATTGCGAAGATGGTCAGGCGACCCGCAAGTGTAACATTTACGGGGTGTGATGGGTCGGCGAGGTGGAGGCCGAAAACTACCAGATGATGGAGGGGGTTCTTTCGCTACACGCAAGGTATCGGCGTATTTGACTCCTTCGGCTGAGACAGCCATAGCCTCTAACTCAGCGAAAGTTTGCGGACGCGACGCAAAACACAAGTATGAGCGGCATGATGGGGAAATACCTTCCACTATGGCCTGAACAATTTGATCTTCGGGAAAATGAAGGGCAAACACCCTAGTGTAAAACTTAATGTCTTGGATGAAGTCTGCTAAATTTTCATCCAACCGTTGTACTCGGTAGTAGTACGTTTGAATGAGCGAAGACCTAGCTTGGCGGGGATAAAATTTGCCAACAGATGGCCATGGAAGTCTTCTATGGATGACTGTTCGGCAATTGCCCTAACTATTTTGTCGGAGAGAACACCCATTGCATAGGGATAGATGATTTGCAAAATCTGACAAGCAGAAAGAGAAAAAACAAGGGCATGATCCTGAAACTCAACTAAAAACCTTAAGAATGAAATTACGTCACTGTTAGAGTTAACCGAAAACTTATAAATACCTCTGAGCAACATTGCTAAAGGATGGGGCAAACTGCTGAAACCCGGAGACGTAGTAGGAAAGGGCCTAAGTGGCGGAGAAGCTGATTCAGAAGGAGCATTATTTAACACAAAGGGTGGAATGGACGTGCGACGATCGGACTCGGTTCCTAATGGGGCAGATTTTCGTTGTGTAGTCGCCTCAGTACTACTTCCTTCCTCTTTAGAGGAATCCTACACATTTACAATATTTACTACCATAGGCTGGTCGACTTTAGGAATAGCGGATCCAGATAACAAATGGCTAACTTTGCTAGACATTTTAGACAAGTTTTCGGCAAGGGCACTAGCTTCCTTACCCTGAAGGTCATTTAACTTCAGAGACAATAGATCACACACCCTATTATAAAAGTGGTACAGCCTAGCCTGTACTCTTTTGAGTTGATTAGGAGATGGATCACTTACTTCAAAATAACTAACTACAGATGCTAGCTCAGTAGTATTATCATTGATCGTGGAGAGAGCGTCGTCAATCTCTTTCTCCCCCAAAGTCGGGATGGTAATAGGCAAATCAAGGGAATCCTTTAGTTTATTGGAGTCGACTGCAACCGTGCCTCCAGATTGAACGTTTCTGAGAGACAGTTCATAAATTATTTCCTCTTTACGCAAATAGATAGGATGGAGAACCTCGCGAGGGCCGGATTTGATGACAGAATATTTTTGAGAAAGAAACGTAAAAAAATTCCAGCAACTGAGAAAACTGTTAGAGTTCGAATCAAAGCAATACTTAGCCGTCAAAAGGGGCTAAATTGAGACCCATTCAACCACGCTCTGCTACCACTTGTTACGGAGTTATCCGTGGTAGTTAGAGGTGAAAGAAGGTGCTGGGATGAATAGGTCTCAACTTACGAAATTAAAGTTAATTTAAAATTTAACAAAGGTTATATTTTCTTTTCGAGATCAAGAAATAACAATTACAACAGGAACTCAGTTATATATAAGGCACTCTCTATCCAGATTTGTAGTCAAAGAGACAGAATTTTATACCAAGTGTCTTTTACATTTTAAAGAAAAGTTACATGATAAAAGTTTCGAACCTGCCCCGATGGTTAAACTGCTGAGCTAGCAAGCAAAGAAGTTATTAAAAGGCCATTACCTGATGGATGAACTGCTGCCCGAAGAAAGAGGCGCTTCCCGCCCACTGCTACATAATCACACACTAAGCAAGATGTCGATGAAGTGGCACCGAGACAAGAAAATCAGCAGTTTAAATACTCTCGGGGAACATTCGAGACCTTTCAAGAATGAGTACACACACCCCCCTCAACTTTATTGGATAGCTCAAAGCAACATCTCCATATCGGAGGAGACAT
Source organism: Anabrus simplex (assembly GCF_040414725.1). NCBI lineage: Eukaryota > Metazoa > Arthropoda > Insecta > Orthoptera > Tettigoniidae > Anabrus > Anabrus simplex. The sequence goes on along the minus strand of NC_090269.1, from coordinate 159,065,635 downwards.
ACGTTATTGAAAAAAAATTAATTAGAGAAATTCGGGATTGGCTAAATTCAAAACAAACGGGTAGAAATGATTAACGTTGCCAACCCACAAACCACAGAACAAAATTTAGTAAGGTCAAAAACTTATGGGACAAATTGGGATAGAGAGTGCCTAACCCTCTCGAGCTCCCACTCATATTGTTTTGAGGTGACTACGTTTTCATAACCGTTTTTCTTCTCTTCGTAATGTAATAAAGTTTTCTTATCGTGTCACCTCCTTAGTATGGGATTAGCCCTTGCGTAAGCGGCTTAGTGCCAAATAGGTTTTAAAAGTGTATTAGAAGTGCTAGCTTCGCCTTCATTCTATTTTGTATTATGAGCCAGTAACTTAACCTGATGTTTTATTTTCCTCATGTAAAGGCCCTGTAGGTTGGGTATCAAATAACCCTGTTTCTTGGTGTGCCTTAAGCTCAGATAGAAATGAAGTTTGTTGTAGCCTTTGATAGGCTTGTCAAATTGAGAGCGGGTCTGCTCTTTTTCTTAACACGGTAATTAGGAGCAAGTGCTCCTTGTACTTAGGGGTTTTTTGCCCTTCAGCTATGGTAGTTGTGAGCTGAGAGCTCAGGAATTATACTTGGGGCTTGAAGCCCAGATTTTGTTAATAACCCCCGAAATCTTGTAATTTCTTTGTACCTTATTTTGGCTTGTTGCTGACTTGTTATTTATAGTTTTGAAAGTCTATATGAAAAATTGTTAAACCTTGTTGTCTGTTGAAAATATAACCTTTGTCAAAGTTTTAAATTAACTTTAATTCTGTAGTTGAGACCTATTCCAGCCAGCACCTTCTTTCACCTCTGCAGATCCACAAAAACACCGTAACAATGATAATAGTAATGTTTACATTCAGAAAAATTTTCGAAACCAAGGTTAACGTAGAAGTTTACTTACGAGGCATCCATAAAACAAGATAATATCTCATCGGAATGAATAAAATTAATTAACAATAAATCGTAGCAGAAATGAAGATAAGGGCAGAATAAACTGTACGAAATAAAAGATATTCCCCGAATCAGTGAGAACAATTAACAAACGGCTTGATCATGATACAATAGTTACAATGAAGTGACAAGTTACGCGATAAAAGTTTTCGTAAAAATATCAGGGAGATAGGGACCGCCTACGGAGAACGAAATAAACGTAGGAATCACACAAGAGCACTCATAGATCGCACCTACAGGTAGCCAAGGTATAAATAATGACGAATTTTAATTCTGAAAACAATTCTTAGCAGACAATGTAGGGGACCCCATACTACGAAAAAAGTACAAGTAAGTAATTTCCTCAATTTTGCCGAAAGATGAAGGGTAAAGGGCCCAGAAAGGTTTCAAATTTTGAGTCTTGGATATCTATCAAAGTAAAAAAAATCGAAAATCACTTCGGCCTAAATGCAGTTCCGGAAAAAAACGAACTAAATCGCTTGTTCCTTCGCTCGTTTCTTTTCTGATTCACATCTTATTTACATTATTCTTTGTGTAAAGTGTTCCTTGGTTCAATACCCTCAGGCGTTTTTTGTAATTTCTGAAAATGTCCCTACCGAATGTACTTATAAGAAACTCTTCATGGACTCACATTAGCGCTCGTAGTGGTAGAAAAACGCAAGTTGCGAATCCAATCGACCGGATATCCATGATTAAGAAAAGGATTGTGCTTTTAACGAGTAAATAAAGAATATACTCTCATACTTAATAGCTGCAGTCGCTTAAGTGCGGCCAGTGTCCAATATTCGGGAGATAGTAGCTTCGAACCCCACTGTCGGCAGCCCTGAAGATGGTTTTCCGTGGTTTCCCATTTTCATACCAGGCAAATGCTGGGGCTGTACCTTAATTAAGGCCACGGCCGCTCCCTTTCTACATCCTAGCCCTTCCCTGTCCCATCGTCCCCATAAGACCTATCTGTGTCGGTGCGACGTAAAGCTACTAGCATTTACCTAAAATTTGTAGGATGTCCCTAGGATGTTTATAACATTGAGTTCCTTGCCTGAACGGCCAGAATTTCCTAGTACATTTAAAATTGCTGCACAAAAACAAAACTATTAAACAGGACAAATGTCCTATGCTGGGTCTGTATTGACCCGATTCTCGCAGACCATCCTTCTAGGACGTGGATGTGAGAAATCAGAGTTGTACAGTCACATCATGCTTCTTCGGACCTCATAAGGTAATTGACAACCGTTAATTATTACAGCCTCGCCCCGAGATTCAAGGTAATTCCACGAAAGGCGGCAGTAGAAGTAATAAAATTCGCTGCGCAAGAGCGCTCATACTGTAAAGTAAGAAATAAGTTAACGCCATTAAAAAGCTGAAATTATAAGCGTAAGATAAGTGGTAAGACAGAATGCCCTAAAGCAAATTAAATAGTAAAAAAATGGCGTGACACAGATTTCAAGTAACGCGTAAAGCATCCAAATCTATATATATATAAGTCATTGTATGTATGCGGGTGGGTGGGTGGGTGGGTGGGTTTGTACCACATCTCCTCCCAAACCATTGGAGCGATTTCAACCAAATTTGATACACTTATGACTTGGTATCAAGAGACAAACCGCGTGTGTGTAAGGCATCCCAAACATCCCTGGGGGCGGGGGGGGGCGAGGGGGTCATATAAAAATTAATGAAAATAGGGTCGAATCCATACTTTTCGGGGTCGCGGAGATGAATAGTGACACTCCAATTTTTTAAAAGTCAAAGTTCAGCCCCCTTTGAGGTGGGGGCGAGGGGGGAGTGATATATACAAATAATCGAAAATAATGTCGAATACATAGTTTTCGGGGTCGCCAAAGTGAATAGCGACACTCCGGAGTTTTGGTATCAGGAGACAAACCACGTGGGGGTAAGACACCCCAGGAAACCTTAGGGGCGGGGGGTCATATATAAAAATAAACGAAAATAGTGTCGATCCATACTTTTCGGGGTCGCTGAGATGAATAGTTACACTCCGAATTTTTTAAAAGTCCAAGTTCAGCCCCCTTTGGGGTGGGGGCGAGGAGGGAGTGATATATATACAAATAATGGAAAATAGTGTCGAAAACAGTTTTCGGGGTCGCCAAAGTGAATAGAGACACTCCGGATTTTAGCATCAGGAGACAAAACACGTGAACTAAGACCCCCAGAAACCCTTAGGGGCGGGGGCGAGGGGGGTCATATACAAAAATAACGAAAAGTGTCTAATCCATACTTTTCTGGATCGCTGAGATGAATAGTGACACTCGAAAATTTTTTAAAGTCGAAGTTCAGCCCCCTTTGGGGTGGGGGCGAGGGGGTAGTGATATATACACATAATCGAAAATAGTGTTGGGTCTGGTACGGAGTTTTGGTGGACCAGCAGAGGTGAAAGAAAGTGCTAGGTGGAATAGGTCTCAATTACAAAATTAAAGTTAGTTTAAAATTTAACAAAGGTTATTTTTTCTTTTCAAGATCAAGAAATAACAAGTACAACAGGCATCCAGTAGCATATCAACAAATTAAGAAAGTACAATTACAGTTTGTTACTGGATTTGGGCTTCGAGCCCCAGACTCACAATCCTTGAGCAATGAGCCCAACTTTACCTATATACAAAGTTCAACAAAGGGGCAGAAAACCCCAATCATGCCAACGAGCACTTGCTCCCAATTACCCAGTAAAGCGTCCTCGAGGCACGCAGAAAATCCACTTTTAAGAAAGAGCAAACCCGCTCTCAAAGGTCAAGCCTATTCAAAGGCAACACCAAACTCCACGTTCAAGCTGCCATCCAGGCACACAAGAACAGGGGTAATGATACCCAACCTACTGAGGCCTATTCAGTAAAGAAACACGTCAATTACATGGCCCAAAATTCTGAGTTGAATGGATGCGTAACTTGCACTCCTAATACATTTTTAAAACCTATTTGGCACTAGGCCGCTTATGCAAGGGCTAATCCCATACTAAAGAGGTGACTTGTATAAGAAGACTTAATTACATTAAGAAAGGAAGAAACGGTTGTGAAAACAATGTCACCTCAAAACAATAGGAGTGGGAGCTCGAGAGGGTTAGGCACTCTCTATCCCAATTTATAGTTAAAGAGCCAAAATTTACCAAATGTCTATTACATTTCAAAGGTAGGTTACATTAGAAAGGTTTCGAACCTGCCCCGCGGGTTAAACTGCTGAGCTAGCAAGAAATGAAGTTATTAAAAGGCCATTACCTTATGGATGATCTGCTGCCCGAAGAAAGAGGCGCTTCCCGCCCCCTGCCACATAATCACACTAGGATAGATGTTACTGAAGTGGCCCGGAGACCAGAAAATCAGCAGTTTATAAACCCTCGTGGAACATTCGAGACCTTTCATGAATGATTACAACCCGCCCATAAATTTTTATTGGTCGGCAAAAGATTACAAGTCAAAACTGAAGAAGACATCTAGGATTGGTGGAAAATTAATTACAGAAATTACTCATTGGTCAAATTCAAAACTGGCGGAAAGAGAAGGGTTATACTGCCAACCCAAACAATGACTGAAAGAAATTTAACAAAGAACAAACTTATGAATACCAAATTTCTTCAAAAAAATAGGTTCCTTCACTTCGCACTAGGGTGCACAATTGTAGTTCTTAAGTAGTGCCATCTAGAAGAGAATGTTCACACTTCTTACTACAGAGCAAACAAATACCAATCGAAGCAGACATAGTTCAGAACACTTCAGAATTTACAGTAGAGACATCTTCCGAGAAACTTTTGATTTAATACAGATTGTTAAAGTTCAGGCTTCCTCCTGTAGAGGGATTTCAACTGGCGCAATATTTGAATTCGCGGCGTAGAGGTGTACCGCCCGGTACAGAGTCTATACTTTTCGTGGTCGCTTAGGTGAATAGTGACATCCCGGGAATTTTTAAATTCGAAGTTCATCCCCCTTTAGGTTGGGGGACAAGGGGGGAATGATATATAAAAATAATCGAAAAGAATGTCGAGTACTCTTCGGGGTCGCTGAGATGAATACTGATACTCCGAATTTTTACTATCAGGAGACAAACCACGTGGGGGTAGGGCACCCTAGGAACCCATAGGGGCGGGGGCGAAGGGGTGAGATATAAAAATCATCGAAAGTAGTGTCGAATGCATACTTCCGGGGTCGCTTAGATGAATATTGACACCCCGGGATGTTTTTAAAGTCCAAGTTCATCCCCTTTTGGGGCGGGGGGAAGGGGGGTAATATATAAAAATAAACGAAAATAGTGTCGAATCCATACTTTTCGGGGTCGCTTAGATGAATAGTGACATCCCGGGAAATTTTTAATTCCAAGTTCAGCTCCCTTTAGGGTGGGAGCAAGGGGGAGTGATAGATAAAAATAATCGTAATTAGTGTCGAATCCACTGTTTTTGGGGTCGCTGAGATGAATAGCGGCAGTCCGGAATTTTAGTATCATGAGACAAACCACGTGAGGGTAAGACACCACAGGCGCCCTTAGGAGCGGGGGAGGGGCGAGGGGGCTGATATATATAAAAGTCACGGAATGTATTGTCCAATCCATACTTTTCGGGGCCACTGAAATGAACAGTGTAACTCCGGAATCTTTTAAACCAAGTTCAGCCCCCATCGGGGGAGATATATAAAATTATCGAAAATAGTGTCAAATCCATAGTTTTCGGGGTCGCTGAGATGAATAGTGACACTCTGGACTTTTGAAGTCCAAATTAAGGCCCCTTTTGTGGTGGGTGGTTAGGAAGGGAGTTAGATATAAAATAATTGAAAATAATGTCACATCCATGGTTTTAGGGGGAATGACACTCCGGTTGTCGTTTAAGTCCAAGTTGATCCCCAATTACCAGGCGGGTGAGAAGGAGTCAAGAACAGAAAATATCCAAATGACCGAGATTAAGAATGTTTTTTGTACGTTCCAGTATAACTGTCAGCAGAACTTAATACAAATATTACCTACTACCTGAAAAAAAAAATACTAAGGGGGAAAGACACCCCTAGAAGCCTTAGATAAGCGGACGAAATGTAATTAAGACTGAAAATGACCGATATTAGTGTTGAATCCATACGTTTCGGGACTACGGAAACAATTTCAAACAAACTTGGTCACTTATGACTTATTATCAGGAGACAAAGTGCGTGGAGGTATGACAACCCTAGCACACCTACGACGGGATGAGATGTAGAAATAATCGAAAATAGTGTCGAATCCATTCTTTTCGGGGTCGCTGAGATGAATAGTAACGCTCCAATTTTTTTTGAAGTCCAATTTCTGCCTCCTTTCGCATAGCGGTGAGAAAAAGCGAAAAACAAAATTTCGAAAATGACCGAGAGAATGGAGGTATGTATGTATACTGGATCTACTGTCTTAGGGGTAAGAGACTCCTAGCCTCTAAAGTAGGGGCGAAATGTGAAATGTAAAATTAACCGAAAACGACCGAAATTTGTGTCTAATCCATAATTTTCGGGGTCGTTGAAATGAACTGTGACACTCTGGATGCCGTTTAAGATAAAGCTCAGTACTACTCGGCAGGCGGATGAGAACGGGCAGAAAATTGAAAACGTCCAAAAGGACAGAGTTTAAGGATGTATGTGTGTATGGTCTAGCATATCTCTCAATCAAACTTGGTATACACATGACTTACTATACAGAAAACACTACTGTGGAGGTCAGATACACCTAGCCCCCGCTGGTGTTGGGGAATGAGAGGGGCTGACGTGCAAAAATAAGGAAAATAACCAATATTAATGTCGAAATCCATTGTTTATGTGTCGCTGATACGAACTGTGACGCTGTGGATAGCGTTTAAGTCCACGTTCAGCCTCCATCGAGGCAGGAGCCGAGAAGGGCTTAAAAGTAAATAGTATAAAGTGACCGAGATTAGTGTTTACTCGATAATTAAATAACCTAAAACTTGAAGTCAGATACATTTAAATAACTCTAAAACTACATGATAAGTCGTAAAATCAACATCTCAAAAAGAATTCAATAAGCATTCACTTCGCACTTAACTAACTGGTAATACAAATATTAAAGGTAAACATTCAAAAACTATCCAGGCAACGCCGGGTACTGCAGCTAGTAATTAATAAGACTGACGTAGAACGACATTAGGTTTAGTGGGCTTGGTAGAATAAAATCCACGCTATCCCCTGAATATTGTAAGATGCGTCTAACAGGAGCTGCAGGGGATTTCAACTCGGGAGCGAGAGTTGGAGACCACGGAATCCTATCTGATTCCTGGCATTGCTTCCACTTACTTTAGTCGCCATCACCAGCAACCAGCACGATTGCCTAGTTGTAATTTATCTTAAAATAATGATCATCACAACCACCACCACCTCGTATCAGCTTGCATTCGGGAGATGGTGAGTTCGAACCCAACTGTCAGCATTTCTTAAGATTGTGTTTCGTGGATTTCCATTTCCACACATCGCAAATACAGGGCGTGTATCTTTAGGTTGCGATCCCTTCCTTCCCATCCAACTGTTTACTATCCCATCGCCGATGAAGCTAATTGCAAAAAGTAATTTATTTCTTATTTACTTTGTTGAGAAATCATGGTATTTATTTTGTTCACGGTCTCTTTTCAGTATTTGTCGAGGTCAGCAAAGGAATTCATTAAGCCCCCATCTATCGGCGAGGACAGATACTGTCGCACTGCTCTGGGGCAATGACAGATGATACGAAATAATGCGAGAGACTCCAGCACAAATCTCATTGGGTTTGCACTGTTCCGGCGGTGAGTGGCCCTCTGCACTTCGGAGAGTTAGGTGGTTGCAATTAAATTGTATTTCTGTCATTTTACATCAAACTGTAGATACAAGACATATCAAAGTGTGACTTTAATCTTGAACACCTGAAGAACAACAACAAGAAGGAAACGAGGGGAAGGCCGAAAGCAAGCGATTAATCATTACAGTAAATATTCTGAATTATTTCAGAATACTGCAGGCGGAATTTTGGCGGTTTGTTGCCAAGAAAGGCCGTCTTAAGAAATAGTCATAGCTTGCCGGTGATACACGTCTTGGAGGATTTCCAGCCTTATGAATATTTATGCGGGACATTTTCGTCTTCATTGGCAGACGAATAATTGTTCCAACTTGGCTCCAAGCTCAGCCGGCGTGACAAAATGGATACATAAAATTTAAATACTGCGTATTGACTTGCCTGACTGTCGCACTCTTATCGAAAAAACGCATATTCACCACATGAGGATATTTCTAATGTCTATTGAGAGAGTTGGGGGCGTGTAATTCTCAGCTTGAATTCGGGAGATAGTGAGCTCGAAACCCCACAGTCGGCAGCACTAAAGATGGTATTACGTTGTTCCCTTTTTTCACACCTGGCAAATGCTTGGACTGTACCTTAATTTAGGCCACGGCCGCTTCCTTCCCACTCCTAGCCCTTCTCTATCCCATCGTCGTCGTAAGACCTATCTGTGTCGGTGCGACGTAAAGCAACTTGTAAAGAAAATCTAAGGTTTTCTTTGTGGATGATTTGGTACCAAGAGCAGTGATCTCAAGGTTTTCAGTAACTGCAGAGAAAGTGTGAGCAAAGTATCCTCACACAGGATTCTTGCACGACCGAAGCGCACTCTGTAAGTATGCAAGGTGGCTGAATCGAACTGAACTGCACTCACCACTCAAACATTCACCTCCAAAATGCCGACACCTTTTTCCATGCTACTTATGTACATCCTAAAAGGTTGGGTATAGTTAAATGGATGAGCTTCTAAAAATCATCTGTTTCACAACTAGTTGGAAAATAAATGGTAATCATACAACTATTATCTTTTTATATTCGAACCTAAAATATACAGAATTACAAAATATTGTGATTTGTTTTATTTCGGTTGGTATTATTCTTTCAAGATTTGAAGGTTGCTCTACATTTCACGCCTGGCCGAGGCGATAAAGGCGTGCTCGGGTCGCCCGGAAGGATGTGGGTTCTAATCCCCGTCAGGAAGTCGCAAAATTTAAGAGAAGAGATTTCCACTCCCGGAGGTGCACATGCCCCTCAGGTTCACTCAGCCTACACCAAAAATGAGTACCAGGGTAATTCCTGGGGGCAAAGACGGCCGGGCGTAGAGCTAACCACTCTACCCCATCAAGTGCCGAGGTTACGGATAGTGGAAGCCTTTACCTTCCATCCCTCCAAGGGCCTTCATGGCCTGTACGGAGATGACTTTGCTTTGTTTTTTCTTTCTACATTTTATGATGTAAATTTATTATTTCCGCTGGAACAACGTTAGAGGTACGTTAGACTGGGAAACAGAAAATTGCTTATTTCTATTAAACTAAACACAACTCGGGAATGTCAGTATTGTACAGTCATCAAATTCCTCCGTAAACAAAATTTACAAGATATAATGTTGCCCAAAATTTTATCATGTATGCTATCTTACTGCGCTTCTCTAAATCTTATGGTGACAGCTTCAGTCGACCAGGGGTAGCACTAATAAGAGCTCTGTAGTATCCTATGAAAAACTGAGTCAGACAGTTTCTTGTCAACTGCCCGTGGAGTGAGGTGCTGGGTTGCCATATATTGTCGTATTGCTTTAACATAGTTCACAAGTTCTGGGTGGTAAGGAACTCACAACTTGCAACGTGCAGCTCTATCAGACCATTAAATAAATATTAAGAGAGCAGCACACTTGAAAGAAATGAGCACTCCCCTGACAACTTCCCCCTGTATGTGGAGCGGTGGGACAATATCCACGTTATCCTCTGTCCGGCGTAAGAGGAGACTAAAAGGGGACCCAGGAGCTCTTAATACGGGGCTCTCAGCTGAGTCCTGGCATTGCTTTCACTTACATGTGCCAGGCTCCTCACTTTCATCTATGCTATCCGACCTCCCTTATTCTTTCCTGACCCCGACGGTATTAGATTGCGAGGCCTAGGCACCTTTCATTTTCACGCACTTCGTGGCCCTTTTTTTCCTTTGGCCGATAACTTAATTTTTTTCGAATGATTTCCTCTCTGAATAGTGTTAATAGATTATGGTTGCTTAATTGTATTTCCTCTTGTAACAATAATCACGAACACCACTCAAAAGTTCGGTTCCATGGCTAAATGGTTAGCATGCTGACCTTTGCTGGCAAGGGTCTCGGGTTCGATTCCCGGCAGGGTTGAGAATTTTAACCATCATTGGTTAATTCTCCCGTCACCGGAGCTGGGTGTATCATCATCATCATTCCATCCTCATTACGACGCGCAGGTCGCCTCCGAACACGTCCTTCGACACTTCCGGCACTAAACGCCATACGCCATTTCATTTTACCACTCAAACATTCCTGAACTGTTGTTTAGTTCATTAAAGAATAGTTCGTACGTTTGTCTGCATTTCCTCTTTATAGGCGCTCCTAGTACTTGAAATGTATAGAGTTGAGAGAGACCTTCGGAGATGACTTAAAGGCACCATCCATTACCCAGAATGTAGACCTTTGCAAGATTTTCAGCTGAGTGCCAGTTGCAAAAATACCACTTTTCTTTCATCGAGTGTTGTACTGTGAAAACCTTCCTCCTCATAATTCGTCTACATACGAGTGTTCCGGTGGTAAATTTTTCAACATGCCTTTCTTAGACCCCTGTGCGTGGGGATTGTAGCATAACACCAACGATGTCCCCTGCCTATCGTAAGAGCTCTAGGAGGTTTCAACATGGAAGCGTGGGTTGGCAAACGCGGGGCCCTTAGCTGAGTTCTGGCATTGCTTCCACTTACAATAGCCATCTAGAAAGCATACATCTATATATCCGACCTCTTTTGGTCAATTCTTATTCTTTGCGGATCCCAACGGGATTACAGCACTCGAGGCCTAGGGAGTCTTTTCTTTTCACGCCATTCATGACCCTTGCCTTTCTTGAGCCGATACCTTCCGTGGTTTCCCGTTTTCATACCGGTCAAATATACCTTAATTCAGACCACGGCTTCTTCCTTTCCACTCCTCTCCCATAGTCGCCATAGTCGCATTTTCTCACAGAATGTACATATTTGCCTATTCATAAATTTTCTTCAACTTGAAATGAGTGGCGGGGTCGACCTGAAGCAACGCCAAGGAAAGCAGTGAAAGTGTGGTTCGAATTCCGTCTATCATTAATTCATAGCAGAGCTCAATAGCTGCATGTTGACTGCCCTGGAAGTTGGACATTGTTTACTTTCACCACATTTATTGGATTCACTTAGACATTGAACGTCGGATACTTGTAACATCGCTCAGGCAATTAGAATTCACTTTAGTCTTTCACGTCATGTTCTCATATACTCCTTGTGGGTGGGGACGGAAGAATAACACCCACGGTATGCCGTGCCTATCGTAAGATGTAACTGAAAGGGGCATCGGGGGCTCTCAAACTGAGAGCGTGGGTTGGTGACCACGGGGCCCTTAGCTGATTCATGACATTGCTTCCACTTACTTGTGCCAGGCTCCTTACTTTCAACTATCCTATCTAACCTTCCTTGGTCAACTCTTGTTCTTTTCCGACCCCTAGGGTATTAGAGCACTCTAGGCGAAAGAAGTCTTTCATTTTCATGCCTTTCGTGGCCCTTGTCTTTCTTTGGCCGATACCTTCATTTTTCGAAGTGCCGAATCCCTTCCATTTTTCATTTGTTTTATGTGTGAGAGTGGATTATTTAATGGTATGTAAATTAATGTGTTCTGTTACTCAGGGAACTTACCTTCCTTTTTCATCCTTCTCAATTTAATACTAAAATGTTTCTTTTATTTCCTAATTTATTTTCATTCCGCCTCTATGGTGTAGTGGTTAGCGTGATTATCTGCCACCCCCGGAGGCCCAGGTTGGACTCCCGGCTCTGCCACGAAATTTGAAAAGTGATACAAAGGCTGGAGCGGGGTCCACTCAGCCTCGGTAGGTCAACTGAGTAGAGGTGGCTTCGATTCCCACCACAGCCATCCTGGAAGTGGTTTTCCGTGGTTTTCAACTTCTCCTCCAGGCAAATGCCGTGATGGTACATAACTTAAGGCCATGGCCGTTTCCTTCCCTCTTCCTTGTCTATCCCTTCCAATCTCCCCATCCCCTCCCAGGGCCCTGTTCAGCATAGCAGGCGAGGCCGCCTGGGCGAGGTACTAGTCCACCTACCCAGTTGTATCCACCGACCCGATGTCTGACGCTCCAGGATACAGCCCTTGAGGCGGTAGAGGTGGGATCCCTCGTCGAGTCCGAGGAGAAAACCAACCCTGGATGGTATACCGATTAAGAAAGAAAGATAGAAAGAAAGAAAGAGGGCGGTGAATCACAGCACGACGATCCTTGAATTCAATTTGTGCGTTAGGCCGTGGATAGTACGGTCATGGCTTCCACGTTCTTTTTTCATTTCTTTGCTTACTGTCGGAAGCAGAACTTAACATGCCCTTATGAAGTCCAATGCAATTCATTAAATAAATATAATGGCTTTAATCCAGATTTATTTTATTTATTTACGTTAAAGAAAGAATTTATTTTAAAGTTGTCCTTGTGGATTGTATTGTTTGAATGGTTTTTCTTTATTTAATTGTATCCACTTAATTCGTTCAGAGAGGACGATACGTAGTTGTACTTGCTCATGAAACAAAACTCACTACCATCAGTACCAGGTGTTATTTTTCGCCCCCGAGATTTTAGGGCGTAGGCTATCCTTCATTTTACGCTCTTCGTGGCCCTTGTCTTTACTTGGCCTGTTCATTCTCTTTCAAAATATCGGATCCCTTCGCTTTCTTCACTCTGATAATTTTGAATATTTTGAAACTTTCAGTATATAAAATGGTGAAACAGTTAAACTTTACTGAAAATATTATTTAACTTAGGTGAAGGTTACAGGTAACTTGATCTGTCATTAGTAGTTTTATTTTATCAAATAAACGTACACATTAGATACTGAATACTGCTGGTTGAGTCAGTGAGCAGCTGGCTCCAAACATCACACATTCATTAAACGAGCTTTTCACTCCTAGTTGTCGCCATGCAGTATAGTTAATATCAGTTTATAGCAGAGAAACTGCAACTTTGGTTTAACGACTGATGAGACTGCTTATTTGCCAAAAGTCTGACGGTCTTTACCTTACGACAGCAGGTTCTTCCAATCTCCAACACATTTTCATGCGAACTATCTTGAGTTACGACAGTAATGCCACACGATGGACGAGAGCTGCTGTTGACAGCAGGTCCATCAATTTACATGGTCATCCGATTGTGTCTGCTCGTAAAAATTTCCGGAAGATCAGCAGACTGTTAAGGGTTTGTGGATCGATCGGGTGCTCGTCATAGCCAACTAGACAACCGCTCGATATCTATCATCATACCATCGATAACTGTACGGGATAAAATTGCATGCCACATTTAGTTACAAGGCTTCAAGGCTCACGGCATGTTTCTTAGCAGACATCATTACAATAAATATTTTCTCCTTGTATAGCTGAGAATATTGTAACATAATAGCTGTTGATTCCGTCCCCCACACGGGCCCTAGCGTACATTGTCGACTACGGGGCCTTTAGCTCAGTCGTGGCATGGCTGCTCAGTTTCATCTACCGGGCGAGTTGGCCGTGCGCGTAGAGGCGCGCGGCTGTGAGCTTGCATCCGGGAGATAGTAGGTTCGAATCCCACTATCGGCAGCCCTGAAGATGGTTTTCCGTGGTTTCCCATTTTCACACCAGGCAAATGCTGGGGCTGTACCTTAATTAAGGCCACGGCCGATTCCTTCCCACTCCTAAGCCTTTCCTCTCCCACCGTCGCCATAAGAACTATCTGTGTCGGTTCGACGTAAAGCAAATAGCAAAAGGAAAAAAAAAAGGAACCACCAAATTGTAAACCCAAATTGGTCATATCTGAGAAAGAAAGGAAGATTAGAAGTGATAGGATGAAGAGGTTCTGGGAGGAGAAGAAGAAGAGAAATCCTTAGGGTCAATGCGGTCCATGGGTGGCCAAATTCGGGAAGAAGAAAAAGAATGAAAATGGAGGCACTACAAATCTCAGATTTGTGAACATTTTATTTGTTTCTATTCGCGAGTTTTGGCCAGCCAGGTCAGTTGTCATGAAGACTATTTTCTGTTGCCTGCAATAGATCCTGGATCATGTGTGCCCACAAGGCCGCCACCTTCGTTGAAAATTAAAAAGCGCGTAATTTGAAATAGTCGTGACATGCACCCATAACCTTATTTTTGTCACTATTTAGTAAGACTCTAGAGGGAATGCTAGAGGCTTGTTAACCTGGGAGATTACGCCCCTCAGACTCTCTTTGCTTCCCCGTCGACCCCCCCCCCCTCCGAGCTCAACGGTTACTAACCGGACCTCACTAATCCAGACCAACGGTCTTTCCGCTAGCCTAGATAGCCTTGGCAACCTTGTAAAACATGCTATGGCATCGTCCTAACCGGGCTACATTGGATCTGCAACCTGTGTTTCACGAAGGCTTAGCAGAAGTGTAATAGAGTTCACGATTTTTTTTTTTTTTTTTTTTTTTTGTAAGTTGCTTTACGTCACACCGACACAGATAGGTATTATGGCGACGATGAAACAGGAAAGGGCTAGGAGTGGTTAGTTAGCGGTCGTGGCCTTAATTAAGGTACAGTCCCAGCATTTTCCTGGTTTGAAAATGGAAAACCACGGAAAACCATCTTCAGAGTTGCCGACAGTGGGGTTTGAACTCATTATCTTCCGAATACTGGTTACTGGCCGCACTTAAGCGACTGCAGCTATCGAGCTCGGTTCACAATTTTTAAAGAGAGTTTTAAAAATTGCATTTCAGTTGAAAATCTCTATTTTCACAGAAAATGAATCACATTTCAAAATACCGATTTAATTTTCATTCCTTCTGTGACAAGAGACCACCAGCGTTCATGACTAATACAGCATTGCAACAAAACAACATGTCTCAGTACATAAATTAATAGGCCTATATATGCTGCAATGAAATGCGATCATAGTTCTCAATTCCAAAAAGATAAAAGGAACAAGCGAACTTACCTCCTTACTGCAAGCTTGACAGACTCCCCTTCCATCCGTAGTGAAATTGGGATCCCCTGTGATCCACTGATTCAGCCAGTAGGACTTCGACAATTTTTCTCTGGGCATTGCCGCAAACACACTTCGTTTTCTTCTTCCACTTCACAATAAATCACAACACCTTCTGAACGTAAAGCGTACGCGTACAACAGTTCGCATCGAAAGGGAGGTACAGGGCAATATGGGTTGTGCAACGTACAGTAGTTGAACGTTGACTGGTTCTCGCATATGTCTTAGGAGGTTGGAGGGGTTGAAGTCTTCGAGGTCAAATTGTTCCTTGTTTCTCCTGATAGGAATTTCCCCAGAACTATTTCTGGTGACTTCTGAGAATTCCCATTTTTGTTCGTGGGATAAACAGATATTGAAAAGAGAGAAGATAATTCTGTCTAGCACACTAGCTACAATATAATGCACTGGAAGAAAATCGGCTTTTTTTAAAAACAGTAAAAAGGTATCAAATAGGCATTTATACTCCAAATAGGCACAAACCCCTGAAATAGGCTTTTATAGGCACAATAAAACCAACGAAATATAAGTAAAAAGACCCTAAAACGGATTTATCTCCCAAAAGCCTACGTTTCTGAACACAGGAATAAAATAGGCAAATAGGCAAATTCCCGTCTCTAATAATCACCACCACCACTCCTCAACGGGAGGCAGTATGCGCATGGAAACGGACAAATATAGGGTTCGCTACGCAACAGCGCACGTAGTTATTTTGAAGGTAGTGTACACGCAGTGCCTCTGCTATCAATATTAAGACCAGTTAAGGTGATTTCCCACGGAAAGGTTACCCGGTGGACTCTAACTGTCACAGGAAAAAAAAAATAACTAGTGCAATATTTGAGCCGGCCTCGTGGTGTAGGGGTAGCATGCCTGCCTCTTACCCGGAGGCCCCAGGTTCGATTTCCGGCCAGATCAGGGATTTTTACCTGGACCTGAGGGCTGGTTCGAGGTCCACTCAGCCTACGTGATTAGAATTGAGGAGCTAACTGACAGTGAGGTAGCGGCCCCGGTCTAGAAAGCAGGCCTTCGGGGTGAGCAGCGGTCCCTTGGCAGGCCAAGGCCCTTCATGGACTGTAGTGCCATGGGGTTTGGTTTGGTTTAGTGCAATAATTGTAATCCTGCCATATACTAATCATGATATTATCACAAAGGATTTCAACTTGGAGGTGTAGATTGGTTGCCCCTCAGGGTGGGAACGGTAGAACAACACGCATGGTCTCCCTTGCCTGTCGCAAGAGGCAACAAAAGGTGGTCCAGGTGTTCTCAACTTGGGGAGCTCAGGTTGGCGACCACGGGGCACTTAGCTGAGTCCTGACATTACTTCCATTTACTTGTGCCAGGCTCCTCACTTTCATCTACCCTATCCGGTCTCCCTTGGGAAACTCTTTGTTCTTTTCCGACCCCGAGCCTATTAGATTTGCGAGGTCAACGGAGTCTTTCATTTTCTCTGATTAGTGTTATATAGGGGAAGAAGATCAGATCACTTGTACTTCATCTTAAAACAATAATCACCACCTGTCCACAATCATTATACTGATAAGAATATGGAAACGCGGCTCCAGAGACTTTAAGTACCTCGGCATATCGTTGCTACAATATGAGTTTGAAATGTTCAAGTAGGACCTCATCTTGTCACGGACGTGCATGTTTTGAACACCAGACGTGTTTGATCTCGCGTTGCCATGGTTTCGGCCAGTACTGCGTCTGTAGTGTGGTGCCAATATCTCCAAAATATTTGGACTTCAAATCGTGGCTAGCCTATATTAATATGCCAAAGAGCCTAAATCTGGGAGATGTAGTGGGATATTCAATTTTCTTGTAGACAGGGTTAACCGTAGAATCCTCAAAACTAAGCATACAGATTGGTGGAACGGTATACATTAGTGTTGCTGCTTTCCTGGTTGATATACAGAATAGTTCGGGAAGGGAAGAGACAACATAAACATCTGAGGTAAGAAATATTGACTAACGTGTTGCACTCCTGGAAATTACGAGGAACGACGTCTTATTTAGAGAAAGAGATCAAACAGGACAGTCGAGGGCACTTGGGAAATCAAAAGCTCTGGCTTTCTCTAATACAGAAGTTCTGTGTCCCGGATCAATGCAATTTATTCAAAATTGTAGCATTACCCTTGGGGCAGCGAGTTCACAGTTAGCCGCAGCAGCCATCAGAGTATACAGTCTCGTAAGTAATCTGTTGCTATTGACAAGCAGGCAATTCAGACAGCACTAGTGAAATAGTTTCAGTGTAGTCTATTTTGTAGATACTGTACAAGGAGATAACACGCACTGCCCCTCCTACCAATATTAAAAACATAAAAATGGATTTCCCACGGAAGAGTTGTCCGGTGGCACAGGGATCATTATATTGTAACAGGGGATCTTAACTTGGAACCGTGGGTTGGCGATCACTGGGTCCTTCAATGAATCCTGGCATTGTTCCACTTACTTGTGTCAGCCTCCTCACTTTCATCTATGCCTTTCCGACCCCGACGATTATAGAGATTTCGAAGTCTTGGGAATCTTTCTTTTTCACGCCCTTCGTGGCCCTTATCTTTCTTAAGCCGATATCTTCATTTTTCGAAGTGCCGAACTTTTCGATTCTTCAATCTTCTTAATGTTAATAGAGGATTGTTGCCCAGTTGTATTTCTTCTTAAAACAATAAACACAACTACCACTTATCATAGTGATTCACATATGTCAATTCATAGTTTTGTCATAGCGTTTTACACAGGTGATTAGTACTACAAGTTGCTTTACGTCGCACTGACACAGATATATCTTAAGGCGACGATGGGAGAGGTGTGGGGAGGAAGAGGCCGTGGTCTTTATTAAGGTACATTTGCTCGGTGTGAAAACGGGTAACCACGGAAAACCATCTTCTAGGCTGCCGACAGCTCATGCACGGCCAACTCGCCCGGTTGTTATTACTACTTGTTTTGTTTGTGTTCTCTAAGACAAGAAATTTCCACTCCCTCACTACCTGTCCCCTGTGGGTAGGGGTGATAGAATAACACCAACGGTATCCCCTGCCTGTCGTAAGAGGTGACTAAAAGGTTCCCCAGGGTCTCCTCACAATTGGGAGCGTGGGTTGGCAGCTACGGGGCCCTTAGCTTTGCTTCCAGTTACTTGTGTCATGTTCCCCACTTTGAACTACCCTATAAGAACTCCTTGTTCATTCCGGCCCCGACGGTATTAGGTCTCCGAGGGCTAGTTTATCACCCCCCTTGTTGTCCTTCTCTTCCTTTGGATGATATGAGCATTTTTCGAAATGTCCGGCCTCTTCATTTGTTCCCCTCTGATAAGTGTTGGTAGATGATGAATGCCCAGTTGTACTTCCTCTTAAAACAGTAACTGCCAGTTCAGGGTCCGACTCCATGTTTAGCGAGCTAGCCTTTGGTAACACTGGACCCGACATGGGCGGGAATTTTAACCATAGTAGGTTAATTCCGCTGGCACGGGGGCTTGGTGTAAGTTTCACTTCATTCAACACAACTTGCGGGTCGCCTCCGGGCATCAAATCAAAAGACCTGCATCTCGCGAGCCGATCTTGTCCTCGGACACCCCGGCACTAAAAACCATACGCGGTTTCATTTTTTAACATCTCAGGCAAATGAAGAGATCCGACTGAAATAGCGAACAGAACCAGCCACTGAAGAGGTCCCTTAAACAATAGCACAGTTCTTCTTTAGCCCACGGCCACAACCCACACAACACATGACGAGTTTATCGCTCGAGTGGGTTCGACGAGAACTAACCCTCATTAATATTAGCAATGGCACTATTCATTAAAGTATTTCATTATTATCATTATTATTATTATTATTATTGTTACCGTGATTTGGTGGATTAGCAGAGGTGAAAGAAGGTGCGGGGGTGAACGGGCCTCGAAATACGAAATTAAAGTTAGGATAAAATTTAACAAGGTTATATTTTCTTAGCAAAATCAAGAAATAACAATAATGGCAGGTGCAGAGTAGCAAGGTAACAATTTACAATTACAGTATTTACAGGATTTGGGCTTCGAGCCCCGAACTCACAATTCTTGGGCAATTAGCCCAACTTTACCCCAAAACAAGTTTTAACAGAAGGGCAGAAAACCCCATTCATGCACAGGAGCACTTGCTCCAAAATTACACAGTAAAGACTCCTCGAGGCATACAACACTCAATTTTCAAGAAAGAGCCACTCGCTCTCAAACCTTAAGCCTATCAAAGGCCACGCCAGACTCCACTTTCAAGTTGTCCTCCACGGACACGAAAACAGGGGTAAAATACCCAACCTACTGAGGCCTATTAAGAGAGAAAAGGGTAATTACATGGCCTCTAAAATACCAATTTGACAGGAGGCGATCTGCACTCCTAATACATTTGTTTAAAACCTAATCTGGCTCTAGGCCGCTAATGCAAGGGCTAATCCCATACTAAAGAGGTGACTTTAGAAAGAAACAATTTACGTTACGTTAAGGAAGAATCGGTTGAGAAAAATAAGTTCATCTCAAAACAATATGAGTGGGAGCTCGAGAGGGTTAAGCACTCTCTATCCCAATATGTAGCTTAAGAGAGAATAGATACAAAGAGTCTTTACATTTTAGGGAAAAGTTACATGGAGGAAAAGCTTCGGACCCGCCCCGAGAGTTAAACTGCTGAGCTAGCAAGAAAAGAAGTTATTAAACGGCCATTACCTTGTTGTTGAACTGCTGCCCGAAGAAAGAGGCGCTTCCCGCCCCTGCTATGTACTTTACACACTGAAAGATGGTACTGAAGTGGCGCAGAGACCCGAAAATCAGCAGTTTATATACTTTCGTGGAAAGTTAGAGGCGTTTCGGAAATGAGAACACCCGCCCACAAAAACTTTATTGGCTAGGGTTAAGCAAGATATTCACGTTGGAGAAGATACATATGATTGGTCAGAAATTAATTAAAGAAATTCGGGATTGGCTAAATTCAAAACAAGGGGAAGAAAAGGGTTATACAGCCAACTTAAACAATAACAGAAAGAAATTTAACAAGAAACAATCTTTTGAAATAAAAACTTCTCCAAAAGACAGTTCTTTCACTACGCACTAGGGTGCACTGTTGTAGTTCTTCAGTAGTGTCCTCTAGAAGAGAAAGTTCACACTTCTAACTACAGGTAAAACAAAAATACATCAAAAACGACCCAGTTCGGAAACTTCAAAATTTCCAAGTAGTGACATCTTCTGAGAAACTTGAACGTTAATACATTAGATAAAGTTCAGGCTCCCTCCACCAGAGGAGTTTCAACTGGCACAAATTTTGAATTAGCGGCGTGGAGGTGTACCGCCCGGTACAGACCTCCCCCCCCCCAAAAGTCCCTCCAGGGGTGACACATGAAATTTGTTTGAAAACAAGATCCAAGTTATGATGTTGATATGGAGATTAATTGCAGAAGCATTTATAGAAATTTTCTAAATTTGGTTTGATCCAGTTTCAAAATTCTTGTAGTAACTGTTGAAGTAATGTCTTTATGTTTGTAGAAGTTGAATTCAGAAGGAAAAACTTTAAATTCTTGAAAGAGAAGAAAAGTCCACCAGATATTGCAGGAAATCCGATAAAAGGTAGTAATGTTGAACTGGAATGTCCATATAGGTGATTAAATATATCAGTTGCCGATGTCTTTGACGGCCAGGCCAGCCGCCGCTGCTTGAGTCCAGAGGAGGCCACTCGGACCCCTCAAGTACCCTGAGATACCGCTCGCCCGCACTATGAGAGGAGTAGTGGTGTTGAAGCACGCCTCGCCCGCGGCGAACATATACGGGCTGCGGGCAAGTAGCAGGTTGTGCGCCGCACATCAGCCTTGGCCGGGAGGAGGGCTCCGGCTCACCGTGCACATGTCGACCTCGCTGGAGTAGAGGGGGCCCTTCCTCTATCCCAGTCGCAGCACGGCGCCGCGCGGCTGCGGGGGGCACTGAAACATTAAAGCTAGGCGGCAGAATTTTGTTGGACCATCATCTTTTTTGAGGGCACAGGCTTTGTGGAGAGGTTGAGGGGCTAGCGGCGTGCAGATATTCAGGGCATTTATAAGCCACTGTGTATTGTCGAGCAGGAGACGGGAGCGTGGTAATGGCAGTGGCAAGGACAGGGTGGCAGTTTAACTAATCGGGGGAGGTTAACAAAAAATAATTACACACAAAGGAAACAGATTCGAAGAGCAGAAGGCCTTAAAAGTGACACCCCTCAAAAAAATATATAACCTTCCTATTTCTTTCAAAATTATATGAAGCAAGTTAACACGGAAATTACACCGGTTTCACCTGTGACAGGTGAACCCTAAATATCCTCTCGGTGGCTGGATTACTTAATAACAACGTAACCGGCGTAAGGAAATCAAGAATAGTACACGGCCCATGAAATCTGGGGGCAAGCTTGCCCGCGGGAACAAAATTCTTGACCATCACCTGGTCGCCTTCCTTCAAATTGGTGGGTCTCTGTCCACGATCATATCTTTCCATAACCTTTTCATGAGACACCTTAAGATTGGTTTTAGCCTTCTTCCAAAGATCTTTAATGTTGTCCGGGTCTATTGTCTCAGGTAGAATGTCACTCAGAGACCAGAGGTTAGAGAGCGGCGTGTTGGGAACAAACTTGAACATCAAAGAAGTTGGAGTAAACTTGTGAGATTCATGAACCGCCGAATTCAAAGCAAAAGCTAACCAATGCAGGGACGTGTCCCACCTGGAATGATCTTCATGATGATAGGCAATAAGCGCGGACCTGAGATTACGATTAACCCGTTCAGCCAGAGATGGTTGAGGGTAATAAGCAGAAGTCGTCACATGAGAGATGGACAGGTCAAAACAGAATTTACAAAAAATATTTGATGTGGAAGCCTTAGCATTATCAGACACAATATATTGACACGGACCAAAAGAAGCAAAGATAGAATTTAGACAAGTAATGGTGGACTGAGCGGTAGCCAGCTTAGTCGGAAATATCCAGGAAAATCTTGTAAAACCGTCTACGCATACAAAGATGAACTTGTTGGCATTTCCCTTTGACTGGGGGAAGGGTCCTACATAATCAATATACAGGCGTTCCATGGGGCGCGACGCTTGATGAGAAGACAAAAGACCTACCTTGGTGGACATGTTTGGTTTACTAAGCAAACAGGATTTACAATCCTTTACTAGTTCACGGATTTCACTGTCCATACCCTTCCAGATGAATCTTTCACGAATCTTTTCACGAGTTTTAAAGATACCAAGATGCCCGCCTAATGGGGTCTCATGATAGTACTTGAAGATCATAGGTACAAGAACAGCTGGAACGACAACCTTCATCATCTTATCATGCCTCGATGGGCAACATAAAACACCATTCCTCAGAACATAAGGGACGACATATTCCCCAGAAGAAAGGGTTTCCATTATCTGAGCCAGCGTCGGATCTTCACGTTGGTATTTCACGATATCCCTAAAGAACATGGGAACATCTGTTAAGATGACATTAACATCAAATAGCATGGACTCGGGAGGTGATGAACTGTCGACCGGTTCATGGGTCTCGACGTCGTTGGAAAACATACGGCTGAGTCCATGAGCAACAACATTCTCGGTACCTCTGACGTGCCTGACATCGAATTGGAAGGCAGAAATACGGATGGCCCAACGGGCTATACGACCAGTACGACGCGGCCTACCTAAGACCCAGCTTAAGGCTTGATTATCTGTCTCCAGGTCGAATTTGACATGTTCCAGATAGAGACGGAACTTTTATAAGGCAAATAAGACTGCCAAACCTTCGAGCTCATAGATGGAATACTTGGCTTCTTGAGCCGATAGAGCCCTAGATGCATAGGCGATGGGTCGCCTCCCTATTTCAGTCTCTTGAAGAAGGACTGCAGCTACCGCCGACGACGACGTTCGGTTTGGACGACGAATTTCTTTGAGAAATCAGGCATAGCAAGGACAGGGGCATTACAGAGAGCTAATTTAAGATCTTCAAAAGCGGCTTGTTGAGAAGGTCCCCACTCAAATGTGATGCCTTTCCTACGAAGAAGGTTTAAGGGCGCCGCTCTATTAGCAAAGTTAGGAATAAACTTCCTGAAGAAATTCACCATACCAATGAACCTGGCGATACCTTTGATGTCCTTGGGAGGTTTAAAATCACGGATGGCCTGTGTTCTAGAATGATCGACTGCAACACCATCAGGTGAGACAATATGCCCTAGGAATTACATGGAGGACTTAGCAAAGGCAACCTTGGACAACTTCACAGTTAACCCAGCCTTACGAAGGCGATTGAGTACTTCTTGCAGATGATCTAGGTGTTCTTCAAAGGTTTCCGAAAATACGACGACATCATCCAGGTAGTGATACAAGTACTCAAATTTGATGTCGGAGAAGACCCTATCTAGCAATCTAGTGAGTACAGCTGCTCCCGTGGGGAGCCCGAAATGCACGCGGTTGTATTCATACAAATTCCAATCCGTGGCAAACGCTGTAAGATGTTTAGACTCTTCGGCAAGGGGAATTTGATTAGAGGCCTGATTCAAGTACAAGATAGTAAAGAACTTGGCCTTACGAAACCATGAAAAACAAGAATGAAGGTCAGGAAGGGGCACAGATTGCAACACCACCTTCCGATTGAGAGCCCTATAATCAATGACAGGCCTGAAGCCACCTTGGGGTTTCGGGACTAGAAAAATAGGCGAAGAATACGCCGACTTAGAGGGCCTAATAATACCATCCTTCAACATCTGATCGATGATTTCTTTCAGAGCCTTCATTTTAGGTGGAAATAACCTATATGGGGGAAAACGGACTGGAATCGAATCCGTGACCTCAATTTTGTATTCAATAAGGTCAGTAACACCAAGAGTATCAGAGAACACCTCTGGAAACGACTGACACAGCTTACGAATACTATCAGCCTGCTCCTCAGGTAGATGTCTAAGGTCTAACAACATCTCATCCTGGGTAGGCGAAATAGATGAACATGATGCAGAATTGCATTTCAATAATGGAATTTTACAATTAGACGCAAATTTGAAAGTGCACGACCTACTCTGAAGATCGAGCACAAGACCAGTGTGCGAAATGAAGTCAGCTCCCAATATAATGGGGCAAGACAAGTGCTAGGCCACAAACAATTTAATTTTCCATGTAAATTTAAAAATGCGGATTTTGACATTTACAGAACCTAGAATTTCTAATGGAGATGAATTAGCCGAAACATATTGTACAGGAGATGAGCCATAGTCAGGTAGTTTACAAACAGATTTCAATTTTGAATACCATTCAGCCGAAATAATGGAACAAACGCTGCCTGAATCTAATAGAGCATTACAGGTTCATTATTTAGTTCAATTTTAAGAAAAGGAACAGGTGCGGGGGTATCCGCCGCAATCCTAAGACATTCCTTGGGGCATTAAGAAGATGAATTTGAAGGCTGACCTTTCCCTGAATTTTCGACCTGTTTACCAGGGGCTGAGCCTCCGAAGGATGGATTAGTCGACTCAGCCGAAGCCACTAGTCATTTTTATTATTGGCATTGGTGGAATTCGCACCAGAAGTTGAGCAGGATGTGGTGCTATTTGAATTTGGGCAATTCTTGGCGATATGTGAGAAAGCCCTACATTTAAAACAGCCTTGTGATGAACCAGCTCCATTATTTGCCCTACTAGATTTGATTGATGGGCACTTGTTCCGAAGATGGTCAGGCGACCCGCAAGCATAACATTTACGAGGTGTGACTGGTCGGCGAGGTGGAGGCCGAGGATTACTAAAAGAAGGAGGGGGTTCTTTCGCGACCCGCAAGGAATCGGCGTATCTAACTCCTTCCGCTGAGACAGCCAATGCTTCAAGTTCACAGAAATTTTGCGGGCACGCCGCGAAACACAAATATGACCTATAGGATGGTGAAATGCCTTCCACAATAGCCTGTACAATCTGATCTTCAGGGAAATGGAGAGCAAACACCCTAGTATAGAATTTAATATCTTGGATGAAGTCTGCCAAGTTTTCATCCAAGCGCTGTACGCGATAATAGTACTTCTGAATAAGGGAGGACCTTGCCTTAGCCGGGATGAAATTAGCTAGCAAGTGGGCGTGGAAGTCTTCAGTAGATGATTGCTCGGCAATGGCTCTTACTATTTTGTCTGAGAGAATACCAATTGCATAGGGATAAATGATTTGCAAAATCTGACATGGAGAAAGAGAAAACACAAGAGCATGGTCCTGGAACTCAACTAAAAACCTTAAAAAGGAAATAACTTCACTGGTAGTGTTAACAGAAAATTTCGAGATACCTCTGAGCAACATTGCCAATGGATGAGGCAAGCTGCTGAACCCAGGTGACATAGTAGGTAAAGGATTAAGTGGCAAAGACGTTCATTCAGAACGTACATTATTCAACGAGGTTCGGCGTTCAGACTCGTTGTCAAATGGGGCAGAGGTTATTTGAGCTGCAACGGTTTTGCTATTGACATCTCCCTTAGGAGGCTCTTCCTCGCTACCTACATTCACCGTGGTGGGTTGATAGATTTTGGGAGGAACTTCCCCAGTTAACAATTGGGTAACCTTACTAGATAATTCAGAAAGATTTTCAAGAACCATACTAGCTTTCTTCCTCTGAACGTCATTCAACTTTAGAGACAACAGATCGTTAACTCTATTTGAAAAATGAAATAGCCTAGCTTGCACACGCTTAATTTGATTAGGCGAAGGATCATTTTCTTCAAAAAACTAACTACAGATGCTAGCTCAGTAGTATTATCAGTGATCGTGGAAAGAGAGTCGACAATTTCTTTCTCTCCCAAAGTGGGGATGGAAATGGGCAAATCAAGGGACTCTCTAAGCTTATTTGTGTCTACCGCAACCGTGCCTCCAGATTGCACACTTCTAATAGTCAATTCATAGATCAACTCCTCCTTGCGCAAATAGTTAAGATGGAGAACATCGCGAGGGCCGGGCATGATGACAGAACAATTTTGAAAAAGGAAAAAGTAAAAATTCCAGCAAGTGAGAAAATAGTTACAGTTGTAATCAAAGCAATGTTTAGCCGTCAAAATGGGCTAAATTGAGACCCATTCAACCACGCTCTGCTACCACTTGTTACCGTGGTTTGGTGGATTAGCAGAGGTGAAAGAAGGTGCGGGTGTGAACGGGCCTCGAAATACGAAATTAAAGTTAAGATAAAATTTAACAAGGTTATATTTTCTTAGCAAAATCAAGAAATAAAAATAATGGCAGGTACAGAGTAGCAAGGTAACAATTTACAATTACAGTATTTACAGGATTTGGGCTTCGAGCCCCGAACTCACAATTCTTGGGCAATTAGCCCAACTTTACCCCAAAACAAGTTTTAACAGAGGGGCAGAAAACCCCATTCATGCCCAGGAGCACTTGCTCCAAAATTACACAGTAAAGCCTCCTCGAGGCATACAACACTCAATTTTCAAGAAAGAGCCACTCGCTCTCAAAACTTAAGCCTATCAAAGGCCACAACAAACTCCACTTTCAAGTTGTCCTCCACGGACACGAAAACAGGGGTAAAATACCCAACCTACTGAGGCCTATTAAGAGAGAAAAGGGTAATTACATGGCCTCTAAAATACCAATTTGACAGGAGGCGATCTGCACTCCTAATACATTTGATTTAAACCTAATCTGGCTCTAGGCCGCTAATGCAAGGGCTAATCCCATACTAAAGAGGTGACTTTAGAAAGAAACAATTTACGTTACGTTAAGGAAGAATCGGTTGAGAAAAATAAGTTCATCTCAAAACAATATGAGTGGGAGCTCGAGAGGGTTAAGCACTCTCTATCCCAATATGTAGCTTAAGAGAGAATAGATACAAAGAGTCTTTACATTTTAGGGAAAAGTTACATGGAGGAAAAGCTTCGGACCCGCCCCGAGAGTTAAACTGCTGAGCTAGCAAGAAAAGAAGTTATTAAACGGCCATTACCTGGTTGTTGAACTGCTGCCCGAAGAAAGAGGCGCTTCCCGCCCCCTGCTATGTACTTTACACACTGAAAGATGGTACTGAAGTGGCGCAGAGACCCGAAAATCAGCAGTTTATATACTCTCGTGGAAAGTTAGAGGCGTTTCGGAAATGAGAACACCCGCCCACAAAAACTTTATTGGCTAGGGTTAAGCAAGATATTCAAGTTGGAGAAGATACATCTGATTGGTCAGAAATTAATTAAAGAAATTCGGGATTGGCTAAATTCAAAACAAGGGGAAGGAAAGGGTTATACAGCCAACTTAAACAATAACAGAAAGAAATTTAACAAGGAACAAACTTTTGAAATAATAATTTCTCCAAAAAACTGTTCTTTCACTACGCACTAGGGTGCACTGTTGTAGTTCTTCAGTAGTGTCCTCTAGAAGAGGAAGTTCACACTTCTTACTACAGGTTAAACAAAAATACATCAAAAACGACCCAGTTCAGAAACTTTAAAATTTCCAAGTAGTGACATCTTCTGAGAAACTTGAACGTTAATACATTAGATAAAGTTCAGACTCCCTCCACCAGAGGAGTTTCAACTGGCACAAATTTTGAATTAGCGGCGTGGAGGTGTACCGCCCGGTACAATTATTATTATTATTATTATTATTATTATTATTATTATTGTTACCGCGTTTTGATGGTAGGTAGAGGTGTAAGAAGGTGCGGGCGTGAATGGGTCTCAAACTACGGAATTAAAGTTAACGTAAAATTTAACAAGGTTATATTTTCTTTTCAAAATTAGGTAACAACAAATAGAACAGGTACTTAGTAGCCGGAACACAATTGAAAAATACATTTACATAGGTACCCCATTTGGGGCTTCAAAAGTCAGAAACATAATTCTTGGGCAATCAGCTCAGTTTTACCCCAAACACAATTTTAACAGAGGGGCAGAAAACCCCATTCATACCTAGGAGCCCTTGCTCCAAATTACACTGAAAAGCCTCCTCGAGGCATACAATATACCATTTTCAAAAGAGCCACTCGCTCTCAATTTTAAGCCTCTCCCAGGCCACACCAAACTCCACCTTTAAGCTGTCCTCAAAGGACATATACACAGGGGTAAAATACCCAACCTACTGAGGTCTATTAAATGACAAGAAGGTTAATTAAATGACCTCTAAAACAATTTGAGAGGAGGCGAACTTGCACTCCTAATACACTTTGATTAAGATCTACTTGGCGCTAGGCCGTTAATACAAGGGCTAATCCCATACTAAAGAGGTGACTTAAGAAGAGAACAATTTGTTTTACATTATCGAAGAATAGGTTGAGAAAAATAAGTTCACCTCAAAACAATATGAGTGGGAGCTCGAGAGGGTTAGCACTCTCTATCCCAGAATGTAGCTTTACAAGAGAATCGAAGAAAAGAGTAGTTACATTTTAGGAAAAGGTTACATGGTAGAACGCTTCGCACCCGCCCCGAGAGTTAAACTGCTGAGCAAGAAAAGAAAGAATTTATTAATCGGCCATTACCTTATTGTTGACCGCTGCAGAAGAAAGAGGCGCTACCCGCCTCCTGCGATGTACTTAATACACTGAAAGATGGAACAGAAGTGGCACGGAGACCCAAAAATCAGCAGTTTATAACCTCTCGTGGAAGGTTCTAGGCGTTAGGGGAATGAAAACACCCGCCCACAATTATTTTATTGGCTAGGACCCTGCAATCGATTCAAGTTGGGGGAAGATACATCTGATTGGATAGAAATTAATTTAAGAAATTCGGGATTGGCTACATGCAAAACAAGGGGAAAGAGAGGGGTATACAGCCAACTTAAACAATAACAGAAAGAAATTTAGCAAAGAACAAACATTTGAAATAAAAATTTCTTCAACAAAATAGTTCTTTGACTCCGCACTAGGTTGCACTATTGTTGATCTTCAGTAGTGTCCTCTAGAAGAGAAAGTTCACACTTCTTACTTCAAGCTAAACAAAAACACATCAAAAGTGACACAGTTCAAAAACTCAAAATTTTCCACGTGGTGACATCTTCTGAGAAAGTAGAGAATTAATAGAGTAGATAAAGTTCAACCTTCCTCCAGAAGAGGAGTTTCAACTGGCGCAACTTTTAAATAAACGGTGTAGAGGTGTACCGCCCGGTACAGACCACCCCCCCCAAAAGTTCCTCCAGGGGTGACGCATGAGATCAGTTTGAAACAAAGTGCAAGTAATGATGTTGATATGAAGATAGATAGCAGGAGCATTTACAAGATTTCTTAATTCAGTTTCAAAATGTTGTTGTTGCAGGTGAATGAAAGTCTTTATGTTTGTAGAATTTGAATTTCTGAAGATAAAATTTTACTACTTAAAAGTGAAGAAAATTTTGCAATGTCCACCAAATATTGTTGTTGAATTCCCAAGTGTAATTATTGCTTATGGTGACTGTCCATGTAGTTGATGTAGATTAAGTTGGATGGCCAGACCGGCCGTTGCAGCTTGCGTCGAAAGGAGGCCGCTCGGACCCCTCAAGTACCCTGAGATACCGCTCGCCCGCACTATGAGGGGAGCAGAGGTGTTGAAATACGCCGCGCCCGCGGTGAACATATACAAGCTGCGGGCCAGTAGCAGGTCGTGCGCCGCACATCAGCCTTGGCCGGGAGGAGAGCTCCGGCTCGCCGTACACATGTCGTCCTCGCTGGAGAGGAGGGGGCCCATCCCCCTCCCCAGTTGCTGCACGGCGCTGCGCGGCTGCGGGGGCACTGAAACATGAAAGCTCGGCGGCAAAATTGTGTTGGACCATCATCTTTTTTTTTTGAGGGCACAGGCATGTAGATTGAGGGGCCAGCGGCGTGGCGATGTCCATGGCATTTCATCTAAGCCAGCCACTGAGTGTAGTGGAGCAGGAGACGGGAGCGTGGTAATGGCCGTGGAAAGGACAGAATGGCAGTTTAACGGGTCGGGACAGGTTTTACAAAAATGCTTACATCTGAAACAAAATATTATAGGTAGTGCAGAATGCCTTAAAAATGAAACTCAAAAAAAAATATAACCTTCATATCCTTTTCAAATTATATGAAGCAAGTTGAAACTAAATTTACACCGGTTTCACCTGTGACAGGTGAACCCTAAATATCCTCTCGGTGGCAGGATTACTTAACAATAACGTAACCGGCGTAAGAAAATCGAGAATGATACAAGGCCCCTGAAATCTGGGGGCAAGCTTGCCCGCGGGAACAAAATTTTTGACCATTACTTGGTCACCTACCTTTAAAGGGGTGGGTCTCCGTCCACGATCATACCTTTCCCTAACCTTTTCATGAGATACCTTAAGATTGGCTTTAGCCTTCTTCCAAAGATCTTTAATATTATCCGGATCTATTGTCTCGGGCAGAATGTCACTCAGAGACCAGAGGTTAGAGACCGGCGTGTTGGGAACAAACTTAAACATCAAAGAAGCTGGAGTAAACTTGTGTGATTCATGAACCGCCGAATTCAAAGCAAAAGCTAACCAATGCAGGGACGTGTCCCACCTAGAATGATCTTCATGATGATAGGCAATAAGTGCAGACCTGAGATTACGGTTAACCCGTTCAGCCAGAGATGGTTGAGGGTAATAAGCAGAAGTAGTTACATGAGAGATGGACAAGTCAAAACAGAATTTACGAAAAAGATTTGATGTGAACGCCTTAGCATTATCAGATACAATATATTGGGACGGACCAAAAGAAGCAAAAATGGAATTTAGACAGGTAATGGTGGACTGAGCGGTAGCCAGCTTAGTCGGAAATAACCAAGAAAATCTGGTAAAACCATCTACACATACAAAGATGAACTTGTTGGCATTACCCTTTGACTGGGGGAAGGGTCCTACATAATCAATATACAGGCGTTCCATGGGGCGCGACGCTTGATGCGAAGACAAAAGGCCTACCTTGGTGGACATGGTGGGTTTACTCAGCAAACATGATTTACAAGCTTTTACAAGTTCACGGATTTCACCGTCCATACCTTTCCAGATGAACATTTCACGAATCTTTTCACGGGTTTTAAAGATTCCAAGATGCCCTCCTAATGGGGTCTCATGATAATACTTGAAGATCATAGGTACCAGAACGGCTGGAACGACAACTTTCATCATCTTATCATGCCTCGATGGGCAACATAGAACACCATTCCTCAGAACATAAGGGACAACCTGTTCCCCGGAAGAAAGGGTTTCCATTATCGGAGCCAGCGTCGGATCTTCACGTTGGTATTTCTCAATATCTCTAAAAAGCATGGGAGCATCTGTTAGGATGGCATTAACCTCGGATAGTATGGACTCGGAAGGTGATGAACTGTCGACCGGTTCGTTGGTCTCGACCTCGTTTGAAAACATACGGCTGAGTCCATCAGCAACAACATTTTCAGTACCTCTGATATGCCTGACATCGAATTGGAAGGCAGAAATACGAATGGCCCAACGGGCTATACGACCAGTACGACGCGGCCTACCTAAGACCCAGCTTAAGGCTTGATTATCTGTTTCCAGGTCGAATTTGACATGTTCCAGATAGAGACGGAACTTCTCTAAGGCGAATAAGACTGCCAAACCTTCGAGCTCATAGATGGAATACTTGGCTTCTTGAGCCGACAAAGTCCTAGATGCATAGGCGATGGGTCGCCTCCCTAGTTCAGTCTCTTGAAGAAGGACTGCAGCTACAGCTGACGACGACGCGTCCGTTTGGACGATGAATTTCTTTGAGAAATCAGGCATAGCAAGGACAGGGGCATTACAGAGAGCTAATTTCAGATCTTCAAAAGCGGCTTGTTGAGAAGGTCCCCACTCGAATTTGATGCCTTTCCTACGAAGAAGGTTTAAGGGCGCCGCTCTATTAGCAAAGTTAGGAATGAACTTTCTGAAGAAATTCACCATACCAATAAACCTGGCGATGCCTTTAATGTCCTTGGGAGGTTTAAAATCACGGATGGCCTGTGTTCTGGAATGATCGACTGCTACACCATCAGGTGACACAATATGCCCTAGGAAAGACATAGAGGGCTTAGCAAAGGCAACCTTGGACAACTTAACAGTTAACCCAGCCTTACGAAGGCGATTCAGAACTTCTCGCAGATGATCTAGATGTTCTTCGAAGGTCTCCGAAAACACGACGACATCATCCAAGTAGTGATATAAGTATTCAAATTTGATGTCGGAGAAGACCCTATCTAGTAGCCTAGTGAGCACAGCTGCCCCCGTGGGGAGCCCGAAAGGCACGCGGTTGTATTCGTATAAATTCCAGTCCGTGGCAAACGCTGTAAGGTGTTTAGACTCTTCGGCAAGGGGAATTTGATTATAGGCCTGATTCAAGTCCAAGATAGTGAAGAACTTGGCCTTACGAAACCATGAAAAACAAGAATGAAGGTCAGGAAGGGGCACAGATTGCAACACCACCTTCCGATTGAGAGCCCTGTAATCAATGACAGGCCTGAAGCCTCCTTGGGGTTTCGGGACTAGAAAAATAGGCGATGAATACGCCGACTTAGAGGGCCTAATAATACCATCCTTCAACATCTGATCGATGATTTCTTTCAGAGCCTTCATTTTAGGTGGAGATAGCCTATACGGTGGAAAACGTACAGGAATCGAATCCGTAACCTCAATTTTGTATTCTATAAGGTCAGTAACACCAAGAGTATCAGAGAACACCTCGGGAAACGACTGACACAGTTTGCGAATACTATCAGCCTGCTCCTCAGGTAGATGTCTAAGGTCTAACAACATCTCATCCTGGGTAGGCGAAATAGAGAAACATGACACAGAATTACACGTTAATAGTGGGATTTTACAACTAGAAGCGAATTTGAATGTGCACGACCTAGACTGGAGATCGAGCACAAGACCAGTGTGAGAAATAAAGTCCGCTCCCCGTATGATGGGGCAAGACAAGTGCTTAGCCACAAACAGTTTGATTTTCCATGTAAACTTAAAAATACGAATTTTGACCAGTAAAGAACCTAGAATTTCTAATGGAGATGTATTAGCCGAAACATATTTAACAGGAGAAGAGTCATAGACAGGTAGTTTACAAACAGATTTCAATTTGGAGTACCATTCAGCCGAAATAATGGAACAAACACTGCCTGAATCTAATAGAGCTGTTATAGGTTCGTTATTTATCTCAATCTTAAGAAAAGGAACAGGTGCGGGGATATCCGCCGCAATCCTAAGACACTCTTTGGGGCATTCAAAAGATGTATTCGAAGACTTATCGTTCCCTGAATTCTCGACCTTTTTGCCAGGGGCTGAGCCTTGGGAAGATGGATTAGTTGACTCAGCCGAAGCCACTAGTCACTTTTGACTGTTGTTGGAAGTTACCCCAGAAGTTGAGCAGGAGGGGGTGCTATTCGAATTGGGACAATTCTTGGCGATATGTGAGAAAGCCCCACATTTAAAACAGCCCTGTGATGAACCAGCTCCATTATTTGCCCTACTAGACTTGATCAGAGGACACTTATTGCGCAGATGGTCAGGCGACCCGCAAGCATAATATTTACGAGGGGTGACTGATCGGCGAGGTGGAGGCCGAGTGTTACTAAAGGAAGGCGGGGGTTCTTTCGCAACACGCAAGGAATCGGCGTATCTAACTCCTTCCGCTGAGACGGCCAATGCTTCAAGTTCCGAGAAAGTTTGCGGGCATGCCGCGAAACACAAATATGACCTGTAGGGTGGGGAGATCCCTTCAACAATAGCTTGCACGATCTGATCCTCAGGGAAGTGGAGAGCAAACACCCTAGTATAAAACTTAATGTCCTGTATGAAATCAGCCAAGTTTTCATCCAAGCGCTGTACCCGATAATATTATTTCTGAATCAGAGATGACCTCGCGCGGGCAGGAATGAAATTTGCAAGCAAGTGTGCGTGAAAATCTTCAATAGATGACTGTTCAGCAATACTATTTTATCTGAGAGAACACCAATAGCATAAGGATAGATAATTTGCAAAATTTGACAAGGGGAAAGAGAAAACACAAGGGCGTGATCCTGAAATTCAACTAGAAATCTTAAAAATGAAATTACATCACTGGTGGTGTTAACAGAAAACTTAGAAATACCTCTGAGCAACATTGCCAATGGATGAGGCAAGCTGCTAAACCCGGGTGACATAGTAGGTAAAGGTTTCAATGGTAAGGAAGTTAATTCAGAACGGATGTTACTCAACGATGCACGGCGTTCAGATTCGGTGTCCAATGGGGCCGGGATAGTTTGAGCAGCAACGGTTATCCTATTGACTTCTCCCTTGGGAGGCGCTTCCTCACTACCTGCATTCACTATGGTGGGCTGATCAGATTTGGGAGGGACTTCCCCAGTTAACAATTGAGTGACTTTACTAGACAATTCAGAAATAGTTTCAAGGAGCGTATTAGCTTCCTTCCTCTGAACGTCATTCACCTTTAGAGACAACAGATCATTAACTCTATTTGAAAAGTGATATAGTCTGCCTTGCACACGCTTAATTTGATTAGGAGACGGATCATTTTCATCAAAAAAACTAACTACAGATGCTAGCCCAGAAATATTCTCGACGATCGTGGAAAGAGAGTCATCAATTTCTTTCTCTCCCAAATTGGGGATGGAAATGGGCAAATCAAGGGACTCTCTAAGTTTGTTAGTGTCGATAGCAACCGTGCCTCCAGATTGCACGTTTCTAATAGTTAATTCGTAGATCAACTCCTCTTTGCGCAAATAGTTAAGGAGGAGAACATCGCGAGGGCCGGGCATGATGACGGAAAAATTTTGAACAACCTCAATAAAAAATTTCCAGCAACTGAGAAAATGGTTAGAGTTCGGATCAAAACAGTGTTTAGCCGTCAAAAGGGGCTAAATTGAGACCCATTCAACCACGCTCTGCTACCACTTGTTACCGCGTTTTGATGGTAGGTAGAGGTGTAAGAAGGTGCGGGCGTGAATGGGTCTCAAACTACGGAATTAAAGTTAACGTAAAATTTAACAAGGTTATATTTTCTTTTCAAAATTAGGTAACAACAAATAGAACAGGTACTTAGTAGCCGGAACACAATTGAAAAATACATTTACATAGGTACCCCATTTGGGGCTTCAAAAGTCAGAAACATAATTCTTGGGCAATCAGCTCAGTTTTACCCCAAACACAATTTTAACAGAGGGGCAGAAAACCCCATTCATACCTAGGAGCCCTTGCTCCAAATTACACTGAAAAGCCTCCTCGAGGCATACAATATACCATTTTCAAAAGAGCCACTCGCTCTCAATTTTAAGCCTCTCCCAGGCCACACCAAACTCCACCTTTAAGCTGTCCTCAAAGGACATATACACAGGGGTAAAATACCCAACCTACTGAGGTCTATTAAATGACAAGAAGGTTAATTAAATGACCTCTAAAACAATTTGAGAGGAGGCGAACTTGCACTCCTAATACACTTTGATTAAGATCTACTTGGCGCTAGGCCGTTAATACAAGGGCTAATCCCATACTAAAGAGGTGACTTAAGAAGAGAACAATTTGTTTTACATTATCGAAGAATAGGTTGAGAAAAATAAGTTCACCTCAAAACAATATGAGTGGGAGCTCGAGAGGGTTAGCACTCTCTATCCCAGAATGTAGCTTTACAAGAGAATCGAAGAAAAGAGTAGTTACATTTTAGGAAAAGGTTACATGGTAGAACGCTTCGCACCCGCCCCGAGAGTTAAACTGCTGAGCAAGAAAAGAAAGAATTTATTAATCGGCCATTACCTTATTGTTGACCGCTGCAGAAGAAAGAGGCGCTACCCGCCTCCTGCGATGTACTTAATACACTGAAAGATGGAACAGAAGTGGCACGGAGACCCAAAAATCAGCAGTTTATAACCTCTCGTGGAAGGTTCTAGGCGTTAGGGGAATGAAAACACCCGCCCACAATTATTTTATTGGCTAGGACCCCGCAATCGATTCAAGTTGGGGGAAGATACATCTGATTGGATAGAAATTAATTTAAGAAATTCGGGATTGGCTACATGCAAAACAAGGGGAAAGAGAGGGGTATACAGCCAACTTAAACAATAACAGAAAGAAATTTAGCAAAGAACAAACATTTGAAATAAAAATTTCTTCAACAAAATAGTTCTTTGACTCCGCACTAGGTTGCACTATTGTTGATCTTCAGTAGTGTCCTCTAGAAGAGAAAGTTCACACTTCTTACTTCAAGCTAAACAAAAACACATCAAAAGTGACACAGTTCAAAAACTCAAAATTTTCCACGTGGTGACATCTTCTGAGAAAGTAGAGAATTAATAGAGTAGATAAAGTTCAACCTTCCTCCAGAAGAGGAGTTTCAACTGGCGCAACTTTTAAATAAACGGTGTAGAGGTGTACCGCCCGGTACAATTATTATTATTATTATTATTATTATTATTATTATTATTATTATTATAAGTACGGAATTATCCGTGGAAGGCAGAGGTGAAGGAAGGTGCGAGCTGGAATGGGTCTAACTACAAGTCCGAAAGATGAATTCAAATTTCAGTAAAGGTTATATTTTGAACTGATAACAACGGTTAATAATTCTCGCTAGGTGAAATGACAAAGAACAATCAGGTACAATACAACTTTACAAATTCTGGGCTACGAGCCCCAAAGTCTGAGCTCTCAGCTCACAACCACAAATTACCAAAGGGCAGAAAAACCCCTTCATTACATGGAGCTCTTGCTCCCGCTTAGTAATGTCAGGCCTCCTAGAGGCACCTTCCAAAATACCAGAAAGAGCTGACCTGCTCTCAATTTTACAAGCCTATCAAAGGCCACAACAATCTTCACTACTAACTGCCCTCAAGGCACACTTACAAAGAAACAGGGGTACCATGTACCCAACCTACAGGGCCTTCGCATGAAGAAATAAAAACAACAACATCAGGTTAAGTTACTGGCGCAAAGTACAGAAAGGACTGGAGGCGTGAACTTGCACTCCGAAATATATATTTTAAAACCTAAGTGGCTCTAGGCCGATACACAGGGGCTAATCCCAAGCTAGGGAGGTGACCCGTATGAGAAAACTTTAATACATTAAGGAAGAGAAGAAACGGTTATGAAAACGTAGTTACCTCAATTTCAAATGAAGGGGAGCTCGAGAGGGTAAAGCACTCTCTATCCCCGAATTACAGTTCAAGTTATGTGAAGTTTTTTTACAAGGATTGAAAAGGCTTACATTTTTAAAGATATAGATTACACATTAAAGGTATCGAACCTTCCCCGGGAGTTAAACTGCTGAGCTAGCAAGAAATAAAGATGTTAAGAGGCCATTACCTTGATGAAGAGCTGCTGCCTGAAAAACGAGGCGCTTCCCGCCCCCTGCTGCATATTCACACACTGAGCAAGATGTTATAAGAGTGGCCCGGAGACAAGAAAATCAGCAGTTTTTATACCCTCGTGGAAAATTCGAGACCTTTCAGGAATGAGTAGACACACCCACTCAATTTTTATGGGTTGACAGCAAAAGCTTATACACAAGGCAATGAAGAAACACCTTATTGGTGGGAAATTAATTACAGAAATTTAGGATTGGTTAAATTCAAAACCGGCGGAAAGAAAACGTAATATTGCTAACCCACAAAAGACAGAACAAAATTTAGTAAAGACAAAACTTATGAAAACAAAACTTCTTCAAGAAGGTTCATTCCTTTACACCAGAGTTCTTGGTAGAAACATCTGTTAGAGCCTGTCCACACTTCTTGATCAATGAAAAACAAAAGCAAATCAAAAACACACAGTGACATATTCTGATAAACAGTAGAGTTAGTTCAGTTTTTAAAGTTCAGAGCTTCTCCTGTAGAGGAGTTTCAATTGGCGCAAGATTTGAACTTGCGTCGTAGAGGTGTACCGCGTGGTACAATTACAATTATTATTATTATTATTATTATTATTATTATTATTATTATTATTATTATTATTATTATTATTATTATTATTATTATTATTATTATTATTATTTTTATTGCCGTATTTTTGTGGATCACAGAGGTGAAAGGAAGTGCAAATATTTACCAGCTTTTATAGCCAAGGGGAAAATTCCAGATAACTCTGGGCTAAGTCCCTGACACACCACCAAATTTCATTGGATAATCAAATAAATATTAAAATTTCGTCATTGGTGAATAAATAAATATACAAGATTTGTGAGTGGCCAACGCCTTAAGTTGGCGGGAAGAGATACAAGTGTTGATAACTTTGAACATAAAAAAACAAACACTAAATATTCCAGTTTAGGAATCCTTTACATACAAAATTACTCTTGAACTTTAATAGTTCATCTTCACACGAGAGGGCACAACATACAGTAAGTTTATAGTAGCGATATCTGTTGAGAAATTTTCTAACTTCTTGTACTGGTTTTTGCAAGGTTTATATTTCAGATGGCATTCTCCAAGTCGCTTAATTTAAGTGTGCGGGGCGGGTGCACCTCCGGTAGAAATATTATATATATAATTCACTGGGGCCTTCAAGGACCACGTTAAGTCTTGTTGCATTTGACATTGAACTTGGCCTTCTTTAGAGCCCAAATTTCCCTCATTCTTTGTGAGTGGGCCTGCTTACGCTCCTCTGTCCAAGAGGCACCGTGTCTTCTCTTCGGTTGCTCGTCTCGGTTTAGCCCGTTCGTCAATATTTTCTTGCGGAAGAGATCTCTGTTAAGGGCGTTTTCAGCTGAGATATGTAGCATTTGCAGGTCTTATTTGGCATTTCTAAACCAGGGAATTGTGGTTTTGGAGTTTGAATCAAAAAAGTGAAAGATTTCTTTAGTTAACTTTCTTCCGTCCATTCTTTTCAGATGACCGTAAAATGGTGCCCGTCCTTTTCTAATTGTGTCGGTAATTTTCTCTATTTTGCTGAAGACTTTCTTGTTGGATCTCTTTTGATGGATTCCATTTCTGTACTTTGATCCCAAGATTCCTCTCACAATTTCACGTTCTCTTTTCTCCAGTTCTTCAAGGAGTCCTTTGTTGGCATTTACAGACAGGGTTTCGGCTGCATATAGAACTACTGGCTTCAGAACTGTTTCATAGTGATGTATCTTGGTGTTTTGGGAAAGGCATTTTTTGTTGTAGATTGTGCGGGATGTTTGGTAGGCTATTTCCAGTTTGCGTAGTCGCTCCTGAAGTGCTTCTTTGTCCAGTCCATTTTTCATGATGATCTCACCCAGGTATTTGAATTTGTCTACTCGGGTGATGTCCCCGTATTTTGTATGGAGTTTTGGTGGAGCCTCTTTGATGTTAGACATTACTTCTGTTTCCTCAAACGATATCTGCAAACCAGTTTGTTCGGCAATTTCCTTTAAAATTTCAACTTGAGCTCTAGCGGTTTCTATGACGTTTGAGAGAACAGCAATATCATCGGCAAATGCTAAGCAGTCTGTTGCGATCCCCTTCGATTTGGTTTCTATTCTCAATGGACTGTAGTTGGTTTCCTGTAATCTCACCCGCCAGGTTCTGATGATCTTTTCAAGAACACAGTTGAAGAGTATCAGGGAAAGCCCATCACCTTGTCGGACTCCTGTTTTGATGTCAAAGGAATGCGAGAGACATCCGTGGAACTTCACCTTGGATTTTGTATCGGTGAGGGTGGCTCTAATTAATGCCAGCAGTTTCAAATCAACTCCAAATTCATTTAAGATGTTTAGCAGGACTTCCCGGTCAATGGAGTCGTACGCTTTCTTAAAGTCCACACAGACAGACACATACTGCTTGGAGCATAGTGTACAATATCTGATGATCGTTTTGAGATTTTGGATCTGTTCAGCTTTTGAGCGACCTTCTCTGATCCCTTCTTGGTATTCACCTATTTGATGTTCGACTTGTGCTTCCAAACGCTCCAGGATGGCAAGTGATAGAATTTTGTAAGTCACGGGTAGCAAAGATATTCCTCTGTAGTTGTTGATGTTCTTCATGCTGCCTTTTTTGTGTAATGGATGGATCAAAGCTATTTTCCAATCTTCGGATAGGGTCTCCTTGTTCCAAATTTCTTCTATTTGCTTTTGCAAGATATCAAGTGATTCCTCTGGGGCATATTTCCATAGTTCTGCTACTACTGAGTCTTCCCCCGGCGCTTTGTTATTTTTGAGACGGGCAATGTGGGGCTTGATTTCATCTCTGTCGGGTGGTCTGGAATCTGGGTACCTGAGTAAGGGTTCCTTGGTCTCAATGGCGCTTTGCGGTTTAGAGCAATTAAGTAAATTCTTGAAGTAATCTGCCAGAATGCTGCAATTTTCTTCATTTGACGTTGCCGGTGTGCCGTCCCTTCGCTCAAAGCATAGAGAAGGTGGCTTATAGCCAGTGAGTTTGCGTTTGAAGGCTCTGTAGTACTCTCTGCTTTCATTCTTCCTAAAGTTTTGTTCTCTCTTTTCAATGAGAGATTTTTCGTATTTACCTTTCTCAGTTCTGAACACCCTAGCTGCTTGGGCACGTTGGGTTTTGTAGGTTTCCCAACCATTTTCTGATTTCGTAGAGTAGTACTGTTTCCACGCATTGAGTCTTTCTTGGAGGACTGATTCGCAGGTACTATTCCACCAGGCATGCGTTTTGCTTCTCTTGATTACTGCAACGTCTTTGGCGGCCTCAACAGGGTGACTTTTGGCGTTGTTAAAGTCACAGTCATTTTTTCTAGCCTTCTCCTGGAACTCCTCGACCCTTTGCCGAAGTTTATCATTGTCGAAGCGTGTGATCTGTTTGGTTGTCTTCCTTGTGTTTGCGGGAATTGGTTTGAATGTGATAAGAGACATATAATGATCTGAGGCCACATTGATGCCTTTCTTTACCTTGACATTCATAATCTCAGGGCTGTCTCTCCTGGAGATTGCAACATGATCAATTTGGAATTCTCGGAGAGCTTGGGTAGATGGTGAAAGTGGGTCGACATGACATGCAGGTTGTGATTTTCGCAAATGGACACCAGTCTTTTGCCGTTGGGATTGGTTCTTTTGTGAGCAGGGTAATTTCCTATAACTTTCTTGTACTTCTGTTCACGACCTAGTTGGGCACTGAAGTCACCGAAAAGAAGCTTGACGTGGTGTTTGGGAATTTTGTTTAATGTTTCATCCAGTAGGTCCCAGAAATTATCAACTTCGTCTGGATCAGACTTGTTCTTATCGTTTGTAGGAGCATGTGCGTTAACTAGGGCGTATTTTTTGTTCGCGCTTTTAATTGTGAGTATAGACAATCTGTCATTCACAGGTTCGATATTTGAAACCGATTTAAGGATCTTGGTTCTAACAGCAAACGCGGTTCCAAGCATCACAGCTCCATTGAGGATTCCTCTTTGCGCTTTGCTCTTGAAAAATCGGTAGCCTTCGGATTCAAAAATCTCTTCATCTGGGTACCTTATTTCCTGTAGGGCCATTATGGATATCTGATTTTCGTGATGAGCTTTGGTGAGGGCTTTCAGCTTGCCAGTTTGTGTAAGTTAATTTATGTTCAAAGTTGCTAGAAAGGTTTTAGATTTTGGCCTGAGTTTTTGACTCTTCGGGGTACACCGAGACGCTCCGACTCGTCTCTTGCATGATGTCGAGTCTCCCCCAGATTCCGAACGAGACTCGTGCGCCGTGGTGTTCACGACGAGGGATTTATCCGAAGATTTACCCCCTGGGATATGTTTCTTGAAATGTTGTGCCATCATGCTTTTTGACTTGACTTTGCTTTGGACGGGTACCCATCCTTTTACAACTAGGTTGTTAGCCCTAGAGGTTGCCTCAAGATGTTTTCTGGCTTCTGGTCATTTACCAGTCTTCGCCGTAACCCTGGCAAGGGGCCAGATTATTTTTTCACGGTGGTATTTTATTTCCCTACTACCCTCTGACTCTGCTGGCGGCTGAGCCAGCGAGCTTCCCCAATTCCAATGGGACGCGCCCGATGGAGGTAACTGGTAAATCCCCACACGGGTATTATTATTATTGTACCGGGCGGTACACCTCCACGCCG
Source organism: Anabrus simplex (assembly GCF_040414725.1). Lineage (NCBI taxonomy): Eukaryota > Metazoa > Arthropoda > Insecta > Orthoptera > Tettigoniidae > Anabrus > Anabrus simplex. The sequence goes on along the minus strand of NC_090269.1, from coordinate 159,023,784 downwards.
CTAATTTAAAATGTGCGCCAGTTGAAACTCCTCTGCTGGAGGAAGTCTGAACTTTATTCACGGTATTAATTTTCAAGTTTCTCAGAAGATGTCACTACGTGGAAAGTTTGGAGTTTTTGAACTGTGCCACTTTTGATGTATTTTTGTTTTACCGGTAGTAAGAAGTGTGAACTTTCTCTTCTAGAGGACACTACTGAAAAACTACAATGGTGCACCCTAGTGCGATGTGAAAGAACTTTTTTTTGGAGAAATTTTTATTTCAAAAGTTTGTTTCTTGTTAAATTTCTTTCTGTTATTGTTTAAGTTGGCTGTATACCCCTCTCTTTCCCCTTGTTTTGTATTTAGCCAATCCCGAATTTCTTTAATTAATTTCTGACCAATCTGATGTATTTTCCCCCAACTTGAATATGCTGCTTATCCCTAACCAATAAAGTGATTGTGGGCGGGTGTTTTTTCCCTAAAACGCCTCGAACTTTCCGCGAGAGTATATAAACTGCTGATTTTTGGGTCTCTGTGCCACTTCTGTTCCATCTTTCAGTGTGTAAAGTACATAGCAGGGGGCGGGAAGCGCATCTTTCTTCGGCAGCGGTCAACAACTAGGTAATGGCCGATTAATAACTTCTTTCTTTGCTAGCTCAGCAGTTTAACTCTCGGGGCGGGTCCGAAGTTTTTCCGTAATGTAACCTTCCTTAAAATGTAAAGAAACTTAGTATCTATTCTTTTTAAACTGCATATCGGGATAGAGAGTGCTTAACCCTCTCGAGCTCCCACTCATGTTGCTTTGAGGTGAACTTATTTCTCACAACCGATTCTTCCTTAATGTAATGTAAATTGTTTCTTTCTAAAGTCACCTCTGTAGTATGGGATTAGCCCTTGCATCAGTGGCCTAGAGCCAAATTAGGTTTTGAAACAAATACATTAGGAGTGCAGATCGCCTCCTCTCAAATTGTTATTTTAGAGGTCATGGAATTAACTTTTTTCACTTAATAGACCTCAGTAGGGTGGGTATTTTACCCCTGTGTCTATGTCCTGAGAGGACAACTTGAAGGTGGAGTTTGGTGTGGCCTTTGAGAGGCTTAAGGTTTGAGAGCGAGTAGCTCTTTCTTGAAAATTGAGTGTTGTGTGCCTCGAGGAGGCTTTTCTGTGTAATTTGGAGCAAGGGCTCCTGATCATGAATGGCGTTTTCTGCCCCTCTGGTAAAACTTATTTTGGAGTAAAGTTGGGCTAATTGCCCTAGAAGTGTGAATTCGGGGCTCGAAGCCCAAATACTGTAAATACTGTAATTGCACCTTTTGTTGCGTTGCTACTCTGTACCTGCCGTACCTGTTATTTCTTAATTTTGAAAAGAAAATATAACCTTGTTAAATTTTACATTAACTTTGATTCCGTAGTTTGAGACCCGTTCAAGCCCGCACCTTCTTTCACCTCTACCTACCGCAAAAACACGGTAACAAGTGGTAGCAGAGCGTGGTTGAATGGGTCTCAATTTAGCCCCTTTTGACGGCCAAACATTGCTTTGATTCAAACCCTAACAATTTTCTCAGTTGCTGGAATTTTTGATCTTTCCTGTTTCAAAATTGTTCTATCATCATGCCCGGCCCTCGCGATGTTCTCCATCTTAACTATTTGCGCAAGGAGGAGTTGATCTATGAGTTAACTATCAGAAATGTGCAATCTGGAGGCACGGTTGCGATAGACACCAACAAGCTTAGAGAGTCCCTTGATTTGCCCATTTCCATCCCCAATTTGGGAGAGAAAGGAGTTGACGACTCTCTTTCCACGATCACCGTGAATACTACTGGGCTAGCATGGGTAGTTAGTTTTTTTGATGAAAATGACCCTTCTCCTAATCAAACTAAGCGTGTGCAAGCCAGGCTATATCATTTTTCAAATAGAGTTAACGATCTGTTGTCTCTGATGTTGAATGACGTTCAGAGGAAGGAAGCTAGTACGTTACTTGAAAGTATTTCTGAATTATCTAGCAAGGTCACTCAATTGTTAACTGGGGAAGTTCCTCCCAAAATTGATCAACCCACCACGATGAATGTAGGTAGCGAGGAAGAGCCTCCTAAGGGAGAAGCCAATAGGATAACCGTTGCTGCTCAAGCTATCTCTGCCCCATTGGACCACGAGTCTGAACGCCGTGCATCGTTGAATAATATACGTTCTGAATTAACTTCCTTGCCACTGAAACCTTTACCTACTATGTCACCCGGGTTTAGCAGCTTGCCTGATCCATTGGCAATGTTGCTCAGAGGTATTTCTAAGTTTTCCGTTAATACCACAAGTGAAGTAATTTTATTTTTAAGATTTTTAGTTGAATTTCAGGATCATGCCCTTGTGTTTTCTCTTTCCCCATGTCAGATTTTGCAAATCATCTATCCCTATGCCATTGGTATTCTCTCCGACAAAATAGTAAGAACCAATGCCGAGCAATCATCTATTGAGGATTTCCACGCCCACTTGCTAGCTAACTTCATCCCGGCTAGGGCCAGGTCTTCCCTTATTCAGAAGTACTATTATCGTGTACAGCGTTTGGATGAAAACTTGGCAGACTTCATCCAAGATATTAAATTCTATACTAGGGTGTTTGCTCTTCATTTTTCTGAAGATCAGATTGTACAGGCTATTGTAGAACGAATTTCACCATCCTATAGGTCATATTTGTGTTTCGCGGCGTGTCCGCAAACCTTCTCTGAACTTGAAGCATTGGCCGTCTCAGCGGAAGGAGTTAGATACGCCGATTTTTTGCGTGTCGCGAAAGAACCCCCTCCTTCGTTTAGTAATCCTCGGCCTCCACCTCGCCGACCAGTCACACACCGTAAATGTTATGCTTGCGGGTCACCTGACCTACTTCGCAATAAGTGCCCATTGATCAAAGCTAGTAGGGCAAATAATGGAGCTGGCTCATCACAAGGCTGTTTTAAATGTGGGGCTTTCTCACATATCGCCAAAAATTGCCCAAATTCAAATAGCACCCCCTCCTGCTCAACTTCAGGTGCAACTTCCAACAACAATCAAAAGTGACTAGTGGCTTCGGCTGAGTCGACTAATCCATCTTCCCGAGGCTCAGCCCCTGGCAAACTCGTCGTAAATTCAGGGAATGTACAACCTGCAAATCTATCTTTTGAATGCCCCAAAGAGTGTCTTAGGATTGCGGCGGATACCCCCGCACCTGTTCCTTTTCTTAAGATTGAGTTGAATAACGAGCCTATAACTGCTCTATTAGATTCAGGCAGTGTTTGTTCAATTATTTCGGACCAATGGTATTCAAAATTGAAGTCTGTTTGTAAACTACCTGACTATGGCTCATCTACGGTTCAATATGTTTCGGCTAATTCATCTCCATTAGAAATTCTATGTTCCGTACAGGTCAAAATTCGTATTTTTAAATTTACATGGAAAACCAAACTGTCTGTGGCTAAGCACCTGTCTTGCCCCATCATATTGGGAGCTGACTTCATTTCTCACACTGGCCTTGTGCTCGATCTTCAGAGTAAGTCGTGCACATTCAAATTTGCTTCCAATTGTAAAATCCCCTTGTTAAAGTGTAATTCTGCATCATGTTCATCTATTTCGCCTACCCAGGAGGAGATGTTGTTAGACCTTAGATATCTACCTGAGGAGCAGGCTGATAGTATTCGTAAATTATGTCAGTCATTTCCAGAGGTATTCTCTGATATTCTTGGTGTTACTGACCTTATTGAATACAAAATTGAGGTTACGGGTTCGATTCCTGTCCGTTTTCCACCTTATAGGCTATCTCCACCTAAAATGAAGGCTCTGAAAGAAATCATCGATCAGATGTTGAAGGATGGTATTATTAGGCCCTCTAAGTCGGCTTATTCGTCACCTATTTTTCTAGTCCCGAAACCCCAAGGGGGCTTCTGGCCTGTCATTGATTATAGGGCTCTCAATCGGAAGGTGGTGTTACAATCTGTGCCCCTTCCTGACCTTCATTCTTCTTTTTCATGGTTTCATAAGGCCAAGTTCTTTACTATCTTGGACTTGAATCAGGCCTATAATCAAATTCCCCTTGCCGAAGAGTCTAAACATCTTACAGCGTTTGCCACGGACTGGAATTTATACGAATACAACAGTGTGCCTTTCGGGCTCCCTACGGGAGCAGCTGTACTCACTAGGCTTCTAGATAGGGTCTTCTCCGACATCAAATTTGAGTACTTGTATCACTACTTGAATGATGTCGTCGTATTTTCGGAGACCTTTGAAGAACATCTAGATCATCTGCAAGAAGTTCTCAATCGCCTTCGTAAGGCTGGGTTAACTGTCAAGTTGTCAAAGGTTGCCTTTGCTAAGCCCTCTATGTCATTCCTAGGGCATATTGTGTCACCTGATGGTGTTGCAGTCGATCATTCTAGAACACAGGCCATCCGTGATTTTAAACCTCCCAAGGACATTAAAGGTATCGCCAGGTTCAATTGTATGGTGAATTTCTTCAGGAAGTTTATTCCTAACTACGCTAATAGAGCGGCGCCTTTGAACCTTCTTCGTAGGAAAGGCATCAAATTCGAGTGGGGACCTTCTCAACAAGCCGCTTTTGAAGATCTTAAATTAGCTCTCTGTAATGCCCCTGTCCTTGCTAAGCCTGATTTCTCGAAGAAATTCATCGTCCAAACCGACGCGTCGTCGTCAGCAGTAGCAGCAGTCCTTCTTCAAGAGACTGAACTAGGGAGGCGACCCATCGCCTATGCATCTAGGACCTTGTCGGCTCAAGAAGCCAAGTATTCCATCTATGAGCTCGAAGGTTTGGCAGTTTTGTTCGCCTTAGAAAAGTTCCGTCTCTATCTGGAACATGTCAAATTCGACCTGGAGACCGATAATCAAGCCTTAAGCTTGGTCTTAGGTAGGCCGCGTCGTACTGGTCGTATAGCCCGTTGGGCCATCCGAATTTCTGCCTTCCAATTCGATGTCAGGCATATCAGAGGTACCGAAAATGTTGTCGCTGATGGCCTCAGCCGTATGTTTTCCAACGACGTCGAGACCCAGGAACCGGTCGACAGTTCATCACCTCCCGAGTCCATACTAATCTGATGTTAATGCCATCTTAACAGATGCTCCCATGCTCTTTAGGGGTATCGAGAAATACCAACGTGAAGATCCGACGCTGGCTCCGATAATGGAAACCCTTTCTTCTGGGGATCATGTCGTCCCTTATGTTCTGAGGAATGGTGTTTTGTGTTGCCCATCAAGGCATGATAAGATGATGAAGGTCGTCGTTCCAGCTGTTCTTGTACCTATGATCTTCAAGTACTATCATGAGACCCCATAAGGGGGGCATCTTGGAATCTTTAAAACTCGTGGGAAGATTCGTGAAACGTTCATCTGGAAGGGTATGGACGGTGACATCCGTGAACTAGTAAAGGCTTGTAAATCCTGTTTGCTTAGTAAACCAACCATGTCCACCAAGGTAGGCCTTTTGTCTTCTCATCAAGCGTCGCGCCCCATGGAACGCCTGTATATTGATTATGTAGGACCTTTCCCCAAGTCGAAGGGAAATGCCAACAAGTTCATCTTTGTATGTGTAGATGGTTTTACAAGATTTTCCTGGTTATTTCCGACTAAGCTGGCTACCGCTCAGTCCACCATTACTTGTCTAAATTCTATCTTTGCTTCTTTTGGTCCGTGTCAATATATTGTATCTGATAATGCTAAGGCTTTTACATCTAATCTATTTCGCAAATTCTGCTTTGACCTGTCCATCTCTCATGTGACTACTTCTGCTTATTACCCTCAACCATCTCTGGCTGAACGGGTTAACCGTAATCTCAGGTCCGCGCTTATTGCCTATCATCATGAAGATCATTCCAGGTGGGACACGTCCTTGCATTGGTTAGCTTTTGCTTTGAATTCGGCGGTTTCTTGAATCACATAAATTTACTCCAGCTTCTTTAATGTTCAAGTTTGTTCCCAACACGCCGCTTTCTAACCTCTGGTCTCTGAGTGACATTCTACCTGAGACAATAGATCCGGACAACATTAAAGATCTTTGGAAGAAGGCTAAAGCCAATCTTAAAGTGTCTCATGAAAAGGTTAGGGAAAGGTATGACCGTGGACGGAGACCCACCCCTTTGAACGTAGGTGACCAAGTAATGGTCAAGAATTTTGTTCCCGCGGGCAAGCTTGCCCCCAGATTCCATGGGCCGTGTGTCATTCTCGATTTCCTTACGCCGGTTACGTTGTTATTAAGCAACCCAGCCACCGAGAGGATATTTAGTGTTCACCTGTCCCAGGTGAAACCAGTGTAAATTTTGTGGCAACTTGCTTTATATAATTTGAAAGGAATATGAAGGTTATATTTTTTTTTGAGTTTTCACTTTTGAGGCATTCTGCCCCTTCTATAATATCTTGTTTCATATGTAAGCATTTTTGTCAACCCCCCCCCCCCCGATTAGTTAAACTGCCATTCTGTCCTTACCACGGCCATTACCACGCTCCCGCCTCTTGCTCCACTACACACAGTGGCTCGCATCTGAAATGAATTGCGGCACGCCGCTGGCCCCTCGACCTCACCACAATGAATGTACCCTGAAATCATTCTGGTCCAACAAAAATTCTGCCGCCTAACTTTAATGTTTCAGTGCCCCCGCAGCCGCGCGGCACTGCGCCGCGTCTGGGATAGAGGAAGGGCCCTCTCGACCCCAGCGAGGACGACATGTGCACGGCGAGCCGGAGCTCTCCTCCCGGCCAAGGCTGATGTGCGGCGCACGACCTGCTACTGGCCCGCAGCCAGTATATGTTCACCGCGGGCGCGGCGTGCTTCTACACCTCTGCTCCCCTCATAGTGCGGGCGAGCGGTATCTCAGGGTACTTGAGGGGCCTGGGCGGCCTCCTCTGAACGCAAGCAGTGGCGGCTGGTCTGGCCGTTAAAATCATCAACGTTTGCAGTACATGTCCAGCCATATGGACATTCCAGTTCAACTTTACTACCTTTTCTTGGGAACTCATCAGCAGTATTTGGTGGACTTTGAAAATTTTCCTCAACTTTAAAAACTAAAGTTTTCCTTCTGAATTCAACTTCTACAAACATAAAGACTTTACTTCACCTGTTACAACAAAATTTTGAAACTGAACCAAACCAAATTAAGAAAATCTTATAATTACTTCTGCAATTAATCTCCATATCAACATCAAAACTTGGACCTTATTTTCAAACAAAAGTTTATGTTCTTCTGTGTTACCCCTTGGAGGAACTTTTGGGGGGGGGGGGGAGGTCTGTACCGGGCGGTACACCTCCACGCCGCTAATTTAAAATGTGCGTCAGTTGAAACTCCTCTGGTGGAGGAAGTCTGAACTTTATTCACGGTATTAATTTTCAAGTTTCTCAGAAGATGTCACTACGTGGAAAGTTTGGAGTTTTTGAACTGTGCCACTTTTGATGTATTTTTGTTTTACCGGTAGTAAGAAGTGTGAACTTTCTCTTCTAGAGGACACTACTGAAAAACTACAATGGTGCACCCTAGTGCGATGTGAAAGAACTTTTTTTGGAGAAATTTTTATTTCAAAAGTTTGTTTCTTGTTAAATTTCTTTCTGTTATTGTTTAAGTTGGTTGTATACCCCTCTCTTTCCCCTTGTTTTGTATTTAGCCAATCCCGAATTTCTTTAATTAATTTCTGACCAATCTGATGTATTTTCCCCCAACTTGAATATGCTGCTTATCCCTAACCAATAAAGTGATTGTGGGCGGGTGTTTTCTTCCCTAAAACGCCTCGAACTTTCCGCGAGAGTATATAAACTGCTGATTTTTGGGTCTCTGTGCCACTTCTGTTCCATCTTTCAGTGTGTAAAGTACATAGCAGGGGGCGGGAAGCGCCTCTTTCTTCAGCAGCGGTCAACAACTAGGTAATGGCCGATTAATAACTTCTTTCTTTGCTAGCTCAGCAGTTTAACTCTCGGGGCTGGTCCGAAGTTTTTCCGTAATGTAACCTTCCTTAAAATGTAAAGAAACTTAGTATCTATTCTTTTTAAACTGCATATCGGGATAGAGAGTGCTTAACCCTCTCGAGCTCCCACTCATATTGCTTTGAGGTGAACTTATTTCTCACAACCGATTCTTCCTTAATGTAATGTAAATTGTTCTTTTCTAAAGTCACCTCTGTAGTATGGGATTAGCCCTTGCATCAGTGGCCTAGAGCCAAATTAGGTTTTGAAACAAATACATTAGGAGTGCAGATCGCCTCCTCTCAAATTGTTATTTTAGAGGTCATTGAATTAACCTTTTTCACTTAATAGACCTCAGTAGGGTGGGTATTTTATCCCTGTGTCTATGTCCTGAGAGGACAACTTGAAGGTGGAGTTTGGTGTGGCCTTTGAGAGGCTTAAGGTTTGAGAGCGAGTAGCTCTTTCTTGAAAATTGAGTGTTGTGTGCCTCGAGGAGGCCTTTCTGTGTAATTTGGAGCAAGGGCTCCTGATCATGAATGGGGTTTTCTGCCCCTCTGGTAAAACTTATTTTGGAGTAAAGTTGGGCTAATTGCCCTAGAAGTGTGAATTCGGGGCTCGAAGCCCAAATACTGTAAATACTGTAATTGCACCTTTTGTTGCTTTGCTACTCTGTACCTGCCGTACTTGTTATTTCTTAATTTTGAAAAGAAAATATAACCTTGTTAAATTTTACATTAACTTTGATTCCGTAGTTTGAGACCCGTTCAAGCCCGCACCTTCTTTCACCTCTACCTACCGCAAAACTCGGTAACAATTATTATTATTATTATTATTATTATTATTATTATTATTATTATTATTATTATTATTATTATTATTATTATTATTGTTGTTATTACTGTTATTCCTACCTGCATACCGTAACCTACCATTATTATCTGACAGTCTTGGGGAACTGGGTTCAGCTCCTGTGGGTGGGGGTGGTAGATTAACACCCACGGTATCCCCTGCTGCTCGTATGAGGCGACTTAAATTGGCCTAAGGGGCTCTTAAGTTAGGAGCGTGGGTTGGCGACCCCACGAGGCCATCACCTGATTCCTTTCATTGCTTCCATTTACATGTGTCAGGATCCTCACTTTCATCTATGCCATCCGACCTTCCTTGGTCAACTTATTTTTTTTCCGACCCCGACGGTATTAGAGTGCTCTAGGCCTAGGGAGTCTTTTATTTTCAAGCCCTTTGTGGCCCTTGGCTTTCTCTGGCCGAAGTGTCGGATCCCTCTCTGATATGTATTATGCAGGGTGTAGCAGGACACATTGCTCACACGTAGACGAATAGTTATTTATATGAACATGGCTTTGTTTCCAAGTTAAGTCATGCACTCTTGGTTACGACCGGTAACGGTGCACTGCCAGTGTTGTGTTTTGTTTGCTGGTACGTTCTGTTTCCCGTGGTTAATGAGTTGGGGAAGACAAGGAGGTGTTAACATATAACATCATTTCTTCACCTATGTATAAGGAGTGTGCCCTGCAGTTTGCCGTACGTTTTTGTTACACCCTGGTTCGTTGCCTGTTTTACTTCCTCTTAAAATACTAATCACCGCCGCCGGCATTGAGTTCGATTCTCCATACTGCCAGAGAATGGAGGCTGTCAGTAATGTGGGATTGTGCTTAAAATAATACAAGTAATATTACGTCGCACCGACACAGATCTGTCTTATGGAGACGACAGGATCGGAATAGGCTACAAGTGGAAAGGAAGCAGCCGCAACCTTGATTAAGGCACTGCCCCAGCATTCGCCTGGTGTAAAAATGGTACACAAGGGAAAACCAACTTCAGGGCGGCAGATAATGCACAGTTACGCGCACATCGAGCTCCCCTCGCCTCTTGACAAGGACACGAGTTTCCTTAATATTATTAATTCATTCATGACGTTCCGACAAACCGAGGAAAACCTCTCCTTATCAGAGCTTTTAACGTTTGCTTGTTACTTGGTCGGTGTTGCACCTTTCTTGCTTCGGTCCATGACTGCCCTGTTTTAGCTTCGGCTGTTCTCGGAACCCGCTTCGGACTTCAACTTACTTTTAAGTGACTTGACACTCTGTGGGTGGGGGCAGAAGAATAACACCTACGGTAGAGCTCTCAACTTGGAAGCGTGGTTGTGTGTCCATGGGGGCCTTTAGCTAAATCCTGGGAATGCTTCCACTTCCTTCTGCCAGACTTCTTATTTTCATCTATTCCCTTGGTCAACTCTTGTTTTCTAGGGAGTCTTCGATTTTCACGCCCTCCGTGCCTCTTGTCTTGCTGTCGCCGATATCTTCATTTTCTGAAGTGCCGTATGCCTTCCATCTTTCCCCTCTGATTAGAGGATGGTTGCTTAGCTTTACTTCCTCTTAAGAGAGGAATCACCACGACCGCCACTGAGAGAAGAATGTTGAAAGGTAATGTTTATCAACTGCCTTGCTACTGTGTATTCTGATATCTGCCTATAAAATTGTGTTTTATTTTGTCATATTTTCTGATGTTCACTTGCAGGTTTGATGCATGCTACTCGCTTCTTATTTTGAGGATCTCAATGATGTTAGGTTTGTGTTACTTTCGCAGTCATCCCGTTTTCTTTGCTAATCGGGCTCATCACTATCTAGTCCATCCACCATGAGCTGTTTATGAAAGAGGACTGCACTTGTCATTACACAACAAGTGTCCGACCGCTCTCGGATAATTGCCTGAACATGGCTTCTCCATTACAGGCTCCATCAGCTCGAACATGGGCTACATCTCGGCAATTATCCTCTGTTAGCAATAACCAGAGGGAGGAAAGGAAGGGTAGGGTAGGGCGTGAAAATGAAGGACTACTTAGCCCCGCACCCTGTGGGTGGGGCTGTAGAATAACACACGTGGTGTTTTCTGCTTGTCGTAAGAGGCGATTGAAAGGGCCCCCTGGGTTGGCGACCACGTCGTCCGTGGCAGAGTCCTGACATTGTTTCCACTTCCTTGTGCCAGTCTCCTCACTTTAATCTATCCTGTCCGACCTCCCTTGGTCAACTCTTGTTCATTTCCGACCCCGACGGTATTGGATCATTCGAGGCCTAGGGAGTCTTTCATTTTCACGCCCTTCGTGACCTTCGTCTTTCTTTGGTCAATATCTTCATTTTTCGAAGTATCGGAGCCGTTCCATTTTTTCTCTCTGGTTTGTGTTATATAGAGGATGATTGCCTAGTTGTACTTCTTTCAAAGCAATAATCACTACCACCTCGGATAGAATAAATTTCTTTGGATGTTTAGCCCTCATCTAATTACAAATTTTGGGTCGTGGTTAGGTGATGAGATGCATGGCTATGGGGAGAGTAGTTCTAGCGACCAACTCAGGTATGAGTGCCCTCTCGAGTATATAGCATTGCCTCTGGCACTACTCAAAGCTTTGCTGAAGGTCGACCCCGTATTTCACGGGTACGCGTGGGACAGAAAAAGGAATAATCTACTTCTTTTTCTTTACCTTATAATAATGCCGGCACCCTTCAAAAATATCGTCCTTAAAACGTCAAAAACGAAAGCGGTATACTCCTATATCAGTTAATTTTATATGTGACGAGAGTTGACCTCGATTCCTTGTTGTTTCCAAGATCGATGAAAATAGCTCTTTCAATGAATGCCCGTTCTTCATTAGCAATTCACTTGAAGAAATTGTTGATGGTAAACTCGGCAGGAAGTGAATGCTCCGTGTCGGATCCATCCTTATAAGGACATCGAGGGCTAAGTAGTCAAGATGGCTACTTAAAACCAAGACTTTTGGCAAGGTTTGGAATCTTTAAGAAAAGAAACAATCTCTGAACTCCTGCAAAGAAGTTATTTTCAACAGACACTTGGTTAAGTCTTCCGATGATACTATGATCATATACCTAGCACGCCTGGGAGTAACCAACGTGAAGTGGTTAAAGAGGCGTCTCAGTGATAAGCTGCTCGGTACAAGCGCTTTCATATTGACCTTTGACTCACAGTCCATACCCGAAAGGGTACGTACGTCCGTACATTCCAGCACCAATGAGGTGCTATAACCGACAAAAGTTTGACCACACCGCATTGCGACGTCAAGGTACGAAGACTTGCAAAATGTGTGTGAAATGCGAGCATGCCGGTGTCGATTGAAAACTACCGCCTGTCTGCGTGAACTGCAGATGTGTGCATCCTCCTTCACCCAAGGAGTGTCTCACATTTAATCAGGATATGAAGATCAAGGAGATCAAAACTCTCGATAAGCATTCTCATCCAGACGCCCGGAAAAAATCAAAAGCTATGGTTGCTCCGGAATTTTCCATCTCTGCGGAAAAGGTCAGTCAAGTACGGACCTCCTCACAAAGTTCTGCACCACTCAGCAGCACATCACAAACGTCGATAAGTCACAGTAACCACCACCAAGAACCATTAGTCATAGGAATTGGATATTTCAAGGAGGTGTGCACAACACTTTGGATATCAACAAGTGTGTTATTGCTGGGAAATCCTCCCCCACGGGGGCGGGGGAGACTTCCACACCTTGGGCTGGAAAGTTGCCCAGCCGTTCTACCAAAGTCGAGAGCAAAAGGGCAGAGAAGAAGAAGCCTCAGCGCTCACCCAGGAAGTCGTAGAAGAAGCCTTCTTCAACTAGATCGGGGGTCACCGCATCCCCAAGAAATACCGGCAAATAATCTGCCAACCCTCCTCCAAAAGAGCGGAACGGTGGACAAGATTGAACGGTTTCGTCATCCCCTTGCTCGTACACATTCTGGGTAACCTAGTTCTACCTTTCTGACTCAATAAGGTCAGCGTCTGCGGAGTGTTCTGTCACATTCTCTCCCTCTTCTGAGGAGACAATGGAGACTGAAGCACTTATTAACGTCTATGGTGATGGTGTCACAAAGGATACCGATAAAAAGGTCGAAAATGAACGGTAGTAGGTAGTTAGAAATGAGAAAAATTTCGTAGCGCCACCAATCCTCACAATGGAACTACTGCAGTGGAAATGCGGTTGATGAACTCGTCGACTACGTCAAGTGATATCCGTCTCTGCCGCCTCTATATTCTGTGTGCAGGAATCTCGCTTGATACCTGGACATGACACGACTGTGAGTTGATATCGTCTTTATTCTAAAGACAGAATAGCTGTGGATCGCGGCGACTGGGGACGCTTCGACATCTTCAGTGACGAATTATCGCTCCGTACTCAGCTGGACGCAGTTGAATTTCGCGCTCCTTTGGCAGTAATGACAACGTTTTTCAACGTGTACTTTCCAGATCTTGAAATACTAAACTCGAAGATTTGATCATTCAAGTACGTCCTCCTTTTCTCTTGCTAGGAGACGCTAAAGCCCGTAACGCCCTCTGGCGTTCTCAGTTTTCCTGCGCTAGGGCGAGGATTTTAGAGCGGTTGATCAGTCAGTTCGATCTTCGTGTTCTTAACACAGGGGATCCGACACATTTCAGCAGCGCATATGACACATTATCACACCTGGATGTAACTCTCTGCAGCCGTGCACTACTTCCTGTTGCGGTGGCAAGTAAATATTGACCTCTGTGATAGTGACCACTTCCAGGTACTTCTAAAGCTCTTGAATAAAACGTAGTCCGAAGTGCACAAGCGCTAGTTACTTTGACGGGCAGTGATGGCCAATGATATGCTGGAGTCTGTTTACGACCACGTTTCTTAAATTACAACCGGAATTCTGGCAGCTGCGGAGGAAACAATTCCTTACTTATCCGGTGTTCCTCGCCAAGAACACGTCCCATGTTGGACCAACGAAATTGCAGCGGCTATACGTGATCACCGAGGGGCTTTTAAGCAATTATAGTTGGAATCTTGTGAGGCCATCCATGTCACATTTAAGCTTTGCGCACTATGTTCCATTTCTTGATTCGAAAATTCAAGAAAGCTTCTTGGAAAACGTATGTGCCTTACACGACGGCAGGTACGCACTATTCACCAGTGTGGACAAAACTCCACCTTATTGCTTGAGTACGCAACTTGCCCTCAGTCCCTAGAATCTCCATTCACAGCTATGTAGTGACAGTACCTTCGGTCACTGCAGATCACATCCCGTCACATTTCGTAGATACAACCAGCTCTAGGAGATATGATCCTATGTGTATACAAATTAAGCGCGAGGCAGTGTCAGAACACCTCTCCTTCGCCTGTAATGCTTTACATTCCTATAGCATGCCTTTCACGGAGTGGGAATTGCGAAGTGCGAAGTGCTCTCGCGCTGTGTAGAGACAAGGCTCCTGGACCAAACAAAATCCGCAATCAAATGCTTAATATTTGAGTGGCCGATGTCTCAAGGATATCCTCATCCTATTCAAAAGAATATTGAGTGAGGGAGTGTTTCCATCTCAGTGGCATTCCCAAGCAAGGTAAAGATCCAAACTCCTGGTTAGTTATGGGCCAATATGTCTTACAAATGTCTTTCGTAAGCTATTTGAAGGATGGCGAACCAGCGTCTTGTTAGTTAAAACTACCAATGTGGTTTTCGCTCACATCGTCTGAAACCTCACCCTGTGCGTGTAGTCGATACTATAACACCCACGGTATCCCCTGCCTGTAGTAAGAGATGACTAATAAGTACCCCAGGGTCTCTGAACTAGGGAGCATCGTTTGGCGACCACGGGGACCATTGCTGAGTCCTGCCATTGCTTCTTCTCACTTTCATCTCCTCTGTCTGGCATCACTTGGTCAACTCATGTTCTTTTCCGACCCCGACGGTATTACGTATATAGGTATAGGGAGTCATTCATTTTCAACCAGGTCGTGGCCCTTGTCTTTCTTTGGCCGATATCTTCATTTATCGAACAATCGGAACCATTCTATTTCCTCTGCCTGATTAGTGTTTTACAAAGGATGGTTGCCTTGTTTTACTTCATCTTAAAACAAAAATCACCACCACCACCACACTCCGGAACGAACACCTAGGTTTTCTGAGCTGGAGAAAGCTCACGATACTACCTGGCGATATGGTAGTGTCTCCACTCTACACCGGTGGGGTTTTCAGCCAGGCCTTCAAATGCTAGTACAAAGAATGCAGTCGGCTGATATAGGGGGAGACAACGTATGCTCCTCGTGTTGAACATACATTTCGCCGCGGTGATACAAAATCTAGGATAGACAGAACGTATATCTCTGCAACAAAGGCAAATGTTCTAGAACACTGCAGAGTCGTACCAGTTGCTATCAGCAATTATCATAGCGTAATCTTCACCTTAAACTTTGCTAGATTACCCATTTCACAGCAGGAAGGGGGATTTGGAAAATTAATAAACATGTT
Organism: Anabrus simplex; assembly: GCF_040414725.1. NCBI lineage: Eukaryota > Metazoa > Arthropoda > Insecta > Orthoptera > Tettigoniidae > Anabrus > Anabrus simplex. The sequence continues at coordinate 159,008,592 of NC_090269.1, read as the reverse complement.
TTTAGGAATGGGGAAGATGTTTAGCGATTTTGTGTTAGGTATCGTCCGTGCAAAAGCAGTATTTCGCGTTGTAGAAATGTTATTGACTGTAACCGGGTATGAAATCATTTGCAAGGAACATATATTATGAACACCAGCTGGAAATTCATTTGCCGCGGTGATACAAAATCTTGGATAGACAGAGCGTATATCTCAGTAATAGGAAAGTTTCTCAAGAAAGCTCCTCCTAATAAGACGCCCGGAATGGAATTCGATAATGTGCGATTTATATTCCAAAGAAAATCGTGGAGAAAATGTGTCCAGTGAAATGAAACCGACTAAACCATCTTTCGACTAAAAGAACAAAATTTACAACGTCTTCAGCAACACGTTAAAAGATCTTCCCTCATGGCAAAGGAAAGGATATCTTTACACCACATAGAAAAGATGTGTAATTCTGCTAATCGACCATTTATACACCAGTGGATAGACTTTCAAGGTAACATTCTTAACTCAAAGATGAGTTGCTACGCGAGGGTGAACGATACTTCCACGAAATGTTCGCAGAAGATGACGTGTCTGACATAGGTGAGGACAACATGCTTCCCCTTGTCGAAACATGCGCCGTTGAAGAAGATCGTTCCTTACTCTTGAAAACTATCACCAAATAAGTATTAGAAGAGGTTCTCAAAAAGGACCCTTCAAATAAGACGCCCGGAATGGACGGCTTCCCTTACGAATGACACAAACGCTTCTGTTCTATGATTGGAGATGACCTTACTCAAGTCCTTATCTAAGTATTCCGTGAAAATTTACGCCCACACTTACGGAAGACATTATTATAATGATTACGAAGAAATAAGCTCCCGATATGTGTCGCATTATAGACCAATAACGATACTAAATACTGATTATACATTATTTGCTAAAGTGATAGCTAATAGAATAAAACAGATCAATCCTACGAAGATTGGTACTGGGCAAACGTGTGGGGTTCCAGGTAGGACTATTATGCGTAATTTGTTGGCAGTCCTTGACTTAATTCTTTATTATTCTGTTTTTTCCTGAAGAGGCTGCTGCAATTGCACACACAGATTTCAGCAAAGCCTTTGACAGAATTTCGCACAATTAGCTTTTCAGAATCCTACGTCATCTTTGGTTTCCTGAACAACTTGTAACGATCTTGAAGAGCATGAACCTTTCGGCTACATCACGGTTGTTGATCAACAGCCAATTGTAACGTCGAATTCCAATTAATAGGTATGTACATCAAGGATGTCCATTACCAACGTTGCTCTTCATGTTAACCTTGGAACACTTAACCGGAGACTGGACTTCACTCTGAATGGCCTTCATTTAAACCCTGAACAATTTACGTTGCGTGCTCGTGCAGATGATTTGACGTTACTCCTTACCGATGGCGACGACCTATCAGACGTGCGTCGTGTGCTGGTGGAATTTTCAACCGCGTCAATGGCAAATGTAAACTTTGAAAAGTCATCGATGCTCCTACTTTGTGAAAGGATTTCGGTACAGAGTGCGAAGAGAACAGTTAAAGTTAAAGGAACACCTTGGTGGATTTGAACTCTGTGCAATGTAGTTCCCTCTTCGTCAAACACGTCATCAAGGAAATACATATGAGGGAAGAATCTTTACATTGGAAATTAAGTCAACTAAGACAAGATCCCCATTTCCGAACAACCTTTGAATTAAAATATTGTTACGAGAAAGCACCAGCAATTATTGAACAGCTTCCGCGTCACCAAGACTCCAATGATCAAATTAAAAAGCTCTACAAGTGCATTCTTCAAAATAGAAACTTTGAGCCGAACATTCAACTAAAACACCCCATCAGAAAGGGGCAAATAATTTGAAAAAATACATGCAATCGGTATACAGCTATCTAAATTAGATCATCCCGACTGGGAAAAACTGAAAAGACATGAGCAGCTAGTGGATGACTGTGTGATTCTAGAGACACTTTGATTCATCGGATTACAATGTGCCTAAACGCTGATGAAATATGGAAATGGACGTTGAAAGTTATAAACAATACGGGGTACAGAATCTGATAATTTTCTCCAACAACAGATTCTGAAATTCGATGTTCCACAACGATCGAACAAGGAAAGAAACGCAGTCCTATGGTTTCTAGCCGCTACCATTCGTTACAACATGTCTGGCTATAAGCAACCAATGTTCCTCACCCTCACTGCCTTTCTGTATCATCTGAGGAAGAAACGACATCGACAGCTTGATGCAGTCTTTGGTCGCCATCTATATCACATTTGATCTTCATCAAAATAATGGATGTCCTGTAGGCGTGGTACATTTGGTAAATACGTTTCAGTGGCTAACTAGGATCCTAGAGACTAAGAATGCCACTTCAGTGAGGGAACATTCCAGGTATAAGGTGACCAAATTCCTCAGAAAAAGTGTCGTTTTTGCCATCACACTGAATGGAATACTTGTAATTATGAGTGTTCTAGATATGTTTGTAAGTTTTTGTTACAAGTAATGAAAATCATTTTATTTTCCGTATTGAAAGAATCTCAATAATAATATAAGATCATTTATTGGACTCCAACCTATTCAATACATTACAGGATGTTAACATTTTTAGTTAAACATCGTTAAAATGGAGACATGTTTCGCCCTCCATGTGGGGCATCATCAGTCATATCGAAGCACCTCAAAATTAAACCAGACGTCTGGTTGGAAATTATGAACATAATATGTAAGAAAGAATACATTAAAAAACACGTACAAAGTCCTATCCTAAACGAAATAATAATAATAGACTAGTTGCACATAGTAAAATACGCTGGTGGTTTCTTAATATTAAAATGAGGCCATCATATGCACAGTATGAAAATGAAAGTAATCAAAGTCTATATGATATTGAGTAGTTCTACGTAGTATATACAAATGTTGGCAAAATAAAACACAATTTATAATTACTGTACACTTATTTATAATTGTTAAAATTGATGAGGTAAAACATTCCAATTTGTCTATTTGTAATTTGGCTCCAACCAAAATAATTCGCCCTAGGATTCATGAGGTAGTCAACTCCGTTGGTCACTCTCTATATGAATGGAGTGCACAGTGCAAGTGAACAGCTTTTGTTGATTATAAAATGAGGCTGTGCTAAGACAGAGTTAAAACAACACCGGCTTCAAATGAAGATAGTTAAACACATCATTAGGTTCTTCCTAGTTGACTAAAGGTTTGCTATATTTTGTTGTTTAAATGTGGGAAAGTCAGTTGTTGGTTGAATGGGCAACGGTCGAAAATGTTGTGCAGTGCAATCGGTGTTTGAGCTGTCCTACATGTGAGGGAAATCTGAAAATGGAGGATTTGTCTTAATTAGTTAAGTGAAATGACGGAAAAAGAGAAAAAAGGGGGGACATTATTGAGAAATGAAAGATGTGAAAGTTAAAACTTACCTTGAAAGCTGTTGAGCTGTTACCTAATTGCTAGGAGGTTTGTGGAGCACTGGCTGTCGCTAATGTCCTGCTCCTCGTGTTGTACGTGTGACGTCTTAGAGGAGGGGAGTGGATTTGAGAAGGCGGGGCTGTGGGTATGTGATTGGCGCTTAGGGAGGTGTTGTGTGTATTGGAGGGAGAATGGGGGCGTGATGAGTTGAGCGGCTTAGTGGGGGTGCTTGGAGAGCTTGTTTTGAGGACGTTAACAAGTATTTTGTCTTTCAGATTTAAACTATTGAGCGAAAATATTAATTGTTCGTAAAGAAGGCTTCGGTTGTCTATTGGATCATTTAAATTTTTATTCTCATTATATTTTTGGTCCAAAAAAATGTATAAATTTTAGAACTCGGTCATGAGCCTGCCTTTATCTAGTCCTTTTAAAATTTGGAGATCCTGTTCGATTGTGGTAAAACTATGTCCTGTGTCCTTCATATGGATGCTCATGGCTGAGTGTTTATTGTGCTTTTGGGCACTGAAATGTTCTGCATATCTAATTGCAAAGCTTCTACCAGTTTGACAGATGTATGAACTATTACATTCAGCACATTTCAGTCTATAAATGCCAGAGCCCGAAAATTAATTGTTGTCCGAGTTTATCTTATTGTGGTTGAAAAAATAGCTTTTGATTAGAATTATGGGTCTTATAGGCTACCCTAATATTTTGTTTTTTTAAAGGGATGGCGATTTGATGTATAATGGGGTTAATGTAGGTGAAAGATGCATATTTAGGCTTATTAAGTTTTATTGGGGAGAGGTTCGTGGCCAATTTCAATTTCACTTTATTGATCATTTTCTGTATGATTGAGGGATTGTATCCATTGAAAACAGCTATTTCTTTTATGGTACTTATTTCTTTTTTTAAATTGACGGTTGTCACGGGAATTTTTAACGCTCTGTACACTAAACTGTAAAACGAGGCTTGTTTGTGCGATTGTGGGTGAAGAGAATTTTGTTTTATGGTTGTGGGAGTGAATGAAGGTTTTCTGTGAATCTGGAAATCGAAATTGTTTAAGGTCCTGGTGATTGTAATGTCTAAAAAATTGATGAAATTATTGTCCTCATCTTCTTTAGTAAACTTGATGGAATTATCAAGGCTGTTTAAGTAAGTTAGTATCTCTTCACTATTGTTGCAGCTTTTGTCTATTATTGCTAGTGTGTCATCGACATAGCGTAGCCAAAGACACAAACCATTAATGCTGTTTCTTATTTTACTATTTTCGAGGTTGTCCATATAAATTTCGGCGAGTATTCCCGAAATGGGATCACCCATGGCTAGACCTTCTTGTTTGTATATCTTATTATTGAACGTAAAATTATTGTTATTGTACCGGGCGGTAAACCTCCGCTCCGCTAATTCAAACATTGCGCCAGTTGAAACTCCTCTACTGGAGGAAGCCGGAACTTTAACTTCCACTTTAATTCTCTGAGTTCTCAGAAGATGTCTCTACTGTAAATTTTGAAGTGTTCTGAGCTATGTCAGTTTCGATGTGCATTTGTTTGCTCTGTAGTAAGAAGTGTGAACATTCTCTTCTAGATGGCACCTCTTAAGAACTACAATTGTGCACCCTAGTGCGAAGTGAAGGAACCTTTTTTTGAAGAAATTTAGTATTTATAAGTTTGTTCTTTATTAAATTTATTTCAGCCATTGTTTAAGTTGGCAATGTTAATCCTTTCTTTCCGCCAGTTTTGAAATTGGCCAATCGCAAATTTCTGTAATTAATTTTCCACCAATCCTGGTTTTCTTCTCCAGTTTTGACATGTAATCTTTTGGCCGTCCAATAAATGGCTTGTGGGCGGGGGTTATCATTCATTCATGAAAGGTATATAAACTGCTGATTTTTGGTTCTCCGCGCCACTTCAGTAACATCTCTCATTGTGTAATTATGTAGCAGGGGGCGGGAAGCGCCTCTTTCTTCGGGCAGCAGTTCAACCATCAGGTAATGGCCGTTTTATAACTTATTTTCTTGCTAGCTCAGCAGTTTAACCCTCGGGGCGTGTTCGAAACTTTCCTCATGTAACCTATATTTAAAATGTAAAAGGCACTTGGTATAAATTCTGTTTCTTTAACTACAAACTGGGATAGAGAGTGCCTAACCCTCTCGAGCTCCCATTCATTTTTGCTCAAGAATTGTGTGTCTGGGTCTCGGAGCCCAAATCCTGTAACAACCGTAATTGTACATTCTTGATTTGTTGCTAGGCTACTGAGTACCTGTTATATTTGTTATTTCTTGATCTTGAAAAGAAAATATAACCCTCTTAACACGTCATCACACGCCCCCTTATTTTTACATGACAGCACGCCCCACGGCAATTTGCTCACGCATGTTATATATTGTTGCTCTGATTTTGAAACGAAGAAACCAATCCTCAAACGTTAACAACATTGTAAGAAAGAGAATTTACTTACCAAAACATCATATTTAGGATTGTAAATCATTACTAGTAATTAAAAATATTTTACAACACGAGAACACGCTATGTTAGCAAACTGCCGCTATTCCAAGGCTGTGACCTGACATCATAGCACGCCCCGTTAGCAAATTGCCGCATACTATATTTTATGCATTTTCACATAATTTGCATTAACGCAAGTCCAGTTGAATTAGTAAAATATGAAATATAAACAAATATGATTGATTTAAGAAACATCGTAAGCACATTACTTCTGTCCAACAATCAGCCAGTCTAGTCATTTTCAGCTGGATCCTCCTGTTGGGTTGAGCATCTCGAACACGTTGGCACTGTATGTTCTCGGCAGATGGGAATATCACATGCGCAACAAATAACCATTGTTCTGTCATTTTTCCTTCTAGGGCAGATACCACAGATAGCATATTGACCTGGTTGCAGGGGCCTCTCATGTGGTTGTTGATGTCTCACTTTAAAAACAGGCTCACGACGTTCAGGTTCTTGCTAAGCACCTACTGAAAGGTTCAGTGCCTCTTCGTTGGGCAGTGGGGTGTGTTGTTCGTTACCAACCTCACACGGTTGTATTATTTCTTCTGCAACACTCTCTTCTGAGCCACTATTAACATGCTCTAAAATATCTGTTTCATCAACGTCACTATAACTAGAAGTATCTTCACCTAATTTACTTGAATGACATTCTGGAACACTGTCCACTAAATCTCTCACTGTAGCTTGTTGTACGTCGTACGGATCCATTTCCAGGTAATGGCGCAAACAATAAAACAGAAATATTGCAACTGTATCATATTAAATATACGCGAGAACTCGCCCGTTAGCAATATGCTAACTAATGTTTGTACGCGATAGCACGCACGTTAGCAATCTGCTCACACAACGTGACACCACCAACACAAATGTGAACTGACGTAGAAAGGAGACGGCGACGAACTGGATTAGACTACGGTCGTTATACATAGATGTGGGGGGAGGAATACCTGACTGCCCGCACATTCTTGGAGACAACAAAGTAAGATATTAGGATTATTGTTCAAACGCGGCAAACTGCCGCGGGAGCGTGTGATGACGTGTTAAATTTTAAATTAACTTTAATTTCGTATATTGAGACCTATTCATCCCAGCACCTTCTTTCACCTCCGCTGATCCACCAAACCACGGTAACAGTTATGAAGGACGAAAGTTAGTAATTGTAAGCATTCTTCTATTTCTAACTGACTTAAGGTTCTGTGTTTAGAAAGATTAGTTCGTATGATTTCGATAGTTTTTTTTTAGCGGGAATGTTCGAGAACATATTGGTAATGTCAAATGAGCACATTATGTGGTTAGGCTGCAAATTAAATTTATTTAAAGTTTCGCATAATTCTATTGAGTTTTTAATAGGGTGTTTATTGTGAAATGTGAAGTGTTTCTTAAGGAATTTTTGGAGGAACTGAGAAGTTTTGTACGTTGGGCTGTTTCGGCTATTTATGATGGGTCGAATGGGAACGTCATTTTTATATATTTTTGGCAGTGATCTGACGGTGGTTAATTTGGGATTCATGTTGATGAGTTTCTGATGTTCGTGTTCATTAAATAAAAAAGGTGAATTTTTTAGAAGTGTTTTTAAATTACGTTTGTTTAAATTAGGTTTATAAATATCTAATCCAATCATATAAAAATACAAAAAGTACAGTTAGTAAACAGAAAATTGAAATGTTTTTGCAACTTTCTTGTTTTTCATTATTACAATTGTTATTTTCACTTAATACGAATATTGCCATTTTGTACATTATATTTATAGAGGTTTATTATTATGGTCTCTATTCTTGCTCTTAATTTGGATTTCCTCATCAGAAACATTATTGCATTTGTAGGTGTTGTTTGTTACTTATTCGTATCATCATGTTATTTTATAATTTGTATGTTTTACATTGTAAATAAATTGATCACAAGGTGACTGGTGGTTGTAATTATTGTTTTAAGACGATGTACAACTATGCAGCCAACATCTATATAAAACTAATCAGGGAGAAAAATGGAAGGGATCCTACGTTTCGAAAATCGAAGATATTGGCCAAAGAAATACAAAGGCCACGAAGGGCGTGAAAATGAATGTGTGCTCTAATACCGTCGGGGAAGACCCTGGCGCAAGTAAGTGGAAGCAATACTAGGACTCAGATAAGGGCCTCGCAGTCACCAATCTACGCTCCGAAGTTGAGAGCTCTGGGGCCCCTTTTAGTCGCCTCTTACGACAGGCAGGGATACCGTGGGTGTTATTTTACAGCCCCCACCCACAGGACTTCTGGAAGGAGAACCAGCCAGTTGAGAATTTGGCATATATTTTGAAATTAATTATCGGGTATCTGCTCCAATCTGGGCGTATTGTTACCGTGAATACTCAGTTCTCACTACGAACATGCACTTGGAGAGAATGCATGGAGTAATCAAACTTGTGTATTTAAAGGGAGAGAAGTACGAACGATTAGATATTGCCATCCATACTATAAAGAGGTATGTAAGAGATAAACTCTGCGATAAAGGTAAAGTGACGTCATAGCTTTCGGCCATAAGACAATGCCACAAATCATTTCAAGTCAACCCCGAGATGCAATATATGACAATGACGTGTGGACAGTGCAGTCAGAATATTCCAACATACTGTACGAAATAAGGCGAATGGGTGAAAGCATGTGCAATTAAGAATTACATTGCTACGTGCGTCAAATTGTCGACGAAGGAGCGTGCGTGAAGTCATGGTAAGAATTTTAACGCCTATCGAGGGAATTTTTTGTTTCGATATTTTTCGGAAGTCTGCATTAATATCTGCGCAGTGTGGTGTGTGCAATCGACTAGTTTCCTATTATTTCGAGAAAATGTCGTGATGTTTAGTTTCTGGTTGTAAATCGGGTTACGGAAGGAAGCCTGACGGTAGAAGATGTTTTTACACCTCCAAAACAAAATAAACGTTTTCCGAAGTGGGCGAGAGTTATTCCGCGGAAATATAAGTAATTGTCGGCCAAAAGCACAATATTTGACCTGCATTTTTCGGCAGAAATAATTAACTTATAAAGATGGACCGTTTCGCTGTGAAAGGTAAAATCGCGGAACTTCCTCGTGTGAGGTGGAAATTATAACCAGGAGCGGCTCCTCATATTATTTTTCCAAATTTACCGAAATACTATCCACTGAGGTAAAATCGCGAAAGGCACCCAGCAGGTAAAGGAATGAGGACGATATGAAGAGGATAAGGAACAAAAATCACGATGTGATGGCAACAGTGAGTGGTAAGGTTCAGGGTCGACCTAGCTTTGGTCAAATTCACGGCCAGTTCAGTTCTCTTACTGGTGCTCAAAAGGCAGTAGTGTCTCTCAGAAGGCAACTAAAGAAAGCAAGTGGTAATTTAATGAGAGCTAAATGTCTCTTTCCTCATTCAAACCTACAGGGGCAGATTAAGAATACGGAATGTTTAATGTTTCATGTGCTCTATTAAAAAGTCTTTTTTTAAATGTGTAGCACGGTGTTGTTTTCGCTTTTCGCGATGTTCCATTTTATCTCGTGTGTTCTCTTTTTAAAGTCCAAAGATATTTCTTCGTAGGGACTAGCGGTATTAATCATAAGTCTAAACAACTGGGTGTTGGATTTAGTTATTTGTGCATCAGTGTAACCTCTACCAAAACAGCTGACTGGCTCCACTAGCGCCGCTGTGCGGGAACGCGCTTGAACTAGGTATTCTATTCCACGGCCGATTTGATGCGACGCTCTAGCTAGCTGTATAAGGAGCGCAGCGAGAGATCCAGTCGGCAGTGTATATTCCCACCGCCGTCTCGATCGTCTTACACTGCCACTAATTTAACACAGAAAGGCGCGATTACCAATATCTCTTCAAGTCGCCGTCAGAGTGCAGTCATAGACGCCCAATCTTCGCTGTTAGTGTGGGGGTTATGTACGAAAAGCTGAGTTATTTCGTACAATGAGTAAACGTGCCTGTTCACTTCTGTTTATGCAAGTGATATTTTGTATAGAACTGCGAAATGAATTAATTGTGTTATGCTTACAGATATTTTAAAAATTCTTTTAAGGTGTACTTCTTTTCTTCCGTTTGTGCAAGTTATATTTTTGTAACCTGAAACTTCAGACATTTTCAATGAAATATTCAACTGTTGTGTACCATTTTGTGAATCTCGGCAAGATGGTTCGCTGCCAGTAGAGGTACGATTCCATGAATAACCGTCTAGAAGGGAATGTAGAGAAAAGTGTCTGTTGGTTTTAGCCTGCCTATGCAAGGTCCTACTAAATGTAGTAGTATGATATCCTCAGATTACTCTCGCATCTGTAGCCCTTATACCTTTAAACCTTATTTCAGTAGGATAGTGGATTCCTTGTGATAAGAAATCTGACGGACAATCACAAAGCAAATGTCTTCATGTTTAGGCGTCTTGGGCAAACTTAAATATCAAAATCACTCTGAAAACAGAAAACCAAATACTAATTTGCAGGTACTTGGTTCGTGCTGTTGGAGAGAGGACGGAGTGTGACATTTGTATCAGCAACATCTCCCTGCCTAGAGCTTCGACACCAATATATTGTACATGTCCAAGGCTTCAGTACACAAACAAGTTACCTTGGTTCATAAACATGATGCTACAATGGAGGACCTCCTATGAGCTTCCAACTCAGCCCAATTATCGAAGTCTCACCTTCCCCTACTAGAATAATTCACTAGCTGAGTCGGTAAGCATTTTCGGGTCTGACTGGACAGTCCGATGGGGCGATAATCTTCTAATACTATCTATAGTGGGGAATATTAATTATGAGAGGAACACTAGGTCATTACTAATGAGAAGAGAAACTATATCTTATATAACAACTTTGCTATACTAGTCAAACACATCTTATTCACATGGATATGTCATACAAAACACGTTACATATGGTATTTAAGGTGATCTTGACGTTTAAGTGTTCGGTAGTCTTTCTCTACACCTCATTCTACGTTCAATTATTTCAAACATAAGAGGCGTTCCCTCTAGAACTATTTACACTATTTCAGACTTAGAGAGGCGTTTCCTCTCGAATTATTTACACTTATCACTTTGCGCACACATTTTATTAGAATGGACATACCCTGCTATAAATCTGTTTACCTGTCGAGAATTAATATTCAAATTATATCAAGTTACGATATCCTATGATCGGATGAACTGAAGTAAATGTACGTTTCTTATGGATACATTCCCAAATCTTCGAAAGTCACAACACTTCCCTAAATCAATCATTGCTGAATATACCATATAATACACATGCTCGTTTCATTAGGATTCCAGCAAATATATTCACATGACATCTGTACAACGTTGCAACCCTGTATACAAAAAACTTGGAACGACTTCAACATCCAATATCTCATTAATATACAATTAGCACTTCCTGATGCAAACACATATGCCCTTTAAATACACTAGATGAAGTTGGAGGAAGTTCAACCCATCTGTCGGTAGTAACAGTGAACACCTGGTTCTCCTGAGACATGAATATGCTAATCTGAAACCCTAGTCGCTTTAAATTGTTAAATAAGGAATTGGTGGGGTACGACAGACAGTACCTCTCTACTTTTCACAGACAGAACGAGCGCTCGGTCCGGTCTCAGTTCCCTTTTTCCGAGCATTATAAATCACTCCAGACATGGCCTGGTTCACTTTCACATACAAAAGGGTTGCCGCTCTGGGCCCTTTAACTTCGAGTTGCCCCAACCATTGAAAAAATATTTTTTTATAAAAATCCATCAAATAATATGCTGTTATCCCACTGAAATAACATATTGGCGATCTACGTTACATTTACATGCAAATTTACTCTATATTTGCACTAGGAGACGACTTTCAAAGCTTCAGATAGTTGGAAATGTACTCACCTCAGGAAACCACGAACACAGATTACAGGAGGGCACACCTATGTATATACTCGGCCTTCATGATGCCATCAGCGATGTGAAGTCCTTTGACCACCAACTGCTGAATCACGAACATGATGGCTTGATCTCGTGCGAAGTTCCAGACGATCTCTGCTACACCAGGCGAAATTCCGGCGGGCAGCTAGATATCTCGTTCACTCCGACATTCTTGTAGACTCCTTATGTAAATGAGGGGAAGTTATTTCATGTGAATGCGTTAGTTTATATTACACATCACAGATTATATGGATGGTTGGGTCTGCTCAATGACACATGCACCCTAGCTTAATGACGGTTATGTCCCTAAAGCCCGACATTATTCTGTTCTCATCTACCTATCCTCTTTATTGACAGCTACTCTAGATCCTGAAGCTCCACTGGTTCACTTAGAAACGTCACTGGATAAGATACTAACATGTTGGCACCCTCGTATTGCACAACAATCATTCAGGCATACTCTATTGCACTTAGTAATGTGTAAATCGAGCTCTCTACTGCGTTAGGGATTTGATCTAACGTGGCACTGGCCTTAATAATGCTGATAATGAGCTATTCATGCACCTTCCTAATATTCCACGTTAATATCGAATACACTCGCTCCACGCACTTAGTTAAATACTTGCCTGTTTATGTTAATTGAGCCGTATTAGTTTAGGCCTGTATGAGGCTCGATGCACGACCTCTTCGTCACACGGACAGCGTTCATCACGGTTTCGTACCGTTCCTACTATATTTGTTAGCGGCACATTGTCCGCGCACACAGCTTACTCAGATTGTGGTTATTTCCACATTCATTCACAGGCTTTAATCAATCACCGTATTACACTGCTCACATTCCAGAATGATTTCTTCATAAAGGACTCACACACAAATCACAACGAACTAGTAACGAACTGACGTTGAACTAAAAATAAACTGACGGTGTCCGTTCCTCAGCTCCTTACTCTATAGGCGACATGCCCCGGAGCTGGCAGTGGGGAGAAACACACCCCCTTCTTAAAATGCTCTCCGGTAATACGCAACGTAGAGTGACCAACAGGATATCAAATTGTAGCTCCTGTATTCCCATTTTCACTGAGTGAATGTTATTAAAATGGCTTCGTGGATTATCAAGCAATCTTAAAAGCGTCCTTTTGTCTCTGTCGGTGAATGATGACAGGGGAATCCTTGAGCCCGTTGCAACGGTTGGGACCCAACATCTGGTAACCATTAAGACGCGCCCTTGTTACGGTGTAGCTACCGTTCTTTCAATTATGTAGAGCACTTCTCGGCTCCATAATTATGTGTAAAATTCTCTGATTCAAATGAATGTTCGCACGTGACTCTGCGTTTAGTATTTCGCAATTTATATCAATTATCAGGGAAAAACAATTGAATTCGATGAGTTGGCAGTGGTGAATGAATGAGGGAAATACGGTATAATGTTAGTTGTCACGTCGGATGTACTCCACGAGCTCTACTAGTGACCTAGATTCTCTGTCACGTGATAACGAGTCTCTTTCCATCTCGCTCGTGGTTGGATTGAGAAAACTTCAAGTACCAGCGCTCCTGCACCGCCTCGCTGCTAATTACCGACAACTAGAGTTGGGTCACGCGAGTCGGCATAATGTTAATCTATCCCGGAGCGGGTGGAAAAATCGTAACTTGGACAGTCTTTTACCTAAGGATGACGCGGAAAACGGCATATTTCATCTCCTGGATATCACGACATACTATACGTGACGCTATGAACGGTCACATCATGGAACTGATTATGCATCAGGACAGAGAAGGATTTCGATATCCAAATACTCGTTTTTTTTTGGTTGTTCAAATGAAGCATATGCAGGAGTTTGTTGAAGAGCGGTGCCCTACTGTCGGAAGAGCTTCAAACGTACGCGAGTAATAAGAGGACTTGCTACTTCTTCCCTTTCAGAATGTGTTGTTACAGTGTGAGGTCAAAGAATGTCAGTAAACTGTTAGTGATATTACTCTAACCAAGTTCCGAAGACCTCTATTAACTGTTCTTGCATTGACAAGAACACAAAATGTTAGCCGCCCGGTGTATCACTCCAAGCCTTCGTTCAGGAAAATCTTGTTATTGTGACATGAAGAGGCCAACTACTACCTCATACAGGTCATTTTACCGATATTTACTATTACTGATGTAATTTAGGAGCTTCAGTGAACATGACTACACTGCATAGTGCTTTGTAGGCTGTCGTCATAATGATGCGTTAAGAACTTAGTGCGTCTATGCCTGGCATCTAACGGAGACATTTTGTCGCAGCCTATTCGTAAAAAGCTTCGCATAGAGCAGGCAGTATACGAGGCGGTGTCTGTTCGTCATTCCCTCTAACTCACGGCACATGCAACACGTTGCTTCTCAAGTCTCCACTACTTGCCGTGGCGCGGAACCAATCAGTATTTCCGCAAAGTTTTGTATTTTCAAATAATTTCACTAAAAATTAAAGGAAAGAATTAGCTGATAAGAAAACAATTGTTTCCTTTTTAATAATTCCTAACTTCAGGCTTCTAAGATGGAGTACAAATATAACTTCTTCTCTACTACAAGGGGGGATATTACACCCCACCCCAATCCCCACTACTAGTTACGCACTAGTGCTGGCAACGAACGGAGAGAAGCGGAGCCGGAGGTACCGAGTACAACCAAGCGCAAGTAATATCATGTTGTAAAAACAATAGTTTCTCCTAAAACCCCGTCTGACTCACCGTACTTGTAGCAGAGTTGTCACTTGGACGTTGCGTACATGCTGTACAACTTTTGAAATGGCTGCAGGGCCTATTATCAAATTGAAATATCTCGCAATCGTTTAACAACAAATATTTGATATTCCGAGCACTAACTACATGGCTAGCGTGCTGGCCTTTAGTCACAGGGTTCCCGCGTCGATTCCCGGCAGGGTGGGGAATTTTAACCATGATTGGTTAATTTAATTGGCACAGAACCTAGGTGTACCTGTCGTCTTCATCATACAATCCTCATCACGATGCGCAGCTCGCCTATGGGTGTCAAATCAAAAGACCTGCTCCTGACGAGCCGAACATGTCCTCGGACACTCCCGGCACTAAAACCCATACGCCATTTAATTTCATTATTTCTTTATTAATCTGTTCAAAGACAGACGCTATTAATATCCTTCCCAGAAGGCATACAGGTACCGGTACAGTTTGAGGAAAATAAAAATTGTAACTCATTAAATAATCAAAATCTGTTCTGCAGGTCCACAAAATATAATAGGAATACGTATAATATGTGAATAATATTAATAATTTAAAATTGTAATAATAATAATAATAATAATAATAATAATAATAATAATAATAATAATAATAATAATTGTTACCGTGTTTTAGCGGTAGGTAGAGGTGAAAGAAGGTGCGGGTGTGAATAGGTCTCCAACTACGGAATTAAAGTTAAATGTAAAAATTTAACAAGGTTATATTTTCTTTTCAAAATAAGGAGATAACAAGCATGGCAGGTACAAAGTAGCAAGTCAAAAGGGTAGTTACAATATTTACAGGATTTGGGCTTCGCGCCCTGACTTCACAATGCTTGGGCAATCAGCTCAGTTTTACCCCAAACACAAGTTTCAAAAGAGGGGCAGAAAACCCCATTCATGCCTAGGAGCCCTTGCTCCAAATTACACTGAAAAGCCTCCACGAGGCATACAACACTCAATTTTCAAAAAGAGCCACTCGCTCTCAACTTTAAGCCTCTCAAAGGCCACACCAAACTCCACCTTCAAGTTGTCCTCACTGGACATAGACACAGGGGTAAAATACCCAACCTACTGAGGTCTATTGAATGAAAAGGGGTAATTACATGACCTCCAAAATAACAATTTGAGAGGAGGCGATCTGCACTCTTAATACACTTTGTTTTTAAAACCTAATTTGGCTCTAGGCCACTGATACAAGGGCTAATCCCATACTACGGAGGTGACTTTAGAAAAGAAACAAATTTACATAATGTTAAGGAAGAATAGGTTGAGAAAATAAGTTCACCTCAAAATAATATGAGTGGGAGCTCGAGAGGGTTAAGCACTCTCTATCCCAATACGTAGTTTAAAGATAGAATAGATACCAGTTTCTTTACATTTTTAAGGAAGGTTACATAATGGAAAAACTTCGGACCCGCCCCGAGAGTTAAACTGCTGAGCAAGCAAGAAAAGAAGTAATTAATCGGCCATTACCTGGTTGTTGACTGTCGCCGGAGAAAGAGGCGCTACCCGCCCCCTGCTATGTACTTTACACACTGAAAGATGGAACAGAAGTGGCCCAGAGACCCTAAAATCAGCAGTTTATATACTCTCGGGGAAGGTTCTAGGCGTTAGGGGAATGAGAACACCCGCCCACAATCACTTTATTGGAGAATAAAGAGAAACCCCTACACAAGATGAAGAAGAAACACATTATTGGTGGAAAATTAAGTTAAGAAATTCGGGATTGGCTAGATTTAAAACAAGGGGAAAGAAAGGGTTAATATTGCCAACTTAAACAATGACTGAAATAAATTTAGCAAGGAACAAACTTTTGAAATTAAATTTTCTCCAAAGAACAGTTCTTTTTCTTCGCACTAGGGTGCACTATAGTAGTACTTCAGTAGTGTCCTCTAGAAGAGAAAGTTCACACTTCTTACTTCAAGCAAAACAAAAACACATCAAAAATGACACAGTTCTAAAACTCCAAAATTTACAGGCAGTGACATCTTCTGAGAAAGTAGAAAATTAATACCGTCAATCAAGTTCAGACGTCCTCCAGCAGAGGAGTTTCAACTTTCGCACCTTTTGAATTAGCGGCGTGGAGGTGTACCGCCCGGTACAGACCTCCCCCCCCAAATGTTCCTCCAGGGGTGACACATGAAATTTGTTTGAAAACTAGGTCCAAGATTTGATGTAGATGTGGAGATTAATTGCAGAAAAATTTATAAGATTTTCTTAATGTGGTTTGATTCCGTTTCAAAATTTTTGTAGTAACTGGAGAAGTAAAGTTTTTATGTTTGTAGAAGTTGAATTGAGAAGGAAAACTTTAGTTTTAAAATCGAGGAAAAATTTTCTAAGTCCACCAGATTTTGTTGTTGAATTCCCAAGTGTAGTCATCTCTTATAGTAACTGTCCATGTAATTGATGTTGATTAAGTTGGATGGCCAGACCGGCCGTTGCAGCTTGCGTCAAGAGGAGGCCGCTCGGACCCCTCAAGTACCCTGAGATACCGCTCGCCCGCACCATGAGGGGAGCAGTGGTGTTGAAACACGCCGCGCCCGCGGTGAAGATATACAGGCTGCGGGCAAGTAGCAGGTCGTGCGACGCACATCAGCCTTGACCGGGAGGAGAGCTCCGGCTCGCCGTGCACATGTCGTCCTCGCTGGGGTCGAGGGGGCCCACCCTCAAGCCCAGTCGCGGCACGACGCCGCGCGGCTGCGGGCACTGAAACATTAAAGCTAGGCGGCAGAATATTGTTGGACCATCATCTTTTTGAGGGCACAGATTTTGTGAAAAGGTTGAGGGGCCAGCGGCGTGCAGATATCCATGGCATTTAATATAAGCAAGCCACAGTGTGTATAGCAGGAGACGGGAGCGTGGTAATGGCCGTGGTAAGGACAGAATGGCAGTTTAACCGCGCGGGGAAGGTTTACAAAAACTTACATATGAAACAAAACATTATAGAAGTGGCAGAATGCCTTAAAAGTGAAAACTCAAAAAAAAATATAACCTTCATATTCCTTTCAAATTATATGAAGCAAGTTAACACAAAATTTACACTGGTTTCACCTGTGACAGGTGAACCCTAAATATCCTCTCGGTGGCTGGATTACTTAATAACAACGTAACCGGCGTAAGAAAATCGAGAATGATACAAGGCCCATGAAATCTGGGGGCAAGCTTGCCCGCGGGAACGAAGTTTTTGACCATAACTTGGTCACCTACCTTCAAAAGGGTGGGTCTCCGTCCACGATCATACCTTTCCCTAACCTTTTCATGAGACACTTTAAGATTGGCTTTAGCCTTCTTCCAAAGATCTTTAATGATGTCCGGATCTATTGTCTCGGGTAGAATGTCACTCAGAGACCAGAGGTTAGAGAGCGGCGTGTTGGGAACAAACTTGAACATCAAAGAGGCTGGAGTAAATTTATGTGATTCATGAACAGATGAATTCAAAGCAAAAGCTAACCAATGCAGGGACGTGTCCCACCTGGAATGATCTTCATGATGATAGGCAATGAGCGCGGACCTGAGATTACGGTTAACCCGTTCAGCCAGAGATGGTTGAGGGTAATAAGCAGAAGTAGTTACATGAGAGATGGACAAGTCGAAACAGAATTTACGAAAAAGATTAGATGTGAACGCCTTAGCATTATCAGACACAATTTATTGGCACGGACCAAAAGAGGCAAAAATAGAATTTAAGCAAGTAATGGTAGACTGAGCGGTAGCCAGCTTAGTCGGAAATAACCAGGAAAATCTAGTAAAGCCATCTACGCATACAAAGATAAACTTGTTAGCATTTCCCTTAGACTGGGGGAAGGGTCCTACATAATCAATATACAGGCGTTCCATGGGGCGCGACGCTTGATGAGAAGACAAAAGGCCTACCTTGGTGGACATGGTTGGTTTACTGAGCAAACAGGGTTTGCAAGCCTTCACTAGTTCACGGATTTCACCGTCCATACCTTTCCAGATGAACATTTCACGAATCTTCTCACGAGTTTTAAAGATTCCCAGATGCCCTCCTAATGGGGTCTCATGATAATACTTGAAGATCATAGGTACAAGAACAGCTGGAACGACAACTTTCATCATCTTATCATGCCTCGAGGGGCAACATAGAACACCATTCCTCAGAACATAAGGGACGACATGTTCCCCAGAAGAAAGGGTTTCCATTATCGGAGCCAGCGTCGGATCTTCACGTTGGTATTTCTCGATATCCCTAAAGAGCATGGGAGCATCAGTTAAGATGGCATTAACATCAGATAGTATGGACTCGGGAGGTGATGAACTGTCGACCGTTTCATGGGTCTCGACGTCATTGGAAAACATACGGCTGAATCCATCAGCAACAACATTTTCGGTACCTCTGATATGCCTGACATCGAATTGGAAGGCAGAAATACGGATGGCCCAACGGGCTAGACGACCAGTACGACGCGGCCTACCTAAGACCCAGCTTAAGGCTTGATTATCTGTCTCCAGGTCGAATTTGACATGTTCCAGATAGAGACGGAACTTCTCTAAGGCAAATAAGACTGCCAACCCTTCGAGCTCATAGATAGAATACTTGGCTTCTTGAGCCGATAGAGTCCTAGATGCATAGGCGATGGGTCGCCTCCCTAGTTCAGTCTCTTGAAGAAGGACTGCAGCTACTGACGACGACGTGTCGGTTTGGACGATGAATTTCTTCGAGAAATCAGGCATAGCAAGTACAGGGGCATTACATAGAGCTAATTTAAGATCTTCAAAAGCGGCTTGTTGAGAAGGTCCCCACTCGAATTTGATGCCTTTCCTACGAAGAAGGTTTAAGGGCGCCGCTCTATTAGCGAAATTAGGAATAAACTTTCTGAAGAAATTCACCATACCAATGAACCTGGCGATACCTTTAATGTCCTTGGGAGGTTTAAAATCACGGATGGCCTGTGTTCTCGAATGATCGACTGCAACACCATCAGGTGACACAATATGCCCTAGGAATGACATAGAGGGCTTAGCAAAGGCAACCTTGGACAACTTGACAGTTAACCAAGCCTTACGAAGGCGATCGAGGACTTCTCGCGGATGATCTAGATGTTCTTCAAAAGTCTCTGAAAATACGACGACATCATCCAAATAGTGATATAAGTACTCAAATTTGATGTCGGTGAAGACCCTATCTAGTAGCCTACTGAGTACAGCTGCTCCCGTGGGGAGCTCGAAAGGCACGCGGTTGTATTCGTATAAGTTCCAGTCCGTGGCAAACGCTAGGTGTTTAGACTCTTCGGCAAGGGGAATTTGATTATAGGCCTGATTCAAGTCCAAGATGGTAAAGAACTTGGCCTTACGGAACCATGAAAAACAAGAATGAAGGTCGGGAAGGGGCACAGATTGTAACACCCCCTTCCGATTGAGAGCCCTATAATCAATGACAGGCCTGAAGCCTCCTTGGGGTTTCTGGACTAGAAAAATAGGCGACGAATACGCCGACTTAGATGGCCTAATATTACCATCCTTCAACATCTGATCGATAATTTCTTTCAGAGCCTTCATTTTAGGTGGAGATAGCCTATAAGGTGGAAAACGGACAGGAATCGAATCCGTGACCTCAATTTTGTATTCAATAAGGTCAGTAACACCAAGAGTATCAGAGAACACCTCTGGAAATGACTGACATAATTTACGAATACTATCAGCCTGCTCCTCAGGTAGATGTCTAAGGTCTAACAACATCTCATCCTGGGTAGGCGAAATAGATGAACATGACACAGAATTACACTTTAACAAGGGAATTTTACATTTGGACGCAAATTTGAATGTGCACGACTTACTCTGAAGATCGAGCACAAGACCAGTGTGAGAAATGAAGTCCGCTCCCAGTATGATGGGGCAACACAAGTGCTTAGCCACAAACAGTTTGGTTTTCCATGTAAATTTAAAAATACGAATTTTGACCTGTACGGAACCTAGAATTTCTAATGGAGAAGAATTAGCCGAAACATATTGAACAGGAGATGAGACATAGTCAGGTAGTTTACAAACAGATTTCAATTTAGAATACCATTCAGCCGAAATAATCGAACAAACACTGCCTGAATCTAAGAGAGCTGTTACAGGTTCATTATTTAGTTCAATCTTAAGAAAAGGAACCGGTGCGGGGGTATCTGCCGCAATCCTAAGACACTCCTTGGGGCATTCAAGGGATGGATTTGAAGATTGAAATTTCCCTGATTTTTCGATCTGTTTACCCGGGGCTGAGTCTCGGGAAGATGGATTAATCGACTCAGCCGAAGACACTAGTCACTCTATATTGTTGTTGGAAGTTGCACCAGAAGTTGAGCAGGAGGGGGTGCTATTCGAATTGGGACAATTCTTGGCAATATATGAGAAAGCCCCACATTTAAAACAGCCTTGTGATGAACCAGCTCCATTCCTTGTCACACTAGATTTGAGCAATGGGCACTTGTTCGGAAGGTGGTCGGGCGACCCGCAAGCATAGCATTTACGGGGTGTGACTGGTCGGCGAGGTGGAGGCCGAGTATTACTAAAAGAAGGTGGGGGTTCTTTCGCGACACGCAAGGAATCGGCGTATCTCACTCCTTCCGCTGAGACGGCCAATGCTTCAAGTTCAGAGAAAGTTTGCGGGCACGCCGCGAAACACAAATATGACCTATAGGGAGGTGAAATTCCCTCTACAATAGCCTGTACAATCTGATCTTCAGGAAAATGAAGGGCAAACACCCTAGTATAAAACTTAATATCCTGTATGAAATCAGCCAAGTTTTCATCCAAGCGCTGTACACGATAATAGTACTTCTGAATCAGAGATGACCTCGCGCGAGCAGGAATAAAATTTGCAAGCAAGTGTGCATGAAAATCTTCAATAGATGACTGTTCAGCTATGGCTCTTACTATTTTGTCAGAGAGAATACCAATTGCATAAGGATAGATAATTTGCAAAATTTGACATGGAGAAAGAGAAAACACAAGGGCATGATCCTGAAATTCAACTAGAAATCTTAAAAATGAAATTACTTCACTGGTGGTATTAACGGAAAACTTAGAGATACCTCTGAGCAACATTGCCAATGGATGAGGCAAGCTGCTAAACCCGGGTGACATAGTCGGTAAAGGTTTAAGTGGCAAAGAAGTTAATTCAGAACGTACATTAGTCAATGAGTTACGACGTTCAGACTCGTTGTCTAATGGGGCAGAGATAGTTTGAGCAGCAACGGTTATCCTATTGACTTCTCCCTTAGGAGGCTCTTCCTCGCTCCCAGCATTCATCGTGGCGGGTTGATCAGTTTTGGGAGGAACTTCCCCAGTTAACAATTGAGTGACCTTGCTAGATAATTCAGACATATTTTCAAGCAGCGTACTAGCTTCCTTCTTCTGAACGTCATTCAACTTTAGAGACAACAGATCGTTAACTCTATTTGAAAAATGAAACAGCCTAGCTTGCACACGCTTAATTTGATTAGGAGACGGATCATTTTCATCAAAAAAGCTAACTACAGAAGCTAGCCCAGTAATATTCTCCGTGATCGTGGAAAGAGAGTCGTCAATTTCTTTCTCTCCCAAATTGGGGATGGAAATGGGCAAATCTAGGGACTCTCTAAGCTTGCTTGTGTCTACTGCAACCGTGCCTCCAGATTGTACATTTCTAATAGTTAATTCATAGATTAACTCCTCTTTGCGCAAATAGTTAAGATGGAGAACATCGCGAGGGCCGGGCATGATGACAGAACAATTTTGAAAAAATAAAAAAAATTCCAGCAACTGAGAAAATTGTTAGAGTTCGGAACAAAACAATGTTTAGCCGTCAAAAGGGGCTAAATTGAGACCCATTCAACCACGCTCTGCTACCACTTGTTACCGTGTTTCCGTGGTAGGTAGAGGTGAAAGAAAGTGCGGGTGTGAATAGGTCTCCAACTACGGAATTAAAGTTAAATGTAAAAATTTAACAAGGTTATATTTTCTTTTCAAAATAAGGAGATAACAAGCATGGCAGGTACAAAGTAGCAAGTCAAAAGGGTAGTTACAATATTTACAGGATTTGGGCTTCGCGCCCTGACTTCACAATGCTTGGGCAATCAGCTCAGTTTTACCCCAAACACAAGTTTCAAAAGAGGGGCAGAAAACCCCATTCATGCCTAGGAGCCCTTGCTCCAAATTACACTGAAAAGCCTCCACGAGGCATACAACACTCAATTTTCAAAAAGAGCCACTCGCTCTCAACTTTAAGCCTCTCAAAGGCCACACCAAACTCCACCTTCAAGTTGTCCTCACTGGACATAGACACAGGGGTAAAATACCCAACCTACTGAGGTCTATTGAATGAAAAGGGGTAATTACATGACCTCCAAAATAACAATTTGAGAGGAGGCGATCTGCACTCCTAATACACTTTGTTTTTAAAACCTAATTTGGCTCTAGGCCACTGATGCAAGGGCTAATCCCATACTACGGAGGTGACTTTAGAAAAGAAACAAATTTACATAATGTTAAGGAAGAATAGGTTGAGAAAATAAGATCACCTCAAAATAATATGTGTGGGAGCTCGAGAGTGTTAAGCACTCTCTATCCCAATACGTAGTTTAAAGATAGAATAGATACCAGTTTCTTTACATTTTTAAGGAAGGTTACATAATGGAAAAACTTCGGACCCGCCCCGAGAGTTAAACTGCTGAGCAAGCAAGAAAAGAATTAATTAATCGGCCATTACCTGGTTGTTGACTGTCGCCGGAGAAAGAGGCGCTACCCGCCCCTGCTATGTACTTTACACACTGAAAGATGGAACAGAAGTGGCCCAGAGACCCTAAAATCAGCAGTTTATATACTCTCGCGGAAGGTTCTAGGCGTTAGGGGAATGAGAACACCCGCCCACAATCACTTTATTGGAGAATAAAGAGAAACCCCTACACAAGATGAAGAAGAAACACATTATTGGTGGAAAATTGAGTTAAGAAATTCGGGATTGGCTAGATTTAAAACAGGGGGAAAGAAAGGGTTAATATTGCCAACCTAAACAATGACTGAAAGAAATTTAGCAAGGAACAAACTTTTGAAATTAAATTTTCTCCAAAGAACAGTTCTTTTTCTTCGCACTAGGGTGCACTATAGTAGTACTTCAGTAGTGTCCTCTAGAAGAGAAAGTTCACACTTCTTACCACAAGCAAAACAAAAACACATCAAAAATGACACAGTTCTAAAACTCCAAAATTTACAGGTAGTGACATCTTCTGAGAAAGTAGAAAATTAATACCGTCAATAAAGTTCAGTCTTCCTCCAGCAGAGGAGTTTCAACTGGCGCACCTTTTGAATTAGCGGCGTGGAGGTGTACCGCCCGGTACAATAATATTAATAATAATTGTACCGGGCGGTACACCTCTACACCGTTTATTTAAAAGTTGCGCCAGTTGAAACTCCTCTTCTGGAGGAAGGTTGAACTTTATCTACTCTATTAATTCTCTACTTTCTCAGAAGATGTCACCACGTGGAAAATTTTGAGTTTTTGAACTGTGTCACTTTTGATGTGTTTTTGTTTCGCTTGAAGTAAGAAGTGTGAACTTTCTCTTCTAGAGGACACTACTGAAGATCAACAATAGTGCAACCTAGTGCGGAGTCAAAGAACTATTTTGTTGAAGAAAATTTAATTTCAAGAGTTTGTTCTTTGTTAAATTTCTTTCTGTCATTGTTTAAGTTGGCAATATTTACCCCTTTCTTCCCCTTGTTATGAATTTATCCAATTCCGAATTTCTTTTAGTAATTTCTGACCAATCTGGTGTATCTTCCCCCAACTTGTATCTGTTGCGGGGTCCTATCCAATAAAAACATTGTGGGCGGGTGTTTTCATTCCCCTAACGCCTAGAAACTTCCGCGAAAGTATATAAACTGCTGATTTTAGGGTCTCCGGGCCACTTCTGTTCCATCTTTCAGTGTATTAAGTACATAGCAGGAGGCGGGAAGCGCCTCTTTCTTCGGCAGCGGTCAACAATAAGGTAATGGCCGATTAATAAATTCTTTCTTTTCTTGCTCAGCAGTTTAACTTTCGGGGCGGGTTCTAAGCGTTCAACCATGTAACCTTTTCCTAAAATGTAAAAACAACTGGTACCTATTCTATTTTAAAACGACATATCGGGATAGAGAGTGCTTAACCCTCTCGAGCTCCCACTCACATCGTCTTGAGGTGAACTTATTCTCTCAACCAATTCTTCCGTAATGTAATGTAAATTGCTATTAAGTCACCTCTGTAGTATGGGATTAGCCCTTGTAATAACAGCCTAGTGCCAAAGTAGGTTTTAAAATCAAAGTGTATTAGGAGTGCAAGTTCGCCTCCTCTCAAATTGTTTTAGAGGTCATTTAATTAACCTGCTTTTCATTTAATAGACCTCAGTAGATTGGGTATTTTACCCCTGTGTTTGTGTCCGTTGAGGACAACTTGAAGATGGAGTTTGGTGTGGCCTGGGAGAGGCTTAAATTAAAGAGCGTGTGGCTCTTTTGGAAACGGAGTGTTGTATGCCTCGAGGAGGCGTTACTGTGTAATTTGGAGCAAGTGCTCCAGGGTTTGATTGGGGTCTTCTGCCCCTTTGTTAAAATTTGTATATCGGAAAGTTGAGCTAGTTGCTCAAGAATTGTGAACTCAGGGCTCGAAGCCCAAACTCTGTAATCCCTGTAATTGTACATTTCAAATTGTGTTTCGGCTACTAAGTACCTGTTCTTTGTTATTACTGAATATTGAAAAGAAAATATAACCTTGTTAAATTTTACATTAACTTTGATTCCGTAGTTTGAGACCCACTCACGCCCGCACCTTCTTACTCCTCTACCTACCACCAAAACACGGTAACAATAATAATAATAATAATTGTACCGGGCGGTACACCTCCACGCCGCTAATTCAAACATTGCACCAGTTGAAACTCCTCTACTGGAGAAAGCCTGAACTTTAACAACCAGAAGATGTTTTTACCGTAAATTTTGAAGTGTTCTGAACTATTTCGGTTTCGATTTGTTTTTGTCTTCTCTGTAGTAGGAAGTGTGAACATTCTCTTCTAGATGGCACTACTTAAGAACTACAATTGTGCACCCCAGTGCGAAGTGAAGGAACTTTTTTTCTGAAGAAATTTGCTATTCATAAGTTTGTTCTTTGTTAAATTTCTTTCAGTCATTGTTTGGGTTGGCAGTATAACCCTTCTCTTTCCGCCAGTTTTGAATTTGACCAATGAGTAATTTCTGTAATTAATTTTCCACCAATAAGGTGTTTCTTCTTCGTCTGGTGTATTAGTTTTTGCTGTTATCCAATAAAATTTTGTGGGCGGGTTGTAATCATTCTTGAAAGGTCTCGAATTTTCCACGAGGTTATATAAACTGCTGATTTTCTGGTCTCCTGGCCACTTCAGTAACATCTCTCCTAGTGTGATTATGTAGTAGGGGGCGGGAAGCGCCTCTTTCTTCGGGCAACAGTTCATCCATATGGTAATGGCCGTTTAATAACTTTATTTCTTGCTAGCTCAGCAGTGTAACCCTCGGGGCAGGTTCGAAACTTTTCTCATGTAACCTATCCTTAAAATGTAATAGACAATTGGTAAAATTTTGGCTTTTTAACTATAAATTGGGATAGAGAGTGCCTAACCCTCTCGAGCTCCCACCCATATTGTTCTGAGGTGACTACGTTTTCATTTCCATTTTTTTCTCCCTTCGTAATGTAAATAAGTTTTCTTATCGTGTCACCTCCGTTGTATGGGATTTGCCCTTGCATAAGCGGCCTAGTGCCAAATAGGTTTTAAATATGTATTAAGAGTGCAAGTTACGCCTCCATTCAACTCTGAATTTTGTTCCATGTAATTGACCTGTTTCTTTACTTAATAGGCCTCAGTAGATTGGGTATCATTACCCCTGTTCTTGGGTGCCTGGAGGGCAGATTGAAGGTGGAGTTTGGTGTGGCCTTTGAATAGGCTGGATCTTTGAGAGCGGGTTTGCTCTTTCTTAAAAGTGGATTTTCTGTGTGCCTCGAGGAGGCTTTACTGGGTAATTGGGAGCAAGTGCTCCTTGGCATGATTGGGTTTTTCTGCCCCTTTGTTGTACCTTGTATAAAGGTAAAGTTGGGCTCATTGCTCAAGGATTGAGAGTCTGGGGCTCGAAGCCCA
The DNA here is from genome assembly GCF_040414725.1 of Anabrus simplex. Lineage (NCBI taxonomy): Eukaryota > Metazoa > Arthropoda > Insecta > Orthoptera > Tettigoniidae > Anabrus > Anabrus simplex. The sequence goes on along the minus strand of NC_090269.1, from coordinate 158,981,931 downwards.
AATCCAGTAACAAACTGTAATTCTACTTTCTTAATTTGTTGATATGCTACTGGATGCCTGTTGTACTTGTACTTTAAGTTCGTAAGTTGAAACCTATTCCACCCAGCACCTTCTTTCTCCTCTGCTGTTCCACAGATACCTCGGAACAATAATAATAATAATAATAATAATAATAATAATAATAATAATAATAATAATAATAATAATAATAATAATAATAATAATATTAATAATAGTTCGCTTCTGTGGTGTAGTAGTTAGTGTGATTAGCTGCCACCCCCGGAGTCTTGGGTGCGATTCCCGCCTCTGCCTCTGGTACGAGGGCTGGAACGGGGTCCAATCGGCCTCGGGAGGCCAGCTGATTAGAAGGCGTCTCAGCCATCCTGGAAGTGGTTTTCCGTGATTTCCAATTCACCCGCAGACAAATGTCGGGATGGTACCTAACTTAAGGCCACGGCCGCTTCCTTTCCTCTTCCTTGTCTATCCCTTCCAATACTTCCACCTCCCTACAAGTTCCCTGTTGAGCATAACAATTGAAGCCACCTGGTCCTCCTGTCCACTTGTATCCTCTGACCCAAAGTCTCACGTTCCACGACACTGCCGTTGAGGTAGTAGAGGTGGGCTCCCTCTCTGAGTCCGAGGGAAAGACCAATCCTGGACGGTAAACGGATTAATAAACAAAATAATAATAATAATAATAATAATAATAATAATAATAATAATAATAATAATAATAATAATAATAATAATAATAATAATAATAATAATTGTACCGGGTGGTACACCTCCACGCCGCTAATTCAAACTTTGCGTCAGTTGAAACTCCTCTACTGGAGGAAGTCTGAACTTTATCTACTTTGTTAATTCTCAAGTTTCTCAGAAGATGTCCCTACTAGTAAATTTTGAAGTTTCTGAACTGGATCGTTTTCGATGTATTTTTGTTTTGCCTGTAGTAAGAAGTGTGGACATTCTCTTCCAGATGGCACTACTGAAGGACTACAATTATGCACCCTAGTGCGAAGTGAAAGAACTGTGTTTTTGGAGAAATCTTGAATTCATAAGTTTGTTCTTTGTTAAATTTTCTTCAGTTATTGTTTAAGTTGGCTATATTAACCCTTTCTTTCCGCCAGTTTTGAATTCGACCAATAAGGAATTTCTGTAATTAATTTTCCACCAATAATGTGTTTCCTTTTCATCTAGTGTAGGGGTTTTCGTTGTTAGCCAATAAAATGATTGTGGGCGGGTGTTCTCATTCCTGAAACGCCTCGAACTTTCCACGAGGGTATATAAATTGCTGATTTTCGGGTCTCCGCGCCACTTCAGTAACATCTATCAGTGTGTAAAGTACGTAGAAGGGGGCGGGAAGCGCCTCTTTCTTCGGGCAGCAGTTCAACCACCAGGTAATGGCCGTTTAATAACTTCTTTTCTTGCTAGCTCAGCAGTTTAACTCTCGGGGCAGGTCCGAAGCCTTTCTACCATGTAACTTTCCCCTAAAATGTACTCTTGGTATCAATTCTATCTTTTTAAACTACATATTGGGATAGAGAGTGCTTAACCCTCTCGAGCTCCTACTCCTATTGCATTGAGGTGAACTTATTTTCACAATCGTTTCTTCCTTAACATAATGTAAATTGTCTCCTTCTATAAGTCACCTCTTTAGTATGGGATTAGCCCTTGCAGTAACGGCCTAGTGCCAAGTAGGTTTTATATAAAGTGTATTAGGAGTGCAAGAACGCCTCCTCTCAAGTTGGTATTTTAGAGGGGATGTAATTGACCTGTTTCTTTACTGAATAGGCCTCAGTAGGTTGGGTATTTTTACCCCTGTGTTATTTGTATTTGGAGGTCAACTTGAAAGTGGAGTTTGGTGTGGCCTTTGATAGGTTTGAACTTAAGAGCGAGTCGCTCTTTCTTAAAATTTGTTTCTGCGTGCCTCTAGGAGGCTTTACTGTGTAATTGGGAGCAAGAGCTCCTGGGCATGATTGGAGTCTTCTGCCCCTTTGTTGAATCTTGTATATAGTAAAGTTGGGCTCATTGCTCAAGAATTATGTGTCTGGCTCTCGGAGCCTAAATCCTGTAACACTGTAATTGTACATTTTCGAATTGTTACTAGGCTACTAAGTACCTGTTATATTTGTTTTTTCTTGATCTTAAAAAGAAAATATAACCTTGTTAAATTTTATCTTAACTTTAATTTCGTATTTTGAGACCTGTTCACCTCCGCACCTTCTTTCTCCTCTGCACATCCACAATACTCCGTAACAATAATAATAATAATAATAATAATAATAATAATAATAATAATAATAATAATAATAATAATAATAATAATAATAATAATAACTGTACCAGCAGTTGCACTCCAACGCCGCACATTTAAATCTAGCGCCTAAATGAACTCCTCTGTTGGTGATACAGTGAAAATGAAACTACACCAACTTAGAAATTTACTCACAGGATGTCACCACTAAAATATGATGTCATTTTGTTATTGTGAAGTTTCCCGAACTGACTGTATTTCTACTAGTTTTGTTTGCTATCCATCAAGAAGTTTGGACATTCTTCCACATATGTCACTACTACTAAAAAGTATGATCATGCACCCTGGTGCGAGGTATAAGAACTTATACTTCAAAGAAGTTTTGTATTCATAAGTTTTTTTTACTGATTGATGTTCATTTATTTTTGGGTTGGCAATATTTCATTTTTATTTCCGCCAGTTTTGAATCTAGCCAATCCCTAAATTTCTGTAATTAATTTTCTACCAATCACAGTCTTCTTCTTCATCGATTTTGAGTGTAACTTTAATTTGACCAATAAACGTGAAAGGGTGTGGCTAGTGTAATCTTGATTGATCTTGAACTTTCCCCGAGGGTTTATAAACTGCGGATTTTCTCGTTTCTGGGCCAATTGATTGTCATCTTACTAAGTGTGTGTGTCAAAGCAGGAGGCGGCTGGCCTCTTTCTTCAGGCAGCATTACATCCACCAGGTAAAGGACACATAAAATCTTTCTTTCTTGCTTACTCCGCAGTTTAACCCGAGGGAATGGTCCGAACCATTAACTATTTAACCTTCCTTTTCTAAAAATGTAACTTTCTGCCGGCTAATGTAATAATTTCATAAAACCTTTAACTGTAAATCTGCGATAGAGAGTGATATACCCTATCGAGATCCCCTTCATCTTGTTTTGAGGTGACTACGTTTGTATCTGTTTTTCTTCCTTTCCGTAATGTGCTAATTTACCCTTATACGAGTCACCTCAGTAGTTTGGGAATAGCCCCTGTTTCACTGGCCTAGTGCCTCTAGGTTTTCACTATCTAGGAGCACTGTACGCCTCTATTCAGTTTGTGTTTCGGGCCATTTACTTAACCTGTTCTTTCCGCAAAGGCCCTATAGGTTGGGTACGAGATACCGCTGTTTATTTGTAAGGTGGGCCATGGAAGGCCAAAGAGTGTAAGAATTTTTTTTTGGTGTTGCCTTGAATAGGCTGAGAAACTGAGAGCACGTTTGCTCTTTTTCAAGTGATGTAAAAGGTGCCTCTGGGAGGCTTGATATTGCAATTTTGGGAGCAAGTGCTCTTTGAATTAGGGGATTTCTGCCCTTGTAGAAATTTGTGCTCTTTTGTAAATTTGAGCTAGGAGCTCAAGAAAAGTAAAGTGAAGGCTTGAAGCCCACGATCTGTTAATACCACTAATCTTGTCCTTCCTAGACTTGTTTAATGTTTGCTGCTTGTACCTGCAAAAATTGTTAAGTTTGAAGTTTGTAAAAATATAACCTTTAGTTTAAGTTTCAAATTCAATTCTTGACATTGTAGTTAGACCCATTCACCCCGGCACCTTCTTTCACCTCTGCGTTCCACAGATTACCCGGAACAATAACAATAATGCAGACGGCTCCTGTGCTGAACAGATCCTTAATTTGAAATCAATAATTCGTCACAGAGTGCTGCACGGCAAACATGTAGTTGTTTTTTTCGTTGAGTTCAAAAAGCAATTGACTCGGTGGACAGAGAGACGCTAGAAAAGATCATCAGAGAAATCGGGGTCTAAACCAAACTCGCAATCATTATCAGAGAATCCTTAACAGGCACAATTTCAAAGGTGAAAATCATGGGAGAATTGTCTCATTGATTTGAAGTTAAGAGAGGTGAGCGAAAGGGTGATGTATTATCACCACTACGTATTACTCAACTGTGTCCTGGTGAAGATTGTGAGAATTTGCAATTCCGAACTTGAAAATCAAAGGATAACTCGGATCAGCTTACCAAGAAAATTAGGACGTATCAAAGTCAACTGCTTGGATTTCGCTGTTGATTTTGCGATAGTTTCAGAAAACCTAGAGGAAGTGGCCATACACATTCCTAGAAAAGATCGCTGGCAAGACAGGACTTAGGATCTCGAAAGACAAGACCAAGTTCAAGACGTGCATCTCATAGAATGCCAAAATATGGCATTACAACACTCTAGTAAAAGCAGAATGTCTGCATGGCAGCGAATGCCTCTCGATAAATTACAAATGATTCAAAATTTGGAAGGGTTTCAAGTCGAAAGAACTGCAAATACTGCAAGGGCCTGGACTAATGAAACAGCATAGCGGGCATATGAAGCAGGAAGAGGAAACTTCAGATTTAAAAATAAATGAAATTTTAGCGTGATCCTTAGTGGTCGATTCGGGAATAAAATAAAAATAATTTTCCTCAGAGATTTAACCAAATATTATACATAATTTACATGGTGTTAAAATGAAGGTATCCAATATTTTAGGTGGTGATAGTATATATCGAAACAGAAAAAGTACGGTATCTAATAAATATGGGTTCGACAACACAAGTTGGGAGATCTGAACACGTGTTTACAGGAGGTGATATGATTCATGGTAATGCATTTCTCAGCCCCGCAATAACACCAGACTACCACATAATCATAGTTGATACCTCTGACATGGAAAGAGAACCATCTGGTTTCTCACCAATGCGGGCGCTGTTCGAATGCCGGCCCGGGTTTTGTTATGTGTTTGGTTTAATAATATAAACAAGTACAAAAGGAGTACTCTATTGGATTAGTAGGATCAAGATTTTACGAAAAGAACATCGCATATGTAACGTATGGAATGCTGCTACAATCCAAAGAGAGGGAGAGAAAAGTGCCTTTACCGAGCTCGAGAGCTGCAGTTGCGTAAGTGCGGCCAGTATCCAGTAATCGGAAGATAGTGGGTTCGAGCCCCACTGTCGGCAGCCCTGAAGATGGTTTTCCGTGGTTTCCCATTTTCACACCAGGCAAATGCCGGGGCTGTACCTTAATTAAGGCCACGTCCGCTTCCTTCCAATTCCTAGGCCTTTCCTCTCCCATCGTCGCCTTAAGACATATCTGTATCGGTGCGACGTAAAGCAAATAGCAAAACAAGTGCCTTAAATTCTCCACTGCCTTCCTACTCCTAGTAAACACCGCAAATCTTGCTCTCCTTCAGGTGTCGCCGTTGGCTATGCGCGGCGCATTTTGCAGGGCCGTGTCACGATTCGGTTGCCGGTGTCGCTGGCAGAGTTATTGTTGTCATCATTATGGTTGGTCTTCTTTTCTGAATGTCGTAAAGGTAAGAGCACGAAGACTGTAGTGGGTGTCCGCATGACTTCATCTGGTCGATATGTCTTCGCCATTATGGGCCACTGACAGATCCAGTACCCCCCTGGGTGGGGGTGGTAACCGTGCCTGTCGTAAGAGGCGACTAAAAGGGGCACCAGAGGCTCTGAACTTTGGAGCGTGGGTTGGCGACCACGGGTCCCTGGCATTACTGCTCCCTTAGTCAACTCCCCAATGGTATTAAAATAATCGAGGCCGAGGGAGTATTTCATTTTCACGCGCTACTTGGCCCAGTTGTACTTCCTCTGAAAACAATAATCCCCACCACCACCACTCAGCGCTCCATCCTTACTTAGGACTGTACCTACGGCGAGTTTTTTATCGGGAGACCTGTAGCCACGAACGGCTACCGTTTCGCCTTCGGAGAAATATCTATCGTAGGAGGATGTTGTCCTTCCTTAACGCGATCCGTTTTCAGGATGTGAAGTCTGTACCTTATCTCACTTTGCAAAACCGCTAGAAGACGGGCTCATCGTCTTTCCTGTCGAAACTGAGCTGTTTGGGGTAACCACGTTTCAGATTATAGTTGTTCCTCCTCCTGTTGCAAGTGAACGCTAACACACTTCGAAGAACGACCAAACTACTGATTGACACCGGACAGGGCTCATTGCGTACTAACCGCTTCTTGTCCCGTTACTTCGGTGTCACTCGCTACTCCGAGTACTTCGTTGCCACTCGGATATCTCCGGTTATCTCACATCAGGAGGGGCGCTGCCATCACTCGGAGCAGGCGCTTCGCTCCCAGCACTAACTTCAAGTTAAGATTATTTGCAACTACCAAATTAATTACGCCAAGTAAAGTAGAGAAACCGTTTGTCCGACACATGTATTATTATCTTATTCTACAAGCTACACAATGTTTACAGACATGTCACTGATGTACTGGTGTAGTGTGCACGTACATTCTGCTCAACAGTAGATGACCACACCTGCCCCGATTGGACCGTGTTTCTCACGTCTTGCGAGGAACATCTAAATCCCGAGCATTGTTCCTGGTGCAGAGGAAACTATGGAGCTCCCTCCCTGTCGGTGGGGGCGTTTGTACAACACCCACGGTATCCCCTGCCTGTCGTAAGAGACGACTGAAGGGGCACCAGTGATCTCAACTTGGGAGCGTGGGTTGGTGATCATGGGGCATTTAATGAGTCGTGTCATTGTTCCCACTTACTTGTGCCGGACTCCTCACTTTCATTTATCCTATTCGACCTCCCTTGGTGAACTTTTGTTCTTTTCCGACCCCGACGGTTTTATGTATCGAGGCCTAGAGGGTCTTTCATTTTCATGCCCTTCGTGGCTCTTATGTTCCTTTAGCCGATATCTTCATTTTTCGAAGTCTTGGATCCCTTCCATTTTTTACCTCTGATTAGTGTTGTATAGAAGATGGTCGCCCAGTTGTACTTCCTCTTAAAACAATAATCACCAGCACTGGGATCAACTGACTTTCCCGTTGGTTACTGGATATCTTGATTTGTTTATCGTACGGCTAATACAGCTAATACGGCTAATACCGCTAAACCGATAAATTGATAGTGGATTGGCCTTCGGGAAATCTTTAATATCTCCAAGGTGGAACAGTTGAGAAGATAAGGTCCTTTTCAAGGTTGACTAGCGTCATCATTTCCCTGTTGTCAGAGAGTCCTTTCTTCACACACACACACACACACACACACACACACACACACACACACAGTAAGACTATAGTACTGTTGAGCCCGATGGTACAGCGAAGACACTTTGGTAGCCACTAAAATTCCATTAAAGAGGTCAATAAAGTCTCCTTCCCTCCCTCTTAACGGAATATCCCTAATTTGGAGAAGAGAGAAATAAAGCATTCACGACGCGGCCTTGCCTGTCTCCTTGCGATAAGAATCCAGCCAATTAAGGAACAGTTAAGATTCCAGCCTCGTAGACATGTGTATACCGTGGAACTGTAATTAAAGGATTGGAGTCACATTAATATGTAGTAGCCTACAGTTCGTGATCTTCAACGATAGGGACCATCTGCTGAGACTCATGATATCCTCGATGTCGGTTTGATCATCAGCGTTCTCATGTCATATTTTACCCTTATAGATCGGGGCGGTAGAGTAACGGACACGGTATCCCCTGCTTGGCCTAAGAGGCGACTAAAAACGGGCCCAGGTTCTCTGTACTTTGGAGCGTGGGTTGGCGACCTGGGGCGTCTAGCTGAGTCCCGGTATTGCTTCCACGTACTTCTGCCAGACTCCTCACTTTCATCTATCTTATCCGACGTCCCTTCACTTTTTCTTTTCCAACGGCGAAGGTATTAGGTTGCAAAGCCTAAGGAGTCCGTTTATTTTCACGCTCTTCGTCGCCCTTACCTTTCTTTGGCCGATAGCTTCATTTTTCGAAGCTATCGAAATGGAGGAAGGTTTTCCACTTGTATTTCCTATTAAAACTATAATCAGCACCAAGACCATCAACGAAGTTTAGGTCTGTTAAGGGGAGAGGGACGTTTGCTAATCTCTTAGTTAGATCGGTGCGGTGTAGAGCAAAGTTTAGTTACCAGAAGGGTGGTAGTGGATTAGTGATTGGCGACTAGCTGGGATCAACAGGAGGGTGTGAAGGTGTTCATTGGCGACATTGGTAAAGAAGGGAATTGCGGGCAGGAAGCAAGAACGTGATGGAGCGAGAAATGGCATGCGGGAAGAGTCAATCTGATGAAGTTGAAGTAAGCGAACGGAGGAGTGCAGATGCGGGTAGGAGGAGACTCTTTTATGGCTATTGCGGAACCTACTTTCCCTCTGCCGTGGGCTGCGTCACCATTAGCTGTTTTGGAGATGTAGCCATTATCGGAAAGTCGGATATCGGTGATGTCTTGTCTTGAGATACTGAAGCGGAGGAGGGTGGGGATGAGATGATTGGAATTCGCGAATAGGGTGTTGAAAGAGAAGAATGTCGATTTCTGGATAGAGCAGGCAATGTGAGCTGAGAGGTGTGAGTGAAGTATGCTTTCATTCAAGGGAAATGTATTGTAGGGTTAGTGCTTGGAAGCAGTGATGTCTGACTAAGGAATGTATAGGAACATAATGGGGATAGGTTACGGGGTTCTTGATTTGTAATGGGCCACATTCACATGACTGTTTCTAGGTGGGTGAATTTGATGTTTGAGTTCCTGAGTTAAGGTTCAGAGTTCGACTGGATGGAGCTAGGAAAGCGGAGATAAAAGGTGAACAGACGTAGGGTAGTGAAGCAGGTCGTGCGGACGGAGACACCAGTTCTGGACGATTTTCTAGCGGAGTGGACGAACTTAACACTGATTAGAATAGATGGCTAGGTAGGATTGGATTCGCAGCAGATGTGACAATGTGGCTGAAGGAGTTTTATTGGAGCAATATCGGCGTTGGATGAGGTTATGTGTTGTGCCCACAAACTGGGTGTTCTGCTGTACGATGGAGACGTGCACATCGAATAGGGTGGGATGGGTTCTGACTTCAGGAGTCAGAATTCGGTTGACATCGGCTGTTGTGAGTAGGAGAATTCTAACGATTTAGGTTCCTAGCGGGAACGCCCTCATCGTGAAGTTCCTCGAGTACAACGCAATCCATGTCATGGTCGGCATCCCTGAGGACGCAGCAGGAGAGACTGTGGCAAGGTGTTGGAAGAGAAGTGTTGGTTTGGGCACCGAAGAATTTTAAATGGAGAGTTAGATCTCAAATGATGGGTTCCTATGGAGGTGATCAATTATTAGGCTGCGTCACTATTGCCAGTTTTTAACATGTATTCATTGTTAGCAGGGCGGGTGTACTGAAATACTGAAAGAGAGAAAGGTGGAAAGGAAGACCGGAATTAGAGAACAGGATTTTTGAAAGAGAACGATGTGGCTTCCAGTGTGGGTTTCTAGAGAGTGCACGAGGTGCCTTGTTCCTGTTTCCCCTGTGCTTTGGGGTGGTTGAATAACACCCTCGGTAACCTCCAGTGTGTCGTAAGAGGCAACTAAAAGGACCCCAAGGTCTTGTAACTTGGGAGCGTGGGCTGGTGACCAAGAGGCCCTGAGCTGATTCCTGACATTTTTTACTTACTTGTGCCAGGCTCCTCACTTTCATCTATCCTATTCGACTTCCCTTGGTCAACACTTGTTCTTCTCCGACATCTACGGCATTAGAGCACTCGTGGCCTCGGGAGTCTTCCATTTCCGCACCCTTTGTGGTCCTTGTCTTTCTTTGTCCCATGTCTTAATGTTCCTCTTAAAACAGTACTCAGCACCACTGTGGATCATTTACAACATGTTGCTCAAATTATAAATAGAAGATGAACAGAGTGGCTACGTGTGTTAAAGCGCTATGGCTAAGGAGCAAAGCTCTGCTTTCGGGAGAGCGTTGCTTCGAAACACACCGCCGACTATGGTTTTCTGCTGTTTCCAGGCAAACGCCGGGACAGTTCCATCTCCTTAGCGAGTTTAATTCACCATCCTCAACCGAGGAAGGGATTTAGGCGTAAAATTCATCTCACCTCATCTTCCACCCGTGCGGGGGTCGGTCATTCCTGCCTGCCGTAAAAGGCTACAAATAGGGGCCCCAGGGACTCTCAAATTTTGAGCGTGGCTTAACAACAATGTGGCCCTTAGATGAGACCTGGCATTGCTTCCACTTGTGCCAGGCTTCTCACTTTCATCTACCATATTCAACCTACCTTGATCAACTCTTGTTCTTTTCCGACCTCGACAGTATTAGGTATCGAGGCCTAGGGAGTCTTTCATTTTCACGCCGTTCGTGGCCCTTGTCTTTCTTTGGCAGACATCTTCACTTCTCGAAGTGTCAGAACCCTTTCATTTTATCACTCTGATTAGCGCCTTTGCTCGAGTGGATTTCGTAATTTGATAAAAGTAATCGTTCCTTGGTACTGCAATAAGACATTTTCTGAAAATTCGTAAGGCACGCATAAAAACTCACGAAAAACTAGACTTTCTTTTACCCCAGTACCTCTACGCAAACTACGTTTGTGGCGTTGCTTTTTTGGGGCTAAGATTACCAAGCTACTGGCAGAGCTAACCTCGGATCGCGCGATACATCTTCCATGTGAGAAACAGTCCACTCCCAGGTCGAAAAAGTAAAACTCTCTTTATTTTAAAATGAGATTCCAATACCAACGTCCACGTACCTTCTTCAGTATTTGAGGTACAAGTATCCCCATAAGAAGAATTCTACCCATTTTTCAGTCCTTTCTACCCTATCCTTCTTAAGTGGATTTTCTGAAAAAATACGTGAGAAAAAGGAGACTGACCTTTTATGGACATATCAAAAGAATGAACCTTGAGAGATTGGCCAACAGGATACTTCTTCTGCAGGAAAGGTGGAAAAAACAACCGGGATGGCTTACACACGTGCACAATGACTTGGCAGAAATAGGTACCAAGGAGGAGGATATAAAAGAAAGGACATCATTTAGGAAGAAGGTTGCGAGATTGAGGAATGTGTCTGAAGAGCAACATGCGAAGCCACGGAACATCTCGGTGGAAGAACGAGCAAGAAGAAGTCAAAGACTCAAGAATCTTTGGCGAGAGTGTAAAGAGAAGGGTATCAGTCTGCGTGACAGAAGGAAGATTGTGTAAACGTGACCCACAGGTGGCCGTATCGATTAATAATAATAATAATAATAATACGTGTTTCTTTATTTATTTTCACGACTGTAACGCCTTCAATTTTTGAGATATAACTGTCCTCTTAAAAAGAATTCAATTCCTTTTCCACCCGCTTAAGTTGATTTCCTCCTCCACTCTCCCCAAAAAAGTGAGTGTCCTTTATGTCTAAAGGAGATTCCAAACACCAATTTTAACGTCTATAGCATCTTTAGTTTTTGAGATATAAGTATCCTCATACAAATAATTCAACAAATTTTTCAATTTTTCAACCCCCTTAAGTGGATTTTGAGAAAACAAAAAATGCGTCTTCCTTTATCTTTAAAGGAATTTCCAGATACCAATGCTTTTAATAGGATATTCCAAATAGCAGTTTTTATGACTGTAAACTGGTAAGTTTTGGAGACATACTCATTTAAAAATTCACCCCCCTTTTCACCTCCTTAGCGACAGTATAATATAAAGGCAACCCCCAAAATATAATTTCGTTATATCCAGTAGCTTTGGCTTGGCGACGATGAACCAGTCAGTCAGAATGATCAGATATGCTTTACTCCGGCGCGCGGAGTTCGTCCACGGTTCATTTGTCAGTCAGGGCGTCTTATGTTATATATATAGACAGTTGCCTAGTACTTCCTCTTAAAATAATAATCATCACCACCAGTACCACAACCACGAACAAAGTTTGTATTATATAACTCGATAATTATAGCGTTTATCCTTTATCTTCCTAAGGGTGTTTCTTTCATAAACTGTACTGATGAACTTTCCACTATCTACATCCATGGAAAATGTTAACTGATTCTATAATAATTGTAAAGTATATAACGCGAATCTCAGAGGTGTAAGAAGCGCCTAGTGTGAATGGGTGGACAAGGAATTAACTAGACCACTAGTTAGCACAACAAATTTTGAAATTTTATTTCTTTCCTCGTTACCGAATTTAAAATTTTATAAATAAAATATATGAAAGAACAATAACAATCTTATATCGACATAGTCAGCTCCAACAACAATGACTTAAAATCCAAAAATCAGGCTCAAATCTTGAGAGAATTACAAATGCTAATTTACACAGAAAAGAGCTGGATCGCTCTTGGCAGTTACAAGATTTGCAAGAGCGCGATTTCCTCCTATCCTTCACACTACAAGGGAGTCTGCGCTCAAACTATGTCATAGTCCAGCCTCACAGAGACATCAGTTATTAACAGCGAACTTACAACCCATTGGTTGTCGTTAATTAAAGTATTTACTGCACCCATAAGCGAATGTGCATAATTAATGCATGAATTAAATATTTAATAATTCGCCGGTGGGAATACTGCAGTAGGCTGGGAAAAGATTGCAGTCTCACAAAGCAACAGCCAGGCGCCGTTCAGACTGAAAAATATATCCACAGAATACGTCTTAAGGCACGAACAGGAAGTAGCTAGCCTGAGTAGTACGTCCAATTATGTTTTATGATGCCGACGAGAAGTGGAAACTTTCTATCCAGTTCGCACATGAACCCGCACGTCGAAATTTGCCCTGCCTAGAAGAGCGAGTGAGACACGAATGATACCCGTCATCCCTTAGCAGAAAATGGAAGAACCCAAACGACTAAGAGCGCGAACGTCTCAGCCAATCACAAAATTGCAAAATTTAATGTCTTGTCATAGCGGGAATCTACAGCTAGTATTTCGAGATTTGGTGACAGAAGTAGCTGTGAAAGATTGTGTCCTGACTTCCAAACAATATTTGAGGATTTATCAGTGCAAATGTGTGGTTAATCAGTGGTTAAATAAGAAATTTTCAACTTTACATGGAAGAGTGGTATCGCCCAGGAAGTGAACAGTCATGGCGGGAAGGCGCCATACTCTTACAGAAAATAGAGCCAGTGACGCGCGCCGTCGTATAAATTAACCTGTGATCGTTTCTCATAACGCAATGTAACACATAAGTCGGACCAAAATTAGGAAGGTTTTGAACACATTTCCTGATATTCTAACCTACGGACATATGATAAATCGGTCCCAAGTGGAGAATTATTACGCCACATCCCTTCCACAGAACTATTTTCGAAGTGGGGGAGGACTGTTGACAAAACCGATGACACCAGAGTGGTGAACTTCAGTCTCGTAAGAAACCTCAGTCTCGTCAGAATTCTCAGTCTTGAGGAGAATCTCAGTCCTGTGAGAATTCACAGTTTTGTAAGAATCTTCAGTGTCTTGTACAGTAGTTGGCATCCGAGTGAGCAATGTATTTATTTGTGTGAGTAATACCTTAGGCGAAATGAACACTTTGACAAACTTTTATTCAACTTTAGTTTATGCAGAGATTATCAGGCAATTAAATTAACAAATGACAATGGTAGTTATATTATCAACACTTGCCTTGAATGAACTTAAAGTGCTAGGACCGAGATGAACAATGAATTTCTTCGTAACACGTATCAGCATAACATTTTCCCTAGTTCACGTGTAGCTTGTATAGTTCGTGGAAAGGTCATATGTTGGAGGACGATTATTATAAAATTCTCCACATCATTGGGAACATTATATTTAATTTTTCCACACTCTCATAGAACTATTATTGCAAGTGAGATATTTGGGAGCAGAATTAGTCAAGCCAGTTACAGGGAGAAGAACTCTGTTTTCACAAGTGGAATGCTGCCGCACTAAGACCATGAGTCCAGTGTTATTGTCAGAGAAGGTGAATAACCAATAATCCTTTACACAAACAAACTGCGAGGGGTGAGAGAGAGACTACAGCAGGCAGGTAGCGGAGTCCAGACTTTCAACTTCACGTCAGGTGCTCAATGCAGTGTCATTGAATATTCTTCGTAGGAGTGTTAAAAATGCGAGTGCTAATATAAATATGGACGTGTGCAACGCTATTGTAAAAATGCATCAAGTTTGCGTGTGTGACCTCTTGGATAACATCAGCTTGAAGATGAAGTGCTAAATTCATCATGACGGGGTCCGGAGGATGATCTGACCTGCCTCCAGCACAAATAAGGTAAATGAGCAAAATGTAAATACGTAAATATGTAGGACTATGAACAATCGATGATCAAAATGTAGTTTAGAATTTTTAGATAGGATTGTAAATAATTCACGGATCAGCTGGTAATTATAAAAATTAGGATCGTAATAATAATAATAATAATAATAATAATAATAATAATAATAAAAAGAATAATAATAAGTGTTAGCGAGTGTTATTTGCGTAGTTTCCTTAAGTTAATGTTTTTCATATTATTTCTGTATCATTTTTGAAGTAAGTCATTTTGACATATGAGAATCCTATTTTACTAAGAAATTTACATACGGTGTAGTGCAGATTTTTTAAGTGATGATAATTGTTCCGAGGTATCTGTGGAACAGCAGAGGTGAAAGAAGGTGCGGGGGTGAACAGGTCTCAGAATACGAAATTAAAGTTAAGATAAAATTTAACAAGGTTATATTTTCTTAGCAAAATCAAGAAATAACAAGAATGGCAGGTACAGAGTAGCAAGGTAACAAATGTACAATCACAGTATTCACAGGATTTGGGCTTCGAGCCCCGGACTCACAATTCTTGAGCAATTAGCCCAACTTTACGCAAAAAACAAGATTCGACAAAGGGGCAGAAGACCCCAATCATGTTCAGAAGCACTTGCTCCCAATTACAAGGTAAAGCCTCCTCGAGGCACCCAAAATCAATTTCAAAAGAGCGATCCGCTCTCAAAGTTTAAGCCTAACAAAGGCCACACCAAACTCAACTTTCAAGCTGTCCTCCAAGGACATAGACACAGGGGTAAAAGGATACCCAACCTACTGAGGCCTATTAAGTGAAGAAACAGAAATATTACATGGCCTCGACAATACCAATTTGAGAGGAGGCGAAGCTGCACTCCTAATACATTTTGTTTAAAACCTACTTGGCACTAGGCCCTTAATGCAAGGGCTAATCCCATACTAAAGAGGTGACTTATATGTTAAGACAATTTACCTTACGCTAGACAGGAAGAAACGATTGAGAAAATAAGTTCACCTCAATGCAATATGAGTGGGAGCTCGAGAGGGTTAAGCACTCTCTATCCCAATTTGTAGTTAAAACAGAAAGAATAGATACCAAGTGTCTTTACATTTTAAAGGAAAGTTACATGGAAAAGGCTTCGGACCTGCCCCGAGAGTTAAACTGCTGAGCTAGCAAGAAAAGAAGTTATTAAAATGCCATTACCTTGTGGTTGAACTGCTGCCCGAAGAAAGAGGCGCTTCCCGCCCCCTGCTACGTAATTTACACACTGAAAGATGTTACTGAAGTGGCCCGGAGACCCGAAAATCAGCAGTTTACATACTCTCGCGGGAAGTTCGAGGCGTTTCAAGAATGAGAACACCCTCCCACAAGAATTTAATTGGCTAACCAAGAAAACCCCTACACAAGATGAAGAAGAAACACATTATTGGTGGAAAATTAATTCGAGAAATTCGGGATTGGTAAATTCAAAACAAGGGGAAAGAAAGGGTTAATATTGCCAACTTAAACAATGACTGAAAGAAATTTAACAAAGAACAAACTTATGAACAGCAAATTTCTTCAAAAACATAGTTCTTTCACTTCGCACCAGGGTGCATAATTGTATTTCTTCAGTAGTGCCATCTAGAAGAGAATGTCCACACTTCTTATTACAGGCAAAACAAAAATAAATCGAAAACGACCCAGTTCAGAAACTTCAAAATTTACAAGTAGTGACATCTTCTGAGAAACTTGAAAATTTACGCCGTAGATAAAGTTCAGGCTTCCGCCAGTAGGGGAGTTTCAACTGGCGCAAAGTTTGAATTAGCGGCATGGGGGTGTACCACCCGGTATAATAATAGTAATAATAATTGTGGTAATGAGCGGTATTTTTGTTGACGTTTTTATTTTGTAGATGCCGTCATGTTAGTTTAAAAGTTTACTTTTGCTATTAGCGCATTCAGTTTATTATTTCATGTTATGTAATCATTATTCAGGTGACCGTTTCCGGTAGCTCTCATATTTTGTATTTCGAGACGATATGGTTGATACGCAAGATTTAATTTCTTTATGTAACGTGGTTACACATTTCGATAGCCGTGTTTTTGAGAGGCAATCTCGTTATTTCAGTTAATTAATTAGTGACAGGAAGCCATTGATAAGTTAGCTCTGATATTTCATAATATGTGAAACGGTGGATGGTCAAAATTACGAGCAAAGTAATAGTAATATCCCTGATGATCTGCGGTGAGAAATGGAAAATGTGATATTTGGACCATGTCATTAATAATGTCGTATAAATGGATGTGTGAACGACACAGTTATTTCGCCCGCCGGATACGAGCGAGGCCGTATTATGAGTTACTACGGCGAGAATATTGATGAATAAATAGAATTGAGAGATGAATAATTTAACCGAGAGTGTTAAATATGCGACGACATGTGTTATGGTTGTAGGCGGAAAGCCTGTATTGGTTCAAATAGTTTCCAGGGAAAATAAATGCTCGGAAAATATGCAATTTAGAGTCCGAGGTAAATTATGAACAGAGCGACCGATCAATGTGTGTTTCGACAGTCATGTATAATCATTGATGACATGTAATACCAATAATTATTGTCCGTAAAGATTGAATAGTGTCATGTCTAGACATTTTCGTCTGAGGTGAGAAGATTGCCATCAAATTCACATAATTTTGCTACTTGGATCAGGGTAATATTCTATACTTCGATATTTGCGTGTTTTTATTTTAAATTTTATTAGGCAGCGATTTATGGGATCTAGATTTTTATTATGATATCCTTTCTGTGTATATATTTTGTCACCGTATTATTTTGGAATCTGATTCGTGAATAGTGTTTGTATTTGATTTATGTAAATAAAATAGGTGTAGTCAGGTTATTTTAATTTCAGTATTTCTTGGGAGCAGGATTTCTCCATTGACATGTTCATTTATGTAAATAAGATTTCATGTGTTAGGGTAAGAGATAATCGATTAGTTCATAGTCAAAACTATAGTAGTGGTATGCTCATACCAAAAGACAGTCAGTAATCACCAAGCATTAGAAGTCCACACATTTCAGTTAGGCAAATGAAGCGATCTTTAATAAGCAGTTGTATCACAAGTGCCGCAGATGACTTACATAAATAAGATGAAATCTGCCTCCATCTAGAGTTGGTACCACACAAAATATAGGCATTCGCAATGAAAATGCTGGTAGCGGCAAACTAGGTAAAGTTAACGATGTAAAGGGATCGCTTTCATTTGAGATGTAAACTTGGCCTAATTAATTTAAGTATTTTAAGCGTCCAGACTGTCACAGTTAAGTAGGCAAGGTTTAAATAATTGAATGAGTGGTGGTAGTACTCAGATGTTCAGTTCAATAAAATGTCTTGTTTTCAGCCACGAGCAGTTTAAATATGTGGCAAATGTTATATAACGGATAAAGTACCATGTTCATGGTGGTTTTATTTTTCCTCTTTTTCTTTTATTGTTACACATGGTTAGTGCATTCTAGTATTACTTTAGAGTTGGGTGCTTCCCAAATGAATTTAAACATGGGTTAAATGTTTGATAGGCACCTCAAGTCAATGTCAATTGGATGAATTTATAAATTAACTAATTAATTAATGAATTTATTTTGAGAGGACATTTACCAAGAATTGTAAATCATTTATTCAAATGAGACTGTATTTCTGACCAGTGTTTAAATGTGGTCATGTCACCGTCATGGAGACAGTGGTTCGATATAATCCAGAACACTAAAATTTAATCGACATTCATCCGAAATTTATTAAGGCAGATAATTAATTTATTGTAATGCAGATCTTTTAATTGTTTTAGATTTTAATTTCATTTTACATTATTATTTTACACCATTTTACTTTCATTTACACTTTGCAAATTTTGTTAAATAAACCATTTTATTTATTTAAATTTAATTCAGTCTTTGGGTACCGTCATTTAATAGTTTAGTTTACCCCATCTTTCATTTCCTCACCCCCCATCGACGTGTGGCCCATCAACCCGAGGGATTGAAGGACGCACCACCTGTGAGGAAGAAGACTCTACATGAGGCGGTAGGTAATTTTTTAAATGTCATTATTTTCAGCAGCAGCCGGCGCGCATATCAAGAAAGAAGACCATCGCCTTGGGTGCCTTTAAAAGGGCACATTACATAAGGTATCCCCGGGGTGGGCTTATCTATTGCTCAACAGTTCCTCAAGGGAACTTCACATCAGACTCATTTCTACACGCCACAATCAATTTACATGGACAAGAGGGCCCATACTAAATGACCTTGGTTGTGACCGGCCATAAACAAAATGAAAAGGAGGGGAAACACTTGCACTCCTTCTAGAAATACTTAAAACCCTAAGTGGGCTTACGGCCCAATGCAACAGAGGCTAAACAGAGGTGACTAAATGAGAAACATAAAATACCAAAAGAGTGTTAAGAATTTTTGGAGGTTTAGAAACTTCAGTACCGAGCTCGATAGCTGTGGCCAGTATGCAGTATTCGGCAGATAGTGGGTTCGAACCCCACTGTCGACAGCCCTGAAGATAGTTTTCCGTCGTTTCCCATTTTCACACGAGCCAAATGCTGGTACTCTGTCTTAATTAAGGGCACGGCCCCTTCCTTCCGACTCCTAGCCCTTTCCTGTCCCATCGTCACCATACAACCTATCTGTGTCGATGGGAGTAAAAATTGTAAAAAAAAAAAAAGGGAAACTTTAGTCACCCCATAACAAGTTAAATGAGAATCAACAGAGGTTAATCACTCTTTGTTCCCTTACTTTACATATTTCCCAGTAGGGAATAGAACAGAGCCCTCAGACTTGCCAAAAATTCTACATTTAAATCACCAGATTTAGAAATGTACATGAAATAAAAGAGGATGTAACCTTCCCCTCAAGCTATCTGCAGGAGATGTCACAAGTTTATAAACATTTTGCCATTGGCTTGCTTGCTGGGCTTTCCGAACCCCGCCCGCGGCCTCTGCCTCCCTTAGGACACGCTGCACTCAAATAACTGGAGCAATCAAGACAATACGGCCCCAAAGCACCCAGCTTTTATAGTATTTTTGAAGAAAAGCTTCCAGAACTCTCTACTGATAGGCTGGAATCCTGTACACACCCCCAATTGTAATCGGCTAGAGGGAATATTTGCAAAATTCTTATACGTTGATTGTTATTAAAGAAGGAAGCAGAAGAAGTGTTGACAACATTGTTGCATGGACAAAACAATATCCAAGCCTAAGGTTTGCCAACTGTAAAAGAAGTAGTTTCCTTTAAGAATAAATTATCGTTCACCCCGCCAGAAGGGGCACTTATACCGATTAAAGAGGCATCTAACTATTGAAAATCAGGGTATCTTGTAATACATCACGTCAAGATAGATTACATAGAAGGCCTTATAGAAGGTGCGCAGTTCAACTGGCCGAAGAAGGTGTACTTCGGTATAATAATAATAATAATAATAATAATAATAATAATAATAATAATAATAATAATAATAATAATAATAATTGTACCGGGCGGTACACCTCTACGACGCAAGTTCAAATCTTGCGCCAATTGAAACTCCTCTACAGGAGAAGCTCTGAACTTTACTACTGGACTAATTCTACGGTTTATCAGAAGATGTCACTGAGTGTTTTTTATTTGCTTTTGTTTTTCATGGATCAAGAAGTGTGGACATTCTCTAACAGATGTCTCTACCAAAAACTATGGTAATACACTCTGGTGTAATGGAATGAACTCTCCTGAAGAAATTTTGTATTCCTAAGTTTTGTTTTTACTAAATTTTGTTCTGTGGTTTGTGGGTTGGCAACATTAATCCTTTATTTCCGCCTGTTTTGAATTTTAACCAATCACTAATTTCTGTAATTAATTTTCCTCCAATCATGCTTTCTTCTTCGAATTTCCATGTGTAGTCTACCAATAAAATTGGGGGGTGTGTCTACTCATTCCTGAAAGGTCTCGAATTTTCCACGAGGGTATAAAAACTGCTGATTTTCTTGTCTCGGGGCCACTTCAGTAACATCTAACTTAGTGTGTGGATATGTAGCAGGTGGCGGGAAGCGCCTCTTTCTTCAAGCAGGTAATGGCCTGTTAACATCTTTATTTCTTGCTAGCTCAGCAGTTTAACTCTCGGGGAGGGTTCGAAACCTTTAATGTGTAACCTACCACTTTAAAATGTAAATTCCTCTTCTGTCTATGTAAAAACTACAAATATATTTTACTGTAAAGCGGGGATAGAGAGTGCTGTACCCCCTCGAGCTCCCCTTCATTTTGAAATTGAGGTGACTACGTTTCATAACACCGGGCGAGTTGGCCGTGCGCGTAGAGGCGCGCGGCTGTGAGCTTGCATCCGGGAGATAGTAGGTTCGAATCCCACTATCGGCAGCCCTGAAAATGGTTTTCCGTGGTTTCCCATTTTCACACCAGGCAAATGCTGGGGCTGTACCTTAATTAAGGCCACGGCCGCTTCCTTCCAACTCCTAGGCCTTTCCTATCCCATCGTCGCCATAAGACCTATCTGTGTCGGTGCGACGTAAAACAAAATAGCAAAAAAAAAAAACGTTTCATAACCGTTTCTTCTCTTCCTTAATGTATTAAAGTTTTCTCATACGGGTCACCTCCATAGATTGGGATTAGCTCCTGTATTATCGGCCTAGAGCCACTTAGGTTTTAAAGTGTAGATTTAGGAGTACAAATTCACGCCTCAATCCTTTTGTTTTGGGCCATTTAAATTAACCTAGTTTTTGCACACTAAGGCCCAGTAGGTCGGGTACGAGATACCCCTGTGTCTTTATTATGCCTTGATGGCAGTTTGTGTAAAAGTCCGTTATTGCCTTTATAGGCTTGAAAGATCGAGAGCGGGTCAGCTCTTTATAGCGTTGTGGTAAAAGTGCCTTATAGTGGCTTGTGATGAAAAGTTGGGAGCTAATGCTCCATGCAATTAAGGGTGTTCTGCCCTTTGGTATTTTGTTGTTGTGAGCTGAGAGCTCAGAAATTATACTTGGAGCTCGAAGCCCAGATCTTGTAATAACCCCCAAAACCTTGTAAAAAACCCCTGAACGGGTAAAATTATTTTGTACCTACCTTTCGTTGTTATTTCACCTAGTGGAAATTGTTAAATGTTGTTATCTGTTATTTGTTGATTTTGAAAAGAAAATATAACCTTTGTTAAAGTTTTAAATTAACTTTAATTCTGTAGTTGAGACCTATTCCAGCCCGCACCTTCTTTCACCTCTGACTACCACGGATATCTCCATAATAATAATAATAATAATAATTGTACCGGGCGGTACACCTCCACTCCGCTAATTTAAAATGTGCGCCAGTTGAAACTCCTCTGCTGGAGGAAGTCTGAACTTTATCTACGCTATTAATTCTCTACTTTATCAGAAGATGTCACCACGTGGAAAATTTTGAGTTTTTGAACTGTGTCATTTTTGATGTGGTTTTGTTTCGCTTGAAGTAAGAAGTGTGAACTTTCTCTTCTAGAGGACACTACTGAAGATCAACAATAGTGCAACCTAGTGCGGAGTCAAAGAACTAGTTTGTTGGAGAAATTTTTATTTCAAATGTTTGTTCTTTGCTAAATTTTTTTCAGTCTTTGGTTAAGTTGGCAATATTAACCCCTTCTTTCCCCTTGTTTTAAATCTAGCCTATCCCGAATTTCTTGAATTAATTTTCCACCAATTATGTGTTTCTTCTTAGTATTGTGTAGGGGGTTTATTGATCTACCAATAAAATCATCGCGGGAGGGTGTTTTCATTCCCCTAACGCCTAGAACCTTCTGCGAGAGTATTTAAACTGCTGATTTTAGGGTCTCCGGGCCACTTCTGTTCCATCTTTCAGTGTATAAAGTACATAGCAGGAGGCGGGAAGCGCCTCTTTCCTCGGCAGCGGTCAGCAATAAGGTAATGGCCGATTAATAAATTCTTTCTTTGCTAGCTCAGCAGTTTAACTCTCGGGGCGGGTGCGAAGCGTTCCTCCATGTAACCTTTTCCTAAAATGTAACGATCTTTTCTTCTATTCTCTTTTAAGCTGCATATTGGGATAGAGAGTGCTAACCCTCTCGAGCTCCCACTCACATTGTCTTGAGGTGAACTTATTTTCTCAACCTATTCTTTGTTAATGTAAAACAAATTGCTCTTTTCTAAAGTCACCTCGGTAGTATGGGATTAGCCCTTGCATTAGTGGCCTAGAGCCAGATTAGGTTTTTAAAAACAAGTGTATTAGGAGTGCAAGATCGCCTCCTCTCAAATTGTTATTTTAGAGGTCATGTAATTGCCCATTTTTATTTAATAGACCTCAGTAGGTTGGGTATTTTACCCCTGTGTCTATGTCCAGTGAGGACAACTTGAAGGTGGAGTTTGGTGTGGCCTGGGAGAGGCTTAAATTTTGAGAGCGAGTGGCTCTTTTGAAAATTGAGTGTTGTATGCCTCGTGGAGGCTTTTCTGTGTAATTTGGAGCAAGGGCTCCTAGGTATGAATGGGGTTTTCTGCCCCTCTGTTAAAACTCATGTTTGGGGTAAAACTGAGCTGATTGCCCAAGCAGTGTAAAATCAGGGCGCGAAGGCCAATTCCTGTATATATTGTAACTACCCTTTTTTTGATTTGCTACTTTGTACCTGCCATGCTTGTTATTTCTTTGTTTTTGAAAAGAAAATATAACCCTGTTAAATTTTAAATTAATTTTGCTTTCGTAGCTGGAGACCTATTCACACCCGCACCTTCTTTCACCTCTACCTACCACGGAAAACTCCGTAACAAGTGGTAGCAGAGCGTGGTTGAATGGGTCTCAATTTAGCCCCTTTTGACGGCTAAACATTGTTTGTTCCGAACTCTAACTATTTTCCCAGTTGCTGGAATTTTTTGAGTTTTTCAAAATTGTTCTGTCACCATGCCCGGCCCTCGCGATGTTCTCCATCTTAACTATTTGCGCAAGGAGGAGTTGATCTATGAATTGACTATTAGAAATGTACAATCTGGAGGCACGGTTGCAGTAGACACAAACAAGCTTAGAGAGTCCCTAGATTTGCCCATTTCCATCCCCAATTTGGGAGAGAAAGAAATTGACGACTCTCTTTCCACGATCACGGAGAATATTACTGGGCTAGCTTCTGTAGTTAGTTTTTTTGATGAAAATGATCCTTCTCCTAATCAAATTAAGCGTGTGCAAGCTAGGCTATATCATTTTTCGAATAGGGTTAACGATCTGTTGTCTCTAAAGTTGAATGACGTTCAGAAGAAGGAAGCTAGTACGCTGCTTGAAAATATGTCTGAATTATCTAGCAAGGTCACTCAATTGTTAACAGGGGAGGTTCCTCCCAAAAGCGATCTACCCACCACAGTGAATGCAGGTAGTGAGGAAGCGCCTCCCAAGGGAGAAGTTAATAGGATAACCGTTGCTGCTCAAACTATCCCTGCCCCATTGGACAACGAATCTGAACGTCGTGCATCATTGAGTAACATCCGTTCTGAATTAACTTCCTTGCCATTGAAACCTTTACCTACTATGTCACCCGGGTTTAGCAGCTTGCCTCATCCATTGGCAATGTTGCTCAGAGGTATCTCTAAGTTTTCCGTTAATACCACCTGTGATGTAATTTCTTTTTTAAGATTTCTAGTTGAATTTCAGGATCATGCCCTTGTGTTTTCTCTTTCTCCATGTCAAATTTTGCAAATTATCTATCCGTATGCTATTGGTATTCTCTCAGATAAAATCGTAAGAGCCATTGCCGAGCAATCATCTATTGAGGATTTCCATGCCCATTTGCTAGCTAACTTCATCCCGGCTAGGGCCAGGTCCTCCCTTATTTAGAAGTACTATTACCGTGTACAACGCTTGGATGAAAACTTGGCTGATTTCATACAGGACATTAAGTTTTATACTAGGGTGTTTGCTCTTCATTTCTCTGAGGATCAGATTGTACAAGCTATTGTGGAAGGGATTTCACCACCCTACAGGTCATATTTGTGTTTCGCGGCGTGTCCGCAAACTTTCTCTGAACTTGAAGCATTGGCAATCTCAGCGGAAGGAGTTAGATACGCCGATTCTTTGCGCGTCGCGAAAGAACCCCCGCCTTCCTTTAGTAATACTCGGCCTCCACCTCGCCGACCAGTCAATCCCCGTAAATGTCATGCTTGCGGGTCGCCTGACCATCTGCGCAACAAGTGTCCACTGATCAAGTCAAGTGGGACAAGGAATGGAGCCGGGTCATCACAAGGCTGTTTTAAATGTGGGGCTTTCTAACATATCGCCAAGAATTGTCCCAATTCGAATAGCACCCCCTCCTGCTCAACTTCAGGTGCAAATTCCACCTATGCCAATAATAAAAAGTGACTAGTGGCTTCGGCTGAGTCGACTAATCCATCTTCCCGAGACTCAGCCCCGGGTAAGCAGGTTGTAAATTCAGGGAACGAGCAATTTTCAAATTCATCTTTTGAAGGTCCCAAAGAGTGTCTTATGATTGCGGCGGATTCCCCCGCACCGGTCCCCTTTCTCAAAATTGAGTAAAATAACGAGCCTATAACAGCTCTCTTAGATTCAGGTAGTGTTTGTTCTATTATTTCGGCTGATTGGTATTCAAAATTGAAATCTGTTTGTAAGCTTCCTAACTATTGTTTGTCGGCGATCCAATATGTTTCGGCTAATTCCTCTCCATTAGAAATTCTCGGTTCCTTATATGTCAAAATTCGTATTTTTCAATTCACATGGAAAGTTAAATTGTTGTGGCCAAGCATTTGTCTTGCCCCATTATATTGGGAGCGGACTTTATTTCTCATACAGGTCTTGTGCTCGATCTTCAGAGTAGGTCTTGCACTTTCAAATTTGCCTCTAATAGTAATATCCCTCTATTAAAGTGTAATTCTGCATCATGTTCTTCTATTTCGCCTACCCAGGATGAGATGTTGTTAGACCTTATACATCTACCTGAGGAGCAGGCTGATAGTATTCGCAAACTGTGTAAGTCGTTTCCCGAGGTGTTCTCTGATACTCTTGGTGTTACTGACCTTATTGAATACAAAATTGAGGTCACGGATTCGATTCCTGTCCGTTTTCCACCTTATAGGCTATCTCCACCTAAAATGAAGGCTCTAAAAGAAATCATCGATCAGATTTTGAAGGACGGTATTATTAGGCCCTCTAAGTCAGCGTATTCTTCGCCTATTTTTTTAGTCCCGAAACCCCAAGGAGGCTTCAGGCCTGTCATTGATTACAGGGCTCTCAATCGGAAGGTGGTGTTACAATCTGTGCCCCTTCCCGACCTTCATTCTTGTTTTTCATGGTTTCGTAAGGCCAAGTTCTTTACTATCTTGGACTTGAATCAGGCCTATAATCAAATTCCCCTTGCCGAAGAGTCTAAACATCTTACAGCGTTTGCCACGGACTGGAATTTATACGAATACAACCGCGTGCCTTTCGGGCTCCCCACGGGAGCAGCTGTACTCACTAGGCTACTAGATAGGGTCTTCTCCGACATCAAATAAGAGTACTTATATCACTACTTGGACGATGTCGTCGTATTTTCAGAGACTTTTGAAGAACATCTAGATCAGCTGCGAGAAGTTCTCGATCGCCTTCGTAAGGCTGGGTTAACTGTTAAGTTGTCCAAGGTTGCCTTTGCTAAGCCCTCTATGTCTTTCCTAGGGCATATTGTGTCACCGGATGGTGTAGCAGTCGATCATTCTAGAACACAGGCCATCCGTGATTTTAAACCTCCCAAGGACATTAAAGGTATCGCCAGGTTCATTGGTATGGTGAATTTCTTCAGGAAGTTTATTCCTAACTTCGCTAATAGAGCGGCGCCCTTAAACCTTCTTCGTAGGAAAGGCATCAAATTCGAGTGGGGACCTTCACAACAAGCCGCTTTTGAAGACCTTAAATTAGCTCTTTGTAATGCCCCTGTACTTGCCATGCCTGATTTCTCGAAGAAATTCATTGTCCAAACCGACGCATCGTCGTCAGCGGTAGCTGCAGTCCTTCTTCAAGAGACTGAACTAGGGAGGCGCCCCATCGCCTATGCGTCCAGGACATTGTCGGCTCAAGAAGCCAAGTATTCCATCTATGAGCTCGAAGGTTTGGCAGTCTTATTCGCCTTAGAGAAGTTCCGTCTCTATCTGGAACATGTCAAATTCGACCAGGAGACAGATAATCAAGCCTTAAGCTGGGTCTTAGGTAGGCCGCGTCGTACTGGTCGTATAGCCCGCTGGGCCATCCGTATTTCTGCCTTCCAGTTTGATGTTAGACATATCAGAGGTACCGAAAATGTTGTTGCTGATGGACTCAGCCGTATGTTTTCTAACGACGTCGAGACCCACGAACCGGTCGACAGTTCATCACCTTCCGAGTCCATACTATCTAAGGTTAATGCCATCCTAACAGATGCTCCCATGCTCTTTAGGGATATCGAGAAATACCAACGTGAAGATCCTACGCTGGCTCCGATAATGGAAACCCTTTCTTCTGGGGAACATGTTGTCCCTTATGTTCTGAGGAATGGTGTTCTCTGTTGCCCTTCGAGGTATGATAAGATGATGAAAGTTGTTGTTCCAGCGGTTCTGGTACCTATGATCTTCAAGTATTATCATGAGACCCCATTAGGAGGGCATCTTGGTAAGTTATCTTTAAAACTCGTGAAAAGATTCGTGAAATGTTCATCTGGAAAGGTATGGACGGTGAAATCCGTGAACTAGTAAAGGCTTGTAAATCCTGTTTGCTTAGTAAACCGACCATGTCCACCAAGGTAGGCCTCTTGTCTTCTCAGCAAGCGTCGCGCCCCATGGAACGCCTGTATTTTGATTATGTAGGACCATTCCCCCAGTCAAAGGGTAATGCCAACAAGTTCATCCTTGTGTGTGTAGATGGTGTTACCAGATTTTCTTGGTTATTTCCGACTAAGCTGGCTACCGCTCAGTCTACCATTACCTGCTTAAATTCTATTTTTGCTTCTTTTGGTCCGTGCCAATATATTGTATCGGATAATGCTAAGGCTTTTACATCTAACTTATTTCGTAAATTCTGTTTTGACTTATCCATCTCTCATGTAACTACTTCTGCTTATTACCCTCAACCATCTCTGGCTGAACGGGTTAATCGTAATCTCAGGTCCGCACTTATTGCCTATCATCATGAAGATCATTCCAGGTGGGACACGTCCCTGCATTGGTTAGCTTTTGCTTTGAATTCGGCGGTTCATGAATCTCATAAGTTCACTCCAGCTTCCTTGATGTTCAAGTTTGTTCCCAACACGCCGCTCTCTAACCTTTGGTCTCTGAGTGACATTCTACCCGAGACAATAGATCCGGATAATATTAAAGATCTTTGGAAGAAGGCTAAAGCCAATCTTAAGGTATCTCATGAAAAGGTTAGGGAAAAGTATGATCGTGGACGGAGACCCACCACTTTGAAGGTAGGTGACCAGGTGATGGTCAAGAATTTTGTTCCCGCGGGCAAGCTTGCCCCCAGATTTCATGGGCCATGCATCATTCTCGATTTTCTTACGCCGGTTACATTGTTAGTAAGCAATCCAGCCACCGAGAGGATATTTAGGGTTTACCTGTCCCAGGTGAAACCGGTGTAAATTTTGTGTCAACTTACTTCATATAATTTGATAGGAATATGAAGGTTATATTTTTTTTTTTGAGTTCCACTCTTAAGGCATTCTGCTCCTTCTATTTTATTTTATATGTAAGCATTTCTGTGAAACCTCCCCCGATTTGTTAAACTGCCATCCTGTCCTTGCCACGGCCATTACGACGCTCCCGTCTCCTGCTCCACTACACACAGTGGCTGGCTTAGATGAAATGCCATGGATATCTGCACGCCGCTGGCCCCTCAATCTCTCTACATGCCTGTGCCCTCAAAAGAAACATGATGGTCCAACACAATTCTGCCGCCTAGCTTTAATGTTTCAGTGCCCCCGCAGCCGCGCGGCGCCGTGCCGCAACTGGGTTTGAGGAAGGGCCCCCTCGGCCCCAGCGAGGACGACATGTGCACGGCGAGCCGGAGCTCTCCTCCCGGCCAAGGCTGATGTGCGGCGCACGACCTGCTACTAACCCGCAGCCTGTATATGTTCACCGCGGGCGCGGCGTGTTTCAACACCTCTGCTCCCCTCATAGTGCGGGCGAGCGGTATCTCAGGGTACTTGAGGGGTCCGAGCGGCCTCCTTTGGACGCAAGCTGCAACGGCCGGTCTGGCCATCCAACTTCATCAACCTCAACTACATGGACAGTTACGATAAGCAATGACTACACTCGGGAATTCAACAGCAATATTTGGTGGACATTGCAAAATTTTTCATCACTTTTAAGTATTAAAAGTTTATCCTCAGAATTCTACTTCTACAAACTTAAAAACTATTCTTCATCTGCAACAACAAAATTTTGAAACTAAATCAAACCAAATTAAGAAAATATTGTAAATTTTTTTTGGCAATTAATCTCCATATCTACATCAAAACTTGGACCTTGTTTTCAAACAATTTCATGTGTCACCCCGGGAGGAACTTTTGGGGGGGGGGAGGTCTGTACCGGGCGGTACACCTCCACTCCGCTAATTTAAAATGTGCGCCAGTTGAAACTCCTCTGCTGGAGGAAGTCTGAACTTTATCTACGCTATTAATTCTCTACTTTCTCAGAAGATGTCACCACGTGGAAAATTTTGAGTTTTTGAACTGTGTCATTTTTGATGTGGTTTTGTTTCGCTTGAAGTAAGAAGTGTGAACTTTCTCTTCTAGAGGACACTACTGAAGATCAACAATAGTGCAACCTAGTGCGGAGTCAAAGAACTAGTTTGTTGGAGAAATTTTTATTTCAAATGTTTGTTCTTTGCTAAAATTTTTTCAGTCTTTGGTTAAGTTGGCAATATTAACCCCTTCTTTCCCCTTGTTTTAAATCTAGCCTATCCCGAATTTCTTGAATTAATTTTCCACCAATTATGTGTTTCTTCTTAGTATTGTGTAGGGGGTTTATTGATCTACCAATAAAATCATCGCGGGAGGGTGTTTTCATTCCCCTAACGCCTAGAACCTTCTGCGAGAGTATTTAAACTGCTGATTTTAGGGTCTCCGGGCCACTTCTGTTCCATCTTTCAGTGTATAAAGTACATAGCAGGAGGCGGGAAGCGCCTCTTTCCTCGGCAGCGGTCATCAATAAGGTAATGGCCGATTAATAAATTCTTTCTTTGCTAGCTCAGCAGTTTAACTCTCGGGGCGGGAGCGAAGCGTTCCTCCATGTAACCTTTTCCTAAAATGTAACGATCTTTTCTTCTATTCTCTTTTAAGCTGCATATTGGGATAGAGAGTGCTAACCCTCTCGAGCTCCCACTCACATTGTCTTGAGGTGAACTTATTTTCTCAACCTATTCTTCGTTAATGTAAAACAAATTGCTCTTTTCTAAAGTCACCTCGGTAGTATGGGATTAGCCCTTGCATTAGTGGCCTAGAGCCAGATTAGGTTTTTAAAAACAAGTGTATTAGGAGTGCAAGATCGCCTCCTCTCAAATTGTTATTTTAGAGGTCATGTAATTGCCCATTTTTATTTAATAGACCTCAGTAGGTTGGGTATTTTACCCCTGTGTCTATGTCCAGTGAGGACAACTTGAAGGTGGAGTTTGGTGTGGCCTGGGAGAGGCTTAAATTTTGAGAGCGAGTGGCTCTTTTGAAAATTGAGTGTTGTATGCCTCGTGGAGGCTTTTCTGTGTAATTTGGAGCAAGGGCTCCTAGGTATGAATGGGGTTTTCTGCCCCTCTGTTAAAACTCATGTTTGGGGTAAAACTGAGCTGATTGCCCAAGCAGTGTAATATCAGGGCGCGAAGCCCAATTCCTGTAAATATTGTAACTACCCTTTTTTTGATTTGCTACTTTGTACCTGCCATGCTTGTTATTTCTTTGTTTTTGAAAAGAAAATATAACCCTGTTAAATTTTAAATTAATTTTGCTTTCGTAGCTGGAGACCTATTCACACCCGCACCTTCTTTCACCTCTACCTACCACGGAAAACTCGGTAACAATAATAATAATAATAATAATAATAATATTTTTTTACGAGGGATTGTGGAAAATCTTCAAAAAGACACATGTGAAGGGTCCGCACTCCACAAGTGTGTGGGACTCTTACCCACTAAAAACCACACACCCTTTTCCCACGATGTGTATCATCACCCCGGAACCGCTCTCGCATTACTTCAGGGTGATATCGTGCTTTGTCTTTCAGACGTCTTCTTTCTTCATTTCTCCTTTACGAACGTTCGTATGCTTCCAAATCCTTCTTCTTCTGACGAAGGACATTCTCCACGTACACTGCCACGCGATCCCAGGATTCCTGATTTCGCAGCATCACCGAAATAATATTATCTGCTGTCAATTCTCCTAGTTCAGTTTCCACACATCTTCTCTGAATCGTCCAATGGCCGCATACAAAAAAGGTGTGAAATACGTCGTCAATGTCATCACAGTATATGCATGCTGCGTCATTCGCTCTGCCCACTTTATGCAGGAATTTCCGGAAATATCCATGCCCTGTTAGAAGCTGCGTAAGGTAGTAATTTACTTCACCATGGGCCCTTTCAACCCAGATATCCAAGCGTGGTATCAGTCGCTTGGTCCATTTGCCTCGAGGGTCACTTTCCCATCTGAGTTGCCATCACCTCATCCGTTGACTGAAGGCACGCTTCTTTGCACATTTCTTTCCCAGCTCTCCTTGGGTTCGCCAGATTTGATGTCGCTCCAATGCAAGTAGGTCTATTGGGGCTATTGCTGCCACCGTGAGGATTGCAGGTTCAGAGACCGTGCGGTATGCGCATGCAATACGTAAAGCCGCTCTCCGTTGTACGGCAGCTATCCTTCTCCGATACCAAGCGAATCTCAAGGATTCAGCCCAGATTTCAGAGCCATATAAGAGCACTGACTGAACCGTCGACATGAGAAGACGTCGTTTGCTGGATTTCGGACCTTTAATATTTCCCATTAGTCTGCTAAGTGCAGTCATGTATTTTACTGCCTTGTCTGTCGCTCTCTGAATATGATTCCAGAATGTGAGCTTGGAGTCAAGTGTCACTCCTAGATATTTTGTGCTCGCAGATGTTTCAATCACTAACTCTCCAACAGTCATTGGTACAAGAGTTTCGATCCTTTTCCTCGTCAGAAGAACTATCTCCGTTTTGTGTTCGGCTAATGTTAGACTGTGGTTCATCATCCATTCTTTTATGCGCCGCATCACCTGGTTCAGTTTGATTTGAGCCATTTCAACATTACGAGCTACTATCAAGGCGGCCACATCATCGGCGTAGCCCACAAGCTTCGTGTCCTCTGGCATCTCCAAACGTAACAAGCCATCATACATTATGTTCCAAAGATCTGGACCAAGGATCGATCCCTGCGCTGCACCAGCCGTCAGGCGTTTTGTCTTTTCTCCATCTTCCGTATCATACAACAGAGTGCGATCTTTGAAGTAATCTCTCATTATGCGCATAAGATATTGTGGTAGCTTGAAAGTTTCCTCAAGAGCTACCAACATGTCGCTCCATCTTGCCGAATTGAAGGCATTTTTCACATCCAGGGTCACAAGAAGTGTCAATTTACGGGAATGATGATTGCCCATTTGTGCCCTTTCTGCTGTATTCACCACCTCCCACACTGCATCCAGCGTCGAGTGTCCTCTCCGAAATCCATGTTGGCCAACAGATAGATCCCCTGCTAGTTGAACTGCTGAGAGGATTCTGGGCTGCAGAAGTTTCTCCAGGCCTTTTCCAGCTGTGTCCAGCATACATAAAGGTCTATAACCGCCAAGTTTTCCTTTGCTGATCAGAACCAAACGAGCAATTTTCCATCGGGGACTAAAAACACCCGTTTGCAGGCAATGATTGTACATATTCAGCAACAGTTCTGGACATAGTTCTGCTATTATCTTTAACACTTCTGTAGGTATACCATCTGGTCCTGGAGTGTTCTTGTTTCTAAGAGAGCTAATAGCTCTATTCAGCTCTTTTACAGTGAAGAGGGGTATGTCATCCAGTTCTTTTTCGTCATCACAGTCAATCCTCTCTGGATGGTCTGGGAATAGTGTATCCACAATTTGTTTAATTGTTTGCGGATCCGCACTCGGGGTTGAAAATGTCCCGAGTTTCTTCATTACAATCTTATAACCTTGTCCCCATGGATCATCTTCTACTTCTTTAGCCAGTGCCCGCCATTTATCGGCTTTACTTTTTCTGATTGCATTACGGAGTTCCTTCTTCGCTGACTTGTACTCCGCTGTGACTGAGGTATTCTCTTGACTGCCTCTCATCCTCTGAGCCCTGCGTCGAAGTCGCAGACAATTCTTTCTCAGTTCAGCAATCTCTTCGGTCCACCAGTACGCTGGGCGCTTGCTATTTCGCGGCCTCCTTCGGGGCATTGAGGCGTTGCATGCTTGATGGATTAGCTGCATAGTGAGTTCAACACATACACCAGCTGCTTCTTTCCCTCTACGAGTAGAACATTTTTCCGTTATGTTCTCCATTCCATTCCGTATTACATCAATGAACGTTTCCTTGTCAATACCGGCTACGTTCCACCGTGCTGGTCTGCGCAAGATGTTTCTTTTTTGAGGAGATTCTTGGAGAAGTCGAAAGATGATATATTGGTGATCGCTCCCCGTATAGTTCTCAATCACTTGCCATTCAGAAATCTTAGGCGTAATATCCTCTGATGAAAAGGTTACATCCGGTATTGTTCCCTGGCATCCTGGCCGTCGGAATGTTGGCCCATTTCCAATGTTGTTGACCACCAAACCCGTTCTGGCTGCCATCTCCATTATACGACGTCCTCTGGAGTCTGTTTGTGGCATGCCCCATTCCAACGCTTGAGCATTTACGTCACCAGCGACCACTAGTTTTTTTTTCATTCTGCGTATTACATCCTCAAGACCATCAATTTTCATCTGAAAGTTGGAAACAGATTCATTTGGCGTAAAATAACAGCTTACAATAGTGATTCCCCCAGTATGTACCCAAAAAAACCGTCATCGCATCCATGCTGTGTTACTGGGACTTTTCCTAGATCTGGTATCCAAATTGCAGCTGTTCCGAGGTTATCCACAAACCACCCTGGATGGTCCCTCTCTTGATATGGTTCGCTAATAATAACGATGTCTACTTCCATCTCGTAAATCAGCTGTGTCATAAGATCGTTAGCTGTTTGACTCCTGTGCATGTTTGCTTGAAGTATTCGCATCATTTACTGTGACTTTTTGCCTTCTCCAGAGCTTCACGGAATATTGCACATGCTCCCGATCCAGGAATGTGATTTCGTTTAGCTTCATTAACACCCTTGTCTGTACAAAGCATACATCGTGGATTGTTCTTTTTACAGTCTACTGCCTTGTGGCCAGATTCTCCACACTTAAAACAGAGCTTACTTCTGTCGGGACCTGTGCAGTTTTTTGCCAGATGACCATATGATAGGCATCGGAAGCAGCGAGGTAACATGGTTCTAGCTCTTACTCTACAGTATAGCCATCCTATCTTAATTCTTCCTGCTTCCAGTAATTTCTGAGCGTCCTCGTGTTTGGTTTCGAAGATGGCAAGTTTCTGTCCCCAGCTGTTTGGTTTCGAGACCGATATTTTAAGTTCTGCATGGGGATTTCCGGAATCTCGTCTTACAGCTTCCTCCACGTCTGCAGCGGTAGTGACGCCATCCATGTCTCGAATCTCCAGTGTAGTTCGGGGGATTAACGCCTTTACATCGCCATCACGTCCGAGGGCATCTCTCAGAGAATTACTGAATACCTCCCTATTTTCAATCTTAGTTGTTTTGTTGAATTTAATAAGGACAGCTCCAGCTCTTGTTTTACGGATGGATCGAATGCCTGCTCCACTGTCTTCCGGCTTCACCCTGTTCCTGATATCCTTCAAAACATCAGCGAAAGTCTTACCGTTCATCGGTTTGATAATTACGGCTTCTGTACGACTCCTAGATTTAGATTGAGGTCGTTTCCCACTTTCGCTAAGCACTGTAGTTTCAGGATCATTACTGGCCTGTTTCGTTGGAATATCTTCGTGCTTCCTATCCTCGCTCTTCCTCTTTCTCTTCTTCTTTGTCAGAAACGTCTCCCATTTTCCTTGATCCGAGTCATTTGTCACTAGTGATGTGTTGGACAATTCCTTATTCTCCATGGTAATTGGTCTCTGCTTTTGTTCTTCTGCAGATTTCTTCCACAACATCCTGCATGCTGCTCCAGCCTCTAAAGCTTCTTCCAGCTTCATGAGGCCATTCTTTATTTCCGTTTTGAGATTTTTAAGAGGAATAGCCATTATGTTCTTTAACAGTGATCTTGCTGTCTCAAGATGCACCTCTTCTCTGTATTGATTATCCATTATCTGCCGACTGATATCATCAATCAGATTTAGGTCAATACTCCTACCATTTCGGCCATTGTGAATACTTTCCCTTGATACACCAGGGAGCT
The DNA here is from genome assembly GCF_040414725.1 of Anabrus simplex. NCBI lineage: Eukaryota > Metazoa > Arthropoda > Insecta > Orthoptera > Tettigoniidae > Anabrus > Anabrus simplex. The sequence goes on along the minus strand of NC_090269.1, from coordinate 158,947,257 downwards.
CCACTGTATCACACAGAATGTCTGCTTCTGCCATCATGCCAATGTGAGAGTCTAGCTGGCCGTGCCTAGAGTCAAGGAGATGAAGTTGTGAGTAGGCGGCTGGGAGCTTAGCCTACAAGGAATACAAAGCCTGCTCACTAGCAGTGCTCTCTTCAGAAGCAGTGTCCGCCTGGCAGTGCGCGTCTTGACCGCTGCAGCGTTAGTATACCACCTCACATCAGCACTCAGTAGCATTGGTAACGTGTGTTAAAACCAGCACAAATTGACCTCTACACTATACTTCCTGTATATTATATACATTACTGAGCAGAATGAAGTACAAAATAATAAATGTTCACCTTTTACCCCTAGGAGTTCAATTCAGCTGTGGATTTTCATTTCATATAACACATAACTGTCGAAATATATGTCTGGCATTTAAAAGGATATAAGGTCTGCACTAGATATTTTTACTACCGCACCGTAGATTTTGAGTGAAAAGGAACGACTTTAACTGTTTTCCTTGATATTTTCTTCTCATAAATTGTTTTTCTTATCGAGAAGTATTCTCAGCGATACTCATCCGTCATGCCATTAGCGTAGTTTGTGACAGAGAGGTGCAGAAACTTCTGCAGTATTATTCTGCTTTGTTCCTCAGGATGATCACCTTTCCCACACTGTAGAACAGGATTTTTAGCAACACGTGGCAACAGTATTTCGGTTAATGTTTGTGCTATTTTTGGACTGCCCAGCGTTACCGATAACATTTCGTCCCTTACTTGCCCCAGTTTCATCAGCAGTAAAACAAAACTTGGCTTTGGATACCTGAGACGTGAGACCACCTCTGTTTTTGATTTTTATTAATGACGTTAGCGGAGATGGACTCTGGATAATACTAAGTTTTATCAACGCACTCTTGACATGGCATATGGTCTTCGACAACTCTTACCAAATGCCCTCCAATATATGCCATTGCAGCACTCGACGGAGCGGTCACTAAGGTTCCATAACTTATTCTTGGTACCACCTACACAACAAAATAAGGAAATTATTATTATCAGAACAGGAGCAATAATAATAAGTAACCTAATTTTTGCCGTCTCATGGTCAGCGTATTTACTGTACCATACCTGGTCTGTCCATAGTTCCCTAGTTGGCTCTTAGCAAGGGACTTCATGGAAACTAGTTCCAGAAACTTTATTTCTAGAGCCTTGTTTACAAAACGGAATGCAGCAGTACACCAGCGTAATATGATTGACGTATATTAACAATAGGCCTACCTTTTTCCCATTCCGTCAGTGTGTGAATTAAGCAGAAGGTGTCAGGTTCCAATTCATCCTCAATTTACAAGAGTTTACCCGTTTCACATCGGATGGTAAAATTATATTCGGCGACGTTTACAGCAAGAGGTGAGTGAAACTTGTTTTATATTTCCCCATAACGAATGATTATCAATTTAACAAAATCAACACGGTTTTTTAAATAATGCATATTAAGATACGTAAAACTGCAGCTGCCTAAAAATACTGTAGAGCCTATTTGAGTTTGTTTTAGGCAGTTAAAATAACATTTCAGCACCTAAAAATCCGAGGTCTAGTAATCACTATATCAACAAACACAAACACCAGTCCCAGAGCCAGAATAACTAATTAGACGTGATTATAATCATCCATCCGGCCGGCAATCGAATCCTGTACCTTCTGAACCGAAGGCCCCAACGCTAACCATTCAGCCAAGGATTCGGACAAAATAAAATCATAATTGAGTTTCATTATTTCTATCTGTATTGACATTCAACTTTCGTAGTAAAAGTCACCAGTAAGCATACAATGTGTAGAAATACTGCCAACCGAGGTGTTCATGTGAGGTTGAATTGCAGCGCCCCTAGCGGCAAATATAGCATCCACAGGGCGGACAGCTATGAGTGGCTATTGGGCAGGCTTTGTATTCCTTGTAGGCTAAGCTGGGAGCGCTTACACTATAAAGCGATCGTCTAATCTACCGCAGTGTACCTTCTACGTGATTTTGATCTTTGGCAAGATGGCTGCTCACAACAGGATTATTTCACCGCAAACTTTTCAATATTTCACTCAATATTCTGTCGTTCCAGTTGTAAACAAACACATCTACCATGCAATGGGGCTTAAAATAACCATACAAGCTCGTTTCGGTGAGTACCTTCACAATATAAACCCGCTTTCTTGAGCTATTTTGTAGCTGCGAAGTTCATGCGTCCTTTCTTGTCCAACAACCCAATAATAATAATAATAATAATAATAATAATAATAATAATAATAATAATAATAATAATAATAATAATAATAATAATGTTTATGAAGACAGGAAATAACGATGTGCTTATAGGGACCTTAATGTACTTCAAGCGGCAAATCCCATTCGAGGAGATCTGTCGGCTGACGCCTCTTGTCGACTGTAGTCGGGTGAAGTTACCCATTCCAGGTCGCTTGCAATAGACGCATTGAATTAGTCGTGCTAGTATGCACGTAGTCGCCTCAGCCGCTTTCAGTGGACGAGCAGCCGTAAAGCAGCTCTGCACAAACTGGTCCGCATGTCGGAGACTTGGCCATGTTAGTATTTCCCGTCCTCCTGTGAAATGTTTGTCTCATGTTACAAAAACACCAAGTATAAAAAGTTGTCGAGTACAAAAACATAAATTCCACATCTTCGAACTCACCAAAAGAAACAATTTCTGCTGCGTGTAAGTGCAGCTTTGTACACCTTTCTTCCACTGACATCAGTGAAATAAAATTGAAATTTCATGAGCGCTCCGGTTCCAGCCTATGATGAGCGATCTGAAATCGTGAGTTAAAAACAGCCTCCTTCAACCTTTAACACATGTTTGTTAGTATATCCATAAGTTAGCTATTTCCTCAAATCAGGGACATTGACAGCATATTTATTTGTCTTCACGGGCTCAGATTGCTAAGCGTAAGAATCATATACAAGATGAAACTGAATTATGTTACATTTAATTAACTGTAGATTTAAGCAGCTTCTTCCAAGAAGAGCAAACAAAACAGGTTAAATGTTAAATTAAATAATAAAAATGAATTTTCCAACGACGTACTTTCGGAAGCATTTTTTTGTTGTTAGAATAAAACTAGTACCGGTAAACTTTAAAAGTAGACTCTTTGTTTTTGAAGTACGTAGCTAGTGAGGAAGAATTTGCTGTTACTGACAACGCAGCTTCATGCTAAGCATACTGTGGTCTTCTGAGAGCCCGCTTAGTGCTAGAGGGAAAACTGAGGCAATGAACGATCAGTTTCATTACAATATCTTTACTGGTACTTCATTGGTGAATTTACAGTTCCTTTTCGCGACGTTAATGATAGAAACACAACATAATTATAACAAACAAACCAACGCAAACACTGTGTGCGCACGTGATCAGTACAGAATGATCAGACATGCTTTAATCCGACGCACGGAGTTCGTCCACGGTATACTGTGACCTATTCGGCCAGGGTTCGATGCCACCAAATCCCAAAGCTCAGACTATCTGAATGGCGTTCCCCCCCCCCCCCCCACTTTGCAAGGCCGTGCGTGGTCTGCACGATTTACGGCTGACCAATAGTCATCAATATTCTAATATGAGCTTTAATCGACCTCGTTACGGCAAAATAATCTTGGAATGAACACTATTCCAGAACACAGTGGACAGAACCCTGTACAGAAATAAGTCATAACGACTTCAAAGTTTGGGGTGAATTTTCACTTCAATTTTTTTATATTTATATATATTGACAATATAAGTTCATTTCATCTTTTAAGTTACTCCCAACGTAAGTCCTCTACCATCAACGACCATATTAATAACTTCAACTATTTTTTCGTCATTAGCGGATGCAGTGCCGTGCACCAGAGCTCCATCTACACCAGCGCACCTGCGGTAAATAATTTTGTATTTGCATTTTCTTATTATTCCTTAGAATGCTTTTTATAGTGTTCAAAAGGTTGCGAACATCCAAGCGAAGTAGAGCTGTCTCGACAATCCGCTCGCACTACCGCAGTTCAGCTTCCTTACCGGTGCGAAAGAGAGCATGCGGGGAGCGGGACGGGGCTGTGGGCGACATGTTAGTTTCGGTACTTGACACTCGAAGTATACAGCTCCACACACTAGAGACTACAGTCCAGCCACTTGCTCATCGTTTTGCTAATGAAAATAGAACGAGTTGATGAAATCAATTGTAATATATAACAATATATTTTATTTTCGGATTTCGGCATGTATAAAGTTTGTCGAGCACTTCGTTGATGGCACGTGTAAAGTATGTTTTTCGAAAGCCGCCGAAAAATATTTAGGTTGCCCAGCATGAACATAGAGCTAAGCGCGAATGGTTGTCTGTGATGGTGGGATACAGTGAATTTTTGTAGCGTTCCTTTTGGAGTATAGGTGAAGTTTTCGTCAGTTCTGCGGCAATCTTCTTGAAATAACGTGTGTTATACGTCGTGACGAATATTTTCCCTCGTTTGTCGTTGATGCACGTACACTAAGTAAACGAGTGAAACTATAAAACTTCGGCGATATTGAAATACCAGTTAAGTTTTGCTTATTCACTTTAGGTTAAGCTTTCTAAGTTAAAGACAAACAGTCCCAGTGTATTTTTGCGGAAACCATGACTGTACTATCACGAAGCGTCACCGGGTGAAACTGTAAGTACATTTTTTAAAATCTGCTATGGATTAAGTTACGATGGTGTCGTCACTGCTATGAATATCATTTGAAAATATGTGCGAGTGTGCAGCTGAAAATGTTATTGAAGTACCTTTCTCAGGTTGACCTGTCCACGAAAAATGCAGCCTTATGAAATGGTAATGTTGACTTTAGAGACTAAAGTGGTGCTACTATTACTTATATTTAAAACAAATGCTTGCAGCTAGGGTAAGCAATGTGTTCACCGCATGCCACTGATAGCCCACTTTGTGTAATGAACGTGTTGCATTTTCCTCCCGTAAAGTAGGAGTCCAAGCAATGAATACGATTAGGTGGGAAACACGATCAACCGAGTACCAGCGTTGGTCATACCAAATACAGTAGAGACAATACGCGACACTTACGGATTTCGCCTTGATAAATTGGGAGACAATTCGATGGTGGCCCTCCTAGTGACTTGACCTGAACAAATCGCGCTAAATTCAAATATGAATGGAAATGTATGTACGGAAATGGATAAGTAAATTACATCTAGAAAGAAAGTGGTAATGAGATATTAACTTCCAAGTTGCTAAAGCAATTCTGGATAAATGAATGAAGAATGATTTAAAAGGTTATTTATTCAAAGACTGAAATTAGACACAGAAACAAGATATGAAATGGGCTGCTGTGAAATGGCTTGATCTTTCATTCATGCAATACTTTTTTAGTTTTAGCATTCCTGCCTGAACTTTTACGGTTTTACGGTTGGATTTGTCTTTTCTCTCATTTAAAAAACATTGTATGATCACATTAAGACACTTGTCAATAAAAATATCGGCACATTCCTTACACACATGATGCATTGAATTAACATTTAAAAGCTGGACAATTTTCCTCTTAACATGAAGCCTACTAACAGAAAGAAAATCTATAAAATTCCGGCTTTAATCTGAGAAGAGGGATTAAAGAAATTGAGGAATATTTACGTACAATTAGAGTAAAAATGTAACATACCCTTGGCTGTATAGTCGAGGATTTTTAAAGTCGCTGGCCTGGAAATGATCTGAACAGATCTTATAATTCTTATATAAGCGTAACGTCCCTTCTTTCTTGTAGACCTTATCCAAATCACTTCTGTGACATTTCAAAACTCACAGATCACACCAACAACAACACATCGGTATTGAAGGTTAACTGCTGCACTATACAATAAAATATGCGTATTACATTTTATGCCAGTTAAAATATGGGTCGAGCAGGTCAGAAGATTATGAAGTACTATAAAAATCTCTGTCACGGGAAGAATATATATGCAAACACAATATTACTTACATGTTCTTGTCACGAGGGAACCTGAAGAACGAGCGCGCATTTTTCCGTACTTCGTAATTACTGCAGCCAAACACAGCACATACCTTTCCCCTCATGCTGAGAGGAGATATCAAGGAATGACACACGCTACTATTTAATTATGTCAACTCAATGAAAACGCATAAATAGCACCAAAAACATCACATAAAAATACACGTGCTCTTATGAGAGAATCATTACTGTTCAGGTCTATCCGCTAGAGTGAGCTCCAATAGCTGTCCCTCGTTATCTCGCTCAGTGTCGCGTATTGTCTCTACTGTATTTGGTCATACTGATTACTAATTTAAAAACGTTATGTCGATATCTCGCTTACCAGCTGCTGAAGTTAGCCAATCAGATCACTTCGCGGGAATATTTGAATGGGCTGTACGGGGCGGTGTTGTTAGATCTGGACGTGGCTTGCGAGTCATGCCGAGAAGTGAGCATCACCGTGACTTTCAGCTAGTTCACCGTAGCGTGCTTGTTCAAGTCCCTCTATTGGCACTCTCAAGTCACGTGCAACACCGCCTCGCAAGTCGCCCGCGAAGCGATCTGATTGGCTAACTTCAACACGTGATAAAATAACAACGCCGCGATATATCGACATTACCTATCTGTATGACCAACGCTCATACACTCGGTTCACGTTGTATCCGATCACCTTGTGTATTTATGCTACAGAAACGCTCCATTTACGTCATAAAAATTTAAAGCAACAATTAGATATTAAAGAAAAAAATCACGAGAAAAATCTTTTAAAGCAACAATTAGATATTAAAGAAAAAATCATGAGAATAATCTTTTAAAGCAACAATTAGATATTAAAGAAAAAATCACGAGAATAATCTTCGGGCCAAGTATTAAGAATGGAATACCTTACCCCGAACTCATCTCGGAAATGTCTAAACTGGGACGAATTCAATTTATAAGCCATTTGCAAAGAATGAATAACAACAGACTTACTTGGCGAACACACACTTTTTTGCAAACCAAACGTACGAGATCAAAATGGTACAAGTAAGTAGAGAAAGAACTCACTGAATTAGGATCACCAAATCTGGAGGATGGAAATGTAATGTTGTTCACACAAGGTGATTTGAGGAAGACGAGAAGAAACCAACACGACATACTTGGTCGGTGAACAGAGATCACAACAGTGATGAAAATGAAGAACTATTGTGCAAGAAGGAAAGTTCAACAAATCCTTATCCCATTCGCGCAGAAGAAGAAGATTGGCTTATAGCAAGGAAGGTGAACGAATGACACGCGTGACACGAGAACACGAGTGGCACATCATACAACTGTGCAATTGACTGTGCTTTAACATGTAATAAATAGCTCGAAAATCTAGCAGCATTACATACTATAACAATACGCTTTAATAAAGATGTATGTTTCAACTAATTGTATGGCAATATTTTTACAAACTTTATTAGGTTAAAGCATACATATTTTATTCTTAAAATTTACCAATTTTAAATATAATTTTCAGTGATGTTTACAAAAATAAATCATGAAGCATTCAGTCGAATGAATCATCTGTAATTCTTCTTCAAGTGCCAGTCCGCTACCATCATGATGCAGTGCGAAACAGCTCAGTAGTGGAAGAGTTGAACCAAGTTTCCAGATTATCAATCCAAGAAATGCGTCTTCGTCCTGGTCTTGTTTTGTCTTGTCAAAATCAAAATCAGTCAATGCTGATCTGTATTTAGGGCAGTCGCCCAGGTGGCAGTTTCCCTATCTGTTGTTTTCCTAGCCTTTCCTTAAATTATTTCAAAGAAATTGGAAAATGTATTGAACATATCCCTTGGTAAGTTATTTCACTCCCTATCTCCCCTTCCTAAATACGAATATTTACCCCAATTTATCCTCTTGAATTCCAACTTTACCTTCATATTGTGATCTTTCCTACTTTTAAAGACACCACTCGAAATTACTCGTATACTAATATCATTCCAGGCCATCTCTCCACTGAAAGCTCGGAACATACCACTTAGTCGAGCATCTCGTCTCCTTTCTCCCAAGTCTTCCCAGCGCAAACTTTGTAACATTTTTGTAACGCTACCCTTTAGTCGAAAAACACGCAGAACAAATCGACCTGCTTTCCTTTGGATTTTTTCCAGGTTTTGAAACAAGTTATGCTGGTGAGCGTCCCATACACTGGAACCACACTCTAGTTGGAGTCTTACCAGAGACTTATATGCCCTCTCGTTTACATACCCATAAACCGGACGAGTTGGCTGTGAGCTTGCATCCGGGAGATAGTGGGTTCGAATCCTATTGTCGGCAGCCCTGAAGATGGTTTTCCATGGTTTCCCATTTTCACACGAGGCAAATGCTGGGGCTGTACTCCTAGGCCTTTCCTATCATATCGTCGTCATAAGACCTGACGTAAAGCCCCATAAATACCCTCATTACCTTGTATCCTTTATTTACAGTCCCATTTGTATGATTACCCCAATGAAGATCCTTCCCTATATTCACACCTAGGTACTTACAGTGATCCCCATAAGGAATTTTCACCCCATCAATGCAGTAATTAAAACTGAGAGGACTTTTCCTACTTGTGAAACTCATAACCTGACCTTTAACCCCGTTTATTATCATACCATTGCATGCTACACATCTCACAACATTATCGAGGTCATTTTGCAGTTACTCACAATTTTGTACCTTATTTATTACTCTATACAGAATATATTAACCGTAAAAAGCCTTATCTCTGATTCCAGTCACTCTTTCGTCTAGTCCAGTTGCACTCATTTTTGACAGTAATCGCCCATGATCCACCCCATCAAATGCTTTCCTTGAATTACCAGCTGCAGTAGGTGATATTTCTATCTTCGCATCACATGACCGAGATACTACAGCTTTCTGATTTTTAAAGTATTTAATATTTCCTTTCTCTTTCCCATTCGCCTCATTACTTCATTGTTTGTGACCTAATCAGTCCAACTCAACCGCAGCTCAACCATCCATAGCTCAAAATCCTCTAATCTGTCCGTTTCTCCTTTCTTTATGGTCCAGGTCTCAACAGAATAGAACAAGGTGGAGAAGACTTAACATCTCAGAAGCCTAATTTTTAGATATAAGCTAAGGTCTCTCCTACAGAACACTCTCCTCATTTTATTGATTGCATTTTTGCCTAGGCCGATCCTGGACTTGGTTTCCTCATTACAGTCAATCTAATACCTAAATGAAGTCAAATGAGGGCTTTCATGATGATTTTAAAGGAAAATAACCGATGGCACACTAAGGAGTAAAAAGTAATAAACAAGACTTTAATTGACACTCTAGACGCTAAAGGTTTGCCATTCCTGGCCTATAGCATTCCCATTTTCTTGAACACGCACATTCAATGTACCGCATTCTGCATTTATATTAATTGGTCAGCACATATCTCGTTGAATCTATAACTGTAAATGTCTACGTCAGAATTCATTACACACTAATATAAGAAAAGAACTTTCGTTAAGGTTATAAAATTAACTTTACTGCCAGAATGTTGAAGACATCTACAACTTTCATTAGGTCTATTGAGAACATTATATTTTGGTTAAGTCTTGAGACATCTGTTTTCTTCGTGGCTGCTCAAGGTGTAGTCGAGGGTAGCGAGACTGTAACCTAAAAGAGAGAAACACCTTTGAGGTTTTGTGTGGCCGGGGGAGCCCCACTCCCACCCCGCTCCCCCAGAAACGTGGCGACCAACCAATATAATGTCTAGACCTTTGATTTTTAGGGGCTAAAATTTGTGTTTTAGGTGCCTAAAATAGGCTCTTAAATATGTAAATATAGGTTCTGAAAATATGTTTTAGGCAGCTTCAGTTTCACGTATTTTAATAAGTACATATCCATTAAAATATCATTTTTATTTTTCTAAATTGATAATAACTCTAAATGCATACAAGTAATAAAGCAATAACATGTTGATACAGCACAGTAAACGGTTTTTGGTCTTTTGTTAAGAAAACAAACAAAATAATAATAATAATAAAACAAAAATCAAACTTACTTTTTAGCACATAAAAATTGCCGATGATGGAGTAGACAGCACTGGGATGAGGTAGACAGAAGGTATCAATCACGCTGATGATTTTCTAAACAGAGAGAATAATCGTATATATATACTTAATGTTTTTAGATTCTTTTTTTCACACAGTACACACACACACACACACACACACACACACACACACGCGCGCGCGCGCGCGCGTATGCTTACCTTAGTTCAATGCAGCTTCGTTGAAATTATAAGACGGGGAAGAATTGCTTGTTCGTTTATATATACACGGATCGATCAACGATCAATATCTGTCAGCACTTTTTTGATGAGCTCACACTAGTCTGCCACAACGTTTTTCACAGACGTTCACTGCTATTTATTGTCTCCTGGATTGATGCCTAGCACAAAAAATGTAAGACTTATTTAGATTGTAACCTTCTACTTTTACGAAAAAGTTATCACCACACGCGAATCGAATATTCAGTTTTACGATAAACGTTCACCTGGTATAAAAATAATACTATTTATATCTACTATTTTCACAAAAACTCTGAAATCGAATATTCAGTTTTACGATGCACGTCTAAACAGATCATGTACCGGAGATGGGCTACTTCAATCCCAGTCTTTGCTCACGATGTAGCTATGTGGCAACAGCGTGCAGGGAAGCAGTAGGTGTAATTTTACACATGTCAGCGCGCACACACCTTGGATGTGTGCAGTCGCAAGAAATGTTCACTTATTTGAAATCAAAAATGAAAACCTACAACCTGTTTTCCAGTCATTGACCGGGTCAGGGATGTAATGAATGAAGCAGATATAGGCTGTTAGTACGATGGGGTCGCCACTCCCAAAGTGATTTATTAATGACTGATAGATGCTATGAAATGAGAATGGATAGTGTTGCTGGAATGAAAGATGACAGGAAAAACCGGGGCACCCGGAGAAAAACCTGTCCCGCCTCCACATTGTCCAGCACAAATCTCACATGGAGTTATCGGGATTTGAACCACGGTATCCAGCGGTGAGAGGCCGACGCGCTGCCATCTGAGCCACGGAGGCTCACTTATTTGAATACAACATAGCAGTAATTATTTCTTTCTCCTGTATCTGTTAATAAAAACTGTCGTTTAGTTGCAGGTCGTATTTTTTTTGTACTGGCGCCTTAAGGCCCTACTATGCGCATAGCTAAGCTTTAGGTTATGAGGTTCGAACCCGCCACACTCTATTAAACAATAATCACCACCATCAACACTCTGCCTACAAGATAATTATACATTTCTTCTGTATCTGCTAATAAAAACTAACGTTTAGTTGCAGGTCTTTAGAGTGTTTTTTTTTTTTTTTTTTTTTTTTTTTTTTACTGATGCCCTAAAGATCACCACTACTAACAGTACACGCATGTATACGCTTACCTTAGGTACAGCTCCAGCATTTGCCTAGAAACGCATCATTAGGGTAGGGTTCGAACCCCGCGATAATCTAAACCCTACAGATAATTCGCTTAGTAATGTTTAGAACACAGAACGAAGTCTCTTGCCCTCACTATAGATGTTTTGAACACACGAGGCGCTTAGCTGAGTCTGTACTTTGTTTATAACACACGCATGCATACAAATGAATGGATGAAAACAATGACGGTATAAGTAACATTTTGGTCATTCAGAGAAAAAGGCATTTGACTCGTTGGCTGAACGGTCAGTGTACTGGCCTTCGGTTCAGAGGGTACCGGGTTCAATTCCAGGCCGGGTCGGGGATTTTAACCTTAATTGGTTAATTCCAATGGCACGAGGGCTGGGTGTAGGTGTTGTCTTCATCACCATTTCATCATCACGACGTGCAAGTCGCCTAGAAAGACCCGCTCCTGGCGAGGCGAACGCGTCCTGGGATATCCCGGCAGTACAAGCCATACGCCATTTCATTTCACCACTCATGCTATTTGTAGTTATACCACCCATCACTAGAGCGTAGAATATTACCGCTATCACTTGTATCTCTTTGCTGCTTAACTCATTTTTTTAAAAATGTTACTTATACCGTTATGGTTTTCATCCATTCAAATTATCTGAGATTATTAATAATCAGTGCTATTACTCTGCTTAGTAAAACACACACACACGCACATTACGTAAGATTATTAATACATCATTGCATTGAACAGAGACGGGTCAACTGCGTGGCTGCCTCGGTCTACAACCGACGGGAGCTAGAGCTCTAATTTCGCCTATGTGGGCAGTCACCTTGTATGCAGCTGTCTCCTGGACGGAAAATTGCAACACATACGACTAGCCTGAACGCATCCCTGTTATATTCATGCAGTGGGAGCGAATTGGCTACACGGTTAAGGAAAATGCTATTGCACTGTCAACAGACATAACTTGCGAACGTGGGTTGGCGACTACGAAGCCCTGACCTAAGTTTGGTCCGCCTGTGGGTCGTAGTGTATCTATCGTATGCCCTGCCTATCATAAGAGGCTCGCGAACTAGTTTTCTTTTTCCGTCTGATAGTAATTACATCCTAGAGTTGCCGTCGGGAAGGGCATCCGTAACAAATATTGTTTCTGGATGCCTAATAATAATAATAATAATAATAATAATAATAATAATAATAATAATAATAATAATAATAATAATAATAATAATAATAATAATATAGGCTTTTGAGCTTATGCCGTGTCAAAAAAATTATGTAAAATTCTTTACGCCTTGCAGGCACGGCATAAGCCGAATAGCCTATATCATGTCTATAAGTACGGGCCGTGAAAGCATGAATGGCAATAATAATAATAATAATAATAATAATAATAATAATAATAATAATAATAATAATAATAATAATAATGATAATAATAATTGTTACCGAGTTTTTGCGGTAGTTAGAGGTGAAAGAAGGTGCGGGTGTGAACGGGTCTCAAGCTACGAAATTAGAGTTCATGTAAAATTAACAAGGTTATATTTTCTTTTCAAAATAAAGAAATAACAAGCAAGGCAGGTACAGAGTAGCAAGTCAACAAAATGTAGTTACAATATTTACTGGATTTGGGCTTCGCGCCCCGACTTCACAATGCTTGGGCAATCAGCCCAACCTTACTTCAAAATAAGTTTTAACAGAGGGGCAGAAAACCCCATTCATGCTCAGGAACACTTGCTCCAAATTACACAGAAAAGCCTCCTCGAGGCATACAACACTCAATTTTCAAGAAAGAGCCTCTCGCTCTCAAACTTTAAGCCTCTCAAAGGCCACACCAAACTCCACCTTCAAGTTGTCCTCTCTGGACATAGACACAGGGGTAAAATACCCAACCTACTGAGGTCTATTAAGTGAGAAAAAGATTAATTACATGACCTCTAAAATAACAATTTGAGAGAAGGCGAACTTGCGCTCCTAATACACTTTGTTTAAAACCTACTTGGCACTAGGCCGTTAATACAAGGGCTAATCCCATACTAAAGAGGTGACTTAAGAAAGAAACAATTTACATTACGTTAAAGAAGAATAGGTTGAGAAAAAATAAGTTCACCTCAAAACAATATGAGTGGGAGCTCGAGAGGGTTAAGCACTCCCTATCCCGATATGCAGTTTAAAGATAGAATAGATACCAAGGGTCTTTACATTTTAAGGAAGGTTACATTATGGAAAAGCTTCGGACCCGCCCCGAGAGTTAAACTGCTGAGCTAGCAAAGAAAGAAGTTATTAATCGGCCATTACCTTGTTGTTGACCGCTGCCGAAGAAAGAGGCGCTTCCCGCCCCCTGCTATGTACTTTACACACTGAAAGATGGTACAGAAGTGGCGCAGAGACCCAAAAATCATCAGTTTATATACTCTCGCGGAAAGTTCGAAGAATTTTAGGGAAGAAAACACCCGCCCACAATCACTTTATTGGGTAGGGTACAGCAACATATCCAAGTTGGGGGAAGATACATCAGATTGGTCAGAAATTAATTGAAATTCGGGATTGGCTAAATACAAAACAAGGGGAAAGAGAGGGGTTTACAGCCAACTTAAACAATAACAGAAAGAAATTTAACAAGAAACAAACTTTTGAAATAAAAATTTCTCCAAAAAACAGTTCTTTCACATCGCACTAGGGTGCACCATTGTAGTTTTTCAGTAGTGTCCTCTAGAAGAGAAAGTTCACACTTCTTACTACCGGTAAAACAAAAATACATCAAAAGTGGCACAGTTCAAAAACTCCAAACCTTCCAAGTAGTGACATCTTCTGAGAAACTTGAAAATTAATACCGTCGATAAAGTTCAGACTTCCTCCTGCAGAGGAGTTTCAACTGGCGCACATTTTAAATTAGCGGCGTGGAGGTGTACCGCCCGGTACAATAATAATATTAATAATAATAATAATAATAATAATAATAATAATAATAATAATAATAATAATAATAATAATCTTTCTTTCTTTCTTTCTTTCTTTCTTTCTTTCTTAATCTGTTTTCCCTCCAGATTCGGGTTTTCCCTCGGAATCAGTGAGGAATCACACCTCTACCGCCTCAAGGGCAGTGTTCTAGAGAGTAATACTTTGGGTCGGAGATAAAACTGGGAAGGAGGACCAGTACCTCGCCCAGGCGGCCTCACCTGCTATACTCAACAGGGGCCTTGTCCGAGCAGAAGTCCTCTGTTACTTGCTAGGCCTAATCGCTTCTGATTCTGGCTCAGTGTTTTGATTCTGGCTCGGGAACTAGGTGTTTGTTTCCATACGAACTGAAGTCCTCTGTTACTTGCTAGGCCTAATCGCTTTTGATTCTGGCTTAGGAACTTACAAGGGAACATCGGCAATGTTTAAATCGCCGATCGCGATGAAACTTGGTAAACACATTGAGGTACACGTAAAAACGATGTCGGCATCAATTTTGGGTGCCAACCTTCATTACGGCGTTAACTAAGAGGCCTAAAATTTGCGACATTTCAAATTCCGCGCGATCAGTGATGAGTACCTGCTGGCCAATGATGCTAAGCCGGCACACTGCGTGCCTGGAGACACGCCTCTGCACCTCCTCCCCTCCCGCTCCAAGTGGTTCGCCAAGGCACGTTTCCCTTTCCCCCTCGCTTGCACTTGAGTCTAGGGAATGTCGAGGAGCAGCCATCATCGGCTTTGCTCGTGACTGCTCGAGAAACCTCGGCGTTTAGCACCTCCTACCTATCATGGCGATTTCGCGCCACGTGTGGAGCAGGAGAAGCAGGAGAAGAAGAAGCTTTGTTTTGCTGTCAGGCATTGTCGAGGTACAGCCGATGCAGCTTTTCGTGAAGCCAGCACTGTGTCTCGTGAGCGCAGCGCGTGGAGCCGCTCCCACGTTTTAAAGTATGAATTTCTTTCATTCTTGAGCAATAGTACAAATAAAATCTGTCCCTCCAGACGCCGTACATGTTTGTATAACTTTAAAGCCTAGAGTTTTAACTACGGTACTTAACTATATTTTTAAAGCGTTTTCAAGTCCCTAAAAAATAATCAGGCTGCAAGATTGAACAACGAACACGTGTTTAAAATTGATAAACTAAATAATGATTTTTGCTTCTTTCTATTACAATAGTTGAATGTTAATACTGATAGTAATACTAATAAAACTCAATAAGGATTTCACTTTGTTCGAATCTTTGGCTGTGACCGTCATTTCAGAAGGTCCCGGATTTGTTTTCCATCCGGATCGAAGATTTTTATCACGCCTAATTACTTCTGGCTCATAGACTGGGTGTTAGTGTTTGTTCCACCACTTTTCTCTTAATATTCCGACAACACACTGAGCCTCCCTGTCACAGACGGCAGCGCGTCGGCCTCTCACCGCTGGAAAACGTGGTTCAAATCCCGGTCACCCCATGAGGGATTTGTGCTGGACAAAGCAGAGGCAGGACAGGTTTTTCTCCGGGTACTTACGCTTTTTTCCTGTCATCTTTCATTCCAGCAACACTCTCCATTCTCATTTCATAGTATCTATAAGTCATTAATAAATCATCTTGGGAGTGGCGATCCCATCGTACTAATAGCCTAAATATGCTTAATTCATTTCATCCTTGATCCGGTCAAGGAAAACAGAAGGTAGGTTTTTAAATTCAGACAACACACACTGCACTCCCAACCACCACAGAAACATGCAATAGTGATTACTAGACTTCGGATATTTAGGTGTTAAAAGGTCATTTTAGCTGCCTAAAAGACTGTCAAGTAGTTTCTAAAATACTTTTAGGCAGCTTCAATTGTACGTATTTTGATAGGCATTAAGTTAATTAAAATACCATACTTATTTTGCTAAATTGATAATCAATCACTACTGATCTGCATTTAGAGCAGTCATCCAGGTGGCAGATTCCCTAGCCTTTTCTTAAAGGATTGCAAAGAAATTGGAAATTTATTGAACATCTCCCTTGGTAAGTTATTCCAATCCCTAGCTCCCCTTCCTATAAACGAATATTTGCCCCAATTTGTCCTTTTGAATTCCAACTTTATCTTCATACTGTGATCCTTCCTACTTTTAAACACACTACTCAAACTTATTCGTCTACTGATGTCCTCCCACGCCATCTCTCCCCTGACAGCTCGGGACATACCATTTAGTCCAGCAGCTCGTCCGTCTCCTTTCTCCCAAGTCTTCCCAGCTCAAATTTTGCAACATTCTTGCAAGGCTACTCTTTTGTTGGAAATTGCCCAGAACAGATCGAGCTGCTTTTCTTTGGATTCTTGCCAGTTCTTGAATCAACTAATCCTGTCGAGAGTCCCATACACTGGAACCATACTCTAGTTGCAGCCTTACCAGAGACTTCGTGGGCTGAATGGTCAGCGTAATGGCCTTCGGTTCAGAGGGCCCTGGGTTCGATTCCCGGCCGGGCTGGGGATTTTAACATTCACTGGTTAATTTCAATGGCCCAGGGACTGGGTGTTTGTGCTGTCCCCAGCATCCCTGAAAATCACACATAACACTATCCTCCGCCATAACAACACGCAGTCGCCCTACACATGGCAGATGCCGCCCACGCACATCGGAGGGTCTGCCTTTCATGGGCTGCACTCGGCTAGAAATAGCAAACACGAAATTTAAAAAAAAACAGAGACTTATATGCCCTCTCCTTTTACATCTTTACTACAACCCCTAAATACCTTCATAACCAAGTGGAGAGATGGGTACCCTTTAGTTACAATCATATTTATGTGATTACCCCAATGAAGATCTTTCCTTAATTTAAGACCTAGGTATTTACAATGATCCCCAATGGGAACTTTCATCCCAACAACCCAGTAATTGAAAATGAGGACCTTTCCTATTTTTGAAAGTCACAACCTGGCTTTTAACCCCGTTTATCATCATACCATTGCCTACTGTCCATCTCACAACATTATCGAGGTCATTTTGCAGTTGCCCACAATCTTGTAACTTATTTATTACTCTGTACAGAATAACATCACCTGCAAAAAGCCTCATCTTTGATTCCACTTCTTTACATATATCATATAAGAAACCGTAAAAGTCTAATAATACTGCCTTGAGGAATTCCCCTCTTAATTATTACAGAGACAGATAAAGCTCCGCCTACTGTAATTCTCTGAGTCCTATTTTCTAGAAACATAGCCACCCATTCAGTCACTCTTTTCTCAAGTCCAATTGCACTCATTTTTGCCAGTAGTCTCCCATGATCCACCTTATCAAATGCCCACCATAGGTCAATCGTGATACAGTCCAACTGGCCTCCTGAATCCAGGATATCTGCTATATTTTGCTGGAATCCTACAAGCTGAGCTTCAGTGGAACAACCTTTCCTAATCCCAAACTGCCTTCTATCAAACCAGTTATTAATTTTTCAAACATGTCTTTTATAATTAGAAACATTGCTTTCCCAACGTTTACATGCAATGCATGTCAAACTGAATGGGCTGTAATTTTTAGCTTTATGTCTATCACCCTTTCCTTTATACACAGGGGCTACTATAGTGACTCTCCATTCATTTGGTATAGCTCCTAAATACAAACAATAATCAAATAAGTACTTCAGACATGGTACTATATCCAACCCATTGTCTTTAGCATATCCCCTGAAACCTTATGAATTCTAGCTGCTTTTCTAGTTTTCAACTTTTGTATCTTACTGTAAATGTCATTCTTGTCCTAGGTAAATTTTAACACTTCTTTAGTATAACTTACCTCCTCTGTCTGCACATTATCCTTGGAACCAACAATCTTTACATACTGCTGACAGAATACTTCTGCCTTTTGAAGATCCTCGCATACACACTCTCCTTGTTCATTAATGATTCCTGGAACCTGTTTCTGCCTTAAAGTACCTATACATACTCTTCCATTTTTCACTAAAATTGTATGGCTGTCAAATATGCTCACTTCTTTGCTAGATTCAATTTCCTAGTAAGTTCCTTCAATTTCTCCTTACTTCCAGAGCCATTTCTAACTCAATCTCTTTCCAACTTGCATCTCCTTCCTAGTCTCTTTACTTCTTTGTTATACCGTAATATAGTGGATCTTTACCATTCCTTACCACTTTTAAAGGTACAAACCTATTTTCACATTCCTCAACAATTGCTTTAAACCCATCCCAGAGTCTGTTTACATTTTTATTTACCGTTTCCCACCAATCATAGTTACTTATTAAAAACTCCCTCATGCCTGTTTTATCAGCCATATGGTACTGCTTAATAGTCCTAATTTTTTTATATCTTCCTTTCTTACACATTTATTTTTAACTAGCTGACCCGACAAATGTTGTTATTAACTTTTGGTAGCAGTAGAAAATTAACTCATTCGATGTTGATAACGTAATCATTTGCATTATTCTGATTTTTGCGTGCAGTACAGACTGAATTCGAGTTCGTTCCATTGTAATTTATTTTTGACAGAACAATATTTTATACCTACGCGGGGTATTAATACTCTTTAAATTATGCAAGAAAGCTTTCTAGAAGCGACCTTTTAACTCTGCCCAATTTCTCCTACCTTATAGTACAACTGAAATCCGTCTGCGAGCAAGGCTAACGTTAGCGCAGCCCGTCGCCAGCCCACGTCTTATAGGCGGCATGAGTCTTGAAATGAGTATACTGTATATGGAAGCACACACAAAATAAACCACTCAACCGAAGAAATAGATGAACTTGTTTGTTGAGAATCAAAGATTTAAAAACAATCAGGATAGACAAAGGTCTCCAACTATAACAAAACACAACACTGCATGCGACTATCTGGAGAGCGTATGTTTGGGAGATCCGTACCAGCAGTTGAGCCAGCCAGCGGATCATATAGTGGATCTTTACCATTCCTTACTACCTTTAAAGGTACAAACCTATTTTTACATTCCTCAACAATTGTTTTATATATATTAAATTGGCACCGTTGGCGACGGGGGCCGGGCTCGCTACTGCGGGCACCGCTGACGTTGGCCCGGCTGGCGACGGGCTGCGCTAACGTTAGCCTTGCTCGCAGACGGATTTCAGTTGTACTATAAGGTAGGGGAAATTGGGCAGAGTTAAAAGGTCGCTTCTAGAAAGCTTTCTTGCATAATTTAAAGAGTATTAATACCCCGCGTAGGTATATAAGGACATCAGACTCTCCTCAGCTTCATTATGTTTGCATTAACACCACCTTTGAGCTGGTTCGTTCAAAGTGCCGAGTTGGCGGAGCTGCCGATTGACTGATGTGAAAATGGGAAACTACGGAAAACCATCTTCACGGCTGCTGACAGTGGGGTTCAAACCCACTATCTCCCGGATGCGAGCTCACAGCTGCGCGCTCCTAACCTCATGGCCAACTCGCCCGTTAATAAGTTAATTAATATAGGCTACTACTATACTACTTATTTGTGTGATTTTTTAAATTCCTACAACACCCTAACGGGATGAATATTGCTGGTTATTACTGCAAACAGAATAACGCACAAGAATTAAACAATTCTTAACTGCAGTTAATAACTCGTTACGGGGAAATAAACAACTTTATTCACCTCTTTGCTGCAAACGTCACAGGAGCAACTCCTGTAACCACTTTTTAATTAAAGACGAGTTGTAACCTGACACTTTCAGCATAATTCATACACTGAACAAACGGGAACACCAAAATATTCTCACAGAATGAAATGCAGTTCTTTTCCCCAGAAGTCAACGGATACTGTGTCATCTTCTGCCTTGTGACAAACTACGGGAGTGTTCACTGCAGGAGGGTCTTAAGGCATTTCGGAGAGAGTGGTTTATAGCTTCCCGATTTTAAAATTTTCGTAAAGACTGAACATAAGCCAGCAAATATTTTATTTTCTCGAAATATACTGAAAGGCATTTTTAACCGATTTAGGGATAAAAATAAGAATTATATAGGTTTTAACGTCAATTCAGACATTTTTAAGCACAATAGGAGTACAGTTTCTAACTTAATAAATACATGAAACGTGTATACACAACTTCATTTTTAGTCATTTCTTCAAGAACAAAATACGTCTTTCCCTAAAATCTGAGGGCTGGTGATTACATCCCTCCACAGAGTTGGCGCCATGAAGCGAGACATGTCACACCCCCGAATCCACATATATGGGAAAAGCAGTAAGAGGAGAAGAAGAAGAAGAATATTTTTTGTTTTATATATTTTATTTTAAATTTTTCATCAAATAATATATAAACATAAATTTCTTCATTTTCACAAAAAACAGGAAATTAATAAGTAATCAGTAGCTAACAAACAATTTAACCACCTAAAACAAAAAATCAAGGACAACTTACATAAAGGCAATAGGCCCTACTACTGTACAGTAATTGTGGGTAAAACTGAAGACAGCATTTTTTCAGAGATGATAAATTCAATATTGTCAAGAAAGACCGCTCTAATACCATCCAAAAGAATCTCAAATAAATACTCAAAAATCCTCAGTTCTTGTTAAATGAACAGCAGACACTGCAATTGATTACCATGAACCCCAAAATACCAACTGCAAGAGCACGCCTTAAAATACAAAATATAAACAGGGCCGATGACTTTCGATGTGACGCCTCTTTAAACAACAAGCATCATCCTCATCATCAAATAAACATACCGCACTTGTGTCTAGGAGCAGCCATAATCGGCTTTAATAGACTTCTGCAGTGTTTTGGGGGTCCACTTCATGAAATAGTGAATTAGTTATGTGAATTAACTACTTTATTGCACATTGCAGTGAACTTTTTATGCTTGCACAATGGACAATTTCGTATGTAGTGAGTGTAATAAATTTTTCAATTATAGGAAAACTTTAAATCATCACGTAAGAACAAAGCACACTAACAAAAATCCTAAATTTTCGTGCGATTTGTGTAGTTTTACCTCTCACACAAAATACAATTTAGAACGACATAAAAATTCACAACATAAGACTGCGAAGTGTGAACAACCTCAAGTAAAATGTCCGCTTTGTGTAGAAGAATGTGCTACAAAATCCGATATGGTGGCACATTTTATTAATTTTCATGAGATTCGTATCGCAAACGAAAGTTTAAAATTTGCGAATGAAGAGGATTTCCTTAAGTGGAAACGTGAAAAAGAAAATTAGCAAGTGTGTGAATTTGTTGTATGTCGCTCCAAGTACGAATGTAAAGATGGTTCCTCTAAAATGAAATACAGGTGTCACAGGGATGGGACCTTTAACTCAAGGGGTAATCATGAGCGTCACCAGAAAGTACTTGGAAGCAACAAGATAAGTGGTCATTGTCCAGCAAATATTGATGTTACTTTTCAGTCTGGAGAAGTGGATGTTTCATTTTGTGCAACACATGTAGGCCACCAAGAAGAGTTAGGTCGCATGAGATTATCGCTGTCGGAAAGAAATTACTTAGCGAGGAAGATTGCGATGAAAATTCCTTTCGATAGAATCCTTGATGAGGTTAGAGATTCTATTGGTGAAACTGACATTGAACGCATTCATCTTCTGACCAGAAAAGATCTATTTAACATTGAGCAAGAGTACAATTTAAAATCTGAAGCTGTGCGGCATGAGAATGATTGTACGAGTGTCGAAGCATGGATTCGTGAAATGGACGAACGTGGAGGAATAGTACGCTTTTACAAGGGTCAAGACATGTCTTCTATGCTGTACCCTCAATTAAAACCAGAGGACTTCGTTCTAGTTATAATGAATGAGGCGCAGCAAGAAACGTTACTACGATACGGCGACAAGTTCACTTGTATTGACAGCACACATGGTTTAAATAAGTACGAATTTGAACTAACTACCCTCCTAGTCGTAGATGGCAAGTTCCAAGGATTTCCATGCGCGTTCATGCTATCAAATAGGACGGATGCATTTGTGATGGAAGTGTTTTACAGAGTTATTAAAGAGGCTCTGCAAGTGACACTACAGCCAAAAGTGTTCATGTCAGACATGGCAGAAACATTTTACAGTGCCTGGCTAAGCGTAATGATGCCTGCCAAATTCCGCCTGTTCTGTTCGTGGCATGTTGACCGTGCTTGGAGGAAAAACCTTTCTAAAGTTAAAGGCCGAGAGAAACAGGTGGAGGTGTACAAGGAGCTCAGAGTATTGCTGGAGGAAAGAGACGAGGCTGCTTTTTCGAGAATGCTCTATCAAGAAATAAATAAATTAAAAAGTGACCCTGACACAAGAGATTTTGGTATTTATTTCGAGGCCAATTATGAACACTTTGCAAGTAGCTGGGCTTATTGTAAACGTCTCAATGCCGGCCTCAACACTGACATGCATCTAGAGCGCATGCATGGAGTAATTAAACACATATACATGGAGGGTAAGAAGCCTAAGAGACTGGACATCGCAATCCATATCCTCATGCGATTTGTGAGAGATAAACTTTATGACCGCCTTATTTACATGAATAAAGGCAAACTTACAAATAAACTCTCACAAATAAGACTAAGGCATGCCAATTCATTATCGTTACAACCAGGAGAAATTATTTTCAGTGAGGATGTATGGACTGTTCCATCCTCGAAGAAAAGTGAACTGTACGAGGTGAGAAGAACGGGTGAAATGAATTGCGGCTGTGACCTGAAGTGTACAGAGTGCAATACCGGCATTCATTCATACGTTTGTACATGCCACGACTCTTCCATTAAATTTAATATGTGCAAACATATACACCTAGCGGCTAAATATATTGGTGGTGCTAATGAACACTATTTAGAATCAGATACAAATTTAGTCATTCAGAAAGCACCTTCAAACGAAGAAAAGGACATTATTCTGAAGGAATTGCATAATCCCATGAAAAGAAGGCTAAGTGAGGACATAGAAGAGCACAAGGCCAAGCTCCGAGAAAAATTTGAAAGCATTCTCGCAACAATAGAATCACCAAAACATGTAGATATAATTGAGAAACAGCTCCAACCAATAATCCCAACTATACATGCCCATAGCACAAAAGCGATGATCAGCACACCACCTTCTACTTCAAGGGGGATAAAGTGTGAAACACAGTGACGATTATTTTCCACAAAAAAAGTCCCATAAGAAAACTTCTTCTTCCTTGTCAAGGCCTACTGGCCTACAGGCAATTGCTGCAAATTTGTTACTCCACTAAGAAAAATGTGTTATAGGCCCTACTTCAGTACAATTGTTGGCTGCACCTGAGCAGTACTGGTGGAGATGTTCCATTTTTTCTTCTTCTTCTACTTCTCTCTCCCTCTTGTGTGGACTCCCTCTTTTTCTTGATCCCAAAGCGCCCTTCATGCTGTTGCTGGGAAGATTCTGTGTTGGCACAGAATTGGGTTTTAGCCTAAAAAAGTTTATTGAAACAAAGTTAATATTCATATTAATTATACACATTGCTTTTTGAATAAGCCCATGCTATAGTACTATGAAATGCAAAACTGGTAGGCTATAATAATACAGCATATAAATTACAAGAATATGATGAACTGTTATGAAATACCAATCAATTTCATAGTAGTTGTGTAACAGCCCAAGATGTATTATTATTATATTATTATTTTTTATGGTCCATGGTGTGGGTTACTGCAGTCACCGCCTAGTTCGAGAACCACAGGCAACGGCTGAGTTGCCTATAACATGGTCCTCAGACTCGAGATACCCTAACATATTGCAAGTCATGGCCTGCTTTGTGCTCAGGTGGCTAGGACCCGTCAGGGGAGAGGTCGTCACTAGGACTATAAGTAAGGTAGCATCCTGCTTCACAGAATCGACCTACCTTGGGACATTTCAAGTAAGCCTCGGACCTATGGAAGTAACGGAGTCCAGGATACAGGCATACAATAGAGAAAGAATGGGTGGCATACAGTGACGCGGCAGTAAAAGCAGGAAGGAAATGCCTAGGAACAACCCTCTCTAAAGGTAGTGAAAAGCAAAATATTGTCGGAATGACAGAGTGAAGGCAGTTTTCAGCGTTCAGTTACCACGGGCCAAGTCCTCAGTGTATCTGTGCTCCATGCGGTGGAGCTTGTGATAGGTATCGCACACTTATCTGTCCTCAGAGAAAATAATTGCTGACATGTTTCTGCTGCAACTAATATTTACTCCCCGTTGTGAGTAGTGAAATGTTGTTTGGTGCCTTTATTATATAATAATAATAATAAATTGCAAGATACTATGCTGTAATGTGCAAAATATTCATGTTCAAATTATGCTCATGTTTTTCTAGTGTAACTTAAAGGATTTATGAACTGTAATTTAATCTTATGACCATTGACTGCAATAAAATACTAAGTTATTATTATTATTTAACTCACAGAGGCTTGCAGACTGAACGCTGAAGGGCATAACTGCCTGTAGCTATGTATGTAATATTCATTTTCTCTATTTCAAGCAATAAAGGGAAGTTAAGTTTTATACACAAGAACTATTTAACTTCATAAAGCATAAAATTACAGGCCAGTCAGTTTGACATGCATTGCATATACGCTTTGGGAAAGCATTCTTTCTGATTATATTAGACATGTTTGCAAAATTAATAACTGGTTTCATAGAAGGCAGTTTGAGTTTAGGAAATGTTATTCTACTGAAGCTCAACTTGTAGGATTCCAACAAGATATAGCAGATATCCTGGATTCAGGAGGTCAAATGGACTTTATTGCGATTGACCTATGTAAAGCATTTGATAGGGTAGATCATGGAAGAATACTGGAAAAAATGAGTGCAATTGGACTAGAAAAAAAGAGTGACTGAATGGGTGGCTTTTGTTACAAGCCCAAGTCAAGGCTTGGAGTGGAGGCCTCGCCCACACATGCTAGAGAGGCATCCTTGGTTCCTCCACCTGGGTGATAAGGTGGTTCAGGTGAAGTGGGGCTGGTGACTGAGGTGAAGGCTCACTGCGGGGCGCTGGAACCAACACATCACTTTGCTCTACGTAGCCTGGCCCGAACTCAGTCATGATAATGCCAAGTGGAGACCACGTGAGTAGGCCTACTGAAGGGGGAACAAACCTGGCTAGGTTCGGGCCAGGGGCGGACCGCTGGATGGACGACTGAGGGGCGTGGTCTCTGCTACGGAGAGCCTAAGTTGTGGGAGGACAATGTATGGCTGTATGGCTCACCACGGATGGTAAGAACGACGCTCAGGACCCTAGAAGGGCCAAAAAACCTATGACTGATTGAAATATGTTTGCTTAAAAAGAGCCAATTTCAAAAATTTCGATATCAAGGGAAGCCATGGAAGCTCCAATAGAGCATATCCAGGAGCAAGCCCAAGATGAAGAAATGGAGACAGAAGTCCCAATTGGACAGGCTGTCGCTGACTCAAAACAAGAAATGGCAACAGAAGCTCCAGTAGAGCAGACTGCTACTACAAGCAAAGCAGAAAGCAGAACGTCCATAGAAACAGAACTGAAGATTTCTGCCTCGAAAATCAACAGATTTCATATCGACAGACCACCTCGCAACAGTGCATATTACAAGGAAAGGAAGGGAGCGAGGAAGGAGGCCAAAATAGCGACTGGAACTTGGACGGAGAAGAAGCCAAGGAACAGGGATCGGCGAGAGGCTATCCCTCCGACAATGCCCAAAAGGCTGAGGCCAGGGGATAGTATGCCATCAAGTTCGGCTACAAAACCGCCCGCCAAAAACCAGAAAGAAGAGACGGTCATGTCCTTTTCGGAAAGACTAACTTCAATCAAGGTAGCAATAATACCTAAAACCTTTCCAGATGGGAAACTGAAGGAGGATGACGTGAAGTAACTTACATTTGCTCTGATAGCGCAAATGAAACCGCTGTCAGATGGATGCCTTTCAGGCTTCCTCGAATCTCCGAGGCTGGAAAGTGGAGCAGTGGTACTGATCTGTGTAAATCCAGAAACTAAAAGCTGGCTGGAACAGACAGTGGCCAATTGCTACCCTTGGAAAGGGGAGAATTTGGAGGTGGCAGAAGTCAAGAAGGTGCTGAATACTACAAAGGTCATCGCCAAGTTTCCTCCTCCATATGACAAGATGAAGGTTGATGATGTGCCTTTCAGGATACATGAGCATGACACCAAATTTCCGACGAAAGAGTGGAGAGTGCTGAATGCAACAACTACTGATGACACAGGAAGGATAACTGTTTTGGCCCTTAATGAAAGAGCTTTTGAAGAGCTCAAGAAGAGAGGCCTTAAGGCCAAGCTTTGACTTGGGCAGATCAACTTTCAAGTAATCAAGGGAAAAACAAAACCTAGCGTTGGCAAGGATGGTACTGAAAGTTCTACAGGCCAACCTACAACATAAAAAGTCAGCTGTTGCCAATTTCGTCAGGTTGTTCAAGTCCGAGGCTATTGATGTGGCTTTTATACACAAGCAACGGGTAGTTAAGGGCAGAATAGCAGGACTCACGGAATCTGTAGGTAAGTTAATGTACGATACTACATCGAATATGCCTAGAACATGTTTACTTGTGAGCAGAAGACTACAATGCCTTCTGATGCAGGAACATTGTTCCAAGGACTTATTGGCAGCCAAGATAAAAGATAAAACTTGGAAATTGGGAAGCTCCCAGAGATATAACCATAGGCTCTGCATACCTCCCATATGACTCAACTAACCTGTCCCCACCAGAAGAAGTTGAGAACCTAATTTGCAATGCAAAGAGGAAAGGCGAACACTTGGTCCTTCGAGCAGATGCAAATTCACATCACACGGCATGGGGCAGCAATGCAAGAGGTGAGTCTTTACTAGAGTTTATTATTGGAACTCTTGACGACACTAAAACCAAGAAATAAGCCTACGTTTATAAATAAAAATCGTCGGGAGGTAATAGACATTACACTCAGCACTACGCATATTGCAAACTTTATTAAAGACTGGAAGGTACTGGAGAAACCATGATTGGCAGACCACCAGCACATCCAATTTGCAATAGATGCGAGACTATGTGGGATTGATATGTACAGAGTAGAAAAAGAACTAACTGGGATAGATACAGAGAAGTTCTAGGGAAGGCTGTACAAGAAATTCAAACTAATGTGAGAGGACAGAAAGAATTGGATGGGCACTGAAAGTATTAGAAGAGGCCATAATAGACTCATTCCATGACAACTGTCCTCTCAAAGAAAAGAAACACACCAAAAAGTAAGGTGGTGGAACAACAAACTAGCCAAGATGAAAAAAAGAGGTTAGGATGTTGTATAGAATATCATCTAGAAATGGTATGTGGGACGTATATCATAGGAAACTCACTGAGTATAACCTAGAGATATGGAAAGCAAAAAGAAAATCTTGGAGACCGTTCTGTGAGAAAGTGGAAGCACACAATGAATCAGCAAGGCTCCAGAAGATTCTGAAATCAACCCATATAAATCACATGTCTTGAAGAACATCTGAAAATGAACTATAGGAATAAGAACATTTTCATTTTAATGGACAGTCAAGCGGCCATTAAGGCACTAGAGGCAGTCCGGATAATATCCAGAATTGTCTGGTATTGCCACTCATTTCTTCTGAAGCTCTCAAAGTACAACATTGTCAAAATAACATGGGTACCAGGCATAAATGTATAGAAGGAAATGAAAAGGCAGATAAACTGGCCAGGAAAGTGGCAGAAACACATTTTGTAGGCCCGGAACCTGTATGCGGGATTTCCTATGGACAAGCCCGACACTACATAGGAAAATGCATACAAAACAAACAGATGGAAAACTGGAAAACTACTCCAGGATGCAGGCTTGCAAAGGAACTGAAAAAGGACTAAACAAGAAGCATACTAAAGAGTTGTTGAAACTCAACAGAGAAAATATAAGATGGGTAGTAGGACTGTTGACAGGATACTGCCATCTGAAAAAAAAACCTACATAGAATTGGAGTAATAAGAGACAACATATGTAGGAAATGCAATGAAGCAGAGGAATCAGCTGAACACATACTTTTCGAATGTGAGGCGTTGGGTAGAATCAGACTCTCTACTCTAGGACTACCAGGTGAAGTGAGAGGACAAATCCAAGAAGACCCAATAAGAACAACCTGCTGCTTTGTGAAGGGAGCAGGTATATCTAGGTGGGAATGAAGGAAAAACATGGTAGCAAAAGATCTTAGAGGTCGACACTAATTAGGAACTAATATTTAGAGGCCCCATGAAGAAAACAAGAATGGGTGGCTATATTTCTAGAAAATAGAACTCAGAGAATTAGAGTAGGCAAAGCTTTTTCTGACCCTGTAAAAATCAAGAGGGGAATTCCTCAGGGCAGTATTATTGGACCTTTATATTTTCTTACATATAAAAATGATATGTGTAAAGAAGTGGAAACAAAGATAAGGCTGTTTGCTGATGATGTTATTCTGTACAGAGTAATCAATAAGTTACAAGATTGTGAGCAACTGCAAAATGACCTCGATAATGTTGTAAGATGGACAGTAGGCAATGGTACGATGATAAACGGGGTTAAAAGTCAGGCTGTCAGTTTCACAAATAGGAAAAGTCCTCTCAGCTTTAATTACTGCGTTGATACGGTGAAATATCCTTTTGGGGATCATTGTAAGTATCTAGGTGTTAATATAAGGAAAGATCTTCATTGAGATAAACACATAAATATGATTGTAACTAAAGGGTACAGATCTCTGCACATGGTTATGAGGGTATTTAGGGGTTGTAGTAAGGATGTAAAGGAGAGGGCATATAAGTCTCTGGTAAGACCCCAACTAGAGTATTGTTCCAGTGTATGGGACCCTCACCAGGATAACTTGATTCTCAAGAACCGGAAAAAATCCAAAGAAAAGCACCTTGATTTGTTCTGGGTGATTTCCAACAAAAGAGTAGCGTTACAAAAATAATGCAAAATTTGGGCTGGGAAAATTTCGGAGAAAGGAGACGAGCTGCTCGACTAAGTGGTATGTTACAAGTGATAAAAATCATGTTGGGTCCATACTGAATCTCAGTTATGTTCCGAGCTGTCAGTGGAGAGATGGCATGGCATGACATTAGTAGACGAATAAGTTTGACTGGTGTCTTTAAAAGTAGGAAAGATCACAATATGAAGATAAAGCTGGAATTCAAGAAGACAAATTGGGGCAAATATTCATTTATAGGAAGGGGAGTTAGTGATTGGAATAACTTACCAAGGGAGATGTTCAAGAAATTTCCAATTTCTTTGCAATCATTTAAGAAAAGGCTAGAAAAAAACCAATAGGGAATGTTCCACCTGGCCGACTGCCCTAAATGCAGATTAAGAGACTGAGTGATTGATTCATGTCTTACTCCTGACTAAAGTGCCGAGGATTCCTAAAATCTGTGGATTGGAAGTGATCTCAACATATCTTGTATGTATGTAGGTAGGTCCCTTTTCTTGATGTCCTCAAGATCATTTCTCCTCAATTTGACAACCAATTGATCACACCTAAAACATAAAAAAGCCAAATTAAAGTCAAACCTATGAGTGCAATCTCTGCACCGCCACTAATATTTCACAATATTGGAATTTACTTACACTGATTTGTCTCGAGGAAAGCGGAAGAAAGAGTTTATTCTACTGACGGAGGGACGGAGCCTGCGCCTCATTCATTATAATTAGAACGAAGTCCTCTGGTTTTAATTGAGGGTACAGCATAGAAGACATGTCTTGACCCTTGTAAAAGCGTACTATTCCTCCACGTTCGTCCATTTCACGAATCCATGCTTCGACACTCGTACAATCATTCTCATGCCGCACAGCTTCAGATTTTGAATTGTACTCTTGCTCAATGTTAAATAGATATTTTCTGGTCAGAAGATGAATGCGTTCAATGTCAGTTTCAACAATAGAATCTCTAACCTCATCAAGGATTCTATCGAAAGGAATTTTCATCGCAATCTTCCTCGCCAAGTCATTTCTTTCCGACAGCGATAATCTCATGCGACCTAACTCTTCTTGGTGGCCTACATGTGTTGCACAAAATGAAACATCCACTTCTCCAGACTGAAAAGTAACATCAATATTTGCTGGACAATGACCACTTATCTTGTTGCTTCCAAGTACTTTCTGGTGACGCTCATGATTACCCCTTGAGTTAAAGGTCCCATCCCTTTGAAACCTGTATTTCATTTTAGAAGAACCATCTTTACATTCGTACTTGGAGCGACATACAACAAATTCACACACTTGCTAATTTTCTTTTTCACGTTTCCACTTAAGGAAATCCTCTTCATTCGCAAATTTTAAACTTTCGTTTGCGATACGAATCTCATGAAAATTAATAAAATGTGCCACCATATCGGATTTTGTAGCACATTCTTCTACACAAAGCGGACATTTTACTTGAGGTTGTTCACACTTCGCAGTCTTATGTTGTGAATTTTTATGTCGTTCTAAATTGTATTTTGTGTGAGAGGTAAAACTACACAAATCACACGAAAATTTAGGGTTTGTGTTAGTGTGCTTTGTTCTTACGTGATGATTTAAATTTTTCCTGTAATTGAAAAATTTATTACACTCACTACATACGAAATTGTCCATTGTGTAAGCACAAAAAGTTCACTGCAATGCGCAATAAACCACTTAATGCACGTAACTAATTCACTATTTCATGAAGTGGACCCCCAAATACTGCAGAAGTCTATTAATACAGTCTGTACACAGCAGCACGATTTAAAATAACTCGGCGTAATGACTCGTACAGTAAACTATCACAAACCAAGGAATACTGGCTTTTAAATGCTTTATGGCTGCACTTCGACAACAGAAGAAATAAAGCGTCTTTTACAGTCTGTACTTCACAGCAGCACGATTTAAAATAACTCGGCATAATGACTCGTACAGTAAACTATCACAAACCAAGCAATACTGGCTTCGCGAAAAGCTGCAACGGCTGCACCTCGCGGAAATGCTTTATGGCTGCACTTCAACAACAAACAAAACAGAGCTTCTTCTTCTCCTTGCCCCACACGTGGCGCGCAATAGCTAGGTAGGCGGTACTAAACGCCGAGGTTTCTCGAGCAGTCACGAGCAAAGCCGATGATGGCTGCTCCTCGACATTCCCTAGACTCAAGTCTCGCTTGCCAGCTCCTTAGCTGTTGAACGGGACCGGCTCTATACTTTGCTTCTTTTCGTACTATAATTATTGAAATCCTTTAAATAACGTTCCGTATCACACATAATGATAACAAATAACCTAAACTAATATAACCGTGTTTTATTCAAAGGTTATATTTTCATTTCTGCTAATTCCGGTGAGTTGTCACATTCGTGGGTAAAATTCCGAGTTAATACCACCGGGTGTGGTCAAACGTGGGATCGGGTACCGCGTCCTACCTACGCTAAAATTATTATTTACTTCTAAAACGTCTTAAAGCTGTCGGTAGTGTCCTGTAGAGTGGATGTACAGTACATATGGAATTAATTAACTTAAGTCACCCACCACTAAATAAATCTCCCACCTTTAAATAACGTTAAATAGGTACATTTTTATGTAAAGAAATTAGGTGCCCGAGTAGAGGATCTCAATAAATGTAATGAGATTCGGTACCTCGGGATATCAAAACCCGGTTGTAGGTCCAGATCTTCTTTTTATGCCCCCTTCCCCCACCCATTTCGTGTACGCTATCAGTTCTGTCATAACGAAACGACATCGCGGACGACAAC
Organism: Anabrus simplex; assembly: GCF_040414725.1. Taxonomy (NCBI): domain Eukaryota; kingdom Metazoa; phylum Arthropoda; class Insecta; order Orthoptera; family Tettigoniidae; genus Anabrus; species Anabrus simplex. The sequence continues at coordinate 158,915,307 of NC_090269.1, read as the reverse complement.
AACAATTATAAACTCCCAGTTTGAAACTACTGGTATTTTCCGTTTGCGTACTCTGGTAGAGTATATAAGGAATAGGCCTATAGGTAGAATGTTTTATTTGTGCTGGTACTGAACGATTTATTTATGTTGTGCAGTGACAGACACAAAACATTTCGATTGCAGCAATGGTTGTCTAATATAAATAAATTTAATGCATAGGCAACATTGATATGAGTATGACATGGAATGTAGTAAAGTTTGACGTAATAAGAAAAGCCTTGAAAAATAAAAAAGATGTGCATTTATATATGCAGTAGATATACAGTAATCACAGGCAGACCTGTAGTCTTACTTTACCTGTACTTTTGCGTTATAGCTGACGAAGGTCTATGTATTCAACAAGTACCGATATTAAAGTATCACACTACGGTCTTCTGGGTATAATGGCAGTTACATACGCAAAAAGTTAAATGGCTATTATACGAACTGGTACAACATCAAACAATTACAAGGCAGCACAATACATGACTCTGTATATATTACATCGGGCAAACTCCCCGTCAATAAACGATAGTAAACAAAAACAATCTTTGGTCTATTCGAAACATTAGAAAATAGTGAAAAGAAAACAGAAACAAAACACAATTAACAGCAGGCACCACACATTTTTTTTGCTAATTGCTTTACGTCGCACCGACACAGATAAGTCTTATGGCGACGATGGGATAGGAAAGGCCTAGGAGTTGGAAGGAAGCGGCCGTGGCCTTAATTAAGGTACAACCCCAGCGTTTGCCTGGTTTGAAAATGGGAAACTACGGAAAACCATCTTCAGAGCTGCCGATAGTGGGATTTGAACCCACTATCTCCCGGATGTAAGCTCACAGCCGCGCCCCTCTAACCGCACGGCCAATTCGCCCGGTGCAAACGTTTTCATAAACATTTCAGAAAACGTAAACTGACTAATACATTGTGGTAATTATAAAGGAGAGATATGAGGAAGGTTGATAGATTACGCAAAGTGTAGCACCGGTTATCTTCGACAGTTATAAAGACGGGCAGGCGAGGGGCGAAGGGAAACGTGCGGTGGGGAACCAGTTGGCGGGGGGAGGGGAAGAGGTGTGAAGGCGTGTCCCCAGCCACGCAGTGTGCCGGCTTAGCATCATTGGCCGGCAGGTATTCATCGCTGATCGCGCGGAATTTGAAATGTCGCAAATTTTAGGCCTCTTAGTTAACGCCGTAATGAATGTTGGCACCCAAAATTGATGCCGACATCGTTTTTCCGTGTGCCTCAATGTGTTTTCCAAGTTTCATCGCGATCGGCGACTTAGTCATTGCCGATGTTCCCTTGTTAGTGTTTGCTTCTGTCCGATAATAATTACATTCTACGGTTCGCGTCAGGAAGAGTAGCCGGTCGTAAAACAGAGGTCAAATCGACATGTGTTTAAGGAATTTAAACTACAGTTTTCTTCCTCTCCCTATTACATCGCAAGCAGCGAACTGGCTGCCTGCACAAGGTCACTGTGTCTTCAGGAAGAGCGGTGTACAAAATTACTCCTTACCCGTGTAGCTGTTTGCTCTGTCTAACTCTGTAACGTAGGGAGAAATCTTCTACAAATTTAATCATGTTATAGTAGCTCGGTATATTAGAATTCTGTTATCTTAATGTTAATGCCGACTCTGTAGTATAGCGTGCCTACCTCTTACTCGGAAGCTCCGAGTTCGATTCCCAGCCAAGTCAGGGATTTTTACGTAGACGTAAGGGTTGGTTCGAGGTTTACTCAGGTCAGGGAATTATTACGTAAACCAAAGGGTTAGTTCGAGGTCTACTCAGCTTACGGAATTAGAACAGAGGAGCTGTCTACGGTAATATAGCAATTTAATAATGTTATAGTAGATCAGTATATTAGAATTCTGGTATCTTAATATTAATCCCAGTCACGTAGTGTAGCGTGCCTGCCTCTCACCCGGGAGCTCCGGGTTCGATTCCTGGCCAGGTCAGGGATCTTTTACGTAGACCTCAGTATTAGTTCAAGGTCTACTCAGCTTACATGATTAAAACTCAAGAGCTATCTAGCGTTAATATACCAGCCCCCATCTAGAAAGCCAAGAATAACAGCAGACAAGATTCGTCATGTTGACTACACAAAACCTCGTTATGTGCAGGCCTTCAGGCTGAGCAGCCGTCGCTTAGTAGGCCAAGGCCATTCAAGGGCTGTCCCTGACCATGTTCTGTCAAGGTAAGGTTAGATTCGTTCCCTAAATATGTTCTAATTATTTGTAATGTGTCGTTTGGTTCTGTATCATTCCGTTGATTTTTTACAATCGCAGAAGAGGTAATTTTCTACCGCTAGAGTGTGCACACATCAACTAAACTTCTTCAACTAGAGTGCACATCAATCGAGAAAGCTTATATTTATTTTCGACTAGAAACATAGCGCTTTTTTGAGAAAAGAGTAGCTTGTTTAAAATCCACGTGGTTAAAGATGGCAGCTGTTATCTTGAGGGTCCGTCAAGATAGCAGCAGTGAGGTTTTTATTTTCTACCGCTAGAGTGTGCACACATCAACTAAACTTATTCCACTAGAGTGCACATATCGAGATAAACTTATATATTTTTCTTCGACTAGAGTGCACATCCATCGCCTATCGATATGCATGCATCGTCTATCGTACTAAACTTCTTCCACCAGAGTGAGCATCCATCGCCTGTCATTATGCACAGATCAACTATCAAGTCGATATGCATGCATCGGTTATGATAATAAACTTCTTCCATCAGAGTGTGCATCCATCGCCTGTCGGTATGCACACACATCAACTATCGAGATAAACTTCTGCCAGCAGAGTGTGCAACCATCGCCTATGCGCACGCATAACCCTTCATACTGCTCATCGATCTGAGCACATCCCACCCGCTTAGCGATGTTATGAAAGCGAAGCAGATAGCAATAAACAATGTGTCGCTCTCTCGCAACAGAGAGGTGACCAAGTCTGGCTTCTTAGCCGGGCATATTTTGTTCTAGAGGACTCATCGCCAAGGCGGTAGACCTCTAGGGAGAAAACACATCTTCCCATCCCCTATTTTTGGAAAGGGGAGATAGGGAAAAGAGGAGTATCTTTAAGCACCCCTACTCCCCCGAATTCAACAAACCATAAACATTCTTTGAGGTTAGCCTTGCACGCCTTAGAAAAAAGCACGTTCGTTAGGACTTGACAGCTGTTTAAATTCCGCGTCCACGCGGTTTGGACCTGACAGCTGTCAAAAAATCACGTGGTTTTTAAATTTCCCGCCACCACGTGCATAAGGTGGCAACAGTGAGGTTTAGCCCCGTCAAGATGGCAGCAGTAAGGTTAGTGATGTTTTGTTGTTTAAAATTCCGGGCCCATGTAGTTAAAGACGGCAGCTGTCATCTTGACAGATGTCAAAAAAGGCACATTGATTTTAAATTGCCCGCCACCACGTGCATAAGGTGGCAGAAATGAGGTTTAGCCCCCCCCCCCCGTCAAGACGGCAGCACTGAAGTTAGCGATGATCTGTTGTTTAAAATTCCGCGTCATCGTGGTTAAAGATGGCAGCTGTCAGTCTGACAGCTGTCAAAAAAGCAGTGGCCAAGCACGTGGCTTTGTTTACAAACAATAGCACGTGGTCGTGAGGTCACTGTCACTTGACCGTGATCCATCGCCGGGGTCAATGGCCTCGGGAGCTGACGCAGCAGAAGGAATGCTGACGTCAGTGATTTTGAATCCCCACTGCTCCACTACTGACGTGTACCTTTCTTATTGAGTATCTTGCTGTGATATCTTAACTTACCGGCATATGCTTAATTCGGCCTTTAATTCTGTTAAAAATTCAGAGATTTCATAAGCGTATTCATATCGCTTACTATCGATTTCAGTTAAACGTTTCAGTCTCCCTGAAGTGTGGCAGTTTGGCCTTTCCTGGTCTATTGCAATCAGAATGTACTTTCTGGATGTTTCTGGATGCATCCCATAATAATCAAAGAACTTCTTTGTTCAAATCATCGAAGAGATGATGGAATCTTCCTTTTAGCTAGTGTCAGAGGGGTGGTTGCTGGGGGTGGATCCATGGCTGTTTTACAAGAGGAAATGAACGGAAACTGGCTAGTATTTTTTTTGCTAGGGGCTTTACGTCGCACCGACACAGATAGGCCTTATGGCGACGATGGGATAGGAAAGGCCTAGGAGGTGGAAGGAAGCGGCCGTGGCCTTACTTAAGGTACAGCCCCAGCATTTGCCTGGTGTGAAAATGGGAAACCACGGAAAACCATTTTCAGGGCTGCCGATAGTGGGATTCGAACCTACTATCTCCCGGATGCAAGCTCACAGCCGCACGCCTCTACGCGCACAGCCAACTCGCCCGGTACTGGCTAGTATGAACACCGATATCTTCTTTTGCGATTTTTCTTCGACGCCTCATCAGTTAGTAAATCTCGAAAAAGTGAACTAAAGCCTTATCATCCATCTCACAGAACGTGACAACGCCTACTACGGAAACTCACACAGTGCTGTAAAGTGACAGTTGCGTGAAGTCCCCTGCAGTCGCCTCATCTGGCAATAGAGTGCAGTCGCTTCAGCAGCCTTAAAAGAACAATCACCACCATTACCACCCTGGAAAAAGACCATTCGAGAGATCCAGTTTGGTGAACTCTGCTGCCCATATGACGGACGTTTCTGTTAGTATTTATTTTAGAAATTACTAATATTTTCCGGTTGGTTAATTAATTAATAATGATAAAGGACAAATAACGAATTTTGGTCGTAGAATAGCGCTGCAGACCAATGTATTTTGCTTTTCGGTTAATGTTCTCGTTGTGCTTGACCGGGTGATCAGCATCGCGGGCGCGGGTCAGAGGCAGAGTCTCACGCGATACCACATCAGGCGCTAGGGCAGAGCTCGCACCAGCGTGCGGAAGGAGAAGAAGAGCATTCAAACAGAGATGCAAAGAGAAAGGGAAATATTATGAAACATAGGAGATTGAATGAAACCCTAAGCCTCATGGAGGTGGTAGAATACATCTACACTAACGCGCACCTGTCATAAATGGCGACTAAAGGGAGTCCCAAGGGCTCTTAACTTGGGAGAATAAGTTGGCGAACACGGGACCCTTACATGAGCCCTGGCGTTGCTTCACTTACTTCACTTACTTTCCTCCATCTTATACGACCTGTTTTCCTTTGATCGATACCTTCATTTTTCGAACTCTCAGGCACCTTTCATTTTCCCCTCTGATTAGTGTTAATAGAGGATGTTTGCCCAGTTGCACTTCCTCTTAAAGCAATAATTACCACTACCACTTCGTAAGAGAACAAGACATACCCGAGGAGGTCATCCAAACAGATTCAGTGCTGGGCTCAGCTCTGGTGGGGATACATATTGCTCATTAATGAGATAATAAACTGACCTACTGTATACATTTAAATGTGTTTTTGAAATATTCTGCCCTGTGAACTAGTTTACAAAGCAGCTGAACACTTGGCAGACAGAGCCAACCAGAATCAATTCCGTCTCCCAATTATCATGTCACTGAATACGACATTGCCAATTACTGCTGCTGTTTCCTGTGGACTTAAACGGATTAGGAGATAGGATCCCATCCACAATATTGTAGTCAAATATTCCTGGACGGTGTACAAAGATAGAAATATCTCTGAAACAGAGGAGGCTCTAATAATTTCGCAGTAACTAAAATAATTTTACTGCGGCTTTACACCAGCGTAAAGAATGATCGGCTTAATACGTCCTCTAAACATCTTATACTCCGTTAGTGAAAGTTCTAAATTGTGCTGCGGATCTCTTTGGCAGTTGCATCAAGAAACTTCATAACTAATACTCTTTATTGTGTTTGGAAAACGTGGTTCTTTAACATGAGTACATGTACAATATCCGGCTCCTTGGATAAATGTTTAGCATGCTGGACTTCCGTCACAGGGGTCCCCAGGTTCGATTCCCGGCAGGGTCGGTGATTTGAAGTGTAATTGGTTAATTTCACTGGCACAGGGGCTGCGTGTATATGTTGCCTTCATCATTATTGCACCGCGACGCTCAGGTCGCCTACGGGAGTCGATTCCATAGACCTGCACCTGCCAAGCCAAACTTGTCCTCGGACACTCCCGACACTAAAAAACATACGCCATTTCATTTTTAGAATATTCAAGCAGTATTTTTTGCAGTGTTGCTACTACTGCGGATTTAGCCGTGCCATGCTCTGGAATTAACCGGACTAGTGAAGGTTTAGCCGAAGTATTATATGTTAATATAAGCCACGGGACTAATTTCAACAAAACTTGGTACACATATCACATGCAATTCGAACTGTGGTGGTAAGACCTGGTTTTCGCTGTCGCTAGGCTGATTGATGACAGACTCGTGTACATCATATCTATGGCGCGTTGTATTGAAACAGGCACTTATCATTTATTTGTATTATTTATTTCAAAGGATAAATTACTTCTCAGACTATCTGCGGTGCCACAAAGAAAAACTTCAATTAACACTAAGCAAAATAATCGAAGTCCTAAAATTAAGCACATAACAATAATACAAACTAGTGCGTGACCTCAGACACGTAATACAAATCGTAAAAGTAAACATTCAGTAAAATATCCGGGAAGCGCCACGTACGAGGTTATATACCTTCAACTACAACCTCGTACTTCTTCATCAAAGTGAACCACAACTTCACCAAATGCTATTGACTTTTAACTTTTATCATATGTAAACAACTAATTACAGGTCAGTTGACCATCTATCATTATTATGTTTTAAAAAATACGATTTTGATCGTCTTTCTCGTCTTTATCTAATTCTAGCCACTAGTCGGTCAACATGATTCTATAGCAATTTTACCACTTGTCTAAAACAAACTGTTGCTTTATTCATTTTACTTAAATAGTAGTCTTCCAATGTCAATATTGGAAATACTTTCACCAATTGTCAACTTGTCACTCATCGCAATATCTTTAAAACCAACATTGTACTAGTCTTTACCATATGTTGATTTATTTTCAAGTCTCTTCAAGGTTTTCATAAATTAGTTTTATTTTTTATATGCAAATCAGGTGCCTGATTTTATTTCAATGTTTAACCCAAGGCTGATGATGCCTCTATATAAGGCGAAACATGAACCATTTTCATACGGGAAATTTGAATTTTGGAGGGAGATTTGAATTTTGGCGCGAGATTCGAATTTGTAAACAAAGCCACGTGCTTTTCGACAGCTGTAATCCACCATCTTTAAAAATCAACGCATCACTAACCTCAGTGCCGCCATCTTAACGGCACTAAACTTATAGGCACGTGGTGACGGGCAATTTCCACGTGCTTTTTTGACAGCCACGTGCTTTTATGACAGCCACGTGCTGTTTTGACAGCTGTCATCCGGCATCTTGCATCGCTAACCTCAGTGCTGCCCTCTTTATGGTACTGCAGGTAATTTAAAATCCACGTGCATTTTTGACAGCTGTCATCCACCACCTTGCATCGCTAACCTTAGTGCTGCCCTCTTTACGGCACTACCTTTGAAATTTGGTGGCGGCAATTTGAAAAATTCCAAGTGCTCTTGTTTGGAAACAAACCCACGTGTTTTTTGACAGCTGACAGCAAACATCTTTAATCAACAGAGCATCGTGCTGACATATTTATGGCACTAAGCCTCATCGTGGTGGTGGGTAATTTAAATTCCATGTGATTTTTGACAGCTGTCATCCTCCATCTTTAATCAAGAGAGCACCGTGCTGCTATCTTTACGACACTGGGGCAATTTGAAAAATTCCGTCTGCTGACATTCGCCATCTCTAATTAACAGAGCATCGTGCTGCCCTCTTTACGGCACTGCAGGAAATTTGATAAATTCCACGTGCTTTTTTGACAGTAGCCATCTTTAATCAACAGAACATCGTCCTACCAACTATAGCTACTATCTTTGAAATGTGGTGGCGGCAATTTGAAAAATTCCACGTGCTTTTTTGACAGCAGCGATCTTTAATTAACGGAGCAAACAAAGCCACGTGCTTTTCTGACAGCTGTCATCCGCCATCTTACGTCGCTTACCTCAGTGCTGCTATCTTTAGCTACTACTTTTGAAACGTGGCGGCGGCGGACAATTTGAAAAATTCTACGTGCTTAACAAACCCACGTGCTTTTTGACAGCTGACAAGCTGACAGGAGCCATCTTTAATCAACAGAGCATCGTGCTGCTATCCTTAGCTACTACCTATGAAATGTGGTGGTGCAATTTGATGCTCTTGTTTGGAAACAAACCTACATGCTCTTTGGACAGCTGTCATCCGCCATCTTTAATTAACAGAGCACCGTGCTGCTATCTTTACGGAACGCATACTGCTGTTCAACACATATTACAACAAGTGTTAAGAAAAAAAAATCGCATACTATAGTTCGATGTTGTAGAACACTGCATTGAAAGACTAGAATCAAACACTGTTTAGAAAAAAAATCCTTTTCAACATACTTACTAGGCTGCTTTTCCTCCTTCTCCTCTGTCAAGGCACATCTCTATCGAACATGCATTGCAAAAGCAAGAGTGTGCACGTGCTGCAGTAATAACATCATAGTGTATGTTTAGACTTGAATACATACTACCGTTCAAAAACATATAACTAGAATCACATACTATAGTTCGATGTTGTAGAACACTGTATTGCAAGACTACAATCAAACACTGTTTAGAAAAAAACGTAACGTACTTAAGCACTACCAGACTGTGCCGGGATCGAACCTAGGGTTACAAATCCAGCGCTTCTAAGCTACTTAGCCCGGCTCGGTAAGAGGGAACAACACGTTTAAGTCTGTAGAGCTCACTGCTGCTGCGACTTTCTGTACAGTTAGCGAGCGAGCAGTAGTCTTCGTATCGCGCAAAAGTGCTGTGTCTCGCATTCTTGTAAGTGTCCGTGAGCTGGCCGACTCGAAGCACCTTGTGTGTGTTTCCTTCAAGCTCACTCTAATACAACGTTTTAGTAAACCACATCCCTGATATTTTTCTTGCTCGGGAGGATTTTAAACCGCAGCATCTAGTATCTGCCCTTCCTAACGCCATAGGACCGAGATTTTATGTAGCAATAATCTGTTTTACGGCCGGTTGCCCTTCCTGACGCAACAAAACCTCTTTTTTTTACTAATTCTCTTCCGTTTTGCTTGCTTTAACTCTGAGTTGTTACACAAGAGCATGTCAGATGCAGGTTATGCTGAGCAGCATTCGCCTAAGGTTGTAGTTGCTTCTGCATGCTTTAACTCGAATCCTGAACAGATCAGTTGGATAGGGACCGTCAACAAAGAAGATAGCGCCTAACAAATTGCCTGCGTAAAGTTGCAGGCATGTGGATTTAGCTAGCACTTTGTTGATGGTCTCTGTAGAATTTCCCGCTACCTTCGAGTGCTGTAAAGATAGCAGCTTAATAGAATTTCAAATTACCAGCACCACATGTCAAAGGTATGTAGCTAAAGATGGCAGCTTGATAGAATTTCAAATAGCCACCACACATGTCAAAGGTATGTTGCTAAAAATAGCAGCACGATACTTTGTTGATGAAAGATGGTCGCAGCTGCGTGTGGAATTGCCCGCTACTACGATAAAGACAGCAGCACGGTGCTCTGTTGATTAAAGAAGGCGGATAACAGCTGTCCATAAAGCATGTAGGTTTGTGTCCAAACAAGATCACGTAGAATTTTTCAAATTGCCGACACCATATTTCAAAGGTAGTAGCTAAAGATAGGAGCATGATGTTCTGTTGATTATAGATGGCTGCTGTCAGGTTGTCAGATGTTAAAAAGCACGTGGGTTTGTTAAGCACATATAATTTTTCAAATTGTCCGCCGCCACCACATTTCAAAGGTAATAGCTAAAGATAGTAGCACTGAGGTAAGCGATGTAAGATGGCGGATGACAGCTGTCAGAAAAGCACGTGGTTTTGTTTGCTCCGTTAATTAAAGATGGCTGGAATTTTTCAAATTGCCGCCACCACACTTCAAGGGTAGTAGCTAAAGATGGTAGCAGGATGTTCTGTTGATTAAAGGTGGCTACTGTCAAAAAAGCACGTGGAATTTTTCAAATTTCCTGCATTGCCATAAAGAAGGCAGCACGATGCTCTGTTAATTAGAGATGGCGGATGTCAGCTGTCGGAATTTTACAAATTGCCCGCAGTGCCGTAAAGATAGCAGCACGGTGCTCTCTTGATTAAAGATGGCGGATGCCAGCTGTCAAAAAAGCACATGGAATTTAAATTACCGACCACCACGATGAGGTTTAGTGCCATAAAGATGGCAGCATGATGCTCTGTTGATTAAATATGTCTGCTGTCACCTGTCAAAAAAGCATGTAGTTTTATTTCCAAATAAGAGCACGTGAAATTTTTCAAATTGCCGCCACCACATTTCAAAGATAGTGCCGTAAAGAGGGCAGCACTAAGGTTAGCGATGCAGGATGGTGGATGATAGCTTTCAAAAAAGCACGTGAGTGTCAAAAAGCACGTGGTTTTGTTTACAAATTCAAATCTCGCGCTTGTGAGGTTTAGTGGCGTAAAGATAGCAGCACTGAGGTTTAGGCCCATCAAGATGGCAGCACTGAGGTTAGCGATGCGTTGTTTTTTAAAGATGGTGGATGGGAGCTGTCAAAAAGCACGTGGCTTTGTTTACAAACTCAAATCTCCCGCCAAAATTCAATTTTCCCTCGGGAGGAAGAGGCCTTTGCGGAGGGCCGGTGGAGATGGAGGCGGCCTAACTCTCCATATATACTACTGTGGTGAACGAAATAAGATAAAAAGCAAGGGTTGATATTCATACCGGCACACGCCATCATTTCGTACATGGCAACCATAATTATGTCACGCACTACGAGAGAGAATTTCGAGTGGAACGAAGTATATCATAGTTACATAATGCAAGAAATAATGATAAAAAAAGAGAAACGAACGCATTTCTAGCTCTAATGAAATGTAAATAACACTAAACAGACGTACAATAAATTGATCCGATCAAAAATATCCCAGACCCCATGGAAAGCACACTGCAGATCGAAAGATATTTTAAAATCAAAGCACAGCCTATTTACGATAGCATGAAAATATAAATGAATGATACAAGACACCATTTACAAAGGCTTGGAACGTGAAATTATTCGAAGGTGCGGGCTGAATGGGTCTATCAACTATATCAAAGATTAACTTAAAACTTTAAAAATGAAGGTTACATTCCTTTTTAAATCACAAATTTAACAAACTTTTCACTGGGTGGAATAACAAGGTTTCAGGTACAAATAACAGTTAGGAATTTACAAGTGCTGAGCTTCCAGCTCCAAATTTACAATTTTACAATGACGCCTATGTAGCGTATAATTAAACACAAATTTCCAGAGCACTTTGCTCCAACCGTTACAAATTTACGGCCTTTCAAAGACACCACTAGCATCACACAAAACTCAGAAAGAGCTTACAAGCTCTCCAACTTTAGCCAAGGAGACTGCGCTCCCAATTTCTTACAGCCCACTTAAGGCAACATTACACAAAAATCTTACAAATATCTGGCCTCTCTAAGCCCAATTTACAATTAACAATTTGTACACAGGAGTATCTATTACCCAACCTACTGGGCTTTCGTGGAAAAGAAGAACAGTTTAAATTACTGGCCCGAACCCAAAGTGTATCGAGGTGTACACTTGCGCTCCTAGAAAACTAAGTATAAAACCCTCATTGGGATCGTGGCCCGATGATGGAGAGGCTAATTCCAAGCTACTGAGGTGACTCGAATGAAGGTTAATTTAATGCTTGACAGAAAAGAGAAACAGTTACAAAATCGTAGTCACCTCAAGATAAATTGAAAGGGAACTCGAGAGGGTAACACACTCTCTATCCTCGATTTGCGATTTAAGTCTTTATGAAATTTTACATTAGCCGAAATAAGTTTTACATTTTAGAAAACAGGAGGTTACATAGTTAGAAATTAGAACCTTCCCCTCGTGGAAGTCTGCGGAGGTAGCTACAGAAAAATAAGACTGGTGACCATTACCTTGGCTGTTGAAATGCCTATCGAAGAATGCCTCCTGTCTTAACACACACACTCAATACGACGACGATCAATAAGACAAGGTAGCTTGAAAAAGCCTTAGCTTATATACCCGAGGGGATGGTTCGGGAGGGTTCAGGACTAAATCCGGACACGCCCTCTCATTTTTATTGAATAGCTTTACAAGTTACAAGGAGCCAGTGATTGGCAGAAAAGTAATCACACGAAATTGTTATTGGCCAGATTCAAAAGCTGGCGGGATAAGAAAGAAGTGTTGCAAACCCTGAAATATTAAAATAAATTAAAGTTAGTTATGAAAACCTATAAACACAAAACTTCTTTAAATCACTAATTCTTCCATCTTACACGAGAGTGCGTGACCTCAGTTTTTATAGGGCATCTATGGAAAAAGTTCAAACTTCTAGACGTAAAAAAAAAAACAAATAAATACAGACAGTTTAGGCAATTTCAGAATAACACATTACTCATGGTGACATCGTCTGGTCAATGTCCCAAATTTATACATTTGTTGCTTCACGTTTAGTTTGATAAATAGAGTTCTTTAAGGCGCTTCTTTTAAATGTACGGGGTTGAGGTGTACCTCCCGGTGTAATAATAATAATAATAAAAATAATAATAATAATAATAATTGTACCGGGCGGTACACCTCCACGCCGCTAATTCAAAAGGTGCGCCAGTTGAAACTCCTCTGCTGGAGGAAGTCTGAACTTTATTGACGGTATTAATTTTCTACTTTCTCAGGAGATGTCACTACCTGTAAATTTTGGAGTTTTAGAACTGTGTCATTTTTGATGTGTTTTTGTTTTGCTTGAAGTAAGAAGTGTGAACTTTCTCTTCCAGAGGACACTACTGAAGATCAACAATAGTGCACCCTAGTGCGGAGTGAAAGAACTGTTTTTTGGAGAAAATTTAATTTCAAAAGTTTGTTCCTTGCTAAATTTCTTTCAGTCATTGTTTAAGTTGGCAATATTAACCCTTTCTTTCCCCTTGTTTTAAATCTAGCCAATCCGAATTTCTTAACTTAATTTTCCACCAATAATGTGTTTCTTCTTCATCTTCTGTAGGGGTTTCTCTTTATTCTCCAATAAAGTGATTGTGGGCGGGTGTTCTCATTCCCCTAACGCCTAGAACCTTCCGCGAGAGTATATAAACTGCTGATTTTAGGGTCTCTGCGCCACTTCTGTTCCATCTTTCAGTGTGTAAAGTACATAGCAGGGGGCGGGAAGCGCCTCTTTCTTCGGCAGCGGTCAACAACAAGGTAATGGCCAATTAATAACTTCTTTCTTTGCTAGCTCAGCAGTTTAACTCTCGGGGCGGGTTCGAAGCTTTTTCCATTATGTAACCTTCCTTAAAATGTAAAGAAACTTGCATCTATTTCATCTTTTAAACTGCATATCGGGATAGAGAGTGCTTAAGCCTCTCGAGCTCCCAATCATATTGTTTTGAGGTGAACTTATTTTTCTCAACCTATTCTTCGTTAATATAATGTAAATTGTTCTTTTCTGAAGTCACCTCTGTAGTATGGGATTAGCCCTTGCATTGACGGCCTAGTGCCAAGTAGGTTTTAAAAACAAAGTGTATTAGGAGTGCAGATCGCCTCCTCTCAAATTGTTATTTTGGAGGTCATGTAATTACCCCTTTTCATTTAATAGACCTCAGTAGGTTGGGTATTTTACCCCTGTGTCTATGTCCAGTGAGGACAACTTGAAGGTGGAGTTTGGTGTGGCCTTTGAGAGGCTTAGAGTTGAGAGCGAGTGGCTCTCTTTTTTTTAAAAGTGAGTGTTGTATGCCTCGTGGAGGCTTTTCAGTGTAATTTGGAGCAAATGTTCCTGAACATGAATGGGGTTTTCTGCCCCTCTGGTAAAACTTATTTTGAAGTAAGGTTGGGCTGATTGCCCACGAATGGTGAAGCAAGGGCGCTGAGCCCAAATTCTGTAAATATTGTAACCACCCTTTTGACTTGCTACTCTGTACCTGCCATGTTTGTTATTTCCTTATTTTAAAAAGAAAATATAACCTTGTTAAATTTTACATTTAACTTTAATTCCGTAGTTGGAGACCTATTCACACCCGCACCTTCTTTCACCTCTACCTACCACGGAAAGCTCCGTAACAAGTGGTAGCAGAGCGTGGTTGAATGGGTCTCATTTTAGCCCCTTTTGACGGCTAAATATTGTTCTGTTCCGAACTCTAACCGTTTTCTCAGTTGCTGGAATTTTTGAGGTTTTCAAAATTGATCTGTCACCATGCCCGGCCCTCGCGATGTTCTCCATCTTAAGTATCTGCGCAAGGAGGAGTTGATCTATGAGTTAACTATCAGAAATGTACAAACTGGAGGCACGGTTGCAGTAGACACAAACAAGCTTAGAGAGTCCCTAGATTTGCCCATTTCCATCCCCAATTTGGGAGAGAAAGAAATTGACGACTCTCTTTCCACGATCACGGAGAATACTACTGGGCTAGCTTCTGTAGTTAGTTTTTTTGATGAAAATGATCCTTCTCCTAATCAAATTAAGCGTGTGCAACTAGGCTGTTTCATTTTTCAAATAGAGTTAACGATCTGTTGTCTCTAAAGTTGAATGACGTTCAGAAGAAGGAAGCTAGTACGCTGCTTGAAAATATTTCTGAATTATCTAGCAAGGTCACTCAATTGTTAACTGGGGAAGTTCCTCCCAAAACTGATCAAACCGCCACGATGAATGCTGGGAGCGAGGAAGAGCCTCCTAAGGGAGATGTCAATAGGATAACCGTTGCTGCTCAAACTATCTCTACCCCATTAGACAACGAGTCTGAACGCCGTAACTCATTGAATAATGTACGTTCTGAATAAACTTGTTTGCCACTTAAACCTTTACCGACTATGTCACCTGGGTTCAGTAGTTTGCCCCATCCATTGGCAATGTTGCTCAGGGGTATCTCTAAGTTTTCAGTTAATACCACCAGTGAAGTAATTTCATTTTTAAGATTTTTAGTTGAATTTCAGGATCATGCCCTTGTTTTTTCTCTTTCTCCGTGTCAAATTTTGCAAATAATTTATCCTTATGCAACTGGTATTCTCTCAGACAAAATAGTAAGAGCCATAGCCGAACAGTCATCTATTGAAGATTTTCATGCACACTTGCTTGCAAATTTTATTCCTGCTCGCGCGAGGTCATCTCTGATTCAGAAGTACTATTACCGTGTACAACGCTTGGATGAAAACTTGGCTGATTTCATACAGGACATTAAGTTTTATACTAGGGTGTTTGCTCTTCACTTCCCTGAGGATCAGATTGTACAAGCCATTGGGGAAGGCATTTCACCATCCTATAGGTCATATTTGTGTTTCGCGGCGTGCCCGCAAACCTTCTCTGAACTTGAGGCATTGGCCGTCTCAGCGGAAGGAGTTAGATACGCCGATTCATTGCGTGTCGCGAAAGAACCCCCGCCTTCTTTTAGTAATACTCGGCCTCCACCTCGCCGATCAGTCACACCCCGTAAATGCTATGCTTGCGGGTCGCCCGACCACCTTCCGAACAAGTGCCCATTGCTCAAATCTAGTGTGACAAGGAATGGAGCTGGTTCATCACAAGGCTGTTTTAAATGTGGGGCTTTCTCACATATTGCCAAGAATTGTCCCAATTCGAATAGCACCCCCTCCTGCTCAACTTCTGGTGCAACTTCCAACAACAATATAAAGTGACTAGTGCCTTCGGCTGAGTCGATTAATCCATCTTCCCGAGACTCAGCCCCGGGTAAACAGATCGAAAAATCAGGGAAATTTCAATCTTCAAATCCATCACTTGAATGCCCCAAGGAGTGTCATAGGATTGCGGCGGATACCCCCGCACCGGTTCCTTTTCTTAAGATTGAGTTATATAATGAACCTGTAACAGCTCTCTTAGATTCAGGCAGTGTTTGTTCGATTATTTCGGCTGAATGGTATTCTAAATTGAAATCTGTTTGTAAACTTCCTGACTATTGTTCTTCTTCGATCCAATATGTTTCGGCTAATTCATCTCCATTAGAAATTCTAGGTTCCGTACAGGTCAAAATTCGTATTTTTAAATTTACATGGAAAACCAAACTGTTTGTAGCTAAGCATTTGTCTTGCCCCATCATACTGGGAGCGGACTGTATTTCTCACACTGGTCTTGTGCTCGACCTTCAGAGTAAGTCGTGCACATTCAAATTTGCGTTCAATTGTAAAATTCCCTTGTTAAAGTGTAATTCTGTATCATGCTCATCTATTTCGCCTACCCAGGATGAGAAGTTGTTAGACCTTAGACATCTACCTGAGGAGCAGGCTGATAGTATTCGTAAATTATGTCAGTCATTTCCAGAGGTGTTCTCTGATACTCTTGGTGTTACTGACCTTATTGAATACAAAATTGAGGTCACGGATACAATTCCTGTCCGTTTTCCACCTTATAGGCTATCTCCACCTAAAATGAAGGCTCTGAAAGAAATCATCGATCAGATGTTGAAGGACGGTATTATTAGGCCCTCTATGTCGGCGTATTCGTCACCTATTTTTCTAGTCCCGAAACCCCAAGGAGGCTTCAGGCCTGTCATTGATTATAGGGCTCTCAATCGGAAGGTGGTGTTACAATCTGTGCCCCTTCCTGACCTTCATTCTTGTTTTTCA
This sequence comes from Anabrus simplex, assembly GCF_040414725.1. Taxonomy (NCBI): domain Eukaryota; kingdom Metazoa; phylum Arthropoda; class Insecta; order Orthoptera; family Tettigoniidae; genus Anabrus; species Anabrus simplex. The sequence continues at coordinate 158,898,647 of NC_090269.1, read as the reverse complement.
TGGTTTCATAAGGCCAAGTTCTTTACTATCTTTAACTTGAATCAGGCCTATAATCAAATTCCCCTTGCCGAAGAGTCTAAACATCTTACAGCGTTTGCCACGGACTGGAACTTATACGAATACAACCGCGTGCCTTTCGGGCTCCCCACGGGAGCAGCTGTACTCACTAGGCTACTAGATAGGGTCTTCTCCGACATCAAATTTGAGTACTTATATCACTACTTGGATGATGTCGTCGTATTTTCAGAGACTTTTGAAGAACATCTAGATCATCTGCGAGAAGTTCTCGATCGCCTTCGTAAGGCTGGGTTAACTGTCAAGTTGTCGAAGGTTGCCTTTGCTAAGCCCTCTATGTCATTCCTAGGGCATATTGTGTCACCTGATGGTGTTGCCGTCGATCATTCTAGAACACAGGCCATCCGTGATTTTAAACCTCCCAAGGACATTAAAGGTATCGCCAGGTTCAATTGTATGGTGAATTTCTTCAGGAAGTTTATTCCTAACTACGCTAATAGAGCGGCGCCTTTGAACCTTCTTCGTAGGAAAGGCATCAAATTCGAGTGGGGACCTTCTCAACAAGCCGCTTTTGAAAATCTGAAATTAGCTCTCTGTAATGCCCCTGTCCTTGCTATGCCTGATTTCTCAAAGAAATTCATCGTCCAAACGGACGCGTCGTCGTCAGCAGTAGCTGCAGTCCTTCTTCAAGAGACTGAACTAGGAAGGCGACCCATCGCCTATGCATCTAGGACTCTATCGGCTCAAGAAGCAAAATACTCCATATATGAGCTCGAAGGTTTGGCAGTCTTATTCGCCTTAGAGAAGTTCCGTCTCTATCTGGAACATGTCAAATTCGACCTGGAGACAGATAATCAAGCCTTAAGCTGGGTCTTAGGTAGGCCGCGTCGTACTGGTCGTATAGCCCGTTGGGCTATCCGTATTTCTGCCTTCCAATTCGATGTCAGGCATATCCGAGGTACCGAAAATGTTGTCGCTGATGGACTCAGCCGTATGTTTTCCAACGACATTGAGAACCATGAACCGGTCGATAGTTCATCTCCTCCCGAGACCATGTTATCTGATGTTAATGCCATCTTAACAGATGCCCCCATGCTTTTTAGCGATATCGAGAAATACCAACGTGAAGATCCGACGCTGGTTCCGATAATGGAAACCCTTTCTTCTGGGGAACGTGTGGTCCCTTATGTTCTGAGGAATGGTGTTCTATGTTGCCCTTCGAGGCAGGATAAGATGATGAAAGTTGTCGTTCCAGCTGTTCTTGTACCTATGATCTTCAAGTACTATCATGAGATCCCATTAGGGGGGCATCTTGGAATCTTTAAAACTCGTGAAAAGATTCGTGAAAGGTTCATCTGGAAGGGTATGGACGGTGAAATCCCTGAACTAGTAAAAGCTTGTAAACCTTGTTTGCTTAGTAAACCCACTATGTCCACCAAGGTAGGCCTTCTGTCTTCGCATCAAGCGTCGCGCCCCATGGAACGCCTGTATATTGATTATGTAGGACCCTTCCCCCAGTCAAAGGGAAATGCCAACAAGTTCATCTTTGTGTGCGTAGATGGTTTTACAAGATTTTCCTGGTTATTTCCGACTAAGCTGGCTACCGCTCAGTCCACCATTACTTGCCTAAATTCTATTTTTGCTTCTTTTGGTCCGTGCCAATATGTTATGTCTGATAATGCTAAGGCGTTCACATCAAACCTTTTTCGTAAATTCTGTTTTGACTTGTCTATCTCTCATGTAACTACTTCTGCTTATTACCCTCAACCATCGCTGGCTGAACGGGTTAACCGTAATCTCAGGTCCGCGCTTATTGCCTATCATCATGAAGATCATTCCAGGTGGGACACGTCCTTGCATTGGTTAGCTTTTGCTTTGAATTCGGCGGTTCATGAATCACATAAATTTACTCCAGCCTCTTTGATGTTCATGTTTGTTCCCAACACGCCGCTCTCTAACCTCTGGTCTCTGAGTGACATTCTACGCGAGACAATAGATCCGGACAAATATCAAAGATCTTTGGAAGAAGGCTAGAGCCAATCTTAAAGTCTCTCATGAAAAGGTTAGGGAAAGGTATGATCGTGGACGGAGACCCACCCCTTTGAAGGTAGGTGACCAAGTTATGGTCAAGAATTTTGTTCCCGCGGGCAAGCTTGCCCCCAGATTCCATGGGCCTTGTATCATTCTCGATTTCCTTACGCCGGTCACATTATTATAAAGTAATCCAGCCACCGAGAGGATATTTAGGGTTCACCTGTCCCAGGTGAAACCGGTGTAATTTCTGTGTTAACGTGCTTCATATTATCTTGAAAGGAATATGAAGGTTATATTTTTTTGAGTTTTCACTTTTAAGGCATTCTGCCCCTTCTATAATATTTTCTATATTTAAGCATTTTTGTAAACCTCCCCCGATTCGTTAAACTGCCATTCTGTCCTTACCACGGCCATTACCACGCTCCCGTCTCCTGCTATACACACTGTGGCTTGCTTACATTAAATGCCATGGATATCTGCACGCCGCTGGCCCCTCAACCTCTCCACAAAGTCTGTGCCCTCAAAAAGATGATGGTCCAACAATATTCTGCCGCCTAGCTTTAATGTTTCAGTGCCCCCGCAGCCGCGCGGCGCTGTGCCGCGACTGGGTTTGAGGATGGGCCCCCTCGACCCCAGCGAGGACGACATGTGCACGGCGAGCCGGAGCTCTCCTCCCGGCCAAGGCTGATGTGCGGCGCACGACCTGCTACTTGCCCCCAGCCTGTATATGTTCACGGCGGGCGCGGCGTGTTTCAACACCAGTGCTCCCCTCATGGTGCGGGCGAGCGGTATCTCAGGGTGCTTGAGGGGTCCGAGCGGCCTCTCCTGGACGCAAGCGGCAACGGCCGATCTGGCCATTCAACTTAGTCTACATCAACTACATGGACATTCCAGTTCGACATTACTACCTTCTCTTGGATTTTTCTGCAATACCTGGTGGACTTAGAAATTTTTTTTCTCAACTTTAAAAACTAAATTTTATCTTCTGAATTCAACTTCTACAGCCATAAAGACTTTACTTCACCTGCAACAACAAAAATTTTGAAACTGAATCAAACCATATTAAGAAAATCTTAAAAATACTTCTGCAATTAATCTCCACATCTACATCAAAACTTGGACCTAGTTTTCAAACAAATTTCGTGTGTCACCCCTGGAGGAACATTTGGGGGGGGGGGAGGTCTGTACCGGGCGGTACACCTCCACGCCGCTAATTCAAAAGGTGCGCCAGTTGAAACTCCTCTGCTGGAGGAAGTCTGAACTTTATTGACGGTATTAATTTTCTACTTTCTCAGGAGATGTCACTACCTGTAATTTTTTTAGTTTTAGAACTGTGTCATTTTTGATGTGTTTTTGTTTTGCTTGAAGTAAGAAGTGTGAACTTTCTCTTCTAGAGGACACTACTGAAGATCAACTATAGTGCACCCTAGTGCGGAGTGAAAGAACTGTTTTTTGGAGAAAATTTAATTTCAAAAGTTTGTTCCATGCTAAATTTCTTTCAGTCATTGTTTAAGTTGGCAATATTAACCCTTTCTTTCCCCTTGTTTTAAATCTAGCCAATCCCGAATTTCTTAACTTAATTTTCCACCAATAATGTGTTTCTTCTTCATCTTGTGTAGGGGTTTCTCTTTATTCTCCAATAAAGTGATTGTGGGCGGGTGTTCTCATTCCCCTAACGCCTAGAACCTTCCGCGAGAGTATATAAACTGCTGATTTTAGGGTCTCCGCGCCACTTCTGTTCCATCTTTCAGTGTGTAAAGTACATAGCAGGGGGCGGGAAGCGCCTCTTTCTTCGGCAGCGGTCAACAACAAGGTAATGGCCAATTAATAACTTCTTTCTTTGCTAGCTCAGCAGTTTAACTCTCGGGGCGGGTCCGAAGCTTTTTCCATTATGTAACCTTCCTTAAAATGTAAAGAAACTTGTATCTATTTCATCTTTTAAACTGCATATCGGGATAGAGAGTGCTTAACCCTCTCGAGCTCCCAATCATATTGTTTTGAGGTGAACTTATTTTTCTCAACCTATTCTTCGTTAATATAATGTAAATTGTTCTTTTCTGAAGTCACCTCTGTAGTATGGGATTAGCCCTTGCATTGACGGCCTAGTGCCAAGTAGGTTTTAAATAAAGTGTATTAGGAGTGCGGAGAGCCTCCTTTCAAGTTGATATTTTAGAGGCCATATAATTAACCTTTTCTCACTTAATAGGCCTCAGTAGATTGGGTATTTTACCCCTGTGTTTATGTCCGTTGAGGACAGCTTGAAGGTGGAGTTTGGTGTGGCCTGGGAGAGGCTTAAATTTGAGAGCGAGTGGCTCTTTTCCGGAAACTGAGTCTTGTATGCCTCGAGGAGGCTTTACGGTGTAATTTGGAGCAAGTGCTCCAGGGTTTGATTGGGGTCTTCTGCCCCGTTGTTGAAATTTGTATATCGTAAAGTTGGGCTAGTTGCTCAAGAATTGTATTTTCAGGGCTCGAAGCCCAAATCCTGTAAATACTGTAATTGTACTTTGTTGTCTTGCTACTCCGTACCTGCCATTCTTGTTACTTCTGAATTTTGGAAAGAAAATATAACCTTGTTAAATTTTACATTTAACTTTAATTCCGTAGTTGGAGACCTATTCACACCCGCACCTTCTTTCACCTCTACCTACCACGGAAATCTCCGTAACAATAATAATAATAATAATAATAATAATAATAATAATAATAATAATATTAATAATAAAGCTTTGTCACAGTACCTCCAGGTGATGATAAATACAGTGCAGCGTTCTTTTCTTGGAACTGTGGGCGCGATCATTCAAAGAAGTAAGTTGTGTTGCTTTTTACACCTAAATATTGTCTACTAGTAACAGTTGTTTAAAGTGTATGTACAGTATAATTACTTCGCACGTTCTAAGGAAGGAAACACCACAGGTTTACTTGGTTACTAATCATCAGGCTTACCTTTCAACTTCTTGTGTACCATCAATAAAACGCACTGCTGTAAATATATACCTATAAGAAGAAGAAAGTCAAAAGTAAAAATCACCATCAGCTCGGAAAAATGACAAACTCATAATAGTTACATTTTCAATTACGATTTTCGTCTTCCATAGTTATGTGTCTTCTGCCTTCATTGGAAGGAAATGAGAATATAGATGTGCAGTCACTTATATAGTCGGATTTTCGTCGTGGTGCACACCAACTTCTTGGAACTGTGACAATTTATTTAAATGTGCAACAATATTCTATGAATAAATTCCACAAGAATCATTACGTCTCATGAATTTTCATTGCACACAACGTGAAAACAACATACCTAACCTAAAGTATGAGGTCTCACTGTCTCAATAAGAGAACAGGAATGCATTATACGTAAAACTAAAGGCCTGTCTTTGGACACCTACAATTATCCAAACAATGTTTCCATTCACTATATTCATCCGTTTGGCTGCCCTAATAGATCAGCTGATGGGCTTGGCCACGGCCATCTTGATATATAGACGCCTGCTACCAACAGTTGTGACGTCACGCGTATAGGGCTCACTCTCCGTCGTTGCGTGTAATTCCTATATTGCTGATAGGATACTTTTTATCATAATTTGACAAAGAAAATGCAATAATAATCCTATAAAGACAAAAGACCGAAGAAACACTATCAAAAGAATACATACGAATACACAAATATATGCACTCAAGGTAGTGTATTACTGTACATACCGTAAAATGTTCGACTGAAGGGCACTCACCTGGACTGTACGATGACGGTGAATAGGCGAATGGTTTTCTCTCAAAACAATGCTATTCTTTTATGCTTGTCTGAGCAAATGAATAAGTTAAAAAACGTATTTTCCAAAATATGACGGATCTTGGTCATAACACTCATTAACTCAGCAGCACACACCCACACTTGTCACGGGTTTTTCAACTTTCATTATCAAAGCATTGAAAACATTGAAAGAAACATCCCTAGAATTTCCACTGTCTAAAATATATATCTTTGAATCAGATATCAAGGTATGAGTTAATGTGTAGCTTTCCACAATTTAAAAAGTAGTATGATGGTCACTAGGCAAACTGTTGCTGTTTCTAAAATGCCATTATATTACACTTATTTGAGCACACAGTGTTATTAATTAATTATGAATGACGGAAAAATATTTGTTATGATATGATAGATCTTGTACACAACGCTCATTAACTCTGCAGGTCACACCCACACTCGTCACAGAAATGACCACGTTTTTCAACATTCATTATAAAACATTGAAAGAAACATCCCTACAATTACTACTGAGTGAGGTATTAAGGTCTGAGTTAACGTGTACCTTTCCACAATTTGAAAAGTAGTATGATGGTCACTCGGCAAGCTGTTGCTCTCTAAATTGCCCTTATATTACACATTACACTCATTTGAGGATATAGTATTATTAATTATTTATGAATGACAGTTAGCAAAAGTATGTGCCATGATATGATAGATCTTGGACATAACACTCATTAACTCTGCAGCACACACCCACACTTGTCACAGAAATTACCAGATTTTTCAACTTTCATTATCAAAACATTGAAAGAAACATCCCTACAATAACCACTGATGGTGGTGGTGGTGGTGATTATTGTTTTAAGAGGAAGTACAACTAGGCAACCATCCTCTACAATAACCACTGAATGAGATATCAAGGTCTGAGTTAATCTGTAGTTTTCCACAATTTGAAAAGTAGTATGATGGTCACTCGGCAAACTGTTGCTGTCTCTAAAATTCCCTTATACAAAGGCGCCCATACCCGGGGGCAAGGTGGGGCCGCAGCCCCCTCTAGCTCTCAGGGAAAGGCAAAAATCTAGTGCAGTCGCGTGTTTTCCATTCAAGAAAATGATTTAAAAGTCAGTATTACGTAAAAGCGATAGTACCGTCCACCACCAACAGGCAGTGAATACCGTAGGTTATTCTACCGCAGAATACAAATCGCCATTCATCTTTCAAAATATTAAAATTACTACGTACCCCCAGGTCTGGGCCCCCTCTAGAAACTGTCATATGGGCGCCCATGCCCTTATATTACACTTATTTGAGCACATAATGCTATTAATTATTTATGAATGACAGGAAAAATACTTGCCATGACATGATAGATCTTCGACACAACACTCATTAACTCTGCAGCTCACACCCACACTTGTCAGAGATATTACCAGGTTTTTCAATTTCCATTATCAAATCATTGAAAGAAAGATCCCTGCGATTTCCACTGTTTAAAAGTACACCTTTGAATCAGATATCAAGGCCTGAATTAACATGTAGCCCTCCATAACAAATCATTTCATGCTCAATAGGCAAACTGTTGTCTCTAAAATGTTATTATTTTACGCTTGTTTGTGCGCACAGTGTTGTTGTTAATTATTTTTGAGTACTTGTTACAAAAAATGTTTCCGAAAATGTGGCAAATGTTGGACACAATACTAATGAACTCTATACCACACATACACTTATCACAGTAATTGCCACTTTCTTCAACTTTCATTTTCAAAACGTTTGTAAAAACATCCCTGTGACTTCCGGTGTTCAAAAGGGCATCTTCAAAATCAGATATCAAGGTCTGAAATAAAGTGTAGCCCTCCACAGCAATTTGAAAATCAAAATCTGTAGGCTGTTTCAACCCCTCTCTGCACAGCTTTAGCAAGTATTAATTTCGTTTGAAACTTGTAAAACAAAACTTTTTTGACATCAATTTTGGTAGAAAATTTAAGTACATTTAGGGTTGTTAACTTACCCAACAAGTCCTCATAATATGATATCATGTCTCCTTCTTCTGGCGATTTTCGTTTGGCAGGTATTGGTTGAGACACATATGACGGCTGCCCAGGAAATATAGTTGGCATAGCATCGTCAGTTAGTTTTGGCTTTACCCTAGGCACAGTTAAAACGGAACTATCTGGTCGTTTTGCAGTATCAACTCGAATAATGTGATTTTCGCAAAAATGTTTAATACAGACACAGGCATATTTACTGAGTTCAAAATTAGATCGGTGTATAACATAAATCAATTTTGCTCGCTTCTCCTTATAGCTAGCAAACGCAAAGTTGAGATAGCCACCTCCTTATTTGAGCGGTAATTGGATGTAGGCCTACATCCAGGCACTCTACACGTTCGCCCTATTTTGCAAAGAGGAGCATACACTACACTAACACATTATAGTAATAATCATAATTAAATGATAAACTTTAGAGTACTTTAGACAATTCATAATAGCTCAGTGGGTACACTTAACCTATCATATAACCTAACAATACTTCCTAACATCAGGCTGCTCAAATTAGAATTCTATAGCATTTAACACATACTATTGCTGAAAATACATCTTTATTGATGCGTTTTCATACAGTTATGACTTTTAAATACGAACGAACACCTCTAATAACTTTGAAATAACAACAACGTGCTACGAAACCACCATGTAAAAAAGACTCGTGCCTACATATCGCTGCACTAATAAACTGACGTCATCACTACGGAACTGTCATGTGTAGCAGGCTGGAACTTCGAGTTGGCCGTGGCTTGGCGCGCTTTCTGAATATCATGATGGCAGGGACAGAATCCTCAAGCGGAGATGAGAGAGGGAAAGAACAATTGGATTCCTGGTGGTGGAGATGTGACACAGTTCAATAACGTTACGAGGAACTGAAATTAACAAAGTAGCTTTCAATTCGAGGCCACATAACTCAAAACACTAGACTCTCTCATTTACAACAAAGTGGAACGAGTTACGTTGTTATGAGCTACGAATAAGTAACAGTTATTCCAATATATTTCTGTCGATAATTAACAGGCCGCGTGCGAATGAAGCTGTATGGTACTCGTGACGCCCCTAGCGGCAAGGAATGGCGAACCTATAAGGGAAAGTAGCGAACGCACGTAGTAGAAAATCATTAGTCTGGGCAGCATTTCGATGAGATTGTGAAATGGAACCCGGCTTATTTCGAGGATTCATCAGTAAGAAATGGAGAACAGTTGAATGACAATCCCGATATTTTTCATGTAGACGACAGATCGGGAGATTTATCCAGCCTGTGTTTTGTTGCATATTTCCGTTTATCAATTCAATGCAGCTACGTTGTAAGTTTAAAATCAGAAATACGAACACTAATTTTAAAACACAGACCTACTCTTCAAAGACAACAACATATTTTCTGTATACAAATATTTTCCAAGCTGACTCGGATATATGTCTGTTATCTGGGAACTGCCTATGTAAGGCAAGCTTGTCAGGAAGGTGCAAGCTCATTGCTGCCTAGTGTTTATTTGTAAATAGTGAGTGAGACGCTTCCAAAACTACGTGCTTGCAACAGTGGTAAAAACCTATGCGTACTCGAGAACGGGAACTTATGGAAACTTTTTATGATATTTTCGCCCAATGACAATCAGTTGTCCGTAATTGTCCGATTGTTAACTGGTACTGCATTGGAAGTTTAATCGGGATGCCTATATCATTATTTTCTAATCAGCAAAACATTATATTAAAATTGTTTATCCTATAGCCCATGCACAGATCGGGAGAATTATCCAGCCTGTGTTTTGTTGCATATTTCCGTTTATCAATTCAATGCAGCTACGTTGTAAATTTAAAATGAGAAATACGAACACTAATTTTAAAACACAGACCTACTCTTCAAAGACAACAACAATAATCAAACAGACATTAATACCTGTGAAATTTTCGGCTGTGTTGTCAATGTCATGCCTTAATTTTCGTCTTTTGTAACTCTCAGCAATGATTTCTTCTAGTAATTCCCATTTACTGGTTGAAATTGATGTCGGAAGTACACAGGGCTGTCAGGATCTTGTCAAGGTCATTTTACAAATTGACTGACGTAAATACTGGAATTGTTCGTAGGTGCCCCCGGCCTTTCATCTTTCGTGAATCGTTTTCAAGATATAGTCCACGCTTTCCTTCTGATCACATTTTGTTTGTCGTTCAGATATTTGAAAAGGACTTAGTTCCAGGAGGAGAGTTGATGTACGTAAGGTTACACCTAACTCCCAGATCGATAATTGTTGTTACTGTTAGAAACAGTGGAACCGCAATCTGTTTGAGACGTCATATTACAGAAGATAGAAGCTAATGTCAGTGTGAACCGCATGCAACAATAGAGCAAACAAGTACTGCTCACCCGATTAGGAAATCCACGTTTGCTGCCAAAGAGCATCACAATCCATTCGCACGAGGCCTACATCAAAACATTTCCAATTCACCATAATATCGAGAATGTAGCCGAGGGGGCGTGGAACAGCTGCTGGCTTCTTAATCTGGTTGAGATTTTCATCCCAAAAGTCACTTTGCGTTATTTATTACGTCGGGCCTTAAAAACTCAGACAAAGCAAGAAATAGAGCCATGATGGATCCAGGGACCCTAGAAATAACCGGGGGAAGCTGAATGGTGAGTGTAGTGGCCCCGAGTTCGATTCGCGGCTGGGTCGTGGACTTGAACTCCTCTAGCTCGGGGGCTGACACTACCAACCACCACAGAAACACGCAGGAAAGGCATCCAGCCGTAAAATATGGCTTTATGCAGACAGTACTGACCGCAAGAAGTTGGCAGAAGACCCGGTAGAAGGACGAGAAGCCGAGTTTGCAGTAATAGTGATCAACATTAGAATAACCGTTCCTATAATTCTATATCCGAAAACCAGTACCCATTTACTTGCATGTGGAGTAGTCGGTGGCTGATTTGTGATTGACTGAGCTCCCTGCTGTGAGCTTACATTCGCAAGATAGTGGGTTCGAACCTGGGCGACTACTAGGGGCCACAGCGGTTCTGAACTTGAGAGCGTGGGTTGCCGGGCACGGGGTCCTTAGCTGAGTCCTGGCATTGCTTCCACTTACTTGTGCCAGCCTCCTCCTTGGACAATTCTTGTTCTTTTGTGATCCCGACGGTATTAGAGCACTCGAGGCCTAAGGCGTCTTTCATTTTCACACCCTTCGTGGCCTTTGACTTTCTTTAGCCGATACCTTCAGTTTTCGAAGTGTCGGATCCCTTCCACTTTTTCTCTTTGATGTTACATTGAGGATGGTTGCCTATTTGTACTTCCTCGTACCACAATAATCATCACCACCATATTTAATTTTAACGCCTTTTGTGGCCCGTGCTTTTCTTTGGCCGATACCTTCATTCCTCGAAGCGCTGGATCCCTTCCATTTTCCTTGTGGTTTATGTTAATTGAGGATGGTTGCCTGGTTGTACTTCCTGTTAAAACAATAACCATCACCACCACCAGCCCTATGGGGACGTTGAAAGACATTCAATCCATGAACAATGTGCACACGTTACAGGATTGTGTGACTTATTCCGAGCGCAGTCAAGTGTTATTACAAGAGTTCGTGGTTCTTTGACAAGAAGGACTGGAGCATGTGTAAGATAGTTGATTATAGCTTTGACCGACTACCTCCTGCAGGAATTGACTTAAACTCCCTGTATGTCAATAGGATTGCACTTGTCCAATAACTATAGAGTATACTACTCTAATATCATGGCGTTACATTGCAATTACACATATAGACCACAAGCTTCGTCCGTGCATCAGTGCCACAAATCTATTAATAATCGGTGGTACAAATCCATTCGACACCCATACCCTGTGATCTCTCAAAACAAGCAGTCGAGTTTCAGATTCTCTGCCATAAACTACGATACAAAGTCGAAATTGACACGCAGACGGCCTACAAATTTCTGCACACGGTAGCTGATGAGCTCAGTGAGAATGCCTGCAGATAAAGAGGTAAGCCGAGGTCAGCACGACTGTTATTCTATACTTTAGATCAGGTCCACTAGCTCATGTAGGGTGAGAGTACGGGACAACCATAAAGGCTGTGAACCGTTCCTTCATCTCTGCTACGATATTCAGGGCACGTGTAGTGGGCGATCAGACGCCACGGCACGTTCCAGACGAGGATGTAATGTTTCTGTTATTGTTACTGCAACTGTCTGCAAAACAGAATACAACAAGAATATTAACACACAAGTTTATCGCAAACACATGGTCTGTTCTTCAGTTAGTTTACGACCTCAGCTCACTTGCGGGAGATGGTGGATTCTAACCACGTTATCGACAACAATAATGTTACTTTTCCATGGTTACCCATTCCCACATATTAATTTAAAATCCATTAGCTCATTTTTATGTTATGTGATAAAATGCAAGTTTCAACGTAGACTAATCTAGGGTACAGAGTGGATTTGGAAATCATTGAAGGTTACATATCAATGAACAGGAAATTCAAACAATTTGCTAAAGTTTCTGTGATTTGGTATCATGTGTTCCGTCTATTTGGGCATAAACACACTTATTTTGGATGTTTCTCGTCACGGTTCAATAGAATCATTTTCTGACTGATGAACAATATAATTGAACTGAGTCAGTTTATAAATGGAACTCAAATTTATGATGTCTTCTTCCTCCCTCGATTTCGGCCTACTCTGGGCCACTCGAATTACCGGTTAGCACAACAACAACAAAATTCAAGAAACGCTAGAAAAATTACAGATATATACATTGTATTGCACATGAAAAATATTTGAATTAGGCCACCTTACCTGAAGTGTGTGATGCTCCCTTGGTGAATTACTGTATCTGGAATATCATTATTTTACGCTTATTCGAATCATTATTATTTCTGAATCATTTTCACCAAAAGTACTTCTCTAAATGTGACATTTCTTAACGGCACAGTCTCTCTGTTCAAACAAAAATTAGCAGGTTCTTCAGTTTTCAAGATGTAATTGTTAATTAAAGAGGCCCTATAGTTTCCATTCCTTAGATAGCACCTCGAAGATCAGATATAAACATCTAAAATAATGTAGGTAAGGAATTAAATAATTAAAAAAGTAAGTAAGGAAGGTCGGTGAGATACTGCAAAAACACTTGAATTTCTCAATTGTAACGGTTCAAATCCCGTTACAAGGTAATATCTGTATTTCATTATTATTGCATCTGTGATACTATTATTATTATTATTATTATTATTATTATTATTATTATTATTGTTACCGTATTTTTGTGGTAGGTAGAGGTGAAAGAAGGTGCGGGGGTGAACGGGTCTCAAACTACGAAATTAAAGTTAATGTAAAATTTAACAAGGTTATATTCTCTTTTCAAAATCAAGAAATAACAAACATGGAAGGTACAGAGTAGCAAGGCAACAGAAGATCAACAACAGTATTTACAGGCTTTGGGCTTCGAGCCCCGAACTCACAATTCTTGAGCAGTTAGCCCAAGCTTACATGTACATAAGGTTTAACAAAGGGGCAGAAAACCCCAATCACGCCCAGGAGCACTTGCTCCCAATTACACAGTAAGAACTCCTAGAGGCACGCAGAAACAAATTTCAAAAGAGCGATCCGCTCTCAAAATTTTAAGCCTATCAGAAGGCCACACCTAACTCGACCTTCAAGCTGTCCTCTAAGGACGTAAACACAGGGGTAAAATACCCAACCTACTGAGGCCTATTAAGCGAGAAAAGGATAATTACATGGCCTCTATAATACCAATGTGAGAGGAGGCGAACTGCACTCCTAATACATTTTGTTTTAAAACCTAATCAGGCTCTAGGCCACAAATGTAAGGGCTAATCCCATACTAAAGAGGTGACTTCAGAAAAAAACAATTTACATTACATTAAGGAAGAATCGGTTGTGAGAAATAAGTTCACCTCAAAGCAATATGAGTGGGAGCTCGAGATGGTTAAGCACTCTCTATCCCAATATGTAGCTTTGAAAGAGAATAGATGCTAAGAGCAGTTACATTTTAGGAAAAGGTTACATGGTGGAAACGCTTCGGACCCGCCCCGAGAGTTAAACTGCTGAGCTAGCAAGAAAAGAAGTTATTAAATGGCCATTACCTGGTTGTTGAACTGCTACCCGAAGAAAGAGGCGCTTCCCGCCCCCTGCTATGTACTTTACACACAGAAAGATGGTAGAGAAGTGGCGCAGAGACCCTAAAATCAGCAGTTTATATACTCTCGCGGAAAGTTCGAGGCGTTTCAGGAAAGAAAACACCCGCCCACAATCATTTATTGGTTAGGGTTAAGCAGCATATCCAATTTGAAGAAGAAACACCTTATTGGTCGTAAATTAATTAAAGAAATTCGGGATTTACTAAATTCAAAACAAGGGGAAAGAAAGGGGTATACAGCCAACTTAAACAATACCAGAAAGAAATTTAACCAGAAACAAACTAATGAAATATAAATTTCTCCCAAAAAACAGTTCTTTCACCTTGCACTAGGGTGCACTATTGTAGTTCTTCAGTAGTGTCCTCTAGAAGAGAAAGTTCACACTTCTTACTACCGGAAAAACAAAAATACGTCGAAAACGACCCAGTTCAGAAACTTCAAAATTTCCAAGTAGTGACATCTTCTGGGTAACTTGAAAATTAATACAATAGATAAAGTTCAGACTTCCTCCGCCAGAGGAGTTTCGACTGGCGCAAATTTTAAATTAGCGGCGTGGAGGTGTACCGTCCGGTACAGACCTCCCCCCCCCCCCCAAAAGTTCCTCTAAGGGGTAACACAGAAGAACATATACTTTGTTTGAAAACAAGGTCCCAGTTATGATGTTGCTATGGAGATTAATTGCAGAAGCATTTATCCAAATTTTCTAAATTTGGTTTGATCCAGTTTCAAAATTCTTGTAGTAACCGTTGAAGTAATGTCTTTTTGTTTGTAGGAATTGAATTCAGAAGAAAAACTTTTAATACTTGAAAGTGAAACATTTTTTTCTGAGTCCACCAAATATTGCAGTAGAATTCCCAAGTGTAGTAATTGCTGATAGTAAATGTCCATGTAGTTGATTAAATTGGATGGCCAGACCGGCCGCTGCAGCTTGTGTCCAGAGGAGGCCGCTCCGAACCCTCAAGTACCCTGAGATACCGCTCGCACGCACTATGAGATGAGTAGAGGTGTTGAAGCACGCCGCGCCCGCGGTGAACATATACAGGCTGCGGGCCGGTAGCAGATCGTGCGCCGCACATTAGCCTTGGCCGGGAGGAGGGCTGCGGCTCGCCGTACACAGGTTGGCCTCACTGGAGAAGGGCGGGCCCATATCCTGCCTCAGGAACGGTACGGCGCAGCGCTGCTGCGGGGGCACTGAAACATTAAAGCTCGGCGGCAGAATTTTGTTTGACCGGAATGATTTTTAGGGTACAGTCTCAGTGGAGGAGACGAGTGGCCAGCGGCGTGGAGATATTTATTTCATTCCTCTAAGCCACTGTGTGTTGTGGAGCAGGAGACGGGAGCGTGGTAATGGCCGTGGCAAGGACAGGATGGCAGTTTAACTAATCGGGGAAGGTTTACAATCAATGGTTACAGACAAAGTAAACAGATTCCAAGGGCGGAAGGTCTTAAAAGTGAAACCCCCCCAAAAAATATAACCTTCCTATTTCTTTCAAAATTATATGAAGCAAGTTAACACAGAAATTACACCGGTTTCACTTGTGACAGGTGAACCCTAAATATCCTCTCGGTGGCTGGAGTACTTAACAATAAGGTAACGGGAGTAAGGAAATCGAGAATGATACACGGCCCATGAAATCTGGGGGCAAGCTTGCCCGCGGGAACAAAATTCTTGACCATCACCTGGTCACCTACCTTCAAATTGGTGGGTCTCCGTCCGTGATCATATCTTTCCCTAACCTTTTCATGAGAGACTTTAAGATTGGCTTTAGCCTTCTTCCAAAGATCTTTAATGTTGTCTGGGTCTATTGTCTCAGGTAGAATGTCACTCAGAGACCAGAGGTTAGAGAGCGGCGTGTTGGGAACGAACTTAAACATCAAAGAAGCTGGAGTAAACTTGTGAGATTCATGAACCGCCGAATTCAAAGCAAAAGCTAACCAATGCAGGGACGTGTCCCATCTAGAATGATCTTCATGATGATAGGCAATAAGCGCGGACCTGAGATTACGATTAACCCGTTCGGCCAGAGATGGTTGAGGGTAATAAGCAGAAGTAGTTACATGAGAGATGGACAGGTCAAAACAGAATTTACGAAAAAGATTTGATGTGAAAACCTTAGCAGTATCAGACGCAATATATTGACACGGACCAAAAGAAGCAAAGAGAGATTTTAGGCAAGTGATGGTGGACTGAGCGGTAGCCAGCTTAGTCGGAAATAACCAGGAAAATCTTGTAAAACCATCTACACATACAAAGATGAACTTGTTGGCATTTCCCTTTGACTGGGGGAAGGGTCCTACATAATCAATATACAGGCGTTCCATGGGGCGCGAAGCCTGATGCGAAGACAAAAGGCCTACCTTGGTGGATATGGTGGGTTTACTAAGCAAACAAGATTTACAAGCATTTATTAGTTCACGGATTTCACCGTCCATACCCTTCCAGATGAACCTTTCACGAATCTTTTCACGAGTTTTAAAGATTCCAAGATGCCCCCCCAATGGGGTCTCATGATAGTACTTGAAGATCATAGGCACAAGAACCGCTGGAATGACAACCTTCATTAACTTATCATGCCTCGAAGGGCAACATAGAACCCCATTCCTCAGTACATAAGGGACAACATGTTCCCCAGAAGAAAGGGTTTCCATTATCGGAGCCAGCGTCGGATCTTCACGTTGGTATTTCTCGATATCCCTAAAGAGCATGGGGGCATCCGTTAAGATGGCATTAACGTCAGATAGTATGGACTCGGGAGGTGATGAACTGTCGACCGGTTCATGGGTCTCGACGTCGTTGGAAAACATACGGCTGAGTCCATCGGCAACAACATTTTCGGTCCCTCTGATATGCCTGACATCGAATTGGAAGGCAGAAATTCGGATGGCCCAACGGGCTATATGACCAGTACGACGCGGCCTACCTAAGACCCAGCTTAAGGCTTGATTATCTGTCTCCAGGTCGAATTTGACATGTTCCAGATAGAGACGGAACTTTTCTAAGGCAAATAAGACTGCCAAACCTTCGAGCTCATATATGGAATACTTGGCTTCTTGAGCCGATAGAGTCCTAGATGCATAGGCGATGGGTCGCCTCCCTAGTTCAGTCTCTTGAAGAAGGACTGCAGCTACCGCCGACGACGACGCGTCGGTTTGGACGATGAATTTCTTTGAGAAATCAGGCATAGCAAGGACAGGGGCATTACAGAGAGCTAATTTAAGATCTTCAAAAGCGGCTTGTTGAGAAGGTCCCCACTCGAATTTGATGCCTTTCCTACGAAGAAGGTTCAAGGGCGCCGCTCTATTAGCGAAGTTAGGAATAAACTTCCTGAAAAAATTCACCATACCAATGAACCTGGCGATACCTTTGATGTCCTTGGGAGGTTTAAATTCACGGATGGCCTGTGTTCTAGAATGATCGACGGCAACACCATCAGGTGACACAATATGCCCTAGGAATGACATAGAGGGCTTAGCAAAGGCAACCTTGGACAACTTGACATTTAACCCAGCCTTACGAAGGCGATTGAGAACTTCTCGCAGATGATCTAGATGTTCTTCGAAAGTCTCCGAAAATACGACGACATCATCCAAGTAGTGATACAAGTACTCAAATTTGATGTCGGAGAAGACCCTATCTAGCAGCCTAGTGAGTACAGCTGCTTCCGTGGGGTGCCCGAAAGGCACGCGTTGTATTCATACAAATTCCAATCCGTGGCAAACGCTGTAAGATGTTTAGACTCTTCCGCTAGGGGAATTTGATTATAGGCCTGATTCAAGTCCAAGACAGTAAAGAACTTGGCCTTACGAAACCATGAAAAACAAGAATGAAGGTCAGGAAGGGGCACAGATTGTAACACCACCTTCCGATTTTGAGCCCTATAATCAATGACAGGCCTGAAGCCCCCTTGGTGTTTCGGGACTAGAAAAATAGGCGAAGAATACGCCGACTTAGAGGGCCTAATAATACCATCCTTCAACATCTGATCGATAATTTCTTTCAGAGCCTTCATTTTTGGTTTAGATAGCCTATAAGGTGGAAAACGGACAGGAATCGAATCCGTGACCTCAATTTTGTATTCAATAAGGTCAGTAACACCAAGAGTATCAGAGAACACCTCTGGAAACGACTGACACAACTTACGAATACCATCAGCCTGCTCCTCAGGTAGATGTCTAAGGTCTAACAACATCTCATCCTGGGTAGGCGAAATAGATGAACATGATGCAGAATTACATTTTAACAAGGGAATTTTACAATTGAACGCAAATTTGAATGTGCACGACTTACTCTGAAGATCGAGCACAAGACCAGATTAAGAAATGAAGTCAGCTCCCAGTATAATGGGGCAAGACAAGTGCTTGGCCACAAACAATTTGATTTTCCATGTAAATTTATAAATACGAATTTTGACCTGTAAAGAACCTAGAATTTCTAATGGAGATGAATTAGCCGAAACATATTGGATCGAAGAAGAACAATAGTCAGGATGTTTACAAACAGATTTCAATTTTGCATACCATTCAGCCGAAATAATAGAACAAACACTGCCTGAATCTAACAGAGCTGTTATAGGCTCATTATTTAACTCAATTTTGAGAAAGGGGACCGGTGCAGTGGTATCCGCCGCAATCCTAAGACACTCTTTGGGGCATTCAAAAGATGGATTTGCAGATTGAACGTTCCCTGAATTTTCGATCTGTTTACCAGGGGCTGAGCCTCGGAAAGATGGATTAGTCGACTCAGCCGAAGCCACTAGTCACTTTGTATTATTGGCATTGGTGGAATTTGCACCAGAGGTTGAGCAGGAGGGGTGCTATTTGAATTTGGGCAATTCTTGGCGATATGTGAGAAAGCCCCATATTTAAAACAGCCTTGTGATGAACCAGCTCCATTATTTGCCCTACTAGTTTTGACCAATGGACATTTATTGCGAAGATGGTCAGGCGACCCGCAAGCATAACATTTTCGGGGTGTGACTGGTCGGCGAGGTGGGGGCCGAGTATTACTAAACGAAGGAGGGGGTTCTTTCGCGACACGCAAGGAATCGGCGTATCTAACTCCTTCCGCTGACACGGCCAATGCTTCAAGTTCAGAGAAGGTTTGCGGGCACGCCGCGAAACACAAATATGACCTATAAGATGGTGAAATGCCTTCCACAATAGCCTGTACAATCTGATCCTCAGGGAAGTGAAGAGCAAATACCCTAATATAGAACTTAATGTCTTGTATGAAATCAGCCAGATTTTCATACAATCTCTGTACTCGATAATAGTACTTCTGAATCAGAGATGACCTCGCGCGAGCAGGAATAAAATTTGCAAGCAGATGTGCATGAAAATCTTCAATAGATGCCTGTTCGGCAATGGCTCTTACTATTTTATCTGAGAGAATATCAATTGCATAAGGATAAATTATCTGTAAAATTGACACGGAGAAAAAGAAAAAACAAGTGCATGATCATGAAATTCAACTAAAAACCTTAAGAATGAAATAACTTCACTGGTGGTATT
This sequence comes from Anabrus simplex, assembly GCF_040414725.1. Lineage (NCBI taxonomy): Eukaryota > Metazoa > Arthropoda > Insecta > Orthoptera > Tettigoniidae > Anabrus > Anabrus simplex. The sequence continues at coordinate 158,879,156 of NC_090269.1, read as the reverse complement.
AACAGAAAACTTAGAGATACCTCTGAGCAACATTGCTAATGGATGAGGCAAGCTGCTGAACCCAGGTGACATAGTAGGTAAAGGTTTCAGTGGCAAAGAAGTTAGTTCAGAACGTACATTATTCAACGACGTACGGCGTTCAGACTCGTTGTCCAATGGGGCAGAGATAGTTTGAGCTCCAACGGTTGTCCTATTGACTTCTCCCGTAGGAGGCTCTTCCTCGCTACCTACATTCACCGTAGCGGGTTGATCAGTTTTGGGAGGAACTTCCCCAGTTAACAATTGAGTGACCTTACTAGATAATTCAGAAATATTTTCAAGCACCGTACTAGCTTCCTTCCTCTGAACGTCATTCAACTTCAGAGACAACAGATCGTTAACTCTATTTGAAAAATGAAATAGCCTGGCTTGCACACGCTTAATTTGATTAGGAGAAGAATCATTTTCGTCAAAAAAACTAACTACAGATGCTAGCCCAGTAATATTCTCGATGATCGTGGAAAGAGATTCGTCAATTTCTTTTTCTCCCAAAGTGGGGATGGAAATGGGCAAATCTACTACTACTTGCTTTACGTCGCACCGACACAGACAGGTCTCTTGGCGACGATGGGACAGGGAAGGGCTAGGAGTGGGAAGGAAGCGGCCGTGGCCTTAATTAAGGTACAGCCCCAGCATTTGCCTGGTGTGAAAATGGGAAACCACGGAAAACCATTTTCAGGGCTGTCGACAGTGGGGTTCGAACCTACTATCTCCCGAATACTGGATACTGGCCGCGCTTAAGCGACTGCAGCTATCGAGCTCGGTAATGGGCAAATCAAGGGACTCTCTAAGCTTGTTTGTGTCTACCGCAAACGTGCCTCCAGATTGCACATTTCTAATAGTCTATTCATAGATCAACTCCTCCTTGCGCAAATAGTTAAGATGGAGAACATCGCGAGGGCCGGGCATGATGACAGAACAATTTTGAAACAGGACAAATCAAAAATTCCAGCAACTGAGAAAATTGTTAGAGATCGGATCAAAGCAATGTTTAGCCGTCAAAAGGGGCTAAATTGAGACCCATTCAACCACGCTCTGCTACCACTTGTTACCGTATTTTTGTGGTAGGTCGAGGTGAAAGAATGTGCGGGGGTGAACGGGTCTCAAACTACGAAATTAAAGTCAATGTAAAATTTAACAAGGTTATATTCTCTTTTCAAAATCAAGAAATAACAAACATGGAAGGTACAGAGTAGCAAGGCAACAGAAGAGCAACAACAGTATTTACAGGCTTTGGGCTTCGAGCCCCGAAGTCACAATTCTTGAGCAGTTAGCCCAAGCTTACATGTACATAAGGTTTAGCAAAGGGGCAGAAAACCCCAATCACGCCCAGGAGCACTTGCTCCCAATTACACAGTAAGACCTCCTAGAGGCACGCAGAAACTAATTTCAAAAGAGCGATCAGCTCTCAAAATTTTAAGCCTATCAGAAGGCCACACCTAACTCGACCTTCAAGCTGTCCTCTAAGGACGTAAACACAGGGGTAAAATACCCATCCTACTGAGGCCTATTAAGCGAGAAAAGGATAATTACATGGCCTCTAAAATGCGAATGTGAGAGGAGGCGAACTGCACTCCTAATACATTTTGTTTTAAAACCTAATCTGGCTCTAGGCCACAAATGCAAGGGCTAATCCCATACTAAAGAGGTGACTTTAGAAAAAAACAATTTACACTACATTAAGGAAGAATCGGTTGTGAGAAATAAGTTCACCTCAAAGCAATATGAGTGGGAGCTCGAGATGGTTAAGCACTCTCTATCTCAATATGTAGCTTTAAAAGAGAATAGATGCTAAGAGCAGTTATATTTTAGGAAACGCTTCGGACCCGCCCCGAGAGTTAAACTGCTGAGCTAGCAAGGAAAGAATTTATTAAATGGCCATTACCTGGTTGTTGAACTGCTGCCCGAAGAAAGAGGCGCTTCCCGCCCCCTTCTATGTACTTTACACACAGAACGATGGTAGAGAAATGGCGCAGAGTCCCTAAAATCAGCAGTTTATATACTCTCGCGGAAAGTTCGAGGCGTTTCAGGAAAGAAAACACCCGCCCACAATCATTTATTGGTTAGGGTTAAGCAGCATATCCAATTTGAAGAAGAAACACCTTATTGGTCGTAAATTAATTAAAGAAATTCGGGATTGGGTAAATTCAAAACAAGGGGAAAGAAAGGGGTATACAGCCAACTTAAACAATACCAGAAAGAAATTTAACCAGAAACAAATTTTTGTAATAAAAATTTCTCCCAACAAACAGTTCTTTCACCTTGCACTAGGGTGCACTATTGTAGTTCTTCAGTAGTGTCCTCTAGAAGAGAAAGTTCACACTTCTTACTACAAGCAAAACAAAAATACGTCGAAAACGACCCAGTTCAGAAACTTCAAAATTTCCAAGTAGTGACATCTTCTGGGTAACTTGAAAATTAATACATTAGATAAAGTTCAGACTTCCTCCGCCAGAGGTGTTTCAACTGGCGCAAATTTTAAATTAGCGGCGTGGAGGTGTACCGCCCGGTACATTTATTATTATTATTATTATTATTATTATTATTATTATGTCTGTATTATTATTATTTTATCTGTGAGATTACTATTATTTTGTTATAATTATTATTCAATTCCATTATGCAATGCTTGTCGCTTGTGTATTTGTAACTGAGTGTATGCATATACACGTATATGTAGATTAACATTAAATACCTGTACAGTGAGAGTTTCGGTGTATCAGATGTGGATATGACGTTGTTATATTGTGCTATTCTGCTGACATTTCTGCCAAGTCATCGCCACGTCATGGCTACGTCATCGTGAGCTTTTAGCAATGCGCTCAGAGACTCATCCCCCTGTGGGTGGGGGCGGTAGAATAACACCCACGGTATCCCCTGCCTGTCGTAAGAGGCGACTAAAAGGGGCCTCAGGGTCTCTGAACTGTGGAGCGTGGGTTGGCAACCACGGGGCCCTCAGCTGAGTCCTGGCATTGTTTCCATTTACTTGTGCCAGGCTCCTCACTTTCATCTATCCTATCTGACCTACCTTGGTCAACACTTGTTCTTTTCCGACCCCGACGCTATTAGGTTTGCGAGGGCTAGGGAGTCTTTCTTTTTCACGCCCTTCGTGGCCCTTGTCTTTCTTTGACCGATATCTTCATTTTTCGAAGTGTCGGATCCCTTCCATTTTTCTTTCTGATTAGTGTTATATAGAGGATGGTTGCCTAGTTGTACTTCCTCTTAAAACAATAATCACCACCACTAATCACCACCACGCTCAGAGACTCAGCCGCCCCAGGGGATTTCACCAGTACATGCAACAGTTTGAGGCGTTGTGGGAGTATGTCATTGTAATTTCTGGAGATTACGTAGCTGTGTCAACCAACGTCTATAAAAGGTGGATGCATATTGTAACGTCAGTCATTAGTTAAACGGAAGCTGAACAGTGAAGAAGTCAACGAGATGAAGAGGCCTCAGTCGGTCAGTCAACGAGTGTGAACGAGAGATAGAGAAGACTCAGTGAGCCATTAATTATTGGTCAATGAGAGTGTGAGGACAAAGTTGGTCGCTCACTTAGTTGAAGACACGGACGCAAGGGCTTACCATGGAGTCAGAGAGGGATACCACCTGCCATGAGGTAATACCATATTGACTTACAAAGAAGTCAGATGATATGGAGAAGCAGTCACAAAGATGTATCACCAAGTTAGGCGTGACACATCTACAGTAAACACCAGATGAAAGGAATACGTCGTAATTACACTCAATGTGTTGAAGGTACAGTCAAGTGAATCAGTGAGGGAAATATTTCGTATAAGTTGTTAAATGTACGGTCAAGAAGAATTGATATTGATGCCTAGTTTCTTTCAGTTGCAATGTCATAATTTCATATTCTCATCTGTTTTATCGCAACAAGACTCACTATTTTTTATATATTATTTAAAGAATATATGTTGTTCTATCAAACGAATTCATAGTTTTATTTCAAGGACAGTAAAATACCTTAAGCTCAAAATTAATGAGGAAACCGAACGCCAATCTCCTTTTCCCAGAACTTATATGGTATGTTGTCAAAAGTAAGCTTATTACCCCACACCCTAGAGATAGTCAAGATTCTCATTCTATTATTGCTGCACTGAGTTGTAGCTGGCGCCCTTCAAATAACGTATGTGTAAGTAAGCAGGTAAGAAGTAAGTGTGAGTCCAGGGTTCGACGATTGTGTATTTTATTTAATGAATATTAATTTTCATAATTTTCATGTTAAATGCAGATATTCAGAATTTTCAAGTTAAATGCAGTTTTATAATATTTGTAAAATTAGTCAGCGACTTAGGAAAGTCTCACAATATACAGCAGAAAATAAAATAAAGAACTGAAGAACTGGTGATACTCGTACTTTAGTTCTCAGAAGTTAGCTGAGCTGACTGTAACAGCGACCTTATAATTTATTGATGGCCATGCTCAAGCAGACGGTGAACGCAAACTGAATCTCTGTCTCTATAACTTAGTTACATTGGAGATGGGTGCCGTTAAGTAGCACAATGGCGTTCGACCTTCAAAACTCTTGCAGTCCTGGCGCCGCTGTTGCGTCATCCTGAATGAGTACGGCGTTAACCAAGCGACAACTTGTTGCCTCGCTCACAGAAATTAACCCCTGAACTCTTGCAGTGGAAGCCTATGAAGAGGAAACGTTAAGTGTCTTTTTCAGCAAACCTAGTAATAATAAAAATGAATCGTATGGCCTCGGCTGTCATGGAGCACGTTTTATGAAATGGTGCCATCTAAGCACCTGAACAGTTAGTGTGAATATTTCGGGTTTCTAGAATCAACTCGTGGAAACATTGTCGCTTAAGAATTACGAATTACTTTTAATTTACAACATTCTCTTCAGTAGGTGTGGATGTTTTCTGAAACTTCTTCCAGTATATATAAAAATGTAACGCCACTCTCTTTGCGGTGATTTCAATTTCGTTACACGTTTGAGAACTTTAGTTTTTTCTAACATCACGTAATAAATGCTCCAGGTATTTTGTGAAATTTTATATTTAGACTAAACAATTAATGTTTGGGGCACCGCTTGCTACAAAATTCGAATTTGAACGCTATCTGGAAAGTAAACTTTTGGGTTTAGGAACCCATATTTTAGGACAAAAACACAAGCTGGCTCAGTCCGGCAGTATTTAATTGTTCTCAGATACGTCAGCCTCAGATTTACTGACCCATTAAGGAACTCCTGCGGGACAAAATTCCGGCATCATGGCGTCTCCGCAAACCGTAACAGCAGTTAGTGGGGCGAAAAAACCATAAACATTATTATTAAATATTATTATTTAGTTTCTAGTAACTTTTTCATATGTACAATTTTGACATGTTGGCATTTAGTGATATCACCCTGACATAATCAGCCCAGCAGCGTTCTCCCTTTTCAGCTTGAACACCTGCGGTTTTTACTGATTCGCTATGACTTCGACTGATGTTGACATACGATGGAGTTATATCAGCAGTGTGTTATCGATACCTTGGAACCCGTCAATGGCAGCATGAGTGGCTAGTTTACAATATCTTAAATAATAATCTCAATCACACGATTACATAGGAACCTGTCATTACTCATTAATTGCGATCTTGTAACCGGTGGGGACTACCACGCCACGGTATCCCCTGCATGCAATAGAAGGCAGCTAGAAGGTCCCCCAGGGTTCTTAACTTGGAAGCGTGGGTTGGGGACCACAGGGCCTTACTTGTGGCAGGCTATACGACTTCCCTTGGTCAACTCTCGTTCATTTCCAACCCAGGCAGTAATAGGTTTGTGACGCCTAGGAAGTGGCCGATAACTCATTTTCGAATTGTCGGACCTCTTCATTTTCGTTCCTTCTCATTACTAATAAGAGAGGCGTGATGTCTAGTTATACTCGCTCCTAAAATAACAGTCACCACCAGTTGAGACTGTCTTTGATTCAAGAGCGTGAGAAGTATCGTGAAGTGGTCATAGGTCCCCGAAATCATTAAGTGGAATAAACATTAAACTAAAGCAAAGTGTTTATTCAAGTGAGGAATTGGAAAATGAACTATAAAATAAAGCAAAACAATTCTATTTAGGCGAAAAGGTCACAAACGAATCAAAAGGGAACATAATTTTCCTGAGTAACAGAATACATGAAACATGATTAATCTCTAACACATAAAGCGAATAACGAAATCAGCAGTAGTGGCGTCATCGGCTAATATGATGTCGAGAATCTCCTGCAGGCCGATATTCCCGTGACGATATTAGTCTCGATGAAGTCGGCACCACAAGAGCTTATTTCCCTCTTTAGTCCGTGACCTATCCTCAGCCTATGGTCTCTCTGCGTGAAAGCCGGAAAGAGGACCGCCACACGGTACTTGTGTTCTTGACTGCTCTCAGCTTGTTGGGAGTTCAGGTAGCTGGCCACTCCGATTCCCAGGACGCCAAGATGGTTCGACGTAGCTGAGAGCAAATATCATTAGCAGGTGCATTTACAGGTCTAGGGGGTAAAATTTCCCCTTACTTTTCAGCTTTGTCCACAAGTTCATTTTCCGCAATCCCACCGTGGCTTCGATGTTACGCAAAGGTGATTCGGGTGCCAACATCACATACCCTTGCTAGAAGGTCATCCCCTACTGCACCGGTGGGTGCTGCAGGAAACAGAACTTACCGTGTCGGTACACAGGAGAAAGTGGAAACTGCATGAAAATCTCCGCAGTATACACGCTAGGAAACGAGATCTCCCCTTTTACTTCCTCACTTGCCCACACGGCCATTCATCTCCCTCGAAGGTATCGTCCAAGGTTGTCAGTTTGCAGTATTATAGAGTCTAAAATAACAATTGCTAATTATTCAATTATTTAGAAGACATTAACGAAGTTCATACCTGTTCTTCCAACAATATTCTTCGCTTAGGTATCTAAGAAAATAAGTATTAGTTCATCCAACATAAGAAGAGCAGCCATTTATGTAACATTTCTCACCGCTCACCACCCTCCAGGACCCCGGTACGACCTAGGGATGATGAGGTGAATAACCTTACCCACCAGGGTGAGAGAAGAAGAGAGAGGAAAAAGGACAGAGAGAGAGAGAGAGAGAGAGAGAGAGATAGAGACCCTGGTGAGAAGGTTGCTAGCGTGTCCGCCCAAAAATGGGAGTTATAGCGAACACGAGGGAGAATGATGGGCACAAGAAGAAGGACAACAAAAGTTCAAGCACAATAAAAACAAGAAACCATAGAAATAACTTACCGGAAGCAGCGGAGGAAGACGACTTAAGGCCGTGGAAGTTAATGCACAAGAAAATCGGTGGCAGTGCTCCACCGAACGTGGCGAATGAAAACCAACACTTCAATGAAGTTAAAGAATTTTAATGGAAGGTCAAATAGTAGGTAACAAACCAAGTCATTAAGTTGATAAAACCTATGTTTATTTTAAGACGTAAAGCCAAAATGTAAATAAATTCAACGTAAGGTTGAAAGGTGGAAAAGTAATTAAAAATAAATAAAAATAAATCAGAATATACCCAGGTATGGTTTAAAAGAAAAATTAATTCATTATTAATTAACAATTAATGGTAAATAAATACTCTTTAACAGATAATAAATTGAAAATTTTATGAAAACAACAAAGAAAGGAAAAGGATGACCTCCGTACCTAATAAAATGTGATCAGAAAAGAACGGAAAACCAATTGACTTCCTTACATAAATACTACCTTGAAATAAAATGTGATCGATCACGGATAGTTAATTAAATAAAAAAACATACTCAGTTAACAGGTATTCAATAAAATGGATCTTCAACGCGGCCGCTTCTCATAATTACCAAAATTAAAAACGTTCAGTTTCCACCAAGGACAGTTTCCAAGACATATAGAATTTTACGTAAAAATACACACCACCCGGGGGAAGAAAATAGTAACACAACTTTAAAGGGCGATCAAAATTAATAAATTAACTTTAAAACAGAGAACGATACACTCAACTCAGAAATATATACTTCTAGATGCACACAGGCTCCAAACGCCAGACAACATTAAAACCCGACAACAATCACCCAAAAACGTTGCCAAGGTCACCACCAAACAAAAGCAACGCCTCCAAATAACAAGGAGGAAAACAGGCTAGAGAGAAAATTTTAATTCACCCAAAACCCCAGAAGGGGGAGGGGAGAAGAAAACATACCGAACGAATTAGAAAACAAAACACAGGAAAGCAAACAGAAAGCCGAAGAAGGTAAAGCTCTCTACCTTGGAGACTGTACCTTGGTTCACAAAGAAGGTTACAATTTAAAAGTGCCAAAAGGACCTCAGTAAAATTTTAAACTAAAAATCCCAATTTAGTTCACTGTGAACCTTCCACATTACTGTGATTAGTTGCCGAAACTGTTTTTCAGATTCTGATACCACACACGCAAATAGGTATTAATTTAACGACGAAGTCCAAATATTTATTATTAATATTATTATTATTATTTTTCCTGAAATCTTCAAAAATATCAAAATCCTCTTCTGGACGACGTTTAAAATGATTCAAACACTGGTACATACCTTAGGTGGTGAAGAAATGAGAGGAATTTAAACCTGGCCATTGTTGACGAAGAATCCAGTCACACGACCGGCATCAGACCTTGTTAGCGAGTATCCAGACGAAATATAGATCCAAAAACATGATCAGAAGAAATGGCAGGAGGTCACCAACTAGTTCACCTGGGGAAAATCCCCGTTAATGCCGTAACTACGGGGGTTTTCTGGAAATCCACCTCTCCATGGCGTAGCACTCAAACACACAAGCGCGCGTCATGGCTGACCCAAGCGGACTGGCTTTCGCGTCAGACGCGAGGAAGAAGCAAGACTCTCTGGTAGTAGGCCGGCGCATGCGCAGTTATGCGCAACCTCATGGAGCCAGAACAATGCCGCGCGGGATACATTAGCTTAAAACGGTATTTTGCAGAGCAGCCAATTGACACAGATATTCTAGGGCGCAAGGCCAGTTCAAAATGTTTATAAAGGGGCGGCTCACACAATTTAATATTGTCTCAGCCCTCCCGCCCCGAAACGACGACAAAATCTCATGCATATGCCATCAATGATGTGGTGGTCACACATATACTAAATTTGGGCGAAGTAGTCCAACAGGAAACGACCACCAAGATTAACTAATTTTAGTTAAGAGTTCACATGACCAGGTTAATAGTCCAAGACACAGTTCCATATCACATAGTTTTTAGAAATAATTGGCGGGGTGCGATCAACATCAGTGTCCAGAAACGTTAACCGAGCACTCGGAAAATCACCAGAGTAATGTTTGTCATCAAATAGAGAGCACAATGTCCAGAGTTCACCAAATATTCAGGTTCACCCAATACACATTGTTTCAATGCATCACACAATGATATAGTTTATGACACATGACGCAGATCACCTTGAGGTTTGGCAACTCTCACACTAATCACAGATATACTGACCAAAATTAAACGAAAACCACATGATTATAAGTCCACGCATCCAGGTTATTTTCTCAAGCACGGTGGTAAATTAATTTTTAATGCACGAATACCTTTACAACTCTCCTTTGATATTAAGGAAATGCATGATCTCGTGGTGCAAAAAGGTGACAACAGGGGAAATGAAACGCACCGGAAAACCCGAATGGGGGCAAAACCACAAGAAGAGGGAGGAAAAAGGCAAACCAGGAAATTAAAGTAGGTGAGTATTCAGTTACAGGATCCACAGATCCGCCAATTAACTTTACATAGGCTAGTTACCAACAAACTAGCTGAAGCCCAGAGCTTTCCACTTGGTCCGATATAGCACCGAAGGAAAAGAAGGGTCCATTCAACGACAATTAAGAAATCAAAGGGAAACTACATAAAATATACCATGTTACTCTGCCACAAAGGACACTTAGCCAAGACACGTAGAGAAACAATTAACAAGAACACATAGAAACACAGGGTACAATCCAACACATAATACCAACTACGACTAAGACAGATATCCCGAAAGATCATGAAAATAACGGAAGGGAAAGCAGTAATATTACTCAAGCACAAATCACCCCAAGAAAAATATATAAGTAAAGGTACAGGACCACACCAAAGAATAGACGTCCTTGGAACATATGGTTTAGAATAGCAGGAGTTAAACTAAGAGGACACATGAATGACCTATCAAATTACACTTTTAGATATTGGAGTGACACACACACAACCACAGAGTGGCGAACTCGTCAATCGGTCCAAGGGTCAAGAACGAGGGGTTGAGCAAAATACAAACCACACTGGGATCGGCAACTTATCCTAGTTCACCAACAAAACACAGGTAAAGACTCAAGCATAGAAAACTAATTTTTGAACAGACCAACGGAAAACCATCAGAGAGAAGGGACGCAGAAACCACACGAGTTACAGAGAGGTAAGACAGGCAACAGTAGCATCGATGGGCAATCAGGAGACTCCTATAGGTTACCAGATGGAAAAATCGCGATCAGTCAGTCATCCATAACGGCCACATCAAAGTACAACTACAAGAAAAATGCACGGGGCAACGTGGTACAGAATAGTAAGCACAAACCTAATTCTGCGAGAGGAAGAGCAAGTCGAAAATCCCAGAGCCAACAGATAACTAAGAATTGCCCACCCGAAGGTGTACTTCCTCGGAGTAGTGGATACCAAACCAACAGCCAAATCAACCGTGACACAGAGGTAAATTAACGGACAAATCACATCCCAACCAAGGTGTCTTGACAGCAAACAACGTAATCCCAAACACGATTACCTACATAATGACAAGCGAGCAACACGGGTTATTCATAGAGAGATAAAGGATAGCTATCCTCAACGCGTGCTCACAGACCACAACAAAACAGCACAATATAAAGCAGAAATTACAACAGCAAACCCGGTACAGATTAAGGACTAGGTCCATCCCACAGAAGCACAAAAGGAGAAATATCCTCAGGAAGGAAGTCCGACAGTACCACCGAAAACTCCACACGCCAACCGGTAGATAAGGAAAATTACACTACGTTACAAACGGTCCACAATTCAAAAGGATCCTAACAACTCACAACAACATTACCAAGTTACAACACAGGAGATACAACCATAATGCTGGCAGGAGTGCACCAACCGAACGCCCACAGAAAAAAATTCGGAGACAGATTTTCTACATAACCCCAAAACGACCCCCAAAATCAAAAGGTTAGGAAGATAAATTCAGCCCAAAAACCCATTACAGGAAAAATAATATAGAGGGTTCACGCATAGAATACCACTTTTAGAACAGCCGCGAAGAGTGCCCAAAAGGAGGAGTGTCAGATCACTCAATCATGGATGAATACAAACATCAGAATCCGGAAAAGAAACACCATTAAGACACGCAGTCCATGCAGAAGGCAAGCAGGGAACTTTTCCGACACCGATAGATCGAAACACACCACAATAAGAAATCGTACAATACTAAAATGGCACAAATAGCAACCCAATCATGACTAAGCACCACACATCTTCAGACACGCGCACACAATGAAAGGATGACAAAATGGTAAACACTCAGGCACCAGACACACCCCCTTACATTCCATCCCAGGCACACCATAGCCCAGCAATGATTAAGTCACAAGATGATCGAAGGGTTCAGCGGAAGGAATCCGATGCGGAGCCACAGAAGAAACAAGTCTTTGAAATTACATACTAAAAGCCTAGAGAAAACAGAGGACAACAAAGCACAATTTAAGTTAGATGTCATTAGATTTCCCCAATGGAACTTCGGTAGCGCACCACATAAGCATGAGGTCAGATAACGAGGATATCTATTCCAAGGTATTAATACCACCATCAGGAGACAATTAAGGAAAGACAATTTCTAACTACAAGGATCCACACCTAGAAACAGTAACATACAAGGAGTACTAAATTAGAGTCACCAACACGAGGCACAGAAAGGACCAGATTGACTCGCTCGCCATCCCACAGTATGCGTGCTAAATTCACTAACGATACAGGTCAGCTACCAAAGGTGCATCCATCCAGCGAAGATGCGGTACAATTTGCCAGATCAACCGGGTTTAATTTGAGAAACATGAACGCGCCTAATACGTTTTGCTACAGGGTCACTTACCAAAATTGAAACGGGAGACAAGAACTCCAACACCGTGCACGGGCCTTGGTACCTAGGGGCAAGTTTTGCCGAAAACTTATTCACGGCCTTACTCATTGGGTAGCACTTAACATACACGAGATCACCAACATTGAATTTTGACGGTTTCCTACCTTTATCGTACTGCCTTTTGACCTTTTCGTATGACACAGCTAGATTCCTTTTTGCTTCGTTCCAGATCTTTTGAACATCATTAGGCCTAGATAGGTCTGGGAGAAGATCCTCAATACATAGCAGGTTAGACATAGGGGAGTACGGAGTATAGCCAAACATTAAAGACATAGGCGTCTTACCATGGGACTCATGAGTAGCGGAATTAAAAGCATGGGCCAACCAATGCAGACAGGAGTCCCATTTGGACTGGTTGTCATGATGATACGCTATCAACGCAGACTTTAAGTTCCGATTCAACCTCTCTGCATAAGAAGGATTTGGATAGTATGGGATAGTGGTGACATGTGAAATGCCCAACTCAAACAGATACCTTTTGAAGGAGTTACTGGTGAAAGAACTAGCGTTGTCAGATACTAAGAACTTAGGTGGACCAAATGATGCAAAGATGGAATTTAGACAGGAGATAGAGGTACGTGAATTAGTGGACCTGGTGGGAAAGATCCAACAGAACCGAGAGAAGGCATCTATACAGACAAAAATGTGGGTGTTTCCCAAGGAAGATCGGGGGAGGGGTCCTACGAAATCTATGAACAGTCGTTCCATGGGGCGCGAAGCTTGTGATGAAGACAATAATCCCACCCGGTTATTCAAATTAGGTTTGCTGATGGCGCAAGATTTACAAGATTTGACCATGTTCCTGATATCACTATCCATTTTCTTCCAAACAAAGAATTGCCTGATTTTCAAACGAGTTTTGAAATTTCCTAGATGACCGCCAAGGGGTGAACAGTGGTAATACTTGAAAATGACAGGTACCAGAACTTTAGGAACGACAATTTTGGAATTATGGTCCTTGCGACCCTTACAACAGAGAACACCCTTAGATAAGGAGTAAGGTTTTACTTCGATCCCGCTACTGATTGTATCAATGATCCTTTTCAGATCCGGATCAGTTTTTTGATGATCTCCAATTTCTTGGTACAGCAATGGGGAATCGGTGAGGATGGCACTAACTCCAACCGTATTGACAGCAAGCTCATCGACACACGGGTTGGCTTCCGCACAAGGATTACCTTCAAACATCCTGCTAAAGCCATCGGCAATGACGTTCTCAGACCCACGAATGTGGCGAACATTGAAATTAAAGGATGAGATCCGTAATGCCCATCTAGTTATCCTACCGGTCCTTTTGGGTCGGTTCAACACCCAAGAAAGAGCCTGATTATCGGTCTCCAGATCAAAGTTGACGTGTTCAATGAAAGATCGAAATTTCTCCAGAGCAAACAGCACAGCTTGACACTCTAGTTCATAAATGGAGTACTTAGACTCCAGATCATTGAGGACTCTGGATACGTAGGCCACGGGCCTACGCCCATCTTCATGTTCTTGTAACAGAACGCCAGCAATAGCACGCCCGGAGGCATCAGTTTGGACAATGAAACGTTTCTCAAAATCAGGAATAGCTAACAAGGGTGCATTAGTCAATGCGACCTTCAATGAATTGAAAGCTTCCTCCTGGGCTTTACCCCAAGTAAATTTTACATTCTTTCTCCTAAGGTCGTTCAACGGGGCAGCCACTTCAGCAAAGTTAGGGATGAATTTTCTAAAGAAATTGACCATACCAATGAATCGAGCAACGCCCTTGAAGTCTTTGGGAGGTGGAAAATCCCTAATGGCTTGAGTTCTGGAATGATCAATGGAAACGCCCTCAGAAGAAACTACATGTCCCAAGAAAGACATGCTGGGTCTGGCGAAAGCTACCTTTGATAACTTCACTGTAAGGCCGGCTTTCCTTAACCGTAGCAATACTTCCCTAACGTGCACCATATGTTCCTCGAAGGTATTCGAATAAATTAATAAATCGTCCAGGTAATTAAAGACATAGCTGAACTTAATGTCAGAGAGAATGGAATTTAACAACCTCGACAACACGGCTGCTCCACAGCTGAGCCCGAACGGAAGTCTGAGGAACTCATACAAGTTCCAGTCGGTGATGAAAGCAGTGAGGGGAATTGATCTCTTCGATAAAGGCACTTGGTAATAAGCCTGGTTCAAATCCAGGACAGTTGAAAATTTCGCACCTGAGAACCATCCAAAACAAGTATGAAGGTCAGGTAGGGGAATAGATTGGAGTACAATCTTACTATTTAGGGCCCTATAGTCAATCACAGCACGATAACCACCAGAAGGTTTGGGTACCAAGAACACAGGGGACGCATACGGGGAAGTCGAAGGTCTGATCACTCCGTCTCTTTCCATTTGCTCAATGATTTTCTTTAGTTCCAACATACGGGGTGGGGAAAGGCGATAAGGAGGGGATCGAACAGGCTGCAAGTCAGACAACTCAATGTCATACTCGAGTACGTCGGTCAAGCCTAACTTGCTAGTGAACACATCGGGAAATTCCTTGCAAAGATCACCAACTTGCCGTGCTTCGGCATCTCCTAAATGATTCAGGTCAAGCCGATCGATGTCACTAGACTCATCTGACTCAGGGTAACCCGCACACAAAACTTTAGGCATTTTCAAGGGAACGTTAATCAATTCAAATTTCAGGTCAGGAGAAAATTTAAAAAAGAATTTTCGACACTGAGGATCCAAAACAACACCGGCCCAAGATAGAAAATTGGTACCCAGAATAATGTTACATGATAAATTGGATGTCACCAAGCACTTGATCTTCCAAGTGAAATTCCCAATCCTCAACTTGACCTTCGCAGTCCCCAAAATATTTAAAAACTGACAATTAGCCGAAACACATCTTAGGTTAGTGGGTTTTATTTCCGGAAGTTTACACGAGGATTTCTTTTGACAATACCAGGCATAATTCATCAAGCATACTACGCTTCCAGTATCAAGAAGGGCATCTACGGGTTCATTGTTGACCTCGACGAATGTGCACGTGCCAGAGGAGGGGGCATAAGCAGAAATACTATTGCACCTTTGGGGACACACCGGTCTTTTACGAGATTCAGGGTTTACAACTTAGTATGGGCAGACCTTGCCCTTTCCCTTTCTAGTCATTGAGTACCATTTCCGTCTACCAAGGGGCAATTTCTTTTAACATGCTGTCTAGAGCCACAGGAATAGCAAGCGCCAGGACCACGTCTAACGTCAGGGCAGGAATTTCTTAGATGATTTCGGGACCCACAGTTGTAACATTTACGGGCATTCACTACTTTAGGTGTTGACGGAAGGACGGGACAATTGGTAGTAGTAGGAGGAGGGAAATTCACAGGTCTGGAGGCATCCCCATGTTTGACATCTTCAGCAAAGGAACTGGCCTCTTCCAATTCTTGAAAGGTAGTAGGGCAACGGGTTAAGGAAAGATAGGAGCGGTACGCAGGAGATATTCCTTTTAAAATTCTAGAGACCATTTCACATTCTGGCACAGAAATTCTAAAAACCTTGCAAAAGAATCGCAGATCCAGCACATAAGTTAGCAAGTTCTCATGCAGGAACTGGGTCCGGAAACAGTGTTGGGGCACAAGACTTTGAAGAGCAAGAGAGGGAATAAATTTGGAAAGGACAAGATCATGAAAGGTACTAATCGATAAATTTTTAGAGATAGCTTCAGAAATTTCTCTCTTTAGAATCCCTTCACAATGAGGGAGGAGGGCGCGGAAAATCCCCAAATCATCGACTGAGTACACATTACCAGTCTCGGTCAACTCCACCAGAAACCGTAGGAATCGAATACACTCATCGATAGAATTTACAGAAAAGGACTTCACTCCGAGAAAAACTTCCTTTAAACAGTTAGGCGATGACGCCGAATTTAGCTTAGAGACTAAGGTTTCCAGTAAAGGAGCAGTCACACAACACGGACCTTGGGCATGGGACGAGGACACAATTTGATGGGAATGGACACTCAGGGTAGGTACAGTAGGGTTAAGTCCAGTAGAAATAGAACAATTCTCCATATCTCTGTTAATCAACAGCAAATCTAAATCAGAGGTGATGCCAGAAACCACCGTTAACAATCTAGCACATTCTGACACAAAAACAGAATCAGGTTTAATGGATAATATATCCTGAATTCGGCCCGAGTAGTGGTCAGCTCTGGCCCTCAGCCGGTTTACTTGGGCCTTGGACGGAGGCAATTCAATAAATTCTTCACGAATAATGTTAATTTCATTAAGATTGTCACAGATTAGGTTAAGGTACTCACCCACTCGACTCCTGTCAATAGAAAATACATTAATAGGGACCTGGGTGTTGGCTGATAGCAAGGCAGCGCATTCAGCGACAGTACGGGCAGGTTCAAGGCCACGAATGGATAACTCGTACTCCAGTTCGGCACGACGCAGGAAAGAGGGGTTCGTAACGGCACGCGCCATGGTAGCAAACATGGAACAAAATAATTAAAAAAATTACACAAGATCCTTGCACTCCCTTTTACAATAGTTATTGACAATAACACTTTTAGCTTCTTAATTTTTGATTTCCATCCACCAACATTCGCCACAGCACTGCACCGAGCAAGGGTAGGAGGGGAGGAAAGTTAGGTTGCGCAAGGCAGAAACAACTGAGATTAGGCAGCAGAGCAACAACAACAACAACAACAGGTC
Organism: Anabrus simplex; assembly: GCF_040414725.1. Classification (NCBI taxonomy): domain Eukaryota; kingdom Metazoa; phylum Arthropoda; class Insecta; order Orthoptera; family Tettigoniidae; genus Anabrus; species Anabrus simplex. Next base: position 158,862,282 of record NC_090269.1, on the reverse strand, counting down.
TGCTACCACTCAAATTGGGTTCAGAACAACAGTGGAACAACAAACAACCACCGCTCTGATACCACTCTCACCGCTCACCACCCTCTAGGACCCCGGTACGACCTAGGGATGATGAGGTGAATAACCTTACCCACCAGGGTGAGAGAAGAAGAGAGAGGAAAAAGGACAGAGAGAGAGAGAGAGAGAGAGAGAGAGAGAGAGAGAGAGAGAGATAGAGACCCTGGTGAGAAGGTTGCTAGCGTGTCCGCCCAAAAATGGGAGTTATAGCGAACACGATGGAGAATGATGGGCACAAGAAGAAGGACAACAAAAGTTCAAGCACAATAAAAAAACAAGAAACCATAGAAATAACTTACCGGAAGCAGCGGAGGAAGACGACTTAAGGCCGTGGAAGTTAATGCACAAGAAAATCGGTGGCAGTGCTCCACCGAACGTGGCGAATGAAAACCAACACTTCAATGAAGTTAAAGAATTTTAATGGAAGGTCAAATAGTAGGTAACAAACCAAGTCATTAAGTTGATAAAACCTATGTTTATTTTAAGACGTAAAGCCAAAATGTAAATAAATTCAACGTAAGGTTGAAAGGTGGAAAAGTAATTAAAAATAAATAAAAATAAATCAGAATATACCCAGGTATGGTTTAAAAGAAAAATTAATTCATTATTAATTAACAATTAATGGTAAATAAATACTCTTTAACAGATAATAAATTGAAAATTTTATGAAAACAACAAAGAAAGGAAAAGGATGACCTCCGTACCTAATAAAATGTGATCAGAAAAGAACGGAAAACCAATTGACTTCCTTACATAAATACTACCTTGAAATAAAATGTGATCGATCACGGATAGTTAATTAAATAAAAAAACATACTCAGTTAACAGGTATTCAATAAAATGGATCTTCAACGCGGCCGCTTCTCATAATTACCAAAATTAAAAACGTTCAGTTTCCACCAAGGACAGTTTCCAAGACATATAGAATTTTACGTAAAAATACACACCACCCGGGGGAAGAAAATAGTAACACAACTTTAAAGGGCGATCAAAATTAATAAATTAACTTTAAAACAGAGAACGATACACTCAACTCAGAAATATATACTTCTAGATGCACACAGGCTCCAAACGCCAGACAACATTAAAACCCGACAACAATCACCCAAAAACGTTGCCAAGGTCACCACCAAACAAAAGCAACGCCTCCAAATAACAAGGAGGAAAACAGGCTAGAGAGAAAATTTTAATTCACCCAAAACCCCAGAAGGGGGAGGGGAGAAGAAAACATACCAAACGAATTAGAAAACAAAACACAGGAAAGCAAACAGAAAGCCGAAGAAGGTAAAGCTCTCTACCTTGGAGACTGTACCTTGGTTCACAAAGAAGGTTACAATTTAAAAGTGCCAAAAGGAACTCAGTAAAATTTTAAACTAAAAATCCCAATTCAGTTCACTGTGAACCTTCCACATTACTGTGATTAGTTGCCGAAACTGTTTTTCAGATTCTGATACCACACACGCAAATAGGTATTAATTTAACGACGAAGTCCAAATATTTATTATTATTATTATTATTATTTTTCCTGAAATCTTCGAAAATATCAAAATCCTCTTCTGGACGACGTTTAAAATGATTCAAACACTGGTACATACCTTAGGTGGTGAAGAAATGAGAGGAATTTAAACCTGGCCATTGTTGACGAAGAATCCAGTCACACGACCGGCATCAGACCTTGTTAGCGAGTATCCAGACGAAATATAGATCCAAAAACATGATCAGAAGAAATGGCAGGAGGTCACCAACTAGTTCACCTGGGGAAAATCCCCGTTAATGCCGTAACTACGGGGGTTTTCTGGAAATCCACCTCTCCATGGCGTAGCACTCAAACACACAAGCGCGCGTCATGGCTGACCCAAGCGGACTGGCTTTCGCGTCAGACGCGAGGAAGAAGCAAGACTCTCTGGTAGTAGGCCGGCGCATGCGCAGTTATGCGCCACCTCATGGAGCCAGAACAATGCCGCGCGGGATACATTAGCTTAAAACGGTATTTTGCAGAGCAGCCAATTGACACAGATATTCTAGGGCGCAAGGCCAGTTCAAAATGTTTATAAAGGGGCGGCTCACACAATTTAATATTGTCTCACATTGATGACATAATCCCCCACAGAATGCAACTTACTTTTATTATTTGTATCGCAGGGATGAAAGTGGCCATGTCTCATTTAAAAAATGTTCCTAAGACCACCTCGGCCTGATTAGACACTCCAACTCATACTGGCCAATGATGAGGTCTCGTCATTTGCTTTATGTGTGAGGATGGATTAATCGAGAGCATATCAATTGCAAGTGTTCCGTTTCTCTGGTCCTTTTCGGCTTCATAAAATATTTCTTGTATTATTTTCAAATTTCTACTTGATTTGTTCAGAGAGGATGGTCACCTATTTGTACTTCCTCTTAAAACAAAAAGACAACCACTATCACCACTATCATTCTTATCAAAAAGCCATTGCAAATTGTATGCTCTGGAGGTCGTTCCTTCAGAATTAGTTCTATCCGAGAAATATTTCAACCGTGTGTGTGACAGAAGCGATGTGTCTCAATCAGTAGCTGGAAGATATTAAGCAGGAAAGTTCCATTAGAGGAATCTAATTTAGTAAATGCTCCTCTTTTACTACAGTGACATTCAGGTTGAAGGGAAACTTTTATTCCCCTGCGTTATATGAAAGGTAAATATCGAACAGTTTAATAAGTATAACTTGGAAATGTCAGATAATGGCGAGATAAAAATCCTAATTAAAGAAAAATTTCGCTAACTGTTACTACATTGGTTACTCTTAGATGAAGAGTTGTGTACAAGGCGATGAAAGTCTGCAACTCACAGAAACTCCACACTAGAAAATTGGTTCTCAATAGGTCTGCCATGAAACGTCCGAATTTTCTTCATATTTCCGGGTGAACTTCTCTCAATATATTAAAAAAGGAACAACAGAAAAATATGCAACAGTTTAAATATATTTCCCCCCTTTTTTTGGAGAGGATAAGAATGATTTGTTGGCGTAGGGATAAACTTCAGCCTGTCGCTTCTTGCTCATACTCATTGACAATGAGTCATTGTGAAACTGAAGGAAGTACAGTCGTGTTTCCTGTTCAGCAGACAGAAGTCTCTCGTGTTCCTTACACCTCTTGTTCTCCTACTGCTTTCACAACACTTCTGCTCATTCTCCCTCTTACTAGATTCTGTCACTGACTAAGATTCAACATTTCCTTTACATCAGAATCTTATTCATACTCAACAATATAATTATGGATATAACGATTGGCGGAATGGGAGTTGCGAAGTGCACTAGCACTATGCAAAGGCGCTCAAGGATATCCCCACCCCATTCAACTGAACATGGAGTGAGAGAGTGTTCACATGTATGAACCATTTGCTGCGTACAGTTTCCGCTCAGATGCATTTCTACGATCTTTGTTCAAAGGAGGAATTACTGATATATCGGTATCTTAGTCGATTAAAAATTTGCAGCCACTTGTTCTGTCCTTTAAAATTAGGCGGTGCGAACCCATGACGTACCGCCTCCAGTGTGGGGCGTTCTAGTTTAACACACCGCTAGGACCTGGATGGAATGAACATGAACTAGCACATTCCTTCGCTCTGATGATATGTGAAATGATACCAGGAAAGGGTTCATTAGGACTGAAATTCAGTTTTCTTTTTCAACGTGAGAACTGGGAACTTTTTCGTGATCTTGAATGTAAACTGTTTATTTAAATAGTCAGATCAGCTGTCTGTGTTTCCAATCGAGATATGGGGTCATTTATAGAATCTGATGACGACTGATTAGCGACATATGAGGATTAACGTTCTGTGCTGTAAATAGGCTATAATTATTTGACCCTGTGGATGAAAAATGAATTATCTTGTCTGCCATGATAGCTAACGTGTCAAGATCGTCCTTGCTTGTAACTCAAATTGAGTGCATTGTTAATGTGTACCTGCTAGTGTACGTGGCTGTGCTGGCTTTTTATCTCCTAGTTCTAATTCCGTCAAAAGTTTGGTAACTTTGCGCCCTTCTGACTCTTCAAATTCATGAATTAATCTGGTTTTAAGGTCTCAGTAACAGGGGTTGATGTCGGGGGTGGCATTAAGAAATCTGATATGAGTTCTGCAAACATCATTATCTGAAGATGCAATACCATGCTTGAATTTAGTTGTTTTATTAAGAACTAGCAAATGTACCCGTGCTTCGCTACGGTATTCTACATTGTACTCTAATATCGAAGTAAATACTGTACATGCAGTAAACAAGATTGTTTTAAAATTGCATGTCTCTTACCGTTATCCCAGAAACAGCATGGGGAGGTCCCCATACACTGTTTCCAATGTAAAGTGTTTGTTACGGATTTGTGATATAACGGCAGGCTCACTTGTCTACTGCCAGTTACAATCGAATTGGGAAGTTTACATTATAATTGCAGGCCCCATTGCCTACTGCGCGGTGACAAACGATTTGGGTAGTTTTCGTTACAATGGCAGCCCCCCTTTCCTACTTCCAGACAGGCTAAAACGTGTAATTTTGTCAAATTTCAATTTTCTTTTTCGTCTGGTAGATTATGCCGCAATCTGGATTTTGGACAAGGAGTGTAAAATTTAGGACTTTCAGGAAACTAAACAAAAATATGCAGATGGTCATTATTAACTCTTAAATGGGAAGCTGTGCGAAAATTTCGCCAAGATAGTCAATGTAGAGGCACATATAGATAGATAACGAATCTGCTCCATGTACAACACCTTTTGGGCTATGTCTGCTGGACTTAACCTGCAAAACTGACCATTCATGATATCTCCCTTATTAATCCTCCTGACGAAAAAATGCACTGTATATATGGTGGAAGAGTGAAATCACCATTTCGGTTCCCTATAAACCATAAGTCCTTTTCGGGAACATGCAATGTTATCGACCTTTAAAACCTACCTTTGGAGAGGTGGATGCTAAATATAAAGTTTGGTTCGAATATGTTCAGTAGTTTCCAAGTTGAAAGAAATACGCTTTAGACGCACCCGCTCTTGAGTTAAGTCCGGTGGGACTTGTACCGAAAAACGGTCCGTTAATGATATCTCCCTTATTAATCCTCGTATCGGAATCATGCACATGAGAAAAAAGGCTTGTTCTTTTCCGTCCTCGACGTTACTACGTATGAAGACCTAGAGAGTTTTTCGTTTTCATGCGCTTCGTGGCCCTTGCCTTTCTTTGACCGAAAGCCATGTGGGTGGGGGTGGTAGTTTAAACCAACGGTATCCTCTGCCTGTCGTAATAGGCAACTAAGAGGGGCCCATGGGGCTATCAAATCGGGAGCGTGGGTTGGCGACCACGGGTCCGTCAGCTGAATCCAGGCATTAATCCGCTTACTTGTGCCAGGCTCCTCACTTTCATCTATCCTATCCCACTTCCCTTGCTAAAGTCTCCTTCCTTTCCGACTCCGACGGTATTAGGTTCCGAGACCTAGGGATTTTTTAATTTTTATGCCCTTCGTACCCTTTTCTTCGTTTGGCCGATACCTTCATTTTTCTAAGTTTGAACATCTTTCATTTTCCTCTATATATCAATAATAATCACCACCATCACTAACATCAACTACATCTCAGCTGATCTTCAGTGAGGTTACTGAGCACTGATCGCACTAACGAACGTGGTGCTGTGTTATTCTCACATAATGTACGGGCTGCCTGTCGTAACAGTGGCCCAGGGTCTCTCAACTTGATGACCACGGAACTCTAAGCCGAGTCCTCAGACTTACTAGTACCAGGCTCCTCAACCCATGCTCTTTTCTGACCCCAACGCTCTTAGGTTGCGAGGCCTAGGGAGTCTTCTATTTTGATCCCCTTCGAGGCCCATGCCTTTCTTTAGGCGATACGTTCATTTTTCGAAGTGTCGGGTACCTTCTATTTTATTTCTCTGATTAGTTTTAATAGAGGATGATTAACCAGCTCTACGTCCTCTTAAAACGATAATCACCACAACCTCTAATTAATGTTAGTAGAGGATGGTTGCCCATTTATACTTCCTTTTGCAACCATAATCACCACCATCATGGGCCCGGCAAAAGCAACATCCGGGAGAAAAAATCATACTTACCAGCAAGCAAAAGAAATTATGTTCCTCATCTTGGGTGGAATCACCATCGAAACAGCATCACAAGTTGTCAAGGACCAAGAATGCTCATCAGTGCAAGAATGGGATGCGTACGTGGAAATCAAAAGTTAGGAGTGTCTTTCTGGAGTTCAACTTGTGTGAAGCCGTGATTGGAAACAGGAATAAAGTGGAAGAAATACAGCCCCAAACAATCGCACAGAAGAAGCGTTTTACTACGTAATTCAGTATAGGTCGCAGGTAACAGTGCACACCAGAGATAAGCCCCTCGTACCAGCGACTGTACGGTGATAAATCACATGAGTACTGTTCTACCTCATGATATATATGGAAGGATTGTCCCATGATAAATATAGAAATTTATGATCTCCTTTTATCTATACGTTAATAATTTTCTGCGTCAGGTCATATTCAAATAGATACAATGCAGTTTCCCGGAGGGATGTTGTATCCACAAGGGATTTACAGTAACTACATTTAATCCGGCAGCTTGTTGACAACATCTGGTGAATTACATCTGTCGTAACAGGTGACTAAGAGGGGCTCAATGCGCTGTTAACTAGGGATCGTGAGTCCTTACTTGAGTCCTGGCAATTCGTCCACTTGCTTGTGCCAGACTCCTCATTTTCATCTAACTTATTCTGTCCGACCAGCCTTGGTCCACTCTTGTTTTTTTTTCGACCTCGACGGTACTCGTACACTCCAGGCCCAGGGAGTCTTTCATTTTCACTCTCTTCGTGGCTCTTGTCTTCCTTTGGCCGATACCTTCACTTTGCGAAGTGTCGGATCCTTTCCACTTTTCTCTCTGATTAGTTTTATATAGAGGATGGTTGCCTAGTTGTACTTCCTCTTAAAACAATAATCACCACCACCATCATCTCTTAAAATAGCAACTACCACCACCCCCACCCAGTCTTCAAGCCATAAGAATTAACCAATCGCTGTTAAAAGCCTCTACCTGATCTGGAATCGAACTTTTGACTGTCTAAACCCAAGGCCAGTACACTGACTTTTCAGCCAATCATCTTTGTGTTCTAAACATTGATCAAAGAAAGGAGGTGAATTATAATAACTACTATAGCTACGATGAATGGTAAGACGAAGTGAAAGGTAAAGAAACGGTTAAGCGTAGTATTGCACACGTAATAAATATTTAAGAGTAGTATAATCATGAATTATTAATACTTTTAAATGTATAATTATTCTTGAAATATAATCTGTGTTTCCTTGTTCGCCTTCAACAACTACCACGCAACACAATATTTTCCTCCACTATATCGCCCTGTGGGTGGGAGTGGTAGAAAAACACCCACGGTATCCTCTGCCTATCGCAAGAGGCGCCTAAAAGGGGTCCCAGAGAGTCTGAACTTGGGAGGGTCGGTTTGAGATCATGGGGCCTTTAGCTGAGTCTCTGCATTGCTTTCACTTACTTGTGCCCGCTCTTCACCATATCATAGATTACACGTCGTCTAATTAATCCACTGGAGATGACAAAATATTCCGTCATTGGTGCTGCTCAGAGTAGTTCTACTAATGTTGGGGTTTGTATTCACCGAATTCCAGGAACTACGTTATAAGTCGTATTATTCACGCAAAATATGAAAAGATGAAATAATTCTGACTAAAAATTAAGGAATTAAGACGTTCAAATAATAACTGATAACACAAAATAAAAATCTGATTTCGGTAAATTGTTCCTCAATTATAATGAACTACACTTAAAAACTGAAAAAAGGGAAAATGTATTTGCAGTATGGTAGTGGAGAATATCTTTAATTTAATGATCAACTTATCATTCCGACAGTAATTATTCTTTCGAAAATCACAATTGGTTGCATTAAACAAAAGTAGAACTTGAAGAAAACCTAAATTGACTCAGTGAGCACCGCAAAGTTGATTACGACAACAATTCTTGCCAAACAAGACAAGTAAATATAATTTTTACTGCGAAGACGATACTGTACGCACCCTTAATTTCATTCCAGTACACCATCATTAGTTAACCACTTACATGGATTTTTCAGTCAAAATATGAAGTACAATAGTTTCTACTCAAGTAAATCTACAGTAAAAAGCCAACAGATATTACAATTAATGTATATTATATCACTGTACTGATGATCACTATGTTAATTTCATTTATAACTGACGTGTTAATGGAAACTAACTACATATACATCAATAAGTTTGGAACATTAGTCATATTATTCCTGTTGTATATATTACATATCATTCAACATTTAATCATATAAAACCATTCCGACGATCCCTACACTTTTTAACTGCGTTGGGAATTATCTACTCTCATTCGCAACATTACTCATGACTCACATGCTAAATGACATTCATTGATTCATATTTACTCTATTGACCATATTTACTAATCAGGATGACTTTAAGAGTGGAATTTCCTCACATTCATAAATTAAAGCTCATGTAACATTTGGAAATCCTTTCCATAACAAAATATCTACATTTCCTATTCACGCGTCAATAACCTCAAATATATACTCCATATTATTCAACATTTAATCATATAAAACCATTTCGACAATCCCTACAATTTTTAACCTCTCAAATCACGTTTAATTAGCACGACGATTCATATCTTTGTCACGTAAGAAATCCCAGTTATGATAAATATTTTGAACATATATTCTATTCCTATTCACATACAATCACCTTCTAACGTAGACTTCTTTTCCTCGACAAGGGGTACACGGAAAGGAAAACTTTACGACGTTTTTAGTGTTTGGCTGGAACGCGTATATCGTATTACGTGTAATGTGAAAATATGGAACGTAGTTTGTATGATATAGCTGTTCAAAGTAAGGCTAAATATGTGACGTCACATGCATACTCGGTTATAAGGCAGCGCTGTGTTGACTCACGCCCTCACTTGGATGTCAGCTGTCGTTGTACCACGTTCTATTGAATAACATGTGTACCGGGCGGTACACCTCCATGCCGCTTATTTAAAATTTGCGCCAGTTGAAACTCCTCTGCTGGAGGAAGTCTGAACTTTATCTACGGTATTAATTTTCTACTTTCTCAGAAGATGTCACTACCTGGAAATTTTGGAGTTTGAACTGTGTCATTTTCGACGTATTTTTGTTTTGCTTGTAGTAAGAAGTGTGAACTTTCTCTTCTAGAGGACACTACTGAAGAACTACAATGGTGCACCCTAGTGTGAAGTGAAAGAACTATGCTTTTGGAGAAATTTTGAATTCATAAGTTTGTTCTTTGTTAAATTTCTTTCAGTCATTGTTTAAGTTGGCAATATTAACCCTTTCTTTCCCCTTCTTTTGAATTTAGCCAATCCCGAATTTCTTGAATTAATTTTCCACCAATTATGTGTTTCTTCTTCAGGGGTTTTCTTGGTTAGCCAATAAAGTTTTTGTGGGAGGGTGTTCTCATTCCCCAAACGCCTCGAACTTTCCGCGAGAGTATATAAACTGCTGATTTTAGGGTCTCCGGGCCACTTCTGTTCCATCTTTTCGTGTGTAAAGTACATAGCAGGGGGCGGGAAGCGCCTCTTTCTTCGGCGGCAGTCAACAACCAGGTAATGGCCGATTAATTACTTCTTTTCTTGCTTGCTCAGCAGTTTAACTCTCGGGGCGGGTCCGAAGTTTTTCCATTATGTAACCTTCCTTAAAATGTAAAGAAACTTGTATCTATTCTATCTTTTAAACTACATATTGGGATAGAGAGTGCTTAACCCTCTCGAGCTCCCACTCATATTGTTTTGAGGTGAACTTATTTTCTCAACCTATTCTTCCTTAACATTATGTAAATTTGTTTCTTTTCGAAAGTCACCTCCGTAGTATGGGATTAGCCCTTGCATCAGTGGCCTAGAGCCAAATTAGGTTTTGAAACAAATACATTAGGAGTGCAGATCGTCTCCTCTCAAATTGTTATTTTAGAGGCCATGTAATTACCCTTTTTCATTTAATAGACCTCAGTAGGTTGGGTATGTTACCCCTGTGTCTATGTCCTGAGAGGACAACTTGAAGGTGGAGTTTGGTGTGGCCTTTGAGAGGCTCAAAGTTTGAGAGCGTGTGGCTCTTTCTTGAAAATTAAGTGTTGTATGCCTCGAGGAGGCTTTTCTGTGTAATTTGGAGCAAGTGCTCTTGAACATGAATGGGGTTTTCTGCCCCTCTGGTAAAACTTATTTTGGAGTAAAGTTGGGCTAATTGCCCTAGAAGTGTGAATTCGGGGCTCGAAGCCCAAATACTGTAAATACTGTAATTGCACCTTTTGTTGCCTTGCTACTCTGTACCTGCCGTACTTGTTATTTCTTAATTTTGAAAAGAAAATATAACCTTGTTAAATTTTAAATTAATTTGACTTTCGTAGCTTGAGACCTGTTCACCACCCCGCACCTTCTTTCACCTCTAACTACCACGGAAATCTCCGTAACAACATGGATAGTATTTGTCTTTGATTTCTAACAAGTAAGTGTACGAAACGCTCAAAATACTGCCTGCAGCCAATTTCTTAAAATGGAAGAAGAGTCTAACCTTCCTACCTTATAAATATAGAAAATGGAGAAATCAAATCATCATAAATATGTCTCCCAGTCATGGCCAACCATTGCTAATTTCAGATAGCAACCAGCACGGTTGCTAGACAACATCCTATTCCTTACATCACTGCCTGCACTGTTGATAGGTAACATTCTATTCCTTACATCACTGCCTGCACGGTTGATCAGGTTACATTCTATTCCTTAGATCACTGCCTGCACGGTTGCTGGGCAACATCCTATTCCTTAGATCACTGCCTGCACGGTTACTAGGCAACATTCTATTCCTTTATTACATCACTGCCTGCACGGTTGATAGGCAACATCCTATTCCTTACATCACTGCCTGGAAGGTTGCTAGGCAACATTCTACTCCTTACATCACTGCCTGCACGGTTACTAGACAATATCCTATTCCTTACATCACTGCAACATTATTACACCACTGCCTGCATGGTTGTTAGGCAACATTCTGTTCCTTACATCACTGTCTGCACATCATGGTTGCTAGGTTACACTTCCGTCACACATTTTCGGAAGACCTCCATCCATGAGAGATTAATTTTATGTCAACGTATACACTTATGGTTCTCTCGTCCTCTACACTGTTATTTATTCCGTAACTTGAAGATTCCTCAGCATAAGATTTACAACAATGTTACCCTTTTCTACGCATGCATTTCTGATATGAAAAGTTTCACATCTAATCAGAATTTTGATTAATCTTACGACAACATGTCCTACACCTACTTATCGGCTTTCGCCTGAGATGTTCCTAACTAACAGACTAACTTTTGAAACAGATAAAATTGCATTTAAATTGAAAAATATGAAAGATCTGCATTTAAAATGGAAAATATGAAAATTAATATTCATTAAATAAAATACACAATCGTCGAACCTTGTACTTACATTTACTTCTTACCTGCTTATTTACACATACGTTATTTGATGGGCGCCAGCCACAACTCAGTGCAGCAATACTACAATGAGAATCTTGACTATCTCTAGGGTGTGGGGTAATAAGCTCACTTTTGACAACATGGGAAAAGGAGATTGGCGTTCGGTTTCCCCATTAAATTTGAGGTTAATAAATAAACGAAAGATTAATTTGATAGAACAAAATATATTCTCGAAATTGTATATAAAAATAGTAAGTCTTGTTGCGATAAAACAGATGTAAATATGAAATTATAACATTTAACAATTTATACGAAATATATCCCTCACTGGTTCACTTGACTGTACCTTCAACACTTTGAGTGTAATTACGACGTATTCCTTAGATCTGGTGTTTAATGTAGATGTGTCACGCCTAATTTGGTGATGTATCCATGTGATTGCTTCTTCTCCATATCATATGACTTCTTTGTCTGTATGGTATGAGTTCATTGCAAGTGTATCCTTCTATGACTCCATCGCTGTTCACCATCTACTTCTTCTCTCTTCACCTTCCGTTTAACTGATGACTCCCGTTGACTGACTGAGGCCACTCCATCTCGTTCACTTAATGGCCAACTGTGCCTCTCCTTCCAGTAGAATAATGACTTCTTCACTGTTCAGCTTCCGTTTAACTAATGACACCCGTCGACTGACTGAGGCCACTCCATCTCGTTCACACTCCGACCAACCGTGGCCTCTGCTTTCAATTGAATAATCACTGACGCTACAATATGCAGCCACCTTTTATAGACGTTATGTTGACGCACCTACGTAATCTCCAGAAATAACTATTATCTACTCCCACCTCGCGACAAGTCTTACCTACAATGGTGAAATAGCCCGGAGCGGCAAGGGATACTCAAAGAAACTGAGCTCATCAGTAAATGCTCACGATGACGTAGCCATGACGTAGCAATGACTCTGCATTTACTCCAGCAGTATTGCACAATGTAGCAATGTCATATCCAACATCTGATATATAGAAATTCCTACTGTACATGTATTTAGTGTTAATCTACACACACGTATATGTGCATACATTTAACTACAATCATGCAAGCGACAAGCATTGCAGAATCGAATTGAATAATAATTATATTACAATAATAGTAATCTTATAGATAAAATAATAATAATAATAATAATAATAATAATAATAATAATTGTTACCGTGTTTTGGTGGTAGGTAGAGGAGTAAGAAGGTGCGGGCGTGAATGGGTCTCAAACTACGGAATCAAAGTTAATGTAAAATTTAACAAGGTTATATTTTCTTTTCAATATTAAGTAATAACAAAGAACAGGTACTTAGTAGCCGAAACACAATTTGAAATGTACAATTACAGGGATTACAGAGTTTGGGCTTCGAGCCCTGAGTTCACAATTCTTGAGCAACTAGCTCAACTTTCCGATATACAAATTTTAACAAAAGGGGCAGAAGACCCCAATCAAACCCTGGAGCACTTGCTCCAAATTACACAGTTAAGCCTCCTCGAGGCACCCAACACTCCGTTTCCAAAAGAGCCACTCGCTCTTTAATTTAAGCCTCTCCCAGGCCACACCAAACTCCACCTTCAAGTTGTCCTCAACGGACATAAACACAGGGGTAAAATACCCAATCTACTGAGGTCTATTAAATGAAAAGCAGGTTAATTAAATGACCTCTAAAACAATTTGAGAGGAGGCGAACTTGCACTCCTAATACACTTTGTTTTTAAAACCTACTTTGGCACTAGGCTGTTATTACAAGGGCTAATCCCATACTACAGAGGTGACTTAATAGCAATTTACATTACATTACGGAAGAATTGGTTGAGAGAATAAGTTCACCTCAAGACGATGTGAGTGGGAGCTCGAGAGGGTTAAGCACTCTCTATCCCGATATGTCGTTTTAAAATAGAATAGGTACCAGGTGTTTTTACATTTTAGGAAAAGGTTACATGGTTGAACGCTTAGAACCCGCCCCGAAAGTTAAACTGCTGAGCAAGAAAAGAAAGAATTTATTAATCGGCCATTACCTTATTGTTGACCGCTGCCGAAGAAAGAGGCGCTTCCCGCCTCCTACTATGTACTTAATACACTGAAAGATGGAACAGAAGTGGCCCGGAGACCCTAAAATCAGCAGTTTATATCCTCTCATGGAAGGTTCTAGGCGTTAGGGGAATGAAAACACCCGCCCACAATGTTTTTATTGGATAGGACCCCGCAACAGATACAAGTTGGGGGAAGATACACCAGATTGGTCAGAAATTACTAAAAGAAATTCGGGATTGGATAAATCTAAAACAAGGGGAAAAAGAGGGGTATACAGCCAACTTAAACAATAACAGAAAGAAATTTAACAAGAAACAAACTTTTGAAATAAAAATTTCTCCAACAAAATAGTTCTTTGACTCCGCACTAGGGTGCACTATTGTTGATCTTCAGTAGTGTCCTCTAGAAGAGAAAGTTCACACTTCTTACTTCAAGCGAAACAAAAACACATCAAAAGTGACACAGTTCAAAAACTCAAAATTTTCCACGTGGTGACATCTTCTGAGAAAGTAGAGAATTAATAGAGTAGATAAAGTTCAACCTTCCTCCAGAAGAGGAGTTTCAACTGGCGCAACTTTTAAATAAACGGTGTAGAGGTGTACCGCCCGGTACAGACCTCCCCCCCCAAAAGTTCCTCCAGGGGTGACACATGAAATCAGTTTGAAACAAAGTCCAAGTAATGATGTTGATACGAAGATAGATAGCAGAAGCATTTACAAGATTTCTTAATTCAGTTTCAAAATGTTGTTGTTGCAGGTGAATGAAAGTCTTTAAGTTTGTAGAATTTGAATTTCTGAAGATAAACTTTTAATACCTAAAAGTGAAGAAAATTTTTTTTTTTTTTTTTTTTTTTTTTTTTGCACGGTCCACCAAATATTGCTGTTGAATTCCCAAGTGACGGTATTAAGGTTGAACAGGAATGTCTATGTAGCTGATGTAGGCTAAGTTGGATGGCCAGACCGGCCGTTACAGCTTGCGTCCAAAGGAGGCCGCTCGGACCCCTCAAGTACCCTGAGATACCGCTCGCCCGCACTATGAGGGGAGCAGAGGTGTTGAAACACGCCGCGCCCGCGGTGAACATATACAGGCTGCGGGCAAGTAGCAGGTCGTGCGCCGCACATCAGCCTTGGCCGGGAGGAGAGCTCCGGCTCGCCGTGCACATGTCGTCCTCGCTGGGGCCGAGGGGGCCCGTCCTTGGCTCCAGTTGCTGCACGGCGCCGCGCGGCTGCGGGGGCACTGAAACATTAAGCTAGGCGGCAGAATTGTGTTGGACCATCATGTTTTTTTTGAGGGCACAGGCATGTAAAGAGATTGAGGGGCCAGCGGCGTGCAGATATCCATGGCATTTCATCTAAGCCAGCCACTGAGTGTGGTGGAGCAGGAGACGGGAGCGTGGTAATGGCCGTGACAAGGACAGGATGGCAGTTTAACAATCGGGGGAGGTTTACAAGAAATGCTTACATATAAAATAAAATAGTATAGAAGGAGCAGAATGCCTTAAAAGTTGAACTCAAAAAAAAAATATAACCTTCATATTCCTTTCAAATTATATGAAGCAAGTTAACACAGAAATTACACCGGTTTCACCTGGGACAGGTGAACCCTAAATATCCTCTCGGTAGCTGGATTGCTCAGTAACAATGTAACCGGTGTGAGAAAATCGAGAATGATGCATGGCCCATGGAATCTGGGGGCAAGCTTGCCCGCGGGAACAAAATTCTTGACCATAACCTGGTCACCTACCTTCAAAGGGGTGGGTCTCCGTCCACGATCATACCTTTCCCTAACCTTTTCATGAGACACTTTAAGATTGGCTTTAGCCTTCTTCCAAAGATCTTTAATGTTATCCGGATCTATTGTCTCGGGTAGAATGTCATTCAGAGACCAGAGGTTAGAGAGCGGCGTGTTGGGAACAAACTTGAACATCAAAGAAGCTGGAGTAAACTTGTGAGATTCATGAACCGCTGAATTCAAAGCAAAAGCTAACCAATGCAGGCACGTGTCCCACCTGGAAGGATCTTCATGATGATAGGCGATAAGTGCGGACCTGAGATTACGGTTAACCCGTTCAGCCAGAGATGGTTGAGGGTAATAAGCAGAAGTAGTTACATGAGAGATGGACAAGTCAAAACAGAATTTATGAAAAAGATTTGATGTGAACGCCTTAGCATTATCAGATACAATATATTGGCACGGACCAAAAGAAGCAAATATAGAATTTAGACAGGTAATGGTGGACTGAGCGGTAGCCAGCTTAGTCGGAAATAACCAAGAAAATCTGGTAAAACCATCTACACATACAAAGATGAATTTGTTGGCATTTCCCTTCGACTGGGGGGAAGGGTCCTACATAATCAATATACAGGCGTTCCATGGGGCGCGACGCTTGATGAGAAGACAAAAGGCCTACTTTAGTGGACATGGTGGGTTTACTGAGCAAACAAGATTTACAAGCTTTTACAAGTTCCCGAATTTCACCGTCCATACCTTTCCAGATGAACATGTCACGAATCTTTTCACGAGTTTTAAAGATACCCAGATGCCCTCCTAATGGGGTCTCATGATAATACTTGAAGATCGTAGGTACAAGAACTGCTGGAACAACAACTTTCATCATCTTATCATGCCTCGAAGGGCAACATAGAACACCATTCCTCAGAACATAAGGGACAACATGTTCCCCAGAAGAAAGGGTTTCCATTATCGGAGCCAGCGTCGGATCTTCACGTTGGTATTTCTCAATATCCCTAAAAAGCATGGGAGCATCTGTTAAGATGGCATTAACACCAGATAGTATGGACTCGGAAGGAGATGAACTGTCGACCGGTTCGTGGGTCTCGACGTCGTTATAAAACATACGGCTGAGTCCATCAGCAACAACATTTTCGGTACCTCTGATATGTCTAACATCAAACTGGAAGGCGGAAATACGAATAGCCCAGCGGGCTATACGACCAGTACGACGCGGCCTACCTAAGACCCAGCTTAAGGCTTGATTATCTGTCTCCAGGTCGAATTTAACGTGTTCCAGATAGAGACGGAACTTTTCTAAGGCAAATAAGACTGCCAAACCTTCGAGCTCATAGATGGAATACTTGGCTTCTTGAGCCGACAATGTCCTAGACGCATAGGCGATGGGTCGCCACCCTAGTTCAGTCTCTTGAAGAAGGACTGCAGCTACTGCTGACGACGACGCGTCGGTTTGGACGATGAATTTCTACGAGAAATCAGGCATAGCAAGTACAGGGGCATTACAAAGAGCTAATTTCAGATCTTCAAAAGCGGCTTGTTGAGAAGGTCCCCACTCGAATTTGATGCCTTTCCTACGAAGAAGGTTTAAGGGCGCCGCTCTATTAGCAAAGTTAGGAATGAACTTTCTGAAGAAATTCACCATACCAATGAACCTGGCGATACCTTTAATGTCCTTGGGAGGTTTAAAATCACGGATGGCCTGTGTTCTAGAATGATCGACTGCTACACCATCGGGTGACACAATATGCCCTAGGAATGACATAGAGGGCTTAGCAAAGGCAACCTTGGACAACTTAACAGTTAACCCAGCCTTACGAAGGCGATCGAGAACTTCTCGCAGATGATCTAGATGTTCTTCAAAAGTCTCTGAAAATACTACGACATCATCTAAGTAGTGATATAAGTACTCGAATTTGATGTCGGAGAAGACCCTATCTAGCAGCCTAGTGAGCACAGCTGCCCCCGTGGGGAGCCCGAAAGGCACGCGGTTGTATTCATATAAATTCCAGTCCGTGGCACACGCTGTAAGGTGTTTAGACTCTTCGGCAAGGGGAGTTTGATTATAGGCCTGATTTAAGTCCAAGATGGTGAAGAACTTGGCCTTACGAAACCATGAAAAACAAGAATGAAGGTCGGGAAGGGGCACAGATTGTAACACCACCTTCCGATTGAGAGCCCTGTAATCAATGACAGGCCTGAAGCCTCCTTGGGGTTTCGGTACTAGAAAAATAGGCGAAGAATACGCTGACTTAGAGGGCCTAATAATACCGTCCTTCAACATCTGATCGATGATTTCCTTCAGAGCCTTCATTTTAGGTGGAGATAGCCTATACGGTGGAAAACGGACAGGAATCGAATCCGTAACCTCAATTTTGTATTCAATAAGGTCAGTAACACCAAGAGTATCAGAGAACACCTCGGGAAACGACTGACACAGTTTGCGAATACTATCGGCCTGCTCCTCAGGTAGATGTCTAAGGTCTAACAACATCTCATCCTGGGTAGGCGAAATAGAAGAACATGACACAGAATTACACTTTAATAGTGGGATTTTACAACTAGAAGCAAATTTGAATGTGCACGACCTAGACTTGAGATCGAGCACAAGACCAGTGTGAGAAATAAAGTCAGCTCCCAATATAATGGGGCAAGACAATTGCTTGGCCACAAACAATTTAATTTTCCATGTAAACTTAAAAACACGAATTTTGACCAGTAAGGAACCTAGAATTTCTAATGGAGATGAATTAGCCGAAACGTATTGAACAGGAGAAGAGACATAGTCAGGAAGTTTACAAACCGATTTCAATTTAGAATACCATTCAGCCGCAATAATCGAACAAACACTAACTGAATCTAAGAGAGCTGTTATAGGCTCGTTATTTACCTCAATCTTAAGAAAAGGAACAGGTGCGGGGGTATCCGCCGCAATCCTAAGACATTCTTTAGGGCATTCAAAAAATGAATTTGAAGGCTGATCGTTCTCTGCATTTACAATCTGTTTACTAGGGGCTGAGTCTCGGGAAGATGGATTAGTCGACTCAACCGAAGCCACTAGTCACTTTTTATTATTGGCATAGGTGGAATTTGCACCAGAAGTTGAGCAGGAGGGGGTGCTATTTGAGTTGGGACAATTCTTGGCGATATGTGAGAATGCCCCACACTTAAAACAGCCTTGTGATGAGCCGGCTCCATTCCTCGTCCCACTTGACTTGATCAGCGGACACTTGTTGCGCAGATGGTCAGGCGACCCGCAAGCATAACATTTACGGGGATTGACTGATCGGCGAGGTGGAGGCCGAGTATTACTTTCGCGACACTCAAAGAATCGGCGTATCTAACTCCTTCCGCTAAGACGGCCAATGCTTCAAGTTCAGAGAAAGTTTGCGGGCACGCCGCGAACACAAATATGACCTGTAGGATGGTGAAATGCCTTCCACAATGGCTTGTACAATCTGATCCTCAGGGAAGTGCAGAGCAAACACCCTAGTATAAAACTTAATGTCTTGTATGAAATCAGCCAAGTTTTCATCCAACCTCTGTACTCGATAATAGTATTTCTGAATCAGAGATGACCTTGCGCGGGCAGGAATAAAATTAGCAAGTAGATGTGCATGAAAATCTTCGATGGATGACTGTTCAGCTGTGGCTCTTACTATTTTGTCGGAGAGAATACCAATAGCATACGGATAGATAATTTGCAAGATTTGACATGGAGACAGAGAAAAAAACAAGGGCATGATCCTGAAATTCCACTAGAAATCTTAAAAATGAAATTACATCACTGGTGGTATTAACCGAAAACTTAGAGATACCTCTGAGCAACATTGCCAATGGATGAGGCAGGCTGCTAAACCCGGGTGACATAGTAGGTAAAGGTTTAAGTGGCAAGGAAGTCAATTCAGAACGGATGTTACTCAATGATGCACGACGTTCAGATTCGTTGTCCAGTGGGGCAGGGATAGTTTGAGCAGCAACGGTTATCCTATTAACTTCTCCCTTGGGAGGCGCTTACTCACTACCTGGATTCACTATGGTGGGTTGATCAGATTTGTGAGGAACTTCCCCAGTTAACAATTGAGTGACCTTACTAGATAATTCGGAAATATTTTCCAGGAGCGTACTAGCTTCCTTCCTCTGAACGTCATTCAATTTTAGAGACAACAGATCGTTAACCCTATTCGAAAAATGATATAGCCTGCCTTGCACACGCTTAATTTGATTAGGAGACGGATCATTTTCATCAAAAAAACTAACTACAGAAGCTAGCCCAGTAATATTCTCCGTGATCGTGGAAAGAGAGTCGTCAATTTTTTTCGCTCCCAAATTGGGGATGGAAATGGGCAAATCAAGGGACTCTCTAGGCTTGTTAGTGTCTATTGCAACCGTGCCTCCAGATTGCACATTTCTGATAGTTAATTCATAGATCAACTCCTCCTTGCGCAAATAGTTAAGAAGGAGAACATCGCGAGGGCCGGGCATGATGACAGAACAATTTAAAAAAAAATCAAAAAATTCCAGCAACTGAGAAAATGGTTAGAGTTCGGATCAAAACAATGTCTAGCTGTCAAAAGGGGCTAAATTGAGACCCATTCAACCACGCTCTGCTACCACTTGTTACCGTGTTTTGGTGGTAGGTAGAGGAGTAAGAAGGTGCGGGCGTGAATGGGTCTCAAACTACGGAATTAAAGTTAATGTAAAATTTAACAAGGTTATATTTTCTTTTCAATATTAAGTAATAACAAAGAACAGGTACTTAGTAGCCGAAACACAATTTGAAATGTACAATTACAGGGATTACAGAGTTTGGGCTTCGAGCCCTGAGTTCACAATTCTTGAGCAACTAGCTCAACTTTCCGATATACAAATTTTAGCAAAAGGGGCAGAAGACCCCAATCAAACCCTGGAGCACTTGCTCCAAATTACACAGTTAAGCCTCCTCGAGGCACCCAACACTCCGTTTCCAAAAGAGCCACTCGCTCTTTAATTTAAGCCTCTCCCAGGCCACACCAAACTCCACCTTCAAGTTGTCCTCAACGGACATAAACACAGGGGTAAAATACCCAATCTACTGAGGTCTATTAAATGAAAAGCAGGTTAATTAAATGACCTCTAAAACAATTTGAGAGGAGGCGAACTTGCACTCCTAATACACTTTGTTTTTAAAACCTACTTTGGCACTAGGCTGTTATTACAAGGGCTAATCCCATACTACAGAGGTGACTTAATAGCAATTTACATTACATTACGGAAGAATTGGTTGAGAGAATAAGTTCACCTCAAGACGATGTGAGTGGGAGCTCGAGAGGGTTAAGCACTCTCTATCCCGATATGTCGTTTTAAAATAGAATAGGTACCAGTTGTTTTTACATTTTAGGAAAAGGTTACATGGTTGAACGCTTAGAACCCGCCCCGAAAGTTAAACTGCTGAGCAAGAAAAGAAAGAATTTATTAATCGGCCATTACCTTATTGTTGACCGCTGCCGAAGAAAGAGGCGCTTCCCGCCTCCTACTATGTACTTAATACACTGAAAGATGGAACAGAAGTGGCCCGGAGACCCTAAAATCAGCAGTTTATATCCTCTCGTGGAAGGTTCTAGGCGTTAGGGGAATGAAAACACCCGCCCACAATGTTTTTATTGGATAGGACCCCGCAACAGATACAAGTTGGGGGAAGATACACCAGATTGGTCAGAAATTACTAAAAGAAATTCGGGATTGGATAAATCTAAAACAAGGGGAAAAAGAGGGATATACAGCCAACTTAAACAATAACAGAAAGAAATTTAACAAGAAACAAACTTTTGAAATAAAAATTTCTCCAACAAAATAGTTCTTTGACTCCGCACTAGGGTGCACTATTGTTGATCTTCAGTAGTGTCCTCTAGAAGAGAAAGTTCACACTTCTTACTTCAAGCGAAACAAAAACACATCAAAAGTGACACAGTTCAAAAACTCAAAATTTTCCACGTGGTGACATCTGAGAAAGTAGAGAATTAATAGAGTAGATAAAGTTCAACCTTCCTCCAGAAGAGGAGTTTCAACTGGCGCAACTTTTAAATAAACGGTGTAGAGGTGTACCGCCCGGTACAATAATAATAATAATAATAATAATAGTACCAGGCGGTACACCTCCACGACGCAAATTCAAATATTGCGCCAGTCGAAACTCCTCTACAGGAGAACGCCTGAACTTTAACAAACTATATTAATTAAATGGTTTCTCGAAAGATGTCACCACAGTAAATTTGGTAATTTTACAGTGTCTGAACGGTGTCTATTTCGACTTGTGTTTGTTTCCTCCGGATCAAGAAATTTGGACGTTTTCTAACAGATGTCTCTACACAAACTATAATAACGCACTCTGGTGTTTAGGAATGAACTGTCCTGAAGAAATTTAACATTCATAAGTTTTATTTTTGCTAAATTTTGTTCTGTGGTTTGAGAGTTGGCAATGTTAATCCTTTCTTTCCGCCAGTTTTGAAATTAGCCAATCCCGAATTTTTTAAATTAATTTTCGGCTAATCGGGGCTTTCTTCCCCAACCTGCTCTGTAACTGTGTTCTGTAACCAATAAACTGCTGTGGGTGTGTCTTATCATTCATGAAAGGTCTCGAATGTTCCACGAGGATACATAAACTGCTGATTTTCTTGTCTCGGGGCCTCTTCAGTAACATCTCTCTTACTGTGATTATGTAGCAGGGGGCGGGAAGCGCCACTTTCTTCGGGCAGCAGTTCATCTATAAGGTAATGGCCATTTAATAACATTTCTCGCTAGCTCAGCAGTTTAACCCTCGGGGCAGGTTCGAAACTTTTCTCATGTAACCTATCTTTAAAATGTAATTGACACTTGGTAGAACTTCGTCTCTTTAACTATAAATTGGGATAGAGAGTGCTAAACCCTCTCGAGCTCCCACTCCTATTGTTTCGAGGTGACTTTGTTTTCACAACCGTTTCTTCCTTTCTTAATGTCCCCCTGTGGGTGGGGGCGGTAGAATAACACCCACGGTATCCCCTGCCTGTCGTAAGAGGCGACTAAAAGGGGCCCTAGGGGCTCTGAACTTTGCAGCGTGGGTTGGCTACCATGGGGCCGTTAGCGGAGTCCTGGCATTGCTTCCACTTACTTATGCCAGGCTCCTCACTTTCATCTATCCTATCCGACCTCTCTTGGTCAACTCTTGTTCTTTTCCGACCCCGACACTATTAGGTTTGCGAGGGCTAGGGAGTCTTTCATTTTCACGCCCTTCGTGGCCCTTGTCTTCCTTTGGCGATACCTTCATTTTTCGAAGTGTCGGACCCCTTCCACTTTTTCTCTCTGATTAGTGTTATATAGAGGATGGTTGCCTAGTTGTACTTCCTCTTAAAACAATAATCACCACCACCACCTTTCTTAATTTAATAAAGTCTTCTTATACAAGTCACCTCTTTAGTATGGGATTAGCCCTTGTGTATGCGGCCTAGTGCCAAGTAGGTTTTAAAAGTGTATAAGTGTATTAGGAGTGCAAGTTACGCCTCCAGTCCAGTTGGTATTTTGGGCCATGTAATTAACCTGCTTCTTTACTGAATAGGCCCACTAGGTTGGGTATTTATTACCCCTGTTCTTGGTATGCCTTGAGGGCAGTTTGAAGTATAGTTTGTTGTGGCCTTTGATGGGCTTGAATCTTGAGAGCGGGTTTGCTCTTTCTTAAATTTGGTTTCTGTGTGCCTCGAGGAGGCTTAATATGGTAATCAGGAGCCAGTGCTCCTTGGCATGATTGGGGTTTTCTGCCCCTTTGTTTGAACTTGGTATATAGGTGAGGTTGGGCTTATAGCTCAAGGTTCGTGAGTGTCGGGCTCGAAGTCCAAATTTTGTAATGAACTAAAATTGTGCATTCTTAATTTGTTGATCTGCTACTTGGTACCTGTTATATTCTGTTATTTATCTTGAAAAGAAAATATAACCTTTGTTAAAGTTTTAAAATAACTTTAATTTCGTAAGTTGGGACCTATTCCACCCAGCACCTTCTTTCACCTCTGCTGTTCCACAGATACCTCGGAACAAGTGGTAGCATAGCGTGGTTGAATGGGTCTCAATTTAGCCCCTTTTGACGGCTAAACCTTGTTTTCGATTCGAACTCTAACAATTTTCTCAGTCGCTGTAATTTTTCGACTTTTCTAAATTTGTAAAATCTATCATGCCTGACCCTCGCGAAGTCCTCCATCCTCGCCACTTGCGCTAGGAGGAATTTTTCTATAAACTCCCCATTACATGGTTGAATCTAGTGGCATGCTTGTTCAAGGGTTTGTGAACTTAAGGTCCCGTCTGGTTGCCCCTTTCAAGTGGTTTCTTTTGAGTGATGATCATTGTTTTGGTCATGTGACATCAACCTTGTCATTCGTTTCGAGTGCTTCTTAACTGCACTTTTTCTATCGGTTGCCCATTTTATATGTAGTTTTTGGGCGAGGTCGGTGGGTATGTTCATGGGCTAAACTCTTTGCGATAGACTTACTCTCATTGTATAGGCACTATGCCTTTTGGCCAACCTCTCCTTATCTCTCCTATTAAGCCTTGCTGGATGTCACTTCTAATAAAGTAAACTCGTGTCCTCATACCGAGGTGGTGCAGCTCTTTTCAGGCACACCCCCATTGGAGATGAGCTGCATGTACCATTTCAACCACATACCAGTCCTCCTGCCATTCTTAAATTTCTGGCAGTACCGGGAATCGAACCCGGGCCCCCGAGGACGGCAGTTAATAACACTAACCGTTACGCTACTGAGGCGGACGTCACTTCTAATGGTCGTCTACTATGATAAAATATGTATATTTCATTTGCACGTCTTATTTTTCGTCCTGGGTCGGGCATTTCTCTGCTCAATTCTTCCCGTGTATCTAATGAGCTTTGTGGCGTTCAGGTGTCGCTTACGTCCTAGTTCTCTGTAATGAAAGCCGACTATGTTGTGTGGAATATAAGTTCCTTGGGATCTGTACCCTTCTCTAGGTATGATCTGTATATCGTCTATTCCCTAGGCTTGATCCTAGGGTACTCTAATTTTGCGGCACGTATTGGTTGGTAAAATTTGCTGGATTTCAAGAGGTGCTAACGAAGTATGTGTTCCTTTCGCCCAACATTCTGTTGTGTCTTCACTTTAGACATCCCTCCCGTTGGTTATGTGTCAGATGGGGTAAATCTTCTAACATACTTAAAGTGGTCTCCGTCATATTTATTGATCTCCCCTGTTTTTGTACTCCCGACATTCATATTTCTCGGTTTCACTTCTCTACTTTTGATAGTGCCTACGCAGTTGGGGAATTTTGCTTTAATTTGAGATGTACTTCTACTCTTTCGACCCGCTATCTGGTCCTCCTGCTCAAGTTCACCCATGATATCTTCTGTATTTTGGTACTTTGTAGGGTCATATTTTTGTGTAATAGGGGATCTTGTATGGGAGTTATAGGCTCCTTTTGTTATACATTTTTCTCTTTTGTGAATTAGGGCATTTATGATGTAAGAGAATGGGAGGATGTATTGGGAGTATGTTGCTCCTTTTGGGTATTGGTGCATCTTCTCGTGGTATTTCTTGTCTGCATTGTGAGGTCATGGTGTTACCTCTTTTCATGTGTACTTGTATAGGGTAATTTGTCTTATAACATGGGTGTAACTAAGTCATCCCTGAGTGATTATCCCCGGTAGGACGTTTATATCGGTATGAGGCGTGTTTCGGCCTTTGGATTTATCGATGAGGTTCTACACATTAATTACTCCTGGGAGTGGTGCTTTTCTTTGAGGCAGGCTTTTATACGATAGTAAACCATCTGCATCGTTAATTTGGGGTATATCCCTGTGAAGTTCTCGATATTTCTTTTATTTTTACCATCTCAAGAATTCCTCCTGGGAAGTACGTGCCATTCATTTTCTTCAGTTACAGTCTTTCGGGAGTGTATCATAACAGTCTTCCCTGATAGAATGTTACTGAATTTCCGTGTCCCTCTATTTTTTTTATTTTTGTTTTGGATTCGGTGTTTTCATATCGTAAAGTGAGTTGCTCTTTCTTCTTTTTGGTACTCTGGTAATGAAATAGATCTGAACATGGACGGATGTCCACCCATTTTAATGTCGGAAATTGATTCATGTTTAAAAGGTGTGTTCCCGTGGGCAGGCTTGCCCCCAGATTTCATGGGCCGTGTGTCACTTTAGTTTTTTGACACTTGTTACATTCTTAGTGAGTAACCCAGCCACCGAGAGGATATTTAGGGTTTACCGGTCGCAGGTGAAATCTGTATAATTTCCGTGCTAACTTTGTCTTTATAATTTTGTAAGAATCCTGAAGGTTATATTTTTGATTTCATTTTAAGGCCTTCTGCCCCTTATATTTTTACATGTGGTTGAATCTGCCCTGTACCAATATGTAAAACCTTCCCCATGGTTACTCTGCTGTCCTTGCACTATGGCCATTACCACGCTCCCGCCTCCTGCTAAACCACACCAGTGGCAATAACTATATAAATGAAATAAATGTTTCCACGCCGCTGGCCCCTCAGCCTCAACCACAATAACTGTACCCTAAAGCAAAAATTTCCAACAAAAGTCTGTCGCGGAGATCTTACTGTTTCAGTGCCCCCTCAGCCATCAACCGCCGCGCAGCTACTTGAACGGAAACTGGACCCCCTTCGTTCCTGTGAAGACTCTCTAAGAACGGCGAGCCGCAGTTCAGCTCCCGGCAAAGGCTGATGTGCGGCGCACCAACCGCAAGCTACTCGAGGACTGCTTCCTAAACTTCGCATCTGCGGCGTGCTTCACCTCGACTACCACTCTCATAGTGCGGGAGAGCGGTATCTCAGGGTACGGGAGGTGTCCGGGTGACTCGTACAAACATCGGCCGCGGCGGCAGGTCTGCCCGTCAAGCATTAGCAGCGTGTAGTGGTTTCACCTATCTTTAAATTGAAATTTAAATTAATAACCACAAAAGACCTTGGATTCTCTTTCTTTCTTCAAGATTTGTCAACAATTCAGCAAAAGTACCTTTCAGCAAAGCTACTACAAATAAATTTCAAAACTGGATTCTACTTATATAAAACAACTTCTGAGACCTCCGACCACTGAAAAGTGATTTATTTTTCTCGTCTAAATTCCTCATCTCCTCAGCAATAACTTGGACCTTTTTTTAAACAAAATTTTGTCTTCTTCTGTGTCACCCCGTGGAAGGACTTTTATTTTGAGGGGGGGGGGGCTGTTTCGGGCGGTACACCTCCACGACACAAATTCAAATATTGCGCCAGTCGAAACTCCTCTACAGGAGAACGCCTGAACTTTAACAAACTATATTAATCCAATGATTTCTCGAAAGATGTCACCACAGTAAATTTGATAATTTTGCAGTGTCTGAACGGTGTCTATTTCGACTTGTGTTTGTTGCCTCCGGATCAAGAAATTTGGACGTTATCTAACAGACGTCTCTACAAGAACTATAATAACGCACTCTGGTGTTAAGGAATGAACTGTCCTGAAGAAATTTAACATTCATAAGTTTTGTTTTTGCTAAATTTTGTTCTATGGTTTGAGAGTTGGCAATGTTAATCCTTTCTTTCCGCTAGTTTTGAAATTAGCCAATCCCGAATTTCTTAAATTAATTTTCGGCCAATCGGGGCTTTCTCCCCAACCTGCTCTGTAACTGTGTTCTGTAACCAATAAACTGCTGTGGGTGTGTCTTATCATTCATGAAAGGTCTCGAATGTTCCACGAGAATATATAAACTGCTGATTTTCTTGTCTCGGTGCCACTTCAGTAACATCCCTCCTACTGTGATTTTGTAGCAGGGGGCGGGAAGCGCCTCTTTCTTCGGGCAGCAGTTCATCTATAAGGTAATGGCCATTTAATAACTTCATTTCTCGCTAGCTCAGCAGTTTAACCCTCGGGGCAGGTTCGAAACTTTTCTCATGTAACCTATCTTTAAAATGTAATTGACACTTGGTAAAACTTCGTCTCTTTAACTATAAATTGGGATAGAGAGTGCTAAACCCTCTCGAGCTCCCACTTCTATTGTTTCGAGGTGACTTTGTTTTCACAACCGTTTCTTCCTTTGTTAATGTGATAAAGTCTTCTTATACAAGTCACCTCCTTAGTATGGGATTAGCCCGTGTGTATGCGAACTAGTGCCAAGTAGGTTTTAAAAGTGTATTAGGAGTGCAAGTTACGCCTCCGGTCCAGTTGGTATTTTGGGCCATTTAATTAACCTGCTTCTTTACTGAATAGGCCCAGTAGGTTGGGTATTTATTACCCCTGTTCTTGGTATGCCTTGAGGGCAGTTTGAAGTATAGTTTGTTGTGGCCTTTGATGGGCTTGAATCTTGAGAGCGGGTTTGCTCTTTCCTAAATTTGGTTTCTGTGTGCCTTGAGGAGGCTTAATATGGTAATCAGGAGCCAGTGCTCCTTGGCATGTTTGGGGTTTTCTGCCCCTTTGTTTGAACTTGGGATATAGGTAAAGTTGGGCTTATAGCTCAAGGTTCGTGAGTGTCCGGCCCAAATTTTGTAATGAACTAAAATTGTAC
This sequence comes from Anabrus simplex, assembly GCF_040414725.1. Classification (NCBI taxonomy): domain Eukaryota; kingdom Metazoa; phylum Arthropoda; class Insecta; order Orthoptera; family Tettigoniidae; genus Anabrus; species Anabrus simplex. Next base: position 158,834,353 of record NC_090269.1, on the reverse strand, counting down.
TTTCTTAATTTGTTGATCTGCTACTTGGTACCTGTTATATTCTGTTATTTATTTATCTTCAAAAGAAAATATAACCTTTGTTAAAGTTTTAAATTAACTTTAGTTTCGTAAGTTGAGACCTATTCCACCCAGAACCTTCTTTCACATCTGCTGTTCCACAGATACATCGGAACAATAATAATAATAATAATAATAATAATAATAATAATAATAATAATAATAATAATAATAATAATAATAATAATAATAATAATAATAATAATAATAATAATAATAATTGTACCGGGCGGTACACCTCCACGCCGCTAATTTAAAAGTTGCGCCAGTTGAAACTCCTCTGCTGGAGGAAGTCTGAACTTTATTGACGGTATTAATTTTCAAGTTTCTCAGAAGATGTCACTACCTGGAAATTTTAGAGTTTTTGAACTGTGTCATTTTCGACGTATTTGTCTTGCTTGTAGTAAGAAGTGTGAACTTTCTCTTCTAGAGGACACTACTGAAGATCAACAATAGTGCACCCTAGTGCGGAGTGAAAGAACTGTTTTTTTTTGGAGAAATTTTTATTTCAAAAGTTTGTTTCTTGTTAAATTTCTTTCTGTTACTGTTTAAGTTGGCTGTATACCCCTCTCCTTCCCCTTGTTTTGTACTTAACCAATCCCGAATTTCCTTTATTAATTTCTGACCAATCCGAGGTATCTTCCCCCAACTTGAATATGTTGCTGTATCCTACCCAATAAAGAGTTTGTGGGAGGGTGTTTTCATTCCCCTAACGCCTCGAACCTTCCGCGAGAGGATATAAACTGCTGATTTTAGGGTCACCGGGCCACTTCTGTTCCATCTTTCAGTGTGTAAAGTACATAGCAGGGGGCGGGAAGCGCCTCTTTCTTCGGCGACAGTCAACAACCAGATAATGGCCGATTAATTACTTCTTTTCTTGCTTGCTCAGCAGTTTAACTCTCGGGGCGGGTCCGAAGTTTTTCCATTATGTAACCTTCCCTAAAATGTAAAGGAACTTGTATCTATTCCATCTTTTAAACTGCATATCGGGATAGAGAGTGCTTAGCCCTCTCGAGTTCCCAATCATATTGTTTTGAGGTGAACTTACTTTTCTCAACCTATTCTTAGTTAACGTAAAATAAATTGTTCTTTTCTAAAGTCACCTCTGTAGTATGGGATTAGCCCTTGCATTAGTGGCCTAGAGCCAGATTAGGTTTTTTAAAACAAAGTGTATTAGGAGTGCAGTTCGCCTCCTTCCAAATTGTTATTTTGGAGGTCATGTAATTACCCCTTTTCATTTAATAGACCTCAGTAGGTTGGGTATTTTACCCCTGTGTCTATGTCCAGGGAGGACAACTTGAAGGTGGAGTTTGGTGTGGCCTTTGAGAGGCTTAGAGTTGAGAGCGAGTGGATCTTTTTTCGAAAATTGAGTGTTGTATGCCTCGTGGAGGCTTTTCAGTGTAATTTGGAGCAAATGTTCCTGAACATGAATGGGGTTTTCTGCCCCTCTGGTAAAACTTATTTTGAAGTAAGGTTGGGCTGATTGCCCACGAATTGTGAAGCAAGGGCGCTGAGCCCAAATCTAGTAAATATTGTACATACATTTTGTTGACTTGCTACTCTGTACCTGCAATGCTTGTTATTTCGTCATTTTAAAAAGAAAATATAACCTTGTTAAATTTTACATTAACTTTGATTCCGTAGTTTGAGACCCGTTCACGCCCGCACCTTCTTTCACCTCTACCTACCACTAAAAATCGGTAACAGTTGGTAGCAGAGCGTGGTTGAATGGGTCTCAATTTAGCCCCTTTTGACGGCTAAACATTGTTTTGTTCCGAACTCTAACAATTTTCTCAGTTGCTGGAATTTTTTGATTTTTCTTCAAAATTGTTCTGTCATCATGCCCGGCCCTCGCGATGTTCTCCATCTTAACTATTTGCGCAAGGAGGAGTTAATCTATGAATTGACTATTAGAAATGTGCAATCTGGAGGCACGGTTGCGGTAGACACAAACAAGCTTAGAGAGTCCCTTGAGTTGCCTATTTCCATCCCCACCTTGGGAGAGAAAGAAATTGACGACTCTCTTTCCACGATCGTCGAGAATATTATTGGGCTAGCCTCTGTAGTTAGTTTTTTTGATGAAAATGATCCTTCTCCTAATCAAATTAAGCGTGTGCAAGCCAGGCTACATCACTTTTCAAATAGAGTTAACGATCTGTTGTCTCTGAAGTTGAATGACGTTCAGAGGAAGGAAGCTAGTACGCTGCTTGAAAATATTTCTGATTTGTCTAGCAAGGTCACTCAATTGTTAACGGGGGAGGTTCCTCCCAAAAGCGATCTACCCACCACAGTGAATGTAGGTAGTGAGGAAGAGCCTCGTAAGGGAGAAGCAAATAGGAAAACCATTGCTGCTCAAACAACCTCTGCCCCATTGGACGAGTCTGAACGCCGTAACTCATTAAATAATGTACGTTCTGAATTAACTTCCTTGCCATTGAAACCTTTACCTACTATGTCACCAGGGTTTAGCAGCTTGCCTCATCCATTGGCAATGTTGCTCAGAGGTATCTCTAAGTTTTCCGTTAACACCACCAGTGACGTAATTTCATTTTTAAGATTTCTAGTTGAATTTCAGGATCATGCCCTTGTGTTTTCTCTTTCTCCATGTCAAATTTTGCAAATTATCTATCCTTATGCAATTGGTATTCTCTCTGACAAAATAGTAAGAGCCATAGCTGAACAGTCATCTATTGAAGATTGTCATGCACACTTGCTTGCAAATTTTATTCCCGCCCGCGCGAGGTCATCTCTGATTCAGAAGTACTATTACCGTGTACAACGCTTGGATGAAAACTTGGCTGATTTCATACAGGACATTAAGTTTTATACTAGGGTGTTTGCTCTTCACTTCCCTGAAGATCAGATTGCACAAGCCATTGTGGAACGTATCTCACCACCCTATAGGTCATATTTGTGTTTCTCGGCGTGAACGCAAACTTTCTCTGAACTTGAAGCATTGGCCGTCTCAGCGGAAGGAGTTAGATACGCCGATTCTTTGCGTGTCGCGAAAGAACCCCCTCCTTCTTTTAGTAATCCTCGGCCTCCACCTCGCCGACCAGTCAATTCCCGTAAATGTTATGCTTGCGGGTCGCCTGACCATCTTCGCAATAAGTGTCCACTGATCAAGTCGAGTGGGACAAGGAATGGGGCTGGTTCATCACAAGGCTGTTTTAAATGTGGGGCTTTCTCACATATCGCCAAGAATTGCCCAAACTCAAATAGCACCCCCTCCTGCTCAACTTCTGGTGCAAATTCCACCAATGCCAACAATAAAATGTGACTAGCGGCTTCGGCTGAGTCGCCTAATTCTGCTTCCCAAGGCTCAGCCCCTGACAAAAAGGTCGTGAATTCAGGGAACGATCAGTCTTCAAATTCATCTTTTGAATGCCCTAAAGAATGTCTTAGGATTGCGGCGGATACCCCCGCACCTGTTCCTTTTCTTAAGATTGAGTTAAATAACGAGCCTATAACAGCTCTATTAGATTCAGGCAGTGTTTGTTCAATTATTTCGGACCTATGGTATTCAAAATTTAAGTCTGTTTGTAAATTACCTGACTATGATTCATCTCCTGTTCAATATGTTTCGGCTAATTTATCCCCATTAGAAATTCTAGGTTCTGTAAATGCCAAAATTCGTATTTTTAAATTTACATGGAAAATCAAACTGTTTGTGGCTAAGCACTTGTCTTGCCCCATCATACTGGGAGCGGACTTCATTTCTCACACTGGTCTTGTGCTCGATCTCCAGAGTAGGTCGTGCACATTCAAGTTTGCGTCCAATTGTAAAATTCGCTTGTTAAAGTGTAATTCTGTATCATGTTCATCTATTTCGCCTACCCAGGATGAGATGTTGTTAGACCTTAGACATCTACCTGAGGAGCAGGCTGATAGTATTCGTAAATTATGTCAGTCATTTCCAGAGGTGTTCTCTGATACTCTTGGTGTTACTGACCTTATTGAATACAAAATTGAGGTCACGGATTCGATTCCTGTCCGTTTTCCACCATATAGGCTATCTCCACCTAAAATGAAGGCATTGAAAGAAATCACAGATCAAATGTTGAAGGATGGTATTATTAGGCCCTCTAAGTCGGCGTATTCTTCGCCTATTTTTCTAGTCCCGAAACCCCAAGGAGGCTTCAGGCCTGTCATTGATTATAGGGCTCTCAATCGGAAGGTGGTGTTACAATCTGTGCCCCTTCCCGACCTTCATTCTTGTTTTTCATGGTTCCGTAAGGCCAAGTTCTTTACTACCTTGGACCTGAATCAGGCCTATAATCAAATTCCCCTTGCCGAAGAGTCTAAACACCTCACAGCGTTTGCCACGGACTGGAACTTATACGAATACAACCGCGTGCCTTTCGGGCTCCCCACGGGAGCAGCTGTACTCACTAGGCTACTAGATAGGGTCTTCTCCGACATCAAATTTGAGTACTTATATCACTACTTGGATGATGTCGTCGTATTTTCAGAGACTTTTGAAGAACATCTAGATCATCTGCGAGAAGTTCTCGATCGCCTTCGTAAGGCTGGGTTAACTGTCAAGTTGTCCAAGGTTGCCTTTGCTAAGCCCTCTATGTCTTTCCTAGGGCATATTGTGTCACCTGATGGTGTAGCAGTCGATCATTCTAGAACACAGGCCATCCGTGATTTTAAACCTCCCAAGGACATTAAAGGTATCGCCAGGTTCATAGGTATGGTGAATTTCTTCAGGAAGTTTATTCCTAACTTCGCTAATAGAGCGGCGCCCTTGAACCTTCTTCGTAGGAAAGGCATCAAATTCGAGTGGGGACCTTCTCAACAAGCCGCTTTTGAAGATCTTAAATTAGCTCTCTGTAATGCCCCTGTACTTGCTATGCCTGATTTCTCGAAGAAATTCATCGTCCAAACCGACGCGTCGTCGTCAGCAGTAGCGGCAGTCCTTCTTCAAGAGACGGAACTAGGGAGGCGACCCATCGCCTATGCTTCTAGGACTCTATCGGCTCAAGAAGCAAAATACTCCATATATGAGCTCGAAGGTTTGGCAGAATTATTCGCCTTAGAAAAGTTCCGTCTCTATCTGGAACACGTCAAATTTGACCTGGAGACAGATAATCAAGCCTTAAGCTGGGTCTTAGGTAGGCCGCGTCGTACTGGTCGTATAGCCCGTTAGGCCATCCGTATTTCTGCCTTCCAATTCGATGTCAGGCATATCAGAGGTACCGAAAATATTGTTGCTGATGGACTCAGCCGTATGTTTTCCAACGACGTCGAGACCCATGAACCGGTCGATAGTTCATCACCTTCCGAGTCCATACTATCTGATGTTAATGCCATCTTAACAGATGTTCCCATGCCCTTTAGGGATATCGAGAAATACCAACGTGAAGATCCGACGCTGGCTCCGATAATGGAAACCCTTTCTTCTGGGGAACATGTCGTCCCTTATGTTCTGAGGAATGGTGTTCTATGTTTCCCCTCGAGGCATGATAAGATGATGAAAGTTGTCGTTCCAGCTGTTCTTGTACCTATGATCTTCAAGTATTATCATGAGACCCCATTAGGAGGGCATCTTGGAATCTTTAAAACTCGTGAGAAGATTCGTGAAATGTTCATCTGGAAAGGTATGGACGGTGAAATCCGTGAACTAGTCAAGGCTTGCAAACCCTGTTTGCTTAGTAAACCAACCATGTCCACCAAGGTAGGCCTTTTGTCTTCTCATCATGCGTCGCGCCCCATGGAACGCCTGTATATTGATTATGTAGGACCCTTCCCCCAGTCTAAGGGAAATGCTAACAAGTTTATCTTTGTATGCGTAGATGGCTTTACTAGATTTTCCTGGTTATTTCCGACTAAGCTGGCTACCGCTCAGTCTACCATTACTTGCTTAAATTCTATTTTTGCCTCTTTTGGTCCGTGCCAATATATTGTGTCTGATAATGCTATGGCGTTCACATCTAATCTTTTTCGTAAATTCTGTTTCGACTTGTCCATCTCTCATGTAACTACTTCTGCTTATTACCCTCAACCATCTCTGGCTGAACGGGTTAACCGTAATCTCAGGTCCGCGCTTATTGCCTATCATCATGAATATCATTCCAGGTGGGATACGTCCCTGCATTGGTTAGCTTTTGCTTTGAATTCGGCGGTTCATGAATCACATAAATTTACTTCAGCCTCTTTGATGTTCAAGTTTGTTCCCAACACGCCGCTCTCTAACCTCTGGTCTCTGAGTGACATTCTACCCGAGACAATAGATCCGGACATCATTAAAGATCATTGGAAGAAGGCTAAAGCCAATCTTAAAGTGTCTCATGAAAAGGTTAGGGAAAGGTATGATCGTGGACGGAGACCCACCCCTTTGAAGGTAGGTGACCAAGTTATGGTCAAGAACTTTGTTCCCGCGGGCAAGCTTGCCCCCAGATTTCATGGGCCTTGTATCATTCTCGATTTTCTTACGCCGGTTACGTTGTTATTAAGTAATCCAGCCACCGAGAGGATATTTAGGGTTCACCTGTCACAGGTGAAACCAGTGTAAATTTTGTGTCAACTTGCTTCATATAATTTGAAAGGAATATGAAGGTTATATTTTTTGAGTTTCACTTTTAAGGCTTTCTGCCCCTTCCATAAAATTTAGTTTCATATGTAAGTATTTTTGTAAACCCTCCCCGCACCGTTAAACTGCCATTCTGTCCTTACCACGGCCATTACCACGCTCCCGTCTCCTGCTATACACACTTTGGCTTGCTTATATTAAATACCATGGATATCTGCACGCCGCTGGCCCCTCAACCTCTCAACCAAGCCTGTGCCCTCAAAAAAAAGATGATGGTCCAACAATTCTGCCGCCTAGTTTTAATGTTTCAGTGCCCCCGCAGCCGCGTGGCGCCGTGCCGCGACTGGGCTAGAGGAAGGGCCCCCTCGACCCCAGCGAGGACGACATGTGCACGGCGAGCCGGAGCTCTCCTCCCGGCCAAGGCTGATGTGCGGCGCACGACCTGCTACTTGCCCGCAGCCTGTATATGTTCACCGCGGGCGCGGCGTGCTTCAACACCACTGCTCCCCTCATAGTGCGGGCGAGCGGTATCTCAGGGTACTTGAGGGGTCCGAGCGGCCTCCTTTGGACGCAAGCTGCAACGGCCGGTCTGGCCATCCAACTTAATCAACATCAACTACATGAACAGTTACTATAAGTAATGACTACACTTGGGAATTCAACAGCAATATTTGGTGGACATTGCAAAATTTTTCTTCACTTTCAAGTATTAAAAGTTTATCTTCTGAATTCCACTTCTACAACCATAAAGACTTTACTTCACCTGCAACAACAAAATTTTGAAACTGAATCAAACCACATTAAGAGAATCTTATAAATTTTTCGGCAATTAATCTCCATATCTACATCAAATTTGGACCTTGTTTTCAAACAAATTTCATGTGTCACCCCTGGAGGAACTTTTAGGGGGGGGGAGGTCTGTACCGGGCGGTACACCTCCACGCCGCTAATTTAAAAGTTGCGCCAGTTGAAACTCCTCTGCTGGAGGAAGTCTGAACTTTATTGACGGTATTAATTTTCAAGTTTCTCAGAAGATGTCACTACCTGGAAATTTTAGAGTTTTTGAACTGTGTCATTTTCGACGTATTTGTTTTGCTTGTAGTAAGAAGTGTGAACTTTCTCTTCTAGAGGACACTACTGAAGATCAACAATAGTGCACCCTAGTGCGGAGTGAAAGAACTGTTTTTTTTGGAGAAATTTTTATTTCAAAAGTTTGTTTCTTGTTAAATTTCTTTCTGTTACTGTTTAAGTTGGCTGTATACCCCTCTCCTTCCCCTTGTTTTGTACTTAACCAATCCCGAATTTCCTTTATTAATTTCTGACCAATCCGAGGTATCTTCCCCCAACTTGAATATGTTGCTGTATCCTACCCAATAAAGAGTTTGTGGGAGGGTGTTTTCATTCCCCGAACGCCTCGAACCTTCCGCGAGAGGATATAAACTGCTGATTTTAGGGTCTCCGGGCCACTTCTGTTCCATCTTTCAGTGTGTAAAGTACATAGCAGAGGGCGGGAAGCGCCTCTTTCTTCGGCGACAGTCAACAACCAGGTAATGGCCGATTAATTACTTCTTTTCTTGCTTGCTCAGCAGTTTAACTCTCGGGGCGGGTCCGAAGTTTTTCCATTATGTAACCTTCCCTAAAATGTAAAGGAACTTGTATCTATTCCATCTTTTAAACTGCATATCGGGATAGAGAGTGCTTAACCCTCTCGAGTTCCCAATCATATTGTTTTGAGGTGAACTTATTTTTCTCAACCTATTCTTAGTTAACGTAAAATAAATTGTTCTTTTCTAAAGTCACCTCTGTAGTATGGGATTAGCCCTTGCATTAGTGGCCTAGAGCCAGATTAGGTTTTTAAAAACAAAGTGTATTAGGAGTGCAGTTCGCCTCCTTTCAAATTGTTATTTTGGAGGTCATGTAATTACCCCTTTTCATTCTTTTTTTTTTTTGCTAGTTGCTTTACGTCGCACTGACACAGATAGGTCTTATGGCGACGATGGGACAGGAAAGGGCTAGGAGTGGGAAGGAAGCGGCCGTGGCCTTAATTAAAGTACAGCCCCAGCATTTGCCTGGTGTGAAAATGGGAAACCACGGAAAACCATCTTCAGGGCTGCCGACAGTGGGGTTCGAACCTACTATCTCCCGAATACTGGATACTGGCCGCACTTAAGCGACTGCAGCTATCGAGCTCGGTCCTTTTCATTTAATAGACCTCAGTAGGTTGGGTATTTTACCCCTGTGTCTATGTCCAGTGAGGACAACTTGAAGGTGGAGTTTGGTGTGGCCTTTGAGAGGCTTAGAGTTGAGAGCGAGTGGCTCTTTTTTCGAAAATTGAGTGTTGTATGCCTCGTGGAGGCTTTTCAGTGTAATTTGGAGCAAGTGTTCCTGAACATGAATGGGGTTTTTTGCCCCTCTGGTAAAACTTATTTTGAAGTAAGGTTGGGCTGATTGCCCACGAATTGTGAAGCAAGGGCGCTGAGCCCAAATCTAGTAAATATTGTACATACATTTTGTTGACTTGCTACTCTGTACCTGCAATGCTTGTTATTTCGTCAAATTTTACATTAACTTTGATTCCGTAGTTTGAGACCCGTTCACGCCCGCACCTTCTTTCACCTCTACCTACCACTAAAACTCGGTAACAATAATAATAATAATAATAATAATAATAATAATAATAATAATAATAATAATAATAATAATAATAATAATAATAATAATAATAATAATATTAATATCACCGATGAAATAATAACAATAATAATATCACAGATGAAATAATAATAATACAGATATCACCTTGTAACGGGATTCGAACCGTTACACACTACACATAACGAGCGAGTTGGCCGTGCGGTTAGGGACGCGCGACTGTGAGCTTGCATCCGGGAGATAGTAGGTTCGAATCCCAGTGCCGGCAGCTCTGAAGATGGTTTTCCGTGGTTTCCCATTTTCACACCAGGCAAATACTGGGGCTGTACCTTAATTAAGGCCACGGTCGCTTCCTTCCCACTCCTAGCCCTTCCCTGTCCCATCGTCGCCATAAGACCTATCTGTGTCGGTGCGACGTAAAACCACTAGCATCACGTATTCTGAAGATCCTAGATATCAATCTACAACAGTACAGACTTACAAGCCTTCAAAAAAGGGAGCAATAATCCGTCATAAGGAAACAATTTCAAACATTTACTCAAATAAAATGCCTATAATGTAAATATTTGCTCTACTGTTATTTACTATTCACCCAAAGAAAGTATCAGGAAGAAAAATTCATAATTTACAACGGATAGCCATATGAAAGATAAAAGATATTCAAATAAAGTCTACGTATAGTTTATGATCGTAATCCCAATGCTTTATATGTCTATGGTTCTGTGATGTCATACTCCATTTGCCGCTACTCCCGAATCATTGAAGCTTAGTTCACAATCTTGATGAATTCCTGATTTGGACAATATTAAAATTATGTACCATGACAAGATTTCCTGTAACTAAAAGACAGTCAAAAGTTGTAGTCCTTTCAATGTATTCACTGTCTTAATGTTTTGAACAGTCCCGTGTCAGTATCTCTTATATTAGCGTTCGGCTGTGTACAGCCTTTGCAATGCAACATCAATACACCGATAATTCTTTATTATTCGTCTTCGATCTCCAAATTAAATTAGATTTGTTTCCCTTTTTATCACAAGATCTTATCAATAGTCATACAATTAACTAGATTCTTCTGTTAATTGAACAATCAAAAGAATAGTAACAATTTACTTGGAGCAAGACTAACTACAATCCTCAGACCTCAAGGCAGGTAATATGGTCGTGGGTTAAATGTGATCGTGGATACGAGATTAAAGTAATAATTGTGAGTCCTCATGTGATCATACTACGTGATAAGGAAGTATTTGTGTCACCAGTTGCATTTACGTGGAATCTCAAAACACCTGTAACTACTGAACGTGGTACCGTGGTGTTATAAGTTTTGGTGTTTACTTAGAAAGTAGAGTGCTTACATTAGGCTGATATGAATCTATCGTTTTGGTACCTCTATGCAGGTCAAATTACGGAAATTCCCCGGGTATGTCTGCCCTCACCGTGCGTGCGTGCGTGCGTGCGAAAACTTTTCATTCCCACCCTCAAAAGGGTGGGGCGGGCCACCTAGAGGGTTACGGCCTCTCTCTGGCCAGTAGAGGTGACGTGGATGAGGAGAAGCGTTCCAGAAAGGAGATGGGTGAAGCCGTGTTGAAATAAGGAGAAGTGGGGGGGATGCGACCTTTGGGATAATTAATATGAAATGCTTTATTAAGAGTAACAAGACATAACTACAAATAGCAATGACAAATAAGCGTAATGGATTTTAGGCTAAATTATAAGGAAAGAGGTGAAGGGCTATGGTATGGTAAAAGGAGGAGAAGTGAATCAGGGAGGTAAGGGTGAGGCGAAGGATGTCAAAGGACGGTGGGGGTGTGAAGAAACTAGGGATAGGTGGGGAGGGATAGGGGGGAAATGAAAAACGAGGTGGGGAGGCAGGTGTGGCAGGCCGGGGACGACTACGATGTGGTGGGGGATGGGGAGAAGTGCGAGGAGGTGAGCGGGAGGGTTCGATTCTATGATGTCGGCCATGGAGGTTGATTCCGTTGGCAATGAGGCGTTCTGTGTCTTCCAGCGTAGGGAGATGAACCATCCTTGTTGAATATCCGGAAGACGCGCTGCACGGGAATCCCTGTCCGGCGAAGGTCCTGGATGATGGTAGCTGGAGTTATGCTGGGGTCCACACCACACAGCTGTAGGTAGAAGTGCCGTTAGATGGTGGTGTGTCCAAGTTCTTAAACGGAGCTGGAGATGTACGTCCCTCGGTGGATGGTGGAAGTGCAGTATTCAAAGTTGGGGTAAGATGAGTGGAGGGAGGGAAAGGACGTGAGGAGGGATGAGATATAATCGTAGTAACTAGGGACAGGGGGGAGATATGGGCGAAAGTGGTGATGGCAGAGGTAAGAGTAGTAGTAGTAATTGTAGGTGTGCAGGACACGATTGGCGGGGGTGAAACGTAGGGAAGTGGTGGAGTCACGGTGTGGCGAGCGGTGGCGATAGGCAAAGGCGATTCGCCATTCAAAAGCTGTGCCCGAAGACTCTCCGAAGTGGGTTCTATGTAGTAGTCGAAATCACCGATACGGGCGCCATGTTGCAGAAGGGTAGAGACATCAGAAGGTGTGCGGCAGTAAAGCAGGGCATCGGCGGACGGTTGGTAGTTGAAGCTGTTGAGAAGCCGAAGAGCAGAAGAGACTCCGGATCGACTGAGGGCGGTGGCGATGGTATCGTCTGTCAGCTCAAGAGGGACAGAACGAGCGACGCAGGTAAGGAGCATGATGGGAAGGCCGACCTCCTTCGTGGTGCCAGCCAAATTTGCTTTCTTGGGCTCGGCGAGGTGATAAGATCGGGATGAGTAGTCACGCGGCCGAGGGAAAAATAGTGCGTCGCTTCAGGAATAGCAGTCGCTCTCGCCCTCACCGAATGATAAAGTCCTGCAGAGAAATGGAATCGGTGCATTGATAGCGAAAATTTTGTGTAAGTAATGAACATTTTAACTCTATTGTCCGCAAATATGTCATATTTTCGCGCTGAGAATAGTGAACCTATTCACATCCCAAGGAAATATCTTAAATTGTCACCTGGGATCTGTTTAAAATCAGCTTCCGCTTTACCTCGAGAAAGAAAGTGCCCCAGAGAGCGTGAACAGCAACTGCCACTGAGAGACGAACGTTGGTGTGAAGGAGATAAGGCAGATATTTTAAGTTTGTTTACGACAAAAATGTGAGTCCTTTCAGTGTGATAGCGGAACGTTACAATGTCCTACTGTAGATATTCCATCAATATGAAAGTGACGAGTGACCTAGAAATCCAAGTGTATTTTAATATTATTGCTTTACAAGCGGAATAATTAAAGTTGATATTAGGATATTAAGGACAAGACTACATGAAGTGTGACAGATAGAGAAATTGTGAAATTCTGCTAAACTCACCTCTGAGTTATTTTGCGGAACATTCTGAAAAATAAAGTCCTTGTTTCAGCCTCCTATTGACATTCGAAGGTGCGTTTGTGTTTGTCCCGTTGATCTATGCGGTCGGGTATGAAGTGAGATGAATCTGTCGTGGCGGGTTTTTACGGCCGGATGCCCTTCCTGACGTCAACGTAATCAGAGGTGATAATGAGATGATATGAATGACGTGATTTGATAGTAAGAAGGGAAAGGGTCAAACCCGGTACCAGCACATAGCCTACTCGTTTCGAATAGCACCAAGGGGTCTGTTCAAGGCTTAAAGTCACCGTCCGACAGCGTCATTTTCCCTCACTCCATATGAGCACTGCGAGAGGTTTGGAATTTTATCCTGGCTTTTGGCACGCAATCTAGTGATTAGAAATAACATCCCACCTACTGGCCAACATTCTGATGGTGAAATTTTTTTTCGACCAATGGGACTCGAACCGGCTAACCATGGTGTCAGACCGTTTAGACATCAACCCTTAACTATCATGGCCACCAGGCGGGCTACCCTCTGTTAACCACTGCATCTAACCTTCACAAACTAGAAGGAACCGAACGTCGCGCTGAATGACTAATTAACAAGAACAGCTGCCTGCCTGCTCTCCCGTCAATCGCCTCCTTGTGTAATGTAACATATTTATTACTAAAAACTAACAGGGTGTGGGGTAATAAGCTTACTTTTGACAACATACCATATAAGTTCTGGGTAAAGGAGATTGGCGTTCGGTTTCCCCATTAATTTTGAGGTTAAGATATTTTACTGTCAATGAAATGAAACTATGAATTCGTTTGATAGAACAATATATATTCTTTAAATAATATATAAAAAATAGTGAGTCTTGTTGCGATAAAACAGATGAAAATATGAAATTATGACATTGCAACTGAAAGAAACTAGGCATGAATTTGAATTCTTCTTGACCGGACATTTAACAATTTATACGAAATATTTCCCTCACTGATTCACTTAACTGTACCTTCAACACTTTAAGTGTAATTATGACGTAATCTATTGATCTGGTGTTTACTGTAGATGTGTCACGCCTAACTTGGTGATACATCCTTGTGACTGCTTCTTCTCCATATCATCTGACTTCTTTGTAAGTCAATATGGTATTACCTCTTGGCAGATCCAGGGTTGCCCTCTCTCACTTCATGGTAAGCCCTTGCGTCCGTGTCTTCAACTAAGTGACGGACCAACCTCTTGGTCTCACTCTCTCAATGACCAATAATTAATGGCTCACTGAGTCTTCACCATCTCTCGTTCACACTCGTTGACTGACCAACTAAGGCCTCTTGATCTAGTAGACTTCTTCACTGTACTGAATCCGTATAACTAATGACTGACGCTACAATATGCATCCACCTTTTATAGACGTTGGTTGACACAGCTACGTATCTCCAGAAATAACAATGACATACTCCCACAACGCGGCAAATATTACATACAGTAGTGAAACCGCCGCCGGCTCGTTGGGTTTCTCAAAGACAGTGAGCTCAGTCCTAACTAAATACGATGACGTAGCCATGGCTTGGCGATGACTTGGCAGAATCGCCACTAATCTTGCACAATGTCCCAACGTCACATCCAATCTCTGATATATACAACAATTCTCACTGTACAGGTATTGAGTGTTATTCTACACATACGTATATATGCATACATCTAAGTACAATCTTGCAACAACAGGCATTGCACAATAGAATTGAATAAGACTGATAATTACAATAATAGTAATAATATCACAGATAAAATAATAATAATAATACTGACATAATAATACTAATAATAATAATAAAATACAGATAAAATCATACAATAATAAAAATACAGATATCATCTTGTAACGGGATTTGAACCGTTACAATTCGCCTCCCTCACAAATAAATCGAAGAACAAAGAATAGATTGATTTATGAACAACATAATATAAATATAACACTGACACATATAAACACTTTAAATGAGTATACAACAATAATTTTCTTTTTCAACATCCATACATTTTATAAAATATCACAAATATGAGAATTTTTCTCGCACATTGCCATCGTAGATAACTGTTCAGTGTCCCATTCTCTTTTTCTCTCATACAAATCACAAGAGTACAGCACTCAATTTAACACATACAAATAATTTTAAATGATTACACTACATTCTTCCTTTTTTTAACATATCAAAACTTTTTGTGAAATATCACTTATATGAGAACTGTTCTCGCATATTGTTATCGCAGATAACTGTCCAATGTCCTGTTCTCCATTTTTTTGTCACACAGTACATGACAATGTAGCACTTATTCTTCCAATACACCAATACGACACTTGGTTCACACGCATATCGCAGATGTTAGTTTTATTTTGCCAGTTTCTCACAAAATTTAATCATCTTACTCTTATTTCAACAAATCTCACGTGAAATACTTCTTTACATATATAATACTACAAATACCGACAATATCCCCTTCCTGATCTTTTAAGGAATATGCACACTTCCCGATACGGTTCACAATAGTGAAATACCCCTGATACAAAAGAATAACTTCAAGATATTTGCCGCCTCTGCAGATGATGAAATGGAACTCTGAGTAGCACTCTGTCACCCAAATTGAAACAATTTTGCCCTTATTAACTTACATATCTCAAAAAATCACATCCTACTTGGCAACAACAATTAAAGGATCAATACCATGGCTACAAGATGGTTCAATTATTCCGTAATCCAGCATAATGTTTATTTGTTCTTAGACTTCACTAGCATATTTAAGTTGAATGGGGTACTTACCTCCCACAAATGATGAATGGTCATGTACTACAAATTTATGTTCATATACGTGTTCTTCCTCACTTACCACTAAATACGTCTCGATGCTTACCTATCATCGAACACAATTACTTCTCCTGTAATTCACTCAAATTACCTCACGTCACTGCCTCATACCGACTATCCCTCGGATACTGGTCGTTATAGACACCTGACACTCTTCAACACATTTCCTCTCACTAGGAACACCATCACTTACCTCATATATATTTAAAGAACACACGTCACCAACACACTTACCTCAGACCATCATAATTAACACGTACCTCTTTGCTAGTTTTATCCCAGAACAAACACATACTACCTAAATCAAAGTCTACTCTACTTCCATGATTTGCAACCAAGTCAGCTCCTAAAACAACTGAATACACAGGTTCTGGTACAACAAGGCATGTCTGAAACTTACAATTATCTTTACTTATGATCGGTACCGCTATCATTTTATTTACTCACTTTGATTCACCCAACGGCTGTTATCAGATCTGATAGTGCCTTCACTTACCTTCTTCATATCACAATTTCCATCATCGGAGTTACTACATCACTATTTACTTACTTACAGTATATTCTCAGTATTATAAGTACTTACATTTTTTAACAGAACACTTCTTACGTCTACCTTACTACTACTATTAATTACTTCATTACCTACGACTACGTCATTACTTAAATATCTCACTTAACACTACTTAGGTCACAATCACACTATACTCTTAAATCTACTTTTACTACATAACTACTTATACTACATACCTGTTCATCTACTACCTTCAGACTGTTCACTTAATTTACCCGATTCCCTGTGAATCTGAAATACTCTGGCTCGATAACGACACCTTGATAACCTTCATATTATGACTATTATAATCCCTCTGATAACTCAAATCCGTACGCCTCCCATCTTCCGATTCTCTCTGATTACTCCTCTGACCTTCTCTCTCATAACTCAAATACATACGCCTCCCATCTTCCGATTCTCTCAGATTACTCTTCTGACCTTCTCTCTCATAACTCAAATACATACGCCTCCCATCTTCCAATTCCCTCTGATTACTCTTCCGACCACTATCACCATCAACACAACTATTAATCCTCTGCGGATCATGATCACCCCCTCTCCTCTGATACACAGCGAACATTTCCCCCTTCTCTCTACAATATTACTTTCCCTAGACATCATGCCCTCTCTCTCTCTAGCGCGCCCTTCCACACATTCTTTCCAAAGCCTATCAATGAATTTGCCTTTAATCTCTCCTAAATTAGACACATTATTCCAGTACACTCGAAACCATATTTTACTTTCACCGACAAAAACATTCGACAAAATCTCCAGCACGTATTCCCATTCAATAACAGTATTCCTCAACTTACTTGCAAATCTTTTCTCAACTACTTTTACCAATTCTATAGTACTGAACTGTTCTCCAGAAAACCCAGTTAAATCACGATCCCTACTGAACAAACCACTCGCTACTATCACCTCTACCGCCGTTTTACCTGTAACTTCATGCCGTATCACTTCCTGGCAACTCAAAATTTCTTCTTCCGCTCCCCTCTCAGCGTTCTCTTCCACTATTCTCACGTCTTCCTGCAATTCTTCCTCTCTCTCTCTCTCACCTGCTGTGATAGCGTTTCCTGTTCGTTCTGTAGTTCACTGACTTCCACAAGTTTGTTTTCAATTTGTTCAATTCTACTAATCTGTTCCCCCATCTCTTCCCCAACTGCATTGCAACTCTTGTCCAATCTTTTCTCGACTACGTCATGAATTTCTTCCCGATTACTCGAAATTTTATTACTTAACAGTACGATCTTGTTTGTACATGTTCCTTTGACATGCTCAATTTGAGTATGAAAACCGCTCCGACTCAACTCCCTTTCTCCTCTAAGGTCAACACACACTTTATTATACTTATTTTCTAACTTGTATATTTGACCAGTTACCTCTACTATCTTAGTATCTATTTTAGAATTTAGTGATTCACTTAACCTATCTAATTTATCATTAATCGCATTAAAATTTTCGTTACAACTACCAATCATTTCTTCCATTTTACTACTTAGAGAGTTAATCTGTTTATTACAATTTTCATTATTGGTACTAAAAAATTCTTTCATCTCTTTCATCTCTTTCTTATTATTTTCATTATTAGTACTAATTAATTCTTTCATCTCTTTCTTATTATTTTCACTAATGATCTCGGTAAATCTGGCCATCATTAAATTGATAGAATCTTGGTTCATTCCCCCCGCGATTTCTTTTTGAGTTTCAGTGTGCTTCTCAATTTCTGCACTTTCCTGAATTAACTCAGAAGCTTCCATCATATTCACCTGTTCCCTACTCTGAATCTCACCTTGGATGTCCGCAGAAGCAATGACCTCGTCCTCACATGACTTGTTATTGTCTTCCTTGTCCATCTTTGGTTCACTAGTGATAGTACGCGATCTCAAATTAATTTCCCTCTTCAAATCCCTTGACATATCCCCAAAATACAAATATATATATCACAAAATTACACTTCTGACATTTACCGGTAATAATTCCGTTGGCTTAAATGTGCATACTCTTCCCAAAATAAACCTATGATATGCTGTCATTCAGAACAAATTCTGAATTTCTTCGTGCACCACGTTGCGGGGCCAATTGTAACATATTTATTACTAAAAACTAACAGGGTGTGGGGTAATAAGCTTACTTTTGACAACATACCATATAAGTTCTGGGAAAAGGAGATTGGCGTTCGGTTTCCCCATTAATTTTGAGGTTAAGATATTTTACTGTCAATGAAATGAAACTATGAATTCGTTTGATAGAACAATATATATTCTTTAAATAATATATAAAAAATAGTGAGTCTTGTTGCGATAAAACAGATGAAAATATGAAATTATGACATTGCAACTGAAAGAAACTAGGCATGAATTTGAATTCTTCTTGACCGGACATTTAACAATTTATACGAAATATTTCCCTCACTGATTCACTTAACTGTACCTTCAACACTTTAAGTGTAATTATGACGTAATCTATTGATCTGGTGTTTACTGTAGATGTGTCACGCCTAACTTGGTGATACATCCTTGTGACTGCTTCTTCTCCATATCATCTGACTTCTTTGTAAGTCAATATGGTATTACCTCTTGGCAGATCCAGGGTTGCCCTCTCTCACTTCATGGTAAGCCCTTGCGTCCGTGTCTTCAACTAAGTGACGGACCAACCTCTTGGTCTCACTCTCTCAATGACCAATAATTAATGGCTCACTGAGTCTTCACCATCTCTCGTTCACACTCGTTGACTGACCAACTAAGGCCTCCTGATCTAGTAGACTTCTTCACTGTACTGAATCCGTATAACTAATGACTGACGCTACAATATGCATCCATCTTTTATAGACGTTGGTTGACACAGCTACGTATCTCCAGAAATAACAATGACATACTCCCACAACGCGGCAAATATTACATACAGTAGTGAAACCGCCGCCGGCTCGTTGGGTTTCTCAAAGACAGTGAGCTCAGTCCTAACTAAATACGATGACGTAGCCATGGCTTGGCGATGACTTGGCAGAATCGCCACTAATCTTGCACAATGTCCCAACGTCACATCCAATCTCTGATATATACAAAAATTCTCACTGTGCAGGTATTGAGTGTTATTCTACACATACGTATATATGCATACATCTAAGTACAATCTTGCAAGCAACAGGCATTGCAAAATAGAATAGAATAAGACTGATAATTACAATAATAGTAATAATATCACAGATAAAATAATAATAATACTGACATAATAATAATAATAATAGTAATAATAATAATAATAATAAAAAATACCGATAAAATCATACAATAATAAAAATACAGATATCATCTTGTAACGGGATTTGAACCGTTACAGTAAACAATGCGACGTCACCTTCTTACACAAGTCCCTCACAGGGGCCATTCAACCTTTCACCGTTTCCTCGACTCTCCTTATCCTACAGGTCCGAAGGGTAGAGGCAAAGCGGTGTGTCTTATACTCCCCTTTGCGCGAACTGAGTCCTACAAACTACGTTTCTTTGCTCGTTCAGCGCGGCTTTGGAACGATCTACCCACTAACATTAAATGTAGAAATGCAAATATAGTTAAATGTTGTGTTACGAAGCACATACGGTGATAAAATGCATGTGAATATGTGGAAGAATGGACGAGGGAATGAAAGGTTGTATAAATGAGAAATATGTATATATTAGGCTATACTTTGTTACTTTATTGTAAACTAGCAAATGTGTCCGTGCTTCGCTACGGTATTCCATATTGTATACGGATATCTAAGTAAAATATTGTACATGCAGTGAATGTTTTGATTAATTCCATGTCTCTGAGCGTTATCTGAGAAACAGCATAGGTAGGTCCACATACGTTGCTTCTAATGTAAAGAGCGAGTTGCGGAGTTGTGACGATAACGGCAGGTCTACTAACCTACTGCCATTCGCAATCGATTTGGGAATATTCATTATAATGACGGGCCCCATTGCCTGCTGCGCGGTCACAATACATTTGGGGAGTTTTCGTTCCAATGAGAGGCCCCATTTCCTACTTCCAGACAGATAACAATCGAGGAATTTTTATTATAATGGCAGGAACCTTCCCTACAGCCAGTCAAAATTGAGTTGTGCTGTCATCATTATAATAACAGTCCCCTTTTCCTAATGCCAGTCAGCTTACTGCCAGTCACACCGAGTTGGTGAGTTTCCATTATGATAGCAGACCACTATGCCTAACGTCAAGCATATTTTAGATGGGCAAATTTGTTTGTAATGGCGAGCACCCCAGCCTAATACCAAACACAATCGGTTATGGGAGTTTTTAAAAAATTGCATGTTCCCTAACCTTCTGCCAGTCAAATCGAAAAGGAAAACATTCATTATAATGGTACACAGGAGTTGAAGATAGACCCCATTCATACTGCCAGTTTAAGTCCATGTGGGGAGTACTGATTAAAATAGCAGATGGCCTCCTGCTGAGAGTCATTATCGATTTGTAAAGCATTAATTACAAAGGCACGCAAACTCCTTCTGGATCGCTACAAATCGATTTCAATGAATAAGTGGAGATCAACATACGAAAGTAAGTGCATTTTTACCTTCATTTGAAGATTAACTGCTCTATAAGGTACACCATATCGACAAAAAGATTGTAGGCATACGATGAGACGCCATATATAACGGTCTAAATGGCTGGTCGTATGATATGTCCTCGTATCTCATCTATTATTGGGGAAGAATGAGTTAGAATATTGAATACGGTGAAATGTAGGTTAGAGTTTTCTCACATTGAATTACTCTTCGGACACATATGTGACAACTACAAACATAGAATTTGGTACACATATAGCTACTGCGTGGACCAAGGTTCACGTAGAAGCTGATGTTCTATCTTTCGGATAAGTGAATCAAACTACCAATTATACGTGTAAAAAGTGCAAGAAATACGTACAATCCAGAAATACAGTCAAATTTAACGTATAAGGAGTAGAGATATGACAAGAAGTCATAGGACCAAAATTGTAGACCACTCCAAATTGAACCGAGAATGTGCCATCCGCTTTGTGATACGACTTACCGTTTAGCCACCAAATACCTCAAAAGGAAGGTCTGCACCGTCTTTAAAATTGCCTCCATATTTCGATATTTTTGGGGGTAAAAGAAATCATTTTTAACATCTCGTAATCTTTTCGTCGATTACAGGCTAAAAGCTACAATTTGGCTCAATTTCAATTTTCTAGCTCGTCTGCTATATTTTGCCGCCATCTTGATATGGGGGAGAGGATAACAAATTAGGACCTTCAGGAGACTTTTAAGCCCATGGAACCTATAGGTTATCGTATAGGATGAATATATCCGACTGCGTTCTTATGTTGAGCCCCAAATTTGAGACTCCCAACGAGGCCCCTCAGGGTAATTTGAAAATTTTCTAGTTTTCTTGGGTCCTGAAGTCACCAGCTTCTCTGGTACCAAGTTTTAAGTTTCTAGGATGCCTGGAGGTGCCTCATTAATTCACGTCTATTTTAATTTTTATACCTTAACTTATATATACAGTACAGTATACTACGCATATAGATAGTTCCAAACCGCCTATCATTTATTAATATGGGTTATATTTAACCCCGTTCCCTATGGGTTCTAGGGGCGTTCTTCCCCCACAGTATATTTTCCGGATAGTAGGTAATATTTGTACGTCTCCCACCCCAAAGCGGGCCGAACTTGTACTTTTAAAATATTCTGAGTGATACTATTCATTTCAGCAAGCCTGAAACGTATGGATTCGACACTATTTTCGATTATTAATCGCCCCCCACACCAAAGGGGGCTGAAGTTGGACTTAAAAAATTCCGGAATATCACTATTCACCTCAGCGACCACGAAATATATAGATTCGTCGCTATTTTGGATTATTTTTATATATCACTCCCCCTCGGACCCCCCACTCCAAAGGGGGCTGAAGTTGGACTTTAAAAATTTTCGGAGTGTTACTATTCATCTCAGCGACCCCGAAATCAATGGATTCGACGCTATTATCGACTATTTTTACATATCACTGCTCCCTCGCCACCCCCCCCCCCTTCACGAAGGGGGCTGACTTGGACTTTTTAAAAATCTGGCGTGTCACTTTTCATGTCAGCGAATCCGAAAACTATGTATTCGACATTATTTTCTATTAATTTTATATATAATCCCCCTGACGACTCCCCACCCCTAAGGGGGCTAGGGACGGCTTACCTCCCACAGTGCTCGTCTCTAGATGGTAAGTTATCTGTGTACCAAATTTCTTTGATTTTTCTCCAGTGGTTTAGTAGGAGATGTGTCATTTACATACAAACATTCATGTATAGATAGTGTGTATGACTGTTTTACTTTAGGATTTAGCTACTTATTTCAAAGATGGGGGGGGGCTTTGTCCTTTTCCCCTGGCCTTCCATAGATACTGTAAAGGTTTATGGTAAATAAATAATGATGATGAATAAAATGATGATGAAGACGACGCTCGTGCCAGCGAAATTAACCAATGATGGTTAAAATTCCCGACTTTACCGGGAATCGAACCCGGGACCCCTGTAACCAAAGGCTAGCACGCTAACCATTTAGCCATGGGGCCGGACGACAAAAAATATAAAGGAATGTGTAAAAGTTCTGGCCAATATTTTTATCAATAATTATTTTTCTTTCTTTCTTAATCCGTTTACCCTCCAGGACTGGTTTCTCCCTCTGACTCAGCGAGGGATCCCACCTCTACCGCCCTCACCTGCTGTCTGAACAGGGACCTTGTGGGGGGGATGGAAAGATTGGAAGGGATAGATTACGAAGAGGGAAGGAAGCAGCCGTGGCCTTAAGTTAGGTACCATCCCGGCATTTGGCTGGAAGAGAAATGAGAAGCCACGGAAAACCACTTCGAGGATGGCTGAGGTGGGAATCGAATCACCCTATATACAGTTGACCTGGCCAGACTGATTAGACCCCGCTCCAGCCCTCGTGCCACTTTTCAAATTTCGTGGCAGAGCCGGGAATCGAATCCGGGCCTCTGGGAGTGGCAGCTAATCACACTAACTACTACAATATAGAAACGACTCTTTGTTTTCTTGTGAAGTATTTAATCGAATTTCCAATTAGGTCGCTTTTCATGACTTAAAACTGCTTACATTAGTGATGAGAGGAACACGAAACCTGCTGCCATATCACCAGGCATCTTCTGTAATTGCTCCCTGCTGATATTACGAAATATGTGAATGGTTCTCGCCAGATACACAACAAAATGGGGAGGGAGAAATGAGTTGGAAAGAATCGCACTTTATGTGCCTGTCGAGACTACAGTTGTGCATACGAAAGCTGTTATAGCTTTAGCCCCACCGTTATCTTCTTTTGTTTATCGTTTCTTCCGAGTGTTCTCGTTATAACAGCGGCAGACCATTCGCCACAGTGCGGTGTAGCTTACAAACGCCATCTATTTCTGGCTGAAGTCCAGTTTTCCAGCTATAAACAAACATTGCTTCCGTTAAGAGTACATGCGGAGATATATGACTGCTAATGCAAAGACATTCAAGTTATGTCACGTTGGTAAAATGACTTGATTTTATAATGCTAGAAAGTGGCAAGGTGACTGGGGATGGTGCCCTTTCACAAGGGCGACTGAAAGATCCCCGAGCTGAGTCTCACATTGCTTGATTTTCGCATTCATCTTCCCTATCTGTCCATTTCGCCAATCCCCATTCTTTTCCTAACCTGACGGTATTATGGATTTCTGCACATTCACGCCCTTATTGGCCGTTGAATTTGTTTGGCCGATACCTTCATTTTGAAATGTTGGACCCCTTCCATTTTCCTCTCTGATTATGTTAATAGAGGATGGTAGACCACTGTACTTTCTGTCAAAATAGTTTCTATTATTTGTATACCTTCATTGTTACATGGGTTCTATACAACAGTAGAATATTCAAGTCTAGAGCGTACTAACATTCTGGAGTGTAATAATTGTCCCTACTCTATTAAATGGTCTCACATTGCGCATAATATTTCGTAGCTTTTTATAAGCGCGGTAAGATTGCCTTTTACTCAGAATACGCCCTACTTGTCTGCTTGGTCGAAAGCGGCACCCGGGCGTACTTTGTCCTTGTATGAGCTACAATGAGCCATTATTAAGTAGAACTTCAGGGAGGAAAAGAAAATTATCTGCGGTCCAAAAAGGGATACGAATGTTTTAAAGATGTTCACGCTTTCGCCAAACCTTATTCTTTTCCTATTCGTGGACATTGTGTAATGGTGAAGCGGATCACTGACTCAAACAAAACAAAAAAAGACCAACAGTACGCATTCTTGGATATAAGTTTGTGACTCGGTTTCGTACGTTATGACACTGGATGCTTATCGAAAACCTGAAAATATAAGTCTGTGGGAGAATTGGAATGGAAGTTTGTGTCAGTTAGAACGGAGATATTGATAAGAGTTCCTGGTGAACATGTTGACAAAATTTGAATGACAACTACTCCCAAGCGAACCTGGCCAGCAGCAGCTCAGTGATTATCCAAATATAGTGGTTGACCCCCAGTTTCCAATATCATCAGGACCTCCTTTCTTTTGTCAACAAGCCCATTCCTAGCTGTTTGGAAACGCTGGGGTATAAACGCTGTTTCAAGGGGCTCATGTTGCAAAGATACGTAACTTTCATTTACATCACCATTCCACATTGTGCCCAACTCTAGCAGAGAGGTGGGTGAACCCAGGCAGATTTAAACAGCGAAACTTCTATACAATTCATTTGTGCCCTTATCAGTAACACAATGAAAACACGTTCAAGTAATTTTCCTCATCGATTAGGAATAACGCTAGATTGTCACAGGCGTTACGCAATCATTGTTTTCGTTTGACCAGCTACATTCAATATTCCAATTAATTCACTCGCAGTGAACGTCTCAGAGTTTGATGTTCCGCGGAGGAGAGGTCATTCAAGTTTGGTGAAAGGTAATTCGGTACACCTGAGTTTAGACACCAGACAAATGCTGGGGCAGTACCTTAAATAAGACCACGGTCATTTCCTTCCCACTCCTAGCCCCTTGCTATCATAGTCGTCATAAGACCTATCTGCGTCGGTACAATGTACAACACGTTGTAAAATCTCACAGTCTAAAAAGAAGGGAAGGGCCCGGAAAATATCGCAATATAACCCTCATGAAAAGGCAATTTTAGTGCTCATGAATGATCAATACTTGACGAAGAACCTAAACAATTCTTTATTACCCACTTGTTCAACAATAATAATTGATGCGTACAAGTAAGTAAGTAATAAGTAAGTAAGCAAGCAAGCAAGTCGTCTTTATTCTTGGCGAAGTTAGGGCTGGAAACCTTCTCTTAAACTTAACCACAACATTAAAAAAAATATTTAACATAAATGTAATTTATATGTAAGAAAAAAATATAGACTAATACTTATAGCAAATATGGACATAGTAATAATTTACTGATCTAATTACCAGCAAATATTAACTGGTTTTATTGAAGCATATCTTACGTTGCCGATTATCATTTATTGAAAACTTCTTCGATGTGAAAGCTATTCTACAGCAAAGAAGAAATGCCAGTATCGGAATAAGATATTTCCTCTTGCCCCGTTAAAATAATCAAGTTTGATTAAATATGACATTGTTGATTAAAATGATTTTGTAAAACTACGTATTTCAAATGATGTTTTGAAATGTTACTATTACACCAGTGTATCTGAAACTTATAGTTTTTATAGTCCTTGTGCACTATGTATAGCGCAAGATAGGTGAATTTCAGCGACTTCCTAGGGCCTTTTTAACCTTTAGATTTCGACACACTAAGTCTTTATAACGGCGTACAAGATCGCGAAACTTACGATTGGCTAGATTTCATAATGTTCTTTGGACTTTAGGTTAATCTTTTGAACTCTCGGTAACAACATTTCTTCTTTCGAACTGGCCAACTAAAGACCACGACACTGAGATATTTTGCTTTCAGGGGGCCTTTATGTGTGTCCTCCTGTTGGCGGGGGCAGTAGTGTAACGGGTACCCCCTGTCTGTCGTAAGAGTCGATTAAAAGGGGCTCTAAACTAGAGAACATGGTTTGGCGACCACGGGTCCCTTAGCTGAGTCCTGGCATTTAATCCATACTTGTGCCAGGCTCCCCACTTTCATCTATCCTATCCGATCTCCCTTGGTCAACTCTTGTTCTTTTCCGACCCCGA
Source organism: Anabrus simplex (assembly GCF_040414725.1). Lineage (NCBI taxonomy): Eukaryota > Metazoa > Arthropoda > Insecta > Orthoptera > Tettigoniidae > Anabrus > Anabrus simplex. The sequence goes on along the minus strand of NC_090269.1, from coordinate 158,808,162 downwards.
TGGTATTAGAGCACTCGAGACCTAGCTCTTCCTGACCCTTGTCTTTTTCATTTTTCGAAGCGTCGGATCCCTTCCATTTTGCTGCTTGTTGTTTTAAGGTACCTAACATCGAAGGTCATCGGCCCCTTCCATTTTTTATTTCTGATGGTGTTTTACTTCCTCTTAAAACAATAATCCCCACGACGTTGATGTATGCCCAGTAATATAATGTTCTTTGGCTATTACGTTCCTTATATACGATTCAATACTTCTATTATCATTACCATCCCTAAATGGCTAGCATGCTGGCTATGTGTTTGAGACGTCTTTCATCTTAGAGTGGCCCCCATACTCGCAGATGCAGTATTTCCTTGCCGTCAGAAGCACGTGTATGTTGAGCTGAGGAGATAGCAGTATTTATCGTCGCTGGTGCAATGAAAGGAATACTGTTACTAGGTGATGACATAAAACAGCGAAGACAGTAGAAAGGACGGAACAGATTTACCAGAAGAAATAAAAATGTATACTGTATATTGTAAAATAAATACGAATTGTGAAACATATTGCTGATGTTTTCTATTTTCTAATTTTAATCCTACCCTACAGCATGTCCTAAATTAACTAGTAGTAATAATGTTGACTTGCAAGTTTAATCTTCCCTTATGACGTAGACGAAAGCAGAGGTAGAGTTTCAAGAATAGAAAAACACAAGACACTCTTTATTAATCCATGAATTGAAGTTACTATTTAAACCAAGCCTTTTGACATACAGTTTATTTCCACAACGTCGAATAACACGTTCGATTAAATAGTGATCAGGATATTTTGTTTTCTGCAGTTCTTCGATGTATAATCCTCCTTCAATAGGCTGCCCAGTGTTGTGTAATACCATTACACGCAGGAATATATTTAAGGAAGTCTTACAATTGGTTTGCACTGAATTTAATGTTAGAAACAATTCTTTATAAAGCTCACATCACTTTACAAAAGCATAGCGCCCATTACTCGCTTCCACTGTTTTTCTTTTCTTTTGTCCAGCATGTGGCACTGCCAGCAAATAGCTGACAGTATTGACAGCAAAGCCTGATGCAACATACTCTCTTCTTGAGTAGCAGAAGGCTACTCAGCAATACTAACAAATACAAACCTGCTGCTTACAAATCAAGTCTGTCAGGAACTCTCACCGCTCGACCACTTCGAGTAACAACTGGATCACCACTGTTGTCATACGTTGGTACACCTGAAGAATCACCGTTTCTAGAGAGCACAATAGGGTCATCAGCAGACACTTCCAAGGGATAAATCCTTTGTATTGGACGTAATAACTCGCCCTGACCAGTTCTGAACTTCACTGTTCGGATGACACCATCCTTAACTGGTATAACTTCAACTATGTATCCAAATGGCCAGTCTATACGCTTGAGATTGTCACACCCAATCAACACAACGTCCCCCACAGCTACAATACGGGTGCCCTCTTTTTCACGATGTAACAATAACTGCCCCAAATATTCACTTCTGAATCTTTTCCTCAAATCCCTTTTCAAAGTTTGTCGGTACCTATACCTCCTTTTGAGGCTCTGAGTGTCTACCGTATCGAGATCAGGAACACAAATCTCCCTTATATCTTTCAGGAATAAAGAAGGGGAGAGAGGCACTAGCTCAGAATCTTCTTCCATGATATAAGTCAAAGGTCGAGAATCCATCAAACTCTCACAATCAGATAATGTAGTCATCATCTCCTCGTAAGACATGACCTACCCAATATCCTCTTCAATAAATCTTTGAGGAGGCGTATCAAGCGGTCCCACCATCCACCCCACCAAGGTGCACTGGGGGGATTAAAACGCCATTCAATACACCTAGCAGTGCTGTACTTAGATATATCCTCCCAGTTCAGAGTTCGAAGCAAATTAGAAGCCCCAGTGAAGTTCGTCCCATTGTCACTGTAAATAACAGAACATCTTCCTCTGCGAGCCACAAATCGACGGAGTGCTTGCAAGAATGCTTCTGTCGAGACTGATGATACCAATTCCAGATGGACAGCTCTAAACACTGCGCAAGTAAAGAGGCACACCCACATTTTAATCCCACCTTGTAGATACAAGGGCCCGATTAAATCCAGTCCAACAATCTCGAACAGGGCACCATCCCGTACTCGACTGGATGGAAGTGGAGGTGAAATAACTTCAAGATGTCTTTCACTGTGTCGCTTGCATATGACGCACTTGGACAAAACCGACCTGATGGCTTTCCGACCGTTTAAAGTCCAATAGCGTTCCCTGAGGTTATTTAGCAGCATTTGTAATCCTACATGTCCCTGTATCTTGTGTTCCGTCATGATTAACCTCTTCACTACCTCGTGTTGTGATGGAAGTATTGCAGGCTGACGAAAGTCTTCATGGTCATCACGGTAGGTGATCTTAGTTTTCAGCCTAATTATTCCTTCATGGTCTTGAAACACTCTGAGCGTTCGCAGTCTGTCGTCCCTTAACCCCGAAAAGGAGTCCTCTTGAATAAACCGAACAACTCTTCTTTCTGCAGTGGCATACTCTTCCACAGTTAATTCACTTCTCTGACGCAGATCTGTAGGTAAGCGGCTATTACGTATAAACCTTAGCAACCACTCCAACATGCGGACAATTCTTATAAAATTAGAGAAGTATTTGAAATACCAGTCTTTTTGGTTCTCTGAAACCAAACAGTTAACATTCACAACAGCTGGGGATCTAACCTTTTCCATGTTGATCTCATCTTCTTTGGGATCATCATTGCGAGCAAACCACTTTTCTGGTGATTCCTTCAACCATGCAGGTCCCTCCCACCATCTAGAAGCAACTAATTGTTTAGCTTTGCAGCCCCTGGAAGGTAAATCTGCAGGGTTAAGTGCTCCTGGGACATACTTCCAAGATTCAGAGTAAGTGATTTTCCTTATTTCATCAACTCGATTTCTGACAAAGACTATCCATTTTTGGTAATCCATGCAATTACTGTAGTAGAATCGCTCCAGAACAAAGTCTTCACATTTTTCCATCCCAATCCGTCCAGAACTGACTTCGGAAGCCTTGCTCCTATAGTTGCAGCCATAAGCTCCAAACGAGGCATAGAAATCTTCTTTATAGGAGAGACTCGTGTCTTGGCCGCCAACAGATGAAGCTGAACGTTGTCGCTTGTCTCTACCCTGAGGAAAACTACTGCAGCATATACCTTTTGACTGGCATCACAAAAGGTGTGTAAAGTGCATTCCTCTATATTCACAGGTTTCTGTACCCATCAGGAGATGCCTATTTCTTCTAAATGAGGGAGTTCTTCATACCATGACAGAAATTCTGTCTTGATAGTATCGTCAATTTCTGTATACCAATCAAATTCCATCTTCCACATTTTCTGCAGGAGCAATTTAGGACACAACATAACAGGGCAACTAAAACCTATAGGGTCAAACACTTTGTGAGAGATCGACAGGATTGTTCTCTTGGTAATGGTGTCAAAAAGAAAATCTCTAATCCAACTCATGTTAACTTTGAGTTCATCACTTTCTCGATTCCACAACAAACCCAGTACTGCAGAATAAGAGTTATCATGAGCACTCTGACACTTGTCACTTCTCCATTCCCAACCCCTAAGCTCGAATTTGGCCTTTGCCATGACTTTGACCGATTCTGACATAAATGCATTGAGCTCAGCTTCAGTGTCCACACTAGAAACAACATTATCAACATAAAAACTGTGCAGTAGATTTTCTTTAACAGAATGATTTGAATCCTCTTCCCACAATAAGTGGTGTTCTATTACAGATCCTAAGAGGAAAGGACTACACTTTACACCAAAAACCACTCTTGCATGCCGGAATACCCCAACCTCCAGTTTTTCACAACAGTTCCACCATAAAGAACGGAGGAAGTTCCTTTCTTCAGGGTGAATACAATCTGTAAAAATGCTCTTTTAATATCAGCAACCACTCCTATCGTCTTTTCTCTAAATCTTAACAGCACATTTGGGATGAGTTCAATCAGATTTGGACCAGTTTCAAGACATTGGTTTAAAGATGGAGAACTGCCTAGTTTTGCCGAAGCATCAAAAACAGGTCTGATTCTGGTAGTTGCACTGTATTTCTTTACAACTGGTCTATGCGGTAAGTAGTGACAACAATGAACACGTTCATATTCAGGCACCTCTTCTATAATTCCCTCAGCCAACCAATCTTCGAACACTTCATTGTAATCTCCAAAAAGTTCTTCAGATAATTTCTTCCTCATCGAACCCAGTCTTCTTTCAGCAAGATTCAGGTTTGATGGCAAGGCGGGGTGCCCCTCAGTCCAAGGTAGCCGAACTTGATATCGACCTTCTTCTGTGCGATGAACACTTTGGAGGAAATGATCTTTCACTGCAATTTCTCGTTCCTTCTTCGTAACTTTCTCGACAGGGTCCAAAATGCCTATTACATCCAACCTCCACAAATCAGTAATACTTGCCTCTTTAATAAACATGGAAGTTACAAGCAAGCCTTCATTTTCTTCACTTCCCTTGGTATTAGGAATCTTTCCCATCAAAGTCCAGCCTAACAATGTCTCTACTGCAACTAAACCACACGACAGCACTTCTCTTCTTCCTGTTAAAAGTTTGCCAGCCACGTCCGCCCCAATAAGTATTTCTATAGACCCCAAACTTTCCTCATTATCGGTGATATCTATCTTCAATTTCTTTAGCTCGTTCATCCATTCCCCTTCCGTAACATGTGAAATGTCTCCGCAGATCACTTCTTGGTCTAAAGCCTCAAAATTACACCGAAATTCATCGTTCAGGTCCCCTACACGCACCCTGTAAACTTCATGCTCATTCCGTTGCGTTGTTACACCACCAAAAAGAGAATGTGAGATGATCTTTCGTAGTTAAGTGTAGCCCATCTTTAAAGCCGTCTTTCGCAAAATGTATGACTTCTGGGAGCCTGTATCCATTAAAGCACGAACACATTCAGTCTTTTTATCACATCTTATATTTACACGAAGAGTTTGTAACAACACCTTGGGCGAAGCGGAAACATTTGCCAATGTGATTTCCTGAGTTGCATTTTCTTCACTGTTGCTAACTGCTTTGGGGACATGTTTTTCTAACAACTGTCTGCACATTAAAACAACATGCTTCCCACCACAAATTATACATTTGATGTTTCTTGCCTTTAAATTCTTTACCATATGCCCTGACTTCGACACATATAACAACACCCCTTTTCCCTTAACAGTTTCTGTTTACTTTCCATTGACATTTTTCTAGCGGAAAAGCAATCTGCACTGGTATGATGACCCTCACAAAACACACATTTGTCATCCTTACGTTGATTTGATGTTAATAACCCCATAGCTGTAGGAATGTTGTCGTCTGAATCCTTCCCCTTGTGCTTCAGTTTTTCTTTTGCCCCTTCACACTTTAAGTCAAACCCAGATGTAGCAAGGTTTATTCTCTGTTCACCCTCCACCTCCGACTTCAGGAATTTCATTAACCCCTCCAGACGCTCTTTCGCATTTGTAGCGGAGGTGAATAGAATACTGCGTTGCCAAATTCTTAATAAGTCTTCGGGGAGGCACGATTCAACAAGGGGAAATAACATAGAGGCACACTTGTCCGTTGTGACACCAAGCGATTCTAGTGACCTCAACTGTGTTTCCAACTGATCATAAAGTTGAGACAATGCAATTCTGGATTTGGATTGTGAGGCCTTGTGTAAAACTAACCTCAACAGTTCACGTACATAAACTTCCACAAGAAGATCGTCTTGGCCAAAACGAGATTTTAGGCTTTCAATTGCTTTGCTGTAATTTATTCGTGTTGGGGGGAAGCTCTCAACCACCTGCCAAGCACGTGATCCTTTTACTATTGCCTGTATTAAATATTGAAATTTATCCTCCACTGCTATTTCGGGATCTTCATCTATTTTTGAGAACTGACTCCAGAATGGTAACCACACCTTTAAATCTCCTCCAAAAGTGCGGAATTCTAACTTCGGCAACTTGAATTTCTTGGTTTGTTGGTTGCTAGACCTACTAGCAACACTACCTGCTTCATATTCAGTTTGTTGAACCTGTATTCCCGAAATACGTAATTTAAGGTCCAGATACTTTTTCTGATACTCATCAGCTCCTTCCTTGTCAATATCAGCCTCGTCATCGTCTAATAACAAATCGAGCACTTTCGAATCTAGTTCGTTCAAAATCGCTATCTTACTTTCTAACAATGTGGATAATGATTGAAGTTCCGTAATATTAACATTTTCTTCTTCAGTCAAATCACTAACCTGTTTAGCAATTTTCGTAAACGAAGTCCTTGTCGCTCTCCTATGCTTCAGTAATTTATCGAGGCTTCCGCGCTCCATGTTCCTCGTGGGACGACACTAATAATATACACTGATTGACAGAGCAAATACAACACCAAGAAGCAGTGGTTGGAAAGGGATGAAAGTTGGGGAAAAAACAGAGACGGCACGGACGAATAATTGATGTTTATTTCAAACCGATATGCAGGTTACACAATGCGCACGGCATCGACTCAGTAGGATGTAGGACCACCGCGAGCGGCGATACACGCAGAAACACGTCGAAGTACAGAGTCAATAAGAGTGCGGATGGTGTCCTGAGGGATGGTTCTCCATTCTCTGTCAACCATTTGCCACAGTTGGTCGTCCGTACGAGGCTGGGGCAGAGTTTGCAAACGGCGTCCAATGAGATCCCACACGTGTTCGATTGGTGAGAGATCCGGAGAGTACGCTGGCCACGGAAGCATCTGTACACCTCGTAGAGCCTGTTGGGAGATGCGAGCAGTGTGTGGGCGGGCATTATCCTGCTGAAACAGAGCATTGGGCAGCCCCTGAAGGTACGCGAGTGCCACCGGCCGCAGCACATGCTGCACGTAGCGGTGGGCATTTAACGTGCCTTGAATACGCACTAGAGGTGACGTGGAATCATACGCAATAGCGCCCCAAACCATGATGCCGCGTTGTCTAGCGGTAGGGCGCTCCACAGTTACTGCCGGATTTGACCTTTCTCCACGCCGACGCCACACTCGTCTGCGGTGACTATCACTGACAGAACAGAAGCGTGACTCATCGGAGAACACGTCGTTCCGCCATTCCCTCATCCAAGTCGCTCTAGCCCGGCACCATGCCAGGCGTGCACGTCTATGCTGTGGAGTCAATGGTAGTCTTCTGAGCGGACGCCGGGAGTGCAGGCCTCCTTCAACCAACCGACGGGAAATTGTTCTGGTCGATATTGGAACAGCCAGGGTGTCTTGCACATGCTGAAGAATGGCGGTTGACGTGGCGTGCGGGGCTGCCACCGCTTGGCGGCGGATGCGCCGATCCTCGCGTGCTGACGTCACTCGGGCTGCGCCTGGACCCCTCGCACGTGCCACATGTCCCTGCGCCAACCATCTTCGCCACAGGCGCCGCACCGTGGACACATCCCTATGGGTATCGGCTGCGATTTGACGAAGCGACCAACCTGCCGTTCTCAGCCCGATTACCATACCCCACGTAAAGTCGTCTGTCTGCTGGAAATGCCTCCGTTGACGGCGGCCTGGCATTCTTAGCTATACACGTGTCCTGTGGCACACGACAACACGTTCTACAATGACTGTCGGCTGAGAAATCACGGTACGAAGTGGGCCATTCGCCAACGCCGTGTCCCATTTATCGTTCGCTACGTGCGCAGCACAGCGGCGCATTTCACACCATGAGCATACCTCAGTGACGTCAGTCTACCCTGCAATTGGCATAAAGTTCTGACCACTCCTTCGCTCTGTCAGTCAGTGTAAATATTAGAAAATGAAATTTTAGGCATTTCCCTAAACTGCCATTTCACTCAGTGTGAATACAATTATTTATGGCCGAGATTATATCGACTTATCACCCCGATTTTGAATAGGAATTTTCATTAAGACACGACCACTAATAACAAATATTTGAGAATTAAATTTCAGGCCTTCCCCTAAACTACCATTTCACTCAGCGTGAATAAAATAATGTATAGCCTAGATTGTAGTGGTTCATCACCCGACTTTACATTCCGATTTTCATTAAATTCTCTTCAGCCGTTTTCTCGTGATGCGTGTACAGACAGACAGACAGACAGACAGACAGACAGACAGACAGACAGACAGACAGACAGACAGACAGACAGACAGACAGACAGACAGACAGACAGACAGACAGACAGACAGACAGACAGACATTACGGAAAAGTAAAAAGTGCATTTCCTTGCTACTGTGGACATGACCTATACAGAAATACCATTCTTTTCGAATTCTGAGCAATGTACAGACAAAACTCTTATTATATATATATATATAGATTCACTGCCATAAGTACAATTCTATTTATTATTATTTTGCTTGTGGTTTAACGACGCACTAACATATCGAAGCTTTCGGTAACGGAAGGATGCGAAAGAATGGAAAGGTGGCGGGCGTGGCGTTAATTAAAGTTCAGCTTCAGCATTTGTCGGGTGTGAAAATAGGAAACCACGGAGAACCATCTTCACGGCAGTCGACAGTGGAGTTGGAACCCGCTATCTCCTGAATGCAAGCTGACAGCTGCGCCACCCTAACCGCACGGCCAGCTCACTCCGTATTTACAGGAATATTAATGAAACCGCACACAATTTGGCCTCTAGTAATCGGCCACATTTCAGACCCACCAATCAGCACCTGCATACGTATCTGGCTCGTAGACATTAATAAGTAGAGGCCGGATTTCCATGCACTATCAAATCTCAAAAAATGCATGCATTCATGCACTATCATATGGCAAAACATGCACAATAAACTGGAAAATATGCAACATCAAAATTCAGTCCCTTTTGAAACATTGCACAGAAACTACCCTAATTTCCCCAAATTGTCTTGATTTAAGCCCATCCGTTAATTGTCAACACATTCTTAAGCACAGAAAATGATCTTTTTACATCACAGGAATTGATAGATGCATACTTCAATGAAGACATTTGGACAAAATGAGGTCAAATTGTACATCTTTTGCATTTTCACCACAATACGTCTTCTATAAGCTTGACGAATTCAAAATCAGGATTCGAACTAATTAAATTGTTCAACTTATCTCTAGCTGCGGCAGCTACTTCTCCATGCGATGATTGCAGACATATTTGAATGTCCTCAATAACTGCTAAAGATTGCAGCTGCGATAACAAAGACGTGTAACGAGTGAAAGTTCCGGGAAGGACATTCCAGGATAACAACGGTAGAGGGTTCAATGAAAAACTAGAGTTTGTAAGCTGCTAGTTCAGTAACGCGGCGCCACAAAAGTGCGATACAAGTTTTCTTTTGTTAGTCGAACAGACGAAAAATGAGCCGTCAGTGATTAATGCACAATTTACGGTTCACTTTATAGCAATGTACAACTGTAAAACTGGGACACCTTATTCCTAAGAACTAAATATCGACGTGGGGACTTCCGAAATACGTCATTATTTACTCAAGCAACATATAAGAAAGTGTTTGGTTAATTGGATTATAGGACTTGTACCGTATATAGGCTACTAACTTTGATTGTCACATAGGATGCCAGGAATACATTCTCTCCGTCTCTCAGTAATAGACATACTGTAGCCTATAACGTGGAAAAATTTTCCCAAAGTCTGCACACTAACATTCAGAAATGGCACTATCATGCATGTTAACAATTTATATGCGCCAAAGTCAGAATAAAAGTCATAGTATTCAATATTACCCGGTCTAGAAAGCCAAGAATAACGGCCGAGAGGATTCGTCGTGCTGACCACACGACACCTCGTAATCTGCAGGCCTTCGGGCTGAGCAGCGGTCGCTTGGTAGGCCAAGGCCCTTCAAGGGCTGTAGTGCCATGGGGTTTGGTTTTTCTTTTTTTTTTTGGTTTTGGTATGCAATATTAAACGTCCAAATATTCGTTATTAAATCCAAAATCTTCCAAATATGCATTATGCATGAATTTTCTCCTAAAATGGCCAAAACATGCAAACATGCACGCTAAAAGGACGGTTATTTGGAATTGTTAAGTCGTAAAACGAATATTTGCAAAGTTTGAGAAGTGTAGGCTAGCTTATTAAAAAACATGCATTTGCATTGAAATCCGGGCTCTATTAATAAGATCCGATTTGTAGATCGAGTCGTAACACATAAACCAATAGTGCAGTAAATTGTTCCAGAAGGTAAAGGAGGAGATATCTTCTCAAAAACTCGTCCATGACGTAGCTGATCGCAAAGTGGAGGTTATGCGCTCTGTCCCGGCAGTGGGATATAGTTAGCAACTTAGTTTATAGAGGCGCTGGTTATTGCTGAAATGGTACAAACTGCAGTGGTTAAAACCCACTCAGTGCTCGGTACCCCTCCTTTTATTTCGCTAACTAGGAGAATTTGTGAGCACAGTCGGTTTTTGGAATATACTAACAAAATTTGCAGGAACAGTTAACATAATGCCCTAATTTCGTTTCATTTCCCTGTGCAGCAGTCCGTGCAGTATTGATTGGTTTGTAATTTCAAGGTTTAATGCACAAAACATGTTACTGTACTTCCTTGTTATAAATGGCCCCGTCTTTGACTCTAGACAAATAAGAAGATTTCTACATTTTAGTAGAAATAGGCCTACATCGATTTATAAACGTGATGACCAGTGGAATAATAGCTCAGCCTGTTAAACGGATACTGTGGCTGTAGACTGGGAACTTCTAGTCTAGGGTGTCCACATAATAAAATAATCGGGAAAACCTGGGGCAAAGGTCATATAAAAAGGGGACAACAATTTTGTTGACAAAATTTAATGAACAGTTCAGATGAATCTTCGTACCATGTACAAAAATAATCAAAAAAAGTCTTTTCAAGTTTGTTCTGCAGACTGATGTAGATTATTTATACCCCCATTAAAGTGTGTTTTGGCAATGAACAAGGCGTTCACTGTTGCAGTTTTCATTCTCTTTATTTCAACTCCCCAGAAAGAGTTCGCTAGAGAGAAGTCACGTTCAATAGCAGCATTTGGCCCAGGAACTGGCAAACAAAATCCTACCATATAAATCAAGATCTTTCTCTGAAACAGGCAAATCATTTTACACCACCACTTTAACTTATATACAAAATTTAAAAGAAAGTCACAATATGACGACGGGTATCAAACAAAACGTGAGATAATTGCTTGGATGCGACAACGCAAATCACTTATGTTTGAACAGAATCGACTCCAGGCGTCGTAATTAAACGGTCTGGTACACAAATTAAGAATATAACGATTCGCGTTGTTAAAAGACTAAAATATCCGCCTCTGTGGTGTAGTGGTTAGTGTGATTAGCTGCCACCCCCGGAGGCCCGGGTTCGATTCCCGGCTCTGCCACGAAATTTGAAAAGTGGTACGAGGGCTGGAACGGGGTCCACTCAGCCTCGGGAGGTCAACTGAGTAGAGGTGGGTTCGATTCCCACCTCAGCCATCCTGGAAGTGGTTTTCCGTGGTTTCCCACTTCTCCTCCAGGCGAATGCCAAGATGGTACCTAACTTAAGGCCACGGCCGCTTCCTTCCCTCTTCCTTGTCTATCCCTTCCAATCTTCCCATCCCCCACCAAGGCCCCTGTTCAGTATAGCAGGTGAGGCCGCCTGGATGAGGTACTGATCATTCTCCCCAGTTGTATCTCCCGATCCTATGTCTGAAGCTCCAGGACACTGCCCTTGAGGCGGTAGAGGTGGGATCCCTCGCTAAGTCTGAGGGAAAAGCCAACCCTGGACAATAAACAGATTAAGAAAGAAGAAAGAAAAGACTAAAATTATTCCCAATTAATTTAGGGTCACAGTGACAAACAAATATTTAAGACATAAAAAGAAACAATAACGCAATCACAAATATTCCTTTGCATCTGAAAATAATCACATAATTAGAACGCTGAAATGTCGTATGGCTTTTACTGCCGGGATATCCCAGGACGGGTTCGGGTCGCCAGGTGCAGGTCTTTCTAGGCGACTTGCGCGTCGTGATGAGGATGAAATGATGATGAACACATACATCCAGTCCCCGTGCCATTGGAATTAACCAATTAAGGTTAAAATCCCCGACCCGGCCGGGAATTGAACCCAGGACCCTCTGAACCGAAGGCCAGTACGCTGACCGTTCAGCCAAGGAGTCGGACAATAAAACGCTAGTCTCGCAGGACTGGAGACATAGTCGAACACCTGGGTCATCATGAGCTAGCAGGTTGGCAACGTCGCCTATCACACATTGTTCCAAAACGGCTGCCCGGCCAGGCCTGGCTAATGGGTCTCGTCTCTGTCACTCGAGGACACGCCTCCCAGCTGAGTGAATACTCTCATCCCTTCGCTTAGGGCGCTCTTGGCCCCTAATCAAATAACTCGTAACAAGAACTGAATCGCCTGGAGCACATTCCCTCAAGCTCGTAAACTACATCAGATATTCTCTCCATGCATTTCACACACCAGGCTATCCGGAATATATATACAGCATATCTTATTTCCTCATTCAGCAGACCCCGGTTCGTGTCCACGTGCACGCGTCCTTAAGTTCTGGATGATCTTGATGCCCCAAACTTCCGTATATCGCAACAAGACAAGAATAACTCTATATTACGTGACAGCGGAACAAACCTCAGTAAACTGAGCTCGATAGCTGCAGTCGCTTAAGTGCGGCCAGTATCCAGTATTCGGAAATCGTGGGTTCGAACCCCACTGTCGGCAGCCCTTTAGAAGGTTTTCCGTGGTTCACCATTTTAACACCAGGCAAATGCTGGGGCTGTACCTTCATTTCTTTTGTTGCTATTTGCTTTACGTCGCGCCGACACAGATAGGTCTTATGGCGACGATGGGACGGGAAAGGGCTAGAAGTGGGAAGGAAGCGGCCGTGGCCTGGTGTGAAAATGGGAAATCACGGAAAAACACCTTCAGGATTGCCGACAGTGTGGTTCGAACCTACTATCTCCCGAATACTGGATACTGCCCGCACTTAAGCGACTGCAGCTATCAAGCTCGGTAGGTGTACTTTGATTAAGGCCACGGCCGCTTCCTTCCCACTCCTAGCCCATTGCTGCATCATCGTCGCCATAAGACCTATCTGTGTGGATGCGACGTAAAGCAAATCACAAAACAGTAACAAACCTCAGTAACATATTACCGCCGGGACCAATATAACTCATGCAAAGCTAAACAAACACTGAATAACACATTCAGTGATCCTAAACCTATGAACATGAACACAAAGATTTGCTATTAAGGCATGATTAAACAATTATTTACAAGATATGCGAATACAATCTATATTTACCCCAACCTAAAAATCTGTTCATACCTGTTCCTTTGCGCCCTCCACTCCTCCATCCGGGCCGTCTGCATAATTTAGTGCATTTGACAGATTTCAAAGCAGCTATGTTGTAGAAAACTTCCATTGTAATTTACATTCCTTAATAAAGTGGGTGCCCTGTTTCATTACAGCTCAGAGGATAGTTCTCAAAAATTATAGAATGGTAAAACATAGAAAACCAAGAAAGAACCAGCAAGGCAAGTGAAGCAATGTGAGATATTCTAATTTCCCTCTCCTGCTCTGGCAAACTTATTCATTTATTTATTTACTCGTGTCAGAAGCATACTTAATCATACAATTAAAAATAAAATAATAATTAAACTATTTACAAAAAATTAACAGACAAAGGGAATTGACCAAATTTACTGTACATCTAGATGGTGCTTTACCAAAACCGAGCCACACCTATGGCGTTGTAATCAGCAAGCATTAAATCTTGCTCTGAGCATGAACATGGGCAGAGAGGACATTGGTACATATGGTTCACTGTTTGTTCTTCACCGCAGTCGCACTTGCTGTTCTCTGATGTGAAGCCCCATAATTAAGTGAGGACTTAGCCCTGTCGACACCAGTTCTTAATCGGTTAAGGGAGCTCCAAACACTCCAGTCTTCATTGTAGCCAGCCGGAATTTGTTCACGTCTATCCATTCTTGATGCTTAGATTTCCACAAGGAAAGGCCTTATCTGGTGGCCCTTTCGAGGGCTTTGATGTCTGGAGGAATCTTTTTCTTGATTTCAGCCTAGATTGTGATTGTTGATGATCTGGCAAGCTGATCTAATTGCTTCACTCAGCTACTGTTCTTGTTTGATTTTTTCCACATATACCCAGAGTTTGTTACAGTGGAGCCAACCACTAATCATCAATATTTTTCAAGTGACGGTTAGTACATACCTCTGTGCTCAGGCGTTTCATGGTGGTTATGAGTTGAATTTCAGATTCTCAGGTTGTCTTTTGAACTGACTCCCGTAGGCGACCTGCGTGTCGTGATGAGGATGAAATAATGATGAAGTCGACACATACACTCAGCGAAATTAACCAAATATGGTTAAAATTCCTGACCGTGCCGGAAATCGAGCCTTCGACCTCTGTGACTAAAGACCAACATGAACACCATTTAGCCACGGAGCCGCATTGTGTACATAATGAACTCGCCAGAGTTTCCCTGGTAGGCAGTGAGAGGACACTGCTCCACAATGTGCTGAACTGTTTGCTTCACAGCACCACAACTGCACGCCGCCGAATTAAGTATTCCCCATTTATGGAGGGAGTCGGCACATCTGACATAATAATAATAATAATAATAATAATAATAATAATAATAATAATAATAATAATGGTGTATGGCTTGTGGAGGGGAAGCCTACCAAATATGGTGAATTCTAACGAATGGAAACGACTTAAACAGCCAACCTCTGAGCCATAGGAACTAACCAATCAGCTTTAAAGTCCACGACCCGCCCGGGAGTTGAAGGAGGGACCCTGTAGATCAAAGGACAGCTTGCTATCTATTTAGCCATGAAGCCGAATAGTACCGAAGAGAGGATACATCCTTGTATGACACCAGGTCAGATGTTCAAATGTTTGGACGGTGATGTACCTGGACTGTGTTTCCGTCGTAAAGCTGCTTTATCAAACAGATCAGTGGCGAAGGCGAAGTATCGTCCACACTTCATCAAAACCTTTCTTTCTTTGCAGGCCTTCGGGCTGAGCAGCGGTCGCTTGGTAGGCATTGGCCCTTCGGGGCTGTTGTGTCAAGGGGTTTGGCTGGGTTTCATTGTTTCTTTGTAGCAGGTAAATCATATTAACTTTAAAGTCCACGATCCGCGCGGGAGTCGAAAGAGGGACCATGTAGATCAAAGGACAGCATGCTATCCATTTAGCCATGAAGCCGAATGGTACTGGAGAGAGAATACATCCTTGTATGACATTCTTTGAATTGACGCCCATTCACCCGTTTGCTCTCCTGCAATTTGAGATTCGTGGAAAGCTTGTAATCTGTCGTAGATGATGTGCATGAGATATTAGGGCACTGTTTCTGTAATTCTCAAAGTCCGCTGTGTTGCGTTTTCGTCCTGTTATATGAATATGGAATCATTTTAAATCTGTGGCCATTTTCTGCATTTCCGTATTAAATGACACAGTCGATGTATCACCTAAATCTCAGCAGAGCCCAATTATATTGAAACATAGCGGATCACCTGTCAAAATTCTTCTGTAAATTGAACGTGAAATCTCAAATTTTATATATTTTCCGGGCATGTACACTTGAGAATATATTCTCAAAATAGACCCTTCTTTTGAGAAGGCATAGAAAAGGCCATATTTGGCGTCCACTGTACATCAGCGAGTGGTTGAAGCTACAAGTCTTGAGAGCGCTCATAATTTCAATGGTACCAATTAAATGTGGCTACGGGCGGTGAGAAAGTGGTTGTCATGGTAATGTACATGTCCGACTCGTTGGCTGAATGGTCAGCGTACTGGCCTTCGGTTCAGAGGGTCCCGGGTTCGATTCCCGGCCGGGTCGGGGATTTTAACCTTCATTGGTTAATTCCAATGGCCCGGGAGCTGGGTGTTTGTGCCGTCCCCAACATTCCTGCAACTCACATACCACACATAACACTATCCTCCACCACAATAACACGCAGTTACCTACATATGGCAGATGCCGCCCACCCTCATCAGAGGGTCTGCCTTACAAGGGCTGCACTCGGCTAGAAATAGCCACACGAAATTATATGTATGGTAATGTACATATAAACAACAACGGGCTGAGCAAGGAATATATAAAGTGCGTGGAAATTCAGGTGCTACGTACAATTGGCTGCCTCGCAAATCATAAAGTAGGTCCCAGGTAAAGTCTGCTCACCTCCCGGTGTGTATGGTATATGTCCCTCCTGTGTTGTGAACGGGAAATTAACTCACTCTCTTGAAAGGTAGATGAGATGTGTGCCGTACGCGACTACCACACAGCGACATTTATATTTCCCTTATGACTGCTGAGATGATGACATTCTTCACGTTGTACGTGTATACGATCTGCCGCTTCCGTCTATTCTTCATGTCATATCGTTTGTCAGCGCACCTTTCGTAAGCTGCACTTTGTTCATATATCGTTCGACGGCTCACAACAAGGTGGCGAAGCGTCATGCACAGTTCAATTATACCAATTTATAGGCAAATTATAATTTGAATATTGTAATAGAATTATTGTGCCGGGCATCCCGTGGTTCACAGAGGTGTAACAAGCGTGAAGAGTGAATGGATGGACAAGGAAATAACTAGAGCATATTTTATTTAAGACAACAAATTTAGAAAATTTATCTTTCAATTTTTACTATGAATTTAAGATTGATAAATAGAAAATGTGAATAAATAACAACCATATGATGAGTTCGTAGCTTCAACAATAACAATGACTTAAAGTCCAAAAATCAGGTACAAAACTTGAGATAATTACACAGAATTGAGCTGGATTGCTCTTGGCAGTTACGAGATTTGCAAGAGCACAACCTGCTCCTATCCTTTACACTACATGGGAGTCCGCACTCCAACTATATCATATTCCATCCTCGCAGAGGCATGAGCTTTTAACAGAGCACTTACAACCTATCGGTTGTCCTTAATTAAAGTATCTACACATCGTAACCCTGAAGTGGGCTTATTTATTGCTCAACAATTGGTAACACGCTGTTCCAGAAACAAATACCAAATAAACAAGGGCAATGAGTGCCTATACTAAATGGCATTAATGTAAAAGAAAAGGTTGAACATGACTGGCCATAAACTAAAGACCAGGAGGCAAACACTTGCATTCCTTCCGGAAATATTTAAAATCCTGAGTGGGCTTATTGCCCACTGATACAGAGGCTAAGCCTGTTCTACACCGGGGTGACTAAATGAGAAACATTAAATACCAAGAGAGTGTTAAGAATTTTAGATGTTTAGAAACTTTAGTCTCCCCATACCAAGTTGAACGGGAATCAACAGAGGGTGATCACTCTTTGTTCCCTTACATTACATATTTCACAGTAGGAAGTAGAACAGAGTCTTCATATTGGCCAAGAACACTACTTTTAAAGCAACAGATTTGGGAATTTGCATCGAATAAAAAAGGTTGAAATCTTCCCCTCAAGCTATCCGCAGGAGCTATCACATGTTTATAAAAATTCTGCCATTACCTTACTTTGCTGAGCCTTCGGAACGCCGCCCGCGGCCCCTGCCTCCGTTAGGACACGCCGCACTCAATTAACTGGAACAATGAAGAAGACAATACGGCCCTAAAGCGCCCAGCTTTTATAGTATTTTTGAGGGGAAGATTCCAGAACTCGTTAATGGTAGGCTCGATTCCTGTACACACCCCCGACTTTAATTGGCTAGCGTAAATGTTTAAAAAATTCTGAGAGGTTGATTGCTATTGAAAAAGGGACAAGCAGACGTGTCGACAAGGCGGGCGGCATTTGGAAGGCTCAGCAGAGCAAGGTAATGGCAGAATTTTCATAAATATATGATAGCCCCTGTAGATAGCTTGAGGGGAAGATTTCAACCTCTTTTGTTTCATGTAAATTTCTCAATCTGGTGACAAAACAATCCTCAAAACCTAAGGTTTGGCAACTGTAAAAATGAAGTTTCCTTTAAGGATTAATTATCGCTGATCCCGCCAGAGGGGCACTTAAATCGATGATAGAGACATCTAACAGTAGAAGACCAAACTATCTTGTACTTCATCAGTTGAAGTTAGATTACATAGAATGCGCGCAGCTTAACCGGCCGGAGAAGGTACAATAATTATTATTAATCGAAATTAACTTTCAACCAAGTAGGTCGTGTACTAAGCCGTGTTCTTATCCGTTTACCCTCTAGAGTTGGTATTTCTCTCGGACTCAGGGAGTGATTCCACCTCTACAGCTTCAATGACAGTGTCCTGGAGGATGAGACTTTGGGTCAGGGTATACAACTGGGAAGGAGGACCAGTAACTCGTCCAGGTGGCCTCACCTGCTATGCTGAACAGGAGCCTTGGCGGATGCGAAGATCGGATGGGATAGACAAGGAAGAGGGAAGGAAACGCCCGTGGCCTTAAGTTAGGTACCATCCCGGCATTTGTCTGGAGGAGAAGTGGAAAACCACGGAGTCTGTGTTGCATCAGAGCACGAGAGAATTGGTCTGTTACTTACTTGTGTTACCCACGATCTGGTCCAGAAACACTCAGTTGGAGTTCGCACAGAACGTGCTCTGTACTTCGCGTCTCGTAAGTGTGTGTGTTTAGAAGTCTAGTTCTAACGTTTCTGGGGTGTACCTTCATAAAACGTGGATCTGTCGCTTGCAGGGCTATCATAATTTGTTTCATTGGCACCAATATCTACAACTTCACACTCACTACTTTCTTGTTCACTTTCCGAATCATGATCACTTTCTTAGACATTGTCAATTTCTGAGTCATCACTAGCCTCGATATCGCTGTCTTCTTTGGGAGCAACTAACAGGTTTGTAATTTCTATGTGAGTCAGAGAGCGGTATATCTTCAATTTCGGAAATTCCCTCAAATTTTGCGTGAACTTGCCACAAAACACGCACTTTCTATACAGTATACGTCTTATAATAATTGGTGCATTGTGAAGCGAAGCAGTTAAGAATAAACAAGAATGGCATTCTGAAAGTTATGAGCAGAAGTAGTGGAGGCCTGAAGAGCACATTTCAAATTCGCTGCGCCTCCTCACATAATTCAGCACGTGGCGCTATCTGGCTGTTCTTCGTAATATTTTTGACGTGCTAGATGGCAGAGTAAACGGAATCCTTCTTGTCGGGTAAACACCAGAGATCTTACGAGATGCAGTGTCGAAAGGACTTCAAAACCCGACACTCTACAACTGGCTCACAGAGAGCGTTACTAAACCGTGATTCGAAAAGCGGAAAATGTTCAAAGAAAAGCAGTTCGATTTGTTCTGGGTGATTTCCGACAAAAGAGTAGCGTTACAGAAATTTTACAAAGTTTGGGCTGGAAAGACTTGGGAGAAAGGAGACGAGCTGCTCGACTAAGTGGTATGTTCCGAACTGTCACTGGAGAGTTTCGTGGAATGACATTATTAGACGAATAAGTTTCAGTGGTGTTTTTAAAAGTGGGAAAGATCACAATATGAAGATAAAGTTGGAATTCATCATCATCAATGTCCCACTATAGTCGCCAGTGTGTGGCTAAAAATCCTCCTCCACTCCTTTCTATCCTTCCACTTTTCCCGCTTCATTACTTCCTCCACATCCATCCAGCTTCTCTAATGCCCTTCCAAATCTGATCCATCCACCTTCTTCACGGTCTTCCAACTGGTCTCTTTCCCTTAACTTCCCTTTCCAATTCCCTTCTTGTTACTCGTTCTTTTCCCATTCTTTCTACATTTCCGAACCATTTCAGTCTTGATTTCTGTATCTTCTGTACTACAGGTGCTATGTTTAGCTCCTCTCTGTTTTTAATATTTTCAATTCTATCTGTTCTTGCCTTTTTAAGCGATGTTCCTAAAAATTTCATTTCTACTGCTTGGATCTTACTATCTTGTCTCTTATTAGTTACCAGTGTTTCTAGTCCGTATGTTACAATTGGTATGAAATACTGTTTATGTAATGGTAATTTTGTTCTCTTAGGTGCTTTGTCAATCCCATAAAAGCTCTCCGACTCGATGATAAAATGTTGTACCTTTACTTAGACAGTTATTAATTTCAGGGTTGATTTCATTACTTCGAATAATAATACTACCCAGATATGTAAACTCTTCTACATTCTCTAACCGTTCTCCGTCTATGTTCTCTTGGCTTCTCTTTTTCTCCTTTCCACAATGCATGACTACAGTTTTCTTTTTACTATTTACCATTCCAAACTCCTTCAGATTTTCATTCCAAATGTCTAGTCTCCTTTGTACTTCTTTTCCCCTATCCCCAAATCACCACATCATCTGCATTCACGCCATCACTACTGATACTCTGTTTTACAAGTTTTATGATTTCATCCATCAACAATAATGGCGACAGTGCACTTCCTCTTGGAGACCTTTTTTCATATAAAATGTTTCAGAGTCACCACTCCCCACTCGTACACTGCTTTTACTCTCATGATACAACATTTTTATCTTGTTAATTAATGATTTTTGTACATTAGTTTTCAGTAGGCATTCCCATACATGTTTTCTCTTAACTGTATCATAAGCATTTCCTGATCCAAAAATACGGAGATGATTTCCTTCTTCCTTTCCAGATGTTTTTCCATTATCGTCCGCACTGCAAATATGAAAGTCTATTGTAAATCCATATTTTTCTTCCTCTAACTGTGTTTCTACAATATCCTTCAGCCTTTTGACTACAACTTTGTACATTATCTTTAGCCCATGTGATAATAGGGTTATACCTCTACGCCACCCGCAGGCTGAACGGATAACGCCGCAGATGGTCAGAACTAATCTTACACACCTGTAACCCACAAGGATTGAAGGTTCATAATGTACTAGCCCCAGAAAGGAGTTAAAGCCACTATCTGTGATATACCCCCGCCCAAAATCAAAAGTAAAGCTCATGTAACCAATTACAACACCAAAACGGTGAGGGAAAACAAGCCACTTACCTTGGAAAAGCGCGCAAAGGGCAGAAAGGCCATGAATAAAGTAGATATCGGCGTCAGTGTTGAATTAATTAGAGGAATTGAGAACCAACGTATCTTAGGTAAACTTTAATTATTAAGTCAAAACTTGATAATGATAGTTCAAATGCGAGAAAAATAAACCAAAGTTGTCCTCAAATTTTAATAAAAGTGAAGCTCTTCCTACGATTCAGTAAATGAAGATTTACAGAAATACGACCGGTCGTTTAGTTAAAAAGAATTTTAAAACCCTACTCTTAATTGGAAATTACCTCATAACCCATTCATCTTACAGAGGTAATAGACCTTAGTGTTCTTTAACACTATCATGTGACGCTGTCAGCTACCAGCTACCAAGGGGCCAACGCAAGGACTCGGAATTCAGCAGCACTCAAATACGGAACCAGAATCAAAGAAACTACAAACACAGAAGATAATAAGTCGGTGGCAGAAATATTTCAGAACATATTAAGTCCGAACAATTTGAAACTCATTAAAAATTAACCGACACCAATAACATTAATCAATTACCCCGACCAAGGCAATCACTTCTTACACAACAACCATCATAAACAACACGTTGCTAAGGTAACAAACACATCATGTCTGCTGAAACCAGCAAATTCAAATGAAGCCTGAACAACAAACAGCATTAAACGAAACTGAACACGATTACAGAAATACGATCGGTGTAATTACCTCTGTAAGATGAATGGGTTATGAGGTAATTTCCAATTAAGAGTAGGGTTTTAAAATTCTTTCTAACCAAACGACCGGTCGTATTTCTGTAATAGCCCAAAAGGAGGGAAAAAAGTTAAGGATCAGACACGATTAGGAAATCGTGCGTGACCCTGAGTTTACATAACTGAATTAATAATAATAAAAATTGTTACCGTGTTTTGGTGGTAGGTAGAGGAGTAAGAAGGTGCGGGCGTGAATGGGTCTCAAACTACGGAATCAAAGTTAATGTAAAATTTAACAAGGTTATATTTTCTTTTCAATATTAAGTAATAACAAAGAACAGGTACTTAGTAGCCGAAACATAATTTGAAATGTACAATTACAGGGGTTACAGAGTTTGGGCTTCGAGCCCTGAGTTCACAATTCTTGAGCAACTAGCTCAACTTTCCGATATACAAATTTTAACAAAGGGCAGAAGACCCCAATCAAACCCTGGAGCACTTGCTCCAAATTACACAGTAAAGCCTCCTCGAGGCATACAACACTCCGTTTCCAAAAGAGCCACACGCTCTTTAATTCAAGCCTCTCCCAGGCCACACCAAACTCCACCTTCAAGTTGTCCTCAACGGACACAAACAAAGGGGTAAAATACCCAATCTACTGAGGTCTATTAAATGAAAAGCAGGTTAATTAAATGACCTCTAAAACAATTTGAGAGGAGGCGAACTGGCACTCCTAATACACCTTGATTTTAAAACCTACTTTGGCACTAGGCTGTAATTACAAGGGCTAATCCCATACTACAGAGGTGACTTAATAGCAATTTACATTACATTACGGAAGAATTGGTTGAGAAAATAAGTTCACCTCAAGACGATGTGAGTGGGAGCTCGAGAGGGTTAAGCACTCTCTATCCCGATATGTCGTTTTAAAATAGAATAGATACCAGTTGTTTTTACATTTTAGGAAAAGGTTACATGGTTGAACGCTTAGAACCCGCCCCGAAAGTTAAACTGCTGAGCAAGAAAAGAAAGAATCTATTAATCGGCCATTACCTTATTGTTGACCGCTGCCCAAGAAAGAGGCGCTTCCCGCCTCCTGCTATGTACTTAATACACTGAAAGATGGAACAGAAGTGGCCCGGAGACCCGAAAATCAGCAGTTTATATCCTCTCGCGGAAGATTCTAGGCGTTAGGGGAAAGAAAACACCCTTCCACAATGTTTTTATTGGATAGGACCCCGCAACAGATACAAGTTGGGGGAAGATACACTAGATTGGTCAGAAATTACTAAAAGAAATTCGGGATTGGATAAATCTAAAACAAGGGGAAAAAGAGGGGTATACAGCCAACTTAAACAATAACAGAAAGAAATTTAACAAGAAACAAACTTTTGAAATAAAAATTTCTCCAACAAAATAGTTCTTTGACTCCGCACTAGGGTGCACTATTGTTGATCTTCAGTAGTGTCCTCTAGAAGAGAAAGTTCACACTTCTTACTTCAAGCGAAACAAAAACACATCGAAAGTGACACAGTTCAAAAACTCAAAATTTTCCACGTGGTGACATCTTCTGAGAAAGTAGAGAATTAATAGAGTAGATAAAGTTCAACCTTCCTCCAGAAGAGGAGTTTCAACTGGCGCAACTTTTAAATAAACGGTGTAGAGGTGTACCGCCCGGTACAGACCTCCCCCCCCCCCAAAAGTTCCTCCAGGGGTGACACATGAAATCAGTTTGAAACAAAGTCCAAGTAATGATGTTGATACGAAGATAGATAGAAGCATTTACAAGATTTCTTAATTCAGTTTCAAAATGTTGTTGTTGCAGGTGAATGAAAGTCTTTAAGTTTGTAGAATTTGAATTTCTGAAGATAAACTTTTAATACTTAAAAGTGAAGAAAAATTTTTGCACGGTCCACCAAATATTGCTGTTGAATTCCCAAGTGACGGTATTAAGGTTGAACAGGAATGTCTATGTAGTTGATGTAGGCTAAGTTGGATGGCCAGACCGGCCGTTACAGCTTGCGTCCAAAGGAGGCCGCTCGGACCCCTCAAGTACCCTGAGATACCGCTCGCCCGCACTATGAGGGGAGCAGAGGTGTTGAAGCACGCCGCGCCCGCGGTGAACATATACAGGTTGCGGGCAAGTAGCATGTCGTGCGCCGCAGATCAGCCTTGGCCGGGAGGAGAGCTCCGGCTCGCCGTGCACATGTCGTCCTCGCTGGGGCCGAGGGGGCCCGTCCTTGGCTCCAGTTGCTGTACGGCGCCGCGCGGCTGCGGGGGCACTGAAACATTAAGCTAGGCGGCAGAATTGTGTTGGACCATCATGTTTCTTTTGAGGGCACAGGCATGTAGAGAGATTGAGGGGCCAGCGGCGTGCAGATATCCATGGCATTTCATCTAAGCCAGCCACTGAGTGTGGTGGAGCAGGAGACGGTAGCGTGGTAATGGCCGTGACAAGGACAGGATGGCAGTTTAACAATCGGGGGAGGTTTACAAGAAATGCTTACATGTAAAATAAAATAGAAGGAGCAGAAAGCCTTAAGAGTGGAACTCACAAAAAATATAACCTTCATATTCCTATCAAATTATATGAAGCAAGTTGAAACTAAATTTACACCGGTTTCACCTGGGACAGGTGAACCCTAAATATCCTCTCGGTAGCTGGATTGCTTAGTAACAATGTAACCGGCGTGAGAAAATCGAGAATGATGCATGGCCCATGGAATCTGGGGGCAAGCTTGCCCGCGGGAACAAAATTCTTGACCATAACCTGGTCACCTACCTTCAAAGGGGTGGGTCTCCGTCCACGATCATACCTTTCCCTAACCTTTTCATGAGACACTTTAAGATTGGATTTAGCCTTCTTCCAAAGATCTTTAATGTTATCCGGATCTATTGTCTCGGGTAGAATGTCACTCAGAGACCAGAGGTTAGAGAGCGGCGTGTTGGGAACAAACTTGAACATCAAAGAAGCTGGAGTGAACTTATGAGATTCATGAACCGCCGAATTCAAAGCAAAAGCTAACCAATGCAGGGACGTGTCCCACCTGGAAGGATCTTCATGATGATAGGCGATAAGTGCGGACCTGAGATTACGATTAACCCGTTCAGCCAGAGATGGTTGAGGGTAATAAGCAGAAGTGGTTACATGAGAGATGGACAAGTCAAAACAGAATTTATGAAAAAGATTTGATGTGAACGCCTTAGCATTATCAGATACAATATATTGGCACGGACCGAAAGAAGCAAAAATAGAATTTAGACAGGTAATGGTGGACTGAGCGGTAGCCAGCTTAGTCGGAAATAACCAAGAAAATCTGGTAAAACCATCTACACATACAAAGATGAATTTGTTGGCATTTCCCTTCGACTGGGGGAAGGGTCCTACATAATCAATATACAGGCGTTCCATGGGGCGCGACGCTTGATGAGAAGACAAAAGGCCTACTTTAGTGGACATGGTGGGTTTACTAATCAAACAGGATTTACAAGCCTTTACTAGTTCACGGATTTCACCGTCCATACCTTTCCATATGAACATTTCACGAATCTTTTCACGAGTTTTAAAGATTCCAAGATGCCCCCCCAATGGGGTCTCATGATAGTATTTGAAGATCATAGGCACCAGAACAGCTGGAACAACAACTTTCATCATCTTATCATGCCTCGAAGGGCAACATAGAACACCATTCCTCAGAACATAAGGGACAACATGTTCCCCAGAAGAAAGGGTTTCCATTATCGGAGCCAGCGTCGGATCTTCACGTTGGTATTTCTCAATATCCCTAAAAAGCATGGGAGCATCTGTTAAGATGGCATTAACACCAGATAGTATGGACTCAGAAGGTGATGAACTGTCGACCGGTTCGTCGTTATAAAACATACGGCTGAGTCCATCAGCAACAACATTTTCGGTACCTCTGATATGCCTGACATCAAATTGGAAGGCAGAAATACGGATGGCCCAACGGGCTATACGACCAGTACGACGCGGCCTACCTAAGACCCAGCTTAAGGCTTGATTATCTGTCTCCAGGTCGAATTTGACATGTTCCAGATAGAGACGGAACTTTTCTAAGGCAAATAAGACTGCCAACCCCTCGAGCTCATAGATGGAATACTTGGCTTCTTGAGCCGATAAAGTCCTAGATGCATAGGCGATGGGTCGCCTCCCTAGTTCAGTCTCTTGAAGAAGGACTGCAGCTACAGCTGACGATGACGCGTCCGTTTGGACGATGAATTTCTTTGAAAAATCAGGCATAGCAAGGACAGGGGCATTACAGAGAGCTAATTTCAGATCTTCAAAAGCGGCTTGTTGAGAAGGTCCCCACTCGAATTTGATGCCTTTCCTACGAAGAAGGTTTAAGGGCGCCGCTCTATTAGCAAAGTTAGGAATGAACTTTCTGAAGAAATTCACCATACCAATGAACCTGGCGATACCTTTAATGTCCTTGGGAGGTTTGAAATCACGGATGGCCTGGGTTCTAGAATGATCGACTGCTACCCCATCGGGTGACACAATATGCCCTAGGAATGACATAGAGGGCTTAGCAAAGGCAACCTTGGACAACTTAACAGTTAACCCAGCCTTACGAAGGCGATCGAGAACTTCTCGCAGATGATCTAGATGTTCTTCAAAAGTCTCTGAAAATACTACGACATCATCTAAATAGTGATATAAGTACTCGAATTTGATGTCGGAGAAGACCCTATCTAGTAGCCTAGTGAGCACAGCTGCCCCCGTGGGGAGCCCGAAAGGCACGCGGTTGTATTCGTATAAATTCCAGTCCGTGGCAAACGCTGTAAGGTGTTTAGACTCTTCGGCAAGGGGAATTTGATTATAGGCCTGATTCAAGTCCAAGATAGTGAAGAACTTGGCCTTACGAAACCATGAAAAGCAAGAATGAAGGTCAGGAAGGGGCACAGATTGCAACACCACCTTCCGATTGAGAGCCCTGTAATCAATGACAGGCCTGAAGCCTCCTTGGGGTTTCGGGACTAGAAAAATAGGCGATGAATACGCCGACTTAGAGGGCCTAATAATACCATCCTTCAACATCTGATCGATAATTTCTTTCAGAGCCTTCATTTTAGGTGGAGATAGCCTATAAGGTGGAAAACGGACAGGAATCGAATCCGTAACCTCAATTTTGTATTCAATAAGGTCAGTAACACCAAGAGTATCAGAGAACACCTCGGGAAACGACTGACACAGTTTGCGAATACTATCAGCCTGCTCCTCAGGTAGATGTCTAAGGTCTAACAACATCTCATCCTGGGTAGGCGAAATAGAAGAACATGACACAGAATTACACTTTAATAGTGGGATTTTACAACTAGAAGCAAATCTGAATGTGCACGACCTAGACTTGAGATCGAGCACAAGGCCAGTGTGAGAAATAAAGTCAGCTCCCAATATAATGGGGCAAGACAATTGCTTGGCCACAAACAATTTAATTTTCCATGTAAACTTAAAAACATTAATTTTGACCAGTAAGGAACCTAGAATTTCTAATGGAGATGAATTAGCCGAAACGTATTGGACAGGAGAAGAGACATAGTCAGGAAGTTTACAAACCGATTTCAATTTAGAATACCATTCAGCCGAAATAATCGAACAAACGCTGCCTGAATCTAAAAGAGCTGTTATAGGCTCGTTATTTAACTCAATCTTAAGAAAAGGAACAGGTGCGGGGGTATCTGCCGCAATCCTAAGACATTCTTTAGGGCATTCAAAAGATGAATTTGAAGGCTGATCGTTCTCTGCATTTACAACCTGTTTACTAGGGGCTGAGTCTCGGGAAGAAGGATTAGTCGACTCAGCCGAAGCCACTAGTCACTTTTTATTATTGTCATAGGTGGAATTTGCACCAGAAGTTGAGCAGGAGGGGGTGCTATTTGAGTTTGGGCAATTCTTGGCGATATGTGAGAAGGCCCCACACTTAAAACAGCCTTGTGATGAGCCGGCTCCATTCCTCGTCCCACTTGACTTGATCAGCGGACACTTGTTGCGTAGATGGTCAGACGACCCGCAAGCATAACATTTACGGGGATTGACTGATCGGCGAGGTGGAGGCCGAGTATTACTAAAGGAAGGCGGGGGTTCTTTCGCGACACGCAAAGAATCGGCGTATCTAACTCCTTCCGCTGAGACGGCCAATGCTTCAAGTTCCGAGAAAGTTTGCGGGCACGCCGCAAAACACAAGTATGACCTATAAGATGGTGAAATGCCTTCCACAATAGCTTGTACAATTTGATCCTCAGGAAAATGAAGGGCAAACACCCTAGTATAAAACTTAATGTCCTGTATGAAATCAGCCAAGTTTTCATCCAACCTCTGTACTCGATAATAGTATTTCTGAATCAGAGATGACCTCGCGCGGGCAGGAATAAAATTTGCAAGTAGATGTGCATGAAAATCTTTGATGGATGACTGTTCAGCTATGGCTCTTACTATTTTGTCGGAGAGAATGCCAATTGCATAGGGATAGATGATTTGCAAAATTTGACATGGAGACAGAGAAAAAACAAGGGCATGATCCTGAAATTCCACTAGAAATCTTAAAAATGAAATTACGTCACTGGTGGTATTAACAGAAAACTTGGATATACCTCTGAGCAACATTGCCAATGGATGAGGCAAGCTGCTGAATCCGGGTGACATAGTAGGTAAAGGTTTAAGTGGCAAGGAAGTTAATTCAGAACGGATGTTACTCAATGATGCACGACGTTCAGATTCGTTGTCCCATGGGGCAGGGATAGTGTGAGCAGCAACGGTTATCCTATTAACTTCTCCCTTGGGAGGCGCTTCCTCACTACCTGGATTCACTATGGTGGGTTGATCAGATTTAGGAGGAACTTCCCCAGTTAACAATTGAGTGACCTTACTAGATAATTCGGAAATATTTTCCAGGAGCGTACTAGCTTCCTTCCTCTGAACGTCATTCAATTTTAGAGACAACAGATCGTTAACCCTATTCGAAAAATGATATAGCCTGCCTTGCACACGCTTAATTTGGTTAGGAGACGGATCATTTTCATCAAAAAAACTAACTACAGAAGCTAGCCCAGTAATATTCTCCGTGATCGTGGAAAGAGAGTCGTCAATTTCTTTCTCTCCCAAATTGGGGATGGAAATGGGCAAATCAAGGGACTCTCTAAGCTTGTTAGTGTCTATTGCAACCGTGCCTCCAGATTGCACATTTCTGATAGTTAGTTCATAGATCAACTCCTCCTTGCGCAAATAGTTAAGAAGGAGAACATCGCGAGGGCCGGGCATGATGACAGACCAATTTTGAAAAGATCAAAAAATTCCAGCAACTGAGAAAATGGTTAGAGTTCGGAACAAACAATGTTTAGCCGTCAAAAGGGGCTAAATTGAGACCCATTCAACCACGCTCTGCTACCACTTGTTACCGTGTTTTGGTGGTAGGTAGAGGAGTAAGAAGGTGCGGGCGTGAATGGGTCTCAAACTACGGAATCAAAGTTAATGTAAAATTTAACAAGGTTATATTTTCTTTTCAATATTAAGTAATAACAAAGATCAGGTACTTAGTAGCCGAAACACAATTTGAAATGTACAATTACAGGGGTTACAGAGTTTGGGCTTCGAGCCCTGAGTTCACAATTCTTGAGCAACTAGCTCAACTTTCCGATATACAAATTTTAACAAAGGGCAGAAGACCCCAATCAAACCCTGGAGCACTTGCTCCAAATTACACAGTAAAGCCTCCTCGAGGCATACAACACTCCGTTTCCAAAAGAGCCACACGCTCTTTAATTTAAGCCTCTCCCAGGCCACACCAAACTCCACCTTCAAGTTGTCCTCAACGGACACAAACACAGGGGTAAAATACCCAATCTACTGAGGTCTATTAAATGAAAAGCAGGTTAATTAAATGACCTCTAAAACAATTTGAGAGGAGGCGAACTGGCACTCCTAATACACCTTGATTTTAAAACCTACTTTGGCACTAGGCTGTTATTACAAGGGCTAATCCCATACTACAGAGGTGACTTAATAGCAATTTACATTACATTACGGAAGAATTGGTTGAGAAAATAAGTTTACCTCAAGACGATGTGAGTGGGAGCTCGAGAGGGTTAAGCACTCTCTATCCCGATATGTCGTTTTAAAATAGAATAGATACCAGTTGTTTTTACATTTTAGGAAAAGGTTACATGGTTGAACGCTTAGAACCCGCCCCGAAAGTTAAACTGCTGAGCAAGAAAAGAAAGAATCTATTAATCGGCCATTACCTTATTGTTGACCGCTGCCGAAGAAAGAGGCGCTTCCCGCCTCCTGCTATGTACTTAATACACTGAAAGATGGAACAGAAGTGGCCCGGAGACCCGAAAATCAGCAGTTTATATCCTCTCGCGGAAGATTCTAGGCGTTAGGGGAAAGAAAACACCCTCCCACAATGTTTTTATTGGATAGGACCCCGCAACAGATACAAGTTGGGGGAAGATACACTAGATTGGTCAGAAATTACTAAAAGAAATTCGGGATTGGATAAATCTAAAACAAGGGGAAAAAGAGGGGTATACAGCCAACTTAAACAATAACAGAAAGAAATTTAACAAGAAACAAACTTTTGAAATAAAAATTTCTCCAACAAAATAGTTCTTTGACTCCGCACTAGGGTGCACTATTGTTGATCTTCAGTAGTGTCCTCTAGAAGAGAAAGTTCACACTTCTTACTTCAAGCGAAACAAAAACACATCAAAAGTGACACAGTTCAAAAACTCAAAATTTTCTACGTGGTGACATCTTCTGAGAAAGTAGAGAATTAATAGAGTAGATAAAGTTCAACCTTCCTCCAGAAGAGGAGTTTCAACTGGCGCAACTTTTAAATAAACGGTGTAGAGGTGTACCGCCCGGTACAATAATAATAATAATAATAATAATAATAATAATAATAATAATAATAATAATAATAATAATAATAATAATAATAATAATAATAATAATAATAATAAATACAATTTTGAAGATTCATTGAAACGGTACACTCAGCTTAGTCTTATAAATTAAATTGGTAACAAGTTAAAATTTTGTTAATTAAACCGTCAAAATCCAGATGAAGACGAGTTATTTATCACAACACAGACATCGAATATGTAAATACTGAGACATGGCGTCGTTTAAAGTTCAATTTTGACTCCCGCGAAAGTATGAATCCTTTTTTCTTCTTCTAGAAACACGTTCTTGAAGCTTAATTCATGGGTACTGATCATTTTCAATAGATTTAAAAGGAGTTAACAAACTTATAGTCATGAAGAATTACCCGCGAAGCACATGGTCACAGGGGACGCTACATTTCACAAGTTGAAAAAAGGACGAGAATCAAAATACTTCACCAATAGAAAGAATTTGAAGAACGTCACAAGGTTGATTGGGCCTAGCATGCCCGTAGCCTGGCTTCATATCTCGGCGAGACCACCTGCCTCCATCGCTGCTCAACTCCAAGTCAAAGGCTTTCCCACGCTTATTAGAGTGCGTTCGCTAGACCACTAGTAGGCCAAGCCCTGATTGGCTGAGATAGTATAGGGGCAGAGTCACCAGCAATTACAGTACTAGGTCTCAGGGCGTAGAACAGACCAGACACTGGACGAAGACAAATACATTACAGGGGTATGAACCTTAATGCACATGTAGGGAATGTGAATGTGGAAAGATTGACCACATTAAATAATCAACGGAGAAGAAGTTCATTGGCAGGAGGCCTAGAGATACAAATTTCAAAGTTTGTACTTCAGTCCAAAAGGTTTAGGCAGGTGAATTGGCACAGGTTTCTACCGCCATACCTACCTAATTTTCACATTTATTACTATTTCCTTTTTTGAACAATGGTACAATGCTTCCTTGTTGCCAATCTTCAGGTATCCTTTCATCCTTCCGTATGGTATTGAGGGCTCGGTATAGCCACTGTAGTCCAATGCTTCCTGCTGCCTTAATCACATCAGCATCGAATTCATCTTTTCCACTTACTTTACCTTCGGTCATTGCTTTCACTGCCCTTTCAAGTTCCAAACATGTTATAGGGTTCTCTTCTTTTTCTCCATCAGTTATTTCCATTTTCTTATCTCGTCCTTCATCCGAGCAGTCACCCTCTTTTTAAAGTTTTTCAACATTCTTTGCCATCACCTTCTGAAGAAAATTTTCGTCATGTACTATGGATCCATTTTCTCTCTCTCACGCCTTGATTGTTTTTTCTTGATTTATTCTTTTCGAGTTCATTACTCTGTTTAATAGTTTCTGATTTCCTCGACTATCTTGCTCAATTTTGTTGGTAAACTCTCCCCAACATTTCTCCTTCTCTTCCTTTACTTGTAGTTTCAATCTTTTGTATACCACATGCAACGTTTCTATCTTATTCTCATCCCTCTGATGGGTTTTTGCTTTTCCTTATCCATTTCTTTCCTCACCTTGTTCCTTTCTTTTTTTTTAATTTTGTCTGTCCACCACCGTGTTTCCTTTCCCTTAAACTTTTCTTTTGTTTTCTCGCATATCTCAGTTGCTGCTTCCACAAATGTCTGTCCTAAATTGTCCCACTCTCCTTTTCCACTTCGTACTCTCGTGTTAGGCAACTTCCTTTCCAATCAATCAATCAATCAATCAATCAATCAATCAATCAATCAATCAATCAATCAATCAATCAATCAATCAATCAATCAATCAATCAATCAATCAATCAATCAATCAATCAATCAATCAATCAATCAATCAATCAATCAATCAATCAATCAATCAATCAATCAATCAATCAATCAATCAATCAATCAATCAATCAAGCAATCAATCAATCAATCAATCAATCAATCCTGATCTGCATTTAGGGCAGTCGCCTAGGTGGCGGATTCCCTATCTCTTGTTTTCCTAGCTTTTCTGAAATGATCGTTAAGAAATTGGAAATTTATTGAACCTCTCCCTTGGTAAGTTATTCGAATCCCTAACTCCCCTTCCCATAAATGAATATTTGCCCTAATTTGTCCTCTTCAATTCCAACTTTATCTTCTTATTGTGATCTTTCTTACTTTTAAAGAAGCTACACTAACTTATTCGTCCACTAATGTCATTCCACGCCAACTCTCCGCTGACAGCTCGGAACATACCACTTAGCCGAACAGCTCGTCTCCTTTCTTCCAATTCTTTCCAGCCCAAACTTTGCGACATTTTTGTAACGCTACTCTATTGTCGGAAATCATCCAGAACGAATCGAGCTGCTATTCTTTGGATTTTTTCCAGCTCTTAAATTAGGTAATCCTGGTGAAGGTCCCACACACTGGAACCATACTCTGGTTGGGGTATTACCAGAGACTTATATGCCCTCTCCTTTACGTACATCCTTACTACAACCCCTGGATACCCTCATTACCATGTGTAGAGATCTGTATCCTTTATTTACAATCCCATGTATGTGATTAAAATGCAGCAATTAAAACTGAGAGGACTTTTCCTATTTGTGAAACTCACAACCTGACTTTTTACCCCGTTTATCGTCAAATAGAAAGACCTGCACCTGGCGAGCCGAACCCGTCCTGGGATATCCCGGCACTAAAAGCCATACGACATTTCATTTTACCCCGTTTATCAACATACCATTGCCTGCTGTCCATCTCACAACATTATCGAGGTCATTTTGCAGTTGCTCACAATCTTGTAACTTATTTATTACTCTACACAGAATGACATCATCCGCAGAAAGCCTGACCTTTGATTCCACTTGTTTACTCATATCATCATCTTATAAATAAAGTTGCAGAGGGTCCGCTGTCTGTAATTTCGTTTGTTTTGCCAATTTTTCAGATATTTATCCGTTTTAGGTCAACTCTACACCGAATCGGTGGTTTTTACTTTTCGTGTCTGTTTGTCTGTTTGTTTGTTTGTTTGTTCCACCATCACGGCAAAACGGCTGGATAGATTTCAACCAAACTTCATATTTGGAGTATACTCGCCCCGAGGAAGGTTTCTATGTGCATTTCATTTTAAAATCTTTGATTAGACGGGGATTTATAGGAAAACCAGAACGGTTTTCCTCCATTTTCTCTTATACTATTGATTTCCTGTAAACTCCGTGGACCGTATGTGAAACGTCTCTTCATTATAAACAACTTTGGTTATGTTCATGATTTACCTTACTATTCAAATGACGTAGAAATTTACTATTTTCTGCGGGTATCATTGTGTGCGTGTGTGACCGACAGACCGACAACGAACGTACAGGTTGCCATGGCAACGTCTCTGACTGCTTGCCAGCAGGGAAGTAACGTATTGCCATTTTCCTCATCATACTCTTAATTCATGGTTGTTCCTTAGGTAGAAGGCAAGGGAGGCGTCAATCGGCCATTCTGCGGGATATTGGCGGAATATCGTTGGAGTTTATAACCGTCCTCGAATAGCGTAAGTAATAACACCATTACTCATCTTATCTGTTGACCTAAGAATGCCTACGCCTAAATTTTTCCTCTGTTACCTCTTTCTTATATCCATAACTCACACCAGCATATTTTATTGAGGGGCATTTGATTTTCTAATACATTCACTTGATATTTACATATTTGTCGTCATCCGACTGTTCTCAGTTCTAATCCATTTTCTATTAATTTCAACTTTCTTTACTGAATTATTTCCTTCCTTAATTACACCGTATGTATGCCAGTGCTAATCCCGAAGGCTTGACACTCTTTTCTTTGAGGAAATATTCTAAGCTATGCAAATGTATAACTTTCGGCCCCGTAAAATATCGAAATATGAATGCAATTTTAACGACGGTGCACACCTTCGTTTCGGGATAATTGGTGGCTAATCACAAATCAGAAAGCACAATCGCCTTTCATTTTGGAGAGATCTACAACTTTGGTCCTATGACTTTTTATCGTATTTCTATTCCTTATACGTTAAATAGAGCTGTATTTCTCGATTTCAAGTTCATTTTGTACTTTCACACGTATATGTTAACATTAATTTGGCACACTTATAAGAAAGATAGAATCATGACATTCGGTACGCACTTTGGCATGACCAGTGGCAATGTGATAGCCAAATTTTATGATTCTATCTGCCACATGAGTATCAGAAATATAAAGTAGTATGCGAAAACTGTACAAAATTTCACACCCAATGATTCTAACTCAATCTAACCCATAAACATAGGAGATACGAGAAGATGTCATGGGACCAACCATGTAGAACACGGAAAGAGGCGTCTGACGGTGAGGTCTGTTTGCAGATATGTCGCAAAGTTTCAAAGCAGTAACTCTAGAAACAAAGGTCTGCACTTCTAGCGTGTGTCTGTACATTGACTATTTTGGCGACATTTCTGTACAGTTATCCGTTTCAGGTGTAATAATGACCATCTGCATACTTTTAGCTTTGGTGTCTGTTTTCTGTTTGTCTGTTTGTCTATAACTTGGAAACTACTGGACATATTTCCACCAAAATTGATGTTTAGAATCCACCTGTCCTTGGGTAGGTTTCAGGGCAAATAACGCTTCTAAATCCATGAAATGACTGGGGGTTTATACGAAACCGAAACCGTGATTTTGCACTCCCACAATATGTACACAACCAAACTTAATAGAAATCTTCCTGCCTTAATGGAAATTAATTTTTAAACCTTTTTTCTCATGTGCATCATTTTGGTAAGAGGATTTGTAAGGGAGATATCATTAACCGGACTTAACTTAAGAACGGGCGCGTGTTGAGCGTTATTCTTACAACTTGAAAACTATTGAAGATATTTGAACCAAACTTTATATTTATCATTCACCTTTCCAAAGGTAGATTATAAAGGTCAGTAACATTTCCCGTTCCTGGAATGGACTGGCGGTTTATAGGGAAACGAAATGGTGAATTTACTCTTCCACAATATATACAGTACATGACCAACCTGACTGGAAATCGACCAAATTTGTTGGAAATCCATTTCTAAAACTTTTTTCATGTGTATTTTTTCGACAGAAAGATTAATAAGGGAGATATCATGAATGGTCGGTTTTGCAGGGTAAGTCCAGCAGACATAGACCAAAAGGTGTTGTACGTGGAGCAGATTCCTAATTTATCTATATAAGTAAAATCCTAACGACTGTGTGCCTGTACACTGAATATTTTGGTGAAATGTTCCCACATCTACGCGTTTAAGGGGTAATAATAACAACCATCTGCATAATTTTTTGGTTTAGTTTCCTGAAAGTCCTAATTTTAACCCTCCTCGCCCAAAATCCTCATTGCGGCATAATCTGCCAGACGAACAAGAAAACAGAAATTTGGCAAAATTATACGTTTTAGCCTGTAACGGACAGAACATTTCCAAGAGCTTTAAATTTTTAACTTTTCCCCCGAAGATTATCGAAATATGGAGGCAATTTTAATGATGGTGCAGATCTTCGCGAAGTCCTATCACATAAGGGAAGGCACAATCTCCGTTCAATTTGGAGGGATCTACAACCTTGGTCTTATGACTTTTTGTTGTATCTGTATCCCTTTTACGTTTGATTTTTGTCTATTTCTCGACGTTAAGTAAATTTGGACTTTTCACATGCATAATTCATACTTTCAGTGACTTATCAGAAAGATAGAATCATCAAACCCTACACGAAAATTGGCCCACCCAGTAGCCATATGTGAGCCAAATGCTGTGTATGTAGCTGTCACATAATTATCTGAAAAGTAATGCAATGTGAGATAATCTTACAAAAATGTTACCCTATTCAACGTTTCTAACTCAATCTGACCCATGAATAGATCAGATATCATACCACCAGAAATTTAGGCCGCTAAATTTGACGTCTTATGGTACAATCCTTTGTCGATATGACGTCCGTTTTGCAGCAGTCAATCTGTAAATGAAGGTCTGCAATATTTGAAGCATGCATATACTTTCGTATGTCGATCTATATATATTCACTGATGTCGTCTTCTAGCGATCGAGAAAGGGTGTGTCTGCTATTGTAATCAGTACTCCCCACACCTACTTTGACTGACAGTAGGAATGGGGTCCTTCTCCAACACCTGTGTAACTGGCATTAGTAAGGAAGGCCTACCATTGTAGTGAATAATTCACTTCTCGGTTTGACTTGCAGAAGGCAAGGGAGCATGCATTGTTATTTAAAAGTCTCCTACCCGATTGTGTTTGGCTGTAGGCAAGGGTATCCGTCCTTATAAACAAATGTATCCATCTAAAATGTGACTGGTATTAGGCATAGTGGCCTGCTATTTTGATGGATACTCATCAACTTGGTGTGACCGGTAGTAAGCTAGCTGGCTGTAGGAAAAGGGGCCTGTGATTATAATTATAACTGCATAACTCAATTTCGACTGGTAGTAGGGAAGTTGCCAAACATTCTAATGAAAACTGTAATCTGTCTGGAAGTAGGAAAGGGGGCCTGCCATTGTAACGAGAACTCCCAAATCGATTGTGACAGCGCAGCAGGCGATGGGGCCTGCAATTATAATGAAAACTTCCACACTCGATTGTGAATGGCAGTAGGCAAGTGAGCCTGCTGTTATCATCACAAATCCGTAACAAGCACTTTACATTGGAAACACCGTATTGGGAACCTCCCAATGCTGTTTCTCGGATAACGCTAAGAGACATGCCATTTTAAAACAATTTTATTTACTGTATGTACAGTATTTACTTCGATTTACGAATACAATGTAGAATACCGTAGCGAAGCACGGGTACATTTGCTAGTTTTAGAATAATAAAATACCCAAGCTAAATTATTATAATAAGGTATTACTCGTATACTACTGTACTGTACACTACAATAATGTTAAACTACGTTCATCCAATCTTGGAATGTCATTCTTTTATCCTCCTCCTTCAATTCCCAAATCCTGATCTTTGGTTTCTTCTTCAGTACAATTTTAGGGATTTTTACTTGTTTTAATTCCACAATTAATAATCTATGAACACCTTCCATACTTTCACTGGTGATTATCTTCCCCATTCGCGATCTGTTATTATAAAATCGATGAGTGTTCCATACTGTTCATACAAACTATATCGGCTGATCTTATGGCTATTCCTCTTCATAAACCATGTGTTCTTTATTATCAGGTTATTTCTGATACAAAATCCAACAGTTTCTTTCCATCTTTATTTCTATCGCCATACCCATGTGGGCCCAGAGTATTCTCATATCCCGTTCTATCACTTCCCACATTACCATTCAGATCTTCCATTATCATGATCAAAAGGAATTCATGAGGACAAATTGGGGCAAATATCTGTTTATAAGAAACAAAAAGTTACCAGAATATTCGACTTAGTTTTTGCTTTTATCTTGTTTCAGGGTGGACCGAACCAGACTATAGTAAACTCTGGCCAGTGGAAGAGCACGCTCAAGACCAAGTCAAAGCGTAGTTCTGCTCGTGACAGCGGTCAGAGGCCCCATTAAGCTGATAAGAAACACATGTACACTTTGATCTCGGCGAAAAAAGCCGAGAAGCGGTAGCGCCGGCACCTAGGCTGAGAAAGGTTCCCTCGGCCAGTAGATTCGACGGAGTTAGAGGAGAGTTGGGGGGGGGGTCGCGTCGGCCCTTTGGCTAAGTGCCTCAAATTGTACATTTAGAATTTACAAGGTTTAAAATTATTCTGATTACAAGTTCATTTTCCACTTTAAAATCTGGTTGCATAAAGTGCGTCCTTTTTTTTTATTTTTATCTCGCACCACTCAGCCACGTGAGCCGTCAAGGGCTTGACATTATACCACCGAAGGCTTTGGCCGTCTCACCGAACCGTGATAAGCGCAGGCCTCAACGTCTTGAGACTCGCAGTGGCCAGATCACTGACACGCCCTCAGTAGCAGGCGAGCGACACCTAGCGACCACTGAACTTACCAGCTTGCTAGAGTTGTCGCAAAGAACAGATATTTTTTATTTACAAATGTTTAAAGGAAATTTACAATATAAAATAATAAAAATCACTACAATTTCATAATATAAAAACTGGCATAAAAATGTCCAGAACTGTTCTTTCATATTATGAGCACTACACTACACTACACTTCAAAACACACACTACGAACTCACTACATCGCTGTAGTCCGTCACAATCGGTAAAGCAGTCTCTTACTGCCTCACTGTCACAACCACGGCCTCATGTGACCTTACTACCCCGGTATTCACCTTGAGAGGCTGAGGGAAACCGTGGGAAAACCCCAGTCAGGGTACTTGATCATCTCTGTCGGACACCGGTGATGTGCTCCACATAGATGTCGCGAGTGAAGCTAATTGTGTCCGACACACATAGTTTCTTGAAAAGATTCAAGTATCTTTTGCTGCAGATGGAACGCAGCACTTTGTCATTAGCTGGGTCCCAAGATCCCAAAGACCCAACTAGGATGGCATCAATCTCCACCGATTCGAAACGAGTACGAAGAGCCGTCGCCAAGGTCGCGTATTTCTCTCTTTTGGCCTGTCTGGCATCTTCAAAAGCAGATCTTCTATTATCGAATGGGATAGACACATCCAAAATTAGAGCTTTTCCATTTTTGACAATAACCAGGTCTGGTCGCAAGTTGTCATGTACCACCTGGTTCTCACTGAAGATATTGTACCTTGTAGCGGCTGCCCTTTTAACCCTGTTGACTACAGCATTGTGTCTCTGCTGATAGAGTGCAGAGTATCTCATGCAATGATTGACTACATGAGGCAGGGTTTCATTTTCATAGCCGCATCTCCTACACTTCTTGTTGCCATCAGATGTAGAACGGCGACTCCCACTGAGCGGTAAAAGGTTTAGCCTAGCTCGGTGGATAAATCTCCAGTCTGCAAATCTGGTGTACAGACCGGTCCTCAAGAAGTGGGAGCTGGATGAGTCAGCGGCTACGCAATCCATGACTTTTCCTTGATTGGGCAAATTGACCAGTCTATTAAGGTGCTTAGACTGTTTATTCTGAGGGTCTTCAGCACCTTATGACGGTCATTACCGTACAAGGTCTTATCATTGATTTTAATGCCTGGGGCGAAGTCCTCCATTTTCCATGTGACTTGGTTTCTCGCCGATGCCTTTCTAGCTTGAGTCCAGACGGATTGAAGAGGATTAGAGTTCCGTCTGAACTCTCCTTCATTGTTGCCATTTAAGTACGCAGAAAGATCATCATCTCTAGCTGGTCTTCCAATCCTTTTCTGGACCAAGATCTTGAGGTCCTCTAGTGCAAGCTCAGCAGTGCACCGATCAGTAGAGGTTAACAGCTTAAAAGCATTTTCAATGAGATGGTAGTCGGAGTCATTTTCCGCTACAGGCAACCCAATACATCCCGACTTCGTAGGGCCATAAAGGTAGTCGTTAGAGGCCTCTTGTGATAAGTATAAGGTCTTCTTTACTTCGGCCTTAATATAGCTGTCAAGTTTCGACCACTCGCCCTTCTGGTGTTGTGCATTCCTCATTAGAAATTGAAGTGAGGGATAGAAGAAGGCCTTCAAGGCATCAATTCGTTGCCAAGGAGCCAGCTTAGATTGTAATAACTTCTGGGCAATGGTGATGATATCAGCAAGCTCCTTGGTGTTGGATGAGATGTGGAATCCAACCGGTTTCCCCAGGAACTTCTCAAACTCTCCATCTTTAAGTGCTCTTATTTCTTCATCACCAATTTAAACACAGTTTATTTCCGCACCCTCTTGAAAATCTGAGAATTCCCATCAGTTTTAGAGGAGTGCCACCTCCTCCAGTCCGTCAGTCTCTCATTTATGGCCCTTTCTTATTCTTCATCTATGTTTCTTTACCCTCCTCAGATTGCATAGTTCCTGTGCAGATTTAGTTACTTTTGTTCTCAGATCCTCCTAATTCTTCGCACTGTCCTTTCCTAACTTCTCTTTGAATTTTTGGTTTACTTCCGAGTTGTTTTTTAACGTTTCTACATCATTGTTCTCCTTTTTGTCTATTTTGAGGGATGAATCTCATTTTTATGATCGTGAGGTAATGAGCACTCTCAATGTCGGCTCCTTTTTTTTTACCTTGAGATTTTAGATCTCCTTTTTGCTCTTGACAGAGATAACTGCGTGGTCAGTTTGGAATTCCCGAGGTGTGGGTTTGGAGACCGTCAGTCTACTCAGCTTTGTAGAGTAGTTGGATATGAAAAGCCTTGCGTAGCTCTACAAGCCTTATTCCATTTCTATTTGTTCTTTTGTGTGCCGGAAACTTGTGCATTTGACGTGATCTGCAGGAATATTGTGGATTTCGTTTTCCTAGAGTTCCCAGTACTCTTCCACTTTGTCAGGATTTTTCTTGTTTTCACCATTTATTGGAGCATGAGCATTAATTAATGTATAATTTTTAT
The DNA here is from genome assembly GCF_040414725.1 of Anabrus simplex. Lineage (NCBI taxonomy): Eukaryota > Metazoa > Arthropoda > Insecta > Orthoptera > Tettigoniidae > Anabrus > Anabrus simplex. The sequence goes on along the minus strand of NC_090269.1, from coordinate 158,767,259 downwards.
TTCCACATCTTATGGTCAACAGAGGCAGTCTTTCAGGGGTTAATAGAAATTTTTGACTGATTCCACTATGCTCTTGTGTACTATGAAAGCAGTTCCTAGGTGGGCTATGTTCTTCATTATTTACTTACCTGGTTTTCCTTTGTACGATCTGTAATTTTCTGATTCTATCATATATCTGTATATCTGTATATCTGGTTTCCTGAAGAGCACGTATTAAGATTTTCCGGTCGTCTAGAATTTTTATAAGTTCTTTTAGTTTTCAAACTTTCAGAAGTGTATTAATATTTTACCAAAGAAGTATTTTCGTTTTGGTCTCAGTTTGCTCTTAGTTGATGGGTCACCAGTAGAAGGCTCCGACTCCTTCTTGCATGCTGTTCTGGGCTCTCCAGAATCCTTAGGCCCATTTGCACGGCATACTGCCATAGTGGATTGACGTTTCCGATTACCTCCTGGAGTAGTTATTCCATAAGTTTGCATCATGTTAATTGACTTTCTTGGGGAAAGCTTTGTTGACCGTTCCAAGATTGAAACTACGGTTGTTAGCCGTTGAGTATATTTCTCGGCAGCACCTCACAAGGTGTGCAGACGCTGACCACAACACCGCTCGTTCCGATAATAGACGTGTGGATTTCAGTTTTAAATGCACTTTTTCCACCTCCTTTGCCGTTGGGGCTTGTTGTCCTCCTTCGCCATTGGAGCTATTAACTCCTTCATTTGATGGATTTTATTGACATTTCCTTCACTAAGGGCAATCACCCTCCTAAAGGAGCTCATCCGCCCGAAGCCGCTGGCTCCCTTAGGGTGTCAGGTTATTTTCCGCCGCCCAACATTCGGCGTGGAGTTGCTGCCAGTACGGTCTACTCCATTAGCGTAGCAGGCTATCCTGGCCAGACTTTACAAGCTGATGTACCCGTGCTTCGCTACGGGATTCTCAAAAAGACTATGGTTTTCTGACTGAAGTCATCATAGGTCAATACAAAAGACGTCAGTAGGAATGTAGTGATTAAAATTAATTTTATCATTTAAAATACTCGATCAAATAAAAAAAAACGGACATTTTCTCACGTTTTGTGCCTTTGCTCGCATACCTAGTGTTTACAGTGCACTGTGTCTTCTGGTATGGGCTAGAGCAATTTTGTTACTTTCATTGATCTGTCTCAGCTTTATCCTTGGCTTTGACAAAATGAAAGTGACTGAGGTATGAGTGATGCTAGTAATGCCATTCCTTCTGCAGCCAGTCCCTGCTATGAATGGCGTGAAAATATAGCTCATAGGGTTGGTTGGTACATGCATTTCAGTGGACTTGGCAGACTGATATGTAATAGCAACTTCTGGCTCGGTGAGGAAAGCAACGGGAAACTACATCACTCCTCATTTCCCTAGTACGCCTCTTCAGTGATGCCTAGGCCTTCTATGACAGCTGACGGCGGAGCTGTTGAGGATCCAACCAGCCTTCGGGCTGAGGACCGAACATACATACAACGAACAGTACTACGGTGCCAATCTAACAGTCTAAAGTCCAAGAGCTGGAATGACCAGGCCGCAGACAGCCGCGAACACTCCTCTGCCATTATTTATGTAAGTGTGCACATTGCTCATTCCATTCAGTGCCACAGAGTAGGGATTGAATAGCTGGAAAGCTATTATGAACCAGTGTGTTACATACCAGTAGTATCAGAACATTTATGAAGAAAGTTATCTAACTCCCCAGCTACTTCCCGCCAATATTCAGGCAGGCTGTTATACTCGGAACGACCGGGCGAGTTGGCCGTGCGGTTAGGGGCGCGCAGCTGTAAGCTTGAATCCGGGGGATAGTGGATTCGAACCCCACTGTCAGCAGACCTGAAGATGTATTTCCGTGCTTTTCCATTTTCACACCAGGCAAATGCAGGGGCTGTTCTTTAATCTCGGCGGCAGAATTGTGTTGGACATTAATGTTTTAGGGTACTGACATTGTGGTGAGGCTGAGGGGCCAGCGGCGTGGAAACTTTATTTTATTTGCCACTGGTGTGGTTTAGCAGGAGACAGGAGCGTGGTAATGGCCAAACGGAGAGGACAGCAGAGTATCCTCGGAGGAGGTTTTACAAAATTTATACTAAGCAGATAAAAAAACAAAACCAAATGTAAAAATATAAGGGGCAGAAGGCCTAGGATTTAGAGAAAAATGTAACCTTTGGGGTTCTTACAAGATGTTAAAGATCCAATGAGCAAGTAATTTACACAGGTTTCACCTGAGACAGGTGGACGCTAAAGATTCTCTCGGTGGCTGGATTGCTCACTAACAATGTCACCGGCGTTAAAGAATCCAAGACGGTGCACGGCCCATGAAATCTGGGGGCAAGCTTGCCCGCGGGAACAAAGTTTTTTAACCATAACTTGGTCTCCTACTTTTAAATTGGTGGACCTCCGTCCACGATCATATATTTCCCTAGCCTTTTCATGAGAAATTTTAAGGTTGGCCTTAGCCTTCTTCCAAAGATCTTTAATATTATCTGGATCTATTCTCTCAGGTAGAATATCACTAAGAGACCAAAGGTTAGAGAGCGGCTTGTTGGGTACAAACTTAAACATCAAAGAAGCTGGAGTAAACTTATGGGATTCATGAACCGCCGAATTCAAAGCGAAAGCTAACCAATGCAGGGATGTGTCCCACCTAGAATGATCTTCATGGTGATAAGCAATCAGAGCCGACCTCAGATTACGATTGACCCGTTCGGCTAGAGATGGTTGAGGATAGTAAGCAGAAGTAGTCACATGAGAGATGGAGAGATCAAAATAGAATTTACGAAAGAGATCGGATGTGAAAGCTTTAGCATTATCAGACACAATATATTGACACGGACCAAAAGCAGCAAAAATAGAATTTAAACAAGAAAAGGTGGACTGAGCGGTAGCCAGCTTAGTCGGAAATAACCAAGAAAATCTTGTGAAACCATCTACACACACCAAAATGAATTTGTTGGCGTTCCCCTTTGACTGGTAGTGGTGGTGATTATTGTTTTAAGAGGAAGTACAACTTGGCAACCATCCTCTATATAACACTAATCAGAAAGAAAAAATGGAAGGGGTCCGACACCTCGAAAAATGAAGGTATCGGCCAAAGGAAGACAAGGGCCACGAAGGGCGTGAAAATGAAAGACTCCCTAGTCCTCGCAAACCTAATAGCGTCGGGGTCGGAAAAGAACAAGAGTTGACCAAGAGAGGTCGGATAGGATAGATGAAAGTGAGGAGCCTGGCACAAGTAAGTGGAAGCAATGCCAGGACTCAGCTTAGGGCCTCGTGGTCGCCAACCCACGCTCCAAAGTTCAGAGCCCCTGAGGCCCCTTTGACTGGGGGAAGGGTCCTACGAATTTCTCCGTCCATACCCTTCCAAATGAACATCTCTCTGATTTTTCTCGAGTTTTGAAGATGCCTAAATGCCCCCCTAATGGGATCTCATGATAGTACTTGAAGATCATGGGCACAAGAACAGCTTTAACCACTACTTTCATTCTCCTATCATGCCCCGAGGGGCAACATAAAACACCATTCCTCAATACATAGGGGACGACATGTTCCCCAGAAGAAAGGGTTTCCATAATGGGAGCCAGCACTGGATCTTCATGTTGATGTTTTTCAATATCCCTAAATAACATGGGAGCATCAGTCAGAATGGCATTAACCTCAGGTACTATGGACTCGAGAGGTGAAGAACTATCAACCTGTTCAGGGGTCTCTACGTCATTGGCAAACATACGGCTTAGTCTATCTGCCACAACATTTTCAGTACCTCTTATATGCCTAACGTCAAATTGGAAGGCAGAAATTCTGATGGCCCAGCGGGCTATACGCCCCGTACGACGCGGCCTAGCTAAGATCCAGCTTAAGGCTTGGTTATCAGTTTCCAAGTCGAACTTGACATGTTCCAGATAGAGGCGGAACTCTTCTAGAGCAAATAAGACTGCTAAACCTTCAAGTCCATAGATGGAATACTTGGATTCTTGGGCCGATAATGTCCTAGAGGCATAGGCAATGGGTCGCCTCCCTAGTTCAATCTCTTGAAGAAGGACTGCAGCTACCGACGACGACGACGCGTCGGTTTGGACGATGAATTTCTTACAGAAATCAGGCATAGCGAGGACAGGGGCATTACAAAGGGCTAATTTGAGGTCTTCGAAAGCGGCTTGTTGAGAAGGCCCCCACTCAAATTTGACGCGGAGTAACTTCAAGGGCGCCGCTCTATTGGCGAAATTTGGAATACATTTCCTGAAGAAGTTCACCATGCCTATGAACCTGGCAATACCTTTGATGTCCTTGGGAGGTTTGAAATCACGGATGGCCTGTGTTCTAGAATGATCGACTGCGACACCATCGGGCGACACAATATGCCCTAGGAATCACATGGAATGTTTAGCGAAGGCAAGCTTGGACAACTTCACCGTTAACCCTGCCTTACAAAGGCGACTCAGGACCTCTTTCAGATGATCTACGTGTTCTTCAAAAGTCTCAGAAAATACGACGACATCATCCAGATAATGATATAAATACTCAAAATTGATGTCAGAGAAATCCCTATCTAAAAGTCTCGTAAGCACAGCTGCTCCCGTGGGGAGACCGAAGGGCACGCGGTTGTATTCGTACAAGTTCCAATCTGTGGCAAAAGCTGTCAGGTGTTTAGATTCCTCTGCTAGCGGTATCTGATTATAAGCCTGATTAAGATCTAAGATGGTAAAGAACTTAGCCTTTCGAAACCATGAGAAACAAGAGTGAGGGTCTGGAAGGGGCACCGATTGTAACACCACCTTACGATTGAGAGCCCTGTAATCAATCACAGGCCTGAAGCCACCTTGGGGTTTCGGGACTAGAAGAATAGGCGATGAATACGCTGACGTAGAGGGTCTAATTATGCCGTCTTTCAACATCTGATCTATGATTTCCTTCAACGCCTTCATTTTAGGTGGAGACAGTCTATAAGGCGGAAACCGGACTGGAATCCAATCCGTAACCTCAATCTTGTATTCAATGATGTCAATAAGGCCAAGAGTATCAGAGAAAACATCTGGAAATGACTGACACAACTTACGAATACTATCAGCCTGCTCCTCAGGTAGATGTCTAAGATCTAACAACATCTCATCCCGGGTAGGCGAAATAGATGGACATGATACAGAACTACAGGATAACAAGGGGATTTTGAAATTATTGACAAATTTGAAAGTGCACGACTTGCTCTGAATGTCGAGCACAAGACCGGTGTGTGACATGAAATCCTCTCCTAGTATAATGGGGCAAGACATGTGCTTAGCCACAAACAGTTTAACTTTCCAAGTAAATTTGGCAATTCTAATATTGCATACAGAAAACCTGCAATTTCTAATGGAGAAGGGTTTGCCGAAACGCACTGAACCAAAGACGAACAATAATCAGGAAGCTTACACACAGATTTTTATTTGGAATACCATTCAGCCGAAATAATAGAACAAACACTGCCTGAGTCTAATAGATCAGTTACAGGCTCATTATTCCATTCAATTTTGAGAAATGGTACACGTGCGGGGGTATCCACCGCAATCCTAAGACATTCCTTGGGACCTTCAAAAGTTAAATTCGAAGACTGAGTTATCCCTGAGATTTCGGCTGGTTTACATGGGGCTGAGCCGCGGGAAGATGGGTTAGCCGACTCACCCGATGCCACTAGTCACTTATGATAGTTGGTAGAAGTTGCACACGAAGTTGAGCAGGAGGGAGTGCTATTAGAATTCGGGCAATTCTTGGCGATATGAGAAAAAGCGCCGCATTCAAAGCAGCCTTGGGATGACCCTTCTCCCTTGTTTGTCCCATTGGATTTAATCAAGGGGCACCTTTTCGAAGGTGGTCGGGTGACCCTCAAGCATAACATTTACGGGGTGTTACGGTTCGACGAGGTGGAGGTCGAAAATTACTAGAAGATGGGGGGGGGCGTTCTTTCGCGACTCATAAGGTGTCGGCGTATCTAACCCCTTCGGCTGAAACAGACATAGCTTCTAACTCAGCAAACGTTTGCGGACGCGACGCAAAGCACAAACATGACCTGTAAGATGGGGAAATTACTTCCACAATAGCCTGTACAATTTAATCTTCTGGAAAATGGAGTGCAAAAACTCTAGTATAGAACTTAATATCTTGGATGAAGTCTGTAAGATTTTCTTCCTGCCGCTGTACTCGATAATAGTACTTCTGGATTAGTGATGACCTCGCCCGAGCAGGAATAAAATTTGCTAACAGGTGTGCATGAAACTCTTCAATAGTTGATTGTTCGGCAATTGCCCTAACTATTTTGTCCGATAGAACACCAATTGAGTAGGGATAAATAATCTGCAAAATTTGACATGGGGAAAGAGAAAAAACAAAGCATGATCTTGGAATTCAACAAAAACCTTAAGAATGAAAGAACGTCACTGGTGAATATAACAGAAAACTTAGAAATACCTCTGAGCAACATTGCTAAAGGATGGGGCAAACTGCTGAAGCCAGGTAACATAGTAGGTAGAGGCCTAAGTGGCGGAGAAGCTGTTTCAGAAAGTGCATTATTCAACGAGTTACGACGTTCAGATTCGTTGTCTAATGGGGCAGAGGTTTGTTGGGCTCCTACTGGTTTCCTACTTTCTTCTCCTTTAGAAGACTCTTCCTCGCTAACTACGTTTACCATAGCAAGTTGGTCGGTTTTGGGAGGGACTACCCCGGTTAACAATAGGGTAACCTTACTGGACAGTTTAGCAAGGTTTTCGAGAAAGCACTAGCCTCTTTCCCTTGAATGTCACTCAACTTAAGAGACAATAGATCACTAACTCTATTAGAAAAATGGTATAATCTAGCTTGTACATGTTTGAGCTGATTAGGTGATGGATCACCAACTTCAAAAAACTAACCACAGATGCTAGCTCCGTAGCATTATCAGTGATCGTGGAGAGAGCATCGCCAATATCTTTCTCTCCCAAAGTAGGGATGGTAATAGGTAATTCAAGGGAATCTTTAAGCTTAGTGATGTCGGCCGCAACCATGCCTCCAGATTGAACATTTCTAATTGTTAATTCATAGATCAATTCCTCCTTGCGCAAATAGCCGGGATGGAGGACATCGCGAGGGCCGGGCATGATGACAGAACTTTATAAATTTAGAAAATCGAAAAATTCCAGCGACGGAGAAAATTGTTAGAGTTCGAAATGAAAACAATGTTTAGCCATCAAAAGGGGCTAATTTGAGACCCATTCAACCACGCTCTACTACCACTTGTTACGGTTTTATCCGTGGTAGTCCGAGGTGAAAGAAGGTGCGGGCTGGAATAGGTCTCAACTACAAAATTTAAGTTAATTTAAAACTTTAACAAAGGTTATATTTTCTTTTCAAAATCAACAAATAACAGATAACAACATTTTACAATTTCCACTAGGCGAAATAACAACGAAAGGCAGGTACAAAATAATTTTACCGTTCAGGGTTTTTTTACAAGGTCTTGGGTTTCGAGCCCCACAGTCACAATCCTTGAGCTATTAGCCCAACTTTATCAAGTTACAAAATTGAACAAAGGGGCAGAAAACCCCATCATGCCAAGGAGCACTTGCTCCTAATTACAATGTTAAGCCTCCTAGAGGCACACAGAGATCAAATGTAGGAAAGAGCAGACCTGCTCTCAATAGTTCAAGCCTATCAGGAGGCCATAAGCAGACCTTATACTCAACCGCCCTTAAGGCATACTTATAAATAAACAGGGGCAACTTGTATCCAATCTACTGGGCCTAAAATGAAAAAAATAATAGATTGATTTAAACGGCCCTAAATACAAGGGGAATGGAGGCAAGAACTTGCACTCCAAAATACACTCATTAGAACCTATGAGGCACTAGGCCGATAATACAGGGGCTAATCCCAATCTACGGAGGTGACTCGTACGAGGAAACGTAACACATTACGGAAGCGTAGACACGGTTATGAAAACGTAGTCACAACAATTTCAAGATGAAGGGGAGCTCGAGAGGGTAAAGCACTCTCTATGCCCGCTTTACAGCAAAAGAGATTTGTAGGTTTTATATAGATTGAAAAGGAATTTACATTTTAAAGTGGTAGGTTACATATTAAAGGTTTCGAACCCTCCCCGAGAGTTAAACTGCTGAGCTAGCACGAAATAAAGATGTTAAAAGGCCATTACCTTGTTGAAGATCTGCTGTCTGAAGAACGAGGCGCTTTCCCGCCCCCTGCTATATATTCACACACTGAGTTAGATGTTATACTAGTGGCTCCGGGACCATAAAATCAGCAGTTTTTATACCCTCGTGGAATATTCGAAACATTTCAAGAATGAGTAGACACACCCCCTCAACATTATTGGATAGCTTAGAGCTACATATCCATATCGAAGAAGACATACATGATTGGCTGAGAATGAAAGAAATTCGGGATTGGCTAAGTTCAAACCTGGTGGAAGGAAGGATTAATATTGCCAACCCGAGAATCAACGAACAAAATTTAGTAAAGACAACAACTTTTGAATACAACATTTCTTCAAGAAGGTTCATTCCATTGCACCAGAGTGCATGACCATAGTTTTTTGTAGAGACATCTGATAGAGAATATCCACACTTCTTGATTAATGAAACAAAAGCAAATGGAAAACACACAGAGACATCTTCTGATAAACAGTTGAGTTAGTTCTGTTTCTAAAGTTCAGGGTTCCTCCTGTAGATTAAATTGGCGCAAGATTTGAACTTGTGTCGTAGAGGTGTACCGCGCGGTATAATAATAATAGTAATAGTAATAATAATAAAATAATAATAATAATTGTACCGGGCGGTACACCTCTACACCGTTTATTTAAAAATTGCGCCAGTTGAAACTCCTCTTCTGGAGGAAGGTTGAACTTTATCTACTCTATTAATTCTCTACTTTCTCAGAAGATGTCACCACGTGGAAAATTTTGAGTTTTTGAACTGTGTCACTTTTGATGTGTTTTTGTTTCGCTTGAAGTAAGAAGTGTGAACTTTCTCTTCTAGAGGACACTACTGAAGATCAACAATAGTGCACCCTAGTGCGGAGTCAAAGAACTATTTTGTTGGAGAAATTTTTATTTCAAAAGTTTGTGTTTTGTTAAATTTCTTTCTGTTATTGTTTAAGTTGGCTGTATAACCCTCTTTTTCCCCTTGTTTTAGATTTATCCAATCCCGAATTTCTTTTAGTAATTTCTGACCAATCTAGTGTATCTTCCCCCAACTTGTATCTGTTGCGGGGTCCTATCCAATAAAAACATTTTGGGCGGGTGTTTTCATTCCCCTAACGCCTAGAACCTTCCACGAGAGGATATAAACTGCTGATTTTTGGGTCTCTGGGCCACTTCTGTTCCATCTTTCAGTGTATTAAGTACATAGCAGGAGGCGGGAAGCGCCTCTTTCTTCGGCAGCGGTCAACAATAAGGTAATGGCCGATTAATAAATTCTTTCTTTTCTTGCTCAGCAGTTTAACTTTCGGGGCGGGTTCTAAACGTTCAACCATGTAACCTTTTCCTAAAATGTAAAAAACAACTGGTATCTATTCTATTTTAAAACGTCATATCGGGATAGAGAGTGCTTAACCCTCTCGAGCTCCCACTCACATCGTCTTGAGGTGAACTTATTCTCTCAACCAATTCTTCCGTAATGTAATGTAAATTGCTATTAAGTCACCTCTGTAGTATGGGATTAGCCCTTGTAATAACGGCCTAGTGCCAAAGTAGGTTTTAAAATCAAAGTGTATTAGGAGTGCAAGTTCGCCTCCTCTCAAATTGTTTTAGAGGTCATTTAATTAACCTGCTTTTCATTTAATAGACCTCAGTAGATTGGGTATTTTACCCCTGTGTTTATGTCCGTTGAGGACAACTTGAAGGTGGAGTTTGGTGTGGCCTGGGAGAGGCTTAAATTAAAGAGCGTGTGGCTCTTTTGGAAACGGAGTGTTGTATGCCTCGAGGAGGTTTTACTGTGTAATTTGGAGCAAGTGCTCCAGGGTTTGATTGGGGTCTTCTGCCCCTTTGTTAAAATTTGAATATCGGAAAGTTGGGCTAGTTGCTCAAAAATTGTGAACTCAGGGCTCGAAGCCCAAACTCTGTCATCCCTGTAATTGTACATTTCAAATTGTGTTTCGGCTACTAAGTACCTGTTCTTTGTTATTACTTAATATTGAAAAGGAAATATAACCTTGTTAAATTTTACATTAACTTTGATTCCGTAGTTTGAGACCCATTCACGCCCGCACCTTCTTACACCTCTACCTACCACCAAAACACGGTAACAAGTGGTAGCAGAGCGTGGTTGAATGGGTCTCAATTTAGCCCCTTTTGACGGCTACACATTGTTTTGATCCGAACTCTAACCATTTTCTCAGTTGCTGGAATTTTTTGACCTTTTCAAATTGTTCTGTCATCATGCCCGGCCCTCGCGATGTTCTCCTTCTTAACTATTTGCGCAAGGAGGAGTTGATCTATGAACTAACTATCAGAAATGTGCAATCTGGAGGCACGGTTGCAATAGACACTAACAAGCTTAGAGAGTCCCTTGATTTGCCCATTTCCATCCCCAATTTGGGAGAGAAAGAAATTGACGACTCTCTTTCCACGATCACGGAGAATATTACTGGGCTAGCTTCTGTAGTTAGTTTTTTTGATGAAAATGATCCGTCTCCTAATCAAATTAAGCGTGTGCAAGGCAGGCTATATCATTTTTCGAATAGGGTTAACGATCTGTTGTCTCTAAAATTGAATGACGTTCAGAGGAAGGAAGCTAGTACGCTCCTGGAAAATATTTCCGAATTATCTAGTAAGGTCACTCAATTGTTAACTGGGGAAGTTCCTCCCAAATCTGATCAACCCACCATAGTAAATGCAGGTAGTGAGGAAGCGCCTCCCAAGGGAGAAGTTAATAGAATAACCGTTGCTGCTCAAACTATCCCTGCCCCATTGGACAACGAATCTGAACGTCGTGCATCATTGAGTAACATCCGTTCTGAATTAACTTCCTTGCCACTTAAACCTTTACCTACTATGTCACCCGGGTTTAGCAGCTTGCCTCATCCATTGGCAATGTTGCTCAGAGGTATCTCTAAGATTTCCGTTAATACCACCAGTGATGTAATTTCATTTTTAAGATTTCTAGTGGAATTTCAGGATCATGCCCTCGTGTTTTCTCTTTCTCCATGTCAAATCTTGCAAATTATCTATCCGTATGCTATTGGTATTCTCTCTGATAAAATCGTAAGAGCCATTGCCGAGCAATCATCTCTTGAGGATTTCCACGCCCATTTGCTAGCTAAATTCATCCCTGCTAGGGCCAGGTCCTCCCCTATTCAAAGGTACTATTATCGTGTACAGCGATTGGATGAGAACTTGGCTGATTTCATACAAGACATTAAGTTTTATACCAGGGTGTTTGCTCTTCATTTCCCTGAGGATCAAATTGTACAAGCTATTGTGGAAGGCATTTCACCATCTTATAGGTCATACTTGTGTTTTGCGGCGTGCCCGCAAACTTTCTCTGAACTTGAAGCGTTGGCCGTCTCAGCGGAAGGAGTTAGATACGCCGAATCTTTGCGTGTAGCGAAAGAACCCCCGCCTTCCTTTAGTAACACTCGGCCTCCACCTCGCCGACCAGTCACACCCCGTAAATGTTATGCTTGCGGGTCGCCTGACCATCTTCGCAATAAATGTCCATTGGTCTAAAGTAGTAGGGCAAATAATGGAGCTGGTTCAGCACAAGGCTGTTTTAAATGTGGGGCTTTCTCACATATCGCAAAGAATTGTCCCAATTCGAATAGCACCCCCTCCTGCTCAACTTCTGGTGTAACTTCCAACAACAATAAAAAGTGACTAGTGGCTTCGGTTGAGTCGACTAATCCATCTTCCCGAGACTCAGCCCCTAGTAAACAGGTTGTAAATGCAGAGAACGATCAGCCTTCAAATTCATCTTTTGAATGCCCTAAAGAATGTCTTAGGATTGCGGCGGATACCCCCGCACCTGTTCCTTTTCTTAAGATTGAGGTAAATAACGAGCCTATAACATCTCTCTTAGATTCAGGTAGTGTTCGTTCGATTATTGCGGCTGAATGGTATTCTAAATTGAAATCGGTTTGTAAACTTCCTGACTATGTCTCTTCTCCTGTTCAATACGTTTCGGCTAATTCATCTCCATTAGAAATTCTAGGTTCCTTACTGGTCAAAATTCGTGTTTTTAAGTTTACATGGAAAATTAAATTGTTTGTGGCCAAGCAATTGTCTTGCCCCATTATATTGGGAGCTGACTTTATTTCTCACACTGGTCTTGTGCTCGATCTCAAGTCTAGGTCGTGCACATTCAAATTTGCTTCTAGTTGTAAAATCCCACTATTAAAGTGTAATTCTGTGTCATGTTCTTCTATTTCGCCTACCCAGGATGAGATGTTGTTAGACCTTAGACATCTACCTGAGGAGCAGGCCGATAGTATTTGCAAACTGTGTCAGTCGTTTCCCGAGGTGTTCTCTGATACTCTTGGTGTTACTGACCTTATTGAATACAAAATTGAGGTCACGGATTCGATTCCTGTCCGTTTTCCACCTTATAGGCTATCTCCACCTAAAATGAAGGCTCTGAAAGAAATTATCGATCAGATGTTGGAGGATGGTATTATTAGGCCCTCTAAGTCGGCGTATTCATCGCCTATTTTTCTAGTCCCGAAACCCCAAGGAGGCTTCAGGCCTGTCATTGATTACAGGGCTCTCAATCGGAAGGTGGTGTTGCAATCTGTGCCCCTTCCTGACCTTCATTCTTGTTTTTCATGGTTTCGTAAGGCCAAGTTCTTCACCATCTTGGACTTAAATCAGGCCTATAATCAAATTCCCCTTGCCGAAGAGTCTAAACACCTTACAGCGTTTGCCACGGACTGGAATTTATATGAATACAACCGCGTGCCTTTCGGGCTCCCCACGGGGGCAGCTGTGCTCACTAGGCTACTAGATAGGGTCTTCTCCGACATCAAATTCGAGTACTTATGTCACTACTTAGATGATGTCGTAGTATTTTCAGAGACTTTTGAAGAACATCTAGATCATTTGCGAGAAGTTCTCGATCGCCTTCGTACGGCTGGGTTAACTGTTAAGTTGTCCAAGGTTGCCTTTGCTAAGCCCTCTATGTCATTCCTAGGGCATATTGTGTCACCCGATGGTGTAGCAGTCGATCATTCTAGAACACAGGCCATCCGTGATTTTAAACCCCCCAAGGACATTAAAGGTATCGCCAGGTTCATTGGTATGGTGAATTTCTTCAGAAAGTTCATTCCTAACTTTGCTAATAGAGCGGCGCCCTTAAACCTTCTTCGTAGGAAAGGCATCAAATTCGAGTGGGGACCTTCTCAACAAGCCGCTTTTGAAGACCTTAAATTAGCACTTTGTAATGCCCCTGTACTTGCTATGCCTGATTTCTCGAAGAAATTCATCGTCCAAACCGACGCGTCGTCGTCAGCAGTAGCTGCAGTCCTTCTTCAAGAGACTGAACTAGGGAGGCGCCCCATCGCCTATGCATCTAGGACTTTGTCGGCTCAAGAAGCCAAGTATTCCATCTATGAGCTCGAAGGTTTGGCAGTCTTATTCGCCTTAGAAAAGTTCCGTCTCTATCTGGAACATGTTAAATTCGACCTGGAGACAGATAATCAAGCTTTAAGCTGGGTCTTAAGTAGACCGCGTCGTACTGGTCGTATAGCCCGTTGGGCCATCCGTATTTCTGCCTTCCAATTTGATGTCAGGCATATTAGAGGTACCGAAAATGTTGTTGCTGATGGACTCAGCCGTATGTTTTCTAACGACGTCGAGACCCAGGAACAGGCCGACAGTTCATCACCTCCCGAGTCCATGCTATCTGATGTTAATGCCATCTTAACTGATGCTCCCATGCTTTTTAGGGATATCGAGAAATACCAACGTGAAGATCCGAAGCTGGCTCAGATAATGGAAACCCTTTCTTCTGGGGAACATGTTGTCCCTTATGTTCTGAGGAATGGTGTTTTATGTTGCCCTTCGAGGCATGACAAGATGATGAAAGTTGTCGTTCCAGCCGTTCTGGTACCTATGATCTTCAAGTATTATCATGAGACCCCACTAGGAGGGCATCTGGGTATCTTTAAAACTCGCGAAAAAATTCGTGAAATGTTCATCTGGAAAGGTATGGACGGTGAAATTCGGGAACTTGTAAAAGCTTGTAAATCTTGTTTGATTAGTAAACCCACCATGTCCACCAAAGTAGGCCTTTTGTCTTCTCATCAAGCGTCGCGCCCCATGGAACGCCTGTATATTGATTATGTAGGACCCTTCCCCTAGTCGAAGGGAAATGCCAACAAATTCATCTTTGTATGTGTAGATGGTTTTACCAGATTTTCTTGGTTATTTCCGACTAAGCTGGCTACCGCTCAGTCCACCATTACTTGCTTAAATTCTATTTTTGCTTCCTTTGGTCCGTGTCAATATATTGTATCTGATAATGCTAAGGCTTTTACATCTAATTTATTTCGTAAATTCTGTTTTGACTTGTCCATCTCTCATATAACTACTTCTGCTTATTACCCTCAACCATCTCTGGCTGAACGGGTTAACCGTAATCTCAGGTCCGCACTTATTGCCTATCATCATGAAGATCATTCCAGGTGGGACACGTCCCTGCATTGGATAGCTTTTGCTTTGAATTCGGCGGTTCATGAATCTCCCAAGTTTACTCCAGCTTCTTTGATGTTCAAGTTTGTTCCCAACTCGCCGCTCTCTAACCTCTGGTCTCTGAATGACATTCTACCCGAGACAATAGATCCGGATAACATTAAAGATCTTTGGAAGAAGGCTAAAGCCAATCTTAAAGTGTCTCATGAAAAGGTTAGGGAAAGGTATGATCGTGGACGGAGACCCACCCCTTTGAAGGTAGGTGACCAGGTGATGGTCAAGAATTTTGTTCCCGCGGGCAAGCTTGCTCCCAGATTTCATGGGCCATGCATTATTCTTGATTTCCTTACGCCGGTTACGTTGTTAGTAAGCAATCCAGCCACCGAGAGGATATTTAGTGTTCACCTGTCCCAGGTGAAACCAGTGTAAATTTTGTGTCAACTTGCTTCATATAATTTGAAAGGAATATGAAGGTTATATTTTTTTTTTTTTGAGTTCAACTCTTAAGGCTTTCTGCTCCTTCTATTTTATTTTATATGTAAGCATTTCTTGTAAACCTCCCCCGATTGTTAAACTGCCATCCTGTCCTTGTCACGGCCATTACCACGCTCCCGTCTCCTGCTCCACCACACTCAGTGGCTGGCTTAGATGAAATGCCATGGATATCTGCACGCCGCTGGCCCCTCAATCTCTTTACATGCCTGTGCCCTCAAAAGAAACATGATGCTCCAACACAATTCTGCCGCCTAGCTTAATGTTTCAGTGCCCCCGCAGCCGCGCGGCGCCGTGCAGCAACTGGAGCCAAGGACGGGCCCCCTCGGCCCCAGCGAGGACGACATGTGCACGGCGAGCCGGAGCTCTCCCCCCGGCCAAGGCTGATCTGCGGCGCACGACCTGCTACTTGCCCGCAGCCTGTATATGTTCACCGCGGGCGCGGCGTGCTTCAACACCTCTGCTCCCCTCATAGTGCGGGTGAGCGGTATCTCAGGGTACTTGAGGGGTCCGAGCGGCCTCCTTTGGACGCAAGCTGTAACGGCCGGTCTGGCCATCCAACTTAGCCTACATCAGCTACATAGACATTCCTGTTCAACCTTAATACCGTCACTTGGGAATTCAACAGCAATATTTGGTGGACCGTGCAAAAAAATTTTCTTCACTTTTAAGTATTAAAAGTTTATCTTCAGAAATTCAAATTCTACAAACTTAAAGACTTTCATTCACCTGCAACAACAACATTTTGAAACTGAATTAAGAAATCTTGTAAATGCTTCTGCTATCTATCTTCGTATCAACATCATTACTTGGACTTTGTTTCAAACTGATTTCATGTGTCACCCCTGGAGGAACTTTTGGGGGGGGGGGGGAGGTCTGTACCGGGCGGTACACCTCTACACCGTTTATTTAAAAGTTGCGCCAGTTGAAACTCCTCTTCTGGAGGAAGGTTGAACTTTATCTACTCTATTAATTCTCTACTTTCTCAGAAGATGTCACCACGTGGAAAATTTTAAGTTTTTGAACTGTGTCACTTTTGATGTGTTTTTGTTTCGCTTGAAGTAAGAAGTGTGAACTTTCTCTTCTAGAGGACACTACTGATGATCAACAATAGTGCACCCTAGTGCGGAGTCAAAGAACTATTTTGTTGGAAAAATTTTTATTTCAAAAGTTTGTGTTTTGTTAAATTTCTTTCTGTTATTGTTTACGTTGGCTGTATACCCCTCTTTTTCCCCTTGTTTTAGATTTATCCAATCCCGAATTTCTTTTAGTAATTTCTGACCAATCTAGTGTATCTTCCCCCAACTTGTATCTGTTGCGGGGTCCTATCCAATAAAAACATTTTGGGCGGGTGTTTTCATTCCCCTAACGCCTAGAACCTTCCACGAGAGGATATAAACTGCTGATTTTTGGGTCTCTGGGCCACTTCTGTTCCATCTTTCAGTGTATTAAGTACATAGCAGGAGGCGGGAAGCGCCTCTTTCTTCGGCAGCGGTCAACAATAAGGTAATGGCCGATTAATAAATTCTTTCTTTTCTTGCTCAGCAGTTTAACTTTCGGGGCGGGTTCTAAACGTTCAACCATGTAACCTTTTCCTAAAATGTAAAAAACAACTGGTATCTATTCTATTTTAAAACGACATATCGGGATAGAGAGTGCTTAACCCTCTCGAGCTCCCACTCACATCGTCTTGAGGTGAACTTATTCTCTCAACCAATTCTTCCGTAATGTAATGTAAATTGCTATTAAGTCACCTCTGTAGTATGGGATTAGCCCTTGTAATAACGGCCTAGTGCCAAAGTAGGTTTTAAAATCAAAGTGTATTAGGAGTGCAAGTTCGCCTCCTCTCAAATTGTTTCAGAGGTCATTTAATTAACCTGCTTTTCATTTAATAGACCTCAGTAGATTGGGTATTTTACCCCTGTGTTTATGTCCGTTGAGGACGACTTGAAGGTGGAGTTTGGTGTGGCCTGGGAGAGGCTTAAATTAAAGAGCGTGTGGCTCTTTTGGAAACGGAGTGTTGTATGCCTCGAGGAGGTTTTACTGTGTAATTTGGAGCAAGTGCTCCAGGGTTTGATTGGGGTCTTCTGCCCCTTTGTTAAAATTTATATATCGGAAAGTTGGGCTAGTTGCTCAAAAATTGTGAACTCAGGGCTCGAAGCCCATACTCTGTCATCCCTGTAATTGTACATTTCAAATTGTGTTTCGGCTACTAAGTACCTGTTCTTTGTTATTACTTAATATTGAAAAGGAAATATAACCTTGTTAAATTTTACATTAACTTTGATTCCGTAGTTTGAGACCCATTCACGCCCGCACCTTCTTACACCTCTACCTACCACCAAAACACGGTAATAATAATAATAATAATAATAATAATAATAATAATAATAATAATAGTAATAATAATAATAATAATAATAATAATAATAATAATAATTGTTACCGGGCGGTACACCTCCACGCCGCGAATTCAAATATTGGGCCAGTTGAAACCTCTCTACAGGAGAAACCCAGAACTTTAACGACTGTATTATCTCAACGGTTTCTCGGAAGATGTCACTACTGTAAATTTGGTAATCTTGAAGTGTTCTGAACTGTGTCTATTTTGATTTGTGTTTGTTTGCTCCGTATCAAGAAGTTTGAACATTCTCTAACAGATGTCGCTACCCAAAACTATGGTAACACACTCTGCTGCAATGGAATGAACTTTCCTGAAGAAATATTGTATTCCTAAGTTTTATTTTTACTAAATTTTGTTCTGTGGTTTGTGGGTTGGCAATCTAATCCTTTCCTTCCGCCAGTTTTGAAATTAGCCAATCATAAATTTCTGCAATTAATTTTCCACCAATTAGGTGTTTCTTCATCATCTTGTGTATCATTTTTTGCTGTCGGCCAATTAAAGTTTGTGGGCGGGTTGTTATCATTCATGAAAGGTCTAGAATGTTCCACGAGGGTATATAAACTGCTGATTTTCTTGTCTCGGGGCCACTTCAGTAACATCTTTCGCAGTGTGTGAAAATATATAGCAGGGGCGGGAAGCGCCTCTTTCTCGAAGTAGCAGTTCATCTACAAGGTAATGGCCTGTTAACATCTACATTTCTTGCTAGCTGAGCAGTTTAACTCTCGGGGAAGGTTTGAAACCCTTAGTATGTAAAACTACCCTGTTAAAATGTAATTTCTTTTCTGTCTATCTATGAATTACAAATCTGTAAAGCGGGGATAGAGAGTGCTTCACCCTCTCGAACTCCCCTTCATTTTGAATTTGAGGGGACTATGTTTTCGTAACCGTTTTTCTCTTCCTTCTTAAAGTCTTAAACTTATTTGCCAACTAGTCACCTCCCTAGTATGGGATTAGCCCCTGTATAACTGGCCGAGTGCCACCTAGGTTTTAAGAAGTTTCATGTAGGAGTGCAAGCTATGCCTCCATTCAATTTGGTTTTTTGGGCCATTTAATTAACCCAAAGTTTGTTTTCTTCAGGTGAAGGTCCTGTAGATTTGGTACAAGATACCCCTGTTTCACTGTATGTGTGCCTTAAGGGCAGTTAGGAATGAAGGTGGTTGTAGCCTTTGATAGGCTTTTAAAATTGAGAGCGGGTCTGCTCTTTTCCTTTTAACGTTGTAATTAGGAGCAAGTGCACCTCGTACTTAGGGGTTTTCTGCCCTTCAGCTATTGTGGTGGTGAGCTGAAAGCTCAGAAATTAATCGTGGGGCTCCAAGCCCAAATCTTGTAATAATTGTAATTTCTTAACTTGTTTTCCTGCTACTTGGTACCTGTTACTCTGTTGTTGTTATCTGTTCATTTTGAAAAGAAAATATAACCTTTGTTAAAGTTTTAAATTAACTTTAAGTTTGTAACATGAGACCTATTCCCGCCCGCACCTTCTTTCACCTCTAACTACCATGGATAACTCCGGAACAAGTGGTAGCAGAGCGTGGTTGAATGGGTCTCAATTTAGCCCCTTTTGATGGCTAAACATTGTTTTCATTTCGCACTCTAACAATTTTCTCAGTTGCTCGAATTTTTTTTTATTTTTCTAAAAATTTTCTGTCATCATGTCCGGCTCTCACAACGTCCTCCATCCCGGCTATTTGCGCAAGGAGGAATTGATCTATGAATTATCGATTAGGAATGTTCAATCTGGAGGCACGGTTGTGATAGACACCAATAAGTTAAAAGATTCCCTTGATTTGTCTATTACCATCCCGACTTTGGGAGAAAAAGTGATAGATGACGCTCTCTCCACGATCACTGACAAGGCTACTAAGCTAGCATCTGTAGTTAGTTTTTTTGAAGTAAGTGATCCATCTCCTAATCAACTCAAAAGAGTACAGGCCAGATTGTATCACTTTTATAATAGGGTATGTGATTTATTGTCCTTGAAGTTAAATGACCTTCATGGTAAGGAAGCTACTGCTGTTGCTGAAAATCTATCTAAAATGTCTAGTAAAATTAGCCATTTGTTATCTGGATCTGCTATTCCAAAAACCGACCAGCCTGTGGTAGTAAATATCGTAAGTGGGGAGGATTCCTCTAAAGAGGAAGGATTCAGTACTACGGAGGCTACACAACGAACATCTGCCCCATTAGAAACTGTGTCCGATCGTCGCACGTCCATTCCACCCTTCGTGTTAAATAATGCTCCTTCTGAATCTGCTTCTCCGCCGCTTAGGCCCCTTCCTACTACGTCCCCGGGTTTCAACAGTTTGCCCCATCCTTTAGCAATGTTGCTCAGAGGTATTTCTAAGTTTTCTGTTAACTTTACCGGTGACGTAATTTCATTCCTAAGGTTTTTAGTTGAGTTTCAGGATCATGCAGTGGTTTTTCTCTTTCTCCGTGTCAAATTTTGCAGATCATTTATCCCTATGCAATTGGTGTTCTCTCAGACAAGATAGTTAGGGCAATTGCTGAACAGTCATCCATAGAAGACTTCCATGCCCATCTGTTGGCAAATTTTATCTACGCTCGAGCTAGGTCATCGCTCATTCAAAAGTACTACTACCGAGTACAACGGTTGGATGAAAATTTGGCAGACTTCATCCAAGACATTAAGTTTTACACTAGGGTATTTGCTCTACATTTCCCTGAAGATCAAACTGTACAGGCTATTGTGGAAGGAATTTCACCACCTTACAGATAATACTTGTGTTTTGCATCGCGTCCGCAAACTTTTGCCGAGTTAGAGGCTATGGCTGTCTCAGCCGAAGGAGTTAGATACGCCGATACCTTGCGTGTCGCGAAAGAACGCCCTCCATCCTCTAGTAGTTTTCGGCCTCCACTTCGCCGACCCATCACACCCCGTAAATGTTACGCTTGCGGGTCGCCAGACCATCTTCGCAATAAATGTCCATTGATCAAATCTAGTAGGACAAATAATGGAGCAGGTTCATCCCAAGGCTGCTTTAAATGCGGCGCGTTTTCACATATTGCCGAGAACTGCCCTAATGCTAGCAGCACTCCCTCCTGCTCAACTTCGGGTGCAACTTACACCAACAATCAAAAATGACTAGTGGCTTCGGCTGAGTCGGCTAACCCATCTCTCCGAGGCTCAGCCCCAAGTAAACATGTCGAAATTTCAGGGAAACCTCAGTCTTCAAATTTATCCTTTGAAGGTCCCAAAGAATGTCTTAGGATCGCAGCGGATACCTCCGCACCTGTTCCTTTTCTCAAAATTGAATTAAATATTGAACCTGTAACAGCTCTATTAGATTCTGGCGGTGTTTGTTCCATTATTTCGGCTGAGTGGTATTCCAAATTAAAATCCATTTGTAAACTTCCTGATTTTTGCTCGTCTTCGGTTCAATATGTTTCGGCTAATTCTTCTCCATTAGAAATTTTAGGTTCCTTAAAGGCCAAAATTCGTATTTCTAAATTTACTTGGAAAGTTAAACTATTGGTGGCAAAGCGCTTGTCTTGCCCCATTATATTTTTGAGCAGACTTGATGTCCTATACCGGTCTACTGCTCGACATTCAAAGCAAGTCTTGCACGTTAAAATTTGACAGTAATTCCAAAATACCTTTGCTAAAATGTATTTCTGTGTCATGTCCATCTATTTCGCCTACCCAGGATGAGATGTTGTTAGATCTTAGACATCTACCTAAGGAGCAGGCTGATAGTATTCGTAAGCTGTTTCAGTCGTTTCCAGAGGTTTTCTCGGATACTCTTGGTGTTACTGACCTGATTGAATACAAGATTGAGGTTACGGATTCCATCCCCGTTAGATTTCCACCTTATAGGCTATCTCCGCCTAAAATGAAGGCTCTGAAAGAAATCATTGATCAGATGTTGAAGGATGGCATTATTCGACCCACTAAGTCGGCGTATTCATCGCCTATTTTCCTTGTTCCGAAACCGCAAGGTGGCTTCAGGCCCGTGATTGATTATAGGGCTCTCAATCGGAAGGTTGTGTTACAATCTGTGCCCCTTCCCGACCTTCATTCTTGTTTTTCATGGTTTCGTAAAGCTAAGTTCTTCATCATATTAGACCTCAATCAAGCTTATAAGCAGATTCCTCTAGCAGAGGAATACAAATACCTGACAGCTTTTGCCACAGATTGGAACTTGTATGAATACAACCGCGTGCCTTTTGGGCTCCCGACGAGAGCAGCTGTACTCACTAGACTGCTAGACAGGTTCTTTTCCGACATCAAGTTTGAGTACTTGAACCACTATCTTGATGATGTCGTCGTATTTTCGGAGACTTTCGAAGAACACCTAGATCATCTGAGAGAAGTTCTCAATCGCCTTCGTAAGGCTGGGTTAACTGTGAATTTGTCCAAGGTCGCTTTCACTAAGCCTTCCATGTCATTCCTAGGGCACATTGTGTCGCCCGATGGTGTTGCAGTCGATCACTCTAGAACACAGGCCGTCCGTGATTTCAAGCCTCCCATGGACATCAAAGGTATTGCTAGGTTCATTGGTGTGGTGAATTTCTTCAAGAAATTTATTTCACATTTCGCCAATAGAGCTTTGCCATTGAACTTACTACGTAGGAAAGACATCAAATGTGATTGGGGAGCTTCTCAACAAGCCGCTTTCGGAGATCTCAAATTAGCTCTGTGTAATGCCCCTGTTCTGGCTATGCCCGATTTCTCCAAGAAATTCATCGTTCAAACTGACGTGTCGTCGTCGGCGGTAGCTGCAGTCCTTCTTCAAGAGACTGAACTAGGGAGGCGACCCATCGCCTATGCCTCTAGGACTCTATCGGCTCAAGAAGCCAACTATTCCATCTATGAGCTCGAAGGTTTAGCAGTCTTATTTGCTTTAGAAAAGTTCCGTCTCTATCTGGAACATGTCAAATTCGACTTGGAAACCGATAACCAAGCCTTAAGTTGGGTCTTAGCTAGGCCGCGTCGTACTGGCCGTATAGCCCGGTGGGTCATCCGAAATTCTGCCTTCCAATTTGATGTTAGGCATATCAGAGGTACTAAAAATGTTGTGGCAGACGGACTAAGCCGTATGTTTTCCAATGATGTAGAGACCCATGAACTGGTCGATAGTTCTTCACCTCCCGAGTCCATTCAACCCGAGGTTAATGCCATTTAACTGATGCTCCCATGTTGTTTAGGGATCTTGAGAAATATCAACGTGAAAATCCGACGCTGGCCCCTAACATGGAAACACTTTCTTCTGGGGAACATGTTGTCCCTTATGTTCTGAGGAATGGTGTTTTATGTTGCCCGTCGAGGCATGATAAGGAGATGAAGGTTGAGGTTCCAGCTGTTCTCGTGCCCATGATCTTCAAGTACTATCATGAAACCCCATTAGGAGGGCATTTAGGTATCTTCAAATCCCGCGAAAAGATCCGGAAGAAGTTTTATTTGGAAAGGTATGGACGGTGAAATTCGTGAATTAGTTAAAGCTTGTAAATCTCGCTTGCTTAGTAAACCCACCATGCCCACCAAGGTAGGCCTATTGTCTTCTCATCAAGCATCGCCCCCTATGGAACGTCTGTATATCGACTACGTCGGACCCTTCCGCCAGTCAAAGGGGAATGCCAACAAGTTCATCCTTGTGTGTGTAGATGGCTTCACTAGATTCTCATGGTTATTTCCGACTAAGCTGGCTAACGCTCAGTCCACCATTTCTTGTTTAAATTCTATCTTTGCTTCTTTTGGTCCTTGTCAATATATCGTGTCAGGCAACGCTAAAGATTTCACTTCAAATTTTTTCCGTAAATTTTGTTTTGATCTATCTATCTCTCATGTTACAACTTCTGCTTACTATCCTCAACCATCTCTGGCTGAACGGGTCAATCGTAATCTGAGGTCGGCGCTGATTGCATATCATCATGAAGATCATTTTAGGTGGGACACGTCCCTGCATTGGTTAGCTTTTTCTTTGAATTCGTCGGTTCATGAATCTCATAAGTTTACTCTAGCTTCCTTGATGTTCAAGTTTGTTCCCAACACGCCGCTCTCTAACCTTTGGTCTCTGAGTGATATTCTACTCGAGACAATATATCCTGATAACATTAAAGATCTTTGGAAAAAGGCTAAGGCCAACCTTAAAGTGTCTCATGAAAATGTTAGGGAAAGATATGATCGTGGACGGAGACCTACCCATTTGAAGGTAGGCGACCAGGTTATGGTCAAGAATTTTGTTCCCGCGGGCAAGCTTGGCCCCAGATTTCATGGGCCGTGCGTCATTTTAGATTTCTTTACCCCGGTGACGTTGTTACTAAGCAATCCAGCCACCGAGAGGATATTTAGGGTTCACCTGTCGCAGGTGAAACCTGCGTAATTTCCGTGCTAACTTGGTCCTTGTAATATTGTAAGTCCTGAAGGTTAAATTTTTTTGTTCATTTTAAGGCCTTTTGGCCCTTGTTGTTTTGCATTTGGTTGAATCTGCCTTGTATAAATTGTGTGAAACCTTCCCTCAGGTTACTCTGCTGTCCTCTCCATAAGGCCATTACAAAGCTCCCATCTCCTGCTAAACCACACCACTGGCTAATTAAAATGAAATAAAAACTTCAACGCCGCTGGCCCCTCAGCCTCACCACTAAGACTGTACGCTAAAATCATTATGGTCCAACAAAATTCTGCCGCCGAGATCTTCATGTTTCAGTGCCCCCGCAGCCGTGCGGCGCCGTACCACCACTGTGGTGGAGTACGGGCCCGCTCAACTCCAGTGAGGTCAACCAGTGTACGGCGAGTCGGAGTCCTCCTTCCGGCCAAGGCTGACGTGCGGCGCACCACCTGCTAACTGCCCGCGGTCTGTGCTTCACCACCACTACCCCTCTCCTAGTAGCGGGAGAGGTGTATCGCGGGGTACTTGATGGGTCCGAGCGGCCTCCTCTGAATACAAGCAGCGGCGACTGGTCTAGCCGTCAAACTTAATCAACAACTAATGCACCTATTCAGCTACATGGACATTAAATATCCACAATTACGGCGTTTTTGGATTCAACATCATCTGGTGGACTTAGATAAAAAAATTTTCTTCCTCCAAGAATTAAAGTTTTCCTTTGGAATTCAATTACTACAACCATACAGACCTTTTCATCAAATCTACTACAAAAATTTAAAAACTGGATTTTATTTAATCCCACTCATATCAAACTAACTTCTGATTTTCTCTTCTAAATTCTTCAACTCCTCAACAAAACTTGGAGTTTTTTTTTACAAATTTTTGTTTTCTTCTGTGTCACCCCTTGGAAGGACTTTTGGGGGGGGAGGACTGTACCGGGCGGTACACCTGCACGCCGCGAATTCAAATATTTCGCCAGTTGAAAACTCTCTACAGGAGAAACCCTGAAATTTAACAACTGTATTAACTCAACGGTTTCTAGGAAGATGTTACTACTGTAAATTTGGTAATCTTGAAGTGTTCTGAACTGTGTCTATTTTGATTTGTGTTTGTTTGCTCCGTATCAAGAAGTTTGAACATTCTCTAACAGATGTCGCTATCCAAAACTATGGTAACACACTCTGGTGCAATGGAATGAACTTTCCTGAAGAAATATTGTATTCCTAAGTTTTATTTTTACTAAATTTTTTTCTGTGGTTTGTGGGTTGGCAATCTAATCCTTTCCTTCCGCCAGTTTTGAAATTAGCCAATCATAAATTTCTGTAATTAATTTTCCACCAATTAGGTGTTTCTTCATCGCCTTGTGTATCAGTTTTTGCTGTCGGCCAATTAAAGTTTGTGGGCGGGTTGTTATCATTCATGAAAGGTCTCGAATGTTCCACGAGGGTATATAAACTGCTGATTTTCTTGTCTCGGGGCCACTTCAGTAACATCTTTCGCAGTGTGTGAAAATATGTAGCAGGGGGCGGGAAGCGCCTCTTTCTCCAAGTAGCAGTTCATCTACAAGGTAATGGCCTGTTAACATCTTCATTCCTTGCTAGCTGAGCAGTTTAACTCTCGGGGAAGGTTCGAAACCCTTAGTATGTAAACTACCCTTTTAAAATGTAAATTCCTTTCTGTCTATCTATAAATTACAAATCTGTAAAGCGGGGATAGAGAGTGCTTCACCCTCTCGAACTCCCCTTCATTTTGAATTTGAGGGGACTGTTTTCGTAACCGTTTTTCTCTTCCTTCTTAAAGTCTTAAACTTATTTGCCAACTAGTCACCTCCCTAGTATGGGATTAGCCCCTATAAAACTGGCCGAGTGCCACCTAGGTTTTAAGAAGTTTCATGTAGGAGTGCAAGCTACGCCTCCAGTCAATTTGGTTTTTTGGGCCATTTAATTAACCCAAAGTTTGTTTTCTTCATGTGAAGGTCCTGTAGGTTGGGTACAAGATACCCCTGTTTCACTGTATGTGTGTCTTAAGGGCAGTTAGGAATGAAGGTCGTTGTAGACTTTGATAGGCTTGTAAAATTGAGAGCGGGTCTGCTCTTTTCCTCTTAACGTTGTAATTAGGAGCAAGTGCTCCTCGTACATAGGGGTTTTCTGCCGTTCAGCTATTGTGGTGGTGAGCTGAGAGCTCAGAACTTAATCTTGGGGCTCCAAGCCGAAATCTTGTAATAATTATAATTTCTTAACTTGTTTTCCTGCTACTTGGTACCTGTTACTCTGTTGTCGTTATCTGTTGATTTTGAAAAGAAAATATAATCTTTCTTAAAGTTTTAAATTAACTTTAATTTTGTAAGTTGAGACCTATTCCCGCCCGCACCTTCTCTCACCTCTAACTACCACGGATAACTCCTTAACAATAATAATAATTGTTACGGAGATTTCCGTGGTAGTTAGAGGTGAAAGAAGGTGCGGGGTGGTGAACAGGTCTCAAGCTACGAAAGTAAAATTAATTTAAAAATTTAACAATGTTATATTTTCTTTTCAAAATTAAGAAATAACAAGTACGGCAGGTACAGAGTAGCAAGTCAACAAAATGTAGTTACAATATTTACTGGATTTGGGCTTCGCGCCCCGACTTCACACTTCTAGGGCAATTAGCCCAACTTTACTCCAAAATAAGTTTTACCAGAGGGGCAGAAAACCCCATTCATGTTCAAGAGCACTTGCCCCAAATTACACAGAAAGGCCTCCTCGAGGCTCACAACACTTAATTTTCAAGAAAGAGACACACGCTCTCAAACTTCAAGCCTCTCAAAGGCCACACCAAACTCCACCTTCAAGTTGTCCTGTCAGGACATAGACACAGGGGTAACATACCCAACCTACTGAGGTCTATTAAATGAAAAGGGGTAATTACATAACCTCTAAAATAACAATTTGAGAGGAGGCGATCTGCACTCCTAATACACTTTGTTTAAAACCTACTTGGCACTAGGCCGTTAAAACAAGGGCTAATCCCATACTAAAGAGGTGACTTAAGAACAGAACAATTTGCTTTACGTTAACGAAGAATAGGTTGAGACAAATAAGTTCACCTCAAAACAAAATGAGTGGGAGCTCGAGAGGGGTAAGCAGGCTCTATCCCGATATGCAGTTTAAAAGATGGAATAGATACAAGTTTCTTTACATTCTAAGGAAGGTTACATAATGGAAAAACCTCGGACCCGCCCCGAGAGTTAAACTGCTGAGCAAGCAAGAAAAGAAGTAATTAATCGGCCATTACCTGGTTGTTGACTGCCGCCGAAGAAAGAGGCGCTTCCCGCCCCTTGCTATGTACTTTACACACGACAAGATGGAACAGGAGTGGCCCGGAGATCCTAAAATCAGCAGTTTATATACTCTCGCGGAAAGTTCGAGGCGTTTGGGGAATGAGAACACCCTCCCACAAAAACTTTATTGGCTAACCAAGAAAACCCCTACACAATATGAAGAAGAAACACATAATTGGTGGAAAATTAATTCAAGAAATTCGGGATTGGCTAGATTCAAAAGAAGGGGAAAGAAAGGGTTAATATTGCCAACTTAAACAATGACTGAAGGAAATTTAGCAAAGAACAAACGTTTGAAATTAAATTTTCTCCAAACAAACAGTTCTTTCACTTCACACTAGGGTGCACCATTGTTGATCTTCAGTAGTGTCCTCTAGAAGAGAAAGTTCACACTTTTTATTACAAGCAAAACAAAAATACGTCGAAAATGACACAGTTCAAAAACTCCAAAATTTCCAGGTAGTGACATCTTCTGAGAAGGTAGAAAATTAATACCGTAGATAAAGTTCAGACTTCCTCCAGCAGAGGAGTTTCAACTGGCGCAAATTTTAAATAAGCGGCATGTAGGTGTACCGCCCGGTACAGACCTCCCCACCCCAAAGGTTCCTCCAGGGGTGACACATGAAATTTGTTTGAAAACAAGGTCCAAGTTATGATGTGGATATGAAGATTGATTGCAGAAGCATTTATCGAAATGGCTGAAATTTAGTTTGATTCAGTTTCAAAATTTCTTTTAGTAACAGCGGAAGTACTGTCTTAATGTTTGTAGAAGGTTGAATAGAGAAGGAAAACTTTAGTTTTAAAGTTGAGGAAAAATTTTCTAAGTCCACCAGATATTGTCGTTGAATTCTCAGGTGTAGTAATTGCTGATAGTATTTGTCCATGTAGTTAATTAAATTGGATGGCCAGACCGTCCGCTGCAGCTTGTGTCCAGAGGAGGCCGCTCGGACCCCACAAGTACCCTGAGATACCGCTCGCCCGCACTATGAGGGGAGCAGTGGTGTTGAAGCACGCCGCGCCCGTGGTGAACATATACAGGCTGCGGGCAGTAGCAGGTCGGGCGCCGCACATCAGCCTTGGCTGGGAGGAGGGCTCCGGCTCGCCGTGCACATGGGTCCTCGCTGGGGAAGAGGGGGCCCTTCCTCTAACCCAGTCGCAGCACGGCGCCGCGCGTCTGCGGGGGCACTGAAACATAAAGGTAGGCGGCAGAATTGTTGGACCATCATAATTTTTTTGAGGGCACAGGCTTTGTGGAGAGGTTGAGGGGCCAGCGGCGTGCAGAAATTCATTTCAGGTGCGAGCCACTGTGTGTAGTGGAGCAGGAGACGGGAGCGTGGTAATGGCCGTGGTAAGGACAGGATGGCAGTTTAACTAATCGGGGGAGGTTTACAAAAATGCTTAAATATAAAAAAGTATTATAGAAGGGGCAGAATGCCTTAAAAGTGAAAACTCAAAAAAAAGTATAACCTTCATAATGCTTTCAAGATTATATGAAGCAAGTTAGCACAGAAATTATACAGGTTTCACCTGCGACAGGTGAACCCTAAATATCCTCTCGGTGGCTGGATTGCTTAATAATAATGTGACCGGCGTAAGGAAATCTAGAATGATACACGGCCCATGAAATCTGGGGGCAAGCTTGCCCGCGGGAACAAAATTCTTGACCATAACTTGGTCACCTACCTTCAAAGGGGTGGGCCTCCGTCCACGATCATACCTTTCCCTAACCTTTTCATGAGAGACTTTAAGATTTGCTTTAGCCTTCTTCCAAAGATCTTTGATGTTGTCCGGATCTATTGTCTCGGGTAGAATGTCACTCAGAGACCAGAGGTTAGAGAGCGGCGTGTTGGGAACAAACTTGAACATCAAAGAGGCTGGCGTAAACTTATGTGATTCATGAACCGCCGAATTCAAAGCAAAAGCTAACCAATGCAAGGACGTGTCCCACCTGGAATGATCTTCATGATGATAGGCAATAAGCGCGGACCTGAGATTACGGTTAACCCGTTCAGCCAGAGATGGTTGAGGGTAATAAGCAGAAGTAGTTACATGAGAGATGGACAAGTCAAAACAGAATTTACGAAAAAGATTTGATGTGAACGCCTTAGCATTATCAGACACAATATATTGGCACGGACCAAAAGAAGCAAAAATAGAATTTAGGCAAGTAATGGTGGACTGAGCGGCAGCCAGCTTAGTCGGAAATAACCAGGAAAATCTTGTGAAACCATCTACGCATAAAAAGATGAACTTGTTGGCATTTCCCTTTGACTGGGGGAAGGGTCCTACATAATCAATATACAGGCGTTCCATGGGGCGCGACGCTTGATGAGAAGACAAAAGGCCTACCTTGATGGACATGGTTGGTTTACTAAGCAAACAGGTTTTACAAGCCTTCACTAGTTCACGGATTTCACCGTCCATACCTTTCCAGATGAACATTTCACGAATCTTCTCACGAGTTTTAAAGATACCAAGATGCCCTCCTAATGGGGTCTCATGATAGTATTTGAAGATCATAGGCACAAGAACAGCTGGAACGACAACCTTCATAATCTTATCATGCCTCGATGGGCAACATAAAACACCATTCCTCAGAACATAAGGGACCACATGTTCCCCAGAAGAAAGGGTTTCCATTATCGGAGCCAGCGTCGGATCTTCACGTTGGTATTTCTCGATATCCCTAAAGAGCATAGGAGCATCTGTTAAGATGGTATTAACATCAGCTAGTATGGACTCAGAAGGTGATGAACTGTTGACCGATTCATGGGTCTCGACGTCTTTGGAAAACATACGGCTGAGTCCATCAGCAACAACATTTTCGGTGCCTCGGATATGCCTGACATCGAATTGGAAGGCAGAAATAAGGATGGCCCAACGGGCTATACGGCCAGTACGACGCGGCCTACCTTAGACCCAGCTTAAGGCTTGATTATCTGTCTCCAGGTCGAATTTCACATGTTCCAGATAGAGACGGAACTTTTCTAAGGCAAATAAGACTGCCAAACCTTCGAGCTCATAGATGGAATACTTGGCTTCTTGAGCCGACAAGGTCCTAGATGCATAGGCGATGGGTCGCCTCCCTAGTTCAGACTCTTGAAGAAGGACTGCAGCTACAGCTGACGACGACGCGTCGGTTTGGACGATGAATTTCTTCGAGAAATCAGGCATAGCAAGTACAGGGGCATTACAAAGAGCTAATTTATGATCTTCAAAAGCGGCTTGTTGAGAAGGTCCCCACCCGAATTTGATGCCTTTCCTACGAAGAAGGTTCAAAGGCGCCGCTCTATTAGCGAAGTTAGGAATGAACTTCCTGAAGAAATTCACCATACCAATGAACCTGGCGATACCTTTGATGTCCTTGGGAGGTTTAAAATCACGGATGGCCTGTGTTCTAGAATGATCGACTGCAACCCCATCAGGTGACACAATATGCCCTAGGAATGACATAGAGGGCTTAGCAAAGGCCACCTTGGACAACTTGACCGTTATCCCAGCCTTACGAAGGCGATTGAGAACTTCTCGCAGATGATCTAGATGTTCTTCAAGGTTATCCGAAAATACGACGACATCATCCAAGTAGTGATACAAGTACTCAAATTTGATGTCGGAGAAGACCCTATCTAACAGCCTAGTGAGTACAGCTGCTCCCGTGGGGAGCCCGAAAGGCACGCGGTTGTATTCGTATAAGTTCCAGTCCGTGGCAAACGCTGTAAGATGTTTAGACTCTTCGGCAAGGGGAATTTGATTATAGGCCTGATTCATGTCCAAGATAGTAAAGAACTTGGCCTTATGAAACCATGAAAAACAAGAATGAAGGTCAGGAAGGGGCACGGATTGCAACACAACCTTCCGATTGAGAGCCCTATAATCAATGACAGGCCTGAAGCCTCCTTGGGGTTTCGGGACTAGAAAAATAGGCGAAGAATACGCCGACTTAGAGGGCCTAATAATACCATCCTTCAACATTTGATCGATGATTTCTTTCAATGCCTTCATTTTAGGTGGAGACAGCCTATATGGTGGAAAACGGACAGGAATCGAATCCGTGACCTCAATTTTGTATTCAATAAGGTCAGTAACACCAAGAGTATCCGAGAACACCTCTGGAAATGACTGACATAATTTACGAATACTATCAGCCTGCTCCTCAGGTAGATGTCTAAGGTCTAACAACATCTCATCCTGGGTAGGCGAAATAGATGAACATGATACAGAATTACACTTTAACAAGGGAATTTTACAATTGGACGCAAATTTGAATGTGCACGACCTACTCTGGAGATCGAGCACAAGACCAGTGTAAGAAATGAAGTCAGCTCCCAATATAATGGGGCAAACAATTTGACTTTCCATGTAAATTTAAAAATACCAATTTTGACATTTACAGAACCTAGGATTTCCAATGGAGATGAATTAGCCGAAACATATTGAACAGTAGATGAGACATAGTCAGGTAGTTTACAAACAGATTTCAATTTTGAATACCATTGGTCCGAAATAATTGAACAAACACTGCCTGAATCTAATAGAGCTGTTATAGGCTCGTTATTTAACTCAATCTTAAGAAAAGGAACAGGTGCGGGGGTATCCACCGCAATCCTAAGACATTCTTTGGGGCATTCGAAAGATGAATTTGAAGATAGAACATTCCCTTAATTTTCGACCTGTTTACCAGGGGCTGAGCCTCGGGAAGAGGGATTAGTCGACTCAGCCGAAGCCACTAGTCATTTTTTATTATTGGCATAGCTGGAGTTTGCACCAGAAGTTGAGCAGGAGGGGGTGCTATTTGAATTTTGGCAATTTTTGGCGATATGTGAGAAAGCCCCACATTTAAAACAGCCTTGTGATGAACCAGCCCCATTCCTTGTCCCACTCGACTTGATCAGTGGACACTTATTGCGCAGATGGTCGGGCGACCCGCAAGCATAACATTTACGGGGTGTGGCTGGTCGGCGAGGAGGAGGACGAAGATTACTAAAAGAGGGAGGGGGTTCTTTCGCGACACGCAAAGAGTCGGCGTATCTAACTCCTTCCGCTGAGACGGCCAATGCTTCAAGTTCAGAGAAGGTTTGCGGGCACGCCGCGAAACACAAATATGACCTATAGGATGGTGAAATTCCTTCCACAATAGCTTGTACAATCTGATCCTCAGGGAAGTGAAGAGCAAACACCCTAGTATAGAACTTAATATCTTGGATGAAATCTGCCAGATTTTCATCCAATCTCTGTACTCGATAATAGTACTTCTGAATCAGAGATGACCTCGCGCGGGCGGGAATAAAATTTGCAAGCAAGTGTGCATGAAAATCTTCAATAGATGACTGTTCGGCTATGGCTCTTACTATTTTGTCAGAGAGAATACGAATTGCATAAGGATAGATGATTTGCAAAATTTGACATGGAGAAAGAGAAAAAACAAGGGCATAATCCTGAAATTCAACTAAAAACCTTAAGAAGGAAATAACTTCACTGGTGGTGTTGACAGAAAACTTCGAGATACCTCTGAGCAACATTGCCAATGGATGAGCCAAACTGCTGAACCCAGGTGACATAGTCGGTAAAGGTTTAAGTGGCAAGGAAGTTAATTCAGAACGTACATTATTCAATGAGTTACGGCGTTCAGACTCGTTGTCCAATGGGGCAGAGATAGTTTGAGCAGCAACGGTTATCCTATTGACTTCTCCCTTAGGAGGCTCTTCCTCGCTACCTGCATTCATCGGGGTTGGTTGATCGCTTTTGGGAGGAACCTCCCCAGTTAACAATTGAGTGACCTTGCTAGATAATTCAGAAATATTTTCAAGCAGCTTACTAGCTTCCTTCTTCTGAACGTCATTCAACTTTAGAGACAACAGATCGTTAACTCTATTTGAAAAATGAAACAGCCTGGCTTGCACACGCTTAATTTGATTAGGAGAAGGATCATTTTCATCAAAAAAGCTAACTACAGATGCTAGCCCTGTAATATTCTCGACGATCGTGGAAAGAGAGTCGTCAATTTCTTTCTCTCCCAAATTGGGGATGGAAATGGGAAAATCAAGGGACTCTCTAAGCTTATTTGTGTCTACTGCAACCGTGCCTCCAGATTGCACATTTCTGATAGTTAACTCATAGATCAACTCCTCTTTGCGCAAATAGTTAAGATGGAGAACATCGCGAGAGCCGGGCATGATGACAGAACTATTTTGAAAAACTCAAAAAATTCCAGCAACTGAGAAAATGGTTAGAGTTCGGAACAAAAAAATGTTTAGCCGTCAAAAGGGGCTAAAACGAGACCCATTCAACCACGCTCTGCTACCACTTGTTACGGAGATTTCCGTGGTAGTTAGAGGTGAAAGAAAGTGCGGAGTGGTGAACAGGTCTCAAGCTACGAAAGTAAAATTAATTTAAAAATTTTACAAGGTTATATTTTCTTTTCAAAATTAAGAAATAACAAGTACGGCAGGTACAGAGTAGCAAGTCAACAAAATGTAGTTACATTATTTACTGGATTTGGGCTTCTCGCCCCGACTTCACACTTCTAGGGCAATTAGCCCAACTTTACTCCAAAATAAGTTTTACCAGAGGGGCAGAAAACCCCATTCATGTTCAAGAGCACTTGCCCCAAATTACACAGAAAGGCCTCCTCGAGGCATACAACACTTAATTTTCAAGAAAGAGCCACACGCTCTCAAACTTTAAGCCTCTCAAAGGCCACACCAAACTCCACCTTCAAGTTGTCCTCTCAGGACATAGACACAGGGGTAACATACCCAACCTACTGAGGTCTATTAAATGAAAAGTGGTAATTACATAACCTCTAAAATAACAATTTGAGAGGAGGCGATCTGCACTCCTAATACACTTTGTTTAAAACCTACTTGGCACTAGGCCGTTAATACAAGGGCTAATCCCATACTAAAGAGGTGACTTAAGATCAGAACAATTTGCTTTACGTTAACGAAGAATAGGTTGAGACAAATAAGTTCACCTCAAAACAAAATGATTGGGAGCTCGAGAGGGTTAAGCAGTCTCTATCCCGATATGCAGTTTAAAAGATGGAATATATACAAGTTTCTTTACATTTTAAGGAAGGTTACATAATGGAAAAACTTCGGACCCGCCCCGAGAGTTAAACTGCTGAGCAAGCAAGAAAGAAGTAATTAATCGGCCATTACCTGGTTGTTGACTGCCGCCGAAGAAAGAGGCGCTTCCCGCCCCCTGCTATGTTCTTTACACACGACAAGATGGAACAGGAGTGGCCCGGAGATCCTAAAATCAGCAGTTTATATACTCTCGTGGAATGTTCGAGGCGTTTGGGGAATGAGAACACCCTCCCACAAAAACTTTATTGGCTAACCAAGAAAACCCCTACACAATATGAAGAAGAAACACATAATTGGTGGAAAATTAATTCAAGAAATTCGGGATTGGCTAGATTCAAAAGAAGGGGAAAGAAAGGGTTAATATTGCCAACTTAAACAATGACTGAAGGAAATTTAGCAAAGAACAAACTTTTGAAATTAAATTTTCTCCAAAAAAACTGTTCTTTCAATTCACACTAGGGTGCACCATTGTTGATCTTCAGTAGTGTCCTCTAGAAGAGAAAGTTCACACTTTTTATTACAAGCAAAACAAAAATACGTCGAAAATGACACAGTTCAAAAACTCCAAAATTTCCAGGCAGTGACATCTTCTGAGAAGGTAGAAAATTAATACCGTAAATAAAGTTCAGACTTCCTCCAGCAGAGGAGTTTCAACTGGCGCAAATTTTAAATAAGCGGCATGTAGGTGTACCGCCCGGTACAATAATAATAATAATAATAATAATAATAATAATAATAATAATAATAATAATAATAATAATAATAATAATAATAATAATAATAATAATAATAATAATTATTATTATTATTATTATTATTATTATTATTATTATTATTATTATTATTATTATAATAATAATAATAATAATTATTATTATTATTATTATTATTATTATTATTATTATTATTATTATTATTATAATAAAGCAGATCAACCTCCTAGAAACGATCCTTAGCAAGGCGGAACTTAAGATACCTATCGAAAGGGAAGACCAATTTCATGATGAATTGCAAATATGCATCACAATTCCTTGAAACGGAGATTGGACGGATTCAGAGGGTTAAAATGTTCATATACCTCGGTGAAATTATACGGGAGAACTGACTAGAAAAAGCTGCTGTAGACGATCGTATCTCAAAAATGGAGAGATCTCATGAAATGCCAAAATAAGGTATTAGAACACTGTAGTAAAAACAGAATGTCTGTATGCCAGCGATTGCCTCTCGATGAATTACAATTTGTTGGTCAGATATTCGCGAGTGTCTATGGAGTGTCCACCAAAGCATATTAATGGTAATTCCCTAACAGTTAGGAAATCATATCTTACCATCGAATTGAAACGAAGTTCAAGAGCACTTTTGGTGTAAGCGGTGTTTGAAAACGGTAACTGACAACGCCGAATTAAGTTTTTCCGAGTTCTGTCCCATAACGTTTTCATCAAGTCATAATCGCGTATTTTGAACACCCCACAGGAAGATGTTACATTATATTTAAAATGTAAGAGAACCATGCAAACATCCCCTATTAACAGAGGGGAAGAAAGAACAAAAAATGTAGGTGTCGACCAAAGGAAGAGAAGAGCCGTGACGGGAGTGAAAATGGGAGACTTCCTCTCGGAAACGTAATACTTTCGGGGTCGGAAAATACCAAGAGTTGAACCAACAGAGGTCAGATAGGATAGATGAAAGTGACGAGCCTGCCACATGTAAGACGAAACAATGTCAGATCTCCGTGGTCGCCAACCTACACTCCCAAGTTAAAAGCCCCTTGGGGCGCCTTTTAGTCGTGGTTTCCGTGGGTGTTATTTTATCGCCCCCATCACAGTGGGAGATTGCAATGGAACCTAGGTGGATGATGAGCAAAACGACATCGCTGTACTCATATTGTTGCACATCATATACTGATACAGATATGAGATGGCGTATGGCTTTTAGTGCCGGGAGTGTCCGAAGACCTGTTCGGCTCGCCAAGTGCAGGTCTTTCGAGTTGACCTGCGCGTCGTGATGAGGATGAAATGATGATGAAGACAACACATACACCCAGCCCCCGTGCCATTGGAATTAACCAATTAAGGTTAAAATCCCCGACCCGGCCGGGAATCGAACCCGGGACCCTCTGAACCGAAGGCCAGTACGCTGACCGTTCAGATAACGAGTCAGACGATATAGATATCCCTACTGTTCTCTAAAGGTCGACCACTATGCATTTTGTTCACCGACATGTATAACAATTCTTTTGTTGTGACCGTTTGACTTTAAAATTCCCTGCCTGTCTTAAATTTAAGACTGCTTGTCGAGACTACCAGCTAAATGCAGCAGTCTAATTTGTGAATGACTGTGAGTTAGAAAAGTGTAATTTGTTATTGTGTAGCTTCTTATTTACTCTATACTATTATGTACTCTTAAGCACCGTTCCCAATGATGTATCATTACAGTGGTTAAGTGTATAATACCTCCTCTGCGAACGATGTGACCTTGCCGCGGTGGGGAGGCTTGCGTGTCCCAATGATGTAGATAGCCGAGCCGCAGGTGCAACCATATCGGATGGGTATCTGTTGAGAGACCAGACTAACGAATGGTTCATCGAAAGGGGGGTAGCAGCCTTTCGGTAGTTGCAAGGGCGGCAGTCTAGATGATTGACTGATACGGGCTTGTAATAATACTCAACAAGGCTTAGCTGTGTTGATACCGTTACACGGCTGAAAGCAACGGGAAACTACAACCGTAACTAACTCCCGAGGACATGCAGCTCTCTCTGTATGAATGATGTACTGATGATGGCTTCCTTCCGGGTATAATATTCCGGAGGTAAACTAGTCCCCCATTCGGATCTCCTGGTGGGGACTACACGAGAGAGGGTATTCATCAGGAAGATTGATACTGACATTCTGCGAGTCGGAGCGTGGAATGTTAGAAGTTTGAATCGTTGTGGTAGGTTAGAGAATCTGAAAAGGGAGATGGATAGGCTAAAGTTAGATGTAGTTGGTATAAGTGAAGTACGTTGGCAGGAAGAACAAGATTTTTGGTCAGGCGACTACCGAATTATCAACACAAAATCAAACAGGGGAAATGCAGGAGTTGGTTTAATAATGAATAAGAAAATAGGACAGCGGATAAGCTACTACAACCAGCATAGTGAAAGAATTATTGTTGTCAAGATAGACACCAAACCAATGCCCACCACAATAGTGCAGGTCTATATGCCTACTAGTTCAGCGGATGACGAAGAAATCGAAAGAATATACGAGGAGATAGAAGATTTAATACAATATGTAAAAGGTGACGAGAATCTAATTGTGATGGGAGACTGGAATGCAGTGGTAGGCCAAGGATGAGAAGGTAGTACGGTAGGAGAATTTGGATTGGGACAAAGGAATGAAAGAGGAAGTCGGCTGGTTGAATTCTGCACTGATCATAATTTAGTCCTTGCCAATACTTGGTTCAAACACCACAAACAACGGCTGTATACGTGGACGAGACCTGGAGACACTGGAAGGTATCAAATAGACTTCATTATGATTAGGCAGAGATTCAGAAACCAAGTGTTGGATTGCAAAACTTTCCCAGGAGCAGACGTGGACTCTGACCACAACTTGTTGGTCATGAAATGCCATCTAAAGTTGAAGAAATTGAAGAAAGGAAAGAATGCAAAAAGATGGGATCTAGACAAGTTGAAAGAAAAGAGTGTGAGGGATTGTTTCAAGGAACATGTTGCACAAGGACTAAATTAAAAGGCTGAAGGAAACACTATAGAGGAAGAGTGGAGAATCATGAAAAATGAAGTCAGTAGGGCTGCTGAAGAAATGTTAGGAAGGAAGAAAAGATCAACTAAGAATCAGTGGATAACTCAGGAGATACTAGACCTGATTGATGAACGACGAAAATACAAGAATGCTAGAAATGAAGAGGGCAGGAAAGAATACAGGCGATTGAAGAATCAAGTGGATAGAAAGTGCAAGGTAGCTAAGGAAGAATGGCTGAAGGAGAAGTGCAAGGATGTCGAAGGCTGTATGGTCCTGGGAAAGGTAGATGCTGCATACAGGAAAATCAAGGAAACCTTTTGATAAAGGAAATCTAGGTGTATGAATATTAAGAGCTCAGATGGAAAGCCACTTCTAGGGAAAGAAGACAAAGCAGAAAGATGGCAGGAGCATATCCAACAGTTGTATCAAGGTAAAGATGTAGATAATTTGGTTCTGGAACATGAAGAGGCTGTTGATACTGATGAAATGGGGAACCCAATTTTGAGGTCAGAGTTTGACAGAGCTGTGAGTGACGTCAATAGGAACAAGTCACCTGGAATTGATGACATTCTCTCTGAATTACTGACTGCCTTAGGAGAAACCAGCATGGCAAGATTATTTCATTTAGTGTGCAAGATGTATGAGACAGGAGAAGTCCCATCCGATTTTCGGAAGAATGTTGTTATACCTATTCCCAAGAAAGCCGGTGTTGACAGGTGTGAAAACTACCGCACCATTAGTTTAGTATCTCATGCCTGCAAAATTTTAACACGTATTATTTACAGAAGAATGGAAAAACAAGTTGAAGCTGAGTTGGGAGAAGATCAATTTGGCTTCAGAAGAAATGTAGGAACACGTGAAGCAATCCTGACTTTACGTCTGATCTTAGAGGATCGAATCAAGAGGGCAAGCCTACGTACATGGCATTCGTAGATCTAGAAAAGGCATTCTATAATGTTGATTGGACCAAGCTATTTATGATTCTGAAGATGATAGGGATCAGACACCGAGAACGAAGAATTATCTACAATCTGTATAAATATCAGTCTGCAGTGATAGGAATCGAGGGCTTTGTAAAAGAAGCAACAATCCAGAAAGGATTGAGGCAAGGCTGCAGTTTGTCCCCTCTCCTTTTCAATGTTTACATAGAACAGGCAGTAAAGGAAATCAAAGAGAAATTTGGAAAGGGAATCACAGTCCAAGGAGAGGAAATAAAAACCTTGAGATTTGCCGTTGATATTGTTATTTTATCTGATACTGCAGAAGAGCTCGAGAAGTTGCTGAATGGTATGGATGAAGTCTTGGGCAAGGAGTACAAGATGAAAAGAAATAAGTCCAAAACAAAAGTAATGGACTGCAGTCGAACGAAGGCAGGTGATGTAGGAAATATTAGATTAGGAAATGAAGTCTTAAAGGAAGTAGATGAATATTGTTACTAGGGTAGTAAAATAACTAACGATGGCAGAAGTAAGGAGGACATAAAATGCAGACTAGCACAAGCAAGGAAGAGCTTTCTTAAGAAAAGAAATTTGCTCACTTCAAACATTGATATCGAAATTAGAAAGATGTTTTTGAAGACTTTCGTGTGGAGCGTGGCATTGTATGGAAGTGAAACGTAGACGATAACTAGCTCAGAAAGAAAGAGAATAGAAGCTTTTGAAATGTGGTGTTAGAGAAGAATGCTGAAGGTGAGATGGATAGATCGAATCTCGAATGAAGAGATACTGAATCGAATTGGTGAGTGGAGATCGAGTTGGCTAAATTTGACGAGAAAAAGAGATAGAATGATAGGACACATCTTAAGACACCCAGGACTTGTTCAGTTGGGATTTGAAGGAAGTGTAGGTGGTAAAAACGGTAGGGGTAGACCAAGAAATGAATATGACAAGCAGATTAGAGCAGATGTAAGATGCAATAGCTACGTAGAAATGAAAAGGTTAGCACAGGATAGGGTGGCATGGGGGGCTGCATCAAACTAGTCTATGGACTGATGACTCAAACACACAACACACAAGTGTACTGTAAGGCAGGTCCCTTACTTCACCACCCACAAAGGCATCATAAATAATAAATAAATAAATAAATAAATAAATAAATAAATAAATAAAAATAAATTAATGAATAAATAATAATAATAATAATTGTACCGGGCGGTACACCTCTACACCGTTTATTTAAAAGTTGCGCCAGTTGAAACTCCTCTTCTGGAGGAAGGTTGAACTTTATCTACTCTATTAATTCTCTACTTTCTCAGAAGATGTCACCACGTGGAAAATTTTGAGTTTTTGAACTGTGTCACTTTTGATGTGTTTTTGTTTCGCTTGAAGTAAGAAGTGTGAACTTTCTCTTCTAGAGGACACTACTGAAGATCAACAATAGTGCACCCTAGTGCGGAGTCAAAGAACTATTTTGTTGGAGAAATTTTTATTTCAAAAGTTTGTTTCTTGTTAAATTTCTTTCTGTTATGGTTTAAGTTGGCTGTATACCCCTCTTTTCCCCTTGTTTTAGATTTATCCAATCCCGAATTTCTTTTAGTAATTTCTGACCAATCTGGTGTATCATCCCCCAACTTGTATCTGTTGCGGGTTCCTATCCAATAAAAACATTGTGGGCGGGTGTTTTCATTCCCCTAACGCCTAGAAACTTCCGCGAGAGTATATAAACTGCTGATTTTAGGGTCTCCGGGCCACTTCTGTTCCATCTTTCAGTGTGTTAAGTACCTAGCAGGAGGCGGGAGGCGCCTCTTTCTTCGGCAGCGGTCAACAATAAGGTAATGGCCGATTAATAAATTCTTTCCTTTCTTGCTCAGCAGTTTAACTCTCGGGGCGGGTGCGAAGCGTTCCACCATGTAACCTTTTCCTAAAATGTAACTAGTCTTTTCTTCTATTCTCTTGAAAAGCTACATACTGGGATAGAGAGTGCTAACCCTCTCGAGCTCCCACTCATTATGTTTTGAGGTGAACTTATTGTTTCTCAACCTATCCTTCGATAACGTAAAACAAATTGTTCTTTTCTAAGTCACCTCTGTAGTATGGGATTAGCCCTTGCATCAGTGGCCTAAGAGCCAAAGTAGGTCTT
The DNA here is from genome assembly GCF_040414725.1 of Anabrus simplex. NCBI lineage: Eukaryota > Metazoa > Arthropoda > Insecta > Orthoptera > Tettigoniidae > Anabrus > Anabrus simplex. The sequence goes on along the minus strand of NC_090269.1, from coordinate 158,726,135 downwards.
AAAATCAAAGTGTATTAGGAGTGCAAGTTCGCCTCCTCTCAAATTGTTTTAGAGGTCATTTAATTAACCTGCTTTTCATTTAATAGACCTCAGTAGATTGGGTATTTTACCCCTGGGTTTGTGTCCGTTGTGGACAACTTGAAGGTGGAGTTTGGTGTGGCCTGGGAGAGGCTTAAATTAAAGAGCGTGTGGCTCTTTTGGAAACGGAGTGTTGTGTGCCTCGAGGAGGCTTAACTGTGTAATTTGGAGCAAGTGCTCCAGGGTTTGATTGGGGTCTTCTGCCCCTTTGTTAAAATTTGTATATCGGAAAGTTGGGCTAGTTGCTCAAGAATTGTGAACTCAGGGCTCGAAGCCCAAACTCTGTAACCCCTGTAATTGTACATTTCAAATTGTGTTTCGGCTACTAAGTACCTGTTCTTTGTTATTACTTAATATTGAAAAGAAAATATAACCTCGTTAAATTCTACATTAACTTTGATTCCGTAGTTTGAAACCCATTCACGCCCGCACCTTCTTACACCTCTACCTACCGCTAAAATACGGTAACAAGTGGTAGCAGAGCGTGGTTGAATGGGTCTCAATTTAGCCCCTTTTGACGGCTAAACATTGTTTGTTCCGAACTCTAACTATTTTCCCAGTTGCTGGAATTTTTTGAGTTTTTCAAAATTGTTCTGGCACCATGCCCGGCCCTCGCGATGTTCTCCTTCTTAACTATTTGCGCAAGGAGGAGTTGATCTATGAATTAACTATCAGAAATGTGCAATCTGGAGGCACGGTTGCAATAGACACTAACAAGCTTAGAGAGTCCCTTGATTTGCCCATTTCCATCCCCAATTTGGGAGAGAAAGAAATTGACGACTCTCTTTCCACGATCACGGAGAATATTACTGGGCTAGCTTCTGTAGTTAGTTTTTTTTGATGAAAATGATCCGTCTCCTAATCAAATTAAGCGTGTGCAAGGCAGGCTATATCATTTTTCGAATAGGGTTAACGATCTGTTGTCTCTAAAACTGAATGACGTTCAGAGGAAGGAAGCTAGTACGCTCCTGGAAAATATTTCTGAATTATCTAGTAAAGTCACTCAATAGTTAACTGGGGACGTTCCTCCCAAATCTTATCAACCCACCATAGTGAATGCAGGTAGTGAGGAAGCGCCTCCCAAGGGAGAAGTTAACAGGATAACCGTTGCTGCTCAAACTATCCCTGCCCCATTGGACAACGAATCTGAACGTCGTGCATCATTGAGTAACATCCGTTCTGAATTAACTTCCTTGCCATTGAAACCTTTACCTACTATGTCACCAGGATTTAGTAGCTTGCCTCATCCATTGGCAATGTTGCTCAGAGGTATATCCAAGTTTTCTGTTAATACCACCAGTGACGTAATTTCATTTTTAAGATTTCTAGTGGAATTTCAGGATCATGCCCTTGTTTTTTCTCTGTCTCCATGTCAAATCTTGCAAATTATCTATCCGTATGCTATTGGTATTCTCTCCGACAAAATAGTAAGAGCCATAGCTGAACAGTCATCCATCGAAGATTTTCATGCACATCTACTTGCTAATTTTATTCCTGCCCGCGCAAGGTCATCTCTGATTCAGAAATACTATTATCGAGTACAGAGGTTGGATGAAAACTTGGCTGATTTCATACAAGACATTAAGTTTTATACCAGGGTGTTTGCTCTTCACTTCCCTAAGGACCAAATTGTACAAGCTATTGTGGAACGCATTTCACCATCTTATAGGTCATACTTGTGTTTTGCGGCGTGCCCGCAAACTTTTTCTGAACTTGAAGCGTTGGCCGTCTCAGCGGAAGGAGTTAGATACGCCGATTCTTTGCGTGTAGCGAAAGAACCCCCGCCTTCCTTTAGTAACACTCGGCCTCCACCTCGCCGACCAGTCACACCCCGTAAATGTTATGCTTGCGGGTCGCCTGACCATCTTCGCAATAAATGTCCATTGGTCAAAAGTAGTAGGGCAAATAATGGAGCTGGTTCAGCACAAGGCTGTTTTAAATGTGGGGCCTTCTCACATATCGCCAAGAATTGTCCGAACTCAAATAGCACCCCCTCCTGCTCAACTTCTGGTGCAAATTACATCTATGCCAATAATAAAAAGTGACTAGTGGCTTCGGTTGAGTCGACTAATCCATCTTCCCGAGACTCAGCCCCTAATAAACAGATTGTAAATGCAGAGAACGATCAGCCTTCAAATTCATCTTTTGAATGCCCTAAAGAATGTCTTAGGATTGCGGCGGATACCCCCGCACCTGTTCCTTTTCTTAAGATTGAGTTAAATAACGAGCCTATAACAGCTCTCTTAGATTCAGGTAGTGTTTGTTCGATTATTGCGGATGAATGGTATTCTAAATTGAAATCGGTTTGTAAACTTCCTGACTATGACTCTTCTCCTGTTCAATACGTTTCGGCTAATTCATCTCCATTAGAAATTCTAGGTTCCTTACTGGTCAAAATTCGTGTTTTTAAGTTTACATGGAAAATTAAATTGTTTGTGGCCAAGCAATTGTCTTGCCCCATTATATTGGGAGCTGATTTTATTTCTCACACTGGTCTTGTGCTCGATCTCAAGTCTAGGTCGTGCACATTCAAATTTGCTTCTAGTTGTAAAATCCCACTATTAAAGTGTAATTCTGTGTCATGTTCTTCTATTTCGCCTACCCAGGATGAGATGTTGTTAGACCTTAGACATCTACCTGAGGAGCAGGCTGATAGTATTCGCAAACTGTGTCAGTCGTTTCCCGAGGTGTTCTCTGATACTCTTGGTGTTACTGACCTTATAGAATACAAAATTGAGGTTACGGATTCGATTCCTGTCCGTTTTCCACCGTATAGGCTATCTCCACCTAAAATGAAGGCTCTGAAGGAAATCATCGATCAGATGTTGAAGGACGGTATTATTAGGCCCTCTAAGTCAGCGTATTCTTCGCCCATTTTTCTAGTACCGAAACCCCAAGGAGGCTTCAGGCCTGTCATTGGTTACAGGGCTCTCAATCGGAAGGTGGTGTTACAATCTGTGCCCCTTCCCGACCTTCATTCTTGTTTTTCATGGTTTCGTAAGGCCATGTTCTTCACCATCCTGGACTTAAATCAGGCCTATAATCAAATTCCCCTTGCCGAAGAGTCTAAACACCTTACAGCGTTTGCCACGGACTGGAATTTATATGAATACAACCGCGTGCCTTTCGGGCTCCCCACGGGAGCAGCTGTGCTCACTAGGCTACTAGATAGGGTCTTCTCCGACATCAAATTCGAGTACTTATATCACTACTTAGATGATGTAGTATTTTCAGAGACTTTTGAAGAACATCTAGATCATCTGCGAGAAGTTCTTGATCGCCTTCGTAAGGCTGGGTTAGCTGTTAAGTTGTCCAAGGTTGCCTTTGCTAAGCCCTCTATGTCATTCCTAGGGCATATTGTATCACCCGATGGTGTAGGAGTCGATCATTCTAGAACACAGGCCATCCGTGATTTTAAACCTCCCAAGGACATTAAAGGTATCGCCAGGTTCATTGGTATGGTGAATTTCTTCAGAAAGTTCATTCCTAACTTTGCTAATAGAGCGGCGCCCTTAAACCTTCTTCGTAGGAAAGGCATCAAATTCGAGTGGGGACCTTCTCAACAAGCCGCTTTTGAAGATCTGAAATTAGCTCTCTGTAATGCCCCTGTCCTTGCTATGCCTGATTTCTCGAAGAAATTCATTGTCCAAACCGACGCATCGTCGTCAGCAGTAGCGGCAGTCCTTCTTCAAGAGACTGAACTAGGGAGGCGACCCATCGCCTATGCGTCTAGGACATTGTCGGCTCAAGAAGCCAAGTATTCCATCTATGAACTCGAAGGTTTGGCAGTCTTATTTGCCTTAGAAAAGTTCAGTATCTATCTGGAACATGTCAAATTCGACCTGGAGACAGATAATCAAGCCTTAAGCTGGGTCTTAGGTAGGCCGCGTCGTACTGGTCGTATAGCCCGCTGGGCTGTTCGTATTTCCGCCTTCCAGTTTGATGTTAGACATATCAGAGGTACCGAAAATGTTGTTGCTGATGGACTCAGCCGTATGTTTCATAACGACGTCGAGACCCACGAACCGGTCGACAGTTCATCACCTTCCGAGTCCATGCTATCTGAGATTAATGCCATCCTAACAGATGCTCCCATGCTTTTTAGGGATATCGAGAAATACCAACGTGAAGATCCGACGCTGGCTCCGATAATGGAAACCCTTTCTTCTGGGGAACATGTTGTTCCTTATGTTCTGAGGAATGGTGTTTTATGTTGCCCTTCGAGGCATGATAAGATGATGAAAGTTGTTGTTCCAGCAGTTCTTGTACCTATGATCTTCAAGTATTATCATGAGACCCCATTAGGAGGGCATCTGGGTATCTTTAAAACTCGTGAAAAGATTCGTGACATGTTCACCTGGAAAGGTATGGACGGTGAAATTCGGGAACTTGTAAAAGCTTGTAAATCTTGTTTGATCAGTAAACCCACCATGTCCACTAAAGTAGGCCTTTTGTCTTCCCATCAAGCGTCGCGCCCCATGGAACGCCTGTATATTGATTATGTAGGACCCTTCCCCCAGTCGAAGGGAAATGCCAACAAATTCATCTTTGTATGTGTAGATGGTTTTACCAGATTTTCTTGGTTATTTCCGACTAAGCTGGCTACCGCTCAGTCCACCATTACCTGTCTAAATTCTATTTTTGCTTCTTTTGGTCCGTGCCAATATATTGTATCTGATAATGCTAAGGCGTTCACATCAAATCTTTTTCGTAAATTCTGTTTTGACTTGTCCATCTCTCATGTAACCACTTCTGCTTATTACCCTCAACCATCTCTGGCTGAACGGGTTAACCGTAATCTCAGGTCCGCACTTATTGCCTATCATCATGAAGATCATTCTAGGTGGGACACGTCCCTGCATTGGTTAGCTTTTGCTTTGAATTCGGCGGTTCATGAATCACACAAGTTTACTCCAGCTTCTTTGATGTTAAAGTTTGTTCCCAACACGCCGCTCTCTAACCTCTGGTCTCTGAGTGACATTCTGCCCGAGACAATAGATCCGGATAATATTAAAGATCTTTGGAAGAAGGCTAAAGCCAATCTTAAGGTATCTCATGAAAAGGTTAGGGAAAGGTATGATCGTGGACGGAGACCCACCCCTTTAAAGGCAGGTGACCAAGTAATGGTCAAAAATTTTGTTCCCGCGGGCAAGCTTGCCCCCAGATTTCAGGGGCCTTTTATCATTCTCGATTTTCTTACGCCGGTTACCTTATTGTTAAGTAATCCAGCCACCGAGAGGATATTTAGAGTTCACCTGTCCCAGGTGAAGCCGGTGTAATTTCTGTGTTAACTTGCTTTATATTATTTTGAAAGGATATGAAGGTTATATTTTTTTTGAGTTTCACTTTTAAGGCATTCTGCACTACCTATAATATTTTGTTTCAGATGTAAGCATTTTTGTAAAACCTGTCCCGACCCGTTAAACTGCCATTCTGTCCTTTCCACGGCCATTACCACGCTCCCGTCTCCTGCTCCACCTTACACTGTGGCTTCATAATTTTTAATGCCATGGATATCTACACGCCGCTGGCCCCTCAACCTCTCCATAATGCCTGTACCCTCAATGAAGACGATGGTCCAACACAATTCTGCCGCCTAGCTTTAATGTTTCAGTGCCCCCGCAGCCGCACAGCGCCGTGCAGCAACTGGGGAGGGGGATGGGCCCCCTCCTCTCCAGCGAGGTCGACATGTGCACGGCGAGCCGGAGCTCTCCTCTCGGCCAAGGCGGATGTGCGGCGCACGACCTGCTACTGGCCCGCAGCCTGTATATGTTCACCGCGGGCGCGGCGTGTTTCAACACCTCTGCTCCCCTCATAGTGCGGGCGAGCGGTATCTCAGGGTACTTAAGGGGTCCGAGCGGCCTCCTTTTGGACGCAAGCTGCAACGGCCGGTCCGGCCATCCAACTTCATCAACATCAACTACATGGACAGTTACTATAAGAGATAACTACACTTGGGAATTCAACAGCAATATTTGGTGGACATTGCAAATTTTTCCTTCACTTTTAAGTATTAAAAGCTTATCTTCAGAAATTCAACTTCTATAAACATAAAGACTTTACTTCACCTGCAACAACAAAATTTTGGAACCGAATTAAGAAATTTCTCAAATACTTCTGCAAGTTATCTTAATCTCAACATCAAAACTTGGAACTTATTTTCAAACAAAAGTTTATGTTCTTCTGTGTTACCCCTTGGAGGAACTTTTGGGGGGGGGGAGGTCTGTACCGGGCGGTACACCTCTACACCGTTTATTTAAAAGTTGCGCCAGTTGAAACTCCTCTTCTGGAGGAAGGTTGAACTTTATCTACTCTATTAATTCTCTACTTTCTCAGAAGATGTCACCACGTGGAAAATTTTGAGTTTTTGAACTGTGTCACTTTTGATGTGTTTTTGTTTCGCTTGAAGTAAGAAGTGTGAACTTTCTCTTCTAGAGGACACTACTGAAGATCAACAATAGTGCACCCTAGTGCGGAGTCAAAGAACTATTTTGTTGGAGAAATTTTTATTTCAAAAGTTTGTTTCTTGTTAAATTTCTTTCTCTTATGGTTTAAGTTGGCTGTATACCCCTCTTTTCCCCTTGTTTTAGATTTATCCAATCCCGAATTTCTTTTAGTAATTTCTGACCAATCTGGTGTATCATCCCCCAACTTGTATCTGTTGCGGGGTCCTATCCAATAAAAACATTGTGGGCGGGTGTTTTCATTCCCCTAACGCCTAGAAACTTCCGCGAGAGTATATAAACTGCTGATTTTAGGGTCTCCGGGCCACTTCTGTTCCATCTTTCAGTGTGTTAAGTACCTAGCAGGAGGCGGGAGGCGCCTCTTTCTTCGGCAGCGGTCAACAATAAGGTAATGGCCGATTAATAAATTCTTTCTTTTCTTGCTCAGCAGTTTAACTCTCGGGGCGGGTGCGAAGCGTTCCACCATGTAACCTTTTCCTAAAATGTAACTAGTCTTTTCTTCTATTCTCTTGAAAAGCTACATACTGGGATAGAGAGTGCTAACCCTCTCGAGCTCCCACTCATTATGTTTTGAGGTGAACTTATTGTTTCTCAACCTATCCTTCGATAACGTAAAACAAATTGTTCTTTTCTAAGTCACCTCTGTAGTATGGGATTAGCCCTTGCATCAGTGGCCTAAGAGCCAAAGTAGGTCTTAAAATCAAAGTGTATTAGGAGTGCAAGTTCGCCTCCTCTCAAATTGTTTTAGAGGTCATTTAATTAACCTGCTTTTCATTTAATAGACCTCAGTAGATTGGGTATTTTACCCCTGGGTTTGTGTCCGTTGTGGACAACTTGAAGGTGGAGTTTGGTGTGGCCTGGGAGAGGCTTAAATTAAAGAGCGTGTGGCTCTTTTGGAAACGGAGTGTTGTGTGCCTCGAGGAGGCTTAACTGTGTAATTTGGAGCAAGTGCTCCAGGGTTTGATTGGGGTCTTCTGCCCCTTTGTTAAAATTTGTATATCGGAAAGTTGGGCTAGTTGCTCAAGAATTGTGAACTCAGGGCTCGAAGCCCAAACTCTGTAACCCCTGTAATTGTACATTTCAAATTGTGTTTCGGTTACTAAGTACCTGTTCTTTGTTATTACTTAATATTGAAAAGAAAATATAACCTCGTTAAATTCTACATTAACTTTGATTCCGTAGTTTGAAACCCATTCACGCCCGCACCTTCTTACACCTCTACCTACCGCTAAAATACGGTAACAATAATAATAATAATAATAATAATAATAATAATAATAATAATAATAATAATAATAATAATAATAATAATAATAATAATAATAATAATAATAATAATAAATAATTAATATTAATTAATAATAATAATTATTATTATTATTATGATTATTATTATCATTATTGGCGTATAGCAACAAGTTAAATGCATATATACAAGTATACAATATTTACAAATATACACAGACAAGAAACATGTTTAAAGCAGAATGTCCAGTTGGGTGATCCACTGTACGGCTTCCTCTGTTGGTTCCAAAAAGTCACTCGGGCTACCTGTGTAGGAACGTCGTGTACATTCACTTACAGTATGGGGGATCGTCTGCCGAGATGCAGCAGAGTCGCACTCTGGTGATGAAATATATTTCAACTTAAAAAGGGCATCCCTGCATCGTCCATGATTTGTTCTCACCCGATTGAGAGTCGTCCAAATCTTACGCGGTAGATGATGTCCACCAGGAAGATGTTGTGCAAGGAACTGTCTGTGGCTACTTTTCAGTGACTTCTCCATTCCTCTGAAGGATGAAAATTCCCATCAGCCAATGTGACAGCATCACGCAAAGATGGACGACGTGACTTGAGCCTCGTTATCTTGAGAACAGGAATATCATCCAGAACAGGCAGCCGAGGGTTCATTTCTATCTTCTTGAACTCTCGTATGAGAGCATTTGATCTTCTTAAATCAGGCGGCATTATACCAAACAGAATTGGGAGCCAATAAAGGGTTGTGGACTGGATAGTACCAGATATTAACCGCATGCTAGCATTCAGTTGAGTATCAATGAGTCTTGTATATGGGCTATTCAGCCAAACTGGTGCACAGTACACAGCACACGAGAAAACCAGTCCCAAAGCAGAAGAATTTAAAGTCTTTGCTGATGAACCCCAACTTGAGCCACAAAATTTCTGAACGATATTATTACTTGTTTTGAACTTTTTGGACAGATTCATAAGATATTGTTTGTAAGATAGTGTTCGATCAAGTGTAATGCCCAAATATTTTGAATACCAGCTGCGCCGAAGTTCACGATGACAAAAACATATGTGAAGTAATGACAGCTTGGCGATTATTGGTGTGAAAGCATCACACTTCTGTTTTGTTACGGTTAGGATTCTTGAAGTACGTTTCAGGTGAAATCAGGTCTCTTTGTAGCACATCTTCTATCACACTAAGGTCTCGATGTTGAGTGGCTAGTGTTATATCATCAGCATAACAGAATTTTCGTGATGATGTTTCTGGGAGATCGGAGATATACAATTTAAACAGTAGGGGAGACAGTACCGATCCTTGAGGTAATCCATTTTGAGCTTCCTTTCTCTACTCATACTGTTTCCCATACACACTCGAAATCTTCTGTCATTGAGTATATTGTTTATAATCTGCACGATGGTCCTGCAGGGTACAATTCGGAGAAGCTTGTAAATTAATCCTTCTCTCCAGACTGTGTTAAATGCTGCTGTAGGATCAATGAATGCAGCTGAGGTCTTGAGTTGTTTCTGGAAACCTGCTTCAATGCGGGATGTCAGTGAAAGCACTTGATCGCAGCAGCTGCGATTTGGCATGAATCCGGCTTGATCAATTGAAATATGCTGAAAAATTGCAACTATTCCGTTGTAGATTAGCCTCTCAAAAAGCTTATAACAGCAGCCACAAAGTGCCCTACTCGTGACTTCCGGGTAGTGCTAAGAAAGCAATAACAGTGGCTGCTGGACGTATCTTTTCAATGATCTCCCAGCAATGACAAAAGTATTTCATGGAAATAAATAAATAAATAAATAAAATAAATAAATAAATAAATAAATAAATAAATAAATAAATAAATAAATAAATAAATAAGAAGACTACAAGTAAGAGGACTACAGGAACAAAGAGCAGAGAAAGCTGGCTCATATTCAGCAAATGAAGGAGTATTGGAGGAAGAAGGAGAAGAAGAAGGAGAAGAAGAAGAAGAAGAAAAAGAAAAAGAAGAAGAAAGCAACAAATTTACCGAAGTGTAGATACGAGCCCCGTGGTCCTCAGTAGGCCTAAACATCAAAGGAGAAGAAGAAGAAGAAATATATATAAAATAAGAGTTTTGTCTGTATAATGCATTGCTCAGAATTTAAAAACGATGGTATTTCTGTATCGGTCATGTCCACAGTAACGAACAAATGCACTTTTTCATTTTCCGTAATTTCTGTCTGTCTGTCTGTCTGTCTGTCTGTCCATACACGCATCACTAGAAAACGGCTAAACAGAATTTAATAAAAATTGGTATGCAAAGTAGAGAAATAAGTCGCTACAACCTCGGCCATAAATAATGTTATTCACGCTGAATGAGATGGTAGTTTAGGGGAACGCCTAAAATTTAAATCTCAAATATTTGTGTTATTAGTGGTCCTGTCGATAAATATTACATAACTAAAGTTATATAGTGTGAAATTTCCAATCATTTATGTCTTATACATTTTACCGTACCGGCTATGAATACAGAGATACCTTCATGAATTTTGATTCTTGTTGCTTTAAGTCTATATCAGTACCGAGTCACTAGAAAATGGTTAAACATAATTTAATGAAAATCGGTATGAAAAGTTGGGGAATAAGGAGTTACAGTCTACGCTATAAATAATTGTATAAGACGCCCTAATATCACAGAGTCGAAAAAACTAAATATGAAGACCTACAATATAGAAAGATCATAAAATTGATCAACAATAACATTACATTGACCATTGTTTGTTGTGATGTGCTTTATGTCTTGTGTTGCCACTCATCTCCGATAGATGGGATTACTGTTGCGTACGGAGTATATTAAAAAAAAATTGCTTTACTTCGCACCGACACTCATAGGTCTTGTGGTGACGATGGAATAGGAAAGGGCTAGGAGTGGGAAGGAAGCGACCGTGGCCTTAATTGAATCGATCATTTCAGAAACCAGTCAAGCGACAAGTCTGTCATTTTTGGAAAAATGAAAAAAACTGTCTAGCATCAGATAAAATGTTATGGTAGGGTTTTCATATTTTAGATTGAAAGTATTATATCTTTTAATACTTTCTATCTACGGAAAAATATTTTTTGCTTATTAACTTTGCTGTAAAAATCCGAAAAAAATCCTCTTGACTGGTTTCTGAAATAAATGAGTGTTGCAAACATGTTTTTATGGGATCATTCTTGAATTTTGAAAGGATTTTGTCATAAGACCCATAATTGTGGAAACAGAAAATAGTTTAATAGGTTTAGCATCTGTGCGGCGCCGTACTGCCACTGAGGTGGGGTACGAGCCCACTCCACTCCAGTGAGGTCAACCAGTGTACGGCGAGCCGGAGCCCTCCTTCCGGCCAAGGCTGATGTGCGGCGCATCACCTGCAAACTGCTCGAGGACTGTAAACAATCGTCGCGTCTGCGACGTGCTTCACCACGACCGACTACCCCTCTCATAGTAGCGGGAGAGGTGTATCTCAGGGAACTTGAGGGGTCCGGTCGACATCGACTGAACATTGGCAGCGGTGACTGGTCTTGCTGTCAAAATTAATTGGCTGCTAATGTACATCTTCTGCTACATGGACACTCTATTAATAATTTGTCGACTTCAAATCAACCTTTGGTGGACATAGAAAAATATTACTTCCATGAATTAATGTTTTTTTCTTCGCAATTCTACTATTACCAAGAAACTCTAAAGCTGGATTTAAACTAGTCCTACCCATCCATATTAATCAACTTCAGAGACCTCCGACTACTGAAAAGTTATATTTTTTTCTCTTTGAAATTCTTCTTCAACTAATCAAACTTGGACTTTGTTTCGAAAATATTTTTTTCTCTTCTGTGTCACCCCTTGGAAGGACTTTTGTGGGGGGGGGGGAGGTATGTACCGGGCGGTACACCTCTACGACGCAAGTTCAAATCTTGAGCCAATTTAATCTACAGGAGAAACCCTGAACTTTAGAAACCGAACTAACTCAACTGTTTATCAGAAGATGTCTCTGTGTGTTTTCCATTTGCTTTTGTTTCATTAATCAAGAAGTGTGGATATTCTCTAACAGATGTCTCTCCAAAAAACTATGATCATGCACTCTGGTGCAAAGGAATGAACCTTCTTGAAGAAATTTTGTATTCAAAAGTTGTTGTCTTTACTAAATTTTGTTCTTTGATTCTCGGGTTTGCAATATTAATCCTTCCTTCCACCAGGTTTGAACTTAGCCAATCCCGAATTTCTTTAATTAATTCTCAGCCAATCATGTATGTCTTCTTCGATATGGATATGTAGCTCTAAGCTATCCAATAAAGTTGAGGGGGTGTGTCTACTCATTCTTGAAAGGTCTCGAATTTTCCACGAGGGTATAAAAACTGCTGATTTTCTGGTCTCGGGGCCACTAGTATAACATCTAACTCAGTGTGTGAATATATAGCAGGGGGCGGGAAAGCGCCTCGTTCTTCAGACAGCAGATCTTCAACAAGGTAATGGCCTTTTAACATCTTTATTTCGTGCTAGCTCAGGAGTTTAACTCTCGGGGAGGGTTCGAAACCTTTAATATGTAACCTACCACTTTAAAATGTAAATTCCTTTTCAGTCTATGTAAAAACTACAAATCTCTTTTACTGTAAAGCGGGGATAGAGAGTGCTTTACCCTCTCGAGCTCCCCTTCATCTTGAAATTGATGTGACTACGTTTTCATAACCGTTTCTACGCTTCCTTAATGTGTTAAGTTTCCTCATACGAGTCACCTCCGTAGATTGGGATTAGCCCTTGTATTATCGGCCTAGTGCCTCTTAGGTTCTAATGAGTGTATTTTGGGGTGCAAGTTCTCGCCTCCATTCCCCTTGTATTTAGGGCCGTTTAAATCAATCTATTTTTTTTTTCATTTTAGGCCCAGTAGATTGGGTGCAAGTTGCCCCTGTTTATTTATAAGTATGCCTTAAGGGCAGTTGAGTGTAAGGTCTGCTTATGGCCTCCTGATAGGCTTCAACTATTGAGAGCAGGTCTGCTCTTTCCTAAATTTGATCTCTGTGTGCCTCTAGGAGGCTTAACATTGTAATTAGGAGCAAGTGCTCCTTGGCATGATGGGGTTTTCTGCCCCTTTGTTCAATTTTGTAACTTGGTAAAGTTGGGCTAATAGCTCAAGTATTATGACTGTGGAGCTCGAAGCCCAAAACCTTGTAAAAAAAACCCTGAGCGGGTAAAATTATTTTGTATCTGCCTTTCGTTGTTATTTCACCTAGTGGAAATTGTTAAATGTTGTTATCTGTTATTTGTTGATTTTGAAAAGAAAATATAACCTTTGTTAAAGTTTTAAATTAACATAAATTTTGTAGTTGAGACCTATTCCAGCCCGAACCTTCTTTCAACTCGGACTACAACGGATAAAACCGTAACAATTATTATTATTATTATTATTATTATTATTATTATTATTATTATTATTATTATTATTATTATTGTACATTGGAAGATGTGGAGTCGAAGAAAGTGATCATGTCTTATAAGTTAAAGCCGACACGTGTGCAATATCGCTCACAAAGACGTACAACGTTCGTGATGAAACAGACGCGCTGAGTTGTGGGAATGTTGCTTACTGTATGTTTTATATCATTCCTCTGAAATCAGTTCTAATATTCCATCCCATCTGACCTAACTTCCGTTCTTCATGAGCTAATCAGGAAAAAAGGGGAAATATGTTCGACTTTCACAGCAGTTCATTCCGTTTATCAGGTGAGGTTTGCTCACTGTTTGCCTTGTTTTCTTCTCCGAAATAACACATTCCCCCAATTAGCCCTTTGAACGTGGTGTTGTTGATTGGTTATTACATTTTGTTTGCACATTTTGTATGGATGCTATTTTATACGACGTGGCCGGATTGTGATTTCATCCAAAGCACTCATTCCCAACCTTGGGCAAATAACATATTGCATTACGTAATAATATAAATCTGATTACAACTGTGTGATAAAACACAGCCTATCAAATATAAAAACAGTCCGTTGTATGAAAATGAAATTTATTCAACTCCTGCCGAGTTTCCCTACAACAACTCATAATCTGCAGGCCTTCGGGCAGAGCAGCGGTCTCTCTTCAGGGGTCTGGTTTGGTCTGGATTTCCCTACATGTGACATGAAGAATATGGTGACACTGGTAGACTGAAGGTTGAAATGAAATGACGTATGGCTCTTAGTGCCGGGAGTGTCCGAGAAATTAACCAATGATGGTTAAAATTCCCGACCCTTCCACGAATCGAACACGAGTCCCCTGTGACCAAAACCCAGTACGCTAACCATTTAGCCATGGAGCCGGACAAGTACACGTTCACTCATGGAGGAGGACTCAAACCGGTTACCCATGGTGTCTAGTCTTAGATCATGGCCATCAGGTGGGCTAAATAAAGGAATGAATTAATTAACGGAGAATAAATAGAACTGATTAACAGCAGCTTTATTACATTTGCCATAAATGTTTATTCACTACTTCATGCAAAATGGGATTTCAGTTATCTATGTCTTCTGCGTGGCGTCTTGAAACTTAGGAATGAATATAATAAATATATTTCCATCCTCAGGTAGTCATAACATTTTGAGGGAAGTTTGACTGAGTACATAGCACAATGTCCTCTCTTAATCAAGTGGATGGATATACTTTTGAGAACAGGATTCTCGTAATAACAAGAATTTTTAGGCCACAGTTTGTAGCAAAATAAATCCATCCTCGCTACATGAATCCCTTACGATGCCATCAGAGTATCTACCGGCGCCAGAAGCGATGCAAGCAGGAAAGAAGCGATATTCTTGCCATCTGAAACAGGCTAGCCTCCTCTCTCCCTACGTAGTCTGCGCGTAATTGAGTAAAAGTTCAGAACTAAATTCATTTTAAAATACAAGTACGTGTGTTTGGTATTTACGTTTGTTTCTTCTGGAGGTATACCGGTTCTCATACGAGTATTTTCTTTGTTATTTTCGTGTTTAGCAAATTAAGCGATTGACGTCCGGGTGAAATTAAAGTTTCCTTCCTGTCCCCTTGCTTGTATAAAATTGAGCTCCATCACTCGCAGTAGGATGGCCCCACCTTATTTTCCTCCCAGCTAAATGAATTATAAACTCTTTGTCCAATAAATAATGGCCAACTGTGTTTTGCAAAGTGTTGTTGCCCATTCGCGAGTGGCTGCTAGCTTGCATTCGGGAGAACCCAAATGCTGCAGCCCGGAGGATGGTTTTCCGTGTTTTCCCATTTTCACACCAGGCAACGGACGGGTCTGTATTATAATGAGGCCACTCCCAGCTCCTTTTACCCTCTGTGGGTGTGGGCAGTAAAATAACACCCACGGTATCACCTGCCTGTCATAAGAGGCGATTAAAACGGGTCCCAGGTCCTCTCCCCTGTGGGAGGGGATGGTAGAATAACATCCACGGTATCCCCTGCCTGCGGTAACAGGTGACTAATGGGTCCCCAGGGGTCTTAACTTGGGAGCAGAGCAATATGTCTACGGGGTAAAAGAAAGCTGGTGTTTGTTTTCTGTGATACGATGTAAAAAGCCGTAATAGTGTACAGTTTCCAGAATACGTCATCATAGGCTGCACAAAACATTGCAGTCTTTCCCTGAAAACACCGGCCTAAATAAATGGTAGGCCCATGTTTTTAAAAGACGTGATTCGTTTCCAGCAAATAATGCAAGGGTTTGATGATTATCAACGAGTTACTTCAGTTAATCCCCAGAAGAAACATTTGATTTCGCCTTCTGATAATGGTAGCCTATCTTAGAGGCTGATGTTCATAGACCGATAAAAATGACTAAGATAAAAGCAAAGAAACTGAATAAATTCCATTAATGCTAAAGATATCATTATTTAAATCATATCAGCATTATTCTTTATGCACTCTTTTGATTTACTTCCTAGAGGGGCAGATTAAGAACATGGAATGTTAAGTGTTTCATGTGCTCTGTATAAAAAGGCCTCTTCTAAGTGTGTAAAACACAATGTTGCTTTCGTGGGTAATGTAAAACTCTCTGGAAGTACTATTCATAAGTCTGAAGAACTGGGTGTTGCATTTGGGTATCAGTGTAACCTCCACTAAAACAGCCGATTGGCTCCACCAGCGCCGCTGTGCGGGAGCTCTCTTGATCTCGATGAGTGACCTCACTAGGCTTCACTTTCACGTGCATTACTTCGACGATCAGAACGTTATAGACATTAACGATCACTAAAGGACATAATGGTATATCATTGTGGGGACGTTAGGTCGTGTAACAATAATTATTATACGCTGACGAGTTTCAAACCTGGAACCAGGATCATCTTCGGAGCAAGAGCAAAGATGAAAACTGTTAGTGGCAATGTTGTGACTTCATAGTAACTAGACTCAAGACGGAAAAACCCTTGCAGGACCTCCAGAGTTTAGGAGAAATAAGTTGAAGCGTCAACTATCTGCTCGATACATAGCCGTCTCCTTTGTTAAAATTCTTCCGGTATTTAGCAATTTCTGTTGGCTCACGAATGATTCTAGGTAATAAAATGGTTCTCTCTGAAAAAGACTGATGTTGGATAAAAATGATTTGATGGACATTACATATTGCATGCTCAGCCACAACAGCCTTCTCTGGCTGCCTGCGATGTACCTTAGCCTCGTTGCTACCTTCCTACATGTTTCGCCAACGTAAACCGATCCAGAGGGACAAGGAATCATTTATATTCCAGTATTATTTATATCAAAAGGATCTATGTTGACATTAGGCTTAAAGGGGTCTTAATATTGTGCCTTCTCAGAATATTGCTAATTCTATCCGGGAAAGAAGGTCATATTCAAAGGACAAGAATCACGTGACAATCTGGATGTAGTACTTCGTCAATCTGTTTCAATGAATAGCCGTTGCTCAGGAATAATCCCATCAGGAATTCAAGTTCATCGTTTAACTGCTCCTCTCCTGTTCGGCTGTTAAGGATGTTAATGTAATATGTCATAAGTTCTTTTGTTCATCGAAGAGGTCACATTTGATATCATATTCACAAAGTCATGTGCGCAGTTAAAAATACGCATGGTACGGCGTATGTTGAGAGACGTGGGGCGATAATAACAGCTGACTGAAAGGCGGACAAGGGGCTGACGACCTCGGTTCCTTTAGCTCGTCCTATCCGACCACCCTTGTTCAACTCATGTTCTTAACCGACCCCAATGTCATTAGAGTACTTCATTTTCACGCCCTTTGTGGCCCTTAACTTTCTTTGGCCAATATATTCAGTAGTATAACTGGAGAGTTCTGCCGCCACCACTGCCACCGGCTCTCCGCAGAGGCCTCTGCCACCTCCTCCTCCACACGCTCTCGGGAGAGGCCTCCTCCCCACGCTGGCATAGAGCGCAACCCTAACCTCACATCCGCATACTTGGATGGGCTTAACCTAACTTATTATGCGTAAGAGCTAGCCTAACCTCATGGAAGGGCCTAACCTCAGTTTTACAACTGGATGCCCTTTCTGACGCCTAAGAGCGCGAACCCAACCTCACATTCACTGTATTGGAGGGACTTAACCTAACTTTTCATGCGTAAGAGAGCTAGCCTACCTCACGGAAGGGCCTAACCTCATTTTTACGACCGGGTGCCCTTCCTGACGAGAGCCTAACCTCACATCCGCCATCTTGGAGGAGCATAAACTACTTTTAACGCACAAGACAGCAAGCCTAACCTCATGGAAGGGCCTAACCTCAGTTTTACGGCCGGATGCCCTTCCCGACGCCAATTACACAAGATAGCTGCTATACATGGCTCCTTATGAGACACCTTAAGGGTGCTTGCGCAAGATGACTGCCGCTCTTATGAAACGCCCTAAGGATGCTTGCTCAAGATTGTGGACACAAAGTGGCGGCACAACACGACCACCTTGGAATATGGCTGGTATTTATCACGCCAGTTTGCATCTCACCCGCAGGCCCCGGGTTCGATTCCCGGCCAGGTCAGGGATTTTTACCTGGACCTGAGGGCTGGTTCGAGGTACACTCAGCCTACGTGATTAGAATTGAGGAGCTATCTGACGGTAAGATAGCTGGCCCGGTCTAGAAAGCCAAGAACAACGGCCGAGAGGATTCGTCGTGCTGACAACACGACACCTCGTAATCTGCAGGCCTTAGGGCTGAGCAGCGGTCGCTTGGTAGGCCAAGGCCCTTCAAGGGCTGTAGTGCCATGGGGTTTGGTTTTGTTATCACGCCAGTGGAGCCGTCGTACTAAAAGCCGGGCACGTTTTGTTAATTTTTTCACTTATAGATTCATATTTCACATCCCTGTATCATCTGTTTAATCAATTCACTGGCAGTACACAAAATACTCACCTGCAAACACTAGATTACATAATATTATAATGGACAAGTAGGGACTTCATCTGAAATCATTTGTGTAACGTGACTGGCAAACCTCATGTCTGCCTCACGCTTCTCTATATCTATTCATCTCTCTGTTTATCAGTTACTTGCATGCAGTTTTATAGAGAGTTTAATTAATGTCATCGGATGGCATCAATCACTAATGAGAATGTGCCGTTCAAAAACAAATCATTACTCCCAACCAGTGTTCATCATTTAATGAAAGTACACTCCCGGCACGATTTGAAACCACATTTCTTTCCTAGACTCTAACTGAATGTGTAAAATGGTTGATTTAATTGACTGTTAAGTGTAAAAAAGCCCCTTAAGCTGACACAGACTAGGAAATAACATGTTCAGACCAGGAACTGTCAACTCGGGAGCTCATTTGTCTAGGTGAGTGTGCCATTGCTTCCACTTACTTAAATCAATCTCATGCCTTGTCGCCCTGTGGGTCAGAGGGGTAGAATAACACCTACGGTATCCTTTGCCTCTCGTAAGAGGCGACTAAAAGGCGCCCAAGAGACTCTTAACTTGGCAGCGTGGATTAGTGACCAGGGGGCCCTTTCATTGCTTCCACTTATTTATGCCTTGGTCAAATCTTGTTCTTTTCCGATCCCAACAGCATTACGTATGGACGAGACTTTCCTTTTCACGCCCTTCGCTTGTTTTCCTTTGTCCGTTACCTTTTCTTCGAAGTATCGGATCCGTTACATTTCTTCTCTCTTATTGGTGTTATATAGAGGATGGTTGTCCAGTTTTCTTCCTCTAAAAACAATAATCACCACCACCACCACTTCAAAGAAGAAAATAGTTATCCCGACCTGAATACCGCATAACCGCTGCTCAATTGCCTTATTAGCTATACTTCTTTATTCCCCACATAATTAAAATACCTGGGTTCACAGCCACTTTAATCGGAGCGAATCTGAATCGGAGTGACTGGAAATAAATGTCATAAACAAATAAAAGGGATGTGAAATAGATATCAGATGATAATCAGTTGTAATTTGTTATCGTGTAGCCCATAATAGATAACGAGCGGGAACATAAATATGAAACACGACCTGCTATTAGCCTCAATTGATTTGAAGAGGCTTCGTGTTTCATGGGAGAATTCCATTCGTTAGCGATATTACTGTGTGGGGTCATCAACACCTGACGCCTCTTCCTCTAGCATGTATGTTGTGCTGAACTGTTTCCTTACTTCGCCAAATTTCTTCATTTCTGGCTGGAATTGTTCTTGTGTCTTCTTGTCCAGGCTGTATTGGTTCTAGTTTCGGGCTTGTATGCAAATTGATGATTATAGTAAATTAAAATTCTTTCAAGGTCGACCTATTCAATAAAATGACATTTTATTGTGATTCAGTCACATGTCAAATGGTACTACTTTCGGCATCTATGTGCCATCATCAGCCTTAAGTACAAATTAAACTATTATATAAAATGCCAAAAACATCTGAAACACATTTCAACACATTATAAAATACATTGCTCTAATGATACATGAAATGAGTTAAAATTATGTTACATGATTGCTGCAATATAAAATTCTTAAAATTCCGACAATTCGTTATATAGTGTATCGGGCGGAACTCCTCCGCGCCGCAACTTCAAATATTGCGCCAGTTGAAATCCCTCTACAGGAGGAAGCCTGAACTTTAACAAACTGTATTAACTCTACGGTTTCTCGGAAGATGTCTCTACTGTAAATTTTGAAGCGTTCTGAACTATGTCTATTTCGATTTGTATTTGTTTGCTCTGTAGCAAGAAGTATGGACATTCTCTTCTAGATGGCACTACTTAAGAACTATAATTGTGCACCCCAGTGCGAAGTGAAGGAACTGTTTTTTTTTTTTTTTTTTTTTTTTTTTGGAAGAGATTAGGTATTCATAAGTTTGTTCTTTGTTAAATTTCTTTTAGTCATTTTTTGGGTTGGCAGTATAACCCTTCTCTTTCTGCTAGTTTTGAATTTAACCAATCATTAATTTCTGTAATTAATTTTCCTCCAATCATAACTTTCTTCCTCATGTTTCCATGTGTAATTCCTAGTCTACCAATAAAGTTGAAGGGGTGTGTCTTTTTCATTCTTGAAAGGTCTCGAATTTTCCACGAGAGTATAAAAACCGCTGATTTTCTGGTCTCAGGGCCACTTCGGTAACATCTTTCGCAGTGTGTGAACATATACAGCAGGGGGCGGGAAGCACCTTTTTCTCCAAGCAGCAGTTCATCTACAAGGTAATGGCCTGCTAACATCTTTATTTCTTGCTAGCTCAGCAGTTTTAACCCGCGGGGGAAGGTTCGAATCCTTTTTAATGTAAACCTTACTGTATTCATGTAAATTGGCCGCAATTTGGGATAGAGAGTGCTTAACCCTCTCGAACTCCCCTTCATTTTGAATTTGAGGTGACTATGTTTTCGTAACCGTTTTTCTCTTCCTTCTTAAAGTCTTAAAGTTATTTGCCTACTAGTCATCTCCCTAGTATGGAATTAGCCCCTGTATAACTGGCCGAGTGCCCCCTAGGTTTTAAGAAGTTTCACGTAGGAGTGCAAGCTACGCCTCCAGTCAATTTGGTTTTTTGGGCCATTTAATTAACACAGAGTTTGTTTTCTTCATGTGAAGGCCCTGTAGGTTGGGTACAAGATACCCCTGTTTCTCTGTATGTGTGCCTTAAGGGCAGTTAGGAAAGAAGGTTGTTGCAGCCTTTGATAGGCTTGTACAATTGAGAGCGGGTCTGCTCTTTTCATCTTAACATTGTAATTAGGAGCAAGTGCTCCTCGTATATAGGGGTTTTCTGCCCTTTAGCTATTGTGGTGGTGAACTGAGAGCTCATAAATTGATCTTGGGGCTCGAAGGCCAAATCTTGTAACAATTGTAATTTCTTAAATTGTTTTCTTGCTACTTGGTACCTGTTACTCTGTTGTTGTCATCTGTTGATTTTGAAAAGAAAATATAACCTTTGTTAAAGTTTTAAATTAACTTTATTTTCGTAAGTTGAGACCTATTCCCGCCCGCACCTTCTTTCACCTCTAACTACCACGGATAATTCTGTAACATATAGTCCAGTCTGTGTGCATCCAGGGTAAGTGAATTTGTGGTGTTTTATGCACTTGATATTGGGTGGTTTCAGGGAAGTTTAATTTGATCATGTAAGATCGTCATATAAATAGAGAAGAATTCCCACTTCAATTTAAACCTGAAGAAGAAATTAGCCAAGTTGGCCGTTGGAAGCAATGTATGGAAGTTACTAGAATCATTAGAATCATTAAATGCTGAATGACCGGGCGAGCTGGCCGTGCGCGTAGAGGCGCGCGGCTGGGAGCTTGCATCCGGGAGATAGTAGGTTCGAATCCCACTATCGGCAGCCCTGAAGATGGTTTTCCGTGGTTTCCCATTTTCACACCAAGCAAATGCTGGGGCTGTACCTTAATTAAGGCCACGGCCGCTTCCTTCCAACTCCTAGGCCTTTCCTATCCCATCGTTGCCATAAGACCTATCTGTGTAGGTGCGACGTAAAGCCCCTAACAAAAAAAATGCTGAATGACTCACCTTAAACAGTATGTTGAACGCGTTTTTTAAACAGACGGATCCGGACGATGTGTGTGTGTGCAGCGGTAAAGGAGGCGACTGGAAGGAGGCGAGACACCTGCGGGGAAATGGAACTAAGGCGGGGCGGAAGGATGGGGTAGTGGGGGTAATTGGCGGGAGTGTATATTACGGATTACTTGAAAAATCGAACTGTTTTTCGATAGTTTGGTATTTTTAAGCCAATTGATTAAAAGATCGAAAAGGATATTGGGTTTCTCATAAATTTCATTTAAATTATAATTGGGGTTGAAGTATTGATCACAGTTAATGTAACAACTTTCTATAATATTCATGATGGGTCCCATATTTGCTGTTCGAAGAACTTCCATATCTTGTTGGATGTTGGTAAATGTGTGATTAGTATCATGCATATGTTGACCCATGACGGAAAACTTACTGTGCCTCATCGCGTTGACATGCTCTGAATATCTAATCATAATGTCACGTCCTGTTTGACCTACATAAGAGCTGCTGCATTCATTACATTTTAGTCTGTATATTCCAGATTTTGAGTAATTATTGGGGGTCTTGATTGATGCAGAGTTGTTTAAAATTTCGGAGGTTCTATTGTTAGTTTTGAATAAAGTTCTTACATTGTGTTTCCGGAAAAGGTTGGCGATTTTGTCGACGTCGTTATTGTAAGTGAAGGTGGTTGAAATACGAGTTTTTTTCTTTTGAGTTTGGTTTTAGGCCGGTAGCTATATTTGTTGATAATTTGTTCTATAAACGGCCTGTTTTACCCATTGAACTTGGCTATTGGCCTTATGGTGTTAAGTTCATTATTAAGACCTTTCTTTGTCACGGGTATGGCAAAAGCTCGATATACCATGCTATTATATGCTGCACGTTTATGCATTAGAGGATGTATGGAATGTTTGTGGATCGTGTTAGCAGTTTGTGTATGTTTCCTGTAGATTTTGTAAGACAGACCAGAGATATTTCTGATAATGGTTATATCTTGAAAATTGATTGCTTTATTGATTTCTGACTCTAGTGTGAATTTAATGTATGAGTCAATACTATTCAAGTCTTGAAGAGTGGAGTCCACGTTCTTGATTAATTCATCCATAATGACGAATGTGTCGTCCACATATCTAGTACCATTTGGCATGTGATTGAATCACAATAAAATATAATTGTATTGAACAGGTTGATCTTGAAAGAATTTTAATTTTCTGTAATCCCACTTCAATACGGAAGCCAATGAAATTCAGAACTATAAAATTGCTCATTTTCCTGCACAATTTACAAATGGTTTCTTTCAAATTCAAGCAGCAAACTGACGTCCAGTAAGAGGGCAACATAGAGAATTGTTTCAGTCGTTGCCTTATCGTATGGCGTTTAGTGTCCGAGCTCGCCTGATGCACGTCTTTCTATCTGATGCGCGTAGGAGACCTGCGCATGCGGACGTGTAGTGGTAGGGCGGGGAGAGTGTGTCGGCACGTAGGCTGCTGCTGTCGGCTCAAAGCTTAACGTCCCCATCCGACGGACGAATCACCACCAACAGCGGTATATGCCCTCACTCCATATGAGCACTGCGGAGATGTTTGGAATTGAACTCATCCGTTTGGTAGACAATCTAGTGATTATACATTGTATACCACCACCCGTTCTACTCTGCCAGGCAACATCCTCATGGTGAAATTGTTTTCGACGAACGGGACTCGAACCATGATGTCAGACTTAACGATGGTGGTCACCGGGCGGGCTATTTCAGCCCCACTTACAAGACGTTTCTAGCGTTATGTCGGGGCAAGCAGGCGCTGCTGGTGTTGCGGGAGTGGGAACGAAACCTGTTGAACTAGCAGCAACAGCATCAGCCGAGCGTCATAGAAGAGGTTTGGGAGAGTACGGTTCTTGTAGGTGGACTGTCCAGGAGGGCTACTCTTCCTCCCCTGTTAATATTGAAGGTAGGGGTTTTCTAACTGCTGGGTTCGCTAACTATACAGTTTAGGAACCCCATTTGCCGATACGACGTCTTGCATTGACGTACTCCCAACGTAACCAGAACTGTGGCGTGTTCGAATAATGCATCGTAGCTGGTGTGAACGCAGCATTTTAATAATGCGGTTTTAGTTCGTCCCGTTCGTATGTATAGAATGGAATTACGATATATACGAAGCAAGAAAAATATGCAAGAACTCCTAGGAAAAGGAAATCAACGTTACCTCCTCTATAAATGTCAGCTCACTTGAAATAGAAGGAAGTATCGTAAACAACCTGACCTTCTCTTGTCTCTTAGCTTTGTGTATTCTTATCCACTCACGGCATATGCACATGGTGTATTATGACAGAATAGTTCCACTTCAGTTGGCCAAGTAATAGCAAATTTCAAGAAGAGAGCTGACACAAGGCAAACACCGAGGAACACAGTTACAGTAATATGTATATGAACAACATTAACTAGAGCGAGAGTGGTTATATCCTTATTGAGCTTCAAAACGGACTTAACTATGAAGTTCTTCATTTCTCGTTTATTGGATAGGGGAACCCTCATTATTTATACTTACATTGAGGTTAGTTTGTTGATGGTTATGTGTCGTGATTTCAATGTGCAAGTATTCAAGTTGGCAGCAGTGATGAGCCATTAACAAAAGCGAGATCGGGCGGCGACATTTTCTTTTCAATGTACAGCATTACGTGACGAGATGAACTAACATCTATTGAACTGATAGGTATGATGATTGGTGCTTGAAGTTGAAAAAAGGTTAAGCTTTGACTGAGAGTTTACCGATATAGCGAATGAGGTCTACGTATGAAAGTTTCAAAAGACTCCATCGGACTTGGACCGTATCATGCTTGTGAGTCGTAGCTGTAAATAGCGAAATAGTTGATTGCACGGGGCCTCCAGGACCTCTCACACCCTCCCCCCCCTCTGGGAGAGAGTGGTAGAGGGCTCTTAACTTCGGGGCGTTGGGTGGCGACCATGGGGCCTTTAGCTGAGTCCATGCATTGCTTCCGCTTATATATGCCAGGCTCCTCACTTTCTTCTACCCTATCCGACCTCCCTTGATCAGCGCTTGTTCTTTTCCGACCCCGACGGTATTAGAGTATTCGAGGCCCAGGGAGTCTTTCATTTTCACGCTGTCACCTTCGCCTCTCTTTCGTCGATATCTTCATGTTTCGAAGTGTTGAATCCCTTCCATTTTATCTGTCTGATCAGTGTTATATAAAGGATGGTTCCCCTGGATCTTCGCTTGGATGTTTACTTGCAGGAGGGCGCCTCATCACCTGTCTTCCCAGCTGCGACACTAGACCCACATTTCAAACGCATTCGATTGATAAGATTTTAACTGTAAGTGCTCTTTTAAAAATCCCAGATCATAAAATAATGTATTTCTGTTGTAAGCTTCGTCAGTTTAGGGGTTGTCCACTTATGGGGAAAAGAGAATAAACAATTTATTTTAAAAAAACGAAATCAATTTCTGAAAAGTAATACAAAAATCATAATCTAAATTTCCGGGGTCGGGGTTTAATTACTGATTGATTATGACTTTTCTCTTCAAAACGCACCACGCAATACTGAATGCACACCCCCCTTGGGCATCAGGAAGGGCGCCACCAGGGTATGGGTTTAATACAATGTTCATACATACTTGTAATAATAATATTGTTTCTACGTCCCACTAACCACTTTTGACGGTTTTCAGAGACACCGAGGTGCCCAAGTTTAGTTCCGCAGTGCCAGTAAATCTACCGACACGAGGCTGACGTATTTCAACACCGGATTGAGCCAGCATCGAACCTGCCACCGTCTGGCCACTCAGCCCAGTCATACATATTTTTCTTCTGTAAGACAGAAAATTCAGTACGAATATCTCCCCTTATACGAGCGAAACCAAGAACGTTGAGCCTTCTGATGAATATAAGATGACGACAGAATTTTAAACATTTCTCATTAATTTTGATTGGAATTTTAAGAATGTTACATGCGGTATTCATTATTTTCCGGCATCTACCCCCGGATGGATTGTGCTTATTTATATACTACCGAGAAGGTCGTGATTGACTTCTTGCAGAATATTCGTATTGTAATATACTTGGTGTACGGTACGTGGCTACTGAAGTGGGCAACTTTACTTAGGAATTTCTTTCCTTTTATTCGTAAGTCTTTAATTAGCTATTAAGTAGCTATTAATTCTTTTTCTTTTTATTATTACTACTATAGATTAGTGGTGCACCCCTCCGGATGTGGGCAGTATCCGTTGCCTGGCGGAAGACGTTGCTAAAAGGGGACACACGAACTCTCAATTTAGGAGTGGGTGTTGGCGACCATAGCGTCCTCGCTGTGCTGGACTCCTCACTTTCACCTATCCTTATACGAGGTCCTCCTGTGGGTTGGGTGGTAGAATAGCATCCTTCCCGTCATGAGAAGTGAATAAACGGGGCCCCAGCGTGGGTTGGCGACCACGGAGCCCTGAGCTGAGTCCTGACATTGCTTCCACTAGTTGTGTCTGGCTCTTCACATTCTTCCTTCGGTCAACTCTTGTTCTTTTCCTACCCCGACGGTTTTCTAGGGAGCCATTTGTGGCTCTTGTCTTTCTTTAGCCGATACCTTCATATTTTGCAGTACTCGCTAGTGTTGAGACAGAATAGACGGTTCATTCACCACCACTGTTCCTGAAATGTTCTGTTGAGTTTTGGTGCTCTCGGCTCTGCACAAAAAGTGTGCGTGTCCTCCACAATTGTTCCTGAAGTGATCTAAATTGTGGTCTACACTCGCAGCTGTCCACACACATTTGTAGCCGAGACATAAATCAATCATGCTGGTTTAAGTTAATGAAATTAACCCTTAACTTGGCACAACAAACTTTTAATCTGAGATTTTTGCCACATATACATATTCTTCATCTTGTGCGCTCTCTAACATCTATAAAAATACTTAAAAAATATTTAGTTGGTTTTTATAGTAAAAATCTACAAAAATATATATGTATCCATATGGATACAGTGCCAAGCATTCTGATATAGACTTTCACTTTTAATATGTATCCATATGGATACATTGCCAATAATTACATAAACATGGAAACTATAAATTCTCAATCTAAAGGTATCAATGAAGTGATGTTAAAAATATTTAATCACACATGAACCCACACTTCAATATCAGGATCAAAATGATTGTTTAGCTCAGCTCAGATAAGTTTCTTGTGATGGAAGTGGTAAAAGCAGTTCTTGTCCTTGGTTATGCACAGTCATGCCCGACACTTGATGCATTCCATGCGGGTTTGTCCATTCTTGCAGTAACGACAGCGCCCCTTTTCACAATGTTGTGGGAAGTGCTCTTGACGATCATAGCGAATATCTGCATCGACTTGAGTCCTTGGACATCCTGTTGCAGGTATTGTCGGCGAATGATTCACTGAATGCTGCTTGCCTTTTGCCATCAATTTCTCAGCAATGTTCCATCGAAACTGTTTCAACGAATCATTCTTTATGTTTTCTTTCCTACAACCACGTCTATACATAAGCCAGGCATTACACAGACACATATCTATGATTTGAGCGAATATAGCAAGGTACCATCTATGAGTTCGTAATGCAGTCCAGTACAACGCTATCAACATATCTGCAAGATCTACCCCTCCCATAAAGGCATTGTACTTAAGCACTATATTGGGGCAAGGTACATTGATCTTTGCACGAGGTTCTACACATTGTTGCTGCATCGTCTTGACCTGACCAGAGCCTGCTTTCTTGGTCACAAGTTTCTTCTTCTCGTGTCGTTTAATTGTTCCCAAAGCCTCACAGAAGGTACTTGCAAGGCAAACACTTTTGTTGTCTTGCCATTTCACGACGCACACTTTGTTGGTATTACACGATTTCATATCATAGCTGCCTCTGCCCTGTTTTGCGAGCTTCTGGTCCTCAATCAGTGGACATCCCCTCAAACCATTGCCTCTTATTGTACCCATTGACAAGATACCATATTTCTCACGAAGTAAAATCAAGAGCTCAAGTGACGAAAAGAAGTTGTCGAAGAAAAGAAAGGAACAAGCTTTTTCCCACCAAGTCCAAGGAGTTCCTCAGCATCGCTGAACTCATGCTGACGAAATGTGTCCTCACCCCCATACAGTAAGATGTCATAAATCATACCAGTAATTCCTGCTCGTACAAAAATCTTGAACCCCCATTTATGAGGTTTGTTTTTTATGTACTGACGTCTGCTCCCTGCTCGAGTTCCCTTGTAAGGGACCATCATTTCATCGATGCTATACTGCCCTTCCTCTTCCACAGCCAAAACGTTTCTACTCACAATATCTACTATGGGACGGATTTTAAAGTATCTGTCACTATCTTGAGCTTGAAGAGTGTTGTCAACAAAGTGCATATATCTACGGATCAACTGATACTTCTTCAAGGGCATTACAGAGGCAATCTTCTCAAAGCGACGAGCTTCAGACCAATAATCAGTGTATGCAGGCATCTGTACCACGCCCATTGCAATCGATATTCCAGTAAAATTTTGAATGACTTTTCTGGTAACATGAATGGCGTTATTTCTCAGACTGGAGCTGTATAGAATGGTTTGTTCTACTATAAGGTCCCAAATATCGTCAGAGAAAAAATCAGAAAAATATTGAAGAGGTTTACGAATGATGTTTCTTGGCGGAGTTGTGTTCGTGGAATCATTATCAATGTCTGTGACTAAGTACTTAAATGGTTCTTTTTTCCAGCTAAATTCAGAAGAGCATACCTTATTCTTGACGACCTTTGCATTTCCAGGTCGACCAGAAGGGGATGCTACACGATTTCTTGCTTTACTATATGCTGAAGGATTGCTAGAATTGAGCACTGATAAAGGTTGATTAATAGAATTGGATTCCATATTTGTAGAACAGCTACTTACAGGTGCAAGTGATGAAAGGATGTTAGGTGAGTGAAAAAATGTAGACAAACCGACGGGATTACTTTCCCGTGTAGATGTTTCTGGAAATGATTCTACACCTGTATTTACATTATTGGCAGAAGCTGGCAAATGAAAGCAAGATGGTAGGTCAACAGCACATCCACGTTCTTCCATTACTTCAAATTCAATATTGTCATTATCACTATCTTCTTTTACTTCTAGTAGAACATTGATGGGTCCCACAGTCAATTCCTCTGATATTTTCTCTTCTTCAAGTGATCTTAATTCCTCTTGGTTTCCTAAAACATCTAGTACGGGATCAGATGTTATTAAATCATCTGTAATAAAGCTGAGTTCTGGACTGAGTTCTTTGTGAATATCAGAGAGATTTGTTTGCAAATCATCTCTTGGAATAGAAATCAGGTTACTAGACCCACTGTATATTTCATCGCAGCCTTTGAATACGAGCGATTCTTGATCATCTGAACTACTTGAACCAGAATCGTACGGGGGAACAAGAGCCATAATACGGCTTGCGCGACTTTTACACGCTGAAACTACTTCTTGTTCCTTCAGTCCATTCTTGAAAACTGTTGATGAAGAATTGGCCTTAGGATAGTTTGCCATCATTCTATCTGAACGTGTGCGGAATTTCTGAAAGAAAGAAAGAAATTTTAGCACACTACATGACAAAAAACTCAATATGTATCATATAGCTTGCACAAAGAACTTAGGAACATTTCAGTGATAGCAAACTAGAAATAAGCTACTGCACATTAAGTGAAATAATGAAGAAACATGCATTCCCTCTTTAAAGATATAATAATAAAAACCTAACATGTGGTAACTTGGTTATGTGAACATATGAATACATAAATATCAAATATTACAAATGTCTACTATCTTGGCAGTGTATCCAATTGGATACGTTTGAATCAAACATTATATGTCTACTCCCTTGGCAGTGTATCCAATTGGATACGTTTGAATCAAACATTATATGTCTACTCTCTTGGCAGTGTATCCAATTGGATACATTTGAATTTCTTCCTGCATCACTAATACTACTAATAATAATTTCATTTTAATCATTTACCTACCTTCTTAATATTATTATCCATGCTGTCTTCAATATAATCACAATAATATCTTCACCAATAATGTAATATTGCTTTGGAAACAGCAACAATATCTAGATGAGTTGACTAGTCAGCGCCATCTTGTAAACTAATGTTTATTACTTTCCCGCTCATTACAAAGTAGTTGCCATGTGTTTCAAAGAGATTTCTAATAGTCATGGAATAACATAGGATAGTCAAAAAATAAATAATACCAGTTTTACAACATAAAATAAGTGAAATAGTTTTGTGTATCCATATGGATACGGTGCTAAGTTAAGGGTTTAAATGTAATTATACAATAATCAGCACCACATGTGCTCCTCGTAAGTGATAGACTTGTTCATCGACCAAGTTTAAATGGAAATACCGTCAATCAATAGTTCGTTCTGGTCCCTTTTGGGCGATGCTCGTACTACAATTACAATTTTACCAACCAGCGCACCCCAAGTAGTAATGATATTTAAAGCGAGGTGTGTCGGACGTTGGACTCCAACCCTTCTCCCTCAAGCTAATAAGGTCATGATGCATATATTGAAGGATAGGTTACGTGCCGCTAGCGACCGAGTGGTTAACCATCATGCCACATGCGACCCATCAATCACTTACAATTGATCTGCATTTAGGGCTGTCATCAAGTGCGCTTAACAGTTTCTAACTTAGTCTTTTCTAAAATAAAGGTCTGACGCCGTGGTTAGCCGGTTTGAGTGCCGTTGGTCAAAATAATAATGATAATAATTTTGCTGGCCCAGGGTTCGATTCCCGGCCAGGTCAGGGATTTTACCTGGACCTGAGGGCTAGTTCGAGGTCCTCTCAGCCTACATGATTAGAATTGAGGAGCTATTCGACGGTGAGATGGCGGGCCAGGTTTAGAAAGCCAAGATTAACGGCCGAGAGGATTCGTCGTTCTGACCACACGACACCTCGTAATCTTCAGGCCTTCGGGCTGAGCAGCGGTCGCTTGAAAGGCCAAGGCCCTTCAAGGGCTGTAGTGCCTTGGGGTTTGGTTTGGTTTTGGATTCATTTTAGGTGCAAGTAAATCCTGACACCTTCAAATACCACCGGACTGAGCCAGGATCGAACCTGCCAAGTTGGAGTCGTAAGACCAGCACCTCAACCGTCAGAATGTAGGTCGGCAGGGTAGGAAAGTTGGTGGTATACAACAATTTATAATCACTGGATCCAAATCCAAACCTCTTCGCAGTGTTCAAATGGAGTGAAGGAATATGATGCTGTTGATGGTGATTCGTCCGTCCGATGGTTACGTTGAGCTTTGAACAGAACCCTTGGTATTCTTCGAGAGGAGTAGGCTACGTGCCGACGACACCGGATTTCATCTCTCCTTACCTCATTATCATAATCCTCCATCCAAACGCGAAGGGCACCCATGAGCGTCAGGTAGAAAGACCTGCACCAGGCGAGCCAAACACGTCCTCGGACACTCTCGGCACTAATTTATTGAACATCTCCCTTGGTAAATTATTCCAATACCTACCTCCTCGTCCTATAAAAAAAAATATTGCTCCAATGTCGTCTTGAATTCTAACTTTATCTTAACTTCTTTCCAACTTTTAAAAACACTACTCAAACGTATTCGTCTACTAATGTCACTCTACGCCATCTCTCCACTGACAGCTCGGAACATCCCGCTTATTCGAGCAGGTCGTTTTCTTACTTCCAAGTCTTCCCAGCCTAAGATTTGCAACATTTTTGTAACGCTACACGTGTGTTTTGTCACCAAACATTATCGATTGTTTTCTAGGGTTTCAACCTTAACTTCGGAGTCCCCGGTACAGCGTAATTAGATTCTGAAACAAATTTAGATATGACTAGCTGATGTACCCATGCTGCGCTATGGAATTCTACATTGTATTCAGGATTCTAGGTTAAGTATTGTACACGTTGTGAGTAAGATTATATTAAATTTCATAGCTCTTAAAGTTACCCAGAAAAGCGACTGGAAATTCACCATACGTCTTTTCTCATGTGAAGACTGGGTTAGGGAATTATAATGGCAGGTCCTCTTGCCTACTATCAGTCACAATGAACTTGGGGAATTTTCATTATTATTCCAGGCCTACTGCCAGTCAGTCGAGTTGGGAAGTTTGATGGTAATGGCAGACACTCACCCTCCACCTGCCTTTTTACATCCTCAGAAAGACTGACTTTGTTATTTTTCCCAACTGAAATCGTCATAGGTCATTACAATGAAGTCAGTAGGAACATCGCGATTACAAGCAATGCTATCATATGAAATACTCGATGAAATAGAAAACCGAAAATTTCCTCATTTTTTAACGAACAGTGCTATGCTGCCGCTCCTCAAACAGTCCAAAGTGCCCGACCTGGAATGACCAGGCCACAGGCAGGCGTGAACACTCCTCTGCCATTATTCCTTTAACCCTGACAGTAACACCATACGTTTTTCTGACGTGTTGTGCGAATGAATGCCATCTATTCCTCTTAAGGAGGGGAGAGTTATCCCCTCCACCACCTCTATTCCTTGTTCATTCCATCTGGTAACTTTAATGTAAGTTTAAATAATAGGCTTTGAGTGACACGTCTTCGAAACGTGTGGTGTAACTAAAGCGATATTTATAGACGTGTTACTGT
This sequence comes from Anabrus simplex, assembly GCF_040414725.1. NCBI lineage: Eukaryota > Metazoa > Arthropoda > Insecta > Orthoptera > Tettigoniidae > Anabrus > Anabrus simplex. Next base: position 158,693,826 of record NC_090269.1, on the reverse strand, counting down.
CAGGGTTAAGTGTGCACACTGCTTATTCCAATCAGCGCCTCAGAGTAGGGATCAAATGCGTAGAATACTATGATAAACCAGTGCGGTACGTACCAGTAGTATAAGAAAATCGATGAACCAGAGGAATTTTATGCTAAAGAAAACAGTCATTTAACTCTACATCCCCCCGTGCATGGGGGCAGTAGAATAACACCCACGGTATTCCCTGGCTGTAGTAAGGGGCTCTCAATTTGGGAGTGTGGGTTAGTGACCACGAGGCACTGAGTTGAGTCCTGGCACTGCTTCCACTAGTGTCAGGCTCCTCACTTTCATCTATCCAATCCGACCTCCCTTGGTCAACTCTTAATCCTTTCCGACCACGACGGTATTAGGTATAGAGCCCTACGAAGTCGTTCATTTTAAAGCCCTTCGTAGAAATTATGTTCCTTTAGACGAAACTTTCATTTTTAAAAGTGTCGGCTCCTCTTCCATTTTCCCTCTCTGATTAGTACTAATAGAGGACGTTCGTTCAGTTGCAGTTCCTCTTGACAAAACACTTTCCGGAGGCCACACATTACAATTCTTACTCTGGCAGGACCCTGGTGTGGATAAGCAAGGGATAGCAGAGTCGTTTCGGAGTCAAACAGCACAGCACTGGACCAGATGGCTCTTTAAACCGTGGCGCTCGTCGCCATAAGAATTATCTGTGTCGGTGCGACGTAAAGCAAAGAATAATAAAAAAAAAGCCTTGCGCTGTTGGTGAACATTGAGCGAGGGATTATCAGCTTCAAGAAGCAGGATTGAGGACCAAGGCAGAGCATTGTTGTGGCTATCAGTAGTGAGAACAAAGCTGTCCATGGGCAATGTGTTCCACAGAGCATGAAAATGCATCCTACACACAACACATTACACCGGCCGTGCGTATCACAGCTGGACGCTCAAGCTGGGAGTTCCTACTTATTACAACGCTCTTTTTTAATATTAACATGTATCCCATTAACATGGCGAACCAAACTTAAACACTCAAATTTCTGCCACAAATTTATAGGTCACAACCAGCTACCTGCTGGTTTTTCAAAAAGACGTTGCCAGGCATTTAAAGGTCTCTTTAACAATGTTTATACTCTTGCAAATTATTCTAACTGTTCAAAAAACACTAGCCTGAAAAAATTACTTTTTCTGTGCGGTAAAAAGGAAAATAGGTGGGTTTTATGAATTTCTTAACGCAGAATTCGAGAAAAAATAGTTTTGGCGTATCACTTCTCGTTTAGTGGCAATTTTACAAAATGTTATTTTGTTCTTACGTAAAATTGTTGATATTTAGTATTGATTAAATTTGATATATTGTGACCTTATCGGTCATGTACATATTTATTTATTAATTATTTGGCAGTGAAAAACCTTTGCAAAGCTCCCTCGTACTTGTTACAAAAAGTTGCATTAGGTTGCACTTGCTTACACAACATTTGTAGCCTGCTAAACACCACTCCGTCTTAACTAAAAGAATACACAGATAGAGAGTGAGAGAAGAAAATGTCAAGCCAGAAAAATCGATAATGATACCTTCATCCGTTGAAAAAATGGCCGAAACACAATGTTGCCAGCTCTCAGGTTGCATTTGTATGATGAGATTTCGAGACATGCATAATATTTAATATGGGAAACCTCGGGATGTTATATGATTTCATTATAGGCATCTGCCAAAATTCCAATTCTTTATAACATATTAACGTGAGGAAGAATACGCAATCGTTGCATTATATAACACGCTAAGCGTCAGGATGCTTCCTCTGTACGCAGCACCGTCATGGAGGACATTGTAGGGGCATTATTTTGATAAATAATTTTAAATAAATGGCCGAACAATCCAGGTTCCGCACATAGCCAGACTACTTAAGAATCTGAGTCACACGTTTGAGTGTATTACCGATGTCATACGACACGTGGAACTATTAATTAAAAAAAGTAGTGGGGATTAGCCACTGTCTCTTGCATGAGTGGGGGAAAGTTTATAAAGGAATAGCGGTGATGACAACAGTATCCATTGACGTGAAGGATCCAAAGCAGAACCACGGTTTGATGGTGTTCTGATCTATTTAGTGTTTCAGACTGCAAATATACAGTTTACATCTTCGAGAATAATGTAATTGTCTACAAACAATAGTATTTAAAAAAGGTTGAAGTTATGTGACCGCAAGAACGGTATAATTGTATTTTTTTAAGTGATGCAACAAGTGTTAATTTCATTAAAGTGTAATAATTGTATTTTTTGTGCTGAAGTGACGCAACAAGTGTTAATCACATAAAAGCTGTTATAAGTGTACAAGATAACCAATGGATTATGAACGCGCTCAGCGGGAGTAGCAACGGACATGAACTCGTGACCAACGTCAACACCATGGAAGCTTAAAAAGGAAAAATGAGGGTCCTTTCCAGGACCCGAACCTTGGATTATTACGACATGATGATAAGTACTAAAATTAAATAATTTTCTAAATAAATGCGCGGTTATTCAATATGCAGATCACATAAATTAGGTTGGAAATGTAAATTGCATGTATTTTTGAATTAGAGAGAGAACTTGTGAGTGGTCTTCATATTTATTTATGTTCATTTCATGGAATTAATAGTCTACTCGATGGGCTTAAATATACTGTATATATAATTTACGTAATGCATGTATTTGACGTGATGATAAAATATTAGTTAGTCTGAGAGTGCTTAGATTATGTAAAAGTAATAGAATGTAGATATGTTTTGGCACTGAGCCAAGCCGTAATTTTGTATAATTTATTTACGTGATATCCAAGCTTATTATGATAATGCATGGTGATTATGCTTTCAAAAATGGACTATCGGCTGTTAACATCAGGATAGGAAGGCACTCTTATTTTCACGTAATTTGCATGATAATATTTGTAGACGGCTGTAGTAATTATATGCGTAAATTGTGACATGCCTGGACATCGAACAAACGCCCTCCTATTGAGTTTAGCGTTCTCCTTTAATGTCGAATACTTTTCCCTTTCTATATATGAGAATAACATTATGGATATGATTAAAATTCATATTTGATTTTATTGGTTTGAGTTTAAAATGTAGGAAAAACCTAGGCTGTATTCTGTAATCGGATGGAAGCGAACCTGGTCATTCTAATTCTGAGGATGTGAATATGATAAGATAAAAGTTGGCGTGATATTGGGTTAACGAATTGTTATAAGGCAGTGAACGAATAAGCCAGTGGAGCTTTGGAAATATGATATGAGAATACGTAATGAAATTAGATTATTTAACAAATATATGTTCCAAGGGGAACGATTTGGTTTCGCCTTGAGATGTTGAAAAGATATTTCTGCCACAACAGGCCATTATTTGCTAGGCTTTGACGTCCAGAGATTTACGACCTGAGGGAAGATGGAAGAAGGCTTGCCCCTTGTAGAGGATTACTGTATACTGTATTGTTCGAGCTATTCCACTTAGAATGAAGGCAGCGCGACACCGATTATAGTTTAAAGGATTCTTTTACTTTTCCACGTAAGATTTTATAATAATATTTAACTAACTGGTACGCCAGTATTATGATTTATTTGTTGACCCTATGATTAATTAAGAAAGGGAGTTTTTATAGACCCGTTTGTCGATGCCATCCTGGATATCATCGGTTCGAGTTCTGAGGCAACCATGGATTTTTTTGTCACATATTATTTTTACAGCCAATTGCATGTGTATATTGTTTATTGTTTCTTTTCATATTATGTGTACGTATTTTCGTTTTTTATACATTCTTTTAGTGTGTTTCACTCTTTATGTGGATGACAAATCGAGTTTTAATTTCGTAATTTTTGTCAGTGGATTCATTGGGATGTGGGTTCGATTTCTGGACCCGACATCAGTCATTTTATTTTGATTAGGATTTTATCGACTAGCATTCACTTATTCTTTGTTTACTTTTTGTAATATAATTAATTTAGCTAGGTGACCACTTCAAGTTATCTTCAAACTTTTTTGTTGTATAAATAATTGCTTCTTCTGATAGTGAAGAAAGTTCTTAATGATAACCGTCGCATTTATAAGGATATTTCTGATTTAAAAACAGTATGTTATACAAATTACAACGTAATATTTATCATCATGTCGGGAAGAAGAAAGAGGTAAAGGAGTAATAAAATTTTGACATATTACAATTGGTATTTAGTCCATTGGACATTGCATATTCAACATTGATATACTATAAATATTCAGGGTCAACTTTTAATTAATTTGATTTATCAAGGCTCAATAAATAGGTATTTAAACTTTTGTCTGCCTGTCATTTTGCCAAATAACATTGTATCCCAAGTTTCCTTCCGTTCATTTATGCCTTTAAGTTAGTTATGTGTTATTTCCTTTGATCTTTTGCCGCGAACGCACCATGGCCCTGGGAGGTCGGTGGTTTGATTCTATGGAACGGAAGGGTGCAGTAGACCCTTGCACGGTCGGAAGAGCTATTGCTCACCCATCATTTCTGAAAAATGTTCTTTTTCGTTCCTTCCTGATGAGGTTGCATCTGACTCTAGACTAAAAAGGTCCCTTTCCATCAAGCGCCTTGGCGTATGGTGCTATATGGTGGTATCCGGACATTTTAGGGATTATAATGCAGTCATTTGGTTCTATGCGGCAAATGGCGTGGGGTGGAAAGGTTGCAATATTCATGTAAATTTCAGCTTGCAAAACGTAATCATATTTTGCATGCATTAAATACACATAAATGCTGCTTTGTAAGCAAGTAGATGATTTGTATTATATTTTTAATGTATGTTGAAATTCGTGAAAATGAAGCATAAAGCGCCTATTTAGTTTTGGCTGAACAGTTGCTTTTAAATTAATGTAACCGTACCTTGTATAAACATACATAGTTTTATTACTTACATTATGTGCAGGTTAGATTCACACCTCCGTCTTTTCCGTTTTCCGCTGATTCTCCGGGATTTTGAAGTTCTTAATGATCTCTAGAAGGGTCGTCTCGTACAATCGACAGACAGTAATCGGCGATCATATTCACATCCCAACGTCCCTGATAGCGTCGTTCTGCATCTTTGAGATCCTGGTGAAACCTTTCGCCTTGTTCTTCACTGACAGCTCCTAAATTTGGAGGGAAATATTCCAGATGCGAAGCTAAGAAATGAAGCTGAAGGTTCATATTACAACCGAGTTCCTTTACCAACATTTTCCTTACAATTTCTTTGTATTGAGGGTCCTTAATGTTGCCAAGGAATGTAGTCACTACATCTTTGAATGCGTTCTGGAGAAAACAGTGGAAAGCCGGAGGGGTGTTTCCAGGGTTTCTCGGGAAATAAGAAAGGGCATCGGCAATTACAATGTTTATTAAATAAATAATGTAGAAATAACATGAAAATTTAGGAAAATTCTAGCAATGATTAATATATTATATTTCAGCACTTGGCCTTGTGCTAAAATTTGCCACAGGCTGTGCGAACAAGAACAAATAGGTAAGACTGTGTCTTACGATAGCTGTGAAAAGAGATTACAATCTCCAAATAATGTATTTACGTTGAAGGCTGGTTAAAAAACCAGACCGAATAAGTGGAATGATTATAAATACTTGACAAGTAAAGCTATCAAAACAACAAGGTTAAAGATAGGAATTTTGAACAAATTTACGGTGTAGCACAACAGTACTGAAATTGGATCTTATCACACAAGTATCCACCGGGGAGTAATAAGTTCAAGAAAAAGGGGACCTTTTGTCCAGTATCTTCATTATTCGTTTAGGAACTGTAGTAAATGAGTTTGCAGACGAACCAGCCGACATCTGGGTAAAACATGTCCATAGACACAAATTAGGTAAAACCAGTCATTAAAAAATAATTCAGTAGATACTGGTGCGAAGACCAAGCCTAAGCCGGTGTTGTTATCATGTTCAAATGTAAAGTACGAGGCCGACAAGGCCACGTCGGTGCAGCTGGCTGGCTAACATGCTTAGAGCAAACCAGACCTGAGCGATGAAGGCGAGGTAAACAACCTCGAGTTGACTGTAGCAAAGATGCACGCTGAAGAGAAGTTGCTATTACATGTGCGTGCAGCGACTATGTTTCTCAAGAAGGTACAGCATAGTAACTGCTGCGGAACACCAGGCGGCGATTCCGGCCAAATCCGGAATGATAAGGTGAAGCATACAGGAAGACATGTCGCTTAAATACCACAAAGGAAGATTCCAGATGCGACGCAACATAGTACTGGAAAACTAACAAAAGTAATTTACAAACAAAAAATAACCAAACAATAAGAAAAGGGGAACCCAGAAAGAATATCCTTAAAATTTACAATTAATAAATATAATAAATACTAAATGCAAATAACGAAAAGAACCAATAAAAGAACAAGAAAGCGCGGAAGGATACACTTTCGGTACCAATCAAGAGAAAAGTTGCCAGTGACGTAAGCAGTCATGTTAAAGTGCTGCAACCAATCAGAAACCAAGAAGGAATGACGTAGGGCAGCGCAAAGTGAAGGAAAATATGTGCACAGAGTTCGTTTAACCGGTAACATGAGTGAACGTCGAAGGAAACTTGTAAGCAATCAACGAAAAGTAGCCAGATCGAAAAAAGTAATTAAGGTAAGAACAGCATGTGACTTAAATTTAGAGAAATATGAAAGGTACCGAAAACAGCGAAAATTATCATCAAATGGTACGTTCATGAACGCATGAAGCACGTTCCGTGCCTCTTTCTCAATTTTGGTCGTCGTGTCTGTGAAATTTGTCTCCTTCATCAGTTTGTGAATCTGTGGTCCATTAAATACGCCTTCTTTGAATTTTGCAACTGATAATGAGGGAAATTTAGTAGATAAATATTGTATGCATAGGCTACTCTTATCTGATGCCTCGACATACTGTTTCATCCATCCTAATTTGATGTGCAAGGGTTGAAGTAGAACCTTTTCACGGTCAATAAGACTTACGTTCAAGACATTTTTGGATTCTGGTTGTAGTTGTTTCCTTTCTGGCCAATTCACTGTATCCTAAAGTTTATCCCGTGCCCTGCTGTACCATTCGCATAGGAAACAAGGAAATTTTGTATAGCCTTTTTGTTGTCCCAGCAACAATCCAATGATCTTCAAATCACCGCAATTTTGCTACCCATGCTCGTGATATTTAATTTTTTCAAGCACCACCTATAAGGTCTCTCATGCTTCAGACATTTTTGTGGAGTCTGCAAGTGGTAGGGATGCCAGAACATTTGCATTATGGAGCATAACAGCCTTTAAACTTCTTTTGGAAGAGTCAGTAAAAACACGCCAGTTACTAGGATAATACTCTTTCTCTCCCGATTGACGTAGAAGATTTGAAACATCCGAACAAGATACAAGTTCATCTTGAGTATAATACTTTCGGAATTCTTTGTCACGATTTTGGTACCAGGAAAATATAACTCCGTGTGCCAACGTATTCTTTTCACGCAATCTTGAACCAAGTAATTCACTTTTTCTTTGGTTAGCTCTAAGTCCTTTATCGGATCATTCAATTCGGATTACATGAATTTGTCTGAAGGTGTGTCATATTGATGTGGCTCTAAATCTAATTCTTCATCGTCAAATTGCAATGAACTGCTACTTTCCTCACTCAAGTGAGTAATTGGAGTAGGTACAGGGAAGTCAGGTCCATGAGGAACTGGTCGAAGAGCTGACTTGAGTTTCGGATATTTAATTTTGTTTTTACTTTTCTTATTGTAACCGACAACATGGGTCATACAAATATAGCAGTCATCATGATGGTTCTTTTGCTCTCGCCATTGCATGGGTATAGCAAACTACATTGAGTTTCGTTTGCCATCATACCAGTAACGTAGTTCCTCGACACAGGTATTGCATGAAATATGAGGTGCGAAAGATTTGCCTTGATCCCCAACTTTCAATTTGAAGTATGAATAATAAAGTTTCTTTACAAACGAGTCTATTTGACGCACCTTGGAATCGAACACAAAAACTTCACAAATGTAACAAAGCTTTTGAGGACTTTGCCTTCTGTGCACCCCTGAAACACTAGCCATGATGGTGTTAAAACACTAACACTTCACTTATCAATTTCAAATTAAATTACATTAAATCTCGCTCACACGATAGGCCAACGATTAAATTAATCTGAACTTTAAAAGACGCACTAAACACGTACCGGTACTTCTTGGCGCCCGTCTCAAGGAAACTGCTTTATCAGTCCATCATAAGCATTGCATAAGTGCTGGGGCTTTTAACATGTCTGTTTATTCAAGTGGTCTAAGATGAAAGACGAACACTCAACTGTCTTATCTTCAATCTTACATACCTCGCGGTCTATTGTGTATCTGGGGGAGTGTGTTATGAATTTACCAAGAAACCTCCAACTACAAAATGAACATTTAGACAGCAATAAACCTATAATAAAATGCAAACAATAAAAAAAATCAAATCACATAATTGTATTTTTAAAAATGTTGCGCGAGAACATCTCTCAACATTACATCTTACGAATTCATGCAGATACTAAAACACAGAATTGCGTCAAAACTAGACGTGACAGGAAAAAAACAGCATCATTTTCGGAATCAGGGCAGCGATTTCCATAAATATTACATATTTTTCTGTTTTACCGCAAAATCATGTTGGCTAGTGTAATATACGAAACATAAACCTAACATTTTCATCCTACCTTAAGGATGAATATTAGTGGGCATGCCTCATAAAAGAACGCGAAGTTGAGGCAATTAACTGCTCTGCGTACAAGTTACTATGTTCTGAGCATTATTATAAGCATTGTGTTCGAGTGAAGGTAATCCTCCATTTAACGTGATGAATTACAGCAGTGACAGTTATCAATGATCGCTCATTTTCACGCCGACAATTCAATTTTCCTTCGCGGCAGACCGAAGCGTGATGTTATAAAATATTATATTTTGGAGACGTGATTCATACCCGCTAGTTGCTAGGTAACGGTACATTGTGTAGAATATTTAATGGAGCGCTTCCCGCTACTGCCTCCTCACAAAAGGAAAATATTTCATACTGAGAACATGCACAAAAATAGTGGGGCATACGACATTTTGAGGTTGGCATGACGTAGGATATTATATTGTAGAAACAAAGGCCTCTGATGTGCCATTGCCTAGCAAGCGTCCTCTGATCATTGCCCTACTACAGTGTATCTGTCTCTTCATGTGAGCTCTTGATTAACACATGAATAAATAAATAAATAAATAAATAAATAAATAATTAAATAAATAAATAAATAAATAAATAAATAAATAAATAAATAACTTCGCTCTGGCACATCGAAGGTCTCCGGCGACGAAAAACGGGAAAATGATAGGACTGTGATAGTAGCGACGTTGGCCTTAATGTTCCTGGTGTGAACATAAGAAACAACGGAAAACCATCTTGAGGACTGCCAACGGTGAGGTTCCAACCCACTATCTCCCGAGTGCAAGCTCACAACCGCTGGGCCAACTTGCTCGGTAAATAAATAAAATAAATATTTTCCCCTATCGATGCTCAGTCCGAAGGCCTGCTTATTGCGAGTGACGCCTGATCAGTGCGATGAATCACTCGGCCGTTTTCCTTAGACCGGGGCCGCAATCTCAGCGTCACCTACCTCAATACTGTTCTTGCGTAAGCCTGACATGGCCGGGAATCGAGCCCGGGGCCTCAAGAACGCGGAGTGATAATACTGTCTGCCTGGAGGCTGGCAGGTTATCAATAAACTGCAAAACAGATGGCATACTTGGGAAGAAGAGGTGTGGGTGGGGTAGTAGAGTAAACCATGCATCTCTTCAGAGGTGACTAAAAGGGCCCCAAGGGAGCGGCTCCCTTAACTGAGTTCTGGCAGTACTTCAACTTACTTCTGTCAGGCTCCTCACTTTTACCTACCCTATGTCATCTCCCTTGGTCAACTGTTGTTCTTTTTCCACCTGGCGGTAATAGAGCACTCGTGCCCGTATCTTTCTTTGGTCAATGCCTTCATTTTTCGAAGTGTCGGATCCCTGTCATTTTTCTCTCTGATTCGTGTTATGTGGTTGCCTACTTGTACTTCCTCTTGAAACAATAGACAGCATCACCGGCATGTTATAAACAAACCGCAACCCGGATGGTGTGATGTAGCTTGCCATTGTTCCAAAGCTCCTTTGCATCACGATGGACCCTATATGAGTAGCAGCTTGCAGATTAACACTTTACCATCATTTGGTAAATGGTTAATCATTTCCCTCATCCTTTCTGATTGTGGGATTTTCTCTCGTTGTTACGCTAAGCCCGACCAGACTGAGGTGGTTTGAGCAGAAACCATGGGAAAGTACAATCCTCCCTTGTTAGCAATGTCACTCTGTCTTCAGACGACACTGTAAACCGCTGCTTCTCGGAGGATCGAGCCGATCCTGTGGGAGTCTCGAGAATTATCCCTTTCTGTTTACAACTATATATAAAAACACACAGCTGAGCAGCTCCTGGTTGACGTGCTTTAGAAATGTACTCTGTAGGAGTGGGATTCTGAGGAATGTATGTGTTGTAAATACGTATTGAGGGAAAGCACAGACGTCGAAGTATTATAACTAAGAATTTCTCCTGATGCTTTCCTCAGCACTATTTGAACATCACCACAAGTTACCAAAAGCAATCATAATGTTAATGATCCACGTCGATACTAATAACAATGAGAATAAGAATAGGAAGGGGTGTATATCGAACCCTTTTCCTGTTTCTCTACGGGGTCGGGTATGAAGTGAGATGAATCATCGTAGCGACTTTTTTGCGACCAGATGCCCTTCCAGACGTTAGCTCATCAGAGGAGTTAATGCGATGACATGAATGACGTGAAACCCAGAGCCGGTACACAGCCTACTCTCGTCGAATAGTACCAAGGGGTCTGCTCAAGACTTAACGTCCCCATCGGACGGACGAATCACTAACGAGAGCGTCATATGCCTTCACTCCATATGAGCACTGCGGAGAATCCAGGCATTTGGCGCGAAATCCAGTGATTATACCACCACCCCTCCTACCCTGCTGGCCTACATTCTGGTGGTGAAAGGTTTTCAACCAATAGGACACGAACCGTATAACCACGGTGTCGCCTTAACGATGATCGCCACTAGGCGGGTTTGATAATGACAATAATCACAAGAATATTAAGTAAAACACATTTGCAACTGTAATATTGTGCATTGGTTATGAAGTATATAACTTAAGTTGATTCAGTACCATGTGTACTACTGTGTAATGTTAGCTTTGTTTTGCTCAAGGGCAGAAAATCAAGTTCCTTCCAGAATAAATCTGGTCTGAGACAAGGGGATGCACTATATCCTCTTCTATTCAACATTGCACTGGAGAAGATTATCAAGAAATTAGCTTTTGTACCAGCTGGCATTATACTGGGCAGACAGCATAAAGTCCTTGCATATGCGGATTATATTGAATTATAAATTACGCAGTTATTTGTGGAACTAGCGGAAATGGTAGCAAAAATTGGCTTACGGGTAAATGATAAAAAGACACATTACATGGTTGTACAGGAGGTTGACAGATTGCCTTTCAAGATTGGGAAATATACATTTGAAAGAGTAGAGGAGTTCAAATTCCTCGGTGTATTAATCGATGAGCAAAGCTGAAGGCAACAGGAACACCAAGCTAGAATAAAGTTTCTTACAAGGAATGCAAAAATGTTTACAATACAATCATTCGACCAGTATGGTTCCGAGACATGGAGTATAACCAAGAAAGAGCAGCAGCAGTTACAAGTCTTTGAGAATAAAGTTTATAGAAAAATATTTTGCCCATGGTTCGATCTTATCTCTCAAAGCTGCCAGAAAAGATTAAAATATGTTATTTACACCCTCTCTCAACAACACACTATAATGGGTGTGATAGAATCAACAGACTGCGGTGTGCTGAACATGTACTGAGAATACAGGATAACAGAGCACCAGCAGATCTATACAGGGGACCTCTTAATGGGAAAGGACTTTCAGGAAAACCCCGAAGCACGTGGAAGAAGGAGGAGACCAACCAGGTACGTCGGACCCGCCAAATTGATGACTGGGAAGAGCAGGCTCTAGATCGGAAAGAATGGAAGAGGATTGTGAGATCGGCACAGGAATTTTACGCCCCTCAGAAACCTACGGAGTGAGTCAGTGAGTGTGATTCAATGTTTCTCGCTGAAATGCCGTTCTGTATGATGTTCTTCAAGCACTAGTACAAATAGCTGTTACATTTACACGCAAAAATACAGAAAGGATTTGGCCTCTGAGCTGACACAGAAGTTCACCGTAGCCATCTTTCTGTTTACTAAATCCCTTATGCTGGAATCATAAATGCAAACTGTTTAGCGCAGTGGAAGTGAATTTAAAAAACTCCACACTTCGTAGATAATGAAATTGACTTCTACTTGGAGCAATTATCAAATCAGTCGACATTAAAGGTTCACGTTCTATAAAGCAGAATTAAGGAGCTCTCTTCACGGAATGTAGCGGAGATGAGTTGGATTTACTGGCACGGAAGGAACTCACTCGGCGTGTCCGAAAACCTTTGAAAATAGTATAATCAAAGACAATCACTGATACGTATTATCAATGACATCCAATTACAATTGGCAACATTGTTATCGTACGCTCCATGGCTAACCAGCCAGCCCTTTTCGCTTTCGTTCTTAGGGCCCTTTCTCTTGAGGGTGAGGGTGGTGCCCTTGCCTGTCGTATTCATTCAGGTATTCCGTCTTGTCATGGGATAAACCTCTTCTCCCTTTGCCTGTTCATAGCCAAGTCTTTCATCTCCGAACATTTCTTTCCTTTGAAGTTGCCCAGCATTTTATATATTTTCCTCCCTCTTCTTCTTTTGCCTTTCACCATTCTTTCTACTCCTCATTTTAGTAAACAGCCCCACCTCGAACAACGTTAGACCCACTTCAGTTTTCTCCTGCTAATGATTTGTAACATAGTTCTTCATTCCCTCCATGTCCACATCTCTAGTGCCTAAAATCTTGCGCACTGTCCAAGTGTCTAGCGCAATGTTCCAGATATAACACTTGGCAAGTTTTTCCTAAAAGTAATTTCAATTTTCTTGTGAAACTTTCTTTTGCCATGGCAAGTATTTTCTTAATTTCTGTAGTGCAGTAAAATGCAGTACTTCCATGATCATACCTCCCAAATATTTAAAGTTATTGCCTTTTTGGTATAATTTGCTTTACGTCGCACCGAAACAGATAGGTCTTAAGGTGACGATGGTGTAGGAAAGGTCTAGGAGTGGAAAGGAAGCGACCTTGACCTTAATTAAGGTACAGCCTAGCAGCAATGACCTGGAAAGTTATTGATTTGGCTCTCTAATTCTTCATCCCCTGCATTAATACGACATTTTCTACCTTTTTCCCCAGTTATCATCCTATTGATCTTCTCAGTTTCGTGTTGACAAAGACGTGCTCAGCCGGGCCGGTGGGCAGAGAGCATTGATGTTCGATTGTGATTACGAAGCTCTCCTCAACTACTCAGCCAAGTGCTGACTGGGGTGCAGTATTTCAAACGAAGCGCTATACTCGCAACAACAAAAACTGACCTTTTCAACATATTGCGGTTTGATTTACACTGAGCTCGATATAAACAGTCAGTTTTACAGTATTTTCTTATACATTCAAAGAAAACTGACACGTTGTAATATTTGCGTCACAATCTACAAAGGTACAGGGTTTAAGCGCACATGCTACAATTTACAATTCCTTGGATAGGAATGACTTCCATTAAAAAAATGACAATTTCTGTTATGCATTAGGCAAAAAGTAATATAATTACATAATGATACGATGATTTTGCACAGCGTTGTGTGATTTTCCCTGTTCACTGAATTTCTGAAAATAGTATTTAAAATTTAGCGGGCGTCAGGTGATAATGGCGAGAGGCAGTGAGGAGATAGAACAACAGCAACAACAACGTAAATGTACAGTATGCATTCAGATAAATAACCTCATTGGTTTTATTCCTGATTGCATTGTTGGTGAGTTTCAACATCGCCTGCCAGTGCCGGAATGCCCAGCATGAGCACCTCTGCTCTGTCCTCCCTTGGTCACCAACGGTAACAGACCACTCAAGGCCTCGGAGGTTTCATTTTCACGCCGTTCGTGCCTCTTGTCTTTCTTTGGCCAATAGCTTAATTTTCGATGTGTCGGGCCCCTTCCAATTTTTGGCTGTGTTAATGGAGGATTGTTGCGCAGTTGTACCTCCTCTTTAAACAATAATTACCACCACCACCTAACTTTACCGCCAGTTCAATATATACATTGAAAAGAAGAGGCTTGCCTCACTCATTTCTGGATTGCTCCTTCTTTTCCATACCACTAGATTCTTGTAACTGTGGACTGGTATTTCTACAGATTGAACTTGGTATCTGTATCTGGTCACCTGCAGAAACTCAGAGAGCTCGCTCCAGGCATTATTATCCAATCCCTTTTAGTAGTGTAAAGAGGACAGTTCGGCCGCCACCTCCACCTCTGGCTCTCGGTAGAGGCCTCCACCTCCCGCGGGAAATTTGAAATTTGGCGGGAAATTTGAATTTTGGCGCGAGATTTGAATTTGTAAACAAAGCCACGTGCTTTTTGACAGCTGTCATCGACAACAACGCATCGCTAACCTCACTGCTGCCATCTTGACGGGCCTAAACCTCAGTGGTACCAACTTAACCTTCCTAGCGCGAGATTTGAATTGGTAAACAAAGCCACGTGTTTTTGACAGCCACGTGCTTTTTGACAGACAACAACGCATCGCTAACCTCAGTACTGCCATCTTGACGGACCTAAACCTTAGTGGAACCAACTTAACCTCACTAGAGCGAGATTTGAATTTGTAAACAAAATCCACGTGCTTTTTGACAGCTGTCATCCGCCATCTTTAAACTACAGAGCACCGTGCTGCCCTCTTTATCGCAGTAGCTGCTAATTCGTCACCTGTCATCCGCAGTGCTGCCATCTTGGCGGGTATAAACCTTAGTGCTGCCAACTTAACCTCACTAGCGCGAGATTTGAATCGGTAAACAAATCCACGTGCTTTTTGACAGCTGTCATCCGCCATCTTCAATCAAGAGAGCGCCGTGCTGCACTCTATGTGGTGGCGGCAAAGTCGAAGTGCTTTACAAATTCACGTGCTTTCTCTATCCGCCATCTTTAATCCAGAGAGGACCGTGCTGCCCTCTTTGTAGCGGTAGCAAATTCCACGCGCTCTTGTTTGGAAACAAACTCACGTGCTTTTTTCTGACAGCTGTCATTCGCTATCTTTAATCAAGAGAGCACCGTGCTGCTATCATGCGGGCAATTTCGTCAGCTGTCATTCGCCATCTTTAATCTACAGAGCACAGTGCTGCAATCTTTAGCTGAAATGTGGTGGCAGTAAATCCTACATGCTTTACAAAGCCACGTGCTTTTTGTCATCCGCCATCTTTAATCTAGAGAGCGCCGTGCTGCTATCATGCGGGCAATTTCGTCAGCTGTCATCCGCCATCTTTAATGAACAGAGCACCGTGCTGCCCTCTTTGTAGTGGTGGCGAATTCCACGTGCTTTTTTGACAGCTGTCATCCGCCATCTTTAATCAAGAGAGCATCGTGCTGCTATCATGCGGGAAATTAGAAAAGCTGCTAAGAGAGTATCGTGTTGGTATCTTTATTATTTGACATGTGG
This sequence comes from Anabrus simplex, assembly GCF_040414725.1. Lineage (NCBI taxonomy): Eukaryota > Metazoa > Arthropoda > Insecta > Orthoptera > Tettigoniidae > Anabrus > Anabrus simplex. Next base: position 158,678,173 of record NC_090269.1, on the reverse strand, counting down.
TGGCGGCAAATTCCACATCCGCCATCTGAGAGCACCGTGCTGCGCTCTTGATCGTAGTAGCGGACAATTTAAAAAGAAGCGATTAAGAATATAATCGAACACTGTACTCGATACAACATATGATCAGAACATCGATTTGTTCTAAGAGAAAACAAGACTACAGTTTTGAATAGCTTGCGTAAGATAGCGATTGTTTGCTTAGCATAACTTGCACCTAACATGCTTGTTGTTATATCAGGAATGCTAACTGGCTAAATCCTGGTCTTTCAGCGCTAGGAGGGGCATCTAGCGGTAAAACAATAGTTCAAGAAACTGTGATTTAAATTTTGAGCTGTAAAAAACAGATTCTTGCGTCAGGAAGGGCATTCGGCCGTAAAATAGGTTCTTACAACTTGAAATCTCATGTTAGGAAGGGGCAACCGGTTGTAAAAACAGGAGGAGAGCAGCAGCTAGCTGCTTCCTCGTGCATTTCAGGTGTTATGCCTTACGAGTAGCTATGTACTAGCACCGGATTTAGAATAAGCAGACTCTAGAACGATAAAAAATATCTGGGATGTGTTTTTGAAGCATGCCTATACACACACACGCGCCCGCGCAAGCTGCATCCGGCTAGCGAGCTCCTACATGGAATGTGTTTGCCTCAGCGTAGTACGAAGTCCACTGCACGCGTACAGTTCGCATTAAAATTATTAGCAGCTTGTCGAGCTGAGCTCAGACCTTCCCGTTTAATCGTAGTACAAATACGTCTGCTTGTAGAACTTGTATATTTCGGTACCTCAGCGTTTCGTGTTGTTGCTAACAGGTAGGGGGTACTGTAGATGTAGGCTTAGCTTAGTGCTCCTGAGGATTACTTCTCAGCCTAGCGCCTTTAAAAATCGCTTCTTAGCCTAGTCCTCTCTTTGTCTACCTATAGGTAAGGAATACCGTAGATGTAGGCTTAACTCAGCACCCCTGCTAAGTACAGGTAGGGGACACCGTAGATGTGATCTTAACTCAGTACCTACAGGTAAGGAATAGCGTAGATGTAGGCTTAGCTCAGCACCCCTGCTAAGTACAGGTAGGGGATACCGTAGATGTGATCTTAGCTCAGCACCCTGCTAAGTACACGTAGGGGATACCGTAGATGTGATCTTAGCACAGTACCTACAGGTAAGGAATACCGTAGATGTAGGCTTAGCTCAGCACCCCTGCTAAGTACAGGTAGGGGATACCGTAGATGTGATCTTAGCTCAGCACCCTGCTAAGTACACGTAGGGGATACCGTAGATGTGATCTTAGCACAGTACCTACAGGTAAGGAATACCGTAGATGTAGGCTTAGCTCAGCACCCCTGCTAAGTACAGGTAGGGGATACCGTAGATGTGATCTTAGCTCAGCACCCTACTAAGTACAGGTAGGGGATACCGTAGATGTGATCTTAGCTCAGCACCCTGCTAAGTACAGGTAGGGGATACCGTAGATGTGATCTTAGCTCAGTACCTACAGGTAAGGAATAGCGTAGATATAGGCTTAGCTCAGCACCCTGCTAAGTACAGGTAGGGGATACCGTAGATGTGATCTTAGCTCGGTACCTACAGGCAAGGAATACCGTAGATGTGGGCTTTTTGCTTAACTTAGTGCCTCTGTTTAAGTTCAGAGGTCGAGAATTGCGCGCTGGCTTTTCTAGGTTCGATCCGCTGCAGAACTCCTAAATTCTAGCACCTCGGCATCAACAGGAGGTTCGATCCCGGCTTAGTGCTTAAATAAGTTAGCCTGCAGATCTCGGCGTAAGGCGCTCCGAAGAACTCTTGTTGCATAAACATTTCGTTCCAACTGTACTGCAAACGTCTGCAACTTACACATCCGCTTGGAAACAAGCTGCATATTTACTCAGTGCAGCCTGTGTTAAGCACTTACAGTTCTCTGTATGCGTTAATTGCGTGCACATCCTCACTTACCGTCTAAGTACTGTCTGCTGTGAATATTATTCTTCAGTTTGCAGCCTTCAAATTAAGGTAAGCCTGAACTGTTGGTTAGTGTTTGCAAAGCAACTTTTACGCTAGGTAATAAACATCTTTGAGTTGAAGATAGCTAGGCTAGCTAACTTGTCCTTTCATATCTTATTATTACTATGTGTAATACAAGTGCTGTATATGTAAACATGCAGATGTGCTTTCAGACAGTTACTGTTAGCATTCTAGGATTAGAAGGTGTAAACACGGGAGAGGTTAATCTTGGAACTTCAAACTCACAACCATGTCTGACCACTATAGGTTGAAACTTGGTTTCTTCCGAACATCACAACTCTAGGGTAGTTAACTTACCCTTCGGTTTTTAACACGGAAGAGGTTAATCTTGTAACTTCAAACTCACAGCCATGTCTGACCTCTATACTGTAGGTTGAAACTTGGTTTCTTCCTAACACCGCAACTCCAGGGTAGATGACTTAACCTTTGGTTTGTAACACGGAAGAGGTTAATCTTGTAACTTCAAATTCACAACCATGTCTGACCTCTATAGGTTGAAACTTGGTTTCTTCCGAACATCGCAACTCTACGCTAGCTGACTTACACTTTGGTTTTTAACACGGAAGAAGTTAATCTTGTAATTTCAAATTTACAACCATGTCTGACCTTTATAGGTTGAAACTTGGTTTCTTCCGAACATCGCAACTCTTGGCTAGCTGACTTACCCTTTGGTTTTTAACACGGAAGAGGTTAATCTTGTAACTTCAAACTCACAACTATGTCTGACCTCTATAGGTTGAAACTTTGTTTCTTCCGAACATCACAACTCTTGGCTAGCTGACTTATCCTTTGGTTTTTAACACGGAAGAGGTTAATCTTGTAACTTCAAACTCACAACCATGTCTGACCTCTATAGGTTGAAACTCGATTTCTTCCGAACATCGCAACCCTAAGATAGAAGAGGTTAATTTTGTAACTTCAAACACACAACCACGTCTAACCTCTATAGGTTATAACTTTGTTTCTTCTAAACATCGCAACTTTCGGCTAGCGCTTAGGTGATAAACATCCTTGAGTTACATGTTTGTAAAGTTAGCATTCTAGGATAGGAGATAGAAGAGGTTAACCTTGTAACTTCAAATTTAAAACTATGTCTGACCTCTATAGGTTGAAACTTGGTTTCTTTCGAACATCACATCTCTAGGCTAGCGGACTAGCCCTTTTATATTCGATTATTACAAGTGCTTTTATAAATAAATTGAGTTAAAGATAGCTAGGTTAGCTAACATATACTTTTATACTCCTACACTACAGTAATATATTTTTATTCTTTTAGGTACAACTAGAATATTATTGTTCGAGTCACAGGCTTGAACGTACACATGTTATTTATCCGAGTAACAGTTTGCAGTGCGAACATTTTAAGGAAGGTATGTTTTCAAACTTTGAATTGCATGTTTGTAAAGATAGCTAGGCTAGCTGACTTACCCTATCATATTTCTACACTACATTTATATATTTTTTGTTCTTTTCTAGGAACATTAAAAATATTATCGCCAGCATTTACAGGCTTGTACGTGTACATCTAAGTAACAGTCTGCAGCGTGTGCATTTTAAGGTATGTTTCGAAATTTTAGTTGCATGTTTGTAAAGATAGCTAGGCTATTATCACAAGTGCTTCCCCACTACATTAATATTTTTTTGTTTTTTTAGGTACAACTAGAATAATATTGTTCGAGTTACAGGCTTGAACGTGCACATTTTATTTATCTGAGTAACAGTTTGCAGTCTGCAGAGTGTGCATTTTAAGGTATGTTTTGAAGTTTTAGTTGCATGTTTGTAAAGATAGCTAGGCTATTATCACAATGCTACTGCACTACATTAATATATTTTTTGTCCTTTTTTAGGTACAACTAGAATATTAATGTTCGAGTTACAGGCTTGAACGTGTACATTTTATTGATCCGAGGAACAGTTTTCAGCGCGTACATTTTAAGGTATGTTTTAAACATTTTTTATCGATCTTATATGTGTACATTGTTTTTATCATTCTAAGATAGGTGAATTACAAGGCATAGACATAGAAGAGGTTAATCTTATAATTTCAAACTTACGACAATGTCCGACCTCTATAAGTTGAAACTTGGCTTCTTCCGAGCATCGCAAATTTAGTCTAATCTCTATTGATGAATAGTTGTTCTCTTTAATCCTACATGCTGGTTAATCGTTAGTTGTTACTGAGTTTTCCGTGGTAGTTAGAGGTGAAAGAAGGTGCGGGGTGGTGAATAGGTCTCAGGATACGAAATTAAAGTGAATTTAAAATTTAACAAGGTTATATTTTCTTTTCAAAATCAAAATATAACAAATATGGCAGGTACAGAGTAGCAAGGCAACAAAAGTACAATTACAGTATTTACAGGATTTGGGCTTCGAGCCCCGCGATCACAATCCTTGAGCAATCAGCTCAGTTTTACACCAAACACAAGTGTCAACAGAGAGGGGAGAATCCCATTCATACCTAGGAGCACTTGCTCCAAAATACACAGTAAGGCCTCCTTGAGGCGCGCAGAAAACAAAATTTTCGGGAAAAGAGCAACTTGCTCTCAAAATTCAGGCCTGTCAAAGACCACACCTAATTCTACTTTCAAGCTGTCCTCTTAGGACATATACACAGGGGTAAAATACCCAACCTACTGAGGTCTGTTAAATGACAAGAAGGTTAATTACATGAGCTCTAAATCAACAATTTGAGAGGAGGCGATTTGCACTCGTAATGTATTTGTTTCAAAACCTAATTTGGCTCTAGGCCACTGATGCAAGGGCTAATCCCATACTAAAGAGGTGACTTTAGAAATTGACAAATTTACATAATGTTAAGGAAGAATAGGTTGAGAAAACAAGTTCACCTCAAAACAATATGAGTGGGAGCTCGAGAGGGTTAAGCACTCTCTATCCCAATATGTAGTTTAAAAGATAGAATAGATACAAGTTCCTTTACATTTAAGGAAGGTTACATAATGGAAAAACTTCGGACCCGCCCCGAGAGTTAAACTGCTGAGCAAGCAAGAAAATAAGTAATTAATCGGCCATTACCTGGTTGTTGATTGCCGCCGAAGAAAGAGGCGCTTCCCGCCCCCTGCTATGTACTTTACACACGAAAAGATGGAACAGAAGTGGCCCGGAGACCCTAAAATCAGCAGTTGATATACTCTCGCGGAAAGTTCGAGGTGTTAGGGGAATGAGAACACCCTCCCACAAACTCTTTATTGGATAGGATACAGCAACATATTCAAGTTGGGGGAAGATACATCCGATTGGTCAGAAATTAATAAAAGAAATTCGGGATTGGCTAAATAAAAAACAAGGGGAAAGAGAGGGGTATACAGCCAACTTAAACAATAACAGAAAGAAATTTAACAAGAAACAAACTTTTGAAATAAAAATTTCTCCAAAAAATAGTTCTTTCACGTCGCACTAGGGTGCACCATTGTAGTTTTTCAGTAGTGTCCTCTAGAAGAGAAAGTTCACACTTCTTACTACAAGCAAAACAAAAATACGTCGAAAATGACACAGTTCAAAAACTCAAAAATTTCCAGGTAGTGACATCTTCTGATAAAGTAGAAAATTAATACCGTAGATAAAGTTCAGACTTCCTCCAGCAGAGGAGTTTCAAGTGGCGCACATTCTTAAACTAGCGGCGTGGAGGTGTACCGCCCGGTACAGACCTCCCCTCCCAAAAGTTCCTCCAGGGGTGACACTGGCAATTTGTTTGGAAACAAGTTTCAAGTCTTGATGTTGATATGGAGATTAATTGCAGAAGTATTTATAGGATTTTCTTAATGTGGTTTGATTCAGTTTCAAAATTTTTGTTGTGACAGGCGAAGTAAAGTCTTTATGTTTGTAGAAGTTGAATTCAGAAGGAAAACTTTAGTTTTTAAAGTTGAGGAAAATTTCCTAAGTCCACCAAATATTGCAGTAGAATACCCAAGAAAAGGTAGTAAAGTTGATCTGGAATGTCCATATAGTTGATGTTGATTAAGTTGGATGGCCAGACCGGCCGTTGCAGCTTGCGTCCAAAGGCGGCCGCTCGGACCCCACAAGTACCCTGAGATACCGCTCGCCCGCACTATGAGGGGAGCAGTGGTGTTGAAGCACGCCGCGCCCGCGGTGAACATATACAGGCTGCGGGCAAGTAGCAGGTCGTGCGCCGCACATCAGCCTTGGCCGGGAGGAGGGCTCCGGCTCGCCGTGCACATGTCGTCCTCGCTGGGGCCGAGGGGGCCCTTCCTCTAACCCAGTCGCGGCACGGCGCCGCGCGGCTGCGGGGGCATTGAAACATTAAAGCTAGGCGGCAGAATTTGTTGGACCATCATCTTTTTTTTTCTACGGCACAGGCTTGTGGAGAGGGTGAGGGGCCAGCGGCGTGCAAATATCCATGGCATTAATTAAGCCACTGTATAGAGTGGAGCAGGAGACGGGAGCGAGGTAATGGCCGTGGCAAGGACAGGATGGCAGTTTAACGGTTCGGGGCAGGTTTCACAAAAATGCTTACATATAAAACAAAATACTATAGTAGGGGCAGAAAGCCTTAAAATTGAAACTCAAAAAAAAAGAAATATAACCTTCATATTCCTTTCAAGATAATATGAGGCAAGTTAGCACAGAATTTATACAGGTTTCACCTGCGACAAGTGAACCCTAAATATCCTCTCGGTGGCTGGATTGCTTAATAACAACGTAACCGGCGTAAGAAAATCGAGAATGACGCACGGCCCATGGAATCTGGGGGCAAGCTTGCCCGCGGGAACAAAATTCTTTACCATTACTTGACCACCTACCTTCAAAGGGGTGGGTCTCCGTCCACGATCATACCTTTCCCTAACCTTTTCATGAGACATTTTAAGATTGGCTTTAGCCTTCTTCCAAAGATCTTTAATGTTGTCCGGATCTATTGTCTCGGGTAGAATGTCACTCAGAGACCAGAGGTTAGAGAGCGGCGTGTTGGGAACAAACTTGAACATCAAAGAGGCTGGAGTAAATTTATGTGATTCATGAACCGCCGAATTCAAAGCAAAAGCTAACCAATGCAGGGACGTGTCCCACCTGGAATGATCTTCATGATGATAGGCAATAAGCACGGACCTGAGATTACGGTTAACCCGTTCAGCCAGAGATGGTTGAGGGTAATAAGCAGAAGTAGTTACATGAGAGATGGACAAGTCAAAACAGAATTTACGAAAAAGATTTGATGTGAACGCCTTAGCATTATCAGACACAATATATTGGCACGGACCAAAAGAAGCAAAAATAGAATTTAGGCAAGTAATGGTGGACTGAGCGGTAGCCAGCTTAGTCGGAAATAACCAGGAAAATCTTGTAAAACCATCTACGCATACAAAGATGAACTTGTTGGCATTTCCCTTTGACTGGGGGAAGGGTCCTACATAATCAATATACAGGCGTTCCATGGGGCGCGACGCTTGATGGGAAGACAAAAGGCCTACCTTGGTGGACATGGTTGGTTTACTAAGCAAACAAGATTTACAACCTTTTACTAGTTCACGGATTTCACCGTCCATACCTTTCCAGATGAACCTTTCACGAATCTTTTCACGAGTTTTAAAGATTCCAAGATGCCCCCCTAATGGGGTCTCATGATAGTATTTGAAGATCATAGGCACAAGAACAGCTGGAACGACAACCTTCATCATCTTATCATGCCTCGATGGGCAACATAAAACACCATTCCTCAGAACATAAGGCACAACATGTTCCCCGGAAGAAAGGGTTTCCATTATCGGAGCCAGCGTCGGATGTTCACGTTGGTATTTCTCGATATCCCTAAAAAGCATGGGAGCATCTGTTAAGATGGCATTAACATCAGATAGTATGGACTCGGAAGGTGATGAACTGTCGACCGGTTCATGGGTCTCGACGTCGTTAGAAAACATACGGCTGAGTCCATCAGCAACAACATTTTCGGTACCTCTGATATGCCTGACATCGAATTGGAAGGCAGAAATACGGATGGCCCAACGGGCTATACGGCCAGTACGACGCGGCCTACCTAAGACCCAGCTTAAGGCTTGATTATCTGTCACCAGGTCGAATTTGACATGTTCAAGATAGAGACGGAACTTTTCTAAGGCAAATAAGACTGCCAAACCTTCGAGCTCGTAGATGGAATACTTGGTTTCTTGAGCCGACAAGGTCCTAGATGCATAGGCGATGGGTCGCCTCCCTAGTTCAGTCTCTTAAAGAAGGACTGCAGCAACTGCTGACGACGACGCGTCTGTTTGGACAATGAATTTCTTTGAGAAATCAGGCATAGCAAGTACAGGGGCATTACAGAGAGCTAATTTAAGATCTTCAAAAGCGGCTTGTTGAGAAGGTCCCCACTCGAATTTGATGCCTTTCCTACGAAGAAGGTTTAACGGCGCCGCTCTATTAGCGAAGTTAGGAATAAACTTCCTGAAGAAATTCACCATACCAATGAACCTGGCGATACCTTTAATGTCCTTGGGAGGTTTAAAATCACGGATGGCCTGTGTTCTAGAATGATCGACTGCTACACCATCAGGTGACACAATATGCCCTAGGAATGAGATAGAGGGCTTAGCAAAGGCAACCTTGGACAACTTGACAGTTAACCCAGCCTTACGAAGGCGATCGAGAACTTCTCGCAGATGATCTAGATGTTCTTCAAAAGTCTCTGAAAATACGACGACATCATCCAAGTAGTGATATAAGTACTCAAATTTGATGTCGGAGAAGACCCTATCTAGTAGCCTAGTGAGTACAGCTGCTCCCGTCGGGAGCCCGAAAAGCACGCGGTTGTATTCGTATAAGTTCCAGTCCGTGGCAAACGCTAGGTGTTTAGACTCTTCGGCAAGGGGAATTTGATTATAGGCCTGATTCAAGTCCAAGATAGTAAAGAACTTGGCCTTACGAAACCATGAAAAACAAGAATGAAGGTCAGGAAGGGGCACGGATTGCAACACCACCTTCCGATTGAGAGCCCTATAATCAATGACAGGCCTGAAGCCCCCCTGGGGTTTCGGGACTAGAAAAATAGGCGACGAATACGCCGACTTAGAGGGCCTAATAATACCATCCTTCAACATCTGATCGATGATTTCTTTCAGAGCCTTCATTTTAGGCGGAGATAGCCTATAAGGTGGAAAACGGACAGGAATCGAATCCGTGACCTCAATTTTGTATTCAATAAGGTCAGTAACACCAAGAGTATCAGAGAACACCTCTGGAAACGACTGACACAACTTACGAATACTATCAGCCTGCTCCTCAGGTAGATGTCTAAGGTCTAACAACATCTCATCCTGGGTAGGCGAAATAGATGAACATGATACAGAATTACACTTTAACAAGGGAATTTTACAATTGGACGCAAATTTGAATGTGCACGACCTGCTCTGGAGATCGAGCACAAGACCAGTGTAGGAAATGAAGTCAGCTCCCAATATAATGGGGCAAGACAAGTGCTTGGCCACAAACAATTTAATTTTCCATGTAAATTTAAAAATACGAATTTTGACATGTAAAGAACCTAGAATTTCTAATGGAGATGAATTAGCCGAAACATATTGAACAGGAGATGAGACATAGTCAGGTAGTTTACAAACAGATTTCAATTTAGAATACCATTCAGCCGAAATAATCGAACAAACACTGCCTGAATCTAAGAGAGCTGTTACAGGTTCATTATTTAACTCAATCTTAAGAAAAGGAACAGGCGCGGGGGAACCCGCCGCAATCCTAAGACACTCTTTAGGGCATTCAAAAGACGTATTTGAAGACTGATCGTTCCCTGAATTTACAACCTGTTTACCCGGGGCTGAGTCTCGGAAAGATGGATTAGTTGACTCAGCCGAAGCCACTAGTCACTTTTGATTCTTGTTGGAAGTTGCACCGGAAGTTGAGCAGGAGGGGGTGCTATTTGAATTTGGGCAATTTTTGGCGATATGTGAAAAAGCCCCACATTTAAAACAGCCTTGTGATGAACCAGCCCCATTCCTTGTCCCACTCGACTTGATCAGTGGACACTTATTGCGAAGATGGTCAGGCGACCCGCAAGCATAACATTTACGGGGATTGACTGGTCGGCGAGGTGGAGGCCGGGGATTACTAAAAGAAGGAGGGGGTTCTTTCGCGACACGCAAAGAATCGGCGTATCTAACTCCTTCCGCTGAGACGGCCAATGCTTCAAGTTCAGAGAAAGTTTGCGGGCACGCCGCGAAACACAAATATGACCTATAGGATGGTGAGATACCTTCCACAATGGCTTGTACAATCTGATCCTCAGGGAAGTGAAGAGCAAACACCCTAGTATAAAACTCAATGTCCTGTATGAAATCAGCCAAGTTTTCATCCAAGCGCTGTACACGATAATAGTACTTCTGAATCAGAGATGACCTCGCGCGAGCAGGAATAAAATTTGCAAGCAAGTGTGCGTGAAAATCTTCAATAGATGACTGTTCAGCTATGGCTCTTACTATTTTGTCAGAGAGAATACCAATTGCATAAGGATAGATGATTTGCAAAATTTGACAGGGGGAAAGAGAAAACACAAGAGCATGATCCTGAAATTCAACTAGAAATCTTAAAAATGAAATTACTTCACTGGTGGTATTAACGGAAAACTTCGATTTACCTCTGAGCAACATTGCCAATGGATGAGGCAAGCTGCTGAACCCGGGTGACATAGTAGGTAAAGGTTTCAGTGGCAAGGAAGTTAATTCAGAACGTATATTATTCAATGAGTTACGGCGTTCAGACTCGTTGCCCAATGGGGCAGAGATAGTTTGAGCAGCAACGGTTATCCTATTGACTTCTCCCTTAGGAGGCTCTTCCTCGCTACCTACATTCATCGTGACGGGTTGATCAGTTTTGGGAGGAACCTCCCCAGTTAACAATTGAGTGACCTTGCTAGATAATTCAGAAATATTTTCAAGCAGCGTACTAGCTTCCTTCCTCTGAACGTCATTCAACTTTAGAGACAACAGATCGTTAACTCTATTTGATAAAAATGAAACAGCCTAGCTTGCACACGCTTAATTTGATTAGGAGAAGGATCATTTTCATCAAAAAAACTAATTACAGAAGCTAGCCCAGTAATATTCTCCGTGATCGTGGAAAGAGAGTCGTCAATTTCTTTCTCTCCCAAATTGGGGATGGAAATGGGCAAATCTAGGGACTATCTAAGCTTGTTTGTGTCTACTGCAACCGTGCCTCCAGATTGTACATTTCTAATAGTCAATTCATAGATCAACTCCTCCTTGCGCAAATAGTTAAGATGGAGAACATCGCGAGGGCCGGGCATGATGACAGAACAATTTTGAAAAACTCAAAAGATTCCAGCAACTGGGAAAATAGTTAGAGTTCGGAACAAAACAATGTTTAGCCGTCAAAAGGGGCTAAATTGAGACCCATTCTACCACGCTCTGCTACCACTTGTTACCGTGTTTTAGTCGTAGGTAGAGGTGACAGAAGGTGCGGGGTGGTGAATAGGTCTCAGGATACGAAATTAAAGTGAATTTAAAATTTAACAAGGTTATATTTTCTTTTCAAAATCAAAATATAACAAATATGGCAGGTACAGAGTAGCAAGGCAACAAAAGTACAATTACAGTATTTACAGGATTTGGGCTTCGAGCCCCGCGATCACAATCCTTGAGCAATCAGCTCAGTTTTACCCCAAACACAAGTGTCAACAGAGAGGGGAGAACCCCATTCATACCTAGGAGCACTTGCTCCAAAATACACAGTAAGGCCTCCTTGAGGCGCGCAGAAAACAAAATTTTCGGGAAAAGCGCAACTTGCTCTCAAAATTCAGGCCTGTCAAAGACCACACCTAATTCTACTTTCAAGCTGTCCTCTCAGGACATATACACAGGGGTAAAATACCCAACCTACTGAGGTCTGTTAAATGACAAGAAGGTTAATTACATGAGCTCTAAATCAACAATTTGAGAGGAGGCGATTTGCACTCGTAATGTATTTGTTTCAAAACCTAATTTGGCTCTAGGCCACTGATGCAAGGGCTAATCCCATACTAAAGAGGTGACTTTAGAAATTGACAAATTTACATAATGTTAAGGAAGAATAGGTTGAGAAAACAAGTTCACCTCAAAACAATATGAGTGGGAGCTCGAGAGGGTTAAGCACTCTCTATCCCAATATGTAGTTTAAAAGATAGAATAGATACAAGTTCCTTTACATTTAAGGAAGGTTACATAATGGAAAAACTTCGGACCCGCCCCGAGAGTTAAACTGCTGAGCAAGCAAGAAAATAAGTAATTAATCGGCCATTACCTGGTTGTTGATTGCCGCCGAAGAAAGAGGCGCTTCCCGCCCCCTGCTATGTACTTTACACACGAAAAGATGGAACAGAAGTGGCCAGGAGACCCTAAAATTAGCAGTTTATATACTCTCGCGGAAAGTTCGAGGTGTTAGGGGAATGAGAACACCCTCCCACAAACTCTTTATTGGATAGGATACAGCAACATATTCAAGTTGGGGGAAGATACATCCGATTGGTCAGAAATTAATAAAAGAAATTCAGGATTGGCTAAATACAAAACAAGGGGAAAGAGAGGGGTATACAGCCAACCTAAACAATAACAGAAAGAAATTTAACAAGAAACAAACTTTTGAAATAAAAATTTCTCCAAAAAAATAGTTCTTTCACGTCGCACTAGGGTGCACCATTGTAGTTTTTCAGTAGTGTCCTCTAGAAGAGAATGTTCACACTTCTTACTACAAGCAAAACAAAAATACGTCGAAAATGACACAGTTCAAAAACTCCAAAATTTCCAGGTAGTGACATCTTCTGATAAAGTAGAAAATTAATACCGTAGATAAAGTTCAGACTTCCTCCAGCAGAGGAGTTTCAAGTGGCGCACATTTTTAAACTAGCGGCGTGGAGGTGTACCGCCCGGTACAGTTAGTAATTAAATTTTCGTTTTCTCTTTGCGACTCGAGGAAAGGATATTGAGTTACTATATTTTTAACAACAAGAGTGCTTCGACTTTGTTAGGTATAGAACATTTATCTCTTTCTGTTTGATTTTAAAAACTTACAACACTGTCTGACCTCTATAGGTTGAAACTGGGTTTCTTCCGCACGTTGCAACTTTAGGCTAATCTCTATTCATAAATAGTTGTTCTCTTCAATCTTTCATGCTGGTTGATCGTTATTAATTAAATTTTTGTTTTTTCTTTGCGACTCGAGGAAAGGACAATAAGTTACTATAGTTTTAAGAACAAGAGTGCTTCTGCTTTGTTAGGTATGAAACATTTATGTCTCTCTACCTGCTTTTTTAAATTTACGACAATATCTGGCCTCTATAAGTTAAAACTTGGTTTTCTTCCGCACGTTGCAACTTTAGGCTAATCTCTATTCATAAATGTTTGTTCTCTTTTGAGGACTTGAAGTCAACATGTTTCCCTGCTCGCAGTGCGATGTAACTTTTACAAGACGAGATGCCCTTACACGTCATTTAAAAATAAAACATAGTAAGGGATCCAATACGTTACACTGCGAGCAGTGTCACGTAACGCTTACGAGAGAAGATAACCTCGCTCGTCATGTTAAATCAAAACACCCTAGCATAACTGTTACCGAATTTTTGTGGTAGTTAAGCATGAAAGAAGGTGCTGGGTGGTGAATAGGTCTCAAGCTACTAAAGAGAAATTAAATTTTAATATTTAACAAGGTTATATTTTCTTTTCAAAATTAGGTAACAACAAATAGAACAGGTACTTAGTAGCCTAAATACAACTTGAAATGTACAATTACAGGGATTAAAGAATTTGGGCTTCGAGCCCTGAAAACACAATTCTTGAGCAACTAGCTCAACTTTACGATATACCAATTTCAACAAAAGGGGCAGAAGACCCCACTCAAACCCTGGAGCCCTTGCTCCAAATTACACAGCAAAGCCTCCTCAAGGCATACAACGCTCAGTTTTAGAAAAGAGCCACTCGCTCTTAAAGTTAAGCCTCTCCCAGGCCACACCAAACTCAACTTTCAAGTTGTCCTCAAAGGACATATACACAGGGGTAAAATACCCAACCTACTGAGGTCTATTAGGTGAGAAAAGATTAATACGTGACCTCTAAAATACAACTTGAGAGGAGGCGAACTTGCACTCCTAATACACTTTGCATTTAAAACCTAATCTGGCTCTGGGCCACTAACGCAAGGGCTAATCCCATACTACAGAGGTGACTTAGAGAAGAACACTTTACATTACATAAACGAAGAAAAGTTTGAGAAAATAAGTTCACCTCAAAACAAATGTGAGTGGGAGCTCGAGAGGGTTAGCACTCTCTATCCCAATATGTAGCTTTACAAGAAAAGGAAGAAAAGAGTAGTTACATTTTAGGAAAAGGTTACATGATGGAAATGCTTCGAACCCGCCGCGAGTGTTAAACTGCCGACCTAGCAAGAAAAGAAGTTATTAAAAGGCCATTACCTGGTGTAGAACGGCTGAAGAAGAAAGAGGCGCTTCCCGCCTCCTGCTATGTACTTAATACACTGAAAGATGGAACAGAAGTGGCCCGGAGACCCCAAAATCAGCAGTTTATATCCTCTCGCGGAAGATTCTAGGCGTTAGGGGAAATAAAACACCCTCCCTCAAAGTCTTTATTGGTTCGGGAAAAGAAACCCCTACATAGAGGAAAAAGAAACACATTATTGGTGGAAAATTAATTAACGAAATTCGGGATTGGCTAGATCCAAACTAAGGGGAAAAAGAGGGGTATACAGCCAACTTAAACAATAACAGAAGGAAATTTAACAAGAAACAAACTTTTGAAATAAAAATTTCTCCAACAAAATAGTTCTTTGATTTCGCACTAGGTTGCACTATTGTAATTCTTCAGTAGTGTCCTCTAGAAGAGAAAGTTCACACTTCTTACTTCAAGCGAAACAAAAACACATCAAAAGTGACACAGTTCAAAAACTCAAAATTTTCCACGTGGTGACATCTTCTGAGAAAGTAGAGAATTAATAGAATCGATAAAGTTCAACCTTCCTCCAGAAGAGGAGTTTCAACTGGCGCAACTTTTAAATAAACAGAGTAGAGGTGTACCGCCCGGTACAATAACATCCGCTTTATGTAATGTTTGCGGACTGTACTTCGCTAATGTAGAGCAATACCAGGCTCACTTAGCAGAAGTACATCAAGTATCTACTTGCCCTCAGGTAATAGTAGGGAAGAAGCGTACAGCTACTAATGTAGCTGTACAAAGCAGTAGTAGTAAAAAGCCAAGGAAAAATGAACTTCAAACTATACACTGCGAACACTGCAGCATAAATGTACCATCTTCGCATTTTCAGGGGCACTTACGCTGTAATGTGCATAAAAATAATGCTAGTAGAAGTGGCTGTAATGCAAACATCGAGGAAATTAATACTGCATTTAAAAGCAGAAATTTTAGTTGTAGAATTCGTGCCAGTCAAAAGTTTCAGAGCACTTCAAACTTTTTAAATAGCGTTCAACCGGATGTACAACAGCTTCTCGCTAAAAGTTTGTCTAATTAAAATTTATTTAAAGTTAATTTTAAACTTTTCGCCTTGTACATTAAAAGCACGGATGAATCGGAAATAACGGATATTAAATCATTGAATACGAAAAATTTCGTCATAAGTCAGTCAACTAATTGTGGTGATGTACTTACGGATGTCTCGAACATTATTTCAACTAAGAGCGAGGAATTTCAGGAAAATGAATCAGGGTGGGCTTTAGTTGAAATAATGTATCTAGAAGTTAACATCAATAAGTACAATTCCATGCGAGGTTCATCGTACATCGAGCTGCCGACATGGATTCAGCGAAAAGAAGCTGTTGTAAACATCCAAAACAATGACGAAGCATGTTTTGCATGGGCGGTGATGTCGGCTTTAAATCCTGCTAAATCGAATGTAGCGAATAGAACATCATCGTATTCACACTATTCAACGCAACTAAATTTCGATAGTATAGAATTTCCTATGCAGTCAAAGGACATTAAGCGCTTTGAGGAACTAAATAACATTAGCATTAATGTGTATGGTGTAGAGAAAAAGTCTGTAGTAGGTCCTCTGTATTATACATGTCATAAGAAGAGTACTCATGTTAACTTACTCTATATCGAAAACAGTGAAAATAGCCACTTTTGTTGGATTAAAAATTTGAGTAGACTTGTTAGCAGTCAGTTGTCAAAACATGATGGTAAAAAGTGTCTATGCGATGGATGCTTGCAGTATTTTAGAACTGAAGATCAGTTAATGAAGCATTCCAAGAATGACTGCAATCATGTATATACAGAGATACCTACTACAGGCAATAATGTTTTAAAATTTACAAATTTTCACAAGCATATGTGGGTACCTTTCGTGATTTATGTAGACTTTGAAGCCATCCTCAAGCCATGCAGCACATGCTCACCTAATCCTGACAACTCTTTCACTAATACTACGCACACGCATGTCCCGTATAGCTTTGCGTATTACATCAAGTGTAGTTACGATAGTACGCTTAACAAGTTAGAGCTGTATCGAGGTCATGATGCTGCTAAAGTATTTTTAGAAAGACTTGAAAGTGATGCAGTACGTCTTGGTAGTATTCTAAATAGTAATATTCCTATGAAACCGCTCACCGAAATTCAGTTAAATGATCATGAACGTGCTACAAAAGTGGCATTTGTGATGGAGAATTTCCCGAAAATGACCCTAAAGTTTTTGATCATGATCATTTAACTGGTTTCTACAGATGTGCCGCTCATTATAGCTGTAATCTTAAGTACAGATTTCCAAAATTTGTCCCTGTAATTTTTCATAACTTATCTGGTTACGACTCACATTTCATCATTTCACAATTTGGAGCTTCAGGTGAAAAAGTAGATATAATCCCTCAGAATAAAGAGCGGTACATTGCGAAGTAGATGCGGAGCATTCTATAAAACTGAGATTCCTTGACTCGTTTCGCTTTATGGCGAGTAGTCTCGATAAACTTTCTAGTCATTTGCAGTCAGAAAAATTTACGGAAATTCGACGCGCTTTTCCTGAAGAAGCGCAGTTTAATTTACTTCGGCGTAAGGGCATTTTGTGTTATGAATATCTTGACTGCTTAGAACGCCTCGAAGAACGTGCCTTACCATCAAAACAATCCTTTTACAGCTCGCTGAATTCAGCAGATATTAGTGATGACGACTATTTACATGCACAACATATCTGGGAGCAGTTCCACATTCAAACGCTAGGTGAATACACAGACTTATATTTAAAAACGGATGTACTTTTGTTAGCTCATGTTTTTGAAAATTTTCGCTGTGTTTGTAAAAATACCTACGACCTTCATCCATGTCAGTATTTTACTGCGCCTGGGTTAAGTTGGGATGCGATGTTAAAATACACGCAGGTGAATTTGGAACTGCTAACTGATATTGATATGGTGCACCATATAAAATCGTCTATTCGAGGTGGTCTAAGTCAATGCAGCGGGCGGTACTCTAAGGCAAATAATAAGTACATGCCGAGCTTCGATTCTAGTCAGGAATCTCAGTATATTGTTTATCTCGTTTCTAACAATCAGTATGGGTGGGCAATGAGTCAGCTTCTACCGGTGAGCGGTTTCCGCTGGCTAACGCAGTGTGAAATTGATAATTTACAGCCGCACACCCTAGACGATAAGGCTAATAAAGGTTATTTCCTCGAAGTTGCCTTACAGTACCCTAAAGAGTTACACACTTCTCATAATGACTTACCGTTCTGCCCTGAAAATATGAAGTCCCCGTACATCACATCAACGACAAAAATGCTAATTGCTAATTTGTGTGATAAATCTAAGTATGTTATTCATTATCAAAATTTAAAACAGTGTTTGCACCATGGTTTGAAGTTATCCAAAATTCATCGCGTACTAGAATTTAATCAGTTACCATGGCTAAAGCCATATATCGATCTCAATAATAATTTAAGAACGAATGCAGTTAACGAGTTTGAAAAATATTTCTACAAGCTCATGAATAACAGTGTGTTTGGTAAGACTATGGAAAATGTTGACAAACGCGTTGATGTAAAATTGATTACAAACTGGGGAAATATTAAGAAAAGTTATGGTGCTAACTATTTAATAAGTAAGCCAAATTTCCACAGCTGTACTATCATACATGAAAATTTAGTTATTATACAGATGAATCGTGTTAAGGTTAAGTATGACAAACCTACCTACGTCGGCTTCACAGTACTTGAATTGGCTAAAACACTCGTGTATGAATTTCATTACGATTATATGATGAAGAAGTACGCTCATAATGTGCAATTGATCTATACAGATACCGATTCGTTTAATTACCAAATTAAAACTGAGTACTATTACAATGACATAAAGCCGGACTTGGGTAGGTTTGATACTAGTAATTATCCTGCAAATAATCAATATCATCTTCCGCTAGTCAACAAAAAGTTTCTAGGTAAAATGAAAGATGAATGTGCTGGGAATATTATCGATTCATTTGTAGGTACTAAATCCAAGTCATATTGCGTAAAACTCTTAAATGAACTACAAATAAAGAGATTGAAGGGGATTAAAAAGAATGCCGTTCAGAATCAGCTAAGTTTAGAAAATTATACTAATTGCATTGAAAGTAATCCACCTATTTTGCATAAGCAGATGTCTGTCATTAGAAGCAAGAAGCACCAGTTGTACACTCATTTAATTAGTAAGGTAGCCCTTAATAATGATGATTGCAAACGGTTTGTCATTCCAAATTCTACCAACACTCTAGCCTGGGGGCATAGTAGTATTGATAGGTACTATTTTACATAAAGCAGATGTGTGTGTGTGTGTGTGTGTGTGAAAAACATTATGCTAGAGGTGTGCACTTTGTAATATATACGTTAAGCTGTCTTACATCACAATTCACTGTACATATTGTATAAAGATAGGGAGAGGTACGCTGAGAGCGTAGTACTGCAAATTTAAACTTGTACATTCAAGAATTGTGTCGAGAATGGGAGAAGTACGCAAACATCACTACGGTAAAGTGATTCGAGATAAAACTTGTACATACAAGATGTAAATAAATAATGTAGAATTGGCATATTCTTTTATTTTAGATTAGGTATTACCTTCTCCTCTTCCCGCTCCTTATTTGCAAGACAGAGTTTTGTTTATTACTCAAAGAAGAAAAGCAAGAAAAAAGGTGTTGAGCAGATTCGTAAGTATGTTATTGTCTAGTTCGGTAAGTATGTTGAGAAGAGATTTTTTTTCTTTTTCTAAACAGTGTTTGATTCTAGTCTTACAATGCAGTGTTCAACAACATCGAACTCTAGTATGTATATATGTTTTTGAACGGTATATGTGTTCAAGTCTAAACTTGCACACTCTTGCTTTTGCAATGCATGTTCGATAGAGATGTACCTTGACAGGGGAGGAAGAGCAGCTTAGTAAGTATGTTGAGAAGATAATTTTTCTTTCTAAACAGTGTTTGATTCTAGTCTTACAATGCAGTGTACAACAACATCGAACTCTAGTATGCGGTTCAAGTTGTAATAAGTTTTGAACAGTAGTATGTGTGTTCAAGTCTAAACATGCATCACTGCGGTTATGCGATATGTGTGTTGTCTTATGCATAAGATCGCGTTGTATGCTCGATAAAGCTATGCCTTGACAGAGCAGGGAAAAAGGAGGTTATAACAATCGCTATCTTACGCAAGCTGTTCAGAACTGTAGTCTTATTATTTTTTCTTTCAGAACAAAGGTATTCCTTCACATGTTCTTTTAAATTGTCCGCCATAACAAAGAGTGCGTCACGGTGCTCTGTAGATTAAAGATGGCGGATGTGGAATTTGCTACCACCACAAAGAGTGCGGCACTGCGCTCTCTTGATTAAAGATGGCGGATGACAGCTGTCAAAAAAGCACGTGGGTTTGTAAAGCACGTGGAATTCGCCACCACCACAAAGATGGCAGCACGGTGCTCTGTTCATTAAAGATGGCGGATGACAGCTACCGACATTGCCCGCATGAGGGCAGCACCGTGCTCTGTTCATTGAAGATGGCGGATGACAGCTGTCAGAAAAAAAGCACGTGAGTTTATTTCCAAACAAGAGCACGTAGAATTTGCTACCGCTACAAAGAGGGCAGCACGGTCCTCTCTGGATTAAAGATGGCGGATAGCAAAAGCACGTGAGTTTGTAAAGCACTTCGACTTTACCGCCACCACATAGAGTGCAGCACGGCGCTCTCTTGATTAAAGATGGCGGATGACAGCTGTCAAAAAAGCACGTGGATTTGTTTACCGATTCAAATCTCGTGCTAGTGAGGTTAAGTTAGTAGCACTAAGGTTTAGGCCCGCCAAGATGGCAACACTGCGGATGACAGGTGACGAATTAGCAGCTACTGCGATAAAGAGGGCAGCACGGTGCTCTGTAGTTTAAAGATGGCGGATGACAGCTGTCAGAAAGCACGTGGCTTTATTTACAAATTCAAATCTCGCGCCAAAATTCAAATTTCCCGCGGGAGGTGGAGGCCTCTCCCGAGAGCCAGAGGTGGAGGTGGCGGCCGAGCTGTCCTATATACACTACTCCTTTTCATAGTCTACGAGCGCTGTTCAAGTGAGCTTGTATTTCTTCATTCGATCCTCTAAGACCAGACGAAAAGTCAGGATTGCTTCACATGATCCTAAATTTCGTCTGAAGCCAAACAGATCTTCTTGCATCTCAGATTCAACTTTTGATTCATTGACATACTTTAAGGTAAACGAAAATCTTAAGGAGCAAATCAATTAAAATATATTTAATCAAATAATTTATAACGCGTATATAGCATCAGTGGAATTTCTTTCTTTATCGGTATTTTATTAACTGAGAACCGCTCTCCTAAATGTCTAACTTTTCATTCTAATAAAAGAATGGGTTCTCAGGAAGCAACTTGCAAACTCATACATTTCTGGGAATTTCTTCTTCAGGAGATGCGTAAAATTTTTGATGATATTAGAACCTTTTCAGTTTTTCACGTGGTAAAATTCGAACTCTTTTTCCATTAGCACTACCGTAGTGTATCATCTCTCTGAGGGCTGCATCAAAGCGCCTCTAGACGTCCTTGAAATCTAATTTGATTGACCGGTTTCCTCTCCATAATATCTTTCTATATCGAGGTCCCTTTTCTTTATCCTAAAAACTACATAACAAGTGAATTCTTCAAGCAGATCATCACGATCGTTGGTTTCGCCATCGTCCTCAAGATTTTCCACTTGCTCTTCAAGGGCTTTAACGAGCGCTTGCTCATCTTCCGGTAAAGAACAGGATGTTGTGGGCACAACGCTGGTTTAGACCGGCACACGATATCCGAGTTTTGATCGACTTCGTCATTAGCATATGATAACAAATTTGCACGTGATGTTTCGTAGTCTTATGGAGAACAGTTAGAATTTCTTATCGCCTCGGAAGCATTAGGCTGAGAAGCAATGATTTCACCCTTTACGTCACAGCTGCCGGAAAGGGTAGTCATAAAATCTCCGGAACCCTCGAACCTGAGAAAGAACGCTTTCAATAATGTCTTGATTACTTCTTACAATTTATTTAGGTCAGTGGCTTTAGGGAATACATGAAAGTGTATGTTTCGTTCCTTCGTGTGCCTGCCATGATTTGTTCAGCCTGCAGTGCCACAACAAACCATACTGTAAAGTGTACACTATTACTGCGTTTTACATTTCATCACATAAAATAAACACACACGGATCCTTACACACCACCGAAATTTTATTACGTGTATTATTAGCTCCTAGCTGCTGCGTGCACAGCGATCCTTATTCGAACTATCTCTACCTCATTCGGGGCAGCTTCAACGCGAGGGTCCTGCGAGACGTCACAGCTATGCTTTGCTACTGCGCATCTCTCCGTTGATCCCACGTACGTCGATAAATACCAGTACTAAATAATTCGCTTAAAATGAACCATACTTGGGTTATACAGTACTGAAAAGAAACTTTTCAAATCATTGAAGAAAATAATGTTACACAGTTTACTGCATTCTAAAATATATTAAGTGGCCAAAGGTCAAGGGAAGGTTAGAAAGTGTGCCGTGTATGACCCCTGAGCGTTGCGGCTAGCTGCAGTGTAGCTGTACACACTACCCAAAACACCAGTGTCGCGAGTTAACCGACTTTGAAGTGGGATGATCATTGACGTACTCTGGAGATTGCACGCGAATTGGGGTTTCCGAGGTCAACATTGTCGAAGGTGGATTTTCAATATCGCAGAGAGAATCTTACCACCCGCGTGATTCTCCGTACGGGAAGATGAAAGGTATTTAACGAACGGACATCACTTCGCCTCCGCATAACCATACTGAGCGCTCGATGGGCTACTGGGAGTCAATAACCTATTTCTGCCAGGACTGTAAAGAAGCTTCACCAGCCGATGACCAACTCGCGTACCTTTGCTGACACCTCAACACAGAGCTCAACGACGTGCATGGGCCCGCGAACATCGGCAAGGGCCCGTTGAAGAATGGCACCGCGTGGTATGGCCTGATGAATTCCGGTTCCAGTTGCATCGAGCTGATGGACCCGTGAGAGTGAGGCGTATGGCCCATGAAGCTACGGATCCTGCGTGTGAACCAGATTGTGTCCAGGCGGGAGGTGGCTCAGTTATGGTCGGGGCAGCGTTCTCATGGTTGCAATTAGGCCCCATTGTCCGGCTGCAGGGAGCGTTGACAGGTGCACGCCAGTTGGACATCCTTTGAGACCATCTGCATCACTTTCTGGCCTGATGGAGATGCCATGTGCCAGGTCACCGCTGTGTGGTGGCACGCAGGTGGTTGGAGGAGCACTCCAGTGAAGTTACGACCATGGATTGGCTCTCCAGATTCCCCGATCTTAACCCAATCTAGCATTTATGGGATGATGCCGATGGTGGTGTACTCCCCATGAACCCCGTACCAACTACACAGGAGCAATTGTGGGTAGCGGTGCAAGTTGCGTGGGTCCAAATCCCTCCAGAACAATTCCAGCACCTTGTAGAGTCGATGTCTTGTCGTACTGCGTCTGTTTTGAGGGCTCGCAGAGGAGCGACTCGTTTTAACATCACATTCAGTGTCTTCCCAGGACTTTTGGCCACTAAGTGTAAGGTATCTCTTTCTCGATAAACTTGATGTTCATTAGAAAACATTTTTTGCCTTCTTTCTTTTGCACTCCAGCTGGCGAGGTGAGAGACCCAATATATCTGTCGTCCGTATCTTAAATTCTGCCTTTGTCAGTGTTTTGTCCATACTGGACACAGCTGAGTCACCGTGTACGGAAGAAGGAGAGCTTCTGCTTGTGCCGTGTAGGGTAGGCAGCTCCACATTCAGGAGACGGAGGGACTTGTCCCCGCTGTCAGCTGTTCTGGCAATGGTTTTCAATTTTCCTACACTAAGGCGAAATCCGGAAATGTTCCCATCGTAGCCGTTACCTTCTCTTAAAATGGCATCACCAACATAAATCCTCCTGGCGTGACAGACAGGACCCACCGTAGCTTTCCGGGCACGAAATGGAAACTATAACCCCCGGCCACACACGAAACTTAGTAAAGAGTTGCTAATAAGAGACTTCCTTAGGGCTAAATATATCCACTACGTCATTAACGGAAGTGTTTCCTTTTCTCTATAGTGTTTTTAAGATCACCTTTAACGTCGCACTTGTTTACTTAGTACTTACTGCCTGCGTACTTCGGCTATAGCGAACCAAATATATTGCCGCTTACCGCACAATACTCATGCAAATATACATGTCATCAGTACGGTGCGGTAAAGTTCATTTTCTTCTACACCTTAGCGTAGGGAAATGAACACAACGAAAATTGTTCTCGTGGACTGCACATCCATGACTAGTCTTAAGGATAATATTGTGGGTTCTTAAGCGATCTTATGAGTCCATAGAGGCTTATTATGGCAGGAATTGATTGCACATAAAATACGTAAATAATAACCCGAAATATTTTTCTTGGTTTTATACACTGACTGACAGTGACAATGCAACACCAAGGAGGAGTGGTTCGAAAGGGATGAAAGTTAGGGAAAAAACAGAGACGGCACGGACGAGTAATTGATGTTTATTTCAAACCGATATGCAGGTTACACAATGCGCACGGCATCGACTCAGTAGGATGTAGGACCACCGCGAGCGGCGATGCACGCAGAAACACGTCGAGGTACAGAGTCAATAAGAGTGCGGATGGTGTCCTGAGGGATGGTTCTCCATTCTCTGTCAACCATTTGCCACAGTTGGTCGTCCGTACGAGGCTGGGGCAGAGTTTGCAAACGGCGTCCAATGAGATCCCACACGTGTTCGATTGGTGAGAGATCCGGAGAGTACGCTGGCCACAGAAGCATCTGTACACCTCGTAGAGCCTGTTGGGAGATGCGAGCAGTGTGTGGGCGGGCATTATCCTGCTGAAACAGAGCATTGGGCAGCCCCTGAAGGTACGGGAGTGCCACCGGCCGCAGCACATGCTGCACGTAGCGGTGGGCATTTAACGTGCCTTGAATACGCACTAGAGGTGACGTGGAATCATACGCAATAGCGCCCCAAACCATGATGCCGCGTTGTCTAGCGGTAGGGCGCTCCACAGTTACTGCCGGATTTGACCTTTCTCCACGCCGACGCCACACTCGTCTGCGGTGACTATCACTGACAGAACAGAAGCGTGACTCATCGGAGAACACGACGTTCCGCCATTCCCTCATCCAAGTCGCTCTAGCCCGGCACCATGCCAGGCGTGCACGTCTATGCTGTGGAGTCATTGGTAGTCTTCTGAGCGGACGCCGGGAGTGCAGGTCTCCTTCAACCAATCGACGGGAAATTGTTCTGGTCGATATTGGAACAGCCAGGGTGTCTTGCACATGCTGAAGAATGGCGGTTGACGTGGCGTGCGGGGCTGCCACCGCTTGGCGGCGGATGCGCCGATGCTCGCGTGCTGACGTCACTCGGGCTGCGCCTGGACCCCTCGCACGTGCCACATGTCCCTGCGCCAACCATCTTCGCCACAGGCGCCGCACCGTGGACACATCCCTATGGGTATCGGCTGCGATTTGACGAAGCGACCAACCTGCCCTTCTCAGCCCGATCACCATACCGCTCGTAAAGTCGTCTGTCTGCTGGAAATGCCTCCGTTGACGGCGGCCTGGCATTCTTAGCTATACACGTGTCCTGTGGCACACGACAACACGTTCTACAATGACTGTCGGCTGAGAAATCACGGTACGAAGTGGGCCATTCGCCAACGCCGTGTCCCATTTATCGTTCGCTACGTGCGCAGCACAGCGGCGCATTTCACATCATGAGCATACCTCAGTGACGTCAGTCTACCCTGCAATTGGCATAAAGTTCTGACCACTCCTTCTTGGTGTTGCATTTGCTCTGTCAGTCAGTGTAATTAAACATTATTTCAAAGGTCCCATTGCATTCTCATATAAATATAACCAATTCTTAGGCACACAGTTAGCAGGTAGTCTTGCCTGGCAAGGAAGTTCACGATGTGGCGCCGGCTACCACAACATTATTTATGCGATGCAAAAACAGAAAGAAATGAGCCCGAACGGATGTTGATGTCGTGATGAGATGATAGAAGGATGTTTTTAGAAGAAACATACAGCGATTGGTTTTTAGTCAACAGTTTAAACAGTATCGTTAACATGTGTAGCTGCCAAGAACATCATGTCTGGTAACGTAAGTAACTTGTAAATAAATAACATGTTGATACTAGCATAAATATTTGAATATATGTTTGTTTTCTGATAGGTGAGATTCACGCCAGAAAACCGATCAGTTCCCGATGGTAGAGTTCCCGGCGAAGTAGAATTATGTAATAAGCGACACAAAGCAATTACTATTTTTTCTGAATGCGACATGTTAAGTCCATTTCTTCAGTGCAATCTCCCGTAATCCGCTTATTAGGGGGCAGTATTAAATATATGGTTCCTGCCTGAAGTACCCTCGGATTAGCGTGTTCTCGTGGAAATCTGATTAATAGCTTACGTGTGTGATATAAGCTTACAGCCTCCTTCCTGCAGTTCCCATAAAAACTTACTGTAAAACCCTAACGAGGGTAATCTCTCGATGAAGAAATGAACTTTGTGATGGGCCCGACGAGGCAGTAGACTTACACCTCAAAGCTTCACGAAAGTTATTGTTATAACAATATTGTAACGACACAGTATTTTCTATATATTATAGAGAGTGTTTAAGGAAGAATAGTAGATATTTGCGTTAGTGTTAGGGAATCTTTCACTACTGGTGATAACTGGCGCGTTAAAATGTAGTCTGGGTGGCGACAACTATCCTTTGGTTCAAATCTAAAGCAAGATCTTACACATGCAGGAAAGAGTTGACCGTATAAGGCACAAGTTATGGAGAATAACGAACTGTTTATACTTAAAATTGGTGCTGCAAGAAAAGAGACTGATGTTGCTCGTCGCTCCATTCAGACGACGTATTTGCAGCCGTGTCCCAATTTCTTGCACATATTGCCATAGGATAGTTAAATAAATAAATATACGAGTACTGCAGCAGATAACTTGATCAAAATTTCCTACAATAAAAAACAGTGATTTTGGGTCCTTCTGGTATTTCCTCAACTCAACAACTTCGCTCACAACACGAACGAACAATAGCAGCCTCCATAATTTAGACTCTGCGGCAATGCAATTGAATCCGATGATCACTTCACAGCCAGATTGCTTTCCGCGAATAAAATAGGTCGTAACAATGTTCAGTATTGCAATAGGACGGGACATTTCAACTGTATATTGACAATTTAAATGGAGTTACTCTGTGATTTCGGTCATTTCATGCGCTGCGTATAAATCAAACTGGAACTACAAATGTGTACGTTATTTTATAAATGCACTTCAATTAACTGAAGTAATTTATAGTGTGGGCCCGGTATTGACATCATATTCATTACGAAACAAATTGTGTGCGAGGAACTGAACATTTCACACTTCCATTTGACGTCTAAAACTGAAGGAGACTACGGGTAAAATATACATCTTACGCAGATTTACTTTTAAGCATGACGTGCGCCTGGTGCGGGGGAGTAAGAGGGGACTAAAAGGGGCCCTGCACTTCTTAACTTCGGAGTGTGGCTTGGTGACCACGGGGCCCTTTTCTGGCATTGCTTTTGCTTATTTCTGAAAGGATACTCCCATTGAGGCACGCAGACGGCGGGTATTTAGGGGAGAGGAGAATTATTTTGGGGTGTGGTGCAAAACTGTCCCCCTAAGATCAATTTTGAAGAACAGAAAACGCCTTCCCCCGCCCCTAATTCGGCGCCGCTGCTCACATTCATCTATCTAATCCGACGACATATCAGCATAAGACGCCTCTTTTAGCCATCTGCATGGTAGAAGTGGGGGCGATAGAATAACACCCACGGAATCCCCTGCCTGTCGTAATAGGAGACTAAAAGGGGCTCCAGTGGCTCTGAACTTGGGAGCATGCGTTGGCGACCACGGCGCCCGCACCTCAGTCCTGGCATTGCTTCCACTTACTTGTGCCAGGCTCCTCACTTTCATCCATCCTATCCGACCTCCCTTGGTCAACTCTTGTTCTTTTCAGACACGGAATGTATTAGGCATCGACGCGTATGTAGTTTTTCATCGTGATGCTCTTAGTAGCTCTGTTCTTTCCTTGGTCGACACTCACATTTTTCGAAGTGTCGCACCTCTTCCACTTTTTCCCTCTGATTAGTGTTAATAGAGGATGGTTGCCACGTTGTACTTCCTCCTGAAACAATAATCAATATCCAGCAAATGCTGATAAATAGCGATTGCAGATTAAATGTTGAGAGAAATACCAGCACCTTCTGCTATATAAACAAGTTTAAGTCAAGGAGATGGTCTGTGCCCAATCTTCTCGACTATGTTTTACAGAAAGGTGACAGAAAATAGCGAAAATAAATCTGTCAGTTGAACTTTCCAAATGGAGTTTGATTATGTCAGAAATGTACCGGGCTGAAATTTGAATACCTCGCATTTGCTGATGATATAGTGTGGTGTTCTTTCTTCCTTTTCTTTTTGCATAAAAGCTACGAATTTCAACAAAGGAGATTAAAGTTCTCAAGAGGAAACAGTGTTGCAAATACCATTTGAAAAGACGGAGCATGTGAACACTGACGCCACAGATGAACCGTGGAAGAGGGAGAGAGGGAGTTAATTATAGGATTCCTTTACAACTATCGAGGGGGGTCGCCTTTTGCAAAGAACAAATCTTCGATGACATCATGGGGGAATAAACCAGATAAAACCAGAGAATGAAGATGTAGGGATAATTATAATGAGAGATTTTAATGAAACGGTGGGTGAGAAAAATCCTGTGTACTGTAGAGAAACAGAGGAGAGCGAAGGAGAAGTCAAGACAAAGAATATAATACGAATGGATTTAAGCTATTAGAAATGTGTGAAATAGAGGAAATAGATGGTGGCCGGGAGATGAAACAGAGAATTTATCTTATATTTTAGACACAGGAGGGAGCTTGTAGGATTATTTCAGGAGAGAA
This sequence comes from Anabrus simplex, assembly GCF_040414725.1. Lineage (NCBI taxonomy): Eukaryota > Metazoa > Arthropoda > Insecta > Orthoptera > Tettigoniidae > Anabrus > Anabrus simplex. Next base: position 158,649,681 of record NC_090269.1, on the reverse strand, counting down.
ACGTTCGAAATTTTAAAGATAGGTACTGAAAAAGTTTTAGGAACATAGTGACGCTCATGAAGCGGTGGAAGTGGAAGAAGGGGCCGGTAGCAATATGAAGGGAAAAGAATAACTATGAATACAGAAGGAAGAAATCTAAAGAGACGAGGGCCCATACATGTACAGAAATGAGGGATCACAGGAATCAACGCTATAATTCTGTAAAGAACGGAGGGAATACAAAGATGTATTAAGTAAAAGTAGAAAAAATTAGCAGGCCAGTCAAGTACAGTTATTTAAAAAGAAGAAACAGAAACAGAGTAAGCAAAATTTGTAAAGATAATAACCAAGTAAGTAATAATGAATGGATAGAGTGTATCAAGGGATTATTAGGGGGTCAGGGTAAATGGAAAACGATGCAAAACGAGATTGGCATACTTAGAACTATGGAGAATATAATACTCTAGTTAGATGATCCAATAACAGCGGAGGAAGTATTAAAGGCAATTTAAAATTGTAGGGGGTGGGGGTGGGGGTGGGTGGAGCGGGATCAGGTGCTATCAGTGGAACAACTTCCGAATTTTGGAAAGAGCTAGACAAGAACTTTTATGTGCTGGGAACTATAATAAAAACATTTAACATAATTTTCGATGGAAGGAAAATCGCGAGGTTTTGAAAAGAAGGAGTATTATGTCCCATACATAAAGAGAAGGGAGAGATGGTGGTGGTGATTATTGTTTTAAGAGGAAGTACAACTAGGCAACCATCCTCTATTTAACACTAATCAGAGGGAAAATGGAAGGGATCCGACACTTCGAAATATGAAGATATCGGCCATAGGAAGATAAGGGCCACGAAGGGCGTGAAAATGAAAGACTCCCTAGCCCTCGCAAACCTAATAGCGTCGGGATCGGAAAAGAACAAGAGTTGACCAAGGGAGGTCGGATAGGATAGATGAAAGTGAGGAGCCTGGCACAAGTGAGTGGAAGCAATGCCAGGACTCAGCTAAGGGCCCCGTGGTCGCCAACCCACGCTCCAAAGTTCAGAGCCCCTGGGGGTAGAAGAAGAAGGGAGAGAGATCCAATAGAAGTAATTATAATATTATTAGACACACTCAGCAGGCTTTATATTTGGACTTTAGCTAAAATGTCTATAAAATGGGTGGAAGATTACTCTGTACTCAGTCCGGGTTCGAAAAAAGAATGAGAACTTCAGACAATATATTTTTCATCAAAACAATAATAGATAAATATTTAAAGAGAAAACTGCGTTTTACACCAGTAGAGTTAGAGAAAGCTGTACAACTGGGGCGGTTAAAATAGGATTGTCAATAAAAAATGACTTAAAATAGAAGATGAAGGTGAAGGTATAGAGTTAGAGGTAGTCAATAAGGTAGAATATTTGGGAATAATACTAACAGCTACTGGTAAGTGGAAAGGAGAAACAGAGCGAGCAACAATGGTGACCTGGCAGCTTAATCGAGAACGAGATGTTTGGAGAAGAAGTTACCAATTATTGAATATAAACTGCAGGAAAAGTATTCTAAATGCACTTGTGAAACCCAGAGCATTGTACGGAGCAAGAATATGGGGCAAAGAACTAGAGGTAATAGAAAATAAGTTCTCCAAAACAATAATCGGGTTACCAGAAGGTACAGATAACAGTGGAGCCAGAATTCTATGTGAATACAAGCAGAGATAGGCTAGCTAAAGAAGTAATACGATACTGCTTGAGATTAAAGAGAGGAAACGGGAGGAAAATACTAGATGTTTAGTATAGCAATATGAGATAATAATAATAATAATAATAATAATAATAATAATAATAATAATAATAATAATAATTGTACCGGGCGGTACACCTCCGCTCCGCTAATTCAAACATTGCGCCAGATGAAACTCCTCTACTGGAGGAGGCCTGAACTTCAACTACAGGGTTAATTCCCTAGTTTCTCAGAAGATGTACTTGTAAATTTTGAAGTGTTCTGAACTGTGTCGTTTTCGATGTATTTTTGTTTTGCCTGTAGTAAGAAGTGTGAACATTCTCTTCTAGATGGCACTACTGAAGGACTACAATTATGCACCCTAGTGAGAAGTGAAAGAACTGTGTTTTTGGAGAAATTTAGTATTTATAAGTTTGTTCCTTATTAAATTTCTTTCAGCTTGTGTTTAAGTTGGCAACGTTAACCCTTTCGTTCCGCCAGTTTTGAATTCGACCAATGAGTAATTTCTGTAATAATTTTCCACCAATCCTGGTTTTCTTCTTCACTTCTGACATGTAATCTTTTGGTCGTCGAATAAAAGGCTTGTGGGCGGATGTTCTCATTCCTGAAAGGTCTCGAATGTTCCGCGAGGGTATATAAACTGCTGATTGTCGGGTCTCTGTGCCACTTCAGTAACTTCTATCAGTGTGTAAATTATGTAGCAGGGGGCGGGAAGCGCCTCTTTCTTCGGGCAGCAGTTCAACCATAAGATAATGGCCTTTGTATAACTTCTTTCTTGCTAGCTCAGCAGTTTAACCCTCGGGGCGGGTTCGAAACTTTTATCATGTAACTTTCATTTAAAATGTAAAAGACTCTTGATTTAAATTCTGCCTCTGTAACTACATATGGGGATAGAGAGTGCTTAACCCTCTCGAGCTCCCACTCATATTGCTTTGAGGTGAACTTATTTTCACAACCGTTTCTTCCCTTCTAATGTAATGTAAATCGTTTTCTCATATAAGTCACCTCTTTAGGATGGGATTAGCCCTTGCATTAACGGCCTAGTGCCAGGTAGGTTTTAAACAAAATGTATTAGGAGTGCAGTTTCGCCTCCTCTCAAGTTGGTATTTTTGGGGGCCATGTAATTGTCCTGGTTCTTCACTGAATAGGCCTCAGTAGGTTGGGTATTTTTACCCCTGTGTTATTGTAATTGGAGGACAGCTTAAAGGTGGAGTTCGGTGTGGCCTTTGATAGGCTTGAAGTTTGAGAGCGGGTTTGCTCTTTCTTAAAAGTTGATTTTGTGTGCCTCGAGGAGGCTTTATTAGGTAATTGGGAGCAAGTGTTCCTGGGCATGATTGGGGTTTTCTGCCCCTTTGTCGAATCTTGTATTTGGGTAAAGTTGGGCTTAATGCTCGAGAATTGTGTGTCTGGCTCTGGGAGCCCAAATCCTGTAACACTGTAATTGAACATTCTCGATTTGTTGTTAGGCTACTGAGTATCTGTTATATTTGTTATTTCTTGATCTTGAAAAGAAAAATATAACCTTGTTAAATTTTACAAATTAACTTTAATTTCGTAGATTGAGTCCTATTCATCCCAGCACCTTCTTTCACCTCTAACTACCACGGATAACTCCGTAACAACAACAATAATAATAATAATAATAATAATAATAATAATAATAATAATAATAATAATAATAATAATAATAATAATAATAATAATTGTTCCAAGGTATCTGTGGAACAGCAGAGGTGAAAGAAGGTGCGGGGGTGAACAGGTCGCAGGCTACGAAATTAAAGTTAATTTAAAATTTAACAAGGTTATATTTTCTTTGCAAAATCAAGAAATAACAAGCATGGCAGGTACCGAGTAGCAAGGCAACAAAAGTACAATTACAGTATTTACAGGATTTGGGCTTCGAGCGCCGAACTCACAATTCTTGAGCAATTAGCCCAGCTTTACCCCAAAACAAGTTTCAACAGAGGGGCAGAAGACCCCATTCATGCCCAGGAGCACTTGCTCCAAATTACACAGTAAAGCCTCCTCGAGGCACGCAGAACCAAATTTCAAAAAGAGCAAACCGCTCTCTACGATCAAGCCTATAAAAGGCCACACCAAAATCCACCTTCAAGTTGTCCTCTAAGGACATAAACACAGGGGTAAAATACCCAACCTACTGAGGCCTATTAAGTGAGAAAAGGTTAATTACATGGCCTCTAAAATACTAATTTGAGAGGAGGCGATCTGCACTCCTAATACATTTTGTTTAAAACCTAATCTGGCTCTAGGCCGCTAATGCAAGGGCTAATCCCATACTAAAGAGGTGACTTTAGAATGAAACATTACGTTAAGGAAGAAACGGTTGAGAAAAAAATAAGTTCACCTCAATGCAATATGAGTGGGAGCTCGAGAGGGTTAAGCACTCTCTATACCAATATGCAGCTTAAGAGAGAATATATACTAAGAGTCTTTACATTTTAGGGAAAGGTTACATGGTGGAAAAGCATCGGACCTGCCCCGAGAGTTAAACTGCTGAGCTAGCAAAAAAGAAGTTATTAAACGGCCATTACCTTGTTGTTGAACTGCTGCCCGAAGAAAGAGGCGCTTCCCGCCCCCTGCTATGTACTTTACACACCAAAAGATGTTACTGGAGTGGCGCGGAGACCCTAAAATCAACAGTTTATATACTCTCGCGGAAAGTTCGAGGCGTTTCAGGAATGAGAACACCCGCCCACAATCATTTTATTGGCTAGGGTTAAGCAACATATCCCTTTTGGGGAAGATACACCTGATTGGTCATAAATTAACTAAAGAAATTCGGGATTGGCTAAATTCAAAACAAGGGGAAGAAAGGGTTATACAGCCAACTTAAACAATAACAGAAAGAAATTTAACAAGAAACAAACTTTTGAAATCAAAATTTCTCCAAAAAACAGTTCTTTCACTTCGCACTAGGGTGCACCATTGTAGATCTTCAGTAGTGTCCTCTAGAAGAGAATGTTCACACTTCTTACTAGAGACAAAACAAAAATACATCGAAAATGACCCAGTTCAGAAACTTCAAAATTTCCAAGTAGTGACATCTTCTGAGAAACTTGAAAATTAACACATTAGATAAAGTTCAGACTTCCTCCAGTAGGGGAGTATCAACTGGCGCAAAGTTTGAATTAGCGACATGGAGGTGTACCGCCCGGTACAATAATAATAATAATAATAATAATAATAATAATAATAATAATAATAATAATAATAATAATAATAATAATAATAATAATATTAACAGAAATAGTTTCGTGTGGAAAAATCGATCTGGAATGAAAATTTATCAAGAAAGGAAGAAAGATTATTAGGATAGATTACCATCCCAATAAATTGGCAAACACTGTTTTATATACAAGCATTGAAGGCAGCCCTCTTTCATTCGCGGCCTTCCTGACACACGAGAACGATTTTGGGGGATTAGGAAAGTCGGAAAGTGTAGTGGTGGTATTCCATGTTAGCAGCTTCCTTCCATATAACCCCTTTACTTCGAATGGACATTCCTCAAAACGAAGCTGCAGCGAAACATTGTAAACAAGATATGGTCATCATCATCATCATCATGGGCCTTGCCTTCTGAAGAAGTTTTCGCATTCTTTGCTGTTAAGTGCAGAGCTCCTCCAATCCCCTCTCATCCCTTCTTCCCACCTTAACTTTGGTCTGCCAACTTTCCTAATTCTTTCTGGCACTGCATTAAACAAGATATAGTCAGTGAAATAATTTTGATAGACAAACTTTTTACAAAGGCAAATGGAATAAACTTGGTGATTATTACTTCATTTTTCTTCCAACAAGATTTGTAATAACCTCATCTAGCTGTGAATATTCTGTTGGCTGCCATTTATGATGTCCGCAATTCTGCACACATTTTCCCCTCCTATTCTTATATTTTTGGAATCTAAATGATCTAGTCCCTTAAGATGAATCTGGAGTGACACAATAACCTATTAATCTCATTGCATCCGATAATACGCACACTACAGCACGTAAAGTGCTTGGTCCCAAAATGGCCACTGCCGCAAGGAATTCTGGGAGCGTGACCAGACCTTGGTGCTAGTAGTCTACCATGAATCTATGCCTCTGTATTGGGGGGACAGAGAGGGGCCGGTCCTCACCATCAGCTGCCCTCAGAATTTTTTTCAGTGGTTTCCCATTCTCCTGCACTAAGACGAATGCCGGTCTATGGCTGTCATCCCCCCCCCCCACTTTCTCCGAGCATCTCCTTCACCGGGATAAATCTCCTGGCTTGAGAGACGGCGTGACCATCTGAGAGGCACGCCACCCCTTTCAGGGGAGGAATGAAAATAACTTACTAGTAGGCAATTATTGATCTTATTCGTCAAAATCGAACACAGTTGTATATCTTCGATCACGTCAGTGTCGCTGTGGGAGCTGCGATATGCATAAGCGATTGGAATGTTTGGATGTCTTCTGGCTTTCCCGTTGCTCCACAGTGGTCTCTAAATTCTCTTAAAGAACGTGGATAAAGACTTCCCAACTTCTTGAACAGAGTCGTCAAAGTATATTTCCAGGAAAACTGGCATTGGAACTGTGATGGTGATTGTACCGGGCGGTCCACCTCTACGACACAAGTTCAAATCTTGCGCCAAATGAAACTTCTCTACTGGAGAAACCCAGAACTTTAACATCTGAACTAACTCGACTGGTTATCAGAAGATGTCACTGTGTGTTTTGATTTGCTTTTGTTTTTCATTGATCAAGAAGTGTGGACATTCTCTGACAGATGTCTCTACCAAAAACTATGATAACGAACTTTGGTGTAAAGGAATGAACATTCTTGGAGAAATGTTGTATTCATAAGTTTTGTATTTACTAAATTTTGTTCTGTGGTTTGTAGGTTGGCAATATTAATCCTTTCCTTCCGCCTGTTTTGAATTTAGCCAATCAGTAATTTCTGTAATTAATTTTCCTCCAATCATAGCTTTCTTCTTCGAATTTCCATGTGTAACTCTTAGTCAACCAATAAAAAATTGAGTGGGTGTGTCTACTCATTCCTGAAAGATCTCGAATTTTCCACGAGGGTATAAAAACTGCTGATTTTCTTGTCTCTGGGCCACTCGTATAACATCTAACTCAGTGTGTGAATATGTAGCAGGGGGGCGGGAAGCGCCTCTTTCTTCAAGCAGCAGCTCTTCAACAAGGTAATGGCCCTTTAACATCTTTATTTCTCGCTAGCTCAGCAGTTTAATTCGCGGGGAAGGTCGAAACCTTTAATATGTAAACTATAAAACATGTAAACCCTTTTCCTGGTAAACTTCATTTTTCTTGAACTTTAATTCGGGGATAGATACCCTCTCGAACTACCCTTCATTTTTTGAATTTGAGGTGACTACGTTTTCGTAACCGTTTTTCTCTTCCTTCTTAAAGTGTTAAATTTATTTTGCAGACTAGTCACCTCCATAGATTGGGATTAGCCCCTGTATTATCGGCCTAGCGCCACATAGGTTTTAACAAGCTTTAGTGTAGGAGTGCAAGTTCTTGCCTCCATTCATCTTTGTGTTTGGGCCATTTAATTAACCTTTAATTTGCTATTCAGGCCTCGTAGGTTGGGTACTAGTTACCCCTGTTTATTTATAAGTATGCCTTAAGGGCAGTCAAGTGTAAAGTTTGTTTATGGCCTTCTGATAGGCTTGAACTATTGAGAGCGGGTCAGTTCTTTCTGGTATTTTAAAAGGTGCTTCTAGGAGGCTTGACATTACGTGGTGGGAGCAAACCCTCCATGTAATTAGAGGTTCTCTGCCCTTTGGTAATTTGTGGTTGTGAGCTGAGGGCTCAGGAATTGTAATTTGGGGCAAGAAGCCCTGAACTTGTTAATACCAGATACTCTTGTTTTCGTTTGTAAAAGAATTATTGTACCTGAATTTTCATTGTTATTTCATCTAGTGAAAAGTTGTTAAATATTGTTGGCTGTTGAAAATATAACCTTTATATAAATTTTAAATTCACCTTTCGGACTTATACTTAGACCCATTCCAGCCCGCACCTTCTTTCACTTCTGACTTCCACGGATACCTCCGTAACAGTGATTATTGTTTTGACACTAATCAGAAATAAGATGGAAGACGTCCGACACTTCCATCAATGAAGGTACAGACTCCTCAGGTCCTGCAAACCTGTGTCGTCCTCGGAGACGAGCCTGACACAACAAAGTGGTCTGGAGGCTCAGCGTCATCTGAAAGTTAAAGACGCCACGAGACTAACACAAAAAGCTCGCCAAAGGTGGTTGAAAGTTATACCCTAAATGGCAAAATAACCCCACGGTACCTTACCATTGATTTATACGCCTTCACATCCTATCTGCAATTCCTAAATACCCCCATTGAGACCTGTAACCTTTATTTAAATCCTCGTTAACGTGGTTACTCCAATGAGGATCTTTCCTTACAATAAGGTACTTACTGTGGGGTACTTTCACCCCAGCAACACAAAGCTGATAGGACTTTCCTTTCGGTGAAACTTACAACCTTACTTTTCACTACGCCATCTCACACTGCACAACCACAGATAGTGTTACATCCAGAGACTAAATGGAATGCACCCACCAGTTTTGCACTCTTAGATCTGAGAACAGATTGTTGAAATAAAAGGGACGATGTAAATAAAGTTTTGAGATTGTAGAAAATAATATAATTCAACACCTGTTTAACTATCAGACGAATTCCGTTTTATTGGGTAAATTTTCTGGTTCGACATAACATTAGTGGCGACCTCGACTGGACGTGAACAAAGCAGTAATTTGAAATGGATAAGTTGACTAAATAGAGAAAACCAATACGTGCTATGTTCGCGAAAACTTACGATACGGTTCTTGGCGGAAACAGACCCCAACAAGGTAAGATTGCATTTTACTAAACCAGAATGACTAGAAAATGAACTGAAGGATGCCGATGAGAAAATATTGGAAGTGCTTCTCGACAAGAGTGACGAAAAACGATACAAAAATGATTACGATAAAGTGAATGAATATCGCGATAAAGTAGATGAAGCTCGTCAGAACATGGAGTGTGTTGTAGTAACACGACGTACAAATGAAGAAAATTCGAGTGATGGTTTCATACGTTTATCACAGAAAAAACTCAAACTGCCGAAAATCGAACTTCAAATATTTTCCGGAGAGCTTAGGGACTGGTTATGGTTTTAGAGTCAGTTCCATTGAATTCATAACGACTCAGACATAGAAAAAAGAAGATAAATTTCAATATTTGATCCAATGTACTGTTAAAGGAAGTAGAGCTAGGTAGGTGGTAACTAGTTTCCCTCCAACAGCTAAAAATTATGATAGTGCAGTTCAGTGTCTTAAAAGTAGATTCGGAAAATAAGAATTACTCGTAGAATTTTATGTTCGTGAACTACTTGAACCTGTGATTTAAAATGTCTCCTCAACACAAAGACTGACTCTCCTACAGCTCTACGATCGCTTAGAATCCCACCATCGATCCTTTGAATCTCTGGGCATGACTACTGACAATTACGCAGCATTCTTGTTTCCGTTTGTTGAGTCATCTCTACCTGAAGACTTGCTTAGAAATTCTGTCCATCACCCTGTTAGTGACTCGATCGAGGATTTACACTGTGACAAACTCTCACGACTGACTTTATTCCTCAAGAATGAAGTGGATGGTGAACAGAGGGCAGCACTTGACCAAGGAGGATTTAATACAGCAAATCAGAAGCCTACAAAGCACAAACCCAGGCTAAACGAAGTGGAAAACATGGCCACTGCCAGTAGTCTGTTCACAGGAGACGTTCAAGATCCTGGATATATATGTGTATTCTGGAAAAAATCTTATGAGAGCAAAGAGTGCTTCAAGGCACGGAATATGACCCTAATGGAAAGAAAGAATATGTTCATGAAAGCGGGGTATTGTTTTGAGCGCTGGAGACCTGGTCATGTTGCAAGGGTAACGTACTGTTTCACTTCTGTGGAAAGAAACATGTTATTCTAATGTGCGCAAGTTTACCTTCAAGGATTTCTAAGAAAAATGTGGAAGAAACACAAGATGAAAAAGTAAGTGCCAGTGCTACCTTGGGTAACCAAAACTGTAGCCAGGATGTTCTTTTGCAGACCTTGTTTGCGAAGATAAGAGGAAGGAAAAGGGAACGGGTAGTAAGAGCACTCTTATATAGTGGATAACAGCGATCATATATATTAATGAAACTGGTAGATACCAGGATACCACCGGACTGGAACCGTCAGGATATGAAAACGTGATTCAAGCTCGGTTTGGAGGAACTGAATCAAAAGGCCATCTACATTTTAATTATCAAATACAGTTGAGCAGTTTAGATGGCAGGTACACATGTAAGATCCCTGTACTGGATCAGCCGATTATTTGTGGTTCTGTTCCTAGAATTGTTGTGCTTGGATGAAAGAACCTTAAAAAAATATAATTTTTCTCTCTGATTCTGGAGATGGGACACCTGAAATTGAACTTCTTCGGACACCTACAGAACACTTCTCACTGGAAGAATAAAAAAAACATGGGAGGTGGAACAGCGGCTGTTGAGACTCGACTTGGGTGGGTTGTTGTGGGGAGGCTATCTCTGAACAGTCTCTCAGACTCGTCCAGCATGGTGGTATCGTCAACGTTGACTTTGAACACTGCAATCACTAATTTATGGAAGTTGGACACCCTGGGAATTAGGGATCCTGCGGAGAAGACATCAAAGAAAGAAATAGAAATGGCTACCTTGGATCATTTTAAGAAGACCGTCTCAATCGACGAGGATGGCCGTTATGAAGTCCATCTACCATGGAATGAGGTATCTCAGGAGCTCCACGACAATTTTGAAATTGCTGAGAAGAGGTACAGGACGACGACTAACAAACTGTTGAGTGACAAGTATCAGGAATACAATGTTGTGTTTCAGGATTGGCTTCAAAAAGGGGTGATTGAAGAGGTACCCTTTCAAGATACTGAAAATAAATGTCACTATTTAATCCCACAGAGGTGTATTCACAGAAAATTGAACCAAACCGTTAAGACCCGTGTTTGATGCCTCTTGCCGGGGGGAGGAAAGTCCATCTCTGAATGAGTGCCTGGAGAAAGGACCAAATCCGCTGCTTAACCCCCTGTGGGTGGGGGCGATAGAATAACACGCACGGTATCCCCTGCCTGACGCAAGAGGCGACTAAAAGGGGCTCCAGAGGATCTGAGCTTTGGAGCGTTGGATGGCGACCACGGGGCACTTATCTGAGTCCCGGAATTGCTTACACCTACTTGTGCCAGGCACCTCACTTTCATCTATGCTATTCGACCTCACTTGGTCAACCCTTGTTCTTTTCCAACCCAGAAGGCCTTTAATTTTCATGCCCTTCGCGGCTCTTGTCTTGTCATCTGCTCAGAAGATTTTTATCTCATTGGTTTTTCATGTCCTCTGTCCCAATTCCCTAAACTTCTCATTCAGCATAGCTGGAATTCGAAGATGGGGTGGGATGGTCTATTGCCAGAGGATGTACTGAAGAAGTTTAGAAAATGGGAAGCTGAAGTTTGGCGACTTTCTGGCTTGAAAATACCGAGACGTTTCGTAGTAGGCAGGTCTGAACAAACCTGGAGTCTACATTCATTTCGGATGCGAGCCAGAGTACTAATGTTGCAGCTATCTTTATTCGAAGCTGCACCGGTACTGAAGAGATTGATTTCGTTCAGCTGGTCATGCAAAAACAAGGGTTTCACCACTCAAGGAAATTTCGATGCCACAATTGGAACTTCTGGCATGACGTATTGGTGGTCGACTAGCAAGCTCGGTCAGAGAAAGTCTGAACTTGAACATCTCCGAGTTTTATTGGACGGACTCTTCAGCGGCATTGTATTGGATCAAGAGAGATGAACCATGGGGAGTATTTATGAACAGTTGAGTAAAGGAGATTAGATCTCTGACGAGACAAGAAGACTGGAGGCATGTTCCTGGGGAGCAGAATGCATCTGACCTTCCATCCCGAGGCTGTTTCGTAGAAGTCCTTGTAGATTCCAAATGGTGATAGTGTCCTCACTGGTTGAAGTTGGCAGAAGTGGAATAGCCGGCATTAGAGGTTAACGTGGATGATGACATCACCAAACAAGAGAAAAGAAAAATATCTCCATCACTGATCAAATCTTCAGCGAAGGATGAAGATACTTGGTTCCTGAGAATATTTCCCAAGTTTTCTCAGATTGTCATACTCAAAGGATGCATATTGCGATTTGTTGGAAAATCATTGAAACTTATCAGTTGTGAAAGTGGGGGTGATCTCTCTGTTTCAGAACTAGCACAGGCTGAGAGAAGGCTCCTGCGTCTTATCCAGATAGAGATTCTGGAAGAAACTGAAAGACGACGACCTTTGCACCTTTGTGGAGCAAGATGGCATCTGAGTCTGAAGACCAAAATTGTTCAAAGAGAAGATGAGGAAAATTATAGATATCCCATTCTTCTGCCTTCCAGTCAGAAACTTGTGGAGATTCTAATCCGAGACTACCACATAAAATATTTTCCTGCCGGTGTCGAGGCGTTACTTGGAATATTAAGGAAAGAATACTGAATTTTAAGAGGTCAAAACACAGTACGGAGGGTGATCATAAAATGTGTCAAATATCGACGATATGAGTCGAAGAAAATTAATGTATATCCCACACCATTTCCAGAAGATAGAGTGAAAGATTCGTCAGTCTTCGAGGTCTGTGGGGTTGATCTTGCTGGGCCGTTGATTTTAAGGGGCGGAGAGAAAGCTTGGATTTTTTGTTTACTTGTTCTGTGTATTGAGCTGTACATATTGATCTGGTGTAAAACTTTTCCACAGAAGCATTTTTTCAAGGTGTTAGGAGATTTATTGCAAGGCGGGGACGACGCAGAGTTATAAACAGTGACAATGGGGCCAACTTCACAGGAGCTGTGAATTCCTTTGACTCTTTGGACTTGCATAATATAGAAGAGGAAACATCTTCAAGGAGAATCCAGTGGAAGTTCATTTCACCCACGGCTGCTTGGTGGGGTGGATGGTAGGAGAATGGTCAAGAAGTTCTTGAAGAGGACATTGGAAATATCCTCTCTCACCTGTGAAGAGGCTTTGACTGTCCTCTGCGGTGTGGAGTCTGTGTTAAATTCTAGGCCTTTGACATACCTGTCTGAGGATCCAAGCGACTTAGTGCCATTGACTCCTAACGTTCCTGCAGGACAACCGGTCCATTGGAGTCCCTGATCTTGATTGCCTTGGCAACACCGACCTTAGAAAACCGGCCAAGTACCTGCAGCGTTTACGGGAGGAATTGAGGAAAAGATTCCGTGATGATTACCTGAGCCTTTTAGTAAGCCGTAAGTAAAAAAAAAGTGTCGAAGTATGCTACAGATTGGTGATATTGTGTCAGTAGGCGCTGATCAGAAGATCCCCTGTGGGTGGGGACGGTAGAACAGCACCCACGGTATCCCCTGCCTGTCGTCAGAGGCGACTAAAAGGGCCCCAGGGGCTCTGAAATTTGGAGCGTGGGTTGGCGACCACGGGGTCCTTAGCTGAGTCCTGGCATTACGTCCACTTACTTGTGCCAGGGTTCTCGCTTTCATCTATCATTATCGACCTCCCTTGGTCAACTCTTGTTCTTTTCCGACCCCGTCGGTATTAGGTATGGAAGCCTTGGGAGTCTTTAATTTTCACGCCCTTTGTGGCCCTTGTGTTACTTTGGGCGATACCTTCACTTTTCTAAGTGTCGGGTCCCTTCCATTTTTTCTCTCTGATTAGTGTTATATAGATGATGGTTGCCTAGTTGTACTTCCTCTTTAAAGAGTAATCACCACCACCACCATCTGATCAGAAGAAAATACTCTATTTGCCTTTAGGTAAAGTTATTGAGATGTTTCCTGGTGAAGATGGTATAACATAAGAGTAGTTCGAGTGCAGACTGCTGAACGGAACATGATCAGACCCATTAAACGTTTGTACACCCTGCAGGATAGCTTACCAGTGAATGAGCACGAGAGTGTTGTTTCTGCTGTAAAAGACGAAGTGAAAAAGGAAAGTGGACGTTTGGTGAAACTCCCTAAACGATATAGGACTTGAGTTTTCTGATAAATTCCTGTCTTATTAAACTGTGTAGGCGAAATGATTGTCAGATTATTTTTATTGGTTCATTTTGGTTTTCTGTTAACAGGGCAAAAAAGAAAACCAAAAGGTGGGAGCTTTGTTACATCCAGAGACTAAATGGAATGCACCCACCAGTTTTGTACTCTTTGGTCTGAGAACAGATTGTTTGAAAGAAAAGGACGATGCAAATCAAGTTTTAAGATTGTGGAGAATAATAAAAGCCAACAGCTGTGTACCTGTCAGCCGAATTCCGTTTTATCGGGTAGATTTTCATGTTCGACATAACGGATACATTGGGTCCGCGGAGAATATAATTCCTGGAACACCTACAAAGGTTGGAGCCCCTCACCTCCAGGAGAGTCTAAGAAATCACACGTTCCTGATAAAACAATACTACTAGACCGAATTGCTATATCGAAAGAAAATCCATAAAGGATAACTGTCCCTGGATAAGGATGACTGTGATGCTACACCCTCATTCTTCTTCTTCTTTCGGTGCCTATCCGTTTCGGATGTTGGCGATCATGATGGCTATTTTCGTCTTGTTTGTGGCAGAGCGGAACAGTTCAACTGATGACATATTGCACCAACCTCTAAGATTGTCAAGCCAAGATATTCTTCTTCTTCCAGGACCTCTTTTGCTGTTGATTTTCTCCTGGAGTATTTTTTGGAGTAGGTTGTATCTATCTGTGTTGCGCATTATATGTCCCAGATACTGCAGCTTTCGGCATTTCACTATCTTGATCAACTGAATAATGAGTTTATTAAGCAATATTTAGTTCACATAGCTGGTATTCATTGGTTTCTTCAAGATGCCCTTAAGGAGAAAGTTATCCCCAATTGGAAACCTTCCAGAGTTAAACCGAGATGTAGTGATAAAACTGATACCAACACGAGGTTTCGATGAAGAAAAAAGACCAGACGAGATGCATTGCAGGAACATACTGGGTTCAAGGAAAAGCCGGGAAGTGTTTATACCGCATAGTCCTAAACGAGTTGTGTTGGTGTGGGAAGACTTGAGAGTAAGGGGACGAGCAGCCCGGCTAAGCGGTTTGTTCCGGGCCGTCAGTGGAATGATATCAATACAGACCAACAGAGTTTCTAAAAGTAGGAAAGAACTTAATATGAAGGTAAAGTCAGAATTCAAGGGAACTAACTAGCATAATTTACCACGGGAGATGTTGAATAAATTTGCATCTTCTTCGAAATTATTCAAGAAAAGAGTAAATAAACAACTGATAGTCGATCTGCCGTCTGTTGCAGATCAGTTGCAAATGTAGCATAAAGATGCTGCGATTCGTTTGCAGATTTCTTCATTAGGTTCATGGTAACCTTTGGTTCTTGGCCTAGATTTTTGAAAATTTTTGCGAGCTGCTTGTTAGTGTTTTGGAAATGAAGTTTGTCTGAAGCGTAGAATGCTTCTGGTGTTATTATTGTTGTTGTTTAGTTATGCCCATTCATAGAGCGCGTTGGAACTTGTTCATTGATTTGATGACTTTCGCCCTCCACTTCTTCCAAAATCTCTTCATGAACACACTCTTCCGTGCTGACTACTTTGTACCTGCTGCTAGTAAATGTGTGTTTCCTTGAGGTCCGGTCCCCTCTTGTTTCCCCCAACAATATTCTCCTGAGTCTATTTTTCTCCATCCTGAAAATGTCTCCAGAAATGTTCAAACGTCTCGCCTGATGCACATAGAGTGTAGCTCTCTCTGCTCCTTGCTCGGATCGGAGTTAACCACACAGCGGGCTGCGGTGACATTATTGCGTACTTGTGGACAGCCTCCAAGTTTCTTCTGGCTCGCCTAGGTCACGGAAAAACCGTATTAACTTATAAATTACTCTGTGAATTAGTTACAAAGCAGAGCTCATTTCCTGAGCACTGAGACACATGTGGGAGGCTGTTTTACAAATTGTATACATTCTTGTCTGTCCCCTGTGGGTGCGGATGGTACACTACATCAACGGTATCCCCCGCCTGGCGTGAGAAGCGACTAAAATGGGCCCCGGGAGCTGTCAACTTGGGAACGTGTGTTAGCGACCACGGGGCTCTTACCTTAGTTCTAACATTGCTTCCATACCCTTGTATCAAATTCCTCACATTAATCTGTCCTATCCTTTTCCAACAGCTTTAGAGGATTACAGGCCTATGGAGTCTTTCATTTTCACGCCCTCCGTGTCCAATGTGTTTCTTTGGCCGATACCTTCGTTTTTCGAAGTGTCAGACACTTTCCAGTTTTTCCCTCTGACTACTGTTAACAGAGGATGGTTGGCCAGTTGTACCTCCTCTTAAAACGGTCACTACCAATGTCATGATAACCTTGGGATCGATTTCCGGCCGGGTAACTGCTGAATGTCCGTGTAATTCCCAACATTCCGTCAGATGATACAGCATTATAACCGGTAGTGTATTTATTTACGGAATGTCCTCTGAACTGCTCACCGGATTTCATGCGACACGTGCGAGGCAGATAAGGTTGTTATCAATAACATAAAGTATATCGTCGTTGCCGGGAAAAAACCTCCTATGTGCAAAATAACAAATTTTTCAGGAGAGACAAAAAACTATTTCATATAATAATACTTAACTTCATAATAATCGAAGTAATCTAGTTCCCTTCTGTACCTGTCTTTTTATAACCCTGTACTGTTTAACTGCAGTAATATCAATTATTTCACCAGATATTTAATTTTTGTTCATTACGTTGACACATAGGAGGTTATGGTTTCCACGAAATTACACATAGGAGATTTTGCTTTAAGAATGAAGCTTTTATTATATTGAAGTTTTACTAAAACACATGAATCATTACAGTTTATTCAGCTGAATTTTATTACATCAATTGTTCGTAATTGTATTTTATTAAATGTATACTGTGCAAATTGATCACTGTCCTCTTCTGGGAACTTTTCACTTGTCCGGCTTTACAGAGAGATTATCATAGAAAGAGTGGTGGTCACGCTCAATTACCTGCTTCAGTTCCTGGAAATGAGTGAACTTAGATATTGTGATTGGCAATTGTGCAGTGTACAAACTGCGTGGTTCACCAATTGGAAAACTCATTCTCCTCCTTTGTGGAAGTTCTTCCCACTCTGCTGTGTGTTCCAATTTGTAATTTATTCTTCCATCAGGTAAGTACTGCAGTTGGCGGATATCTGTCACTACAGGGTCGCCAGATTTTCTTCCAGGCCGTAATGATGGGAGGTTTGATTTATGCTCAAAATCCTTAAAGAAACTGAAGTCGACACTTTTCACATTGTATGGTTTCGTGGGTCTGGCTTGCCTCATTCTTGCTATATAATCCACGGACGAATTAATTGGTGGAGAGAAGTAGTGCTCTAGAGTGGCATGGACACTATCACATTCCATCATACTGTGCCCCTTTTCCAGATACAGTTGTTCCACGGTGATGTTCTTAGATCTAGCGGCATTACTTAAGGCGCTGGCTAAAACCTTGTTCCTATTCTGATAATTACAGCCATCAGAAATTAAGGTAAACTTATTGGTTGGAGGTGGCAAATTTTCAATAAAATTAACTATGCATGATGTAAATTCATTTGCACTTACACCACCATTGCCCTCGTGCCATACATAAAGTGTAACATCACCGTTTCTTAGATCATAAATTGTGAAATTGTGTACTTGAAGTTTCTGTCTGTAGTATGTCTTGGATGCTAGCAACTTAGGACACAAAAGAACACTTTGAAGATCCATTGTTACCACAACATGATAATCAGTACTGGCCTCCTTAGCTTTATTCTTCGCTTCCCGAGCCTCGTCTTTCCTTAGGAGGTGTTTTTTATATTCTTCTTTTTCTACTTGACCAACTTTATATGCACAGCAAATGTCGCACTGGTCTTTTTTAGGCAGATGAATATCAATTTTGTCTTCTTCCAACGTATCCATGAAAAGGGTTCTATTCCTTGTAGACTGAAAACATATGTAATTTTGATCGAAAAGTTGGCTCAACGTATACCTTTTGCGTGGACTTTCGACAATAATGGCTGGAAACTTTAGGTAAAACTCCAAGCCACTCACGAATTGTCTTCTTGTCTTCAATTTTCTTTTTCTTCTTGATGGACATAGGTACATCCGGCTTTTCTAGGGCACGTTTCTTCAATGGACTGCTTCGGGCATCGGTGTCTGAATTATCTGCTCCCTTACCAGTAGAAGTTGAAATATGTTCGACGTCCTTTACATGTGTCCATCTCTTGTAACTGTCCTCACCAATTCCCAAAGTGTTTATGAAAAATGTTCGGCAAACATGCACACTTTCTCCGTCAGGTTTAGTTAAATGTATATCATGGCCTACGTTCTTTCTTTTGATGTTGCCTGCTGTTTCTTTGCCCCTCCTGAGAACATTCCTAGTGGTGACAAGCCCTCTGATGTATGCCTTCTTTTCAGCCCAAGATGGAATCTGCCAGAAATCTTTGAACAATTGACATCGGTGCTCCTCGTTGATTGTACCGCAAAGGAATGTCTTCTGTGTCTTCTTTATAAGTTCTTTATGTTTGCATCTGTTACCTAATTTTCTTGCCTGTTTTGTGATTACTTTAGCCTTTTGCTGTAAGCCTAAGTAAGGCTTGCCAAAGATTCTATTTGAACGGGATTTTTCCTTTGCTTTGTGGTTGAGTCTCTTCTCTGCGCTTACATTTCGTATATCAGGATTACCAACAGACATTTCGGAATGATCCAGCGCCTCACTCACAGTTTTCGTACCTTCGTTAGACGTATCTTCGGTCTTCGGTGTCCCTCTATTTTTATGAGAGTTTAGTATATTTTGGAGATCATCTACATTCCACTTAATGGAAGACATGTCATGTAGATCTTCTAAATCTGAAATAAATGATTTAATATTAGAACACAGTTTTTATCCTTCGTGTGGCTCCATTTGTCAACGTCACAGATTTTACACTAATTGCTTTGTACTCGTATTAGTCACAATTTTATGTTTAAGTAGAAGGCTTGTAAAACTTCAAACATACCTATTATAGGGCAGGCGATTTCCATTGCCTCCACATTTCTTGCTGTGCTGGTAGAGTCATTATCAGACATCGCCGCTATGGATGCAGTAAGTTCTTCTAGATGAAAGGGAAATGAGGATTATTTTGTAGATAAACTTTAGAGGCCACATGACTATTTGTTTACCAATAATGCAACATTCATATGGAACTTAGTTTCTATGTTATCCATGTGTTTCAAGTTGGTATTGTAATTCATACGTACCTGCTGCAGAACTTGTAACATCCATCACGTCGTCCAATATTTCTTCCATGGTAGGGGTGTCGTCATTTCCATAGTGATTTGTCTCTGTTGTGGGTTTTACAAATGCACCTGCGGTATATTAATTTTTATTTATTTATTTTATTTATTGCTAGTTGCTTTATGTCGCTCCGACACAGATAGGTCTTATGGCGACGATGGGACAAGGAAGGGCTAGGAGTGGGAAGGAATCAGCCGTGGCCTTAATTAAGGTACAGCCCCAGCATTCGCCTGGCGTGAAAATGGGAAACCACGGAAAACCATTTTCAGGGCTGCCGACAGTGGGGCTCGAACCTACTATCTCCCGAATACTGGATACTGGCCGCACTTAAGCGACTTCAGCTATCGAGCTCGGTGCGGTATATTAAAGGAAATAAAACGATCATACTACTGTCATCTTACAATCCATAGTAGTTGTTATTTAAATGTGCATGGAGTTGGGATAGCCCTTGTGTTTTTGGTATTTTAAGATTTGCAATGCATCATGCTTTCATCACTGTTTATTAATTGACTCACCTTTGTCTGACTGATAATCTTTTGTAGATATCTGCAATGCCATTTGTAGAATCTTCTTTCCAGCGCTGAACATTTCTCTTTACAATAAAGTTCCTGCAGCAATAATAGTAGAAGCGGCAGAAAAAGATCTGACGTCTACTTGTTCAATCTGGCGCCATACAGAGTCAACAATCCCTATAGAGTTGTCATTGTCGAGCAGAAGGCGGTAAAGTATAACACTAACGTGTTCGACTCAACACATAGGAGATATTTCCCGGTAGCGTGAACAGTGTGGACCAAGGTATAATACTCCTATGTGTCCTTCAAGCACATAGGAGATTTTCCCCAGCAACAAAAATGCTAAGCCACATAGGAGGTGCAATATTTTGTGGAATTTAACCCATTTAATATTTTCTAACACATTGGAGGTTTTGCCACTTCGTAGTGGTAGCCATTCTGAATCTCTTGGTGCTAAAATCTCATTTTCACAAATTCTGACACATAGGAGGTTTTTTCCCGGCAACGACGATATGTAAAATACTCGGCTTTAGTTCATCTTTGCTGCCTGGTGATGAGGAATACAGCATTTCCATAGTTATCTCCCTCAGAAGAAATTCCCACACGAGCGACCTAGCAAATCGGTCGTCCAACAACTCTCTGAATGTGTTAGGCAAAAAGCTACAAAAATGGGAGCGAACTCCATCTTATTCCCACATTAGCGAATAAGAAGAGTTTTCCAGCTCGCTAAACACCGATTTCTGAAGTATAAGTAAAGTAAGTTTGTTGCTGAAGTAAATAGTTCTTGAAACGTATGTAAGGGCCTGTTAGCCTCATCTTGCGCCGTCCAATAAACTCAATTGAGACCGTTAACGTATTCATACGGCTCAAAAGCTGTTTCATAAGACCAAAATGTTAAATGCAGATTAAAATGCAACTCAGAACGTAAGATGTCTGTCATTAGACGATATGGTTTGAAGTTTGAAGATTCTCTGATGGCTAACAGGCAATGGAATGTGCTACCAACAATTACCGGTTTGCATTACAATTAGAATTACGTCTCTTATTAATATGAGGGAACTATTAAGAAGTGACTTTTGCCATATCTTGTTTCCCATCCCTAGAGCCGCACCTCATACTCAACGAACTTGTTGTTTTAAGCTACGTTTACACCTGTGCTGCTAACATGTTGGAAACATTTCGAAGAGAGCGTGTGAATTTGTTTCCAACATATCACGTTAGAAAGAAGTCAGTGAAGATCATTGCTAACCTTCCTCCTCGTTTCATTTTCGCGAGTTCTTGCTTCGACATCTTATTTTCTGGGAACTTTTCACTTGTCCGGCTTTACAGAGAGATTATCATTATCATTTGCATGAAATCGGGCCAAACTTGATGTATGAATTCATCTACCATACTGTTGATGGAAGGGCTTGAAATGATGAAGTCCGGCAAAGAGAAGAGTTTTAATGGAGAAAGGGATCATTCATATGCATGACAAAAGGCAGGTACAGAATTGGTCTTCGGTATAATTGGAAACAGACGTTGAAGATCTTGATGGCTTCTAATTAGCAAAGGAATACGGTGTTCAGAAAACCATTTGGTGCGAAGAAGCATATCCTTGATGGAAGAGGGTGAGTTGTAATGGAGGCTCCACTTAGTAGGAATATGTCGGCATACATTTGTCGACGACGTGAAAGTCCCATTTCCGTAGCTTCTACCAAAAGAGCATTAGTTGGTGTAGAATTCATGGTGCCGAGGCATACGCGGATGGCCGTATATTGTAATAAATCGAGTTTTTGTAATACATATTTTGGTGCATTTCCGAAAACCATATCGCCGTAATCAAGGACAGGACGCACAGCAGGTGCGAGTGAGAGCCCTTAGGACATTTAACGCTCGATCAACTTTAGTTTATATATACATAACACGGCGATTCCACGTTAATCTACTGTCGAAGTATAATCCCAAAAGTTTGACTGATGTGCACACAGGAAAGGTGTACGGGCCAAGACGAATATCAGATTTTACATATGTGTGTCGTTTTCTTATGAATATGACCACTGAGGATTTGTTGGGTGAAAGTGTGAGGCCGGTCTTTAAAGTTCAGTTGAAGAGTGTCCTTGCTGCATTCTCCATTAATAAACGTGCGATAGCAAAGCTGGGAGACGAAGAATAGATGCAAATGGCATCAGCGTATTGGAGAATCTTAATATTTGGAGCGAAGATGTGGTCCAGGTCTGCAACGTTCAGGAGTGGACTTAAAATGGTGCCTTAGGGTAAGCCTCGTGTTACAAGTCGTGGTCCATATAGAGTGTTGTCTTCTTGTCGGACGTAAGTGATGCGGTAGTGTAAAAAGATGTAAATCCCTCGAAGATAAATTTAAGGAAATCCTCTAAGTCGAACTTTGTTAATAAGGATCAGTATACTGACATTATCGTAAGAGAGGGCCACAAGATGACCATTGATGCAATAAGTCCGTTCTACATCCATCGCAAATATGCTGAGGTTGTCCGCATTAGTTTTTGATTTATAGAAACCGTGCTGAGAAGTTGGCAATATATTGAAATGCTCCACCCACCATTCTACACGGAGTTTCAGAAGCCGTTCGACCGTTTTCGCTACAAAGGACCCTAACGTTATCGGAAGGTAGGACGACGCATCGTTCGGGTCTTTATCCGGTTTGAGAATTGGAGCTATTATCTGTGTGAAGCAGTCCTTAGGAGATACACTTCTTGACTAAAAATCCGGGAATAATCGTAGAAGTATCTGCATGGCTTCAAGAGGTAATTGAGAGATCATGGGGTAATGTATCTTATCATAACCTGGTGCAGTGATTGATGAAGATTTTACTGCTGTAAGGAATTCTTGAAGTGTAAAAGCTCTGAGCAGAATATGCTGAGAGGGTGTAGAAGAACCAGGATTAGATGACGGGGGCTGTGCAGGTATTGTGGTGGGAGGGGCGATAATGTCTGCAAATTCGTCAGTCCAGTTCCGAAGAGATTTGTGGTGAGTAGGTTTACTTTTGAGTCTGTTAATCATGCACCAGACATGGGACAGAGGAGTACCGTTATTTATTTTCTCATAATATTGTCGCCAATTATTTTTTTGTCGTTTAAGAAATGGTTTCACTTTGGTGTCCATTTTTGGATACGCCAGATAATGATCCCAGGTTGACGATTGTTTACAGGTACGAAGTGTTTGTCTTCTTTTTGCAATCATTCTAGAGCATTCCGGAGTCCACCACGGTGCTGGAGGTCCCTTTGAGTGAATCATTGTCCTTTGTTGCGGGATGGCTGAAGCTGCAGCTCTATTAATGATGTGGATGAATGCGTCGTACTGAAGTAGTGGGTCACCAAACATGGTCACAGTATGAAGTTGGTCCTCGATGGAATTACGGTATTTTGCCCAGTCAGCTTCTATAATTACCCATTTTGAAGATGGATTGTACGTCATCGGTGCACCTGTTTTGATTATCGTAATTTCTATTACATAATGATTAGATCCCAACGTATATGGTAGAACTTTCCATTGAAAACCTGTGGAGATGGACGCTGAACAAAAAGTAAGGTCTGTTGCGGAAGGTCTATATTATGGGGTGGGTACTAAGGTTGGCGAGCCATCGTTTAAAAGGAAATAATTATCTTCTTCAATAATGTCCAATATGGCATTCCTACAACGTCATTGAAAGCACAACCCCACGAGGTATGATGAGCATTAAGATTTTCGCAGAACAAGTAAGGGGGTTCCATTTGTTGGAGAAGTAAATTCCGATCATGCCTATTAATCGTCATTTTTGGAGGACAGTAGATGAATGTTACTGTGAACTGTAAATTTTGAAGAGAAGCGCGACATGCTGTTGCTTGAAAACTGCCTATATTAGAATGATAAATGTTAATATCGCTTGAGGTAGTGAATTCTTAATGAGCAAAGCATTGTTGCATACGGCTTATTATAATACACGATAAGAGCAGCTTGCTGGGTGATGTTCATTGCCCTCAGTCGTTTCACTTCAGCCCATTTCTTATGCTCTGGACACCCTTTGTCTGTACATAGATGTACACCTTGACAGTAAATACAGCACGGGTTGACTGATGCCGAACATGCAGTAACATCGTGAGATAATGTACAGCGGCTGCAGCGCTGAACACTGCGGCATTGGAAACTGGAATGGATATAACGTAAGCAATGGTGGCATTGGACAACGAGTAGCACACACGGGAGAACAGCACAGCGCGTTCCGTGGATGTAAAGAGCTTCAGGCAGGCGCTGTAAGTGAAATGTAACTAGGCAGACTGGAATTGCCTAGTTTCCTTAAATGGGGTTTGTGTTGTAAATCGCTTTACGCGTGTAACAGGGAATTCACTGTAAATCTCACGTACGAGTTCCTCTTCACTGAGAGAGATGCCAACATTTTTTATGAGACCTTGCCTATGAGTGGTATGGGAAGGTATGATTATTTTGCTTGAAGTAGATAGACTCAACTAAATGATTCGCTACTGCGCCTGATACTGTTTCAATACGGAAAACCATCTTCAGGGCTGCCGACAGCGGGGTTCGAACCCACTATCTCCCGGATGCGAGCTCACAGACGCGCACTCCTAACCGCACAACCAACTAGCCCGGTACACACAATGTCCGGTTTGGGTACTATAGCCTCATTAAATATCATTTTCCCGAGTGTCATAGGGTGAAAATTACCAATTGTGGGGCTCACTCCTTCTATATATACATAAAAAGGTCCATTGTCTGATCTATTATATCAGTTATCATTACTGCATGGGGGTGGTGTTTGGAGGCTCTGGGAGAATCTACTGGGTTAGAATTTTTCATTGCCAAGTCCGAACGATTGGTCGTTTCGAGAACATTCATCATGTTACCAACATTGTCGACGGAAACTTTTCGGTTGAAATTCAGAAGCACTCTTGAATTCAGGTATGAAATAGTTACCTGATTTTGTTGATCCTAGTTTTGTTGCCCCAAGGGCGGGTCAGTCATTGTTCGAAACTAACTCTATCATCCAACACTGATTAACGACAGTATTTAGAAGCACAAACAAAAGAAAGTCACTACGAAAATGAACTGGACACACAATATGCAGGGACCACTATGACTCACACCTTGGCGAGCGAGGCAAGACTGTGATTGCAATGTTAAAAATATTCAGATTCTTAATTCTCAGAAATCATGCGGTACGGATCAAGCTGCTTCCCGGGTACTTTGGACGAACTATGTGCAGTTCCAGGAGTAACGATACTTACTGTACACAACAGTCTGCCAACGCAACTGAGGGAGAGATGGACTGTTTAATCGAATTATAGCAGCTAAGCTCTCTGCAGCGATGCGAATCATGTAATTTGTAATTGCGTTAGTGAGGGGTGCCTCCCAGTTTCTGATTTGCTGAACTTTCAACCTATTTAGTGGGAGTATAATGGCACGTATCGCCTCAAAGTGAGCAAGAGACTTCTCGCATGAGAAATTTACAATTTTATTACAGTCGAAATTTTCAAATACCTCAGACATTTGTCGGTAGATTAACTGGCACTTCACCCCCTCTTAAGCCGTCTACCCACGCTCCCAAGTTACGGGTGGATGAGAGTGACTAAGGTGTGAGCGATGTCAGTAATATGGTGTGGATGTCCTGCTCGGTTGGTGCTTGCATTTCACTGTGCATGGTGGAATGATTTGTAATAGCAAGTTCTGACAACTTCGGGGCCCATAGCTGAGTCCTGGCATTGCTTCGGATTACTAGTGCGAGCATCCTCACTTTCAACTACGCTGACTTTTCTTCTTTTGTTACCCCGAAGGTATTAGAACATTCCAGGCCAAGGGAGTCCTTCATAATCACGCCTTTTGTGACTTGTCATCTTCTGGCCGATACCTTCAGTTCTGAAGTGTCGGTTCCTTTCATTGCTTCGCCCTGATTACGGTACAACATGATTGTTTAGTTGTAATTCCTCTTGAAACAATAATCACCACCGCCACCATCCAGTCACTCAGATGTTGTGCGAGACAGAGGACATGGTGGACTACAAACAAAGGCAGAATTATTCAGAACGTAATTTGTAGTCGCAAAACTTCTCAGGCAAATGTAATTAAGCTCAACACTGCACGTCACAGAGAAAAATCACGTAAATCCACTGAAACAGAGAAGGTTTTGTTAGCATGACGGTACTGGGAAATGGGTATTGGTTTTAGTTAGGAATGGACGCCATCAAATGAAAACAAATGTTCCCAAACCGCGCAGAGAGAACAATAAACAAAAAGGCAATTGTTCTCCACATGTTGCAATGCGTTGTCATCAGCGAGTATAGCTACTGCATGGGAGTGCTGCACTCATCTCCTTATTAAAACACGTTGAAACGTCAATCATGCGTCATTCTAGATCAAATCTACACCTTACACTTGAACCAAAGTGTAAAGTTTGTCATGATCATTATTATTCCTGAAAGATCTCTTTTGAGGTGCGAGCAACCCATCGTAAAATATATAATTGTACCAGTAAGTTCATTCGCGTAAATTCTCCGTGCGCTACCCCCGTGTCGGTGCGGGCGTACGGAGACATCCACGGTATCCCTTGACTGTCGTGTGAAGTGTCTGAAAGGGGACTCAGTGGCTCTTTACTTAGGACGACTACGACATCCTTAGCTGACCCCTGGCACTGTTTCCAGTCACTTGTGGTAGGCTCTTCACGTCCATCTTTTATATCTCCTTTGATAAACTCTTGTTTTTTAGGTTTTAGAGCTTAGGAGTTCTTCATGACCCTTCCCGCCTTTTAGCGATACCTTAATTCTCAATTTTCTCTCTGATTATTCTTAATAGGGGATGGTTGTACGTCCTCTTAAAACCATCTCCACCTATAACTTGTATGTTGTCATTATTATTTCCGATGAGGCCTGCTAAGGACCACGTTCCAATTCCAATTCTTCATACTTTGTTGTTTTCTCTTCCGTTCCTTCCACTATTCTTTCATCCTTTCACTATCCTATTCTGTCCTAGGACCACTTAGCGCCAGGTTTCTTGTTCAAACTTCCTTGGAATCCTTCCAAACTTACCACCCTCTTTCTAAAATCTCTCTGTCCATACTTACTTTTTCTCTTATATTATTTCTTTCTAAATATTTATTTACTTCTTGAATCCAGCTTGAATCCAGAAATCTCCTATTTCTTATGGTTGCTGTTATGTCTTCTATGTCCCTGTACATTTCAATCATTTTTCCATACTTCTGTTGTTTTCACAGGACCCAAAATTTTTCTCATGATTCTCCTTTCTAGTACCGTACCTCAAGTTTATCTAATCTATAGTTTAGTACCAGGGATTCACTTGCATATAGGCATTCCGGTTACACCACTGTAGTGTAGTGCCTTTTTTATGATTTTTAGATACACGTTATTATTATTATTGTTATTATTATTACTATTATTATTATTATTATTATTATTATTATTATTATTATTATTTATATAAATCGCTGGGGGCATCAAGGACCACGTTAAGTCTTGTTGCATTTGACACAGAACTTGGCCTTCCTTAGAGCCCAAATTTCCCTCATTCTGTGTGAGTGGGCCTGCTTACGCTCCTCTGTCCAAGGGGCACCGTGTCTTCTCTTCGGTTGCTCGTCTCGATTTAGCCCGTTCGTCAATATTTTCTTGCGGAAGCGATCTTTGTTAAGGGCGTCTTCAGCTGAGATATGTAGCATTTGCAGGTCTTCTGTGGTATTTCTAAATCAGGGAATTGTGGTTTTGGGGTTTGAATTAAAAAAGTGAAAGATTCCTTTAGTTAACTTTCTTCCGTCCATTCTTTTCAGATGACCGTAAGATTGCGCCCGTCTTTTTCTGATTGTATCGGTAATTTTTTCTATTTTGCTGTATACTTCCTCGTTGGATCTCTTTTGATGGATTCCATTTCTGTACTTTGATCCCAAGATTCCTCTCGCAATTTTGCGCTCAATTTTCTCCAGTTCTTCAAGGAGTCCTTTGTTGGCCTTTAGAGACAGGGTTTCGGCTGCATATAGAACTACTGGCTTCGGAACTGTTTCATAGTGACGTATCTTGGTGTTTTGGGAAAGGCATTTTTTGTTGTAGATTGTGCGGGATGTTTGGCAGGCTATTTCAAGTTTGTGTACTCGCTCCTGAAGTGCTTATTTGTCCAAT
Source organism: Anabrus simplex (assembly GCF_040414725.1). Taxonomy (NCBI): domain Eukaryota; kingdom Metazoa; phylum Arthropoda; class Insecta; order Orthoptera; family Tettigoniidae; genus Anabrus; species Anabrus simplex. Next base: position 158,621,983 of record NC_090269.1, on the reverse strand, counting down.
CCATTTTTCATGATTATCTCACCCAGGTATTTGAATTTGTCTACTCGGGTGATGTCCCCGTATTTTGTACGGAGTTTTGGTGGGGCCTCTTTGATGTTAGTCATTACTTCTGTTTTCTCAAACGATATCTGCAGACCAGTTAGTTCGGCAATTTCCTTTAATATTTCAATTTGAGCTCTAGCGGTTTCCATGTCGTTTGAGAGAACTGAAATATCATCGGCATATGTTAAGAAGTCTGTTGTGATCCCTTTGGATTTGGTTCGTATTCTTAATGGACTGTAGTTGGTTTCCTGTAATCTCGCCCGCCAGGTTCTGATGATCTTTCCAAGAACGCAGTTGAAGAGTATCGGGGATATCCCATCACATTGTCGGACTCCTGTTTTGATGTCAAAAGAATGCAAGAGACATCCGTGGAACTTCGCCTTGGATTTTTTATCGGTCAGAGTAGCTCTAATTAATACTAACAGTTTCAAATCAACTCCAAATTAATTAAAGATGTTTAGCAGGACTTCCCGGTCAATGGAGTCGTGCGCTTTCTTGAAGTTCACAAAGACAGTCACATACTGCTTGGAACTTAGCGTATAATATCTGATGATCGTTTTGAGATTTTGGATCTGTTCGGCTGTTGAGCGACCTTTTCTGAACCCTCCTTGGTATTCACCTATTTGATGTTCGACTTGTGCTTCCAAAGGCCTCAACATGGCAAGTGATAGAATTTTGTAAGATATTCCTCTGTAGTTGTTGATGTTCTTCATGCTGCCTTTTTGTGCAATGTATGAATCAAAGGTATTTTCCAGTCTTAGGGTAGGGTATCCTTGCTCCAAATTTCTTCTGTTTGCTTTTGCAAGATATCGAGTGATTCCTCTTGGGCATATTTCCATAATTCTGCTACTACTGAGTCTTCCCCCGGCGCTTTGTTATTTTTGAAACGGGCAATGTGGCGCTTGATTTCATCTCTGTCGGGTGGTCTGGAATCTGGGTACCTGAGTAAGTGTTCCTTGGTCTCAATAGGGCTTTGCAGTTTAGAGCAATTAAGTAAATTCTTGAAACTGTCTGCTAGAATGCTGCAACTTTCTTCATTTGACGTCGCCAGTGTGCCTTCCTTTCACTCAAAGCATAGAGATGGTGGTTTATAGCCTGTGAGTTTGCGTTTGAAGGCCCTGCAGTACTCTCTGCTTTCATTCTTCCTAAAGTTTTGTTCCATATTTTCAATGAGAGATTTTTCGTATTTACGTTTCTCAGTTCTGGACACCCTAGCTGCTTGGACACGTTGGATTTTGTAGGTTTCCCAAACACTTTCTGATTTCGTAGAGTAGTACTGTTTCCACGCATTGAGTTTTTCTTTGAGGACTGATTCGCAGGTACTATTCCACCAGGCATCTCTTGATTTCTGCAACGTCTTTGGCGGCCTCAACAAGGAGACATTTGGTGTTGTTAAAGTCACAGTCATTTGGTCTAGCCTTCTCCTGGAACTCCTCGACCCTTTGCCGAAGTTTATCATTTTCGAACAGTGGGATCTGTTTGGTTTTCTTCCTTGTGTTTGCAGGAGTTGGTTTGAATTTGATCAGAGACATATAATGATTTGAGGCCACATTGATGCCTTTCTTTACCTTGACATTCATAATCTCAGGGCTGATTCCCCTGGTGATTGCAACATGATGTATATGGAACTCTCCGAGAGTTTGGACGAGGGAACGCCAAGTCATTTGCTTTCTGGGCAGATGGCGAAAGTGTGTCGACATGACCTGCAGGTTGTGATTTTCGCAAAGGGACACCAGTCTTTTGCCGTTGAGATTGGTTCTTTTGTGAGCAGGGTAATTTCCTATAACTTTCTCGTACTTCTGTTCACGATCTAGTTGGGCAATGAAGTCACCCAAAAGAAGCTTGACATGGTGTTTGGGAATTTTGTTTAATTTTTCATCCAGTAGGTCCCAGAAATTTTCAACTTCGTCTGGATCAGACTTGTTCTTATCGTTTGTAGGAGCATGTGCGTTAACTAGGGCGTAGGTTTTGTTCGCGCATTTAATTGTGAGTATAGACAATCTGTCATTCATAGGTTCGAAACTTGCAACCGATTTAAGGATCTTGGTTCTAACAGCAAACGCGGTTCCAACATCACAGCTCCATTGAGGATTCCTCTTTGCGCTTTGCTCTTGAAAAATCAATAGCCTTCGGATTCAAAAATCTCTTCATCTGGGTACCTTATTTCCTGTAGGGTCATTATGGATATCTGATTTTCGTGAAGAGCTTTGGTGAGGGTTTTCAGCTTGCCAGTTTTTGTAACTGAATTTATGTTGAAAGTTGCTAGAAAAGTTTTGGATTTTGGCCTGAGTTTTTGACTCTTCGGGGTACACCGAGACGCTCCGACTCGTCTCTTGCATGATGTCGAGTCTCCCCCAGAATCCGAACGAGACTCGTGCGCCGTGGCGTTCACGACGACGGATTTATCCAAGACTTACCCCCTGGGGCATGTTTCTTGAAACGTTGTGCCATCATGATTCTTGACTTTGTTTCGGACAGGTAACCGTTCTTTTACAACTAGGGTTGTTAGCTCTAGGGGTTGCCTCAAGATATTTTCAGGCTTCTGGTCATTTACCAGTTTTAGAAGTATTATTTTGATTATGATTATTATTATTATTATTATTAATAATAATAATAATAATATGTTTCCTGGCCAGGGTTTCACCATTCACGTCCTAGTACGTGAACTAAAGTGACCTACCGTAGGAGATGGTCCTGGGATTCTTGATAGAAGGGGACACCTCAGTCACATTGTTCCGAGTCATGGCCTTGCCTGGGTTCTTCGCGTGCCTTCTCTTCCTTGAACGGTGGCGATCAGTATCATGATCTGTTTGTATCATGATCTGTTTGTCATCTATAGTTGTTATAAATAGTAAGTAAGTAATTCGTCTTTATTCGTGTCGAAGTTAGTCAAATTGTATTTAACTTAAGCATCGGCTAAAATTATTGAGCCACGATATCTTTCGCCTCCCCGATTCTCGTCTTCCGTCAATTATTCTTTGGGGAATTACTTGTAGGGGACGGTGTTTACTTTTTCGTATCATATGACTAAAGAATTTGAGTTTTTTCCTCTTGATGCTATTGAGAATTTCTGGTTGATTGTTCGTACGATGCTGTCCAAGTTATATGTCCACATTTCAATTGTCTGCAGTCCCTTGCATAAGGTGTCTATGTCCAAGCTTCGACATCACCTGTAGTAGTACATGGCCTACTTCTGAAGTAGCTGAGTGCGAACTTTTAAGGGGAGATCCTGATTTTTAAAACATTTTGTGCAAAGAAGTCCTGGCCTGCTCAGTTTTGCATCGGATGTCACGAAAGGTCCTAGTCATTATGGATGTGATATTTCCTCAATCCTAACTTCAGCGATCTCGAGACTGCCTTTCCCAGCACTCTCCCGGAGCTGTGTCTGAATCACAGGCAGAACTGAACTACTGAGGATTGCTAGATATGCTTGTTTCTCAAAGTCTGTAATAATTTGTCTATGTCTCTCCTGCCAATATTCACCACAAATGTAGCAAAATAGATTAGGGCATGAATTAGAACAAAATAATATTCAGGTAATGAATAAATAGACACTAACAATAGTGTAAAGACTTATTAAATTGCAATTTTAAAATTGGGTGGAGTCTTTCAGGTAAAGGGTGCAATACATAGGCCTACGTACATACATACTGTATATATTCATTTATGGTCCGTTAATGCATTTCAGCCTTCAGTTTACGAAGCGTCCCTGAATTTACTGAACGTCACCACAATCCTTTATTTGCAACTAATGCTGTGGCCTCATTTAGTTCTATAGCCTACCTCTTATCTTTAAGTAGTTAGAAACCGAGTCTAATAATCGTCGTTTTGGTCTCCTTCCCTTCTCCTCTTACCCTTCATGAAAGAGTCCATTATTCTATTAGGTAACTTATCCTCCTCCATTCGCCTCATATGACCCCACCACCGAAGCCGGTTTATGCGTACAGCTTCATCCATCGAGTTCATTCCTAACTTAACCTTTATCTCCTCATTCCGAGTACCCTCCTGGCAATGTTCCTACCTGATTGTACCAGCATTATTCTAGCTACTTTCAAGTCTGTTATTTCTAACTTAAGAATAAGATATTATGAGTCCACCCATTTCTCACTCCCGTAAAGCAAAGTTGGTCTGAAAAAAAAGACCTATGCAAATATAGTTTTGTCCGGAAGCTAACTTCCTTCTTACAGAATACTCTTGATCGAAACTGCGAGCTCACTGCATTACCTTTCTTCCACCTTGATTCAATCTCACTTACTATAGACCCACTGCCATCCTGGGCGAACACACATCCTAAATAGTTGATATGATCTACCTGATCCAGCTTTGTATCACCAAGCTAACGTTCAATTCTCTTGCATTTATTACCCACTGGCGTAAATTTAGTCTTCGAAAGACTAATTTTCATACCATACTCATTGCACCTATTTTCAAGTTCCAGACTTCAGGCTTTCGAAACTACGAGCATCTGCCATGAAGAAGATCAAGACGTCAGCATAGGCCAGACTGTTTATTACATTTCCACCTAACTGAACCCCTCCCTGCCACATTATACCTTTCAGCAGATTATTCAAGTAAACTACGAAAAACAAAGGTGAAAGCTCGCAGTCTTGTCTAACCCATGTACGCGAAGTACCCTAAGCCAAGAATTAATTCTACTATCAATTCTCACTGCAGCCCAATTGTCAACATAAATGCATTTGATTGTTTGATTGATTTTAATAATCTATCCTTAATCCAATATTCCCCCAGTAATATTCCCTCGGTGCCCCGTCATATGCTTTCTCTAAATGTATTAAACCTAAACATACCTGTCTATTCGTCTCTGTGGTCTGAAACCACCCGGTTTTCATGCAACTACCTCTCAACCACTCATTGCACCCTCCATTTCAAGATGCCAGTAAATACCTTGCCTGGTATACTAATCAATGAGATACCTGGATAGTTGTTGCAATCCTTTCTGTTCGCTTGCTTATGGATTGGTGCAATTCGTCCAAACTGAAGGTACCTTACCAATACTCCATGCTACTCTTATTACTCTATGAAGCCATTTATCCCTGCCTCCCCACTACACTTCAACATTTCTGTTCTAATTTCATCCATTCCTGCTGCTTTATGTCAATGGGGTTTATTTACCATTATTTCCAATTCCTCACTGGAAATTTTCCTCCTCCACATGAGCTCAGTTCTTCGCGACGTCACCAGGAAGATTCCCATTTACGCTGACAAGATTTTAAAAATATTCCTTCCACCAGTCCAGTAATTCCCGGGATCTGTTAAGAGTTCGCCTGAATTACCCAAAACACCATTAATTTCCTTTCCCCTTCCTTCCTAAGATTCGTTATTACTGCCCAAATAGGTTTCCCTGGTGCTTGCCCTAGCCTTTCCAGGTTATTACCAAAATCTTACCGAGAATTCTGTTTAGATTCAACAGCTATTTTGTTTCGCTCTTTTCCTTTCATCAGCCCTTGTTTGGAGCTATTTCTGATACGAATTCTTTTTACGATTACAAGCTGCTATCACTTCATCATTCCACCAAGATGTTCGCTTCTTTCCCATCTTTACACGTAGTTGCTCCTAGACATTCCCTTTGCTGTTCCTACTACAGCATATCTGTATGTAACCCATTCTCTTTCTATATCCTGAACCTGCTTACTCTCTACTGTTCGAAACTTCTCACTAATCATATCCATGTACTTCTGTATAATTTCCTCGTCCTGGAGGTCTTCTACCCTTATTCGTTTGCAGACAGACTTCACTTTCTCTATCCTAGGCCTAGAGATACTTAGTTCACTGCAGATCAGATAGTGGTCTGTATCATAGAATAATCACCGAAGAAACCGTACATTCCTAACAGATTTCCTAAATTCGAAGTCGGTTAAGATATAGTCTATTATGGATCTGGTACCCCTAGCCTCCCATGTGTAGCGATGAATAGCCTTATGCTTGAAGAATGTATTCGTAACTGCTAAATTCATACTAGCACAGAAGTTCAGCAAACGCTTCCCATTCCCATTAGCCTCCTTATCTTCCCCACATTTACCAATCACCCTTTAGTATCCTTCAATTCTATTTCCAACTCTCGCATGCGAATCGCCCGTTAGCACTATCCTATCCTTGCTGTTATCCCTGACTACGATGCCATTCAATGCTTCGTAAAACTTGTCAACTTCATCCTCATCTGCACCCTCACGTGGTGAATACACTGAGACAATTCTCGTCCTAATTCCTCCAACTGACAAATCTACCCACATCATTCCCTCATTTACGTGCCTAACAGAAACTATGTTGCGTGCAATGGTATTCCTGATAAACAGCCCTACCCCATATTCTGCCCTTCCTTTTCTAACACCTGTCAGGTACACTTTTTTATAATCTCCAAACTCTTCCTCGTTATCTCCCCTTACCCGAATGTCACATCCATATGCATCCTCTCTGCCGACTTAGCCAGTTCTACTTTCTTTCTTCCATGAGTCCCATTAATATTGATAGCTCCCCATCGAATTCCATTTCGTTCGTGAAGTTATTTCCAAGGCAAATGCGAGGGGGACAACTTTACTCCTATAGGCCCAAGGCTTCTTTAAAATGTTCTGAGCTCGGTAAATTCATGAAGCACGATGCTACCCAACTTACACATAGTCCGAGGATCTCCCCTGTAACGGGTTAGGGACCACCGGTGAATTGTATAGTCCTAGCCGCCTAAGCACAAGGACGGCCATGACCGAGACGCCCATTCCCATTCCATAGCAACTGGGAGGATCACTTACTCCCTTGACATGGTTCATGATGTGACTACAGTAACCCGCACCATCAACCACTCTTTCTTAATACAGCCGACAATTAGAAAGAGAATGCAAGTTAATGAACTGCCATTTGTCAATACTGTTGTCCAGTAACACAACTTAATTCTTTGGTTTACTTGTAACACATTCATTTCCCCGATGTGACAAGGTATTTAGTTTTAATGTAGGTAAAAAATGAACTAGTTACAAGTAATAACAATAATAATGTGTAACACTATTTTCTGACAGGACCAATGAAAAGTGTTATTTCCTAAAAGCGAAACCGAACCCGAACCCCATGACGCTACAGCACTAACAGACATGGCCCAACAAACGATCGCTGCTCAAAGGGAAGGCTGCAGGGCAAGCGTGATGAATTCTCTGGAATTAATTCTTGGCTTTCTTGACCGGCGCTACTAACTCACGGCCAGATAGCTCCTCAATTGTTATCACCTAGACTGAGTGGACTTCGAACCAGCCATTAGATGCACGTAAAATGTCCTAACATGGCCGATAATCGAACCCAGCGTGTCTGGGTAACAGGCACTTTCGGTACTCCCAGACAACTGCACCAGTATTATTTCCTAAACTAATGTTTTTTACTGCAAAATTTCACTCTCTGGATGCTGCAAATTTATGTTTCTTCTTCAGTATCAGGGATCATTGTTGGTGGAGCATTCTGCATTGCAATCACAGAATAGAAAAGTGTTCCTTTGATCAGCAGTGGGTGGTATCCCATTCCTGTCGCAAGCGGCGACTAAAAGGGAGTGTGCGTTGACAACCATGCGGCTCTACCTGAGTCTTGTCATTCCTTCTTGTTACTTGAGCTAGGCTCCTCACTTTCATATATACCGGGTGAGTTGAACTTGCGGTTAGGGGCGCGCTGCTGTGAGCTTGCATCCGGGAGATAGTGGGTTCGAACCCCACTGTCGGCAGCACTCAAGATGGCTTTCAGTGGTTTCTTACTTTGACATCAGGCAAATACAGGAGTGTACAATAATCGAGGCAAAAGCCGCTTTCTTCCCATTCCTAGGCCTTTTCGTCGCCATAAAACCTATCTCTGTTGGTGCGACGTAAAGCTAATTGTCAAAAAAAAGAACTATTTTCATCTATCCTATCCGAGCTTCCTTGGCCAACAATTGTTCGCTTCCCACCCCGACGGTAGTAGGTTTATTAGACCTGGAGCGTAGCTCTTGTCTGTTTTCGGCCGACATCTTCGGTTTTCGAAGTGTCTGACCCCTTCTATTTTCTCCCTCTGATTAATATTAATAGAGGATGGTTGCCTACTGCAGCTATGCTTCCACTTAAAACTATCGCCACCACCACTACAATCCCAGGTCCTCTCTTCTTTGGAGCGTGGGTTGCGATCACGGGGCCCTTGGCTGAGTCCTGATATTGCTTTGTCAACTCTTGCTCTTTTCCGATCCGGACGCTATTACAGCATTCGGGGCCTAGAGAGTCTTTCATACTCACGCCTTTTGTGGCACTTTTCTTACCTTGGCCGATGCCTTCATTTTCCGAAATGTCAGACCCTTTCCACTTTTCCCTCTGATTTGTGCGACATAAGATGGTTCTCCAGTTGTACTTCCTCTTAGAACAATAATCACCATCACCACCTGTGGTGTCGAGCCCATCTTCCCAAGTTGAAAGCCCCTTGAGTCCCCTTTTAGTCGCTTATTACGACCGCCAGGTTGTACCATAACCGGTCCCGTGGTGTAGGGGTAGCGTATCTGCCTCTTACCCGGAGAACCCGGGTTCGATTCCCTGCAAGGTCAGGGACTTATACCTGGATCGGAGGGCTGGTTCGTGGTCCTCTCAGCCTACGGGATTAGAATTCAGGAGCTATCTCAGGTCGTGCTGACCACACGACACCTCTTAATCTGCAGTCTTTCGGGCTGAGCAGCGGTCGCTTGGTAGGCCAAGACCCTTCAGTGCTGTAGTGCAATGAGAGGGATGTATTCTACCTTCCCTCACCCAGAGGGGATAATTTCATGTTCCTAACAATAGTATGAGAGTAGCCGTCCCATTACATTAGTAAAGGAGTCAATGCTTGTCCTTGGTTAATGTAACGGCGAGCTCTTGTTGATTGTCCCCTCCATTACGGCAAACTGAATGCAGTGTTACAATTGCCAACTAGTTTAAGGAGTTACTGCATTTGCTAATAGCTTGCCACATGTCGTTTTGGATTGAAATCGTTCACTATAGAAAATCTATCTGGCGACTGGTCAGAAATCTGCGCTCTTGTAGGGGAATTGTAAAACTTAATGGCGGCGGCTCTGGAAAAGGTATGGTGAGGAGTGAAATCGTTTGCCATTGTTTTCCTCACTATTGCAGCATGAGTAGCAGCAGTCGTACTCAGCAGCTTCAGTAGCCGTAGTCATAAATTCGATTGAAACTTGTGTGCAGGATGCATTTTGCTATATCCTTCTCCAAGAGACGTCAATATATAACAACAAGGGCATACTATACGTTATTTTAAATTTAGATGGCGGCAGATTACAAATTAAAACATCGAAAAACATGAGAGGGAAATTCTCAGAAAATTATTAGGGACAGAATACGAAAGAGGAGTTCTGGATATACAGGATAGGTAACATAGAAACTTATAAAATAAACACTGTCTCTGAAAAACCGCAACAATAAGTTAGTGGAAATAATCGAACAGCTATAAGAAATTCGTATTACCGAAGAAACCATTCAAGAAAAAGCTAAGAAGCCTCTTAGCAAACATAACTTTGCAGAGAAATTTAAAAAGAAGATGGACACAATTTATGTTAAAGATATCTTAAAGATTGCTCGAAGGAAGGAGGACAAAAAATAATGGATTTCGCTACTACTACTACTTCTAAATGATTTCGTTCCTCCCCTGAAGGGAGAGGCGGGCCTCCTAGATGGTGACGCCGTCTCTCAGGCCAGAGATTTATACTGGAGAAGGTGAGAAGTTGGCAGCCGCGGCCTGTACTAGGAAATGTCCCGGCATACGACTTATTGCTGGAGAATGAAAAGCACGGAGAACCATTCTCAGGTTAGCCGACGATGGGTACAAGCTCCTCTCCGTCTCCCGAATACAGAGGGGTAGAGCCGTGTTCACCCCTCCTCTGCTCGGAGTGTAGAGCTGTCGGAGCACGGACCAGCCGTGGCCATTTGTGTGCCCAGACCCACGTGGTATTCTCAATATAAATAAGCCGGTCGAAAGTCCGCGACATACACCCCCATTAAAGCGTTTTAAAACGCGAAAAAGATCTAAAAAATAGAGGATCATACTCTCAATGAAGACCGCTATCTTTCCCCAGAGAGGGGCAGAAAGGCAAGGGGGGACGGAGAATAATCTGATACATTGGTGACATTGAGGTTCGGGAAGAGTATTACAAAACCATTGGAACATAATTATTGACGTTAAAGAGCAAAATACAGGAGATTGAGAGGAACTACATGTACAAGATTCAAGGAGCAGCATACCAGGGATAGAAGAAAGTTCCCCGGCGGAAAGTGAAGCAAAGGGTCGCGTGAAACATCGGTCATACAGTAGTAAATCGTACGCCATTGTTAGTGAAACACATACAAATATGAACGCGAATCGTACACATCCGAACAGAATCAGCTCGGAACAACAGAGAAACGTGTCAAAAGTCTTAAGAGAAAACACGATATCTAAGGAAAAAGTGTCAGAGCACAGAATTTAAAAAGTGACAAAACGAAATGTAACAGAACCTTTTTAAAGCAAGTATTCATTCCTCACCTGAAGGGGAAGGCGGGCCACCTAGAAGGTGGACAGGGGATTCAGGCGGGTTAAAGCTGGATTGGGGGATTTAGGAGTTGGGTAAGCGAAGTGTACAAAATAGGATATAGCCTATTGCCTAATCGTATTTGTTCTTTATAATGATGAAAACAAAGTAGGGGTCCCCATACTGAGAAAAAACATAAAATTAAGCAATTTCCTCAATTGTGCCGAAAGTCGAAGGGCCCAAGGGCCGGAAAAATTTCAAATTGTGGGTATTGGATGCAGCTCAAAGAACAAATGGTACCAAATCATAGCGTCAACATTTTTGTGCTGAGTCAGCACCTAGGTCATTAACCCCATGACGTCATGAGCACGTGACCGTGACGTCTCATTGTTTGTAAACAAAGCCACGTGCTTTTTGAAAGCTGTCAAGGTGACAACTGTCATCTTGACGTACACTAACCTCACTTTTGAGGACAACAGAACATTGCTAACCTAACTGCTGCCATCTTGACGGGGCTAAACCTCATTGCTGCCTTATGAACGTAGTGGCACGGAATTTAAAATCCACTTGCTTTTTTACAGCTGTCAAACGCATCTAAACCTCATTTTTGTGAGCAACAGAACATCGCTAACCTCACTGCTGTCATCTTGACAGAGCTAAACATCATTGCCGCCACCTTATGCCCGTGGTAGCGCGGAATTTAAAATCCACGTGCTTTTTGACAGCTGTCAAACAGACCCTAGCCTTTCAAGAATGACAGCTGCCATTTTTAACCACGTGGGCGCAGAATTTAAAATCCATGTGCTTTTTACAGCTGTCACGTCGTAACCACGTGCACTTGTTTTGCCGCGGAGTTTAAAGAAGTGAACGTGCCTAACCTCACTGCTGCCATCTTAACAGACCCAAAGCTCATTGCTGCCATCTTAAGCATTTAAGGAAGGGCGCGGAATTCAAAATCCACATGGTTTTTGACAGCTGTTAGGTCCTTTGAGCAAGTGGACGCGGAATTTAAACAAATGAACGTGGCTAACTTCAGTGCTACCATCTTAACCATGTAGGGAGCGAGGAATTTAAATGATCTTGACAGGACTTAGCCACGCTGCGGAATGTTTTTGAACGATCCTAAAGCCAGGAGGCCTAACTACAGTGGAATAAGGCAAACTATAAATCTCGACATATCCCTTCCCGTTACCATCTTGGAGGGGGCCTAAGGACTATAGTTTGAGGCAAGCTGCCCTCCACGACATGACCCCTTCCCGACATAGTTTTAATGCAAGCTGCCCTTCTCGACCCCATCTTAGATGGGGCTATAATTTTATGGCAAGATGCCCTTCTCGACACTATCTAGGACAAGCAAATGCTGTATGTCTCCATCCGACAAGGCAAAACATGTTGACAGGTTCATTCCTGTTACAGAGGACATGGAACATACTGTTGTTTAGCTCGGGAACTGTATATTTCGTGAAATAATTTCTGATTTTTTCAATTGGCAATTCCAGCTGCTTCAATAAGTACCGGCACTGCCTCCCCACTAAGAAGTTTGACTGTGCAACCTGTTTCAAATGTATTTGATATTCTCTCCATAAAGGATGATGAAATTACGTTCATATATATACTGCATTAGCTAGGGCATCCAGCTGGTCGACGTTCACTTGTGGTGTTTCAGAAACCCAGGTGTGTATTTCCGCAGCTGTTGGGCTGGAAACTGCGTTTCAATATATTTTTCCGAATGCTTTGAATGCTTGGTTTTAAACTTAAACTTAACTAAATGAATCCCGAGTTGCTCCGACTGTGAATTACCTCGTTCCTTATCATCATTGGGGAGAAGTAACTTCCTGCCGGCCAGCATTCTGATGGCGAACCAACTGGACTCGAAACGGCACCGACTAGCAACGGTGTCAGACCATATATACGTGGTCGTCAGTGTGAACTACACGGGTATTAGAGCCGATAAGACCATGTGTTGGAAGTGCTTTTCCGTTTCCTACGTAACTCCGAATTGCGCCCCGTGGTTGAGCTGTGGCTCACCTGAAGTCCACTCAGCTCACAAAACGACAATTGAGGAGCTGTTAGATAGCGGACTCGGCCCTACAATCCAAATATAACACCCGAGAGGATTCGTTACGCTGACTTCGCGTCATTTCGTAAAGTGCAGGCTGAAAAGTGGCTAAGGCTCCTCAAGGCTCTAGTGTGTCTGCATGTAGTTGCAATATTCCTTCAGTGTAGTTCTAATTAGAACATGAGTAAATCGTATAAAGTAGCTAAGAGCCCCGTGGTCGCGACACCAAATGGGAAGAAGAAGTGAATAATTATGAATATCATTCCATAATAGACGGCAAATCTCAACGATTTGCAAGAACTCTCTGAAGTAATCTTCCAGCTAGTAACACATTTCACTGCGGACGTTACGAATCCTCTACATCGGTGAGCTAGTATCAAAGCCCTGTAAACTTCATACAGTCCTATTTAATGTAAAATATTTCAATATACGAGTCACGTATTCGAGTTGTGGAAGCTGTTTTTATTTGTCCGAAATTAAAAATGAACGGAATTGTTTCAGGAGGGGAAATGTTCCATTCTGGAACGGCCGGAAAGTGGAACGCACGCGCGCACGATGTGATCTGTGACGGAACGCCCTCACCCCTATTATTCTCCCATCTCACACACAAATAATACAGAAATTAGACAAGATGTAAATGTAAATAGACAGTTAAAACTGTAGAACATCTCTATAAAACTTAAATTGTAAATACCCCAGACTATATACTAGGAATAAAATAATAAAACACAAAGAAGAGAAAAATCTCAGTTCTAGCGCTTCAACTCAATGTTGAAAACATCCAAGGGACTTGAGATACATATTTAAGCTAAGTAAAATATAATAAAGTATGAGAATACATTGTTTATTTATTCCTAAGAATTACAATCCTTTACTTAATCATAGTCATAAGGTCGATTAAATCACGACCGACTTGATGCGTCGCTCCAAGGAGCGCAGCGAGGGATCCAGTCTGCCGTGATTAAATTAGCAGTTTGCCTTTTTCTAAGACAACGAGCGCTAAAGTGAGCCAATGCATTGTTTCACTTAAGCACCACTACGAGCGCTGATGTCAATGAAGAATTTCACTTAAGCCCTTATAACTATATTCGGTGTGGACATTTTTCAAAAAGTCAGAAAATGCTTGAAAATATTGTACCAAGGAACACATTACAGAAAGAATTAAGTAAATAAGTTAATTTGGCTAGAATTTTGAGTCAAGAAAGGAAACGAGTGAAGAAACAATCGATTTCAGGTTCTTTTTCCGGACCTGCATTTTGGCCGGAGAAGGGAAGCTGTGAGAGTTCAAAATCACTGGCGTCAGCATCTATTTTCGCTGAACCAGCACCTGAGGTCATTGACCTCATGACGTCATGACCACGTGACCGTGACGTCACATTGTTTGTAAACAAGGCCACGTTCTTAGCCACGTGCTCTTTGACATCTGCCAACGTGACAGCTGTCATCTTGACGGACCCTAACCTCACTTTTGAGAACAAAATTTCATCACTAGTCGCACTGACGGGGCTAAACCTCACTGCTGCCACCTTATGCACTTAGTGGCGCGGAATTTAAAATCCACCTGTTTTTTGACAGCTGACATGATGGCAAGTCCTAACCTCGTGCATTTGTTTTGGTCGTGACTAACCTCATTGCTGCCATCTTAACTATGTAGGGAACCCGGAATTTAAATGATCTTGACAGGAATTGGCTACGCCGTGGAATATTTTTTGAACGATCCTAAAGCCAGGGGGCCTAACCACAGTCGATTAAGGCAATCTGCCCTTCTCGACATGCCTCTTCCCGTTATTATCTTGGATGGGGCCTACGGACTAGAGTTTGAGGCTAGCTGTCCTTCTCGACATGCCCTTTCCGTTACCATCTTGGAGAGGCTCTAACCTCAGAGGTTTAAGGCAAGCTGGTCTTCTCGACATGACACTTCCCGACATAGTTTTCATGCAAGCTGCCCTTCTCGACAAGACCCTTCACGTTGTAGTTTTAAGGCAAGCTTCCCTTGTCGACAAGATCCTCCCCCGACATAGTTTTCATGCAAGCTGCCCTTATCGACATCCCCTTTCGCCAACACCATATTAGAGGTAGGTCTAAGCTTAGTAGATTATAGTTTTAAGGCTAGCTGCCGTTCCCGACACTATCATGGAGGAGGCCTACTGTCAGAGGATTAAGGCTGGCTGTGCTTCCCGACATAACACTATTTTGGAGGGGTCTAACCTTACTGGGCCATAGTTTGATAGTAACATGCCCTTCTCGACACTATCTTACAGTAGCAACCTAAGGTCCATGAGCCAGCTCCTCTTCTCGACAGCGTAACGTTACGGAGATCAGGTAAATCCCCCCTCCTCCTCCTCCTCCGACGGGGCATAATCGCTTCCATCCTCCTTCACCTTCTCCGACGGGGCATAGCCGCGTTCCTCCTCCTCCTCCGACGGGACATAGCCACGTTCCTCCTCCTCCTCCTGTAACGAGCTTAGCCGCGTTCCTGCTCCTACTTCTTACAGTTACTGAGGTTAGCTCAATCTCTCCTCCTCCGCAGCGATAACGTCAACATGTTTATGTATATTAAGTCATGTTCGTTACCAAGGTTAATCTCTGGTAAACTTATGTTTTTACGAAAGGTGTAAAGAGAATGCAATAAGTAGAACATTTTAACTTTAATATAATATTCATTTGCAAACTACTACTACTACTACTAGTTGTTTATCCTATTTCTACATGAAGTGTTACAATGAGATCGTTTTGATGTGCGTCTTTACACAATAATACGCCTACGACGTAATTCGTCTTCTATTTCTTGAATCTCTCCTTCATACACTGTGTATCCATCATCTTGATAAAGATACAGGGGACAAGAAAAAATCTGTGCTATGTGCAACGCCCTGGATCACCAGCGCATTGACTGTCCCCACCGTGCGGGCAACATTTTGAGACAGCCGATATCACTTGCCACACTATTCCACCCCTATGTACCCACAAAAGAAACCCACTCTCCAATCTGACTTACAGTTGACGAGT
Organism: Anabrus simplex; assembly: GCF_040414725.1. NCBI lineage: Eukaryota > Metazoa > Arthropoda > Insecta > Orthoptera > Tettigoniidae > Anabrus > Anabrus simplex. The sequence continues at coordinate 158,606,369 of NC_090269.1, read as the reverse complement.
GGAACATTTCTTCCACACGTAAACAAGTCTAACACAAGTGACCTCGCCACACCGGACTCACAACCAAACCTGTAGCAAACAGCTTACTTGTAGGGGAACAACTCGCACCTGAGAACCTGTTAAAGTGCCACACTCTAAACAGAGCAGAGCCTGCTTCCATAACGAACTACAGGTCAACACATGGATGTTACTGAGCATCCAGATATACAAATGAAATTGGATCAGTCCACAATACAAGAAGATCATTTGAATATTAAGAACACTGCCTACTTAAGTAAAGAGCACTTCAAACACACGGGCGGAAGTCGGTAACATCCCGGTGGTCGAGTCGTTAATCTGATCTTGAGGAATAGACGGCCGACCTGTGCGGTGCAAGTCCGCAGTCTCATTCCGACCCACACGAAACACTTTAACCATCGTTCAACCCTCTTATGCATTCTTGCCACAGGCTTCACGCATTCCTCATTAACATTCCGATGCATTTTTGCCAAGGGGAACCTCGATTTTAATCCACGAATGCTGATTACCTTGTTAAAACATGCCTTAGAGTGGTAACCCTCCAGTAGGGAAAAATTACCAGAGCTGGCACAGGGTCTAATGGGTAAGATGTCATGACCTACCTGTCCTGCGAGACGTTCTAGTGGTTGGTCAACGGCCCTTGAAGTTCTCGTACTACCTTACCTGCCGAGCGGTTCTGTAGGGAGGTAATTAGTAGGTGCGTACTTGGTCCCGGAACTCCCGAAATGAGAAGACTAAGCGAAAGATGCTCTCCTTTATTAATCAGGACAACGACAACTTCTATATACAAGATATATACAAGTTCTCACTATGTTGGTCTAACGGGGCTTGCTCACTAGCCTACTATTCTGCACTAAGATCAAACCCTGCCTTGCGGCACTTTACGTACAACTGAGTCTAGTTCACTGTCAAGAGAGCACGAGTGACTGATCGAGAGAGCCCTCTGCCATCTTCGTTTCGGGTTTTATCTACCCTCAGTAAAGCAATGATCGTCCCTTCCTACTAACTTAGGGGCTGGACTATGGACGTTACCTAGCTATTCGCAAGGTCTGTCTAGGGAGGTCTCGTCACGCTACCACAATCCTTTGCGGTGGCGGCCATATTGGGTCTCAAATATAGTTGTTACGTGGGCGTGCCCGATGTAATGATGTAAGTTATTACTTGTATTTTGAACGAAAATGGGATACTGCGCCGCACCAAATTGTCAAAATGAGACAACTGACGGAATTAGAGTGTTTCGCTTCCCGAGAGATAAGCAAAGGAGAGCTCAGTGGGTATAAAACTGTAGGCATGGCAAATGGCAACCTACGGATAATTGATTCTTGTGCGAGGTTAGTGAAGTTATACATTCGTATTATTCCTGAATAACAGTATGTTTATATGAACGATGTTTTATATTTATAGGTCTTGTTATGTATATATTTGCTAGTGGCTTTACGTCGCACCGACACACATAGGTCTTATGGCGACGATGGGAGAGGTAAGGCCTAGGAGTTGTAAGGAAGCGGCCGTGGCCTTAAATAAAGTACAGCCCCAGCATTTGCCTGGTGTGAAAATGGGAAACCACGGAAAACCATCTTCAGGGCTGCCGACAATGGGGTTCGAACCCACTATCTCCCGGATGCAAGCTCACAGCCGCGCGCCCGTAACCGCACGGCCAACTCACCCGGTGTATTTTCTTCTAGCATCATTTTGAAGAATCGCAATTTGAACTAAAGAGGACAGATGGACGGAAACTACTCAAGTGGAATTCCATCCCAACAATTTTCAAAGTCCCTAATCCACCTAAGTCGTTGACATATAATAGGAAACCTCCCAAAGAAAGGGAATTGTCTTTCAAAACAAGCAAGAAAAGTAACATAAACTGTGTAATACTAGTATTGATGTTTATGAAAATTTCCTTTTCATGTGTCCGGTTCCATAGCTAAATGGTTAGTGTGCTGACCTTTAGTCCCAGGGGTCCCAGGTTCGATTCTCGGGAGGTTCAGGAAATTTAACCATAATTGGTCAATTTCGCTGGCACGGAAGCTGGGTGTATGTGTCGTCTTCATCTTCATTTCATCCTCATCACGACACGCAGGTCGCCTACGGGGGTCAGATCAAAAGACCTGCACCTGGCGAGCCGAACATGTCCTCAGACGCTCCTGGCACTAAAAGCCAAACGCCATTTCATTCCATTCCTTTTCATGTAAACTAGAGACAGTATCATTCTAACCCTACATGCAACGTAGAAATGCTTCACAGATATTTGAAATGCTTGTTCCTGTTCAGTTACCAATTATAATCACAACAAACAATAGGCCTATCACTTCAAACCAACAATTTCTGTCCAGCTGGCCAACATTACAACAATTGTATTTGTTACCAAGTTTTTGTGGTAGGTAGAGGTGAAAGAAGGTGCGGGGGTGAACGGGCCTCAAAATACGAAATTAAAGTTAAGATAAAATTTAACAAGGTTATATTTTCTTTTCAAAATTCAGAAATAACACGAATGGCAGGTACAGAGTAGCAAGGCAACAAAAGTACAATTACAGTATTTACAGGATTTAGGCTTCGAGCCCCGAACTCACAATTCTTGGGCAACTAGCCCAACTTTACCCCAAAACAAGATTTAACAGAGGGGCAGAAAACCCCATTCATGCCCAGGAGCACTTGCTCTAAATTACACAGAAAAGCCTCCTCGAGGCATACAACACTCAATTTTCGAGAAAGAGCCACTCGCTCTCAAATTTAAGCCTATCAAAAGCCACACCAAACTCCACCTTCAAGTTGTCCTCTAAGGACATAGACACAGGGGTAAAATACCCAACCTACTGAGGCCTATTAAGTGAGAAAAAGGTTAATTACATGACCTCTAAAATGACAATTTGAGGGGAGGCGATCTGCACTCCTAATACATTTGTTTAAAACCTAATCTGGCTCTAGGCCGCTAATGCAAGGGCTAATCCCATACTACAGAGGTGACTTTAGAAAAGAACAATTTACATTACATTAAGGAAGAATCGGTTGTGAGAAATAAGTTCACCTCAAAACAATATGAGTGGGAGCTCGAGAGGGTTAAGCACTCTTTATCCCAATATGTAACTTTAAAAGAGAATAGATGCTAAGAGTCGTTACATTTTAGGGAAAAGTTACATGGTGGAAACGCTTCGGACCCGCCCCGAGAGTTGAACTGCTGAGCTAGCAAGAAAAGAAGTTATTAAACGGCCATTACCTGGTTGTTGAACTGCTGCCCGAAGAAAGAGGCGCTTCCCGCCTCCTGCTATGTACTTTACACACTGAAAGATGGTACAGAAGTGGCCCGGAGACCCTAAAATCAGCAGTTTATATACTCTCGCGGAAAGTTCGAGGCGTTTGAGGAATGAGAACACCCTCCCACAAAAACTTTATTGGCTAGGGTTAAGCAATATATCCCCTCTGGGGAAGATACACCTGATTGGTTATAAATTAATTAAAGAAATTCGGGATTGGCTAAATTCAAAACAAGGGGAAGAAAGGGTTATACAGCCAACTTAAACAATAACAGAAAGAAATTGAACAAGAAACAAACTTTTGAAATAAAAATTTCTCCAAAAAACAGTTCTTTCACTTCGCACTAGGGTGCACCATTGTAGTTCTTCAGTAGTGTCCCCTAGAAGAGAAAGTTCACACTTCTTACTACCGGAAAAACAAAAATACGTCGAAAACGACCCAGTTCAGAAACTACAAAATTTCCAAGTAGTGACATCTTCTGAGAAACTTGAAAATTAACACCTTAAATAAAGTTCAGACTTTCTCCAGTAGGGGAGTTTCAACTGGCGCAAAATTTGAATTAGCGGCGTGGAGGTGTACCGCTCGGTACAGACCTCCCCCCCTCCCCCCAAAAGTTCCTCCAAGGGGTAACACAGAAGAACATAAACTTTGTTTCAAAATAAGTTCCAAGTTATGATCTTGATATAGACATTAATTGCAGAAGCATTTATAAAAATTTACTAAATTTGGTTTGATCCAGTTTCAAAATTCTTGTAGTAACTGTTGAAGTAATGTCTTTATGTTTGTAGAAGTTGAATTCAGAAGGAAAATTTTAGTTTTTAAAGGTTGATGAAGATTTTACTAAGTCCACCAGATATAGCAGGAAATCCAAAAAAAGGTAGTAATGTTGAACTGGAATGTCCATATAGCTGGATATGTACTTTAAACGTTGATCAATTTGACGGCCAGACCAGCCGCCGCTGCTTGAGTTCAGAGGAGGCCGCTCGGACCTCTCAAGTACCCTGAGATACCGCTCGCCCGCACTATGGGAGGAGTAGTGGTGTAGAAGCACGCCGCGCCCGCGGTGAACATATACAGGCTGTGGGCAAGTAGCAGGTTGTGCGCCGCACATCAGCCTTGGCCGGGAGGAGGGCTCCGGCTCGCCGTGCACATGTCGACCTCGCTGGAGTAGAGGGGGCCCTTCCTCTATCCCAGTCGCGGCACGGCGCCGCGCGGCTGCGGGGGCACTGAAACATTAAAGCTCGACGGCAGAATTTTCGTTGGACCAGAATGATAGTAGGGTACATTCATTGTGGTGAGGTTGAGGGGCTAGCGGCGTGGAGGTGTACCGCCCGGTACAGTATTGATAATAGCAGTCTTATACTGTACTGCAGTTATTATTTACAGCTAAATTTCATTCATCTTAAATGTTCTATAGAGTACATTATATGGCTGGACAAATACTTAAAGATCACAACACTCGGTTCACTCGCACTAACCAACTACTGTAATTTAATGTACCGTAGCCTGGCATAATATCCTAATATAATCCCTAAAATAGCCTAACCTAGGTTAACGCAACTTAATAGTGACTGAATTTCTATTTCTTATGAAATCGTGTCTACCAATGGCTTTAATTTTCTTAACCATTATTATTATTATTATTATTATTATTATTATTATTATTATTATTATTATTATGTGCATGAATATTAGGACTCAGATAAGAGCCCCGTGGTCGCCAACTCACGTTCCCTGGTTAGGAGAGCCTGACGCCCCTTTCAGTCGCCTCTTATGACAGGCAGGGTATACCGTGGTTGTTGTTCTATTGCCCCCACCCACGGGAGATTCTATTTTGGGTTGTGACTACGAGGCCCTTAGCTGAGTCTTGATATTGTTTTCACTATTCTAGCCCATCCGACCTCCCCTGGTCAACACTTGTTCTTTTCCGACCTCGACGGCATTAGCGCAATCGAGACCTAGGAAGTTTTTCATTTCCACGCACTTTGTGGTCTTCATATTTCTTTTCTCGATACCTTCATTTTTCGAAGTTTTGGTCTCCTTCCTTTTGTTTTCTGATTAGTGTTTATAGAGGATGGTTGGCAGTTGTACTTCCTTTTAAAACAATAATCACCACCACCACTTTGTACTATATAGCTGCATGGGTTATCAATAAACTAGTTAAGAGTAGCTAAGAACATCACTCCTGTTGTATACGTGCAGAATATTTTTGCCTTAGAACCGAAAGAAATACCACACGAATGGATAACAACAGTTACCATACATAATTTAATGCACTCAACTCAAGAGGCATTCAGTGTTTGTCAACATATTGGGGTAACCTTTTAGAAACGCAGTACCGGAAATTTCTCTCTTAATAAAGAAAACGATGAAGGTAATTTATTACAACCGTCGTTTAGTACTTTAAATACAGTACTTCATGTACCGGTAATCATAATATGACACAAGTACTGTACATATTTCTATGTTTCTGTCAATAAGATTACGTATTTGACAGATGATATTAATAAAAAACACAGTAAGACAGAGTTGTAAGGAAGTAAAGGAGAAGAACATGAGCTTTTCTGTCGATTCTTGTTTCTCAAAAAAGAAAAATCTTCCTATTCAAATAGCTGTGAATGTATACATATCATTTAAGTGTTATACAGTTATATGCACATGGCCAAGAGATGCCCATTAAATTCTTTATCAAAATTGGTTGGCATTTTGTTTTTATTTCAATGCACGGTACCGAAATCCTCTAAATTCGAATACACTTGCCTGTGGTTACTCTCGCTTAAAGACCCAATATGGCGGCTCCATAAGTAGCATTCGTGACTTGACCTCCTTAGACAGACCTTGCTATTCGCTCTAGTAGGTGCTGCCCTCTGGTTACATTTATGAGCTACTGTATTTGTCCTAGTAAGTGCTCGCTCTGGATATTTATACCTCTATCTCCTACTCTGCACCTTTGTCTCTCTGTCTTAGGCTAGAGGAAAACTGAACTGGGGATGCTGGCTTTGATCCCTTTGTCGGTCAGACCGAGTACATCTCTACGGACAGCTTAGACACTGGTTTGTAAATAACAAACATCCACTCTCGTAAACATGTTATAGCAGGCGCGTGAGGCAAGCTCTCCGCCTTGAGTAAAGCTCTTCTTAATTCTGACTTACTGAAACATTCGTCCTTCATTCCAACTATTAAAATATAGCAGAATTAACATACAATCATAATGCCATTTCAAGATGTCCCTTATTACTAACTCATACACTTATACTGCACCCGCTCAACTCCTGAGTCCCAGACTAGCATTTATCTCAGGGGTGATCAGTTCGAAAACGATAAAAAAAATTATATAAAGAAAATCAAAAAATATATATCGGCGCATCAAATGAACACAGGGATGAACGGGGCATGCAAATTAAGGTTACGGGGGACGACTCATTCATGGATACAAATTTTTGACTCCACAATAGGACTGGGAAGTGACAAGTTAATTTCCATGGGCATACAGGACTAACTACAATGAAAAGATATGGAAACTGTTTCCTATTGAAATTGCAATGAGGATCAATTTATTCACTTACTTTGCATACTACACATGATGACAATTTTACATTGGGACACTTTAATCCTGAAAAATAAATGACATAATACTTGGATTTTACCTCACTACTCTGGTAGTGTAAAACATCTGGTGAATTCGCCCCAATTGGTTACTGGGGATCGAATTCACATCCGTATGATTGGACGTTTCACCGCTGGAGATCTTCTTTCGGAGACGAAGGCGCGACAGTAACTTTTTACTGTCGTCTCCTCGTTCCGTTTGGACATGAGACACTTCCGGTATGTACATTCTGGTGAGCCGGACACCCACCGTGGAAAATGTTATCGCCTCGAATAAACGGGAATTTATAGTACGGACAAACTCTAGCCTATTATTTCCAAATTCACAAACACGACAGGTAGAGCTCATTAACTCAAAGCCAATTTCAATATTTACATTTGTCAATACGACAAGACGTACGGAAAGGTTCATTACTATGCTCTGACCATGAAGACATGTGCTTTCCGTGGGTTATTTACGTATCTACCGCTAACAATCTCCCCGTGAAAACCCAACATCTGGTTCGGAGCAGTTCGACACAGGATGACTGTTGCTCAGAGGTATATCGAAGTTTTCCGTTAATACCACCAGTGAAGTAATTTCATTTTTAAGATTTCTAGTTGAATTTCAGGATCATGCCCTTGTGTTTTCTCTTTCCCCATGTCAAATTTTGCAAATCATCTATCCTTATGCAATTGGTATTCTCTCCGACAAAATAGTAAGAGCCATAGCTGAACAGTCATCTATTGAAGATTTTCACGCACACTTGCTTGCAAATTTTATTCCTGCTCGCGCGAGGTCATCTCTGATTCAGAAATACTATTATCGTGTACAGCGCTTGGATGAAAACTTGGCTGATTTCATACAGGACATTAAGTTTTATACTAGGGTGTTTGCTCTTCACTTCCCTGAGGATCAGATTGTACAAGCCATTGTGGAAGGTATCTCACCATCCTATAGGTCATATTTGTGTTTCGCGGCGTGCCCGCAAACTTTCTCTGAACTTGAAGCATTGGCCGTCTCAGCGGAAGGAGTTAGATACGCCGATTCCTTGCGTGTCGCGAAAGAACCCCCTCCTTCTTTTAGTAATCCTCGGCCTCCACCTCGCCGACCAGTCAATCCCCGTAAATGTTATGCTTGCGGGTCGCCTGACCATCTTCGCAATAAGTGTCCACTGATCAAGTCGAGTGGGAAAAGGAATGGGGCTGGTTCATCACAAGGCTGTCTTAAATGTGGGGCTTTCTCACATATCGCCAAAAATTGCCCAAATTCAAATAGCACCCCCTCCTGCTCAACTTCTGGTGCAACTTCCAACAAGAATCAAAAGTGACTAGTGGCTTCGGCTGAGTCAACTAATCCATCTTCCCGAGACTCAGCCCCGGGTAAACAGGTTGTAAATTCAGGGAACGATCAGTCTTCAAATTCGTCGTTTGAATGCCCTAAAGAGTGTCTTAGGATTGCGGCGGGTTCCACCGCGCCTGTTCCTTTTCTTAAGATTGAGTTAAATAATGAACCTGTAACAGCTCTCTTAGATTCAGGCAGTGTTTGTTCGATTATTTCGGCTGAATGGTATTCTAAATTGAAATCTGTTTGTAAACTACCTGACTATGTCTCATCTCCTGTTCAATATGTTTCGGCTAATTCATCTCCATTAGAAATTCTAGGTTCTTTACATGTCAAAATTCGTATTTTTAAATTTACATGGAAAATTAAATTGTTTGTGGCCAAGCACTTGTCTTGCCCCATTATATTGGGAGCTGACTTCATTTCCTACACTGGTCTTGTGCTTGATCTCCAGAGCAGGTCGTGCACATTCAAATTTGCGTCCTATTGTAAAATTCCGTTGTTAAAGTGTAATTCTGTATCATGTTCATCTATTTCGCCTACCCAGGATGAGATGTTGTTAGACCTTAGACATCTACCTGAGGAGCAGGCTGATAGTATTCGTAAGTTGTGTCAGTCGTTTCCAGAGGTGTTCTCTGATACTCTTGGTGTTACTGACCTTATTGAATACAAAATTGAGGTCACGGATTCGATTCCTGTCCGTTTTCCACCTTATAGGCTATCTCCACCTAAAATGAAGGCTCTGAAAGCAATCATCGATCAGATGTTGAAGGATGGTATTATTAGGCCCTCTAAGTCGGCGTATTCGTCGCCTCTTTTTCTAGTCCCGAAACCCCAGGGGGGCTTCAGGCCTGTCATTGATTATAGGGCTCTCAATCGGAAGGTGGTGTTGCAATCCGTGCCCCTTCCTGACCTTCATTCTTGTTTTTCATGGTTTCGTAAGGCCAAGTCCATTACTATCTTGGACTTGAATCAGGCCTATAATCAAATTCCCCTTGCCGAAGAGTCTAAACATCTTACAGCGTTTGCCACGGACTGGAATTTATACGAATACAACCGCGTGCCTTTCGGGCTCCCCACGGGAGCAGCTGTACTCACTAGGCTACTAGATAGGGTCTTCTCCGACATCAAATTCGAGTACTTATATCACTATTTAGATGATGTCGTCGTATTTTCAGAGACTTTTGAAGAACACCTAGATCATCTGCGAGAAGTTCTCGATCGCCTTCGTAAGGCTGGGTTAACTGTCAAGTTGTCCAAGGTTGCCTTTGCTAAGCCCTCTATGTCATTCCTAGGGCATATTGTGTCACCTGATGGTGTAGCAGTCGATCATTCTAGAACACAGGCCATCCGTGATTTTAAACCTCCCAAGGACATTAAAGGTATCGCCAGGTTCATTGGTATGGTGAATTTCTTCAGGAAGTTTATTCCTAACTTCGCTAATAGAGCGGCGCCCTTAAACCATCTTCGTAGGAAAGGCATCAAATTCGAGTGGGGACCTTCTCAACAAGCCGCTTTTGAAGATCTTAAATTAGCTCTCTGCAATGCCCCTGTACTTGCTATGCCTGATTTCTCAAAGAAATTCATTGTCCAAACCGACGCGTCGTCGTCAGCAGTAGCTGCAGTCCTTCTTCAAGAGACGGAACTAGGGAGGCGACCCATCGCCTATGTATCTAGGACCTTGTCGGCTCAAGAAGCCAAGTATACTATCTATGAGCTCGAAGGTTTGGCAGTCTTATTTGCCTTAGAAAAGTTCCGTCTCTATCTTGAACATGTCAAATTCGACCTGGAGACAGATAATCAAGCCTTAAGTTGGGTCTTAGGTAGGCCGCGTCGTACTGGCCGTATAGCCCGTTGGGCCATCCGTATTTCTGCCTTCCAATTCGATGTCAGGCATATCAGAGGTACCGAAAATGTTGTTGCTGATGGACTCAGCCGTATGTTTTCCAACGACGTCGAGACCCATGAACCGGTCGACAGTTCATCACCTTCCGAGTCCATACTATCTGATGTTAATGCCATCTTAACAGATGCTCCCATGCTCTTTAGGGATATCGAGAAAAACCAACGTGAAGATCCGACGCTGGCTCCGATAATGGAAACCCTTTCTTCTGGGGAACATGTTGTCCCTTATGTTCTGAGGAATGGTGTTTTATGTTGCCCATCGGGGCATGATAAGATGATGAAGGTTGTCGTTCCAGCGGTTCTTGTGCCTATGATCTTCAAATACTATCATGAGACCCCATTACGGGGGCATCTTGGAATCTTTAAAACTCGTGAAAAGATTCGTGAAAGGTTCATCTGGAAAGGTATGGACGGTGAAATCCGTGAACTAGTAAAAGCTTGTAAATCTTGTTTGCTTAGTAAACCAACCATGTCCACCAAGGTAGGCCTTTTGTCTTCGCATCAAGCGTCGCGCCCCATGGAACGCCTGTATATTGATTATGTAGGACCCTTCCCCCAGGCAAAGGGAAATGCCAACAAGTTCATCTTTGTATGCGTAGATGGTTTTACAAGATTTTCCTGGTTATTTCCGACTAAGCTGGATACCGCTCAGTCCACCATTACTTGCCTAAATTCTATTTTTGCTTCTTTTGGTCCGTGCCAATATATTGTGTCTGATAATGCTAAGGCGTTCACATCAAATCTTTTTCGTAAATTCTGTTTTGACTTGTCCATCTCTCATGTAACTACTTCTGCTTATTACCCTCAACCATCTCTGGCTGAACGGGTTAACCGTAATCTCAGGTCCGCGCTTATTGCCTATCATCATGAAGATCATTCCAGGTGGGACACGTCCCTGCATTGGTTAGCTTTTGCTTTGAATTCGGCGGTTCATGAATCACATAAATTTACTCCTGCCTCTTTGATGTTCAAGTTTGTTCCCAACACGCCGCTCTCTAACCTCTGGTCTCTGAGTGACATTCTACCCGAGACAATAGATCCGGACAACATTAAAGATCTTTGGAAGAAGGCTAAAGCCAATCTTAAAGTGTCTCATGAAAAGGTTAGGGAAAGGTATGATCGTGGACGGAGACCCACCCCTTTGAATGTAGGTGACCAAGTAATGGTCAAGAATTTTGTTCCCGCGGGCAAGCTTGCCCCCAGATTCCATGGGCCGTGCGTCATTCTCGATTTGCTTACGCCGGTTACGTTGTTATTAAGCAATCCAGCCACCGAGAGGATATTTAGGGTTCACTTGTCGCAGGTGAAACCTGTATAAATTCTGTGCTAACTTGCCTCATATTATCTTGAAAGGAATATGAAGGTTATATATATTTTTTTTTTGAGTTTCACTTTTAAGGCTTTCTGCCCCTTCTATAGTATTTTGTTTTATATGTAAGCATTTTTTTGAAACCTGCCCCGAACCGTTAAACTGCCATCCTGTCCTTGCCACGGCCATTACCACGCTCCCGTCTCCTGCTCCACTCTATACAGTGGCTTAATTAATGCCATGGATATTTGCACGCCGCTGGCCCCTCAACCTCTCCACAAGCCTGTGCCCTAGAAAAAAAGATGATGGTCCAACAAATTCTGCCGCCTAGTTTTAATGTTTCAGTGCCCCCGCAGCCGCGCGGCGCCGTGCCGCGACTGGGTTAGAGGAAGGGCCCCCTCGGCCCCAGCGAGGACGACATGTGCACGGCGAGCCGGAGCCCTCCTCCCGTACAAGGCTGATGTGCGGCGCACGGCCTGCTACTTGTCCGCAGCCTGTATATATTCACCGCGGGCATGGCGTGCTTCAACACCACTGCTCCCTTCATAGTGCGGGCGAGCGGTATCTCAGGGTACTTGTGGGGTCCGAGGGGCCGCCTTTGGACGCAAGCTGCAACGGGCGGTCTGGCCATCCAACTTAATCAACATCAACTATATGGATATTCAAGATCAACTTTACTACCTTTTCTTGGGTATTCTACTGCAATATTTGGTGGACTTAGAAAATTTTCTTCAACTTTAAAAACGAAAGTTTTCCTTCTGAATTCAACTTCTACAAACATAAAGACTTTACTTCGCCTATCACAACAAAAATTTTGAAACTGAATCAAACCACATTAAGAAAATCCTATAAATACTTCTGCAATTAACCTCCATATCAACATCAAAACTTGAAACTTGTTTCCAAACAAATTGCCAGTGTCACCCCTGGAGGAACTTTTTGGGGGGGGAGGTCTGTACCGGGCGGTACACCTCCACGCCGCTAGTTTAAAAATGTGCGCCACTTGAAACTCCTCTGCTGGAGGAAGTCTGAACTTTATCTACGGTATTAATTTTCTACTTTATCAGAAGATGTCACTACCTGGAAATTTTTGAGTTTTTGAACTGTGTCATTTTCGACGTATTTTTGTTTTGCTTGTAGTAAGAAGTGTGAACTTTCTCTTCTAGAGGACACTACTGAAAAACTACAATGGTGCACCCTAGTGCGACGTGAAAGAAGTATTTTTTTGGAGAAATTTTTATTTCAAAAGTTTGTTTCTTGTTAAATTTCTTTCTGTTATTGTTTAAGTTGGCTGTATACCCCTCTCTTTCCCCTTGTTTTGTATTTAGCCAATCCCGAATTTCTTTTCTTAATTTCTGACCAATCGGATGTATCTTCCCCCAACTTGAATATTTTGCTGTATCCTACCCAATAAAGAGTTTGTGGGAGGGTGTTCTCATTCCCCTAACACCTCGAACTTCCCGCGACAGTATATAAACTGCTGATTTTAGGGTCTCCTGGCCACTTCTGTTCCATCTTTTCGTGTGTAAATGTACATAGCAGGGGGCGGGAAGCGCCTCTTTCTTCGGCGGCAATCAACAACCAGGTAATGGCCGATTAATTACTTCTTTTCTTGCTTGCTCAGCAGTTTAACTCTCGGGGCGGGTCCGAAGTTTTTCCATTATGTAACCTTCCTTAAATGTAAAGGAACTTGTATCTATTCTATCTTTTAAACTACATATTGGGATAGAGAGTGCTTAACCCTCTCGAGCTCCCACTCATATTGTTTTGAGGTGAACTTGTTTTCTCAACCTATTCTTCCTTAACATTATGTAAATTTGTCAATTTCTAAAGTTACCTCTTTAGTATGGGATTAGCCCTTGCATCAGTGGCCTAGAGCCAAATTAGGTTTTGAAACAAATACATTACGAGTGCAAATCGCCTCCTCTCAATTTGTTGATTTAGAGGTCATGTAATTAACCTTCTTATCATTTAACAGACCTCAGTAGGTTGGGTATTTTACCCCTGTGTATATGTCCTGAGAGGACAGCTTGAAAGTAGAATTAGGTGTGGCCTTTGACAGGCCTGAATTTTGAGAGCAAGTTGCTCTTTTCCCGAAAATTTTGTTTTCTGCGCGCCTCAAGGAGGCCTTACTGTGTATTTTGGAGCAAGTGCTCCTAGGTATGAATGGGGTTCTCCCCTCTCTGTTGACACTTGTGTTTGGGGTAAAACTGAGCTGATTGCTCAAGGATTGTGATCGCGGGGCTCGAAGCCCAAATCCTGTAAATACTGTAATTGTACTTTTGTTGCCTTGCTACTCTGTACCTGCCATATTTGTTATTTCTTGATTTTGAAAAGGAAATATGACCTTGTTAAATTTTAAATTCACTTTAATTTTGTAGCCTGAGACCTATTCACCACCCCGCACCTTCTTTCACCTCTAACTACCACGGAAAACTCCGTAACAATTATTATTATTAACATTATTATTAATTGTGGAAATCGTGATTATTGTAACCCGTAATCATCCTCGCTATAATACTTCAACTTCTCGCTCTTATCATTTTCATAAAAAAAGGTAACTTCATTGGTTATTCTTCTTCTCCTTCTTCAAATATTTTATTTATTATTATTATTGTTACCGTGTTTTGGTGGTAGTTATGCATGAAAGAAGGTGCTGGGTGGTGAATGGGTCTCAAGCTACTAAAGTGAAATTAATTTTAAAATTTAACAAGGTTATATTTTCTTTGCAAAATTAGGTAACAACAAATAGAACAGGTACTTAGTAGCCGAAACACGATTGACAAATACATTTACATAGGTACCCCATTTGGGGTTTCAAAAGTCAGAAACATAATTCTTGAGCAATGAGCCCAACCTTACAATGAACACCATACAACAAAGGGGCCGAAAACCCCCAAACATGCCAGAAACATCTGCTTCCAATTCCATCCAAAAGCCTCCTTGAGGCAGAAACACAATTATCAAAAAGGGCAACTTCCCCCTAAAATACAAGCCTATCATAGGCCACTCCGAACTCCACCTTTAAGCCGTCCTCAAAGGACATATACACAGGGGCAAAATGCCCAACCTACTGAGGTCTGTTAAATGACAAGAAGATTAATACATGACCTCTAAAATACAATTTGAGAGGAGGCGAACTTGCACTCCTAATACACTTTGCTTAAGACCTACTTGGCACTAGGCCGTTAATACAAGGGCTAATCCCATACTACAGAGGTGACTTAATAGCAATTTACATTACATTACGGAAGAATTGGTTGAGAAAAATAAGTTCACCTCAGGACGATGTGAGTGGGAGCTCAAGAGGGTTAAGCACTCTCTATCCCGATATGTCGTTTTAAAAGAGAATATATGAAAAGAGTAGTTACATTTTAGGAAAAGGTTACATGGTTGAACGCTTAGAACCCGCCCCGAAAGTTAAACTGCTGAGCTAGCAAAGAAAGAAGTTATTAATCGGCCATTACCTTGTGTTGAACGGCTGGAGAAGAAAGAGGCGCTTCCCGCCCCCTGCTATGTACTTAACACACTGAAAGATGGAACAGAAGTGGCCCAGAGACCCGAAAATCAGCAGTTTATATCCTCTCGCGGAAGGTTCTAGGCGTTAGGGGAAAGAAAACACCCTCCCACAAACTCTTTATTGGGTAGGACCCCGCAACAGATTCAAGTTGGGGGAAGATACACCAGATTGGTCAGACATTAATAGAAGAAATTCGGGATTGGATACATTCATAACAAGGGGAAGAAAGGGGTAAATATTGCCAACTTAAACAATGACAGAAAGAAATTTAACAAAGAACAAACTCTTGAAATTAAATTTTCTCCAAAAAAATAGTTCTTTGACTCCGCACTAGATTGCACTATTGTAGATCTTCAGTAGTGTCCTCTAGAAGAGAAAGTTCACACTTCTTACTTCAAGCGAAACAAAAACACATCAAAAGTGACACAGTTCTAAAACTCCCAAAATTTACAGGTAGTGACATCTTCTGAGAAGGTAGAAAATTAATAACGTCAATAAAGTTCAGACTTCCTCCAGCAGAGGAGTTTTAACTGGCGCGCATTTAAATTAGCGGCGTGGAGGTGTACCACCCGGTACAGACCTCCCCCCCCAAAAGTTCCTCCAAGGGGTAACACAGAAGAACATAAACTTTTGTTTGAAAATAAGGTCCAAGTTTTGATGTTGATATTAAAATAAATTGCAGAAGTATTAGAGAAATTTCTTAATTCAGTTCCAAAATTTTTGTTTTAATTGGTAACGTAAGGTATTTATGTTTGTAGAAGGCGAATTTCTGAAGATAATCTTTTAAAAGGTGATGAAAAATTTTGCAATGTCCACCAAATTTGTTGTTGAATTCCCAAGTGTAGTCATCTCTTATAGTAGCTGTTCATGTAGTAGATGGTGATGAAGTGGGATGGCCAGACCGGCCGTTGCTGCTTGCGTCCAAAGGAGGCCGCTCGGACCCCTCAAGTACCCTGACATACCGCTCGCCCGCACTATGAGGGGAGCAGAGGTGTTGAAGCACGCCGCGCCCGCGGTGAACATATACAGGCTGCGGGCAAGTAGCAGGTTGTGCGCCGCACATCAGCCTTGGCCGGGAGGAGAGCTCCGGCTCGCCGTGCACACGTCTTCCTCGCTGGGGCCGAGGGGGCCCGTCCTCAGCTCCAGTTGCTGCACGGCGCCGCGCGGCTGCGGGGGCACTGAAACATTAAAGTTTGGCGGCAGAATTGTGTTGGACCATCATCTTCTTTGAGGGTACAGGCTTGTGGAGAGGTTGAGGGGCCAGCGGCGTGCAAATATCCATGGCATAAGTCAAGCCACTGTGTGTATTGAAGCAGGAGACGGGAGAGTGGTAATGGCCGAGGTAAGGACAGGATGGCAGTTTAACAATCGGGGAGGTTTACAAGAAATGCTTACATATAAGACAAAATATTATAGAAGGGGCAGAAAGCCTGAAAAGTTGAACTCAAAAAAATATAACCTTCATATTCCTTTCAAATTATATGAAGCAAGTTGACACAAAATTTACACTGGTTTCACCTGTGACAGGTGAACCCTAAATATCCTCTCGGTGGCTGGATTGCTTAATAACAACGTAACCGGGGTGAGGAAATCGAGAATTACACATGGCCCATGGAATCTGGGGGCAAGCTTGCCCGCGGGAACAAAATTTTAGACCATTACTTGGTCACCTACCTTTAAAGGGGTGGGTCTCCGTCCACGATCATACCTTTCCCTAACCTTTTCATGAGATACTTTAAGATTAGCTTTAGCCTTCTTCCAAAGATCTTTAATGTTGTCCGGATCTATTGTCTCGGGCAGAATGTCACTCAGAGGCCAGAGGTTAGAGAGCGGCGTGTTGGGAACAAACTTAAACATCAAAGAAGCTGGAGTAAACTTGTGAGATTCATGAACCGCTGAATTCAAAGCAAAAGCTAACCAATGCAGGGACGTGTCCCACCTGGAATGATCTTCATGATGATAGGCAATCAGTGCGGACCTGAGATTACGATTAACCCGTTCAGCCAGGGATGGTTGAGGGTAATAAGCAGAAGTGGTTACATGAGAGATGGATAAGTCAAAACAGAATTTACGAAATAAATTAGATGTAAAAGCCTTAGCATTATCAGATACAATATATTGGCACGGACCAAAAGAAGCAAAAATAGAATTTAAGCAAGTAATTGTAGACTGAGCGGTAGCCAGCTTAGTCGGAAATAACCACGAAAATCTTGTAAAACCATCTACACATACAAATATGAATTTGTTGGCATTTCCCTTTGACTGGGGGAAGGGTCCTACATAATCAATATACAGGCGTTCCATGGGGCGCGATGCTTGATGCGAAGACAAGAGGCCTACCTTGGTGGACATGGTTGGTTTACTGAGCAAACAAGATTTACAAGCTTTTACAAGTTCACGAATTTCGCCGTCCATACCTTTCCAGATGAACATTTCACGAATCTTTTCACGAGTTTTAAAGATACCCAGATGTCCTCCTAGTGGGGTCTCATGATAATACTTGAAGATCATAGGTACCAGAACAGCTGGAACGACAACTTTCATCATCTTGTCATGCTTCGAAGGGCAACATAAAACACCATTCCTCAGAACATAAGGGACAACATGTTCCCCAGAAGAAAGGGTTTCCATTATCGGAGCCAGCGTCGGATCTTCACGTTGGTATTTCTCAATATCCCTAAAAAGCATGGGAGCATCTGTTAAGATGGCATTAACACCAGATAGTATGGACTCGGAAGGTGATGAACTATCGACCGATTCGTGGGTCTCGACGTCGTTATGAAACATACGGCTGAGTCCATCAGCAACAACATTTTCGGTACCTCTGATATGCCTGACGTCAAATTGGAAGGCAGAAATACGGATGGCCCAACGGGCTATACGACCAGTACGACGCGGCCTACCTAAGACCCAGCTTAAGGCTTGATTATCTGTTTCCAGGTCGAATTTGACATGTTCCAGATAGAGACGGAACTTTTCTAAGGCAAATAAGACTGCCAACCCTTCGAGCTCATAGATGGAATACTTGGCTTCTTGAGCCGATAGAGTCCTAGATGCATAGGCGATGGGTCGCCTCCCTAGTTCAGTCTCTTGAAGAAGGACTGCAGCTACAGCTGACGATGACGCGTCCGTTTGGACGATGAATTTCTTTGAGAAATCAGGCATAGCAAGGACAGGGGCATTACAGAGAGCTAATTTAAGATCTTCAAAAGCGGCTTGTTGTGGAGGTCCCCACTCGAATTTGATGCCTTTCCTACGAAGAAGTTTTAAGGGCGCCGCTCTATTAGCAAAGTTAGGAATGAACTTTCTGAAGAAATTCACCATACCAATGAACCTGGCGATACCTTTAATGTCCTTGGGAGGTTTAAAATCACGGATGGCCTGTGTTCTAGAATGATCGACTGCTACACCATCGGGTGACACAATATGCCCTAGGAATGACATAGAGGGCTTAGCAAAGGCGACCTTGGACAACTTAACGGTTAACCCAGCCTTACGAATGCGTTCGAGAACTTCTCGCAGATGATCTAGATGTTCTTCAAAAGTCTCTGAAAATACGACGACATCATCTAAATAGTGATATAAGTACTCGAATTTGATGTCGGAGAAAACTCTATCTAGTAGCCTAGTGAGCACAGCTGCTCCCGTAGGGAGCCCGAAAGGCACGCGGTTGTATTCATATAAATTCCAGTCCGTGGCAAACGCTGTAAGGTGTTTAGACTCTTCGGCAAGGGGAATTTGATTATAGGCCTGATTTAAGTCCAAGATAGTGAAGAACTTGGCCTTACGAAACCATGAAAAACAAGAATGAAGGTCAGGATGGGGCACAGATTGCAACACCACCTTCCGATTGAGAGCCCTGTAATCAATGACAGGCCTGAAGCCTCCTTGGGGTTTCGGGACTTGAAAAATAGGCGATGAATACGCCGACTTAGAGGGCCTAATAATACCATCCTTCAACATCTGATCGATAATTTCTTTCAGAGCCTTCATTTTAGGTGGAGATAGCCTATACGGTGGAAAACGAACAGGAATCGAATCCGTGACCTCAATTTTGTATTCAATAAGGTCAGTAACACCAAGAGTATCAGAGAACACCTCGGGAAACGACTGACACAGTTTGCGAATACTATCAGCCTGCTCCTCATATAGATGCCTAAGGTCTAACAACATCTCATCCTGGGTAGGCGAAATAGAAGAACATGACACAGAATTACACTTTAATAGTGGTATTTTACAACTAGAAGCAAATTTGAATGTGCACGACCTAGACTGGAGATCGAGCACAAGACCAGTGTGAGAAATAAAGTCCGCTCCCAATATAATGGGGCAAGACAATTGCTTGGCCACAAACAATTTAATTTTCCATGTAAACTTAAAAATACGAATCTTGACCAGTAAGGAACCTAGAATTTCTAATGGAGATGAATTAGCCGAAATGTATTGAACAGGAGAAGAGACATAGTCAGGAAGTTTGCAAACCGATTTCAATTTAGTATACCATTCAGCCGAAATAATCGAACAAACACTCCCTGAATCTAAGAGAGCTGTTATAGGCTCGTTATTTAACTCAATCTTAAGAAAAGGAACAGGTGCGGGGGTATCCGCCGCAATCCTAAGACATTCTTTAGGGCATTCAAAAGATGAATTTGAAGGCTGATCGTTCTCTGCATTTACAACCTGTTTACTAGGGGCTGAGTCTCGGGAAGATGGATTAGTCGACTCAGCCGGAGCCACTAGTCACTTTTTATTATTGGCATAGGTGGAATTTGCACCAGAAGTTGAGCAGGAGGGGGTGCTATTTGAGTTGGGACAATTCTTGGCAATATGTGAGAAAGCCCCACATTTAAAACAGCCTTGTGATGACCCGGCTCCATTCCTTGTCCCACTAGACTTGATCAGCGGACACTAGTTGCGCAGATGGTCAGGCGACCCGCAAGCATAACATTTACGGGGATTGACTGGTCGGCGAGGTGGAGGCCGAGTGTTACTAAAGGAAGGCGGGGGTTCTTTCGCGACACGCAAAGAATCGGCGTATCTAACTCCTTCCGATGAGACGGCCAATGCTTCAAGTTCAGAGAAGGTTTGCGGGCACGCCGCGAAACACAAATATGACCTATAGGGGGGTGAAATTCCCTCTACAATAGCCTGTACAATCTGATCTTCAGGAAAATGAAGGGCAAACACCCTAGTATAAAACTTAATGTCCTGTATGAAATCAGCCAATTTTTCATCCAAGCGCTGTACACTATAATAGTACTTCTGAATAAGGGAGGACCTGGCCCTAGCCGGGATGAAGTTAGCTAGCAAATGGGCATGGAAATCCTCAATAGAAGATTGCTCGGCAATGGCTCTAACTATTTTGTCAGAGAGAATACCAATAGCATACGGATAGATAATTTGCAAGATTTGACATGGAGAAAGAGAAAAAACAAGGGCATGATCCTGAAATTCCACTAGAAATCTTAAAAATGAAATTACGTCACTGGTGGTATTAACGGAAAACTTAGAAATACCTCTGAGCAACATTGCCAATGGATGAGGCAAGCTACTAAACCCGGGTGACATAGTAGGTAAAGGTTTCAATGGCAAAGAAGTTAATTCAGAACGGATGTTACTCAGCGATGCACGGCGTTCAGACTCGTTGTCCAATGGGGCAGAGATAGTTTGAGCAGCGCTGGTTTTCCTATGTACTTCTCCCTTAGCAGGTTCTTCCTCGCTACCTACATTCACTATGGTGGGCTGATCAGATTTGGGAGGAACTTCCCCAGTTAACAATTGAGTGACCTTACTAGATAATTCGGAAATATTTTCCAGGAGCTTACTAGCTTCCTTCCTCTGAACGTCATTCAGTTTTAGAGACAACAGATCGTTAAACCTATTCGAAAAATGATATAGCCTGCCTTGCACACGCTTAATTTGATTCGGAGACGGATCATTTTCATAAAAAAAACTAACTACAGAAGCTAGCCCAGTAACATTCTCCGTGATCGTGGAAAGAGAATCGTCAATTTCTTTCTCTCCCAAATTGGGGATGGAAATGGGCAAATCCAGGGACTCTCTAAGCTTGTTAGTGTCTATTGCAACCGTGCCTCCAGATTGCACATTTCTGATAGTTAATTCATAGATCAACTCCTCCTTGCGCAAATAGTTAAGAAGGAGAACATCGCGAGGGCCGGGCATGATGACAGACCAATTTTGAAAAGGTCAAAAAATTCCAGCAACTGAGAAAATGGTTAGAGTTCGGAACAAACAAAATTTAGCCGTCAAAAGGGGCTAAATTGAGACCCATTCAACCACGCTCTGCTACCACTTGTTACCGTGTTTTGGTGGTAGTTATGCATGAAAGAAGGTGCTGGGTGGTGAATGGGTCTCAAGCTACTAAAGTGAAATTAATTTTAAAATTTAACAAGGTTATATTTTCTTTGCAAAATTAGGTAACAACAAATAGAACAGGTACTAAGTAGCCGAAACACGATTGACAAATACATTTACATAGGTACCCCATTTGGGGTTTCAAAAGTCAGAAACATAATTCTTGAGCAATGAGCCCAACCTTACAATGAACACCATACAACAAAGGGGCCGAAAACCCCCAAACATGCCAGAAACATCTGCTTCCAATTCCATCCAAAAGCCTCCTTGAGGCAGAAACACAATTATCAAAAAGGGCAACTTCCCCCTAAAATACAAGCCTATCATAGGCCACTCCGAACTCCACCTTTAAGCCGTCCTCAAAGGACATATACACAGGGGCAAAATACCCAACCTACTGAGGTCTGTTAAATGACAAGAAGATTAATACATGACCTCTAAAATATAATTTGAGAGGAGGCGAACTTGCACTCCTAATACACTTTGCTTAAGACCTACTTGGCACTAGGCCGTTAATACAAGGGCTAATCCCATACTACAGAGGTGACTTAATAGCAATTTACATTACATTACGGAAGAATTGGTTGAGAAAAATAAGTTCACCTCAGGACGATGTGAGTGGGAGCTCGAGAGGGTTAAGCACTCTCTATCCCGATATGTCGTTTTAAAAGAGAATATATGAAAAGAGTAGTTACATTTTAGGAAAAGGTTACATGGTTGAACGCTTAGAACCCACCCCGAAAGTTAAACTGCTGAGCTAGCAAAGAAAGAAGTTATTAATCGGCCATTACCTTGTGTTGAACGGCTGGAGAAGAAAGAGGCGCTTCCCGCCCCCTGCTATGTACTTAACACACTGAAAGATGGAACAGAAGTGGCCCGGAGACCCGAAAATCAGCAGTTTATATCCTCTCGCGGAAGGTTCTAAGCGTTAGGGGAAAGAAAACACCCTCCCACAAACTCTTTATTGGGTAGGACCCCGCAACAGATTCAAGTTGGGGGAAGATACACCAGATTGGTCAGACATTAATAGAAGAAATTCGGGATTGGATACATTCATAACAAGGGGAAGAAAGGGGTAAATATTGCCAACTTAAACAATGACAGAAAGAAATTTAACAAAGAACAAACTCTTGAAATTAAATTTTCTCCAAAAAAATAGTTCTTTGACTCCGCACTAGATTGCACTATTGTAGATCTTCAGTAGTGTCCTCTAGAAGAGAAAGTTCACACTTCTTACTTCAAGCGAAACAAAAACACATCAAAAGTGACACAGTTCTAAAACTCCCAAAATTTACAGGTAGTGACATCTTCTGAGAAGGTAGAAAATTAATAACGTCAATAAAGTTCAGACTTCCTCCAGCAGAGGAGTTTTAACTGGCGCGCATTTAAATTAGCGGCGTGGAGGTGTACCACCCGGTACAGACCTCCCCCCCCAAAAGTTCCTCCAAGGGGTAACACAGAAGAACATAAACTTTTGTTTGAAAATAAGGTCCAAGTTTTGATGTTGATATTAAAATAAATTGCAGAAGTATTAGAGAAATTTCTTAATTCAGTTCCAAAATTTTTGTTTTAATTGGTAACGTAAGGTATTTATGTTTGTAGAAGGCGAATTTCTGAAGATAATCTTTTAAAAGGTGATGAAAAATTTTGCAATGTCCACCAAATTTGTTGTTGAATTCCCAAGTGTAGTCATCTCTTATAGTAGCTGTTCATGTAGTAGATGGTGATGAAGTGGGATGGCCAGACCGGCCGTTGCTGCTTGCGTCCAAAGGAGGCCGCTTGGACCCCTCAAGTACCCTGACATACCGCTCGCCCGCACTATGAGGGGAGCAGAGGTGTTGAAGCACGCCGCGCCCGCGGTGAACATATACAGGCTGCGGGCAAGTAGCAGGTTGTGCGCCGCACATCAGCCTTGGCCGGGAGGAGAGCTCCGGCTCGCCGTGCACACGTCTTCCTCGCTGGGGCCGAGGGGGCCCGTCCTCAGCTCCAGTTGCTGCACGGCGCCGCGCGGCTGCGGGGGCACTGAAACATTAAAGTTTGGCGGCAGAATTGTGTTGGACCATCATCTTCTTTGAGGGTACAGGCTTGTGGAGAGGTTGAGGGGCCAGCGGCGTGCAAATATCCATGGCATAAGTCAAGCCACTGTGTGTATTGAAGCAGGAGACGGGAGAGTGGTAATGGCCGAGGTAAGGACAGGATGGCAGTTTAACAATCGGGGAGGTTTACAAGAAATGCTTACATATAAGACAAAATATTATAGAAGGGGCAGAAAGCCTGAAAAGTTGAACTCAAAAAAATATAACCTTCATATTCCTTTCAAATTATATGAAGCAAGTTGACACAAAATTTACACTGGTTTCACCTGTGACAGGTGAACCCTAAATATCCTCTCGGTGGCTGGATTGCTTAATAACAACGTAACCGGGGTGAGGAAATCGAGAATTACACATGGCCCATGGAATCTGGGGGCAAGCTTGCCCGCGGGAACAAAATTTTAGACCATTACTTGGTCACCTACCTTTAAAGGGGTGGGTCTCCGTCCACGATCATACCTTTCCCTAACCTTTTCATGAGATACTTTAAGATTAGCTTTAGCCTTCTTCCAAAGATCTTTAATGTTGTCCGGATCTATTGTCTCGGGCAGAATGTCACTCAGAGGCCAGAGGTTAGAGAGCGGCGTGTTGGGAACAAACTTAAACATCAAAGAAGCTGGAGTAAACTTGTGAGATTCATGAACCGCTGAATTCAAAGCAAAAGCTAACCAATGCAGGGACGTGTCCCACCTGGAATGATCTTCATGATGATAGGCAATCAGTGCGGACCTGAGATTACGATTAACCCGTTCAGCCAGGGATGGTTGAGGGTAATAAGCAGAAGTGGTTACATGAGAGATGGATAAGTCAAAACAGAATTTACGAAATAAATTAGATGTAAAAGCCTTAGCATTATCAGATACAATATATTGGCACGGACCAAAAGAAGCAAAAATAGAATTTAAGCAAGTAATTGTAGACTGAGCGGTAGCCAGCTTAGTCGGAAATAACCACGAAAATCTTGTAAAACCATCTACACATACAAAGATGAATTTGTTGGCATTTCCCTTTGACTGGGGGAAGGGTCCTACATAATCAATATACAGGCGTTCCATGGGGCGCGATGCTTGATGCGAAGACAAGAGGCCTACCTTGGTGGACATGGTTGGTTTACTGAGCAAACAAGATTTACAAGCTTTTACAAGTTCACGAATTTCGCCGTCCATACCTTTCCAGATGAACATTTCACGAATCTTTTCACGAGTTTTAAAGATACCCAGATGTCCTCCTAGTGGGGTCTCATGATAATACTTGAAGATCATAGGTACCAGAACAGCTGGAACGACAACTTTCATCATCTTGTCATGCTTCGAAGGGCAACATAAAACACCATTCCTCAGAACATAAGGGACAACATGTTCCCCAGAAGAAAGGGTTTCCATTATCGGAGCCAGCGTCGGATCTTCACGTAGGTATTTCTCAATATCCCTAAAAAGCATGGGAGCATCTGTTAAGATGGCATTAACACCAGATAGTATGGACTCGGAAGGTGATGAACTATCGACCGATTCGTGGGTCTCGACGTCGTTATGAAACATACGGCTGAGTCCATCAGCAACAACATTTTCGGTACCTCTGATATGCCTGACGTCAAATTGGAAGGCAGAAATACGGATGGCCCAACGGGCTATACGACCAGTACGACGCGGCCTACCTAAGACCCAGCTTAAGGCTTGATTATCTGTTTCCAGGTCGAATTTGACATGTTCCAGATAGAGACGGAACTTTTCTAAGGCAAATAAGACTGCCAACCCTTCGAGCTCATAGATGGAATACTTGGCTTCTTGAGCCGATAGAGTCCTAGATGCATAGGCGATGGGTCGCCTCCCTAGTTCAGTCTCTTGAAGAAGGACTGCAGCTACAGCTGACGATGACGCGTCCGTTTGGACGATGAATTTCTTTGAGAAATCAGGCATAGCAAGGACAGGGGCATTACAGAGAGCTAATTTAAGATCTTCAAAAGCGGCTTGTTGTGGAGGTCCCCACTCGAATTTGATGCCTTTCCTACGAAGAAGTTTTAAGGGCGCCGCTCTATTAGCAAAGTTAGGAATGAACTTTCTGAAGAAATTCACCATACCAATGAACCTGGCGATACCTTTAATGTCCTTGGGAGGTTTAAAATCACGGATGGCCTGTGTTCTAGAATGATCGACTGCTACACCATCGGGTGACACAATATGCCCTAGGAATGACATAGAGGGCTTAGCAAAGGCGACCTTGGACAACTTAACGGTTAACCCAGCCTTACGAATGCGTTCGAGAACTTCTCGCAGATGATCTAGATGTTCTTCAAAAGTCTCTGAAAATACGACGACATCATCTAAATAGTGATATAAGTACTCGAATTTGATGTCGGAGAAAACTCTATCTAGTAGCCTAGTGAGCACAGCTGCTCCCGTAGGGAGCCCGAAAGGCACGCGGTTGTATTCATATAAATTCCAGTCCGTGGCAAACGCTGTAAGGTGTTTAGACTCTTCGGCAAGGGGAATTTGATTATAGGCCTGATTTAAGTCCAAGATAGTGAAGAACTTGGCCTTACGAAACCATGAAAAACAAGAATGAAGGTCAGGATGGGGCACAGATTGCAACACCACCTTCCGATTGAGAGCCCTGTAATCAATGACAGGCCTGAAGCCTCCTTGGGGTTTCGGGACTTGAAAAATAGGCGATGAATACGCCGACTTAGAGGGCCTAATAATACCATCCTTCAACATCTGATCGATAATTTCTTTCAGAGCCTTCATTTTAGGTGGAGATAGCCTATACGGTGGAAAACGAACAGGAATCGAATCCGTGACCTCAATTTTGTATTCAATAAGGTCAGTAACACCAAGAGTATCAGAGAACACCTCGGGAAACGACTGACACAGTTTGCGAATACTATCAGCCTGCTCCTCATGTAGATGCCTAAGGTCTAACAACATCTCATCCTGGGTAGGCGAAATAGAAGAACATGACACAGAATTACACTTTAATAGTGGTATTTTACAACTAGAAGCAAATTTGAATGTGCACGACCTAGACTGGAGATCGAGCACAAGACCAGTGTGAGAAATAAAGTCCGCTCCCAATATAATGGGGCAAGACAATTGCTTGGCCACAAACAATTTAATTTTCCATGTAAACTTAAAAATACGAATCTTGACCAGTAAGGAACCTAGAATTTCTAATGGAGATGAATTAGCCGAAATGTATTGAACAGGAGAAGAGACATAGTCAGGAAGTTTGCAAACCGATTTCAATTTAGAATACCATTCAGCCGAAATAATCGAACAAACACTCCCTGAATCTAAGAGAGCTGTTATAGGCTCGTTATTTAACTCAATCTTAAGAAAAGGAACAGGTGCGGGGGTATCCGCCGCAATCCTAAGACATTCTTTAGGGCATTCAAAAGATGAATTTGAAGGCTGATCGTTCTCTGCATTTACAACCTGTTTACTAGGGGCTGAGTCTCGGGAAGATGGATTAGTCGACTCAGCCGGAGCCACTAGTCACTTTTTATTATTGGCATAGGTGGAATTTGCACCAGAAGTTGAGCAGGAGGGGGTGCTATTTGAGTTGGGACAATTCTTGGCAATATGTGAGAAAGCCCCACATTTAAAACAGCCTTGTGATGACCCGGCTCCATTCCTTGTCCCACTAGACTTGATCAGCGGACACTAGTTGCGCAGATGGTCAGGCGACCCGCAAGCATAACATTTACGGGGATTGACTGGTCGGCGAGGTGGAGGCCGAGTGTTACTAAAGGAAGGCGGGGGTTCTTTCGCGACACGCAAAGAATCGGCGTATCTAACTCCTTCCGATGAGACGGCCAATGCTTCAAGTTCAGAGAAGGTTTGCGGGCACGCCGCGAAACACAAATATGACCTATAGGGGGGTGAAATTCCCTCTACAATAGCCTGTACAATCTGATCTTCAGGAAAATGAAGGGCAAACACCCTAGTATAAAACTTAATGTCCTGTATGAAATCAGCCAATTTTTCATCCAAGCGCTGTACACTATAATAGTACTTCTGAATAAGGGAGGACCTGGCCCTAGCCGGGATGAAGTTAGCTAGCAAATGGGCATGGAAATCCTCAATAGAAGATTGCTCGGCAATGGCTCTAACTATTTTGTCAGAGAGAATACCAATAGCATACGGATAGATAATTTGCAAGATTTGACATGGAGAAAGAGAAAAAACAAGGGCATGATCCTGAAATTCCACTAGAAATCTTAAAAATGAAATTACGTCACTGGTGGTATTAACGGAAAACTTAGAAATACCTCTGAGCAACATTGCCAATGGATGAGGCAAGCTACTAAACCCGGGTGACATAGTAGGTAAAGGTTTCAATGGCAAAGAAGTTAATTCAGAACGGATGTTACTCAGCGATGCACGGCGTTCAGACTCGTTGTCCAATGGGGCAGAGATAGTTTGAGCAGCGCTGGTTTTCCTATGTACTTCTCCCTTAGCAGGTTCTTCCTCGCTACCTACATTCACTATGGTGGGCTGATCAGATTTGGGAGGAACTTCCCCAGTTAACAATTGAGTGACCTTACTAGATAATTCGGAAATATTTTCCAGGAGCTTACTAGCTTCCTTCCTCTGAACGTCATTCAGTTTTAGAGACAACAGATCGTTAAACCTATTCGAAAAATGATATAGCCTGCCTTGCACACGCTTAATTTGATTCGGAGACGGATCATTTTCATAAAAAAAACTAACTACAGAAGCTAGCCCAGTAACATTCTCCGTGATCGTGGAAAGAGAATCGTCAATTTCTTTCTCTCCCAAATTGGGGATGGAAATGGGCAAATCCAGGGACTCTCTAAGCTTGTTAGTGTCTATTGCAACCGTGCCTCCAGATTGCACATTTCTGATAGTTAATTCATAGATCAACTCCTCCTTGCGCAAATAGTTAAGAAGGAGAACATCGCGAGGGCCGGGCATGATGACAGACCAATTTTGAAAAGGTCAAAAAATTCCAGCAACTGAGAAAATGGTTAGAGTTCGGAACAAACAAAATTTAGCCGTCAAAAGGGGCTAAATTGAGACCCATTCAACCACGCTCTGCTACCACTTGTTACCGTGTTTTGGTGGTAGTTATGCATGAAAGAAGGTGCTGGGTGGTGAATAGGTCTCAAGCTACTAAAGTGAAATTAATTTTAAAATTTAACAAGGTTATATTTTCTTTGCAAAATTAGGTAACAACAAATAGAACAGGTACTAAGTAGCCGAAACACGATTGACAAATACATTTACATAGGTACCCCATTTGGGGTTTCAAAAGTCAGAAACATAATTCTTGAGCAATGAGCCCAACCTTACAATGAACACCATACAACAAAGGGGCCGAAAACCCCCAAACATGCCAGAAACATCTGCTTCCAATTCCATCCAAAAGCCTCCTTGAGGCAGAAACACAATTATCAAAAAGGGCAACTTCCCCCTAAAATACAAGCCTATCATAGGCCACTCCGAACTCCACCTTTAAGCCGTCCTCAAAGGACATATACACAGGGGCAAAATACCCAACCTACTGAGGTCTGTTAAATGACAAGAAGATTAATACATGACCTCTAAAATATAATTTGAGAGGAGGCGAACTTGCACTCCTAATACACTTTGCTTAAGACCTACTTGGCACTAGGCCGTTAATACAAGGGCTAATCCCATACTACAGAGGTGACTTAATAGCAATTTACATTACATTACGGAAGAATTGGTTGAGAAAAATAAGTTCACCTCAGGACGATGTGAGTGGGAGCTCGAGAGGGTTAAGCACTCTCTATCCCGATATGTCGTTTTAAAAGAGAATATATGAAAAGAGTAGTTACATTTTAGGAAAAGGTTACATGGTTGAACGCTTAGAACCCACCCCGAAAGTTAAACTGCTGAGCTAGCAAAGAAAGAAGTTATTAATCGGCCATTACCTTGTGTTGAACGGCTGGAGAAGAAAGAGGCGCTTCCCGCCCCCTGCTATGTACTTAACACACTGAAAGATGGAACAGAAGTGGCCCGGAGACCCGAAAATCAGCAGTTTATATCCTCTCGCGGAAGGTTCTAAGCGTTAGGGGAAAGAAAACACCCTCCCACAAACTCTTTATTGGGTAGGACCCCGCAACAGATTCAAGTTGGGGGAAGATACACCAGATTGGTCAGACATTAATAGAAGAATTTCGGGATTGGATACATTCATAACAAGGGGAAGAAAGGGGTAAATATTGCCAACTTAAACAATGACAGAAAGAAATTTAACAAAGAACAAACTCTTGAAATTAAATTTTCTCCAAAAAAATAGTTCTTTGACTCCGCACTAGGTTGCACTATTGTAGATCTTCAGTAGTGTCCTCTAGAAGAGAAAGTTCACACTTCTTACTTCAAGCGAAACAAAAACACATCAAAAGTGACACAGTTCTAAAACTCCCAAAATTTACAGGTAGTGACATCTTCTGAGAAGGTAGAAAATTAATAACGTCAATAAAGTTCAGACTTCCTCCAGCAGAGGAGTTTTAACTGGCGCGCATTTAAATTAGCGGCGTGGAGGTGTACCACCCGGTACAATTATTATTAGTTAAAAATCTCAAATTTTCCATTTCTACTCCCAACATCATTATTATGTCCAAAATATAAAAAGTAAATTCTTCAAAAAAGAAAAAAAGTAACTTAGTTTTTATATATTTATTATTATTATTAATTTAAAAAAAATAATTTCGCCTGTTACACGGCAGTCCACTCTTAATATGTTTAACGCATAACCCCTTTTGCAATTCCGATTTATCCTGGCACTAAGCACTTGATTTAAGACAAGATTCACTTGGAGTATGATTATTGTTATTATTATTATTATTATTATTAAAAATGGAAAGATGATATTTTAATTTCCACTCTTTAGAATTTAGTCACATATGTTAAATCCCGTTATGAACCACTAAGATCTTCTTTATATTGGTCGGGACAACACGGTATCCGGGACCGTACCTTCAGTTTCGTACTGCCGTTAATTTTATATGGGGACACACGTCCTCCCAAGACACATCTCACAACCTATGGCACATCGCGGCTGGGCAAATACCTCCAATGCCGGCGATTGCTAAACTATTCCTTCCAATTTGAAGTCCATTTCCTTTCATCGGAACTCTTCAACATTTAATTCATAAATTAATCCTCGGTGCGTGGATTCTACCACTAATAACACCGGCATATGCATTTATATCATCTTAGGCCTTGAGATTCATCTATTTCATTATTACAAACAATACGGCTCAATTTATTTCACGCCGGATATTCGTCCCTCATGACTTCCAACTCTAAATATGGGCTCAAATCATTCTGGGCTTTTAACATATCGTGACCATTCTACTTCACGTGCCTATATCGCTTTTAAACAAATTTTTAATGGTTAAAATAAAGTCTAAAAACGTAAAATCAAAAATTTACGTAAAATCAAACTGATTACGCGAATGAAAGTCTTTAACGCTACATGTCATCTCCACATTGATTATTATATTTGCACTGGCTAACTCACGAGGCACTGTCATTATTATTATTATACTTTAACTCGCAAACGCACAAATATTATTATTAATTTACTTTCCTTTGTCAACTCACAAACATTATTATTATTAGTATTTTAATGACCTTCCGTACGCAACACAAATCTTACATACTCTGGCTCTTTCATAATCTGGCTGTCTAATAGAAATTATTCCTAATTAAAATACAAATGATCACCGCAGTGAATGAAATTCAAATAAATGGGTTAGCACAAAAAAAGAATTTAACACTTGAAATGAACTTTAAAGTATTACGAACAGCATGCATTAATTGAAAGAAATATATCCCATGTTTACATTATATACAACAAACAAATACTCAAATTAATTAATCTAACCCATTATTACGTTAATATAAATTAGTTCGTCCGTCTAACAAAAAAATAAAATCATGGACACTCGGGAGGCGGACCATGTTAAGTAACCATAATTAATTTACACTGAACCCCGTTTAGTCGCGTTAACATCCCCCAAATATCAAAATCGTGTACTCATTCCTATGTAGAATTCCATTGTCTCGTAGCGGATGAGATATAGGCCTTACGGCCCCATGGTGATCTACTCGTCCATCATGTCGCACAATACAAATTTAACACAATAAAACACTTCTGGGTGACTACCCATGATTAATACCTTATTACACTATTTTACACAAGAATACTAATAACAAAAAAACACTTATAGGTGCTCCTAGACCCCTGACACTCGCACAATATACTCTTCATATACGCCCGAAACACACGTCGTGACACATTACAACGAAATGTCGTTCATTTGAACCGGCTCGTATCGCGTCTTCAACCGGCACTTCCTGGTTTATTTCTAAGCCGTCTTGATAATCGCCTAGCTCCTATAATTCCCTGCTCGGATAGTTATTCACCGTCTGTCTTGAGCTATTTACTTCAGGCTCCGCACACTGCCTTCCAAATGTACTATCGGCGTTCTGTTAGTTATTTATTATTTAATCACATGACATTTATTAAATTCAACATACAGTTTTACTGATTATTTACACTCGGTACTATGGATAATTTCACTGTTCGTCTTCATTCTCATAACAACTCACACAGTCAACTACTTCATACGACTGACACGACTGGTGACCGATAACAACTGGTGGCTGGTAAGAACTGGGTTGATGTGAAGCTCGACCGGTCACAACTGGTGACTTCAAACGACTGCGTGATGTGAAGCTCGACCGGTCACAACTGGTGACTTCAAACGACTGCGTCTGGTAAGAACTGGATGATGTAAGGTTCCACTACTGGACTTTTATGGACGATATGGTTTCCCGCCGGGGTCATCCGCGGTCAGCTCCTGGAGAGGGGGGTTGGTTATCCTAAATCGGCATATGCAGGTGGATTTGGATCTCTTGCTTTATCCTACTTAATACACTGGCGATACACATTCGTGTGTCGTATTCTGAACTCCTATCGTTCGGTGATCATGGAAATATCACTTAATTCCTGTCCTCCACCTTTCGCGCGCTAACTCGGCGTCCCTGATGGCGTGCTCATCTCGACCAATGGCGAGATAGCGTGGGTCATTTCCACGAATTCATTACTTTAATTTCTTACGATTACAATTAATCAACATGGGAATGGTATCACAAAAATCCCCTCTATTCAATTATGTGGTTGGAATAGTTTCATTATTGTTATCGGAGAAGCTAACTGGAGTTCACTCTGAGTTTTTCTTATGTTGGTTTATCTGCGGGCCTATGATAAATTTTCTCATTGGTCAACACCGCTTCGGTTAGTTTGAAATCTCTCCCTTGTAACGTTGACAACACCAAATGCCTCGGGCGTGGAAAAACTGGTACGTCATATTCCCGGTATTGGTGATACATCTGCTCGCCCTTGGTCTGAAACATATACTCTTTCACTTCCTCGAAGTCATTACTTCGTTGTTGTGAGCTCTAGCTTTAATCCTCTTATCTTCTGGCCAAGAAACATTCTCCCCCTAATGACAAGCTTACTGTGGCGACGGTTTGTCGCGATCACGCCGGGCTATGTTGAAATTCTCCCGTCCACACAAAACTGACACTGTATTTCATTTAATATTTCTATATATCTGTATTTATCTTCAAAAAAACCAAATCATGAAACTAGGGCCTATCCCATCAGGGTAAAATACGGGCTTCTTCCTCTTTGATACCCTGGGATCGAGTCCCGGCTGCCGTTTATCTGACAGTCCACCGGTTTTTTACCCTTGGGGAGGTAGGTATACACGACAGCTATACACGGACTCTTATGGGACTAACGCCCGGGAGCTGCCACTGGGGCAAGTGGGCAGTATGGCGGCTATACATAGACTCTTATTTAAGCTGGCCCAGAGGAGATATCGGAATTAAGGAGACGGCCCAGGGGCGATTGCGCAAGATGGCGGCTATAAACGGGCTCTTATGGAGAAAGCTGGTTCAGGGGCTACTGCGCAAGATGGCTATTGTATACAAGAACAGGTATACAGGAACACAACTATATTTTATTGCTTCAGATAGTCTTAACAACATATACACATACATTCAAATAAAACTTTCCTCGAAGCAGTATGAAAATTATAAACAGTTAACGTTGCTTGAAGACTGAAGTTCCAAAAAATGTACACTTTATATACATATATACATGGATCTATCTTGATGCGAAAGTTCATTGAAAGCTAGAGTTCTTGATAGTTGAAAACTATCTGTTCTATACCGTCACAAGTGTAATCAGTAGCGAAAGCTTGCACTAATAGAATATTAGTTGTTTCTGTAACTTGTCAGGAACTGACATTGAAATGCACAATTAGTAGAATACTAATTGATGTGATTGAGCCTAGGTGGGACTGAGGGAATACTGTCATGAGCTCGACGTGTCTGCAGGAAACTGGAGCGGAGGCAGTAACCCGAGGTGAAACCTCAAACACTCAGAATCAGTCCACCTATTCGAGACACCTTTTTAAGAGGGATAGCCTCCGTGTTCGACATTCGGCGTAGTCTGGTGCTGGACACTGCCAAGTCCTCGCCTGTGGCTGGAAGGCAGCGCCTTTATATAGCTGGCTGATGTAACAGGCAGGCGCAGTGCAGACGTCTCGGAGAGTTGAGAACAATCCAGGCTGTTGCGTGCGCGGAACAGGCGGCGCAGAGCGAGGAGCGCTAAGACACACGACAATGGCGGCTATACTAGACTCTTATGGAGAAATCTGACCCAGGGGAGACATAGGACTTAAAGAGACGGCCTAGGGACTAATGCGTAAGATGGGGCCGTGCGCAACTTGCAAGTGCTAGGCCCCCGAGGCAAGATGGTTGCTATACATTGGTTATATGAGACTAACTTTAAGGAGATGGGCCAGGAACTAATGGCGATACGTTGCTCTTATAGGCCAAACTCTACAGAGCTGCCTCAGGGGGGCACAACTTGTAACTTACGACCTATTAGTTTGATCAGCTTGACATTCGAGAACTTAAACATGGGCTGCTATGCAAGGTGACTTCTGTAATATATTCGTTTATACCTCACTAGGGAGCTGCTACAGGGGCTCACAACTTGCAACTTATGACCTATTAGTTTGATCAGCCTAACATTCGGGAACTGAGGTAAGGGCTGCTATACAAGGTGATTGCTATACTCTATTTTTATAGACCTAACAACAGGGCTACCTCAGGGTCCACAACTTGTAACTTATGACATATTGGTTTTACCAGCCTGACATTCGAAAACTGAGGCAAGGGCTGCTATGCAAGATAGCTGATAAATTATATTCGTCTTGATTTAATTAGAGAGCTCCCTCGGAGGCTCGCAACTTGTAACTTTTAACCTATTATTTTTATCAGCCTGGCATTCGAAACCTTAGCCATGGTCTGCTATGCGAGATGACTGCTATACGCTATTCGTTTAGACTTAACTACAGAGCTAATCAGGAGCTCACAACTTGTAACTTATGACCAATAAGCCAACAAGCTACGACCTCTGATACCCCGAGATATTGGAATGTCGTCATCTTATGGAATACAATCGAAAGGGGCTCCTATAAGAGATAATTGACATGAGTGAGCATGGGTTAGCGAACTCGAGGTCTTCAGCTGAGTCTAGGTATGATGTGTGCTAAGCTGTTGTCTATATAACCTCCTTGGCTAACTCTCGGGGGAGGCACTTCCGCCCGAGGTGTGGTTGAGCAGAGTAAATGCCGCTGCCAAGAATTCGAACGTGGAGCTTACATAAACTGAAAACTAAATAGCTCGAGGGGATAAAATTGCATCAACGTTATACTGCTAGTCATAAGGGTGATTAAAAAGAGAGCGAACTCGGGAGAGAGCTGTGCTAGTGCACAGGGGTGAATAGGCATACACAGATCGTTATGAGTCTAACTCAGGAAGAGCTGTGCTAGGGCTTGTCACGTATTGGGCTAAAACGGGGATTTCATCTTGCTAACCGGATGCCCTTCCTAATGACATTCCAGCGCGGGGGGCTCTTACGTATACATAGGCCCTTATAGGACTAGCCCTGGGGGGAGGGCTGCACTAGAGCTCTCGAGGAAGGATAGACGCTCAAAGCTAAAAGTAGAATCGGAATGACGAGATGTAGATAAACATAGAATGTTGTTATAACCTAACTTTGTTTTCCTGTTAGAGGTGATTAAGTTCATTCAATGTAGGATTGCAAACTGCAGGACCGAAAAAATCGTGCTGCACATATGATGGGGGGGGGCGGGGGGGGGGGAACACCGGGGTCACGTCCCATCAGAAGGGGAGATGGTCAAAAGGACTCTTCTTCCTCCTCCTCGTCAACGCGCCCTCCTCCTCTTCCTCCACCAAGGGCTAAAGGGATAAAAATCTAATGGGCTAATGTGCTAAAAAGCTAAAGGCTTAAAGGCCAACTGGGCTAAAGGGATAATTTGCTAAAGGGCAAACGGGCTAACGCCCTGATGGGCTAATGGACCAAAGGCAAAAGGTCTAAAGATTTTATATTTTTGTAGTATTAGGGTGCCTCTGATCTGTTTATCCAGGATTGAGACCGGCTCTACACCTAGAGGCGGAGTTAATACCCTAAGGAAGGGAGAATTTTGGAAACGATCCAGCACCAATATACACTGACTGACCGAGCAAATGCAACACCAAGAAGGAGTGGTCAGAACTTTATGCCAATTGCAGGGTAGACTGACGTCACTGAGTTATGCTCATGATGTGAAATGCGCCGCTGTGCTGCGCACGTAGCGAACGATAAATGGGACACGGCGTTGGCGAATGGCCCACTTCGTACCGTGATTTCTCAGCCGACAGTCATTGTAGAACGTGTTGTCGTGTGCCACAGGACACGTGTATAGCTAAGAATGCCAGGCCGCCATCAACGGAGGCATTTCCAGCAGACAGACGACTTTACGAGGGGTATGGTGATCGGGCTGAGAAGGGCAGGTTGGTCGCTTCGTCAAATCGCAGCCGATACCCATAGGGATATGTCCACGGTGCAGCGCCTGTGGCGAAGATGGTTGGCGCAGGGACATGTGGCACGTGCGAGGGGTCCAGGCGCAGCCCGAGTGACGTCAGCACGCGAGGATCGGCGCATCCGCCGCCAAGCGGTGGCAGCCCCGCACGCCACGTCAACCGCCATTCTTCAGCATGTGCAAGACACCCTGGCTGTTCCAATATCGACCAGAACAATTTCCCGTCGATTGGTTGAAGGAGGCCTGCACTCCCGGCGTCCGCTCAGAAGACTACCATTGACTCCACAGCATAGACGTGCACGCCTGGCATGGTGCCGGGCTAGAGCGACTTGGATGAGGAAATGGCGGAACGTCGTGTTCTCCGATGAGTCACGCTTCTGTTCTGTCAGTGATAGTCACCGCAGACGAGTGTGGCGTCGGCGTGGAGAAAGGTCAAATCCGGCAGTAACTGTGGAGCGCCCTACCGCTGGACAACCCGGCATCATGGTTTGGTATGATTCCACGTCACCTCTAGTGCGTATTCAAGGCACGTTAAATGCCCACCGCTACGTGCAGCATGTGCTGCGGCCGGTGGCACTCCCGTACCTTCAGGGGCTGCCCAATGCTCTGTTTCAGCAGGATAATGCCCGCCCACACACTGCTCGCATCTCCCAACAGGCTCTACGAGGTGTACAGATGCTTCCGTGGCCAGCGTACTCTCCGGATCTCTCACCAATCGAACACGTGTGGGATCTCATTGGACGCCGTTTGCAAACTCTGCCCCAGCCTCGTACGGACGACCAACTGTGGCAAATGGTTGACAGAGAATGGAGAACCATCCCTCAGGACACCATCCGCACTCTTATTGACTCTGTACCTCGACGTGTTTCTGCGTGCATCGCCGCTCGCGGTGGTCCTACATCCTACTGAGTCGATGCCGTGCGCATTGTGTAACCTGCATATCGGTTTGAAATAAACATCAATTATTCGTCCGTGCCGTCTCTGTTTTTTCCCCAACTTTCATCCCTTTCGAACCACTCCTTCTTGGTGTTGCATTTGCTCTGTCAGTCAGTGTAGCTACTCGATTGACTATACGCTACTGAAGGATGACTTAGGTGAGGGTGAGGGCTGAGAATGTGGAAGGTGTTTAGGATGTTGTACTGTCGAGAGAGAGCTTACAGGAAGGGTTTTCACTTTGAAGAGCTATTACTCAATAATACCCACATGACGCAATTCTTGCTCTATTTCAAAAATATCTGCTTTATACTCTGTGTAATCAGCATCTTGATAGGCTATTAGCAGTTGCAAACCTTTTGCGGGTAGGTTGGGGTCTTTAGAGTATCGCACGTCTACATGGGGTAACAGAGGCTTGTTGTAAACTTTGAGCCTGCATGCAGACAGTTGATGTGTAGGGACTTGTTTTGATGTAATACGTGCGTCTGCAGCAGCGTTTCCAGGTACAAACGTAACGTGTTTTGATAGCAAGAAACGTTGAAAACTTCTACGTCATCTTGCATCCCTTTTTGAGATATTTGCACGGCTACAGAAACGTGTATTAGGCTTAGAAAATGAACTTAAATCATACATTTCTAATATCATAGAAACATTAAGATATTCTTTTTTCATCTTTTTTATTATCACTCATAACAGCAGCATCCTCATACTTATCCTCATCGTT
Source organism: Anabrus simplex (assembly GCF_040414725.1). Lineage (NCBI taxonomy): Eukaryota > Metazoa > Arthropoda > Insecta > Orthoptera > Tettigoniidae > Anabrus > Anabrus simplex. Next base: position 158,568,349 of record NC_090269.1, on the reverse strand, counting down.
ATCAGCTTGCTTATCTTTATCTCGAAATGTGTGATTAGTAACAGTACTTGTAACAGGCCTAGACAACAAGGGAGAATTAAAAATCTCTCGCATAGGTGTACTTTTTAAAAATAAATCAGTATTTGCTTGAATACGGTTGAGTTATTTATATTTCCTTCCCGATGAAGCTACATTACACGCTTCTTCGTGACGTTGAGCGTTGTAAGCGTTCTTGCACTCTTATACAATGTTTGCATTGAAAAATTGTCCTGAAAGGTATTTCTTGACGGCCCTTGTGATAGCCACGGGGAAATTTTTTTCCACACTCTTTGGAAATATAGCTAGACATACTGTAGGTTGTTCCATGATGGACTTTATCCTCCGCTAACGGATTCTTATTTAAAAGAAACAAATTAAATCTACTAGCCACTTGCTACTCCTTCATTTATAATGTAATACAAAGCTGTGTAGATTAGAAAGGTAGCCTATAGTAGCTTTAGGACGAGAGGACTTACCACGGTGTGAACAGCTTGACAATTAAGAGTAAACTAACACAAATGCGTATAACCTATATTACATACCTTATACAGGGTAGGTGTGGAGATTAGAAGGGATAGTCAAGGAAGAGGGAAGGAAACGTCCGAGGCTTGGTTAATATGAGCAATATGTTGATATATTTCCGATGAAATCACTGGCCATGAAGTGCATGAACATGAATGACTTCCTAGGATTCGCAGCCTAGTACCGTCAGGGCCGTGCCCGTTTTCGCAAAAGACCTTTACTCCTTTATCCCGTTATCCCTTTAGCCCTTTACCCCTGTAGGCTATTATCCCATTCGCCCTTTAGCCCTTTAGCCCATTAGCCGTGTATCCCGTTAGCCCATTAGACATTTATCGCTTTGGCACTTGGAGGAGGAGGAGGTCGCGGTGAGAAGGAGGAGAAGCCCCTTTGATATTTTGCCATTCTGATGAGACGTGACCCCTGGGTTCTATTCCCAACCATGTGTGTAGCACGAATTTTTTCGGTCCAGAAGTTTGCAATCCTACACCGAATGAACTTCGTCACTTCTAACAGGATAACAAAGTTAGGTTATAACAACATTCTATGTTTATCTACATCTCATCATTGTGATTATGCTTTTAGCTTTGAGCGACTATCCTTCATCAAGAGCCCTAGTGCAGCTCTCCCCCCACGGTTAGTCCCATAAGAGCCTATGTATACGCAAGAGCCCCCTGCGCTAGACTGATGTTCGGAAGGGCATCCGGTTAGGAAGATGAAACCCCCGCATTAGCCCAATACGTGAAAAGTCCTAGCACAGCGCTCCATGAGTTGGACTCATAAAGATCTGTGTATGCCTATTTACCCCTGTGCCCTAGCACAGCTCTCTCTCGAGTTAGCTCTCCCTTTTAGTCACCCTTACGACTAGCATTTGATGCAATTTTACCCCCTTAAGCCCTTCAGTTTGGAGTTGATGTAAGCTCCACGTTCGAATCCTTGGCAACGTCATTTACTCTGCTCAACCACATCTTGGGCGGAAGTGCCTCCTACGAGAGTTAACAAAGGAAGTTAGATTGACGACAGCTTATCACTCATCATGCCTAGACTCAGCTAAAAACCTCGAGCTCACTAACCCATGCTCTCTCAAGTCAGGTAGCCTCTTTCGACAGTATTCCACAAGATTAGGACATCCTATAGTCTCGGAGTGTAAGAGGTCGTAGCGCGTAGCCCTATTGGTCATAAGTTACAAGTTGTGAGCTCCTGAGGGAGCTCTGTAGTTAAGTCTAAACGAATCGATTACATCAGCTATCTCGCAAAGCAGCCATTGACTCAGTTTCCGAAAGTCAGGCTGGTAAAACTAATAGGTTACAAGTAGTGAGACTGCGAGGGAGCTATGTGGTTTAATTCTAAACGAATAGAGTATATCAGCTATCCTACATAGCAGGCCTTGCCACAGTTCACGAAAGTCAGGCTGATAAAACTAATAGGTCTTAAGTTACAAGTTGTAGGCTCCTGAGGGCGCTCTGTAGTTAAGTCTAAACGAATAGAGTATGTCAGCTATCTTGCATAGCAGGTCTTGCCTCAGTTTTTAAATGCCAGGCTGATAAAACTAATAGGTTATAAGTTACAAGTTGTGACCTCCTGAGGAAGCTCTGTAGTTAAGTGTATACGAATAGAATATACTATCAGCCATCTCGCATAGCAGCCCTTACCTCAGTTCTCGAATGTTAGGCTGATCAAACTAATAGGTCATTAGTTACATGTTCTGAGCTCCTGAGAGAGCTCTCTGGTTAGGTCTAAACGAGTAGAGTATAGTAGTCATCTTGTATAGCAGACCTTGCCTCAGTTCTAGAATGTTAGGCTTATCGATCTAATAGGTCATAAGTTACATGTTGTGGGCCCCTGAGGCAGCTTCTAGTTAGGTCTAAACGAATAGAGTATAGCAATCATCTTGCATAGCAGCCCATGTCTCAGTTCCCAAAAGTTAGGTTTGTAAAACTGATAGATCGTAAGTTATATGTTGTGAACCCTTGAGGCAGCTCTGTAGAGTTAGGCCTATAAGAACAATGTATCGCCGTTAGTTCCTGGCCCATCTCCTTAATGTTAGTCTCATATAACCAATGTATGGCAACCATCTTTTGTCGGGGGCCCTAGGACTACGAAGTTGCATACGGCCGCCATCTTGTGCATTAGTCCCTAGGCCGTCTCCTTATGTCCTATGGCTCCCTTGGATCAGATTTCTCCATAAGAGCCCGTTTACAGCCACCATCTTGCACAATCACCCCCAGGCCGTCTCCTTAAGTCCTCTGTCCTCTGTCTCCCCTTTCTCCATAAGAGCCTATGTATAGCCGCCATCTTGCCCACTACACCTGACCGCTCCCACATCCTATTCCTGTATGCGAGATCTCTACTTTACTTGCAGTCCTCTTTATTTATTGTAAATACTTCTTCGACTTATCTTTAATTATTGTATAATCTTAACATTTGTTTTGCTCTTATTCCTGGAGTCTTTCAGTATTTGTTTAACAACTTAACAACAGTTTTACCTCTCTCTTTTCCATCTATACATTTATCTCTGTTATTTCCTGTTTCATTAGTCTTTTACTAGGTGAGCCACTTCCTTATCTTTACTGCATAAAATACATAGATTTTCCTCATTCCTATCTTATATTTTTATTCATTTCTACTCCCATCAGCCATTTCTCTTTCGGTTAATATTTCAGCCTTACTGCCATATTTTTTACTTATTTTGCATTATTCAAAAAGTGTTTTCTTATTATTACACTCTGTCTTCCAGTGTTACACAAACACATACCATTAAATGATACATTTATTTCCCAGTGGCACCATTCAAACAGTAGTTTTTTTCACCCCATTTTCCCAGTACCTCCCATTTTCATATTCTATTTGATCTTGGTATGCCATCCATAAAATGTCTTCAGCCTGAACCAATATTTAGTTTTTCGTGTAACAATTTCCACCATATACTCACCCCTACACACATCATTCTCACTCTACTGTTTGCAGTACAAATTAAAAATCCCATTACTACTTTGGAATTTTACTTACAGCTACATCTCATGCTAAAATTCCATCATCTATTTCCCAAATTTATGCTCCATACAAAAACTTCGTTATAACAACCGAGTATAAATTTATTTTTCTGAATTTAGTATCCGATGTTCGGCATCTTTCTATCCAGTACTTTTTTACTAGCGAGAGTGCTTAAGCCCTTCATTTTCGGTATTTTTATCCACTTATCGCCCTTAGTAATTCAAGTTTTTAAACAACTTCTAGCTATGAACCCATCCGCCACTGTTCACATTTTGCGAATTTGTCACAACCATAGAAACCATAACTTTCCTTTACTGTGGAATAATTTTAGATCCCCCTGTGGGTGGGAGCGGTAGAATAACACCCAAGGTAACGCCTGTCTGTCGTAAGAGGTGACTAAATGGTGCCCCAGGTACTCTCAACGTGGTAGCGTGGGTTGACGACGACGGAGCTCTGAGCTAAGTCCTGGCATTGCTTGTCCCAGGTTCCTCACTTTCATCTATCCTATCAGATCTCTGTTGGTCAACTCTTGTTCTGTTCGGGCCTTGAGCACCCGAGGTCTAGGTAGTCTTTCATTTTCGCGCCGTTCGTGGCCCTTGTCTTCATTTGGCCGATACCTTCATATTTCGAAGTTAGGATCAATTCCATTTTCTCTCCCTGATTAGTGTTAATAGAGGATGGTTTCCCTATTAAAACAACAATCACCACCTCCACCTTAAGTTTCAGACTGCACTCTTTACAATAATTTCCTATCTCATTAATACTTTTTTTTACATTTGATACGAATTAATGTGAGAAGAAATTTATCGTCTGCGAAGATCAGACCCGGAATATCTTGGTTCTCGAGACGTGTTGATAAGTAAACTTAACAAGGAACCTACACGTCAGTAACTTTCAACAATTCCAAAAACATTCAAACAGCAAGCAATAATTGATATATATGAACTTAAAGCAAATGCTAAAACTTATAGAGTAAAAATATAGTCAACGTCGATGAATGCACTTTCAGACAGTACCTACAACGTGTTCATTCTATCGTAAACGGGCTGAACTGTGAAGAAGCACGTCTCAAATTACGACTGAACTAGTAATGTCGAAAGTTTGACTTTTTTACGCTAGTTTCCCAACAGATATGGCACCAGATGAAATTTACATGCCGATATGTTTCGACATTTAATTCTGAATGGCCTTTCCTCCCCTTTCAAAAACCCGTGGTTATTGGATCGTGATCCCGATAATATACCACCAATCATTAGCGCCTCCGTAGCGTAACGGTTAAAACAATTAGGTGCCATCCTTGAGGGCCCGGGTTCGTTTCCCGGTAGTGACAGAAATTTAAGAATGATACAGGGCTGACATGCAGCTCCCCTCCATTGCGGGCGTGCCCGCATGAGGACACGAGAGTACTGTACTTACTGTCAGTTGAAAGTTTTCCAAGCATCTTCATACGAACCTGAACTTTAACAAGTCAAAATGTAATTATTGTCTTTGACATGTTATTTTCTGAGTAAGATATCAAGGTAAAATGCGCTTGTACCGTGTGTCAATTTGATAGCGTTCAGACTAAGAGGTGCAACAGATGCTCTTGTCGGCGAGGGTCGACAAGAAACTCATTGATCCCTTTAACTTCCTAAATGACGAAGTTCTCTGACCATGTTTTCTTCCGACTGCAGGCTGGCAACAAGTGATCATCAACTTGAAGTGTTAGACGCGTGTTCTTATTGTAATGTGCAGGCACGATTTTCTCATAAACCAGACGTCCTCCGAATATTAACGTAACACCAAAACAAAATCAATTATATTTTAAAACATTCTCCTTCTTCACCAACACCAAGCTATTTCATTTTAGGTAAGTCTCATTCATAAGTAGTTTGTGGAACATTCGTGACGTGTGAATGGAGATATTCCAAACAATTATTTACTGTGAGTTATTGTTGTTGTTTATTGCCTTTCTTGTATGGCGGGGCTCGGCTAAGAAGCCTGCTATTATGACAAACCATATTATGCAACAGCTTTATACAATTTACAGAATAATATACCGGTACATAAAATAAATTTTTACATGAGTTACGGCATGAAAGTCCTCACATCTAAGTCAGCTCAGTTTAATGTAAATGGAACAAGAGCTGAATGAAGGTAAAAAAGAAACGGAGAATATTCTACACATACAATCTAGACACCACAATAAAATTGCAGACTCCTTAAGCAGATGCCGGGTACTTATTGATCAAAGTGGTAGTAAAGTACTGCAGTGTGGTCATAAACTTTTAATTACAGACATAACCGTACGCCTAATTGTCGAGAGTGCTGAGTATTTCCAACTCCATCCTAAGTGACCACTTGGAGCACCTTTCACAATTTCACATTATGTTACTGCCTTCACGTCCCACTAACTGGTCCCTCGATTTCCGGAGGGGCTGCGGTGCCGGAAGTTTATTATGAGCCAATACATGAGCCTGACGTATCTGGAGCTCTTCAAATACCAAGGTCACGGAGTCAAAACCGACAGATGTACTTGTATATTTGAAGGGCAAAAAACAGTTGAATTCAAGAAGTGCAATATCGGCATCTAAAGGATACATTTGGTGTTTACCCGACAACGTTAAACACGATGAGTGATAATCCTGCCATGTACTTTGCGGCTATTCGAGGTCGAATTTCCACGTCAAGTAACCATCAAATGCGTATCGCGATTATACTCCAAAGAAAATCAGAATTATGGTGTGTAAAAGCAGTGATAGACCCTCAAAATATAAGCATCGATGGCAGAACCGTCTGTGGGTGGGGGCGATAGAATAACACTCGCCGGTATTCCCTGCCTGTCGTAACTAAAACGGGCGTTAGGTTTTCTGAACATGGGAGCGTGGGTTGGCAGCCATGGTGGGCTGAGCTGAGTCCTTCTTCCAGGCTCCTCACTTTCATCTATATATTCGACCTCCCTTGGTCAACTCTCGTTCTTTTCCGACCCCGACGGCATAATGTATCTAGTCCTAGGGAGTTTTTTCACTTTACTCCCTTCGTGGGCGTTGCCTTCCTTTGGCCGATATCTTCATTTCTTGGAAGTGTCGGATCCTTTCCATTTTTTTTCTTTCTGACTTGTGATACAGAGGATGGTTACCCAGTTGTATTTCAACTTGAAACAATAATCACCACCACCATCAAGGGCAGGTGGACAGAGCGGATAAAGAGAGCAAACGTGAAGGGACTAAATGCTCTGGCTAGTATAGAAGTATGGGATAGAAAGATGCCGAACATGAGATATAAAATTCATAAAAATTTATATTCAGTATGTAAAACTAAATAATATGGGGAGTATATGACGGACTTGGGGCATTAAGTACAGTCTTAAGTAAATTTGCCAATGAGCTGTAATGCAAGCAGTGGAGTGAGATGTGTGAGTATACGGCCACATATGGTTAAATATTGGTCGAGCACCAAGTGAAACATCGAAATGAGACGGGTGGAGTGAAGAAACTAACAGATGACACAGGAATAGAATAGACCTACTACCAGGAAGGAAATTAATCAGCGGATGATATGGGGTTGTGTAAGAACATGGTCCAAAGTTTGAAGGACACAGAGAAATAAAGAGAAAAAATCTATAATTGTGTACATAAGTAAAATTATGACAATATAAGCATCGATCCGGTGCGGATAGCTGCCGTCGTAGGCTGTACGGATTCGATCCCGGTACTGCCAGAAATATAAGAATGGCAAGAAGATTGTTATGTGGTTGAACTGGTACATGCTTGCCTGAACAGCGCTGCACCTCGGGATAAGGGCACGTTATTCCCGCTAGCGGTAGAACAGCGCATCATACTCCACATGGCGGCAGTGAGCAGTTGCTATTGCCTTTACGTCGCACAGATAGGTCTTACGCCCACCATGGGACAGGAAAGGGCTAGGACTGGGAAGGAAATGGCCGTGGCCTTGGTTAAGGTACAGCCCCAGCATTTGCCTGGTGTGAAAATGGGAAACCACGAAAAACCATCTTCAGGGCTGCCGACAGTGGGGTTCGAGCTCACTATCTCCCGAATACTGGATACTGGCCGCACTTGAGAGTCTGTCACACGATAGGAACTTCCTGCAGTGTAGTATATTCTTTACTATCTGATGTACCCGTGCTTCGCTACGGAATTCTACGTTGTATACAGAAATTATAGGTTAGGTAGTGTACACGTTGTGAGCAAGATTGCATTAAATTCCATAGCTCTTAACGTTACCCTAGAAAAGTGACGGGGAAGTCACCACACGTCTTTTCTCATATGAAGACTGGGTTAAGGAACATTCATTGTAACGGTAGGCCCGCTTGCGTACTTTCAGTCACAATCAAGTTGGGGAGCTTTCATTATAATGGCAGACACTCAGTCTCCACCTGCCTTTTTACATCCTCAGAAAGACCATTTTCCCAACTGAAATGAACATAGGTCATTACAATGATGTCAGTACGAATGACACGATTAAAAGCAATGTTTTCATGTCAAATACTCGATCAAGAAAAACCACCAATTTCTCACTTTTAACGAACAGTACTACGCTTCCAATCTAACAATCCAAATTTTCAGAGCTGGAATGACCAAGCCGCAGACAGCCGTGGTCCGTGAACACTATTCGTCTCTTTTCGCCGGAGGGTGTCGAATAGTGGAGAGTCCCAGGGCAAAAACTATGCCATTTTACTACTCTGTTTCCTAGGAATACAGGATGAATCGCAAAATCTCAATTCACAACAGTGGTGGAGGAAGAAACTCTCTGACTTGGAGGCAAATTCTTCCTCAAAGCCAGAGGAGAAAGCCCCTCTTCACTGCTAATTTGGAATAAAATGAATATAGATTTAATAAAAGTGAAGCGGAAGCTCCTCTTCTTAAGAAACGGCTCTTTTCAGGGTTGAATTTTGAATAATTTAGTGAATTGTGGTGCTATAATTTGGAGTAGGCCTAAATTGTAATTCGAGACCAGGTCATACTACTACTAAGCGAGTCTCTGCCTTAAATGTGCACACTACTCATTCAAAACAGCGCGTCAGGGTAGGGATCGAATAGCTGGAATTCTATGATGAACCAGTGTGTTACGTACTAGCAGTACCAGAAAATGTATGAACCAGAGGAATGGAATGCTAAAGAAGAAAGTTTTCTAACTCCCCAGCTATTTCCCGCCAATATTCAGTCAGGCTGTTATACTCTGTACGCAGGAGTAATCCCATCTATCGGAGTTGAGTGGCAGCGAGACAAAGAATATCACAACAAATGGTCAATGTAACGTTATTGTTGATCAAAGTTATGCGCTTTCGATATTGTAGGCCTTCACATTTAATTTTCTTCCGACTCTTATCGTAGTTGGTACGGTAAAACTGAATAAAACATAACGATTAGGGTGTATCTGCCCGAAGCCAGGTCCGAACCTCCCCAGAGGTGTACCTGAGCCGGAATTTACGTGCGGTAGAGTGAGCAGTTCCTTTCCGCTCCTTCATCCCCTTACCCCCCTCCAACAGCGTTTGGCAACTCATCCAAATCTTGACCCCGCCCAATGTTGCTTAACTTCGGTGATCTCACGGGATGCGGTGTTTCAACACGGCTACGGCCGTTGGCAATGAAACATAAATGATCGGAAATTGTATTCTCTATAACTTTTGTTATGCGGTACTTTTTCGATAGGACTGCAGCTATCGAGCTCGGTAAACCATTTTCTCCTGATTCGGCGTTGATATGGACTTAGCAATGAAAATACAAATTCATGAATGCCTCTGTTATCATAGCCGGTACGGTAAACATGTATGATCGGAAATTTAATTCTATATAACTTTAGTTATGTAATATTAGTCGATAAGACCACTAATAATATAAATATTTGAGAATTACATTTCAGGCCTTCCCCTAAACTACCATTTCACTCGTTTAGTAATATGCACCTTAATAGATTCAAACAGCTCACATAATCAAGCAACTGACATTGTATAATATTGAAGAAACATTTCCGGATAGTTCCTGTGTTCGCAAAACTTTAAATGAAATTGTCCAGTGGTGAGCCGCAGGGTAAGTCCACTGTCTTCACTTATCAGGTTTCTTTTTTAATATTGCTAATAACTCCAGTTGAACAGCTCCGACAACACACCCTATTTGTACGACATCCATCATTGTCGCTGAAGTTTGGCCAATATCCAGTAATCGGGAGATAGTGGGTTCGAGCCCCACTGTCGGCAGCCCTGAAGATGGTTTTCCGTGGTTTCCCATTTTCACACCAGGCAAATGCCGGGGCTGTACCTTAATTAAGGCAACGGCCACTTCCTTCCAATTTGTTCCGAGGTATCTGTGGAACAGCAGAGGTGAAAGAAGGTGCGGGGATGAATAGGTCTCAAAATACGAAATTAAGGTTAAGATAAAATTTAACAAGGTTATATTTCCTTAGCAAAATCAAGAAATAACATGAATGGCAGGTACAGAGTAGCAAGGCAACAAATGTACAATTACAGTATTCACAGGATTTGGGCTTTGAGCCACGGATTCACAATTATTGAGCAATTAGCCCAACTTTACCCAAAAACAAGATTCGACAAAGGGGCAGAAGACCCCAATCATGTTCAGGAGCACTTGCTCCCAATTACAAAATAAAGCCTCCTCGAGGCATCCAAAATCATTTTCAAAACAGCAACCCGCTCTTAAGTTCCAGCCTATCAAAGGCCACACCAAACTCCACTTTCAAGTTGTCCTCCCAGGACATGAAAACAGGGGTAAAATAACCAACCTACTGAGGCCTATTAAGTAAAGAAACAGGTTAAATACCTGGCATCTAAAATACCAATTTGAGAGGAGGCGAAGCTGCACTCCTAATACATTTTGCTTAAAACCTACTTGGCACTAGGCCGTTAATGCAAGGGCTAATCCCATACTAAAGAGGTAACTTATATGAGATGACAATTTACATTACGCTAGGCTGGAAGAAACGGTTGAGAAAATAAGTTCACCTCAAAGCAATATGAGTGGGAGCTCGAGAGGGTTAAGCACTCTCTCTCCCAATTTATAGTTTAAACAGATAGAATTGATACCGAGTGTCTTGACATTTTAAGGGAAAGTTACATGGTAAAAGGCTTCGGACCTGCCCCGAGAGTTAAACTGCTGAGCTAGCAAGAAAAGAAGTTATTAAACGGCCATTACCTTGTGGATGAACTGTTTCCCGAAGAAAGAGGCGCTTCCTGCCCCCTGCTACGTACTTTACTCACTGAAAGATGTTACTGAAGTGGCGCGGAGTCCCGAAAATCAGCAGTTTATAAACCCTCGCGGAAAGTTCGAGGCGTTTCAGGAATGAGAACACCCTCCCACAAGAATTTTACTGGCTAAGCAAGAAAACACCTACACAAGATGAAGAAGAAACACATTATTGGTGGAAAATTAATTCGAGAAATTCGGGATTGGTAAATTCAAACCAAGGGGAAAGAAAGGGTTAATATTGCCAACTTAAATAACTGAAGGAAATTTAACAAAGGACAAATTTATAAACACAAAATTTCTTCAAAAACATAGTTCTTTCACTTCGCACTAGGGTGCATAATTGTATTTCTTCAGTAGTGCCATCTGGAAGAGAATGTCCACACTTCTTACTACAGGCAAAACAAAAATACATCGAAAACGACCCGGTTCAATAACTTCAAAATTTACAAGTAGTGACATCTTCTGAGAAACTAGAAAAATAACACAGTAGACAAAGTTCAGACTTCCTCCAGTAGAGGAGTTTCAACTGGCGCAAAGTTTGAATTAGCGGCATGGAGGTGTACCACCCGGTACAGACCTCCCCCCCCCCCCAAAAGTCCCTCCAAGGGGTAACACAGAAGAACGTAAACTTTTGTTTCAACATAAGGTCCAAGTTATGATGTTGATATGGAAGTTAACTGCAGAAGTATTTACCAACACATTTTCTTAAAATGATTGGATCCAGTATTAAAATTCTTTGATTAATATTGGTGTAATGTCTTTATGCTTGTAGAAGTTGAATTCAGAAGGAAACATTTAGTTGTTAAAGTTGAGGAAAAATTTTCGATGTCCACAAGATATTTCAGTTGGATTCAAAACTGTAGTAATTGTTGGTGTTAAATGTCCATGTAGCTGGTTACATATATCCAAGGTTGATTACGTTAGACGGCCAGACCGGCCGCTGCTGCTTGTGTCCAGAGGAGGCCGCTCGGACCCCTCAAGTACCCTGAGATACCGCTCGCCCGCACAATGAGAGGAGTAGTGGAGTTGAAGCACGCCGCGCCCGCGGCGAACATGCAGGTCGCGGGCCAGTTACAGGTCGTGCGCCGCACATCAGCCTTGGCCGGGAGGAGGACTCCGGCTCGCCGTACACAGGTTGGCCTCACTGGAGAAGGCGGGCCCGTACTCTGCCTCAGTAGCGGTACGGCGCCGCGCTGCTGCGGGGGCACTGAAACATTAAAGCTAGGCGGCAGAATTTTGTTTGACCAGAATGATTTTCTTGAGGGCACAGGCTTTGTGGAGAGGTTGAGGGGCCAGCGGCGTGAAGATATTCATTTCATATACAAGCCACTGTGTGTTATCTTAGCAGGAGACGGGAGCGTGATAATGGCCATGGTAAGGACAGGATGTCAGTTTAACTGGTCGGGGAAGGTGTACAATAAATGCTTAAATATAAGGAACATTATAGAAAGGGCAGAAGGCCTATAAGTGAAACCCCTCAAAAAATATAACCTTCCTATTTCTTTCAAGATTATATGAAGCAAGTTAGCACAGAAATTATACAGGTTTCACCTGCGACAGGTGAAGCCTAAATATCCTCTCGGTAGCTGGATTACTTAACAATAAGGTAACGGGAGTAAGGAAATCGAGAATGATACACGGCCCATGAAATCTGGGGGCAAGCTTGCCCGCGGGAACAAAATTCTTGACCATCACCTGGTCGCCTACCTTCAAATTGGTGGGTCTCCGTCCACGATCATATCTTTCCCTAACCTTTTCATGAGACACCTTAAGATTGGCTTTAGCCTTCTTCCAAAGACCTTTAATGTTATCTGGATCTATTGTCTCCGGTAGAATGTCACTTAGAGACCAGAGGTTAGAGAGCGGCGTGTTGGGAACAAACTTGAACATCAACGAAGCTGGAGTAAATATATGTGATTCATGAGCCGCCGAGTTCAAAGCAAAGGCTAACCAATGCAGGGACGTGTCCCACCTAGAATGATCTTCGTGATTGTTACGGAGTTTTTCCGTGGTAGGTAGAGGTGAAAGAAGGTGCGGGTGTGAATAGGTCTCCAGCTACGAAAGCAAAATTAATTTAAAATTTAACTAGGTTATATTTTCTTTTCAAAAACAAGAAATAACAAGCATGGCAGGTACAAAGTAGCAAGTCAAGAAGGGTAGTTACAATATTTACAGGAATTGGGCTTCGCGCCCTGATTTTACACAGCTTGGGCAATCAGCTCAGTTTTACCCCAAACACGAGTTTTAACAGAGGGGCAGAAAACCCCATTCATACCTAGGAGCCCTTGCTCCAAATTACACAGAAAAGCCTCCACGAGGCATACAACACTTAGTTTTCAAAAGAGCCACTCGCTCTCAAAATTTAAGCCTCTCCCAGGCCACACCAAACTCCACCTTCAAGTTGTCCTCACTGGACATAGACACAGGGGTACAATACCCAACCTACTGAGGTCTATTAAATGAAAAGGGGCAATTACATGACCTCTAAAATAACAATTTGAGAGGAGGCAATCTGCACTCCTAATACACTTGTTTTTTTAAAAAAAACCTAATCTGGGTCTAGGCCACTAATGCAAGGGCTAATCCCATACTACCGAGGTGACTTTAGAAAAGAGCAATTTGTTTTTCATTAACGAAGAATAGGTTGAGAAAATAAGTTCACCTCAAGACAATGTGAGTGGGAGCTCGAGAGGGTTAGCACTCTCTATCCCAATATGCAGCTTACAAGAGAATAGAAGAAAAGATCGTTACATTTTAGGAAAAGGTTACATGGAGGAACGCTTCGCACCCGCCCCGAGAGTTAAACTGCTGAGCTAGCAAAGAAAGAATTTATCAATCGGCCATTACCTTATTGATGACCGCTGCCGAGGAAAGAGGCGTTTCCCGCCTCCTGCAATGTACTTTATACACTGAAAGATGGAACAGAAGTGGCCCGGAGACCCTAAAATCAGCAGTTTAAATCCTCTCGCGGAAGTTTCTAGGCGTTAGGGGAATGAAAACACCCGCCCACAATTACTTTATTGGCTAGGGTACAGAAACATATCCAAGATGGGGGAAGATACATCGGATTGGTCGGAAATTACTAAAAGAAATTCGGGATTGGATAAATCTAAAACAGGGGGGAAAAGAGGGGTATACAGCCAACTTAAACAATAACAGAAAGAAATTTAGCAAGAAACAAACATTTGAAATAAAAATTTCTCCAACAAAATAGTTCTTTGACTCCGCACTAGGTTGCACTATTGTTGATCTTCAGTAGTGTCCTCTAGAAGAGAAAGTTCACACTTCTTACTTCAAGCGAAACAAAAACACATCACAAATGACACAGTTCAAAAACTCAAAATTTTCCACGTGGTGACATCTTCTGAGAAAGTAGAGAATTAATAGCGTAGATAAAGTTCAGACTTCCTCCAGCAGAGGAGATTCAACTCGCGCACATTTTAAATTAGCGGAGTGGAGGTGTACCGCCCGGTACAGTGATGATAGGCAATAAGCGCGGACCTGAGATTACGACTAACCCGTTCAGCCAGAGATGGTTGAGGGTAATAAGCAGAAAATGTCACATGAGAGATGGACAGGTCAAGGCAGAATTTACGAAATAGATTAGATGTGAAAGCCTTAGCATTATCAGACACAATGTATTGACACGGACCAAAAGAAGCAAAGATTGAATTTAGACAAGTAATGGTGGACTGAGGGGTAGCCAGCTTAGTCGGAAATAACCAGCAAAATCTTGTAAAACCATCTACACATACAAAGATGAACTTGTTGGCATTTCCCTTCGACTGGGGGAAGGGTCCTACGTAATCAATATACAGGCGTTCCATAGAGCGCGACGCTTGGTGAGACGACAACATGCCTACCTTGGTGGACATGGTTGGTTTACTAAGCAAGCAGGATTTACAAGCCTTTACTAGTTCACGGATTTCACCGTCCATGCCCTTCCAGATGAACCTTTCACGAATCTTTTCACGAGTTTTAAAGATGCCTAGATGCCCCCCTAATGGGGTCTCATGATAGTACTTAAAGATCATCGGTACAAGAACAGCTGGAACTACAACCGTCATCATCTTATCATGCCTCGAAGGGCAACATAACACACCATTCCTCAGTACGTAAGGGACAACATGTTCCCCAGAAGAAAGGGTTTCCATCATCGGAGCCAGCGTCGGATCTTCACGTTGATATTTCTCAATGTCCCTAAAGAGCATGGGAGCATCTGTTAAGATGGCATTAACACCAGATAGTATGGACTCGGGAGGTGATGAACTATCGACCGGTTCATGGGTCTCGACGTCGTTGGAAAACATGCGGCTGAGTCCGTCTGCGACAACATTTTCGGTACCTCTGATATTCCTGACGTGAAATGGGAAGGCAGAAATTCGGATGGCCCAACGTGCTATACGACCAGTACGACGCGGCCTACCTAAGACCCAGCTTAAGGCTTGATTATCAGTCTCCATGTCGAATTTGACATGTTCCAGATAGAGACGGAACTTTTCTAAGGCAAATAAGACTGCCAAACTTTCGAGCTCATAGATGGAATACTTGGCTTCTTGAGCCGATAGATTCCTAGATGCATAGGCGATGGGTCGCCTCCCTAATTCAGTCTCTTGAAGAAGGACTGCAGCTACCGCTGACGACGACGCGTCGGTTTGGACGATGAATTTCTTCGAGAAATCAGGCATAGCACGGACAGGGACATTACAGAGAGCTAATTTAAGATCTTCAAAAGCGGCTTGTTGAGAAGGTCCCCACTCAAATTTGATGCCTTTCCTACGAAGAAGGTTCAAGGGCGCCGCTCTATTAGCGAAGTTAGGAATAAACTTCCTGAAGAAATTCACCATACCAATGAACCTGGCTATACCTTTGATGTCCTTGGGAGTTTTAAAATCACGGATGGCCTGTGTTCTAGAATGATCGACTGCAACACCATCAGGCGACACAATATGCCCTAGGAATGACATAGAGGGCTTAGCAAAGGCAACGTTGGATAACTTAACAGTTCACCCAGCCTTACGAAGGCGATTGAGAACTTCTCGCAGATGATCTAGATGTTCTTCAAAAGTCTCCGAAAATACGACGACATTATCAAGATAGTGATATAAGTACTCGAATTTGATGTCGGAGAAAACCCTATCTAGCAGTCTAGTGAGTACAGCTGCTCCCGTGGGAAGCCCGAAAGGCACGCGGTTGTATTCATACAAATTCCAATCCGTGGCAAACACTGTAAGGTGTTTAGACTCTTCGGTTAGGGGAATTTGATTGTAGGCCTGATTCAGGTCCAAGAAGGTGAAGAACTTGGCCTTACGAAACCATGAAAAACAAGAATGAAGGTCAGGAAGGGACACAGATTGTAACACCACCTTCCGATTGAGAGCCCTATATTCAATGACAGGTCTGAAGCCCCCTTGGGGTTTCGGGACTAGAAAAATAGGTGAAGAATACGCCGACTTAGAGGGCCTAATAATACCATCCTTCAACTTTTCATCAATCATTTCTTTCAGAGCCTTCTTTTTAGGTGGAGATAGCCTATATGGTGGAAAACGGACCGGAATCGAATCCGTGACTTCAATTTTGTATTCAATAAGGTCAGTAACACCGAGAGTATCAGAGAACACCTCTGGAAACGACTGACACAACTTACGAATACTATCAGCCTGCTCCTCAGGTAGATGTCTAAGGTCTAACAACATCTCATCCTGGGTAGGCGAAATAGATGAACATGATACAGAATTACACTTTAACAAGGGGATTCTACAATTGGAAGCAAATTTGAATGTGCACGACTTACTCTGAAGGTCGAGCACTAAATCGGTGTGAGAAATGAAGTCAGCTCCAAGACAAGTGCTTGGCCACAAATAATTTAATTTTCCATGTAAATTTAAAAATACGAATTTTGACATGTAAAGAGCCTGAAATTTCTAATGGAGAAGAATTAGCCGAAACATATTGAACAGACGATGAACAATAGTCAGGAAGTCTACAAATAGATTTCAATTTCGAGTACCATTGAGCCGAAATAATAGAACGAACACTGCCAGGGTCTAACAGAGCTGTTACAGGTTCATTATTTAATTCAATTTTGAGGAAGGGCACACGTGCGGGGGTATCCGCCGCAATCCTAAGACATTCTTTGGGGCATTCAAAAGATGAATTTGAAGACTGAATTTTCCCTGAATTTTCGACCTGTTTACCGGGGGCTGAGCCTTCGGAAGCTGAATTAGTCGACTCAGCCGAAGCCGCTAGTCACTTTTTATTATTGGCATTTGTGTAATTTACACCAGAAGTTGAGCAGGAGGGGGTGCTATTTCAATTTGGGCAATTCTTGGCGATCCCACATTTAAAACAACCCTGTGATGAACCAGCTCCATTATTTGCCCTACTAGACTTGATTGATGGGCACTTATTCCGAAGATGGTCGGGCGACCCGCAAGCATAACACTTACGGGGTGTGACTGGTCGGCGAGGTGGAGGCCGAGGATTACTAAAAGAAGGAGGGGGTTCTTTCGCGACACGCAAGGAATCAGCGTATCTAACTCCTTCCGTTGAGACGGCCAATGCTTGTAACACTTAGAGCAATTAAAGGCACAATTATCCCAAGTGACAGCACCAAAGTTCTGACCATGCACCAAAGGCACGGTTCAGATACATGGAAACGTGCTAGACAAAGACAAATAGAAGGAAAAAGGCACTTACCATGAGAAAAAAAACAGAGCCCCCCAAGGAGCGGATAAAGTACCCTTGGTCATATCAAATTATCACCCCTTAAAGGAAAACACCAACACCTTGGAGAACAAAGATATTTAATCAGCAAAATTAAGAAATTAACCAAATAGAAACAAATATCCTCGCTGGAAAAATAATATTAAAAATTAAAAATTTAAACTCAAACCAAAACCCTACCGTCGACCGTTAACAATGAAATTAATTATTTAGTTTTTAAAGGACTTAGTAAGACTATGTATATTAGTGAAACACCTCATCAACTCATAAGGTTTCTTACAGACCAAAAGGTTTCTTTGTCCAGTACCAAAGTTTTTCAAACCACATTTCAACCATGAAAGACAACCTTGACTGAAACAGTTTTTTTTAATATTGATACTGAAAAACTTGTTTTGGATGTATCCAACCGAGCCCCTACAAGGATGGGTAGGTATTACGTACACTTTTCTCGAAATAAAATAATAATAATAATAATAATAATAATAATAATAATAATAATAATAATAATAATAATAATAATAATAATAATAATAATAATAATAATAAAATAATAAGCTCCGCGACACCGGGGGGAAAAATCAGCAGAAGGAAAAAATTAAAATCCCAAAGAAAAATAAAAGGGACCAAGGTAATCCACGCACAAGGCAGAATTCATCACGGGCACATCAAATACAAATCATCAATCCATCACAACAACATCAACAACCTTAGCATTCTCATGGCAACGACCAACAATGGGTCAAGCAAAGGAAGGGGCCAATCACAGGCCGCAAAACAACAATAGGCGAATACTTACAAAGGACAAAAGAAAACCGGACGCAGAAAATTACCCAAATACCAATAAAAGAAGAATATAAATTAAAATAGAATTACACAGAGAAGCAAGAAAAGAAAAAGGAACCGGGACAGAATGTACACGTAATACCCACATCCCTGAAACGACTCGCTTGTTAAATTATTCCAGTTAAATAATAGCCGTTTACCACTAAACTTTTAGGCCTAGAAAACCCATTAATAAACATCAAGTTTCCAAATTACGTTTTCGAAGAATCCAAAACGTTCTTTCACATAGCACGCAAGTCCCAAGTTAACAGACGTAATTACACATGCTATAAGCACCAATTAACAAGCCACAAATTTGAAATTCCACAAGGCAAGACTTAGTTTTTAGATGACGCAAGCTACATCATGTCGCACACACTTTCTTCACATAGGGAAATTTTCAGGTCTTTCACAATAAATCAGTAAAAGTTTAGTTGGAACAACACTTACAGTTTCATCCAGATGAAGTTGTGAGGACGGCTTCGGTAGTATATTCTACTTACGTATTTTGAAGAAATGCATAACATACAAAGTCCAGGCGAGGAATATTAAACCAAAACAACTTGCAGTTTTCACCAGGGCAAAGCCCTACGTATGTAACCTTAACCAGGCTCGAACATTTTTGGAGAAATCATCTCGCTAGGGAGAGAGAAACCACACACGTCCATCTCCTTTTTCTCACAAAACAGCAAATGGCGTCTTGCCAAGATTCCACAGTGCACAGCCACAGCGATCACATGTACACAGAGGGTAAGCGACCGAGTGGAAACGTACCTCGCGAGGTAGTACATACCTACGCCACAAGAGTGCAGGAAAATACAGTAAGGCACAGACAGGACGTGCATACAGTCAGCTGGGCAACGAATAACCTTTCCAGCGGCGAAGTTTCCAGTTATAAGTTTTGAAAAGAAGAAATAACGAAGCGGCGAACCACTTTTTAAGAACACAGTTTTTCTACAGCCATGTGGCTAGTTCAAAAATATTTACCGAGAGGGAAAAATTGTTACGCAGGTAACATGCTTCAAGTTCAGAGAAGGTTTTCGGGCACGCCGCGAAACACAAATATGACCTATAGGATGTTGAAATGCCTTCCACAATAGCCTGTACAATCTGATTTTCAGGGAAGTGAAGAGCAAACACCCTGGTAAAGAACTTAATACCTTGGATGAAATCTGCCAAGTTTTCATCCAACCGCTGTACACGATAATAGTACTTCTGAATAAGTGAGGACCTTGCCCTAGCCGGGATGAAGTTAGCTAGCAAGTGGGCGTGGAAGTCTTCAATAGATGATTGCTCGGCAATGGCTCTTACTATTTTGTCTGCGAGAATACCAATTGCATAGGGATAGATGATTTGCAAAATCTGACATCTAGAAAGAGAAAAAACAAGAGCATGGTCCTAAAACTCAACTAAAAACCTTAAGAATGAAATTACTTCACTGGTGATATTAACAGAAAATTTAGAGATACCTCTGAGCAACATTGCTAATGGATGAGGCAAGCTGCTGAACCCAGGTGACATAGTAGGTAAAGGTTTAAGTGGCAAAGAAGTTAATTCAGAACGTACATTATTCAACGAGGTACGGCGTTCAGACTCGTTGTCCAATGGGGCAGAGGTTGTTTGAGCTCCAACGGTTTTCCTATTGACTTCTCCCTTAGGAGGCTCTTCCTCGCTACCTACATTCACCGTGGTGGGTTGATGAGTTTTGGGAGGAACTTCCCCAGTTAACAATTTTCGAGAACCACACTAGCTTCCTTCCTCTGAACGCCATTCAACTTCAGAGACAACAGATCATTAACTCTATTAGAAAAATGAAATAACCTGGCTTGCACACGTTTAATTTGATTAGGAGAAGGATCATTTTCTTCAAAAAACTAACTACAGATGCTAGCTCAGTAGTATTGTCAGTGATCGTGGAAAGAGAGTCGTGAATTTCTTTCTATCCCAAAGTGGGGATGGAAATGGGCAAATCAAGGGACTCTCTAAGCTTATTTGTGTCTACCGCAACCGTGCCTCAAGATTGCATATTTCTAATAGTTAATTCATAGATCAACTCCTCCTTGCGCAAATAGTTAAGATGGAGAACATCGCGAGGGCCGGGCATGATGACAGAACAATTTTGAAAAAGGAAAAATCAAAAATTCCAGCAACTGAGAAAATAATTAGAGTAGTAATCAAAGCAATGTTTAGCCGTCAAAAGGGGCAAAATTGAGACCCATTCAACCACGCTCTGCTACCACTTGTTCCGAGGTATCTGTGGAACAGCAGAGGTGAAAGAAGGTGCGGGGATGAATACGTCTCAAAATACGAAATTAATGTTAAGATAAAATTTAACAAGTTTTTAGTTCCTTAGCAAAATCAAGAAATAACAAGAATGGCAGGTACAGAGTAGCAAGGCAACAAAAGTACAATTACAGTTGTTACGGAGCTTTCCGTGGTAGGTAGAGGTGAAAGAAGGTGCGGGTGTGAATAGGTCTCCAGCTACGAAAGTAAAATTAATTTAAAATTTAACAAGGTTATATTTTCTTTTCAAAATAAGGAGATAACAAGCATGGCATGTACAAAGTAGCAAGTCAAAAGGGTAGTTACAATATTTACAGGATTTGGGCTTCGCGCCCTGACTTCACAATGCTTGGGCAATCAGCTCAGTTTTACCCCAAACACAAGTTTCAACAGAGGGGCAGAAAACCCCATTCATGCCTAGGAGCCCTTGCTCCAAATTACACTGAAAAGCCTCCACGAGGCATACAACACTCAATTTTCAAAAAGAGCCACTCGCTCTCAACTCTAAGCCTCTCCCAGGCCACACCAAACTCTACCTTCAAGTTGTCCTCACTGGACATAGACACAGGGGTAAAATACCCAACCTACTGAGGTCTATTAAATGAAAAGAAGGTTGATTACATGACCTCCAAAATAACAATTTGAGAGGAGGCGATCTGCACACCTAATACACTTTGTTTTTAAAACCTACTTGGCACTAGGCCATTAATACAAGGGCTAATCCCATACTACAGAGGTGACTTCAGAAAAGAACAATTTACATTATATTAACGAAGAATAGGTTGAGAATAATAAGTTCACCTCAAAACATTATGATTGGGAGCTCGAGAGGGTTAAGCACTCTCTATCCCGATATGCAGGTCAAAAGATGAAGTAGATACAAGTTTCTTTACATTTTAAGGAGGGTTACATAATGGAAAAAGCTTCGGACCCGCCCCGAGAGTTAAACTGCTGAGCAAGCAAGAAAAATAAGTAATTAATCGGCCATTACCTTGTTGTTGACCGCCGCCGAAGAAAGAGGCGCTACCCGCCCCCTGCTATGTAATTTACACACTGAAAGATGGAACAGAAGTGGCCCAGAGACCCTAAAATCAGCAGTTTATATACTCTCGCGGAAGGTTCTAGGCGTTAGGGGAATGAAAACACCCGCCCACAATCACTTTATTGGAGAAAAAAAAAGAGAAACCCCTACACAAGATGAAGAAGAAACACATTATTGGTGGAAAATTAATTTAAGAAATTCGGAATTGGCTAGATTTAAAACAAGGGGAAAGAAAGGGGTAATATTGCCAACTTAACCAATGACAGAAAGAAATTTAACAAAGAACAAACTATTGAAATAAAATTTTCTCCAAAGAACAGTTCTTTTTCTTCGCACTAGGGTGCACTATTGTAGTTCTTCAGTAGTGTCCTCTAGAAGAGAGAGTTCACACTTCTTACTTCAAGCAAAACAAAAACACATCAAAAATAACACAGTTCTAAAACTCCAAAATTTACAGGCAGTGACATCTTCTGAGAAAGTAGAAAATTAATACTGTCAATCAAGTTCAGACTTCCTCCAGCAGAGGAGTTTCAACTGGCGCACCTTTTGAATTAGCGGCGTGGAGGTGTACCGCCCGGTACAGACCTCCCCCCCCCCCAAAAAAGTTCCTCCAGGGGTGACACATGAAATTTGTTTGAAAACAAGGTCCAAGTTTTGATGTAGATATGGATATTGATTGCCGAAAAATTTATAAGATTTTCTTAATGTGGTTTGATTCAGTTTCAAAATTTTTGTTGTAACAGGAGAAGTTAAGTTTTTAAGGTTGTAGAAGTTGAATGAGAAGGAAAACTTTAGTTTTAACATCGAGGAAAAATTTTCTAAGTCCACCAGATTTTGTTGTTGAATTCCCAAGTGTAGTCATCTCTTATAGTAACTGTCCATGTAGTTGATGTTGATTAAGTTGGATGGCCAGACCGGCCGTTGCAGCTTGCGTCCAAAGGAGGCCGCTCGGACCCCTCAAGTACCCTGAGATACCGCTCGCCCGCACTATGATGGGAGCAGAGGTGTTGAAACACGCCGCGCCCGCGGTGAAGATATACAGGCTGCGGGCAAGTAGCAGGTCGTGTGCCGCACATCAGCCTTGGCCGGGAGGAGAGCTCCGGCTCGCCGTGCACATGTCGTCCTCACTGGGGTCGAGGGGGCCCATCCTCAAGCCCAGTCGCGGCACGGCGCCGCGCGGCTGCGGGGGCACTGAAACATTAAAGCTAGGCGGCAGAATATTGTTGGACCATCATCTTTTGAGGGCACAGGCTTGGTGGAGAGGTTGAGGGGCCAGCGGCGTGCAGATATCCATGGCATTTAATATGAGCAAGCCACGGTGTGTATAGCAGGAGACGGGAGCGTGTTAATGGCCGTGGTAATGACAGAATGGCACTTTAACGGAGCGGGGAGAGTTTACAAAAATGCTTAAATATAGAAAATATTATAGAAGGGGCAGAATGCCTTAAAAGAGAAACTCAAAAAAAATATAACCTTCATATTCCTTTCACGATTATATGAAGCAAGTTGACACAAAATTTACACTGGTTTCACCTGTGACAGGTGAACCCTAAATATCCTCTCGGTGGCTGGATTACTTAATAACAACGTAACCGGCGTAAGAAAATCGAGAATGATACAAGGCCCATGAAATCTGGGGGCAAGCTTGCCCGCGGGAACAAAGTTCTTGACCATAACTTGGTCACCTACCTTCAAAGGGGTGGGTCTCCGTCCACGATCATACCTTTCCCTAACCTTTTCATGAGATACTTTAAGATTGGCTTTAGCCTTCTTCCAAAGATCTTTAATGATGTCCGGATCTATTGTCTCGGGTAGAATGTCACTCAGAGACCAGAGGTTAGAGAGCGGCGTGTTGGGAACAAACTTGAATATCAAAGAGGCTGGAGTAAATTTATGTGATTCATGAACCGCCGAATTCAAAGCAAAAGCTAACCAATGCAGGGACGTATCCCACCTGGAATGATCTTCATGATGATAGGCAATAAGCGCGGACCTGAGATTACGGTTAACCCGTTCAGCCAGAGATGGTTGAGGGTAATAAGCAGAAGTAGTTACATGAGAGATGGACAAGTCGAAACAGAATTTACGAAAAAGATTAGATGTGAACGCCTTAGCATTATCAGACACAATATATTGGCACGGAACAAAAGAGGCAAAAATAGAATTTAAGCAATTAATGGTAGACTGAGCGGTAGCCAGCTTAGTCGGAAATAACCAGGAAAATCTAGTAAAGCCATCTACGCATACAAAGATAAACTTGTTAGCATTTCCCTTAGACTGGGGGAAGGGTCCTACATAATCAATATACAGGCGTTCCATGGGGCGCGACGCTTGATGAGAAGACAAAAGGCCTACCTTGGTGGACATGGTTGGTTTACTGAGCAAACAGGATTTGCAAGCCTTCACTAGTTCACGGATTTCACCGTCCATACCTTTCCAGATGAACATTTCACGAATCTTTTCACGAGTTTTAAAGATTCCCAGATGCCCTCCTAATGGGGTCTCATGATAATACTTGAAGATCATAGGTACAAGAACAGCTGGAACGACAACTTTCATCATCTTATCATGCCTCGAGGGGCAACATAGAACACCATTCCTCAGAACATAAGGGACGACATGTTCCCCTGAAGAAAGGGTTTCCATTTTCGGAGCCAGCGTCGGATCTTCACGTTGGTATTTCTCGATATCCCTAAAGAGCATGGGAGCATCAGTTAAGATGGCATTAACATCAGATAGTATGGACTCGGAAGGTGATGAACTGCCGACCGGTTCATGGGTCTCGACGTCGTTAGAAAACATACGGCTGAGTCCATCAGCAACAACATTTTCGGCACCTCTGATATGCCTGACATCGAATTGGAAGGCAGAAATACGGATGGCCCAACGGGCTATACGACCAGTACGACGCGGCCTACCTAAGACCCAGCTTAAGGCTTGATTATCTGTCTCCAGGTCGAATTTGACATGTTCCAGATAGAGACGGAACTTCTCTAAGGCAAATAAGACTGCCAACCCTTCGAGCTCATAGATAGAATACTTGGCTTCTTGAGCCGATAGAATCCTAGATGCATAGGCGATGGGTCGCCTCCCTAGTTCAGTCTCTTGAAGAAGGACTGCAGCTACTGCTGACGACGACGCGTCGGTTTGGACGATGAATTTCTTCGAGAAATTTGGCATAGCAAGTACAGGGGCATTACAGAGAGCTAATTTCAGATCTTCAAAAGCGGCTTGTTGAGAAGGTCCCCACTCAAATTTGATGCCTTTCCTACGAAGAAGGTTTAAGGGCGCCGCTCTATTAGCGAAATTAGGAATAAACTTCCTGAAGAAATTCACCATACCAATGAACCTGGCGATACCTTTAATGTCCTTGGGAGGTTTAAAATCACGGATGGCCTGTGTTCTAGAATGATCGACTGCTACACCATCAGGTGACACAATATGCCCTAGGAATGACATAGAGGGCTTAGCAAAGGCAACCTTGGACAACTTGACAGTTAACCCAGCCTTACGAAGGCGATCGAGGACTTCTCGCAGATGATCTAGATGTTCTTCAAAAGTCTCTGAAAATACGACGACATCATCCAAGTAGTGATATAAGTACTCAAATTTGATGTCGGAGAAGACCTTATCTAGTAGCCTAGTGAGTACAGCCGCTCCCGTGGGGAGCCCAAAAGGCACGCGGTTGTATTCGTATAAGTTCCAGTCCGTGGCAAACGCTGTAAGGTGTTTAGACTCTTCGGCAAGGGGAATTTGATTATAGGCCTGATTCAGGTCCAAGATAGTAAAGAACTTGGCCTTACGGAACCATGAAAAACAAGAATGAAGGTCGGGAAGGGCACAGATTTAACACCACCTTCCGATTGAGAGCCCTATAATCAATGACAGGCCTGAAGCCTCCTTGGGGTTTCGGGACTAGAAAAATAGGCGAAGAATACACTGACTTAGAGGGCCTAATAATACCATCCTTCAACATCTGATCGATAATTTCTTTCAGAGCCTTCATTTTAGGCGGAGATAGCCTATAAGGTGGAAAACGGACAGGAATCGAATCCGTGACCTCAATTTTGTATTCAATAAGGTCAGTAACACCAAGAGTATCAGAGAACACCTCTGGAAATGACTGACATAATTTACGAATACTATCAGCCTGCTCCTCAGGTAGATGTCTAAGGTCTAACAACATCTCATCCTGCGTAGGCGAAATAGATGAACATGACACAGAATTACACTTTAACAAGGGAATTTTACATTTGGACGTAAATTTGAATGTGCACGACTTACTCTGAAGATCGAGCACAAGACCAGTTTGACAAATGAAGTCCGCTCCCAGTATGATGGGGCAAGACAAGTGCTTAGCCACAAACAATTTGATTTTCCATGTAAATTTAAAAATACGAATTTTGACCAGTACGGAACCTAGAATTTCTAATGGAGATGAATTAGCCGAAACATATTGAACAGGAGATGAGACATAGTCAGGTAGTTTACAAACAGATTTCAATTTAGAATACCATTCAACCGAAATAATCGAACAAACACTGCCTGAATCTAAGAGAGCTGTTACAGGTTCCTTATTTAACTCAATCTTAAGAAAAGGAACCGGTGCGGGAGTATCTGCCGCAATCCTAAGACACTCTTTGGGGCATTCCAAGGATGAATTTGAAAATTGCTCGTTCCCTGATTTCTCGATCTGTTTACCCGGGGCTGAGTCTCGGGGAGATGGATTAATCGACTCAGCCGAAGACACTAGTCACTTTATATTGTTGTTGGAAGTTGCACCAGAAGTTGAGCAGGAGGGGGTGCTATTCGAATTGTGACAATTCTTGGCAATATGTGAGAAAGCCCCACATTTAAAACAGCCTTGTGATGAACCAGCTCCATTCCTTGTCCCACTAGATTTGAGCAATGGGCACTTGTTCCGAAGGTGGTCGGGCGACCCGCAAGCATAGCATTTACGGGGTGTGACTGGTCGGCGAGGTGGAGGCCGCGTATTACTAAAAGAAGGCGGGGGTTCTTTCGCTACACGCAATGAATCTGCGTATCTAACTCCTTCCGCTGAGACGGCCAATGCTTCAAGTTCAGAGAAAGTTTGCGGGCACGCCGCGAAACACAAATATGACCTATAGGGAGGTGAAATTCCCTCTACAATAGCCTGTAAAATCTGATCTTCGGGAAAATGAAGGGCAAACACCCTAGTATAAAACTTAATATCCTGTATGAAATCAGCCAAGTTTTCATCCAAGCGTTGTACACGGTAATAGTACTTCTGAATCAGAGATGACCTCGCGCGAGCAGGAATAAAATTTGCAAGCAAGTGTGCATGAAAATCTTCAATAGATGACTGTTCAGCTATGGCTCTTACTATTTTCTCAGAGAGAATACCAATTGCATAAGGATAGATAATTTGCAAAATTTGACATGGAGAAAGAGAAAACACAAGGGCATGATCCTGAAATTCAACTAGAAATCTTAAAAATGAAATTACTTCACTGGTGGTATTAACGGAAAACTTAGAGATACCTCTGAGCAACATTGCCAATGGATGAGGCAAGCTGCTAAACCCGGGTGACATAGTCGGTAAAGGTTTAAGTGGCAAGGAAGTTAATTCAGAACGTACATTAGTCAATGAGTTACGACGTTCAGACTCGTTGTCTAATGGGGCAGAGATAGTTTGAGCAGCAACGGTTATCCTATTGACTTCTCCCTTAGGAGGCTCTTCCTCGCTCCCAGCATTCAACGTGGCGGTTTGATCAGTTTTGGGAGGAACTTCCCCAGTTAACAATTGAGTAACCTTGCTAGATAATTCAGACATATTTTCAAGTAGCGTACTAGCTTCCTTCTTCTGAACGTCATTCAAATTTAGAGACAACAGATCGTTAACTCTATTTGGAAAATGAAACAGCCTAGCTTGCACACGCTTAATTTGATTAGGAGACGGAACATTTTCGTCAAAAAAACTAACTACAGAAGCTAGCCCAGTAATGTTCTCCGTGATCGTGGAAAGAGAGTCGTCAATTTCTTTCTCTCCCAAATTGGGGATGGAAATGGGCAAATCTAGGGATTCTCTAAGCTTGTTTGTGTCTACTGCAACCGTGGCTCCAGATTGTACATTTCTAATAGTTAATTCATAGATCAACTCCTCCTTGCGCAAATAGTTAAGATGAAGAACATCGCGAGGGCCAGGCATGGTGACAGAACAATTTTGAAAACCTCAAAAATTCCAGCAACTGAGAAAATGGTTAGAGTTCGGAACAGAACAATATTTAGCCGTCAAAAGGGGCTAAAATGAGACCCATTCAACCACGCTCTGCTACCACTTGTTACGGAGCTTTCCGTGGTAGGTAGAGGTGAAAGAAGGTGCGGGTGTGAATAGGTCTCCAGCTACGAAAGTAAAATTAATTTAAAATTTAACAAGGTTATATTTTCTTTTCAAAATAAGGAGATAACAAGCATGGCAGGTACAAAGTAGCAAGTCAAAAGGGTAGTTACAATATTTACAGGATTTGGGCTTCGCGCCCTGACTTCACAATGCTTGGGCAATCAGCTCAGTTTTACCCCAAACACAAGTTTCAACAGAGGGGCAGAAAACCCCATTCATGCCTAGGAGCCCTTGCTCCAAATTACACTGAAAAGCCTCCACGAGGCATACAACACTCAATTTTCAAAAAGAGCCACTCGCTCTCAACTCTAAGCCTCTCCCAGGCCACACCAAACTCCACCTTCAAGTTGTCCTCACTGGACATAGACACAGGGGTAAAATACCCAACCTCCTGAGGTCTATTAAATGAAAAGAAGGTTGATTACATGACCTCCAAAATAACAATTTGAGAGGAGGCGATCTGCACTCCTAATACACTTTGTTTTTAAAACCTACTTGGCACTAGGCCATTAATACAAGGGCTAATCCCATACTACAGAGGTGACTTCAGAAAAGAACAATGTACATTATATTAACGAAGAATAGGTTGAGAATAATAAGTTCACCTCGAAACATTATGAGGGTTACATAATGAAAAAAGTTTCGGACCCGCCCCGAGAGTTAAACTGCTGAGCAAGCAAGAAAAATAAGTAATTAATCGGCCATTACCTTGTTGTTGACCGCCGCCGAAGAAAGAGGCGCTACCCGCCCCCTGCTATGTACTTTACACACTGAATAATGGAACAGAAGTGGCCCAGAGACCCTAAAATCAGCAGTTTATATACTCTCGCGGAAGGTTCTAGGCGTTAGGGGAATGAAAACACCCGCCCACAATCACTTTATTGGAGAAAAAAAAAGAGAAACCCCTACACAAGATGAAGAAGAAACACATTATTGGTGGAAAATTAATATCAGAAATTCGGAATTGGCTAGATTTAAAACAAGGGGAAAGAAAGGGGTAATATTGCCAACTTAACCAATGACAGAAAGAAATTTAACAAAGAACAAACTATTGAAATAAAATTTTCTCCAAAGAACAGTTCTTTTTCTTCGCACTAGGGTGCACTATTGTAGTTCTTCAGTAGTGTCCTCTAGAAGAGAAAGTTCACACTTCTTACTTCAAGCAAAACTAAAACACATCAAAAATGACACAGTTCTAAAACTCCAAAATTTACAGGTAGTGACATCTTCTGAGAAAGTAGAAAATTAATACCGTCAATCAAGTTCAGACTTCCTCCAGCAGAGGAGTTTCAACTGGCGCACCTTTTGAATTAGCGGCGTGGAGGTGTACCGCCCGGTACAACAGTATTCACAGGATTTGGGCTTCGAGCCCCGGATTCACAATTCTTGAGCAATTAACCCAACTTTACCCAAAAACAAGATTCGAAAAAGGGGCAGAAGACCCCAATCATGTTCAGGAGCACTTGCTCCCAATTACAAAATAAAGCCTCCTCGAGGCATCCAAAATCAATTTCAAAAGAGCAACCCGCTCTTAAGTTCCAGCCTATCAAAGGCCACACCACACTCCACTTTCAAGTTGTCCTCCCAGGACATGAAAACAGGGGTAAAATACCCAACCTACTGAGGCCTATTAAGTAAAGAAACAGGTTAATTACCTGGCCTCTAAAATACCAGTTTGAGAGGAGGCGAAGCTGCACTCCTAATACATTTTGTTTAAAACCTACTTGGCACTAGGCCGTTAATGCAAGGGCTAATCCCATACTAAAGAGGTGACTTATATGAGAAGACAATTTACATTACGCTAGGCTGGAAGAAACGGTTGAGAAAATAAGTTCACCTCAAAGCAATATGAGTGGGAGCTCGAGAGGGTTAAGCACTCTATCCCAATTTATAGTTTAAACAGATAGAATTGATACCGAGTGTCTTTACATTTTAAGGGAAAGTTACATGGTAAAAGGCTTCGGACCTGCCCCGAGAGTTAAACTGCTGAGCTAGCAAGAAAAGAAGTTATTAAACGGCCATTACCTTGTGGATGAACTGCTGCCCGAAGAAAGAGGCGCTTCCCGCCCCCTGCTACGTACTTTACACACTGAAAGATGTTACTGAAGTGGCGCGGAGTCCCGAAAATCAGCAGTTTATAAACCGTCGCGGAATGTTCGAGGCGTTTCAGGAATGAGAACACCCTCTCACAAGAATTTTATTGGCTAAGCAAGAAAACCCCTACACAAGATGAAGAAGAAACACATTATTGGTGGAAAATTATTTCGAGAAATTCGGGATTGGTAAATTCAAAACAAGGGGGAAGAAAGGGTTAATATTGCCAACTTAAACAATAACTGAAGGAAATTTAACAAAGAACAAACTTATAAACACAAAATTTCTTCAAAAACATAGTTCTTTCACTTCGCACTAGGGTGCATAATTGTATTTCTTCAGCAGTGCCATTTGGAAGAGAATGTCCACACTTCTGACTACAGGCAAAACAAAAATACATCGAAAACGACCCAGTTCAGAAACTTCAAAATTTACAAGTAGTGACTTCTTCTGAGAAACTAGATAATTAACACAGTAGATAAAGTTCAGACTTCCTCCAGTAGAGGAGTTTCAACTGGCGCAAAGTTTGAATTAGCGGCATGGAGGTGTACCACCCGGTACACAATTCTTAGACCTTTCCTTTCCCATCGTCGCCATAAGACATATCTGTGTCAGTGCGACGTAAAGCAAAAAAATAAAAAAGCGACATCCATCATTATAGTATTTCCGGTCTATCGCTGGTGTAGAATGGCTGCGCGTATCGCCGGCGCTTTTTGCGCTGTTTACAGGCTTCAATTCAACCGCTCGTGTAGAATAGTTTGAGCGGTCAGGCGGGCGAACAGCGCCGTTTTGCCTGCTCGTGGAGAACCAGCCAAAGGGCTGCAATGTTCACAAAAATGGGAAGTGGGAGGGATAATTCTCCGGCTGATGGGAGTATAGGACTAAAAGGATGCATTTCATGCGATAAAGGTATGGAAGCAGCACACCTACTAAAACACTGTAAGAGAGATCAGAGAGAAAGGACATAGGCGAAATCGAAAATGTACTTGAATTTTACACTCTTGAGTTAATATAAATTGAATGGAAGACACCAGGAGAACAGCAAAACTAGCAAAGTGGGAAATAAATCTAAAGAAGTCAGAAATAGAGAGGATGCATGCAGAACGTGTATGTTGAGATATCCTGGACTCTACCACTTTGAAAAGAATAGGAAGTACACCAAAGTTTACCTAATAATTAATTAAACATGTATTAATGTGGCGTATCTATATATACACTGTCGGAAAAACATATCCAAGCACAATGCAATAAGGAATGTAGAATACGGAAATTTTGGTGACATATCTGTCGAGGTAATACATTCAGTTCATTAAAGGTACTCGACTACAGGTTAATATCCGCGCGAGAACAGCCATCGCAAATGTGTCATGCTGGTCCATTAATAACCGGTGTATTCGCCTGACTGTTGAATGCAGGTATGCAAACATGGATGCATTGTGCCGTACAGGTGCCAGGTGTCAGCTTGTGGGATGGAGTTCCATGCCTGTTGCACTTGGTCGGTCAATAGAGGGGCAGTTAATGCAAGTTGTGGATGACCGTGGAGTTGTCGTCCACTTATGTCCCATACGTTCTCGACTGGGGACAGATCAGGGAATCGAGGAGGCCAAGGCAAGCTGTCGGCACTCTGCAGAGCACGTTCGGTTAAAACAGCGGCATGGGGGCGTGTATTATCCTGTTGGAAAAATACTCCCGGGAATGCTGTTCACGAATGACAGCACAACAGGTCGAATCACCAGACGGGAGTGCACATTTGCAGTCAAAGTACGTTGGATAACCACGAGAGTGCTCCTGCTGTCATAGAAAATTGCTCCCCATACCGGAACTTCGGGCGTAGGTCCAATGTGTCGACGCCGCAGACAGGTGGGATACAGGCGCTCACCTGGCCTCCTTCTAACCAACACACGGCCATCACTGTCAACAAGGCTGAGCCGGCTTTCAATGGAAAACACAACGTACCTCCACTCCATCCTCCAATGAGCTATCGCTTGACACCTCCGAAGTCGCAGACGGCGGTGGTTTGGGTGAGTGGTATGCATGCCGCAGACCGTCTGGCTCGGAGGTGTCCTTCGAGTAACCAAACTTCGACCAGTTTGTTGCGTCACTGTGGTGCCGACTGCTGCTCGAAATGCTGCTGCAGACGCTGTCCGCTGCGTCACAGCCATACGCCGAATACGGCGGTCCACCCTCTCGGTGGTGCCACGGGACGTCAGGAGCCCGGTCTTCTTGCGAGGGTACCTTCTCGTGACAACTTCCAAATCGTTCTGCAACAGCGCGGAAGGAATATCCATCTTCAACTAGCCCTGTTATGAGGTCTCGTTCAACAGCATTAAGCTGTTGATACCGGACTATTCGTCGTCGTAAAGGCTTTCTTGACCCACTCACAGTACTCCGTCCAATCTCACAGGTAACTAACGCTCTCACACAGTATAGTCCGTATGTAAAGCAAACCTAATTAGCAACATCATATGGCCGCGATTTGCGGGAAATTTGAATCAATGTCATCCTTGAGATGTGTAAACACGCCTACCAACGATCGTTAATCTAGCTCAGCTCCTTCTTGGTGTTTGGATATTTTTTCCGCCAGTGTACTTTAATCTTACTCAAGAATGCTTGTTCAGGCCGTTGAGTACACGAGTGCTCTCCGCTCTACGCGAAGAATGCCTGGAAAACTGTCCGCTGTAAGTTATCGTGGGACCGTAATGAACGGCTTGGCGGCGAATATCTTGTGGATGGGGGTCATCTTAATTCAGATAAAAATGTGTGAAGTGATGTTACCTACCAACCGTGATGATGTGATCTTGCAGACTGCGATGGAAGGCCATGACTGAGAGACATATTTTCAATGAGGAATGTTAGAGTACAGAAAGTCGCTGTGATCTTGCATGCTGTGATGTGAAGTATTGATGGATGGCCATGACTTAGAGACATATTATCAAAGAGGGATATTAAAGTGCAGATAGTCGATGTGATCCCGCAGACTGTGATGTGAAGTATTGATGGATGGCCATGACTGAGAGACATATATAAGTTTTTTAAATCAAAGAGGCCTCACCTAATCATACTCTAGAGATTTGATTGTTTCATTCGTGGTAATTTCATAGATCCTGAGTCAGTTTCCCTGTATCTTTGAAAGACATATTTACGATCATTTCATATTACAAAGTGGGAAATTGGACACCATTTATCTTAGATAGCATGGATGTTGCTCCACCTGCTGCCATATCGATCTTAATCGAGAAAATATACGTAAATTTCAATTCTTCTCTGCTCTCCACAGGGATAGTTCTCGACCTTTAAAAGGCATTTGATAGTGTGTCACACCACTTGCTCCTCCAGAAATTGGAAAAATACGGCTTTAGGAGCAAGTTGCTGGGTTTGCTTGAAAGTTACTTGAGAGGTCGAGTAGAGTATGCCAAAATTAATCAGTCTCTGAGAACACCGATGAACATAACGAAGGGTGTCCCACAAGGAACAGTATTAGATCCATTATTATTTATTCTATCTATTAATATTCTACAGAAAACAATAGCAAACGAGGAGTTTATGCACATCGTAACCAAAGACTTTAATATTACTTAACTAGACTCACAGAGCGCGCTGATGCTATGCGGAATATTGAACACTTTCGCGCATCGCCATGTTACGGGCGCTTCAGCTTCGAATGCATGGGTAGCACGTGATAATGTTTACAGTCCCGTGCATGTTTTCGATTTTAATCATGTCTGTTAGTGGATCTGTTGTAGTATTATATGTAACGAAGTGATAATATAATGTCAAATATTTTCAAGAAATGTGGGAGCTGACACATTATAGTAGTTAAATTGATCGGCAATATTAGGCATAAAGTTAGGCCTTACGTGTGCGATAGGAAAGGTATTCACGAATGTGAATTCGTGTGCAGCCTTCATTTGTACAGATTGTTATCAGAAGGGATCTGGTATTTCTTTTCACATGCGAGTAGAAATTGAACTGTTATAAAATTACTTTCAATTACCATAATCGAGAATTAAACAGGTTATAGGGTGGATGATTTAGAGAGAAGAAGGACATGACATTTAGAATTTTTAGGCTTCTTCTTTTTCTTGTTTGCCGTTTTCCAATTCATCGGGGATAATTGTTTAGAACTAAACAGCTGTTCTGAAAATGACTACGTGAATTTCATACAGACTGTGTAGACCTACCGTTATTACAAATTTGATAAACCTGGGCCTAGAATCCGTAAGACATGATTGATAAAGCTTGATATATAACGCTTTTAATGTTAGGGTAAAGTACTGCTTCAAATTATTATCAATTATCTGAAAAATGATTTATTAGTATCGTATGTCTTAAGTTCTCAATTTTTTTACACTTGCTTTATAATAAAAGAATACAATTGTTAATACGCTATTCCATAAACATTTGGGAATGAAAATAAAAATGAAAATCCACAGCCTTTTTCCAGTCATTCGACCGGGTCAGGAATGAAATGACAATATAAAGTCTAAATAAAGCTCATCATAAACTTGTCAATCCTAGTCTGTATTAGAAAACGCTAATCAAAATAACTGTTAACTATGATATTAATCTTCTTGCAAGTGTTTTACATTCAACTTCATTCTTTTCTGTTGTAAATCATGGTGCCCATATTCAATAAAAATTAGAATGCACTTTCAATTTTCATTTGTGCTCAGATAACGTTAATTCAGATTGAGTTTGTAAAAGCAGTTTTATTATTTTATTTCATTTTAAGAAATACACAATAGAGACAGACTAGCGCCAGTGTAATGAATGTCAGGCTGCATTGACCTAAGTCCAAATCACATAGAAATGACAATTTAACTTCTACTAATCCAAAATCGTTGTTTCATATCCGAACCAAACCAAACCCCATGGCCTACGAAGCGACCGCTGCTCAGCCTGAAGGCCTGCACGAGGTGTCGTGTGGTCAGCACGACGAATCCTCTCGGCCGTTATCTCACCGTCAGATAGTTCTGCAATTGTAATCACGTAGGCTGAGTGGAATTCGAACCAGCTCTCAGATCCAGGTAAAAATATCTGACCTGACCGGGGATTGAACCTCGGGTCACAGGGTAAGAGGTAGACACGCTACCCCTACACAGCGGAGCCGGCATTTCATATTTAGAAAATGACAAAAAATGTATCTGATCGTTTCAGAAAGATTTCTGCAGTCATGTACTTTTTAAACAATATGTTCAGAGAATTGAGTAAAATTTGCTGTAATGACTTATAAAAGAGGAATCATAAGCTATGTACTTTTCATAGAAAGATTTTATTTCACAGGTTTCCTTTTCGTTGATATCGAAGATTATAGCTATAGATACAGGAGTTTTTAAATGTTTAATGTGCCCTCCAGTCTGCTAAAAGACAGGCAATTTTTATCTCATGCTATGTAATCGTACTGAAGTTGTATACTGCTGACATTTGAACATGTCTTCGTATTTTCAATAAATCAAAAGTGTAGAGCCTAGGTTTCAATTACATGTATCTGTCCCGAATGTTCAAACAAAACAGTTACGACATGACGATTATATTAAAATGAGTGACATTATCATTTATGAGGTACCCGTAGGCCTGTATACTGTTATTTTTCTGTTTTCGAGGACTGAAATTCAAATATGTATTTATTTATTTATTTATATATATATTTATTTTTGTAGTAGTGTATTTTTCAGTCTTCTTATTCAGTCTCCTAAAGGGTTCTTTTAATTTTTGATGTGCGCCACTTATGAGCTATCCAAAGGATTTGTGTATATTGTTCAGTTTTTTATACAGAAGTACCTTTTAATATCACCACTGTCTTGATATCATGTATATTTATTGCGTGTGTACACGGTAGTCGCTATAGGCTGTCATTAATTTACTAGGGCGGGTGTTTTCATATGTGCGAAATATAAGTTCATACATGAATTCCATACGATTTCCTAGTCAAGCTGAGGAGCGCCCGCAACATGGCGGTACGCGCATGGACATGACTTCCCCAGTCACACGCTTCTGCGCAGCCAGCGGTGTGGGGCCTTGATCGTAACATATGCAGATGAAACAGTCATTTATGTTGAGGGTGATATGTGGAATCTCGTCACATAGACAGCAACTCAAGTACTGTTTACAGTTAATGCATGGATAGATAATAACGATTTGTTTTTAAGCATTAACAAGACAATATTTATGATTTTTCAATGACATACAAGAAATTATTTTAATGAATTTACTGTACAGAACATCAACTGTAAATTTAATTATAACTTCTACAAAATGTATAAATTAATTAATGTTAAGTATTTGGTTAAATTAATTGGCATGAACATGAAACGGAAAGGTCACATTTTCGATTTAAGAAAGAAAATCAGAAGAACTGTTTATATATTTCACATTTAAAATACATATTCAGTATGAAATTTTAAGAGAAGTTTATTACTCCTTAGTTCGGTCTGCATTTAGCTACGGAATAATGGCATCGAGAGGAGCCTACAAAAATATAAGTAATAAAATACAGGTTGTTCAAAACCTTATGTTACGAATAATGTGCCAGAAAGAAATATTATATCCAAGTAGTCAATTACACGCTGAGGTAAAGTTATTAAAGCAGCTCCAAGCCCTTGAAATATACAAATACAAAATATATAATTGAGGACATTAAACATGAATACTTGTTGTTGTTGCTATTTGCTTTACGTCGCACCGACACAGATATGTCTTATGGCGACGATGGGATGGGAAAGGCCTAGGAAGTGGAAGGAAGCGGCCGTGGCCTTTATTAAGGTACAGCCCCGGCATTTGCCTGGTGTGAAAATGGAAAACCACGGAAAACCATCTTCAGGGCTGCCGACAGTGGGACTCGAACCCACGATCTCCCGATTACTGGATACTGGCCGCACTTAAGCGACTGCAGCTATCGAGCTCGGTAAACATGAATACTCAACACGCAATAAGGTGTACCACCGTTGTATGTAATACAAACCCAAAATTAGCATAACAAAACGCGGTTTCTTGTACTTCATTCCAAAATTATTTCATGTCCTATCAGGTCCTATACAAGATCAAGATTCATTAAGCCAGATAATGAGCCAGAAACGTCTTAAATCCTTTGTCATGGATAATAGAACCGTTATTTAAGAAATAACTGAATGAAAAATCACACCACGAAATTCAATTTCCTTCGACGCTCCACCAGGAGCTGTCGATCGTACCTATCATTCACTCATACCCATACTCGTACTTCAGGCATCATTGTTAAATGTACTTCTTTCTTTATAATTAACATTCTAGATTACCACGCACAAGGTTTCACCTTTCATCGTACTTTGCTGATATCCTGACTCGACTCTGTTGAGGATAACGATGGCGTGATTTTGTTATTAAAATAATAAACACGATAATAATATATTTCATTTGTGAAGGAGATAGTTACTAGTTTAATTAATTTTAACCACGAACCTACGACGCTGCTGTAGCAGGGAGAGAGGTGATACTCCCAAGTGGTGCGTCCCAGATGGCGGATAGTGGGTATCTAGCCGGCTTCCCAGAGGAGATGAGCGGAATAAAATAGCTCCCGCGGACCAAACACACGTCGCCCTGTGGGTGGGGGACGCAGATGAAGAATACACCCATGGTATCCCCTGCCTGTCGTAAGAGGTGATTAAAAGGGGCGACAAAGGGACAATCGAATTAGAACCATGAGACTTCTTGTAATTAGTACCATCACGCGGCGAGCACCATGGTCCGCCTATACTTGCGAGTAGTATCACTCTGTTAGGTTCACAATAGGTTTGGCATTAGTATCAAAAGAGTGTGAATCAGGATGGGTTTTAGAGTACCCGTGATTAGTACCAGCGCATGCGGAACACCACGGGTTTACGTTGCCTGTAATTAGAACCATTATGTGAGGAGCACCACGGGATGGTACGAGTCCCTGTGATTAGTACACCTATGTGAGGAGCACCACGGGATACCACGAGTCCCTGTGATTAGTACACCTATGTGAGGAGCACCACGGGATACCACGAGTCCCTGTGATTAGTACACCTATGTGAGGAGCACCACGGGATACCACGAGTACCTGTGATTAGTACACCTATGTGAGGAGCACCACGGGATACCACGAGTCCCTGTGATTAGTACACCTATGTGAGGAGCACCACGGGA
This sequence comes from Anabrus simplex, assembly GCF_040414725.1. Lineage (NCBI taxonomy): Eukaryota > Metazoa > Arthropoda > Insecta > Orthoptera > Tettigoniidae > Anabrus > Anabrus simplex. The sequence goes on along the minus strand of NC_090269.1, from coordinate 158,530,122 downwards.
TACCACGAGTACCTGTGATTAGTACACCTATGTGAGGAGCACCACGGGATACCACGAGTCCCTGTGATTAGTACACCTATGTGAGGAGCACCACGGGATACCACGAGTCCCTGTGATTGGTACACCTATGTGAGGAGCACCACGGGATAGCACGAGTACCTGTGATTAGTACACCTATGTGAGGAGCACCACGGGATACCACGAGTACCTGTGATTAGTACACCTATGTGAGGAGCACCACGGGATACCACGAGTCCCTGTGATTAGTACACCTATGTGAGGAGCACCACGGGATACCACGAGTCCCTGTGATTGGTACACCTATGTGAGGAGCACCACGGGATACCACGAGTACCTGTGATTAGTACACCTATGTGAGGAGCACCACGGGATACCACGAGTCCCTGTGATTAGTACACCTATGTGAGGAGCACCACGGGATACCACGAGTCCCTGTGATTAGTACACCTATGTGAGGAGCACCACGGGATACCACGAGTACCTGTGATTAGTACACCTATGTGAGGAGCACCACGGGATACCACGAGTCCCTGTGATTAGTACACGTATGTGAGGAGCACCACGGGATAGCACGAGTACCTGTGATTAGTACACCTATGTGAGGAGCACCACGGGATACCACGAGTACCTGTGATTAGTACACCTATGTGAGGAGCACCACGGGATACCACGAGTCCCTGTGATTAGTACACGTAAGTGAGGAGCACCACGGGATAGCACGAGTACCTGTGATTAGTACACCTATGTGAGGAGCACCACGGGATACCACGAGTACCTGTGATTAGTACACCTATGTGAGGAGCACCACGGGATACCACGAGTCCCTGTGATTAGTACACGTAAGTGAGGAGCACCACGGGATAGCACGAGTACCTGTGATTAGTACACCTATGTGAGGAGCACCACGGGATACCACGAGTACCTGTGATTAGTACACCTATGTGAGGAGCACCACGGGATAACACGAGTCCCTGTGATTAGTACACCTATGTGAGGAGCACTACGGAATAACACGAGTCCCTGTGATTAGTACACCTATGTGAGGAGCACCACGGGATAACATGAGTCCCTGTGATTAGTACACCTATGTGCGGAGCACCACGGGATAGCACCAGTCCCTGTGATTAGTACACCTATGTGAGGAGCACCACGGGATACCACGAGTCCCTGTGATTGGTACACCTATGTGAGGAGCACCACGGGATAGCACCAGTCCCTGTGATTAGTACACCTATGTGAGGAGCACTACGGGATGGCACGAGTCCCTGTGATTGGTACACCTATGTGAGGAGCACTACGGGATAGCACGAGTCCCTGTGATTGGTACACCTATGTGAGGAGCACCACGGGATAGCACCAGTCCCTGTGATTAGTACACGTATGTGAGGAGCACCACGGGATAGCACGAGTCCCTGTGATTAGTACACCTATGTGAGGAGCACCACGGGATAGCACGAGTCCCTGTGATTAGTACACCTATGTGAGGAGCACCACGGGATAGCACGAGTCCCTGTGATTAGTACACGTATGTGAGAGCACCACGGGATAGCACGAGTCCCTGTGAGTAGTACACCTATGTGAGGAGAACCACGGATAACACGAGTCCCTGTGATTAGTACACCTATGTGAGGAGCACCACGGGATAGCACGAGTCCCTGTGATTTGTACACGTATGTGAGGAGCACCACGGGATAGCACGAGTCCCTCTGATTAGTACACCTATGTGAGAAACACAACAGGTCTGGGCGTTGTCTTTAGTTAGTACCGCTAAATGAGCGACACCGTGGGTCTGCGGTGCCTATGTGAAGTGCCCACTCTGTGAGAACACCACGGGATAGTACGAGTCCCTGTGATTAGTACCGCTAAATAAGCGACACCGTGGGTCTGCGTTGCCTATGTGAAGTGCCCACTACGTGAGGAACACCACGGGATAGTACGAGTCCCTGTGATTAGTACACCTATGTGAGGTTTGCATTGCCTGTAAGTGGCGCCGCAATGAGAGAAACATGCGTTATATGATCGTATTACATTACCTGTGAGTAGAACGATAATGTGTGGAACACCGCGAGTGTACGCTACTTTTGGTTAGTACTGCAACATAACAAATCCCATGGTTCTACTTTACTAGCGATAAGTACCATTATGAGCGGTAACAAGCATCATCGATTCAGGATTGTGCTTTAGAAGCAGTCCCTTGGTCAGTAATACTATTGTTTTACGATAGTTTCTGGGAATTTGGGGCATTGCGGGTCGGATCCACTGATTGTTTTAAATTCATATTCAGCCATTCATTTTTCGTCATCACGATTTGAATTCTGGTCAGTGGATGATTTTGGACTTTTAATTTGTCATTGCATTTCGTACCATTAGAGGCCGATGATCTTTAAACAACAAACATCATCATCATTGTAAACCCTTAACTACTGACGTGAGGTCCCTGGGACCTGCCCTTCACTTGCATCAGTGGTCTTGAAAATCTCTTTCCCTGTCTTCCTTCCTAATTTCCAGGGTTCTCTGTGTTCCCATTGCGAACAACGCTGCCAGTATTTTCTGAAAGTGACTCTTGTAACAGCCTCTCACATCCGTAACCAAGAGCGATTCTTTACTTTCCTCATTTGTGTGATGACCACTACCGTAGTGTAACATTTATCACTATTTCGTACTATCCTTAGAGGCCTCGGTTCAATATCCAGTACTGCCAAAAATTTAAAAATGGCAGAGTGCTGGCATGCAGCTCACCCGAATGTGCCAGAAGGAAGCTGCACCTCCTTGGGACGAGGACATGTGTTTACTTTTTATTTATAAAGTACAAACATTCGCATTGAATTGACATATGGATAATAATCTTGTACCGTGGTAAATGAGACTGATGGACCCATGTTTTGTAAAAAAAAAAAAAGGACTTTTATTTTTACGAAAAATATCGGAAGAGGAGTTTGATTTATGAGGTGAAGGAAAGTGTTGCACAGATTTTCTGTAGCGTGTGATAATTATTTTAAGCGAATTTTAATATGCTCTGTTGTGTGAACACTACGTTCAGGACGCAGTTAAGTAAATGTGTGTTACAGACTGCGAATACTCAGACATTTCCGATTCAGTAATGTGTGATTTATTTGCATACACAGTTAAAACATCAAAATTAATATTTTGGCATTTCCTACCCCATATTTCCAGTTGTGGTCCGTGGGACCTCACGTTAGTAACTACGCACAAATTGTTGACGGGGTTAAGTATTAATTGGCATTAATTGAACAAGCTGGTTTCCGAAAAGGAAGGAGCTGTACAGATCAAGTCCTTAGTCTAACAACTTATATTGAGGCAGGCTTTCAAGATGGTATGAAGACGTCTGTAGTATTTATTGATTTGACAGCAGCCTATGACACAGTATGGAGATAGGGCCTCCTTTTAAAGTTCTTAAGAGTGATCCCCTGCAGAACTGTAGCCCAATTAATAAATAACATGCTATGTGGTAGATATGTCCAAGTTATCCTGGGCAAGGAAATCAGTAAGCAAAGAACTTTGAAAAAACGGTCTTCCACAGGGCTCTGTACTCTCACCAATCCTTTTCAATCTATATATTGCAGACATCCCTCATACTCTAAGCAGGAAATTTACTTATGCAGATGATTTAGCCATTGGCATAAGTATAAAATGCATAGAGGAAACTGAAAGGAAATTGACAGACGATATTTCAGTCCTATGGAAGTATTACCACAAGTGGCGACTCACACCAAGCCCAAGTAAAACAGAAACTTCATGTTTTCATCTTCATAACAAACAGGCAAACCGACAACTGAAAATCTACTGGTAGGTATGGTTGCTGTTTATCAATACTACAATGCGTACAATCACAGGTTGTCTAAAAACTACACCAACATTTTGGCTTCCAACTTTAAGTCACATCCATCCACCTGCACTGAGAAGACAGGATGCTTTGTTACGTGAATATAAGAAAATATTGGATCATCGGGACCTTACAATTCATGACTACATTCCAAGTGCAATATCTGGCAGGTTAAAATCCAGACATCCAGCAATTAAACCTGCTGTTGAACTTTTCAATACGAGCTTCAATATACATGATCATTGGGAAGAAAAATGGATCCAACATGCAACACCAGACATTATAACTGTTTTAAATACCCAAACTAAACCAGGTGGTTTTGATCTGCCTCGACGTACGTGGAAAACTGTCAACAGGATTCGTACAAACCATGGAGTATGTAATGACTTCCTCTACAAATGGAGCAAAATTTCTGATCCATCTTGTGTTTGTGGAGCGACTCCCCAGACCATCCAACACATTGACCAGCAGTGTAGTATTATGTCATACTCGGGAGATCTGAAGGACTTTCTATCGTTCACTCCAGATGTTGTTAACTGGATAGACAAATTGACTCTCACTATATAAGTGTATACATTGTCACGGTGTACTCTGTTTCATCTCTAATAGTAATAAGGCCCTAGTTATTTTAGTATATGATTTATATATTGTTGTATATCCCAATGTGTTGCCATACGCTAAATAAATAATATTAATAAATAAATAAATAATAAATACTTGTAAGAGTTAGTTACAAGATTTTTTTAAAAAAAGTATTCATGTTATTAGAAGAGTTATGAACATAAGAAACAGAGTAATGTAAATAAACAAACACCGTAATGAGTGAATAAATACTACTACTACCTACGTGTGAGTGACTGAACTGGCTGGGTCAGGCAGCTTACACTCTTCCTATCCGACCTACCGATCTCGATAGCTGCAGTTGTTTAAGTGCGGCCAGTATACATTATTCGGGAAATATTGGGTTCGAACCCCACTGTCGGCAGCCCTGAAAAAGGTTTTCCGTGGTTTCCCATTTTCACGCCTTAATTAATGACACGGCCGCTTCCTTCGCACATACCTGTTTCATCGTCGCCGTAAGACCTATCTGTGTCGGTATCCGACTTTCCTCAGTCGACTGTTGTTCTTTTCCGACCCTGCGAGATCTGGAGAGTGACGCTCTTCGTGAGCATTCCCATTATTTTCCAAGAAGCTGGCAGCTAGTGCGTCATGCAATGATGGGGACCAGGGGGGAGTTGTATAAATGACTGCATTGGGCTTTTATACCAAACAAATACGTTTCCAAAAGGACGATGCAGTGAGAAATATTCTCTACTTCTGCGATCTCTTTTCTTCATTACTTTCCTTCCAGCAGCCAACGGCCGTAGCCGTGTTGGAACACCGGATCCCGTGAGATCTCCGAAGTTAAGCAACATTGGGCGTGGTCAGGAGTTGGATGGGTTGCCACGCGCTGTTGGTGGGGGGGTAAGGGAATGGAGGAGCGGAAAGGAACTGGCCACCCTACCGCACGTAAACTCCGGCCCAGGAACACCTCTGCGGAGGTTCGGATCTGCCTTCGGGCAGAATAACCCTTACCTTACCTTCCTTCCAGCACACCTTTGATTACTTCTTGGTGGTTTAAAATCTGGTCTATTGTACGTCGTTTGTCTCCATGAGGTCGCTTCTAACACCGACACCGTCTCTGCTGCAGAACTGAGGTAACGTGCTTCACGAACTCACAATTTTAAAATTCGTTGACACTTTAGAGCTCTACCACACTTCTATTCGTAACTCGTAACTCATGCCATCTCATCAATCGGCCGGATTAATCAATATTTTCGTATCCTTCGCATAAAACCATCGTAGCCGTGTGAAACACCGGATCCCGTGAGATCTCCGAAGTTAAGCAACATTGGGCGTGGTCAAGATTTGAATGGGTTGTCACGCGCTGTTGGTGGGGGTAAGGGATTGGGAGAAGCGGAAAGGAACTGGCCACCCTACCGTACGTAAACTCCGGCTCAGGCACACCTCTGCGGAGGTCCGAAACTGCCTCCGGGTAGAATACACCCTTACTTACCTTCGCATAAACTATGCGTCAAAACCCAGAAAAGCATCTCTTACAGAAATCTGTCAACAGTTAGGTTGAAAATGCAAATAAACTTATTTCCATGTATCCATAGCGTGGAGGTAACATTCTCCTCACCTCGCTCTTGTTCACGTTGTGTGTGGTGTACGGACCCTCTTGTTCTGTAAGACGATGAAGTGCTTTCTCAGGGGATTTTGGCAAACGATGACCACTGATATTAATTATAGAGTTTATGAACGGTTTCAAGACTTAAAACGTATACACCCGGGAATAATTCTCGAAACCATCTTTCATTTTCACGAAGTAAGTTAACGCGTATTAATTGAGTGTGCTGATGAAAACGAGTAATACTAGAATTAAGATCAGAGCACACACATTTGGGAACAGCTGAAATACGATTGTCACGTGAGACACGTGTACAAGGTCAGCTCCAGGAGAAACATCGCGGGTGACGGAGTAAAGCGTATCTGATCATGTTCTAGTACACGAATAAGGTAGACCAGTGTCGTACACGTTGTCTGCCTCGTACGAGCTATTGTCATAGTCCTGCTTTCCATCACACTAGCGATCACTGTCAATGCAGCTATCCGTGGATCAGAAACCTAGTGAAATGACAGGGAAATCTTCCGTTGACCTTTTTCAAGAAAAATATTACTGATAGCACATCGTCCGCCACAAGCAATAAACAAGACGAATTCAGAAGATGCACTCGACAGCAGCGCATTCTATGTTCAACAGTAGACAAAACTCGAATTAATTTCTTGTCCATTATTAAAGTGACCAAGACACTCATAAAAGCATTGGTTTGGATTTGTTAGACCATTGTTTTGACGGTCTAGCAAAGGGGTTCTGGGGTTTATGTGAAAAAGTTCTGCTCACCATATAGAAAAGATAGGGTTACACATACAATATGACGACACAAGGTAGACCTGGTGTGAAGTCTATGGGAGGCAATAGCCGTTTTGCTCATTTACACAGTCTCCATTTTAATAGTAAACGTACTTGTTGGGGCAGGTTGGTACGACGGGCCCCTCCTCCCTGTTACTTCAGGATTCTCTTCATGTATTTTTTCTCTTTTCTAAACATGAGTATGGTCAACGGAAGCACCTTTGCTTGAGGACTCAAATACACTGCCGATGTATTGTAGTCGGAATAGAGTTAGTCAGCACTTGCTTTTAGCAGATCACATAATTGAATTAAACAGCTCTTGATGTGAAAACTGACGGCTGCCTGTCCTCGCCAAGTTGCCGGCTTCAAACTTGGAACTATTACTAACTACATTAGCTACTGCCGACCGATTAGTTTCTCTGCTCTAATAGCAAGTATAGCTAAAATTCAGAAACACGTTTGTATTCGAAATTATAAACGAGAGTAATCGAACTCAAAGAGATACTTACTGGGCACTTATCTCTGAGAAGTATTCGGAAACTTTTAATGAAAGAATCACAAAGGAGAAAAATCAAGTAGGTGTCTTATGTATGTTTTTATGTATGCATATATGTATGTATGTATGTATGTATTTATGTATGTTGAGTACTCAGTGCGAAGGCTGGTTCGATCCTCAACATTTCTGCCATGTGCTGTCATAGATAGCGTAGGCGTTACTGAAGGGGCATTCTAGAGCAATGAGGAGGTCAGTATCCCATTGCTTTCCTCACCGAGCCAGGAGGTCATTCTGGCGAGCCCACTGAAATTCACTCACCAACCAATCCTATGAGTGACATTTCTACTGGCTGCTCGTACCTCAGTCACTAGCTAGGTCTCGCAGAAAACGTACAATGTAGAAGTGAGCACCCTCACTACTTTCTCTCAAGGTCGATGCATCGTCCTTCTTCAAGAATAAAAATAGCAAGAACAATGAATTAAATTCCTGCAATCGAAATCGGCAGCACCATTTGGTTGGCAGTCACAGAGAAGAACAGCAAAATATCGCCAGTGTCGTATTTGAGGCCTAAATGGCCTCTTTATAGCAGAGGCTACAAACTCGGAACTAAAAACTACATTGAAGGTCACATCAAGCGGGAATATGTAAAGGGCTCAGTCCAAAAAGTATCTACATTTAAGAAAAAAGGAAGTTGTATTAGATTTGTTAATTTAAAAAAACTCATATTAATGTACAAGTTTGTATAGTTCAGTACTTGTTCCAGATTTTGTGCTAACCGAGAAAATATAAGATAGTGAGATATTTACCATACTTTAAAATTATTTTAGCACTGAAAACTATGATATTGGTTATAAACGGAGATATAAAGAAAACATAATAAGCCATGAAACAAAATTAATTTAACTATACGATTCCTACAATTATTTCGCATCATTCTGCATCGTCTGATGATGTCAATGTATGTTATGATGGACTGTAGATTCCGTAGATTTGCGCAGGAATATTCCCCTCCTCTGGACTCAGCCATCACTCGGACTGCAAAGGAAATATCCGCTCAGTGTGTGACAGCTCGTTCTGGCACAAACATTCTCACAGAGGAAGTATGCAACTGTTCATGTAAGAAGGCACAGTTTACAGACTTTACTGGTAAGATTTCTGCATTAAGAGCAGCTGTCTGAAAACCACGAAACCTATTTATTTCAATATGCGTGCAATAGCTCCTTCTGGCAATGTGCCCCCCTGTGTAATACAATGGGACTCTCGGACTGATCACTGAGTGCCTGAAACCAAGGTTCGTTGCTTGGCGGATGATATACGGGAAAAGTAGCTGCAGATGAGATCAGTCACACCCACTCCATGGCCATCGACCACCACGATCTAGACTGAAATGTAAAAAAATATTCCTCAGTTCAACATACAGAGAACAATTCTAGGCTGCTATATGTGACCTTCCTGAAACGTGGATGAAACCTGCAAAATGTTTACCTACTGGACGTACTTTAGAGTGGTTAACCTAGAGATCATTGAACAGACTACGATCAGGTGTTTGTAAATCCAGGGACAACCTTGTCAAATGCGTTCCAAAGAGCCATGTGGAGAAGAACAGACAATGTTCACGCTCGTGCAGTGATGGATCAAGAAAATGCAGTCACTGTTGCCCAATTCTGGGCGAAGATTATTCAATTGTCTTCCCTTAGAGATGAAGTTATTTAACTGTTAAGTTGTAATATTCCATTATTTCTGTTACCGTGTTTTTGCGGTAGTTAGAGGTGAAAGAAGGTGCGGGTGTGAACGGGTCTCAAGCTACGGAATTAGAGTTCATGTAAAATTAACAAGGTTATATTTTCTTTTCAAAATAAAGAAATAACAAGCATGGCAGGTACAGAGTAGTAAGGCAACAAAATGTAGTTACAATATTTACCGGATTTGGGCTTCGCGCCCCGACTTCACAATTCTTGGGCAATCAGCCCAACCTTACTTCAAAATAAGTTTTAACAGAGGGGCAGAAAACCCCATTCATGCTCAGGAGCACTTGCTCCAAATTACACAGAAAAGCCTCCTCGAGGCATACAACACTCAATTTTCAAGAAAGAGCCACTCGCTCTCAAACTTTAAGCCTCTCAAAGGCCACACCAAACTCCACCTTCAAGTTGTCCTCTCAGGACATAGACACAGGGGTAAAATACCCAACCTACTGAGGTCTATTAAGTGAGAAAAAGATTAATTACATGACCTCAAAAATAACAACTTGAGAGGAGGCGACCTGCACTCCTAATACATTTGTTTAAAACCTACTTGGCACTAGGCCATTAATGCAGGGGCTAATCCCATACTAAAGAGGTGACTTTAGAAAGGAACAATTTACATTACGTTAAAGAAGAATAGGTTGAGAAGAAATAAGTTCACCTCAAAACAATATGAGTGGGAGCTCGAGAGGGTTAAACACTCTCTATCCCGATATGCAGTTTAAAGATAGAATAGATACCAAGTGTCTTTACATTTTAAGGAAGGTTACATTATGGAAAAACTTCGGACCCGCCCCGAGAGTTAAACTGCTGAGCTAGCAAAGAAAGAAGTTATTAATCGGCCATTACCTTGTTGTTGACCGCTGCCGAAGAAAGAGGCGCTTCCCGCCCCCTGCTATGTACTTTACACACTAAAAGATGGAACAGAAGTGGCGCAGAGACCCAAAAATCAGCAGTTTATATACTCTCGCGGAAAGTTCGAGGCGTTTTAGGGAAGAAAACACCCGCCCACAATCACTTTATTGGCTAGGGTACAGCAACATATTCAAGTTGGGGGAAGATACATCAGATTGGTCAGAAATTAATTAAAGAAATTCGGGATTGGCTAAATACAAAACAAGGGGAAAGAGAGGGGTATACAGCCAACTTAAACAATAACAGAAAGAAATTTAACAAGAAACAAACTTTTGAAATAAAAATTACTCCAAAAAACAGTTCTTTCACATCGCACTAGGGTGCACCATTGTAGTTTTTCAGTAGTGTCCTCTAGAAGAGAAAGTTCACACTTCTTACTACCGGTAAAACAAAAATACATCGAAAGTGGCACAGTTCAAAAACTCCAAACTTTCCAAGTAGTGACATCTTCTGAGAAACTTGAAAATTAATACCGTCGATAAAGTTCAGACTTCCTCCAGCAGAGGAGTTTCAACTGGCGCACATTTTAAATTAGCGGCGTGGAGGTGTACCGCCCGGTACAGACCTCCCCCCCAAAAGTTCCTCCAGGGGTGACACATGCAATTAGTTTGGAAACAAGGTCCAAGTTTTGATGTTGATATGGAGATTAATTGCAGAAGTATTTATAAGATTTTCTTAATTTGGTTTGATTCAGTTTCAACATTTTTGTAGTAACTGGTGAAGTAAAGTCTTTATGTTTGAAGAAGTTGAATTCAGAAGGAAAACTTTAGTTTTTAAAGTTGAGGAAAATTTTCTAAGTCCACCAAATATTGCAGTAGAATACCCAAGAAAAGGTAGTAAAGTTGAACTGGAATGTCCATATAGCTGGATATGTACTTCAAACGTTGATGATTTTAACGGCCAGACCAGCCGCCACTGCTTGCGTTCAGAGGAGGCCGCCCGGGCCCCTCAAGTACCCTGAGATACCGCTCGCCCGCACTAAGAGGGGAGCAGAGGTGTAGAAGCACGCCGCGCCCGCGGTGAACATATACAGGCTGCGGGCCAGTAGCAGGTCGTGCGCCGCACATCAGCCTTGGCCGGGAGGAGAGCTCCGGCTCGCCGTGCACATGTCGTCCTCGCTGGGGTCGAGGGGGCCCTTCCTCTATCCCAGTCGCGGCACAGTGCCGCGCGGCTGCGGGGGCACTGAAACATTAAAGCTAGGCGGCAGAATTTGTTGGACCATCATCTTTTTTTTTTTGAGGGCACAGGCTTGTGGAGAGGTTGAGGGGCCAGCGGCGTGCAGATATCCATGGCATTAAATAAGCCACTGTGTGTAGTGGAGCAGGAGACGGGAGCGTGGTAATGGCCGTGGCAAGGACAGGATGGCAGTTTAACGGTTCGGGGCAGATTTTACAAAAATGCTTACATATAAAACAAAATATTATAGAAGGGGCAGAAAGCCTTAAAAGTGTAACTAAAAAAAAAAAATATAACCTTCATATTCCTTTCAAGATAGTATGAGGCAAGTTAGCACAGAAATTATACAGGTTTCACCTGCGACAGGTGAACCCTAAATATCCTCTCGGTGGCTGGATTGCTTAATAACAACGTAACCGGCGTAAGGAAATCGAGAATGACACACGGCCCATGAAATCTGGGGGCAAGCTTGCCCGCGGGAACAAAATTCTTGACCATTACCTGGTCACCTACCTTCAAATGGGTGGGTCTCCGTCCACGATCATACCTTTCCCTAACCTTTTCATGAGACACTTTAAGATTGGCTTTAGCCTTCTTCCAAAGATCTTTAATGTTGTCCGGATCTATTGTCTCAGGTAGAATGTCACTCAGAGACCAGAGGTTAGAGAGCGGCGTGTTGGGAACAAACTTGAACATCAAAGAGGGTGGAGTAAATTTATGTGATTCATGAACCGCCGAATTCAAAGCAAAAAGCTAACGAATGCAGGGACGTGTCCCACCTAGAATGATCTTCGTGATGATAGGCAATAAGCGCGGACCTGAGATTACGATTAACCCGTTCAGCCAGAGATGGTTGAGGGTAATAAGCAGAAGTAGTCACATGAGAGAGGGACAAGTCAAAACAGAATTTACGAAAAAGATTTGATGTAAACACCTTAGCATTATCAGACACAATATATTGGCACGGGCCAAAAGAGGCAAAAATAGAATTTAAGCAAGTAATGGTGGACTGAGCGGTAGCCAGCTTAGTCGGAAATAACCAGGAAAATCTTGTAAAACCATCTACGCATACAAAGATGAACTTGTTAGCATTTCCCTTCGACTGGGGGAAGGGTCCTACATAATCAATATACAGGCGTTCCATGGGGTGCGACGCTTGATGCGAAGACAAAAGGCCTACCTTGGTGGACATGGTGAGTTTACTGAGCAAACAAGATTTACAAGCTTTTACTAGTTCACGGATTTCACCGTCCATACCCTTCCAGATGAACCTTTCACGAATCTTTTCACGAGTTTTAAAGATTCCAAGATGCCCCCCTTATGGGGTCTCATGATAGTACTTGAAGATCATAGGCACAAGAACAGCTGGAACGACAACTTTCATCATCTTATCATGCCTCGAAGGGCAACAGAGAACACCATTCCTCAGAACATAAGGGACAACATGTTCCCCAGAAGAAAGGGTTTCCATTATCGGAGCCAGCGTCGGATCTTCACGTTGGTATTTCTCGATATCCCTAAAGAGCATGGGAGCATCTGTTAAGATGGCATTAACACCAGATAGTATGGACTCGGGAGGTGTTGAACTGTCGACCGGTTCGTGGGTCTCGACGTCGTTGGAAAACATACGGCTGAGTCCATCAGCAACAACATTTTCAGTACCTCTGATATGCCTGACATCGAATTGGAAGGCAGAAATTCGGATGGCCCAACGGGCTATACGACCAGTACGACGCGGCCTACCTAAGACCCAGCTTAAGGCTTGATTATCTGTCTCCAGGTCGAATTTGACATGTTCCAGATAGAGACGGAACTTTTCTAAGGCGAATAAGACTGCCAAACCTTCGAGCTCATAGATGGAATACTTGGCTTCTTGAGCCGACAAGGTCCTAGATGCATAGGCGATGGGTCGCCTCCCTAGTTCAGTCTCTTGAAGAAGGACTGCAGCTACTGCTGACGACGACGCGTCGGTTTGGACGATGAATTTCTTCGAGAAATCAGGCATAGCAAGTACAGGGGCATTACAGAGAGCTAATTTATCTTCAAAAGCGGCTTGTTGAGAAGGTCCCCACTCGAATTTGATGCCTTTCCTACGAAGAAGGTTCAAGGGCGCCGCTCTATTAGCGAAATTAGGAATGAACTTCCTGAAGACATTCACCATACCAATGAACCTGGCGATACCTTTGATGTCCTTGGGAGTTTTAAAATCACGGATGGCCTGTGTTCTAGAATGATCAACTGCAACACCATCAGGTGACACAATATGCCCTAGGAATGACATAGAGGGCTTAGCAAAGGCAACCTTGGACAACTTGACAGTTAACCCAGCCTTACGAAGGCGATTGGGAACTTCTCGCAGATGATCTAGATGTTCTTCAAAGGTCTCCGAAAATACGACGATCATCGAAGTAGTGATACAAGTACTCAAATTTGATGTCGGAGAAGACCCTATCTAGCAGCCTAGTGAGTACAGCTGCTCCCGTGGGGAGCCCGAAAGGCACGCGGTTGTATTCGTATAAATTCCAGTCCGTGGCAAACGCTGTAAGATGTTTAGACTCTTCCGCAAGGGGAATTTGATTGTAGGCTTGATTCAAATCCAAGATGGTGAAGAACTTGGCCTTACGGAACCATGAAAAACAAGAATGAAGGTCGGGAAGGGGCACAGATTGTAACACCACCTTCCGATTGAGAGCCCTATAATCAATGACAGGCCTGAAGCCACCTTGGGGTTTCGGGACTAGAAAAATAGGTGACGAATACGCCGACTTAGAGGGCCTAATAATACCATCCTTCAACATCTGATCGATGATTTCTTTCAGAGCCTTCGTTTTAGGTGGAGATAGCCTATAAGGTGGAAAACGGACAGGAATTGAATCCGTGACCTCAATTTTGTATTCAATAAGGTCAGTAACACCAAGAGTATCAGAGAACACCTCTGGAAATGACTGACATAATTTCCGAATACTATCAGCCTGCTCCTCAGGTAGATGTCTAAGGTCTAACAACATCTCATCCTGGGTAGGCGAAATAGATGAACATGATACAGAATTACACTTTAACAAGGGAATTTTACAATTGGACGCAAATTTGAATGTGCACGACTTACTCTGAAGATCGAGCACAAGACCAGTGTGAGAAATGAAGTCCGCTCCCAATATGATGGGGCAAGACAGGTGCTTAGCCACAAACAATTTGATTTTCCATGTAAATTTAAAAATACGAATTTTGACATTTACAGAACCTAGGATTTCCAATGGAGATGAATTAGCCGAAACATATTGAACAGGAGATGAGACACAGTCAGGTAGTTTACAAACGGATTTCAATTTAGAATACCATTCAGCCGAAATAATCGAACAAACACTGCCTGAATCTAAAAGAGCTGTTACAGGTTCATTATTTAACTCAAGTTTGAGAAAAGGGACCGGTGCGGGGGTATCCGCCGCAATCCTAAGACACTCTTTGGGGCATTCAAAAGATAGATTTGCAGGTTGAACATTCCCTGAATTTACGACCTGTTTGCCAGGGGCTGAGCCTCGGGAAGATGGATTAGTCGACTCAGCCGAAGCCACTAGTCACTTTTGATTGTTGTTGGAAGTTGCACCTGAAGTTGAGCAGGAGGGGGTGCTATTCGAATTGGGACAATTCTTGGCGATATGTGAGAAAGCCCCACATTTAAAACAGCCTTGTGATGAACCAGTTCCATTCCTTGTCCCACTAGACTTGAGCAATGGGCACTTGTTCCGAAGATGGTCGGGCGATCCGCAAGCATAGCATTTACGAGGTGTGACTGGTCGGCGAGGAGGAGGAGGCCGAGGATTACCAAAAGAAGGAGGGGGTTCTTTCGCGACACGCAAAGAATCGGCGTATCTAACTCCTTCCGCTGAGACGGCCAATGCTTCATGTTCAGAGAAGGTTTGCGGGCACGCCGCGAAACACAAATATGACCTATAGGATGGTGAAATTCCTTCTACAATAGCCTGTACAATCTGATCTTCAGGAAGATGAAGGGCAAACACCCTAGTATAGAATTTAATATCTTGGATGAAGTCTGCTAAGTCTTCATCCAAACGCTGTACACGATAATAGTACTTCTGAATAAGGGAGGACCTGGCCCTAGCCGGGATGAAGTTAGCTAGCAAGTGGGTGTGGAAATCCTCAATAGATGATTGCTCGGCAATGGCTCTTACTACTTTGTCTGAGAGAATACCAGTTGCATAGGGATAGATGATTTGCA
Organism: Anabrus simplex; assembly: GCF_040414725.1. Classification (NCBI taxonomy): domain Eukaryota; kingdom Metazoa; phylum Arthropoda; class Insecta; order Orthoptera; family Tettigoniidae; genus Anabrus; species Anabrus simplex. The sequence continues at coordinate 158,514,735 of NC_090269.1, read as the reverse complement.
AAATCTGACATGGGGAAAGAGACAACACAAGGGGATGATCCTGAAATTCAACTAAAAATCTTAAAAATGAAATTACGTCACTGGTGGTATTAACGGAAAACTTAGAGATACCTCTGAGCAACATTGCCAATGGATGAGGCAAGCTGCTAAACCCGGGTGACATAGTAGGTAAAGGTTTCAGTGGCAAGGAAGTTAATTCAGAACGTATGTTATTCAACGATGCACGGCGTTCAGACTCGTTGTCCAATGGGGCAGAGATAGTTTGAGCAGCAACGGTTATCCTATTGGCTTCTCCCTTAGGAGGCTCTTCCTCGCTACCTACATTCATCGTGGTGGGTTGATCAATTTTGGGAGGAACTTCCCCAGTTAACAATTGAGTGACCTTGCTAGATAATTCAGAAATACTTTCAAGCAACGTACTAGCTTCCTTCCTCTGAACGTCATTCAACTTCAGAGACAACAGATCGTTAACTCTATTTGAAAAATGATATAGCCTGGCTTGCACACGCTTAATTTGATTAGGAGAAGGATCATTTTCGTCAAAAAAACTAACTACCGATGCTAGCCCTCTAGTATTCTCGGAGATCGTGGAAAAAGAGTCGTCAATTTCTTTCTCTCCCAAATTGGGGATGGAAATGGGCAAATCAAGGGACTCTCTAAGCTTGTTGGTGTCTATCGCAACCGTGCCCCCAGATTGCACATTTCTAATAGTTAACTCATAGATCAACTCCTCCTTACGCAAATAGTTAAGATGGAGAACATCGCGAGGGCCGGGCATGATGGCAGAACAATTTTGAAACAGGAAAGATCAAAAATTCCAGCAACTGAGAAAATTGTTAGAGTTTGTATCAAAGCAATGTTTAGCCGTCAAAAGGGGCTAAATTGAGACCCATTCAAACACGCTCTGCTACCACTTGTTACCGTGTTTTTGCGGTAGTTAGAGGTGAAAGAAGGTGCGGGTGTGAACGGGTCTCATGCTATGAAATTAGAGTTCATGTAAAATTAACAAGGTTATATTTTCTTTTCAAAATAAAGAAATAACAAGCATGGCAGGTACAGAGTAGTAAGGCAACAAAATGTAGTTACAATATTTACCGGATTTGGGCTTCGCGCCCCGACTTCACAATTCTTGGGCAATCAGCCCAACCTTACTTCAAAATAAGTTTTAACAGAGGGGCAGAAAACCCCATTCATGCTCAGGAGCACTTGCTCCAAATTACACAGAAAAGCCTCCTCGAGGCATACAACACTCAATTTTCAAGAAAGAGCCACTCGCTCTCAAACTTTAAGCCTCTCAAAGGCCACACCAAACTCCACCTTCAAGTTGTCCTCTCAGGACATAGACACAGGGGTAAAATACCCAACCTACTGAGGTCTATTAAGTGAGAAAAAGATTAATTACATGACCTCAAAAATAACAACTTGAGAGGAGGCGACCTGCACTCCTAATACATTTGTTTAAAACCTACTTGGCACTAGGCCATTAATGCAGGGGCTAATCCCATACTAAAGAGGTGACTTTAGAAAGGAACAATTTACATTACGTTAAAGAAGAATAGGTTGAGAAGAAATAAGTTCACCTCAAAACAATATGAGTGGGAGCTCGAGAGGGTTAAACACTCTCTATCCCGATATGCAGTTTAAAGATAGAATAGATACCAAGTGTCTTTACATTTTAAGGAAGGTTACATTATGGAAAAACTTCGGACCCGCCCCGAGAGTTAAACTGCTGAGCTAGCAAAGAAAGAAGTTATTAATCGGCCATTACCTTGTTGTTGACCGCTGCCGAAGAAAGAGGCGCTTCCCGCCCCCTGCTATGTACTTTACACACTAAAAGATGGAACAGAAGTGGCGCAGAGACCCAAAAATCAGCAGTTTATATACTCTCGCGGAAAGTTCGAGGCGTTTTAGGGAAGAAAACACCCGCCCACAATCACTTTATTGGCTAGGGTACAGCAACATATTCAAGTTGAGGGAAGATACATCAGATTGGTCAGAAATTAATTAAAGAAATTCGGGATTGGCTAAATACAAAACAAGGGGAAAGAGAGGGGTATACAGCCAACTTAAACAATAACAGAAAGAAATTTAACAAGAAACAAACTTTTGAAATAAAAATTTCTCCAAAAAACAGTTCTTTCACATCGCACTAGGGTGCACCATTGTAGTTTTTCAGTAGTGTCCTCTAGAAGAGAAAGTTCACACTTCTAACTACCGGTAAAACAAAAATACATCAAAAGTGGCACAGTTCAAAAACTCCAAACTTTCCAAGTAGTGACATCTTCTGAGAAACTTGAAAATTAATACCGTCGATAAAGTTCAGACTTCCTCCAGCAGAGGAGTTTCAACTGGCGCACATTTTAAATTAGCGGCGTGGAGGTGTACCGCCCGGTACAATTTCATAACACCCCCATGGCACTACAGCCCTTGAAGGACCTTGGCCTACCAAGCGACCGCTGCTCAGCCCGAAGGCCTGCAGATTACGACGTGTCGTGTGGTCAGCTCGACGGATCCTCTAGTCCGTTATTCTTGGCTTTCTAGACCGGGGCCACTATGTCACCGTCAGACAGCTCCTGAATTCTAATCACGTAGGCTGAGTGGGCCTCGAACCAGCCGACAGGTCCAGGTAAATATCCCTGACCTGGCCGGGAATCGAACCCGGGGCCTCCGCGCAAGAGGCAGGCACGCTACCCCTACACCACGGGGCCGGCATTATTTCAGATAGTTATCTAATATTAACATTTGGATAGCTCTGACTCGAGTACAATAATTGAAATGAAGTTCTTAGATGACTCTTTTCCAGTGAATCCTAACTGTGGAGACTAAAGTCCTTCAGGGAAAGAACATCCATGTGAACGTCGCAAGTTGAAGTAGATAGTTTGACTGGGGAGGTTTTCTCGCCTGTGTGGCCGAGGAACGGTGTTCCTACACAGGACATCGGTCTATCCGGACAGTATTCATTTAAGGTCACTCGAATTTTATACCTGCAAGTGTCAAGGCCCGTTTTGTAGGTTCATACCTCAGAAACTACTTATTTCAGGACTATCACTACCAGCGATGCGAATAACAACAACTTGAGGTACAAATTTCCCTCCATACGAATCAATAACACTAGTACCTAGAATAGAGTTGAAATTGTATCGAACGATTATTTTATCTCATGTAAATGGGCTGTACACAAAAACCTGCAGTCCCAATAACTCATTTTCGAAAGACTTCGTTCTCAAATGGCTTTTTACAGGCAAAAGCCATCAGCAAGAAATATCGGAGTCAAACTTTCTTAAACAAGCAAGATTTTCTGCTGTCCGTTCGAATGTAAGTAGAGCATCGAGATAGCACAAAGATAAAAGGACACTTTCACTCGAATAACAAATTTAGAAACTCTCCTGTCATATAGATCAACGTCGATACCAGCTCGTAGATTTGTTAGGAATTTCTACGTTCACGTTAAGAAATAGTAATTCAATCACTGTCGCCACGACGTCACTGTATCTACAATCTGGGCTTCTGTATTTTTGATACTTCTGCTTTACAGCGAGAAATATTATATTGCTTAGTTCCTCCCAGCTTAATAGCTGGTCCCTTGGACAGGCGTGATCTTTTTTCAACTTAAGGCAATTTTATTCTTAAAAGAAATAATCTTTAGTTCTAAGACGAAAGTTATTAAATACTCTGAAACATCCTGAAATGAAACTATTTAAAGATGTATGTATGTGTGTAGTGTATGCACGTATGTATCTACTGAATATATTCCACGTTTCCTCCTAAACCGCTGCAGAAATTTCAACCAAACTTGGTACACTTACCGAACGCCGTTTAAATCTAACTCAGTCCCCATCGACATTTGGGGTAAGGAGTGAGGTGAAATGTCCAAAACGACCGAGAATATAGAATTATGTGTGAATGGCTCCATTGTAGCTCTCAATCAAACTAGTATTATTATGACTTACTATGAGGAAAAACTACTGTAGGGTAAGAAACCCATTGGGGAGGGGGTGATATATGAAAATAATTGAAAAGGACAAATATATATTAGTGTTCAATTAACAGTTTACGGGGTTGCTAGGCTGATTGGTGACACTCCATGTGACAGTTGGAATCGTGTAAGTCTTGTCTATGGCGCGATGTGTAAGTACATGAAGTCCTCGACTCGGGTAGGCTATGTTTAATAATTTTCTGAGATGATCAACCAGGGCTACCGCAACGCGAAACAAAACAATAATATAATTAAACACATAGGAATAACTTTTACTCTACAAAATAGTTCGTAAATTAGCAATCAATGTCTTCCCATATATTTGACAGATACGCTAGTAGAAATGCTAAAGTACTCGAGCAGTGCGGGTAACACATTCATTTAGAGGAAGTATACGCTGACTTTGGAGTGAATAATCTTAGAGAATTGTCGTCTTCAGATTCGATAAACGCCTCACAAATGTCGTCCAACATCTCGGCGGTTCGAGCAGCCTCTGGAAGGTGCGCAAGTACAACCTGCACGCTGACTGTGACGAGAGTGAAACGTAAGGACACGTGCTAGGTGTTTGTCCCAGTGGAGCACTGCAGAGCAATAATCACCATGAGCATTAGGCGATGTGTGTCTTCTACGGAGTCGAATAGAAGAGCCGACGTCATTGCTTTAGTGCTGGATCCCAGTGCTCGTCTTGAAAGAGACATTAAGCAGGTGACACAGAAAAGAGAGATACAGTGTTTGTGAACCATGCCTCTCATATTTAAACGAATATTAGAACATCGGACTTGAGCATTGGTCAGTAGAAGGTAGCAGGGAAGGTGCTACAAAATACACGTAAAATATCTTGAAAGGGTTAGATATACTCAACAACATCATACTAGGCACCACCACATTATGTGAGGTCACTTTGTGTGATTATCACCGAACAAGTGACCACGGAGCTATCCGCTTTATCCCACTGTCGGAAAAGCGGTCTTCCGGGGTTTCCTACTTTCACACCAGGCAAATACTGAAGCCCTACCTAATTTAAGGCCATGGCCGCTTCCTTCCTATTCCAAGGCCTTTCCTATCCCATCGTTGCCGTATGACCTATCTTTGTCAGTGCTAAATAAAGCAAATTTTAAAAGGAATGTGTGGTAATCCCCTGTAAACGTGAAGAATGAATCCAGGCAGTTTTTTATTTGTGCACACGAATAGTTCGTTATTTTTGCAGGTTGTAACAAATCGTCTACTAGCGTTTTGGCAAAATTTAGGTCACACTGAAGTTGTTGTGAATATATTATATTGTTTTGTCGGTTAAATCCAGTGAGTGGAAAAAAACATTGTTATTCTTGTCTGTGAGAACTAAATATGACGGTATGCAAGTGAAGAAAGGAGTCCTAACACTAATGAGTGCGGTAAATTCAAGACTTCAAACAACAAAGTTTTTGTCATCGACGAAGGCCACGAAGGGCGTGAAAATGAAAGACTCCCTAGGCTTGGGTACCTAATAATGTCGGGGTAGGAGAAGAACAAGGGTTGACCAAGGGAGGTCGGATAGGCCTGGAAATAGTGCCAGACTCAGCGGACACTCACGGGATGGCGGGGGAGGGGGGGCGCAAGTCTAAATGACTTTGAAACTAAGGAATATTTCCTTGTTGTCAATGCGGATATTCCGTTGGTGTAGGTAAGAGCTCCCCCTTCCCTACTGTTGTCAAACGTAGTGCTGTCACACATTATTGTTACATTCGGCTTCAATATTTAGCGAAATAATCGGTCAAAAAGAAAGTGTCTGTTACAATGGAAAAGAAACTGGAGACGCCAGTAGAATCCACAATGACAGATCCTCGCTGATCATTCATGCGGAGTTCGAACTTCTACAAACTTTTCAGATTATTCGGATTTTTTGTCGTTCAGGATCGAACTAGGCCCGTTTGACCCGTTACACGGGGTTCTGCTGTTTATTACTATTAATATTGTTAATATTATCATTACAATAAGCATAGCTCAGAAGTAGCTGTTCTGTAGTACACACATTAGAAATGTCTGCGAATTGCTCCGTGTAGATCTGTTTAGAGATTGTGCCCTCGAATTGTTACACCATTTGCATGTAGGTCGGCCTCGCTGTGTTGGCCTCCTGCCAGATTTTCTGGTATTTGTTTACGTTGAGCAGCCATACTGTGGCGGAGTTTCTTCACGCGCACTTTTTTATATGCTGTCTTCCCTTCGCATTAACCATCAACTGGCTTGAGAATAAGATTCACATTGTGGGGCTTAGAGTGTGACACAGTCATTCTAAATGTCCTGCATTCTTTACCGAGTAACCATTGTGTCTCATCCTGTAAAAAATATTATCATGGCAGCGATTCCCAAACTGCAAAAGCGTCAAAACATAAAACCAAAACCCAAAGGTGGAGTTCGTTACCTCTAACCCAATACAATCAGATGCGAAGAATGAAATGGAAAAATAAACGACACTTAAACTGCGTGGCTACCATCATATCGTTGGCGACGTTTCTGAAAATGAATGAAGGTATTGATAAACAAAGTTCGGACACAAGAAAAGTCTTGAAGAGTTAGTTTATAAACATGCCCAGATCCCGGGAGCACGAGGCAGATCTTCAAAGTGTCGTTGCTGCATTCGGGACTGTAACTCTTGACTCTCACTTGTGGTGACGGTCCATGCCAGTGTTGTGTTATTTGCGTCCTCCTCGTTCTGTTCTTTAACGTGAAGCGAACTCGGTCCATTCTGACTCCCCAACTCGTCCACATGTTATATATTTTCTTCTGTTCTGACAACCACAATAAATTGCAGAAATCAACAAAATACGAAAATACATGATTGTCAGACTACAATAAATAACCACTTCTTTGCTAGATCAGCAGAAGGCCAATAATTTCTGTGTTATTTGTTTCGCCACATACGTAAATACTAAGGACCCAGGCAGAAGAGCAAGAAAAATCCACACAATCCTGAAAACAAGACTAGCATACGCATTAACACTCATCCCCTGGTGGATGGGAGTGTCATACCTGTCATAAGAGGCGACTAAAATCTGGCCCGGGGCTCTTAACTTGGGAGTACTGGGGCCTGGAATGGCTTGGTTGAATAGCCTTCACCCAAGCTCATGGCGTCCGACTCGTTGGCTGAATGGTCAGCGTACTGGCCTTCGGTTCAGAGGGTCCCGGGTTCGATTCCCGGCCGGGTCGGGGATTTTAACCTTAATTGGTTAATTCCAATAGCCCGGGGGCTGGGTGTTTGTGCTGTCCCCAACATCCCTGCAACTCCCACACCACACATAACACTATCCTCCACCAAAATAACACGCAGTTACCTACACATGGCAGATGCCGCCCACCCTCATCGGAGGGTCTGCCTTTCAACGGCTGCACCCGGCTAGAAATAGCCAAACGAAATTATATTACCTCATGGCTCTCTCTACCTATCCTCAGCCAGATCTCTAATACAGTTTTCAAGTACAGTCGCTCCCGTGAATATTCGACCACTGATAAAATCCGCGAAAAAGTGATGGTAATGACTCGACCATGAGCAGAATGTGAATGAATATTCGACCACTGATAAAATCCGCGAAAAAGTGATGGTAATGACTCAACCATGAGCAGAATGTGAAATCAAATGTGCCCAACTAATGGAAATGCATGTGGTTGCTTAGGCCGAAGAGTGTCGTGACCCTAAGGGATGTACAACAGGCTGAGGACTTGGGTTCGGAGTTCTGGGAGCGTATAGTCAGATTGGCAAAGTTTAAACACTAATTATATTCTACACCCAGAATATTCACACATCAATATATACAATAATACATACAATATAAAATCTCTGACACCATTTACTCTCAATCCCTTCTCAACTTCAGATCTATGAGAATGTCTTTAAGTCTTGTTCCTAGTACACACAAGAATACTTATAATGCATATATTTACTGTTGAATACTTAACTACGGAGTATAGCTGATTCTTGTACAGCTGACGTCTTCACTCTTCTCTTCTTGTCTTCTCCTCTTCTGCGTAGGTATCCCTGGAACTCGTTAATCTTCGCGGCGACGTGAATTATCCCAATTACAATTAAGCTGCTAGTCTATAAGCTGATATTCCAACACCTACTTTGACAATCGGTGTGGAAAATCTTTGTGATTGTTCAGCAACAAGTCACACTCAGTTCAAGAGCCTGATACCCCTCTATCTTACTATCACTTTACTGCGTCTGTGACTGAATGCTAAGTCTACCAGTACTCCAACAGTTCTCCCTGATTAACTATTCACTCTTCTGCGCGATACTGCCTACCGTCGAAAAGCCTCCTTCCAGTGTCGTCAGTCAAAAAGCCCTCTTCGAGGGATCACAGTCAAAAAGCCCTGTTGTTGACAAGTTACCAAGTCTTATAGTTTCATCTATTCTTTCTCGAATAATCCTACTGATTCATATACCACCACCACAAGTCACTAGTTCACGTCACAACTGCACTGTTCTCCGATTGGTTGTTGCGCGCGGAACCACCCTGTCACGTTGCATTACACACATTGTTCTAGAACATTTGGAAGCTGTTTCTACGTCTCTTACACGTGACTCTGTATATTTCCAACCCACAAGAAGTGCGTATTTTAACTTACACAATGTTTCACAATATTAAGACACAAAGCTCTTGGCTTACGAGCTCCCAAAGCAACATCGAATATTCTAAATCCTTCTTTGAAATATTCTGTTATTTCTCTTATTATTATTATTACTGTCATTTATGAATTATGAGTTATGAATATACACAAACTCTCCTATCATTTCCCTTCATATATACATGCGCTCATATGCCTGCTACTTTTAAATCACAGGCTTTCTACCCTGGAGTTCGCGGATTCGAATCCTATTCGAACCCGTTCGCTCTCTCGTTAATACGCGGAAGGCGCGTCGTGAGCCGCCGTTCACGACACCTCCCCCGCCTGGGAAGAAGTGCTTTGCGTCCTCTTGACGCAAACACTTCTGTCAGACACTCGTGTTTGCTTACAATTTCCCTGGATGTGGAATGTCTCCCCTGTGTGGTATTATTATCTTTAAACTCTACCTTTCTCTTTATATCTCAAGCTACTGGGTGTTTGTACTGTTGCTGTGTCTTCAATTGCAACTACACTGACTTCTGAATCATGTATACTGGCGCGACTACTCGCTAACCTTGGTCTCTCAAAATGGACCACTAAGTCATCATCTGATGACCTTTCTTTAACCCTATTCTCATTAATGATTTTCTGCTTAAAGCAAATTTGAGTGCAGCAAGCAGTAGCATGATCCCAGTACTTTTTCTTAAAAATTCCCGAAAAGCAAGGACAACACTTGCAACATGTTAACAAAAGTACTAGAGCCACAATAGCCATTATCGTCCACACTATGATTTTATACACATTGATATCAGCATGTAATTGCTTTGTATACAACTCTTTTTCCTTTTCCAATATTAAATTTTCCACATCTTCAATTTTTACTCCTGAATGTTTAACATCGTCTATATGTGTTAGTAGACTGTGTAGTGGTACCTCTTTTAACTCAGGTAAGTCATTTAGTTTTATATCACTATTAAGATATTCACAACATTCATATTCTAATAAAATGTCAGGAATTATATCCTTCGTATAAGTTGTGTTAACACTACCTGTGGACCGTATCTTACTATCTGGTCCGTAAATTGTACAAGGTTGATACATTGTAATTATACCCACATTTACTAAATTTACATTATGTGTTTCCTCACAAACTACTGTTATCCTTGTAAGTGATGGAGTCAAATATAAATATTTATTGTCACTTACAGGTAACCATACAAGCTGACTAACTTTGATTATGTTTTTATTACACTCACTTGGCATTATTGTTGTCCCTTTCAATAAAGTTAAAATGCAGTCTTTCTGTCCATGTACCAATTTTAACACAATACTAGATGTACACACTCTGTGAATGTCATCTACTTGTTTGCAGTCTTTCACTTGTTCTTTACTTAAATATGCATATAACTGCTGCTCTGAATCAATAATAACAAAGTCTTTTTCTACCCTGATATGAACATATTCTTTTACAATATTTACATTATTATGACTTGCATTATCATCACTGTCTTTCATTAGCGTAGGGAAAGGAATTATCTTATATAACTGAAAGTTTTTCTTGTCACTTAGAGGCATTTCAATTGCATACACCAACATATTCTTATTTATGAATGCATTTACAGTTGCAATCCTGTAAATTAAATAATCTCGAGCCATATCCAACTCTAAAGGGAGGGTCATCCCTTGTGGAAACTGATCTTGGGATTTCCTATCAGCTTTTAAAATCTCAGAAGGGCTCAAAATTTGCATATTAATAATCCCTAATTGTGCATACATTATTCCATCTGATATCACCTTATATTGATTATACACTTGTGAAATGAGATCCTCTATCTTTATCAAATGTCGGTTAATGGCAATCTCAATATCTAATTGAGTGAACTCGCGTTTTAATAGACTTGTTTCATTTCCCAAAAACTCTTTTATCTGTTCTAAATTCTTGTTTAATTTTAGCTCATTAGCTGTTACATCATATAAAGTATTGTTCAATGATTGTAATGTAGATCGTGTGACCGTAAGTTGTTCCTTCGCAAGTTTAAGTGTTGAAAGCTGTTCTTTCTCTAATTCTGAAATTTTATTCTGGTATATCTCAGCATCATCGCTATCCAGCGTCCCGAACAATGTTTTCGATAATGTGCCTATAAAATTAAATAAACCTCTTTTTTCACGTTTCACTGTATTCTTAGTAAATTGTTTCAAAGTGTCCCTTAATTCCTGTACTCTCTGTAAGCGATTAATCTCCATTCTGTAGTAGACAATTGTACGTTTCCCTCATCTTTAAAATATATCCCTGGGGTTTTCTCATACGGAGTTATCTGAAAATCTATCCCATTTCCAACTACTTTTCCCTGAAAGTATACTACAAGCACTACATAAATTATCCAATACATCTTAAGTTTCCCGTGTTGGGGTTCGTATCCCGTATGTGGTTTTGTTAAGTGTAGCCACCACCATATTTCGTATAGCTCTCCCAATTTGTGTACCCCTGTTTAGTTATTAGATCATTTTTACTTCCGTATATGCAACTACTGAAGGACACTTTCGCTCAAGGTTCATTAGACTCACTTTTCTGTTATCTGTAGCGGCCTGGCTGCCGTGTTTCTAACAGTGTCCCTTGCTAAGTGCTTTGTTATCTGATGAGTGCCGTGAAGTAAGCTTGAGCTGGTCAAGTCCAAACATCCCTTCGCTCTACTCAACACTGTATTCTGTTATTATTATTATTATTATTATTATTATTATTATTATTATTATTATTATTATTATACTTTTCACTTTTAGTTAAACTGGATCTCTCTGTTCACGTTGTCGCATGCACATATTATATCAATATATCTCCTCGTTTATCTCTAACGTCACTCTATAAGATCGGACTCTCGGTTCGAATCCCGATGTGTGAGATGACAACTAGGTTAGGCTCTCACGGACCATAACTTTTCTGAAGGGTTTCACGATAACACACAATGTGTTCCGCTCCACCAATTATTTCTTAGCCCCTGGGTAATCTAGGTTTGAATCTCTAAAGAACTTCTCATGAAATTTAGGACGTGATTTGGCAGGATATTTCAAACTAATCCTACCAGCAATCATCGATACTTTCAAAGCGCCGTCGGAGTAAGGAGAAGTGTCATCTTACCGCGGCCTAAATCGGGGCGATCGTCCATTCTGTGGTCTGTGCTTCGACCCTCTACACATAAAGTTTTAGGCGGTTTTTGTGTATTTTGATTAGCTTACCTTTCTTGTTGATTTTCAACAAGCAGTTTACACCATCAATTCGCTCTATTTCGTAAGGTCCTCTGTATGGTGGATCAAATTTTGATGACCTCCCTCGCCTCAAGGTTTCATCTCTTAATAACACCTTATCGCCTACCTGAAAATCTATTTCCCGTTGTTTTCTGTCATAATTTTGTTTCTCCCGCTCCTTGCTCTGAATCAGAGTTTTGCGTGCGATCTCATGGTTTTCCTGTAATCTACGGGTTAGGCCTTCGATTACATTCTGATACTCATTATAAGTAGGCTCTGGTTTTCTCTGCAAAATTCCCGGTATATTAGCCTTTCGCCCGAATATCAATTCATATGGTGTGAACCCTGTGTTACTGTGTTTAGAAGTGTTATACACAAAAGTAGCTGTTGGTAGATAATCATCCCAGTCATTCTGCTCTTTACATACGTAATGACGCAAATATTCTATGATCACGCGGTGTGATCGCTCAATACTCCCGTTTGATTGCGGCCTGAATGCCGTTGTATGGATCTTTTCGATTCTCAAAATTTTACATAATCTCTTAAAAGTTTGACTCATGAAATTACTTCCCATGTCTGTCAGAATTTTACTTGGAATCCCGAATATGGCAATTACATTCATTACTAGTGTTTTTGCTACCGTCTCAGCTTCTTGATTGACCATTGGACTGGCAATTAAATATTTTGACAGCTGGTCTTGACAGGTAAGTATATATTTGTGTTGTCTCTCTGTAACCGGCAGGGGTCCTACGACGTCGATTGCTACTTTCTCAAATACTTGACTCGGTGTGTCTGTTAAAATCATGGGCATTCTAACCTCTGGACCCGTAATTTTGTTTTTCTGACACGAAGGACAAGAGCGTACAAATGTTTCTACATCTTTCTTCATATTTGGCCACCGTATAACATCTTTAATACGTGCTAGTGTTCTTGTGATCCCTTGGTGTCCGCCTACAAGGGACGTATGGGCATCACGCAATATTGCTAACTTTTCCTCCTCAGTTAAGTTTTTTCGCTCTTTAACAGGTGTTTCGCCTTCATCTTCGGACTCACTCTCCTCTGCTATTGCGTCCTCGGAGTTGGAGTCTTTGATCCGTACCTCTTTTCCTGACCTCTCTGCTTTCGCGTCCGCGAGACCATTCCGTTCAATATCTACGCTTTCGGTTTCACCTGTTTCACCTGTCCCTTGGGGAGTAGTTCCCTCTGAACTCACCACTTGTACCGTTCTTTCAGGCACAGCGGGAATTCTACTCAATGCATCAGCATTCTTATTTGTTTTGCCCGTCTTGTACACTATCGTGAAATCATATTCAGCTAACTTTAATCTGAATTTTATTAACCTGGATGATGGGTCTTGCACATTAAATACCCACTTCAGTGGCTTGTGATCTGTTACTACTGTGAAGTGTTTCCCGAATAAGTATGGCCTGAAATACTTTACACCCCATACAATTGCAAGTAATTCTTTCTCTGTGACTGAGTAGTTTCTCTCCGCTTTATTCAGAGTTCTGCTTGCATATGCCACTGGTAAATCTTTCCCTAATTCTCCCTGTGATAATATAGCGCCTAAGGCTTCGCCACTTGCATCCGTAGTGAGAATGAATGGCTTCTCAAAATCTGGGTACTGTAATATGGGTTTCTCCGTTAACTTCTGCTTCAAAATATTTAAAGCTGCCTCCTGCTTGTCTTTCCATACATAAGGGACATCATTCTTCAGGAGTTCGTACAGAGGTTTTGCGATTTTACTGTATTCAGGAATAAATCTCCGATAGTACCCACTTAAGCCTAGAAATCCCTTCAATTGTTTTGTGGTTTGAGGCCTAGGAAAATTCTTTACCGCCTCAATCTTTCGCTCATCTGGTTGCACTCCATGCTCGGTAATGATATGACCTAGGAATGCTACCTCTGTTCGCAAAAATTCGCACTTATCTGGCTGTAATTTTAGCCTGTGTTCCCTGAGTCTTTGAAATACTTCTCGTAGTCTCTGATTATGGTCTTCTATGGAACTAGCATAGACCAAAATGTCGTCCATATAAATGAGACATTTAACACCATTTAGGCCCGACATGGCGGTTGTCATGAGCCTCATAAAAGTACTCGGCGAGTCCTTCAATCCCATGGGCAAACGTAAATACTCGTAATGTTTCCCTAAAGCTGAGAATGCCGTCTTCTCACGGTCCTCTGGCCTTATTAGCACCTGATGATACCCTGACGCCAAATCCATGGTAGAAAAATACCGTGCTTTCCCTAAAGCATCTAAGAGCTCTGATATGAGAGGTATTGGGAATATTGTCCCTATTGTCACCTTGTTTAAAGCACGAAAATCAATGCACACCCTGTATTTCTGTTCCCTTAAGCGTCCAATTTCTTGGGAACGAGAAGTAATGGCGCTGACCATGCACTTTTACTAGGTACGATTATTTCATTCGCCAACATGTCGTCAATTTGCCTTTGAATTTCCTCCTTTTGAGCCTCAGGTAACCTGTAAGGTCTCACGTTAATTGGAGGTTGGTCTTCCCTGACTCTAATCTCGTGTTGTAACAGATCGGTGTACGTTAGTTTATCCCCTTCTAAATGAAAAATATCATTATATGCTGCACAGATAGCATACAACTCTTCTCGGTCTTTAGGTGCCAAATGGTCGACCCTTAATTGTTCTATCACTCTCTGTTCTCGAGATTTCGTGTTTCCCTGTTCTACTTGTGTTACCTGGTTCACTCTCTTTCGTTCGATGCATTCTGAGATTGTCATAGGTTCAAGCTCTTGTATAGGGAATATGGGGCTTTCGAAGTTTACTTCGGTTTCCCTCGTATTAAGCACACTCACTATTGCTTTGTGATTGCGTGCCTTTGTTAAGCAACTCGCTATGTATACTCCTGGCAAAATTTCCTTTTTGTCAATCACACCTTCTGCTACTTTTTTGTCCGTTCTCACTTCAATAATCGTCTCTGTTCTAGGCTTGAGACAGATTGTGTGGAGCTGAGCAGTTTTCATCGTTATGTGATGTTGCTCACCCTTTAATATGACATAACCTTCTCTGAAATTTATTATACTATCTTTGAGTATGTTTCTACCTATAATCCCGTCATACTTGAGTTGTATGTCATCATCCACTATATGAAAATCTGCGTTTGACTCCCCTATTGGAAGTCGTACGGTGCCCTTGGTTCGGATTCTCTCTGAATCTACGTCTTTTAATTCAATGGCAGGCTCCCTAGCGATTATGGCTTCTCTTGGCACTACCTGTCTCTTTATAAGAGATACTTCACTCCCAGTATCTAATAAGAATCGAAGCAGGTTCCCCTGACCTCGTATTCCAATTTCGACTGTGCCTTCTAATGCACTCAAATTATCCCGGTTGGTGACACTTATTTGGCATATTTCATGTACACTTAAACCCATTGGGTACCTTCGATCGAAAATTTCTACATATCCATCCCTGTAATTAATTATACTCTGTTGTAAAAGGTCTCTCCCTATGAGGCCATCTGACGTAAGTCGAAATTCATCTCCGACAACATGAAATTCAGGGGAAGAATCCCCTATGTGCAGTATAACACATCCCCGAGTGCGAGAAGTCTTCCCAGTTACGCCTGAGAGCTCTACTACCGGTTTACGATAGTGAATCTCTTTCTTTGGTATACTCTTTTCCCGGATTAGGCTAATGTCAGCCCCTGTATCTATCAAAAATTTGAAAGGTCTATCCCGTTCTTTAGCGTGCACGAGTATCGAACCTGATCTATCATGTTCCCTTCGTGATTGATCCCTTTCTGTAATGGACTGGTTTCTACTAATCTGTCGCGGGGAATTGCGCGACTTATCTGCGCATTTCTGAGTTGCGCTCCTACATGGGCCTTTGCTTTGCTGGGACTCATCCTTAGGCCCGTTGTGGTGGTCCCTGTTTAGTTTAAATCTTTATTATGAAGACTCTTTCCTTTCGCATATTGTTTCGGCCCGTCTACGTACTGTTTATCCCTTTCATGTTCCCTTCTCGCGTACTCACGAGGTTTGGATTTTGCACTATTCTCTTTTTGGTCTTTGAACCAACAGATTCTTTGTAAATGACCCTTTCGTCCGCAAATAAAACATTTTCTTTCCCTGAGTTGCTTTGGCCTTTCACGGCAATGGGACTGTTTGTGTCCCGTCCTGCCACAATTATAACATCGGATTATTGTACAAATGTGTATTTCTCGTGACTTATCCTCATCTTTTTCCCTAGTTTTCTTTCTACAGTCTTTTTCTATATGGCCTACCTTCTGACAATATTGGCAGGTAGGTGGACCTTTCTTGGTGGCTTTCTGTCTTCTACAGTCCCTAGCTATATGCCCCTCACAATTACAATTATAGCATATCACTCTAATGCTCGCCCTCTTATTTGTTAATTTACGGGGTGTTTGCCCGGTCATTCGCGGTGTCTGTCTGTCTGAGTATGTGTATGCTTTCACTCTCATTTCGGCGGGTTTCCTTATCTGACCCATGAGCTGTTGCTTAGCCTGAGCAGAAACTATCGCTGTTTCCTCTTCTGTGGCAATGTTGACCGCCTGTTCTAATGTTTGTGCGTCCCGGCTCTTAATGAGAGATTGTATTCTCTCGTCTCTGATACCCTGTACAAAGCTAGCCTTTACTAACTTACGTACCGCCCGAACTTGGTATTCTCTGGCAACTAATGGTTCACCCTGGACCATTGCGTTCCGGAGTTCGGTTCCCATGCGGTCAACTCGATGGGCCCACTCTGCGATACTCTCGTTCTTACCCTGTCTAGCGGCAAACAACTGACATGCATAGAAGTCTACAGTTCGTCTCTCGGAATAGTATTCGTGTAAAGCTCCCTTTATATCATTCCACGTTTCAATATCGGCCCTCACCAGTAGTTTGCTACGCGCATCTTTCGTGATTTTAGTGAGTATTAATTTGTCAAATAGTTCGCGCTCTTCTGGCTTAACTAACCCTATTGCCATTTCAACATTTTCACAAAATTCTTGCAATCTTTCTTTGTGTAAGCCATCAAATTCAGCCCCTATGAGTTTTAGAGCCTCTGTTACTGATAAAAAGCGGCCATGCAGCACTCCGCTTGCATCATGCATTATTTCTGCGTTACTAGGGGTAGGACTAGCATTTCTATCTGAACCCTCCATTATGAGTTGGCTTTTGACTCACCCTCTCTGGTTAATCACTTGACTCCGAGCTGGATTGACTGTTCCCGAGTAACTGCTACTGTCTGCTTTCTGCCTCCAAGCGACTCGAACGACTTGAATTCCTTTCCCGTTGCCTTCTTCTTAATGTATCTGAAACAGTGATCAAATACAATTACAAACTTATTCACCTTTATTCCCGATCACTAAGCAGCGCTTAAAGTGATCGTAATTATACTTATATATATTCACTGCAAATTAACACCCGAATTTTCTATTAATTTCCCGTAAATTAATTGTTACCCCTCATCTGCACACCAAATATTTTAAGTCCACCTGTCGTGACCCTAAGGGATGTACAACAGGCTGAGGACTTGGGTTCGGAGTTCTGGGAGCGTATAGTCAGATTGGCAAAGTTTAAACACTAATTATATTCTACACCCAGAATATTCACACATCAATATATACAATAATACATACAATATAAAATCTCTGACACCATTTACTCTCAATCCCTTCTCAACTTCAGATCTATGAGAATGTCTTTAAGTCTTGTTCCTAGTACACACAAGAATACTTATAATGCATATATTTACTGTTGAATACTTAACTACGGAGTATAGCTGATTCTTGTACAGCTGACGTCTTCACTCTTCTCTTCTTGTCTTCTCCTCTTCTGCGTAGGTATCCCTGGAACTCGTTAATCTTCGCGGCGACGTGAATTATCCCAATTACAATTAAGCTGCTAGTCTATAAGCTGATATTCCAACGCCTACTTTGACAATCGGTGTGGAGAATCTTTGTGATTGTTCAGCAACAAGTCACACTCAGTTCAAGAGCCTGATACCCCTCTATCTTACTATCACTTTACTGCGTCTGTGACTGAATGCTAAGTCTACCAGTACTCCAACAGTTCTCCCTGATTAACTATTCACTCTTCTGCGCGATACTGCCTACCGTCGAAAAGCCTCCTTCCAGTGTCGTCAGTCAAAAAGCCCTCTTCGAGGGATCACAGTCAAAAAGCCCTGTTGTTGACAAGTTACCAAGTCTTATAGTTTCATCTATTCTTTCTCGAATAATCCTACTGATTCATATACCACCACCACAAGTCACTAGTTCACGTCACAACTGCACTGTTCTCCGATTGGTTGTTGCGCGCGGAACCACCCTGTCACGTTGCATTACACACATTGTTCTAGAACATTTGGAAGCTGTTTCTACGTCTCTTACACGTGACTCTGTATATTTCCAACCCACAAGAAGTGCGTATTTTAACTTACACAATGTTTCACAATATTAAGACACAAAGCTCTTGGCTTACGAGCTCCCAAAGCAACATCGAATATTCTAAATCCTTCTTTGAAATATTCTGTTATTTCTCTTATTATTATTATGAATTATGAGTTATGAATATACACAAACTCTCCTATCATTTCCCTTCATATATACATGCGCTCATATGCCTGCTACTTTTAAATCACAGGCTTTCTACCCTGGAGTTCGCGGATTCGAATCCTATTCGAACCCGTTCGCTCTCTCGTTAATACGCGGAAGGCGCGTCGTGAGCCGCCGTTCACGACAAGAGGAATCACGGAAGATTGATGTACACTATGCTGTAAAAGAAAGGGCATAATGCACATGGGTGAAATGACACGCCTAAAATATATTCGGTCACCCCGAAAGACCGGGATTGCCGTTGTGTTCATTGACAGATAGCGTTGCGGAACGTTCAGTTCGGGAGTGCGGTGCCATAAGATACGTCGTGCTGAAGTCATTTTCTGCAGTGTTGCGGACTGGTATCAAATGGGGTGCAAAAGACTACGCAAAACCATGTTTGAAGAACGCCAGCTCGTGATATTCCATAATGCTCGAGGTAAATCGCAGAGAAAAGTGCCGCAGAACATAAGCAGAAAAACAATTGGAGATATAATAGACTTAAGTCGATTCAAAAATGAAGACAGAATTGATTAATTTCCCGAGACAGGCAGACCAAGAAGGCTGACAGAACGAGAGGAGCGGTTTGTGCTTCGGAATGGGAAACGAAATCCGAAAATTAGTGCCCCGAAACAGGCAGCAGCTGTTTTAGAGGAGTGTTGAAATAAAGTGGGTACTGAAACTGTGCGAAGAGCACTGCGCGGACAAGAGCTAGTAGGAAACCATACACTAGTGAGGTAAATAAAAACAAGCGTCGAGAGTTCGCAAAAACCTACCTAAGCGAACGCAGTGCTTGGTAGGAGGACGTGTTATTTATTGAGGACTCAGAGTTCAACGTCTTCGGGTCCGATGGAAAGCAGTTAGTGTAGCGGAAACCCCACGAGGAACTGAGAACAAGCAATTTACCAGCAACGGTAAAAGACGGTGGAGGAAGTGCAATGGTGTAGGGATGTGTTGCATTGAACGGGGTTGCTGCACTGAGTTTCATTGAACGTACTTTAACGAAAAAGTGCTATTTGGCTATCCTCAAAAACAATTTGCAACAATTTGCGGAACAATTTGGTACACAGCGTACTTTCCAGTTCTACCAAGATAACGACCCCAAGCACAAGTCGTAACTCTTCAGGGAGTGGCTGCTGTACAACTGCCCGAAGGTTTTGAAACCACCACAGTCACCCGACCTGAACTCCATAGTTCAGGGAGTGGCTGCTGTACAACTGCCCGAAGGTTTTGAAACCACCACAGTCACCCGACCTGAACTCCATAGAGAATGTGTGGAGTCGAATGAAGCCAGCTCTGCAATGGCGGCGGCAAAGTTCCCTCACACACTTGAAGAGGAGACTGCTACAAGAATGGGCGGTATTAAGCCCTGATTATATCAGGAAAGTTATCGCCAGTAAGTATGCCGAATCCACTGTAATAGGTCCTAAAACATCAAGCTGGACCTACAAAGTACTAAGTGTGTAACAGTGTTGTGAATTATGTGAGTTTATGTTGCTATATGTGTAGTGGCCGAATATTTTTGAGGTGGCACTGGAATTATTGCTTTTATTTGATGTACGACAGAGGGCGTGCTAATGACTGTCAGGAGAGTTTGACTTACATCACAATGTTTGTATAATGTTCTATTATGTTTTCCTACATGATTCGTTATCATTATAATGCAAGAATAACCACCCAATAAAAGTGTGTGAAATGTCAGTGACCGAATATTTATGGGAGTATCTGTAGTTGTCCGCTGAGAGCGGATCGAGTTCAACGTGACAGTTTTGTCTTACATACAAGAAGAACACCGCAGTGATCAGTGCACTTTTACCAGCAAGTCTTGCTAATATTCTCTGTGATTAGTGTTTTTTGATTTAGTAAATTGTTCAGTTTGAAAGTTACCATGCAAAGCATTCGTAAAAATACACTGAAATGCAGTTTCCAGCGGAATTATACAAGGCCAACAGTAGCGGAAATACACACCTGGGTTTCAGAAACACTGCAAGTAAACATCGACCAGCTAGCAGCTCTCTAACTGGATGCCCCGGCTAATGTATCAACCATTACGGGGAGAATATTACATAAATTTGAAACAGGGTGCACACTAAAACCTTTTAGTGGAGATACAGTACCGGTAGTTATTGAAGCAGCTGGAATTGAGGCGACTAGAGTTCGTCTGTTTAATATTCCTCCGGAATTGCCGAACGAAAGATCAGGAATTATTTCACGAAATGCGGTAATGTTAAAGACATTTATGATGGATCGTGGTCTCAGCTCTACCGTCTCCCAGTCCCTAATGGTATCCGACAAATAAAAATTCAGATAAAATAGCAAATTCCATCCTTCGTAACCATAGAGGGGTACAGGGGACACGTCATATATGAGGGGTAAAATAAAACCTGTGCTATATGCAACGCCCCGGATCACCTGCGCATTGACTGTCCCCGCCGTGCGGGCAATGTTTTGAGACAGCCGACATTTTGCCTCTATGTACCCACAACAACAGCAACCACTCTCCAATCTGACTTAAAATCGACGAGTGGAGCCTTTTCTCCACTCGTAAACAGGTCTACCACAGATGACCTCGCCACACTGGACTCTAAACCGCAACCTGTTGTAAACACCTTACTTGCTGGGGAACAACTTGACCCTGAGAGCGTAACAGCTGTTCATGTGTCAACAGATGATATGCATACGCTCACCACATCAGAGCCGGCTCCAAGCCACGTAACACAACACACTACATGGATGTTACAGAGCAACCAGATTTATCTATTTATTATTTATCGTATGGCATATACATGAACAGTGAAATAAATTACAGGTTTATATCTACATTATTTGCATAGGTAATCACCTGTGGTGTCGCCAGGAAAAATTCAATCGTTTGTCTATTGAAACGTCTCGGTGGGCATTCTTGTGTGATGTGCTTCACAGTTTGCCTCCCAGCACCACAGTCGCAGCAGAATGATGACTTTTTCCTCCATTTATACAGCAGATCTGCACACACACCATGGTTAGTGCGGATCCAGTTTAACTTGGACCATACTTTCCTACGTTTTCAAAGCCAGGTACCTTCTGTGTAATGCACGGCATATCTAAGGATTCTGCCGAAGCAAATTATCTCCATTCATAGACCATCTCTCAGTCAGATTGAAATGACTGGCTATAAGGTTCTCCGCCCGACAGATGGGTGGACGTCTTGACTTAAGTCTGTCTATATGTAGGTGGGGGATATCCTCATGAATGGGCAATCTTTGATTATTCTGGATCTTATTGTATTCATTCATCAGAGCAGTGAATCTACGGAGGTGTGGTGGAGGAATATGGCTTAGTACGGGCAGCCATTGAATTGGAGTTGATCTGATCGTGCCCGTGATCATTCTCATTGTGTCATTTAACTTAACATCTATTATCTTCACATGAGGACTGTTCATCCAGACGGGGCCACAATACTCCGCAGTAGAATAAAGTAGACTTAGAGCTGAGCAGCGTAGAGTAGTTACACTTGCACCCCAAGAAGAACTACACAGTTTTCGAATTATGTTAGTAATGAGATACACAAATGAAAGCAGATCAGTCCACAATACAGAATGGTCCTTTTAATATTGAAAATACTGCCCAGTTAAGTAAAGAGCACGTCACACACAAGAAAATTAAATTGGCAGAGGAAGTTAACACCCCCACGATCGATACACCAGCTGATACATCAGAAGATTCCGATAGCTCTCTAACAACCAAAACACGTAAATGCCAATCGCAACAAGTTAGTCCTAAAGACCCGCGGTTGTATAAGGGAAACCCAACTTCCGGGAATCGAAATAAATCTAGTTCCACCAAAAGCCATTCGACCAAGGACACGCAAGGATTGTAGCGTAAAGAGAAGATCGGTAATTGAAGAACTGAATACAGCTAATAGCTGCCAATTTCCAGAATGATCTCCTTTCAACTCATCAAGGTCACACTATGTTTCGGATCTGCCGCTTGCTCACGCTTTTTAGTCTCCTGGCCATAGTGTTTAAGCACCAGCACTCCATCAAGCCCGATTCACCATTTCATCCTGACCTTACCCATAACACAGAGCACATGTGACTCATACTTTCCAGAGATTATTCTGTGTACCGTTGCTACGGGAAACATCATTGGCATTTTGAGCATCATGAAGTGGGCACTCATTAAGAAGTATATTAGAGACAATGGCATTGATATTTTATTTCTCCAAGAAGTGTGTACCTACAGTTTAGATATATTAAGCCCATACGAACACTATGTTAACTTAGGAGGAACAGCTATTGTATAGGAGACCTTGTCCTGACATTCATGACTTTGTTGACCACCCAAACGGTAAAGTGCTTTCCGCTCGTTATGAAAACTTCGTACTCGTTCATATATATAGTCCATCAGGGGCGCAAAACAGATTAGACCGAGAAAAGTTTTTTCTCGAACATCTCAACATTCATTTCACGCGGGGAACCAACATTGTACTTGCAGGTGATTTCAACGGCGTCCTCCATCCGGAGGATCAAACCGGACCCAACATTAACAACTCAGTATCGCTCTCAGAAGTAGTACAGCAGCTCCGTTGAAGGGATGCTTGGGAAATGAAACACGGGAATTGTGTTGAATTCACGTTTTTCCGCCACAATTCAGCATCTGGACTAGACAGAGTATCTCTCTCACAGAATATCCGTCACCCCAGTCCGTTTCTCTGACCATCACACAGTACTCTTTCAATTACGTGTTGAGACGCCTGTCCCAATGATAGGAAGAGGATATTGGAAGTTGAACAATAACCTTTTAAAGACTCCAGATGCTACAGAAAATGTTCACACGATGTGGGAACGAATAGTCGACAGGAAACGGCATTATTCCTCACAACTACTCTGGTTGATGCACGCGGCTAAACCTGCCATACGACGTTTATCCCGAAATTTGTTTTTTCATAAAGCTATGAAGGAAGAAGCACTCAGCAGTTCTACGGACAAGCCTTACACGACTACAGTCGTGCGCAACAGCACGGATATGACGTACAGCATAAATTAACAGAAATTAAAGATATACCCTGTTAGATGAAAGAACAAGATGAACAATTTCTCTGAAGGAATAATGGTGTTTGTTACCGTATTTTTCCGTGGTAGTTAGAGGTGAAAGAAGGTGCGGGGGTGAACAGGTCTCAGGCTACGAAATTAAAGTTAATTTAAAATTTAACAAGGTTATATTTTCTTTGTAAAATCAAGAAATAACAAGCAAGGCAGGTACAGAGTAGCAAAGCCACTATTCGAGAATGTAAAATTACAGAGTTACAGGATGGGCTCCGAGAGCCAAGCCCAAAATACTTGAACAATTAGCCCAATCTTACGATATACAGAAATTCAACAAAGGGGCAGAAGACCCCAATCATGCCCAGGAGCACTTGCTCCCAATTACACAGAAAAGCCTCCTCGAGGCATACAACACTCAATTTTCGAGAAAGAGCCACTCGCTCTCAACTTTAAGCCTATCAAAGGCCACACCAAACTCCACCTTCAAGTTGTCCTCTAAGGACATAGACACAGGGGTAAAATACCCAACCTACTGAGGCCTATTAAGTGAGAAAAAGGTTAATTACATGACCTCTAAAATAACAATTTGAGAGGAGGCGATCTGCACTCCTAATACATTTTGTTTAAAACCTAATCTGGCTCTAGGCCGCTAATGCAAGGGCTAATCCCATACTAAAGAGGTGACTTTAGAAAGAAACAATTTACATTACGTTAAGGAAGAATCGGTTGTGAAAAATAAGTTCACCTCAAAACAATATGAGTGGGAGCTCGAGAGGGTTAAGCACTCTCTATCCCGATATGTAGCTTAAAAGATAATAGATACTAAGAGTCTTTACATTTTAGGGAAAAGTTACATGGTGGAAAAGCTTCGGACCCGCCGCGAGAGTTAAACTGCTGAGCTAGCAAGAAAAGAAGTTATTAAACGGCCATTACCTTGTGGATGAACTGCTGCCCGAAGAAAGAGGCGCTACCCGCCCCCTGCTACGTACTTTACACACAGAAAGATGTTACTGAAGTGGCCCGGAGACCCGAAAATCAGCAGTTTATATACTCTCGCGGAAAGTTCGTGGCGTTTCAGGAATGAAAACACCCTCCCACAAGAACTTTATTGGCTAGGGTCAAGCAATATATCCCCTTTGGAGAAGATACACCTAATTGGTCATAAATTAATTAAAGAAATTCGGGATTGGCTAAATTCAAAACAAGGGGAAAGAAAGGGGTATACAGCCAACTTAAACAATAACAGAAAGAAATTTAACAAGAAACAAACTTTTGAAATAAAAATTTCTCCAAAAAACAGTTCTTTCACTTCGCACTAGGGTGCACCATTGTAGTTTTTCAGTAGTGTCCTCTAGAAGAGAAAGTTCACACTTCTTACTACAGGTAAAACAAAAATACATCAAAAATGACCCAGTTCAAAAACTCCAAAATTTCCAAGTAGTGACATCTTCTGAGAAACTTGAAAATTAATACCGTAGATAAAGTTCAGACTTCCTCCAGCAGAGGAGTTTCAATTGGCGCAAATTTTAAATAAGCGGCGTGGAGGTTTACCGCCCGGTACAGTGTTAATACCTAATATTAAATCACCCAAATCCTTGTCACATTACTGTCCACTGACACTAATTAATACAGATTACAAGTTTTTTTTACAAAAATACTTGCCAGACGCTTACGACTCACGTTGCCTAATATCTCTGGTTCCGAGCACCATAATGTGTTGAATCACTCCAACATCATACATGGCCTCTCACCTCTACGTAACTTTGTGCTGCATATGTCCTCTCAACCCAACAGCTCTGCCGCACTCGTCAATATTGACTATCAACAAGCTTTTAACCGCGTTACATGTTCATATCTATGGTCCTAAGAAGATATGCTTTCTCTAACAGGATAAACACAACACTACGAAACTTATACAGAAATGCAACATTCAGACTACAAATTAATGACTTTCTCTCCAAAACAAACCACATTCACAGATCGATTAGACAAGGTTGTCCACTCTCTGCAGTCCTCTTCGCCATCAGTGTGGAATAATTCATTAGACAATTAACTTTGAAGATTCCAGGAATACAACTAGGTGCAACGTCCTTACAAGCGCATGTCTATGCGGACGACATCACTGTTATCTTGACACACCCCAAAAAGCCCGAAGACATAAGACTGGTCACAGACGACTATCAATATCATTCTGGAGCAGAAGTTGATCCACACAATCTGCCATACTACCATTTGAGCCCTGGCCTACACAAGATCAATGGATTCCCTCTGCCGAAACACATAAGATCCTCGGAATAACATTTTCTGCGAATTTGACTCAAATGATAGATGACAACTGGAGAAAATTTCTAAATACAGTTCGCTCTGTCATATTTGTTCAACACCTTCGAAACCTCAATATATGTCAAAACGTCTGGACAGTTAACACCTTTGCACTAAGTAAACTGTGGTACGTAGCGCAGATTTTACCTCCACCACCTATAATAGTCAAGCAAATACAAAATAGCCAGAACACAATCGTACCAAAGCATGAAGTGAGGAGGGTTAGGACTAGTTTCTGCAGAAGCTAAATACACTGCACTTGTCGCTCGAAATATTGTGTCCGGCTCCATGGCTAAGCGGTTAGCGTGCTGCCCTTTAGCCACAGTGGTCCCGGGTTCGATTCCAGGCAGGGTCGGGAATTTTAACCATCATTGGTTAATTTCGCTGGCACGGGGGCTGGGTGTATGTGTCGTTTTCATCATCATCATCATTTCATCCTCATTACGACGCGCAGGTCGCCTACGGGAGTCAAATCAAAAGACCTGAACCTGGCGAGCCGAACGTGTTCTCGGACACTCTCGGCACTAAAAGCCATACGCCATTTCATTTCATTATTAATTGTGAGTGCAGACCACATGCTGATTATGCTAAGGTGGTTCATAATATTATTATCCGAAGTGTGGCCTTTCTCACCTCCCATCATAATTCGCCACTGCATTTCAAACGAGTTTTGAGCTTTATAGATAACCTTCCAAGAACTTTGAGAGATCCAACATCAGTTGTAACAACAAAATGTATCTATAACCATATAGTGAACGGGAATATTAAACCACCTACAATACAGGCAAAGTATACTTCGCGACACTGGAAACTAATATGGAATAATATTGCTAATAAATGGATTCCTCTTCAGTGGGAAACAACTTTATACTTAAGAACAAATAAATCTATATCAACAAAGGATAATTTATTCCGAGATGGACTGTCTGACTCCAATATCTGTGAACATTGTCAACAAAGATATACATTAATACCTCGTGTTAAGTCTTGTGTAAGTGCGGACATATGGACGTGTTCTTTCGCAAAAATATGCAACATACTTCATATGACACCACATTCCATCTTAGAATATCGACTTATCAACATAGAATATTCTTTGCTCCCGGCGACGGTCAACAACGCAATTCTATGGTTCACTGCAGCAACCATTCACTTCGTTATGGTACACCGACAGAAACCAAGGCAACTGAACTTATGATCATTTCAGCAATGCATACGGATGGATAGATGGACATATAAGTGCCATCAGAAGATGTCAACAGGTTTTGGTTCATGATTATATCAGTTTTAATTCATGGCGTAACAGTGTTTGAACATTGCAATTATTAGATCAGGATAAGGTGTTAATGTGACACGGACTACTTAAGGAGCTGACAAAACAACCAAAGTTTAAATGTGATAAGTGTTTGCCATCATTTGTTTAGTATTAAGGAAACAGGACAATGAATTTCTGAGAGTGTATGTCACCATTTTTTATACATTACACATGTTTATTGTAAAAGGTTAATACAATAATAAAAAGGTAATTAAAAATGTTAAAACGCTGTCCTCAGGGAGTTCAAGTAAACAATGAACAATCCACAATTGATGGCGTCATTGCTGGCATCCATCGAATCGTCTGTAGTTTCCAAATCCATCAATAAGGAATGGTATAGAATTGGAGAATACCAACATCAATATAGCTAAAGAATGGCAGGGAAGACAAGGTACTAGGCCCTAGTCAAGTCAGCCACACAGTAGTTCGTCGCCGCCACCTGTATTTGAGTTTCTTCGGAAAACAAGCAATGGTATCTCCACAGATATTCAGTGCAAATGGAAAACAATTTGTAAATCTAACTGCGAATGTGGTGCCTCTAAGCACACTATCACCGAGTGTGTTAAAAATTAACAGTCACATTTCGTGGCGAGGATAGGGAAAATGTCTTGAAAACGATTACAGTGACGTCTTTAGATATTTTGAAATATGCGGACAGCAAAACAAGAAAGCAGCGCAAAAACTGGGTTAGCATAAAAGGAAAACTTGACACTTGAAATGAACTTCACCCAAGGTATTCACAAACAGCATGCATTAATTGAAAGGTATAACCGATATTTACATTGTATACAACAGACAAATAATCAAATAATTAGTCTAACCCATAATTACGTTAATGTAAGTTAGTTGCTCCGTCTATCTTAAACGAAATCATGGATTCGGGGAGCAATCCATGCATTATCGCAATAAATTCCCAAATATATCAATTTTGTGTACTCATTCCTGTGTAGAATTCCATTGTCTCGTGGCGGTTGAGAAGCCTCATGACCCCATACTTGTTTACTCGTGCATCTTGTCGCACTTTATAATTGCGAAACGAAGAAAAATGGTTGAGAAAACGTAGTCACCTCAAAAACAATATGAAAGGGAGCTCGAGAGGGTTAGTCACTCTCTATCCCAATTTGTAGTTTAAAGAGATAGAATTTATACCAAGAGTCTATTACATTTTAGAGGAAAGTTACATGATAAAAGATATCGAACCTGCCCCGAGAGTTAAACTGCTGAGCTAGCAAGAAAAGAAACTATTAAAAGGCCATTACCTTATTGATGAACCGCTGCCCTAAGAAAGAGGCGCTTCCCGCCCCTGCTACATAATTTACACAATGATAGATGTTACTGAAGTGGCGCAGAGACCCGAAAATCAGCAGTTTATATACCCTCGCGGAACATTCGAGACCTTTCATGAATGATAACACCCGCCCACAAGCATTTATTGGACGGCCAAAACATTACAAGTCAAAACTGAAGAAGACATCTAGGATTGGTGGAAAATTAATTACAAAAATTACTCATTGGTCGAATTCAAAACTGGCGGAAGGAGAAGGGTTATACAGCCAACCTAAACAATGACTGAAAGAAATTTAACAAAGAACAAACTTATGCATACTAAAATTCTTCAAAAAAAAGTTCTTTCACTTCGCACTAGGGTGCACCGTTGTATTTCTTCAGTAGTGCCATCTAGAAGAGAATGTTCACAATTCTCACTACAGAGAAAACAAAAATAATTCGGAAAAAACACAGTTCAGAACTCTTAAAAATTTACAGATGGCGAAATCTTCTGATAACCTTTAGAATTAACATGGTTGTTAGAGTTCAGGCTTCCTCAAGTAGAGGAGTTTCAACTGGCACAAAGTTTGAATTAGCGGCGCGGAGGTGTACCGCCTGGTACAGACCTCCCCCCAAAAAAGTCCCTCCCAGGGGTAACACAGAAGAACATAAACTTTTGTTTTAAAATAAGGTCCAAGTTATGATGTTGATATAGACGTTAAATGCAGAAGTATATACAACCAAATTTTCTTAAATGATTGCATCCAGTTTCAAAATTCTTTGTAGTTACTTTTGATGTAATGTCTTTATGCTTGTAGAAGTTGGATTCAGAAGCAAAAAATTTTAATTCTTGAAAGGGAAGGAAAATTTTCTAAGTCCACCAAATATTGCAGTTGGATCCAAAAAATGTAGTAATTGTTGACATTAAATGTCCATGTAGCTGCTTAAGTACATTCAATGTTGATTAAGTTTGACGGCCAGACCAGCCGCCGCTGCTTGCGTCCAGAGGAGGCCGCTCGGACCCCTCAAGTACCCTGAGATACCGCTCGCCCGCACTATGAGAGGAGTAGTGGAGTTGAAGCACGCCGCACCGGCGGCGAACATACAGGTCGCGGGCAAGTTGCGGGTTGTGCGCCTCCAGCTCGCCGTACACTGGTTGGCCTCACTGGAGAGGGGCGGGCCCATACCCCACCTCAGTGGCGGTACGGCGCCGCGCTGCTGCGGGGGCTCTGAAACATTAAGATCTCGGCGGCAGAATTTGTTGGACCAGATGATTTTAGGGAACAGTCTTTGTGATGAGGTTGAGGGGCCAGCGGCGTGGAGGTTTTGTTTTTCATTTCACTTAGCCACGGTTTTATGTGAGCAGGAGACGGGAGCATGGTAATGGCCATGGCAAGGACAGGATGGCAGTTTAACTGGTCGGGGAAGGTGTACAACAAATGCTTAAATACAAAGAACCTGACTCCAAGGGCAGAAGGCCACAAAATGCAACCAAAAAAAATATAACCTTCCGAATTCTTTCAAAAATGTTAAAGCAAATATAAAATCAGCCACGCTAGCGCGGAAGCTACACAGGTTTCACCTGCGACAGGTGAACCCTAAATATCCTCTCGGTGGTTGGATTGCTTAGCAATAAGGTAACGGGTGTATGGAAATCGAGAATAATACACGGCCCATGAAATCTGGGGGCAAGCTTGCCCGCGGGAACAAAATTCTTGACCATCACCTGGTCACCTACCTTCAAATTGGTGGGTCTCCGTCCACGATCATATCTTTCCCTAACATTTTCATGAGACACTTTAGGATTGGCTTTAGCCTTCTTCCAAAGATCTTTAATATTATCAGGATCTATTGTCTCAGGTAGAATGTCACTCAGAGACCAAAGGTTAGAGAGCGGCGTGTTTGGAAAAATGTGAACATCAACGAAGCTGCAGTAAACTTATGAGATTCATGAACCGCCGAATTCAAAGCAAAAGCTAACCAATGTAGGGACGTGTCCCACCTAGAATGATCTTCATGATGATAGGCAATCAACGCGGACCTCAGATTACCATTAACCCGTTCAGCCAGAGATGGTTGAGCATAATAAGCAGAAGTTGTCACATGAGAGATGGACAGATCAAAACAAAATTTACGAAAGAGATTGGATGTGAAAGCCTTAGCATTGTCAGACACAATATATTAACACGGACCAAAAGAAGCAAAGATAGAATTTAAACAAGTAATGGTGGACTGAGCGGTAGCCAGCTTAGTCGGGAATATCCAAGAAAATCTTGTAAAACCATCTACACATACAAAGATGAACTTGTTGGCATTCCCCTTTGACCGGGGGAAGGGTCCTACGTAATCAATATACAGGCGTTCCATTTGGGCGCGACGCTTGATGAGAGGACAAAAGGCCTATCTTGGCGGACATGGTTGGTTTACTAAGCAAACAAGATTTACAAGCCTTTACTAGTTCACAAATTTCACCGTCCATACCCTTCCAGATAAACATTTCAAGGATCTTTTCACGGGTTTTAAAGATGCCTAAATGCCCCCCTAATGGGGTCTCATGATAGTACTTGAAGATCATTGGTACAAGAACAGCTGGAACTGCAACTTTCAACATCTGATCATGCCTCGAAGGGCAACATAAAACACCATTCCTCAGTACATAAGGGACAACATGTTCCCCAGAAGAAAGGGTTTCCATGATCGGAGCCAGCGTTGGATCTTCACGTTGATATTTCTCAATATCCCTAAAGAGCATGGGAGCATCTGTTAAGATGTCGTTAACCTCAGATAGCATGGACTCGGGACGTGATGAACTATCGACCGATACATGGGACGCGACGTCATTGGAAAACATACGGCTGAGTCCGTCTGCGACATTTTCAGTACCTCTGATATGCCTAACGTCAAATTGGAAGGCAGAAATTCGGATGGCCCACCGGTCTATACGACCAGTACGACGCGGCCTACCCAAGACCCAGCTTAGGGCTTGATTATCAGTCTCCAAGTCGAATTTGACATGTTCCAGATAGAGACGGAACTTTTCTAAGGCAAATAAGACTGCCAAACCTTCGAGCTCATAGATGGAATACTTGGCTTCTTGAGCCGATAGAGTCCTAGATGCATAGGCGATGGGTCGCCTCCCTAGTTCAGTCTCTTGAGGAAGGAGTGCAGCTACCGCCGACGACGACGCGTCGGTTTGGACGATGAATTTCTTCGAGAAATCTGGCATAGCAAGGACAGGGGCATTACAGAGGGCTAATTTTAGGTCTTCAAAAGAGGCTTGTTGCGAAGGCCCCCACTCGAATTTTATGCTTTTCCTACGAAGAAGGTTCAAGGGCGCCGCTCTATTGGCGAAATTTGGAATAAATTTTCTGAAGAAATTCACCATACCAATGAACCTAGCAATACCTTTGATCTCCTTGGGAGGCTTGAAATCACGGATGGCCTGCGTTCTAGAGTGATCGACAGCAACACCATCGGACGACACAATATGCCCTAGGAATGACATAGAGGGCTTAGCGAACGCTACCTTGGACAACTTCACAGTTAGCCCCGCCTTACGAAGGCGATTGAGAACTTCCTTTTGATGATCTAGATGGTCTTCAAAAGTCTCCGAAAATACGACGACATCATCAAGATAGTGGTACAAGTACACGAATTTGATGTCGGAGAAGACCCTATCTAGTAGCCTCTTAAGCACAAGTGCTCCGGTGGGGAGCCCGAAAGGCACGCGGTTGTATTCATACAAATTCCAATCCGTGGCAAACGCTGTAAGATATTTGGATTCTTCAGCCAGAGGAATTTGATTATATGCCTGATTTAGATCCAAGATGGCAAAGAACTTAGATTTACGAAACCATGAAGAACAAGAATGAAAGTCAGGAAGGGGCACAGATTGTAACACCACCTTCCGATTGAGAGCCCTATAATCAATTACAGGCCTGAAGCCACCTTGGGGTTCATTTTAGGTGGAGATAGGTGGAGATAGCCTATAAGGTGGAAAACGGACAGGAATCGAATCCGTGACCTCAATTTTGTATTCGATCAGGTCAGTAACACCAAGAGTATCCGAGAACTCCTCTGGAAACGACTGACACAACTTACGAATACTGTCAGCCTGCTTCTCATGTAGATGTCTAAGATCTAACAACATCTCATCCTGGGTAGGCGAAATAGATGAACACGATACAGAATTACATTTCAACAACGGTATTTTACAATTAGAAGCAAATTTGAAAGTGCACGACCTACTCTGAAGATCGAGCACTAGAACCGTATGGGACATGAAGTCGGCTCCCAATATAATGGGGCAAGATAAGTGCTTTGCCACAAACA
Organism: Anabrus simplex; assembly: GCF_040414725.1. Lineage (NCBI taxonomy): Eukaryota > Metazoa > Arthropoda > Insecta > Orthoptera > Tettigoniidae > Anabrus > Anabrus simplex. The sequence continues at coordinate 158,482,113 of NC_090269.1, read as the reverse complement.
ATTTAACTTTCCAAGTAAATTTAGAAATACGAATTTTGGCTTTTAAGGAACCTAAAATTTGTAACGGAGAAGAATTAGCCGAAACATATTGAACAGAAGATGAGCAATAGTCAGGAAGTTTACACATAGATTTCAATTTCGATTACCATTCAGCCGAAATAATAGAACAAACACTGCCATAGTCTAACAGAGCTGTTACAGGTTCATTATTTAATTCAATTTTGAGAAAAGGAACAGGTGCGGGGGTATCCGCCGCAATCCTAAGACATTCCCTGGGGCATTCAAAAGATAAATTTGAAGACTGAGTTTTCCCTGAAATTTCGACATGTTTACAAGGGGCTGAGCGTCGGGAATATGGATTAGTCGACTCAGCCGAAGCCACTAGTCACTTATTATTATTGGCATTGGTGGAAGTTGCACCAGAAGTTGAGCAGGAGGGGGTACTATTCAAATTTGGGCAACTCTTGGCGATATGTGAGAAAGCACCACATTTAAAACAGCCTTGTGATGAACCAGCTCCATTATTTGCCCTACTAGACTTGACCAATGGACATTTATTGCGAAGATGGTCAGGCGACCCGCAAGCACAACATTTACGGGGTGTGACTGGTCGGCGAGGAGGAGGCCGGGGATTACTAAGAGAAGGAGGGGGTTCTTTCGCGACACGCAAGTTATCGGCGTATCTAACTCCTTCGGCGGAGACGGCCATAGCCTCTAACTTGGCAAAAGTTTGCGGACGCGACGCAAAACACAAGTGTGATCTGTAAGATGGAGAAATGCCTTCCACAATGGCCTGTACAATCTGATCTTCAGGGAAGTGAAGAGCTAACACCCTGGTATAGAATTTAATGTCTTGTATGAAATCAGCAAGATTTTCATCCAGTCTCTGTACTCGATAATAGTACTTCTGAATCAGAGATGACCTCGCACGAGCAGGGATGAAATTTTTCAAGAAGGTGTGCATGAAAATCTTCAATAGATGACTGTTCCGCTATTGCCCTAACAATTTTGTCCGAGAGAACACCAATTGCATAGGGATAAATTATCTGCAAAATTTAACATGGAAAAAGAGAAAAAACAAGTGCATGGTCCTGAAATTCAACTAAAAACCTTAAGAATGAAATAACTTCACTGGTAGAGTTAACCGAAAACTTAGAAATACCTCTGAGCAACATTGCTAATGGATGAGGTAAGCTGCTGAACCCAGGTGACATAGTAGGTAAAGGTTTAAGTGGCAAGGAAGCTAATTCAGAACGTACATTATTCAATGAGGTACGTCGTTCAGATTCATGGTCTAATGGGGCAGAGGTTTGTTGAACTCCTCTCGATTTAGTACTTTCTTCCCCGGTGGGAGAACGGCCCTCGCTGACTACATTTACCGTAGCGGGTTGGTCGTTTTTGGGAGGAACCTCCCCAGTTAACAATTGGGAAACCTTACTGGACAATTCAGAAAGATTTTCAAGAACAACGCTAGCTTCCTTCCTCTGAACGTCATTCAACTTCAGAGACAACAGATCGTTAACTCTATTAGAAAAATGAAATAACCTGGCTTGCACACGTTTAATTTGATTAGGAGAAGGGTCATTTTCTTCAAAAAAGGTAATCACAGATGCCAGCTAAGTAGTATTATCAGTGATCGTGGAAAGAGAGTCGTCAATTTCTTTCTCTCCCAAAGGTGGGATGGAAATGGGCAAATCAAGGGACTCTCTAAGCTTATTTGTGTCTACCACAACCGTGCCTCCAGATTGCACATTTATAATTGTTAATTCATAGATCAACTCCTCCTTGCGCAAATAGTTGAGATGGAGGACATCGCGAGGGCCGGGCATGATGACAAAACAATTTTGAAAAAAAAGGAAAAATCAAAAAAATTCCAGCAACTGAGAACATTGTTAGAGTTCGAAAACGAACCAATGTTTAGCCGTCAAAAGAGGCTAATTTGAGACCCATTCAACCACGCTCTGCTACCACTTGTTACCGTGGTTTGGTGGATTAGCACAGGTGAAAGAAAGTGCTGGGATGAACAGGTCTCATCCTACGAAATTAAGTTAATTTAAAATTTCACCAAGGTTATATTTTCTTTTCCAGATCATGAAATAACAAGTACAACAGGAACTTAGTTCAGAAGCAACAAGGTAAGAATACACAATTACAGTTTATTAATGTATTTTAGGCTTCGAATTCCAGAAACACAATCCCTGAGCAATGAGCCCAACTTTACTTATACATAAGGTTTAACGAAGGGGCAGAAAACCCCAATCATGCCCAGGAGAACTCGCTCCCTATTACTCAAAAAAGCCTGCTCGAGGCACACAGAAACCAAATTTCAAAAAGAGCAATCTGCTCTCAAAGTTCAAGCCTATCAAAGGCCACACCAAACTCCACCTTCAAGTTGACCTTCAAGCACATGAAAACAGGGGTAAAAATACCCAACCTACTGAGGCCTACTCAATAAAGAAACAGGACAATTACATGGCCTCCAAAATACCAACTTCAGAGGAGGCGTCCTTGCACTCCTAATACACTTTATTTAAAACCTATTTGGCACTAGGCCGCATATGCAAGGGCTAATCCCATACTAAAGAGGTGACACGATAGGAAAACTTATTACATTACGGAACGAAGAAAAATGGTTGAGAAAACGTAGTCACCTCAAAAACAATATGAAAGGGAGCTCGAGAGGGTTAGGCACTCTCTATCCCAATTTGTAGTTTAAAGAGATAGAATTTATACCAAGAGTCTATTACATTTTAGAGGAAAGTTACATGATAAAAGGTATCGAACCTGCCCCGAGAGTTAAACTGCTGAGCTAGCAAGAAAAGAAACTATTAAAAGGCCATTACCTTATTGATGAACCGCTGCCCGAAGAAAGAGTCGCTTCCCGCCCCCTGCTACATAATTTACACAATGATAGATGTTACTGAAGTGGCGCAGAGACCCGAAAATCAGCAGTTTATATACCCTCGCGGAACATTCGAGACCTTTCATGAATGATAACACCCGCCCACAAGCATTTATTGGACGGCCAAAACATTACAAGTCAAAACTGAAGAAGACATCTAGGATTGGTGGAAAATTAATTACAAAAATTACTCATTGGTCGAATTCAAAACTGGCGGAAGGAGAAGGGTTATACAGCCAACCTAAACAATGACTGAAAGAAATTTAACAAAGAACAAACTTATGCATACTAAAATTCTTCAAAAAAAAAAAGTTCTTTCACTTCGCACTAAGGTGCACCGTTGTATTTCTTCAGTAGTGCCATCTAGAAGAGAATGTTCACAATTCTCACTACAGAGAAAACAAAAATAATTCGAAAAAGACACAGTTCGGAACTCTTAAAAATTTACAGATAGCGAAATCTTCTGATAACCTTTAGAATTAACATGGTTTTTAGAGTTCAGGCTTCCTCCAGTAGAGGAGTTTCAACTGGCGCAAAGTTTGAATTAGCGGCGCGGAGGTGTACCGCCTGGTACACTCTCTATTCCCGAATTTCGGCTAAGTTCTTTTGACTAGTTTGACAGTCAAGAAGTTAATATAAAGAACCACCTAATCGATACTTTATTTTATGCCTCAGGCAAAACTGAATATAAAATAAAGTATCGATTAGGTGGTTCTTTATATTAACTTCTTGATTATACTCATCGATACGGTCATGAAATGGACGACTTGTAATAGTTTTAAAGTTACATTTTAGAAAATTAAAAGTTATTTTCGTAAGGTTTGGAAACTCTCCCCTAGAGCTAGGCTTCAAAAACTATCATTTCTATATGACTGCCATTGCCTTAAATTGTTGGTCTACTCGATGATGGACGAAGCTCCCCGCCTCCTTTATGACCACACTCACTAAACTGGAGCGATGAATAAGACCACCAGGTCGAAAAACGTGCCAGCTCTTATACCCGAGGGGAAAGATCCAGAAAACTCTGGGTTAAGGCCCGACACCCCCCCCCCTTTTCCATTGGGTAAATATATAGAAACAAGATATACGTTTTTCCTTTTTTTTTTTTTTTGCTATTTGCTTTACGTCGCACCGACGTCTTATGGCGACGATGGGATGGGAAAGGCCTAGGAAGTAGAAGGAAGCGGCTGTGGCTTAATTAAGGTACAACCCCGGCATTTGCCTGGTGTGAAAATGGGAAACCACGGAAAACCATCTTCAGGGCTGCCGACAGTGGGGCTCGAACCCGAGATCTCCCGATTACTGGATACTGTCCGCACTTAAGCGACTGCAGCTATCGAGCTCGGTAGATATACGTTGTTGGTGATAAATACATATACATAATTTCCTATTGGTCATATTTGAAGTTGTTGGACAGCGATAGAAATGTTGTAAATTTTAACATACCAAAAACCAGGAATAAACTATTCAGTTGAGTATACCTTAAATTACTTTGCAATCTTAATAGTCCCACTTCACACCAAAGGGCATAACATAAGTTTTCTGGTAGAGACATCTGCAGAGAAAAGTCTAAAGTTCTTATGTTAGTAGTTGTAACTTTAGGATGGCAGATAGCATTCTTCCAGGCGCTTTATATAAATGAACGGGGCGGGGGTACCACCCGGTACAATAATAATAATAATAATAATAATTGTACCGGGCGGTACACCTCCACGCCGCTAATTCAAACTTTGCGCCAGTTGAAACTCCTCTGCTGGAGGAAGTCTGAACTTTATCTACTGTAATAATTTTCAAGTTTCTCAGAAGATGTCACTACTTGGAAATTTTGAAGTTTCTGAACTGGGTCGTTTTCGACGTATTTTTGTTTTTCCTGTAGTAAGAAGTGTGAACATTCTCTTCTAGAGGACACTACTGAAGAACTACAATGGTGCACCCTAGTGCGAAGTGAAAGAACTATGTTTTTGGAGAAATTTTGAATTCATAAGTTTGTTCTTTGTTAAATTTTTTCAGTCATTGTTTAAGTTGGCAATATTAACCCTTTCTTTCCCCTTGTTTTGAATTTAGCCAATCCCGAATTTCTTGAATTAATTTTCCACCAATTATGTGTTTCTTCTTCATATTGTGTAATGGTTTTCTTGGTTATCCAATAAAATGATTGTGGGCGGGTGTTTTCATTCCTGAAACGCCTCGAACTTTCCACGAGAGTATATAAACTGCTGATTTTCGGGTCCCTGCGCCACTTCAGTACCAACTTTCAAAGTGTAAAGTACGTAGCAGGGGGCGGGAAGCGCCTCTTTCTCGGGCAGCAGTTCATCCATAAGTTAATGGCCTTTTAATAACTTCTTTTCTTGCTAGCTCAGCAGTTTAACTCTCGGGGCAGGTCCGAAGCCTTTTCCATGTAACTTTCCTTTAATAATGTAAAGACACTCGGTGTCAATTCTTTCTGTTTTAACTACATATTGGGATAGAGAGTGTTTAACCCTCTCGAGCTCCCACTCATATTGCTTTGAGGTGAACTTATTTTTCATAACCGTTTCTTCCTTAACGTCATGTAAATTGTTTCTTTCTAAAGTCACCTCTTTAGTATGGGATTAGCCCTTGCATTAACGGCCTAGAGCCAGATTAGGTTTTAAACAAAATGTATTAGGAGTGCAGATCGCCTCCTCTCAAATTGGTATTTTAGAGGCCATGTAATTAACCTTTTCTCACTTAATAGGCCTCAGTAGGTTGGGTATTTTACCCCTGTGTTTATGTCCTTAGAGGACAGCTTGCAGGTGGAATTTGGTGTGGCCTTTGACAGGCTTAAATTTTGAGAGCGAGTTGCTCTTTCTTGAAAATTTTGTTTTCTGCGCGCCTCAAGGAGGCTTTACTGTGTAATTTGGAGCAAGTGCTCCTGGGTATGAATGGGGTTTTCTGCCCCTCTGTTGAAACTTGTGTTGGGGTAAAACTGGGCTAATTGCTCAAGAATTGTGAGTTCGGGGCTCGAAGCCCAAATCCTGTAAATACTGTAATTGTACTTTTGTTGCCTTGCTACTCTGTACCTGCCATTCTTGTTATTTCTTAATTTTGAAAAGAAAATATAACCTTGTTAAATTTTAAATTAACTTTAATTTCGTAGTTTGAGACCCGTTCACCCCCGCACCTTCTTTCACCTCTGCTGTTCCACAGATACCTCGGAACAGTAATAATAATAATTGTTACCGTGTTTTAGTGGTAGGTAGAGGTGAAAGAAGGTGCGGGCGTGAACGGGTCTCAAACTACGGAATCAAAGTTAAAGTAAAATTTAACAAGGTTATATTTTCTTTTCAAAAACAAAGAAATAACAAGCATGGCAGGTACAAAGTAGCAAATCAAAAGAGTAGTTACAATATTTACAGGATGTGGGCTTCGCGCCCTGACTTTACACTGCTTGGGCAATCAGCTCAGTTTTACCCCAAACACCAGTTTCAACAGAGGGGCAGAAAACCCCATTCATGCCTAGGAGCCCTTGCTCCAAAATTACACTGAAAAGCCTCCTCGAGGCATACAACACTCAATTTTCAAAAGAGCCACTCGCTCTCAAATTTAAGCCTCGCCCTGGCCACACCAAACTCCACCTTCAAGTTGTCCTCACTGGACATAGACACAGGGGTAAAATACCCAACCTACTGAGGTCTATTAAATGAAAAGGGGCAATTACATGACCTCTAAAATAACAATTTGAGAGGAGGCGATCTTGTACTCCTAATACACTTGTTTTTAAAACCTAATCTGGCTCTAGGCCACTAATGCAAGGGCTAATCCCATACTACAGAGGTGACTTTAGAAAAGAGCAATTGATTTTACATTAACGAAGAATAGGTTGAGAAAATAAGTTCACCTCAAAACAATGTGAGTGGGAGCTCGAGAGGGTTAGCACTTTCTATCCCAATATGCAGCTTAAAAGAGAATAGATGAAAAGATTGGTTACATTTTAGGAAAAGGTTACATGGTGGAAACGCTTCGAACCCGCTCCGAGAGTTAAACTGCCAACCTAGCAAGAAAAGAAGTTATTAAGAGGCCATTACCTGGTGTTGAACAGCTGGAGAAGAAAGAGGCGCTTCCCGCCCCCTGCTATGTACTTTACACACGGAGAGATGGAACAGAAGTGGCCCTGAGACCCTAAAATCAGCAGTTTATATCCTCTCGCAGAAGGTTCGAGGCGTTAGGGGAATGAAAACACCCTCCCGCAAATTCTTTATTGGCTAGGGTACAGAAACATATCCAAGTTGGGGGAAGATACATCGGATTGGTCGGAAATAACTCAAAGAAATTCGGGATTGGATAAATCTAAAACAAGGGGAACAAGAGGGGTATACAGCCAACTTAAACAATAACAGAAAGAAATTTAGCAAAGAACAAACATTTGTAATAAAAATTTCTCCAACAAAATAGTTCTTTGACTCCGCACTAGGTTGCACTATTGTTGATCTTCAGTAGTGTCCTCTAGAAGAGAAAGTTCACACTTCTTACTTCAAGCGAAACAAAAACACATCAAAAATGACACAGTTCGAAAACTCAAAATTTTCCACGTGGTGACATCTTCTGAGAAAGTAGAGAATTAGTAGCGTAGATAAAGTTCAGACTTCCTCCAACAGAGGAGTTTCAACAGGCGCACATTTTAAATTAGCGGAGTGGAGGTGTACCGCCTGGTACAGAACTCCCCCCCCAAAAGTTCCTCCCGGGGTGACACATGAAATAGTTTGAAACCAAGGTCCAAGTTTTGATGTAGATATGGAGATTAATTGCCAAAAAAAAAATTATAAGATTTTCTTAATTTGGTTTGATTCAGTTTCAAAATTTTGTTGTTGCAGGTGAAGTATAGTCTTTAAGTTTGTAGAAGTAGAATTCTGAAGATAAATTTTAATACTCAAAAGTGATGAAAAATTTTGCAATGTCCACCAAATATTGCTGTTGAATTCCCAAGTGTAGTCATTGCTTATAGTAACTGTTCATGTAGTTGATGTTGATGAAGTTAGATGGCCAGACCGGCCGTTGCAGCTTGCGTCCAAAGGAGGCCGCTCGGACCCCTCAAGTACCCTGAGATACCGCTCGCCCGCACTATGAGGGGAGCAGAGGTGTTGAAACACGCCGCGCCCGCGGTGAACATATACAGGCTGCGGGCAAGTAGCAGGTCGTGCGCCGCGCATCAACCTTGGCCGAGAGGAGAGCTCCGGCTCGCCGTGCACCTGACGTCCTCGCTGGAGAAGAGGGGGCCCGTCCTCTGCCCCAGTTGCTGCACGGCGCCGCGCGGCTGCGGGGGCACTGAAACATTAAAGCTAGGCGGCAGAATTGTGTTGGACCATCATCTTTTTGAGGGCACAGGCTTGGTGAAGAGGTTGAGGGGTCAGCGGCGTGCAGATGTCCATGGCATTTAATATAATTCAGCCACAGTGTGTATTGGAGCCGGAGACGGGAGCGTGGTAATGGCCGAGGCAAGGACAGGATGGCAGTTTAACAAATCGGGGGAGGTTTCACACAAATGCTTACATATAAAACAAAATCTTATAGAAGGGGCAGAAAGCCTTAAAAGTGAAACTCAAAAAAAAATATAACCTTCATATTCCTTTCAAAATAATATGAAGCAAGTTAACACGGAATTTACACCGGTTTCACCTGTGACAGGTGAACCCTAAATATCCTCTCGGTGGCTGGATTGCTTACTAACAACGTAACTGGCGTAAGAAAATCGAGAATGATACAAGGCCCATGAAATCTGGGGGCAAGCTTGCCCGCGGGAACAAAGTTCTTGACCATCACCTGGTCACCTACATTCAAAGTGGTGGGTCTCCTTCCACGATCATACCTTTCCCTAACCTTTTCATGAGATACCTTAAGATTGGCTTTAGCCTTCTTCCAAAGATCTTTAATGTTATCCGGATCTATTGTCTCGGGTAGAATGTCACTCAGAGACCAGAGGTTAGAGAGCGGCGTGTTGGGAACAAATTTGAACATCAAAGGAGCTGGAGTAAATTTATGTGATTCATGAACCGCCGAATTCAAAGCAAAAGCTAACCAATGCAGGGACGTGTCCCACCTGGAATGATCTTCATGATGATAGGCAATAAGTGCGGACCTGAGATTACGATTAACCCGTTCAGCCAGAGATGGTTGAGGGTAATAAGCAGAAGTAGTTACATGAGAGATTGATAAGTCAAAACAGAATTTACGAAAAAGATTTGATGTGAACGCCTTAGCATTATCAGACACAATATATTGGCACGGACCAAAAGAAGCAAAAATAGAATTTAGGCAAGTAATGGTGGACTGAGCGGTAGCCAGCTTAGTCGGAAATAACCAAGAAAATCTGGTAAAACCATCTACGCATACAAAGATGAACTTGTTAGCATTACCCTTTGACTGGGGGAAGGGTCCTACATAATCAATATACAGGCGTTCCATGGGGCGCGACGCTTGCTGAGAAGAAAAGAGGCCTACCTTGGTGGACATGGTCGGTTTTTTAAGCAAACAGGATTTACAAGCCTTTACTAGTTCACGGATTTCACCGTCCATACCTTTCCAGATGAACATTTCACGAATCTTTTCACGAGTTTTAAATATTCCCAGATGCCCCCCCCCCAATGGGGTCTCATGATAGTATTTGAAGATCATAGGCACAAGGACAGCTGGAACGACAACCTTCATCATCTTGTCATGCCTCGAAGGGCAACATAAAACACCATTCCTCAGAACATAAGGGACGATATGTTCCCCAGAAGAAAGGGTTTCCATTATCGGAGCCAGCGTCGGATCTTCATGTTGGCATTTCTCGATATCCCTAAAGAGCATGGGGGCATCCGTTAAGATGGCATTAACATCAGATAGTATGGACTCGGGAGGTGATGAACTGTCGACCGGTTCTTGGGTCTCGACGTCGTTTGAAAACATACGGCTGAGTCCATCAGCGACAATATTTTCGGTACCTCTGATATGTCTAACATCAAACTGGAAGGCAGAAATACGAATGGCCCAGCGGGCTATACGACCAGTACGACGCGGCCTCCCTAAGACCCAGCTTAAGGCTTGATTATCTGTCTCCAGGTCGAATTTAACATGTTCCAGATAGAGACGGAACTTCTCTAAGGCGAATAAGACTGCCAAACCTTCGAGCTCATGTATGGAATACTTGGCTTCTTGAGCCGACAAGGTCCTAGATGCATAGGCGATGGGTCGCCTCCCTAGTTCAGTCTCTTGAAGAAGGACTGCCGCTACTGCTGACGACGATGCGTCGGTTTGGACAATGAATTTCTTCGAGAAATCAGGCATAACCAGTACAGGGGCATTACAAAGAGGTAATTTAAGGTCTTCAAAAGCGGCTTGTTGAGAAGTTCCCCACTCGAATTTGATGCCTTTCCTACGAAGAAGGTTTAAGGGCGCCGCTCTATTAGCGAAGTTAGGAATAAACTTCCTGAAGAAATTCACCATACCAATAAACCTGGCGATGCCTTTGATGTCCTTGGGAGGTTTAAAATCACGGATGGCCTGTGTTCTAGAATGATCGACGGCTACACCATCAGGTGACACAATATGCCCTAGGAAAGACATAGAGGGCTTAGCAAAGGCAACCTTGGACAACTTAACAGTTAACCCAGCTTTACGAAGGCGATCGAGAACTTCTCGCAGATGATCTAGATGCTCTTCAAAAGTCTCTGAAAATACGACGACATCATCCAAGTAGTGATATAAGTACTCAAATTTGATGTCGGAGAAGACCCTATCTAGTAGCCTAGTGAGTACAGCTGCTCCCGTGGGGAGACCGAAAGGCACGCGGTTGTATTCATATAAATTCCAGTCCGTGGCAAACGCTGTAAGGTGTTTAGACTCTTCGGCAAGGGGAATTTGATTATAGGCCTGATTCAAGTCCAAGATAGTAAAGAACTTGGCCTTACGAAACCACGAAAATCAAGAATGAAGGTCGGGAAGGGGCACAGATTGTAACACCACCTTCCGATTGAGAGCCCTGTAATCAATGACAGGCCTGAAGCCCCCTTGGGGTTTCGGGACTAGAAAAATAGGCGAGGAATACGCTGACTTAGAGGGCCTAATAATACCATCCTTCAACATCTGATCGATAATTTCTTTCAGAGCCTTCATTTTAGGTGGAGATAGCCTATACGGTGGAAAACGGACAGGAATCGAATCCGTGACCTCAATTTTGTATTCTATCAGGTCAGTAACACCAAGAGTATCAGAAAACACCTCTGGAAACGACTGACACAGCTTACGAATACTATCAGCCTGCTCCTCAGGTAGATGTCTAAGGTCTAACAACATCTCATCCTGGGTAGGCGAAATAGAAGAACATGATGCAGAATTACACTTTAATAGAGGGATATTACAATTAGAGGCGAATTTGAAAGTGCAAGACCTACTCTGAAGATCGAGCACAAGACCAGTGTGAGAAATAAAGTCCGCTCCCAATATAATGGGGCAAGACAAGTGCTTGGCCACGAACAATTTAACTTTCCATGTGAATTTAAAAATACGAATTTTGACATATAAGGAACCGAGAATTTCTAATGGAGAGGAATTAGCCGAAACGTATTGGATCGCCGACAAACAATAGTTAGGAAGCTTACAGACAGATTTCAAATTTGAATACCAATCAGCCGAAATAATAGAACAAACACTACCTGAATCTAAGAGAGCTGTTATAGGCTCTTTATTTAACTCAATCTTGAGAAAGGGGACCGGTGCGGGGGTATCCGCCGCAATCCTAAGACACTCTTTAGGACCTTCAAAAGATGAATTTGAAAATTGCTCGTTCCCTGAATTTACAACCTGTTTACCAGAGGCTGAGTCTCGGGAAGATGAATTAGTCGACTCAGCCGAAGCCACTAGTCACCTTTTATTATTGGCATAGGTAGAATTTGCACCAGAAGTTGAGCAGGAAGGGGGTGCTATTCGAGTTTGGGCAATTCTTGGCGATATGTGAGAAAGCCCCACATTTAAAACAGCCTTGTGCTGAACCAGCTCCATTATTTGCCCTACTAGTTTTGACCAATGGACATTTATTGCGAAGATGGTCAGGCGACCCGCAAGCATAACATTTACGGGGTGTGACTGGTCGGCGAGGTGGAGGCCGAGTATTACTAAACGAAGGAGGGGGTTCTTTTGCCACACGCAAAGAATCGGCGTACCTAACTCCTTCCGCTGAGACGGCCAACGCTTCAAGTTCAGAGAACGTTTGCGGGCATGCCGCGAAACACAAATATGACCTATAAGATGGTGAAATGCCTTCTACAATGGCTTGTACAATCTGGTCCTCAGGGAAGTGCAGAGCAAACACCCTAGTATAAAACTTAATGTCCTGTATGAAATCAGCCAAGTTTTCGTCCAAGCGTTGTACACGGTAATAGTACTTCTGAATAAGGGAAGACCTGGCCCTAGCCGGGATGAAGTTAGCTAGCAAATGGGCATGGAAATCCTCAATAGATGATTGCTCGGCAATGGCTCTTACGATTTTATCTGAGAGAATACCAATAGCATACGGATAGATAATTTGCAAAATTTGACATGGAGAAAGAGAAAACACAAGGGCATGATCCTGAAATTCAACTAGAAATCTTAAAAATGAAATTACTTCACTGGTGGTATTAACCGAAAACTTAGAGATACCTCTGAGCAACATTGCCAATGGATGAGGCAAGCTGCTAAACCCGGGTGACTTAGTAGGTAAAGGTTTCAATGGCAAGGAAGTTAATTCAGAACGGATGTTACTCAACGATGCACGGCGTTCAGACTCGTTGTCCAATGGGGCAGAGATAGTTTGAGCAGCGATGGTTTTCCTATTTACTTCTCCCTTATGAGGCTCTTCCTCGCTACCTACATTCACTGTGGTGGGTAGATCGCTTTTGGGAGGAACCTCCCCTGTTAACAATTGAGTGACCTTGCTAGATAATTCAGACATATTTTCAAGCAGCGTACTAGCTTCCTTCTTCTGAACGTCATTCAACTTTAGAGACAACAGATCGTTAACTCTATTTGAAAAATGAAACAGCCTAGCTTGCACACGCTTAATTTGATTAGGACAAGGATCATTTTAATCAAAAAAACTAACTACAGAAGCTAGCCCAGTAATATTCTCCGTGATCGTGGAAAGAGAGTCGTCAATTTCTTTCTCTCCCCAATTGGGGATGGAAATGGGCAAATCTAGGGACTCTCTAAGCTTGTTTGTGTCTACTGCAACCGTGCCTCCAGATTGTACATTTCTAATAGTCAATTCATAGACCAACTCCTCCTTGCGCAAATAGTTAAGATGGAGAACATCGCGAGGGCCGGGCATGATGACAGAACAATTTTGAAAAACTCAAAAGATTCCAGCAACTGGGAAAATAGTTAGAGTTCGGAACAAAACAATGTTTAGCCGTCAAGAGGGGCTAAATTGAGACCCATTCTACCACGCTCTGCTACCACTTGTTACCGTGTTTTAGTGGTAGGTAGAGGTGAGAGAAGGTGCGGGCGTGAACGGGTCTCAAACTACGGAATCAAAGTTAAAGTAAAATTTAACAAGGTTATATTTTCTTTTCAAAAACAAAGAAATAACAAGCATGGCAGGTACAAAGTAGCAAATCAAAAGAGTAGTTACAATATTTACAGGATTTGGGCTTCGCGCCCTGACTTTACACTGCTTGGGCAATCAGCTCAGTTTTACCCCAAACACCAGTTTCAAAAGAGGGGCAGAAAACCCCATTCATGCCTAGGAGCCCTTGCTCCAAAATTACACTGAAAAGCCTCCTCGAGGCATACAACACTCAATTTTCAAAAGAGCCACTCGCTCTCAAATTTAAGCCTCGCCCTGGCCACACCAAACTCCACCTTCAAGTTGTCCTCACTGGACATAGACACAGGGGTAAAATACCCAACCTACTGAGGTCTATTAAATGAAAAGGGGCAATTACATGACCTCTAAAATAACAATTTGAGAGGAGGCGATCTTGTACTCCTAATACACTTGTTTTTAAAACCTAATCTGGCTCTAGGCCACTAATGCAAGGGCTAATCCCATACTACAGAGGTGACTTTAGAAAAGAGCAATTGATTTTACATTAACGAAGAATAGGTTGAGAAAATAAGTTCACCTCAAAACAATGTGAGTGGGAGCTCGAGAGGGTTAGCACTCTCTATCCCAATATGCAGCTTAAAAGAGAATAGATGAAAAGATTGGTTACATTTTAGGAAAAGGTTACATGGTGGAAACGCTTCGAACCCGCTCCGAGAGTTAAACTGCCAACCTAGCAAGAAAAGAAGTTATTAAGAGGCCATTACCTGGTGTTGAACAGCTGGAGAAGAAAGAGGCGCTTCCCGCCCCCTGCTATGTACTTTACACACGGAAAGATGGAACAGAAGTGGCCCTGAGACCCTAAAATCAGCAGTTTATATCCTCTCGCAGAAGGTTCGAGGCGTTAGGGGAATGAAAACACCCTCCCGCAAATTCTTTATTGGCTAGGGTACAGAAACATATCCAAGTTGGGGGAAGATACATCGGATTGGTCGGAAATAAATCAAAGAAATTCGGGATTGGATAAATCTAAAACAAGGGGAAAAAGAGGGGTATACAGCCAACTTAAACAATAACAGAAAGAAATTTAGCAAAGAACAAACATTTGAAATAAAAATTTCTCCAACAAAATAGTTCTTTGACTCCGCACTAGGTTGCACTATTGTTGATCTTCAGTAGTGTCCTCTAGAAGAGAAAGTTCACACTTCTTACTTCAAGCGAAACAAAAACACATCAAAAATGACACAGTTCGAAAACTCAAAATTTTCCACGTGGTGACATCTTCTGAGAAAGTAGAGAATTAGTAGCGTAGATAAAGTTCAGACTTCCTCCAACAGAGGAGTTTCAACAGGCGCACATTTTAAATTAGCGGAGTGGAGGTGTACCGCCCGGTATAATAATAATAATAATAATAATAATAATAATAATAATAATAATAATAATAATAATAATAATAATAATAATAATTGTACCGGGCGGTACACCTCCACTCCGCTAATTTAAAATGTGCGCCTGTTGAAACTCCTCTGCTGGATGAAGTCTGAACTTTATTGACAGTATTAATTTTCTACCGTCTCAGAAGATGTCACCACGTGGAAAATTTTGAGTTTTTGAACTGTGTCATTTTTGGTGTGTTTTTGTTTCGCTTGAAGTAAGAAGTGTGAACTTTCTCTTCTAGAGGACACTACTGAAGATCTACAATAGTGCAACCTAGTGCGGAGTCAAAGAACTATTTTTTGGAGAAAATTTAATTTCAAGAGTTTGTTCTTTGTTAATTTTTTTTCTATCATTGTTTAAGTTGGCAATATTTACCCCTTTCTTCCCCTTGTTATGAATGTATCCAATCCCGAATTTCTTCAATTAATTTCTATCCAATCAGATGTATCTTCCCCCAACTTGAATCTGTTGCGGGGTCCTATCCAATAAAGAGTGTGTGGGAGGGTGTTTTCTTTCCCCTAACGCCTAGAAACTTCCGCGAGAGTATTTAAACTGCTGATTTTTGGGTCTCTAGGCCACTTCTGTTCCATCTTTCAGTGTGTTAAGTACATAGCAGGGGGCGGGAAGCGCCTCTTTCTTCTCCAGCCGTTCAACACAAGGTAATGGCCGATTAATAACTTCTTTCTTTGCTAGCTCAGCAGTTTAACTTTCGGGGCGGGTTCTAAGCGTTCAACCATGTAACCTTTTCCTAAAATGTAACGATCTTTTCTTCTATTCTCTTTTAAGCTGCACATTGGGATAGAGAGTGCTAACCCTCTCGAGCTCCCACTCACATTGTCTTGAGGTGAACTTATTTTCTCAACCTATTCTTCGTTAATGTAAAACAAATTGTTCTTTTCTTAAGTCACCTCTTTAGCATGGGATTAGCCCTTGTATTAACGGCCTAGTGCCAAGTAGGTCTTAATCAAAGGGTATTAGGAGTGCAAGTTCGCCTCCTCTCAAATTGTTATTTTAGAGGTCATTTAATTAACCTGCTTTTCATTTAATAGACCTCAGTAGATTGGGTATTTTACCCCTGTGTTTATGTCCGTTGAGGACAACTTGAAGGTGGAGTTTGGTGTGGCCTGGGAGAGGCTTAAATTTTGAGAGCGAGTGGCTCTTTTGAAAAAAAAAGAAAAGGTGTTGTATGCCTCGTGGAGGTTTTTCAGTGTAATTTGGAGCAAGGGCTCCTAGGTATGAATTGGGATTTATCCCCCTCTGTTAAAACTTGTGTTTGGGGTAAAACTGAGCTGATTGCCCAAGCATTGTGAAGTCAGGGCGCGAAGCCCAAATTCTGTAAATATTGTAACTAACCCCTTTTGAATTGCTACTTTGTACCTGCCATGCTTGTTATTTCTTTGTTTTCGAAAAGAAAATATAACCTTGTTAAATTTTAAATTAATTTTATATTGCACTATAATTTCGTAGCTTGAAACCCATTCACACCCGCACCTTCTTTCACCTCTACCTACCACGGAAAAGTCCGTAACAAGTGGTAGCAGAGCGTGGTTGAATGGGTCTCAATTTAGCCCCTTTTGACGGCTAAATATTGTTTGTTCCGAACTCTAACTATTTTCCCAGTTGCTGGAATTTTTTGACTTTTTCAAAATTGGTCTGTCATCATGCCCGGCCCTCGCGATGTTCTCCTTCTTAACTATTTGCGTAAGGAGGAGTTGATCTATGAATTAACTGTCAGAAATGTGCAATCTGGAGGCACGGTTGCAATAGACACTAACAAACTTAGAGAGTCCCTTGATTTGCCCATTTCTATCCCCAATTGGGGAGAGAAAGAAATTGACGACTCTCTTTCCACGATCACGGAGAATATTACTGGGCTAGCTTCTGTAGTTAGTTTTTTTGATTAAAATGATCCGTCTCCTAATCAAATTAAGCGTGTGCAAGGCAGGCTATATCATTTTTCGAATAGGGTTAACGATCTGTTGTCTCTAAAGCTGAATGATGTTCAGAGGAAGGAAGCTAGTACGCTCCTGGAAAATATTTCCGAATTATCTAGTAAGGTCACTCAATTGTTAACTGGGGAAGTTCCTCCCAAATCTGATCAACCCACCATAGTAAATGCAGGTAGTGAGGAAGCGCCTCCCAAGGGAGAAGTTAATAGAATAACCGTTGCTGCTCAAACTATCCCTGCGCCATTGGACAACGAGTCTGAACGCCGTGCATCGCTGAGTATCATCCGTTCTGAATTAACTTCCTTGCCATTGAAACCTTTACCTACTATGTCACCCGGGTTTAGTAGCTTGCCTCATCCATTGGCAATGTTGCTCAGAGGTATATCTAAGTTTTCCGTTAATACCACCAGTGACGTAATTTCATTTTTAAGATTTCTAGTTGAATTTCAGGATCATGCCCTTGTGTTTTCTCTTTCTCCATGTCAAATTTTGCAAATTATCTATCCGTATGCTATTGGTATTCTCTCAGATAAAATCGTAAGAGCCATTGCCGAGCAATCATCTATTGAGGATTTCCATGCCCATTTGCTAGCTAACTTCATCCCTGCTAGGGCCAGGTCCTCCCTTATTCAGAAGTACTATTATCGTGTACAGCGCTTGGATGAAAACTTGGCTGATTTCATACAGGACATTAAGTTTTATACTCGGGTGTTTGCCCTTCATTTTCCTGAAGATCAGATCGTACAGGCTATTGTAGAGGGAATTTCACCTCCCTATAGGTCATATTTGTGTTTCGCGGCGTGCCCGCAAACTTTCTCGGAACTTGAAGCATTGGCCGTCTCAGCGGAAGGAGTTAGATACGCCGATTCTTTGCGTGTCGCGAAAGAACCCCCGCCTTCCATTAGTAATACTCGGCCTCCACCTCGCCGATCAGTCACCCCCCGTAAATGTTATGCTTGCGGGTCGCCTGACCATCTGCGCAATAAGTGTCCTCTGATCAAGTCTAGTAGTGCAAATAATGGAGCGGGTTCATCACAAGGCTGTTTTAAATGTGGGGCTTTCTCACATATCGCAAAGAATTGTCCCAATTCGAATAGCACCCCCTCCTGCTCAACTTCTGGTGTAACTTCCAACAACAATAAAAAGTGACTAGTGGCTTCGGCTGAGTCGACTAATCCATCTTCCCGAGACTCAGCCCCTGGTAAACAGGTTGTAAATTTAGAGAACGATCAGCCTTCAAATTCATCTTTTGAATGCCCCAAAGAGTGCCTTAGGATCGCGGCGGATACCCCCGCACCTGTTCCTTTTCTTAAGATTGAGTTAAATAACGAGCCTATAACAGCTCTCTTAGATTCAGGCAGTGTTTGTTCGATTATTTCGGCTGAATGGTATTCTAAATTGAAAGCTGTTTGTAAACTACCTGACTACGTCTCATCTTCTATTCAATATGTTTCGGCTAATTCATCTCCATTAGAAATTCTAGGTTCCGTACTGGTCAAAATTCGTATTTTTAAGTTTACTTGGAAAATTAAATTGTTTGTGGCTAAGCACCTGTCTTGCCCCATCATACTGGGAGCGGACTTTATTTCTCACACTGGTCTTGTGCTCGATCTTCAGAGTAAGTCGTGCACATTCAAATTTGTGTCCAATTGTAAAATTCCCTTGTTAAAGTGTAATTCTGTGTCGTGTTCATCTATTTCGCCTACCCAGGATGAGATGTTGTTAGACCTTAGACATCTACCTGAGGAGCAGGCTGATAGTATTCGCAAACTGTGTCAGTCGTTTCCCGAGGTGTTCTCTGATACTCTTGGTGTTACTGACCTTATTGAATACAAAATTGAGGTCACGGATTCGATTCCTGTTCGTTTTCCACCGTATAGGCTATCTCCACCTAAAATGAAGGCTCTGAAAGAAATTATCGATCAGATGTTGAAGGATGGTATTATTAGGCCCTCTAAGTCGGCGTATTCATCGCCTATTTTTCTAGTCCCGAAACCCCAAGGAGGCTTCAGGCCTGTCATTGATTACATGGCTCTCAATCGGAAGGTGGTGTTGCAATCTGTGCCCCTTCCTGACCTTCATTCTTGTTTTTCATGGTTTCGTAAGGCCAAGTTCTTCACTATCTTGGACTTAAATCAGGCCTATAATCAAATTCCCCTTGCCGAAGAGTCTAAACACCTTACAGCGTTTGCCACGGACTGGAATTTATATGAATACAACCGCGTGCCTTTCGGGCTCCCTACGGGAGCAGCTGTGCTCACTAGGCTACTAGATAGGGTTTTCTCCGACATCAAATTCGAGTACTTATATCACTATTTAGATGATGTCGTCGTATTTTCAGAGACTTTTGAAGAACATCTAGATCATCTGCGAGAAGTTCTCGATCGCCTTCGTAAGGCTGGGTTAACTGTTAAGTTGTCCAAGGTTGCCTTTGCTAAGCCCTCTATGTCATTCCTAGGGCATATTGTGTCACCCGATGGTGTAGCAGTCGATCATTCTAGAACACAGGCCATCCGTGATTTTAAACCTCCCAAGGACATTAAAGGTATCGCCAGGTTCATTGGTATGGTGAATTTCTTCAGAAAGTTCATTCCTAACTTTGCTAATAGAGCGGCGCCCTTAAACCTTCTTCGTAGGAAAGGCATCAAATTCGAGTGGGGACCTTCTCAACAAGCCGCTTTTGAAGACCTTAAATTAGCACTTTGTAATGCCCCTGTACTTCCTATGCCTGATTTCTCGAAGAAATTCATCGTCCAAACCGACGCGTCGTCGTCAGCAGTAGCTGCAGTCCTTCTTCAAGAGACTGAACTAGGGAGGCGACCTATCGCCTATGCCTCTAGGACCTTGTCGGCTCAAGAAGCAAAGTATTCCATCTATGAGCTCGAAGGTTTGGCAGTCTTATTCGCCTTAGAAAAGTTCCGTCTCTATCTGGAACACGTCAAATTCGACCTGGAGACAGATAATCAAGCATTAAGCTGGGTCTTAGGTAGGCCGCGTCGTACTGGTCGTATAGCCCGCTGGGCTATTCGTATTTCCGCCTTCCAGTTTGATGTTAGACATATCAGAGGTACCGAAAATGTTGTTGCTGATGGACTCAGCCGTATGTTTCATAACGACGTCGAGACCCACGAACCGGTCGACAGTTCATCACCTCCCGAGTCCATACTATCTGGTGTTAATGCCATCTTAACAGATGCTCCCATGCTTTTTAGGGATATTGAGAAATACCAACGTGAAGATCCGACGCTGGCTCCGATAATGGAAACCCTTTCTTCTGGGGAACATGTTGTCCCTTATGTTCTGAGGAATGGTGTTCTATGTTGCCCATCGAGGCATGATAGGATGATGAAAGTTGTCGTTCCAGCTGTTCTTGTACCTATGATCTTCAAGTATTATCATGAGACCCCATTAGGAGGGCATCTTGGAATCTTTAAAACTCGTGAGAAGATTCGTGAAATGTTCATCTGGAAAGGTATGGACGGTGAAATCCGGGAACTTGTAAAAGCTTGTAAATCTTGTTTGCTCAGTAAACCCACCATGTCAACCAAGGTAGGCCTTTTGTCTTCGCATCAAGCGTCGCGCCCCATGGAACGTCTGTATATCGATTATGTAGGACCCTTCCCCCAGTCAAAGGGTAATGCTAACAAGTTCATCTTTGTGTGCGTAGATGGTTTTACCAGATTTTCTTGGTTATTTCCGACTAAGCTGGCTACCGCTCAGTCTACCATTACCTGCTTAAATTCTATTTTTGCTTCTTTTGGTCCGTGTCAATATATTGTATCTGATAATGCTAAGGCTTTTACATCTAATTTATTTCGTAAATTCTGTTTTGACTTATCAATCTCTCATGTAACTACTTCTGCTTATTACCCTCAACCATCTCTGGCTGAAAGGGTTAACCGTAATCTCAGGTCAGCACTTATTGCCTATCATCATGAAGATCATTCCAGGTGGGACACGACCCTGCATTGGATAGCTTTTGCTTTGAATTCGGCGGTTCATGAATCTCACAAGTTTACTCCAGCTTCTTTGATGTTCAAGTTTGTTCCCAACTCGCCGCTCTCTAACCTCTGGTCTCTGAATGACATTCTACCCGAGACAATAGATCCGGATAACATTAAAGATCTTTGGAAGAAGGCTAAAGCCAATCTTAAAGTGTCTCATGAAAAGGTTAGGGAAAGGTATGATCGTGGACGGAGACCCACCCCTTTGAAGGTAGGTGACCAGGTTATGGTCAAAAATTTTGTTCCCGCGGGCAAGCTTGCCCCCAGATTTCATGGGCCATGCATCATTCTCGATTTTCTCACACCGGTTACATTGTTAGTAAGCAATCCAGCCACCGAGAGGATATTTAGGGTTCACCTGTCCCAGGTGAAACCGGTGTAAATTTTGTGTCAACTTGCTTCATATAATTTGATAGGAATATGAAGGTTATATTTTTTTTTTGAGTTCCACTCTTAAGGCATTCTGCTCCTTCTATTTTATTTTATATGTAAGCATTTCTTGTAAACCTCCCTGATTGTTAAACTGCCATCCTGTCCTTGCCACGGCCATTACCACGCTCCCGTCTCCTGCTCCAACACACACAGTGGCTTAACTCAGGCCATGGATATTTGCACGCCGCTGGCCCCTCAACCTCTCCACAAGCCTGTACCCTCAAAAAAGATGATGGTCCAACACAATTCTGCCGCCAAGCTTTAATGTTTCAGTGCCCCCGCAGCCGCGCGGCGTCGTGCAACAACTGGAGCTGAGGACGGGCCCCCTCGGCCCCAGCGAGGACGACGTGTGCACGGCGAGCCGGAGCTCTCCTCCCGGCCAAGGCTGATGTGCGGCGCACGACCTGCTACTTGCCCGCAGCCTGTATATGTTCACCGCGGGCGCGGCGTGCTTCAACACCTCGGCTCCCCTCATAGTGCGGGCGAGCGGTATCTCAGGGTACTTGAGGGGTCCGAGCGGCCTCCTTTGGACGCAAGCCGCAACGGCCGGTCTGGCAATCCCACTTCATCACCATCTACTACATGAACAGATACCATAAGTAATGACTACACTTGGGAATTCAACTGCAATATTTGGTGGACTTTGAAATTTTTTTTCTTCACTTTCAAGTATAAAAAGTTATCTTCAGAAATTCAACTTCTACAAATATAAAGACTTTACTTCATCTGCAACAACAAATTTTGAAACCAAATCAACCCAAATTAAGAAATTCTTATAAATTTTTTTTGGCAATCAATCTTCATACCCACAGCATAACTTGGACCTTGTTTCAAACTGATTTCATGTGTCATCCCTGGAGGAACTTTTGGGGGGGGAGGTCTGTACCGGGCGGTACACCTCCACTCCGCTAATTTAAAATGTGCGCCTGTTGAAACTCCTCTGCTGGAGGAAGTCTGAACTTTATTGACAGTATTAATTTTCTACCGTCTCAGAAGATGTCACCACGTTAAAAATTTTGAGTTTTTGAACTGTGTCATTTTTGGTGTGTTTTTGTTTCGCTTGAAGTAAGAAGTGTGAGCTTTCTCTTCTAGAGGACACTACTGAAGATCTACAATAGTGCAACCTAGTGCGGAGTCAAAGAACTATTTTTTGGAGAAAATTTAATTTCAAGAGTTTGTTCTTTGTTAAATTTTTTTCTATCATTGTTTAAGTTGGCAATATTTACCCCTTTCTTCCCCTTGTTATGAATGTATCCAATCCCGAATTTCTTCAATTAATTTCTATCCAATCAGATGTATCTTCCCCAACTTGAATCTGTTGCGGGGTCCTATCCAATAAAGAGTTTGTGGGAGGGTGTTTTCTTTCCCCTAACGCCTAGAAACTTCCGCGAGAGTATTTAAACTGCTGATTTTTGGGTCTCTAGGCCACTTCTGTTCCATCTTTCATTGTGTTAAGTACATAGCAGGGGGCGGGAAGCGCCTCTTTCTTCTCCAGCCGTTCAACACAAGGTAATGGCCGATTAATAACTTCTTTCTTTGCTAGCTCAGCAGTTTAACTTTCGGGGCGGGTTCTAAGCGTTCAACCATGTAACCTTTTCCTAAAATGTAACGATCTTTTCTTCTATTCTCTTTTAAGCTGCACATTGGGATAGAGAGTGCTAACCCTCTCGAGCTCCCACTCACATTGTCTTGAGGTGAACTTATTTTCTCAACCTATTCTTCGTTAATGTAAAACAAATTGTTCTTTTCTTAAGTCACCTCTTTAGCATGGGATTAGCCCTTGTATTAACGGCCTAGTGCCAAGTAGGTCTTAATCAAAGGGTATTAGGAGTGCAAGTTCGCCTCCTCTCAAATTGTTATTTTAGAGGTCATTTAATTAACCAGCTTTTCATTTAATAGACCTCAGTAGATTGGGTATTTTACCCCTGTGTTTATGTCCGTTGAGGACAACTTGAAGGTGGAGTTTGGTGTGGCCTGGGAGAGGCTTAAATTTTGAGAGCGAGTGGCTCTTTTGAAAAAAAAAGAAAAGGTGTTGTATGCCTCGTGGAGGTTTTTCAGTGTAATTTGGAGCAAGGGCTCCTAGGTATGAATGGGGTTTTCTTCCCCTCTGTTAAAACTTGTGTTTGGGGTAAAACTGAGCTGATTGCCCAAGCATTGTGAAGTCAGGGCGCGAAGCCCAAATTCTGTAAATATTGTAACTAACCCCTTTTGAATTGCTACTTTGTACCTGCCATGCTTGTTATTTCTTTGTTTTCGAAAAGAAAATATAACCTTGTTAAATTTTAAATTAATTTTATATTGCACTATAATTTCGTAGCTTGAAACCCATTCACACCCGCACCTTCTTTCACCTCTACCTACCACGGAAAAGTCCGTAACAATAATAATAATAATAATAATAATAATAATAATAATAATAATAATAATAATAATAATAATAATAATAATAACCAAAGATCATCTAATATCACTCACCCTAATAATAATAATAATAATAATAATAACAATGTCCTGGACTGTTGATGTGCCGATCGCTCTGAAAACGGGTCCTGGACGAGTAATGACTACAAATGCAGTCCCTCCGCTGGTTCAGTACCGCCAAGGAACCCAGACGACACAACGTCGGGTCTCCTCAAGGATTTTATCCATATTAAAAATGCTTATAGGAAAAGATGGCTAAGATTTAGGGACCCAACTGACCGGGTGGAATACTTGGAACTAGCCCGGGAAGTACGAAATCTATTGTTAGAAAGAAAGATTGAAAAATGGCAGGGACATTCCTGTCAGATTGCGAATTTTGGCGAATTGTACAGGTACCGCGAGGTACACCCGCCCCGTTCATTCAAATGAAGCGCCCTTAAGAATGTCATCTGATATAAGAAGTTTGCAACAACGTGTGCAAGAAGTTTGGACTTTTCCTCACAGATATCTCTACCAAATATATATATGCCCCCTATGTGAAGGGGAACTATTAAAATCTCAAAGTAAATTTTAATTTTAAGGTTTACTACACTGAGTTGATTGTTCTTTGCTTTTTGGTATGTTAAAGTTGTCAATACTTCGGTCATTACCGCCAACTTCAAAATTGACCAATAGGAAATTTTGTATATGTATTTTTCCACCATTAATGTTCATCTTCTACCTATTTAATTATCCAATAAAATTTGGGGGCGTGTCGGGCCTTAGCCCAAAGTTCTCTAGAACCTTCCTCTCGGGTATAAAAGCTGGGCCATTTTTCAACCAGTTTGTCTTATTGATCGTCCAGTCTATTGAGTGTGTGTTAATAGAGGAGGCGGGGGCGTCTCGCCCATCGTCGTTTATTCTTCTGATTAAGGTAATGGCAGCCACCTCATAACTATGTGATAGTCCCTGAAAGCTATCTCGAGGGGAAGGTTTCCAATATTTAGTCATGTAACCTTAAATTTCCCATCTCCCATAACGTAAATGTCATTTTCTAACGTAAATTTCAAAACTAGCCTAAGAAACTCAGCCGTAATTCGGGAATAGGGAGTGTGACTACTTTTCGAGTTCCCTATCAACTTGAATTTGAGGTTACTATGACTTTGTAACCGTTTACTTCCAGTAGGTTTGTAACTTAAACATTTCCTCCATCCAGTCACCTTAGTAGTATAGGTCTAGCCCCTGTAACTTCGGGCCTGATGCCCAAATAGAATTTTAATATTTTTAGTGCAAATTTCAAGAAGTGCATCATTTTGATTGTTGGGCCAGTAACTTTAACCTGTGTTTTATTTCCCATAAAGGTCCGATAGAATGGGTATTCGATACCCCTGTGAAATGCAATTTCATTCTTTTATCTAAGGGAATAGACTGTTGAGCGTCTAAGACAGTGAATGTTGTTAGAGTCGTAAAATGTAGGTTCTGCCTTTGATAGGCCTGGACATTTGTTGAAAATGTACATTTTATAGAGCGAAGACGCTATGGGAGTTAAGATAAACATTGAAGGATGCCTTTGGAGGGCTGTAATGGTGGAATGTTCGGAGAATACTCTCCTAGACTCTAAGATAAAAGGTGCTCTTGAAACATTGTAAAAGAAATTGGGAGGTTCGTCTCCTTGACTGTTCTTTGAAAGAAGCCGCAGCGCTCATTGAAAACGTACGAGTAGGGAGTGTCAAGCTCAAGGTTGTTAATCAATTGTTTAATTAATTGTTATTCGATTTCCTAAAATTGTTATCCAATCCTGCATGGACCTGAATTTTGAGAAGTCTTATTTTTGGAAGAAAAGGAAATAAGAGACCTTAGAAAGAAATATAACAATAATTTTAAAGTTTTAAATCAATCTTATGATTGCCCTTTCATGACCCATTCAGGCCCGCACCTTCTTTCACTTCTGTGATCTACAAAAACACGGTAACAATATATAAAATATTAAGCATTCAATTATAAACTTCAGTATAATGCCATAGCGAAGCACGGTATCTTTCTAGTCTATAATAGAATTTGCCTGCCACACTGACTGGATACCTGTCAGATGATGACATGATATTCCTTTTTCCCCACCTACAGCCCATAAACCCCATTAGCTAAGAGGAATTCTTCCTCATACGTCTCCGTTTACCCACTTAAATAGCTGTTGTTATTGTTGTTGTTGTAGATGATGACGATGATGATCAAGATGATAGAAATGGGGTTATTTGCATGGACGATGGATGATCGTGAAAGAATGAAGTCTGGGTATAGAAATCAAAGGATGCGAAATGGATGGCTGGGTATGTGGGTGAAGGGATTCATTAGATAAATGGATGGTCAATAAAATGGATGATTGTGTGTAAGGTTATGTGGCCTCACTCGCCAACGCATTATGTTCATCAGCTAAGATGATTTGTAACCTTCAGTTCCCTGTAAAGTAGATGATGACGGATGGGGAGTTAGATCCTGTGGGGCTTCGATCTCACGTGGTTGTACTTCCTCTTAAAACAGTACCCACCACCACCAGGACGACTGCCTGCTCCGGGTAGCTCAGCAGAGACTGAATTTCGGAGCCTGTGTCAATCATTCCTACTACGATCCCCTTGTTAAACGTGCGTGAATTTAAAATTAATTCATAATCGGTGTTTGAAGACAATCTGTGACGCTCAGAGGCCTCTAGCTGCGTAGTCCCGAAGCTGGTATTGATTAACGACTACCGTGCCCTCTGCTGGCAATGTTTTGAACTGCTTAGTAGCTTCATTCTTTCTTTTTTGCATGCTCTTTTTCCAGTGTATTTTTAGTGTTGGGGATTTTAATAACATAGCCGGAATATTTTTAAATGAACTCAAGTCTTCATTGTTTGTGGGGATTTTATGCCCTGTAATGATCCTTTATAAACAGACATGTGTCAGTAATTACAGGATTGGCTGTTTGACAAGCTCTTTTTGTTCCCCGGTTACAGTGTGTTGGTAAACTTCCAGGGCGCTATTGGCGTAAGTTATTTTTATTCTACGGTAGAGACGTTCCTCTCGGTCCATGAAACAGGTCGTATCATTTGCCATGACGAATAATAAACTGAATATGAATGGCCCAGTGGCATCTCCCAGCCCTGTGTGTGTGGGAAGTTCCGATACCTGTCATAAAAGGTCACGACAACGGGGAACAGGCAGTGTGTGTTCCCTGCCTGAGTCTTGCATTAATTTCACTTGTATCAGTCTGCTCACCTTCGCCTTTCCTATCTGTCCTCCCAACTCCTGTTCTCTTTTGCCTTGTGGTTGAGGCGGTCGAATACATCCACGGTATCCCTTGCCTGTCGGAAGAAGTGACAAAGAGAGGCCGAGGGGTTTTTGTCTTGGAAGCGCTGTTTGGCAACCACGAGACCCTTAGACCCCGACTGTCTTTCTTTGGCCGACACATTTATACTTCCATCATCCCTCACATTAGTGTTGGATTGCCCGCTGTACTCATGTATAACAACTTATTGCAATTTCCTTTACGTCGCACCCACACAGATAGGTGGTATGGCGACGAGGGGATAGGAAAGGGGAAGGATGCGACCATGGTGTTAATTAAACAATGAAGGCCCCAGCATTTGCCTGGAGTGGAAATGGGAAAACATATTCAGCAATACAGAATACACTATCTCCCGAATATAAACTGGTAGCTACGTGACCCAAACCACGCAGCCAATTGGGGAAAAACTTCGGCATCTTATGACTCGACGAAGTGTGTATCACCTGCCGGCCACGTTTACACGTCCATTCATTCTTAATTGCAAATCTATTTGATGAAATACGTGCATACAAAGTAGGCGGCTATTTGAGATCTGCGCAAACCTTCTGCGAGCTTCGGCTGAATATCGATTAGATTCGCCGTCAATTTCAATTATGTCCGGGTATTCGCCGGTCTTTCTCGATATGTTGACAGCAGCTATACCAAATACCAGCCTACGACAGAGCGAGGGGGTTGGTGCTGAGGAACATTAATAACATGCAGGGGGTGCTTAATACACCTGTGAGAATCATGCCTACGACAGTGAATTGCTCGCGGACCGCATATGCAGGTTAAGAGCAGCACGTAATTTGTGTTCAGCAGTCTCTTCACTCCTCACGCCACGGGGAGAGGTTCCTCGCCGGGTGACGTCACTGGTAAGAGGAGTTAAAATACGGGTTGATGGCTAAGAGTACACAAGACTTCACAACACGTTACGCTGACTACGAGTTCAGGCTTAATTTTACAGGCACTGCAATCGGCCTTCGGCTGAATCTTAGCCTATAAGGCCGTTAAATTTACTGACCCAAATTCCATGTCTAAGAGTACAAGCTTAACCTAAAAAGTTCGGTACACAGGCTACCTGCATAAGAGTGCTGGCTCGAAGTAACGCTGACAACGCATAACCTTACAAGGCTAAGAGTGCAGGCTTAACTCACGCTGTCTAAGTGTTGACCTTACATGGCTAAGAGTGCAGGCTTAAATCACGCTAAGTGTTAACACCGGCTAAGCGTGCAGGCTTAACGTCACGCTAACTGTTAACCTTACATGGCTAAGAGTGCAGGCTTGACGTCACGCTAACTAAGTGTTAACCTTACAAGGCTAAGAGTGCAGGCTTGACGTCACGCTAACTAAGTATTAACCTTACATGGCTAAGAGTGCAGGCTTAACGTCACGCTAACTAAGTATTAACCATACATGGCTAAGAGTGCAGGCTTAACGTACGCTAACTAAGTGTTAACATTACATGGCTAAGAGTGCAGGCTTAACGTCACGCTAACTAAGTATTAACCTTACATGGCTAAGAGTGCAGGCTTAACTCACGCTAACTAAGTGTTAACCTTACATGGCTAAGAGTGCACGCTTAACGTCACGCTAAATAAGTGTTAACCTTACGTGTCTAAGAGTGCAGACTTAACGTCACGCTAACTAAGTGTTAACCTTACCTGGCTAAGAGTGCACGCTTAACGTCACGCTAACTAAGTGTTAACCTTACATGGCTAAGGGTGCGGGCTTAACGTCACGCTAACTAAGTGTTAACTTTACATGGCTAAGAGTGCAGGCTTAACGTCACGCTAACTAAGTGTTAACCTTACATGGCTAAGAGTGTACGCTTAACGTCACGCTAACTAAGTGTTAACCTTACATGGCTAAGAGTGCAGGCTTAACGTCACGCTAACTAAGTGTTAACCTTACATGGCTAAGATTGCAGACTTAACGTCACGCTTAGTGTTAACGTTACATGGCTAAGAGTGCAGGCTTAACGTCACGCTAACTAAGTGTTAACCTTACATGGCTACGAGTGCAGGCTTAACGTCATGCTAACTAAGTGTTAACCTTACATGGCTAAGAATGCAGGCTTAACGTCACGCTAAGTGTTAACCTAACATGGCTAAGAGGGCAGGCTTAATGTCACGCTAACTAAGTGTTAACCTTACATGGCTATTAGTGCAGGCTTTACATCATGCTGGCTAAGTTTTAACCTTACATGGCTATTAGTGTAGGATTTACATCATGCTGGTTACGTTTTAACCGTACATGGTTATTAGTACAGGCTTACCGTTAGACTGACCGCGTGCTATATTTACATGGTTTAGAGTGCAGGCTTTAACGTCACGCTGACTACGTGTTAACCTTAGATGAATAAGAGGGCAGGCTTAACGTCACGCTGACTACGTGTTAACCTTACATAACTAGGAGTGCAGGCTGAACGTCACGCTGACCCATGTTAACCTTTTTCGATAAAAATGCAGGCGAGAGCGACTTCTGTGACCAGAGATGAGCTTGGAACACGAAGGTGGCTACACATTGTACAAAGTACTAATCTGACTAGGGAGAACGTGTAAGGCTTGGTACGCATGTTTTACTCTTATGGGCCTAACGTAGGAAGACAACCTGAAGGACTCGGTGCTGAGCATGAAATGCTGTGTAAAATGGCGGCTATACGTTGTGCTAATGGGACTAGGTGAAGATGTAAAGCTCAATACGTCGGCTTTGCTTATACAGTATGAGTATGAGGCTAGAAGGCGACCTTTGGGCCTCGGAGTTGAGTGACTGCGTAGAGGGCGAGTGGATATAAAGGATAAAGGGCACAAAAGGGCTAAAGCGCAAAAAACCCAAAATACAATAAGAGATACTAAAGTCTAAAATGCACTGAAGTGCAAAAGTGCAAAAGGGCAAAAATTCTAAAGGGCTAAAAATCAAAAGCGCAAATGGGCTAAGGATAAAGGGAAATGGGCTGAAAGGCATAAAAGCTAAATGACCAAAGGGCAAAAGTCTGAAGAGCACTAAAAGACTAAAGGGCTAAATGGCTAAATGGAAAAGGACACTAAAGGGCTAAAGGACACAAGGGACAAAGGGCACTAAATGGCTAAAGGACACAAGGGCTAAAGGAAGCTGAAGGGCTATGGGGTTATAAAATCTGAACCCTTAATTTCTGATGTTAACTTTAGAACTTACAGTTATCACTTTAGAAGCATTTCTTGAAACTTCGTGTTCAGAACCGAAAACAATTCGCGCTGCTTGCCTAATGAAAGAGGCATATAATGATGTCATTTCCGAGACGTGTAACTGGTACATAATCTTTTAAGAAATAAAACCAGTTGCACAATGCAAAAGGGAATTACACTGAAGAAAATGGAAATTGCAACACCCAGAAGGAGTAGTGCTACATTACTGCAATTTAATATGCAGGACGAGTGTTCAGATGTGATTCGATGGTTACACTTTCAGGTCCCTCTGACCGCAAGTTTGGACAACAGTCAATACAGGCTGTGCCCACCACGAACTGCAATACATTGATGAATTCGTCGAGGCATGGAGTCAATCATGCCCTGGATGCTTCCTGAGGAATTGTGGCCCATGCTTGCTGAATGAACGGGTCAGTTGTTCCAGAGTTGTGGGTGGCTGAGGACGGTTGTCCAGTTGTTGACCCATTATGTCCCACACATTCTCTATAGGACTGAGGTCCGGGATCTGGCGGGCCATTCTAAGGTTGTGATGTCGTGGAGAGCTTCTCTGGAGATGCGTGCAGTGTGAACCCGGGCATTGTCCTGCTGAAACATCCCATTAGCAATGTTCGCCATCATAGGACAACCACTGGATTGACTACCCTATCAACGTACTGTCGAGCAGTCATAGTGTCCTCAACAAGCACTAATTGTGATTTCACATTAAATCCAATAGCTCCCCAGATCATAATGCTTGGTGCTGGCCCTGTGTGCCTCTGGACAATAAGATCTGCGCGGCCCCTCTCTCCGGTATGTCGGCGCACACGATTCCGGCGATCACTGCGGGCAAGGCAGAAGCGCGATTCATCACTAAAGACAACCCTATGCCATTCATCGACCCACGTCAATCTTTCTCGACACGCGGCCAGCCTTAGACGTCGCTGTTGTGGGGTCAATGGAACACCTTCTGCAGGGACACGGGCTCGTAAGCCAGTTGCACGCAGGCGATTACCAACTGTTTGTTGTGTAACGTGGGGTGCCACAGCTGTTCTAATTTGCGCTGCTGTTACATGGGGTTCCACTCGGACCATCCGAATGATGCGGTGATCCTCTCTCACAGTTGTCTGTCGCGCTGGACCTGTGCCAGGTCTACGAGTGTGGGTACCTTCATTTGACCACTGTTGCCATACACGTTGTACCGTAGATGCCTGTCGGCCAACACGTGCAGCGACAGTTCTTAGCGATAATCCAGCCTCACACAGCCCAATTATCCGAGCCCTCTCAAACGGCGACAGTCGTTGATAGCGTGCTCTTCTCTATCGTCGAGGCATGTTTGACGGGGAACACTTTACTGCACAGACTGTAAGTTAACTACGCTACACCAGAGTCCGTATACTGTAGTTGATTCCTCCGCGACCAATCACGTGGGGAGACCTGTAGCAATAATCCAGTGGGTCTGAAACTTTGATCGTTTACATACCTACTAGGCATCGTTCCATATCTTGAAAATCAACACAAACGACTAATGCCTTCATGGTGTTGTAATTTCCATTTTCTTAAGTGCACTTTAAAGCTCGTGTATTACTCTTATGATAATAAGGAGGTGAAGTAAGGGATAATGCGAATTTATAGCAACATCAGGAGCTCACAACTTGTTTCATAGAACTTTTTTTGTCAACGCATCTGAACTAAAGCTAGGGAAGTCGGTGGTGGTGATTATTGTTTTAAGAGAAAGTACTACTAGGCAATCATCGTCTATTAACACTGGTCGGGGGGCGAGGGCAGGATGAAAGAGAGCCGTCAATTTGGAAATGCAGGTATCGGCCAAAGAAAGCAAGTGCCACTTACGGCGTGAAAATGATTTACTCCGTAGGCCTCGCAACCTAATACCGTCTGAGTCGGAAAAGAACAAGAGTTGACCAAATGAGGCCGGATAGGATAGATGAAAGTTGAGAGATTGGAACAAGTAGAAACAATGCCAGGACTCAGTTCAGGGCCCCGTGGCCACAATCAAGTTCATAAGTTACTAGACAAATAGGCTGCTTACACAGGAGAGCCCTAGAGGGCACTAATGAGCTAAAGGGTATTCAGTGGGCTCAAAGGGACTAAAGTGTTTTAATAGGCTAATATTCTAAACAAAGGTACGCATAGCTTAACGGACACGTGTAGGCTAAACAGAAGAGCTTCTTCTGACTTATGGATTACTAGCATCTACCACTGGATGAGTAGCTCCGGCGTGAAGAGTTGCGAACTTTGCGAGCTTGCCATAACAATTTGCTGACGGCAATCACGTAACCGCTGACGACGTAATTCTCAAAGAGAGACATACTTAGAAGGCCAGGCTTGAAGTCTCTGTTTCGATTCATATTAGCGACGTTGAGGTGAAATAATTTAGTGTTTGAGAATAATATTTGAGACTGGGTTGACGCAGAAGAATGTGGGCTCGAGTGTCTAGCAAATTTCGATATCAGACTTCCTGACAGGAATATTGAGAACAGTTCATTGGTCCTGCCACTCATCTGCGCTAGGTGGGGTTATTTCTGCAGTTATACAGACACCAACACGTCAACTACGGCTAGAACACATAGTCTACATGACAGTTATATATTATATCTGTTAAGAAGCTATTTCTCTTTATTCATTTTACTCTATACTTGTCTACAATATTTGTTACCGTATCGTTTAAACACACTTAAGACTAACCAATCTGTTTCTAAACTTCGCTGCATGCGTCACACAGGGGTCCAGAGTAGGCTTCGGGCCTCAAGTGGCCACGGCTGGCCTGACAGTTCTGTATTCCGACCAGCCAACCGAGTCGAAGATCGTTCTACCGTGGCTCTAATTCTCTATATTCGGGAGACGAGAAGTTCTTGTCCCCATCACAGCTGGCCTGACAGTTCTGTATTTCGACCGGCCAACCGAGCCGAGGATAGATCTGCCGTGGCTCTAAGTCTCTATATTCGGAAGACGGGGAGATCTGGTCTCCACCACGGCTGGTCTGGCAGTTCTGTATTCCGACCGGCCAACTGAGCCAAGGATGGTTCTACCTTGGCTCTACGTCTCTATACTCGGAAGACGGGGAGGTCTGTTGCCAACCACGGATGATCTGAAAATGGTTTTCTGTGATTCTCCTGCAAAAAGGTGATTGCCGTATAAGCTACGGGCGCCAGCCTATTCACATGTCCTTCTCCAGTTCAAATATCCTTGGCCTGAGAGTAGGCGTGATCTTCTAAGAGTCCCGCCGATGAACTCAGTAGTTGGACCTTCATGAAGGCATATTGGGAAAAATGGTGAAAACGTTAACTGTCTCAGACCGGTGGTATTTGAAGTTGCTCATATACGTCAGCCTTGTCGGTAGATTTACTGGGACGTAAAATAACTCCTGCGGGACTTAATTCCGGCACCTCGGCGTCTCCGAAATCCGCAACAATAGTTAGTGAGAGGTAAAATTACATTAATTAAAACGAATGATGTGTAACGCTGCCTGTTAGAGGACGTAGAGGTAATACAAGCAGTATCAGAGCAGTCCAGAAGAGTGCACACTTACTGTCATCTTAGACACAGCATGAGAAGAGCACGTTTGTGATCTGTGCAGTGTGCAACATTCCTCGACGTGTCAATGACCGTACCTCTTTCTTCCTGGATGGTGTACAGCAGAACCACCATCGTGTGAAGATCGTCCTCGCAGTGGTCGTCCGTGAATCCTGGCTCGCAAGATGCCGACAGACACCGCAACAGAACAGCGTAATGCCTTACGGCAGATGACCGGTATTGCTGAGTCTACCCAGACAATTAGGGACCACCTATACTCAGAGTTCCTGGCAGAGCACCTGCATCTATACCCCAACACTATGGTGCCAGGTACAGATGGGCAAAGGAACTCTTCAACTCGACTCTCGAAGAATGGCGGCGGGTCCTTCCCAGGGATGAGTGCCGATTGTGTCTGACGCTGAATAATCGTCGGAACAGGGACTGCAGAGAGCGAGGTAACGACAGACGAGTCCCGTACGCCATCTCACATGCCTGTCCTTCATGTTTTTGGGCGGCATTGTGTATGGACGTCGGCCACAACTCATCGCCGTAGAGGGCAATATGACTGATGCAGAATACCGCAACAGAATCCTCGCTAACATTGATCAACCATACAGACAGATTCATTCTGCAAGATGACAACGCGCGCCCTCACCACTCGGGAAGGCTCATATCTCTGGAATGGTGTCCCCGGGCATGTCTGCTCTGCTGAAACAGGCATGAGCCGGGCTGGAGGGCAGAGAGTGGGACAGTCGTGCTTCACTGCATCGGGTAATAATAATTTCGTGTGGCTATTTCTAGCCGAGTACAGCCCTTGTAAGGCAGACCCTCCGACGAGGGTGGGCGGCATCTGCCATATGTAGGTAACTGCGTGTAATTGTGGTGGAGGACAGTGTTATGTGAGTTGCAGGGATGTTGGGGACAGCACAAACCCCCAGCCCCCAGGCAATTGGAATTAACCAATGAAGGTTAAAATCTCCGACCCGGCCAGGAATCGAACCCGGGACTCTCTGAACCGAAGGCCAGTACGCTGACCATTCAGCTAACGAGTCTGATACTGCATCGGGTGGAACTCAGGGGAAGAAACATGTTCGACAGGCCGAAGAATGGTGTTTGTGTTGAGCCTGCCGTTGCTTTTTCTTTACATCAATCGTGTTACGTTCGCGTGTAGTATTTGCATTCCATACATTCCCTGGCGACTTCTGAAATCTATAAACCTGGCACACCAGGTGGTGAAAAACAATTTTTGAGGTGTAAATTTATGCAAAGTTTGAACTTCTTAGCTCATCGAGAAGTTTATGAAAATTCTCGAACAGGCGCACTGCTGGCCAGAAAGTGTAATTTTTTTACCAGGTGCTTGACGTCGCACCGTCGCAGTTAGGTCTTATGATGACGGTAGGACGGGTAAGGGCTAGGAGTGGGAAGGAAGCAGCCGTGGCCTTAATTAATGTACTGTATATAAGTTGACAAGTTTGATTCCAAAGCTACTTCACACCAATTCTGTGAGTCTTATATATCGACATATTCTATGCACTACACAACGTATAGCAGTCTCCCAACACGAAGACTTTTCACGTGATATCCGAGAACTTGGCCATTCGACAATATAGGCCTAAACTTATGCGTGCTTAACAAAAAATACCTTCTTTTTCTTTGGATTGTTTCAAAACTGTAGTAACATTACTGTTAATGTGAGGTGTGTGTATATGCCCAACTGTTATCCTGTAGGGTATGAACTGAGATCAGTGGTTGTAGCGAGTTCTTAGGAATGGATTCATTTCCTGACATCAACCTCATCACAGGTGGTAATGAGACTAAATTACGTGATATACAGCAGGAAAGGAGAGGGTCGCACATAGCTACCCCGTCGAAAGCAGAAACGTGTATGTTCATGGCTTAACATCCCCATCCAACGGACGAACCATCACCAACAACGTATATACTCACACTCAAAAACACTGTCTATAGGTTTGGAACCGAATCTAGGCTCTTGGTACCCAATCTATCGATTATATATTGTATACCACTACCTCCCCTACCCTGTTGGTCAATATTCTGACGGTGAAAATATTTTCGACCTACGGGGCTTGAAGCGGTTAACAGCGGTGTTTTCATGGCCACCAGGCGAATTAGCTGAAATAATAAATATGCAACATCATTCGTTCTTACATTACCGTTCACAAATTAGATCTTTCATGTCTTTTATGCACTGCACGGATATGAAGAAATAGACTTGGCAAACTTTCATAATTGCCTGCACGATTCATTTAGACGTTAAATCTGTATATTTGATTGATTTAAAAGTTCGTAATATTAAAGAAATATGCATTTCTTAGTTTACTCACCCTCCAGTCTTCGTAGCACTTTCCAAATTTCGTGGCACAGCCGGGAATCGAACCTGGGACCTCCTTGACCAAAGGCCATCGTTTAGCAGTAGAGCCGGACGTAATGTTATGTGAAAGACCCTCGAGTTTCTTCATACATTTCCTCAAGTGGACCGCGTGGGTTTTGAAATAACACTCCTAATATTGTAGTGTCGCTGCCTGCGGATCACCTAACAAATGCAGCTATCGGAGTAGAGTCATGGATATGTTCTCGGGCTTAGAACACGAGAAAGCGAGTACACATTCTTGGGATGTTCCCCTTTTAGTAGACATGACGGGGTACACAAGGGAGAAAAAGTGTTCCGATGATTCGAAAAAATGAACGTTTCCGCGAACGAATGATTTTTCACCAAGGACCAAGAGAAATTTTTTCATTTTAGGGAAGGGGCGGGCCACCTAGAAGGTAACGCCTTCTCTCTGGCCAGGAGATTTGGCGGGGTTGGAGGTTTGCAGGAGTTGGATGAGGGGGGAACGGTGATGTGTTTAATTGGGGATTTTGAAGGGTTGGCCTCTTGACTAAGGGGTGTAGTTCTGTTCTCGTGCTTTTTATTGGATTTCTTTACATACATTGGTTGATTATATAGATTTTCTTATATATTTGGTTATATATATGTTACAATTATTGTGAGTTACAATTTGTAGCACTATTTGTTGCTTATCTGGTGCTGAGGAGTAGGAGAGGAAGGATTTGTTGGTAGAACGAGGTTATGTTGACGAGGGATGTGACTAATAGGTGGAGGAGATTGGTGTGCTTATGTGGATTTCGAAGGTGGTGTTGGAGACGGGGATGGGTACGAGGTGGGTTGGGGCGGGTGCGAGGTTGTGGAGGGGAGCGAGATGGTTCCACCCGGTGGTGTTTCCCGAAGAGCTGGATCCCGTGTTGTATGAGATGGTGGACATCTTCGGGTGGCTGGAGTAGGAGCCGCACCATTTAGGTGGGTCCGGCTGCGTTATGGATCCTGGTTGCTTTTATCGGCTGGAGTCCCGTTCGTCGTATTTCCTGGATTATGAGTTCTGGTGGGACGGCTGGGTTTACGCCTCGGATGACGCAGCTGGTATTGGGCTCGGGCGCTGGTGGCGGTGATGTCAGTCTTCCTGTTTCTATGGTCATAGTCATGTTGTGGCTTCTTCTTCGATCGGTGGCCGGGTTGGACTGGGAAGGGTGGGGGTAAGGGGAGACATCATTATACAGGAAGAGTGGGCCATGGCTGTGGTGGTTATGAGGGTATTTAGGGAAGTGTGGGCGGGAGTAGTAGCAATGGTGGTAGTAATGATGGTAACTGGGGTGGTGTACGGATGGGTCAACTGCTGGGGTGGAGGGGTATATGGAGGTGGCCTTGTTGCTGGTTACGGTGACTGTGAGGGTGGCTTGGTGCCCGGGTTTGGTCCAATGTCGTTCTCTATGTGAGGTGGACACGGCTCGGCGTAGCGTGGGAGTCCATTTATATAAATGCCCCACCTTATGGCATTTTGGACTGCTTCCTCTGTTGAGAGTTGTATTAGGACTCGGTCGGTTGGCAGGTAGTTCTCCAGCATCCTGCTTGAGTTCAAGACTGGGACGCCTTTATTCTTCAGGTATCTGAAGAGTGCTGCGTCTGTGAATGATATATCTACACCTGGGAGCATGCAGTTTGGCATGGTGGGGGAGGCCGACTTCCAGTTTGGTGTCTGGCCAAATTTTGCTTATTGGCACGGCTGGGTACGTTATTAGAGATGAGGTGTTCCCCAGCCGTAATAAAAATGTGTGTAGATCGGTTTCCGAGTTTTTGGATTTTTCACATTAAAAAACAGTAATCCGTTAACACTCCAAGCTTGGTATTTCCCCAGGATTCAGAGAGAGATCTCAGCTGTACCGCCTCAAGTACAGTGTCCAGGAGCGTGAGACATTTGGTCGGGGAGGGCTAGTACCTAGTGGCCTCAGATGCTATACTGTTCAGGGGCCTTGCAGCGGATGGGAAGATTGGAAGGAATGGGCAAGGAAGGGGCCGTGAGCATAAGTTAGGTACCATCGCGACATTTGCCTAGAGAAGAAATGGGAAACTACGGAAAACCTCCACTTCGAGTATGTCTCAGGTGGGAATGGAACCCTCTCTACTCGGTAGACCGCCTGGGGCTGAGTGGACCCCGTTCCAGTCCCCACGCAACTTTTCAAATTTCATGGCACAGACGGAAATGGAACTCAGGCCTCCGGGGCTGGCAACTAATCACATCACCACAGAGGCAGGCCAAACGAATGGTAAGGGTCATTCATTATTGTGAGAGAATGATACATTCTAGACCTCGTAAATATAATACTGGCCATATTATTATTATTATTATTATTATTATTATTATTATTAGGACCCGTAGATTGTTCTAAGCCCGTGGGTTTGATACCCTGCCAGTTCAAGGACAGGTGAGTTACAGGAGGAAAGCGCACAGTGAACACTTGTTGCTGTCGGCGAACTGAGCACGGAAGACCCGTGTTAAAATGACAATACCGTTTGTTTTGACATGACTTTAAAGAACCAGTTGCTTCTAGCCAGAAGGTGTTTAACAATATTGCTTACTTGTCCATGTTATACTAACTGAACGTATTTCTCTTTTCTCCACAGGTAAGTGCCAGTGCAGAAGGCAGCTCATAGGTAACGTAGACAGCACCATTTTAAATATTATCCACCTACTTCTGGCATGCGTAGTTACAAGGAGTTGAGTTGTGAAATACACTGGCAATAAACACAAAACTCTATCATGTTTGTCTTGTAGAGCAGCTCATTAACATCGCCCGTTGTTGAAGTTTTGAAGGTACCATGAATGTTGTACATCACCGGGCCATTTTATTATAATTGCTGTGTATTTTGATGTTCAAATAATTGCACATGAATTTGCTATTCACTGATACATGTTATGTTTGTGTTACCTACGGTGAAATGCAAATCTTCTTTCTAGAATAACTCAGTCATTGTTAGAACATTAATATGAGGGTGCAATCATTCCAAATGTTCGCCTTCAGTTACTTTTTTCTTGTCGCAGATGATTGTTAGAACTAACAGGTCTCATCCATAATACCCGCTGTATTTTCCTACAGGCAGTGGATACGTGAAGTGAAAGATATTCACAAACAAACTGGTAGTCATTTGGATGTTTCTCGAAATAAGTAATGTTTCGCAGGAGAACTGTTACAAGTAACTGCCATAAATGAAGATATTGTGGAATCTATCTCTTATATCTCTTGACCTTAAGATAGATAAAACTCGCTCTGGCCACATGTCGAAAGAGGCCTGCGATCCTCGTGGCTTTCTAGACGGGGGTCAGGTAGCTCGTCAATTTTAACCACGTAGACTGAGTGTATGCCTAACCAGTTCTCAGATACAGGTAAAAATTACTGACTGGCCAGGAATCGAACCCGGGTCTCCTAAGATCGTGGGACCAGCCAGACACTATAAATATAAAAGTAAATTATTTAAATTCAAATTAATAGATCAAATGTGATATGCGTGTGACCTACAAGATCTTGTCGAAGGTACTTTTAAAAAGAGCAGAGGAAATACTCGACCCACAACTATGAGAGTGTCAGGCAGGATTCAGATAGGGACGGTCACGTGAAACATAAATAATATAACAGAAATGAGGAAAATCATGAACTTGAAATATGTAGTTACTTTTGTGCATTTTAAGAAATTGACAGAAATACACAAATTGACATTGCAAAGACTTAATAATAAAACAACCGAAATAATTTAAGCAATATTAACAAACACAAGATCCAACGTAAAATTAAGGGGGGATCTCAAAACCTTTCGAAGTTAAGTCTGGTGTAGGACAGGGAGATGCTTTGTCGCCTCTACTTTTCAATTGTGCATTAGAGAAGGTAGTTCGAAAATGCAGAAAAGCAACTGATTCTGAAGGTATTCAGCTAGGAAGAAATCCAAAATAAAATCACTGTAGTTTATCTAGCTTGTGCGGATGACATGGACTCACTGGAAAATACTCAAGAACAAATCAGAGAATTGCACAAGCAAGTATCAAACGTAGGATTACAAATTTCATTTGACAAAAACGAAGTTTATGACAAACATCAGTGACGCCCCCCAACATATCGCGATTAATAACAACACAGTAAGTAAAACAAACTGCTTTAAATATCTAGGAAAATGGATAACGAAAAACATAAAAGAAGGAACAGCCATAGAAACCAGAGTACACAAAAGATGTATATAACAATAATTCATTTTCCTGGAACACGAAATGAAGAGGCTACCAAACAGTGGGCAGATCCGAAACTCTGTGTTCAGCAGAGACACTTAAACTAAGAAGAACTGGAGATCTTGAAGTTCTAGAGAAAGTCGAAAGAAGGATTTTGAGATAAATACTAGGAAATAAAATAAATAATATTGCAGAATACATTGAAGAAGTAACTGATGTAATGAGGAAGAGAAGACTACAGTTTTCTGGACAAATTTATAGAATGGAAAGCAACAGACTAGCTAAGCAGGTCTTCAGTAGATTGAACAGTTTAAAATCCAAATCCACATGGTTCGTTGTAATTGAAAAAGATATGGAGAACGCTGGAATTAAAACAGACACAATATGTTACGATGTTTTTTGTGGTTTTGCAGAGGTGAAAGAAGGTGCTGGCTGGAATAGGTCTCAACTACAGAATTAAAGTTAATTTAAAACTTTGACAAAGGTTATATTTTCAACAGACAACAAGGTTTAACAATTTCCATATAGACATTCAAAACTCAACTAATAACAAGTCAGCAACAAACCAAAATCAGGTACAAAGAAATTACAAGTTTTCGGGGGTTATTACCAAAATCTGGGCTTCAAGCCCCAAGTATAATTCCTGAGCTCTCAGCTCACAACTACCATTGCTGAAGGGCATAAAAACCCCTAAGTAAAAGGAGCACTTGCTCCTAATTACAGTGTTAAGAAAAAGAGCAGACCCGCTCTCAGTTTGACAAGCCTATCAAAGGCTACAACAAACTTCATTTCTATCTGCCCTTAAGGCACACCAAGAAACAGGGGTATTTGATACCCAACCTACAGGGCCTTTACATGAGGAAAATAAAACATCAGGTTAAGTTACTGGTCCATAACACAAAATAGAATGGAGGCGAAGCTTGCACTCCGAATACACGTTTAAAACCTACTTGGCACTAGGCCGCTTACGCAAGGGCTAATCCCATACTAAGGAGGTGACACGATAAGAAAACTTTATTACATTACGAAGAGAAGAAAAACGGTTATGAAAACGTAGTCACCTCAAAACAATATGAGTGGGAGCTTGAGAGGGTTAGGCACTCTCTATCCCAATTTATAGTTAAAGAGACGAAATTTTACCAAATGTCTATTACATTTTAAAGATAGGTTACATGAGAAAAGTTTCGAACCTGCCCCGAGGGTTAAACTGCTGAGCTAGCAAGAAATAAAGTTTTTAAGCGGCCATTACCTTGTGGATGAACTGCTGCCCGAAGAAAGAGGCGCTTCCCGCCCCCTGCTACATAATCACACACTAAGCAAGATGTCGATGAAGTGGCCCCGAGAAAAGAAAATCAGTAGTTTATATATTCTCGGGGAACATTCGAGACCTTTCAAGAATGAGTACACACACCCCCCCTCAACTTTATTGGATAGCTTAAAGCAACATCTCCATATCGGAGAAGACATACGTTATTGGTCAAAAATTAATTAGAGAAATTCGGGATTGGCTAAATTCAAAACAAGCTGGTAGAAATGATTAATGTTGCCAACCTACAAACCACAGAACAAAATTTAGTAAGGTCAAACACTTATAAACACAAAACTTCTTCAAGAAGGTTCATTCCTTTGCAACAGAATGCGTAATCCTAGTTTTTTCTCTGTAGAGACATCTAGAAGAGAATGTCCACACTTCTTGATACGGGATAAACAAACACAAATCAAAATAGACACAGTTCAGAACACTACAAGATTACCAAATTTACAGTAATGACATCGTTTAAGAAATAGTAGAATTAGCTCAGTTTTCAAGGTTCCAAACTTCTCCTGTAGAGGAGTTTAAATTGGCGCAATATTTGAATGAGCGGCATGGAGGTATACCGCCCGGTACACAATAGAAAACAGAATTTTTTTAGAGAAGCAAATCAAAAGGCAGGATTTCAGCAGAGGAACAAACTCACAACTAGAAGCAAGTGGACTCAAGAAGAGAAAAAAGACCCTCTCGAAGTTAGAAGGAAATTTCAAAGCAAAGGAAATCGAATAAAATGAAAAATATCCAAAGTTGATTTATTGTACCCTCCAAATGGGTTATTCGAATGAAGAAGAGGAACTGACTCCCACCGGGATGTCAACTTAGTACCTAAACACTCACACATCGGCGACAAAAGAATGGAAAGCAGACCGCATTGTCCGCTCGTCAAATTCGACCGTCTAGTTTATTCACTCATTTGACTTGAAACCTGTGTTTCCAATCAGTCGCGGTCCTTGCTCTGCCGCGGCTTCGTCCTCGCTTCGTGCGTTTGTCTCTTGTCTGTCTCTCGATGATATGCCCACTAATTTCGACTTCTATAGCTCTCTTTTGCTTGACTGTTACGTCAAGTCTACTTTGAACTTAGCCCCAAAACGGTCTCCCCTTTTCTCAGTTGTCTTAGATAAACGTACTGAAGTCCATTTTCGTCGATTGTAATTGAGTCTGATGGCCGCGTCTCTGGCTTAGTTTTAATTACGTGCCGACATCGTACCACATAGAGTGTCCGTCCTACAAAAATCCGACTACATCTCCCGGGTTTGAACCCGCTATCTTGAGATCCGGAGGCCTACACTCAACTATGTTTCCCTGGTGTGAAAATGGGAAACTACGGAAAGCCATATTCAGGGCTGCCGACTCTCTGCTGAATGCGCTCGGCCGCCGTTCATCAGGACAACGTTCGTTCTGTTCATTTTCCTATGTTGATATGTAAAACATTCCGTACCCCACTATAGGAATGTATAACGCATTTACACACTCGTACAGTATAATGATGCCCTCGCCGACAGTGGCAGAGCTACAGACCAGTCGTGTTAGGGGCGAAGGTCGACCAAACATAATCTCACCTCTTAATACGATGCAAATGAAGGGCTCGATCCATTTCTCCAGAATTCTAATGTGTAGGCGCAAAGTACAGTCTGATCTCCGGTGACGTGCCAGAAGCATCCCTTGTGGCTGGGGGACTTAAAATAACATCCACGGATACCTTGCTTGTCCTAAGAGGCCACTAAAAAGGGGGCCCGCGGCTCTGAACTTGGCCAGCATGGTTCCTCTAGCTCAGTCTGGCATTCAGTATATTTACTTGCGCCAGGCTACTGACTTTCACTTCTGCTATTCCACCTCCTTTGGTCAACCTTTTTTTTCGACCCTGACGTTATTAGTCTTTTGAGACTTAGAGAGTAATTTTCATGCCTTCCATGGCTCTTATAATTCTTTCGCCGATATCTTCCTTTTGGCATAAATATTTCTTATGGCTGGGGGGTTATTTGGAAATTTGCATTACTGAAATTACCGTCACAAAGTATGTCACGGAAGTGCACCCTACCCATCGTGCAGGCTGTGATGTAAGGTGTGGATGGATGGTCACACAATGTTACCTAGCAACCGTGCAGGCTATGATGTAAGGTGTGGATGGATGGTCACACAATGTTACCTAGCAACCGTGCAGGCTGTGATGTAAGGTGTGGATAGATGGTCACACAATGTTACCTAGCAACCGTGCAGGCTATGATGTAGGTTATGGATGGATTGCCACGCAAGTTACCTAACAACCGTGCAGGCTGTCATGTAAGGTGCGAATGCAAGGCCAGACATTGTTACCTAACAACCGTGCAGATTATGATGTAAGGTATGGATGGATGGCCAGACAATGTTACCTAACAACCGTGCAGGCAGTTATGTAAGGTATCGATAGAAGGCCAGACAATGTTACCTAGCAACCGTGCAGGCTATGATGTAAGGTGCGGATGGATGATCACACAATGTTACCTAGCAACCGTGCAGGCTATGATGTAGGGTATGGATGGATTGCCAGGCAATGTTACCTAACAACCGTACAGGCTGTCATGTAAGGTGTGAATGCATGGCCAGACATTGTTACCTAACAACCGTGCAGTTTATGATGTAAGGTATGGATGGATGGCCAGACAATGTTACCTAACAACCGTGCAGGCAGTTATGTAAGGTATCGATGGAAGGCCAGACAATGTTACCTAACAACAAACTTGCCCCCAGGTATCAAGGTCCCTGTACCTGCTTCGCGGATAGTTTCTATCTACTAAGTGGAAAATTTTAACCTAACAAATCATGTTCTGGTTGTTTCCGCATTGAATGTTGAACACCAGATCAATTTATCACGCTGATATGAATGATGCGTGTTTACTACGTGAATGATTTCCATCTGTCATCTTTTCATTGTGTGTGTGTGTGTGTGTGTGTGTGTGGGGGGGGGGGGATTGGTAGTGATTCGAGTTACGTTCTATGTCGTTTATTTTGGAGTGGTTATTGGCTTTGATGTTGTATGGTTAGTTAGTGGTGGAGATAATAGTTCGTTTGCCTAGTGCATGGACTCTGTGTCTTAATCGAGCTTCATTTCCTACATACTGATACCTTGTACTTATCTATAGCTCAACGACCT
The DNA here is from genome assembly GCF_040414725.1 of Anabrus simplex. Classification (NCBI taxonomy): domain Eukaryota; kingdom Metazoa; phylum Arthropoda; class Insecta; order Orthoptera; family Tettigoniidae; genus Anabrus; species Anabrus simplex. The sequence continues at coordinate 158,437,461 of NC_090269.1, read as the reverse complement.
TATGTTCTCTCCTTGGTTAGCCTTGTCAACTGCTTCTGGGTTTGTTCTAAGCGTGAAACTATCCCTAATCTCATTTATCTGGTATTACTTAGGTGGACACTATATTGGAATTTTATTATCTTTTCTTAATGCAATGGAATTGAGTTGTGCACTGCCTGAGCATTGTGTCTAGGGTTTGTTTCATTCTTGAGTTGCAGATCGCTGCTGGTGTAATGTAATTCACCTAATCTATTGGTTGTCAGCGTTGTTTTGGTTTTGCTAATGGATCTTTCCCGAAGCATGTATCTTCTTGGACCTAATCGGTGTGGTTGAGAACATTGATTTATGATCAGTTTTGGGGGAGTAATTCTAATTTAATGTTTATTGCGATAGATTTATGGCTGAAGATCATGGTGTGGAAGATGTTTGTCTTTTAAACTCTAATGAGTTAACCCGTGTGTCTTGTCAGTGGTCGTTCCTTGGGTATCGTGTCTAGTATTTAGTAGATATGGCACTTTGGTATGGGCGTGTGTTACCTTTAATTATACCTCAGTGTCTCAATAGATTTTGGAAAGAATTAAGGGGTGTATCTGCAACTCAAAGTGTGTTACCTTGTCTTGTTATTAAATTCTTCTTGGTTTCGTGTACCTTGGTTGCTTCATCTTACGTTTCTCTGCGTTACCAGCTAATCCAACGTAATCTTGTGTTTACTTTGTTCTATTGTATGGTTCTATTTATGTTATGTGCCACCCTCTGGCGTTCTCTTTTCCTCAGTGATTCAGTAAAGGACAACCGGTAGTGTACGTGGTGTAGATCATCGCTCTTTATCTTCCTTCTTGGTTATCTAATCTGTGGTCTTACCTTTGCCTTTGAATGTGATTGGATGTGCCATTGGGGAATTAATTACTTAGTTGTGCCTTGTAATAGGTTGGTTATTTAATTCCGGATTGTATTCCCTCCTGAAGTTTTGTTGGGGCACGATTTCTGTCCTGTTATTTCCATGGAGTTTATTATGCTCTGACGAGTGTTTGGTGTTAATCTGTAAACTATTCTTGCTTGGTGTTGCTTGACTGATCTGTTGTCGACGACGGACTATGCGCAACCCTACCATCTTTATTCGAATAGCTCTCCAACCGATCAGGTCTAAGTTTCCCTTGCTTTGAAAATTGTTTATCATATAGTCATGGAATTGGCATTGATTTGAATTCTGTACTTTCTGTGTTTTTCTTCTGTTGGTTGAGTTGTATCCTTTTCTCTTTCATCTTCCTGTTGGTGATGCTTAGAACCCGTGAGTTGTTGATCTAAGTTTTGGTAATGCTTCTGTAGTGTTGGTTGTACAACAATGATTTTGAAATATTAACTATTTAACTCACTGATTGGTAGTGCCGATGCTATTATGTTCAAGGTACATTTTTATTTTCTTTGTTTTCTATCTAATTGAATTTGTTTGAAGCCTGTCCTTGGTCAATGTATGATTTACTGAGGTGATTCTGTTTATGCTTTGAATTTATCTTGAGACGAACCTGATATTCTATTTTTCTTAATCATGGTTTATGTTCCTGTGTTTGAGGATTTAACATTTCGGTGTAGTGTATCTTTATGTGTTGATTCCTTTTTTTTTACTAATTAAATTTATTTCGATAAATTAGTTAGAAATTATAAGAGAATCATGCCTCTCTCTACAGTATAAGCCCCAAAGGTTTGATTAACGTATGGATTTATCTGTATCATTTAAAAAAACAGAGGTAACCTTGCTTTCTTTGGATAGAAGGATTTAGTATGGGATTTGGTATCATTTTATGAGGAGAAAACTTTCAAAATTGTGTATCTAGTATCAAGATATGTGTGTTCGTGGTTACAACATTTACCTATTGAACTCCGATGAATACCGAACAATTTGCTAACTGTGGAAGATTCCGGTCTACATGAGTTTCTCTGTGCTCTTATTCCAACCTGCATCTTCGTTCCTTCTACAAATGCTAAGTAGGAACCTTAAATCTCACTAAAAATTTGAAGATTTTCCGCCACTATTGTCGGTTGCTGAGCCAAGCCCTATGTTGATCTTTTGGAGGGGGAGGCTCTGACGGAAATTGGACAGTTTAAGGGCATTTAAAATAAGCCACATTATCTTTCTGCAAAGTGCTAGTAGTACTGGTGCCTCCCGCAGGCAGTAGCCTCCAGTGAACTTCAAGACATGTATTGTGCTGCCCTCTTGTAGCATGTACCCAACTTAACTTGTACTGCATTGTTCCTGTACACAACGACAATATTTTCGATCGTCATCTGCTTTTTTTTCTGAATGGAGGATAGAAGAAGAAAAATCTTGCTCTTGCTGTTGGATCTTTAAATTACATATTAGCAGATGAAAAAAGGAGGAAAGTGTACCCTTTTGATCCGGGGTAATTCTATCGCCGTGTGGTGATAGTCACCAGTCGGTTTTGATGTATTTTATTTGTCAACTTGGGAAACTGTAAGTAACTACAATCTTCGTTTGATCATGGAAGTATATGGATGTGATAACAGTAATTATCAGCGAACTGTTCCGTGTCGTCGGGTATATCTACACCTAAATTGTACTAAGTAAAATTCAATTATCACTGTTAGTGAAAAATTCGATTAACCAAAGAGACTGAATTGCTGATTATCTTCATTGTGAATAGGTTATAAACTTTCGTGGGGCTTTTATGTAATTATTCATAGAATGATTTTGGGTTGTTAACCACTCTAGTGATGTTCTTTTAATACGAAAATTAATGTATTCAAAGATTTTGTGACAAGTTCGTCTCCATACTTCTACTATACCTTCGAGAGTACGTCTTAATTTTAAAAGGGGTTATTATGCATTATTCCTGTCTGGAAAATCTTTAATATCTTACTGTACGAAGCATTGTGTGAAAATGGGAGAATGTACGAATAGAAAAATTGTTTTCAAATGACTGGTTCTAGCTTTCGTTGATTATCTTGTAACGGTAGCCATTTTATTGGTCATGTGACCGGTTACCTTGGTTACATTCACAACCTTTTGTTGGTGAATGTGATTATTATATTTTGACATTTGACGTCTGATACGACTGTTGCTGGTGGACTTATGACGTGAGTTGAGTGTTTTTTGTTCTGGTTGGGTATGTGAATCGGAGTTCGTGCTTCGTATTTCTGCGGTTCTTGGTGTTCTAAAGTATTAACATTTTAAACTAAATAATTAGTTTACTTGGTGGCTTTTATTTCCAATTTCTCCTCTATGTTTTATTTTAATTACGTGCGCCTGATCTGCTCTTGGTGCTTTTTGGGGATCTGTAACTTGGCTTTTCTGATTTATGTTGATAAACTTCTGAAGTAGTCATAGAAAAGCATTTTTCTACTCTACTACCATAGTGTAATCAAACCAAGATCTTAGGGTTGGAACTTTCTTTAAGTACTACGTTTACTAATTTACCCTGAAATATATTCCAGATTTATCCTACGATTTGAATAGTGAAAGCAGTTTCTTTTGATTTTAATTTCAATCTAACTTGATGTCCAAGGCTTCCTAATTTAATTTAATCTTCCCTGTGTCTTATATGCAGGACTTATGATTTGATTTGTGTCAACCTTTCTTTCCTATTATTAAAGTTTCCGTTTAACTTAAGTCTGTTGTTTTATTTTAGTCAGTATTAACTTCTTTTACTTAGTAGTAAATTATTTATTCTTTATCCACCTGACCTCGGTGGGCCCTTGTATCTTCCACGTGTTGCTACGACCTTCTATTGGGTATTTCCGTGTTTATACTACCCATGGTCGTGCAAATACTATCGTAATATACCTCCTTGAAAGTACGCGATAAGGCTATGATGTAAGGTATTGATGGATGACCAGACAATGTTTCCTCTGATAAGTGTTAACAGAGGATGGTTACCGACTTAAACTTCTTTTCTTCGTCGATGGGTGATGTAGGTAATTGCCAATAAATGTTGTCTGCTATTGAGTGACCTTATTACCACATTTCATTCGATTTGTGTCGCTACCTGGTGGGATCATCAGACAATATTTTGCTTGCACTTCTGAGTAGTATACACGTTCACATTGTATGTCCTGATTTGTGAATGTGCAACCGATTTGTTACTGGGAAGTAGGGAGTCATGTACACATGCTGACAGCTATTGGGATATATAGCTCCACTAAAGGAGTTTTAGTTCACAACAATTCATACCTCAAATTATTCAGCCAGGAATAATCTCCTATTCCAACCGCACGCGTAGGCCTTTTAATTTGATTTCTGAGGGAAGTCACAAAGTTTTAAAATCCAACGACCACTGTCTAATCGTTGTTGAGCATGAACATGGAGTAGTTAATAAGGTCGGCGAAATTTATGAGCTAGGAAGAGGATTTGTGGAGGTGGGAGGTTAAGCATAGCAAGGTAGAGAGGGAACGTAATCACTGGAGTATTTTATTTAACTCCGGAGATAAATGTCCCGTGATATAATACTAGAAACAAATGTATTCGTCGCTACCAAGTTTGAGATAAAAGAAAAGTACGTTCTATTTATGAAGTAACGAAGAAATCTCGAGACTAGAACGAGCGGCTTACTTGATAATGTATAGCGGAGCTTTCCAGCCTTGTTTGCTTCCGAGAACCTTATAAACATTTAAATCAGTGCGACCTGTTTAACATTCTGCGTGCCACTTGTAGCGCTGTTCATCAGACTGTCATCAATGATCTTCATTTAGGTGGCAGATTCCCTGTCAATTGGGTACCTAGCCTTTTCTTAAGTGTTTTCAAAGAACTTGGAAACTTATAGAGCATTCCTCTTCATATATTATTTCAATCCCGAACCTCTCCTCCTATGCCCCGGCATGTCCTGTTGTCTTCATACTTTTACAGCCTCCTATCAATTTTTCGTCAACTAATGTCATTCCATGCTTTCTCCGATGACAGCTCTGAACTTACCCCTAGTCTCCTTACTCCGAAATCTTCCCAGCCCAAAGTTTGCAATATTTTCGTAGCACTACTCCTTTGTCGCAAATCACACAGAACAAATCGTGCTGCTTTCCTTTGGATCTTTTCCAGTTCTCGTAACAATTAGTCCTGGTGTGGGTCCCATATACTGGAACCATACTCTACTTGGGGCCTTACATTCTAACTACGACCCCTATAAACCGAGTTAGTTGGCCTTGCGGTTAGGGTCTCTCAGCTGTTAGCATGCATTCGGGAAATAGTGAGTCGGTAGCAAAGAAGATGGTTTTCCGTGGTTTCACATTTTCGCACCAGGCCCTGTGGCTGAGCAGTCTTAAGGCTAATAATGGATAGGAAGAGCATTGTGCGATACAGTGTATTGAATCGTAAGCAATTGTGCTTGTTGGTCTTAGAAGACGAGAGGGCGAATACAGATTCCACCCCTTTTAGCAGCCCCTTACGACATCCAAGTGCTGGAGATAAGGAGTCCCAAGAAATAGACAGAAAATTTAGTGTATGAAAGGTAAGGCTCATCGATTGTGAGAAAATCAAAGACATATTAGACCTCGTAAATTACTAATCGAATTATTACTACCAATATTATCATTATTATTACTATTATTGATACTGTTATTAGTAGTACTATTATTATTATTATTACTGTTATTATTATTATTATTATTATTATTATTGGCCATCCCTATGGTGTAGAGGTGATTTTCCGGCCAGTTCAAGGTCTGAGGACTGAAAGGTGGTTACTCAAATGAATGAGGCTGTCTAAGGACGAAAGCGCACGGAGAGAAGATGAAATGAAATGACGTATGGCTTTTAGTGCCGGGAGTGTCCGAGGACATGTTCGGCTCGCCAAGTGTAGGTCTTTGGATTTGACGCTCGTAGGCGACCTGCGCGTCGTGATTAGGATGAAATGATGATGAAGACGACACATACACCCAGCCCCGTGCCAGGGGAATTAACCAAGTATGGTTAAAATTCCCGACCCTGCCGGGAATAGAACCCGGGACCCCTGCGACCAAAGGCCAGCACGCTAACCATTCAGCCATGGAGTCGGATAGTGAGAAGAGACCGAGTACAGATTGAAGACTAACGGGGTCGAGAAATTGATGAAGCTAAAACCAAAACTTTTCCATATTGATCAGAAAATAAAGCAGTCCCCAGAAGTGTGTGGCAATCAGTGTGTTAATTGGCTAATCCATTTGTGGGAACTAACTCAGCTCGAACTAATCGAGGATAGACTACATCTCTCAAAACTAGCACTTGCGAGCTTGGAACGTGTGTTTTGAGGGAATTAACACATCTAGCAACTTGCTTGAATCTTTACAATTATGCATATAGAATGGAATAAAATACTGCCATTCTCTTTACCCGCATTATCTGTAATCAAGAAGAGATATCCGCTTATGAAAATACCAATTGCTTTTGATGCATGATCCTTATTCCAGATTACCATATTAAACATTTTAAATAAACCATCAATTCATTTTAACTACAGTAGGTATATGAAAAGTGTAGTATTATTATTACATTTTCGCTTCTTGTCCTAGATGGCGGACCCTTCTTTATTACTTAAATACATGCTGTTGGCCAGCTACAGAGAACCTGCTCAGTAGAGGATCTGTGATAGTTCTAAATATGCAGTCAGCACGTTTTTGCTGCGTCAGCACCAAATAGTGTAGCTATGCGGGTTCTGACCCGAAGTCATTGACCCCTAGCAGAGTAGGTGACAATGACGATTTGCGGATTTTGCATAAGAGAGCAAGCCTAACCTCACAGTTGCTATCTTGAAGGGTGTAACATCACTTTAAGGGCTAGTTGCCCTTCCCGACGCCTAAGAGAGCAAGCCTAACCTTATGGAAGGGCCTAAGCTTAGTTTTACGGCTAGATGGCCTTCTCGACAAGGACAGTCGTTATCATGGAGTGGCTTAACCTCACAGGACGTAGTTTTACTGCGAGATGCCCTTTCCGACGCTATCCTGAGTAGCAGAACAATGACGATTCTGTCCTGACGTTGTTTTAAGTAGTAGGGCAATGGGGATTGACATAAGTAAGCACACGTAACCACATGGGGGAGTGTAACTATGCAGGGCCGTAGTTTTACGCCAAGATGCCCTTCCTGACGCCAATTGCACAACATGGTGGCTATAAGCAGCTCTTAATGAGACGGCTTCCTAACCATACTTTGACGGTTAGTTGCCCTTCCCGACGCCTAACAGAGCGAGCCTAACCTTGCATACGCCATCTTGAAGGGACTATCCTTAGTCTTACGGCAAGATGCCCTTCCCGCCGCCAACTGCACAAGATGGCGGCTACACACAGTTCCTTATGAAACGGCCTAGGGGAGCTTGCACAAGGTGGCGGCTACACGCGGCTTCTTATGGATAAAGGTGCCAGCCATGGGCGCTTCCGCAAGATGGCGTCTGCTCTTATGAGACAGCCTTGTGGCGCTTGCGCAAGATGGCGGCTGCCCTTATGAGACGGCCTAGGGGCGCATGCGCAAGATGGTGGCTATACACAGCTTCTTATAGGAAAATATGCCGGCCATGGGCGATTGCACAAAATGGCAGCTATACGTGAGCTCTTATGGAGAAAAATTACGTTAAGGCGCTTGCGCAAGAGGGCACCTATAAACGGCTTCTTATGGAAAAGGATGACAGCCATGGGCGCTTCCGCAACATGCGGCTGGGCTTATGAGACGGCCTAAGGGCGCCTGCGCAAGATGGCGGCTATACATGGGCTCTTATGGAGAAAGATGACGGCCAGGGCGCTTGCACAAGATGGCGGCTCTACATGGGCTCTTTTGGATAAAGATGAAGGCTATGGACGCTTGCGCAAGATGGCGGCTATACAAAAGATTATATGAAGGAAGCTACCTTAGAGGCTACTGCGCAAGATGGCGGCTGCTCTTATGAGGCGGCTTAAGGCGTTTACGCAAAATGGCGGCTATACACGAGCTGTTATGGAGAAAGCTGGGTCAGGTGCGTACTGCGCAAGACGGTGGCTATACACAGGTTCATATGGAGAAAGCTCGCTTAGGGTCTACTGCACTAGATGTTAAAAGTGAAATTAAACAGAACGCCTAGTGCTATAAGAAATACATTTAAGCCCCTAGCAGTTGAACACATTATCAGATAAACATGTACTTGAAATTTCGGTTCGGAAATATACTATTTTAATCTGTTGGCATGGTTTATAAGCATTAAGCTCATGCGGAAAGTGAAATTAAACATAACGCCTAGTGCTATAAGAAATACATTGGCTACATTTAAGCCCATAGTAGTCGAACAAATTATCGGATAAACATATAACTCGAAATTTCGGTTCGGAAATGTACTATTTGAATCTGTTGGCATGGGTTGTAAGCATGTAGCTCATGCAGAAAGTGAAATTAAACAGAATGCCTATTGCTATAAAAAATACATTGGTTACATTTAATCCACAGCCTCCATCTTCTTCTTCCTCTTTATTCGTGTAGTTAAAGGCGCAAAAGGGCACGGAACACAGCCGCCCTCCTCCTCCTTCTCATCTGTATAGCAAAAGGGAAAAAGGGCAAAACGACTCCCTCTCTTGGATATACATAGGCTCCTAGGCCGTCTCATAAGAGCGGACGCCATCTTGCGCAATCGCCCTTGGCTGATATCTTTCTCCATAAAAAGCCGTGTATAGCCGCCGTGTTACGAAGGGCCCCTAGGCCGTTTCATAAGAGCAGCCGCCATCTTGCACAAGCGCCCCTAAGCCATTTCATAAGAGCAGCCGCCATCTTGCGTAGGCACCCCTAAGCTGTCTCATAAGGAGCTGTTTATAGCCGCCATCTTGTGCAATTGGCGTCGGGAAGGGCATCTTGCCGTAAAACTAAGGATACTTATTCAAGATGTTGGATGTACGGTTAGGCTAGCTCTCTAAGGCGGCGGAAAGGGCAACGTCTATGTCTAAGTTATTATACACTGACTAACAGAGCAAATGCAACACCAAGAAGGAGTGGTTCGAAAGGGATGAAAGTTGGGGAAAAAACAGAGACGGCACGGACGAATAATTGATGTTTATTTCAAACCGATATGCAGGTTACACAATGCGCACGGCATCGACTCAGTAGGATGTAGGACCACCGCGAGCGGCGATGCACGCAGAAACACGTCGAGGTACAGAGTCAATAAGAGTGCGGATGGTGTCCTGAGGGATGGTTCTCCATTCTCTGTCAACCATTTGCCACAGTTGGTCGTCCGTACGAGGCTGGGGCAGAGTTTGCAAACGGCGTCCAATGAGATCCCACACGTGTTCGATTGGTGAGAGATCCGGAGAGTACGCTGGCCACGGAAGCATCTGTACACCTCGTAGAGCCTGTTGGGAGATGCGAGCAGTGTGTGGGCGGGCATTATCCTGCTGAAACAGAGCATTGGGCAGCCCCTGAAGGTACGGGAGTGCCACCGGCCGCAGCACATGCTGCACGTAGCGGTGGGCATTTAACGTGCCTTGAATACGCACTAGAGGTGACGTGGAATCATACGCAATAGCGCCCCAAACAATGATGTCACGTTGTCTAGCGGTAGGGCGCTCCACAGTTACTGCCGGATTTGACCTTTCTCCATGCCGACGCCACACTCGTCTGCGGTGACTATCACTGACAGAACAGAAGCGTGACTCATCGGAGAACACGACGTTCCGCCATTCCCTCATCCAAGTCGCTCTAGCCCGGCACTATGCCAGGCGTGCACGTCTATGCTGTGGAGTCAATGGTAGTCTTCTGAGCGGACGCCGGGAGTGCAGGCCTCCTTGTAAAGTCGTCTGTCTGCTGGAAATGCCTCCGTTGGCATTCTTAGCTATACACGTGTACTGTGGCACACGACAACACGTTCTACAATGACTGTCGGCTGAGAAATCACGGTACGAAGTGGGCCATTCGCCAACGCCGTGTCCCATTTATCGTTCGCTACGTGCACAGCACAGCGGCGCATTTCACATCATGAGCATACCTCAGAGACATCATCTACCCTGCAATTGGCATAAAGTTCTGACCACTCCTTCTTGGTGTTGCATTTGCTCTGTCAGTCAGTGTACAATCTACCAAAGTGTCTGACGAGACTTTACGTAAATTCAATGGTATCTTATATATGATTTCGTTTTATAAATATATGCTTCCTAACGAAACCTTTTTTATACAAGGCACGCCCGTTCAATAGCTTCTTCCTTTCCTTTCATCTACCTTTCTGGATGAATTCAATTACTCTGTTGAATATGTTCTTGGCTTTATACAATAAATGTATTTTACGTGTGGACGTATGTTATTGCGCTTCTATCAATTTCTTCTGGTTTATTTGATGTTTAACCTCCCAAACTTATCTTCTTTTCTTGAAACCGCGCCCGCTGATTTTCTCGCCAACCTTCTAAAATCAATTCTCTCTTGTTCCAAGTGTTGGTGCTAACGGTCACGGCCACTGTGATTCGAATTTCATCTGTATCGTACAACTTTGTATTTCTCTGACGGTTTAATGCATACTACTTAATTTCATTCGCGGTAAATAGTAAACATCTTGACTCCGTGTATTAGCAATCAAGACAATGGAACGGCACAGGAGGGACTGTAAGTTTTACCAAGAGAAGAATTCCTCTCTGTTTAAATTACTCTCCTATATCTCCTACTAGCAATTGTACCCGTGCTTCGCTACGGTATTCCAGATTGTATACGGATATCGAAGTAAATTACTGTACATGAAGTTAATAATAATTTTTAAATTGCATGTAAATTGGCGTTATACGAGAAAAAGCATAGGGAGGTCCGCAGACGGTGTTTCCAATGTAAGGTGCGAGTTGTGGAGTTGTGATGATAACGACAGGTGCACTTGTCTACCACAGTTCATTATGTTTTAGAAATGTTGAATAGGGTGAAATTTGTGTAAGATTTTCACACAGTGCATTACTTTTCAGATACTTATGCGACAGCTTCAAACATAGAATTTGGCTCACATGTGGCTACTGGGTGGGCCAATATTCGTGTAGAATTTGATGATCCCATCTTTCCTATAAGTGAATAAAACCATCAATTGTACATGTACAAAGTGCAAAATTTAGGTAAATCCAGAAATAGAGAAAAATGTAATGTATAAGGGATAGCGGTACGACAAAAGGTCATAGGACCGAAGTTGTAGATCGCTCCAAATTGAACGGAGATTGTGCCATCCGTTTTGTGATACGACTTACCGTTTAGCCACGAAATACATCGAAAGGAACGACTGCACCGTCATTAAAATTGCCTCCATATTTTTATATTTTTCGGGGGTTAAAAATAAAATTTTTAAACATCTCGTAAATTTTCCGTCGGTTACATGCTAAAAGCTATAATTTTGCAAAATTTCAATTTTCTAACCTGCCTGGGAGATTGTGCTGCGATCTTGATATGGGGGAGTGGGTTAAAAATCAGGACTTTAAGGAAACTTTTAAGCCCATAAAACCTGTAAATTCTGGATAAATATCACCGACTGTGTTCTTTTGCAGGTTTGAAACTCCCAGCATGTACCCCTCAGAGAATTATGAGAATTTGAGATTTTTCTATGGATCCTGAAGTCATCAGGTTGTCTGAAACCAAGTTTTAAATTTCTAAGATGCCTAGAATGGTCTTACTAATTTACGTCTGTTTTCATTTTTATGCCTTAATTTATATATACCTGTATATATATTACAGTATATATAGATCGCGCCAAACAGACTTCCATTTATTAGTGTGGATAATATTTTACCCGCTTCCCTAGTGGTTCTAGGGGCGTCTTACTCCCACAGTACGTTTTCCAGGTAGTAAGTCATACTTGAAAGTCATACTGGAACATGCACACGTCCAATATCTCGGTCATTTCTGACAATTTATTTTTTCACCCTTTCTCACCCCTTATGCCAAAGGGGGCTGCTGAAGTTAGACTTTAAACATCCGGAATGTTACTATTCATCTCAGCGACCCGGAAAACAATGGATTCGGCAGTATATTCGATTACTATTATATCTCACTCCCCCTTCCCCCACTCTAAAGGGGGCTAAACTTTGAGTTACTATTCATCTCAGCGATCCCGCAAAGTATGGATTCGACACTACTTTCCATGATTTGTATATCTCAGTCCCCTTGCCCCTCTCCGCCCCTAAGGGTTCCTGGGGTGTTTTACCCCCATGTGGTTTGTCTTCTGATACTGAAAATTCGGAGTGTCACCATTCACCTCAGCGACTATGTATTCGACACTATTGTCTCTATATATCATTACTAGCTGATGTACCCTTGCTTCGCTACGGGATTCTCAGAAAGACTTTTGTGGTTTTCCTAACTGAAATCAACATAGGTCATTACAAAAACGTAAGTACCGAGCTCGATAGCTGCAGTCCCTTAAGTGCGGCCAGTATCCAGTAATCGGGAGATGTGGGTTCGAGTCCCACTGTCGGCAGCCTTAAAGATGGTTTTCCGTGGTTTCCCATTTTCACACCAGGCAAATGCTGGGGCTGTACCATAATTAAGGCCACGGCTGCTTCCTTCCACCTCCTAGGCCTTTCCTATCCCATCGTCGCCATAAGACCTATCTGTGTCAGTGTGACGTAAAGCAAATAGCAAAAAAACAAAAAAAAAACGTAAGTATGAATGTAGCGATTAAAAGCAATGCTATCATATAAAATACTCGATCAAATGGAAAGCCGCACGTTTTATCAGTTTTAACGAACAGTGCTGCGGTTAGAGTGCGGTGCCAATCTAATAGTCCAAAGTTCCAGAGCTGGGATGACCGGGCCGCAGATTGCCATGAACACTCATTTGTCTTTATTCCGCTAAATATGCACACTGTTCATTCCAGTACCTCAGAGTATGGATTGAATAGCCCGAATGCTATGATGATCCAGTGTGTTACGTACCAGTAGTATCAGAAAATTTATAAACCAGGGGAATGGCATGCTAAAGAAGAAAGTTATGTAACTCACCAGCTACTTCCCATCAATATTCAGGCAGGCTGTTACACTCTGTCGAATGGGCGAGTTGACTGTGTGGTTAGCGGTGCGCAGCTGTGAGCTTGCATCCGAGAGATAGTGGATTCGAACCCCATTGTCGGCAGCGCTGAAGATGGTATTCCGTGGTTTCCCACTTTCACACCAGTCAAATGTTGGGCCTGTACCTTAATTAAGGCCTAAGTCACTCCTAGCCCTTTCCTATCCCATCGTCGCCATAAAACCTATCTATGTCAGTGCGACGGAAATCAAATAAAAAATACTCTGTACGCAACAGTAATCCTATCTACCGGAGATGAGGGGTAACAGAAGACACAAAGCACATCACGACAAACAATGGTCAATGTAATGTCATTGTTGATCAGTGTTATGAGCTTTCTATATTGTAGGCCTACACATTTAGTTTTCTTTCGACTCTGTGATTTATAAAATATTTTGTACCATAAACTGTAGTTTCTTATTCTCCGACTTTACATATCGATTTTCATTAAATACTGTTTACCCATTTCCTCGTTACTCGGCGCTGATATGTACTTAGTAACAAAAATTCAAATTCATGAATATCTTGGTGATCATATCCAGTACGGTAACAATGTATAAGACATGAATAATAGGAAATTGAATACTATATAACCTTAGTTATCTAGCATTCATCGACTACACTTCTAATAAGAAATATTTGAGAATTACATTTTAGGCCTTCCCCTAAACTACCATTTCACTCAGCGTGAATAAAATAATTTACAGCCTAGACTATAGCGACTTATTTTCTGACTTTGCATACCGATTTTCATCAAGATAGGACTACTAATAACAACAATATTTGAGAATTAAATTTTAGGCCTTCCCCTAAACTACCATTTTTCTCAGCGTGAATACAATTATTGACAGCCTAGATTGTAGCAATTTATTGCATACCCATTTTCTTTAAAATACGACCACTAATAACATAAATAGTTGAGAATTCAATTTTAGGCCTTCCCCTAAACTACCATTTCGCTCAGCGTGGGTAAAATGATTTATAGCCTAGATTGTAGCGGCTCATCCCCCGACTTCACATACCGATTTTCATTAGACCACTCATAACATAAATAGTTGTGAATTCAATTTTAGGCCTTCCCCTAAACTACCATTTCACTCAGCGTGAGTAAAATGATTTATGGCCTAGATTGTAGACGCTCATCCCCCGACTTCACATACCGATTTTCATTAAATTCTCTTCAACCGTTTTCTCGTGATGCGTGTACATACATACATACCTAAATACAGACAGACAGACAGACAGACAGACAGACAGACAGACAGACAGACAGACAGACAGACAGACAGACAGACAGACAGACAGACAGACAGACAGACAGACAGACAGACAGAAATTACGGAAAAGTAAAAAGTGCATTTTCTTGTTACTATGGACATGACCGATACAGAAATACCATTATTTTCAAACTCTGAGCAATGTACAGACAAAACTCTTATTTTATATATATTGATTTATAGATTATTTCTATATATCACTCTCCCATCGCTCCCACTACGAAGGGGGCTGAACTTGAACTTTAAAAAATTCCGGAGTGTCACTGTTCATCTCAGAGACCCCGAAAAGTATAGATTCGACACTATTTTCGATTATTTTTATGTCTCAGCCCCCTCGTCCCCCTGCCCCTTAAGGGTTCCTGCTCTGCCTTACCCCCTACGTGGTTTGTCTCCTGATACTAAAAATCCGGAGTGTACAATTCACCTCGGCGACGCGGAAAACTATGTATTCGACACTATTTTCGTTTAATTTTATATATCACACCCCCTCGTCCCCACCCCAAAGGGGGTTGAACTTGAACTTTTAAAAAAAGTCCGGAGTGTCAATATTCATCTCAGCGACCCCAAAAAGTATGGATTCGACAGTATTTTCGTTAATTTGTTAATGTGACCCCCTCGTCCCCCTCCCCCGCCCCTAAGGGTTCCGGGCTTTCTTACCCCTACGTTGTTTGTCTCCTGATACTAAAAATCCAGAGAGAATCCAGAGAAGAAGAAGATTATGCTTGCTTTATTATTACATAGAGAAATTTTATTTTGAACACTGCAGAGATCTAAACATAAACTGTATATCCGAAGAAATTATTCGAATCCGAGGAATGAATATTACTTCGCTCGCGGCATGCCCAATCATGAGAATGGCTTCAATAATATTAGTCATCAGTTTCAGAGTCGTGTTCATTTCAGAGGGGAGGATTCTTATTCTTAAGAAGGATAATTGGTGCCACAATCGTCCGCTCTAAGATGTTCGAGGGTACTCCAGGTGACTCCAAGTCTTTCGAAGCTCTGCCGTGTAGTCGATAGACTTGTAACTGTGCAGAACATCGGGTAATTCTTGTAAAAGTTGCTTGTTGAAAGAAATGAATGACATGATATATGATAGCAAGAATGAATAGGATGAAACACGGCGCTGGCACATATGCCACTCCTCTCGAATAGCTCAAGACTTAACGTCCCGTTCCGACGGACGAATCATCATCAACACCGTCTTATGCCCTCACACCTTATAAGACCAAAAACAGCTTCCTACGTCCTGGACGTAAAATGGCTCCTTGAATATTGTGTTCTCTACCTATCTTATGTACGTTGCCCAGCGACAGCGACTCTATGCATTTAATCTTGGTGACAGCACGTTGGATTGTCATATCCCAATGCACGTTTTCCGATGGTTTTTCGTTCATAACTCACCAACGAAAGCGAAAACTAAAATTCCGGCTTCGAGGTGCATTCGGACCCCTTTCCATCTAGCTATGTTCAAAATTTCAGATCTCTACGTGCTGTAGATTTTGCTGGGCATCGCGCACAGACAGACAGACAGACAGGCAGACAGACAGACAGACAGACAGACAGACAGACAGACAGACAGACAGACAGACAGACAGACAGACAGACAGACACTTCCTTTTATAATATTATAGATAGATTTCGTAATGACGTCATATTTTTATGAGGGTAAGTAGTGGTTGTAGTAACGTACTGGCATCCGATTTCACCCTTTCCTCTCCTGCTTTCATATGACACTTGTCGTCTGATGATGTTGACCACAGGAAGGGCATTGGTCGTAAATATTCGGCATGAAGATTCATCTCAAGTAGTATAAATTACGGATTTGGGCGCCCCCCGCCGCCGCAGGCCCTCCGCAGAGGCCTCCGCCGCCTTCACCTCCAAATGCCCCTCCGCAGAAGTCTCCTCCGCCTCCATCTCCACATGCCCCTCCGCAGAGGCCTCCGCCGCAAACCACGTGCTCTTGTTTGTAAACAAAGCCACGTGCTTTTTTGATAGCCACGTGCTTTCTTGATAGCTGTTATCCGTCATCTAGCATCGCTAACCTCAGTGCTGCCCTCTTTACGGTACTAAACCTCAACCTGGTGGTCGGTAATTTAATATCCCCGTGCTTTTTGACAGCTGCCATCCGCCATCTTTAATTAACAGAGCATCAGGCTGCTATCTTTACGGCACTAAACCTCACGAGCGGGCAATTTGAAACATCCCACGTGCTTTTTGACAGCTGTCATCCGCCTTCTTGCATCGCTAACCTTAGTGCTGCCATCTATAGCTACTACGTTTGAAATGTGGTGGCGGGCACTGTCATCCGCCATCTTGCATCGCAAACCTCCGTGCTGCCCTCTTTAGATACTACCTTTGAAATGTGGTGGTGGACAATTTGAAAAATTCCACGTGCTTTACAAACCCATGTGCTTTTTGACAGTGGCTATCTTTAATCAACAGAGCCTCGTGCTGCCATCTTTAGCAACTACCTTTGAAATGTGGTGGTGGGCAATTTCTATGGTGCTTTTTGTCAGCTAAGCTGACGGCGGCCATCTTTAATCAACAGAGCACCGTGCTGCCATCTTTATGGCACTAAACCTCATCCTTTGATATGTGGTAGGGGTCAATTTAAAAAATTCAACGTCCAGCTGCGACTATCTCTAATGAGCAAAGCCTCCTCCACCACCACCACAGCCAGAGGCCTTCACAGGGGCCTCCTCCACCACAGCCAGAGGCCTCTTCCAGTGCTGCCAACTTAACCTAACTAGCGCGAAATTTGAATTGGTAAACAAAGCCACGTGCATTTTTTGACAGCCCCGTGCTTTTTGACAGACAACAACGCATCGCTAACCTCAGTACTGCCATCTTGACGGGCCTAATCCTCAGTGGTACCAACTTAACCTCACAAGCGCGAGATTTGAATTGGTAAACAAATTCACGTGCTTTTTGACAGCCACGTGCTTTTTGACAGACAATAACGTATCGCAAACCTCAGTGCAGCCATCTTGACGGGCCTAAACCTTAGTGCTACCAACTTAACTTCAGTAGCGCGAGATTTGAATTTGTAAACAATTCCACATGCTTTTTGACAGCTGTCATCCGCCATCTTTAAACTACAGAGCACCGTGCTGCCCTCTTTATCGCAGTAGCTGCAAATTCGTCACCTGTCATCCGCAGTGCTGCCATCTTAAGAGGCCTAAACTTCAGTGCTACCAACTTAACCTCAATAGCGCGAGATTTGAATCGGTAAACAAATCCACGTGCTTTTCTGACAGCTGTCATCCGACATCTTCAATCTATAGAGCACAGTGCTGCCCTCTTTAGCTACTTACCTTTGAAATGTGGTGGCGGATAATTTGAAAAATGCTTTTTGACAGCAGCCATCTTTGAGCACCGTGCTGCCCTCTTTAGCTAGATACCTTTGAAATGTGGTGGCAGACAATTCCACATGACAGCAGCCATCTTTGAGCACAGTGCTGCCCTCTTTGTGGTGGCGGGAAATTCCACGTGCTCTTGTTTGGAAACAAACTCACGTGCTTTTTTCTGACAGCTGTCATCCGTCATATTGCATCACAAACCTCAGTGCTGTACTCTTTAGCTAGATACATTTGAAATGTGGTGGCGGCAATTTGAAAAATCCTACATTCTCTTGTTTGGAAACAAACCTATGCGTTTTTTGACAGCTATCATCCGCCATCTTTAATCCAGAGAGCACCGTGCTGCTCTTCTTAGCTACTTACCTTTGAAATGTCGTGGCGGCAAATTCTACGTGCTTTACAAACCCATGTGCTTTCTGACAGCTGTCATCCGCCATCTTCAATCAAGAGAGCGCAGTGCCGCACTCTATGTAGTAGCGGATAATTTGAAAAATTCTTTTTGACAAACAGCCATCTTTATTCAACACAGTTACCGCTATCTTACATCGCTTACCTCGGTGCTGCACTCTTTAGTTGAAATGTGGTGGCGGTAAATTCGAACAAGTTTAATCATACATCGGGGGAGCTAGAGTAAGTACGTGCTGCAGTAATGACGGCATCATGCATGTTTAGACTTGTCCGTTTTCTTAAGAGTAAGTCGGTGTAAAGGAATGCAATAAGTATGCATCATAAAAACAAGAGTGTGCATGTGCTGCAGCGATGACGTTATTGTAGGTGCGCATGTTTAAATCCGTTCGTTGACTAAAAGCTTTAGTCTTCGAGAAACAGTGATAGAGCGTAGAGTGCAAACATGACGAAAACATTAATAGTTGATGTGCAAGGCTTTAAAGTAAACGGAAACAAATTTCTGTTTAAAGAAATTGCAGTGTTAGATTGCAGTGTGTTGTGGGCACCAAAACTTGTTAGTTTAGTATTTAGCCCACCGTTCCCTTACTGTTTGCAAACAGATTAAGATAAAAAGCAGACTCAGTGGATTGAAAACAATTTAGGTTTGAAGTGGGAAGAAAAAGGAATACCTTATCGTTTTCTACCTTTAATGATGAATGCACATTTGTCAAGAGCAGATCTTGTTCTTTTAAAGGGTTGTGAAAAGAAAGAATGGTTGCGTGATTTTCTACCATCATCGTATGAAATTTTCGACATGCACGAATTGGGGCGCCCATCATTTAATACTCTTCCGAAAGAGAAACAAGTAAACAGTCTTTACAACATGTATGCATGCTCTTTCATTGGGTGTGTTGCAGTGCATGCCATGAAGTGAACAACATATGTAAACGGCAGTGTCGAAATAACCTTAGTGTAAAAGAAACATTTGTAGAATAAAGACATCTTGTCATTTCTAACAGATACTAAGTGTAACGCAGTTGAAAAGGCGATCGTAAAGTTTTATGCATGCAAAGAGAAACTAAACACTTTTACTGAAGAAGAGTTAAATGCATTACCAAAGGCATTTTTGGTTAATGTAGCTGCGAATGCTGTAAAGAAGATTTGGGAGAAGGTGCCTCGTGAGTGGATTCAAGATCCTGTTTTGTCAGAGATTCATACGTGTAGTTTACATCATGAACACGTGAGTTTAGGTAGAAGACCTTCTGTGAGACAGTGCCGTACATGTCAACTAATTAAACGTATCACGGACCTAAAACTAACGAGTTGTCTTCGCTTATAAACACTTATCATGGCTGTGGAGAGAGTAAACAAGGAAAAGGTGAAGAAACGTGCTGGGAAAAAGATGAGGAAGCATGTTGGGCGTGGACTCATCAATAGAGTGATTGATCTTCTATCTTCGTGCTTCATCTCCCCTGCGACCCTAGAACACGTTCGCCTGACACGTAGTAACATGCTGCCTGCATAGAGTATGTCTTGTAACTGTTAAAATCTGCTTCGTAAAGTTATGCTGTGTGTGTGTGTGTTATTACCTAGTGCTTTAGCTGCTCAGAAGATAGCAGCACTTGTCGTTGTTGGTGCAATAAAACAAAACTGAGTGGCAAAGACCGTAAAATAAACCAAGGATAAAAATGTATATATATTCTAAAATAAATATGAATTGTCAAAACATATTACAGTTGTTGTTTAATCCTACAGCATGTTCTAGTGACTTAGAAGAAAGGAGAGGTAGAGGATTAAAAGAAAACACACATAAGATTTAAAGTACATCCTCTTTATTAATCCATGAATTAAAGCTGTTATTAAAACCAAGCCATTTAACATACAGTTTATTGCCACGACGTCGAATAACACGTTCAACTAAATAGTGATCAGGATATTTTGTTTTCTGCAGTTCTTCGATGTAGAATCCTCCTTCAATAGGCTGTCCTCTGAGATCGCGAAGTAAATACGTAACTGGATTAGTAAGCTTAAAACTTCTGATTTGAAAAAGTTCAGTGCTCCAGTTAGGTGTGTATCCTTTTGCAAAGATAGACTTGTGTTTGCTGATGCGAACAAAATCACCTTCTTTAAAGCGATGGCGACGTGGATCAGCTGTTTTCATTACTAGATGAATAGCATTTATACGAGGTGTATTCTTTGTAACAAGACATGGCTTTGTTCCGATAGTGCGATGAGGTGTATCGTTGTAGGCAGGTAAAAGTCTAGGTAGCAGATCAATCCAACGATATGAAACTTGCGCTGTAAATTCTCGCCACATCATTGTTTTGAGTGTACGATTAACGCGTTCTACAACACTTGCCTTGAGGTTGCTGAACGTAGAGTAGTGTTGAATGCCAAGTAACTTGAGGTAAGAAGAAAAATCCTTGTTGTAAAATTCTTTACCTTGATCAGTTTGAAGAAGTCTTGGGCAGCGTATCGATTCTTCAACAATATGTTTAAATGCTTCTTTAACTTGAGCTGCTGTTTTAGAACGCACGGGTTGTGCAAAAGCAAACTTCGAGTACACATCGATAACAGTAAGTAGATACTTATACCCCTTATTACTAGAGGCATATGGAATCATTTCTACTAAGTCTGCTTGCCAGAGATCATCTTTTCCTCGTGTAATAACGCGTCTGCGACAGTAGGTGCGACGTGCTGGTTTATGCAACTCATGTGCGATGTTTACCTTTACAGATGAGAACTTCTCTTGACGAGCCATTACAAAATAATACCGGCATAACGTAGTTCTCTTTCTATTTCTAGAATTTCTGATCCGTGACCAGTGTGACCAGCCTCTTGCGATGCTCTTAAAATTTGCAATCGTTCAACGAGTAAGTTTGGGTCATTCCAGTATCTTACATCCACATACGGCAACAAAGGCTTGTAGATAACATCAAGACTACGTGCAGTCGGAAAAAGCTTAGAAATAAACTCACGATACTTGTAACTCTTATTCGCATTTACAGCTTCTGTTCTCTTGTAATTACGTCGTGTTGCGTCAGTAGCAAAAAGTATTGCTTTATATTTTTTAAGATCATCTTGTAAAATTATATCCTTGTCAGGTATTCGTGAGAAAAGAAGTTCTAAGAGTCCTTTCGTAGGTTTATAGGTAACACCTTTTACAATGAGTTTGTTGTTATTAATCTTAACATTTGAATTTCCTATCCAGGAACAGTCATCTTCGTAGCGAATACCGTAGGTAGTGTCAGTTTGTCCTGTAAAATGTTTTTCTATATAAGGTGCAAAGAGAGATCCATAGGTATCTTGAATAAAAGTTCTAAACTGATTGCGATACTCTGGTGTAATCATAACCTCAGACAAAGATGGTAGATTTTGCGTCGGTGTAGTAGGTGTTTCAGCAATAACATCTGTAGTTAAAAACTCAACACGCTTAGATGGTGATGTATCATGAAGTTCTTTTTCTTCTTCTTCTTCTTCTTCTACTTCCTTATCTTCCTCTTCCTCTTCTTGATCTACATCCTGCTCCTTCTCTTCCTTATCTTGTTCATGTTTTTCTTCTTCTTCTTCTCCATGCTTCTCTTTATGATATGATGTTTGCATAGAAGCAAAAATTGAAGTAGACTGCGGTAATGAAGTAGAATTAAAAATTTCTTTGAGTGGTGTACTTAGTTGTGTTTTTAAAAATAAATCCGTGTCTGCTTGAATACGTTTAAGCTCTTTAAATTTCCGTCGAATATTGTTTCGAGCTTGGATGATATGTTTTGTGATCTCCTTGCTAGATGTTAACATGATGATGGTTTTTAATCAAGTAATTACTGTAATTCTGTGTTAATGCATATAAAATGATCGAAACCCATGCGATATCGTCCATGCTGTACATCACTTTCTTTATCAATAACTAAAAAGCTGTAACGGTGTAATGACCAACATTTAGCACACATACGTTTAAAGTCATCGAATGTCATATCAGTGTTAACATGATCGTTATACACATGTCGCATGTTGCGCTCATCTTGCCATAAAAGCACAATAACATTTGCGTTGTCGCGTATCAACTGCTTAGGCGCACGAGAATAGGTTTGGCACAAATAGATGCAATCAACATATTTATGCCGACCCATACTAAAGAATGCACGAATAACGTTTTGCTGTTCTGTTGCGACATCATCAAAGATCATAAGAGAATTAGGGAGCACATCGTCTGGTGATGGTACTTGCTCATGCGAATTAAATTTAAAATATCTTATTCCATCTTTAACTAGATCGTGCATTACAGTTTGTAGAATAGTTTATAGCGGCTGATAGAGTGACTTTGCGAAAACGTAAATATTCTCGAAGCGTACACCATTTACAGAAGTAATAAGTGTGAGTAAAAGATGTGTGTTCCCGCATCCCGACGGACCTGATATAATACATCGAACAGTAAAAGGAAACAACGTTCCATGACATTTTCTTGTAGTTGTACTAGAACTAGATAAGAGATGTGGTACAATGTCGGTAACAGGTAGTGTGTCTTGCTGCTTTATAATCTTCATGATAACTGAATCATAAAGTGCGTAATAGTAATATATATATTAAACGAACAAGAGGCAACGGTTAGTTTATGATTTGCTCTTGACTAGTAAAGTCGTGTACAGCATGGTGAAACAACGGTATCCAAACGACATGAAGAAGAAGAAGAAAGTAAAAACTCTTGGATGGAAAGATGTTATAATGGCTGCGCAAAAAGCTATTCGAGGGGAATACAATCCTCGTGTAGCTATTACTAAGGCGTTACGCGCAGCAAGAGCGATAATTTCTCCAAAGTTTAGAGCAATATTATTAAACGTGCACGAATTTTTCCTGTACAAAAACGAGGAGGATTTCTTCCTGCGCTGTTTGCTGGCTTAGCAGCTTTAGGGTCATTGTTAGGTGGTGATAGTGCCATAGCGAGCACTATCAAATCTGTAGAAGAAGCGAAACAACAGTTGAAAGAGAGTGAACGTCATAACAAGACGATGGAGGCAATTGCGTTACGAGGCAAAGGTGTGAACATGAAGCTAGCGCCATACAAGAAAGGGCTTGGTATCTACGTTTCTCCAAAAAACGTCTACTGAATGCACTGCCACATCGAGCTCTAACGCATGATGAAGTTTTTACGTTTGCTAAACAACTAGGAACTCATTATTTTCGAGGAGTGTATATGCGCGATCAACTACCAGCGCGCCCACGTGAACGTGAAAGTGCCGTAATTAACTTGGACGACAGTCGTGGACCTAGAACTCATTACGTTGCTTATGTAAAACGTAAATCTAAAGTATGGTATTTTGATAGCTATGGAGACTTACCTCCTCCTTTTGAGCTCATACGTTATTTCGGAAACAGTGCAGACATTGTTTACAATAAAAGCCGTGTGCAAAACTTTAATACACGCATGTGCGGACGATTATGTCTTATGTTCTTATATCAAACCCAGACAGTAGAGTAAGTGCATTAGTGTCTACGTGATGACGAACAGTGAAAGAACGTTTGCTGTACGTGGAGAAGGACCTGAAAGAACCGTCTATTTTAATCCACCAATCGAACTTGGCTATCAGCCGCATAGTCTTGGACTAGTATCGTTTGAAAGCTACAATAAAATCTATAATGTGCGTGATGGTGTAAACAAGTTCTATTACGATGAGTATGTGCTAACACTACCTTCAGGTAGTTATACAGTAGACGATATTCACGACTATATTGAAAGTACGTTAATTGATCAGTTTGGGGAAGATAGTTTTAGTAATCATAATTACAGGTTCTCAATCACTATAAGCAACATTACACATAAATGTGTTATTGAATCATCATTTAAGATTGACTTCAAATCACAACCTGATTCGATTGTACCACTGCTTGGATTTTCATCGAGGGAGCTCCTACCGAACGTACGTTACGAGTCTGATCAACCTATAAAACTCTTCGATGATTATAATGTGAACATTACTTGTAATATTATTACAGACTTGAATAGTAATCTACAACCTTCGCACGTCCTGCACGACTTTATTGTTACAGAGGAACGTGGATATACTATTTGTGAGAAACCAGCAGTTGTTCTTTATCATCCTGTGTCTGTAAAACACATTAGCAACATTACTCTTAGACTTGTAAATAAACAAAATCAGCTTATTCATTCAGATCAGCACGCGTTCGTAGCTTACAAACTACATCCTAAACCAGTATGAAAACCATCTATAAAACACGGTGTACATTCCGAAGACATACTACATGTGTGCAGAGACTCATCGAGTTAACAGATACCCATAAGCAGATACTCAAAGATTTAGGATATACACTACTACAATAGAATGGAAAAATGCTAGACATTACGAATACAGTAGAAAGTCGTGAAGGTGTAGTACGAAGTGAGCTTCATTCTTATCAACCTTTTAAGTTTGGATTAAATAACAATGATGAAATTCATTTTATTATTAATCAGCAAGATGTATACACCTTACCACACGAAAGCTACCTCTATATTGAAGGACGACTAGAGAAGTCGGATGGAAGTGGACCAAGCACTCCACAACTAAACAACCATGCTCTAGCTTTTCTCTTTTCTGAAGCGCGATATGAAGTAATTAATGTTGAAATAGATCGAACGAAGAATGTTGGTATTAGAAGTGCAATTAAACTCTACCCTTCTTTCTGTGATGAAGAAAGTAATCTTTTGCGGATGGCTGGATGGTGTCCAAAAGCTACAAACAACTGGATGATTAATGAGGATGGAACTTTTACGGGTATGTTACCACTGAAACATATTTTTGGATTCGCAGAAGGCTTTACACGTACACAGACTGACAGAGCAAATGCAACAACAAGAAGGAGTGGTTCGAAAGGGATGAAAGTTGGGGAGAAAACAGAGGCGGCACGGACGAATAATTGATGTTTATTTCAAACCGATATGCAGGTTACACAATGCGCACGGCATCGACTCAGTAGGATGTAGGACCACTGCGAGCGGCGATGCACGCGTAAACACGTCGAGGTACAGAGTCAATAAGAGTGCGGATGGTGTCCTGAGGGATGGTTCTCCATTCTCTGTCAACCATTTGCCACAGTTGGTCGTCTGTACGAGGCTGGGGCAGAGTTTGCAAACGGCGTCCAATGAGATCCCACACGTGTTCGATTGGTGAGAGATCCGGAGAGTACGCTGGCCACGGAGGCATCTGTACACCTCGTAGAGCCTGTTGGGAGATGCGAGCAGTGTGTGGGCGGGCATTATCCTGCTGAAACAGAGCATTGGGCAGCCCCTGAAGGTACGGGAGTGCCACCGGCCGCAGCACATGCTGCACGTAGCGATGGGCATTTAACGTGCCTTGAATACGCACTAGAGGTGACGTGGAATCATACGCAATAGCGCCCCAAACCATGATGCCGCGTTGTCTAGCGGTAGGGAGCTCCACAGTTACTGCCGGATTTGACCTTTCTCCACGCCGACGCCACACTCGTCTGAGGTGACTATCACTGACAGAACAGAAGCGTGACTCATCGGAGAACACGACGTTCCGCCATTCCCTCATCCATGTCGCTCTAGCCTGGCACCATGCCAGGCGTGCACGTCTATGCTGTGGAGTCAATGGTAGTCTTCTGAGCGGACGCCGGGAGTGCAGGCCTCCTTCAACCAATCGACGGGAAATTGTTCTGGTCGATATTGGAACAGCCAGGGTGTCCTGCACATGCTGAAGAATGGCGGTTGACGTGGCGTGTGGGGCTGTCACCGCTTGGCGGCCGATGCGCCGATCCTCGCGTGCTGACGTCACTCGGGCTGCGCCTGGACCCCTCGCACGTGCCACATGTCCCTGCGCCAACCATCTTCGCCACAGGCGCTGCACCGTGGACACATCCCTATGGGTACCGGCTGCGATTTGACGAAGCGACCAACCTGCCCTTCTCAGCCCGATCACCATACCCCTCGTAAAGTCGTCTGTCTGCTGGAAATGCCTCCGTTGACGGCGGCCTGGCATTCTTAGCTATACACGTGTACTGTGGCACACGACAACACGTTCTACAATGACTGTCGGCTGAGAAATCACGGTACGAAGTGGGCCATTCGCTAACGCCGTGTCCCATTTATCGTTCGCTACGTGCACAGCACAGCGGCGCATTTCACATCATGAGCATACCTCAGTGACGTCAGTCTACTCTGCAATTGGCATAAAGTTCTGACCACTCCTTCTTGGTGTTGCATTTGCTCTGTCAGTCAGTGTATTATAATCAACTCAAAACAAGAGCTTATCCTAATCCGTGATCGAAGTGATTACAATTCTCTTAAAGCAGTAGAAACACCAGTAGAATCGAAAATAACACTGTATCGTATACTGTGGAGGTTTCCACATGTAACCTTATCTGATCGTGAAAAACTTCAATTGTTCAAGATTGTAGAAAATTATACACCATTACCTATACGTTTTAGAAGTTGGGAGCTGCATGAATATCCTGTGTTACCACCTACAAACAAGCATAGCTGGGCTGTTAGAACATCACGTTTTACTGAGAAGCCCTTGTACATTATTTTTGGATTTCAAACTAATCGTAAATTCAATCACGAAAAAGATAGCTCACTGTTTGATCACTGTAAATTAAGACACGTTAGACTATATCTCAACGGAATTACGTATCCCAACGAAACATAGACATTAACTTTGGGAAAAATAAGTTTGGGATGCTCTATGACATGTTTTGTAAATTTCAATCATCGTATTATCAGAAAGAAGATCGTCCGCTATTTACACCTCAAGAATTTAAAAATAAAGCACTGATTGTAGTTATAGACTGCTCTTATCATGAAGAATCTATAAATGAATCTCCAGTTGATATTCGTTTAGAATTTGAAACATCTGAAAACATTCCTGCTAACAGAGCAGCCTATTGTCTTATTATTCATATGAGTGATGTTACCTACCATCCGCTAACGAATATTGTTACGAGACTATAAATGAGAATAGCTCTTTTATCATTTTCATTAGTCTGTGCTTCGACATCGTACGCTATGGAACAAAACTGCAAATGTGCTTGCTGTTTGCATGCTCATACGCAACATACGCAACACGAGTGAGTGAGGCTATTAAGATGTTCTATAAACATAGATCGTCGATGCCGAAACATCTTATTCAATACTTACCACCAGGATTTTTATCTACGTACGCTGCCTCTTACGTACATAATTTTTGGGACATCCTTCCTCTACACAGTAAGATGTCGATCGAAGTAGCTTTATGCAGAACTTGTGAACGACATTACAAGCATCGAGGAGAAAATAGTGATGATGATTGGGATGGACCAAATCCGAGGATTGAACACTGTACACAGTGTATGAATGAACTTTCTCTAGTACCTCATGATGATGATGATGATGATTCCGAAAAGGAATAACAACAAGGTAAGAAGTATATGATCTTCTCTGTAAAGCATAACATACTTAGTATAATATATTTCTAAATGTTTTGTTTAATCTGAATGTTGCAGGAGGCATTTCAGAAGCATACGTTGTTAAGAAGCACACCAACCTTGTCAGCAGCAAAAACGAACACTGTTGTAGTACATTTGTAAATAAATATTTGATCGCATTCAAAAATGTTGTACTTATTGCATTCCTTTACACTGACTTACTCTTAAGAAAACGGACAAGTCTAAACGTGCATGATGACGTCATCACTGCAGCACGTGCTTACTCTAGCTCCCCCGATGTATGATTAAACTAGTTCGAATTTACCGCCACCATATTTCAACTAAACAGTGCAGCACCGAGGTAAGCGATGTAAGATAGCGGTAACTGTGTTGAATAAAAATGGCTGTTTGTCAAAAAGAGTTTTTCAAATTAACCGCTACTACATAGAGTGCGGCATTGCGCTCTCTTGATTAAAGATGGCGGATGACAGCTGTCAAAAAAGCACGTGGGTTTGTAAAGCACGTGGAATTTACCACCACCACAAAGAGGGCAGCACGATGCTCTCTAGACTAAAGATGGCAGATGACAGTTGTTAGAAAAAAAGCATCTAGATTTTAAATTGCTCGCTACTACGATAAAGATAGCAGCACGGTGTTCTGTAGTTTAAAGATGACTGCTTGTCAAAAAGAATTTTTCAAATTATCCGCCACCGCAAAGAGGGCAGCACGGTTCTCTCTTGATTAAAGATGGTGGATGACAGCTGAAGAGCACGTAGAATTTGTTTCCAAACAAGAGCACGTGGAATTTGCCGCCACCACATTTCAACTAAAGAGTGCAGCTCTGTTCTCTCTAGATTAAAGATGGCGGAGGACAGCTGTCAGAAAAGCTCATGGGTTTGTAAAGCACGTAGAATTTGCCGCCACCACATTTCAAAGGTAAGTAGCTAAAGAGGGCAGCACGGTGCTCTCTGGATTAAAGATGGCGGATGATAGCTGTCAAAAAAAGCGCATAGGTTTGTTTCCAAACAAGAGAATGTAGAATTTTTCAAATTGCCGCCACCACATTTCAAAGGTATCTAGCTAAATAGTGCAGCACTGAGGTTTGTGATGCAAGATGGCGGATGACAGCTGTCAGAAAAAAGCACGTGGATTTGTGTACCGATTCAAATCTCGCGCTAGTGAGGTTAAGTTGGTAGCACTGAGGTTTAGGCCTGTTAAGATGGCAGCACTGCGGATGACAGGTGACGAATTTGCAGCTACTGCGATAAAGAGGGCAGCACGGTGCTCTGTAGTTTAAAGATGGCGGATGACAGCTGTCAAAATGCATGTGGATTTGTTTACAAATTCAAATCTCGCGCTTGTGAGGTTAAGTTGGTACCACTGAGGTTTAGGCTCGTCAAGATGGCAGTACTGAGGTTAGCGATGCGTTGTTGTCTGTCAAAAAGCACGTGGCTGTCAAAAAATGCACGTGGCTTTGTTTACCAATTCAAATTTCGCGCTAGTTAGGTTAAGTTGGCAGCACTGGAAGAGGTCTCTGGCTGTGGTGGAGGAGGCCCCTGGGAAGGCCTCTGGCTGTGGTTGTGGTGGAGGAGGCCTCTGGGAGCCGGTGGTGGTGGTGGCGGCCGAACCATCCAATTATACTACTATCTCACTATTCTAAATAGTCGAACCTCATATGTTAAACCATTAACAGAAGAGTAGCACGTCAAATGTCAAAAAGAAACAACGTACACACCCACAAACTGTTTATGAAGAGCATCCATGGTAACAAATCACGTGACAAACGAAAGGAAGATGGCTGCTCAAAACAAGCCGAGTTAGTCAAAAGAAACAAGTTTTCAGCTCATTCATTTACACACGAGCTCGGCGTTTTTGTAGACTAAACCATAATTAAAGAACTAATGGGTTAAAAACCCTTTACTTAATAACAGGATAGACTTTCTTTATATTAGAGTAACGAGTTTCACCGGTCTTACAATATGTAATATTTAACAAATAACACGTAATGTTTAACCAATTTCGAAACGGTCACACGACCAAACTTACTTATCAAACGATTACATCAAACATCCCCAAATTAACTTGGAACAAATCTACGAGATTATGGTGACCAGAAACACAATATAATTACTGCCCAAACGTTATTTCATTATCACCGAAGTAATAAGGATCACTAAAACATCATTTATTCGCCCATATTCTGAAGAAACTAGTCCATTTTGAATTCATCACATCATTTTAGCTTGATACAAGGGAGAAGTAGTAATGTTGGAAGCATATGAAATAAAATGTAATTCAAGGCATGTTTCGCATATCGCCGTCCGGCGATCAGTTTAACCCGGATCAACATGCATCACCATTTCTTCTTCCTTCAATTAAATTCCAATTTTTGAGTTTATCTGCACAGCAAGAGAGGAGTTTCTCTTTTTACGGCCAACAAATAACAACTGCAATTCAAGTAATTGTCGAACTACACATGAGCTGACAATCGTCTAGGAGACACCACCGTACAGGCAGGAGCGCAGAGTAGATCAGCGCTGACGGCATTCAACCGTACTATTAGTAAAACACAGGCTAACGTTATAACCCGCAGACCGTTCACGGAGACGGATTCATGCATAATGAATTTCTTGTGACACTTTCTAAGTATGCTGGGTTGCCAAACACATCCAAATTTAGTGAAATACGTCATACTACATTAATGGAGTGACACAGAAAAAGAGAGGTTTTTCAAATAAAGTTCGTATAATTTTATTTTATTTTTAAACCGTTTAATTTTATTGATGAACGCTCAAATTTTATATAACTTCTCTGCAGAAGATAAATGGGGTATGACCTTTCCCCGTCTAGTAAGTGGTGAATCTCCTCGTAGGTCGGCTGCTCCCCTCATTCCTCCACGAATCACCTCTCTGCACCATGGAGCCACGACTCTTCCAGCGACGTTTTCGCGCAGTTATGACGTTCTGGAAGGTTTAGAGGTTCTGGAATGTCCGGACGGTCTTGAAGGTCTAGCAGTTCGGGTACTGAGATTGGTCACTTGGAATATATACGTGAACACACGTACTTAAACTTACGGACGTGCTCATTTGGAAAGCGGCTTCTGCACAGATGAAACAGGAATAATAAATTAAAAAATGACTTATAACACCAATAAACGTGCACTCAAAAGAACAGAGTAGTAAATTCACACGGTAGAATATCAATAAAATCTAATCCGTGGTATAAGATTGGTTCTAACGCACTTGTTTCAGGACGAAGCCATAGTTAATCACCTTGAAATGTTACTGTCGGAAAAAACACAAGTCCTATCACATCCTTCGGAATATAAGTTCACCAAGAAAATAATTTAATCACTCATAAATGGACAAACACTGAAGAAAATGACAAGTTCAGTTCTGTCACTGTAGAGTTGAAGTTCTACACCGTAGAAATCAATCAATCACTTTGACACTTGGCGAAAATCGTAGTAGACTGCTACATCGCGGCATGTACCTCTACACGTCAATCGTAGGGTCTCGACTGTGGGACTTGACTGATTTCACATACCAAAAACCGTGGGATTTTCCGCTATTACATTATGTTGAATATCAACTTTTATCCTTGGTGGATTTTAATAAAATTTGATAGAAATGAAGACATTAGACAGGCCAATACGATGGCGTTTTGTTGATTTTAATCTTAAACTTTATTAACGATAGAATATTTAGAATGTTCGACAGCTGATGCAATCTCGCCATGACAAGGCGAGGCAGGATCTGACGTCATTAGCTCCACGTCACACACGGCCTACATGCTGGAGCCAGCTGTTGAGTTGTCGCGCTGTGCGTATTTAAGTTTGAAGTTCGGCGACTTTATACTGGACAAGCGCTCATGGTACAGTATATTGCATATGAAACATGTATGACTAATTTGCTAAAATATAATCGTAATCTATATATATAAAATAGCTTGTCCTGACTGACTGACTGACTGATTCATCATCACCGAGCCAAAACTACTGGACATAATGAAATGAAATTTTGGGGATACATTCATATTAAGATGTAGGTGCTCGCTAAGAGAGGATATTTGGATATTCCGTTGCTGAGGGGGTGAAAAGGGGGGTGACATTTTAAAATGAGTGTATCTATATCTCAAAACTTTAAAAGTTTACAAATGTAAAAATTGGTATTTAGAATCTTATTTAAAAATAAGGAAACACGCATTTTTTTGTTTTCAGAAAATCCCAATAGGAGGGGTGAAACAGGGTGAAAATGGGGGAAAATGGGTTGAATGCCTTTAATCAGGATACCGGTACTTATATCTCAGAAACTGAAGATATTACAGACCTGAAAATTGGTACTTTTGATCTCTTTTAAAAATAAAGAAACACGTATTTTTTTGTTTTTGGAAAATCCAATTAATGGGAGGGTGAAAAGGGGGTGAATTTTTAAAATGAATGAATCTATATCTCCAAACTTTTAAAGTTTGCAGATGTAAAAATTGGTATTTAGAATCTTCATTAAAAATAAAGAAACACGTATTTTTTGTTTTCGGAAAATCGCAATAGGAGGAGTGAAAAGCGGTGAAAAATGGGTCGAATGAATTTCATGAGTCTGCTTATATTTCAGAACCTGAAGATATTACAGACCTGAAAATTGGTTTTTTGGGATCTCCTTTAAAAATAAAGAAACACGTATTTCTTTGTTTGTGGAAAATCCAATTAATGGGGGGGGTGAAAAGGGGGTGATTTTTTAAAAATGAATGTATCTATATCTCAAAACTTTTAAAGTTTATAGATGTAAAAATTGGTATTTATAATCTCCTTTAAAAATAAAGAAACGTGTATTCTGTTGTTTTCGGAAAATCCCAATAGGAAGGGTGTAAAAGGGTGAATAATGGGTTGAATGCCTTTAATGAGGCTACTTATATTTCAGAACCTGAAGATATTACAGACCTGAAAACTGGTATTTTGGATCCACTTTAAAAGTAAAGAAACACGTATTTTTTCGTTTTTGGAAAATCCAAATATTGGGGTGTGAAAAGGGGGGGTGATTTTTTTAAAATGAGTGGTCTATATCTTAAAACTTTAAAATTTACAGATGTAAAAGTTGGTAGTTAGAATCTCCTCTAAAAATAAAGGAACACGTATTTTTTTGTTTCCTGTAAATCCTAACAGGAGGGGTGTAAAAGGGTGAAAAATGGGTTGAATGCCATTAATGAGGATACATATATCTCAGAAATGAAAGAGATTACAGAACTGAAAATTTGTATATGGGATCTCCTTTAAAAATAAAGAAACACGTATTTTTTAGTTTTTGGAAAATCCAATTAATGGCGGTTAAACAGGAGTGACAAATTGGGGTGAATTTTTTTAAGACTATATCTACAGAATATCTTGGAAACGTAAAATGTTACAGACGTAAAAAGTGTTTGGAATCTTCTGTAAATGTAAAGAAACATAGGTGATTTGTCTTTGGAAACTCCACTTAAGGGGAACTCAAAAGGGTGAAATTTTAAAATGAGAATTTTTACAGTATATCTAAAAAACTTAACATGTTACAGAAGTGAAAAATTGTATTTTTTATCTCTATTAAACATAAAGAAACATGTATTTTTAGTTTTCGGAAATTCCACTTGGGTGGAGGGGGGGGGTAAAAGTGACTGAAAATGGTGTTGAATTCTTTTAATTAGGCTACTGATATCTCAAAACTGAAGATGTTACAGACGTGAAATTTGATATTTGCAATCTTCTTTAAAAGTAAAGAAACACGAAACAAGATGGCAAGATGGCGCCGAATGAGACGGTAGAGTTAAGTTGCTCTTGCTATACCCTGTTTAAATTGCAAGTTAATCAGCTGAAAGTGCTAATCCGTGTAAAAAAAAAAGTGATATATTTAAGTGCCTTCTTCTTTAAAAAATAATCATCATGTCGGTAAAGGAAGTAGCTAAGAAGATATCGGCTTTCGAAGATAGCATGAAAGACTTTCAAGCTCGCCTAGACTCAGCAGTCAGTGCCGCTAACCCACCGAACGTGCTTCAAGCGCTTGGTGCCGAGTTCCGGGAATTCAAGAAACAGGCCAGCGAGGACATCTCCATGCTTAAAGGGGAGTTGAAGGCTCTTGAAGATCGGCTCCAGAAACAAGACGACGCGTTGGACGAGGCCGAACAGTACAGTCGCCGGAACTGCCTATTATTGCATGGTGTCCCGGAACAGCCGTCCGAGGACGTCTACATTAAAATGCTGGACACACTGAAAAATAAACTTTCGGTTGAACTTTCAATTCTTGATGTGGATCGCTGCCACAGGCTAGGCCGCCGAAATAGAACGTCTGCTGAAGTGGTCTCACAGGGAAATCGGCCTATCATTATAAAGTTCCTACGATACCATGATCGTGATCGAGTGTGGCGTGCAAAGCGAGCTTTGAAGGGCAGTGGGCTCATGCTAACTGAGTCCCTCACAAGTGCGAGAAAACATATACTTAATCAGGCAAGGGATTTATGGGGACTGCAGAAATGCTGGACTCAAGATGGACGCATTTGTGTATTAAGAGAAGATGGAACCAAATCTCAGATATCCACGATGGCACAGTTAGAAAACATTGCAGGGAGTAGGATGAACTCGTGAAATTAAGAGAAAGAAATTATGTGTGTAGTACCGATAATTAATTTATATTTGTGTGTGTGTATGTGTGTGCTTGTGAAAGTCAGTGAATCTACTCACCAGGTTGCTGGGGTAAGCTTATTTTACATCTTACTTAACTTTTGTTTTTCATACTGCTTACTTTCATATGATTGTTGATCAGTATAACGGTAATACTATTGACCTGCATTCCTCTCCACAGCCCTCACCCTACCCTTCTCTTTCGTCCCTACCACCTTCAACAGGACTTGTGTTGCAAGAGCAGCTCAGTAGCCACCCGCGATCGTTACATTGTTGCCACCTAAATGGCCAGTCATTATTAGCTCATATGGAGGAGGTACAGGCTATGTTTGAAGTGAACAATGTACATATTATTGGAATCAGTGAAAGCTGGATGCGTACAGACATGCCGTCATCGGCAGCTAACCTTGACAGATACTCAATATTACGCCATGACCGCATTGACAAAATAGGCGGTGGACTTCTACTTTATTACAGAAATGACCTGAAATATAAGATAATTTCCACTTCTGACCCACGACTTACACTGCGACCGGAATTTATGTTTGTAGAATTAGACTGCCATAAAAAGATATTGATAGGGATTGTATACAAGCCGCCTAAAATAAGACAGACTGATGATTTTGAAGAGGCATTAGCAAATCTTATCTCGGCATACGATGACATTATAATCATGGGCGACTTTAACACTGACCTTTTGAAGCAGACTAGTGACGCGAACAATCTACTGAATTTATTTATCGCTACAAACATGACAATTTTACCCCTCAACGCTACTAATCATGTTCATTACTCTGACAGCACAAGTCATACCTTAATTGATCTTCTTGTGACAAATCAACCTCAAAAAGTAATTAAGCACGGACAGATCCCTGCTACTGGCATCTCTTCACATGGCCTACTGTACGTGTGTTATTCTACTCGAATACCTAAGTACAAACCACGCTACATTACAATACGGGACTTACGACATATGGACCGGAATAAACTACGCTACGATGCATATAACTTGCCTTGGGATAGTATACGTAATTTTCAGAACATTAACTCTAAAGTAAACAAATTCAATTCACTGGTACTGGAAATATTTGACAAGCACGCACCAAAGAAACAGGTAAGAATCACCCGCCATTCTTCCGCTTGGCTAACGGCCGAGATAAGATCTGCTATGACCAGTCGTGACAAACTGTACAGACAATACAGACAGAAGCATGACGCAGATGATTTCCAGCAATACAAGATTCTGAGAAACAGAACAAAGCAGTTAATTAGGAATGCTAAATATAAATACTTTCAGGAACTGATGAACAATAACAGCCCGAGACAAAAATGGAATAAATTACGCACGTTAGGTATAGGTAAAGCCGTAGAGCAGCATGTGCCAAGCATATCGCTAGATGTTTTAAATGATCATTTCGCACGGCCAAGAATAGCCTCTACCTCCTTCCCAGAAAATTCACTACCCTTGTTACAAGAGCAGCCTGTGTATGAGCAATTCTCTTTTAGAAATGTCAGCTCGAATGAAGTTAAACGTGTGATATACGCTATAACATCTATTGCCACAGGTAATGATGACATTCCTATATCGCTTATTAAGGATATTTTAGGAGCTGTTCTGCCAATACTAACTCATATATTTAACTACTGCCTGACAAACGGAGTTTTCCCAGATGTTTGGAAAGATGCACTAATTAGACTAATTAGAAGAGCTCCAAGTTGGATTCTCCTTCAGATTATCGTCCAGTATCCATTCTACCACCCTTATCCAAGGTGCTTGAACGTCTAGTTCATACACAAGTTACTGAATACCTTACCAAGCATTCCCTCTTGAATCCCTTTCAATCCGGCTTCAGGAAAGGGCATAGCACTGCGACAGCTTTACTACGAGTGACAGATGATATCAGACGTGCAATGGACCAACGGGACGTGACTGTATTGACATTATTAGATCTCAGTAGTGCCTTCGACACTGTTAATCCTCAGTTACTACTGCAGAAACTTCGAGAGCTAAATTTTAACAGTGTATCACTTCGTTTCTTTTTATCTTATCTTGAAAATCGCCGGCAACGTGTAACAGTTGGAAATTTGAGTTCAGGATGGCAAAGGAAGACCCTCGGCGTCCCTCAGGGGTCGGTTCTTGGACCACTGCTATTTATCATCCAAATTAATGATTATATCAAAAGCTCTTAAATTCTGCAAATTGCAAGTGTACGCGGATGATATACAGATTTACTATCATTCAAAACCGAGTGATATTGATACTGCAATTACTAAAATAAATTCTGACCTTCAACATCTTAGTGACTATGCAAATAAAAACAGTTTATTAATGAATCCAAATAAGACTCAAGTTATTATTATCGGTACCAGTAAAAACCTTTATTCCCTCAAGCAACAGAACATCCCCCCAATAATTTTAAACAATAAAATCATACCCTACTCTACTTCAGTGACCAACTTAGAAATTATCATGACTGAGACTCTAAACTGGACTCAACAGGTGATAAGCACATGAAATAAAGTACATAAAAGCTTATATCCCCTGAAACGGTTCGCTAATATATTCTCTGTTCGACTTAAAGTACAAATAATTCGCTCTCTTATACTACCTATATTTTACTACTGTGACACTGTGTTGACTGGAATAACCTGGGACAGTAACAAGAAACTGGACCGGAGCCTGAACAGCTGCATAAGATATATCTTTAATCTGCGATATGATGCTCATATATCACCTTACTAGCAATATACCCGTGCTTCGCTACGGTGTTATACCGAAATTTGTAATTGAATGCTTATTGTTGAATGCCGAAATTCGCGATCTGACTCGTTTTCTGCGAGAATCCACCAAAATTCGAGATCTGACTCGTTTTGTAATAGATTACGGCAAGTTTCCTCCCATTTTTCAATCCTTCTTTCCAGCAATCGGTTTCGTACTTCCCCGGGCTAGGTCCAGATATTCTACCCGGTCAGTTGGGTCATTAAATCTTTGCCATCTTTTCCTATAAGCATTTTAAGTATGGATCAAATCGTTCAGGAGATCCGGCGTGGTGTCGTCCTGGATGCCTTGGCGGTACTGAACCCGCGGCCGGACTGCATTCTTAGTAATTAGCAGTCCAGGACCCGTTTCCAGCGCGGTCCGCACATTTGACGACGGTCCACAACATTATTATTATTATTATTATTATTATTATTATTATTATTATTATTATTATTATTATTATTATTATTATTATTATTATTATAGATGTTCTGGACCCCACAGCAAGATGCAAGACCGCTACTTGGCGGTAACTTACACCCGCTGCCATTGTCATTGTTGACAATGTGACCAGCACCATCGTCGCCCGTAGGCAAATGTGCGGGATTTCTGGCGATACGAATGACATACTTCCGTGCATTATTGACCTTATTATAGAGGTGAACGGACGGTCAATCTCTTTCCTATCGTTTATTTCAAATTAGTTTAAATTTTTATTTATATGCCAGCAGAATCTACTGTAATCTAAGAACGTTCTCCGAAGGAAAAGATGGTTCTTGAAAATGAACCCAGGAAAGGTTAGAAATGATCGGTTTATGATCAGAATAAGTTCATCGAAAATCTACAGCCTGTTTCCAGTCATTCGACAGGGTCAGGAATGGAATGAATAAAGCCCCCCGTCTAGCGGCGACAATAGGAATTGTTCCGGCTGCCGAAGCCTGTCGCACTTCTGTGGGGCAATGATTAATAAATGACAAATGAAATGAACTGATATTGGACAGTGTTGCTGGAGTGAATGACGACAGGGAAAACCGGAGTATTCGGAGAAAAACCTGGCCCGCCTCCTTTTTGTCCAGCACGAATGTCACATGGAGTGACCGGGATTTAAACCACGGAACCCAGCTGTGAGGGGCCGGCGCGCTGCTGCCTGAGCAACGGAGGCTCCTTGTAAGTACATTGCGAACAGTAAAATCAATTGGTCTCCCCTCCTTTTACACCCCACCGCCGTTAAGTTTATTTATCCCCCCCCCCCCAAAAAAAGAATGAAAAGATGGCGTGCTTCTTTATGTTTAAAGGAGATTCCAAACACCAATGTGGTCACGTCTATTACCTTCAGTTTTGAGATATAAGTATACCCATACAAATAATTAACTTTTTTCACTTCCTTTCAAACTCCTCCCCCTCCCCCTAAGTGAATTTTCCGGCAAAAAATACTTGTTTCTTTAATAGTAAAGGGTTTTCTAAATACCAAATATCACGACTCTAACTTCTTCAGTTTTAGATTTATGTGTCCTCACGAAAGGAATTCAATTCCTCTATACTCCCCCCCCACACACACACCCCAAGATGGTTTCCCCCCAAAAACGCGTTTTCCTTTGTTTTAAAAGGAGAATTTTCACGTCTGTAACAATTTTAGTTTTTATTAGCTTATGTATTCTCATAAAAATAAGTAAATTAATTTTTCTATTCTTTAACCCCCCCCCCCTCATTGGATTTTCCGAGAATACGTGTTTCTTTACTTTTAAAGCAGATTCCAAATATCACATTTCACGTCTGTAACATCTTCATTTTTGAGATATCAGTAGCCTAATTAAAAGAATTCAACACCATTTTCAGTCATTATTAACTACCCCCTCCACCCAAGTGGCATTTCCGAAAACAAAAAATACATGTTTCTTTATTTTTAAAGGAGATTCTAAGTACAACTTATTACATCTATAAACTTTAGAAGTTTTGATATATAGATATACTCATTTTAAAAATTCACCCCCTTTTCACCCCCTATTAATTGGATATTCCAAAAACCAAAAAATACGTGTTTCTTTATTTTTAAAGGAGATCTCAAACGCCAATTTTCAGGTCTGTAATATCTTCATGTTCTGAAATATAAGTAGCCTCATTTAAGGCATTCAACCCCTTTTTCACCCTTTTCCACCCTTCCTATTGGGATTTTCCGAAAACAAAATAATACGTGTTTCCTTATTTTTAAAGGATATGCTAAAGACCAATTTTTACATCTATAAACTTTAAAAGTTTTGAGATATAGATACACTCATTTTAAAAATTCACCCCCCTTTTCACCCCCATTAATTGGATTTTCCGAAAACAAAAATATACACGTTTCTTTATTTTTAAAGGAGCTCCCAGACACCAATTTTTAGGTCTGTAATATCTTCATTTTCTGAGATATAAGTATCCTCATTAAATTCACTCAAACAATTTTGCAGCCCTTTTCACCCTGCCTATTGCGATTTTCGGAAAACAAAAAAAATACGTGTTTCTTTATTTTCAATGAAGATTCTAAATACCAATTTTTACATCTGTAAACTTTCAAAGTTTTGAGATATAGATACACTAATTTTAAAATTCACCCCCCATTTCACCCTCCCATTAATTGGATTTTCCAAAAATAAAAAAATACGTGTTTCTTTATTTTTAAAAGAGATCAAAAGTACCAATTTTCAGGTCTGTAATATGTTCAGTTCCTGAGATATAAGTACCGGTATCCTCATTAAAGGCATTCAACCAATATTTCACCCTTTTTCACCCCTCCCATTGGAATTTTCCGAAAACAAAAAATACGTGTTTCCTTATTTTCAAAGAAGATTCTAAATACCAATTCTTACATCTGTAAACCTTTAAAGTGTTGAGATATAGATACACTCATTTTAAAATTTCACCCCCTTTTGCACCCCCTTAGAGACGGAATATCCAAAAATCCTCTCTTAGCGAGCACCTACATCTTATTATGAATGTATCCTCAAAATTTCATTTCTTTATGTCAAGTAGTTTTGGCTCGGCGATGATGAATCAGTCAGTCAGTCAGGACAAGTTACTTTATATATATATAGATTATAAGGAGCTGTCGTGGCTTCGAGTGCACCAGCGCCGTGAACTTCACATGCTGTCGCTTCTGCACAAAGTTCTTTCCACTAATACTCCCGACTATCTGTCTTCATCTTTTTCTTACCTCTCGTCCTATCATGAACACAATACAAGATCTGGTTCCTCTCTTGCCATACCTATAAACCGTACTGCTGTGTACAACCGCTCCTTCATAATCTCTGTGTCTAGGTCATGGAATTCGCTACCTGCGAACATTAGAGAAAATCCTTCTCATCGCAAGTTTAAAGTGGCTTGCCGGGAGCATTTGCTGGGTAGATCCCGCTGACTTGCTGGATAATTGTTGAGTGAATGAAGGATTGAATGGGATGAATGAATGGATTACTGCAGTTAAATAATTTAAGTGTACGTTATTTTGTGTATTTTAAAAGTAAGGATTCTTCATTATTATTATTATTATTATTATTATTATTATTATTATTATTATTATTATTATTATTATTATTATTAATATTATTATTATTATTGTTACCGCGTTTTTGCGGTAGTTATGCGTGAAAGAAGGTGCGGGTTGGTGAACAGGTCTCAAGCTACAAAAGTAAAATTAATTTAAAATTTAACAAGGTTATATTTTCTTTTCAAAATAAAGAAATAACAAGCATGGCAGGTACAGAGTAGCAAGTCAAAAAGGTAGTTACAATATTTACAGGATTTGGGCTTCGCGCCCCGACTTCACAATGCTTGGGCAATCAGCCCAACCTTACTTCAAAATAAGAATTAACAGAGGGGCAGAAAACCCCATTCATGCTCAGGAGCACTTGCTCCAAATTACACCGAAAAGCCTCCTCGAGGCATACAACACTCAATTTTCGAAAAAGAGCCACTCGCTCTCAACTTTAAGCCTCTCAGAGGCCACACCAAACTCCACCTTCAAGTTGTCCTCTCTGGACATAGACACAGGGGTAAAATACCCAACCTACTGAGGTCTATTAAGTGAGAAAAGATTAATTACATGACCTCTAAAATAACAATTTGAGGGGAGGCGAACTTGCGCTCCTAATACGTTTTGTTTAAAACCTACTTGGCACTAGGCCGTTAATACAAGGGCTAATCCCATACTAAAGAGGTGACTTAAGAAGGAAACAATTTTACATAACGTTAAGGAAGAATAGGTTGAGAAAATAAATTCACCTCAAAACAATATGAGTGGGAGCTCGAGAGGGTTAAGCACTCTCTATCCCAGTATGTAGTATAAAAGATAGAATAAATACGAGTTTCATTACATTTTAAGGAAGGTTACATAATGGAAAAACTTCGGACCCGCCCCGAGAGTTAAACTGTTGAGCAAGCAACAAAAGAAGTAATTAATCGGCCATTACCTTGTTGTTGACCGCTGCCGGAGAAAGAGGCGCTTCCCGTCCACTGCTATGTACTTTACACACTGAAAGATGGAACAGAAGTGGCTCGGAGACCCTAAAATCAGCAGTTTATATACTCTCGCGGAAAGTTCGAGGCGTTAGGGGAATGAGAACACCCTCCCACAAACACTTTATTGGGTAGGATACAGCAACATATTCAAGTTGGGGGAAGATACATCCGATTGGTCAGAAATTAATGAAAGAAATTCGGGATTGGCTAAATACAAAACAAGGGGAAAGAGAGGGGTATACAGCCAACTTAAACAATAACAGAAAGAAATTTAACAAGAAACAAACTTTTGAAATAAAAATTTCTCCAGAAAATAGTTCTTTCACGTCGCACTAGGGTGCACCATTGTAGTTTTTCAGTAGTGTCCTCTAGAAGAGAAAGTTCACACTTCTTACTACCGGCAAAACAAAAATACGTCGAAAATGACACAGTTCAAAAACTCCAAATTTTCCACGTAGTGACATCTTCTGAGAAAGTAGAAAATTAATACCGTAGATAAAGTTCAGACTTCCTCCAGCAGAGGAGTTTCAATTGGCGCAAATTTTAAATAAGCGGCATGGAGGTGTACCGCCCGGTACAGACCTCCCCCCCCCAAAGGTTCCTCCAGGGGTGACACATGAAATCTGTTTGAAAACAAGGTCCAAGTTATGATGTGGATATGAAGATTGATTGCAGAAGCATTTATCGAAATGGCTGAAATTTAGTTTGATTCAGTTTCAAAATTTCTTTTAGTAACAGCGGAAGTACTGTCTTAATGTTTGTAGAAGGTTGAATTGAGAAGAAAAACTTTAGTTTTAAAGTTGAGGAAAAATTTTCTAAGTCCACCAGATTTTGTTGTTGAATTCCCAGGTGTAGTAATTGCTGATAGTAACTGTCCATGTAGTTGATGTTGATTAAGTTGGATGGCCAGACCGGCCGTTGCAGCTTGCGTCCAGAGGAGGCCGCTCGGACCCCTCAAGTACCCTGAGATACCGCTCGCCCGCACTATGAGAGGAGTAGAGGTGTTGAAGCACGCCGCGCCCGCGGTGAACATATACAGGCTGCGGGCCAGTAGCAGGTCGTGCGCCGCACATCAGCCTTGGCCGGGAGGAGGGCTCCGGCTCGCCGTACACTGGTCGACCTCGCTGGAAGAGAGGGGGCCCATCCTCTATTCCAGTAGCGGTACAGCGCCGCGCGGCTGCAGGGGCACTGAAACATTAAAGCTAGGCGGCAGAATTGTTGGACCATCATCATTTTTGAGGGCACAGGCTTTGTGGAGAGGTTGAGGGGCCAGCGGCGTGCAGAAATTCATTTCAGATGCGAGCCACTGTGTGTAGTGGAGCAGGAGACGGGAGCGTGGTAATGGCCGTGGCAAGGATAGGATGGCAGTTTAACCGTGCGGGGAGGGTTTACAAAAAACTTACATATGAAACAAAATATTATAGAATGGGCAGAATGCCTTAAAAGTGAAAACTCAAAAAAAAAATATAACCTTCATATTCCTTTCACGATTATATGAAGCAAGTTAACCCAGAAATTACACCGGTTTCACCTGAGACAGGTGAACCCTAAATATCCTCTCGGTGGCTGGATTGCTTAATAATAATGTGACCGGCGTAAGGAAATCTAGAATGATACACGGGCCATGAAATCTGGGGGCAAGCTTGCCCGCGGGAACAAAATTCTTGACCATCACCTGGTCACCTACCTTCAAAGCGGTGGGTCTCCGTCCACGATCATTCCTTTCCCTAACCTTTTCATGAGACACTTTAAGATTGGCTTTAGCCTTCTTCCAAAGATCTTTAATATTATCCGGATCTATTGTCTCGGGTAGAATGTCACTCAGAGACCAGAGGTTAGAGAGCGGCGTGTTGGGAACAAACTTGAACATCAAAGAGGCTGGAGTAAATTTATGTGATTCATGAACCGCCGAATTCAAAGCAAAAGCTAACCAATGCAGGGACGTGTCCCACCTGGAATGATCTTCATGGTGATAGGCAATAAGCGCGGACCTGAGATTACGGTTAACCCGTTCAGCCAGAGATGGTTGAGGATAATAAGCAGAAGTAGTTACATGAGAGATGGACAAGTCAAAGCAGAATTTACGAAATAAATTAGATGTAAAAGCCTTAGCATTATCAGATACAATATATTGGCACGGAACAAAAGAAGCAAAAATAGAATTTAGGCAAGTAAAGGTGGACTGAGCGGTAGCCATCTTAGTCGGAAATAACCAGGAAAATCTAGTAAATCCATCTACGCATACAAAGATGAACTTGTTGGCATTTCCCTTTGACTGGGGGAAGGGTCCTACATAATCAATATACAGGCGTTCCATGGGGCGCGACGCTTGATGCGAAGACAAAAGGCCTACCTTGGTGGACATGGTGGGTTTACTGAGCAAACAAGATTTACAAGCTTTTACTAGTTCACGGATTTCACCGTCCATACCCTTCCAGATGAACATTTCACGAATCTTCTCGCGAGTTTTAAAGATACCAAGATGCCCTCCTAATCGGGTCTCATGATAGTACTTGAAGATCATAGGTATAAGAACAGCTGGAACGACAACTTTCATCACCTTATCATGCCTCGATGGGAAACATAAAACACCATTCCTCAGAACATAAGGGACAACATGTTCCCCAGAAGAAAGGATTTCCATTATCGGAGCCAGCGTCGGATCTTCACGTAGGTA
This sequence comes from Anabrus simplex, assembly GCF_040414725.1. Classification (NCBI taxonomy): domain Eukaryota; kingdom Metazoa; phylum Arthropoda; class Insecta; order Orthoptera; family Tettigoniidae; genus Anabrus; species Anabrus simplex. The sequence goes on along the minus strand of NC_090269.1, from coordinate 158,393,520 downwards.
TTTCTCGATATCCCTAAAGAGCATGGGAGTATCTGTTAAGATAGCATTAACATCAGATAGTATGGACTCGGAAGGAGATGAATTGTCGACCGGTTCGTGGGTCTCGACGTCGTTGGAAAACATACGGCTGAGTCCATCAGCAACAACATTTTCGGTACCTCTGATATGCCGGACATCGAATTGGAAGGCAGAAATACGGATGGCCCAGCGGGCTATACGACCAGTACGACGCGGCCTACCTAAGACTCAGCTTAAGGCTTGATTATCTGTCTCCAAGTCGAATTTGACATGTTCCAGATAGAGACGGAACTTTTCTAAGGCAAATAAGACTGCCAAACCTTCGAGCTCATAGATGGAATACTTGGCTTCTTGAGCCGACAAGGTCCTAGATGCATAGGCGATGGGTCGCCTCCCTAGTTCAGTCTCTTGAAGAAGGACTGCCGCTACTGCTGACGACGACGCGTCGGTTTGGACAATGAATTTCTTTGAGAAATCAGGCATAGCAAGAACAGGGGCATTACAGAGAGCTAATTTATGATCTTCAAAAGCGGCTTGTTGAGAAGTTCCCCACTCGAATTTGATGCCTTTCCTACGAAGAAGGTTCAAGGGCGCCGCTCTATTAGCGAAGTTAGGAATAAACTTCCTGAAGAAATTCACCATACCAATGAACCTGGCGATACCTTTAATGTCCTTGGGAGGTTTAAAATCACGGATGGCCTGTGTTCTAGAATGATCGACTGCAACACCATCAGGCGACACAATATGCCCTAGGAATGACATAGAGGGCTTAGCAAAGGCAACCTTGGACAACTTGACAGTTAACCCAGCCTTGCGAAGGTGATCGAGAACTTCTCGCAGATGATCTAGATGTTCTTCAAAAGTCTCTGAAAATACGACGACATCATCCAAGTAGTGATATAAGTACTCAAATTTGATGTCGGAGAAGACCCTATCTAGTAGCCTAGTGAGTACGCCTGCTCCCGTGGGGAGCCCGAACGGCACGCGGTTGTATTCATACAAGTTCCAGTCCGTGGCAAACGCTGTAAGATGTTTAGACTCTTCGGCAAGGGGGATTTGATTATAGGCCTGATTCAAGTCCAAGATAGTAAAGAACTTGGCCTTACGAAACCATGAAAAACAAGAATGAAGGTCAGGAAGGGGCACGGATTGCAACACCACCTTCCGATTGAGAGCCCTATAATCAATGACAGGCCTGAAGCCTCCTTGGGGTTTCGGGACTAGAAAAATAGGTGACGAATACGCCGACTTAGAGGGCCTAATAATACCGTCCTTCAACATCTGATCGATGATTTCTTTCAGAGCCTTCATTTTAGGTGGCGATAGCCTATAATGTGGAAAACGGACAGGAATCGAATCCGTGACCTCAATTTTGTATTCGATAAGGTCAGTAACACCAAGAGTATCAGAGAACACCTCTGGAAATGACTGACATAATTTCCGAATACTATCAGCCTGCTCCTCAGGTAGATGTCTAAGGTCTAACAACATCTCATCCTGGGTAGGCGAAATAGAAGAACATGATACAGAATTACATTTCAATAAGGGAATTTTACAATTGGACGCAAATTTGAATGTGCACGACTTACTCTGAAGATCGAGCACAAGACCAGTGTGAGAAATGAAGTCCGCTCCCAGTATGATGGGGCAAGACAAGTGCTTAGCCACAAACAGTTTGGTTTTCCATGTAAATTTAAAAATACGAATTTTGACCTGTACAGAACCTAGAATTGTTAATGGAGATGAATTAGCCGAAACATATTGAACAGTAAATGAGCCATAGTCAGGTAATTTACAAACAGACTTCAATTTTGAATACCATTGGTCCGAAATAATTGAACAAACACTGCCTGAATCTAATAGAGCGGTTATAGGTTCGTTATTTAACTCAATCTTAAGAAAAGAAACAGGTGCGGGGGTATCCGCCGCAATCCTAAGACATTGTTTGTGGCATTCGAAAGAAGGATTTGCAAATTGAACGTTCCCTGAATTCACGACCTTTTTGCCAGGGGCTGAGCCTTGGGAAGCAGAATTAGTCGACTCAGCCGAAGCCGCTAGTCACATTTTATTATTGGCATTGGTGGAATTTGCACAAGAAGTTGAGCAGGAGGGGGTGCTAATTGAGTTTGGGCAATTCTTGGCGATATGTGAGAAAGCCCCACATTTAAAACAGCCTTGTGATGAACCAGCTCCATTATTTGCCCTACTAGACTTGATCAGTGGACACTTATTGCGAAGATGGTCAGACGACCCGCAAGCATAACATTTACGGGGTTTGACTGATCGGCGAGGTGAAGGCCGAGTATTACTAAAAGAAGGCGGGGGTTCTTTCGCGACACGCAAGGAATCGGAGTATCTCACTCCTTCCGCTGAGACGGCCAACGCTTCAAGTTCAGAGAAAGTTTGCGGGCACCCCGCGAAACACAAATATGACCTATAGGGTGGTGAAATTCCTTCTACAATAGCCTGTACAATCTGATCTTCAGGAAAATGAAGGGCAAACACCCTAGTATAAAACTTAATGTCTTGTATGAAATCAGCCAAATTTTCATCCAATCTCTGTACTCGATAATAGTACTTCTGAATCAGAGATGACCTCGCGGGGGCAGGAATAAAATTTGCAAGCAAATGTGCATGAAAATATTCAATAGATGACTGTTCAGCTATGGCTCTTACTATTTTGTCAGAGAGAATAACAATTGCATAGGGATAGATGATTTGCAAAATCTGACATGGGGAAAGAGAAAACACAAGGGCATGATCTTGAAATTCAACTAAAAATCTTAAAAATGAAATTACGTCACTGGTGGTATTAACGGAAAACTTAGAGATACCTCTGAGCAACATTGCCAATGGATGAGGCAAGCTGCTAAACCCGGGTGACATAGTAGGTAAAGGTTTCAATGGCAAGGAAGTTAATTCAGAACGTACATTATTTAATGAGTTACGGCGTCCAGACTCGTTGTCCAATGGGGCAGAGATAGTTTGAGCAGCAACGGTTATCCTATTAACTTCTCCCTTAGGAGGCTCTTCCTCGCTACCTACATTCATCGTGGTGGGTTGATCAATTTTGGGATGAACTTCCCCAGTTAACAATTGAGTGACCTTGCTAGATAACTCAGAAATATTTTCAAGCAGCGTACTAGCTTCCTTCTTCTGAACGTCATTCAACTTTCGAGACAACAGATCGTTAACTCTATTTGAAAAATGAAACAGCCTGGCTTGCACACGCTTAATTTGATTAGGAGAAGGATCATTTTCATCAAAAAACTAACTACAGAGGCTAGCCCAGTAATATTCTCGACGATCGTGGAAAGAGAGTCGTCAATTTCTTTCTCTCCCAAGGTGGGGATGGAAATGGGCAAATCAAGGGACTCTCTAAGCTTATTTGTGTCTACGGCAACCGTGCCTCCAGATTGCACATTTCTGATAGTTAACTCATAGATCAACTCCTCTTTGCGCAAATAGTTAAGATGGAGAATATCGCGAGGGCCGGGCATGATGACAGAACAATTTTGAAAAACTCAAAAAATTCCAGCAACTGAGAAAATTGTTAGTGTTTGAATCAAAGCAATGTTTAGCCGTCAAAAAGGGCTAAATTGAGACCCATTCAACCACGCTCGGCTACCACTTGTTACCGTGTTTTTGCGGTAGTTATGCGTGAAAGAAGGTGCGGGTTGGTGAACAGGTCTCAAGCTACAAAAGTAAAATTAATTTAAAATTTAACAAGGTTATATTTTCTTTCCAAAATAAAGAAATAACAAGCATGGCAGGTACAGAGTAGCAAGTCAAAAAGGTAGTTACAATATTAACAGGATTTGGGCTTCGCGCCCCGACTTCACAATGCTTGGGCAATCAGCCCAACCTTACTTCAAAATAAGAATTAACAGAGGGGCAGAAAACCCCATTCATGCTCAGGAGCACTTGCTCCAAATTACACCGAAAAGCCTCCTCGAGGCATACAACACTCAATTTTCGAAAAAGAGCCACTCGCTCTCAACTTTAAGCCTCTCAAAGGCCACACCAAACTCCACCTTCAAGTTGTCCTCTCTGGACATAGACACAGAGGTAAAATACCCAACCTACTGAGGTCTATTAAGTGAGAAAAGATTAATTACATGACCTCTAAAATAACAATTTGAGGGGAGGCGAACTTGCGCTCCTAATACGTTTTGTTTAAAACCTACTTGGCACTAGGCCGTTAATACAAGGGCTAATCCCATACTAAAGAGGTGACTTAAGAAGGAAACAATTTTACATAACGTTAAGGAAGAATAGGTTGAGAAAACAAGTTCACCTCAAAACAATATGAGTGGGAGCTCGAGAGGGTTAAGCACTCTCTATCCCAGTATGTAGTATAAAAGATAGAATAAATACGAGTTTCATTACATTTTAAGGAAGGTTACATAATGGAAAAACTTCGGACCCGCCCCGAGAGTTAAACTGCTGAGCAAGCAAGAAAAGAAGTAATTAATCGGCCATTACCTTGTTGTTGACCGCTGCCGGAGAAAGAGGCGCTTCCCGCCCCCTGCTATGTACTTTACACACTGAAAGATGGAACAGAAGTGGCTCGGAGACCCTAAAATCAGCAGTTTATATACTCTCGCGGAAAGTTCGAGGCGTTAGGGGAATGAGAACACCCGCCCACAAAAACTTTATTGGCTAGGGTTAAGCAAGATATTCAAGTTGAGGGAAGATACATCAGATTGGTCAGAAATTAATTAAAGAAATTCGGGATTGACTAAATACAAAACAAGGCGAAAGAAAGGGGTATACAGCCAACTTAAACAATAACAGAAAGAAATTTAACAAGAAACAAACTTTTGAAATAAAAATTTCTCCAAAAAACAGTTCTTTCACTTCGCACTAGGGTGCACCATTGTAGTTTTTCAGTAGTGTCCTCTAGAAGAGAAAGTTCACACTTCTTACTACAGGTAAAACAAAAATACATCAAAAATGACCCAGTTCAAAAACTCCAAAATTTCCAAGTAGTGACATCTTCTGAGAAACTTGAAAATTAATACCGTAGATAAAGTTCAGACTTCCTCCAGCAGAGGAGTTTCAATTGGCGCAAATTTTAAATAAGCGGCATGGAGGTGTACCGCCCGGTACAATTATTATTATTATTATTATTATTATTGCTATTAGTATTATTTGTTTTATTTGCATTCGAAATTATAAGTTATGTATATGTATACTCATCTAGTGGTTAAGTGTAAGAGAGGGCCTTGAGCCCTAACTTCGCCACCAATAAAGGCATTATCTATCTATCTATCTATCTAACACGTATTCTCGGAAAATCCAATGAAGGGGGGGGGGTGAATGAATTGAAAAATTAATTGACTTAATTGTATGAGAACACATACATCTAATAAAAACTATATCTGTTACAGACGTGAACATTCGTATTTGGATCTCTTTTAAAAACAAAGAAAAACGCGTTTTGGTGGGGAAACCATCTTGGAGGGCGGGAGTGTAAAGGAGTTGAATTCCTTTCACGAGGACACATAAATCAAAAACTGAAGAAGTTAGAGTTGTGATAATTGGTATTTAGAAGATCGTTTACTATTAAAGAAACGAGTATTTTTTGCGGGAAAATTCACTTAGGGGGAGGGGGGAGTATTGTGAAATATAGTGAAAAAAGGAAATTATGTTTATGGGGATACTTATATCTCAAAACTGAAGGTAATAGACGTGAACATTGGTGTTTGGAATTTCCCTTAAACACAAAGGAACAAGCCTTCTTTTAATTTTTCTTGGGGTTGGGGGGGAGGTGGCGGTAAATAAACTTAACGGCGGTGGGGTGTAGAACGAGGTGAGACCAATTGATTTTACTGTTATTAATGGACTTATAAGGATCCTCCGTTGCTCAGGCGGCAGCGCGCTGACCGCTCACAGCTGGGTTTCGTGGTTCAAATCCCGGTCACTCCATGTGACATTCGTGCTGGGCAAAACGGAGGCGGGACAGGTTTTTCTCCGGATACTCCGGTTTTCCCTGTCATCGTTCATTCCAGCAACACATAATAGTAATAATAATAATAATAATAATAATAATAATAATAATAATAATACTGTTCCGGACAGTCGTCAAATGTGCGGACCGCGCTGGAAACGGCTCCTGGACGGGTAATGACTAAGAATGCAATCCGGCCGCGTGTTCAGTGCCGCCAAGGCACCCAATATGACACCACGCCGGATCTCCTGAAGGATTGTATCCATATTAAAAATGATTATAGGAAAAGATGGCAAAGATTTACGGACCCACCTGACCGGGAGGAATACCTGAGCCTAGCCCGGGGAGTACGAAATCGATTGCTGGAAAGGAAGATTGAAAAATGGGAGGAAACGTGCCGTAAAATAATAGAAAACCAGTCAGATCGGGAATTTTCCTGGATTCTCGCAGAAAACGAGTCAGATCGCGAATTTCGGCGGATTATATATCTAAAACAATAAGCATTCATTGTAAATTTCAGTATAAAACCGTAACGAAGCACGGGTATCTTGCTAGTCTATCCATAATAATGAAAGGACACATTTGTCTGTCTGTGTGTGCGCGATGCCCAAGCAATCCTACGGCTTACAGTGATCTGAAATTTTGAACATAGGTAGATGGAAGTGGGTGCGAATGCACCTTAAAGCCCCGGATTTTTCATTTTTGCTTTCGTTGGGGAGTTATGAACAAAAGCCACCTGAAAACACATGTTCGAATCTGACAATGTAACATACTGTCACCAAGATTAAATGCATAGATTCGCTGTCGCTAGGCAACGAACATAAGGTAGAGAATAAAAATCAAGGATATTGTCATTTAGACTTTTACGGCCCGTGTAACTATTCATGACTTATCTTTTTGGGCTTATGCCGTGTAAATAATTACAAACACACTCAACGTTTCAAAAGGAACCTTGCCTTTCTTCATCAGGAGACAAAAGAGAAAAGAAACGACGTATTGATGGTTGCTAGGAGAAAGCAACAAGGAAGCTTCAAATGGTGCCCAATGGTGAATAGTAACAGCAAAGCATTACTCTCTAATGGTTTAGATTATAGGTAGCCATGATTCACTGAGGTTGTAACGTGTATCGTGGTTGAAATTATCTGGGTGTTTACGTATTTCAACAGCCTCCCTGATAATTCTTGGGCGATATTGCTTTAAACGGGCAAGAACATCCACTTCTTGGAACAAGACATCATGACCAGGTGTTAAGGCATGATCAGCAACAGCTGATTTATCAGGTTGGTTGAGTCTGATACATCTGGTATGTTCTTTGATGCGAGTACACACCGTTCTCGAAGTCTGCCCAATATAAACCTTGCCACAAGTACAGGGAACTCTGTATATACCAGGTTGTTGTAATTTAGGCAAATTATCCTTAGTTGTTAACAGGAGTTGCCTAATCTTAACTAATATTAACTAATCTTAACTGATGTTCCAAAAACAGTTCGTACATGGTACCTACGTAAGATTTTAGCAATACGATCCGTCGTGTTATGTATGTAAGGTAGGTAAGCAGTTCCTTTTTACATCTTTTTTCTTAACAGACGTCCGATTTCAGAACCCTTGAGATCAACATCTTTACATATTTGGGCACCATTTGAAGCTTCCTTGTTGCTTTCTCCTAGCAACCATCGATACGTCGTTTCTTTTCTCTTTTGTCTCCTGATGAAGAAAGGCAAGGTTCCTTTTGAAACGCTGAGTGTGTTTATAATTATTTGTACGGCATAAGCCCAAAAATATAACTCATGAATAAAAATCAAGGAGCCATTTTAAGTCCATTGCGTAGGAAGCCATTTTAGGTCCCAGACAAGGAGAGCCACATTCAATCCGTAATACCCGAAAGTGTTTGTGTGTGTGTATGTGTGCGATGCCCAGCGAAATCTTTGGCACGCATAGATCTAAAATTTCAATATCGGCGTGTTCGTAGATGGATGACTTATTTTCATTATTTATAAAACTTTTAATCGTTTTATTTTTTTTTACTAGCAGTAACCTGCCCGTTATCTACCACGTTGTTTATTCTGCCAAGTTTGGAGGTAATGGAATAACGCGCATGATCTGTCGTGGTAACAGAATTCAATATTCCTCTAACGCAGGAGTTGAGGGGAAGGACTGAGCCAGACTTTCCAATTACTGCAATGCATGGCTGTGATAAAGATATTACCACGGGGTAATAATTGTAGGATTGCTTTGAAAGTTACTTACACGTGTTCAGAATTCAATTTTGTAGGTACTCTTATCGCAGTAGAGTGATTTATCAATTTATAAATGACATAAATTTCTAAAATGTGATGTTCTTAAACGTGTTTTTCTGCCATTCACAGGAGGTTTGTGTATGGGTGGTTGAAAACATTTTTTCGTAACCCAAACATCAAAAGAGGTATTTGAATACTTTTCGTTTGTGCAACGTAACAGCAGAAATATTCGTGCGATGAAGTTCTTTCTCCAATTAACATAATTAATCAGACTCCTCACACCTTCAAAGAACAGTTAATTTGTTAGGAGTGTTGTGATATCGAGGTCATCAATCTCGTTTACTTGTACGAATTTGGAATTTGTTTGATAACCTGTGTTGCTGCACTAACTGTAGTACTCTGTTAAAGGGGTAAAAATATATCTTAACTTGAACATTTTTTACAAGTTTTGCTTCGACTCGAAGCAGCCAACTTTACTCACTAGACTTTACATAAGAAGTAATTACTATGTTGCTGCACTTATTAGAAAATCAAACACCAACATTCCGAGTTAGAAATACAATCCTCCACCGAAAACTAGACATAATGAAGACATTAAACAGAACATTTACAGAAGCGGTTGGGTATTGCGTGTCAGTGGACTTAACAGACTGATATGTAATAACAAGTTCTCGCTCACTGAGGAAAGCAACGAGAATTTATCTCACTTCTTTTCCCCAACTACGCCTCTTCAGTGATGCCTAGGTCATTTGTAAAAACTTAATGGTAGAACTGCTGAAGATTCAGTCAGCCTTCTTGCTGAGGAATGAACATACATACGGAGGTAAAAAACGAAAACAACGGAATTTGGAACTGACCTCTTTACAACAACAAAACTGTAAATGTGAAACCTGTTTGCCTAGCTCCGAGACTGAGTTACCTCGAGGCTATTAAGATCTTCTATAAACATGGATCGCATGCGAAGCCTATGATTCAGTATTTAACAACCGCACGCTGCTCTTTATAGCGCATGTCTCCCCTCCACAGTAAGATGACAACGCATTACAATGATCGCCGTAAACGCGCTACAACTGATTGGAAAGTGCCAAATCCAATTATGAAAGACCTTGAATGGTGTTACATCTGTGTCGTCGCCGCTTTATTTCAAAGAACTTCTGCTCCTCTCCCAATCACCTGTCTGTTCTTCACTTTCTTGGTTCAGGTGGCTACGAAGCAGTAAATAGTTCCAAACTGCACACAGCATTAAGTTCGAATCCCGAACCCAAGAGGAGAGTTTTTATTTCTGCCAAAACAATCGAACAATCTTGCACAAGTTAGTTTAATGAGCTAATGGAGGATAAGTTTAAGCATACATGACCGTGTGCTTGTGATTACTGCATGTCAAAATAGCTCGGTGGCTACACAGCAGATAGTACGAGTATAAAGACTTTGAAACATGTACGGGTAAAATTTACAAACATTATGTAATGATGCAGAACAGTTTTCAAGCTCAAGAACAGTTTCTTACGACTATCAGTTGAATAGACTTATTTTATCACTTCTCTCACGCTCGTACACTTTAAGAGACCACTAGCACACGTTATCAAACAAAATCTACATACGTACAAATATATGAGAATGATGACCTGGATGCTAAATCAACAACTTAAAATATTGCTTCATTAATGAGAAAAACAGCAAAACATGTTTAGATATTCTATGATTGGTACTACACAACTAGATTAAACGAAATAATAATAATAATAATAATAATAATAATAATAATAACAATAATAATAATAATAATTGTTACCGTGGTTTGGTGGATTAGCAGAGGTGAAAGGAGGTGCGGGGGTGAACAGGTCTCAAAATACGAAATTAAAGTTAAGATAAAATTTAACAAGGTTATATTTTCTTTTCAAGATTAAGAAATAACAAATAGAACAGGTACTCAGTAGCCGAAACAAAATTCGAAAATGTACGATTACAGTGATTACAGGATTTGGTCTCCGAGAACCAGACACACAATTCTTGAGCTATAAGCCCAACCTTACGATATACAGAATTCAACAAAGGGGCAGAAGACCCCAATCATGCCTAGGAACACTTGCTCCTCTTTACACGGTAAAGCCTCCTCGAGGCATACAACAACTCAATTTTCAAGAAAGAGCAACTCGCTCTCAAAATTTAAGCCTATCAAAGGCCACACCAAACTCCACATTCAAGTTGTCCTCCAAGGAAATGAAAACAGGGGTAAAAATACCCAACCTACTGAGGCCTATTAAGTAAAGAAACAGGTAAATTACATGGCCTCTAAAATACCAACTTGAGAGGAGGTGTTCTTGCACTCCTAATACACTTTATATAAAACCTACTTGGCACTAGGCCGTTACTGCAAGGGCTAATCCCATACTAAAGAGGTGACTTTTAGAAGGAAACAATTTACATTACGTTAAGGAAGAAACGGTTGTGAAAATAAGTTCACCTCAATGCAATATGAGTGGGAGCTCGAGAGGGTTAAGCACTCTCTATCCCAATATGTAGTTTAAAAGATAGAATTGATACTAAGTGTCTTAACATTTTAGGGAAAAGTTACATGGTGGAAAGGCTTCGGACCGGCCCCGAGAGTTAAACTGCTGAGCTGACAAGAAAAGAAGTTATTAAACGGCCATTACCTGGTGGCTGAACTGCTGCCCGAAGAAAGAGGCGTTTCCCGCCCCCTGCTACGTACTTTACACACTGATAGATGTTGCTGAAGTGGCCCGGAGACCCGAAAATCAACAGTTTATATACCCTCGTGGAAAGTTCGAGGCGTTTCAGGAATGAGAGCACCCTCCCACAAAAATTTTATTGGTTAACGACGAAAACCCCTACACTAGATGAGGAAGAAACACCTTATTGGTGGAAAATTAATTACAGAAAATTATGATTGGCCAGTTCAAAAACTGGCAGAAAGAAAGGGTTAATATTGCTAACTTAAACAATAACTGAAAGAAATTTAACAAAGAACAAACTTATGAATTCAAAATTTCTCCAAAAACATAATTCTTTCACTTCGCACTAGGGTGCACAATTGTAGTTCTTCAGTAGTGCCATCTGGAAGAGAATGTCCACACTTCTCACTACAGGCAAAACAAAAATACACCGAAAACTACCCAGTTCAGAAACTTCAAAATTTCCAAGTAGTGACATCTTCTGAGAAACTTGAAAATTAACGCAGTAGATAAAGTTCAGACTTCCTCCAGTAGAGGAGTTTCAACTGGCGCAAAGTTTGAATTAGCGGCGTGGGGGTGTACCACCCTGTACAGACCTCCCCCCCCCCCCAAAAGGTCCTCCAAGGGGTAACACAGAAGAACATAACCTTTTGTTTCAAAAAAAGGTCCAAGTTATGATGTTGATATAGAAATTAATTGCAGAAGCATTTATAAAAATTTTCTAAATTTGGTTTGAATCAGTTTCAGAATTCTTTATAGTAACTTTAGATGTAAAGTCTTAATGGTTGTAGAGGTTGAATTCAGAAGGAAACTTTCAGTTTTTAAAGTTGAGGAAAAATTTTCTAAGTCCACCAGATATTGCAGTTGGGTTCAAAACTGTAGTAATTGTTGATATTAAATGTCTATGTAGCTGATTACATATATCCAAGGTTGATTAAGTTAGACGGCCAGACCGGCCGCTGCTGCTTGTGTCCAGAGGAGGCCGCTCAGACCCCTCAAGTACCCTGAGATCACGCTCGCCCGCACTATGAGAGGAGTAGTGGAGTTGAAGCACGCCGCGCCTGCGGCAAACATGCAGGTCGTGGGCCAGTTACTGGTTGTGCGCCGCACATCAGCCTTGGCCGGGAGGAGGACTCCGGCTCGCCGTACACTGGTTGGCCTCACTGGAGAAGGGCGGGACCATACCCGGCCTCAGTAGCGGTACGGCGCCGCGCTGCTGCGGGGGGCACTGAAACATTAAAGCTCGACGGCAGAATTTTGTTGGACCAGAATGATTTTAGGTTACATTCATTGTGGTGGAACTGAGGGGCCAGCGGCGTAGAAATATTTATTTCATTTGAAAGCTACCTTGTGTAGTTGGGCAGGAGACGGGAGCGTGGTAATGGCCGTGGTAAGGACAGGATGGCAGTTTAACTGGTCGGGGAAGGTTTACAATAAATGGTTACCCACAAAGGAAACAGATTCTTAGGGCAGAAGGCCTTAAAAGTGAAACCCCTCAAACAAAAAATATAACATTCATATTTCTTTCAAAATTATATGAAGGAAGTATACACAGAAATTACACCGGTTTCACCTGTGACAGGTGAACCCTAAATATCCTCTCGTGGCTGGATTGCTTAGCAATAAGGTAACGGGAGTAAGAAAATCGAGAATAGTACACGGCCAATGAAATCTGGGGGCAAGCTTGCCCGCGGGAACAAAATTCTTGACCATCACCTGGTCGCCTACTTTCAAATGGGTGGGTCTCCGTCCACGATCATATCTTTCCCAACCCTTTTCATGAGACACTTTAAGATTGGCTTTAGCCTTCTTCCAAAAATCTTTAATGTTATCGGGGGTCTATTGTCTCAGGTAGAATGTCACTCAGAGACCAGAGGTTTGGGAACAAACTCGAACATTAAAGAAGCTGGAGTAAACTTATGTGATTCATGAACAGCCGACTTCAAAGCAAAAGCTAACCAATGCAGGGACGTGTCCCACCTAAGATGATCTTCATGATGATAGGCAATAAGCGCGGACCTGAGATTACGATTAACCCGTTCAGCCAGAGATGGTTGAGGGTAATAAGCAGAAGTAGTTACATGAGAGATGGACAGGTCAAAGCAGAATTTACGAAATAGATTAGATGTAAAAGCCTTAGCATTATCAGACACAATATATTGACACGGACCAAAAGAAGCAAAGATTGAATTTAGACAAGTAATGGTGGACTGAGCGGTAGCCAGCTTAGTCGGAAATAACCAGGAAAATCTTGTAAAACCATCTACACATACAAAGATGAACTTGTTGGCATTTCCCTTTGACTGGGGGAAGGGTCCTACATAATTAATATACAGGCGTTCCATTGGGCGCGAAGCCTGATGAGAAGACAAAAGGCCTACCTTGGTGGACATGGTGGGTTTACTAAGCAAACAGGATTTACAAGCCTTCACTAGTTCACGGATTTCACCGTCCATACCCTTCCAGATGAACCTTTCACATAGGTACAAGAACAGCTGGAACAACAACTTTCATCATCTTATCATGCCTCGAAGGGCAACATAAAACACCATTCCTCAGTACATAAGGGACGACGTGCTCCCCAGAAGAAAGGGTTTCCATTATCGGAGCCAGCGTCGGATCTTCACGTTGGTATTTCTCGATATCCCTAAAGAGCATGGGAGCATCTGTTAAGATGGCATTAACCTCAGATAGTATGGACTCGGGAGGTGATAAACTATCGACCGATTCATGGGTCGCGATGTCATTGGAAAACATACGGCTGAGTCCGTCTGCGACAACATTTTCAGTACCTCTGATATGCCTAACGTCAAATTGGAAGGCAGAAATTCGGATTGCCCAACGGCCTATACGAACAGTACGACGCGGCCTACCTAAGACCCAGCTTAAGGCTTGATTATCCGTCTCCAGGTCGAATTCGACATGTACCAGATAGAGACGGAACTATTCTAAGGCAAATAAGACTGCCAAACCTTCGAGCTCATAGATGGAATACTTGGCTTCTTGAGCCGATAAAGTCCTAGATGCAAAGGCGATGGGTCGCCTCCCTAGTTCAGTCTCTTGAAGAAGGACTGCAGCTACCGCCGACGACGACGCGTCGGTTTGGACGATGAATTTCTTCGAGAAATCTGGCATAGCAAGGACAGGGGCATTACAGAGAGCTAATTTCAGGTCTTCAAAATCGGCTTGTTGCGATGACCCCACTCGAATTTGACGCCTTTCCTACGGAGTAAGTTCAAGGGCGCCGCTCTATTAGCGAAATTTGGAATAAATTTCCTGAAGAAATTCACCATACCAATGAACCTGGCAATACCTTTTATGTCCTTGGGAGGTTCAAAATCACGGATGGCCTGTGTTCTAGAATGATCGACTGCAACACCATCGGGCGACACAATATGCCCTAGGAATGACATGGAGGGCTTAGCGAAGGCAACCTTGTACAACTTCTCAGTTAACCCAGCCTTACGAAGGCGATTGAGAACTTCTCGCAGATGATCTAGATGTTCTTCGAAAGTCTCCGAAAATACGACGACATCATCAAGATAGTGATACAAGTACTCAAATTTGATGTCGGAGAAGACCCTATCTAGCAGTCTAGTGAGTACAGCTGCTCCCGTGGGGAGCCCGAAAGGCACGCGGTTGTATTCATACAAATTCCAATCCGTGGCAAACGCTGTAAGGTGTTTTGACTCTTCGGCTAGGGGAATTTGATTGTAGCCTGATTCAGGTCCAAGATGGTAAAGAATTTAGCTTTACGGAACCATGAAAAACAAGAATGAAGGTCAGGAAGGGGCACAGATTGTAACACCACCTTCCGATCGAGAGCCCTATAATCAATGACAGGCCTGAAGCCCCCTTGGGGTTTCGGGACTAGAAAAATAGGTGAAGAATACGCCGACTTAGAGGGCCTAATAATACCATCCTTCAACATTTGATCAATTATTTCTTTCAGAGCCTTCATTTTAGGTGGAGATAGCCTATATGGTGGAAAACGGACAGGAATCGAATCCGTGACCTCAATTTTGTATTCAATAAGGTCAGTAACACCAAGAGTATCAGGGAACACGTCTGGAAACGACTGACACAACTTACGAATACTATCACCCTGCTCCTCAGGTAGATGTCTAAGGTCTAACAACATCTCATCCTGGGTGGGCGAAATAGAGGAACATGATACAGAATTACACTTTAACAATGGGATTTTACAATTGGAAGCAAATTTGAATGTGCACGACTTACTCTGAAGGTCGAGCACTAGACTGGTGTGAGAAATGAAGTCAGCTCCCAATATAATGGGGCAAGACACGTGCTTGTCCACAAACAATTTAATTTTGCATGTAAATTTAAAAATACGAATTTTGACATATAAGGAAAATAAAATTTCTAATGGAGAAGAATTAGCCGAAACATATTGAACAGACGATGAACAATAGTCAGGAGGTTTACAAATAGATTTCAATTTCGAATACCATTGAACCGAAATAATTGAACAAACACTGCCTGAATCTAAAAGAACTGTTACAGGTTCATAATTTAACTCAATTTTGAGAAAAGGTACGGGTGCGGGGGAGTCCGCCGTAATCCTAAGACATTCTTTGGGGCATTCAAAAGATGAATTTGAAGACTGAGTTTTCCCTGAATTTTCGACCTGTTTACCCGGGGCTGAGCCTTGGGAAGCTGAATCAGTCGACTCAGCCGAAGCCCCTAGTCATTTATTATTAGTGACATTGGTGGACGTTGCACCAGAAGTTGAGCAGGAGGGGGTGCTATTCGAATTTGGGCAATTTTTGGCGATATATGAGAAAGCCCCACATTTAAAACAACCTTGTGATGAACCAGCTCCATTATTTGCCCTACTAGATTTGACCAAAGGACATTTATTGCGAAGATCGTCAGGCCACCCGCAAGCATAACATTTACGGGGTGTGACTGGTCGGCGAGGTGGAGGCCGAGGATTACTAAAAGAAGGAGGGGATTCTTTCGCGACACGCAAGGAGTCGGCGTATCTAACTCCTTCCGCTGAGACGGCCAATGCTTCAAGTTCAGAGAAGGTTTGCGGGCACCCCGCGAAACACAAATATGACCTATAAGATGGTGAAATACCTTCCACAATAGCCTGTACAATCTGATCTTCAGGGAAGGGAAGAGCAAACACCCTAGTATAGAACTTAATATCTTGGATGAAATCTGCCAAGTTTTCATCCGACCGCTGTACACGTCAATAGTACTTCTGAATAAGTGAGGACCTTGCCCTAGCCGGAATGAAGTTAGCTAGCAAGTGGGCGTGGAAGTCTTCAGTAGATGATTGTTCGGCACTGGCTCTTGCTATTTTGCCTGAGAGAACACCAATTGCATAAGGATAAATTAATTCAAAATTTGACATGGAGAAAGAGAAAAAACAAGTGCATGGTCCTGAAACTCAACTAAAAACCTTAAGAATGAAATTACTTCACTGGTAGAGTTAACCGAAAAATTAGAGATACCTCTGAGCAACATTGCTAATGGATGAGGCAAGCTGCTGAACCCAGGTGACATAGTAGGTAAAGGATTAAGTGGCAAAGAAGTTAATTCAGAACGTACATTATTCAACGAGGTACGGCGTTCAGACTCGTTGTCCAATGGGGCAGAGATTGTTTGAGCTCCAACGGTTTTCCTATTGACTTCTCCCTTAGGACGCTCTTCCTCGCTACCTACATTCACCGTAGTGGGTTGATCAGTTTTGGGAGGAACTTCCCCAGTTAACAATTGGGTAACCTTACTGGACAATTCAGAAAGATTTTCGAGAACCACAATAACTTCCTTCCTCTGAACGTCATTCAACTTCAGAGACAACAGATCGTTAACTCTATTAGAAAAATGAAATAACCTGGCTTGCACACGTTTAATTTGATTGGGAGAAGGATCATTTTCTTCAGAAAAGGTAATTACAGATGCCAGCTCAGTAGTATTGTCCGTGATCGTGGAGAGAGAGCCGTCTATTTCTTTCTCTCCCAAAGTGGGGATGGAAATGGGCAAATCAAGGGACTCTCTAAGCTTATTTGTGTCTACCGCAACCGTGCCTCCAGATTGCACGTTTCTAATAGTTAATTCATAGATCAACTCCTCCTTGCGCAAATAGTTAAGATGGAGAACATCACGAGGGCCGGGCATGATGACAAAGCAATTTTGAAAACAAACGGAAAAATCAAAAAATTCCAGCAACTGAGAAAATTGTTGGAGTTCGAAAATAAGGCAATGTTTAGCCGTCAAAAGGGGCTAAATTGAGACCCATTCAACCACGCTCTGTTACAACTTGTTACCGTGGTTTGGTGGATTAGCAGAGGTGAAAGAAGGTGCGGGGGTGAACAGGTCTCAAAATACGAAATTAAAGTTAAGATAAAATTTAACAAGGTTATATTTTCTTTTCAAGATTAAGAAATAACAAATAGAGCAGGTACTCAGTAGGCGAAACACAATTCGAAAATGTACGATTACAGTGATTACAGGATTTGGGCTCCGAGAGCCAGACACACAATTCTTGAGCTATAAGCCCAACCTTACGATATACAGAATTCAACAAAGGTGCAGAAGACCCCAATCATGCCCAGGAGCACTTGCTCCTCTTTATACGGTAAAGCCTCCTCGAGGCATACAGCAACTCAATTTTCAAGAAAGAGCAACTCGCTCTCAAAATTTAAGCCTATCAAAGGCCACACCAAACTCCACATTCAAGTTGTCCTCCAAGGACATGGAAACAGGGGTAAAAATACCCAACCTACTGAGGCCTATTAAGTAAAGAAACAGGTAAATTACATGGCCCCTAAAATACCAACTTGAGAGGAGGCGTTCTTGCACACCTAATACACTTTATATAAAACCTACTTGGCACTAAGCCGTTATTGCAAGGGCTAATCCCATACTAAAGAGGTGACTTTTAGAAGGAAACAATTTACATTACGTTAAGGAAGAAACGGTTGTGAAAATAAGTTCACCTCAATGCAATATGAGTGGGAGCTCGAGAGGGTTAAGCACTCTCTCTCCCAATATGTAGTTTAAAAGATAGAATTGATACTAAGTGTCTTAACATTTTAGGGAAAAGTTACATGGTGGAAAGGCTTCGGACCGGCCCCGAGAGTTAAACTGCTGAGCTGACAAGAAAAGAAGTTATTAAACTGCCATTACCTGGTGGCTGAACTGCTGCCCGAAGAAAGAGGCGCTTCCCGCCCCCTGCTACGTACCTTACGCACTGATAGATGTTGCTGAAGTGGCCCGGAGACCCGAAAATCAACAGTTTATATACCCTCGTGGAAAGTTCGAGGCGTTTCAGGAATGAGAGCACCCTCCCACAAAAATTTTATTGGTTAACGACGAAAACAGCTACACTAGATGAGGAAGAAACACCTTATTGGTGGAAAATTAATTACAGAAAATTATGATTGGCCAGTTTCAAAACTGGCAGAAAGAAAGGGTTAATATTGCCAACTTAAACAATAACTGAAAGAAATTTAACAAAGAACAAACTTATGAATTCAAAATTTCTCCAAAAACATAGTTCTTTCACTTCGCACTAGGGTGCACAATTGTAGTTCTTCAGTAGTGCCATCTGGAAGAGAATGTCCACACTTCTTACTACAGGCAAAACAAAAATACACCGAAAACGACCCAGTTCAGAAACTTCAAAATTTCCAAGTAGTGACATCTTCTGAGAAACTTATTATTATTATTGTACTGGGCGGCACACCTCCGCTCCGCTAATTAAAACATTGCGCCAGTTGAAACTCCTCTACTGGAGGAAGCCTGAACTTTAACTACAGTGTTAATTCTCAAGTTTTTCAGAAGATGTCACTACTTGTAAATTTTGAAGTGTTCTGAACGGTGTCGTTTTCGACGTATTTTTGTTTTGCCTGTAGTAAGAAGTGCGAACATTCTCTTCTAGATGGCACTACTGAAGGACTATAATTATGCACCCTAGTGCGAAGGGAAGGAACTGTGTTTTTGGAGAAATTTTGTGTTCATACGTTTGTTCTTTGTTAAATTTCTTTCAGTCATTGTTTAGGTTGGCTGTATAACCCTTCACCTTCCGCCAGTTTTGAATTCGACCAATGAGTAATTTTTGTAATTAATTTTCCACCAATCCTGGTTTTCTTCTTCACTTCTGACATGTAATCTTTTGGTCGTCCAATAAAATGATTGTGGGCGGGTGTTATCATTCCTGAAAGGTCTCGAATGTTGCGCGTGGTTATATAAACTGCTGATTCCGGGTCTCTGCGCCACTTCAGTAACATCTATCCGTGTGTAAATTATGTAGCTGGGGGCGGGTAGCGCCCCTTTCTCCGGGCAGCGGTTCTTCAATAAGGTAACGGCCTTTTAATAACTTCTTTCTTGCTAGCTCAGCAGTTTAACTCTCGGGGCGGGTTCGAGACCTTTTACTATGTAACCTTCCTCTAAAATGTAAAAGACTCTTGATCTAAATTCTGCCTCTGTAACTACATATGGGGATAGAGAATGCTTAACACTCTCCAGCTCCCATTCATATTGTTTTGAGGTGAACTTATTTTTCACAACCGTTTCTTCACTTCTAATGTAATGTAAATCGTTTCCTTATATACGTCACCTCTTTAGTATGGGATTAGCCCTTGCATAAGCGGCCTAGGGCCAAATTATGTTTTAATAAAGTATATTCGGAGTGCAAGTTTCGCCTCCACTCAAGTTTGTATTTTGGGGCCTTGTAATTTTCCTGCTTATTTACTAAATCGGCCTCAGTAGGTTGGGTATTTTTACCCCTGTGTTTATGTCCTTAGAGGACAACTTGAAGGTGGAGTTTGGTGTGGCCTTTGATAGGCTGGAACTTTGAGAGCGGGTTGCTCTTCCAAAGAAATTTGTTTCTGGGTGCCTCGAGGAGGCTTTTGGTATGTAATTGGGAGCAAGTGCTCTTGAGCATGATTGGGGCCTTCTGCCCCTTGGTGGAATCGTGTATACGGGTAAAGTTGGGCTTACTGCTCAAGAATTGTGTGTCTGGCTCTCGGAGCCCAAATCCTGTAACTCTGTAATTGTACATTCTCGATTTGTTGTTAGGCTACTGAGTACCTGTTATATTTGTTATTTCTTGTTCTTGAAAAGAAAATATAACCTTGTTAAATTTTAAATTAACTTTAATTTCATAGATTGAGACCTATCCATCCCAGCACCTTCTTTCACCTCTAACTACCACGGATAACTCCGTAACAAGTGGTAGCAGAGCGTGGTTGAAAGGGTCTCAATTTATCCCATTTTGTCGCCTAAACATTGCCTTGTTTTCGAACTAACAATTTTCTCATTTGCTGGAATTTTTTGATTTTTTCGTTTGTTTTCAAACTTGATTTGTCATCATGCCCGGCCCTCGCGACGTTCTCCATCACAACTATTTGCGCAAGGAGGAGTTAATCTATGAATTAACAATTAGATATGTGCAATCTGGAGGCACGGTTGCGGTAGACACAAATAAGCTTAGAGAGTCCCTTGATTTACCCATTTCCATCCCACCTTTGGGAGAGAAAAAATTGACGACCCTCTTTCCACGATCACTGACAATACTACTGAGCTGGCATTCGTAATTACCTTTTTTGAAGAAAATGACCCTTCTCCTAATCAAATTAAACGTGTGCAAGCCAGGTTATTTCATTTTTTAATAGAGTTAACGATCTGTTGTCTCTGAAGTTGAATGACGTTCAGAGGAAGGAAGCTAGCGTTGTTCTTGAAAATCTTTCCGAATTGTCCAGTAAGGTTACCCAATTGTTAACCGGGGAGGTCCCTCCCAAAACCGACCAACCAGCTACGGTAAACGTAGTCAGCGAGGACCGTTCTCCCACCGGGGAGGAAAGTACTAAATCGAGAGGAGTTCAACAAACCTCTGCCCCATTAGACCATGAATCTGAACGACGTACCTCATTGAATAATGTACGTTATGAATTAGCTTCCTTGCCACTTAAACCTTTACCTACTGTGTCACCTGGGTTCAGAACCTTACCTCATCCATTAGCAATGTTGCTCAGTGGTATTTCTAAGATTTCGGTTAACTCTACCAGTGAAGTAATTTCATTCTTAAGGTTTTTAGTTGAGTTTCAGGACCATGCTCTTGTTTTTTCTCTTTCTCTATGTCAAATTTTGCAGATATTTTATCCTTATGCAATTGGTGTTCTCTCAGACAAGATTGTTAGGGCAATAGCGGAACAGTCATCTATTGAAGATTTTCATTGCACACCTTCCTGCAAATTTCATTCCTGCTCGTGCGAGGTCATATCTGATTCAGAAGTACTATTATCGAGTACAGAGACTGGATGAAAATCTTGCTGACTTTATACAAGACATTAAATTCTATACCAGGGTGTTCGCTCTTCACTTCCCTGAAGATCAGATTGTACAGACCATAGTGGAAGGCATTTCTCCATCTTACAGATCATACTTGTGTTTTGCGTCGCGTCCGCAAACTTTTGCCGAGTTAGAGGCTATGGCCGTCTCAGCGGAAGGAGTTAGACACGCCGATACCTTGTGTGTCGCGAAAGAACCCCCTCCATCCTCTAGTAGTTATCGGCCTCCACCTCGCCGACCATTCTCTCCCCGTAAATGTTACGCCTGTGGGTCGCCTGACCATCTTCGGAACAAGTGCACATCAATCAAGTGAAGTGGGACAAGGAATATAGCAGGGTCACATCGAGGCTGTTTCAAAAGCGGCGCGTTTTCCCATATCGCCAAGAATTGCCCAAATTCGAATAGCACCCTCTCCTGCTCGACTTCTGGTGCAACTTCCAGCAATGCCAATAATAATAAGTGACTAGTGACTTCGGCGGAGTCGGCAAACCCACCTTCCCGAGGCTCAGCCCCAAGTAAACAGGTTGAAAGATCGGGGAAATGTCAGTCTTCTAATCTATCATTTGAAAGCCCTAAGGAATGTCTTAGGATTGCGACGGATTCCCGCGCACCCGTACCTTTTCTCAAAATTGAGTTAAATAATGAGCCTATAACAGTTCTATTAGATTCAGGCAGTGTTTGTTCTATTATTTCGGCTGAATGGTATTCGAAATTGAAATCTGTTTGTAAGCTTCCTGACTATTGTTCGTCTTCTGTTCAATATGTTTCGGCTAATTCATCTCCATTAGAAATTTTAGGCTCTTTAAATGTCAAAATTCGTATTTCTAAATTTACTTGGAAAGTTAAATTGTTTGTGGCTAAGCATTTGTCTTGCCCCATTATATTGGGAGCCGACTTCATGTCCCATACTGGTCTTGTGCTCGATCTTCAGAGTAGGTCGTGCACTTTCAAATTTGCTTCTAATTGTAAAATCCCCTTATTGAAATATAATTCTGCACCATGTTCATCTATTTCGCCTACCCAAGATGAGATCTTGTTAGATCGTAGACATCTACCTGAGGAGCAGGCTGACAGTATTCGTAAGTTGTGTCAGTCGTTTCCAGAGGTGTTTCCTGATACCCTTGGTGTTACTGACCTTATTGAATACAAAATTGAGGTCACGGATTCTATTCCTGTCCGTTTTTCACCTTATAGGCTATCTCCACCTAAAATGAAGGCATTGAAAGAAATCATCGATCAAATGTTAAAGGATGGTATTATTACGCCCTCTAATTCGGCGTATTCTTCACCTATTTTTCTAGTCCCGAAACCCCAAGGTGGCGTCAGGCATGTCATTGATTATAGGGCTCTCAATCGGAAGATGGTGTTACAATCTGTGCCCCTTCCTGACCTTCATCCTTGTTTTTCATGGTTTCGTAAAGCTAAATTCATTACCATCTTGGACCTGATTCAGGCCTATAATAAAATTCCCCTATCTGAAGAGTCTAAACATCTTACAGCGTTTGCCACGGATTGGAATTTGTATGAATACAACGGCGTGCCGTTCGGGCTCCCCAAGGGAGCAGCTGTACTCACTAGACTGCTAGATAGGGTCTTCTCCGACATCAAATTCGAGTACTTGTACCACTATCTTGATGATGTCGTCGTATTTTCGGAGACTTTTGAAGAACATCTAGATCATCTAAAGGAAGTTCTCAATCGCCTTCGTAAGGCTTGGTTAACTGTGAAATGGTCCAAGGTCACATTCGCTAAACCCTGTATGTCATTCCTAGGGCATATTGTCTCGCCCGATGGTGTCACAGTCGATCACCCTAGAACACAGGCCATCCGTGATTTCAAGCCTCCCAAGGACATAAAAGGTATTGACAGGTTCATTGGTATGGTGAACTTCTTCGGGAAATATATTCCTAACTTCGCTAATAGAGCGGCGCCCTTGAACCTCCTTCGTAGGAAAGGCATAAAATTCGAGTTTGGGCCTTCGCAACAAGCCGCTTTTGAAGACCTGAAATTAGCTCTCTGTAATGCCCCTGTCCTTGCTATGCCAAATTTCTCGAAGAAATTCATCGTCCAAACGCGTCGTCGTCGGAGGTAGCTGCCGTCCTTCTTCAAGAGACTGAACTAGGGAGGCGACCCATCGCCTATGCATCTAGGACTCTATCGGCTCAAGAAGCCAAGTATTCCATCTATGAGCTCGAAGGTTTGGCAGTCTTATTTGCCTTAGAAAAGTACCGTCTCTATCTGGAACATGTCAAATTCGACCTGGAGACTGATAATCAAGCCTTAAGCTGGGTCTTAGGTAGGCCGCGCCGTACTGTTCGTATAGCCCGTTGGGCCATCCGAATTTCTGCCTTCCAGTTTGACGTTAGGCATATCAGAGGTACTGAAAATGTTGTGGCAGACGGACTCAGCCGTATGTTTTCCAATGACGTCGCGACCCATGAATCGGTCGATAGTTCATCACCTCCCGAGTCCATGCTATCTGAGGTTAATGCCATCTTAACAGATGCTCCCATGCTCTTTAGGGATATTGAGAAATATCAACGTGAAGATCCGACGCTGGCTCCGATCATGGAAACCCTTTCTTCTGGGGAACATGTTGTCCCTTATGTACTGAGGAATGGTGTTTTATGTTGCCCGTCGAGGCAAAAAATGAAAGTTGTAGTTCCAGCTGTACCTGTGCCAATGATCTTCAAGTACTATCATGAGACCCCATTAGGGGGGCACTTAGGCATCTTCAAAACCCGGGAAAAGACCCTTGAAATGTTTATCTGAAGGGTATGGACGGTGAAATTCGTGAACTAGTAAAGGCTTGTAAATCTTGCTTGCTTATTAAACCCACCATGTCCACTAAGGTAGGCCTTTTTTCTTCTCATCAAGCGTCGCGCCCCATGGAACGCCTGTATATTGACTACGTAGGACCCTTCCCCCAGTCAAAATGGAATGCCAACAAGTTCATCCTTGTATGTGTAGATGGTTTTACAAGATTTTCTTGGTTATTCCCGACTAAGCTGGCTACCGCTCAGTCCACGATTACTTGTTTAAATTCAATCTTTGCTTCTTTTGGTCCGTGTCAATATATTGTGTCTGACAACGCTAAGGCTTTCACATCCAATCTATTTCGTAAATTCTGTTTTGATCTGCCCATCTCTCATGTGACTACTTCTGCTTATTATCCCCAACCATCTCTTACCGAAAGAGTCAATCGTAACCTCAGGTCGGCTCTTATTGCTTATCATCATGAAGACCATTCCAGGTGGGACACGTCCCTGCATTGGTTAGCTTTCGCTCTGAATTCGGCGGTTCATGAATCACATAAATTTACTCCAGCTACGTTGATGTTCAAATTTGTTCCCAACACGCCGCTCTCCAACCTTTGGTCTCTGAGTGACATTCTACCCGAGACAATAGATCCAGATAATATTAAAGATCTCGGAAAGAAGGCTAAAGCCAATCTTAAAGTGCCTCGTGAAAAGGTTAGGGAAAGTTATGATCGTGGACGGAGACCCACCAATTTGAAGGTAGGCGACCAGGTGATGGTCAAGAATTTTGTTCCTGCGGGCAAGCTTGCCCCCAGATTTCATGGGCCGTGTATTATTCTCGATTTCCTTACACCCGTTACATTATTGCTATGCAACCCAGCCACAGAGAGGATATTTAGGGTTCACCTGTCGCAGGTGAAACCTGTGTAGCTTCCGCGCTAACGTAGCTGATTTTATAATTGCTTTAACATTTTGAAAGTATTGGGGGGATTCATTGTGAGGCCTTCTGCCCTTGGAGTCTGGTTCTTTAAGCATTTACTGTAAACCTTCCCCGACCAGTTAAACCGCATCCTGTCCTTGCCATGGCCATTACCATGCTCCCGTCTCCTGCTCACATAAAACTGTGGCTATTTAAATGAAAAACAAAACTCCACGCCGCTGGCCCCTCAAACTCACCACAAAGACTGTACCCTAAATCATCTGGTCCAACAAAATTCTGCCGCTGAGATTTTAATGTTTCAGTGCCCCCGCAGCTGCGCGGCGCCGTACCGCCACTGAGGTGGGGTATGGGCCCGCCCCTCTCCAGTGAGGCCAACCAGTGTACGGCGAGCCGGTGCCCTCCTCCCGGCCAAGGCTGATGTGCGGCGCACAACTTGCAACTCGCCCGCGACCTGTATGTTCGCCGCGGGCGCGGCGTGCTTCAACTCCACGGCTCCTCTCATAGTGCGGGCGAGCAGTATCTCAGGGTACTCGGGGGGTCCGAACGGCCTCCTCTGGACACAAGCAGCAGTGGCCGGTCTGGCCGTCCAACTTAATCAACCTTGAATGTATTTAATCAGCTACATGGACATTTAATAATAACAGTTACTACAATTTTTGAATTCAACTGCAATATTTGGTGGACTTAGAAATTTTTTCTTCACTTTCAAGTATTAAAAGTTTTTCCTTCTGAATTCAACTTCTACAAGCATAAAGACATTACATCAAAAGTAACTACAAAGAATTTTGAAACTGGATCCAATCATTTAAGAAAATTTGGTTGTAAATACTTCTGCAATTAACTTCTATATCAACATCATAACTTGGACCTTATTTTTAAACAAATGTTTATGTTCTTCTGTGTTATCCCTTGGAGGGACTTTTGGGGGGGGGAGGCCTGTACTGGGCGGTACACCTCCGCTCCGCTAATTAAAACATTGCGCCAGTTGAAACTCCTCTACTGGAGGAAGCCTGAACTTTAACTACAGTGTTATCTCAAGTTTTTTAAGATGTCACTACTTGTAAATTTTGAAGTGTTCTGAACGGTGTCGTTTTCGATGTATTTTTGTTTTTCCTGTAGTAAGAAGTGTGAACATTCTCTTCTAGATGGCACTACTGAAGGACTATAATTATGCACCCTAGTGCGAAGTGAAAGAATTGTGTTTTGGGAGAAATTTTGTGTTCATAAGTTTGTTCTTTGTTAAATTTCTTCCAGTCATTGTTTAGGTTGGCTGTATAACCCTTCATCTTCCGCCAGTTTTGAATTCGACCAATGAGTAATTTTTGTAATTAATTTTCCACCAATCCTGGTTTTCTTCTTCACTTCTGACATGTAATCTTTTGGTCGTCCAATAAAATGATTGTGGGCGGGTGTTATCATTCCTGAAAGGTCTCGAATGTTCCGCGAGGATATATAAACTGCTGATTTTCGGGTCTCTGCGCCACTTCAGTAACATCTATCCGTGTGTAAATTATGTAGCAGGGGGCGGGTAGCGCCTCTTGCTTCGGGCAGCGGTTCTTCAATAAGGTAATGGCCTTTTAATAACTTCTTTCTTGCTTTCTCAGCAGTTTAACTTTCGGGGCGGTTTCGAAACCTTTTACTATGTATTCTTTCTCTAAAATGTAAAAGACTCTTGATCTAAATTCTGCCTCTGTAACTACATATGGGGATAGAGAGTGCTTAACCCTCTCGAGCTCCCATTCATATTGCTTTGAGGTGAACTTATTTTTCACAACCGTTTCTTCCCTTCTAATATATGTTAATCGTTTCCTTATATAAGTCACCTCTTTACTATGGGATTAGCCCTTGCATAAGCGGCCTAGGACCAAATTATGTTTTAATAAAGTATATTCGGAGTGCAAGTTTCGCCTCCACTCAAGTTTGTATTTTGGGGCCTTGTAATTTTCCTGCTTATTTACTAAATCGGCCTCAGTAGGTTGGGTATTTTTACCCCTGTGTTTATGTCCTTAGGGGACAACTTGAAGGTGGAGTTTGGTGTGGCCTTTGATAGGCTGGAACTTTGAGAGCGGGTTGCTCTTCCAAAGAAATTTGTTTCTGGGTGCCTCGAGGAGGCTTTTGATATGTAATTGGGAGCAAGTGCTCTTGAGCATGATTGGGGCCTTCTGTCCCTTGGTGGAATCGTGTATACGGGTATAGTTGGGCTTACTGCTCAAGAATTTTGTGTCTGGCTCTCGGAGCCCAAATCCTGTAACTCTGTAATTGTACATTCTCGATTTGTTGTTAGGCTACTTAGTACCTGTTATATTTGTTATTTCTTGATCTTGAAAAGAAAATATGACCTTGTTAAATTTTAAATTTAATTTCATAGATTGAGACCTATTCATCCCAGCACCTTCTTTCACCTCTAACTACCACGGATAACTCCGTAACAATAATAATAATAATAATAAAGCGTCTAGTTAGTAAGCTGCCTGTAAGGTGAAGTTTGGAGTCAAAGCCAAGCTTGTAAGATTAAGCTGGCACTCTCTTAGGCAACCTTGCTCACTGAGTGAAAGCTTCTTCTTATTAATGTTAATAATATTTCAACAATCGCAAGGGAAAAGACGTACTTTGTCACGAAAAAGGCAGTAACTTCATGTGAAAATTAACATGCGTTAACGAAGCACAGGTGTTTGTTTATAAACATAAGCACGTGGTTTTTTATACAGTTGGCAGAGCTACCTACTTACGTGATTCAGTATCAAGTAACCCGCGCAGTTACGCCTCCTACTAGCCTGCTCATCTCTTTCCCTTCTCTCACAAAGCCATATGCCATGTGAATTGGGGGCAGCGGAGCAACCTCCAACCTTGCTGACTTCATTATAACACGTCACTACTAAGATGAATGATGGTATTACACACTTCTGCAGTTACTACAATAACACAGCTTATCAAACAAATTCTACCTACGTACAAATGCATAAGACTGATAACCCCGATGTTGAAACACTCTTAATAAATCAACAACAACAAGTTAAAGGAATACCTTGTTAACGAGAGGTATGGCAAAACGCATTTCGTTACCCTATACTTGATACGGAACACCAAGCTTGAAAAAAATAATAGCCACACCCACATTTCAAATCTTCCGCACTATTATGTATATCCCCAGCATCTGCCACGCATGCACTCTTCGCCCGCATGAGTAACACCGTTGACTTGGATTCAATTAAGGTGAAGCCTGTATTCTTCTAAGCATCTGTCAGTTTGGCAAGCCTTGTTAGCTTCCCCCGCTGTCATGCATGCACTTTTCAAATCGCGAGCAATTTGACGTCACATGATGGTCGAGGTCGCTAGCGAGAAGATGAGACACACTGCCCGCCTTCATTCTTTGCACCTCGTTAGGAAATGATTCACCACTCGCTCTAGTTGACGTTGAGGAATGGCGTCAATTTTCTGACGAATATTACGTACTTTTCTGTTCTTGTATGGAGTATGGGTTCGTCTTAATTTACCCCAGAAATAGCAATCGCATTGAGGAAGCCTCAAGTCTTTTCTTTGGAAACACTTTGTGAATTTATCTCATGGAATTATTGGTACTACAAGCAGTGACAGATTTATGTTGAAAATAAAATGCATAATTGAGAAAATAAGAAATCTTACACACACTGTGGGAATACTAATTCGTCATGGAACACGCAAGCATAGCGCAGGTCCCCCATCCCGCGGTCGACGAGGGAAAAGGACACTCGCCCACAGGAAAAACGCAGCGCGCCGGAATAAAGCTCACCTGATCATAAATGTTTAATTTCCATGTTCTGCGTTCATCTTGTGATTATGGTAAAAATATCCATTACCTGCTAGGCCACATATGGCTCGCTGGTCTACATAGTGCTTAGTCTACTTTCCAAATTACTCCGCCCAAATCACAAATTACCAAGAAAGTTTAGCTATTATCGTTCTGTCAATTTCCTGCCGAACTTTTAATCTCAT
Organism: Anabrus simplex; assembly: GCF_040414725.1. NCBI lineage: Eukaryota > Metazoa > Arthropoda > Insecta > Orthoptera > Tettigoniidae > Anabrus > Anabrus simplex. The sequence continues at coordinate 158,364,622 of NC_090269.1, read as the reverse complement.
GGTGCTTAGAGAAGCACAGCCTAACCTAGTCTGAGAGGATCACACCTGGGGATTGCTTCTTGTATTCATTGAGCTGAATTTGAGACAAGCGAACTCTTGTCGTAATAGAGTCATTCGCTCTCCTTTGCCGCTCAAAGGATTTTGCCGCCAAAAAACACCCTTGAGTATTACTGTCCGTGATATGAGAACATTACAGATAGATAATGCCCTCTCTTACGCTTAACTAGTACATAACTTACAATAATAATGAGCCAATGATAGTTAAACATTGGCAATAGGCACCGGATGTTCCAAGCTGGAGAAGGAGTAAAACTCCTGCAAGAACTTTTCCAAGAACCATAACATTAAACACTATAACTCAGTTAAGACACTCTCTGCCCTACGCCTCTCAATGACTCTTGATGACAAGGAAGGACCCGTCAGGAAAACAGAGCTCAAGGATCGCAAAATCGTACGGAGTAGACGATGAGCTCTATGGCCTTCAGGAAGAAGGCGACTAGCCTTCTACGGCCACAAGACCCGCATCGACCCCCGCAGGTTCAGCACCAAGACAGGTAGAGGGACTACCATCGGCCCTAGAACAATTAGAAATTCCACTAAATACAACAATGGCACGACCCCAGCGTGTCTTCCCATGTCCCGCACCACAGTCGACAGGAGATGAAGGTGGCACAGAGCCAGAACATCAAAGCTTTCTGGTCCGAGAAGAAACAGCAGAATCATGCAATATATCAAAACTACCCCGTGGTCGTCAGTAAACCCAAACGAAAATGAATAACAACAGCAATAATACAAAAAAAATTTATGGAATATCCTAACAGTTTGAACGTGAGGGTTGAAGTTCTTATCAGTTTTTTTTAATTATTGGTTCTTGACACAAAATTAGGAAACTAAGTTATTGAAGATGTGGTGAATGAACTTAGGGAACTGTTGTAGCAGCAGGATTTCCTAAACAGATGGTATGATGGCTTTGAAACTTCCTCATTACAATTATTTAGGTGACAGTCAAGATCAAATCATGTCCTTCCAAACACGGCATAATCGCATGCGGAGCGTTCAAAGTAGCACTTAAATATTCCATTGCCGGCGAGAAAGTGTGTGAGAATGAGGTCGGCTATATGAGAGGGAGAGACCCATTTGTACTTGACGTCCACAGGTTGTTCCACTGTCTTATTAGATAGTTTTGTTTCGGGCTTTTGCACAGCTTGGGGGTGATTTGTTGTAGGTAACTTCTATATTGGATGAGGAAGCTGCTTTTCCAAGGATGTTGGCCTTTTAGTTTGGAGACAGAACTAATAAATAGTCTCCTTGTTTGATATTTTCGAGTTGGAGTTTATCTCCGTTGAAATTGATTTCAGACATCTTCCTGCGAAATGTGGACTTTAAAGTCATTTATAAACATGATCTGCTTCCTTCTATATATGAGCATTAAGTTACTGTCCATTTGAGATTTAATTATACGCCGCTGCTCGAAGTTATGTCGGAACTGTAAGCCCCGATCTGTTAATACACTCTACCGGGGGTTGTTCAAGTTCTGGGCGGACTGTAGCCTATTGCGCAGCTCTCCGGCGCATAGCGTTCCTGGAGTGACTAAGCCAACTACCGCCTCCCGTTGCAAGAGCAAGAGAGAGGTTGTCTGTAAAGAACATGGAAGCCGAACGGACGTGTGTGCATAGTTTCACTATGAAGTTTATCTACAAGACGGTACCGGGATGATCCAGTGGATATAAGGGGACTAATTCCCCGATTTATGTGAGCCTCTACTCTGCCCGGACTCCAAGAACATCGCAGATGAAGTATTTCCTACTAATTTTATTTAATTTGAACTTCGGCCTAGTGTAAGTACGGCGTCTGCCTTCAACGACACCGCCAAGACTGTAAGTTTTAAATTTTTTCTCTAACTTCATTTTGCTACATTTTCGTCGAAGTGCTTGTGCTAGTTGTTTGGTGACACATGGAATGCCTCTCCAGGAATAACGACATCGAAATTTACACGAACTTGAATTTGATAATAATAATAACGTAACTTTTGGGGCGACATGCTGTGGTTAGAAATATGTTCCCACAGCATTTGTATCGTCTTTCAAACTAGGAATTGTTCAAAATTGGAAACCTTAAAAATGTGTTACAAATATAATATCTGTTCTGGTCACTTTTCGTTATCCCCCCCTCCCCCAAAGAAAAGAAAGGGGGATGCCTTAAGCCCTTGTTAGTGGGGCTGTATTAGGGTAATGAAAGATGCTAAGCGAGGCAGTTTTCATAATGTTATTCTGACCGGTTATATCCTTATTTTGGCCTTTTCCTGCCTTTCTTTTCGGCTTCTTCATTTCCCTCTGGGAAATTGTTTTTCGATTTTTCGTGTGGTCTGTTTATGGCATTGTTGCGATCGTAATTGGGATTAGTTCTCTCCCCCTGGGGTGAGCATTTATTGTTGCTGTAGTGTTAATTGCTATGTCGTTGGTACTTCATTTTGGCCTGATTATCTATGTGTGATTTTCTTTATTTCTCGGTATCCCTGTTTACCCGCGTGATATGATTTTCTTGATTTTTCCCTGATTTATTTACGGCATTTTCCTTGTTTTCTCTATTTGCACGTGGGTATGGTAATCTTGTGTAAACTCCTCGCCTAGTACCTCAAGAGAATTTCCTTCTGTTCTCTCGTGTATTTTCCAAGAGAATAAAAAGTTAGGTTAACAAATTTATTTCATGCAAATTAACTATGTTAATGATTTGTAAAGAATTTATCTAATGCAAAGGTATTAAACCGTATCATGATTTATTTGTAATGTATAACTAGGAAGTTAGGTTAGGATAGTATTTAACTAATATTGAGTCCCAATACGTAGGATAGTTGTTGATTTTTCTTGGTTATATCTCTATTTTAAATTATAATTCCTGTTGGTGTTCTGATTTTTGGGAGTCCATAGACTATTTAATTTTCTTTCCTTCTTTCATTACATATATTTATTTATTACAAAGTATCTTGGACCTGTCTTTCCTGTAGTAATTTGAAACCATACAGCGATAATTATTTTCCTTCTTTCCACTGTCCCCGTTTTTACCATCAAGGTAACTTGCCCCAGACTAGTCGGCAGGACCCAGGCGTGCTCAGTCCGAAAGATGATAAAATAATGCCCTTAAAATCCCTACACCCTGCATCTTGATGGGGAACATATAACTAAATATGGACACGGTAAGGTCAATTAAAACTACCAATAAAGCAAGGCGAAGCATGACGTCAGTTTTGGAGGAAAATCGTTTTATTAAAATAAACAAGATAAATATTTTAAAAAATAGAAAAGTATCAAATAATCAGATTTACATGACTCAGATTGTTGTTTTCCTTTTCAGCTGGATAAAGTCCATCTTGAGAATCAGAATATTTTACAAATTCATAATATATGCTGACACACATACTTAACAAATCAAATCTTGAAATTTCATTAATTTTAACATATGGGCTTGCGTGCGCGCACCACGCTCCTGGCTTTACTTTTTGTTGACACTTTTAACTGTAGATGAGTACGTTCCCTATTTCTGCACACTTGACATTGCAGTGGGGTCCCTAACCTTAAGAAAAGACGTGATCTAATGTGCGAAAGTGGGGACAAAATAACCTAACTGTACAATATATAACACGCTGAGTGGTAAAACATCCTACGCACACAATATATACACCTTGAGCCATGAACAATCTCATGAGCATAACAAACAATGTGGATTGCTCTGTTTCTGCAGGATAATGCCCGCCCACACACTGCTCGCATCTCCCAACAGGCTCTACGAGGTGTACAGATGCTTCCGTGGCCAGCGTACTCTCCGGATCTCTCACCAATCGAACACGTGTGGGATCTCATTGGACGCCGTTTGCAAACTCTGCCCCAGCCTCGTACGGACGACCAACTGTGGCAAATGGTTGACAGAGAATGGAGAACCATCCCTCAGGACACCATCCGCACTCTTATTGACTCTGTACCTCGACGTGTTTCTGCGTGCATCGCCGCTCGCGGTGGTCCTACATCCTACTGAGTCGATGCCGTGCGCATTGTGTAACCTGCATATCGGTTTGAAATAAACATCAATTATTCGTCCGTGCCGTCTCTGTTTTTCCCCCAACTTTCATCCCTTTCGAACCACTCCTTCTTGGTGTTGCATTTGCTCTGTCAGTCAGTGTACATTCAAAGAAACAAAAACATGGTATCATATTTTCCAGGGTTCACCAAGGCGGCATTCACGCAACTCGCATCCACTTAAAGCCACAAAGAAAATGAAAGGAAACATAACAAGATGTTAAGAAACACATCCTATTCAACACAGGTTCCTAAAAAATAATTACAGGACACAAAGGCAATATAAAAAAAGACAGAGTAGGCTTTACCTTTCAATACCTACTTCGACGTTGAATCCTGGAAGAGATGACATGACACAAAATATTCCTCAGCGCGGTTCTATCGTAAAAGAAAATCCCAAACAAACGTCGCGATAAAAACTCACGTCAACTGCAACAACCGTAGAGACATGGACAGAACTATAAAATCACGAAGTATAGGCTGCTCAAATAAAACTCTCCTCGGTAGACAAACGTATCACCCTCGCCAACACACGGCGGAATGAATCAAAGTGGAGATCCACGTCTCCCAAAATAAAGCAGCAATACCCAAACCACAGGGTCCAACCCTTTACACACGCTGCTCAAGAGTCTACCCGAGGCAAGTCACCCACTCAAGAAAATGCAGGCCTTTCAGATGAAGAACGCGTCCTCTTACTCAAAATCACACAAATTATATCTCATGTCCTAAAGTCGCGTAAAACTGAAGAAATGGCCGCGCTGGTCGCAAATAAAGCACTCGCGCACAAAATAAACATGAATAATAAAGTGGCCAACTCTGTAACAAATATGATGAACTGAAACTAAGAACTTGCCACATTGACAATCGGTCATGTCTGGACATCGGAAAGTTACTGAAATATCTCAACACAACATCGCAAGGAACTCATTAGATGATGATAATAATAATAATAATAATAATAATAATAATAATAATAATTTAACCTGATAATAATAATAATAATAATAATAATAATAATAATGATGATGATACATTTAAGGAAATATTCTAATATTCGGAACTCGAAATACTAAACTGCGTTCGTGGAACTCGTGAATCAATAATTAATTTACCACCTAGATATACAAAATAGTCGTGATGCTGACGCTAACAACTTCGTGGATCCATACTCCTCCGTATTACACACTCTCATTCACTCATCATGCAATAAATCCCAGAAAACGTGACGGCATGTTTCAGTACACTTCGAGCTCCCATTAATAAAACATTAATCTAGTCCTTCTTGTCTTTAATTTGAATCCTTATTTACAATTAAAATTAAGCCCCGAGACGTACACTGCGTCTCAAACATCAAAGCAAACAAATCAAAATATTATGTCAGGCTAAAATAAGAAACTGACTCGTAAATAAATGACGCTAACCACTCAGCTAAATAAATCAGAATAAAATGTAAGAAAGCAAGCTACGACCTCATGCAAACGGTCCACATATATGTTACAATTTATATTTACATTAACCAGCTTCCTATCATTTACTTTAAATAGGACGTAGCCCTACCATACAAAGCTACATCGACAGAAGTTAAATACCAAGCTAACCTATCCCCCTTTGCAACATAAAACACGTTCACACTCACATAATTACATTAAAACACCGTACTCATCTGCAATGTTGACTAATGGCCGCTCGTCCTCGGGAGACAGCCGACCCCATCTTGCTTCTTAGCCCGCCATTTCGGTGATAATGCTGCCTTCAGAAAAGATTTGGATCAGTCCTTTTCTCTCCATCGAGGGGTAGTAAGGTGATGTCGAATTTTCCGTTGCTGCTTCTGCTTCTGGATGTTGTTTAAAACATCCCCTCGTTCACGATGTATAAACGAGGTCAAGATCAACCGGCCAGTTACTAGAATACTACAACCGGGGGGTAAATTCCACCGACCGTGAAACCAGTTCCCATTCAGTCGCGGAAACGCTTCTCTTATCTACACTCGTAACTAGGTCGAATATTTCCCATATTTTACACGGCTGAACTGAAAATGGTAAAGTTTATGCCCTCGGAAAACGATTCACACAGGCAAGCTACTATGCACTTTGAAATGATTAAATGGAACAATCATCTCCCCTTGGTAGTCGTAAGTTAAAAGCCATTCTCCCAGTATAAGAAAAGTTGAGTATATCAAATGTAGACTGAGCGTCTTCCAACAAAATCTTACGAGTCCCCACACGATCACTCGCGTAAATAAAAACTTCTTCTTATGATGTTACCTGCACAGAATCTCGCTGAATAATAGGGGTAACTAACTGACGCGGTCATCGTTTTTATTAACTCGTCCTCGAAGACGCCGTCGTATACCCGATTGGGGCCAAATCTCTTCTAGACCAATGCCTCGCCGTATCGTCGGTGGCTCTATTGTTTCATTGGCTCGACGCATCGCGTACCTGACGCTTACTTCAAACATTTCTTATAAGCTACACTAGCCTCTCGCCTGGGCATCTGAAATGTTGTCCGTTGGAATTCCATTGTTCCCTTGTTCGGCTTTGTGTGCGTCATGTCCAAATTCCGCCTTCCAAACTTAGCCGGTGAGCAAACAAATCCGAGCTCCAAGCTCCCGGCAGAAATTGGGACATGGGCTGCTGAATGTAGATGTTTCCTGCCAGTATTAGCACTTAATAAAATGAAATATTCTCTGTACATTCGAATAAATGACTGATTAATTAAATGAGCACTTCAATAAGGGCTCACCACGGACTCTGGTCACATGGTCTATTCGTGGTTAGTACCGTATGTTGTGTTATGTTTTTCTTACTGGGTGACATTTCCTTCCGCCTTGTTCAGTTCTTTCTCCTTATATTTCTTTGTCGTGTTGCTACCACTGCGGGATAGTCAGTGGTAGCAGAGCGTGGTTGTCATTTGCTTTGCGCTTGCTCTCTACTGTATGCGAGCTGTTCCTTCAGAACAACTCGCCGGTTAGTAGAGCCTTATGTTATTGTGTTTCATGGGCTCGTAGCTGACGGTCTTGGCATCCCAATAAAGTTGTCACTGTATGGTTTTGAAAGGTGTGTCTGGGTTATGATAGGTAAGTAAGATATTTATTGAAAAGTTATTGTAAAGGAAATGCATTCATCTTGTTTAACTGTGCAAAAATTTTTTCATGTAAATGTCTTCGGGGTGTTTTGTCCGGTTCGCTCTCGTGGTGTGTGCAACCTTTTTGGATTGAGTACGTGATGTTGGTAGTCTTCTACAAGCTGCTGTTCCTGTGTTTCCTACCTTCCTGCCTTACTATTTTCAGGTGCCCTGTATCTATTCCTTCTTTGTTTCTTCGTAAAATGGTGAGTGTTGCACATTATTTTGAATTTATTATCATTTATCTTGAAAAATTTTGAAATGACACTTGACCATGAATCGATTGGCTTTGGGCTACGAGTGTGCCACAGTTTGTACCGTGATCTGTGATTTTCATGGTGGTTATCTGTTGAGTATTTTCATTGTCTACGTGCGAAAATTGTCTAATCTGTGGTTATGGAATTACTTGCTTTTTATTGCACCCGTCCACCTCCCGAGTCCCAGACTAGCATTAATCTCAGGGGTGTCGGTTCATTGTTTAAGTCCACAAATATATAACTATAGAGGCATCAGTGAACACGGGAATGAACGGAGCAATTAAAAATAAAATGGGGAAAGCTCGATTGTAAACATGAATTTAAGGACTCCATGATAGGACTAGGAAGTGACAGTTAACTTTAAAAAGGGCATAACATCTAACTACAATAAAAAGATTATGAGAATGGTTTCCTTTGAAATAATTCTCAGAAGGAGCAGTTTATTGCGCCATCCAGCGCACGGAAATTTGGTACATTTGGCAACAACAATTAATTTTCTCATACCTTACATAAAACAAATCACTTGCTATACCGCAAGTGGTAACAATATGCTGCTGGGTTTATCCTGAAATAAACTGACATTTTGGAGTATAATTTACGGATCGATTACGTTTGAATCGAACCGTCGTTCCAGGAAGAGCCTTCCTTATATCGAGAGCCCGAGCATAATTATGTTTATGGTCGGCTTCTCGATTTAACCTAGATGTAGTGCCCCGGCTATCTACATTTTTACGAGGCCGGTACTCGGACTGGGTAATTCCTTCGTGATCATAAGGAAATGTATTACACGGACAGATCCTATCTTACGATATCCAGCCGATGCCATACCACTGAATTAACATTTATATTTTATTTACAACTGATCTGAAATATTTCAAAGTGGCCTCAGTAGACTACTGGCACAAATGAGATAACGAGGTGCGGTGGGAAATACCGTGCCGATGACCTCTCCTCGCATCGCAAGCGAAGTAAACAAACACACTAAGCATTACAGTACCTTGTCTCGTGCGGAAGCCGTACGATAACGAAGTAACCAAAATGAATATGATTATTTTATTATTATTCAAACTACACGATCAGAGGGATGTTGTCATCAATTATTTAATTCAGTATCGTCAGCATATTCCTGCCTCCATGAAATTATCGTTATTGACATTATAATTATTATTATTATTATTATTATTATTATGCTCGACGATTCCTGGCACTGTCACGTTTGATTATTATCGTCATTATTATGCGGAACGCAAATATATAACTGTTATTATTATGATGATCTCCCTCTTGTGATTATTGTTATTATGACGTCACTCAAGATGTTATTATTATTATGACGTCACTCAAGATATTATTATTATTATTATTATTATTATTATTATTATTATTATTATTATTATTATTATTAATGAACGGGTCACTTCCGCCGAAAATGCATTAAGATATTGGTCGCGATTACAATTATTCAATGATCAACCAAAAGACGTCATTACTATTATTATTATTATGACAATTATTAATAATCTGACCGCGATGATTTATCATTGTCCTAACGTTGTTATTATTATTATCGGTTGCATATTACCATTTAGATTCCTTTTTAACATCTTTATCATCGCCCATTTAATTAACACGGTCCAACCTTTTATCTGCAATATTTATTATTATCATCACGGCATCATGATTGTCATCACTCGTCATTACAATGATTACAACATACGATCATTTATGTGGACTATGAACTCTCATTATCCTTGGATCCGTAGTATCTCGACGAATAGCTGCGCAGTCTGTTTATTTCATACATGCTGTCACGGGCAATATTTATTATTATCATCACGGCATAATGATTGTCATCACTCGTCATTACAATGATTACAACATACGATCATTTATGTGGACTATGAACTCTCATTATCATTGGATCAGTAGTATCTCGACGAATAGCTGCGCAGTCTGTTTATTTCATACATGCTGTCACGGGTTCGAATTCTACCCGCTACGTAATTCAGTATTTCTCTGTGACACTGCCCGTATATCTTACACTCATTTCACTATGCTAAGTGTTTCTCATACGGACTTTATATCCCTTTCTATCTCAATATTCCTTTATTCATTTATTTCTCACTGAATTATCAACTGACGTATATATTCCACTTGTGACATCGTACGACATTTTATTATCTGACTGCAGGTTCGTTATCACCTTTCTATTCACATTCGATTTACGTCTTAGTTCATTCTCCACAAATAATCGTAACAGTCTGAAATTATATTTACCAAAATTTGACAATCATGGTTCCGTAATATTAGTCATATGTGTTCCGGCTAATGAATAGCAAATTTAAGACACGACATTTATTCGTAAAATTATTGGACCGTAATTTAAACAACACGTTCATTAACATGTACGGATATTAGCACCGATATTATTATTCAGTATTATTAATTGATCCAATTAAATTATCACACTTTAATTCCGAATTAAAACGACACCCCGTCATTAAATGATTCTCGATAATCTCAACACATTATCACTCAAATTTTATTATTAACCACTGTTCACGTAAAATTCCGATATCTCATGAATTGTTATTATTATTAATCTCACTTCTCACAACTTGTACCATCTCATTTTGAGACTATGAACACATTGACAAAAACAACAACACAGCTAGCTTGACAAGGCTGAATTTTCCTTTAACATTATTATATAACTCGTCAACTGACTGACAGAAAAGCACACTTCGGGTCGATCTGAATATTACAACAAAATCAAATGCCAACCATAAACTCTTTGACTATAAAGAAATATGAATGCATGCATGACTTAACTCACTACCATATATCTACAAAATTTATATCTACAACAAACTGAAATATATCATCAGACCCGATATTTACTTTATTCTTCCCTAACCCTGTCCGTGCTACAATTTAGAATGGTGTCGTAAAGCGACCCATCTTGTTACATAAGGTAACCAAATCAAATCAAATTATTCCCATTTTCCCAATCACGCTAACATTTCCCAAATATTATTTACATATTGCACTCATCTGGTTATGTGATATCCATTGCAGCTTAGCAGAGGAGAGACCATCACGGCCCCGTTCTGCCGTTCTACTCGCCCATACTTGCTGGCGTTACTCCACAGACGATTTCCTGGTACATCGCCATTTTATACTAATATTTTAATTATCACACTACTTCACCATTGACATTGTTAACACTAAAGTTGATTTATACAGAACAAATTAACACCCTAGACCCAAATGATGATTATTTCACACTGTTTGAACTTCGTCCTTTTTACCGCACACTAGGACATGGACACATACGAAGGAGTGTCGAATTGTACGCCCGTCGCGATTTACGTTGTCCGACGCGATACGCCCGTTTCATACGGCCCTCTTGAAGTGTTCATGATAGCGGTTCGATTTTACAAAGTACAGACTATTATTCCCTCAAGGTACTGTTCGTCACACATTATTCTATTTCTGTACTTATTGCTGTGCAATTGAAATTTATATTACTCACCCTTACAATGCAATTAATTGACTTCACTACGATATTTATAACTGGCAAACACTGTCCTAAGTTAACTACTTCCAGTTCATGGTGCTCGAGTGCGATCACATTTTATAAGTACCGGCGGATGCTCGCGCCTTTAAATGTTGAGTTACTGTAAGCACGACGGGTTTGAAGTCAGCTACGAACGACGGTTCAGCTCCAGAGATTCATTTCACGTGTGTTGGCGAGTGTCCCTTGCACCCGTATATATGGATGAAGGTTTCCCTCGCGGATTCATTGACGTCATGTCCACGAGGGAGGGGGTGGATTTTTAATATCGGTACTTGCATTCCGAATTGGATGTTATAATTTATATCACATTAATGCACTCCTCTGGAATAGACGCTGGATAAAATATGAACTCCCGACGATCATAGATTTCGGAGATACGGGTGGATTTAGCTCCTGCCTTTTGGCGCGCTAAACGGCGTCCATCTCAACGTGGTTCTCGCCCAGCCAATAACATTCAAGATGTGTGGGTTCCAAGAAATCCAGCCTTCAATTTATTTAATTTGCCAATAATTATCGATTATTTTTCCACGCGTGACATCTAATAAGTTCATTACGTCGATCTTTTGAAGTTACGAGAATATCTCATCCATCATTTCTCAAGATGGTATCCCTGAGTCTCCTAACAAAATTTTGTGATTGGACTACAAGTGCGCACGTGATTATAGTTTCCACCTGCAAGAACCTGGGCCAGCGATTGACGTCGAAAACACTGTACTTTTATGTTCCCTACTTCCTAGAATTTGTGACGCAGCGGAAATTTTTCGTCCGCCCAGAATATACTCTCGCAGCGTTCAAGTTGCAACATTCCCATTGTTCGCGACTGGCCCTTCTCTTTCTGACCGAAACTTATTTGTGGACATGTATTTTCCTGGTCGCCAAACTAATGAGCTTTCCTGCTGTGAAACAGCTCTGTGCTGTTGTGACAGACTAAGCTCCACGGCTCCAGTCTGTCGTGTATCAAACTTATATTTCAACATTACTGGTATAGAATAAAATTTTCTGTGCTTCAATAAATGTACCATATATTATTTCATAAATCAAATCATGATTGACATTGGGCCCCATTCACTCGGGTTCATTTTGGAGTTATTTGTTTTGCTCGGATATGTTACATGTGACTTTATTTGTTTTACTGAATTGTGATCGTTCACCTGTACTCTGGGATCTTATTACATTATCTGTCTTGGCGTTTTATATTGATTTCCAGCTTTATTATTATTGTTTTTATTATTTTTACCTGACATGATGCTTCGGCTGTGTACGTGCTAAAATTATTCTGCGAGAAACTACCGTTGTTAATTTTACCTACTGTGTTGCTAACGGTTTGTGAACCTTGCATGTACTTAACCTATTGGCATATCCACCTAGTGCCTGGTCAGTATGTATGTGGATTAGTGCTGAACTGTTTGGCATTTCATCATTCTCTCCAATCGTTACTGTCTATGAACCTGTTTTAACCCTTGTCTGTTTTATGTGGTTGGCGCGTGTGGGTTACTTTTATTTGCTCTGTGCGAATGAAATTATTCCTTGCTACCAACTTGGGCCTAAATAGGATTGTTTGCATGCCTCTAACTGTTTCTTTCGAGTCCTTGATTCTTGATAATTGTTGAAGATGCTCTTTTATATTGGGCCGGTTGTTACCTTGAAAATCATTACTTTTACTTGGCCTGGTAGATGTTTCCTAACCTTGTTTAGTTACCATTTAGTTATACAACCTGTCGGTGGTGGTGTATTTCCGTGTCTGCTGTGCGATTGCTGATCGGTGCTAGCTGTGAGACTTGGCTGTACGTATTGCATGAGTGGTTCCCATTTTTACCCTGCCTTGCTGTTGGTGTCGGTTTGGTGTGTCATTATGTAGTGGACGGAGACATGTTACTTTATGTCATCTGTTATTGGTTAGTTATGGGTTCAGGTTGGACACTGTGAATCGGTGTTAGAGTGGGTGACTTATTGGCCTTGTGCTAGGACATTTTACTGTCTTTACTTATTTTCCCTTTTCTTAACTATTGATCGCCTGCCTCAAGTGTTCTTACTTGTACAGCTGGTGGAATAGATTAATGCATCTAACTGGTTTAGTCTGAAAATGTTGATCTTTTTCTCATTCTGGTGTAAATGCTGGATTATATATGGACGTTCTTGTATCTGGTGGTTCTCGGCATACCTGATCTGGTACCTTGTCGAAGTCATTATGCGCCTAGGTATACTTCTTCTGCAAAATTCATTTAACCTATCCTTATTTGCCTAGTTCCATTTCGAGTGGTGAGTTCTATGCAACCCCCTACCTTATCTACTTATAGTCGTGGAGTTGAGTGATGCAGAAGGGTCATAACACCTGAGGACAAAGTTCCTTTTTTCCTTAATGTTTTGGTCGTGATCCTGTGTTTGAAGGAAAGTGTACGGTACCGTAAGTTTGATTTTGGGGTTTGCATATTGGCCAGTGAGCATGTTGTTGAGGATGGTATACTCCTTTTATCCCTTTAAGGGCTAACACGTGACTTGGGTAGTCATTATGGTTTTTTTTAATTATCGTGGTGCGTAATTGTGTGATTATGGCATGTCAGGTAAGGGCGATGTGTTGCCTTGATGGTTTTACCTTGTGCCTCCGTAGATTTGGGAATAACCCCTCGCATGGATTTTCTACTCTTTTGGAACTACCTTATCGTGTTGTAGATTGCTGGTTTCGTGTTCCTGGTTTCTTCATTTCCTGTCTTTCTGCATTTCCGGTTGATCTGATGTCATCGTGTCTGTTATTGGTTCTTCTGCAAAGCTCATTTTAATTTTATCTGTCACTCTGTGGTGTTTTTCTCTCAGTGGATCTTCTTGTGTCTGTTGACATTGGTCATCCTACCGTTCTGTGGGTTTGTTAGTTAGGTATGGGACTAGCTAGTACACCCCTAGTAGGTATTGGAATCTCACTGCTGTTGGATTTTGAGTCCATTAGCAGTGTACTGCCTTCTTCATGTTACTTTGAGCATTTTCCATGGACTTGACTTGTATTCCATCACTTACATTTTATTTGCCTGGTCTCCTGGTGGATAGGGGAAGTTGCCTGTTGCCGTAAAGGGACAGTGTGATGTGGATATCACGTATTTCTAGTCCGGATTATTTCCGAGGTTCTGTAAAGAACAACAGGTGGTTTACGTATTGTGGGTCATTGCTCGTTACCTTCCTTGTCGGTCTTCTGATCTGAGGTGTTTCATTGCCTTTAATTTTGATTAGATATGCCGTTGTGGAACGTATATTTTTGGTCATACCGAGTAGTGGGTTGGTTACTTGATTCCAGATTATGTTTCCTCCTGAGTTTCTCCTATCCCTATTTCTGTCCTGTTGTTCCCATGGAGCTTATTATGGTCCGGTGTTGTATTAACTTTTGATCTGTAAGTTTTGATAGCTTGGTGTTAGTTGGTTGATCTGTTGTTGATGACAAACACTATTGCGCACCCTCCATCTTGAAATTATAGAGGTCTCCAACCGAACCTGTCTACTCTTCCCTTGCTATGAATTTGTTTCCCTTTTAAGCCTTGGATTTTTCCATATTTAATGCCTATTCCTGGTCACCTGAAACATTGCTAATTAATTGTGTATTGGTTGCCTCTCCTGTTCTTGTTCAATTTGGTTATGCATGGTGTGGATGTGGATTGTTGAGCCGATTTAGTTGGAATTTCATTTAGTACCTTTGCTGGTGTATTTGAGTAATTTTGGAATTTTGCAAGCTCGCTGTGTTGAAGATCTGCCTCTGTTCTGTTTTAGTCGTTTGAATTAGTTCTGGTTACCTAGTATCCGCTTGTGTTATGCATTATTTGGGGTATTTTCTGTGGTATACTCGGGACCTAGCTCAGTCGAGCGTAGCTTAAAAATTTAAATTAAAGTTAATACTTGGATCTTTGGTATCCTGTAGTACTGCATACACCAATTTATGCTCCTTTTCTTGTTTCTTGCTCCCTTGCGATCCTTCCTTTGTGGGTGGTAATGTTCGTTTAATCTTGGTATTGAAACAGGAAGACTGCATTTCATAGTAGGTAAATGGGAACTTGATAAATCAAACTGATAATAAAATTGAGAATATCTCGATTGCCATCTGAACAGGTTTATACCTGCTGTTTGGCGATTTTCTATTAACTGAAACATGTTGGGTTAAAGAAGTGATATATAGATATGGTAAAAAGAAATACCCAAGAACTTTCAAATTCATTTTCTTGTAAGGAAGATAATTCCTGGCGTCCATCGTAACGGTGATGCATTTATGTACTGTATCCTCCTTAGTCCGTATGTAGCATATGCTGTACATGTGGTTTTGTCTACTTACAATAAAACAAAATTATTTAAGGAATAAAGTAATAGTGGTAGGAAAGTCAACTCTGAGTCCTGATGTAGCATATATGCTACACAAATAAAACACCTTCGTGAAACACACTAATTTTCTATGGTGATTATTTTAAAATTATTTGAACAAAATATAACACATCGAATGCATCAACAGGCTCGGGACTGAAGAGGGTATGTGAACTATGAATCAATATTTTGGTTGTGTGACTGGTGTAGTACAACATAATTATTATTCTAGTGATATCTGTACTAAACAAGTATTGGGTTTAATGGTACTAACTACTATCGGCAGGCATATACATTGGTATGTTGGTGTTTCTAGGACATGATTTAATCGTGTTGAGGCAAGCATGGAAATGAACTTATCTCGGTGTGTTGTTTTCTCATATGGACCCCTTCACCAAAATTTAGTATACTTCTGGACCACCGCAGTATGTGTGACATGAAGTACGAGTGTACATTTGGTTTTTGGGTGGGAGGCTGAGAAAGAACTAGTAAATAGTCTCCTTGTTTGACATTTTCGAGTTGGAGTTTATCTCCGTTGAAATTGATTTCTGACATCTTCCTGCGAGATGTGGACTTTAAGGTCATTTATAAACATGATCTGCTTCCTCCTATACATGAGCATTAAGTTACTGTTCATTTGAGATTTAATTATACGCCGCTGCTCGAAGTTATGTCGGGACTGTAAGCCCCGATCTGTTAATATACTCTACCGGAAGTTGTTCAAGTTCTGGGCGGACTGTAACCTATTGCGCAGCCCTCCGGCGCATAGCGCTCCTCTAGTGACTAATCCAACTTCCGCCTACCGTTGTAAGAGCAAGAGAGAGGTTGTCTGTTTAGAACATGGAAGCCGAACGGACGTGTGTGCATAGCTTCGCTATGAAGTTCATCTACAAGACGGTACCGGGATGATCCAGTGGATATAAGGGTCTCATTCCCCGATTTATGTGAGCCTCTACTCTGCACGGACTCCTAGAACATCGCAGATGAAGTATTTCCTACTCATTTTATTTAATTTGAACTTCTGCCTAGTGTAAGTACTGCGTCTGCCTTCAACGATACCCCCTAGACTGTAAGTTTGAAATTTTTTCTCTAACTTCGTTTTTTACGATTTCGTCGAAGTGCTTGTGCTAGTTGTTTGGTGACATATGGAATGCCTTCCCTGGGATAACGACATCGAAATTTACACGAACTTGAATTTAATAATAATAATAATAATTATAATAATAATAATAATAATAAATTAACTTTTGGGGCGACATGCTGTGGTTAGAAATCTGTTCCCATGCATTTTGCCCCACCAGCTAGGTAACCCGGTATCAACCTAGCTGATTGGCAGTAAAACTACACCATACAGGACAAAAGGTCCAGTGCCAGAGGAGCAAACAGGAAGCGTCACATACACTTCTCACCCAGAACACAAATAAAGATCATAGAAACAAGTAAACTTACCTCCAGGTGGTAGAAAACAACAAAACGGGTGGATCAAGCTACCAACTGACAGTGTGCCAAATAACTGTAGAGCAGAAAACAAGACAAATCTTTCTTCTAAATATAAATATAATTCATAAAACTCAAAGAGAAATTAACAGTTTAATTAACAGGACATCCTCGAGGTACCAGAACTAAATAAAATCAGTTTGACAATGAATAAGAATAAAGAGGTCTTTAAAATTAAATTAGATTAGATCAAATAATGTAACCTGATCTCACCAAAACCACAGGAAAACTCCAATTAAATTCAAAGAAACAGCAAAGATAAATTAATGGAATATTATTTTAAAACGCCGGTCGGTAAGAAATTAATTAAAGTAAATAAAATGGTACCTTCGAGTTGAACAGAAAACCTTAAATAAACGATATTAAATCAGAAACCACCGGTCGGCAAGAAATGATTTAAAAGAAAGAAAGAAAGTTACAATCATATCTTCGCTTTACCTTCGCAACAAACTCACAGTCCTTTTTCTAAACAGAGGAAATAATTCATGATTCAGGGAAATGACACTTTGTAAGAAACAAAAAATGCCAACTTTCATTACTACTCAGATATACTTTGAGAGATGGATACTCTCTTCCAATTCACATCAGTTATAGGGTAACCAAAATACAGTGGGAGGTCCAGCACAGGAAATCAAGTGCTTCTAGTTACATTTTCAAAGGGAAAGGAAAATCACCACAATAAAACCCGAAAGGAAAGGGAACGAGCGTAAATGAGGGCCAAAAGAAACGATCACACTCAACACGGTTTCATAAAATTACAGAACAATCATACGACAGGGCTGTCTCCCAATATAAAAATCATCATCACCATCACTTCTTTCAAGAAACAATCATCATCACCAAGGCAACCATAATTAATCGTTAAACTAGGGAGGAACCAATCCCGTTAGTGGACCAACAATGGTAGGAAAAATGGAGGAAGGTAAGCAACAAACCATCCCAAGGTACACGTAAAAACCAAAAGGAAAACAAAAGATATTAAATTATAAGCACAAGAAGGAATTATATCAACCGGCATCGCACAAATAATCCTTACTGGAACTCCCATGTATTACCCCACCTTTAAAACAAAATAATTTCAGAACAGCAGTAATATCATTACCGGGTAATAATAATTTACATTTCTTACTTTTCTTTGCAATTTCCTCGAGTAACATTTAAATTCCATATCGTGAAAGATTACACACTAGGTGCATAAAAAAACCAAATTAATACATTTTCAACCCGATAGTTTGTTTTGAAAGGGTACTAAAAATTTACCTAACAATGGTCCACACAATTTTACGGCACGCATCGCTTATTTTGGTGATTAAAAGGTTTCTTCGAAGAAACCACAGAAGCAGTTCACCGCCGATGAAAATAGTAAAATTAATAAGAAGGTTGACTTACAGTTTGGTCGCTCCAACAGTAGAAAGATATAACACGGCCAAGCAATGTGTATCCTTTCCCGACGAAGATCACATTTTCAGGCAAATAAAGAAACTAACACGAGGATGTAAGAATAATTTACTGAGGGTGTGGAACACAACCCTACATCATTTAAAACTACTATCCAAAGTCCATGCCGCTACTCCAATACATTTCTTGGAGACTGATACACCGACGTCGTCTTTCCATGTTGGGAACAAGCAGCTATTCTCATAGGTCCCGAGGGACCAGTGAGGAATTTTAGCCCTTCGACCTCATTTTTGGGCCTTGAGTGCTTTTTCTTAATATTCTCGCTCGATGACTTCACTTTGATGATTGTAGCTGGTTTGCAATTTATGAGTCTTCACTGGTCAGGATATGACCTGGCCCCTTGCGGGGCGGTTGGAGAGGTGGACGTTGATACTTCGTGAACGGAGCCCAACGTAGTCAGTAGAGGAGGGTCACCCATCCAGGTGGTGACCACTCCCGATGTTGCTTCAAAATCGTGACGCTTGATTTGCATTTACAGCGCTTAGGACGAGGTAGGTTGGGATTTGGAAGGTTATTTTCTTGGCTTTACAGTTGGCGTAGGAGTTGAATATCTTGGCGGGGCAGGTTACTGGATAAGAAGTTGCTGACTTGGCATGGCGGGTGCTTGGAGAGAGAGGAGAGGAGATAGGAGACTTAGTATTGATAGGAGGAGGGTTGCATTGTCTTGGCGGGGCTGCGGGGTGAAAGGAACTTGGTTTAGGAGTGGAGGTGGGTTATTGTTCGTGTGTAGGTGTTGTGCGTGCTTGTAATGTGCTCTAATTGCCCTTTTAAAGAACGGGCAGCCAGGGTACGAAGCGGCATGACTGCCTTGGCAGTTGGCACACTTCGGCTGGGCCTTAGGTACCTTACAATCTGTGTGGCGGTGACCACCACCACACCTATTGCAGCGGGTGGCTTCCGTGCACGTAGCAGCGGTGTGATTTAGTTTGAGGCAATTATAGCACATTGTGACTATTGAGGAATGTGCGTGCGTGGGTGGGTGGGGGCGTGAGGTAGGGTTTCTGGGTGGTGTAGACTTGGGGGCAGGTTTCTTACGTCTGCCCTTGGCCTGTGTGTATGGAGCTGGGTTTTCAGGCCAAGAACATGTATCTGTGAGAGGAGGAGGAGGGTTGGTCTGAACTTGGATGGATTGGGTAGGTGGGGGTGGTAGGGGTGGTGGAGGGGGTGGTGGAAGCGGGTTGGTTTGAGCTTCGGAGTGGCGGGTGCTGATGGTTATCGATTCTTCCTCTTCGGAGTTGGTTTGATTGCTGGTGTGGGTGGGGGAGGTGTTTTCTTGGTTCACGGAGTTATTTACCGGGTTGACAATGATTGGGGGTGGGATGTTGTAATGTTTCAGTGCATTGAGGATGGTCTGGAGTGACTTATTACGGTGGGGAGTGATGAGGAGATGGTTATTATGGGTCTCTTCAATGATGGCTATGTGCCGGTTCATGATTGGTTCTATGGCTTGGATGACTGTTTGCCGAGTGACAGGGACAGGTCCTGGATTGGTGAGAGGTATAATAAGGAAATTACACTTGGTAGCAATGGGGAATGGGGTATCTTTGCTGGTATAGTGGTAAGGACGTTCGAAGAGGATTTCTTCTTCTGTCGCTGCGAGTTCTTCTTTTTCTTCTTCTTCTAGGCAGGCGCGTGGTGTACAGATGATGTTATTTTGACACAGGAGTTCTAGCAGATCGTAGACATCGGGTCGGGCATTGGGATAGATATATATGGCGTTGTCGTGATCTTCAATGATCTTGTGGATAAGGTGGGTTACTGGGGTGAGGGTTTTGATCATTTTCTGTCTGAGATGACATAGGTAAGTTTTAGAAGGTAGGGGTGGACTTTCGATGTGTAGGAAGGTTTTCTCAACGTTAGGGGTGGCTTGGCTGAAGGTGATAGTTAGGTGGGAATTTAGATCAGAATATGGGCCCCAGCTACTCGGTCCACTGGGGGTGGCCATAATTCAACGGGTGAGAGGTTGTAGGTGTCTGGATAAGGGGCGGGAGCGCTAGGAAGAAAGGTCAAACTCCGTGGAGGACCTGCGTCTTAAATGGCGCACTCAGTGGGTACCAGTCGTGTCAGGTATAGTTAAACGGATCACGCCGGGACAAGACACGAACAGATACACACTGAGCGCTAGACAATTGCTCTTTGTTTTCTTCTTTGGCTCCGTAGTGTGCCCGCACAATGGCAGGCAGGCTTGGCGGAAGATGCTTGGCAGGTAGTCTACAGGCTGCAGGCTCAGGGGCTAGCAGCGAGCAGGCAGGATTCTTGGCGGCCGGTGTGGGCGAGCTGGCGGCTTGGCAGGGAGCTGGCTCGGTCCGTAGATGCTTGGCAGTTGGCCTACGTAGCGCTTGGTCAGGGGCTGGCAGCGAGCAGGCAGGGTGCTAGCCGGGCGATGGTAGCGAGCTGGCGGTTGACTGGTAGCTGGCTCGGTGACGTGGCTCTCCCTGACGTGTTCACACTGAACGCTTCGGTGAATGATGAATGATGAATGATGTTGGGAAGACAGCGAATGCAAGCTTCGCTTCCCTCTCACTGAAGACAGTCTATTTCAAAATGGCCGACACAAAGCGCTGATTGGCCGTAGCGAGGCCAAGCAGAGAGGCGACAAATAGTTCCCACTATAGCCGAAAGATAGCAGTAACAATCAGATCTTACATGCCCTCGCAGAATTAAACATAAAAAATTGTGAGAACACCGTTTAAGCTGTACAAAATTAAGGATACAGATTTCTATGCCGTAAGAGGCTATCCCGAAATATAGATAGAGAGGAGACTAATACGAAACCTCTGTTTCAACCTCCCCCCTTTAAGGGTTTCATATTTTTATTCGTCACCCTTAGACGTAGTCCAGTGTATGAAATTAAGATAGTTTTTAGGTGTTTAAGTCCACAACAAATAAAAGTCACTGGTACCGAGTCCAACTTCAGATATCCATAGCATGCAGAAGTGAAGGCATTCCCAAACCTGCAATGTTCATGACTAACCACCAATGACACCCTCAAGTTAACAGAACACAGTTCAAGGTCCAGAAGTTATCAGTTACCTTTAAACTTACACTGTGCCACAGCACTATTTTCCTCTTGAAATCCACTTTTCCTAAACAGTTCAGGTTTCAATTTTCCTACATGTTTTACACCAAGTTCGCTGTATATTTACTTTTTGCATACAGTTTCATAGTAGAACCATTACCTTTACCATTCCCCAAGTTCATGTGGAGTTTGAAAGTTTTTGAAATTTTTCACATAACCAGAACAAATGTTCTTCGCTTGCAGACTTCAATCACCAAACACACTCTTGATTATAAGAGAAGTTCAAGGGACCATTAAAGATCAGTTATTTAAGTTCACTACAGTTCACGATAGACCACCTAACACATCTTACAATACCTTTCCAACCATTACACTTTTTTTTAAAATCGGGTTGTTAATAAAGAAACGCACCATCAAGATTGTTTCTTTTGCAGCAAAATGGGCCACAATATAAAATTAAAACCAAGCGCGATAAGGGGGGGGGGGGGGAAGGAAAATGCAATGTTGGTGAGTGATCAAAAATTAAAATGATCACAAAATATACAGGTCACATCATAAATTAGGTTGGCACTGGAGTATATCTTTGGCTTGAGAAGGTACCAAGCGACCAGAACAAGACAAAACAAACACCGAATACAGTCAGAAGGACAGAACGTAACTCCAAAAGGACATACACAGAAAAGAGCCCAACTGCATAAGAATAAACAAGGTAAAGATAAGGGGAAGAACATTACCAAGCAGAATATATTTTCCTTTCAAATATTAGTACAAATTTTACAAGAATTAGTGAATTCACATGCACACTATCGAGCACAATCAAGGTTTCCTATAACACAAGGGAAACACATAAAGTAAGGTAAATAAATATTTACACCAATTAATTAAGGAGAATTAATGCTCCCGACGAAGGAGCACACATACACATTTAACACGACAAGGAGGTTAGGCTGCGCTCAGGCACAACTTAGGCTGATGAACCAGAAAGACACAACTCCATGCACAAGGCAAACAGGTTACCACTCCCAACACTGATCGACAGAGCACCTTCACAACTAATAACTACCGCCAAGGTTTTGACATAGAGAAGGCGACACTGACAATTATTAAGGATTTTTCAAACCTCCACCACCTAATAAAATATTACAATGCGAAGCATATCCTGCGATGAGTGCACTATTGCCCTACTACCAGCACGAGTGACAATCACACAGAAGAGATGAAACCAACAGCCGTAGACAGAAGAACAGGGAGGAAAGCAGAGATGATCATAATGCACAACATCTCGAAAGGGTGCCCTAACATAACAGTGCATTCTCAAATCATGATCAACATCGGTAAATTCAAATTATGCAGATTAAGAATTTTTTTAGAAAGAACGGACCAGGGTCGTAGATAAACCGAACCAACCATAGGATGGTAACAAGAAATAGAACCTTGCAGGGCGCGGAAAAGTAGCACAGGCAGAACAAATTTAACCAACAAAACTGAAATTAATACGGGTAGATTGACTAGTAATTCACAATACACCAGAGCTACAAGACCTTCATATGGTAATTAAACTTCACATGCCAAATCCGCTTCGTCACGAAATACCAACAAGAGACCATTACAGGATTTTTTCACATCTATCAAAAGAAAAGCTCGCGCAGAAAACAATCATAAGCCAGGGAGTCAATACAGACATTTGAAATCAGAAAATATTACATGGTTTTCCTCAATTAGGACAACCATCACACCATGTTTTCCTAAGCGAAACCTTTTTAACAAGAATAAGTACATTACACATTACACCTTAAAGGGTTCAGTATACCATAGATTGCTGTTCATCTCACAATGTCGTTGAGGTTGTTTTGCACTCGCTCACAATACTGTATCTTATTTATTACTCTCTACAGCATAACATCATCCGCTAAAAGCCGTATATATGATTCCAGTAAGAACATAAAGTACCAGTAATACTGCGTTACGTATCCCGTCTCGTAATCATTACACGATAAGATAGATAATGCTTCATCTATGACCTATATTTTCTAGATATGTAACCAAATATTCAACTGTTCTTTTGCCTATTCCAATAACCGTCACTTTCGTCAGTAGTCTGCCATTGTCTACCGGATGAAAAGCGTTGGATTGGTTAATAGTCTTGTAGTCAGTTTGACCTCATGAACGTTAACATCCGCTATACCTTCCTAGAATAGTGCAAGATGTGCCTCACTCGAATAATCTTTTATAAGCCCTAACTCCCTTCTATCAAACCAGTTAGTAATTTCGGAAAAGTGTGTAATATAATCAGGAAGTTCTTGCATGCAACAAATGTCAAGCTGACTGGCCTGTACTTATCCGCTTTGTACACACACGTTGCATAATGTCAATGTACACAATAACGGTCATTCGCATTTCGTTGCTTTTGTTGCCCAAAATATTTAAACGCTGCTTAATTTGTGCCAGACATGCTGTATTAACTTGTGTTATGTGTATGCACTGTAAAATAACTCGGTAAAGTGCCTATTTATGATTGCTGTGTATGTATTCATAGAAATACTCATCTTCCGATTATATGATAGGTGGTGACTGAATTATTGCAAGGGGTTCTTTGCTCATACTGTGAAAAAGATTTCTATTGGTTATTTTAGCTGTCCAAGGTATCTTCAGCATCCTTCTGTAGGTCCAAATTTGAAATGTTTGCAACTTATTTCACATGGTCTCAGTTAGTGTCCATGCCTCAACGCCGAATAACAGAACGCTGAAAACGTAGCACCGGAGTAGTCATGTCCGTAATGTAATGGAAATGTCATGGCTTGTCAAAAGTTTCCTAAGTCTCTGAAAAGAAGTTCTGGCCTACTCATTTCTACATCGGATCTCACGAGCAAGATCTCAGTCATCATGGATGTGACATCCCAAGTATTTAAATGCTGCCACTCTTGTGATTTGTCCTTTGCTGCTGTGAGATTATCTCGAATGCTATCTTCTTCCCTGCTCATAACCACCCACATGGTCTTCTTTAAATCAAGCCTCAAGCCCGTGACAGCATTAAATAGTTCCTGTATATTCTGGAGATTGGTTGCAAGTAGCACAGTGTCATCGGCATACGTGATGTTATTTATGATGAAACTATTAAGCGCAAAGCCTTGAGTCTTTCCGTAAACAGCATCTCGAAAAATATTTTCTGAATACATATTGGAAAGCATGGGTGAAAGAATACAGCCTTAGCGAACTCCTTACACAATTGAGACTTCTTCCGAGACACGACCATCAGTTCTTATGCCAGCACTCTGGTTCCAGTAGACATAACCAATAATACGGATGTCCGGCCCATCAAGTCCTAATTCTCGAAGAATGTTTATGAGTTCGCCATAGCATACTGTATCGAAGGCTTTTTCGTAGCCGATGAAACAAGCTAAAACATCGACCATGATATTTCGGCACAGTTGATTCATACCTGCAGACTGAAAAATGCCTCTCTAGTACCGAAACCATGTCTGAAGCCAAACTGTGAGGTTACGATATTCTCCTCACATTTATGATAAATTCTCGAATGACCTTCAGGAATCCTTTCAGAACGTGGCTCACCAAATTAATTGTTCTATATTAATTGCAGAATTTTGTATTGGCTTTCTTAGGCAATAGTCGCGAGGAATGGTTCCACTGCGGTGAAGAGTGTTGAATAGGTCAACTAATAATGAAAGGGACTTTTCTTTCTCAAGTAGTTTCAGTATCTCAGCATACAGCTCATCAGGGTCGAGAGCCTTCTCATTATTCGCTGTTCTTGTGGTATACTCCACTTCTGCACGTCTGATATCCACTTTCGATATCCATTTCTGTGGTACAAGAGGAAATTTTGTACATATTCCATCCATTCCTTCCGTTACTCTTGTGTGCTCGCTAAGATGTCACTATTCTTATTAAGGCTGACTCCACTACCCTTCTTGTTTATGCACTGGTTATTTGTTTCACTTTCTTATACATGTTTAAAAAATCATGTTTTGAATTCAGTAATTCTATTTCGTTGCAACTCTAAGAGGTGTTGTTCTTTTGCATTCCTTAATTTTTGTCGCATTAATTCTGCAAACGTTTTTACTTTACAGGATCTTTGTTCTCAAAGGACCTTCTCTGGTCCATCGGCTTCAGAATTTATTCTGTCATCCACGGCTTGTTTTCCCTTTTCTCAGCACCTCTTAATTTTAATTGACTTATGTCGTTAATTGCACACTTGATGTGATTCAAAGTGCCTTCAGTATAATTTAAATTCATTCTGTTTTGAACTTCCGCAAGTTTTATACGTGGGGCGAACTGAATATCATTCTTCAGTGCTAGATCTTGAAGCTTCTGAATCTCAATCCGACTATAACTCCCGTTTAAATTGCATTTCATCAACCTGAGATTCATAGAAACAAACAGGTCTGAGCTGATATCGGCACCAGGGTATGTTTTCACACATTTGATAGAATTTCTGAACTGCTTGTTAATTTTGGTGTAATCAGTTTGGTTCCTAAAGTGTTGTCAGCATTTGAGATGCACGTACAGAGGCGACGTGGATGTAGTTGTAAATAAGTGTTTGTTATAATAAGGCCCTCCTTCTGGCATATTCACCTCGGGGATTGCTTGCTGCTAGTCTGTAGTCACTGACTACATCAGCCCGCCGGTCATGGCGGACTTTAGCATTGAAATCGCCCATCACAATATTTATCTCGGATGGTTTGGTGTATGACAGGGCTGCTTCGATTTGTGTGTAAAAATCTTCGACATCAAAGTCTGACGCATCACATTTTGGAGCATATACTTGGATGATATTCACCAAAATTGGTCCTGCATTAAGCTGTAATAAACGTACTCTATCTGACTCTGGTACAAATGTTTCCATTGACTTTCTGATGTCTCGATGTGCAATGAAACCCACGCCATTAAGATGGTGATGTTCGTCATTACCGGAGTAGTATACCTGGTAACGACTAACTACACTCTTACCTCAATGAGCCCAGAATTTGAGTCTCTCAATCTCTCTGATGGTGTTATTAGTCTTTCCACTTTGAAACAACTTACGGACGTTCCACGTTGCTATCCTTCTTATGATTGGCCCGGAGATTCGTAGCACCCACTGAAGGGCTGCCGGGGACTGGGGGCCTTGGATTTAAGTTTTACAATCATGCTAAAGATTTTCCTGGGGATTAAATAAAAGGTGATTTCCCGTTGCCTTCCTCCCCCAGTTTTGAGACCGATTACACCACTATGGTTATGCTATCAAATGTGTGTCCCATCACTCTATCAGACGATACATTGGCTGGCGCAACGCGCACTAATAACGAATCTGCTGCCCTCCGTCATTATGGATTCCAGTGGCATTTCTGAGGGACCATATCCGTCCCTAAAGGCTCAACCGCCCGAAGCCGTTTAGGTTGATCAGGTTATTTCTCGCCGACTAACACTCGGCGTTGAGAAGCTGACTGTACGTTAGCAGGATACCCTGGCCAGTCAATGTTATACCTACTGACCGCCCCTAATATTGAGAACAGACGCAATTCGCAGCCGCTCCACTGGAGTACAGACTCTGCTGATTTGCCCGTTTTGGAGATGGCTTACTTAATAGGGCACACAAGTAATTAAACTATACAGTTTCTGTGGTCTACGCAACGCCGGGTATGGAGTGTAGGTACATGAATCGTGGTTTCTACGGCAATTGTTAAATCGTACAAGATGGCTGGCACATAGGGCAAGAATTTACAGACAGATATAATACATTTCATTTCTATCTTGTGTTATCTATGGAATCATTGTAGAAAATCCAATGTGGTTGTCACTGACGACATAAGTCTTTCACAAATATAATATTAATAACAGCAAACACAGATCGTAAAACTAGTAGACAACACCAATACTAGGTCAGCACATACCCTCCAGAAACCACAACAGAGACACACTTCACTACAACGCCATCGGCCATGATTATGCCATCGTCTATATTCATCGTTTTCATTTACTGGACCCGAGATTTTCCTCTATTTTCTTTCTTTGACCTCTTCCTCCAGAAGACATTTCCTTTTACATTGCAAGGCGTAGGAGGCTTCCGATCGGATGACCGCGCAGTAATGTCTAACCTTGGCATTAATGATATTGATTTTTCGTTGTGGTTAACTGATATGCTGTTTCCATTTTTCTCATCCGTGATGTGATGTTAGTTAGGGAGTTTAAAACTGTTTTACGAAGTAGCAAGGGCTGGTTTATGTTTATCGTGGAAGTTGGAAACGAATGTAAAGAAACGTATTGTTGCGTTTACGGGTACATACTGTAGTTTTTGCATTTGTACAGAAATTTGTTAATTCGTATTCATTGTGATAATAAGTTGTCTTGATTCACTGAAATAACACAAAAGAAGAGTAGAAAGTTCACAAACATATTTTTAGAGTGGCGAAACACTTCTATTATCATACACTTAGAAGGCATAGGCCTAATAAAATAATATTTATGTTATGGCGTCTTGGACATGTGAAAAACCAGTCTGAACTTGCTAAAATTGTGTTACTAACCTTATAATTACTTGCATAGCAGCCCAAATTTCAGGTCCGACTCACACTTGTCCACGAGCATCATCTGCTTTGCGGATTTTCCCTGTCGCCTAACCTCACAAATTGTTTAAATTTTAGGACAGTTATGAACAATTGACTTTCATTCAGAGAGAGTCTGTTCTCTAGTCACTACACATAAGCACCCTTTCCAAATTTTTCTGTTACTGACAATTTTTCGAGAATAGACAAACCCTTGTGTTTGCGGCTGCTTACTGGATGATAACACGTTAACATTCACAAATATACTGTACAGGAACGACATGCGTTTATAGCAACAGCTCGAAGGCGCGTTCACACTTGCAACCGAACCTCGCAATGAACAGGATCGGATTTCTCCTGGACGGTACTCCGTAACTCAGTGCCGTAAACTTCATCTAAATCATCTAAATCAATTGGAAAGCACAAATACACGATCAAAAAATTTGGCTAAAACATGAAGATTTCATCGCAGCTAAGGAAGTTATTCACTAATTGAGGAGTGAATTACATATAGCAGACAACTTGTTAGTATCATTATTGAATTTGTAAATACACCAATGGTAATGTTTGAGAATTAAATTGTGATTGAGGAAGAGTTGCTTGATTTTGTTTTTGAACCAGGACACTGTGGAGTTGAGGACACATCTTTCATTACTCCTTGCCCTGATCCTACTCTGCCCCTGTTTACTTCTGGTCCATGTTCAAATTCAGTAACTGTATCAGATGATAACTGGACTATCACACCTCACGTACCTTCCTTTCTGAGGAAACTTTAAACTATCATTAACAGCTCAGAAATCTAATTACAGGACCCTGATTCCTCTCCTTCCTTGCAGACATCAGCTTCATCGTAATCAGCAAACACTACTCCATTAACCACTAAAAATACCTTCTTTTTCACAGTAATTTGTCATTTCCGTCTCCTATCCAAATGTCCACAACAGCGAAGCAGAAGGAGAATATACCATAGACACCATCCAGGGCAATTTCATCAACTGCGTGGAGGGATTCGTATCCTAGGAAAGAACAGAAAAAGAAAGAGTAAGGAGAAACTTTGCTTACAAAAAGAGAGGAAAGGAAGATAATAACAGAACAAAGAAGTCCAATGAAAGAAAAAAAATAATACATTTCTTCAACGAAGCTGCTTTGTACACACTGGGTGTTGGGAAGAACTGGTGAATGATATTGAAGATTACGATCTAAAAATTGTTGGGTGTGACATTTGCCCAAAACGGCTCCACTTAAAACGCACTAAATTCACCATTCCAGGGTAAATATTGTTAAAACATAGGCTCAATACAAGAACATTAAAGTTATTTTTCCTAACGATTCCGGTGTGGAATTATGTCTGTGAGAATACAGTACAGTATTTCAAAAAGTTAAATAATGTGTTGGTTAGTTAGTATTCTGTTGTGTTATTCAAGTCTGATATTGTTCCAGTTCGTAAGTTGTTAAGAGTAGGCTATTACTAGGAAATTTATGGAAAGCTGAACACCTCCATTTGGCTGATGTTCTTTTGTATTATTATGAAATTGTGATTATCTTTCTTATAGTTTTAATTCTTTCGATATTTAAACAATAAAAACACTGGACATATTGTTTCATCAATTATTGCAGCTAGTCAATCCCTGCTCTGACAGGAATGAGAAGTGTGCATACTTAAACGGAAAATGGCAGGGTAGTTTTTACCGCTGTCTGACTCGAATCACTCCAGTGGTGTAACATGGCACTGCTAGTGTACCGGTTATGAACAGTCAGAAATGGTGCCTTTTTCATTCGACAGAACTCCAGTCGATTAATATTCTTTCTGACGTCATGGTAATGAGTTCAGTTCACATTCGTCTGTGTCTGTAACAGCATACCGGTGGATTTTAATGAAAATCGATATTTAAGTTCCAGAAGGGGCCTAAAGCATTCCTATTACGGTTGATTTTACACGGAAATATAGTTTTCTGATACAGCGAAATATAAGTGTCAGTCATGTCAAAGAGCCGGTATATGCTGTAATGTGGCTTGCTATGGACAGCGTTCCGACGACGTTGATCAGTCCTACAAGTGCAGTCCGTACAACATTAAGAAGTTAAATCCAACCTGCTGCCGATTATACCTCGCTCATCAAATGATAGAGGGATTCCATTAGGTACTCTACATTATAGTTTGACTCCGTGAATCAGTGGCAAGGAACAAAAGACTAAAGAAGCGCGTGTGCTTCAGTTTGAATTGTTTATTCTCTGCCCACATCACATCTCCCCTGCACATGAGCTAGTCCACACTGGGGCCATTATGAACACGGATCTTACAGCTCTGTGGCGTGTTTCAGTTTCCTTAAATTAGTTAGGCTGTAGACTTAAAGTGACCAGGAGTTTAATGGTAATAGGCCTCCAATAATCAAGCACTGGGATATATTTAATTACATTATTGCATCTACTGTAATAGTTTGTGCTGTAAATCGAAATTTCCGTTGA
Source organism: Anabrus simplex (assembly GCF_040414725.1). Lineage (NCBI taxonomy): Eukaryota > Metazoa > Arthropoda > Insecta > Orthoptera > Tettigoniidae > Anabrus > Anabrus simplex. The sequence goes on along the minus strand of NC_090269.1, from coordinate 158,334,282 downwards.
TTCACCATTTTGTTTCTGTGTATATGGTGCATGGTGTTTTCTAGCACCTTTGATACTGTGTATAGGACGCTGATAGGTCGAAAGTTAGATACGTGATCATTGCTCTTTTTTTCTGGTTTTGTGATCGGTACTGTTTTGGTATGTTTTTTACTTTTGGGGGCAGTACCCTGTCCAAAGATATCCGTCAAATATCACCTTTGATGCATTATGGTGGCCGAGCATAGTTAAATTTCAAAGAATATTTAAAGGTAACAGAAATATATGAGATTTTCCAAAGCTACTTCAATGAAAAGCAACGCATTTAGGGCAGACGCCCAGGTGGCAGATTCTCTACCTGTTGCTTACCAAGTATTTCCCTAAGTAATTACAAAGAATTTGGAAATTTGTTGAACACCTCCCTTTGTAAATTATTCCACTCCTAAACTCCTCTTCGTATAAACGAATATTTTCCCCTGTTTGTCCTCTTGAATTCCAACGTTATCTAGTTCCTTCCTACTTTGAAAAACACCACACATATTTATTTGCCTACTGATACCATTCCACGCTATCCTTGCATTGACACCTAAGAACATACCACTTAGTCGAGCAGCTCGTCTACTTTCTCCCAAGTCTTCCCATTCTAAACTTTGCAACATTTGGGTAATGTTACTCTTTTCTCGGACATCACCCAGAAATAATCAAGCTGCTTTCCTTTGTTCAACTTTCAGTTCTCGAATCAGGTAATCCTTGAACCGTACCCTAGTTGGGGTGTTACCACAGACATACATGCCCTCTCCTTTACAACTTCACTACAACCCCTAAATAGGGTAGTTGTTCCTGTGATACAGGGGCAATTCATTGAGGCAGTTCTGCAGCCTGGATTCTACTTCCAAAATGATCTGGACTGAGTTCCTACACCAAGATGTCAGCAAATAGGAAATGGCTGGTATTCAGTACAATATGTTGATCATTAGCGTAAATATTCAAGAGAATTGGGATACCATTTTTCTCGTTCATTAAGTGACATTTTTTTACCTTGAAGTGTGAATTCGAATCTTCTGTTCTGTAATAAGCGTTGAATGATTCCTGTAAGTTTGAAGTTTTCTGTCACTTTAAACAGCATGTGTATCAGAACTGGGTGGTTGATCGCACCGTAAGCAGTCACGTCCACGAAAACAGTGCCAGTTACAAGGCCCATCCAATCCTCAATGAATCAACTAAGAGTCAGTACATTACTTGGTCTGTGTACAATCGTCCTGGTCTGAAGCTTGACTGGTGATTAATCAGCTGAGTATAAGGCGTTCAAACAGTTTAAACAGGTAACTCAGGAGATATACAGGCCTGAAGATCTTGGGGTCGTCTGGTGTCTTACCTCGTTTCAAGAGTGCAACTACTTTTGCCTTAAGGGGGATCATCTGACAACGGATACAAAAATTGAAGACATCAGTTAACAATTCCAAGGTCTTTGCACCTACATTCTTCATTTGTTAATTTCTAGTAGTTGTTTAACATTTTTGTCTGGATATACCGTTTACTCAGTAGGAAGTAAAAAACACTATCCAAAAGCTCAAATTAAGAAAAAAATATATGAAGGCATTTTACACTTAGGAATGGGCTTGTTTTAAGTCTGCTTTCTAATATGATTTTATATAAGTCAAAAGAAAGTTTCTCTCCACTTCATCCACACGTTAAAAACAGTTTATTCTTACAGTGCTGCCTGTATACGTGTTCTTATTTTCTTCGCTGCTTCACATATTCGACCATGTTACTTCACACTGTAACTCAATTCTGGAGTTGTGTCTAGATCCATTTTGACATGAAGCTTCCACTACATATCCACAGTCATACTGTACCGTACCAGTCTTAAAAATAGCCCTTGTCAGTCGGTAGAGCGTATGGTAACTGTTCGTAAAAAATATGGGCTCAGCCTTCTAATCTAACCTCCAAATGCGGTAAATACCATGGGTATGTAGACAGGATTACGGTACGTGAATAAGAGAAAGAAATTGAGGCAAAATGGAGGTATTAGGTAAGGCATTAATATTATTCACACTAATTTACATGATAAAAAGGAGAGAAACCCAAATAAAGCCAACTTTGGCAACCAAAGCAACGAAACATATGCCGAGCACATACACATTAAAATTACATTATACAAAATTCAAGTACAAAGTAAAGCGGGACTCGGCCCGAGTAAAAATAAAACACATGACTTCGGAGCGACTTGAGATGGTTACATTACGAAATTAGTTCGACGCAAACTCCGTTCTCATGTCCAAATTCCATAGGGATTTGCTTATTTAAAAGTCTTTAAATACCCGAAGCTGTAAGTTGTCACACTAGTATCGGACCCTCTATTTACATATATACAGCAATAAAAGTGTAATAAAATCTTTAATTACCTCTAGTCCATCGCTGCTGACTTACAAGTAACACAGAATCGAACGTAAGGCCGCCCGTACACAAATTGAATGGCACAGAAACCACAACCAAATTTTAGCTTTCGAGCTAATTAACAACAATATTTACACAATGCAGGTGACGTTGACACACACATCAAGAAACCAATAAAATACAAATGTCAGACACACAAATCAGACAGGAAAACAATCAAAGAAAATCAAGAAAATAGCTGAAAGAAACATATACATCACAATTACTCGTATGGGATCCTGTAAAATATATAGATAAATACACACACATCTTTTTAGCATGGATAATCGGGTTCTCCAAACACATGCAGGCGTATGATTAAATCACCATCTAACACACAGGGCGTGTCGCTGATGTCAGACTTTCACTGGAGACCCGAACAGCTGATACATGTTATCGTCTTCCTACCCGCAATGGAATGCAGGGCTTAAGGCCGCAGGCGAACTCCACAAACATGGTCTCGGCTGATTCATTCAATACACACAAAATGGGCTACCACTAAAAGGCTAAACTTTCACTGGAGACTTGTTTCACTTCCCAAAACATCGCTGTTCAACCACTGCTAAATCATAACATCACCCGCAGTCTCAATTTACTATTTTAACCAGCTTCACGACGATAAGGCCTTCAGACTCATTCATTTAAATATACACAATATTATACGTGATTCTAAGGCCAACACGGGCCACTCATTTGGCACTACGCGGCTTCATGATTCTCCTCTCGTCATCCATAGAGGCACATCTGGCCTCCTCTAATAATACAGTCTGGCTCCCCTTTAAGGGGAGACCCTACTGAGTTTTTCAGTCAAACATGGTCCAGGATCCGAAAATGAGATTTTTCCATCAGGTTATATTGCATTCTTTGCCGCGCATTGTGATGTAATTTTTCTGCCTGTACGGCCATTTATAAATGCTCTGCGGGGCTTTAAAATGACACATGCACTTCAGTTTTTAATGGACACGCCCAATTCCCTGCAGATAAAGTGGCATAGCTCAAAGATTCTTTTGTGTTATGTGTTATGTGTTTTGTGTTATGTTTAGAAATGGCCTAGTGCTGCCATCTGTTACCTTATTTCAGAAATATCTTCAGATAGGAACATGAATGTCAAGAGCAGTACTTTATCTGAGATTTCAGTTCCAGGTAAATCTACTTTTGATTGTCTTACATTCATTATTCACCGTAGAAACTGCACATTTATTGTGTCTTGTATTATTTACGCACAAACATATTTCTATGGTAACAAGGGGCAATTCCTTTGATTACTTTCGTGCCGGATAACATGTGGCTTGTTTATATTTTGATATGAGATTGTTGTGTTTTGCTAAGAGAAGTTTCTGTTGTATATTTTGTTTAGTCGATCAGTTTGTGTTCTGTTTTTTTTAATATAATGCATTCAGTGTCTATTCGGTCGCGTAAACCTAAACTTCGTAAGAGTAAGAAATCGAGAAGTACAGTTTGCAATGTAAATGAACGTTGGGGTAAGGTTAACTCCATAGATGCAAGCTCTTTTGAATCTGAGGTTAATCCTGGTCCTTCATCGTGCAATGCGTATTTAGAGGTTGAAAGTGAGCCTTCAATTCCTGTTTCCGCGAGTGTCAGAAAGCTTAACTTTTAATGATGTAAATAGTGTTAGATCTAGTGTGGTTAGTGATGACTATGTAATCATTCATTGTGGTGCATTGCAAAACTTGATTTCCAACCTTCAGTGTGGTGAGTATAGCAGCAAATCTTTGTGAGTGTTTATGAGGGAGAGATTTGGTTTTAGAAGCAAGGTGGTGGTTAAATGTTAAAATTGTGGTTTCGTCAATTCAATGGGGTACAGTAGTCCACGTGCTTATGAGAAATCTCAGAGGCCTTCCTTTGAAATCAACAAGAGGATGGTTGATGTTTTCATCAGTATTGGGACTGGCCATGCAGCTATGAATAAATTTTGTTCTGCTGTTGGAATGAAGGTTATAGCTGTAAATGCTGTGGGGGAGTTCAATATGAGTTCCCTAGCCTGTCGAAAGGTTAAAATGGCAGTTGATAGCAGACAATTGAGTGAAACCACTTACAAAGTTGGTCATGAACGTGACAGAGACAGGAAGTAGAAAAGTGCCATGAATAGTAAAGAAGATAAAAACTGTTAGGAAAAAGCAGAAGCTGTTAAAATCAGTTGCTGAAGGGAGAAAAAGGGCTAAGGAAGGAGAAACATATAGTGTTGAGATGTTCTTATGAAAGTAATATTACTTGACAGTTGTTTATTTATAAAACTAGCTTCTTCTCAGAACTAACAATTTCAGATGTTTAAAACATTCCTTGGGCAACAGTTTTTGTATGATTACTTTCAAACTTTGTCCACATACTCTACATTATAAGGTTCATGAAACATGGTATCCGTTTTAAAATGTAATTACAATTTTCATAGATATTGGGTGTGAAAACCAAAATTTTCATAAGTTTTAACATGGTTGTGAGGTGTAGCGAGAAAAATGGAAACAATTGAATAACCAATTGATTGTTTTTGAAATGCAGACCAATTATTATTCAAATATGTGTTGTGACTATTGTAAGAAAATATTGTGCATGGGACATTTTGAAAATTATGTACTTTTATAAACAATTGTTTTAAATTGAAAATATCCATTTAAATTCATTCAAATTTTATAATTCGCTTAAATTTACTTATCTCAATGTACTACCAAAATTTGGTGAAAATCGGATAAGAATTGTAGAAAAATTAAAACTCAGTAGGGTCTCCCCGTAACTATTTATATCAATTTCAAGGCACCTCACGCCTTCTTTTCAGCAGGCCTTGTTCGTAACCAGCTTATAATAATGTGCTCATTTGGCTTCCTACATATCAGCTTCCGGAGTTCATGCGTTCAATATGGCCTGCCTCATTACATAATAAAAGGCTCTAGCTAGACAACGTCGAGTGTCTTTTGGGTCTCTGCTTCCAAATGTACGCCTGAAAATTACATGTATTACCATAAAAAAGTATTGCTATGAAATTATTATCCCATACGATGCTTATGAAAGTAATGACCGCGTCCAACATTTTAATCACACAAACTTAGAATAAACTGAAAGGAAATAAACACACACTACATTTACACTACCATTCCCTTATTTTCATCTAACTGAATAAAAAAGGTAAAGGAAAAATCAAACCTGCAATCAGCTCTGGACGCATTTACTTTAAAAGAGAAAATAAACCAAATTCAGTGCCGGCTGGTTGACAATTAATATTAATATTAATATTTTTTGTAATTGATCTTTACTACTGTTTAACTACTACCCCCAGCCAATGGACAATGAAAACTTAGCTTTCGTCGATCTCAGTATTCACGACGATTACATAGCCGAAATCGCCACCACGACTTAGGCCATCAGAGTCTGGCTTGAGCAACCGTGGAGTGCAGTCGCGTGGTGCAGTGCGTGCCGAGAACATGGTCGGTATTGAGCAGTACAGGGCCACGATTGGGAAGTGGCAGGTGAAGCTGAAGAAGGAGACCAAAAATGGACGGGTGTTAAGAAAAGGAGTAAAAATGGGTGAAGCTGTGCTGTTAGTGACAGTGATAGCGGTGCTACTGGTTATTGGGGGGGGGGGGTGGAATTAAACCCAGGCCAAAATACCAGCGGGAAATTTAGCATGGAGGACTTGGCAGCACTCAAGTGAGTGAGATAATACAGGAAAAGTGTCAATGGGATAAGGTACAGGATGGAGGAGGAGATAGGGAACATGAAGAAATGGCTAGAAACGAAGACAGAGGAATCGAACAGAAGAGTGGACATTAATGAGAAGGAAATATATTAAGAGGGAAAGTGAAACATCTTGAAGAGGAGGTGATAATGATGAAGAGAGAAGCGGAGGGGTACAGGCAGGAGAGAATGAAGAAAGCCATATTTATTTATGGTGTGGAGGAAGGTGAGAGGGAAGGAAAGATTGACTTGATATCCAAGGTAGTAGAGGTCATACGGGATAGCATGAAGATAAACTTCAGTGAAGTGGACACAGACGACGTGGAGAGAGTGGAAAAACTAAAGGACGGAGGCCAATTAGGGTAAACGTTTTCTCAACCCTAATAGCAGAAATTGTGATAAGAAACAGTAATAATTTACCGGGCCAGAACATAGGGGTGAAAAGAGACATGGGAAAGGAAGGAAGTGAAAATATGAAGATCTAGAACAGACACTTATGGAGAGCGAGAAATCAGGGACTAAAGGCCCGAATAAGAGGTCAAAGGTTGGTGGTGACAAACGGACGATTGGTTAGGGAGCACTCAGTGGCGAAGCTAAAGGAGATGGACGAAGGCGTTAGTTCCGAGGGAGGAGAGATGACAAGGCAAGATGGAAGGAAGAAATAAGTAACAAAGAAGAGAGGAGTCGAGGAAGGAGAGGAGATCAACTCAGGTGAGAACGGACAGTGCAGTGTGGATACAGAAGATCAAAGCAGTGAAGGGGTGAGTGAGGGTGAGCAGCAAGAAACGGTGAGAGCAGAGTGCAGTGGTTTAGTGAGCAAGAAAGGACATGATAAGACTGATCGACAGGAAGGTAAAGCAGTTATGAGCAAAGGAAGAAGTAGTAGTTTAAAAGACCTCTGGGGTAAAGTATGTAAAGGGATGGAGGGTACGGATGGCATGGAACGGAATAGGGTGGTAAAAAGGAGGAATGGAGACAAGGGATTAGGGGTCGATAACTACAAGGAGTAAGATTAGAGGAGGAAACTTAGAAGGGAGGGAGGGAAATTTATAACTATGTTGGAAAATAGGATATGTGAATATTGAGGAAATAAGAAATAAGAAAGTTCGGGAAGTAATAGAAAGTTTCGATGTTGTGGCACTCTTGGGAGATCTCATGGAAGGGGTTTGTGATTAAATATAAATATAGAAGGAAGGAGAGGAATAAGGGACGCGCACCAGGATGGATGATAATATTAATTAGGGAAGAAATCAGTGAACTGGTGGAGGATATAGATACAGATATGAAAGAAACCATATGGTTGAGATTGAATATGGGAGGGGTAGAGAGAAGGGGAAAGAAAATAAATCTAGCGTTCGTATATTGCCATCCTAGTAGTTCACCATACGCATATAAGTAACTTTTTGAAGATTTATTGGTGGATATTAGTATGATAAGAGAGAAGTTTGCAGGAGAAGAGGAATGTTGTTATTCGGAGAGTGGAACGCTAGAATAGGGGAACAGAGCCCAGTATATAGTAGGGAGGATGGAAGGTGTATGTTGAAAAGTAGAAGTAGTGAGGATAAAATTATCAACAGCTATGGGGGAGAGACTCCTAGAGATGTGCGCTGCGGGAAATTTATATATTCAGAATAGATGGATGGATGGAGGGCGACAGTGTGGGAAAATTGACATATGTTACTGAGAAGGGAGGTATGGTTTTAAGCTCGAAAGGAGTGTTGGAGAATATTGTAAGGATGGAAGTAGGCGACTGGATTGAAACACACCATTTCCCAGTGTGGGTTATGTTGAAAAGGGGGGAAGAGACGCATGCAAGGAAGGAAGTTGAGATGAAGTTGAAATTAGGGAGTGGATATAACAAGTACAAATGGTCAGAGAAAGTGGGACGGGATTAGGATAGGGTAGTAATAGAGGAATTACAATTTCTGAAATATGGTTGGGAAGGTGCGTTAGAGGAGAATAATATTGATAAAGCCTTGGAATTGATCCTACATCCAATAAAGATGATAGCACAGAAGGTAGAATGTAGAAGGAAGAAAAAGGAATAGGGTGAAGAATGGTTTAATAGAGAGTGTGGAGGAATGCGGGGGAAGGTGCTGGGTGCGTTACAAGAGTATAGAAAGAAAGGTGGGAGTGCAGAAGGAGAGGTTTTCTGTAGGATGAGGAAGGAGTATAAAAAGAAAATTTGTGAGGTAAAAAAGGCGTGGTTAGAGGAACAAACTGAAGCCTGAAAAAGTTTGGGAAAGGACTAACAGAATAATAAAAGGTGGAAGGAGTCTAGAGGTAAAGAGCATTGAAGATGTACAGTGGGTGAGCTACTTTGGTGAATTACTCGGGGGTAAGGAGGAAGATTCCTGGGGATGAAGTAATTTAGAGAAATAGGAGAGTGGCAAATTACGATCTGGACAAGGAAATTACGAGGGAGGAAACCATAAGAGTCATAAAAAGAATCAGGGGAAGGTCGGCAGGGGGTTGTAATGGGATCAATAATAAGTTTTGGAAAGAGATTAGCAAAAATGAGACAATGATAGAGGGCATAGTGAAACTATTTAATCAGATTTTTGATCAGGGGAAGTACCCGAAGAAATGGGAAACTGGAACTGTATGTCCAATATATAAGGGGAAGGGTAATAAAAACAGTTTGAATAATTATAGCGGAATATCTCTGTTAGATTCCTTAAGTAAAATTTACACAGGGGTGTTGGCGAACAGGTTGAGTGAATGGGCAGAAAAGAATGAAGAATTGTCTGATTTCCAAGGAGGATTTAGAAGAAAGAAAAGAACAGTGGATAATATAATGATAATGATGACAGTTCTGGAAAAGTATAGGAGCCTGTCAGGAAGGAAGGTTTATGTGGCGGCAATCGATTTTGAAAAGGCGTTTGATAAGGTGGATAGGGAAGTTCTGTTAGAGAAATTGGGAAGGATGGGGGTTTCGGGAAAGATGATGAGGGCAGTAGGGGGGATATATAGGGTAGTCAGGATCTGTGTAAAACTGGAAAACGATAGGTTGAGCAGACCATTCGAGTCCATGGTGGGCTTAAAGCAGGGGTGCAAATTATCACCAATTTTGTTTATTTTATCTATTAACGATATCTTGGAGGGGCATGGGGCAAGCAATTGGGCAGTGCCTGTAATTAATGGGGTGGAGTTCCCAGGATTGATTTTTGCTGATGATGTGATTTTGATGACTCTAACCCCAGGGGGGATGCAGAAGGCTTTAAATGCAGTGTTGGATTTTGCGAAGAAATGGGCCTTGAAAATTAATGGGAATAAATCTAAAATCTAATAGCCCAGGCACACAAAGGAAGAAGGGATGACGGGAAATGCGTGGTGCAGGGAGAAAGGTTGGAACCTGTAAGCAAGTTAGAATATCTAGGAGTCATTACTAATAGTAAAGGCACCTAGAATGATCATATTAGGATGGAGAGGAACAGAGGGTTGGCCGCCCTAGCCACAGTCAGAAACTTGCTAGCGAAATATCCGGGTATCAATTATAAAACCCTGAGGTTAGTTCTAAGATCGGTGATTTTCGGGAGGGTATTTTATGGCGCTGAAGTTTGGGGATTGGATGACAAAAGAGTTGAGTTAAGACGAATTATTACTAATTTCGATAAGATGGTGATGGAGCTCCCGATGTGCACAGCCAATGCAGGGGTGGAATTAATGTGTGGGGAGGATTTGGAATCTGAGTGTGTGAAATGAATAGGTAGATATTGGATGAATTTGAAAAGACAGGAAGGAGGGAGGGTATTACAGGCCGCGTACGAACAACATCGGAAGAGTATGTATAAGGGATGCTGGCTACATAAAATTACGGGATACTTGGAGATGATAGGCCTGGGGTACATGTGGGAAGAGGTGTGGACGAAGACAGAAGCTAGAGGGATTAAGGTACTGGTAAGGAGGATTAGAGATCTGGGTAGGCAGAAATTATTGGCCGAAAGTGGATTAAGAAATTCCCTTAGTGTTTTTAACGTTGATAGGTTGAGAAGGAGAGTGTTAGTATGGTGGTTGTTGGGACATACATAAAAATACGGGGTGGCTAAGAGGCAGAGATAAGGCAGTGGTCCGGAGAACGGTGATTATCACTTATTAGGTAACTGTGAAGAAACAAATAAGATTAGAAATAGTTTACTGAGTGCTAAACATAGGAAAATTTTAGGTAAAGGGTATGAGCAGGGTATTATAAGGTGGATTATTAATGAATGGGAAAACGGAGGAGAACTGAACAGGTATTTGTGTGCGGTAAAAAATTCCTGTGTGAAAAAAATGGAAGAGGAAGGGGCATAGGACGATATGTCAGGATGTAAGGGAGAAGTGCTTGAGGATATTCAGTCGTTGGAGTTTGTTGGAAAATTTAGAATCTAGTGAAGTGTGGGTGATGTGGATATAGTGAAGTAGTTTGAAATCGAGCCTGGAGGCTAAGTAAGACCAAGTGATAACAAAGGTTGTTGAGGTGGCGAGGTAGTGAGTGAGTAAATGTTTTGGTATCTTGGAATGTAGATGCCTTACCGATTGCGATATTGAGGATTGTACGCAATTGTTGTCATTTGGTTTACTTGAATCCAGAGGAATTAGGTCATGGAACAAAGAATTCGGAGTAAGCAGTAGTGATTACAAGGGTGTGAGCCGAAACTGCGGTAAAGTTCAGTCAGCGGTTCTTGCAGCATAATCTGTTGTGAAGGTCATGTGGAGTGTACAGTCATGTGGTGAATGCAAGGTCAGGGTAGATTTGAGGTAGATTTTTGTTTATTATTATTATTATTATTATTATTATTATTATTATTATTAGTACTTGGTTGTATATTACTTCTTGCTTTATTTTATTATCCTTTATTGTTCATTTTATTTTGTGTCTTAATATTAAGTGAAGACGAAGGGCGTGGCATGGGGGACTGAGGATGGCTACCGTGGTGATTCTACCTTGGGAATGTCACGTTTCCGGAGTATCCAATGTGCCCCATGGCACGCCCAGGGAATCCGGTGTTTCTTTTCTTTTCTTTTCGGTGTGAGCTGTCCATGTGAACATGTATCGGAGCAAATTCGCCTGTTATGTTCAATAAATATCTATCTATCTATCTAACTTAGGCCATCACCATGTCCATCTCCAGGTTGCTAGAAGTCACTCCACAGATCCTCGGCGATGATCTCATGGTTCTAGGTTTGTGGCACTGCTGTAATACAGATGATGTTAGGTACTTTCTCTTCACCACTATTAGTACACGTGTACTGTGATCACACCCCTAATGATCGGCCGACAATTTACTACAGTCTGTACACGAATGTAGGTCCAATTCGTGCACCATTAGATTAAGGGTACCAGATCCGTGTACGAACAGTCCTTGACGCGGCAATATCACGGTTCGCATAGGGATAATCACGCGACCACGAACGCGAACCGTTGCAGTCACAGGTACACACAGAAGTTAACGATCGGCAGGATTTAATGCGTTAGCGAACAATACCGTTTATTACCGTCTTTCACAGTGTTTGAATAAAACCCGCCAACCCGCACTTTGGCGTCACCTGAATAACCATCACTGGTAGACTTAACTACCTTAATTTAATCAAATTAAATCACTCCAGGATCGGAATATAATACACGGCACAGGCATCGTGCAGAAAAATCACAGTCATACTATAACTTCCACGAATATAATACCGGCTTATTTCTCAAATAAAGTACTGGCTTAACTCACAAATTATCAGAACAAAGCGTCACTATTTATATAGGGGAACTCCCTTTAGTGAATAGGGTGGCGGTTCAACTGCCGTTTGCATACTGTTGCCGTTAGGCAACAAATAACTTTTAATTTTACGGCACACCTTCAACTGTACAGACAATTAAGCACACATACCAGTGATGCCTTTTTTTTAATAAGACAAAACAGCCCTACAACCGAAGGTCAACCCGTCAACATCCACACGTACCGACCACCGTTTATTTTGCGTGGGCCCTCCCCTTCACATTGCCATAGGCTTCACGAGTACCTCTGGCTCAACCTCAAAGACATTACCGACCTATGGTCGTGCAAGCTGTACTTGGGTCTGGCCAGTAGGCAGTAATGTTTGGTCTTTGAGTGATAAAAGCTTAGCGTAAAATCGTGAAAAATGGTATATATATATATATATCCCATTATGGCAATCCACATCTCATACGTGTGTTAAGCTATTAGCATCAGTTAAGAATTGACGGTAAATCTAAAACACTGAAGGAATGTTGAGCATCAAAGCTTGAAATTTTCTTCACCGAACGAAAATGAAAAATATTCATGCAGTAGAGGGTTAAAGTGTGTAAACTTTATACAAACTTGAGTTAATCAATATTTATATCTCCAGGCATTAGAAAAATTGCATCTGTCATTCTGGATATATCAGAACTATGGGATATTGGCGCAATGACGGATTACTTTCGTAATATATTACTGGTTCACTGCTGCAGTTACGAAGTTGGTTGTCCAGATGTCGTGGTTCGGTAGCTCCCTGTCTCCTTGCACTCCTAAAAGCTTGTGAATGGCTGAGTTCGAAATTCGCCGAACAAAGAATGGTGTGACGGTTTTCCCCGGCGACTTCGTTCAAATTGTAAAAGGAGCGTTGTTACCAGCTAGGTGCTGCAATAGCGCGGTCCAGTATCCAACCGTCTTCTAACTGCCTCCCTCACAAAGCTATGTTTCAAAATGAGCCCACAGTGTTATGCAATATTAAAAATGGTTTATTTGGAGCATAAGACAATATGGTTCTATACCTCACCTCTGCAGGAACAACAACCAAACGAAACTAATTTCAAATTAAAATCGATCAAGTGAAGAGTTTTTGTAAATTGGAGTTTACAAACATAACTTTTTCCATTACATACAACTACTCTAATCGTTATTCCATCTTGCCACGTACTTTTATATTTGCGAATAGCTGTACACCCTGACCATTTTCAACCCAAATGCATACCACACTAATAAACTAAATTATTCGCTCCATCAAGCAGCATTATTACAGAAAAATCACAAAACTGGACGTTCATTGTATTGTCATATGGGTTCATATACAGTACGTGTGGTGACAGAATGTGCCAATTCTCGTCTGTACAGGCTAAATAGTGGACTGAGATTTTCCCTCATATTCCTTACATTAACACCTACAGTGATCCCCGTAACGTGCTTCACGTCATCATCACAGTAATGAAAACTCGTGAAACTTATCTGACTTTTCATTACGATTTCTGCTCTCCAACTCATAACATTTTCTTGCAATCCTGTAAATGAACTACTCTATACTTGTTATCCTCAGTCGCACTAACTCATAGACGATTTTTGTCGAAGTATATTTGGGAAGGAAATAACGTACAGCCTGATGTAAAAATGGGAAACAACGGGAAAACATTTCCGGCGCTGCCGACGCTGGGCTTCGAACCCACAGCTACGCTATGTCATCCACACTGCCAACTCTCTCGGCAGATTATGATATGATTGCTGAATGAATTGAGAGCAAAGTTCGATTTTTAACTGGAGTCGTATCTCTGCTTGAAGGGTAACTGTTGGACATGAAAATGACGGTAACGAACGGATCTCTGTTGTTACCTTTTAATATTTTACTTCAAAATTACTGACTTCTGCCATCACTTGAACGCCAATAATCATGAGTTTGCTCCAGACGTTCTACCTGCGGGGTTTACTTTCATCTGTTCCATTTCTCACGTTAGTTTGATTTTTCGGTACACAAATCTACATGCCTCCACTGGTGAGAACCAAACCCTGCACCGAGGCTCGGACGGACAGAGAGGTAGTTATGTCGTCCCAAAATTCTCACAAGCCACGACCATTTTGGCGTTAGTGTGTTACAACGAACTTTCCTCAATTTGCCACAAATCATGGATACATGCATCATTATAGACCGTTATGCCTTACAGCGTTCAGTCTGCAGGCCACTGTGAATTTACTGAACGTCGCAACAATCCTCTATTTACAACCAGAGCTGTCGCCACATTTAGTTTTATACCTCTCGTCTTTAAATCGTTAGAAACTAAGCTTAACCATCGTCGTCATATTCTCCCTCTACTTCTCTTATCCTCAATTTTCTCCTAGGTAACCTATTATCCTTCATTTTTCCAACATGCCCCCCCCCCACCGAAGACGGTTTATGCGTACAGCTTCATCCGTCGAGTTCATTCCTAACTTCCGAATACCCTCCTGCCATTGTTCCCACCTGTTTATACCAGCAATCATTCACTCTACTTTCATGTCTGTTACTTCTTGCACTCCCGTAAAGCAAAGTTAATCTGAAAACAGACCGATGTGAAGATGTTTTCTTACGGGAGCTGACTTCCTTCTTCCAGAAAATGTTGATCCCAACTGCCGAGCTCACTGCATTACCTTTACTATAACTTGATTCAATCTCACGTAATATATTACCATCCTGGTAGAACACACATCCTTAATACTTGAAATTATTTACGTGTTCGAGCTTTGTATCACCAATCTAACATTCAGTTTTCTTGGATTTCATGCCTGCTGACATCAATTTAGTCTTCGAAAGGCTAATTTTCATACAATACTCATTGCACAATCTGCCATTAGGACCAAGTCGTCAGCATAGGCCAGACTGCTTACTACATTTCCACCTAACTGAATATCTCCCTGCCACTCTATACATTTCAGCACATGATCCATGTGAATTACGAACAACAATGGTGAAAGATTACAGCCTTGCCTAACACCTGTAAGTACCGTGAACCAAGAACTCATTCTACCATCATTACTCACTGCAACCCAATAGTCAGCAAAAATTCCTTTGATTGATTGTAACAATCTAACCTTAATTCCACAGTTCCCCAGTATTGAGAACATCTTTTCCCTCGGTACGCTGTCATATGCTTTCTCTACACCTACGAAACATAAACGCAACTGTCTGTTCCTCTCGCAGGATTCTTCAATTAACTGGCGCATACTGAACATCTGATCCTGACAGCCTCTCTGTGGTCTGAAACAACATTGTTTCTCATCCCACTTCCTCTCACCCACCGATCGCACCCTCTCTTGCAAGACGCCAGTGAATACTTTGAATGGTATACTAATGAATGAGATACCTCGATAGTTGTTGCAATCATTCCTGTCCCCTTTCTTATAGATAGGTGCAATTATTGCTTTTGTACAATCTGAAGGTACATTACCTACAATTAATGCAAATCTTACTACTCTATGAAGGCATTTCATCCCTCCCTTCCCACTATACTTCACCATTCCAGGTCTAATTTCGTCTATTCCTGCTGCTTTAGGACAATGGAGTTTATTTAACATCCTTTCCACCTCCTCAAGCGTAATTTCACAAACATCATCTTCCTCTTTATTGACTCAGCCAGTTCTACTTCCTTTCTTCCATAAGCGCTATTAATATTGATAGATCCCCATCGAATTTCATTTCGTCCGCCAAGTTGTTTCCAAGGAGTCCCTCGCTTGTCAAATGGGAGTGGGACTCCATTACTCCCATAGGTCCGAGGCTTGCTTAAAATGTTCAGAGCTCGGTAAATTAATGAAGCAGGATGTTACTTACTTACACATAGTTCAAGTGACGATCTCTCTTCTAACGGTTTAGGGCCACGACTCAGAATATGTCCGAGATGCCCACTCCCATTCCGTAGCGACTGGTATCCCGACTCTCAGGACCACTTACTCAGCCGTTGCCCATGGTTTACGAACTAGGATGTGACTACAGTAACCCACACCAAGAACCATGAAAATCAAGGCATATAGAAGACAATTTATGATGACAAACAATAATCCATATTTTAATGCACTACTTTGAAAATCTTTTTTGCTTACACAGTAGTTTTCTACTTTACCTACTCCCAGCTATTTATTAAAAAACAATCCGAGGTGTCTGTTTTCATTTACAGCCACACTTCTTCACTGGAACGAACTCTTGAGGGTGCAGTACGTTGGTTTTTAGCCACATCTTGATATATGTCTCATCCTTAAATCGGTCACTGTATGAACATAAGGCTGGAAACGAACAGTGGGATAGGCCACGGAATGGGCGTGGTGCAGGTGGCCTGCACATCTACGAGGATGGCGCCCTACCTGTGATGAATTCTAGCACAAACACTCAGCCCCCGAGCTGTTGGAATTAACCGATGAAGGTTAAAATAGCCTACGTGGTAGGGCATATAACTCAGGACCCTCTGGACCAAAGGCATGCTCGCTAACCACTTAGATATAGAGCTGGACAACGAGCAGTGATGACAGATACGAACGTAGCTGGTGAGTTAAAATTCACTGATAGATGGGAAAACCAGGAGGCATCCTCTAATGATTGGAGTTAAGCATAAAGCAACGGGCTATACTCTCGACTACAGCCCAGATATTCGGTAGAAGGTTTTATGTGTAGACGCCAATTTTGATACCAAAGCTCTTAAGGAATATGCTGGACACACAGAAAGCATGGAATGTAGAATAGGAAGGAACAATAGACTAGATATACGTAAAGCATGGGGCTTAGAACAGCAAGGAATAATGGACTGGACACACGAAAAGCGTAGAGCTTAGAATGGCAACGAATAATGGACTGGACACACGAAAAGCGTAGAGCTTAGAATGGCAAGGAATAATGGACTGGACACACGAAAAGCGTAGAGCTTAGAATGACAAGGGATAATGGACTGGACACACGAAAAGCGTAGAGCTTAGAATGGCAAGGAATAATGTACTGGAAACACGAAAAGCGTAGAGCTTAAAATGACAAGGAATAATGGACTGGACACACGAAAAGCGTAGAGCTTAGAATGGCAAGGAATAATGGACTGGACACACGAAAAGCGTAGAGCTTAGAATTGCAAGGAATAATGGACTGGACACACGAAAAGCGTAGAGCTTAGAATGGCAAGAATAATGGGCTGGACACACGAAAAGAATGCAGCTTAGAACAGTAAGGAATATGGTCAAACCTCACACTAAACTCTTCGTAGGTACTTCCCTGAATGTTGTTGTATGATACAGTCTATCGATTTATACTCTCGAAAGTCCTGCTCCATGGCTAAATTGTTAGCGTGCTGGTCTTTAGTTGCAGGGGCCCCGGGTTCGATTCCCGGTAGGGTCAGGAATTTTAACCATCATTGGTTAATTTCGCTGGCTCGAGGGCTGGGTGTATGTGTTGTCTTCATCTTCATTTCATCCTCAGCACGACACACAGGTCGCCTAAGGGAGTCAAATCAAAAGACCTGCACCTGGCGAGCCGAACATATCCTCGGACACTCCCGGCACTAATAGCCATACCCCATTTCATCTTTTTCTCTGGAAAACTAACTTCAATCCCATAAATGAGCTGGGTGGGTCGTAGAGGTACTTACATCGTCCAAGAATTCATCAAATTTGTAATTATATGTGATATACGGGTAGAACGTAGAAGGGCTAGTACTCACAAAATATTATTTTAAATGTGATCGTCTCTGCACAGTCTGTTGACTGAGAATCGGTCACTGTTGCCTCAATACCGTCCACCTCGAATGAACGAGTTACCTCTGCTTGCTTTCTGTTCATCTATATCATGAGCGTTATAAACGTAGTAACAAGAGAAAACGCGCAATGAAAATGCATGGCATTATTGTTACCGGCTTCTGAAACTATTGTTGTCGTAGAGCTTGGTACCCCCGGTTACTGCAGTTTACAAACGAAAATCTGGGGAGCTAACGAGCCGCTTCTGCATGTCCCGCGGTGTGTGTTTCTATCATTTCTGTTGGCCAACGTGTGCCAGATCCACAACCTAAACTTTCTACCTCTCCAAGAAAATCAGCTGGTTACTTTCCAGGACAAATATGGTAGAAATATATTTTAAAACTTATTTCGTTTATTTTATTTTGTTTTATTTTATTTTGATGTAAAATATGTCTTATGACTGGGGCTCACCTGACGTTAGTGATACAAAATGTGTGAGGCGATGTTACCCAGCAACTGTGCAGGCTGTGATATGAAGTACTGATGGATGGCCATGGCTGAGAGACATATCAAAAACGGCCATTGGAGTAGGCTACAGATGGTCCGTGTGATCTTTTTTTTTACAATGTCCTTTACGCCGCACCGATACAAACAGGTTTTACGACGACGCGACAATGAGATTGGAGAGGGCTTAGTGTGAAAATGGGAAACCACGGAAAACAATCTTGCACTACCGACATTACGGTTCTTCGGAACGCAAGTTGATAGCTACGGGACACAATCCGGGAAGTCAATTTTGCGGCCGATGTGATCTTGCAGGCTGTAATGTGAAGTATTGTTGGATAGCCACCGGTGAGAGACATATTATCAATGAGAGGCGTTAGAATGCAAATGCAGATGACCGAGCTCGGTAGCTGTAGTCGCTTACGTGCGGCCAGTGTCCCGATATTCGGGAGATAGTAGGTTTGAACCCCACTGTCAGCAGCCCTGAAGAAGTTTTTCCACGATTTCCCATTTTCATATCAGGCAAATGGTGGGCCTGTACCTTAATTAAGGCCAAGGCCGATTCCTTCCTATTCCTAGCCCTTTTCCGTCCCATCGTAGCCATAAGTTCTATCTATGTCGGTGCGACGTAAAGTAACTTGCAGAAAAGAAATATATATAATAATTAAAAATTAAAAATGCAGACGGTCGATGTGATCTTGCAGGCTGTAATGTGAAGTATTGAGGAATGGCCATGTCTGAGAGACATATTATCAAGGAAGGGCGTTAGAGTACAGATGGTCGATGTGATCTTGCAGCCTGTGATGTGAAGTATTGATGGATGGCCATGACTTAGAGACATGTTATCAAAGAGGTGCGTTAGACTACAGATGGTCGATGTGATCTTGCAGCCTGTGATGTGTAGTGTTGATGGATGACCATAACTTAGAGACATGTTATCAAAGAGGTGCGTTAGACTACAGATGGTCGATGTGATCTTGCAGGTATTGACTGAGGAACGTACACAAGGCTCCGTTTTCAAAGAGGCCTCATCTCGCCACACCCTAGAGAACTTGTTGTTACATTCGTGCCTTGCGATGCACTTATCACTAATCGATACAGATATCTCTAGAAAACGATTCGTTGGATGAAAATAAATTAATCGTTATCAGATTGGGTTTATTTTATTAAAATACGTATCTGTTATTATTTTATTTTTTCAAAGGAAATTCTGATACCACCTTTTTAAATTTAAACTTGTAGAAGAAATATCTGGGGTTGCAAAGGAACACAAGTCACACTTGCGCGTTGAGTGCCGTAATCCCGAAGAAGAAAAAGGGGAGCGCCTTGCAGAACCATATTATCCATTTATACGAAGAGGAATTGGATGTTCGAATAATTTATCAAATAATGTTCCAAGTTATTTGAAATCATTTAAGAAAAGAGTAGGCAAGCAATTGATAAGAAATCTGCCATCCGGGATACAGAGTTAAATTGAGATCAATGATTGATTGATTGATTGATTGATTGATTGATTGATTGATTGATTGATTGATTGATTGATTGATTGATTGATTGATTGATTGACAAGGAAGTATGGAGCTTTACGACAATGATGCCAGAGGACCTACAGTTGTGCTGCGCGGATTACCTCAAACGGAAGAGCGCTGGCCTGTCGATTGGTTCGACTCTGGCTCAGTTCGGTGGTGTTTCATGGTGCTCATATACGAATATCTTGTGTCGCTGGATTTAGAGGTATATGAAGAGAAGTCTTGCGGGACTAAATTTCGGCACTTCGGCAGTCCCGGAGACCGTAAACTTAGTTGTTGGAACGTAATTCCAATAACATTATCATTACTTTATGTTGAGTACTCAGTCTGAAGCTCAGCCAACAGTTGTCAGATGGCCTAGGAGTCACTGAACAGGCATTCTAGGGAAATGGGAGTTTTTCTCAACGATCCATAAGTTATTCCAAGCCCAGTGAAATGCACGCTGGAACCTCAAGGATGACACTGAGACAGGGAGCTAAATGATTATCATGCTGTTCGATTGCTGGCTGGGGGGCTGGGTGTAGAGTGTGTTTATAGGTGGAAGGAGCCAGGATGCTGCTGCCGTCGCTATGACGACGCCGCGGCGCGTGCGCTCTCTGCTGAGCGGCCAGGCAAGGGCTTGGTGCTGCTCGGCTGTGACTGGGACAGGAGCTCTTCCCTAGTGACCTCTTAGTATTGTGTTGTAGTGTTCGTGTGACGTTAACTATGGAAGAGGAGGACGCACTTTTATCTATGGGCCGGACGGTGATGTGGGTATATCATTCGTGGAGGGAACGCAGTAACACTTTCTGTAAAACATGAATTCTGTGGGCAGTGTTCTTCTTCTTCTCTTCCTCAATAAACACGATGAGGCCAGTGGTTCTTTTCCTCGGCCTGTGGTGCCTGGGTGTGACCGCTTGGAGGGCTCAAACAAGTGCTCTGTCGGCGGCCGGGAAACACAAACAGCTGGAGGAACTCAACATCGGCTTGCTTGTTCCCCACACGAGTTTCGGTGTTCGCGAGTATGTGCGGGCCATTACCTCAGCTGTGTCTAACCTCCATCGCTCTAGGGGCCCCAAACTCGAGTTTCTCAAGAGGTACAAGTTCACATCCCAGCAAGTGCACTTCGAAATGATGCGTCTGACGCCCAGTCCAACAGGTAGGTTCATACTCGCCATTTATTTAAGAGAGGACTCACTTTCCGTTGCTTGTTTCGGCCGTGCTACATTGTAGATAACTGTGTTTTGTATGCCTCTTTGGGAGTGCAGTGGTGCTTCCCGCCATGCTGAGCTAATTCACTGGAATAAAACGAGGAACATATAGGCCACGTTAACGTGCTTTTTATGTTTACATCTTGTGAAGGACAAAGTTTGTAAGCAGTATCTTTGCCTTCCAGGGCACCCATCGGGTGATGAAAACAACCGACAAATGTCGATCGACAAGGTCTTTCTCCCAATTTATTGATGCGATATGGCACAGTTTTACGCCAACTCCATTTGGAGGGATGGATTCACTATTGCTTGTGGTTTATAGTTTGGTGTGCTGTGTGTATATCTGTATCACAAACACGGTGTTTCCAACCCAGAGGACTTCGTCATACGCAGTTGAAATCCTCGACCAGATCGGGAATCGAAAACGAGATCCACTGAAGCGAAGGGAAGTATGTAGAGCATTTAGTCAAGGAGCTGTACTTTGTAATAGTTTTAAAGTTGTAAATTACTTTTGTAGAAGGCGGGATAATGAAATATGTCACAATCATTCACCACTGATATGAATTTAGGCCACACGCTAAGGTGGCGGATTCTCGGTCTGTCTGTTTTTAAAATTTCAAACAAGTTGGAATTTTACGGAAATCTACCTTGACAAATATTATTGCAGTCCCTAATTCCTCTTTCAATAAATGAATATTTGCCCAAGTTTTTCCTTTTGAATTCCAACTTTATCATCACATTGTGATACTTTCTACTTTCCGAAACTGTTAAGTAAATATTGACCTTGTGGAATGTCGTATGTCTAGGGGTTTTGGTTAAACATCAGACCCTGCTGGGTGCCTTTGTTCGATGGTGATGTTGACGATAATAATAATAATAATAATAATAATAATAATAATAATAATAATAATAATAATAATAATAATAATAATAATAATCCATACATTTTACTACATACTGTTCTATTTGCAGTTGCTCCTGTGCCACTTTTAGTGAAATCATCACACAGCGGCAGGAATCACGGCGTCCTATTTCTCTTACAGCTGGTTGGCGGACTGCATTAGACTCCAGGGTAACTTACAGCCTTCGTTCTAATAATAATAATAATAATAATAATAATAATAATAATAATAATAATAATAATAATAATAATAATATCACCCTATCGTTCCGATGGTTTTGAAGTGCTCCGTAGTTCAAATAATCAATGTATTAAACGGAAATGCAGAAATATGATCTGCTAGGAGAGTGGCAAGAGGTACCAGTTGTTATTGGAGCAACTGGACTGGTGCATAACAACTTGAAACAACTCTTTAAGACACTTCATCTATGCGTCTGTTTGACAAAAGGCATGATGATATTCTCAGTGTAAGTTCCTCATCGATAATTTACACTATTATGCTTATTTATCCAGGTAAAGAGATTCTGAACGAGAAATAGAAGCTGAGTAAGGAAGTAACTGTTCGAATGGAAAATGATCATGTTAGAAGAACATCACTGGAATTATTCGAAATTAGCATAAACTTGTCAATAAAGAAGCAGGGTAACGTGTATTTGTAAGAATAATAGTCAAAGTGAGAACTGTTGTTTGTTATGTGGAGAAGTAATGGAAGTGGCCTATTTTTGGAGCCTACATAAGGAGACGATCCATTTGCTGGCGAGATGTAGTGTTTACAGTGCACTATGTCTTCTGGTATGGGCTATATCAAATTTGTTACTTTCATTGACCTGTCTCAGTCTCATCCTTGGCTTTGACAATATGAAAGTGAATGAGGTATGAGTGATGCTAGTAATACTATTCCTTATGCAGCCAGTTCCTGTTATGAATGGTGTGAAAATATCGCTCATAGGGTCGTTTGGTGCATGCATTTCAGTGGGCTTGGCAGACTGATATGTAATAGCAACGGCTGGCTCGGTGAAGAAAGCAACTGGAAACTACCTCACTCCTCATGTCCATAGTACGCCTCTTCAGTGACGCCTAGGCTATTTATGATAGCTGTTGGCGGAGCTGCAGAGGATCAAACCAGCCTTCGGGCTGAATACACAACATACATACATACATACATACATACATACATACATACATACATACATACATACATACATACATACATACATACATACATACATACATACATAGGGAGGCGGACTTGCTTAGTGATTACAAAGCAAAAATAAAAAATGTTATGCTATTATAAGATGATTAAACAAAAAGGGTGGATCGTACCGGGTAGCAAGAGAAGTGCTAATTAGACTAATGAACGGTGGGATACGGTTAGTTCTAGACTGTACAACACTAGAAAATAACAGCAGTGGCAATCTGGAGGAAAACGAAGTAAACATAGCAAGGAAAATCATGAATGTAACAAAAATTCTAATTTGTATTAAAATGCATTAATATTCTCTCACCACTTTCAGGTTATGCGTAACTGGAGGATTCCATTATACCAGAGTGCCAGACGAGAAGTCTGTCAGCTAACGAATTACTATTATTATATTAGAATAATATTAATAATAATATATTATTTATTAGTTATTTTATTAATAATAATAACATTAATAATTTATTATTATTATTATTATTATTATTATTATTATTATTATTATTATTATTATTTTATTTTTATTATTACCTATTTGTAAAGAAAAATGATCAAATAAATTTGTTATTCATTTCAACTGAGAAGAACCCCTTTTTTTTTTTTTTTTTTTTTGCTATTCGCTTTACGTCGCACCGACACAGATAGGTCTTATGGCGACGATGGGACAGGAAATGCCTAGGAGATTTCCGAAACAGGGTATCTTCCCAGTGGCGGCGCGTGAACCTTACCAAAGTGTTAGCACACTAGTTTGTAGAAACATGGATAAAAATAATTTATGGGTATTAAAGCTTAAATCGAAGCGTGCATTTTTAAATTTACATAAATCAATCCTTTCCGTATACCTGCAGATATTACATCTTGTAAAATAGCTGTATCCAGCGATTATTAGCAGCAAATATATATAACAGAGTCATGGAAACCCTGATTGTTACAACAGCTTTTCAGGAGGTTCTTACCGGGCGAGTTGGCCGTGCGGTTAGGGTCGCGCAGTTGTGAGCTTGTATCCGGGAAATAGTGGGTTCGAACCCCACTGTCGGCAGCCCTGAAGATAGTTTTCCCTGGTTTCCCATTTTCACATCAGGCTATACCTTAATTAAGGCCACGGCCGCTTCCTTCTGTGTCCTTCTGTGTCGGTGCAGACTTCTGTGTCGGTGCGATGTAAAGCGAATAGCAAAAAAAAAAAAAAAAAAAAAAAAGAGGTTCTTCTCAGTTGAAATGAATAACAAATTTATTTGATCATTTTTCTTTAATCCTGAACATGTTAAATGTTGATGAAGTTCTAGTAGGCAGCACTTCTTAAATCCTATGATGCGCAGATGGCCGACAACTCGGTTTTCAGTACCAGGACGTTGAAGTAGCTCCCATATAATAAATTAACCTTAGACTGGAAATGCCGAGCAAGGGAAGAGTCCAAATTCCAGCTCATTCAGTTCGGAAAAGAACTGTAGGTTATACGTCGAACCATTGTATTAAGTATTTAACTACACTCTCAGTATGATTTCCACACCACCAATTCGCTGAATTTTAACAGTATCTTCATTTTCATCTGATGAATGTTCGTCTGTGCACTGCTTCCAAACCAAATTAAATTTATCACATTTGTCATTCAGAAATCTCTTTAATTCATTAAATGTGAGAGAACAATATCTTACGTCATTAAGTTTAGTTTGTAAAATGTTGAATAAGATTTCTGCTTAGCCCCTAAAAGGGAGCTCTTCCTACACCAGGAAACAAACAGCATCAATTAGACAAGTGACTACACATTTCGTTTGCTTTATTTTTTATATTTTTCCGTGTGCTTGTCCCGATTAACGTTGAACGCAAGGCTTGGGGTTTCCTCTATTCTGGTGCTACTGAACTTCAGTACGACAATTTTGGAATTAAGATGGTTTACAGACTGTTCATGTCGTTTCTCACAAACTCCGTTTCTTGTCCAAACATTCGTGTCTGTTGGAAATAAAAGGCAAGGCCAGCAATACAACGAACACAATTTCTTTCAACCACACTGCCATATATGATTCTTTCTGCTACCATAGCTGATATACTGGGAGTGGGTCTCCCCTTGTCTATGATTTGTATGTAAGCAATAATAGTTCGGCTAGAGAATGAATGTTTCAATAAGTCCTCAATAACCCAGCCGCACCATAACTCAATCTCTCTGTATCAACAACAGGCAGAAGAACAACGACCACTGAAAACTCCAAGCGATTACTGTGGGTCGGTACAAGGTTGCACTTGACAGTTGTAGTTCATGTTGGCACTACTGCAAAAGATAATTGAAGAACGTCACCCGTCAATCAGAACAAGCAATCCGCTACCGTTTATGCCAGATAGAGTTATGCATTTTATACATATTAGTTCCTATTTAATTTCGTATAGGGCGTATAACCGTTTATTTACTTACGAAGACATGAGCATTAAAAATGTAATGTTTAAGCGAGCTGCAAATTAAAGATGAACTATTTTCATTTGGTTGCTGTTAGCAATATGGCTAGTATAGTGGTGTCATATACAACTAACTTGCCGCTTGTTTGTTGTGGTCAGGTGTGATTCGCGCGTTCATGAAACTGGTGTTTTTTTAGATAACCGCGATATTTTTTGTAAATAGTGCAGTGCAGAGTCACGGAAAATACAACATGATGAATCGCGAAGTGATAATCCTTTGCGCCGAGGGGTGCACCTGAGTAGTCAGGCATGTGAATTAGTGCGGAGGACTCGTGAGTTTTATCGAGAGGGAGTGGGAATTCCTACGCTTGCGTGGTCGTCCTTCTGTTCCTGCAGATCAAGTCTTGGAACGTACAAGTCAAACATTAGGGCTTTCAGAGCGTACTGTTATTCGGAAAGGTGTTCTCCTCCAGGAACTGAAGGGAAAAAGGACTGGGTAACCTAGCAGTAGTGGAACCGGGGCTGATAGTGGGGACTTGTTTCGAAGCACTCTAGGAAAGAAACGATTTAAGCCATCCCCTGTAACAGAAATTGATTCTTTCCAGGCTTATGCAATACGAGACACGTGTGTGATTAGTACAGCAGGGAGGAATACCTATCGAGGCAAAATTACAGTCTCCCTCAGACAGGAAAAGCTTTTCTCCGGGGGCAAATCTTCATTAAATTCCTTACTGCGAGCCTTAGCTTTCAGTTATAAAAAACTGCTGCTTGGAAAGTCGCACATCGTGATGGCTAGGAGTATTTTTCTAAATAAACTTGTCGGTAAGGGTCTCCACGAGGTAATATGGTTGGATGAAACGTGGGTGAATGCTGGGGAGTTCATTGCTAAATCTTGGACTGATAACAGTCCTAAAAGCTCCGGTAATCAAACGACTAGAAAAGGCGCCAGGTTAATACTTGTAATAGCACACGCAGGTTCATCCAGTGGTTTTGTGGAAGGTGGCCTTCTAATGTTCCAATCGAAGAAACCCGGTGATTACACGAAGATATGGACGTTGTTCGCTTTTTAGATTAGTTTAAAAGCTTCTGAAAGAGCTCGAAGACCTTTTAGGTATTGTTATAGACAATAACGCACCTCACCACTCCGTAATAATGGACATGACCCTTACTTCGAGCGCCCGTAAAGAAATTTCAGTGGAATGGCTGCGGGCAAGGAATATCCCAGCGCATATGGGTATGACTAAATTAGTCTTATATGCACTGGAGCAACAAAACAAATCGATTTCACCGACGTATGTAGTCGATGAGGTAGCGAAGGAACAAGGACACGAGAATGTTAGGTTGCTGCCGTACCACTGTCACTTCAACCCTATTGATGTGGAATGGAGTGAAGTGAAACATTACGTACGGACACATAACAAATCCTTCACAGTTACTAAAGTGGAAAGACTCCTTCTCCACCTGCCCCGCGCAGTGGTCGGTGCATGTGTGCGTAAGAGACAGTACATTCGTTCACATTCTGTGTGTGTGTCATTCTCAGTAGAATCTATTCGATAGAACAAACAGTGGAGCAGTTGGTTTCACCTTCGTTAAAAATGTCGTTTAATCCTTCGTGGGTGGATTCATATTTTGTTCTCAATACCGAAGGGAAAGCTCAATGTTTAATTTGTCATGCCATTTTAAGCGTAAGGTCTTCAACCGTGCGACGACACTACCACAATAAACATGTTTCCACCTATGATGACATAGTTGGCGCAGCAAGAACCGAACAAATTGCTAAGTTCTTCAGAGATACGTAATAACTTACTCATTAGGAATTTATTGTTTTACATGCAATTTAGGAGATTTGTTTTTCGTTTTTGGTGTTGTATTATTAAGAACTGTTTAGAATTAGACTTAGATGTGCTGCGAAGAAAACACACCGGGCGAGTTGGCGACGCGGTTAGGGGCGCTCAGCTGTGAGCTTGCATCTGGAAGATAGTGCGTTCGAACCCCACTGTCGGCAGCGCTGAAGATGGTTTTCCGTGATTTCCCATTTTCAAACCAAGAAAATCCTGGGGCTGTTCCTTAATTAAGGCCACGGCCGCTTCCTTCCCATTCCTAGCCTTTTCCTATCCCATCATCGCCATAAGACCTATTGCAAAAAAGAACCCACAAATATAATTATTTTCCCTGCCCCACAGATACTTGAACCCAACACTTTAGAAGGTGCAGTTCGAGCACGTTATGGGCTATTGTTGCTCTGAAAATTGCAAAAGAACAAACCAAATGTTTTCAATTCTGAATTTAAATAAATGGAGAACTAAAACTTCTCTGTCTGATGCGGACTTAGAGGCTGTACTTAGAATTTCTACTGCCAAATCGATTGTACCCATTATAGGTAAATTAGTTGCCACAAAACGATGCCAGCAATCGACTTAAACGCAAAATGTAGATTAAGGCAAGTGCAAAGTATGTACAGAATAAATTGTGTGTTTATGTGTTCATAGAACGGTCATAAATAATATTGTTTTCATAAGCTGCGCGTTGACTTGGCGACCTGCCACTTCGCCTCCTTCCCCCTCCACCACAACGGTGCTATAGCACAGCACCGGGGCTGCTGCCGGGGCCGTGGGAGCACCTCAGTTGGAATCGTTTGCTCTAGTGGATGCGGCTTGGTGGAGGAAGAAAGTTAGCCATGTCGCAACATTAATTAACTCGGCATTGGCAGGGACTGTCAGGAGCTGATGATCTGTCTGGACGACGACAACAACAAGAACAACAACGAAGGCGAAGGTAGTGATGGCAGTGATCTGGTGGGTATAGAGCCTCCACCAATGTCAATAATGTAAGACGGATAACATTTCTGAATTTTCGTAAATTTAATAAATTTTACTAGAAACATTTTGTGTTAGCACCGGTGTATATTATTGTAACATTTAGTGCTGTATTTAAAGTGAGATTGTTATCTGACCGTTTCTTCCGCTTTTCTAACATCGCGATAATAAGTAGGGCTACTTCACAGTAGATTTATCTCGTATCATTTTGTGTGATGATATAGACTATTTTATTCCAACTTAATCGGTGTGTTGAAAGTGCGATTGATGTCGGCCGATTTAATTTGTACCGTGTATCATCGCGATGACATTAAAACATTTCTCTCATGTTTCTAAAATCTTACGTGTCGTACAATCCACTGTTGTTATGGCGGCAACATCGCTTCGTTCAGTGTGACCAACATTTTGCGCAGCTGTCATGTGCAACTGTACGCCGGCACGCCTCTGGACTCGAGCAAACATGCGAGCATAATAGCCAACATGCTCAGCTCTGTAGAGTTTCGGAGTGCATCAAATGCGCAAGCGCGCGCCGACTGAATTCAAGCTCCTCATGTTTGCGAAACGGCAAACAGAGCGCACAGTCGCCATATCTTCATTATTCTAGAGTTGCGAAGGTTTCGTCACTTAGTGATATTTATGCGGAAGAGAATTAAGCTTTATTGCTGTTATAATATATTATGCGGTATTAAATAAACAATTTATATGCCTTAATATTACGTACCGGTAGTCATAACGGTGATCTTTTGTTTTAGATGGTGTTAGCGCGGCAAACACGGCAAATATAGACCCTCCGCACGTGGTACCTTCAGATCCAAAATTCACAAATGGCAAGTTGACCAAGAGGAAAGACCAAATAAGAAGAGCGTTAGAACCTGGTCTGAAGATAGAAAGGAAGCCTACAGTAAAAGAACGAAAAAAATATAGGCACAAAGGAGGGCAAACGCACGCCTACCTTCAGACTACAAGCCACTAGTAGTCCGTGGCCTGATTTAGCTCCGCAGCTCTTCCTCTACTACTCTTACCTTTCGTGGCAAACTCCAGTATTGCCAGGCCTCGAAAAATGTTTTTGGTATTTCTCTCGTGGAGGGGTGGGGTGGAGTTGAAAAATATTTTGTTTAAATTTCAGCATAACTAAGAATGTATTCATGGCTCGATTGTTTCCTACGCCAAATTCCATTCTCTCGGTTTCGTTATCAAGGTGTGTATTAAACACCGCTGATTTAAAAAATGAAAAATGACTGCCTAGTTGTTTGGTGTTGTCGCCGCAGTCCGCGCAAGATTTGCTACACGGAGAAACATAGAATCATGGGGCCTAGAAGATGAAAGAGCATGTACAGATTGTTTAGTTGTTCCCTCTAGCCTCTGTCACTCCACACACAGAATTGCAAAAATTCGAAATAAACAATCTTTTCTCCCTTCCGCAGTGTTCAGTATTTTAATTAATGTTTATTTTATTTATTTTATTTATTTATTGTCATGTTTTATATGGCGGGACTCAGGCTATGAAGCCTGCTATTCTGTCCGACCATACATACACCTACATGAAGAGTTAAATATACACTAAATTATCTACAGTTTAATATCTTAAGGTAGCAATTAAATGTTTTAATTAATCTAATACTTAGCTATGATCTAATCCTACTATGTTATAAGAAATCATTATTATTTATTAACGAGGTTTGACAGAGTTTCTTAAAGCGGAGGTGGTTTATTGGCCATTACTTTATTTACAGCCTCTCTTTATAGGTCAATTTATCCTTGTCTTCCAAAAACGTGCCTTTCTGTCCACCTAAATGGCGTTGCTCTTGGTTGAGTAGAACCCCAGCCGATGTTATTACTGCTCGTAGTCTCCTAAGGGTGCTCCATTTACTGCCAGCTGTTACGAAGATGAATACTCATTCACAAGACTAGACTATGAAAGTTTACATTCCCCACCCTGAAGGGGTGGGGCGGGACACCTAGAGGGTTACGCCCTCTCTCTGGCCAATAGATGCGGGCGGGTTGAAGAGGAAGTGAAGTATTGAGGAGAGGGGTTAAGGATATGAAGTAGAAAAGAGATGGGAGAGGGATTGTTTCGGCCTATGGGCGAATTGCTTTATTACATCAAGGAGTGTACAACAGTAAGTACATATAATTTTTTTTTTTTTACATGTTGTTAAACTTAAAAGACTATTTGCGTTTCTTTCACACCTTTGTTTTGATAGTGACACTATAAGATATATACAGTTACAGGGGTGACATTATTATGTACTTGGAAATCGAGGTTTGGATATACATTTATTCAGCATTTGACTTTTCTGGAGTTGCTATCTTCTATATCAGTGGAGTCACATAGTTATAGTATTGCAAATTTTTCAGATTAATACAGGTGATCCTTCGCCTAAGTTGACCAGTACGTAATTGAGTATCGAAGAGGAGTGTGAAGCACGCATTCAATAAACTGAAAATTATACATTCTTATTCCGTTCCTTTAGGTGAAATCTAAACTTTATATCACAATGTCCATTTTGAACAGAGTGCTTCCCGTTATATTGTTTTTGTTTATTTTTTCCCATAGAATACTTCAGAATCGATACACTTGAGGACGATTAAACCCGCGAGCCCTTGTAACTGACGTTGGTTCTGGTGTCCGCGATACAGTATCGCGATATCGACTTTGAAACCCCTTCAGGCAGTCAGCTCCTATACTAACATTTCTTTCCCAGCTTGAAGGACAAGGGATTTTATTTCTATTCGCAAAATCATAGGCTTATGCCACTTTAAAAAATTACCTTCTTGTACGTGCATAGAAGAGCCTGTCCATTTCTCTCAAATAGTCAAACCAGTTCGAGTTCTTGTTCCTCACAGAAAACTATTCTAAATCTGCCTAACTTCTTTTTGCTAGAGCCACGATGGTAATGCCGGTACAGCGTAGAAAAAGGCAGACCGTATTTTGTAGTAACGGGGTTAATAGGATGGGTCCTACATTCCTCCAGAGCTTTCTTCATCGTTTCTTCGGACCAGCTGCCCTGATCACTGGTTCGTTTGTAATTGCAAACCATCTGCAAACAAGAATTACAATATTCAGATTGTTATTGATACACTTGATATATTAATTTTTTCATGTTATTTAGTAATTGCTAAAAATAACCTGCGTTGAACAGTTTACAATCCTACTGAACCTACCAGTTTACACTGGTCTGCATGACAAAATAAATAAATAAATAAATAAATAAATAAATAAATAAATAAATAAATAAATAAATAAATAAATAAATAAATAAATAAATAAATAAATAAATAAATAATTGATAATAATAATAAAAATAAATAAAATAAAAAATAAATAAAATAAATAAAAAATAAATAAAATAATAATAAATAAATAATTGATAATAAATAAATAGTTTGGTATTTCTATCAAGTTAACTATTATTCACTCTAAAGTAATTGTGGACAAAGTATTCAACAACATTAACCTGCCCGGGCAAAGTGAATAAATATCCGCTTTGCCCTATTCACTTTTCCCAGATGTGCTCCATTAAGCAAATTATGACTGAACGCTTAAATATAATGTAGCAAAAAACACGCAAAGTGGTTGGGAAGAACACTAAGATCACTTTTAAAATAGTTATAAATATCTATGAATAAAACTTTTAAAAATATTGCAAAAATCTTCTGACACTTCCAGTCTCACTCTGTTTACCACTGCAGTCCTTGTACTACTGATTCTAATATCTCCAGCAGATTACAGCACTTCCTGCAGAAGCAACTCAGCGACACCTAGAGTCAGTCTGTCTGTCTGTCTGTCTGTCTGTCTGTCTGTCTGTCTATATTGGTCCTTCAATCCTGAGGATCGTGATCTCTGAAGATATTTCTTTGTACCCGTTTCCATCCTCTACGGTCTTCTGCTATACGGGTAGATTGTATGAACGATGTCTGTGTTGCATGTTTTATGCCATCTGTCCAGCGTACAGGTGTTCGCCCACGTTCCCTCTTTCCAGGCACGTATCCCAAGATTATGTGCTTTTCAAGGTTTCCTTCTCCACGACGCAAAAATATGACCAAAGAATTGGAGAATCTT
The DNA here is from genome assembly GCF_040414725.1 of Anabrus simplex. NCBI lineage: Eukaryota > Metazoa > Arthropoda > Insecta > Orthoptera > Tettigoniidae > Anabrus > Anabrus simplex. The sequence continues at coordinate 158,302,171 of NC_090269.1, read as the reverse complement.
CTGTTGACATTTTTCCGATAACCTGGTACTGATGTTCAGCTCCTTGAGGATGGACTCGTTGGTTCAAAATGCTGTCCAAGAAATGCGAAGCATTCTTCTCCAGCACCACATCTCAAATGAGTTGATATTATTCAAATCTTAAGTTCGTAAAGTCCACGTTTCAGCACCATAGAGGAAGATGAATATTACCAGTGTCTGTACTTGTCTCAACTTTAGCTTTACGGAAATGGAGCGATCATTCCAAATATGAGATAACTGAGACATGATGTTCTTGGCAATACATCTCCTGATCTCTATTTCACAGCTGTTTTTGCTAGTTATAATGGCACCCAGGTACAACATTTCTGAAACAATTTCCGTTTCACTGAAGGCACCGAGTTCCTTCAATTTGCCAGGCCTATAAATTACCATAATTTTTGTCTTTTGCATGTTGATCTGCAAACCCAAACTGATGCTCTCAGTTCTAACACGGTCTAAAAGCTCCGTCATTTCTGCCTCATCCATGGCAATCAATACAGTGTCATCTGTATATTGGAGATTAGATATCATTCTGCCAACTATAGGAAATCCGTCAGTCCATCCAGCCAATGCAGTTCTCATGATGTACTCGCCACAAATATTAAAAAGCTGGTGTGACAATATCCAGCCTTGGCGAACGCCCCTTTGTGTCTTGAAGATTTCAGACATCTTGCCATTTATCCTGACAACTGCTGTGTTATACTCACACAGATTCTTTATCAACCAGGTAAGATGTTTGGAACTCCATTTCCAATAACACTTGCCAAAGTTTCTCCCATTGAACACAGTCAGAGGCTTTCCTATAGTCTAGAAAGTAAATAATTATAGGAAGCTGGAATTCTCTGCTCTTTTCGATTAATTGTCGGATGTTCAATAGCTGTTCTCTTGTACCTTTTCCTTTGACGAAATCTGCTTCTTCAGGGGGAATCTGTGAACTAATATAATTTCGGAATCTGCTAGCATGTGAGTTAAACTCCTATATGCAAGGGGATGAAGATGGATGTAACCCAGTCAGCTGGCCATTTGCCATTTCTCCATATTTTATTGCAAATGTCTGTGAAAATTTGAGCACCAATATCGCTCGTCTCTTTCAGTAGTTCAGCTGTTATGTTGTTAGAATCCGGTGCTTTGTGCGGTCGCAACGATGTGATTGCCCTTTTTTTTCCTGAAATAACATGTCTGGTTCTTGTTCAAAATCTTGCCCTTCAATCATCGGCGTACTGTCTCTTCTTTACAAACTCCTCACAGTATTGTTTCCATCTATTCACTACAATTTCAAAATCATGTATCCTATGACCATTAGAATCTTCTATGGACCATGCACGAGGTTTTTATTTATTTGACAGCTGTTTTACTTTACGGTATATATATCTAGTGTCTCATTGCGATGGCCATGAGCTTCAATTTCTTCACAGATTCCTGACAGATACTTACGTTTGTCTAAGCGGCAATTACGTTGAATTTCACGACACAGCTCAAAATATCGGTCTTGAATGTGCAAGCCTGTTTCTTTCAGTTGATTCCACTGTTCTATGAGCTGCCACGTATAATCACTGATCCAACACTTACGATGACTCTGTATTGGAGAAGAATGTTTCATTGCAATAGTCACTATATTTTGTTTGAGGTCTTCCCATGTGGACCTTTCATCAGTACTGTACTCCCTTCTAGTGTTCAAAAGAAGATTTTGGATTTCCACACCAAAACTCCTTAAGGTTCACCTTCCACGCTTTTCATTTTAAAAGGCACAAGGCGCATACCCCTGAGTTTCAACCGGAACACCATAAAAAGTAGTTGGTGATTTGTGCCACAATCTGCACCAGAGTATGTTTTTGCATTGATGACAGAGGATTTCCAGCGATTGTTAAACAATAAAAAAATCAGTCTGATTTCTATGAAGACCATCAGTGGAGCACCATGTATACAGTCGGCAAATATGATGTTCAAAGAATGTGTTGATTACACATAATTCACGTTCCATACAAAACTGTAGTAGCCTCTCTCCACTATAACTCATTGCGGACCGTGGACGGCGTAAGACGTTTAAGCTTGCTCCTATGCTGCGGGCCGTGGACGGCGTAAGACGTTTAATGTTCCGCGCGAAGCAATTCTGTTTATATTCGTCATCTATGCATTCTTACACCTTAGTCAGCGTTACTGGTTGTAAGAGGAAGTTGGTTGATATTTTTGAGATAACCCCCGCGTTGAGTGGGCTCATGTTTATCTTAGCTGTTTTAGCGGCAATATCTCAGCACTTCCTCGCTCGTCAAGACGGTACTTCAGATTCCAATGCAGTGCGTGTCGTTCTTACCGACTGTAGTATAATGGCTTATAAAACAAAGTTTTTTACGGAAGATTAATTATTAGATATTGTTCACAATGATTATTCTGGTGATGAACTTATTCTTGAAATAGACTCAGATAGTGAGTGTGAGAGTGACGAGGAAATTCCGATTCCCGAATCCAATAGGCCTACAAAGGAAAGTGAAGTGCCTGATACATATCATCCTAGTTATTGTCCACCTGTTCCATCGTTTAGAGAGAATTCAGGTATAATCTTTCAAACAGAAAATGAGCAGGATATTTTGAGTTAGGTGAGTATTTTTATAATGACGAATTTTATCGGTATGTGTGTGAGCAGACCAATCTATACGCGAGTAATGTGACAGGCGCGGCGCCGCGGCCTTTCACGAAGAATTCGTTCATGCAATCGCGGAAACCGATTATTCCAAAATCCTGATATAAAATGTACTGGACCAAAGACCCTGTTTTTTATACCCAAATATTTTCTAAAACAATGTTCCGAATACGCTTCCTTCATATTCTTTCCTTTCTTCACTACAGTGACAGTAATCATTATGCCAAAAGTACAGATAGGCTGTATAAAATTAGACGTATTTCGGAACCTGTGACACCAGATATCACTAGATATTTACTCGAGGTTAGCACAAAGTATGATGTTTCTAACATTTATAGTTGAGGAGTAAAGGTAAATTTTATTAAGTAATGCACGTTAAGATGGCCGGGCACGAAAATGGCTGGTCCAGGCATTCAAGTGTCCCGCTCAGAAGCAGGTACTGAACGTGATAATTTCATTTTCCAATGCCATAAAGGCCTACGATGTGTCTAAACTCACTGCCAGTGGACGTTTCTCCAATCTTTGCATTAGTCTCCAAGAACCATTGATATGTTCTTACTTGGGATATTATTCATTACATCATCTAATTGTCCACATAATTTCTCGATTCTTCTTCGCTCATACACGTGAATGATATGGAGTTTGCATCGTGCTGCCTTACGTGTTAAGTGGATGATTCTGTCATTAACACATGAACATCCATCCAATAGATTTGCCAAATGCGGAGGGACAGTTACTGCAACGCCATTGGCGCTTTCATTATCTAGTCCAGAAAAGTACACCGTATACCCTTTGTGGTGCAGAAGCCATTACCATTCCAGTGTGTTTCAGATAGACCTAGCAAGTCTAGATTGTGATTTTCCATTTCCTTCTCAATGATCTGAAGTTTCCCAGGTTGCAAGGGTCCCCTTATATTCCAAGGTGATATTTTATTTTGGCATTGCAGAGATGCTCTCTTTAAGATGTTACTCCTCCCGGTTACACATTCCCCACACAAGGCCTGGGAGTCTACCTTCGTGTGCCCAGTCACCATTTTCACACCATTCAGCCAGGACCTGAGATGGCGCCGGGTGTCAGCCGGATCGCTTGACGAATTCATTTCCAAATTAGCCATATCCATTACAGATTCTCTTGGGAAGGTAGTTTGGTAGTTTCACATTGCTTTCCACACCGCAGTATCATGACCGTTGATGCTGATTCAGCGACGCCCATAATAATCCAGTGATGAGCCGATGCAAAATCATTCTTTTTACGCCTCATCCTGGTACTGATAGGTACTGCTGCCCTCTATCAAAGGATGGATACCAGTAGCATTTCTTCCACTGAGGAGCTCATCCGCCACAAGCCGTTGGCACCCTTAGGGAGTCGGGTTATTTATCGCCGCGCAACAGTCCTACGGTCTACTACATTACCGTATCAGGGTAACCTGACCAAACAGTCGACACCTAGAGTGATTTTCCCTAAATTTTACTTATTCTCTTTTCCCTGACTCTTCGCTTTCCCGGTCTTCCCCTGTACCCTCGAACTTCATTGGCAGTAAGCAGTGTATTGTATTTCGAAGTCACGAATCTTTACTGACAACCACATGAACTTTCAGCGATCATTCTGCCTGTCTGTGAGAATTTACTAAACGCCTCTACAATCCTCTATTTGTGGCCTCGCTTGCTTCTTACCTTGGAATCATTTGAGCCCGAGTCTAACCATCGTCACCTTTGTCTCCCTCTACTTCCTTATCTTCCATGTGTGGTGGTGTTGGTGATTATTGTTTTAAAAGGAAGTACAACTAGGCAACCATCTTCTATATAACACTAATCAGAGAGAAAAATGGAAGGGATCCGATGCTTCGATAAATGAAGGTATCGGCCAAAGAAATACAACGGCCACGAAGGGCGTGAAAATGAAAAACGACCTATGCATCGAATGCTCTAATACCGTAATCAACATCATAATTTCGGGGTCGGAAAAGAACAAGTGTTGACCAAGGGAGATCGGATAGGATAGATGAAACTGAGGAGCATGGCACAATTAAGTGGAAGCTAAAGGCCCCACCCTCGGTAATTGAGAGCACCTTTGTCTTACGACAGGCAGGGGTACATCCCCCAATCTCACAGAGGAATACCCCCATGGCCGAGTCCTTTATTCTCCTCCTCCATTCATCTCATATGCAATCAACTTGACATGAAGCCGTCTTTCTTCTCGGTCCGTGTATCAGCACTGAAGCGCCCGTCACATCATAGATATCGCCATTCTAATGATATCGTTGCAAATAAGAAATCTTAAACTTTAATTTCACACCAAAATACGTCTGTGACGTGATCCGTCAAAGCAAGATGATCGCCAAGTAATACCCCATTTTGGCAGTAGTGTACCCGAGGTTAATCGTTTTAATAGTCTGGCTTCGGAAACCGAAGTGTCGATTAGAAGGCGACACAAAACGGACTTGACAACCATGTCGGTCGATGAAGCCGTTATTAATATACATCAGTTTGAATATATATATATATATATATATATATATATATGTATATTGTACCGGTTACGACCTGTACATGAGTATTTTTTGAGTATAAATGACATTTAATTATCACGCGTAATGTTCTGAGCGCGCCTGGTTTGTTTACCATCAGCGGGGCAAGCAAGTGAGTGAAGGACAGCTGTGAGCTGTGACGTAGCCACAGGGGTTAGCTAGACCGCCCGCCCGTCACACCCCGTGTTCCCAGCCTAGACTCGTATATTCCACATTCCACGTCACATATTCCCGAATGTTCGACGGGGAAAATTTTGTAACTCCCGTAAAAATTATGCTAGCTGCTTGAACGATATGTCACCTTGTTTGGGATCACCTGAACGTCGCAATGCTCGAGTTTTAAGTATCTATAGAGGGATTCAGGAGATATTCAGTCAAGACGTATTGTGACGTAGACGTCCCGGATCGAATAAAAGGAGGGCCCACTGTAGCCTGTTCACTCAGTTACAGCTGAGTAGTCAGCGTGGACACTCTCGCTGCTACTATCGTCGTGTGGTGACAGTCCCGATGAGGAACTCTGTAATTTTCTAAGTATTCATTAAGTGAACTTGTATTTTTGTCGAGTGTGGGAGAACGAATTCTTCCAAGTATTCTCAAGTGTACTTGCAATATTTCGAGTGTTAAAGAACTTTTTCTAAGTCTTCATAATTGAACTTACAATATTTACGGGTGTTCGAGACTGGAATTTTCCAATTATTCATGAAATGGACTTGTATTATTTACGTGTGTTTAATTCATAATTGGACTTGTATTATTTACGTGTGTTAAAGAACGAATTCTTCATAAATTGAACCTGCAATATTTGCGAGTGTTAAGAGACTCATTCCTCTAATAAACAGTGATTTACAAACTTTGCTAGTGATGATCTCTGAATGTGCTCAAAGCTCCCGTAAGCATAAATTTGTGATTTTGCCGGTACTGGTTCAAAGACTTATAAACTTTGCCGATGATGAACTCTTACTTCATTCAACGTCTTTAAAACATAAATTTAGGATTTCACCTGTGTTTATTCAAAGACTTGGATACCTTGCCAGTGATAGACTGTAAATTTATTCATGTGGATGGACTTATGATTTTTTGTCCGTGTTCATTCAAAGACTTGTACCTTCGCCAGTGATGAACTTTAACTTTGGTCATAGTTTCATGAGAAGGGACTTGTATTTTTTTGCCAGTATTTATTCAGAGACGAAGACTTTTGCTAGTGGTGAACTTTGAAAGTATTCATAATCCTCGTATACAGAGACATATCATTTTACGAGTGTTAAATTTTGAAAGTCTTGACGAATAATAACCAGTGACTTCACTAATAGGTTAATCACCCAAGGTTTTTATGAACTCAGATTTATCAGTACTGCGAGTGACCTTGGAGACATCAACCCTCTCAGTCACATTGGACTGAGGTAGTAAATGATTATCTGCAACATCCCCAGGATTATCGGGGTTCAACCTGGGCCCGAAAGTTCGAGGCATCTCTACCTTCTACCAACCCAGACAGTCCAGCCGCTTCTGTACGGAGTCCCTGGAATCTTCTGGAACGTGTTCCAACCTGCTCGGCTTTCTTGAACTGGAGAATCCGAGTCATATTATAGGACTGTGTGGAAGACAACTTATATCTACCTGGAGGTGATGTGCAATATCATGTCTTATATGAATAAACTCATGTTCAGTCAGAGTCAAAATTTTCTTGTAGATAGGACCCTACCTGCTGTACCGAGCCCTAGCTACTAGTCACCCAGTTTTTGCCCTGAGAACTATATTCTTGCTTACTTTAAAATATAATCTGAGAGTCGGGCTCTTTTACTGGTACAGAGAGGAGGGTAATGTACGTGGTGCTCAACGTGGGGTACGATAGCTAGGTTAACAGTGCTATCAATTAATAGACAATCACAACACCCTGGACGTGTTCTTCTTTTTCAATACAAAGTGAAACTTCTGCCCTGGACGTGGCAAATAATTTGTGTTTTATGTGTTCTTTGTCATATGGTTGATTTCTATGTGTTGATATATGATGAACTGAGTACTTTTGAACATTTAAAGCCACTGATATTGCAATTTCCATTTGAAATTTTCTATGTGTCACATTTGGAAATATTTACATTGCTCTAAATATGGAAAATATACTAGCAGCAATTGAAGCCCTTAGGCTTAATATGAATGAGGTTAACGCCAATTTAGAGACTAGGCTTACTGCGACATGTGCTAACTTAGAGCGTAATATGAATGAGGCTAACGCCAATTTAGGGACTAGGCTTACTGCGACATGTGCTAGCTTAGAGAGACGTATTACAGAAACTAATACTAGTCTTTCTAGCATAGCTGAGATTAATGTTCAAACTAATGCTAATCTTGCCAATGTAGACCAACGTTTAAATAATTTAGCAGAATCAAATACCAACCTAGATAGGCGGTTAGCGGAAGCTGATGCCAGGTTATATAAGCGCTTACATGACGTGGTTCAATCCCAATTTACTGAAATGAACACGAAATTAGAATTGCGTTTCGACCAAGCAAGTGTTAGGATAGAAGACAGATTCTCTGAGTCCAATAAGAAAATGGATGACCGATTCACTGAAATCCATTCCCAATTTGTTCGTAATATCGAAGAAATGAAAAATACTATTAAAGATCAAGTCTTAGAAGTTGTAAAGGAAGATTTACAGAAGGTTGTTCCTTCCGTTCAACAGCTTTCACAGGATACTGAGGAATTCAAGGCCGAATTTCAAGAGTCACATGGTCAGCTTTCGCAAATGAAGGCTAAAATTGTTTCTGTTCAAGATACTCTTCGCGACACAGTTATGAATGACATTTCCAGAGTTGGAAATGAAGTCACTTTATTAAAAGCTAAGCAGGGCAAGTTTGACAAAAAGTTCACTCAGCAAGCCGACAATACGACCACTCAAATTAGTCGTATTTGCAAAGATGTTGTTGAACTTAAAACTGAATAGAAGAACAATGTCAAACAAGTCGAAGGAATAGTCCAACTCTAGTTGGGAGATGTCAAAAATAATCTCGAACAACTAGCCACTAAGGTCGTTAATCTTGAATCTCGAGATACTTCCAGACCTATTTCTAGTTCGATAGAAGGAGTCGAAGGAACGTCATACCAGACGACTATCGTTAAAATCCAAGAGGAAAAATCTCCTAAATTCTCCGGTAAAGAATATTATACTGCTAAAGAATTTCTGATTAATATAGCGGAATATTTTCAAGAACATAAGTTTAGCGAGGATAGAAAGCTAAGAACAGTTGCCCGATTACTCGAAGGCAAAGCTCTTTCTTGGTATTCCGTATTCAAATCTAATTTCAAGACGTACTCTGACTTTGAGAAAGCTTTAATTGAATGTTTTTGGAACGCAGAAATTCAACACCTTATCAAACTTCAACTATATTCGAGAAGGTATAACACCTCCATTAACACCTCTCGATACGCAGATCTTTTATTATCTCAGTTGAAGAAGATGCAGTATTTAGATCCTCCTTTGCCTGAGAAGGAACTTATTCAGGTTATTACATTACAATACCCTTCTCACGTTCAAAAGATCTTAGTAGCTGCGAACATTCAGAACTTGGATCAATTACATGCCGTATTGCGACGTCTTGCTACTGCTCATGCGCAGGGAACTTTGAAACCAGGCAAGAGTAAGGACGTAGCCACCCATCCAGTTCAGGTTAATACTTCTGAACAACCGCGACAAAGTCCAGAACGAACAGATAGAAAGGAAGAAGGGGATACTCAATCATCACCTACGCGGTATAGAGTGTTTAGGAAACGCCCATACCGTGGCCAGATGCCATACCAAACCAAACCCACTTGGTTAAAACAAGAAATAAACAAGAGAGTAGAGACTCAAATAATTCGGACTTGCACAAACGATGGAAGGAAACACAGGACTACCTCCATCAGATGAAACAAGAGGGTCATCAACCTGGAGCGACTTCTCTTGAATATCAAGAATATCATAGGAGAAACAACACCTTTAGTCAAAATCCAGAATCCACAGGTGCTGTTACCAAAAAAACTTAAATTTTTCAAAAATAAGATTGCCTGAAAATGAGGAGGTCGGGTCATTTCACGTAGACATAATAAATTATTGGCACATCGATAATGACATAGTGTTTGAGGACGAGTTACCTATTCGTCAACGTGTCCAACGAAGTTTACCCATAACCATTGGGGATTCCAAGTATCATCATTAGTGGACTCGGGAGCGCAAATGTCACTAATTTCTGACAAACTGATAACATTGATTAAGGATAAATGTGATCTTCTGATTTTGCCAGTTGCACAAGTGAAGATCAAGGGCATTATTACTGACCGGAATATCAAATGCAAGCAGCAAGTATTCCTTGAGTTCACCATTAATGAGGAAGTGTGTGAACATATCTTTCTGATAGTTTCGCCTATGAAGTTCAACCTTATCTTGGGTTCAGACTTTTTGTCTAAATATAAGGCTACAATTCACTACTCTGCCAACACCATTCATCTATGTAGGATTGGATCTGTAGAGTTGCAGCTGGTGGATGGTGAAGATTTTAGGCTTCAGGGGATTGATTTACCCTGTACAGAAGTCGATGGTGTGATTGGCGATGCCGCCCCAGTCCACCAGGTACTGAAAGAAGAGGGTGATCCCGAGGAAGAAGAGGGATCCGTGTCAGAAGTAGAAGGAGATCCCGATGAAGGGGGACCCATTGATGAAATTTTAAATGGCAAAGGGCCCGATTTTCTCACCTACATCTTCAGTGTAACTGAAGCCCCAGATTACCACCCTGACATAGCAGCGGCGGAGGAAGAAATCTATCTGACTTATCCGGACGTCTTTGATGAGAAGCCCGGAGAAATTAAGAATTTTAAGCACCACTTCAACGTCAAGGATGCTTCGCCTTATAAACGCAAACCATATCCAGTGCCCGAGAAGCACATGGATGAAACCAGGACACTGATTCGTCAGATGGAGGCTGACGGAATTATCTCAAAATGCGTTACGCTCTATATTAATCCACTTTCCATAGTAAGGAAACCCATGGTAATCTACGTTTGTGTTTGGACGCTCGTGCCTTGAATGACCGACTGGTCCTTGAATATGACCACCCTCCTCCGCTTAAAGATGTCATTAAGCGATTTTATGGAAATAAATATTTTTCAGGTATGGACATGACGTCATCGTACTTCCATATCGTACTGGATGAACATAGCCGGCTCTTCACTGGATTTATCTTCGACAATATTACCTATGTCTTCAACCGCTGCCCTTTGGCATCAAGAACTCGGGAGCTGTTTTAATAAGAGTGTTGGAAAGCCAGTTATCTGATGAAGTAAAGGCCATCGCCACTATTTATGTCGACGATATCTTGATAGCATCTGATACATGGGAGCAGCATTTGGAAGATGTACACACTGTACTTAAGGAATTGAGAGAAAAGAACTTTAAAATTAATTTGAAGAAAAGTCAATTTTTCAAGAAGGCAGTTCTTTTTCTTGGGCATGTCATTAGCGGGGAGGGCATCCGCCCAAATCCTGCCAAAATTCATTGCATTGCGGATTTTCCTAGGCCTTGCAGGATTAAGCAAGCTCGGCAATTCCTGGGACTTTGCCAATTCTTTTCGCAACATTGCCCTCAGTACACAGAAACTGTAGCGCTTCTCCAGGAATTACTGAAGAAAAACAATCGCTGGAAGTGGACTACTGAATGTGAGCAATCCTTTATTGCTACTAAAAGGATGCTCAAAAACAATGTGCAGCTCTGCTATCCTAATTACGAGTGGCCTTTCCATATTGAATGTGATGCCAGTAAGATAGGAATTGGAGCCGTTCTTTACCAAGTCGACCCTAATAGACCCGATGTCAAGTTGTTCATTTCATTTGTGAGTCGGAAGCTTAGGACACATGAGAAGTCATACACCTTTACGGAGCTAGAAGCCCTAGCGATTGTATATTCGCTTTTGTATTGGAAAAAGGTTGTCTTTGGGTTTCCAATCACCATTTACACGGACCACAAGGCACTTACCTTCATTCTGTCTTCCGACCTTACGAATGAACGAGTCACCAGATGGGCATTATTCATCCAACAATTCAATGTCTCTATTGTCCATCGATCTGGAAAGAACAACGTATTAGCCGACGCTCTCAGTTGGAATCCTTCCGATGCGGCCGTAGCTTGTCCAATTTCAGTCACTAATAGTGATGGCGAAGAATTTCTGAGAAAACTTCGATATCTAGCCCAAGCCCAGCGGAGAGATCACAGGCTAAGAGAAATAATTCGCTTCTGTGAAGGATCGATTCCACAACTTGATCCAGACTATGCACGGATCGATCAGGCAGCCCAATCTTTTTCTTAGGACAACAACCTACTCTACAAGTACATTAATACAACCAAGGCTGCTAAAAGGATTTATGCCCCGGCTAAACTTCGGGAAGCCATCATCTGGCATTGCCACTTCATCACAGGACATGCTGGAGTAGACAAAGTGGCTAGTGTAATTCAGGAAAGGTTCATCTGGGAATACCTCCGTAATGATATAAGAAAGACCATAAGAACCTGTGACTTGTGCCAACGGATTAAACCAAATAATTACCTTATAAGTGAATATCCGAGGCCTATCATTCCGGAGAAGCCACGGGAGATGATGGCGCTTGATCTGTACGGCCCACTTCCAAAGGCGGCCAGGGGTAACAAACACGTCTTAGTTATTGTTGATGTCTTTTCAAAATTCACCATGTTGTTACCTATCCAGAAGGCAAACACTGGAAATATTTTAAGGAGACTCCGCAGGAATGTCTTCCCTGAGATGGGGAAACCTACGTTTCTACTAACAGATCATGGAAGCCAGTTTACGTCTGCAGAATTCCAGGCGGCGATAGAAGAATTGGAGATTCATCATATAATGAATTCCATTCGTCATCCCGAAGCCAACTCTGCTGAGCGATTGATGAGAGAAATTGCCAGATTCTGTCGGGTCTACTGCCAGCAGGAACACTGGAGATGGATTGAAGTACTTCCAGTGATGCAGAAAATAGTCAATTCCACTGTCCACGAATCTACAGGAGATATTCCGATGTTGGTGCATCATGGGCATAATCCTCGTCGCCCTTGGGATGCTATTCTTCCTGCTCCGCCTGATGCAGCCATCGGTCAAGAAGCAAGAATCGCCAAGGCCCTGGGAAAATTGAGAAACGCTGCAGATATCAGACAGAGGAGAAATCGGAATCGAAAATTCAGACCACCCTTGCAAGTGAGAGACAAGGTGTTAATTCGCAAACCTGCGATGTCTCGTCCGGAATTGAGGATCTATGCGAAATTTTGCCCCTTGTACAATGGACCTTTCAGGATTTCTAGATCTTTGTACAACGGTGCTTATGAGATCACAAGATTAGATGGCAACCTTGAAGGCATCTACAATGCTTCCAATCTCAAAAAATACTTTGAATAAGGTTAACTAAAGAAAATCCACATCGTATTTTCTTTTCCCTGAGAGGGAGGGATATGTACCGGTTACGACCTGTACATGAGTATTTTTTGAGTATAAATGACATTTAATTATCACGCGTAATGTTCTGAGCGCGCCTGGTTTGTTTACCATCAGCGGGGCAAGCAAGCGATTGAAGGACAGCTGTGAGCTGTGACGTAGCCACAGGGGTTAACTAGACCGCCCGCCCGTCACACCCCGTGTTCCCAGCCTGGACTCGTATATTCTAGATTCCACGTCACATATTCGCGAATGTTCGACGGGGAAAATTTTGTAAGTCCCGTAAACATTATGCTAGCTGCTTGAATGATATGTCATCTTGTTTGGGATCACCTGAACGTCGCAATGCTCGAGTTTTAAGTAAATCCATCGAGGGATTTAGGAGATATTCAGTCAAGCCGTATTGTGACGTAGGCGTCCCGGATCGAATAAAAGGAGGGCCCACTGTAGCCTGTTCACTCAGTTACAGCTGAGTAGTCAGCGTGGACACTCTCGCTGCTACTATCGTCGTGTGGTGACAGTCCCGATGAGGAAACTCTGTAATTTTCTAAGTATTCATTAAGTGAACTTGTATTTTTGTCGAGTGTGGAAGAACGAATTCTTCCAAGTATTCTCAAGTGTACTTGCAATATTTCGAGTGTTAAAGAACATTTTCTAAGTCTTCATAATTGAACTTACAATATTTACGGGTGTTCGAGGCTGGAATTTTCCAATTATTCATGAAATGGACTTGTATTATTTACGTGGTTTAATTCATAATTGGACTTGTATTATTTACGTGTGTTAAAGAACGAATTCTTCATAAATTGAACCTGTAATATTTGCGAGTGTTAAGAGACTCATTCCTCTAATAAACAGTGATTTACAAACTTTGCTAGTGATGATCTCTGAATGTGCTCAAAGCTCCCGTAAGCATAAATTTGTGATTTTGCCGGTACTGGTTCAAAGACTTATGAGCTTTGCCGGTGATGAACTCTAACTTCATTCAACGTCTTTAAAACATAAGTTTAGGATTTCACCTGTGTTTATTCAAAGACTTGGATACCTTGCCAGTGATAGACTGTAAATTTATTCATGTGGATGGACTTGTGTTTTTCGTCCATGTTCACTCAAAGACTTGTACATTCGCCAATGTTGATTCAAAGACATAAATTTCGCCAATGATAGACTGTAAATTTATTCATGTGGATGGACTTGTATTTTCGCACATGTTCACTCAAAGACTTGTACATTCGCCAGTGTTGATTCAAAGACATAAATTTCGCCAATGATAGACTGTAAATTTATTCATGTGGATGGACTTGTGTTTTCGCACATGTTCACTCAAAGACTTGTACATTCGCCAGTGTTGATTCAAAACTTTATAAATTTCACCAGTGATGAACTTTAAATCTATTCAGATTTTCATGTGGATGGACTTATGTTTTTTTGTCCGTGTTCATTCAAACACTTGTACCTTCGCCAGTGATGAACTTTAAATTTGGTCATAGTTTCATGAGAAGGGACTTGTGTTTTTATGCCAGTATTTATTCAGAGACGAAGACTTTTGCTAGTGGTGAACTTTGAAAGTATTCATAATCTTCGTATACAGAGACATATCATTTTACGAGTGTTAAATTTTGAAAGTCTTGACGAATAATAGCCAGTGACTTCACTAATAGGTTAATCACCCAAGGTTTTTATGAACTCAGATTTATCAGTACTGCGAGTGTCCTTGGAGACATCAACCCTCTCAGTCACATTGGACTGAGGTAGTAAATGATTATCTGCAACATCCCCAGGATTATCGGGGTTCAACCTGGGCCTCGAAAGCTCGAGGCATCTCTACCTTCTACCAACCCAGAGCAGTCCAGCCGCTTCTGTACGGAGTCCCTGGAATCTTTTGGAACGTGTTCTAACCTGCTCGGCTTGGTGAACTGGAGAATCCGAGCCATATTATAGGACTATGTGGAAGACAACTTATATCTACCTGAAGGTGATGTGCAATTTCATGTCTTATATGAATAAACTCATGTTCAGTCAGAGTCAAAATTTTCTTGTAGATAGGACCCTACCTCCTGTACCGAGCCTTAGCTACTAGTCACCCAGTTTTTGCCCTGAGAACTACATTCTTGCTTACTTTAAAATATAATCTGAGAGTCGGGCTCATTTACTGGTACAATATATAAATTGGGAAATTTTCGACAAAAATTTCACGTTGTTCAATTTTAAATCACAAATACGTCGGATTACTACATCATACAAGCAGTGCACAGCGATCAAATGAAGTATAGATGTGTAATTTGATAGAAGCAGTCATGTTCTATAACAAATGTTTGTAAAATAATATAAGTTGAAATGAATAGATAAATGCATTTACTCATAAATAAAGGAAATGTAAATGCTGTCCCACCCACAGTACTGAACGGAAACTGCTGTTGAATTGGACGTTGACTTCATTTCGTCTCTTCCGACTCCATAACAGTAAGTGATTATCGTCGCACGCATTGTTGATGGCGAGGTTCTAGTCGCAGAACAAAGCAGTGACAGCCATGACACAGTTGAGAGTAAGTAAAGTATTTGACGGTAATGACGTTATTGTGTGTGTGCTATTCTCTATTCTGGCAATGGGCAATGGACAATGGAGGGTTTTCGGATCCCTGGACATCGCGATAAACACAAGAATTCCACGTAATATTGGCATCATGTCCACTTTCTTACAATGTTACGAAGCTTGCGTGAAACGTACTGGACTTTTATCAATCACAGCATCCCTTTAATTTTCCACCTACAATAATTCGGGTTCGAAGTGCTTGTAATCACAATCTGGGCAAGTAAGGAGATAAACACATTGAAAAAAGGGGAAGGACGCTTCCATCCACCCTTGTTGAGTTCACTGAAGTAGGACACAAGTTTCTCCTTGTCACAATCACCGATTAAGATTTAATCACTATAATTGGAAAGACAACTCACCAGCTTGCTGCATCTGCCACACTGAAAGGTTTTGTTTCCGTTACACTCCGAGATCTCTCCCTGTGGTTGGGGGCGATAGAATAACACCCACGGTATCCCCTGTCTGTCGTAAGAGGCAACTAAAAGGGCCCCCAAGGGCTCTGAACTTTGGAGCGTGGGTTGGCGACCACAGGGTCCTTATCTGAGTCCTGGCGTTGCTTCCACTTACTCGTGGCAGGCTCCTCACTTTCATCTATCCGACCTTTCTTGGTCAACTCTTGTTCTTTTCCGACCCCGAAGCTATTAGGTTTGCGAGGGCTAGGGAGTCTTTCCTTTTCACGCCCTTCGTGGCCCTTGTCTTCATTTGGCCTATATCTTCACTTTTCGAAGTGTCGGATCCCTTATATTTTTTCCCTCTGATTAGTGTTAATAGAGGATGGTTGCCAAGTTGTATGTATTTCCTCTTAAAACAATAATCACCACCATCACCACTCCGAGATCCAACCAAACCTTTCCGCAGTCAAGCACAACATACACACATCTAAATCACTGGACACTTTGAACAATATAGACGTTACATTAACGTGTATTTTAATAAAATGATATATTGTTGCTTCACAATTTTTGTAAATGAATTTGCGTGCCTATCCTTAATTTGAGTTATGAAAGAATCAACATTGGGAATATTATCCTGTTCACACCATTAGTTGAAATTCTCCTCATCTCTGTGTAATATCTGCTGCACGCGTCCTTCAGGATCTTTCCTTTCCTTGCTAAGCCTCATTGTTAGATATGAAGGTGTATTACGGAAATCATTATTTCCTCTTTGAATTTTCCAAGGAACACGATTATATTATCCTGTTTCATCTTTGATTTCAAAACAATCACGATGTCCTTTCTACTTTCCTCATATCTTAGGAATCCTAAAATATTTCACACAGTTCTTATTCGTTACAAATCACCAGCTTGCTCAAACTGTTTCCATTTGCTCCTCACAGAAACATGGACACTTTTTTTGAAATTCGTCTTTGATTAATCAATAGCGCGCTGTATTTTTCATTTCTAACTGTTCTGAAATGAAATGGCGTATGGCTGTTATTGCCGGGAGTGACCGAGGATATGTTCGGCTCGCCAGGTGCAGGTCTTTTGAATTGAATCCCGTAGGGGACCTGCGCGTCATGATGAGGATGAAATGATGATGAAGACGACACATACACCCAGCCTCCGTGCCAGCGACATTAACCAATACTGGTTAAAATTCCCGACCCTGCCGGGGATCGAATCCGGGACCCCTGTGACCAAAGGCCAGCACGCTAACCATTTACCCATGCAACCGGACTCGAACTGTTCTAATTTTTCAAATTAAGTGATTGCGTTCTATTATGGCTGCGTGTAGATGACGCTAGTCGTTCACTGGTTGCTATGCTAATTCTTCGATCCCTGCTTAAAATTTTGAGTTACGAATATTTGCATTAGAGGTACTGTCGTACACAACACTAGAAACACATTCTCATATCACAGATCCCAAATGTCCAGTGACTCTTTAACTGGTTATTAGTATGGTGTACTGTTAGAAGTGTTTATGTAGCATAACAAACAAAACCTCGTATCTCCAAATGCCCTTCCTATCCGTTATTTGACGTAAGACATATATATATTTGCAGTCCACCAGAACAGTTATTTTCGTGTTAACTTTAGTATGGTATGTGTAAAGGAAAATGGACATTAAACAGATTACCCTGCAGCAATAGAGTACGGTACGGTATGCTAAAGTGCGAACACAATGAAAATTGTCCCGATACACTGCGTGTGACTAGTTTCAAGGAGAATAATGGATAGGGAGAGCATTGTGAGGTGCGAGGCTCTGCCTTTTTCCTTAAGCGATGAATAATGCAGATAATATTGTGCTTTAACAGGCTGAAACAAATCCATACTGC
The DNA here is from genome assembly GCF_040414725.1 of Anabrus simplex. Classification (NCBI taxonomy): domain Eukaryota; kingdom Metazoa; phylum Arthropoda; class Insecta; order Orthoptera; family Tettigoniidae; genus Anabrus; species Anabrus simplex. The sequence continues at coordinate 158,284,656 of NC_090269.1, read as the reverse complement.
ATACCAGATTGTATTTTTTTTTTTTTTTTTGCTTTACGTTGCACCGCCACAGATAGGTCTTATGGCGACGGTGGGACGGAGAGGGGCTAGAAGTGGGAAGGAAGCGGCCGTGGCCTTAATTAAGGTACATCCCCAGCATTTTCCTGGTGTTAAAATGGGAAACCACGGAAAACAATCTTCAGGGCTGCCGACAGTGGGGTTCGAACCCACTATCTCCTGAATACTGGATACTGGCCGCACTTAAGCGACTGCAGCTATCGAGCTCGGTACCAGATTGTAGATCAAGTTATACTTCAACCTTTAAATTCCTTCATAATAAAGATCGAAGGGAGAAATGGTTAATAATATACACCACGGAAATTTGTAAGTCAAAGTCGTAACCGTTAAACCTTTCGAACAATAACTTGTGGTGGGGTAAGAAACAGAGTCGTGCATATTCTAGGGAGGCGAGTCGAATGTTGTTAACTGCAGTGAACACGATTTTATATCTACGGTCGTTGCCTTCAGATCAAACACTTGTAATGAAAGACGATAACGTTATTTTTATTAAGGTAGAAGATGGTGGTAGTTTTGATGCTATCCGTCAACGAAGTGTCGAGATTTGAAGGTGTTTTATAAGAAAATGTGTGAGACGTTTAAGGGAATGCTGCAATGAGGAGGAAACGGGGATCTTAAGTATAACTGTGGTATCAGCTGTACAGTCTCATCGTTCGAAGTGCAATGATGAACATCTTTCCACCTCCAATAGGATTTATATCCTAGTGAATATTTTAGGGGATGCTGTGTTTCTTGATAGTGACATTGATGTATTAATACTTAAGAAGAAAATAAGTTTGCTTTGGAATTATCAGTTTCACCTTATGTCGGCCAAAATCTATTACTCATATCCAGGAGCCTGTCATTCAGTACTGTGTATATTATGACGATAGAATAGGTTCCTAAGGAGGTTATGAAACCTTCCACCAAATTCGACCTGGAAAGGAGCGAGTCTAGAAAAGGTTAGCCGCTGTTAGTAAACCCGTACCTTCAGGTGGTGCAGATTATTCTGGTGGGTGTCTTAATAGAGACAATCGAACAATGACCAAATAACTTCAACTAGAAACATTTCTCCTCAAACTACTGACTGCTTGAGCCCTTTTCGACTCAAAGTATTCGACTACCTAGTCAATGGCTCGAAGGCCGGGCCGAGTGGCTCTCACGATTGGGGCGTGGGAGATTCGATCCTGACTCAGTCCGGTGGTATTTAAAGGTGTTCAAATACGTCAGCCTCGTCAGGCACGTTAAAGAACTCCTGATGGACTAAATTCTGGCACTTCGACGTCTCCTAAAACCATAATAATAATAATAATAATTGTTACCGTGTTTTTGCGGTAGTTAGAGGTGAAAGAAGGTGCGGGTGTGAACGGGTCTCAAGCTACGAAATTAGAGTTCATGTAAAATTAACAAGGTTATATTTTCTTTTCAAAATAAGGAAATAACAAGCATGGCAGGTACAGAGTAGCAAGGCAACAAAATGTAGTTACAATATTTACCGGATTTGGGCTTCGCGCCCCGACTTCACAATTCTTGGGCAATCAGCCCAATCTTACTCCAAAATAAGTTTTAACAGAGGGGCAGAAAACCCCATTCATGCTCAGGAGCACTTGCTCCAAATTACACAGAAAAGCCTCCTCGAGGCATACAACACTCAATTTTCAAGAAAGAGCCACTCGCTCTCAACATTAAGCCTATTAAAGGCCATACCAAACTCCACCTTCAAGTTGTCCTCTAAGGACATAGATACAGGGGTAAAATACCCAACCTACTGAGGTCTATTAAGTGAGAAAAAGATTAATTACATGACCTCTAAAATAACAATTTGAGAGGAGGCGAACTTGCGCTCCTAATACACTTTGTTTAAAACCTACTTGGCACTAGGCCGTTAATACAAGGGCTAATCCCATACTAAAGAGGTGACTTAAGAAAGAAACAATTTACATTACTGTTACGGAAGAATCGGTTGAGAAAAATAAGTTCACCTCAGAACAATATGAGTGGGAGCTCGAGAGGGTTAAGCACTCTCTATCCAAATATGCAGTTTAAAGATAGAATAGATACCAAGGGTCTTTACATATTAAGGAAGGTTACATTATGGAAAAACTTCGGACCCGCCCCGAGAGTTAAACTGCTGAGCAAGCAAAGAAAGAAGTTATTAATCGGCCATTACCTTGTTGTTGACCGCTGCCGAAGAAAGAGGCGCTTCCCGCCCCCTGCTATGTACTTTACACACTAAAAGATGGAACAGAAGTGGCGCAGAGACCCAAAATCAGCAGTTTATATACTCTCGCGGAAAGTTCGAGGCGTTTTTGGAATGAGAACACCCTCCCACCAAAACATTATTGGTTAGGGATAAGCAGCATATTCAAGTTGGGGGAAGATACATCAGATTGGTCAGAAATTAATTAAAGAAATTCGGGATTGGCTAAATACAAAACAAGGGGAAAGAGAGGGGTATACAGCCAACTTAAACAATAACAGAAAGAAATTTAACAAGAAACAAACTTTTGAAATAAAAATTTCTCCAAAAAACAGTTCTTTCACATCGCACTAGGGTGCACCATTGTAGTTTTTCAGTAGTGTCCTCTAGAAGAGAAAGTTCACACTTCTTACTACCGGTAAAACAAAAATACATCAAAAGTGGCACAGTTCAAAAACTCCAAACTTTCCAAGTAGTGACATCTTCTGAGAAACTTGAAAATTAATACCGTCGATAAAGTTCAGACTTCCTCCAGCAGAGGAGTTTCAACTGGCGCACATTTTAAATTAGCGGCGTGGAGGTGTACCGCCCGGTACAGACCTCCCCCCCCCAAAAGTTCCTCCAGGGGTGACACATGCAATTTGTTTTGAAACAAGGTCCAAGTTTTGATGCTGATATGGAGATTAATTGCAGAAGTATTTATAAGATTTTCTTAATTTGGTTTGATTCAGTTTCAAAATTTTTGTTGTAACTGGTGAAGTAAAGTCTTTATGTTTGTAGGAATTGAATTCAGAAGAAAAACTTTTAATACTTGAAAGTGAAGAAAAATTTTCTAAGTCCACCAAATATTGCAGTAGAATACCCAAGAAAAGGAAGTAAAGTTGAACTGGAATGTCCATATAGCTGGATATGTACTTCGAACGTTGATGATTTTAACGGCCAGAGCAGCCGCCACTGCTTGCGTTCAGAGGAGGCCGCCCGGGCCCCTCAAGTACCCTGAGATACCGCTCGCCCGCACTATAAGGGGAGCAGAGGTGTAGAAGCACGCCGCGCCCGCGGTGAACATATACAGGCTGCGGGCCAGAAGCAGGTCGTGCGCCGCACATCAGCCTTGGCCGGGAGGAGAGCTCCGGTTCGCCGTGCACATGTCGTCCTCGCTGGGGTCGAGGGGGCCCTTCCTCTATCCCAGTCGCGGCACGGCGCCGCGCGGCTGCGGGGGCACTGAAACATTAAAGCTAGGCGGCAGAATTTGTTGGACCATTTCTTTTTTTTTTTTTTTTTTGAGGGCACAGGCTTGTGGAGAGGTTGAGGGGCCAGCGGCGTGCAGATATCCATGGCAATAAATAAGCCACTGTGTAGAGTGGAGCAGGAGACGGGAGCGTGATAATGGCCGTGGTAAGGACAGGATGGCAGTTTAACGGTTCGGGGCAGGTTTTACAAAAATGCTTGCATATAAAACAAAATATTATAGAAGGGGCAGAAAGCCTTAAAAGTGAAATTCAAAAAAATATAACCTTCATATTCCTTTCAAGAGGCAAGTTAGCACAGAAATTATACAGGTTTCACCTGCGACAGGTGAACCCTAAAGATCCTCTCGGTGGCTGGATTGCTTAATAACAACTTAACCGGTGTAAGGAAATCGAGAATTATGCACGGCCCATGAAATCTGGGGGTAAGCTTGCCCGCGGGAACAAAATTCTTGACCATCACTTGGTCGCCTACCTTCAAATGGGTGGGTCTCCGTCCACGATCATACCTTTCCCTAACCTTTTCATGAGAGACTTTAAGATTGGCTTTAGCCTTCTTCCAAAGATCTTTGATATTATCTGGATCTATTGTCTCAGGTAGAATGTCACTCAGAGACCAGAGGTTAGAGAGCGGCGTGTTGGGAACAAACTTGAACATCAAAAAGGCTGGAGTAAATTTATGTGATTCATGAACCGCCGAATTCAAAGCAAAAGCTAACCAATGCAGGGACGTGTCCCACCTGGAATGATCTTCATGATGATAGGCAATAAGCGCGGACCTGAGATTACGGTTAACCCGTTCAGCCAGAGATGGTTGAGGGTAATAAGCAGAAGTAGTCACATGAGAGATGGACAGGTCAAAGCAGAATTTACGAAAAAGATTTGATGTAAACGCCTTAGCATTTTCAGACACAATATATTGGCACGGACCAAAAGAGGCAAAAATAGAATTTAAGCAAGTAATGGTGGACTGAGCGGTAGCCAGCTTAGTCTGGAATAACCAGGAAAATATTGTAAAACCATCTACGCATACAAAGATGAACTTGTTGGCATTTCCCTTTGACTGGGGGAAGGGTCCTACATAATCAATATACAGGCGTTCCATGGGGCGCGACGCTTGATGCGAAGACAAAAGGCCTACCTTGGTGGACATGGTGGGTTTACTGAGCAAACAAGATTTACAAGCCTTTACTAGTTCACGGATGTCACCGTCCATACCCTTCCAGATGAACATTTCACGAACCTTCTCACGAGTTTTAAAGATTACAAGATGCCCCCCTAATGGGGTCTCATGATAGTACTTGAAGATCATAGGCACAAGAACAGCTGGAACGACAACCTTCATCCTCTTATCATGCCTCGAAGGGCAACATAGAACACCATTCCTCAGAACATAAGGGACAACATGTTTCCCAGAAGAAAGGGTTTCCATTATCGGAGCCAGCGTCGGATCTTCACGTTGGTATTTCTCGATATCACTAAAGAGCATGGGAGCATCAGTTAAGATGGCATTAACACCAGATAGTATGGACTCGGGAGGTGATGAACTGTCGAACGGTTCGTCGGTCTCGACGTCGTTGGAAAACATACGGCTGAGTCCATCAGCAACAACATTTTCGATACCTCTGATATGCTTGACATCGAATTGGAAGCCAGAAATTCGGATGGCCCAACGGGCTATACGACCAGTACGACGCGGCCTACCTAAGACCCAGCTTAAGGCTTGATTATCTGTCTCCAGGTCGAATTTGACATGTTCCAGATAGAGACGGAACTTTTCTAAGGCGAATAAGACTGCCAAACCTTCGAGCTCATAGATGGAATACTTGGCTTCTTGAGCCGACAAGGTCCTAGATGTATAGGCGATGGGTCGCCTCCCTTGTTCAGTCTCTTGAAGAAGGACTGCAGCTACTGCTGACGAAGACGCGTCGGTTTGGACGATGAATTTCTTCGAGAAATCAGGCATAGCAAGTACAGGGGCATTACAGGGAGCTAATTTAAGATCTTCAAAAGCGGCTTGTTGAGAAGGTCCCCACTCGAATTTGATGCCTTTCCTACGAAGAAGGTTCAACGGCGTCGCTCTATTAGCGAAGTTAGGAATGAACGTCCTGAAGAAATTCACCATACCAATGAACCTGGCGATACCTTTGATGTCCTTGGGAGGTTTAAAATCACGGATGGCCTGTGTTCTAGAATGATCGACTGCAACACCATCAGGTGACACAATATGCCCTAGGAATGACATAGATTGCTTAGCAAAGGCAACCTTGGACAACTTGACAGTTAACCCAGCCTTACGAAGGCGATTGAGAACTTCTCGCAGATGATCTAGATGTTCACAAAGGTCTCCGAAAATACGACGACATCATTCAAGTATTCAAATTTGATGTCGGAGAAGACCCTATCTAGCAGCCTAGTGAGTACAGCTGCTCCCGTGGGGAGCCCGAAAGGCACGCGGTTGTATTCGTATAAATTCCAGTCCGTGGCAAACGCTGTAAGATGTTTAGACTCTTCCGCAAGGGGAATTTGATTGTAGGCTTGATTCAAATCCAGGATGGTGAAGAACTTGGCCTTACGGAACCATGAAAAACAAGAATGAAGGTCGGGAAGGGGCACAGATTGTAACACCACCTTCAGATTGAGAGCCCTATGATCAATGACAGGCCTGAAGCCCCCTTGGGGTTTCGGGACTAGAAAAATAGGTGACGAATACGCCGACGTAGAGGGCCTAATAATACCATCCTTCAACATCTGATGGATGATTTCTTTCAGAGCCTTCATTTTAGGTGGAGATAGCCTATAAGGTGGAAAACGGACAGGAATTGAATCCGTGACCTCAATTTTGTATTCAATAAGGTCAGTAACACCAAGAGTATCAGAGAACACCTCTGGAAATGACTGACATAATTTACGAATACTATCAGCCTGCTCCTCAGGTAGATGTCTAAGGTCTAACAACATCTCATCCTGGGTAGGCGAAATAGATGAACATGATACAGAATTACACTTTAACAAGGGAATTTTACAATTGGACGCAAATTTGAATGTGCACGACTTACTCTGAAGGTCGAGCACAAGACCAGTGTGAGAAATGAAGTCAGCTCCCAATATGATGGGGCAAGACAGGTGCTTAGCCACAAACAATTTGATTTTCCATGTAAATTTAAAAATACGAATTTTGACATTTACAGAACCTAGGATTTCCAATGAAGATGAATTAGCCGAAACATATTGAACAGAAGATGAGACATAGTCAGGTAGTTTACAAACAGATTTCAATTTAGAATACCATTCAGCCGAAATAATCGAACAAACACTGCTTGAATCTAAAAGAGCTGTTACAGGTTCATCATTTAACTCAAGTTTGAGAAAAGGGACCGGTGCGGGGGTATCCGCCGCAATCCTAAGACACTCTTTGGGGCATTCAAAAGACAGATTTGCAGATTGAACATTCCCTGAATTTACGACCTGTTTGCCAGGGGCTGAGCCTCGGAAAGATGGATTAGTCGACTCAGCCGAAGCCACTAGTCACTTTTGATTGTTGTTGGAAGTTGCACCTGAAGTTGAGCAGGAGGGGGTGCTATTCGAATTGGGACAATTCTTGGCGATATGTGAGAAAGCCCCACATTTAAAACAGCCTTGTGATGAACCAGTTCCATTCCTTGTCCCACTAGATTTGAGCAATGGGCACTTGTTCCGAAGATGGTCGGGCGACCCGCAAGCATAGCATTTACGAGGTGTGACTGGTCGGCGAGGAGGAGGAGGAGGCCGAGGATGACCAAAAGAAGGAGGAGGTTCTTTCGCGACACGCAAAGAATCGGCGTATCTAACTCCTTCCGCTGAGACGGCCAATGCTTCAAGTTCAGAGAAGGTTTGCGGGCACGCCGCGAAACACAAATATGACCTATAGGATGGTGAAATTCCTTCTACAATAGCCTGTACAATCTGATCTTCAGGAAAATGAAGGGCAAACACCCTAGTATAGAATTTAATATCTTGAATGAAGTCTGCTAAGTTTTCATCCAAACGCTGTACACGATAATAGTACTTCTGAATAAGGGAGGACCTGGCCCTAGCCGCGATGAAGTTAGCTAGCAAGTGGGCGTGGAAATCCTCAATAGATGATTGCTCGGCAATGGCTCTTACTATTTTGTCTGAGAGAATACCAATTGCATATGGGATAGATGATTTGCATAATCTGACATGGGGAAAGAGAAAACACAAGGGCATGATCCTGAAATTCAACTAAAAACCTTAAAAATGAAATTACGTCACTGGTGGTATTAACGAAAAACTTAGAGATACCTCTGAGCAACATTGCCAATGGATGAGGCAAGCTGCTAAACCCGGGTGCCATAGTAGGTAAAGGTTTCAGTGCCAAGGAAGTTAATTCAGAACGTATATTATTCAACGATGCACGGCGTTCAGACTCGTTGTCCAATGTTGCAGACATAGTTTGAGCAGCAACGGTTATCCTATTGGCTTCTCCCTTAGGAGGCTCTTCCTCGCTACCTACATTCATCGTGGTGGGTTGATCAATTTTGGGAGGAACTTCCCCAGTTAACAATTGAGTGACCTTGCTAGATAATTCAGAAATACTTTCAAGCAACGTACTAGCTTCCTTCCTCTGAACGTCATTCAACTTCAGAGACAACAGATCGTTAACTCTATTTGAAAAATGATATAGCCTGGCTTGCACGCGCTTAATTTGATTAGGAGAAGGATCATTTTCGTCAAGAAAACTAACTACCGATGCTAGCCCAGTAGTATTCTCGGTGATCGTGGAAAGAGAGTCGTCAATTTCTTTCTCTCCCAAATTGGGGATGGAAATGGGCAAATCAAGGGACTCTCTAAGTTTGTTGGTGTCTATCGCAACCGTGCCTCCAGATTACACATTTCTGATAGTTAACTCATAGATCAACTCCTCCTTGCGCAAATAGTTAAGATGGAGAACATCGCGAGGGCCGGGCATGATGACAGAACAATTTTGAAAAAATCAGAAAATTCCAGCAACTGAGAAAATAGTTAGAGTTCGGAACAAACAATGTTTAGCCGTCAAAAGAGACTAAATTGAGACCCATTCAACCACGCTCTGCTACCAATTGTTACCGTGTTTTTGCGGTAGTTAGAGGTGAAAGAAGGTGCGGGTGTGAACGGTTCTCAAGCTACGAAATTAGAGTTCATATAAAATTAACAAGGTTATATTTTCTTTTCAAAATAAGGAAATAACAAGCATGGCAGGTACAGAGTAGCAAGGCAACAAAATGTAGTTACAATATTTACCGGATTTGGGCTTCGCGCCCCGACTTCACAATTCTTGGGCAATCAGCCCAATCTTACTCCAGAATATGTTTTAACAGAGGGGCAGAAAACCCCATTCATGCTCAGGAGCACTTGCTCCAAATTACACAGAAAAGCCTCCTCGAGGCATACAACACTCAATTTTCAAGAAAGAGCCACTCGCTCTCAACATTAAGCCTATTAAAGGCCATACCAAACTCCACATTCAAGTTGTCCTCTAAGGACATAGATACAGGGGTAAAATACCCAACCTACTGAGGTCTGTTAAGTGAGAAAAAGATTAATTACATGACCTCTAAAATAACAATTTGAGAGGAGGCGAACTTGCGCTCCTAATACACTTTGTTTAAAACCTACTTGGCACTAGGCCGTTAATACAAGGGCTAATCCCATACTAAAGAGGTGACTTAAGAAAGAAACAATTTACATTACTGTTACGGAAGAATCGGTTGAGAAAAATAAGTTCACCTCAGAACAATATGAGTGGGAGCTCGAGAGGGTTAAGCACTCTCTATCCCAATATGCAGTTTAAAGATAGAATAGATACCAAGGGTCTTTACATATTAAGGAAGGTTACATTATGGAAAAACTTCGGACCCGCCCCGAGAGTTAAACTGCTGAGCAAGCAAAGAAAGAAGTTATTAATCGGCCATTACCTTGTTGTTGACCGCTGCCGAAGAAAGAGGCGCTTCCCGCCCCCTGCTATGTACTTTACACACTAAAAGATGGAACAGAAGTGGCGCAGAGACCCTAAAATCAGCAGTTTATATACTCTCGCGGAAAGTTCGAGGCGTTTTTGGAATGAGAACACCCTCCCACCAAAACTTTATTGGTTAGGGATAAGCAGCATATTCAAGTTGGGGGAAGATACATCAGATTGGTCAGAAATTAATTAAAGAAATTCGGGATTGGCTAAATACAAAACAAGGGGAAAGAGAGGGGTATACAGCCAACTTAAACAATAACAGAAAGAAATTTAACAAGAAACAAACTTTTGAAATAAAAATTTCTCCAAAAAACAGTTCTTTCACATCGCACTAGGGTGCACCATTGTAGTTTTTCAGTAGTGTCCTCTAGAAGAGAAAGTTCACACTTCTTACTACCGGTAAAACATAAATACATCAAAAGTGGCACAGTTCAAAAACTCCAAACTTTCCAAGTAGTGACATCTTCTGAGAAACTTGAAAATTAATACCGTCGATAAAGTTCAGACTTCCTCCAGCAGAGGAGTTTCAACTGGCGCACATTATAAATTAGCGGCGTGGAGGTGTACCGCCCGGTACAATAATAATAATAATAATAATAATAATAATAATAATAATAATAATAATAATAATAATAATAATAATAATTCAAAGTTCCTATCGCCCGAGTAGTCGGTAGTGGTTTTTCCACCTATCTCTAATGGTGGCGATATTGATATCATTTTATAAAGTCGACGATACCGATTGACGGAAATGCGTGATATCGTCACTTCTCAGCATACAATACAGCTTACTGCTGATGTTATCGAATGCATGCTATTTACCATTTAGAGACTTTAACATGAATGGCGAATAACACCAAATGTTCGAAAAGTAATCCAAGACGTCCTCGTCGGCGAACTGCCACTTGTTATGTTTATTGTTGATTTTGTAAAAGGGGATAAAGCAGTGAGATCTTGTACGAGAACTTCATCGTAAGTTGTGTAACTTATTGCTGGGCGTCATGAGCGCATTCTCGACTAAGCATCGCCGTCTTCTTCCTCTCTTAAAGCGTGCTGAAGTGTCAGGATGGTGCTCGATGTCTTTCCAAGTGGTCTTCTGCCAACAACCTTATCATCCATGACACACTTCTTACAATACGCCCAAAGAACTGGTCGAATCTCCTTATGACGCGAGAAGAGAGACGCTATTGATTCTTTTTTCCGTCCAAGGTATACGGACCATCCTACTCGAACACCACATCTGAAAGGCATCGATAAGGCCCTTTTCCCTTGCCTTGAGGGTCCACGTGTCGGAACCATAGGAGAACACAAGTGATCCAAGCAGTCAAATGTGTGTGCTGTTCGTTAAGGCTAGCGCTGCCATATTTTACCGAGTTGGTCATGGCAGCCCGGCCTAAGTTTATACGTCTTCTAATCCCTTTGTCGGAACTTCCTGATACTAGGTATATTAAGTCATTCATCACCTCCACTTCCCTGGATCCGTGCTGTTCTAACAATGAACAGTATTTTGGACTTGGTGTGGTTATCTCTAGTCCATATTCCTAACTTACATCCTTAACTCTTGCTAGTAACTCTGCTGGCAAGGAGACTGGTGTCATCAGCAAGGCGTACGTTACTCATTATTCGTCCAGTCCTGTCATTAAGTCATATACTCATGCTGAAGAATTCTGAATTTTCGCCGTCTATCTTAAAAGTTCCCATACTGACGTTCCAGGAATTATATCAGATGCTGCGGAATGCCAAATTCCATACTTTGTCCCAGACAACACAATCAAAAGCTTTTTGTTGTCGAGGGAGCAAATTAGGTGAGTGACACAGAACATCAGAAGTAAGAAACACAACTTATTCGATTGCAGATGACTTGTAGCAGTTCTTACCTACAAAGCGCCTGCATACCTGATATAAAAAAAAAGATGGATGACTTACCCCTATGGAGCGTCACCCTGTAGTGCAATATTCCCGTCATTACACGTTGCGCTTTGCGGCGAACTCCACCTCGTTACAGCTGCGGTCTCATATTGCGTCCTGTCTCTACTATCGCAGGACTGGCTAATACCTCCCTCTCATATCTATATTATTGTTATATTATTTATTTACATTTCATGATCTGCATTGGACCACTTTATACAAAATAAAAAGGGTTCCTCAGTTTTCTGTCAGCCCAATGCTTCTTTAGGATTTGTACTTTCTGTCTTCGCCTGAAATCACTCGTCCCATTCACATTCTGTTGTTCTTGGTTTCTGGTCCGGTTCGTTTGTCTGTGAGTTTCTTGATTTTGTTTGTTATGTTTCTGAAACCTTTCAACTGTAATTTGTAGTTCCCTCAACCCTTCCTTGATTTCTGTAACCCATCTAATGACGATCTTACTTCTATTAATGCTTCTATTGATCCTGTTTCCTGGTGTCCTGAGTAGATGTGCAAAGAATGAGATTTATTTCTTCATGTTTATGCTCATTAGTGCTTTCATTTCGTTTGTGCATATTCATGTTATTATTCTTTCTGTCTATTTGGACAGCGTTTGTTGTTTTGAAAATGGTTTCATTGCCGTGCAACTGTTTTATACTGTTTTAATTTTGTGGCTATTGAGAATACGGTTTTTGTTGTATGTGTTATTGGTCAGTTTATTTATTCTATTATTATTATATTTGCCTTTATTTGTAGTGGCGAAGTTAGGACTCATGGTCCTCTCTTACACTTAACCACACATCATTAACATTGTACATCTGAGAGCAATATTCATAATCTTAAAACTACCATTACAAACTAGAAACAAAATATGAAACAAAATAACATATACTCTATAAATATTCTTAGTCATGTCTTAAACTATCGTTACAAATTTAAAAGTTGATTGACACTAAATACCCTAAGCACAGTAAACGTACATTCATACACACATTCACTCTACCAGATTCATTCAGCCTGGCGGCACACATCGAGGAGATGCTCACGGCAAGACAACTTGAAGGAATTTAAGGATTGTATGGCTCTAATGTTGTGGGGGAGAGAATTCCATATTCTAGCTCCATTTGCAACAAAGGAACGGCTGAATGCTGCTGACCTGCTGAGAGGGATAGCAAGTGTACTGCCAGAGCGTGTGTTATGCTGGTGGAAAGAGGATAGGAAATTGAGTTGTGAATATAAGTAGTATAGGATATTCTCTTTTAATAGTCGAAAGATTAATACTGCCACGTGGAGGTTTCTATATTGTTCAAATTTTAGAAGGGAAAGTTGTAGATAATAAGGGGTAACATGAACATCATGGCGTAAGGAAAAGATAAATCTAATACATGAGTTCAAAGCACGTTGTAATCGGTTTAGTTGTTCTCTCGTGGCATCAATTAGTACTACGTCACAGTAGGAAAATATAGGGAGGATAAGAGTATTTATAAGCCTAATTCTCATGTTTAGTGGCAGCATATTTTGATGATATTTTAGTGGGTGAAGGGACGCGTACACTTTTCTACAGATATTTGTAATGTGCTCTCCCCAGTTAAGATTCTCGTTTATAATTACACCAAGATTTCTTACCGAGTTTTCGTACGGAATAATTTTACCAGATAAAGTTAGTGGAGGAATGTTTTTGTTTTTTTCCGCCCTAATTTGTTTCGTCTGCCCAACAATCATAGCTTTAGATTTTGATGGATTAATTAAAATACAGTTTTCATGAGCGTATGCACAGATATTATTTAAGTCAGAGTTCATATAACCTATTGCTTGATTGATGTCTGAAATTTTGGAATGGTAATAGATCTGCAGATCGTCAGCATACAAGTGGTATTTACAGTGTCTTAGCCGTGTCGATATATCGTTAATATAGATAACAAAGAGAAGTGGTCCAAGTACAGAGCCTTGTGGTACTCCTGAAAATTTATTACCCATTCGGATGACCTATTCTGAATAATTACGCGTTGTTTTCGTTCCGTAAGATATGAGAGAAAGAATTCTAGAGCTGTCTGTCCAAGGTGAAGCGATTTCAATTTAGCAACCAGTACGTCTATATTTACTGTGTCAAAAGCGCTGCTAAAATCAAGAAGTGTTAGTAACGTCACCTGCCTTTCGTCCATAGCGCGTCTCATGTCGTCTGTAACTTTCAGCAGGGCAGTGGCCGTACTGTGTCCCTTTTTGAAACCCGATTTTAAAGAGTCAAGTAGTTTGTATTTATTTAAATAGTCGGTTAATTGCACGTGTACTATGCGTTCAAGAGGCTTGGAGAGAGATGAAATTATGCAAACAGGTCGATAATCTGTTATAAGTACAGGTGAGGAAGTTTTGGGAACAGGATTTATAATGGCATTTTTCCACATTTTTGGAAAGAGGCCACTTGTGAGGCACGTGTTGTATATATGAGGAATGGCAGGAAGAATAATGTCAATGATGTGTTGTATTATGAGTATGGGTATTTCATCAGGTCCTACAGCAGATGATGTATTTGATAATACCTTGCGTTTCACGTCAATCTCTGTGACTTCGCGAAATTCAAAGAATGGCCTATTTGGTGGTGGCTGGTTCAGAAGAGATTTTATAGTCTGTGATATTGTGTGTGTTTCCGGTTTAATTTTTACTTCAGAAAAATGAGCATTCAATCTCTCCAGAGAGATGTCTGGATTACATGGCTGGGGCAAAGCTTTCCCAATTCCAATGGAACGAAGTTGTTTCCAAGTGTTTGACACATTTAAATTTCCAGCCAGGTGATTGTAAAAAGAAAATTTCTTATTTCGAATTATTACTTTAATTCTATTCCGTTGTGTCCGATACTGTCCAAGCGCTCTGGAAGAGTGTGTGCGTTTGTAGAGCCGGTGTAACGCGTCACGGTGAGACATCATTTGTTTAATGTCATCGGTCAGCCATGGAGAAGGAGGTCGGGAGACTTTGGCCGTACGCTTAGGTGCATGTTTATCAAGGAGACCAAGTATAAGTGAACTTAAAGTTTCAACTTTCTTATCGATACCGTTTATATTTTTTACGTCATCCCAAGGACTATTCAAGGCGTCAACTCTCAGATGATCTAAGTTTATATGTTTAATGTCCCTGAATGTGATGTATCTGGACTTATACTTCGGTACTTTGAGCGAGTAAGATAAGTATATTAAGTCATGTGTCGATATGCTAGGGGTAGGAATTTGTCCATGTGATACTATTTTCTGTGGGTTGTTAGTGACCATTAAGTCAATTAGTGTATGTGAAGATGAGGTATGATTTGTCGGTTTTAGTGGAAGTATTGTCATGTCACACGTCTGGAAAATACTTAAGAGTTGCTTTATATCTCCAGCCTGTTCCAGTAAATTAGTATTGAAGTCTCCAAATATTAAAATATGTTCATAAGCAGGTGATAGTCTCTGCAGGATGTCTTCAATGTCTGAGAGGTGACCTACCCGTGGTGGCCGATAAACAACTCCTATTAGGGCTTTAACTGTTGTCACAGTTATCTCGGCAAAAATGAACTCAGGTCTCGGGTCAGGACAGTGGGCAGATGTGCATACGATTTTACATTTGATATCATCTCTACAGTACAAGGCTACTCCTCCACCTCTTTTATCTATTCGGTCATGCCTGTAAATATTATAGCCCGTTATGTGTACCATACTACTAGGGATAGTTGCGCGTAACCAACTCTCACTGATACAAGCTAAGTGTACATTACTGTTTTCAAGGAGAGCTGTTAGCTCCTCATGGTGAGCAGGTAGGGATTGAGAATTTAAATGAATGCAGTTCAATGAACGTGCGTTGGCCTGAAATACTTTCGCTAATGAGCCTTGGCAGCGGGGTGTCTCCGTTCTCGGATAGGAGAGGTTAGGGGTAGCGGGACGGTCAGGTCCACAGCTGGTAGTGGTTATAACAGTACTCATCACACAAAGCAGAATACCAAGTAGAATACATGCTTCTTACCTGCGTATTTCCTCTGATATCGCGCCGGCTTTTCATGCACTCAATCACATTCACACTCAATAATAAAACACTATAATACAAACTTAAACTAATCCACATTGTCGTTACTTCACACTGTTTCACCCCCTAGCTGCTTGAATAACATTGTTAAGGTCAGCTCGTGTGGTCACTTGAATTTTCTTCCCATCAGAGCTTAGAATAATGATACGTCCATCCTTAGTCCATACAGATTTCTGACCGAAGTGGTCACGCGCGGCGTTTAGTATGTCCTTTCTCGTTGCTGTTAGCGATTCTGTTATCAGCATACCCGATCCCTTCAGCGATTTCTTTGCTCGCCAGATACGGTCACGTTCGTGATATCGCGTGAACTTTATTATGATGGGCCTGTTCCCTCCCGTCACTATCTCAGCTGTTGTTCTCCTTGGTTTCCCAATCCTGTGACAGCGATCTAAATTGTCCAATGTCAAGTCTATTCCTAAGTGGGATTTCACAACACCGAACACCTTGTCATAGACGTCCTCGTTCGGAGCTTCTGCCACCCCGTGGAGTAATAGGCAGTTTCTCCTGCTGTACTGCTCTGCTTCGTCGATTAGGTCGTCCTGTTTAGAGATCTGGTTGTGCATTTGGGTAAGTTCGGACTTCACCTCCTTGAGCTCCTCGGTGACAGCAGCTCTGAAAGACTGGAACTCAAGGGCGAGTGCGTCTAGGGAAACATCGCCGGGGTTGGTAGCACTGCTGTTGGCGGCGCGCGTTGCTTTCTCGAAGCGAGCTTGGATGTCGTTTAGCTTTTCTTCGAATGAAGAAATCCGCTTGTTTAATGACTTTAGAGACATTGTGGATGAATGTATGTAGCCACTGAGTGCTATTTAGTTATGAAACTTGACCTAGTACACACGAATTGCAGTTAAACTTGCTGATTTGCTACGTGGTTTACGGAGCTCTCTCACATGCACTTCTTTACTGCCGCCATCAGAACAGTCTTGTTCTACTATGCTGTGTCTGTTTTTCATTGAGATTATATGTTATTACTTTTCCTAATTATTTAAATTTGCCAACGACTTTGATTTTCTGTCCACCTATTGTGATTTTATTTACGAGTGGTTGGTCATATTATTCTTATTATTATTATTAATATTCCCGTTATAGACTTCTAGGTACCATGTAGTAATTCGAATTCTCTTACATCCCATTCAAGAGACCTTCATTCTTCCGCTCTGTTTCCTTTTCCTCTTCTCAGATCACTTTGTACCAGTTACTTTCTCTTTTGCGCTGGAATCTTTTCATAATAGACTAGTTTTAAATATCAATATTTGCTTGGTTTCCTCTTATCATACTTCTTGAATCCAGATTTGTTTCTCCCAAGCTACCTGACTATCATTTTTGTTCATCTGTTTTCATCCATCCTGAAGATGTACGCACAAAAACACGATCCCGTTTTTCTTATTTTCTCCTACATGTGTTCTGTGTTCTCATAGATTTCCTTATTACTTCTTAATTCCCACAATTCCATAGTTTCCATTGGAGATAGAATTTTCCTAATGATTATCTTTTTTAAAATTTCAAGCTCATCTAATCAATGCTCAGGTTTGACTAGTGTATTATAGTGTCTTTAGGGTAATCACTTTTTATAATAAAGTTATGCTCTTTACATCTTGTATATTCTTTGTTCTACAACAGAATTGTGTATACCATTTTCTTGAATTGTATCCCCCAAATTTTTAGATTCCTTCACTTTCTGATTTAGTCCAATATCTGTTGTTAAAATTTCTGGAACTTTTTGTAATATTCGTAATAAACTTCTGTTTTTCAGAGGATCTCAAATCTGTTTTGTTTTATTTTCGACAATTTGCAGAAAATATTCACTTGTTCACTGAGACTTTCCTCTGACCATTCTGTACGCTACACTTTCTTTTGAAGTTATATTTGTTTACTTACTTCTGTCTTGAATGCTTTATCCGGTAATAAGAATTTCTTGTAGGTCTTCTTTTGGTTCCCTAGAATTTTATTATGATTTATTTCGAATGGTTCAGCTATGGACTACGAAAATGTAATGACAGTGATTTGAAGCTTCGGTCGCCGTGGCTGCCTGTACGTTCTTGCTTGCTGTTTTCCCATTTCACACCTTGGGTTTGTTTTTATTTTTCTCCTTCTGACTCCTTTTGTTAATATTCCCTTAAACTGTATTTTTGCTTTTGTTGTATCACTTTGTGGAAAGATTTTCTGTCTTGTGGTAACTCTGCAGAGATGTTGGAAATAATTTTTATTTTTAAATTTATTTATTTATTTATTTATTTATGTATTTATTTATTTATTTATTTATTTATTTATTTATTTATTTATTTATTTATTTATTTATTTATTTCTTCGTTATGCCCGGTTACAGAGCGCGTTGGAACTTGTTAGCTTGATGATGGGGTCACCACAACCCTACGCCAATATTTATTTATTCATTTATTTATTTATTTATTTATTTATTTATTTATTTATTTATTTATTTATTTGATTTCAGCATTCCTGCCCTCTCTTACACCTAATCACGTAAATTACAGAATACATAAAAGACATTTTGTTATAAAATCAAAGGTAACTAAGCTAAATTATAGATTTGGAGAATATAATGAACAAAGAAATCCAAAGCTCAACAAATAAAATAAAATGAAAATAAATCCGGAGCATAAAAGTAGAGGAAGGAAAAGAAAAAGTCGTAATGAAGACAAGTAACATACAAACTGAAAAAATATAAGCAACGCTTAAACAGAATACAAAAAATGATACAGTAACGGAAATCCAAGTATGGCTCTAAGCAGTGATCTATGTTCTTTTACGTGCCAGTAAATCTACCGACACGAGGCTGTCGTATTTGAGCACCTTCAAATACCACCGGACTGAGCCAGGATCGAACCTGCCAAGTTGGGGTTAGAAGGCCAGCGCCTTAACCGTCTGAGCCACTCAGATCGGCAACAGTGTTCTTTAGCTGCACCTACCTCCCATAATCACACAGCATATCATACGTCTCCAATCAACAGGTAATTTCTACATGCAACCTTAAATTTTGATATTGTGTTCCTGACAGCAGCTGCAAGTTAATTCCAAAGTTGTGACCAGCCACAATTATCTATTACACATCGAAACGAGTTACAATTATAGAATGAGTACAATAAATGGAATTTTGAAGAAATGTATTTGGATAGATTTTCTTTCAGAGCTCGACATATCAACGTAAGTAACTTCCGTCGCCTCTTGGGTTTCAGTCAGGAGAGAACTGTGTAGCTAGGGGTTATAACTCAGTAAAAAGCAAATCGAAGACCAGAGTTTCATAGTTTGTTGTGTTAGCCCTGTAGATAACGCAGTTAGTCTTGTTTAATCCATCTTCTCTAGCTATCCTGAATTGGGAGCGTGGGCTGATGACCGAGGGTTGTCATGTGTCAGCCCACTTGTTGTCTTTCGACCGCGACAGTGTAAAGTTTGCGAAGCCTAGAGAGTCTTTCATTTCAACGACCTTCTGTTGCCGATACCCTCATTGCCAGACCACCTCTATGCTTTACCTGTCATGACGGTTAACCACCACTACCATTGGTATTACTAGACCATAGTTACAAATTGTATTTCCTCTTAAGACCACCATTACGCTAATAGGTTGTCAGTTTTACTTCCTGTTGAAATAATAATAATAATAATAATAATAATAATAATAATAATAATAATAATAATAATAATAATAATAATCATAATAATAATAATAATTGTACCGGGCGGTACACCTCCACGCCGCTAATTCAAAAGGTGCGCCAGTTGAAACTCCTCTGCTGGAGGAAACCTGAACTTTATTGACGGTATTAATTTTCTACTTTCTCAGAAGATGTCACTACCTGTAAATTTCGGAGTTTTAGAACTGTGTCATTTTTGATGTGTTTTTGTTTTGCTTGAAGTAAGAAGTGTGAACTTTCTCTTCTAGAGGACACTACTGAAGAACTACAATAGTGCACCCTAGTGCGAAGAAAAAGAACTGTTCTTTGGAGAAATTTTTATTTCAAAAGTTTGTTTCTTGTTAAATTTCCTTCTGTTATTGTTTAAGTTGGCTGTATACCCCTCTCTTTCTCCTTGTTTTGTATTCAACCAATCCCGAATTTCTTAACTTAATTTTCCACCAATAATGTGTTTCTTCTTCATCTTGTGTAGGGGTTTCTCTTTATTCTCCAATAAAGTGATTGTGGGCGGGTGTTCTCATTCCCCTAACGCCTAGAACCTTCCGCGAGAGTATATAAACTGCTGATTTTAGGGTCTCTGCGCCACTTCTGTTCCATCTTTCAGTGTGTAAAGTACATAGCAGGGGGCGGGAAGCGCCTCTTTCTTCGGCAGCGGTCAACAACAAGGTAATGGCCAATTAATAACTTCTTTCTTTGCTAGCTCAGCAGTTTAACTCTCGGGGCGGGTCCGAAGCTTTTTCCATTATGTCACCTTCCTTAAAATGTAAAGAAACTTGTATCTATTTCATCTTTTGAACTGCATATCGGGATAGAGAGTGCTTAACCCTCTCGAGCTCCCAATCATAATGTTTTGAGGTGAACTTATTTTTCTCAACCTATTCTTCGTTAATATAATGTAAATTGTTCTTTTCTGAAGTCACCTCTGTAGTATGGGATCAGCCCTTGCATTAATGGCCTAGTGCCAAGTAGGTTTTAAAAACAAAGTGTATTAGGAGTGCAGATCGCCTCCTCTCAAATTGTTATTTTGGAGGTCATGTAATCAACCTTCTTTTCATTTAATAGACCTCAGTAGGTTGGGTATTTTACCCCTGTGTCTATGTCCAGTGAGGACAACTTGAAGGTGGAGTTTGGTGTGGCCTTTGAGAGGCTTAGAGTTGAGAGCGAGTGGCTCTCTTTTTTTTTGAAAAGTGAGTGTTGTATGCCTCGTGGAGGCTTTTCAGTGTAATTTGGAGCAAATGTTCCTGAACATGAATGGGGTTTTCTGCCACTCTGGTAAAACTTATTTTGAAGTAAGGTTGGGCTGATTGCCCACGAATGGTGAAGCAAGGGCGCTGAGCCCAAATTCTGTAAATATTGTAACCACCCTTTTGACTTGCTACTCTGTACCTGCCATGTTTGTTATTTCTTTATTTTAAAAAGAAAATATAACCTTGTTAAATTTTACATTTAACTTTAATTCCGTAGTTGGAGACCTATTCACACCCGCACCTTCTTTCACCTCTACCTACCACGGAAAGCTCCGTAACAAGTGGTAGCAGAGCGTGGTTGAATGGGTCTCATTTTAGCCCCTTTTGACGGCTAAATATTGTTCTGTTCCGAACTCTAACCATTTTCTCAGTTGCTGGAATTTTTGAGGTTTTCAAAATTGATCTGTCACCATGCACGGCCCTCGCGATGTTCTCCATCCTAACTATTTGCGCAAGGAGGAGTTGATCTATGAGTTAACTATCAGAAATGTACAATCTGGAGGCACGGTTGCAGTAGACACAAACAAGCTTAGAGAGTCCCTAGATTTGCCCATTTCCATCCCCAATTTGGGAGAGAAAGAAATTGACGACTCTCTTTCCACGATCACGGAGAATATTACTGGGCTAGCTTCTGTAGTTAGTTTTTTTGATGAAAATGATCCTTCTCCTAATCAAATTAAGCGTGTGCAAGCTAGGCTGTTTCATTTTTCAAATAGAGTTAACGATCTGTTGTCTCTAAAGTTGAATGACGTTCAGAAGAAGGAAGCTAGTACGCTGCTTGAAAATATGTCTGAATTATCTAGCAAGGTCACTCAATTGTTAACGGGGGAAGTTCCTCCCAAAACTGATCAACTCGCCACGATGAATGCTGGGAGCGAGGAAGAGCCTTCTAAGGGAGAAGTCAAAAGGATAACCGTTGCTGCTCAAACTATCTCTGCCCCATTAGACAACGAGTCTGAACGTCGTAACTCATTGACTAATGTACGTTCTGAATTAACTTCTTTGCCACTTAAACCTTTACCGACTATGTCACCCGGGTTTAGCAGCTTGCCTCATCCATTGGCAACGTTGCTCAGAGGTATCTCTAAGTTTTCCGTTAATACCACCAGTGACGTAATTTCATTTTTAAGATTTCTAGTTGAATTTCAGGATCATGCCCTTGTGTTTTCTCTTTCTCCATGTCAAATTTTGCAAATTATCTATCCTTATGCAATTGGTATTCTCTCTGACAAAATAGTAAGAGCCATAGCCGAACAGTCATCTATTGAAGATTTTCATGCACACCTGCTTGCAAATTTTTTTCCCGCCCGCGCGAGGTCATCTCTGATTCAGAAGTACTATTATCGTGTACAGCGTTTGGATGAAAACTTGGCTGACTTCATCCAAGATATTAAATTCTATACTAGGGTGTTTGCTCTTCACTTTCCGGAGGACCAGATTGTACAAGCCATTGTGGAAGGCATTTCACCATCCTATAGGTCATATTTGTGTTTCGCGGCGTGCCCGCAAACCTTCTCTGAACTTGAGGCATTGGCCGTCTCAGCGGAAGGAGTTAGATACGCCGATTCATTGCGTATCGCCAAAGAACCCCCGCCTTCTTTTAGTAATACTCGGCCTCCACCTCGCCGACCAGTCACACCCCGTAAATGCTATGCTTGCGGGTCGCCCGACCACCTTCGGAACAAGTGCCCATTGCTCAAATCTAGTGTGACAAGGAATGGAGCCGGTTCATCACAAGGCTGTTCTAAATGTGGGGCTTTCTCACATATTGCCAAAAATTGTCCCAATTCGAATAGCACCCCCTCCTGCTCAACTTCTGGTGCAACTTCCAACAACAATATAAAGTGACTAGTGCCTTCGGCTGAGTCGATTAATCCATCTTCCCGAGACTCAGCCCCGGGTAAACAGATCGAAAAATCAGGGAAATTTCAATCTTCAAATCCAAAACTTGAATGATCCAAGGAGTGTCTTAGGATTGCGGCAGATACCCCCGCACCGGTTCCTTTTCTTAAGATTGAGTTAAATAATGAACCTGTAACAGCTCTCTTAGATTCAGGCAGTGTTTGTTCGATTATTTCGGCTGAATGGTATTCTAAATTGAAATCTGTTTGTAAACTAACTGACTATGTCTCATCTCCTGTTCAATATGTTTCGGCTAATTCATCTCCATTAGATATTCTAGATTCCGTACAGGTCAAAATTCGTGTTTTTAAATTTACATGGAAAACCAAACTGTTTGTGGCTAAGCATTTGTCTTGCCCCATCATTCTGGGAGCGGACTTTATTTCTCACACTGGTCTTGTGCTCGATCTTCAGAGTAAGTCGTGCACATTCAAATTTGCGTTCAATTGTAAAATTCCCTTGTTAAAGTGTAATTCTGTATCATGCTCATCTATTTCGCCTACCCAGGATGAGATGTTGTTAGACCTTAGACATCTACCTGAGGAGCAGGCTGATAGTATTCGGAAATTATGTCAGTCATTTCCAGAGGTGTTCTCTGATACTCTTGGTGTTACTGACCTTATTGAATACAAAATCGAGGTCACGGATTCGATTCCTGTCCGTTTTCCACCTTATAGGCTATCTCCACCTAAAATGAAGGCTCTGAAAGAAATCATCGATCAGATGTTGAAGGACGGTATTATTAGGCCATCTAAGTCGGCGTATTCGTCGCCTATTTTTCTAGTCCCGAAACCCCAAGGAGGCTTCAGGCCTGTCATTGATTATAGGGCTCTCAATCGGAAGGTGGTGTTACAATCTGTGCCCCTTCCTGACCTTCATTCTTGTTTTTCATGGTTTCGTAAGGCCAAGTTCTTTACTATCTTGGACTTGAATCAGGCCTATAATCAAATTCCCCTTGCCGAAGAGTCTAAACACCTTACAGCGTTTGCCACGGACTGGAACTTATACGAATACAACCGCGTGCCTTTCGTGCTCCCCACGGGAGCAGCTGTACTCACTAGGCTACTAGATAGGGTCTTCTCCGATATCAAATTTGAGTACTTATATCACTACTTGGATGATGTCGTCGTATTTTCAGAGACTTTTGAAGAACATCTAGATCATCTGCGAGAAGTCCTCGATCGCCTTCGTAAGGCTGGGTTAACTGTCAAGTTGTCCAAGGTTGCCTTTGCTAAGCCCTCCATGTCATTCCTAGGGCATATTGTGTCACCTGATGGTGTTGCAGTCGATCATTCTAGAACACAGGCCATCCGTGATTTTAAACCTCCCAAGGACATTAAAGGTATCGCCAGGTTCATTGGTATGGTGAATTTCTTCAGGAAGTTTATTCCTAACTTCGCTAATAGAGCGGCGCCTTTAAACCTTCTTCGTAGGAAAGGCATCAAATTTGAGTGGGGACCTTCTCAACAAGCCGCTTTTGAAGATCTTAAATTAGCTCTCTGTAATGCCCCTGTACTTGCTATGCCTGATTTCTCGAAGAAATTCATCGTCCAAACCGACGCGTCGTCGTCAGCAGTAGCTGCAGTCCTTCTTCAAGAGACTGAACTAGGGAGGCGACCCATCGCCTATGCATCTAGGACTCTATCGGCTCAAGAAGCCAAGTATTCTATCTATGAGCTCGAAGGGTTGGCAGTCTTATTTGCCTTAGAGAAGTTCCGTCTCTATCTGGAACATGTCAAATTCGACCTGGAGACAGATAATCAAGCCTTAAGCTGGGTCTTAGGTAGGCCGCGTCGTACTGGTCGTCTAGCCCGTTGGGCCATCCGTATTTCTGCCTCCCAATTCGATGTCAGGCGTATCAGAGGTACCGAAAATGTTGTTGCTGATGGACTCAGCCGTATGTTTTCTAACGACGTCGAGACCCATGAACCGGTCGGCAGTTCATCACCTTCCGAGTCCATACTATCTGATGTTAATGCCATCTTAACTGATGCTCCCATGCTCTTTAGGGATATCGAGAAATACCAACGTGAAGATCCGACGCTGGCTCCGATAATGGAAACCCTTTCTTCTGGGGAACATGTCGTCCCTTATGTTCTGAGGAATGGTGTTCTATGTTGCCCCTCGAGGCATGATAAGATGATGAAAGTTGTCGTTCCAGCTGTTCTTGTACCTATGATCTTCAAGTATTATCATGAAACCCCATTAGGAGGGCATCTGGGAATCTTTAAAACTCGTGAGAAGATTCGTGAAATGTTCATCTGGAAAGGTATGGACGGTGAAATCCGTGAACTAGTGAAGGCTTGCAAACCCTGTTTGCTCAGTAAACCCACCATGTCCTCCAAGGTAGTCCTTTTGTCTTCTCATCAAGCGTCGCGCCCCATGGAAAGCCTGTATATTGATTATGTAGGACCCTTCCCCCAGTCCAAGGGAAATGCTAACAAGTTTATCTTTGTATGCGTAGATGGCTTTACTAGATTTTCCCGGTTATTTCCGACTAAGCTGGCTACCGCTCAGTCTACAATTACTTGCTTGAATTCTATTTTTGCCTCTTTTGGTCCGTGCCAATATATTGTGTCTGATAATGCTAAGGCGTTCACATCTAATCTTTTTCGTAAATTCTGTTTCGACTTGTCCATCTCTCATGTAACTACTTCTGCTTATTACCCTCAACCATCTCTGGCTGAACGGGTTAACCGTAATCTCAGGTCCGCGCTTATTGCCTATCATCATGAAGATCATTCCAGGTGGGATACGTCCCTGCATTGGTTAGCTTTTGCTTTGAATTCGGCGGTTCATGAATCACATAAATTTACTCCAGCCTCTTTGATGTTCAAGTTTGTTCCCAACACGCCGCTCTCTAACCTCTGGTCTCTGAGTGACATTCTACCCGAGACAATAGATCCGGACATCATTAAAGATCTTTGGAAGAAGGCTAAAGCCAATCTTAAAGTCTCTCATGAAAAGGTTAGGGAAAGGTATGATCGTGGACGGAGACCCACCCCTTTGAAGGTAGGTGACCAGGTTATGGTCAAGAATTTTTTTCCCGCGGGTAAGCTTGCCCCCAGATTTCATGGGCCATGTGTCATTCTCGATTTTCTTACGCCGGTTACGTTGTTATTAAGTAATCCAGCCACCGAGAGGATATTTAGGGTTCACCTGTCACAGGTGAAACCAGTGTAAATTTTGTGTTAACTTGCTTCATATAATTTGAAAGGAATATGAAGGTTATATTTTTTTTGAGTTTTCACTTTTAAGGCATTCTGCCCCTTCTATAATATTTTCTATATTTAAGCATTTTTGTAAACCTCCCCCGATTCGTTAAACTGCCATTCTGTCCTTACCACGGCCATTACCACGCTCCCGTCTCCTGCTATACACACTGTGGCTTGCTTATATTAAATGCCATGGATATCTGCACGCCGCTGGCCCCTCAACCTCTCCACCAAGCCTGTGCCCTCAAAAAATGATGATGGTCCAACAATTCTGCCGCCTAGTTTTAATGTTTCAGTGCCCCCGCAGCCGCGCGGCGCTGTGCCGCGACTGGGCTTGAGGATGGGCCCCCTCGACCCCAGCGAGGACGACATGTGCACGGCGAGCCGGAGCTCTCCTCCCGGCCAAGGCTGATGTGCGGCGCACGACCTGCTACTTGCCCGCAGCCTGTATATCTTCACCGCGGGCGCGGCGTGTTTCAACACCACTGCTCCCCTCATGGTGCGGGCGAGCGGTATCTCAGGGTACTTGAGGGGTCCGAGCGGCCTCCTCTGGACGCAAGCTGCAACGGCCGGTCTGGCCATCCAACTTAATCAACATCAACTACATGGACAGTTACTATAAGAGACGACTACACTTGGGAATTCAACAACAAAATCTGATGGACTTAGATAATTTTTCCTCGATTTTAAAACTAAAGTTTTCCTTCTCAATTCAACTTCTACAAACATAAAAACCTTACTTCTCCAGTTACAACAAAAATTTTGAAACTGAATCAAACCACATTAAGAAAATCTTATAAATTTTTCGGCAATTAATCTCCACATCTACATCAAAACTTGGACCTAGTTTTCACACAAATTTCATGTGTCACCCCTGGAGGAACATTTGTGGGGGGGAGGTCTGTACCGGGCGGTACACCTCCACGCCGCTAATTCAAAAGGTGCGCCAGTTGAAACTCCTCTGCTGGAGGAAACCTGAACTTTATTGACGGTATTAATTTTCTACTTTCTCAGAAGATGTCACTACCTGTAAATTTCGGAGTTTTAGAACTGTGTCATTTTTGATGTGTTTTTGTTTTGCTTGAAGTAAGAAGTGTGAACTTTCTCTTCTAGAGGACACTACTGAAGAACTACAATAGTGCACCCTAGTGCGAAGAAAAAGAACTGTTCTTTGGAGAAATTTTTATTTCAAAAGTTTGTTTCTTGTTAAATTTCCTTCTGTTATTGTTTAAGTTGGCTGTATACCCCTCTCTTTCTCCTTGTTTTGTATTCAACCAATCCCGAATTTCTTAACTTAATTTTCCACCAATAATGTGTTTCTTCTTCATCTTGTGTAGGGGTTTCTCTTTATTCTCCAATAAAGTGATTGTGGGCGGGTGTTCTCATTCCCCTAACGCCTAGAACCTTCCGCGAGAGTATATAAACTGCTGATTTTAGGGTCTCTGCGCCACTTCTGTTCCATCTTTCAGTGTGTAAAGTACATAGCAGGGGGCGGGAAGCGCCTCTTTCTTCGGCAGCGGTCAACAACAAGGTAATGGCCAATTAATAACTTCTTTCTTTGCTAGCTCAGCAGTTTAACTCTCGGGGCGGGTCCGAAGCTTTTTCCATTATGTAACCTTCCTTAAAATGTAAAGAAACTTGTATCTATTCCATCTTTTGAACTGCATATCGGGATAGAGAGTGCTTAACCCTCTCGAGCTCCCAATCATAATGTTTTGAGGTGAACTTATTTTTCTCAACCTATTCTTCGTTAATATAATGTAAATTGTTCTTTTCTGAAGTCACCTCTATAGTATGGGATCAGCCCTTGCATTAATGGCCTAGTGCCAAGTAGGTTTTAAAAACAAAGTGTATTAGGAGTGCAGATCGCCTCCTCTCAAATTGTTATTTTGGAGGTCATGTAATCAACCTTCTTTTCATTTAATAGACCTCAGTAGGTTGGGTATTTTACCCCTGTGTCTATGTCCAGTGAGGACAACTTGAAGGTGGAGTTTGGTGTGGCCTTTGAGAGGCGTAGAGTTGAGAGCGAGTGGCTCTCTTTTTTTTGAAAAGTGAGTGTTGTATTCCTCGTGGAGGCTTTTCAGTGTAATTTGGAGCAAATGTTCCTGAACATGAATGGGGTTTTCTGCCCCTCTGGTAAAACTTATTTTGAAGTAAGGTTGGGCTGATTGCCCACGAATGGTGAAGCAAGGGCGCTGAGCCCAAATTCTGTAAATATTGTAACCACCCTTTTGACTTGCTACTCTGTACCTGCCATGTTTGTTATTTCTTTATTTTAAAAAGAAAATATAACCTTGTTAAATTTTACATTTAACTTTAATTCCGTAGTTGGAGACCTATTCACACCCACACCTTCTTTCACCTCTACCTACCACGGAAAGCTCCGTAACAATAATAATAATGGCATATGGCCCGGTGCACGTCCAATAGGTGACCTGTGACAGTGAGGCGCTACCTATGATGAGTTTAACGAAGACGACACAAACTGCCAGCCCTCGAGCACAGAAGTTAACCAATGAAAGTTAAAATCCCCTACTGGCACAAACTCGAACCCGAGACTCCCTGGACCAGAGGCCAACATGCTGACCAATTAGCTGTAACCGGAAAAATAATAATCACGACTGTGATTAGAGTTAATAGACGATGATTGACAGTTGTACTTACTTTCTCTTAAAACGATAACCACCACCACTATTGCTAATAGAGTAGTGTTGCTAGTTGTTCTTCCTCTTAAGCTAATAATTAAAACACGTCAGGTTGAGGGACGTGATGTCCCTTGCTTTCCATATTCACGTCTGTTCGATGTATTCCCTCTTGTAATTATTTCGGCCTCTCTGTTACGTGCGTCATCAAACTGTGAACTTTTGATGTGGTCTACTCGCGGAGATTTATCGGCCTACATGCTTAATTTAACTGTTCCCAATTAAATTACATGCACTGCGATATACAGTCACCACAGAGATCCTGTAACCGCATTAAATATTACTGAGAGCTTTCATCAACACTGACAGGAGCTTTTCTACTTCCGCTATGTCACTCGTAAATCTTAGAAGCTAGAATATGATCGACGGTTTCGTTCTATACCACGCGTCTTTCAAATTTTGCACCCCTATTGAGATCTTAACTCTACCAATCTCCTCAACACGCCCTCTTTCTGAAGCAGGGTAACCAGTACACCCCTGTCAATTTTTATTACTTGTGTAAATCACGATACCATTTCTGCGGGCAGCCATCCTCCTGTTACAATCAATCAATCAATCAATCAATCAATCAATCAATCAATCAATCAATCAATCAATCAATCAATCAATCAATCAATCAATCAATCAATCAATCAATCAATCAATCAATCAATCAATCAATCAATCAATCAATCAATCAATCAATCAATCAATCAATCAATCAATCAATCAATCAATCAATCAATCAATCAACCAATCAATCAATCAATCAATCAATCAATCACAAATGATCTGCATTCAGGACTGACGTCCAGTTGGCACATTACCCAGAAATAGTTTCCTACTCTTTTCTTAAATGATTTCAAAGATTTCTCCCGAACTGATTTACGTAGTACTTCGTTTTGCCTGCCTGTCTCAACATACGCGAGATTTGGTCGTCAGGTGGCGTATATCACTCAAATGACCAACAGCAAGCGCTATGTCTAATTCACAGAGTATACAGAAATGATTTACTACGTACTGGGCTTGTCTCTGATGGTGTTCTTTCCGCTGTAGTTCTCCACGTCAGTTGCGTCTGCGAGAAGTACCATGCAAACTTCTTCCTACATGGAGATCGAAGAGTCTGTTTTTTTGCATATTATACCTTCTATAAATACTGGATAATTACAACATTTTGAGTTTACTTCCAGCTGTCAATTGAAACAAAAGGTGTTTTAACTCTTTCGTGAGGCGTTTCTCACATTCGGTATTCTTGTATTGAGGCAATCATGACTTCAAGTCCTTTGTGAGGTTAGTTTAAGTATAGATACACACGTGTTTATTTCGTGCTCTTTCCCATTCTCTATCTAATACCGACAAACTTCATCGTGGAATCAAAGTAGTCGAAAAAAACTACAAAATCAGTTCATAAATTGAGTGGACTTTATTGCCTATGGCCCTTCTTTCAGATCATATAACTCTCATTTTAACACGACCAGACACAATAATTGATATTCCTCATGATCTTTGTATGATGATAGGCAAAGCAAAAGGGCGAACTTCAGATAGCATTCGCCCATGGGCAGTTCAATAATTTGAAAGAGCAAACAGCACCTGTGCTTTAAACGGAGCAGTGTGTGCTATGAACAGGAGGTGCACTAATTACAATTTACAGAAAATTAACTATTATAACTGTTCTATCATTATAAAACTGGTGCTTTTCATAGGAACTCATCCGTCTAAATTTGAGAGGGTGAGTAAAGTTTATTAAAACATAAAACACCTTTTCTCGGAGAGCTGCTTGGTCAATAGACATCAATATGAACAGTTGTATCACTCTGAACTACAAACCATGGGTCGCTGAGCTGCCAGTTACTAAGTCATGGAATGTTGTCTGGTTCACAGTTGATATCTGATCTTGTGACATTTCAAACAAAACTTGAATTTTGCCCGAGGAATCTCAGCCGAGGCGATGTGAAACACTTTTCTCGTTATGTTTCTCCTGTACACGGGAAATCATAAGATCATGGATATGTTTTTGAGGTTGGAAGACGAGAGAGCGAGTAGCGGAGAAAATGTGCGAGAGTACAGGAGAACTCGTGAAGAAAACTGGAACAAAAAGTTAATGTATAGACATAAGACTGCACGTAGTGGAAGTGAAGAATTCTGTACGCGAACCTTAGCTCCCTAGTGCTGAATCGGTAGACCTCGGTTATCTTCGCCATGCGTACTGGCAACCTTTGAAACACGAACTATGAATCGATTATGCATCGCCGAGAGACATCTGGCGTACACTTTGGATACTAGTACTGTTGTTGTTTACATAGCAAATTCAAAATATAGGTTGGGAATGAACATGAGTAGGAAAAATCCCATTACATCACAGGAACAACCTAGAACACTTCCACGGAACGCCCCTCAAAGGGTATACACAGCGAGGGAAGAGAAATAATAGCTAAAGTTGCCGAGTGCTGTGCTATAGGGAGAAAAAAAAACTGCTGCTCTTCCCCCTCAGCAAGTCTCTTAAACGAGTTGCCGCGCACACGGGCATATCTGCGGCAACTATTAAGAGGATTAAGTCATTTTCTGCCTCTCACCCCGATGAATCTCCCGCCACCCCGGTGAAAACAGGCAGGCTTGTCTAACCAGTCTAACTAATCTGCTCTAACCTATATCATTATGGATAGTAGTAGGGTATCATGTGCAAGTTTTATATGACATTCTCCTCTTTACCGTAGGGAGGGAACTCAAGGAAAGATACAACTGGATGATTTCGACAAACGAGTGATAAGGGACATCATCAAAAATTTCAATGCCGTCCAAAAAGTGACACCTACAGTGAACAGCATGATCCCTGTGCTGAAAGAAGACATTCAGTGGAAGTGGAGCTCAACTGCCCTCCGAAACGTTTTGAAGAATATGGGTTTTGTGTGGAAGTAGGTCCAAAACAAACGTGTTTTATTGCTGGAGCGGGCGGATGTAGTTGATTGGCGAGCACGATTCCTCGTCACAATTAAACATGCTAGGGAAGGAAGGCTAGGCAGTATTTTACTTGGACGAGTCCTAGATCGATAATAATATGACAACTGAAAAATGCTGGCAGAGACAGAACGATGTTGTCGGTGTTACAGCATGGGGAAGCTCTTCGAAAAGGCTAATCATTGCAAGTGTTGGATCTGAGAAAGACTTCATTGGAGAAGCACAATTAATATTTCAAGCCAGAAGTATCCAAGGCGATTACCATGGCCAAATGAATTCCCATAATTTTGAGAAATGGTTCAAAACATCTGTGCTCCCTAATTTGCCTCCTGCATCTGTGATAGTGTTAGATAATGAATGCACCATATCATTCTCGACAGGTGGATACACGAGTGGCTACAGAAGAGAAACATTATCTGCGACGCAAATTAACAGAAAGAGGGCCTGTATAGATTAGTTGAGGAAAACAGGCCTCATATAGTCCCGTTTTTATGAGTTTTGACTTGACAGTTAGCCGGAAGTCAGACGGTGGTGGCAAACTGCTACGAATACAAACATCTGATTTACGATACACAACACGAACAGAAATGCAAATACTGGAATATACGTCCATAATCAGTTATTATTTGTAGCAACATACATGATTCACAAAAGATGAACAATAATACACAACACAGTTAGGATAAGGCTACAATATAAAATATGCCAATGCTCGAACAGATAAAAACTGAGAAAATTAAATTAAATTTCTACTCACCATGTAGTAGATATCGCGTTGCTGTTAGATTCAGTTTCCCGTAACGAAGGAAATAATCCTCATTTCTGAGTCACTTTCGGCATTGCCATCGTCTGTTGAGGTTTCACTCTCGCTTGACCCTAAAGAGATAATAAAATCTTCAACGTAATCGTCTGTGAGACTTTCTTTCTCCCAAGCTTTAATCATCTCGGATTTCGTGTGTCACACAACGTTGCTCCAGTGCTCCGCACTTATACAGCCTACGGCTTCGAAAATAAGTCCTTCAACTTCGGAAACTGTGAAGAGTCAGTTATTCTCAGCTATATAAACCTTCAATTGGGCCCAAATCAGTTATATGGTGTTAAAATGGTAATGGTATAGTGGAAGGTGAACTACTTTATGTCCGTTCCTTCTGGCTATTTCATCCACCACATAAACTGGGCCCTGGGGCTTGTTTTGTTTCTAGAGATGCATAAGATCCACCTTCCCCATGTCATCGCGAACCGAAATATTGTGCTCTTTACCCCACTTAATCAGCTAATTCTTTCTAGCCGCCATTGTTGATGCTTTGTCAAGAATGACTCCCTAACATTACAAACAATTTCCCGGGCCTGGCTCCTTAGTGGAATACCGCGTCCGAATGGCTTTCTTCTCTTGGGAGCTTAACCCTTAGACTAGGCGTCGACATGACAGAATACCAAATTCACATACTATCATATACTATTAAAAATACTAAACAAATCATTTATAAACTCCACACTACGAAATATAAACGAACAACAGCCTAGCACAAAGACACACAAAGACCGCGAAAAGAACTGAGCACAATACAGCATACAGCTGATAGCACGTGGTTACAGTAAACAAGAAATCGACAACACTGCTAACCAGAACTGGAGTCTAACGCGCTCTATCGGAGTGATCGGCAGCCTATGATTGGCTGTTGATTAATTCACTTCCCCTCCGCCAAAAGGCAGCGCTCAAACGTCAAGTCGAAACTCATAATAATTGAACTATGATACAATTCATGCTGTTGAAGTCATGGCTGGTGAAACAGGTCACGTAGTCCTTCGTCTTTCCCCATACAACTGTGATCTGAACGCCACTGAATTGGCATGGGCAAAAATTAAACGGGAATTCAAACGACAAAATATTACGGGGGGTATATCAGCAGTTAACTTACGACGACTGCCGCAGACTGGGAGGGGTATTGTAGAAAGGTGAAAGAACAGGAAGAGGCACGACGGTGTAATGGAAATAGCCATGGACGCGATTGTCATCAATAGTACTGCAGATAGCAGTGAAGATTGTGAAAGTGATTTTGAAAGTGATATGTCTGATAATGAATAGTGCTGCAGATAACAGTGATGATTGTGCATGTAATTGTGGAAGTGTAATTTCAGAGAATTCATGCAAAGATAATAAAGGTTTAGAAAATGTAAATGGATCGATCGTACTATCGATTCAATTCAGATTTCATTTCCATTCAGTTGGCAATATAACCAGAACCGCCAGCGCTCCCTCCTTACTCCTCACCCCGTAAAAATCGGGCTCAAGAAAAGGTTCGCGTACGAACACTTGTTGCAAAGGTGTCGGGAAATTCATGACGCTAGTTCCCCAGACGCAGTTAAAACTTATTTCTTATAATGACCGGAATAAGTGACATCTTACTACTGCGACACTGCTGCTCGAACGACATTTCGTATACACGAACGTCGTTTCTGCATGCATTCAACCTTCCTCCTACCATAAGCGCGATACAGGATGTTGATCCTCTCCACGGTTTATCTCACTCATTCCAGGGCTTACAACTATCCTCCCTGCCAACATAACACAATCGCGTTCTTGTTCCAAGTTAGTGGAGTGTCATTGAATGAACATATTTGCTAAACAATGTAAATGTCTTGTAAGTTTATACAGCAAGTTATTCTGTTGTTTTTAAAATTTTTGTAGTCTTTATGTACACTCTCATGTACATTCTATTAATTACCGTCTCCGAGTTTTATTTGTTTTAGGACTTCTACCTATTGTTATTAGAATTAATCTCCCCTAACATTTGTCCACAATACGGGATCTGCTATATTTCATCCACAGTGGTTCTTCTATTATCATTACTATATCATTGATTTTAACGTGGATATGTTATAGAGCTCGTGTTGTGTCTGGACAGCGTAACCGGGGAACTATTGTACGTCATATTCAAGAAAGAAGGACGGAAAAACATAATTTAGGAAGATGATAGTGTTAGACGTATAACGCCTAAAAGTATATCCATGATTTGATGCTTCTCTGTGTAGCTGATAAAACACTAACGTGTATCCATCTATACCAAGTCTTCTTCGTCACGTTATTACCGTGTGCTGTAGAAATGCCACCGTATTTTAAGCGAGTTTCCACTCGCTTTGACTGGCATTTCGTCTATATCAGAGCAAAGCCCCACACACAGAGTAACGTCATCGGAGGCAGGAAATTTCTTGACGTAAATATGTCTCGTAGCTGGCGGTCATCTGATGTTAGCAGGCTATGACCGAGAGACAAGTTATTATGATCATTTGATTTTCGCAAAGGAAAAAGTAGTTTCCTTCCTCATAATACCCATCTGGCGATTATAATGACCGAGATATTGTGACCACTTTGTTGGACGAGCTGACGTGTGACATGGCTGGGTCAGCTGCCATATTGTTGAACGTATGTCTATCTGAAATTAACTCGGACAGTTTTGCGTGGACAAAATAACCGTAACCAGGTAACTCTCCCCTGTAACCCTGTATGTTGTAAGAGGCTACTAAGAGGGCAACAACCAGTCGCTCTCTGGAGTTATCCATGATTCTATTATTTTCCCTGTAGCCGAGAAATGTGCATGTTTTTCGTAGTAGTAAATTGTTTCGTTCTTTGCTGTAATTGATTAATGTTAATGTTGTGGTTAAGTGTAACGGAGGGCCTTGAGTCACGAGTAAATACTAATTCATTCATTCATTGCTTGCCAATCACTGCTAGTCACAACGTGTACATATACCATGGGTTCGGCCAGATGAACTCTGAGTAGGTTTAGATTATGATGTTCATGTCATATTATCAATACGGCGAGACCAACATGTTTAATTGAGTGTTCAGTTCATTTTTTGTGAAAAACCATCCAGCCTAATGAATGGAAATCAATTGAGGATCTTTCCAGATCTTCTGAATCCATACGAGATACATACTGATTCAGTCAACTAGTCCGCTGTTCAGTGACCTTACGTGCTGTTCATACAGGAACGTAACAAGCTCAGTACAATGTGTTCATGTGGTCCCGATAGCCTGTGGGAAGCCCTCCCTTCTCAGTGATAACTTATGGTAACAGAATTATACCTGGAGGAAATGTAATTTTAGAAAGTAATGGATATTTTAGGAAATGCCATAACGATTCTAGAATAAATGAAATGGAAATCCTGACATTCACCACCCAGCCGCATAGCAAGCGGCTAACGAATGCAGGGACCAAGAATCCCCCGAGAAAGGGGACCCCAATTTACGAAGTACTAACCACCTCCTAAGGGCGGATGTGTGGGCACACAATAGGGCACTCTTTTTCCCTTGGGGCGCGAAATCGCTCCTAAAAGCAAGGACAACCAAGAAGGTCAATAGCATAGAATGGAGAAGGCAAGAGAGAAACCTCTCCATTACAGATCCTTTTGGATGCCCCTTGTTTAGCAGCAATGACGGTAGGCTCTGTAATTGAACAATCACCAGTTCGGATTGTCGGCTGGGGACAGTATCAAAGCGCAGAATAAAAGACAACACAAGACATGCCAAAATAGGAACATGGTATATAAGATCCCTTAACATCTGTGGGAAACTCGAGAATCTAAAAAGGAAGAACATGATATAGACATAAGAGGAGTAAGCGAAATAAGATGGCCTGAGACAGGAGAGTTTTGGAATGGTAATTTTTGAATTATACAGTATACACCTGAGATGAAGGAATTTACGCAGGCGTAGGGATAATACTAAAAACATATACACGCGAGTCGAGAGCTATGTACAGTACAGTTAGCAATGGTGAGAATAGAAAATGAACCAATTGACACGGTAATAATAGAGCTATACATACCAACATCCAGTCATGCTGATGAAGAAGTGCACCAAGTATATGAACAAGTAGAGGAAGTAATGGAAATGGTTAAAGATGAGGACAACCTCATCATACTTGGAGACTGGAATGCTTCCGTAAGTGAAGAGGAAGATGGAAATACTGTGGGTAAATACGGACTTGGAAAGAGATGTGAAAGAGGGCAACAACTAGTTGTACAGGGAGGGGACTAATAATTGCAAGCACATATTTCCAGCAGTCCAAGAGAAGAAGACACACCTGGACTGCACTCGGTGACAGAGCCCGATAAGCTAAACAATGTAAAGGCGCTGATGTAGCCAGTGACCACAATCTAGTTCTGCTAAAATCTCACCTAAGATTAAGAAGAAAGAAAAAATTGCTAAAGAATACTGCAAATATGATGTCAAAAGTTAGGACAACACAGTGTTAACGAAAGATATCAGAAACTGGCACAGCAGGAAGTTACTGTAAAGAAATAACAAGTGGTACAGTAAATGAGAAATGTATTTGTCTGAAACACTCAGTCCTAGAAGCAGCTGACGAGGAAATAGGAAAGACAAAGGAAGAAGTAAAACAACCATGCATTACTGAATATGTACTAGGACTTATGGAAAAAAGGAAAAATTTAAAAATGAAGAAGTAATTAAATACTACAGTATAAAAGACTCCGAAACATGGTCAATAGATAAGCAAGGAAGGCTGAAGAAGAATATATAATGAGGCAATTCAAGGAAGTAGAAGAAAAGCTAGAGAAGGGAAATATAGAAACAGCCTATGAACCGATTGGGAAGCAGTTCAAGAAAGTCAGTGTCTGAAGTAATAACATATTAAACATAAATGGAAAAATGGGAGTTGAGAACAAGGAAGTGAGAGAGAGCTGGAAACGTAGGAAACTTATATGAAGATCCAACTGAGATAAGAAATGTTGAAAACTAAGAAAATATACCAAATTATGAGTTAGGTTTCTCATTAGAAAAGAAGGATATTAAAAGGCTGTAAAAGAACTGAAGAACAATAAATCACCAGGGTGTGATGAAATAAATGGAGAAATGACAAAAGGATTGGATGATGAAACACATAATTATATCATCAAATTAATCAAAGAAATATATGAAACTGGGGAAATACCGGAAATTTTAAAAAGTAAATCGTAATCCTAATACCAAAGAAACCAGGTACTCTGAAATGTGAAGAACATCGTACCTCGAGCCTTGAATGCAGAAAATCTCGTGGTGGGCAAGGCTGACAAATGAAGAATTGGGGAAAAGGAGTCCTGTTGAAAGCAATAACGAAGAGAATAGACCAGTTAATAGCACATCTACATAGGCACAACGATTTTATAATCAAAGTTATGGAAGGAATGGTACAACTAAAGAGGCAGAGCAAGACCAAAACAAATAGATTCAATGAAGTATGGGAGCATTTTTTCTTTTGCTAGGGGCTTTACGTCGCACCGACACAGATAGGTCTTATGGCGACGATGGGATAGGAAAGGCTTAGGAGTTGGAAGGAAGCGGCCGTGGCCTTAATTAAGGTACAGCCCCAGCATTTGCCTGGTGTGAAAATGGGAAACCACGGAAAACCATTTTCAGGGCTGGCGATAGTGGGATTCGAACCTACTATCTCCCGGATGCAAGCTCACAGCCGCGCGCCTCTACGCGCACGGCCAACTCGCCCGGTAAGTATGGGAGCAGAATCATATGAAAAAATGAAGTGACTATCGGAGATGAGCGAAGGAGAAGAATTGCTGACTTCAGGTTGAGAGAGACAGTGACATATTTCATCCTTGAAATAACATCATCAGGATCCATCAAATCACACCCAAATGTGTTTAGAAATCTACGAATGTTTAGGTTTATTTCTGTTTAAATCCTTAAAAATTTGAAATTTGCAACTTATCCCAATAAAGTAGTCACTTCTCTTCAATCTAGCGTAGACTGGATCACCAAGGAAAGCAACGGGAAATACCTCGCTCCTCATTGGCGGAGCTGTAGAGTATCAAACCAGCCTTCGGGCTGATTACTCAAGTTTGATGAGGTCTGGATATCATGGTTTTCTGAGAGTTAATCACTCGTCCACGATTAGAAACTTACTAAAATAAAGTTTCATACGTACAAGTGTGAAACTGAATTGCTTATAGGAGAAATAATATAATTCAGGAATAAATAAGTTCAAGACATTTTAAAAATAATCCTGGTGCCTTTCGGTTTCGTTTTAAACATAAACAATGTTGTTAAGTAAAACATGAATTCGAGAGCAATTCTATTCTCTAATTAGAACTTAATTCATGGGTTAAAAAATTGTCAAGATCATTGGATCATATTTAATGATAAATACCTTGTATTTTCAACCTAACATCTCATGTTCTGTAGCAGATTTCTTACTGAAGGTTAGCCTTGGTAAACATGTTCTTCTTCTATATGTTCTCACGCATGGGAAGAGAACCATTCTGGTAGGACGATAACCTTGTGGCTGTCACTCCGATCTACACTTGTAGTTACCGTCACTTCAGACACGCCCATTCTACAACCAAACAATTGTAATGCGCCTCATAAACTGCACAAAACGCCAAGTAAAATATTCTGCAATACCGTACCAGTAACGGATATATTCACAGCTTTCATCATGATGTAACCAGAGAAACTTATGGTGTTACTCAACACTGCAGATGAAGCCTGCCTTATGTGGTTTCTGCAGCAAAATGTCCCTTTGTTACGGATATACTCTTTAATCATTCGGGAGGAAAATTCATTCATATTCTTTCTCCAGTGATCAGTTCAATTTAATTTTGGCTTGTGGATTGTACAATTTGATTCACTGGCATTTTAACTTGTGACTTAGTTAAATTTTTGTAGCGGATTTTCTTAGATCGTTCCATTTAACCAGGAACTCTCTTCCTTCCTGTCACAGTGAAGCTGTGAGAGCAGCTCTGACACAGTCTCAACCTATAACTGTCAGACCCCTCACAAGTCAGCGAGTCCATTAGCGTGGCTTTTAAACAATTTACAACTTTATCTACAAATAATATTTTACATTAAAGGAAGCTTCTTAGTACCTACTGCATCACCGAGAATCAGCTCTAATATGGAACGAACACTTAATAAACGCCTTTCAACGTATTTACTACTCAGTGATGAACAACAATGTACATTTAATATAGTACTCAGTGTGACACACTCCCAATTGAATCGAAACAATAAGCTCACTGAAGAATACTAGCTGCCGCTATGCATCAGTGGTAGAGTGTCGGTCTCCGGATCCCAAGATAGCGGATTCAAACCCGGCAGAAGCAGTCGGATTTTTGGAGGGCGGAAAAGTCCATTCGACACTCCATATCGTACGATGCCGGCATGTAACACATTTGGTGTTTACCCGACAATATTAATTAAATCTCAGCTTAAGATGGCCAAGGGAGTTTCAGTTTACTCGGTCTGCCATCTAGTGGGCCTAGAGTAAAACGGAACGTCGAAATTGACGAGCAGACAGCTAGATGGCGTCAAATTGAAATGTCTGCACATGGTAGCTGAGGCCATACGATTATTATTATTACTAAAGCATACTAACGTACGGAACACGTGAGATACTTGCTTGCTTGTTTACATCACTCAGAACGTAGACACGGAAATTCCGTGGTTCACAGAGGTGTAAGAAGTTGCCTGGGTGAATGGCAGGACCAGAGCGTAAGTTAAAGCACTAAATTTTGATATTTTAATTCTTTACTTCCTCTTTTTTAATTTTGAAATTTGATAGATAAAATATTTGGAACAAATACCAGTTAAACAGAATAACAATGAGATCGTCAACTCTGATAACAGCAGCGGATTATAAGTCCAAAAATCAGACACAAGAACTAGAGAGAATCATCACCACGATAATATACAAGGGATGAGAATTTTAGCTCTGAGCAGGTACAATATTTTATACGAGCATCGCTTACATCGTCTAGGAGTTTGAGCTCCTCTCAGAGGAACACGTTTCTTACAAGGTAATGCCTGACAAACTCCAAATAATGTCACTTCTGCTCAACAGTTTGTTGCACACTGGTATATAAACAGTTACAATTTAAACAGGGGCAGTGAGTGTCCTTTCTAAATGGCCTTAATGTAAAAAGAAAGGTTTAAACATGAACAAAAGGCTAGGAGGCGTAACACTTGCACTCCTTATAGAAAAACTCTTAAAACCCGAAGTGGGCTTATGGCCCGAAGTTGCAGAGGCTAAGCGTGTTGTACAGAGGGTGACTAAGCGAGAAATATTAAGTGCAAAAAGTGTGTTCAGAATTTAGTGGTTCAGAAAGTCATCCCATACCGAGTTGAATGGGAATCAACAGAGGGTGATCACCCTTTGCTCTCTTTGTTTACACTTTCTCCCAGCAGGGATTTGAATAGAGCCCTCAGACTTGCCAGAAATCTACATCTAAACCGTTAAATTAGAACTTTACATAAAATGAAAGAGGTTTGAAACCTTCCCTTCATCTCCCGGAGCTATCATATGTTCAAGGAAATTCTGCCATTACCTTCTTGAGCTGGGCCTGACAAACGCCAACCTACGGCCCATGCCTCCGAACAACACGCCGCACTCACTGAACCGGAGCGATGAAGATGACAATACGGCCTTACAGCTTTTATAGCATTTCGAGAGAAAGTTTCCAGAACTCTTTACAGATAGGCTGGATGCCTCTACACGCCCCCAATTCTAATTGGCTAGAGATAATATTCACTAAATTCCTGGTTGGTTGATAACTAAGGAACAAGGAAGCAATAGGAGTGTTGAAAACTTCGACATAAGAACAAAACAATCTTCACAAACTTACGGTTTGCAACTTGTCACAATACAACTTTCTTAATTAATTAGTTAGTGTTCGACCCGCTAGGGGGAGCGACTAAACCGATGATACAGACATGTAGCGGTTGTAAATCCAATTACCTTTTATAAAATTAGTTCAAGTTCAATTACGTAGATAGCCTTACAGAAGGCGCGCACTTTAACAGGACGGAGAAGGTGTACCCACGGTACAAGGCATTCATTGCATGCGTTATGATAACACAAAGAACTGTCTGATGTACGATTTTAGGTTGTTTCAAGTCAAATATTAACGATTTCATCTCTCAGAAGTTCAAAAGGTCCGCGCAACTGTACTAGTTCCGTTGCTTGACTATGTGTGGTGCTGGTGTAGTCTCGCCGTCTACTCCACTCTAGGAAGAAAGAGACAGCAAATGGAGGAGTTAAGGATGTAAGGCATTCAATCTTAAAATTGCATTCGGTGGCAGACGTAGTTCTGAAACCCTCCGAACGATGTCGCTGCAATTGAAACTTGGTCGGAATTTGTCACCCCATACCCGTGCTACCCTCCTCTGCCATCTGTTAGCAACTTAGAGAAAGTCGGCATCTTTACAGCGAACGGGACCCACAGATTACCCCCCGGAGAGAACCCAACGTGACGAAACTGACCAATGCCACTGGGGTGACTTACCTCCAGTGCTTCAGTTGTGGCTAACTAGTGAATTAATTCGTTGTGTTTTCGATGTTTTATTATATTTTGCGCACATGTGGTATTAACGATGCATGAGTCTAAAACGGATATAATTGTAAATCAGTTTGAAAAGTCATTTACTGGACGTTCGTTTGATGAAAAGATTCAAATAGTTAAAGCCGGGAGACCTCTTCCTTCCCTCGCAAATTTTCTTCTTCTTCTTCTTCTTAATCTGTTTACACTCCAGGGTTGACTTTTCCCTTGGACTCGGCGAGGGATCCCTCCTCTACCGCCTCAAGGGCACTGTACTGGGGCTTCAGACTCTGGGTCGGGGGATACAACTGGGGATGATGACCAGTACCTCGCCCAGCTGCCTCACCTGCTATGCTGAACAGGGGTCTTGCGGGGGATGGGAAGATTGGAAGGGATAGACAAGGAAGAGGGAAGGAAGCGGCCGTGGCCTGAAGTTAGGTACCATCCCGGCATTTGCCTAGAGGAGAAGTGGGAAACGACGGAAAACCACTTCCAGGATGGCTGAGGTGGGAATCGAACCCACCTCTACTCAGCTGACCTCCCGAGGCTGAGTGGACCCCGTTCCAGCCCTCGTACCACTTTTCAAATTTCGTTGCAGAGCCGGGAATCGAACACGGGCCTCCGGGGATGGCAGCTAATCACTACACCACAGAGGCGGACCCTCGTAAATTTAAAAACAGAAAACAAGAATTGTGTACGCACGTTCAATCCAGAAACTTACAGTAAATCTGTTTGGCTCGAGTTCACCTACATGTAATTAGGGTGAGTAGAATTGAAATTTACATAATACATTGTGTTAACTGCATGGTTACTAGTTGCATGCCTCAGTGGAGATTCCAGGATACGCCACTGGGTACAAACACAGTTCACACTAATCAGTCATCACGAACTGCATAGTGAGATAAATCCATCCCATCCCACTGCAGACATCTGCTCTTAGAAATTAGGAAACAAGCTCATTTCATAAAGAATAGCAAAGAAATGAAAAGCAGGCAATGATTTTCCCTTTCCTACCTTAATGTCCTATCAGCTTTTTTCTTTATGCACACCTTCCTGGCATCTTCGAAGGAAATTGTGTGATGCGAGACCTAATTAGTCTTCTGTTATTTCACTTAACAATCTCATCATTACGTTTCCTAGGACCCAAGTTGTGCGCAGCTTGTTCTGATAGGCTTTTTCGTTTCTCATTTTCGCATAACTAAAAGTCACAAACTGAAATCTGGTGAATGAGCTTGCTAAAATCCCCTATTAATTGTCCGGTCACCAATACATTTCGAATTGCAGCCATCGAATTACTGTATGTGCTGTGTAACCCGTAGCACCGGGTTGCTGAAAGAAGGCGTAGTTCTCCCTCCCTCAGTTCACATGGCCAGGTGCAGTTCGGAGGTTGTATTATTATTGTTTTAAGAGAAAGTACAACTAGGCAATCATCCTCTCTTAATATTAATCAGAGGGAGAAATGTAAGGCATCCGAGAATTCGAAAAAAAAACGAAGGTATCGGTTAAAGAAAGACAAGGGCCACGAAGGGCATGAAAATTAAAGACTCGCTAGGCTTCGGAAACCTAATACCGTCGGGGTCGAAAAAGATCAAGAGTTGACCAGGGTAGGTCGAAAATGATAGATGAAAGTGAGGAGCCTGGCATAAATAAGTGGAAACAACGTCAGAACTCACTAAAGGCCCCGTGATCGCCAAACCACATTCCAAAATTACGAGGGCCCGGGGCCCCTTTTAGGCACCTCTGTCGATATGAAGGGTTTACTCTGGCTGTTATTCTTACTTCGCCACCCGCAGCGGGGTTT
Source organism: Anabrus simplex (assembly GCF_040414725.1). Lineage (NCBI taxonomy): Eukaryota > Metazoa > Arthropoda > Insecta > Orthoptera > Tettigoniidae > Anabrus > Anabrus simplex. Next base: position 158,241,434 of record NC_090269.1, on the reverse strand, counting down.
AATTCGGAGCCCAATGCTCCATCAAAAGTGTGTGTTGAATTATTGTTTGTCCAATAACTGCGCGCCGAATATTCACTTTGGTGTCCAGTGTCAGACATTATCGAAAGTGAAGGGGCAACAGGATATGCGACATTTAACTTGTGCGCTACGGAAGAATCCCTGTCAGCATTCAAACGGGTGAAATACCACACTCTTGTGCTAAAAGTTTGAAACCTGACTCGTATATCTTACATGTTTCCTTTTCAAACAAAGGGTTTTTCTCTATGTTTCAAATGAATGGTTTACTTTGTACCGTTCCCGTCTAAAATACAGTCTTCCGGCGCCGTCAGAGAGCTGCGTGTTCGGTTCCTAAAAATATGATCAGAGCTAAAATAAATAAAATATCTCCGGATAAATTATACCATGGGTATGTGAACGGGAAACAGTAACATATATCCGAATTAAAATTCTAAGTGTGGGGTAAGACAGATTTATTATCTAAGAAACATTATTCAAGTACGCAGACTGAACAAATTAAAATGTTAAACAATTAAAAATATGGCTCAAACAAGTGCCAAAATTCTAATATGTGCCGTGCACATTGTTACACAAAAATTAATACATGACACAAAGGACGGGCAATGTCCCGTGTTAATATATAAATATTTACAAAATAAAACCTCGGGGAAGAATTACACACTTCGCATCGAGTCAACGCAGTTAAATTTATCTTATCGAATCCTGCCGGATATCATTCAAATAACGTTTATAGGACATACCGCGACAGAATAAAATTATGCTAAATCTGATCCATAATAAAAGAGATGGGAAACTGTTATAAAAATGTAGTCACCTCAAAACAATATGAGTGGGAGCTCGAGAGGGTAAGGCACTCTCTATCCCAATTTGTAGTTAAAGAGACAGAACTTTATACCAAGTGGTTTTTTTACATTTTAAAAGGAGGTTACATGATAAAAGTTTCGAACCTGCCCCGAGGGTTAAACTGCTGAGCTAGGAAACAAAGAAGTTATTAAAAGGCCATTACCTGATGGCTGAACTGCCGCCTGAAGAAAGGGGCGCTTCCCGCCCCCTGCTATATAATCACACTAGGAAAGATGTTACTGAAGTGGCCCCGAGACCAGAAAATCAGCAGTTTATATATACTCGTGGAAGATTCGAGACGTTTCATGAATGATTACAACCCTCCCACAAAATTGTATTGGTTACCGAACACAGTTACAGAGCAGGTTGGGGAAGAAAGCCCCGATTGGTCGAAAATGAATTTAAGAAATTCGGTATTGGCTAATTTCAAAACTGGCGGAACGAACGGATTAACATTGCCAACTCAAACAATGACAGAAAGAAATTTAACAAAGAACAAACTTATGACTACAAAATTTCTTCAAAAAAAGTTCCTTCACTTCGCACTAGGGTGCACAATTGTAGTTCTTAAGTGGTGCCATCTAGAAGAGAATGTTCACACTTCTTGCTACAGAGAAAACAAAAAACGAATTGAAACTGACATAGTTCAGAACACTTCAAAATTTACAGTAGGGACATCTTCTGAGAAATCTTAGAATTAATGTGGTTGTTAAAGTTCAGGCTTCCTCCAATAGAGGAGTTTCAACTGGCGCAATGTTTGAATTAGCGGCATGGAGGTGTACCGCCCGGTACAAGAAGTTTCCTCAGTTTTTCCGGAAGAGCACGAATAGAGATGGAGATGTACGAAGGAAGGGTACGTGGAAGGTAGGAGACCTCCTGAAGGACAGTGTACAAATGGATTGAGTAAATTAAAAAGCTCTTCAGAAGACTCTAACAATACGTGGATGCCGTGCAGCATGAAGAAATCTAGTTACGACGCTAAGAAATGAGTGAAACGACTGCTGATGATGTAAATTACTAATCTACCAGCATAAGAGGCTGACCGGCCACTAGAGCTCGTGAACAGTCGAGATTTCCTTCTGAAGACGCAGAGCGAAACGTAAAGAGTTTCACATTGTTTTCTTGTAGAAGGAAGTGCCTGATGAAGACTGAAGGAAGTTATAGCTTTCAACAAAAACCAATGAATAAGGAAAGAAAGGAGCCACAGAGGGAGAAGAACAGCCAATAGAAATAAAGTACCCAAGTATTAAGCTCACAAGTCATCAATTAGGTATTTAAAATTCAATAAAAATAAAAATATTTAACATGTATTGCTACCACTTTATTCCAATATAAAATTATTTTAGCCCCAACACCGTTTACAACACAAAATGGTGTCAAATTCCCCTTGGCAAATCACGTCTATCTATAATGACACTAGTGACGATTAATTTATTTGCGTTGTCTAGTTAGACGTCTGCATGGAATTTGGAGTTGATAAGTGACGGATTCAGTGCAACGAAACTGACTCAGGGCCGATGAAACAATCACTTACGTGGTGAAACGAGGTCTCCTTGATAAAAAGAGCCTTCTATTTGTCTCTCAGCCTTCGTCATCCATCAGCCTGCAAGGTCACATTGACCATCTGTACCATAACTCCCCTCTTTTTAACATGCCTCTTAGTCATGGCCATCCATCAATACTTCACATACCGAGCTCGATAGCTGCAGTCGCTTAAGTGCGGCCAGTGTCCAGTATTCGGGAGACAGTAGGTTCGAACCCCACTGTCGGCAGCCCTGAAGATGGTTTTCCATGGTTTCCCATTTTCACGCCAGGCAAATGCTGGGGCTGTACCTTAATTAAGGCCACGGCCGCTTCCTTCCCACTCCTAGCCCCTTCCTGGCCCATCGTCGCCATAAGACCCATCTGTGTCAGTACGACATAAAACATCTAGCAATACTTCACATCACAGCCTGCAAGGTCACATCGACCATCTGTACTATAGCTCCCCTCTTTGATAACATGTCTCTCAGTCATGCCCATCCATCAATACTTCACATCACATCGATCATCTGTACTATAACTCCCCTCTTTGATAACATGCCTCTCAGTCATGCCCATCCATCAATACTTCACATCACATCGATCATCTGTACTATAACTCCCCTCTTTGATAACATGCCTCTCAGTCATGCCCATCCATCAATACTTCACATCACATCGATCATCTGTACTATAACTCCCCTCTTTGATAACATGCCTCTCAGTCATGGCCATCCTTCAATATTACACATCACAGCCTGAAAAACCACATCGATCATCTGTACTATAACTCCCCTCTTTGATAACATGCCTTTCAGTCATGGCCATCCATCAATACTTCACATCACAGCCTACAAGATCACATCGACCATCTGTACTATAATTCCCTCTTTGATAACATGCATCTCAGTCATGGCCATCCATCAATACTTCACATCACAGCCTACAAGATCACATCGACCATCTGTACTATAACTCCCCTCTTTGATAACATGCCTCTCAGTCATGGCCATCCATCAATACTTCACATCACAGCCTACAAGATCACATCAACCATCTGTACTATAACTCCCCTCTTTGATAACATGCCTCTCAGTCATGGCCATCCATCAATACTTCACATCACAGCCTACAAGATCACATCGACCATCTGTACTATAACTCCCCTCTTTGTTAACATGCCTCTCAGTCATGGCCATCCATCAATACTTCACATCACAGCCTGCAAGATCATATCGACCATCTGTACTATAGCTCCTCTGTTTGACAACATGCCTCTCAGTTCATGCCCATCCATCAATACTTCACATCACAGCCTGCAAGATCACATCGATCATCTGTACTATAACTCCCCTCCTTGATAGTATCTCTCAGTTATGGCCATCCATCAATACTTCACACCACAGCCTGCACAGGTGCAGAGGTAAAATTGCATCAGACATTTTTTTAGCTGATTTCGTGACTCAAATTTTGAGATGGCCCCGAGCCATGTTTATGTCGATCGAGAACACACTTAGACAGAGTTGTGTGCCATTTTCTCTGAAAGCAAGCGTAACTAGCAGTTCCTTGTTCTTGTGCACATATCACTCCTCCTCCTTCTAACTCACGTTCAACTGAAATTTATCGGTGAGTTAAATCGAGCGTGAACTGCCCAGGACTGCAAGGAAAAGTTATCGCCAAGTGAAGAGCGTACCCGTGTTACATTGTCCTCAATTCTTTAACTGCATTAGTGCATTAGTAGCAAGGTCACACAGCTACACGCTAACGCCTGATACTTTAAACATTGATAAACAGACTGTTGCAAATATGTAGGAAGTACTTGAAAGGTGAATGATACATACAAAATGTCCCTATCAATGTTGGTCCGACGGGCGATATTTTACCTGGCACAGTAGCTTCCGCCAGGAGGGACTCTGCGTTCTGGCATAAAACTGCACCTAACATTCACCTTGCGTTTGACATCTGAACACGCCACCTCATTAATTGTTGGACACGTTTGGACTGGCGAAATATTGCAATGTCTGTAACTGACTCAAAACTTGATCCAAAATGCGAATGGCATAGCTGTGTGACTCGCACCGTGATCTATTCTGACAGCTCCTGGAGTCAGCGACCACGGGATACAAGTGAAAAGAAAATTATGTTCCAATTTATTTACAACGTTGTCACGTAACATAATTTTAAGTATGGGTTTGACATATTTTAGCAGATCATTCAGATGTTTTTTTTAATTTTCATATTTTTCCCACGAAAATACTCTTTTTATATCTTTACCTATATTTTACTATATCTGTGCAAAACATGATATAAAACTGAGAAATGTCAATCTTACCAGCGTGGGTACTTCTTACCAATGGCAAAATGAATATTATTAATTATTCTTGGTCCAACGGGTATTTTGTCTCACTACTTTCCTAATGAATTCTCCCAAACAGTTCTTATTGCTGGAGCTGCCATTCGAGCTGGTAACATTTCAGTCGTGGGCAATTTTTACTCAGTGCGCGTGCTAACGATAGTTAATTAGAGTGAGTTTTAATTTTCTCGTTCATTTAGGTTCGCAGTTCCCAGTGGACAGCGTAGTTTAGCTGTGAAGTGGCATTCTCGCACAGTTATGGTATACTGTAGTGTAGTTTGATCGCTCACACCGATTCCATGTGTTGATGTTTATGAGAGTTATTCAGCTCCCGTGAAATGTAACTGCCATTCATCCAAGTGGACTTTAGACCTATGTTGAGTATCTCCGAGGTATGAAAGGAGTGAAATAACAAGCTCAGTGCATCACGTGGTGGAGCAGAGGATGTGCAGTTTACTTTTCTTTTTACAATTTGCTTTACGTCGCACCGGCACAGATAGGTCTTACGGTGACGATGGGAGAGAGAAGGCCTAGGAGTGGGAAGAAAGCGGCCGTGGCCTTAATCAAGGTACAGACCCAGAATTTTCATGCTGTGAAAATGGGAAACCACGGAAAAACATCTTCAGGCCTGCCGATAGTGGGGTTCGAACCCACTATCTCCGGATGCAAACTCACAGCTGCGTGCCCCTAACCGCACGGCCAACTCGCCCTGTGATGTGCTGTTTAGACGTTACAGCGAAGTTAGAGAGAGACGCTTCAGAAACCAGTAAAGAGGAAATTGGAGCTTCGTTTGGTCTTTTGTACCACCTGATGAATTCAAAGTATGTCTGCCATATTTGACTCTGTATTTATTTATTCCAGGTCCGCCTCTGTGGTGTAGTGGTTAGCGTGATTAGCTGCCACCCCCGGAGGCCCGGGTTCGATTCCCGGCTCTGCCACGAAATTTGGAAAGTGGTATGAGGGCTGGAACGGGGTCCACTCAGCCTCGGGAGGTCAACTGAGTAGAGGTGGGTTCGATTCCCACCTCAGCCATCCTGGAAGTGGTTTTCCGTGGTTTCTCACTTCTCCTCCAGGCGAATGCATAAGGCCACGGCCGCTTCCTTCCCTCTTCCTTGCCTATCCCTTCCAATCTTCCCATCCCTCCACAAGGCCCCTGTTCAGCATAGCAGGTGAAGCCGCCTGGGCGAGGTACTGGTCATACTCCCTAGTTGTATCCCGCGACCAAGAGTCTGAAGCTCCAGGACACTGCCCTTGAGGCGGTAGAGGTGGGATCCCTCCCCAAGTCCGAGGGAAAAACCGAACCTGGAGGGTAAACAGATGATGATGATGATGATGATGATGATTTATTTATTTATTCCATCGCAATTCAGTAGTTGCCTGAGACCCAGAGGTCTACTTTATTTCTCAATGATAGTACGTAAAGGTTCACCATAACGTTTCCTAACGGGATGACACTGTAAGATTTGGGCTGTTTTATGGTGTACTGCCCGCCTCGCAATTACTACTTATTTCGGAACACTCTATCATAAGAAGTGAAATTTGATTATGATGCTTGTTGTTTAAAGGGGCCTAACATCTAAGGTCATCGGCCCAAAAGTGAATTTTACCTCCTAGTTTATAGGAGTGGGCAAAGTGGGATTCGAACCAACTATCTCCCGAATAGAAAATGGTCCACTATCTCGGTATACACAGAACTTCAATGGGCTGATAACGAATTTTTACGCAGTAGGTGCATTAATTTTCCTAATTATCAGGTCATAATGACCCGCTCATCCTACTCGCACTAACCTCTTGCCAACACCCGGATTTGAGCTGAAATTTGACGAACATTCTGTACTCACGGCCTCCTCCATCATTCGAACTCCCGGGATCAATAGCGAGATTAACATCCAGGAGGCCTTGCTCTTCTTTCATGTATCGCACGCCCGAATTAATCTTGATCACGTCACTTGCTGTGAAAGTCAACTGGAGCATGACACCTCTGTGGCTGGTCGCTTTGTTCTTCCTCAGCCAGGTATCGGCTAGAGCAGTCAGCATGCTGATGTGTTTTCCCTCAATGATAAAACAGTAATCGGTTTTAGGCGTACTTTTTACCCCATTTCAAGTACTCGAGTTTCAACTTTATAGCAAGTCATCTTCAGTCTATGAATACAGACTCAATTTCAAACACAGAATGGGAAGCGTATTTAAAAAGCGCAGGGCAAACGTCTGTAGCGTGAACGTCAGACGTCAACACAAATGAGAATCGGATAGTGGAATTACCTTAAGGGGTGGAAGTGCGTTTAGGGAATGAAGATTGTGTCTTAGTTATTTCAGACACTCTTTTGTATCCTGCAATTTCTTCTTCTTCTTCTTCTTCTTCTTCTTCTTCTTCTTAATCTGTTTATCACAGAGGGTCGGTTATTCCTCGGACTCAGCGAGGAATCGCACCTCTACCGCCACAATGACATTGTCCTGGAGCTTCAGACTCTGGGTCAGGATACAACTGGAGAGGATGACCAGTACCTCGCCCAGGCGGCCTCAATTGCTGTGCTGAACAGGGGCCTTGGTGGGGGATGGGAAGATTGGAAGGGCCTTAAGTTAGGTGCCATCCCGGCATTTTCCCGGAGAAGTGAGAAACCACGGAAAACCACTTCTAGGATGACTGAAGTGGGAATGGACCCCAGCTCTACTCAGTTGACCCCCCGAGGCTGAGTGGACCCCGTTCCAGCCCTCGTACCACTTTTCAAATTTCGTGGCAGAACCAGGAATCGAACCCGGGCCTCCGGGGTTGGCAGCTAGTCACACTAACCACTACACCACAGAGGCGGATGACCTCTTCGTTTCGATGTGAAGAATTTACAGTTTCGTCCTGCCTGAGCGAAGCAAACAGATTTTGATTCACCGCACTGTAAACCACTTTGGTTTTCCTTCGTTTTCGATAATTTTGAGAAATAAGAACTACAGTTAAGCGCCGTACCCTGCGGCCAACGAGCCTCAGTGTAACTGTAGGGAGACGCTCAACAGAAACTCGTGTTGATTTAGGCCAATTCTGTGGTGTGAACTTGCATTCGGGAGAATTCACGACGAGTTGACAAGTTTAAGCAACATAAACAACACCGTACATGATTTAACTGATTTGATAGAATTTGAAGATGTTCTTGTAGAACGAAACATGTCATTCTTTGTATAATAGTGTGTATTTTTTACAGGTATGTTTATAGTGTTATCATTTATATCGACATTTTTTGTGTTTCACAGACTTGAAAGATTTTTTTATCTCATTTGACTATGGCGGCGCTGGAAAGTATGGCTTCCTTCTTAACAAACTAAACTCTTAAACATGAGTTACTGTTGAGTGCCTCCCCACAGACACATTGAAGCTTGCTGACGCAGGGTCTGTCATGTCCTTGTTAGTAACAGAGTGTTTCAGAAACTGGACCGTACTGTGGTAAAACGGTCCACTTTTTGTTTCCTTGAGTGCAGCAAAATCATACGTAATTTCTAAAGTTCACTTTCTTTCTTTCTTTCTTTCTTAATCCGTTTAGCCTCACGGATTGGTTGCTCCCTCCGACTCAGCGAGAGATCCCACCTCTACTTCCTCAAGGGCAGTGTGCTGGAGCGTGAGACTTTGGGTTGGGGATATAACTGGGAATCAGGACCAGTACCTTGCGCAGGCGGCCACACAGGGACCTCGTAGAGGGATGGAAAGCTTAGGAGAGATAGTCAAAAAGAGGTAGGAAGCGGCCGTATTCTTATGTTCTGTACCACCCCGGCATTTGCCTGGAGGAGAAGTGGGAAATCGCAGAAAACCAATTCTAGGATGGCTGAGATGGGAATCGAACCCCCTTTTACTCAGTTGACTTCCCGTTGCTGAGTGGACCCCGTTCCAGCCCTCGTATCAGTGTTCAAATTTCTTAGCAGAATGGAACCCGGGACTCCATTGTGGCAGTACACTAGAGAGGTCTAGCGTTCACACTACAGGATATTTGTCGAGTGTTTCTTTATTTGTGATGATGCACCTTAGTTTGTTCACACTAATGTATAGTCTGTATTTAAGTAACAAATTATGTTATTTGATGTTGAAACTTGAGTACCTGAAAAGGAGTAACACCCATCAATATCGGCTATAACCTTTAGTCATTATATTTTTCGAAGGTGGACAATTTTGAGATGAATCCACGCTGTATTAGAGATCAAATGACTTAGAATACAGTATTTTCAATATGGAAATATGTATTTAATTTATAACTGCTAAAACATATTCATCACTTTATAATACGTGCGGCAACAAAGGGATGTACCCTACGAAGCTGTAGTCACCAGCGATGTGGAAGTCATAGCAGTGCCTGTTCGAATGGAGCGGTCCACTGCCTGATGAATAGCTGCAAAGTTCTGAAGCGAATGCCGCGAAGTGATTTCTTCATCTTAGTAATCAAGTCAAAGTCACAAGGGCTAAATTTCGGGTAGTATGGTAGATGGCACAGCAATTCTCAGCCTCATCGACCCAACAAACTCACAACAGCTTGCGGCTGAGCGTTGTCGTGCAAAATGATGGGTGTCGCCGCTTCCTTCTCAAACCTGGCCGCAGGTTGTGTTCATTGGGGTTTGGCTGTCGAGGAACGTAATGCGTTAGGAGAACACCAGTGGAGTCATACACGACGATAACCATAACTTTCACATTGCTGTGCTTCTGACGAATTTCGTACCTCGCGGTGACCCGTAATGACGGCATTCGTTCCATTGGCGTTTCAGTTGTGGCTCGTATGATTTGGCTCATGTCTCATGCAGCGTAATGATTCGGTGTAAGAAAGTCTCTCCTTCGCGCTTGTATCGCTCCAAGTAGTTAAGTATCGTAACCATTTCTGCATTTCCGTGAAACCACACGGAACCCATCCTCATGCCCAGGCGCATGCGTTAAGCCGTTGCCTGGGGCCAGCATTAACAGTTCATCATCCTACCAAACAGTTACTTCCCATCAATATGTACAAATTGTAACGTCAGACATGAGCATCCTGGTGGTGATGATTATTGTTACTAACACAAATCACGGGAAAAAAGGAAAGGGGTGATACACTTCGGCCAAAGGTAAATGGAAGACACCCTAGGCCTCGTGCGGGGTCTGAAATGAGCAAGAGTTGAAGAACAGAGGTCGGGTAGGAAAGATGAAAGTGAGGAGCCTGTGGAAGCATGCTAGTCTGAGCTCAATTAAGGCCACGGCCGCTTCCTTTCCACTCCTATCCCATCGTCGCCATAAGACCGACCTGTGCCGCGCGACGTACAGCCAACTGTAAAGAAGTGCTTGCAGTGCTAATTACTTTTAGTTGTTTTAAACTTACAGCAGAATTAGACCTCGTCTTAGTGTATACTAATGTGTTAGTTTCCTTAAAATCACTATCAGAAAATGATCATTTGTAACTCACTGAACTACAATCTTGAGAGTGGTACTTTGTTTAGATTTGATTCAAGAGCAACTTATTTAAAATGAAAATAAAAAAAACATCTTTTGGTACCATTTAGCTATCTTCGAATTTCTTATTTGACCTAGAGTTCAAAATAATCCTGAACACAGACAATGGACTGTGGAGTTCGTTAGTTCATGCAATGAAGCGACCTCCTGAACAGCACTATGACCAGGTTCTTGGTATTTATCTTCTATAATGTTAATGTTATGGTTGCCTTTAAAGAAATTATATTAAGACAATTAAGCAATGTTGGCCCCGTTTTACCTTAGGCCACTCAACTTATGCGTCATGATCTTGTGACTATGTATTGGACACTCACGTTATTTTGGTAATGCGATTCTTGGACATATGGTCCGGAAATTAATAGGAAATATGGACATAGAACTAAATCGTTCTGTTGATATCGGGTGTTTGAAATGAATCTATTCCCTCCGGCATTACCCTGGATATGGAACGTTCGCCGAGCTTCATAACTTATATTTTAATAAAGTGTACTTAGAACAGTTGAACATAAGAAAAGAACTATAATGTCTTGTAAGATGAATATCTGGATTGATAACTATCTGTTGTTTCCAATTTATGTGAATATTTAAATACGAAACGTTCCTTAATAAAATTTTGTGTGAGAGTATTATTATTATTATTATTATTATTATTATTATTATTATTATTATTATTATTATTATTATTAATTTTTAGGGCCAGTAAGGACCACTAGATCTCAACTATTAGTCTCCTTGCGTGCCCACCAGGTTTTTATTCTTTCGGAGTGTGCTTTCTTCATGCATCAGAATGGACATGCTCCAGTAGTTTTGGGACTTCTTCTTGGTGAACCTGTTTAAGTTTGTGTTTGGAGTTGAATATCTGTTTCTGAGATTCCATACCTTAAAGGATCCTTATCGATCTCCACCAACCAAGGATGAGTCTTTCGAGACTTCTAAAGTAGGATAACAAATGTTGTATTCTTTCGGCTGAAGAGGTGAGCGTAGAACGTTATCCGGACTATGCTCGATATCGGGTGCTCCAAGTTAGTGTGAGCTTAAACCACTGTGGCTCAACTTGGTGACTCTCAGATCAGCAAGCATGCAAATTGTTACGGAGATTTCCGTGGTAGGTAGAGGTGAAAGAAGGTGCGGGTGTGAATAGGTCTCCAGCTACGAAAGCAAAATTAATTTAAAATTTAACAAGGTTATATTTTCTTTTCAAAAACAAAGAAATAACAAGCATGGCAGGTACAAAGTGGCAAATCAAAAAGGGTAGTTACAATATTTACAGGAATTGGGCTTCGCGCCCTGATTTTACACTGCTTGGGCAATCAGCTCAGTTTTACCCCAAACACGAGTTTTAACAGAGGGGCAGAAAACCCCATTCATACCTAGGAGGCCTTGCTCCAAATTACACAGAAAAGCCTCCACGAGGCATACAACACTCAATTTTCAAAAGAGCCACTCGCTCTCAAAATTTAAGCCTCTCCCAGGCCACACCAAACTCCACCTTCAAGTTGTCCTCACTGGACATAGACACAGGGGTAAAATACCCAACCTACTGAGGTCTATTAAATGAAAAGGGGCAATTACATGACCTCTAAAATAACAATTTGAGAGGAGGCGATCTTGCACTCCTAATACACTTTGATTAAGACCTACTTGGCACTAGGCCGTTAATACAAGGGCTAATCCCATACTAAAGAGGTGACTTAAGAAGAGAACAATTTGTTTTACGTTAATGAAGAATAGGTTGAGAAAATAAGTTCACCTCAAGACAATGTGAGTGGGAGCTCGAGAGGGTTAGCACTCTCTATCCCAATATGCAGCTTAAAAGAGAATAGAAGAAAAGATCGTTACATTTTAGGAAAAGGTTACATGGAGGAACGCTTCGCACCCGCCCCGAGAGTTAAACTGCTGAGCTAGCAAAGAAAGAATTTATTAATCGGCCATTACCTTATTGATGACCGCTGCCGAGGAAAGAGGCGCTTCCCGCCTCCTGCTATGTACTTTAGACACTGAAAGATGGAACAGAAGTGGCCCGGAGACCCTAAAATCAGCAGTTTATATCCTCTCGCGGAAGGTTCTAGGCGTTAGGGGAATGAAAACACCCTCCCACAAACTTTTTATTGGCTCGGGTACAGAAACATATCCAAGTTGGGGGAAGATACATCGGATTGGTCGGAAATAACTCAAAGAAATTCAGGATTGGTTAAATGCAAAACAAGGGGAAAGAGAGGGGTATACAGCCAACTTAAACAATAACTGAAAAAAAATTTAGCAAAGACAAACATTTGAAATAAAAATTTCTCCAACAAAATAGTTCTTTGACTTCGCACTAGGTTGCACTATTGTTGATCTTCAGTAGTGTCCTCTAGAAGAGAAAGTTCACACTTCTTACTTCAAGCGAAACAAAAACACATCACAAATGACACAGTTCAAAAACTCAAAGTTTTCCATGTGGTGACATCTTCAGAGAAAGTAGAGAATTAATAGCGTAGATAAAGTTCAGACTTCCTCCAGCAGAGGAGTTTCAACTGGCGCACATTTTAAATTAGCGGAGTGGAGGTGTACCGCCCGGTACACAAATAATTAATCTCGGTTTGCAGACGAAAGCCCCACCTACGAACAACTTCCAACGGACCATCTATCCTGTCCAGATTGCTGATGATACCTGATTCCTATACCTGATGAAACACATGCCAGCGATGATCTTCAAGCCCACCCACGTTTGATCTACGCAAATATTCTCCCAGGTTCTAATGAATTAACATTATTAATAATCCATTAAACTAGAAAGTCATTATTCGTCAGAGACGCTAATTTTGAACAGGGAAGCAGACATTGAAAACATCGAGGAAAAGGAACGCAAAATCATGAGAAAAGTTCTTAGCCCAGAACTCACCGATGGACAATACCGACTTGGAGGCAAAAAATTAACAATACACAGATATTTACAGTAACATTAAGAAACACAGGTTAAGATGCTACGGACATATTAAAAGAATGCACCCAGAGAGATTTACAAAACAAATAGTCGAATTCTATGAAAGCAGGAGTAAAGCCAAAGCAGACACAATGAAATGGATTGTTAAAATGGAAACCGATGTGAAATAGGCAAAACTTATACCAACAGAACTCCAGAACTGTGTAATCTTCAGATCCAAAATTTCCACATGGCAAGTTGACCAAAAGGAAAGTCCATAGAAGACTGGAACAACCTCGTCTGAAGATAGAAAGGAAACCTACAGTAAAAGAATGAAAGAAATATGGGCAAAAAGAAGGCGACACCAACACCCAGTGCAGTCTCTAGAATGAACAGTAACATCCTGTCATACTCCAAACGAATCGCACTACGCCAACTTTTCCAGTGTACAGCTACACCCCTCTGTCTGCAGATCAAATTATCTCGTCAAAACTAGAGGCGTAAGTAAAATTTATTCCGCAATGTCTTTCCAAACCCTCAACCGTGAAATAAAATAGCCCTTATGTTATGATACTATTTTGCTAAATAAAATTGTATTATTTTTCATAAACAGACTCTCTTGTGAAATTCTCGATGGCTACACAATATTTCAGATCAACTCTAGACGAATTCTTCTCTTGGAGTGTCCACCCTAGTGCTTTCCTGTGACTTGGGTGATAGAAAACCTCCATTTCACAAAACTAAATAAAGTTCTTACATTAAAATAAATAGACGTGGCACAACCCTAACCGTTATATTCTATCTTCCTGTCGTCACACGCAAATGAGTTCACCGAATAGGATGATACGCTAAATGCTGCCCCAGCATATCAAACGTCCACATAATCGCCGGTTACATTTCCTCACTAAAGAGATTTCAATCCACATTGCTAGGTGTCACCCTAATCAAACCAGTGATTTCAATTGGCAGACTTAAGAATTACATAGTAGCATAAATTCAACTTGTCTCCCACAAGACTTCACCATATTCGGATGTTTAAAATGTTGCCTAACTCTAGGGGGAGTCCGTCTTCATGTCATAAACATATTTCTTTTAACGTTAATATGCGGTGATCTTGATTTTGTGGCGTGCCATTGACAGCTAGAGGGAAATACGCTTTGCATCATGCCGCAACGGTGGGTGGTCCCGCGGAGTGCAGTGACAACCTGAAAATGTTGTATGACAGTTCTTTTTCAATACCACGTGGAGTGACGCGCTGTGTTACCATATTTTGTATCGTTATCACATATTCCATAGGTTCGATAAAAGTGACTTGGGTACTAAGGAAGTCAGCAGCAAAGCAAACAGTGCACTGCAGAAGAAACTGACCCCTCACTCACTTCTAGGCAGTCCTAAGAGGTGGCCCACTACCATTGCGAGAAGTAGGACGATTGGAGCCTAACCATACACTTTTTCCGAAGTGCGTAGCCGGTCAAAGTCCTGAACAAAGAACACTCGTGTTCTAGAGTCGTTCGGTAATATTGGCGAAAAAGTTGATATTGTCATTCATTTTCCTCTTCTATGTACTGTTAAACGTAACTCAGTTTGCGTAATTCTCTTTTATATACGCAACGTTTCTGAAGATCTCGGCAAAATATAATTAAAATACATGTTAATTAAACCTCAAATGTACGTAACCCATTTTTGGTGTTATACGTATTAATCTTCATTAACTCCATTATAGACTGGTAAGCCCTTCAGCGTTCAGTCCCTGTAATCCTCTTCTACCTCTCTGGATTCGTTTAGTTCCACAGGCGTAAACCGTTAGAAACTGAGTCCCAGTATCTTCGTCTTGGTATTCCTCTTCATCGGTTACCCTCCATCACCGACTCCTTCATTTTGCAAGGTAACCTATCCTCCTCCATTTGCCTCACATGACACTCCACCGAAGGCGGTTCATGCGTGCAAATGCATCAATTGAGTAGCCTCCTGTCACTATACTAGCAATCAATGTCGCTAGTTTCATGTCTGCTATTTCTAACTCACGAATAAAATATCCTGAGTCCACCCAGCTTCCACTCCCATGATGCAAAGTTGGTCTCAATCCCGTTGTACAGGGAGTTCCTTCCAGCAGTCGACTGTAAGCTTTGCTTCCCTCCTCGCAGAATACTCAACCTGAATACTTCACATTCTCTACCTGTTCCAGATTTGTATTTCCAGTCTCACATTCAATTCTGTTAGGTTTCTTACCTACTGCCATCACCTTAGTGTTGGAAATGCTGAGTTTCATACCCTACTCATTGAGCCTAGCTTCAGGTTCCTGCAGACTTTCCGTACAAACTGTTATTAAGAGTAAGTCGTCATCAATTCTTACTACAGTCTGATTGTCGACATAAATACCTTTGATTGCTTTTAATTCTCGGGTATCTTTCCACACGCTACTGCGTCAAAAGCCGTTTATTTGTACGTAACAAAGTTGAAATAATGTCGACGACACATGCATTTGCTCTGGCAAATGAGAAATGTGAAGGTTGAGAGCTGAAGCGACGGCGCACCATTCAGGACTTGGTGCTTGCGTATGCAGGTTATAAAAACGAATCACATTAAAATGATGCCAAATCTGCGGTTTTATCTGTTGAAATTGTCCGGCTCCATGGCTAAATGGTTAGCGTGCTGGCCTTTGGTCACAGGGGTCCCGTGTTCGATTCCCGGCAGGGTCGGGAATTTTAACCTTAATTGGTTAATTTCGCTGGCACGGGGGCTGGGTGTATGTGTCGTCTTCATCATCATTTCATCCTCATCACGACGCGCAGGTCACCTACGGGTGTCACATCACAAGACCTGCTCCTGGCGAGCCGAACATGTCCTCGGACACTCCCGGCACTAGAAGCCATACGCCATCTGTTGAAATTGATCGTTGGTGTAAATTGGCTATGCAGAACAAACAGATAAAGTAAGGTGTTTAAGAGAAGTGAACAATAGTCCACATAAAACGAGAATTGAAATAGGTGGAGATTTACGAACTTCTTGTACCGCACTTTGCACAGTTATTAGTAAAGAAACGATATTTTAGAATAATTTTTAAAACTAGGTCACAAAATCAACTTTTCTGACTGATAACGTTGCGAACCTGTTATATTAAAAGAATCATCGGTACAAATTATGTTGTTAAATTATAACCCGCCTTTAATTATTTTCATTATTTAAATAATAATTAGATGACACAATTTCTAAACCTTATTTGTTAATAATTCTTAATTCTACGTAAGAGCTGTTCTAAAGCAACTCTACTTTGCCTCGTTAGCGCTAAGATGCTAGTTGTTGTTTGTGCATAGAATAGAATAAGTCTTTATGAAGGTAGGTGAGTAGATTTGTCTGGATATATTCGTCACTGAGAGTTTGAAAGGGAACATGTTGTTTATCGAATTGAGATAAATTTATTCCGGCACTCGAGAGCACAATGAGGCTCACAGGACACAATAGGTGCTCCTCGACATGACGTGTCACCATTGGTCATTTGTTTCCACTAGTTTCATTGAGTCACACGATATGTCCACTCGTCGTTCAAAATAAGAAGAGTCTGCTTCATGTAACAAAATGCTCCTTCAACTAGTATTGTTTATATTGAACAGAATTGCAATAATTCTGTATATTATTAATCTGCAGGAAGTTGAAAGTGACGATAATGACTAAGAACAAGTATTTGTTTTCCCTTTTACTTCCCAGATTCCTCGGTTACCTGTGATATGAAGTTAACGTACATTTAGTACGTTAATATTTTTTGCACTTGACCCGCCAGCGCAATGAAACACCCAATTACACTAACGGTCAGCAACAAACGCACCAGCCGGTACCACCTCTAAGCAGGTGTGAAAAGGAGCAATAAAAAACAAATCAGAGATATCCCTTACAAGGAAGCGTCAAACACAAAACACAAACACAAAACACAAAACACCCAAAGAACGTGGATAACATGATTAGATACAGCGCTGAAAGACCATAGTTTATGAAAGAAAACTCAAGTTTACGGTAAAATTAAAATTTTAATTTAGCAGAAAAGGTTAAATGAGAAAAATTAAAGGGACATCGTCCTTTAAATAATAACAATAAACGATCAAATTAGAATTAGCAGTGACCAGTTAATGAAAATGAAATCCTACAACTTGTTTTCCAGTCATTGACCGGATCAGGGATATGAGGAAATGAATATATATGGTCCATTAGTACGATGGGTCGCCACTCCCAAAGTGACTGATAGATGCTATCAAATGAGAATGGAGAGTGTTGCTGGAATGAAAGATGACAGGAAAAACCGGAGTACCTGGAGAAAAACCTGTCTCGCCTCCGCTTTGTCCAGCACAAATCTCACGTGGAGTGACCGGGATTTAAACCACGGTATCCAGCGGTGATAGGCCGACGTGCTGCCGTCTGAGCCACGGAGGCTCCACTGACCAATTAATACTAAGTTTAAAACTTATGACGCGAGTCCGTTTTCTTATCTTATTGTAAAAGAATTGACCAGAAAATAAAATAAAAGTTGTAACTTTGAGATTAAACATTAACCATATAAAACTTGCATGAGTATGCTTTCGCATCAGCTTGGAAATCTAGTCCAACCCAAATTAACTACAGGAACTCAAATGTTTTCCACATAACGGGAAACACCAAACCAATCAGAGAGTATTTTAATCTGAGAGATAGTAAATGTTCCGAGATATCTGTGGAACAGCAGAGGTGAAAGAAGGTGCGGGCTGGAATAGGTCTCAACTACAAAATTAAAGTTAATTTAAAACTTTAACAAAGCTTATATTTTCTTTCCAAAATCAACAGATAACAACATTCAACAATTTCCACTAGGTGAAATAACAAAGAAAGGCAGGTACAAAATAATGTTTCCCGTTAAGGGGTGTTTTACCAGGTTTTGGGCTTCGAGCCCCACACTCACAATCTTTGAGCGATTAGCTCAACTTTACCAAGTTACCAAATGAACAAAGGGGCAGAAAACCCCATCGTGCCAAGGAGCACTAGCTCCTAATTACAATGTTAAGGAAAAGAGCATACCCGCTCTCAATTTTACAAGCCTCTCAAAGGCCACAACAAACTTCACTTCTATCTGCCCTCAAGGCACACAAGGAAACAGGGGTAATTAATACCCAACCTACGGGCCCTTCGCATGAATAAAACAAAACATCAGGTTAAGTTACTGGCCCAAAGCAAAGGGGATGGAGGCGTAATTTGCACTCCTACACAAAGTTTTTGTCTTAAAACCTATGTGGCGCTAGGCCAATAATACAGGGGCTAATCCCAAGCTAGGGAGCTGACACGTATGAGAAAACTTTACTACATTAAAGAAGAACGGTTATGAAAACGCAGTCACCTTCTATTCAAAAATGAAGGGGAGTTCGAGAGGGTGAAGCACACTCTATCCCCGCTTTACAGTAATTTATAGATTTATAATTTATAGATTTTACATAGACAGAAAAGAATTTACATTTTTAAAAGGTAGGTTACATACTAAAGGTTTCGAACCCTCCCCGAGAGTTAAACTGCTGAGCTAGCAAGAAATGAAGATGTTAACAGGCCATTACCTTGTAGATGAACTGCTGCTTGAAGAAAGAGGCGCTTCTCGCCCCCTGTTACATATTCACACACTAAGAAAGATGTTACTGAAGTGGCACCGAGACAAGAAAATCAGCAGTTGATATACCCTCGTGGAACGTTCGAGACCTTTCAGGAATGAGTAGACACACCCTTTCGTTTTTATTGGATAACAGCACAAACTAATACACAAGACGAGGAAGAAACACCTTATTGGTGGAAAATTAATTACATATTTTCCTGATTGGTTATATTCAAAACGGGCGGAAAGAAAGGATTTATATTGAAAAACAAAAGGCAAATAAAAAACACTCAGTGACATCTGAATAACCGTGGAATTAGTTCAGTAATTAAAGTTCCAAGTTTCTCCAGTAGAGAAGTTACAATTGGCGCAATATTTGAATTTAGCGGCGCCCGGTACAGTAAACAATAGGAAAAACTTTACGGGAGCAAGGATTGAAACCAGGAATAAATTACACAACCAACATCCAAACTAGCAGTGCCACGCCCATATCAGAAAAAATTCAGCATTATAAATATTGCTATGGTAACAACATAACAAGGTAAACAGTCAATCGCGGCGTAAGACCGCAACAAAGGGCCAAGCACAAGAAAACAAAAGAAAAACCAACCTACCCAAAGCATAAGATTACCAGGAAAATGAAAATATAAGGAAAAATTTTAAGTTCAAATAAGCTAATGAAAACTAGAATTTCATGCCCATGCGGTTTCCCACGTAGTTTAACGCCACATGGGCGAACTTGGTGGTAATTTACATACTCATGAATAGCCTGTTTACGGGTGAGTAAATGATACAATGAAGTTTACACATATTCTTTTGCGAACGCTAACAAAGTTTATCTTCTTCCAATTTTTTGAGACTGCTTTTATGCCCAAATAATCTTTTCTTCCCAAGTTATTAAATATTCGATATCCGCCGCCCAAGCACAGTAAATTACACAATTGCATGAATAACTTTTCGACAGAATTTTTTTTTAGTCATCACTGAAGTTTAGTTTTATGTATTTTGCAGTACTTACTTGTAGATGTCCAATATTTAGCGAGAATAATTCAGATCTTGGTATACTCACACACACACATCATCTCCCACTTCACATTAAATAATTAAACATACAGAGATAAACAGGACGATGCAAAGCAAATAAGAGATGATTAAGGGTTTTAAAAACCTTCGCCGCCAGATTATCATCCAGGGTCAAAATTCCACCCAAACGCTGACATTTTTAGAGACAAGCCAACACGTCTGCTCCTCATTACTTCCACAAACGAAGGACATTCCATCATGGCTACTCTTTGTTGTAGCCACACACTGATTGGACAAAAAAGCGGTAGCGGTAGGAGGGGCGTCTGCTTAGTTCGCTATCGCGAGATCGCAGCACACAGCAGGGACCGTAGAAATACATCCATGTTAATCAATAAAATAATAAATGTATGGAGCTTTAAAACAGTTCCTTTCAGTCCACAGGCAGAAATGTAATTCATGAGAAACGAGTAAGTCCACAATCACCGGAAGTACGGGAGAAATCACGCATGTTAATAACTCAAATGAAAATACTTTCTGCAGCTAAAGAGCCAGTTCCGAAACCGTTACTGGGAAAGGAGTTTTAAACACGCTCTTCAAGGATTGTTATTGCTTCTCTGTAGTAGTGGTTCATGAAGATGGGCGTTGAATCTTCCAGGGCCATCACTTCTTTAAGAGAATATTTCCCCAGAAGTTCGTGAAGAGGCGAAGGAAGGTTCAAAGGAATTCCGTCAGTAGGCCGACGACTGAGATGTATTCGAGATCATAACCCCTCGGGTATTATAGGATAATAGGCTGATAAATTTTCCGTAATTCTGCATCGATTCAGCAAACTGGAAGTAGACTGTTGGGTCTACTGAAGAATTATCATTCGTGGCAAGTGCGTCTGTCCTCCTTCTGTGGGAATTTGCTGCCAAGTCGTGCACTTCAACTTAGAATTTAAGGCTTTCCCTCTCAGTGCTCCGGTAAATATAGGAAGGATCATGAGATGTCTAGCATTACGTAGAACTTCTCCATAATCGCATGATTTCAGGACGTTTTGTATTCCCTGCTCATTGAGTTTCTGAAAGTAGTAGTCTACTGTATTTAAAACTTATCGTTAGACGTTCATTGCTAATAGCTAGCCTCTAGATTGCCAGATAGTTTCATCACTAGTGAAGATACATGTAGATATTTAGTAGCCTAGAACAACTGGGCGAGTTGGCCGTGCGGTTAGGAGCGCGCAGTTGTGAGCTCGCGTCCGGGATATTGTGGGTTCGAACCTCACTGTCGGCAGCCCTGTAGATGGGTTTCCGTGGTTTCCCATTTTCACACCAGGAAAATGCTGGGGCTGTACCTTAATGAAGGCCACGGCCGCTTCCTTCCCACTCCTAGGCCTTTCCTGTCCTATCGTCGCCATAAGACCTGTCTGTGTCGGTGCGATGTAAAACAAATTTAAAAAAAGAACACTGTTCTGAAATACCACAGGGAATTATTTGTGATTTGCGGCACTCTGAGGAAGCATGTAGATCAGAATTGCTCAGGTGGGTGGCTAGAGTAACCAGGTTCGTTTCTCTGAAATGCGGGCAGCCTACGGATGTCGCCGTCAGGTGGTGGTGATTATTGTTTTAAGAGGAAGTACAACTAGGCAACCATCCTCTATATAACACTAATCAGAGAGAAAAAATGGAAGGGGTCCGACATTTAAAAAAATGAAGGTATCGGCCAAAGGAAGACAAGGGCCACGAACGGCGTGAAAATGAAAGACTCCCTAGCCCTCGCAAATCTAATAGCGTAGGGGTCGGAAAAGTACAAGAGTTGACCAAGGGAGGTCGGATAGGATAGATGAAAGGGAGGAGCCTGACACAAGTAAGTGGAAGCAATGCCAGGACTCAGCTAAGGCCACCATGGCCGCCAATCCACGCTCCAAAATTCAGAGCCCTGAGGCCCCTTTTAGTCGCCTCTTACGACAGGCAGGGGATACCGTGGGTGTTATTCTACCGCCCCCACCCACAGGGGAAGTCGCCGTCAGGTGGAAAGGCACACTCGGCGCTGGAGCGACGTCGTCTCCTCGCACCAGTCAAGGGCATGTTCATTGGAGCAGAATCGACTTTTCTTGGGTTTGATATATATTGTGTTCCCTATTAACTGATATGGATTTATATTCATATATTTCACATTGAAAGAAAATAACAGGTTAATGATTTGGTGTTACAAAGTGGAAATATACGGGGTTGATGCAAGCAAGCTACAATATACAATTATTTCCATGGACATGACACAATTTCCACTAAGAAAAGTAAAATACATGTTACTCATTCCGTAAAGCGTGAAAATATTTACATCCTTCAACAACTTCAGTGTTTGATTTTGCTCACTGTTGCAGTCCGTGTTCACTGAGTTTCTGAAAATAGTAATTAAAACTCATCGTCAGGCGTCCGTTGATGATAGCTGGGCTCTAAATTGCGGGTGAGTTTCATCACTAGTCAAGATACCGATATACATTTACTACTCTAGAACAACAACACTGCAAGTGCAATAACACGTAGACAATTATTAAGTCTTCATATATATAATATGACTAATGTTATTACAGGTAAATATGACTGGATGGTTGACGAGTTTATCGGATCATTTAAATTCAAGTAACAAGAAATCGCAGATTTACTCCTTATAATATTAGGAATATTCCTAAAGTATACCTCCAACTTAAAATATAACAGTGATAGTTGTAGGTAGGACATATTTCGAGGTACCAGTGAAATCCTTATTGCAGCCGATAAATTTACGCAAACAGAATCGAGATAACTATTTTCGTACAACGTAAGTTATTTTGAAAAATATCTGGAATCACAGACCACTGTAAACAAAAAAATAGACTAATGAACGTTCACCGATCATTGGCCTTCACTGACTTCACAACGTTCACTCGCCCACTTACATGCACTGTGCCCGCAGGACAAACACCTCTGGTATCCTCTGTGTCGTGACTGAACTCTTATGTGTTGCGCGTAATATTTTTGCTGTTTCAGAGCCTGTTGCGCAAGTAGGTGATACTCGGATTTCATCAAAACTTCTTCTGATTGTCGACATTTTTTGGCCTGTACGTGTCGGTCACGAATCAGATGGTTTCGTCATTTTATAATCGCTTTAATTACTTTCAATTTTTCGTCGAAGTAGGAGTGCTACTCCCACGGAGGAGATAAAAAGTTCTGATAAATCGGAAGAGATATGTAGCTTCAAGATCTACGTCCCACAATATGGCACAATATCCAATGACATAGCCCCACCTATACGCCCCACTATATAGCAAAACATCCTCATGCAATGCCCCACTAATACGTCCAACAATATGACACAACAATCCCATGCAATGTCCCACATATACGTCCAACATTATGGCACAACATCCCCATGCAATGCCCCACTCATACGCCCCACAATATTGCACAACATCATGCAATGCCCCACTCAAACGTCCAACAATATGACACAACAATCCCATGCAATGCCCCACATATACGTCCAACAATATGGCAAAACATCCCCATGCAGTGCCCCACCTCTACGTCCCATTATATAACACAACATCCCCATGCAATGCCCAACATATACGTCCCACAATATGGCACAACATCCCCATGGCATACCGCACCTATACGTCCAAAAATATGGCACAATATCCCCATGCCATGCCCCACCTATACGTTCAAAAATATGGCAAAACATCGCAATGGCATGCCCCACCTATAAGTCCAACAATAGAGCTTAACATGCCATGCCACACCTGTAACTCCAACAATATGGCACAACATGCCTTGCCATGCCCCAACTGTAAGTCCAACAATATGGCACACCATCCCCATGGCATGCCGCACCTATACGTTAAAAAATATGGCACAACATCCCCATGCAATGCCCCACCTATACGTCCAATAATATGGCAAAACATCCCAAAGGCATGCCCCATCTAGAAGTCCAACAATAGAGCTCAACATGCAATGCCCCACCTATAAGTCCAACAATATGACACAACATGCCATGCCAAGTTCAACCAATACGTCCAAAATTATGGCACAACATCCCATGCTATGCCCCACCTATACGTCCAACAATTTGGCACAACATCGCATGCAATGCCCGGCCTATACAACCAACAATATAGCACATCATCCGTTGAAATGCCACTATTATACGTCCCACAATATGGCACAACATCCCATGCCATGCCCCACCTATACGTCCCACAATATGACACAACAGCACAATGGCATGCCCCACATACACGTCGCACAATATGGCACAACAGCCCTATGGCATGCCCCACATACACATCCCAATATAAGGCACAACATCACATATCATGTCCCACCTATACGTCCAAAATTATGGCACAACATCCCCATGCCATGCCCCACCTATACGTCCAAAAATATGGCAAAACATCCCAATGGCATGCCCCATCTATAAGTCCAAATATTGGGCTCAACACTCCATGCCCCACCTATAAGTCCAACAATATGGCACAACATTCCATGTTATGCCCCACCTATAAGTCCAACAATATGACACAACTTGCATAGCCATGCCCCACCTATAAGTCCCACAATATGGCACAACATCCCCATGACTTGCCCCACGTAAAAGTCAAACAATATGACACAACCTGCCATGCCAAGTCCCACCAATACGTCCAAAATTATAGCACAACATCCCATGCCATGCCCCACCTATACGCCCCACAATTTGGCACAACGTTCCATAAATGCCCCCCCGCAATCCGTCCAAGAATATAGCACAAAATCCTTCTGAAACACCCCACCTATACGTCCCTCAATTTGGCAAAACATTGCATGCAATGCCTCACCTATACGTCCCACAACATGGCACAACATCCCCATGGAACGCCCCATCTATTGTCTAACAACATGGTAAAAAATGCCATGCCATGCCCCACATCTACGTCCCAATATATGGCACAACATGCCATGCTATGCCCCTCCTACAAGTCCAAAATCATGGCACAACATGCCATGCCATGTCCCACGTATACATCCAACAATATGACACAAAAACCCCATGGCATGCCCCAGCTATAAGTCCAACAATATGACAGAACATGCAAAGCCATGCCCCACCTATAAATCCAAAAATATGGCACAACATCCCCATGACATGCCGCACCTATACGTCAAAAAATATGGCACAACATCCCCATGCCATGTCCCACCTATACGTCCAAAAATATGGCAAAACATCCCAATGGCATGCCCCATCTATAAGTCCAACAATAGAGCTCAACATGCCATGCCCCACCTATAAGTCCAACAATATGGCACAACATTGCATGCCATGCCCCACCTATAAGTCCAACAATACATCACAACATGCCATGCTATGCCCCTCCTATAAGTTCAAAAACATAGCACAACATGCCATGCCATGCCCCACGTATGAATCCAACAATATGACACGAAAACCCCATGGCATGCCCCAGCTATAAGTCCAACTATATGACACAATATGAAAAGCCATGCCCCACCTATAAGTCCAAAAATATGGCAAACATCCCCATGGCATGCCGCACCTATACGTCCAAAAATATGGCACAACATCCCCATGCCATGCCCCACCTATACGTTCAAAAATATGGCAAAACATCGCAATGGCATGCCCCACCTATAAGTCCAACAATAGAGCTCAACATGCCATGCCACACCTGTAACTCCAACAAAATGGCACAACATGCCTTGCCATGCAACAAATGTAAGTCCAACAATATGGCACAACATCCCCATGGCATGCCGCACCTATACGTTAAAAAATATGGCACATCATCCCCATGCAATGCCCCACCTTACGTCCAATAATATGGCAAAACATCCCAATGGCATGCCCCATCTAGAAGTCCAACAATAGAGCTCAACATGCAATGCCCAACCTATAAGTCCAACAATATGACACAACATGCCATGCCAAGTCCAACCAATACGTCCTAAATCATGGCACAACATCCCATGCTATACCCCACCTATACGTCCAACAATTTGGCGCAACATCGCATGCAATGCCCGGCCTATACAACCAACAATATAGCACATCATCCGTTGAAATGCCACTATTATACGTCCCACAATATGGCACAACATCCCATGCCATGCCCCACCTATACGTCCCAAAATATGACACAACAGCACAATGGCATATCCCACATCTACGTCGCACAATATGGCACAACAGCCCTATGGCATGACCCCCATACACATCCCAATATAAGGCACAACATCACATATCATGTCCCACTTATACGTCTAAAATTATGGCACAACATCCCCATGCCATGCCCCACCTATACGTCCAAAAATATGGCAAAACATCCCAATGGCATGCCCCATCTATAAGTCCAACTATTGGGCTCAACACTCCATGCCCCACCTATAAGTCCAACAATATGGCACAACATTCCATGTTATGCCCCACCTATAAGTCCAAAAATATGACACAACTTGCATAGCCATGCCCCACCTATAAATCCCACAATATGGCACAACATCCCCATGAGTTGCCCCACGTAAAAGTCAAACAATATGACACAACCAGCCATGCCAAGTCCCACCAATACGTCCAAAATTATAGCACAACATCCCATGCCATGCCCCACCTATACGCCCCACAATTTGGCACAACGTTCCATGAAATGCCCCCCCCCCAATCCGTCCAAGAATATAGCACAAAATCCTTCTGAAACACCCCACATATACGTCCCTCAATTTGGCAAAACATTCCATGCAATGCCTCACCTATACGTCCCACAACATGGCACAACATCCCCATGGAATGTCCCATCTATAGTCTAACAACATGGTACAAAATGCCATGCCATGCCCCATCTCTACGTCCCAACATATGGCACAACGGCCTAATGGCATGCCCCACATCTACGTCCCACAATATGGCACAACAGCCCAATGGTATGCCCCACATCTACGTCCCACAATATGGCACAACATCCCATTCCATGCCCCACCTATACGTCCATAAATATGGCACAACATCTCCATGGAATGCCCCATCTATACGTCCTACAATATGGTACAACATCCCCTTGAAATGCCCCACCTCTACGTCCTACAATATGGCACAGCAACCCCATGCAATGCCCAATCTCTACGTCCCACAATATTGCACAACATCCACATAGCTTATCCCAGCAACACGTCCCACTATATGGCACAACATCCCATTCCATGTCCCACCTATACGTCCCACAATATGGTACAACATCCCCCTGCAATGCCCCAACTATACGTTACAAAATTAGGCAAAACATTCCGTGCTATGCCCCACCACTTCATCCAACAATATAGCACACCATCCCACTGAAATGCCCCATCCATAAGTCCCACAATTTGGCACAATATTCCATGCAATGCCCCAAGTATACGTCCCACAATATGGTACAACATCCCCACGCAATGCCCCATCTATACGTTCCACAATTTGGCACAACATTCCGTGCTATGCTCCACCTCTACGTCCTACAATATGGCACAGCCACCCCATGCAACGCCCAATCTCTACGTCCCACAATATTGCACAACATCCACATAGATTATCCCAGCAACACGTCCCACTATATGCCACAACATCCCATTCCATGTCCCACCTATACGTCCCACAATATGGTACAACATCTCCCTGCAATGCCCCAACTATACGTTACAAAATTAGGCAAAACATTCCGTACTATGCCCCACCCCTTCATCCAACAATATAGCACACCATCCCCTTGAAATGCCCCATCTATAAGTCCCACAATTTGGCACAATATTCCATGCAATGACCCAAGTATACGTCCCGCAATATGGTACAACATCCCCATGTAATGCCCCATCTATAAGTCCCACAATTTGGCACAACATTCCATGCAATGACCCAAGTACACGTCCCGCAATATGGTACAACATCCCCATGCAATGCCCCAACTATACGTCCCACAATATGGCACAACATCCCCATGACATGCCCCACCTATAAGCCGAACTATAAGGCATAACATGCCATACCACGCCCCACCTATACGGCCAAGGATATGGCACAATATGCCTAGCCATGACCCACTTGTAAGTCCAAAAATATGTAACAACATGCAATGCCGTGCACCACCTATACGTCCAAAAATATGGCACAACATCCCAATGGCATGCAACACCTATTAGTCTCAAAACATTGCACAACAGCCCATGCCACGCCCCACATATACGTAAAATAATATACCACAACATTCCTTGAAATGCCCCACCTATACGACCAATAATATGTCAAAAAATACGTAAAATAATATTGCACAACATCCCCTGAAATGCCCCACATACACGTCCAACAATTTAGCACAACATCCCTTGAAATGCCCCACCTACACGTCTAAGAATTTAGCACAACATCCCTTGAAATGCCCCACCTACACGTCCAACAACTTAGCACAACATCCCTTGAAATACACCACCTACACGTCCAACAATATGGCACAACATCCCCTTGAAATGCCCCACCTACACGTCCAAAGTATGGCACAACATCCCTTGAAATGCCCCACCTACACGTCCAACAATATGGCACAACATCCCCTTGAAATGCCCCACACACACGTCCAACAATATAGCACAACATCCCCTTTAAATGCCCCACTTACACGTCCAACAATTTAGCACAACATCCCATTCTATGCCCCACCTACACGTCCAAAAGTATGGCACAACATCCCCTGAAATGCCCCACATACACGTCCAACAATTTAGCACAACATCCCTTGAATTGCCCCACCTACACGTCTAAATATTTAGCACAACATCCCTTGAAATGCACCACCTACACTTCCAACAATATGGCACAAGATCCCCTTGAAATGCCCCATATACACGTCCAACAATTTAGCACAACATCCCTTGAAATGCCCCACCTACACGTCTAACAATTTAGAACAACATCCCTTGAAATGCCCCACCTATACGGCCAACGATATGCCACAACATGCCTAGCCATGGCCCACTTACAAGTCCAAAAATATGTCACAACATGCCATGCCGGGCACCACCTATACGTCTAAAAATATGGCACAACATCTCCATGGAATGCCCCATCTATACGTCCTACAATATGGTACAACATCCCCTTGAGATGCCCCACTACACGTCCAACAATATGGCACAACATCCCCTTGAAATGCCCCACCTACACGTCCAACAATTTAGCACAACATCCCATTCTATGCCACACCTACACGTCCAAAAGTATGGCACAACATCCCTTGAAATGCCCCACCTATACGGCCCACAATTTGGCACAACGTACCATGAAATGCCCCCCCCCCCCATTCCGTCCAAGAATATAGCACAATATCCTACTGAAACACCCCACCTATACGTCCATCAATTTGGCAAAACATTCCATGCAATGCCTCACCTATACGTCCCACAACATGGCACAACATCCCCATGGAATGTCCCATCTATAGTCTAACAACATGGTACAAAATGCCATGCCATGCCCCATCTCTACGTCCCAATATATGGCACAACGGCCTAATGGCATGCCCCACATCTACGTCCCACAATATGGCACAACAGCCCAATGGTATGCCCCACATCTACGTCCCACAATATGGCACAACATCCCATTCCATGCCCCACCTATACGTCCACAAATATGGCACAACATCTCCACGCAATGCCCCATCTATACGTTCCACAATTTGGCACAACATTCCGTGCTATGCTCCACCTCTACGTCCTACAATATGGCACAGCCACCCCATGCAACGCCCAATCTCTACGTCCCACAATATTGCACAACATCCACATAGATTATCCCAGCAACACGTCCCACTATATGCCACAACATCCCATTCCATGTCCCACCTATACGTCCCACAATATGGTACAACATCTCCCTGCAATGCCCCAACTATACGTTACAAAATTAGGCAAAACATTCCGTACTATGCCCCACCCCTTCATCCAACAATATAGCACACCATCCCCTTGAAATGCCCCATCTATAAGTCCCACAATTTGGCACAATATTCCATGCAATGACCCAAGTATACGTCCCGCAATATGGTACAACATCCCCATGTAATGCCCCATCTATAAGTCCCACAATTTGGCACAACATTCCATGCAATGACCCAAGTACACGTCCCGCAATATGGTACAACATCCCCATGCAATGCCCCAACTATACGTCCCACAATATGGCACAACATCCCCATGACATGCCCCACCTATACGTCCCACAATATGGCACAACATCCCCATGACATGCCCCACCTATAAGCCGAACTATATGGCATAACATGCCATGCCACGCCCCACCTATACGGCCAAGGATATGGCACAATATGCCTAGCCATGACCCACTTGTAAGTCCAAAAATATGTAACAATATGCAATGCCGTGCACCACCTACACGTCCAAAAATATGGCACAACATCCCAATGGCATGCAACACCTATGAGTCTCAAAATATGGCACAACATCCCATGCCACGCCCCACATATACGTAAAATAATATACCACAACTTTCCCTGAAATGCCCCACCTATACGACCAATAATATGTCAAAAAATACGTAAAATAATATTGCACAACATCCCCTGAAATGTCCCACATACACGTCCAACAATTTAGCACAACATCCCTTGAAATGCCCCACCTACACGTCTAACAATTTAGCACAACATCCCTTGAAATGCCCCATCTACACGTCCAAAAACTTAGCACAACATCCCATGAAATACTCCACTTACACGTCCAACAATATGGCACAACATCTCCTTGAAATGCCCCACCTACACGTCCAAAAGTATGGCACAACATCCCTTGAAATGCCCCACCTACACGTCCAACAATATGGCACAACAGCACAATGGCATGCCCCACATCTACGTCGCACAATATGGCACAACAGCCCTATGGCATGCCCCACATACACATCCCAATATAAGGCACAACAT
Organism: Anabrus simplex; assembly: GCF_040414725.1. Taxonomy (NCBI): domain Eukaryota; kingdom Metazoa; phylum Arthropoda; class Insecta; order Orthoptera; family Tettigoniidae; genus Anabrus; species Anabrus simplex. The sequence continues at coordinate 158,210,733 of NC_090269.1, read as the reverse complement.
CACATATCATGTCCCACCCATACGTCCAAAATTATGGCACGACATCCCCATGCCATGCCCCACCTATACGTCCAAAAATATGGCAAAACATCCCAATGGCATGCCCCATCTATAAGTCCAACTATTGGGCTCAACACTCCATGCCCCACCTATAAGTCCAACAATATGGCACAACATTCCATGTTATGCCCCACCTATAAGTCCAACAATATGACACAACTTGCATAGCCATGCCCCACCTATAAGTCCCACAATATGGCACAACATCCCCATGACTTGCCCCACGTAAAGGTCAAACAATATGACACAACCTGCCATGCCAAGTCCCACCAATACGTCCAAAATTATAGCACAACATCCCATGAAATGCCCCACCCATACGCCCCACAATTTGGCACAACGTTCCATGAAATGCCCCCCCCCCAATCCGTCCAAGAATATAGCACAAAATCCTTCTGAAACACCCCACCTATACGTCCCTCAATTTGGCAAAACATTCCATGCAATGCCTCACCTATACGTCCCACAACATGGCACAACATCCCCATGGAATCCCATCTATAGTCTAACAACATGGTACAAAATGCCATGCCATGCCCCACCTCTACGTCCCAATATATGGCACAACGACCTAATGGCATGCCCCACATCTACGTCCCACAATATGGCACAACAGCCCAATGGTATGCCCCACATCTACGTCCCACAATATGGCACAACATCCCATTCCATGCCCCACCTATACGTCCATAAATATGGCACAACATCTCCATGGAATGCCCCATCTATACGTCCTACAATATGGTACAACATCCCCTTGAAACGCCCCACCTCTACGTCCTACAATATGGCACAGCAACCCCATGCAATGCCCAATCTCTACGTCCCACAATGTTGCACAACATCCACATAGCTTATCCCAGCAACACGTCCCACTATATGGCACAACATCCCATTCCATGTCCCACCTATACGTCCCACAATATGGTACAACATCCCCCTGCAATGCCCCAACTATACGTTACAAAATTAGGCAAAACATTCCGTGCTATGCCCCACCTCTTCATCCAACAATATAGCACACCATCCCCCTGAAATGCCCCATCTATAAGTCCCACAATTTGGCACAATATTCCATGCAATGCCCCAAGTATACGTCCCAGAATACGGTACAACACCCCCATGCAATGCCCCATCTATACGTTCCACAATTTGGCACAACATTCTGTGCTATGCTCCACCTCGACGTCCTACAATATGGCACAGCCACCCCATGCAACGCCCAATCTCTACGTCTCACAATATTGCACAACATCCACATAGATTATCCCAGCAACACGTCCCACTATATGGCACAACATCCCATTCCATATCCCACCTATACGTCCCACAATATGGTACAACATCCCCCTGCAATGCTCCAACTATACGTTACAAAATTAGGCAAAACATTCCGTACTATGCCCCACCCCTTCATCCAACAATATAGCACACCATCCCCCTGAAATGCCCCATCTATAAGTCCCACAATTTGGCACAATATTCCATGCAATGACCCAAGTATACGTCCCACAATATGGTACAACATCCCCATGCAATGTCCCATCTATACGTTCCACAATTTGGCACAACATTCCGTGCAATGCCCCACCTCTACGTCCAACAATATGGCACAACATCCCATTCCATGCCTCAACTATACGTCCCACAATATGGCACAACATCCCCACGACATGCCCCACCTATAAGCCGAACTATATGGCATAACATACCATGCCACGCCCCATCTATACGGCCAAGGATATGGCACAATATGCCTAGCCATGACCCACTTGTAAGTCCAAAAATATGTAACAACATGCAATGCCGTGCACCACCTATACGTCCAAAAATATGGCAAAACATCCCAATGGCATGCAACACCTATTAGTCTCAATATATGGCACAACAGCCCATGCCACGCCCCACATATACGTAAAATAATATACCACAACATTCCTTGAAATGCCTCACCTATACGACCAATAATATGTCAAAAAATACGTAAAATAATATTGCACAACATCCCCTGAAATGCCCCACATACACGTCCAACAATTTAGCACAACATCCCTTGAAATGCCCCACCTACACGTCTAAGAATTTAGCACAACATCCCTTGAAATGCCCCATCTACACGTCCAACAACTTAGCACAACATCCCTTGAAATACACCACCTACACGTCCAACAATATGGCACAACATCCCCTTGAAATGCCCCACCTACACGTCCAAAAGTATGGCACAACATCCCTTGAAATGCCCCACCTACACGTCCAACAATATGGCACAACATCCCCTTGAAATGCCCCACATACACGTCCAACAATATAGCACAACATCCCCTTTAAATGCCCCACCTACACGTTCAACAATTTAGCACAACATCCCATTCTATGCCCCACCTACACGTCCAAAAGTATGGCACAACATCCCCTGAAATGCCCCACATACACGTCCAACAATTTAGCACAACATCCCTTGAAATGCCCCACCTACACGTCTAAAAATTTAGCACAACATCCCTTGAAATGCACCACCTGCACGTCCAACAATATGGCACAAGATCCCCTTGAAATGCCCCACATACACGTCCAACAATTTAGCACAACATCCCTTGAAATGCCCCACCTACACGTCTAACAATTTAGCACAACATCCCTTGAAATGCACCACCTACACGTCCAACAATATGGCACAAGATCCCCTTGAAATGCCCCACATACACGTCCAACAATTTAGCACAACATCCCTTGAAATGCCCCACCTACACGTCTAAAAATTTAGAACAACATCCCTTGAAATGCCCCACCTATACGGCCAACGATATGGCACAACATGCCTAGCCATGGCCCACTTACAAGTCCAAAAATATGTCACAACATGCCATGCCATGCACCACCTATACGTCCAAAAATATGGCACAACATCTCCATGGAATGCCCCATCTATACGTCCTACAATATGGTACAACATCCCCTTGAGATGCACCATATACACGTCCAAATATATGGCACAACATCCCCTTGAAGTGCCCCACCTACACGTCCAACAATTTAGCACAACATCCCATTCTATGCCACACCTACACGTCCAAAAGTATGGCACAACATCCCTTGAAATGCCCCACCTATAAGGCCCACAATTTGGCACAACGTACCATGAAATGCCCCCCCCCCCATTCCGTCCAAGAATATAGCACAAAATCCTTCTGAATCACCCCACCTATATGTCCATCAATTTGGCAAAACATTCCATGCAATGCCTCACCTATACGGCCCACAACATGGCACAACATCCCCATGGAATGTCCCATCTATAGTCTAACAACATGGTACAAAATGCCATGCCATGCCCCACCTCTACGTCCCAATATATGGCCTAACGGCCTAATGGCATGCCCCACATCTACGTCCCACAATATGGCACAACAGCCCAATGGCATGCCCCACATCTACGTCCCACAATACGGCACAACAGCCCAATGGTATGCCCCACATCTACGTCCCACAATATGGCACAACATCCCATTCCATGCCCCACCTATACGTCCATAAATATGGCACAACATCTCCATGGAATGCCCCATCTATACCTCCTACAATATGGTACAACATCCCCTTGAAATGCCCCACCTCTACGTCCTACAGTATGGCACAGCAACCCCATGCAATGCCCAATCTCTACGTCCCACAATATTGCACAACATCCACATAGCTTATCCCACCAACACGTCCCACTATATGGCACAACATCCCATTCCATGTCCCACCAATACGTCCCACAATATGGTACAACATCCCCCTGCAATGCTCCAACTATACGTTACAAAATTAGGCAAAACATTCCGCACTATGCCCCACCCCTTCATCCAACAATATAGCACACCATCCCCCTGAAATGCCCCATCTATAAGTCCCACAATTTGGCACAATATTCCATGCAATGACCCAAGTATACGTCCCACAATATGGTACAACATCCCCATGCAATGCCCCATCTATACGTTCCACAATTTGGCACAACATTCCGTGCAATGCCCCACCTCTACGTCCAACAATATGGCACAACATCCCATTCCATGCCCCAACTATACGTCCCACAATATGGCACAACAATCCCATGACATGCCCCACCTATAAGCCGAACTATATGGCATAACATGCCATGCCACGTCCCACCTATACGGCCAAGGATATGACACAATATGCCTAGCCATGACCCACTTGTAAGTCCAAAAATATGTAACAACATGCAATGCCGTGCACCACCTATACGTCCAAAAATATGGCACAACATCCCAATGGCATGCAACACCTATGAGTCTCAAAATATGGCACAACATCCCATGCCACGCCCCACATATACGTAAAATAATATACCACAACATTCCTTGAAATGCCCCACCTATACGACCAATAATATGTCAAAAAATACGTAAAATAATATTGCACAACATCCCCTGAAATGTCCCACATACACGTCCAACAATTTAGCACAACATCCCTTGAAATGCCCTACCTACACGTCTAATAATTTAGCACAACATCCCTTGAAATGCCCCATCTACACGTCCAACAACTTAGCACAACATCCCTTGAAATACACCACTTACACGTCCAACAATATGGCACAACATCCCCTTGAAATGCCCCACCTACACGTCCAAGAGTATGGCACAACATCCCTTGAAATGCCCCACCTACACGTCCAACAATATGGCACAACATCCCCTTGAAATGCCCACATACACGTCCAACAATATAGCACAACATCCGCTTTAAATGCCCCACCTACACGTCCAACAATTTAGCACAACATCCCATTCTATGCCCCACCTACACGTCCAAAGGTATGGCACAACATCCCCTGAAATGCCCCACATACACGTCCAACACTTTAGCACAACATCCCTTGAAATGCCCCACCTACACGTCTAACAATTTAGCACAACATCCCTTGAAATTCACCACCTACACGTCCAACAATATGGCACAAGATCCCCTTGAAATGCCCCACATACACGTCCAACTATTTAGCACAACATCCCTTGAAATGCCCCACCTACACGTCTAACAACTTAGAACAACATCCCTTGAAATGCCCCACCTATACGGCCAACGATATGGCACAACATGCCTAGCCATGGCCCACATACAAGTCCAAAAATATGTCACAACATGCCATGCCGTGCACCACCTATACGTCCAAAAATATGGCACAACATCCCCATGGCATGCCCCAACTATAAATCCAACAATATGGCACAACATGCCATGCAATGCCACACCTATAAGCCCAAAAATATGGCAAAACATGCCACGCTATACCCTACCTATAAGTTCAACACTACGGCACAACATCCCCTTGAAATGCCCCACATACACGTAGAACAATATGGCACAACATCCCCTTGAAATGCCCCACCTACACGTCCAACAATTTAGCACAACATCCCATTCTATGCCACACCTACACGTCCAAAAGTATGGCACAACATCCCTTGAAATGCCCCACCTATACGGCCAAGGATATGGCAAAAACATGCCTAGCCATGACCCACTTATAAGTCCAAAAATATGTCACTACATGCCAGCAGTGCACCACCTATACGTCCAAAAATATAGCACATCATCCCCATGGCATGCCCCACCTATAAGCCGAACAATATTGCATAACATGCCATGCCAAGCCCCACCTATACGGCCAAGGATATGGCACAACATGCCTAGCCATGGCCCACTTATAAGTCCAAAATTATGTCACAACATGCCATGCCGTGCACCACCTGTACGACCAAATATATGGCACAACATCCCCATGGCATGCCCCACTTATAAGTCCAACAATACGGCACAACATGCCAAACTATGCCCCACCTATATGTCCAACAATATGGCACAACATGCCATGCTATGCCACATATATAAGTTCAACACTATGGCACAACATGCCATGCTATGACCCAACTATAAGTCCAAAAATACGACACAGTATGCCATGCTATGCCCCACCTATAAGTCCAAAATTATGGCACAATATGCCATGCCATGCCCCAACTATAAGTCCAACAATATGGCACAACATCCAATGCCCAACCTATACGTCCAACAATACGGCACAACATGCCGTGCTATGCCCCTCCTACAAGTGCAAAATCATGGCACAACATGCCATGCCATGTCCCACGTATACATCCAACAATATGACACAAAAACCCCATGGCATGCCCCAGCTATAAGTCCAACAATATGACACAACATGCAAAGCCATGCCCCACCTATAAGTCCAAAAGTATGGCACAACATCCTCATGACATGCCGCACCTATACGTCCAAACATATGGCACAACATCCCCATGCCATGTCCCACCTATACGTCCAAAAAAATGGCAAAACATCCCAATGGCATGCCCCATCAATAAGTCCAACAATAGAGCTCAACATGCCATGCCCCACCTATAAGTCCAACAATATGGCACAACATTCCATGCCATGCCCCAACTATAAGTCCAACAATACATCACAACATGCCATGCTATGCCCCTCCTATAAGTTCAAAAGCATGGCACAACATGCCATGCCATGCCCCACGTATGAATCCAACAATATGATACGAAAACCCCATGGCATGTCCCCAGCAATAAGTCCAACTATATGACACAACATGAAAAGCCATGCCCCACCTATAAGTCCAAAAGTATGGCACAACATCCCCATGGCATGCCGCACCTATAGTCCAAAAATATGGCACAACATCCCCATGCCATGCCCCACCTATACGTTCAAAAATATGGCAAAACATCGCAATGGCATGCCCCACATATAAGTCCAACAATAGAGCTCAACAGGCCATGCCACAACTGTAACTCCAACAATATGGCACAACATGCCTTACCATGCCCCAACTGTAAGTCCAAAAATATGGCACGACATCCCCATGGCATGCCGCACCTATACGTTAAAAAATATGGCACAACATCCCCATGCAATGCCCCACCTATACGTCCAATAATATGGCAAAACATCCCAATGGCATGCCCCATCTAGAAGTCCAACAATAGAGCTCAACATGCAATGCCCCACCTATAAGTCCAACAATATGACTCAACATGCCATGCCAAGTCCAACCAATACGTCCAAAATTATGGCACAACATCCCATGCTATGCCCCACTTATACGTCCAACAATTAGGCGCAACATCGCATGCAATGCCCGGCCTATACAAACAACAATATAGCACATCATCCGTTGAAATGCCACTATTATACGTCCCACAATATGGCACAACATCCCATGCCATGCCCCACCTATACGTCCCACAATATGACACAACAGCACAATGGCATGCCCCACATACACGTCGCACAATATGGCACAACAGCCCTATGGCATGCCCCACATACACATCCCAATATAAGGCACAATATCAGATATCATGTCCCACCTATACGTCCAAAATTATGGCACAACATCCCCATGCCATGCCCCACCTATACGTCCAAAAATATGGCAAAACATCCCAATGGCATGCCCCATCTATAAGTCCAACTATTGGGCTCAACACTCCATGCCCCACCTATAGGTCCAACAATATGGCACAACATTCCATGTTATGCCCCACCTATAAGTCCAACAATATGACAACTTGCATAGCCATGCCCCACCTATAAGTCCCACAATATGGCACAACATCCCCATGAGTTGCCCCACGTAGAATTCAAACAATATGACACAACCTGCCATGCCAAGTCCCACCAATACGTCCAAAATTATAGCACAACATCCCATGCCATGCCCCACCTATACGCCCCACAATTTGGCACAACGTTCCATGAAACCACCCCCCAATCCGTCCAAGAATATAGCACAAAATCCTTCTGAAACACCCCACCTATACGTCCCTCAATTTGGCAAAACATTGCATGCAATGCCTCACCTATACGTCCCACAACATGGCACAACATCCCCATGGAATGTCCCATCTATAGTCTAACAACATGGTACAAAATGCCATGCCATGCCCCACCTCTACGTCCCAATATATGGCACAACGGCCTAATGGCATGACCCACATCTACGTCCCACAATATGGCAAAACAGCCCAATGGTATGCCCCACATCTACGTCCCACAATATGGCACAACATCCCCATGAGTTGCCCCACGTAGAATTCAAACAATATGACACAACCTGCCATGCCAAGTCCCACCAATACGTCCAAAATTATAGCACAACATCCCATGCCATGCCCCACCTATACGCCCCACAATTTGGCACAACGTTCCATGAAACCACCCCCCAATCCGTCCAAGAATATAGCACAAAATCCTTGTGAAACACCCCACCTATACGTCCCTCAATTTGGCAAAACATTGCATGCAATGCCTCACCTATACGTCCCACAACATGGCACAACATCCTCATGGAATATCCCATCTATAGTCTAACAACATGGTACAAAATGCCATGCCATGCCCCACCTCTACGTCCCAATATATGGCACAACGGCCTAATGGCATGACCCACATCTACGTCCCACAATATGGCAAAACAGCCCAATGGTATGCCCCACATCTACGTCCCACAATATGGCACAACATCCCATTCCATGCCCCACCTATACGTCCATAAATATGGCACAACATCTCCATGGAATGCCCCATCTATACGTCCAACAATATGGTACAAACTGCCAAGCCATGCCCTACCTATACGTCCCACAGTATGGCACAACATCCCCATGGCATGCCTCACCTATGAATCCAACGATATGGCACAACATTCCATGCCATGTCCCACTTATACGTCCAGCAATATGGCACAACATCCCCTTAAAATGCCCCACCTATACGTCCAAAAATATGGCACAACTTCCCATGCCATACCACACCTATACGTTCAACGATATGGCAAAAATTTCCATGGCATGCCCCACCTACAGGTAAAAAATATGGCAAAACGTCCCCATGGCATGCCCCACCTATACGTCAAAAAATATTGCACAACATGACATGTCATGCCCTACCTATACGTCCAACAATGTGGCAAAACATCCCCATGGCATGCCCCATCTATAGGTCAAAAGATATGGCACAACATGCCATGCAATGCCCTACCTATACGTCCAACAATATGGCACAACATCCCCATGACATGCCAACGTAAAAATCAAACAATATGACACAACATTCCATGCCGAGTCCCACCAATACGTCCAAAATTATGGCACATCATCCCATGCCATGACCTACCTATACGTTAAAAAATATGGCTAAACATCCCCATGGCATGCCCCACCTATAATCCCACAATATGGCACAATATCCAAATGGCATGCCCCACCTCTACGTCCCAGAATATAGCACATCATCCCCATGCAATGCCCCAACTATACGTCCCAAAAATGGCTCAACATCCCATTTCATGCCCCATCTATATGTCCCACAATATAGCACAACATCCCATGCCATGTCCCAACTATACGTCCAACAAATGGCACAACATCCAATGCCATGCTCCAGCGATACGTCCAACAATATGGCGCAACTTCCCCATGGCATGTCCCAGCTCTACGTCCCATAATATAGCACAATATCCCCCAAAAATGTTCCAGCTCTACGTCGCACAACATAGCACAACATCCCCATGCAATGCCCCACCCATACGTCCCATATTATTGCAGAATATCCCATGCCATGTCCCACCTATATGTCCCACAATATAGCACAACATCCCATGCCATGCCCCACCTTACGTCCCACAATATAGGACAAGATGCACATGCCATGCCCCACTTATACGTCCCACAATATGGCCAAAATACCCATGGCATGCCTCACCTATAAGTCCAAAATTATGGCACAATATGCTATGCTATGCCCAACCTATACGTCCATCAATATGGCACAACATTCCATGCTATGCTCCAATTATACGTCCAACAAAACGGCACAACGTGTCATGCCATGCCCCACCTATACGTCCCACAATATATCACAACATCCCCAATGCTTGTCCCACCTATACGCCCCACAATACGGCACAACATTCCACGCAATGCCCCACTTATGCGTCCAATAATATGGCACAACATCCGTTGAAATGCCCCACCTATACGTCCCGGAATACGGCACAACATTCCATGCATTGCCAGACCTATACGTCCAACAATATAGCACAACAGCCGTTTAAATGCCCCACCTATACGTCCCACAATACGGCACAACATTCCAAGCAATGCCCCACCTATGCGTCCAACAATATGGCACAACATCCGTTGAAACGCCCCAGCTATACGCCCCACAATATGGCACAACATCCAATGCAATGCCCGAATTATACTACCAAAAATATAGCACAACATCCGTTGAAATGCCCCACCTATACGTCCCACAATACAGCACAACTTTCCATGCCATGCCCCACCTGTACGTCCAACAATATGGCAAAACATCCCCATAGCATGCCACACATATATGTCCATCAATATTGCACAACATTCCATGCTACGCTCCACCTATACGTCCAAATAAACGGCACCACATTCCATGCCATGCCCCCTCTATAAGTCCAAAAATATGGCACAACATCCCCATTGCATGCTCCACCTATACGTCCAACAAAATGGCACAACATGTCATGCCATGCCCCACTTATAAGTCCAACAGCATGGCACTATATGCCATGCCCCACCTATACGTCCATCAATATGGAACAACATTCCATGCAATGCCCCACCTATACGTCCAATAATATGGCACAACATCCCCATGGCATGCCGCACCTCTATGTCCATCAATATGGCACAACATTCCATGCTATGCTCCACCTATACGTCTCAAAATACGGTACAACATTCCGTGCAATGCCACACCTATACGTCCAACAATACGGCGCAAATGCCATGCCATGCCCCAACTATACGTCCCACAATATGGCACAACATCCCCAGTGCATGCCCCACCTATACACCCCACAATATGTCACAACATCCCCATGAAATGCCCCACCCATTCTACCCACATTATTGCACAATATCTCATGCCATGCCCCACATATATGTCCCACAATATAGCACAACATCCCATGCTATGCCCCACCTATAGTCCCATAATGTAGTACAACATCCCGTGCTATCCCCACCTATACGTCCCGCAATATGGTGCAATATCCCCGTGGCATTTCCCACCTCTATGTCCCACAATATAGCACAACATCCCCATGCAATGCCCCACCTGTACCTCCCACAATATGGCACAATATCCTATGCCATGCCCCACCTATATTCCAACAATATGGCACAACATCCCCATGGCATGTCCCATCTCTACGTCGCACAATATAGCACAACATCCCCATGTAATTCCCCACCTATACGTCCAACAATATGACACAATATCCCATGCCATGCCCCACCTACATGTCCCACAACATGGCAAAATATCCCATGCCATGCACCACCAATTTGTCCCACAATATAGCACAACATCCCATGACTTGCCCCACCTCTACGTCCCACAATATGGCACAACATCCCAACGGCATGCCCAACCTATAAGACCAACAATATGGCACAACATGCCATGTGACCCACACAACCGAAACACACCATCGCACACACACTCACTCATGCCTCACAAACACTCTGCTACCGTAGACACACCCACGCACATACGCGCACACACGCACGCATACACATACTAACAGGTCCGTGTATACTTACCAACTTACCTCATGAGACGAGGCCGTGAACGGGCTGGAACAGACTAAAACAGCCTGGAGCTGGACTCGAACCAAATTAGACTAAAGGGAGGAACGGGAGTCGGAAAGAACCCAGAACCCTTCCCGATAAATGAAAGAACGGGGTCAAAATACATGGGGGTTTATTAATGAAAATAAAGCAAGATAAGGCAATAAGAAAAAATCAAGTTTGAAACATTACTCACAGAGATATGCGTAGAAACTTATCGTGTAGGTTATTCATCCAATCATATCAAGAAGCAGATTGAAAACATATCAAACATGGCCACACAAGCCCCTTACAATCACAAAACTTGTAACGTGCGATTTACTTCCTCCACATAATTTCATACTTGCGACGTATGACACATTCGTCCTCGCAATGAACTAATATCAGTGGACATACATCGAAAGAACTTACATGCACATCAAATAAAAACATTCACGTTACATCTCACACATCTCCATGTATATGGACCAGCATCCCAGAGAAGAGATCCATCACGCAACAATCCCCCATTTGAAAAGCGCAGCATACCAGAAAAGAAAAAAAAATCAAAGAATAAATATGGCTGCCATAGTTACGAGGCGAGTAAACAATTCTAACAATGAAAGGAGACTCGTTCAAATGAAAACAACAAACGTAAATATATAATTAGGCCAGCAAATAGCCCGAGGAATGAGAATAAGTAACTAAGCGTATCAATTAAACAATAACTTTAAACATTAGACATGGGGAACAGAATATGAAAATATCTATACTCACATCATAGTTACACCTTATTTTGGAGATATACTATATAATGAACGTCCTTTCGTTATCAAACACAGATTCATTAAGAATTATGCAGGCGTCAGTGTCCTTTCACCGAGTGATAATTGACTCAAAAGAGAGTTATGGCAAGTCAGGTAAGCATAATGTATTTGTTGATTAATAATCCAGTGAACTAAACAAGTCCAGACCATTGTATTCCATTACACTCCGACCTCTTCTCTGTCTCTAAGGGTGGGTTGCGTAGGAATTTGTTCGAGCTATCAGTACGTTTCTTTTCCTTACAATACAATTGTTTATCACAGGGCAATCGTTACCTGAAACACAAAACAATATAAGCATACGTGCTTGCAACAAGTCAAAGTTAACTCCATATTATCAAGTCCAATACATCTTAAGGGTGCTAAATAAATCAATGCTACAATCTTCTGGAGTATTACTTTTTTAACATGGAAACGTGCGCCTTTGATTGCACACGGCCGGAGAGATCCTCCACTTTTACCGTAACAGGTCCCAGAAACTCAGTGATCCTTCTGGGCTCAGACCACTTTCGACACAACTTTCTACTAATGTGATCCATGGTAGAACTGACAGGGAACCTCTTTACCAGGACCAGATCTCCGACGCGGAAAGGCACAGGAATTCTTCCCTTGTTATACCTCTAGGCCACCCTGTCTCTGGCTTTAATCAGTTGCTCGGAGGCTATCTTCCATTTCTCCAGGACATCCAGACATCGGGAGGGTTCGGAGAGATACTCTACATTCCATTTCAAAGAGAGTGGATCGTTGGGGACCCTGCCCAAAAACAATTCGGCAGGAGTGAACCGGCTGGACTCGTGCATGGCAGTGTTGAACCCTAGGCTGAAAAAAGAGAGATAGCAATCCCAAAGGGATTGGGTGTTATAATGGAAGACAGACAAACAGATTTTTAAATTTCGATGAAATCTTTCAACAAGGTTCGGTTGAGGGTAATGAGGGCTTAGACGGATATGTTTTATACCCCAGGAGAAGCATAAATTACGGAACTTAGCGCCGGTAAAGATCGAAGAATTGTCAGAGACAAGCGTCCTAGGTGGACCAAAAACTCCGAAGATGTGTTTAGTTAATAAATTCACCGCGACGTTAGAATTAATTTTACAAACAGGGAACAGCCAAATGAATTTAGGAAAACCGTCGATAACAGATAAGATACCCACGTTGCCAGATTGAGATCGAGTTAGGGGTCCAAAGAAATCAATGAATAGTTTCTCACCAGGAGAATTGGCAACGTCGGCGGAATGAAAACCGATCTGAGTATTCTGAGCAGGCTTACATTTTTGGCAAACATCACAGGTTTTGACATACTCAAAGACTTCCTTTTTTAAGTTCGGCCAGTAATAATTCCGAGAAATTTTATGAAAGGTTTTTAACTGACCGAGATGAGCGCCTAAATGAGAATCGTGATAATAATTTTAATTTAGGATCATGGGTCTCAGATTCTGGGGGACGAAAATCTTTGATGTACGGTTGTAAAGACTTTTGTGACACAAAAGGCTCTTCTTTATTTCAAAGGATTCCCTACCTTGTTCCTTCTTCGAAAGTCTATCGGCTAGACGGATACATTCATCGTCTTTCTTCTGGAATTCAGACAATTCGGAAAAACTAAAAGGGTAGTTTTGAAGGATGCAGACAGGAAAATGATTATCGGGGCTGCACCCGATCTCGCAATCAGTAGTTTCACCACCTTCAAACATGCGCGATAAACAATCGGCAACAGTGTTATCTTTACCACTTACATGAACAACAGTGAAATTATAAGACGACAGTCGGAGAATCCAACGAGCAGTCCTCCCTAACCTTTTGACATTGGCAGCCATCCATGATAGTGCTTGGTTATCAGTATGAACCCAGAAATGTCGGTGTTCGAGGTACGAGTGAAATTTCTCGACACCAAGGACAACAGCCAGACATTCCTTCTCGTACGTGGAGTACCTGGTTTCGGAGTCGAATAATTTCTTACTGAAATAAGCAATGGGGGCAAGATTCTCGTTCTCCAGTCTTTGGTTCAATACAGCAAAGACAGCAATATCACTAGCGTCACACTGAAGGACAAATTCCCCGTTAAAGTCAGGGTTGTGCAATTCGGGAGCTTGACAGAGGGCATCTTTAAGTTGGCAAAAAGCTTGCTCTTGAGCATCGCTCCAGAAGAAACGAACATTTTTCTTTTTCAACGAGTTCAGGGGGGGCTGAGATTTCAGAAATGTTGGGGATGAATCTAGAATAAAATCCAATCATGCCAAGAAATCTACGGACAGCTCGTAGGTTCTTTGGCCTAGGAAATTCACGAATGCATTTCACTCTCTCAGGGTTAACAGATATGCCGGAGCCGGAAACAATATGTCCTAAAAATTTTATTCTTCTAGAGCACAAAGATGCCTTCTCAGGATTGACAGTGAATCCGTGCCTCTTCAACCTAGTGAAAAATTCGCGAAGATGAGCGACATGTTCCTCAAATGTGTCAGAAAAGATCACGACATCGTCTAAATACGAGAATAAACAAGAGAATTTTAAATCACCGAAGACGGAGTCAAGAATGCGACTCAGCGCTTGGCCGCCTACTGAAATGCCCATAGGGACCTTATTAAATTGATATAAGCCAAAGGGGGTGGCAAAAGCCGTAAATTCTCGGCAACTAGGGTCGAGAGGAATCTGGAAATAGGCAGAATTGAAGTCGAAAACAGAGTAGAACTGGGCCTTCCCGAAAGATTGCAGGGCAGACTCGATGGTTGGGAGAGGGAAACTGTCGAATACAACATTGCGATTTAAAGATCGATAGTCAATCACAAGACGAGGTTGACCATCCTTTTTGGGGATCAGAAAGGCGGGGCTACTCAAGGAAGACTTTGATGGGCTAATAACACCTTTCTCTAGCAGTTCATTGATACACTTTCTCATAGCAGCGCGCTTGGGAGGGGAGCAACTGAAAGAAGGGTGTCTAACGGGAGTACGATCTTTCAGTTCGATGCAGTACGACAATTCTTTGGTGCACCCTAATTTGGCAATAAGTACCTCAGGGAAATCTTTTAGAAGGTCATCGAGCACGGAGACTTGGTCATTGGAAAGATCAGATGGATCGATAAGGGGAACGTCGTTCGATACAAGGCATAACGGATTATTACCAGAAGGAACCTCAAAATGGAAGTTTTCATTTGATCGAAAGCGAAAGGCAAATGAACAGCTGATAAAATCGATAGATAACCCGGTGGCTAACATGAAATCAGATCCAAGGATGAGGGGAACAGTCAAATCGGGAACAACGTTAAAATTCCAGTCCCAGGAAAAATTGTGAATTTTGAAATGGATACGAACACATCCGGTGGGACACATACGATGGCCATTGGCAGACACGTAAGTTGCGGAACATTCACTATCTCGAAGATGTTTCAAAGCCATGCCTTCTACCACAGACTGATTTACAAAAGAGTTCGAGGATCCGGTATCCAGTAGGGCATATAGCGAGCGCGAGCCGGAAATAATTTTGGCCCAAGGAGACGCAAAGGGAAGACCACAAACTTTGCGATTAGAAGAGGTTCGGGGCACCAACGACGGGCCTACTCGTGGGTGCGGGATCAGTTCCCCTGGTTTCCATTGCATCGAGGACAGATATCACGAAATACGCCAACTAGGCCACACTGGCAGCATTTCACGGGGGTCTCGAGTTACACTGCATGAAGACGTGCCCATCTTTCCCACAATTCCAGCATTTAACGGAGCTGGTCGCCCTTCTACGGGGTACGTTTTGATTTTGAAGAGCACCTGCTATCTTAATTGAAGAGTGAGGAGGTTTTGACCGGTAATCAGAACGATCAGTGCACGACGCAGGGGAGAGCGGTTGGGCAAAGGAGACCGATTTAGACACTGAGGGACAGGCGGTATCAGGGAAAGAACAGGTATCGGGCGGAGGAGGGGTTTGGTATAGGTGATTCAGTTGAAGAGTAGACTCGTATTCACGCCCTAGATTGATTATATCATCAACACAATTTACCTCAGATCTCTTTATGAAGAGTTTATAGTTAGGAGCCAAATTACGGTAAAATGTATCAAATATTTCATTCTCATGAATGTCAACATCAAGACGGTTAAACAAAGAAAGGATACCAGTCGCATATTCATCAATAGGTTCGTTAGGACCTTGGGTTCTCCGTAGGATCTCTTGTTTAAGAACAAAATTCATGTCTGATAGACCAAACCTAATTTTAAGTTCTTTTGAGAAATCGGACAAACATTTGACTTTAAATTTATTTCATCGGAACCATTTACTTGCACGCCCCTCTAACATACCGGGGATGACAGGGACAAATAGGTCTAGGGACATAGAAGCACACGCAGCGACGTCTTCGACTCTCTCTAAGAATTCGATCACAGAGAAACATTTTTCTTCGCCGGAAAATTTCAACTTCCATTTTCGAATAACATCAAGCGCAGGATTGAATTGAGATGGCCCACTCACAATAGGCTGAGGAATGCGATTTACAGTATGAACATCCATGCTAGAGATAAACTCATTAGGGCAATTGTTTACAGCATTACTCGCATTGTTGTGATCAGAGTTTGAATGAACGGAATTACATTCCATAGATGTGCCTGAATTATTTTGCATATCAACACTGGGAAGATTTTCACACGCATTGTCTTGCATGTTCTCCATTGTTTACAGATAAGATAAATAATGCAAGAGCAACAGTCAACAATGACAAAATCACAACCAAAGTTATACACAAGATTTAACGGAAGTATGCTGTGAAATAGCATCAATTAATATATATATATATACATGGCACAGTATAAACACAAAAAGGAGGACTTAATTTTAAAAGAATCCAGCTCTGCTCCACCGAGAATCAGCCCCTCGGTGAAACTTTCCAGCCACGAACCACGCTCTGCATAGCATCTGACCCACACAACCGAAACACACCATCGCACACACACTCACTCATGCCTCACACACACTCTGCTACCGTAGACACACACGCACATACGCACACACGCACGCATGCACATACTAACAGGTCCGTGAATACTTACCAACTTACCTCATGAGACAAGGCCGTGGACGGGCTGGAACAGACTAAAACAGTCTGGAGCTGGACTCGAACCAAATTAGACTAAAGGAAGGAACGGGAGACGGAAAGAACCCAGAACCCTTCCCGATAAATGAAAGAACGGGGTCAAAATACATGGGGGTTTATTAATGAAAATAAAGCAAGATAAGGCAATAAGAAAAAATCAAGTTTGAAACATTACTCACGGAGATATGCGTAGAAACTTATCGTGTAGATTATTCATCCAATCATATCAAGAAGCAGATTGAAAACATATCAAACATGGCCACACAAGCCTCTTACAATCACAAAACTTGTAACGTACGATTTACTTCCTCCACATAATTTCATACACGCGACGTATGACACATTCGTCCCCGCAATGAACTAATATCAGTGGACATACATCGAAAGAACTTACATGCACATCAAATAAAAACATTCACGTTACATCTCACACATCTCCATGTATATGGACCAGCATCCCAGAGAAGAGATCCATCACGCAACAATCCCCCATTTGAAAAGCGCAGCATCCCAGAAAAGAAAAAATCAAAGAATATATATGGCTGCCATAGTTACGAGGCGAGTAAACAATTCTAACAATGTAAGAAGACTCGTTCAATTGAAAACAACAAACGTAAACATATAATTAAGCCAGCAAATAGCCCGAGGAATGAGAATAAGAAAATGTAAATAAAACTTTTAAAAAATAACACTGTAAGAAAAGGAGAATGCTGTTAATCAGGCAGGCATACAGCACAACCACACGTACACACACATCATAGAGACCCAAAAGAAATGTATACAGGTAGAATAATCAGTTTTGTACAGACACATAACGAACACAGAGAGATCCGCATAGCAAGACAAGTGCTTTCATGGATTCACGAGCTCAATACAAGACGCGTAATATAACAAAGGATTGCCGCATCATGGCAAGGCATGTCCCCACTTAAATCACAGTAGCATCATCGTAACCATCACGCCCACAACGTATTCATATCGCCTCGCCACGGACGAACATGAATACCAGTCATAGCGTCAAAAAAACAACGTCACGCATCAAGAGCTCGGCCATGAGAGAAATCGACGAATAAATAAAAAGCAGTAGGTCTCAAACTGCAGATCACATACACGCCAAACAAACATACAACCGACCAAAACCATCCTCCGTCCTTGCAGGTTTATGTCACACAAAAAGAACACACAAATACAATGGAAACTAACAGTAAGGTGAAATGCAAAATTAACAGTAAAATATATACGACTAATGTGCCCACGCAACCATAGCAAGCCAAAAAAAAGTTACCTTAATAGTCAGGCGTTGCTCAGAACTTTAGGTAGTCACAAAATAGCGACTCACATAAAGAGTCGGGCATTCAAGCGGATAAATCCACTGCAGGAAAAGCAGACGACACAGGTTAAAGATCTCGTATCTCAAGATGCACATTATTACATCGGCCGCCATGATGGCTACGACCGTCATGCGAACTTGTTTCAAACAAGGCGAGCACAAGACTAATTAAGAGGGCACTTCGGCTGATGGCCGGAAGCGCGCTCTGTCAAGGAGAAAACGAGTCATACGTCACGTCCAGGGAATAGATCGACCAAAAAAGTCGATAGTGGTCAAAGAATGTATTACATACAGAGGAGTGCGCCACCAAGGGAAACTTGGTGCGGCACACATGCCATGCCCCACCTATACTTTCATCAATATAGCACAACATCCCATGCCATGCTCCACCTACACGTCCAATAATACGGCACAACATTCCATGCCATGCCCAACCTATACTTTCATCAATACGGCACAATATCCCTTGCCATGCCCCACCTATACGTCCCACTATATGGCACAACATCCCCATTGCATGCTCCACCTATACGTCCCACAATATGGCACAACATCCTCATTGCATGCTCCACCTATTCGTCCAGAAGTATGACACACCATCCCATGCAATGCCCCTCCTATACGTCCCACAATATGGCACAACATCCCCATTGCATGCTCCACCTATACGTCGCACAATATAACAAAACATCCCCATTGCATGCCCCATCTATACGTCCCAAAATTTAACACAACATCCATATTGCATGCTCCACCTATACGTCCCACAATATGACACTGCATCCCATCCATGCCACACCTATACGTCCAGCAATATGACACAACGTACCCTTGAAATGCCACACCTCTTCGCTTCAAAATATGGCACAACTTCCCCATTGCACGCCCCACCTCTGCGCCCCACAATATAGCCCAATCCTCATGCATGCCCCACCTATATATCCCACAATATGGCAAAATATCCCATGCCATGCCCCACCTATTTGTCCCACAATATAGCACAACGTCCCATGCCATGCTCCACATCTACGTCCCTCAATATAACACAACAGCCTCATGCCATGCCCCACCTATACGTCCCACAATACGGCAGACCATTCCATGCAATGTCCCACCTCTACGTCCCACAATATGGCACAACAGCCTCATGCCATGCCCCACCTCTACGTCCCTCAATATGGCACTACATCCCATGCCATGCCCCACCTATACGTCCCATAATACGGCAAAAACGTCCCATGCCATGCCCCACCTGTACGTCCCACAATATGGCACAACATCATCATGCCATGCCCCACTTATACGTCCCACAATATAGCACAAAATCCCATGCCATGCCCCACCTATACGTCCCACAATATGGCACAACATCCTCATGCCATAGCCACATCTATCCGTCTAACAATATGGCACAACATCTTATGCCATAGCCCCGCCTATACGTCCAACAAAATTCAATGTTATATTTGTATTCGCAAGGTACGCATCATTATAGGTTTCTGCTGCCTTCGTGATGTTGCAGCGAGAAACGGGCTTTGCTGTTGCCTGGACTGGACTGTGGGAACTCTATTGAATTATGGTCCCATTTATATGTGGAAGACAGCATAACTGGGGAAGAAGATGACGAAGATACGTTGTCGGGTTTTTAAGCACAGTAGATGACGGCATTTCCAGATTTGTGCGTATTTCTTTCCATTTGAGACTCTTTTGCACCGGGAATCTCTCTATCGATAGCGCAGGGTGAGAAGCAGCAGCAGGGAACACGTCAGTTCACCAAGACTGAACACTGGGGAGTCAATTGTAGCAGAGGCGAAATCTACTGTAAACACGAAAAGCCGAGAGAAGCGAATACATTATTGAAAGTTCCTCCACGTTAGAAACACACTTGTGTTCCCAAGAATATGCTAATGGCTGAATCTGTGGCTCCTAAAGTATCGTTTTTACTTATGTGATTTGTGTCTGCTTGTGGAAGGTTGCGTTACGTTTTTTTTTATCACGTCTAGTCTATTTTACCCAAACTGAAATAAGAACCTAAGGAGTACCTCAAGGTTCAAGGTCGTGCCCACGGAAAAAGTACTTCTAAATTCGCCTTCGAACTGATCTGTCAGGTATTTGCGTACATTTTGAGTGGACTTCCAGAGGTTAGTTCTACCTGAGAAGTACACATAACAATGATGATATAAAATCTACAGTGCGTTTGATAAGTCACTCCGTATTTTCAAATTATTTTAACTTCTTTCAGTTATCTGATTTAACTGACCTGAATGTTTTGTTTTCCATTGGTTACATTTTCATTGGCAGTATATTTTGGTAACTTACCCAGAATGCTTGCAACGGCTGCTCTCAACATATCGCGTGGAACTGTTGCTTCCAAATCATGCAAGGTTCTTGGTTTTTTCCTTTGCCCATCCCCAAAGACAAAGGTTGCAGGGCGTAAGATCTGGGATGTGAGGCGGCCATGCAGTGAGCCTCGCCTGCCAATCCATCGATCTGCAAATGGTCATGGAACCGCTCGGGAACGTCATTTGGCGAAATAAGGTTCGTGCGGTGCGGCATTGTCCCACTGGCCGCACATGATCTTGCATCTTCCATTGTTGAAGACGATGTTACACCGTTACCTTCGGACGTCCCTGCGCCATTTCTACAGAAGTGTGCGGATTCGTTCTCGCCCAATAGTGACAGTTATGTCTGTTTACAAAACCGCTGACTTGAACACAACACATTGTCAAACAGCTGTGGCCTATGATCCTGCAGTCACAGTCTTCAGTGAACAATTCCTGGGCACAATGTGGCTCCTATGTCCTCCAAGAGAGATCAGTATTCAGAATAAATTGTTAGACCACAACTGTCGTGAGTACCAATGATTGTAAACATCTCACTGATATTGTCATATTTCTCGATCTGCTCGCATCAGTGGTACTGCCCGTTGTTAGTCGCTTCCGATGATATTTTTCTATTTCTTTTGGAATAGAAGTTCTCATTAATAATACGTTCAGCATCTTTGCACGCGTATCACAGTTCCCGCTATGTTGCCTCTCTTTTCCATTATTCAAGCGCAACAAAGAAACGACAATAAAGTCAAGGAACCAATAAAAAAGTTAAAACATTTTGAAACTTCACGTTTTTGCTGTACGAGCTGTAAACGATGAGTATCTTTGACGTGCAAGTTGTGGTGAGGGTATTTATTGATTTACGTATTTACCGTTAGACAGTTAGTGTCCGGAATGTCCGAGGACAGGTTAAGTCCCACTTCACAGAAATGACAACATATATTACAATATTTGTAAAATTTGACCGACTACAGTATCGAAATACAACTGCATATTGCTAGTCACTCACGCAAATAATTTGTCTTCGCCCTGTAAATTTGTCTCTTACCGGGCGAGTTGGCCGTGCGCGTAGAGGCGCGCGGCTGTGAGCTCGCATCCGGGAGATAGTAGGTTTGAATCCCACTATCGGCAGCCCTGAAGATGGTTTTCCGTGGTTTCCCATTTTCACACCAGGCAAAATGCTGGGGCTTTACCTTAATTAAGGCCACGGCTGCTTCCTTCCAACTCCTAGGCCTTTCCTGTCTCATCGTCGCCATAAGACCTATCTGTGTCGGTGCGACGTAAAGCCCCTAGCAAAAAAAAGAAAATGTCTCTTTAAGGTGACCGCACAAATCAAAAGAGCAGCATAATCTCCAACAGTCACCATACAGTTGGTGATGTCGCACTAACACACATGAGAAATCATGGGCTGCCAACGGTGGGATTCGAACCCACCATCTCCCGAATGCAAGCTGAGAGCTACTTGACCCTAACAAAACGGCCAACTTGCACGGACGACTGGCGCGTCTGGGTTTGAGATGATGATGACCAGGTAGGAAGGGTCACTCCGTAGGCTTTAGTATGTGCTGTGGTAAGTGAGCACCGATTATTTCGCAAGTTTTAACTCTTACGGTAGGAAATGTTGTCGCTTTCATTCCGATGGAAGCAGAAGGAAGTAAACGGCAGGTTTTCGATAGGCAAGCTCGAGAAATAGTATGCGGTGTGTATGCATTACTAAATACATCAAGTAGGGAACGAAGGATGAGTAGGTGGTGATGGTTACTTTTTAAGACGAAGAACAACCGGACAACCATCCTCTGTTAACACTAGCCAGAGGGTCAAAATGAAAAAAGGGATATGATACTTAGAAAAAATTTAGGGACCCGACAAAGGAAGGCAAGGGCCACGAATGATGTAAAATATGAAAGACACGTTAGGGATCGGAAACTCAGCGGTCTACAACACACGCTGCCTCTTACGACAGGCTGGTAATACCGCCCCCCACACCACGTGTGTTTAAACGGTGCAAAGACATCCATTAAAAGAAGCGGGACTGTATTGGGGCTGACGTCATTGAAACGTGTCGAGAATGGCTTTCAGTGGAAGTAAATGGTCTCTCCTTCGAATTTTAAGAACTAAAATGTTGTTCAGCCATGGTCTTCTGCTACTGGTATTGCCTGGTTAATGTGAGTTTTATTCTAAAGTAACTCTTATCTTTCGTTACTTCAACAACGTCCCTCCGCCATTTCCAGCTAGTTCTTACCGGGAGAGGCCGTGAGCTTGCATCTGGGCACTACCGGTAGCCGTGAAGGTGGTTTCCGTGCTTTCCCATTTTAAAACGTGGCTTCCTTCGCATTCCTAGGCCTTTCTTATTCCATCGTGGCCTTAAGACCTATCGGTGCCGGTATGACGTAAAACAAATGTAAAAAAAACCTAGTCCTTAATGGACAAACAAATTTACGTACAAAAATAAGAAATAGTAAGATTTTACTATCAATTACTTAAACATTATAACGAAGTTTAAATGGTACAAATTTAGAGGGGAGATGTGTTCACTGCGATAGCTACGGGGCCGTTTACTTTTGTAACCTATTAGCACCGTTATTGTTTGAGATATTTCTTTCTACCGGGCGAGTTGGCCGTGCGCGTAGAGGCGCGCGGCTGCGAGCTTGCATCCGGGAGATAGTAGGTTCGAATCCCACTATCGGCAGCCCTGAAGATGGTTTTCCGTGGTTTCCCATTTTCACACCAGGCAAATGCTGGGGCTGTACCTTAATTAAGGCTACGGCCGCTTCCTTCCAACTCCTAGGCCTTTCCTATCCCATCGTCGCCATAAGACCTATCTGTGTCGGTGCGACGTAAAGCCCCTAGCAAAAAAAAAAATTCTTTCTTTCTTTCTTTCTTTCTTTCTTTCTAAATCCGTTTACCCTCCAGGGTTGGTTTTTCTCTCGGACACAACGAGGGATCCCACCTCTAGCACCTGAAGGGCAGTACCCTGGAGCATGAGACTTAGGGTCGGGGGTACAGCTGGCGAGGAGGACCAGTACCTCGCCCAGGTGGCTTCACCTGCTATGCTGCTTCTTGGGGGGATGGGAAGATTGGAAGGGACAGACAAGGAAGAGGCTGCGGTATTCGCCAGGAAGAGAAGTGGGAAATCACGGAAAACCGCTTCGAGGATGGATGAGCTGGAAACCGAACCGCTGTCTATTCAGATGACTACAAGAGGTTGGTGAACCCCGTTCCAGCCCTCGTACCACTTTTCAAATTTCGTGCCAGAGCCATGAATCGAAGCCGGGCCTCCGGGTGTGGCAGCTAATCGCACTAACCACTACACCACACTGGCGGATTATTGGTTGAGATACAACGGGAAATGACGCCATTCGCACGCAGGAACACCAATTCGTGAGTCACAAGATGCAAACACACGCAGATGAAAGCAATATGCAACAGAGATGACCGTGTCATCCCCGTGTTTTCGTCGTACGAATGCTACACGGCTTTAGTTGGACCTAACTCAACAAGACCAATGGGTTTGTCACTATCCGGCATATTTCATTAATTTACCTTTCCGCCACTCGCTGCTGTTGCCACTTCGCGGCCGTAACCTGGAGGCTCTTTTGTTTGCCGCAAGCACAATGCTTCTGTCACTATCTGGACCATAGCCGACTAGAGTCATGCAAGTTTGGCAACGTGCAGCAGGAGCCAATTTGTGTAGTGAACTTCGTCTTGTGTTTCGTGTTTTCACGGATATGTTCCAGTATATACTACAAGATAACTTATGTGATGGCGCAGCAGGGCTGTGTAGCTTCGCCGATTCATTCCTGGCTCAGTCCTGTGGTATTTGAAGGTGCTCAAATACGTCAGCCTCGTATCGGTGATTCACAGGCACGTTAAAGAACTCCTACGGGACTACATTTCTTCATCTCGGCGTCTCCAATAAACCGTAAAGGAAGTCATTGGGACTTTAAATGAATAGAATTATTATTTGTGAAGACGCAGACTGAATTTGTATCGTAGCAACTATATCATAAAGAAGGTTTTGTTACCTCGTTTAGGTTTCCTTCCGACGAGGAATTAAAACAAAATTGGATTTGTCACTTTACACGGGATAATTGGGGAACCTAAGAGGTATTCAGTCGTGTGTATGACATTTCACAGACGGAAGTTCTTCAACAGTGGATACAATTTGTGTTAGTAAAGGCAACGTAACTATACTATCATCTACACCTAATGAGCTTTTTCGTGATGCATGTAATTTAATTTCCAAAATTTGCCTAAATATTTGTCATAGAAAAGTGTCAAAAATAAAGATCCTGAAGGTAGGAGACTTGAAATGAACAGTAGGAAAAACAAGAAGATGGATAATTTCCCATTTACTCAAAATTCACCAAGATATGAATGTCTCTGTATGTGCTATTAGTTATCAGGTATCAGTAAAATAGATGACATGTTTAGCTGATGGAGAAGTATCCAAGTGGTCTCAACGAAATGAATATTTATCAAATTATACGGGAGCCACTTCTAGTGTTCAATGTGTACAATGAGATGTATTAAAATGCTTGACAAGCTCATAGAGTTAGGTAAGCAGTGAAAGCACAGAAACTTTGTCCTACCTTATATTTTTAAGGGAACAATTTGAACATTACACTAAAAGGATGAATAGCTACTCAAAAATTTTCGTTTGAAACTCTGAAAGCAAATTATTTACTGTTAGGAAAGTTTCAAAGTGATAACTTAGAAAAGAGGTTTGGTCAGTACGGATAGCTTAGTGGTTGTAACTGCAAACATGTTTAAGTCTCGTGCAGAGTAATGACACAGGTGACCACCGTTTTAAAGTGGTGCCGTCAGATTGTGTTGTGTAAGTCTGTATCTGAAGACTACCTGGTTTGTGAAAATCGGAAAGAATTTCTCTTCTCTCTATCCAGAGCTGCTCTAAGAAGAGATGAAATAACAGTTCTGGTTTGAACGTGGTCATTGTGGTCTGACAATAATGGTCTGATGGATTGTTTTTGTCCACATTTGTAAATGTCGTGTTAATCAATTATAGACAGCAGATGAAGACAAAGAGTTATGTCAGCAGTGAGGATACAAACATTAAGCTGAGGAAGCTGTCTAAGCTCCACAATAATGAGCATGTGAGTGTTTTGTTTTGATTCACGTACAATGTGTATTTCTAACTTCAGTTTATGAATTACTGATGCGTGTTTTTATCTGTATCATTTTACGAAGAGTGGGCGTTTTATCACCGTGTCGGTTTAGATATAGTGAATGTGAGTGAAGTTGTTCAAAGTCGGACACGTCCCCTTTTCTCTCAGCCTCCGCTTGACAGGTAGGTAGAGCGTTGCCAAGCGTACCTTCCGGCTTTAGCTGTAGATGGCTCTGGTCTGAACCTAAGAAATGTTTTCCTGTCACTCCGTCCGAAAGAAATGAATGAAGGACAATCGAAACCGACTTTCAACCTATTAGGTCGTGTTACGTACATTTAGTACGTGTTGAAGAGATGTTAAGAACAGAACAAAAATGGCCAACCAGACACCAGTGGGATCCGAACCTACAACCTCCCGATTTCGCGTCGGTTGCTCTACGAATTGAGGCATGGTGGCCTAGGCCATCTTTGTTCTGTTGGAAAGAATCTGAGCTACAGGTCTGGTACTACCACCAGCACACTGTAGAGTACGTTTAAGTTGCCCGTTGAGGGCCAAGTCAATGAATATTGAATTTTCACGACCGCATTGTAATCGAAACCGACTTTCAACCTATTAGGTCGTGGTACGTACATTTAGTACGTGTTGAAGAGATGTTAAGAGATGTTGTGGGTTCGGATCCCACTGGTGTCTGGTTGGCCATTTTTGTTCTGTTCTTAACATCTCTTCTACACGTACTAAATGTACGTAACAGGACCTAATAGGTTGAAAGTCGGTTTCGATTCCAATGAGGTCGTGAAAATTCAATATTCATAAACGAAGGACAGTCATACGGCGCCTGAGCTTCAAGCTGCGCGTGCTGACTAGCAGAAATGTCGCAGAACGTTCTACGTCTTACCTCAACCTCGGACTCCAGTACCCTTGTGATGTAGAACGGCCAAGTTCAGGACGGAAAAGGATCGTTCAGTTCAGTATTTTTCTGCTATCGTACAAAGAAACACCAGCATCCACTATTTATTTACTCTGTGCCAAGTTACTGACAGCAATGAAACAAGTATCCGCGTCTGTTTAAAATATGTGATTATGTGGCCATCTACTTTCAGTTTAAACTTACATAAAAAATAAAAATACGAGAGAAACTCTTTAATCTGCATCAATCAGGGGGATAAGTTGACAGAATTAACTGAAATAGCCAATAAGAACAGTACAAAATATATTAAAACTCCGTTTAGAGCGAAAATACATGTCTGTTATTATACATATAAAGGGCATTGGTCTAAATAACATATTTGTTATTGTTTGGTGTGTGGGAAATTTCAAAAGTCAGACTAAACTCGTAGAAAATGTACGCCTGACTGTACCAGTATTTGACTGCCAGTCCACTTTTACGAGCATCATCTCGGGTTCTGCTTTGCGGACTTTTTAAATTTGCTTCACTTCACTTCTATTTATTTGAGGGCAAATGTCAGCAGTTCACTATCCTTCTTCATATCGGAGACAGTCTGTATTTTCTATTGTGTGTGGTTCCAACCAGTGCTGTAGCATACAAGAAGGAGACAACAGCTTAGGCTACGCGTTTCTAGACAGGAATTCTAAGTAGCCCGCTCTTGCGTAATGTAGCAACATTAAGAAAAATTCTAATGTTTACGCAAGCCGCAGTGCAGGCTAGAGTTTACATTCTAAGCTCTTACTGACTAAACATCTGGCTCCAATACCCCTGCGGCTGCGGGGTGGTATGCACCGCCTGTCGTGAGAGCCAATTAAAAGGGTTGGCAACCAAGGTGTCCTTAGCTGAGTCGTGGCATTGCTTCCACTTGTGCCAGGCTCGTCACTTTCATCTAGCGTATCCGACCTCTCTTGATTAACTCTTGTTCTTTTCCGACCTCGAAAGTATTAGAGCATTCGAGGCCTTAGGGAATTTAATTTTCACGCCGTTCGCGGCCCTTGTCTTTCTTTGGCTGATACCTTCATTTTTGAAAGTGTTGGGGGTAATGGAATATTGTTGCACAGTTTTATTACTCTTACAAAATAATCAACACCACCACTAACAACTGACTGCACAACAATGGCCAAACGATCTCGGAGCTTAGTGACGAATGCGATTATTTGCTTCTAGCTACTTTAAACACCTTGTATTCTGCGTTCTCTAGTGATTCACTTCTTCCAGCTTTTTCTTGTGTTCTCGTCAACCGAAGTCGGGCTTTTCGGGATATGGATTAAGAAGATTTTACTGTATATTTTTCTTGTCGGTGTAAGCAGCAAAATGCGCCATCCCTCAACATTGCTGTCTAGGCTCGGTCACTGCAGTGAGCCTCTAACATGCCTGTCATTGCAAATGAGCTTCAAGAATCGATCGAAGCGTCACTGTCATTTCTTATTTAAAAAATATTTCTGAAGTACTAACGGGTGAAATTTGGCACTTTCAGCAACATTTCCGCCTTATTTACAACTGTGAGTTACTTTTATGATGATTTGTCATTCCATAGTGTATGCAGTGTTGCCAACACACAATCTGAGCTTATACTCTTATTTTTGGGGAAAGAAAAACCAAATGAAAACCACCGGAAGATCCAAAAATAAACTAAAAATTACAGCCTCAGAAACTTGTGAAGTATTTAACTCGAAAGACAATTCTTACTGTTCCGGGGAAACCCGTGGAGCAGAAAGAGGTTAAAGAAGGTGCCGGGGAGAATAGGTCTATCTACAATATCAAAATTAATTTAAAACTGAACTGAAGGTTATATTTCTTCAGAAAACAACAACTTAACAATTTTTCACTGAGTGAACATAACAACATATCAGGTACAAAAGCAATCTTGAAACAAGACTAGGAAAATCCAAGATCAGTGCACTTTACAGATTCTGGGCATCAAGCCGGTATTTTTACAGTTCCAGAGATACTGGATCCAGTTTACAAAACTTTAATAAAAGCAATGAATTTATTTAGTTGAGGGCAGAAATCCTCTCATTCAAAGAGCACTTGCTCCCAAAATTACAACATCTAGCCTTCAAGAGGCATTCATTACTCGTACAAAATTTTGGAAAAAGAGCTAACAGGCTCTTTCTCAAGCCTACTAGAGGCAACGTTATATGAAAATCTGACTCTCTTTGGCCTCTCAAGACGCTATTTATAAATTGAAATGTCCTTACACAGGGTATCTCGTACCCACCCTACAGGGCCTTTGCGAAAAAGAACAGGTTCAATGAACGGCCCGAACACAAACTGAATGGAGGTGTACACTGCACTCCCAGATAATGAAAATTTAAAACCTACAGGGCTCTCGGTCTATGAAACAGGGGCTAATCTCAAGCTACTTGAGGTGGCGCGCATGGAAATCACTGCCATACATTACGAAAAAAAGGTTGCTAAATCGCAGACACCTCAAAACAAGATGAAGGGTAACTCGAGATGGTAACTCACTCTCTACCCCCGATTTACAGTTGAAGACTTTATGAAGTTTTTACATTAGCTAAAAGAAAAGTTATATTTTAGAAAAGTATGGTTTATAATGAAAGAGTCGGACACTCCCCTCAAATTAAACTGCGGAGGTAACAAGAAAGAATGATCTTATGTGACCATTACCTTATAGATGTTCTTCTGACCGAAGAAAGAGGCGGCCCCGCCTCCTGTCTTAACACACACACTCAGAAAGACGACGATCAATTGGCAAGGAAACATGAAAAGCCGCACTTTATAAACCCTCCGGGAAGGTTCGAGATCATTCAAGACTAATCAGGACACACGCAATTAATTTTTATTGGCTAACCCAAGGCGAACAAGAAATGCGGGTTTGGTTGAAAATTAATTACAAAATTTCATGATTGGCTAGATTCAAAACTGGCCGAAAGAAAAGGAAGTTTTACGATGTTTTGTGGATTTTCAGAGGTGAAAGAAGGTGCTGGGTGGAATAGGTCTCAACTTACGAAATTAAAGTTAATTTACAACTTTAACCAAGGTTATATTTTCTTTTCAAAATCAACAGATAACAACAATAGAGTAACAGGTACCAAGTAGCAGGAAAACAATTTAAGAAAGTAAAATAGTTACAAGATTTGGGCTTCGAGCCCCAAGATTAATTTCTGAGCTCTCAGCTCACCACCACAATAGCAAAAGGGCAGAAAACACCTAAGTACAAGGAGCACTTGCTCCTAATTACAACGTTAAGAAAAAGAGCAGACCCGCTCTCAATATGACAAGCCTATCAAAGGCTACAACAAACTCCATTTCTATCTGCCCTTAAGGCACACCAAGAAACAGGGGTATTTGATACCCAACCTACAGGACCTTCACATGAGGAAAATAAAACATCAGGTTAAGTAAGTGGCCCATAATACAAAATAGAATGGAGGCGAAGCTTGCACTCCTAATACACTTTAGAAACCTACTTGGCACTAGGCCGCTTACGCAAGGGCTAATCCCATACTAAGGAGGTGACACGATAAGAAAACTTTATTACATTACGAAGAGAATAAAAACGGTTATGAAAACGGAGTCACCTCAAAACAATATGAGTGGGAGCTCGAGAAGGTAGGCACTCTCTATCCCAATTTGTAGTTAAAGAGACGGAATTGTTACCAAATGTCTATTACACAAAGTTTCGAACCTGCCCCGAGGGTTAAACTGCTGAGCTAGCAAGAAATAAAGTTATTAAACGGCCATTACCTTATGGATGAACTGCTGCCCGAAGAAAGAGGCGCTTCCCGCCCCCTGCTACATAATCACACACCAAGCAAGATGTCGATGAAGTGGCACCGAGACAAGAAAATCAGCAGTTTAAATACCCTCGTGGAACATTCGAGACCTTTCAAGAATGTGTACCCTCACCCCCCTCAACTTTATTGGATAGCTTAAAGCAACATATCCATATCGGAGAAGACATACGTTATTGGTCAAAAATTAATTAGAGAAATTCGGGATTTGCTAAATTCAAAACAAGCGGGTAGAAATGATTAATGTTGCCAACCCACAAACCACAGAACAAAATTTAGTAAGGTCAAAAACTTATGAACACAAAACTTCTTCAAGAAAAACAGTTCCTTCACTTCGCACTAGGATGCACAATTATAGTTCTTAAGTAGTGCCATCTAGAAGAGAATGTCCACACTTCTTGCTACAGGGCAAACAAATACAAATCGAAATAGACATAGTTCAGAACACTTCAAAATTTCCAGTAGAGACACCTTCCGAGAAACCCTTGATTTAATACAGATTTTAAAGTTCAGAGTTTCTCCTGTAGAGAGGTTTCAACTGGCGCAATATTTGAATTCGCGGCGTGGATGTGTACCGCCCGGTACAGCCCTCCCCCCCCCCAAAGTCCTTCCAAGGGGTGAACAGAAGAAAACAAAATTTGTTAAAAAAAAGTCCAAGGTTTTTGCTGATTGGATGAAGAAAAATTTAGCAGAGAAAATACAAATTTTTCAGTAGTTAGAGATCTCTTAATAGGTTTGATATTGGTGAGTGCGACTATATTAAGACCAGGTTTTAAACTTTTGTAGTAGATTTTGATGAAGAGGTCTCTATGGTTGTAGAAATTGAATTCCAAAGAAAACTTTAATTCTTGGAAGAAGAAAAAAAATTTTTTTTTCTTAGTCCACCAGATGTTGATGTTTATTCCAAAAACGTAGTAATTGTGGATATGGCATGTCAACGTAGCTGCATAAGTACATTAGTTGCCGATTACTTTGGTGGCCAGACCAGCCGCCGCTGCTTGTGTCCAGAGGAGGCCGCTCGGACCCCTCAAGTACTCTGAGATACACCTCTCCCGCTACTATGAGAGGGGTAGTGGTGGTGAAGCACGCCGCACGCGCGGCGAATGTTTACAGACCGCGAGCAGTTAGCAGGTGGTGCGGCGCACATCAGCTTTGGCCGGAAGGAGGGCTCCGACTCGCCGTACACTGGTTGACCTCACTGGAGTAGAGCGGGCCCGTACTCCACCACAGTGGCGGTACGGCGCCGCACAGCTGCGGGGGCACTGAAACATTAAGATCTTGGCGGCAGAATTTTGTTGGACCATAATGATTTTAGGGTACAGTCTTTATTCTTGAGGCTGCGGGGCCAGCGGCGTGGAAGTTTTTATTTCATTTTAATTAGCCACTGGTGTGTTTGAGCAGGAGACGGGAGATTGGTAATGGCCTACGTGGACAGGACAGCAGTTTAACTGACGGGGGAGGTTGTACATTGAATATTTAAATACAAAGAACATGATTCAAAAGGCAGAAGGCCTCAAAATGAAACAAAAAATATAACCTTCAGATTTCTTTCAAAATTATACGGAGCAAGTTAGCACTGAAATTACACAGGTTTCACCTGCGACAGGTGAACCCTAAATATCCTCTCGGTAGGTGGATTGGTTAGTAATAAGGTAGCGGGTGTGAGGAAATCGAGAATTAGACACGGCCCATGAAATCTGGAGGCAAGCTTTCCCGCGGGAACAAAATTCTTCACCATAACCTGGTCACCTACCTTCAAATGGGTGGGTCTCCGTCCACGATCATATCTTTCCCTAACCTTATCACGAAACACTTTAAGATTGGCCTTAGCCTTCTTCCAAAGATCTTTAATGTTATCAGGATCTATTGTCTCAGGTAGAATATCACTAAGAGCCCAAAGGTTGGAGAGCGGCATGTTGGGAACAAACTTGAACATCAAGGAAGCTGGAGTAAACTTATGAGATTCATGAACCGCCGAATTCAAAGCAAAAGCTAACCAATGCAGGGACGTGTCCCACCTAGAACGATCTTCATGATGATATGCAATCAGCGCCGACCGCAGATTACGATTGACCCGTTCAGCCAGAGATGGTTGAGGATAGTAAGCAGAAGTTGTTACATGAGAGAGAGCTAGATCAAAACAAAATTTACGGAAAAGATTCGAACTGAAAACTTTAGCGTTGTCGGACACGATATATTGACAAGGACCAAAAGAAGCAAAGATAGAATTTAAACAGGAAATGTTGGACTGAGCGAGTAGTATAATAAGCGGGTTCGGCGGCCTCCTCCGCCTCCGCCACCCGAGGGTCCTTCCCAGAGGCCTCCTCTGCATCCCGAGAGAAATTTGAATTGGTAAACAAAGCCACGTGCTTTTTGACAGCTGTCATCGACAACAACGCATCGCTAACCTCACTGCTGCCATCTTGACGGGCCTAAACCTCAGTGGTACCAACTTAACCTAACTAGCGCGACATTTTAATAGGTAAACAAAGCCACGTGCTTTTTGACAGCCACGTGCTTTTTGACAGACAACAACACATCGCTAACCTCAGTACTGCCTTCTTGACGGGCCTGAACCTCAGCAGTACCAACTTAACCTAACTAGTGCGAGATAAACAAAGCCACGTGTTTTTTTGACAACCACGTGCTTTTTGACAGCTATCATCGACAACAACGCATCGCTAACTTCAGCGTTACCATCTTGACGGACCTAAACCTTAGTGGTACCAACTTAACCTAACTAGCGCGAGATTTGAATCGGTAAACAAATCCACGTGCGTTTTGACAGCTGACATCCGCCATCTTTTATCAACAGAGCAGAGTGCTGCCCTCTTTAGCTACTTACCTTTGAAATATGGTGGCGGATAATTTGAAAAATGCTTTTTGATAGCAGCCATCTTTAATCGACAGAGCACCGTGCTGCACTCTGGTGACAGACAATTCCACGTGACAGCAGCCATCTCTAAGCAAGAGAGCACAGGGCTGCACTCTATGTGGGGGCGGCAATTTGAAAAATTTCACATGATCTTGTTTGGAAACAAAGCCACGTGCTTTTTTGACAGCTACCATCCGCAACCTTTAATCAAGAGAGCGCCGTGCTGCACTCTCTAGTTGAAATGTGCTGGTGGCAATTTAGAAAATTCCGCGTGCTCTTGTTTGGAAACAATGCTACATGCTTATTTGACAGCTACCATCCGCCATGTTTAATCAAGAGAGCGCCGTGCTGCACTCTCTAGTTGAAATGTGGTGGCGGCAATTTGAAAAATTCCACGTGCTCTTGTGTGGAAACAATGCCACATGCTTATTTGACAGCTGCCATCCGCCATCTTTAATCTATAGAGCACAGTGCTGCTTTCTTTAGCTGAAATGTGGTGGCGGATAATTTGAATAATGCTTTCTGACAGCAGCTATCTTTAATCCAGAGGGCACCGTGCTGCCCTCTTTAGCTAGATACCTGTGGTGGCAAGCAATTCCACGTGACAGCAGCCATCTTTAATCAAGAGAGCACCGTGCTGCCCTCTTTGTAGCGATGGCAAACTCCACGTGCTTTACAAACTGTCGTGCTTTTTTCTGACAGCTGTCATCCACCATCTTGCATCACAAACCTCAGTGCTGCACTCTTTTGCTAGATACCTTTGAAATGTGGTGGCGACAATTTGAAAAATGATATATGCTCTTGTTTGGAAACAAAGCCACGTGCTTTTCTGACAGCTGTCATCCGCCATCTTTAATCAATAGAGCACTGTGCTGCTATCATGGGGGTAATTTCGTCAGCTGTCATCCGCCATCTTTAATCCACAGAGCACCGTGCTGCCCTCTGTAGCAGCGGGCAATTTGAAAAGTTCTGTTAGCTGTCATCCGCCGTCTTTAATCAAGAGAGCACCGTGCTGCCATCTTCAGCTAGATAGCTTTGAAATGTGGTGGCGGCATATTGAAACATTCCACGTGCTCTTGTTTAGTAAACAAACTCACGCACTTTTTGTCAGCTGTCATCCGCCATCTTACATCGCAAACCACAGTGCTACATTCTTTAGTTGAAATATGGTAGCGGATAATTTAAAAAGAAAAATTCTACAGCAGCCATCTCTCGACGCAACTGCACAAGATGGTGGCTATACATGACTCCTTAAAGGTGCTTATGCAAGATGGCCGCTATACATAGGTTCTTATGAGATACCCTTAGGATGCTTGCGCAAGATGGCGGTTATACATGGCTCCTTATGAGACGCCCTAGGGATGCTCGCGCAAGATGGCGGTTGCTCTTATGAGGTGGCTTAAGGATCCTTGCACAAGGTGACTAGAGACGCCCCAAGGATGCTTGCGCAAGATGGCGGACGAAGGATGGCGGCTATACACCACTCCTTATGAGACGCCTTAAGGGTGCTTGCGCAAGGTGGCTGCTGCTCTTAGCTTAGAGGCTAACGTGTCATGCTAGTTCGATTCATTAAATTAGGGGCTTAAATGCAAAATGTTAAATATCTCGAAAACGGTGCATCGTAGAGCGAAACGGCCAAAAATTTTTCTGCCCAATACCTCGGTCCGCAGTACAAGGAACATGATAGCATAAGGAAAACATAATCTAATGATGAGATCAACGGTTCGGTTCCTACTTAGGCCCTTTGCATTCGCTCTGTTTAGCTTGTATTGAAGCAAGTCTTCGTAACATGATGAGGTCTAGCTACGGTAGAGAGTATAACGTGCCGTGCAGGTTCGATTCATTAAATAAGGGGCTTAAATGCAAAATGTTAAATATCTCGAAAACGGACAAGATTTTTCTACCTAATACCTAGGTTTTGCAGTATCAGGAACATGATAGCATAAGAAAAACATAGTCTAATGATGAGATCGACGGTTCGATTCCTACTTAGGCCCTTTGGCATTGCCAGCTATCTAATTCTACAAGATGACGGCTATACATAGCTTCTTATGAGACAGCTTAAGAGCGCTTGCACAAGATGGGTGCTCCTCTTATGAGACGCCCTAGGGGTGCTTGCGGGAGGTAGCAGCGACAAGACGGTGACTATACACAGCTCCTTATGATACGGCCTAGAGGTGCTCACACAAGATAGTGGCTGCTCTGATGAAGAAAGCTAGCTTTGCATCGTGCAGGTATTTTTACAGCACTAAACCTCATACCTTTGAAATGTGGTGGCGGGTAATTTGAAAATTTCTACGTGCTTTTCTCTTAACGGCAGCTATCTTTAAACAATAGCGCCTATACATAAGCTGTTAAGGCCTCCTCTTATGTCAAGGCATAGCTCTATCGAACAAGTTTAAACCTGCATCGGGATAGCTAGAGTAAGCACGTGCTGCAGTGATGACGACATTATGCATGTTTAAACTTGCAAATCACTAAAGAAACATAACAAGACTAGAATCGAACACTGCACTCTATGCCGTTAACTTTATCATGTGCTCGGAACATTGATTGAAGTGTTTAGAACACTAAATAAGTGATCAAAACTAAAAATAGAACCCTGTACTCGATACAACATGTGTTTAGAACATGTCAGGGGATACCTTTGTTCTATGAAGATTAGATTACCGCACATTCCTTGCAGGGTTAATAGGCTAATGGGCTAATGGGCAAAAGGGCAAAAGGGCTAATGGGCAAAAGGGCTGGTGTGCAAAAGGGCTAATGGGCTAAAGCGCTAAAGAGTAAAGGGCTAAAGGGCTAAAGGAGCATCAACCTCATCGATCGCTATCAGCAAGAACGCTTGTACTTTGTTAAGTGTAGAAAATTAATCTTTATTGGTAAATGGTTTCATGTTCAGAACAAGGAATGGAACCTAGGGGTTTCGTCTTACCTAATAAAATCACCGAGGAGTGATGAGTTACGTTTTTCGAACTAGTGTTTGGAGAACTGAACTTTTCAAGATGATAGCAGAGAGTTTAGCAATGTTCTGTTGTTGGATTATAAATTCCACGCTACAACATGCATAAGGTGGCAGCCTTGAGGTTTACCGCCGTAAAGATGACAAGAGTGAGGTTAGCAATGTTCCGTAGTTGGATTTTAAATTCCGCACTATAACATGCATAAGGTGGCAGCCTTGAGGTTTACCGCCGTCAGATTGGCAGCAGTGCAAGGATCCTCAAGCCACCTCATAAGAGCAACCGCCATCTTGCGCAAGCATCCCTAGGGAGTCTCATAAGGAGCCTTTTATAACCGCCATCTTGCGCAAGAATCCCAAGGGCATCTCATAAGAACCTATATATAGCGGCCATCTTGCATAAGCACCTTTAAGGAGTCATGTATAGCCACTATCTTGTGCAATAAGCGTCGAGAGATGGCTGCTGTAGAATTTTTTAAAAAATATCTTTACCATATTTCAACTAAAGAGTGTAGCACTGAGGTTTGTGATGTAAGATGGCGGATGACAGCTGACAAAAAGCGCGTGAATTTGTTTACTGAACAAGAGTACGTGGAATTTTTCAATTTGCCGCCACCATATTTCAAAGGTATCTAGCTGAAGATGGCAGCACGGTGCTCTCTTGATTAAAGACGGCGGATGACAGCTAACAGAACTTTTCAAATTGCCCGCTGTCAAAAAGCACGTGATTTTGTATACCAATTCAAATTTCCCACGGGATGCAGAGGAGGCCTCTGGGAAGGCCACTCGGGAGGCGGAGGCGGAGGAGGTGCTCTGTGGATTAAAGATGGCGCATGACAGCTGACGAAATTGCCCCCATGATAGCAGCACAGTGCTC
This sequence comes from Anabrus simplex, assembly GCF_040414725.1. Classification (NCBI taxonomy): domain Eukaryota; kingdom Metazoa; phylum Arthropoda; class Insecta; order Orthoptera; family Tettigoniidae; genus Anabrus; species Anabrus simplex. The sequence continues at coordinate 158,172,871 of NC_090269.1, read as the reverse complement.
TATTGATTAAAGATGGCGGATGACAGCTGTCTGAAAAGCACGTGGCTTTGTTTCCAAACAAGAGCACATATAATTTTTCAAATTGCCGCCACCACATTTCAAAGTTATCTAGCAAAAGAGTGCAGCACTGAGGTTTGTGATGCAAGATGGTGGATGTCAGCTGTCAGAAAAAAGCACGAGAGTTTGTAAAGCACGTGGAGTTTGCCATCGCTACAAAGAGGGCAACACGGTGCTCTCGTGATTAAAGATGGCTACTGTCAAAAAGCATTATTCAAATTATCCGCCACCACATTTCAGCTAAAGAGAGCAGCACTGTGTTCTGTAGATTAAAGATGGCGGATGGCAGCTGTCAAATAAGCATGTGGCATTGTTTCCAAACAAGAGCACGTGGAATTTTTCAAATTGCCGCCACCACATTTCAACTAGAGAGTGCAGCACGGCGCTCTCTTGATTAAACATGGCGGATGGTAGCTGTCAAAAAAGCACGTGGCTTTGTTTCCAAACAAGAGCATGTGAAATTTTTCAAAATGCCGCCACCACATAGAGTGCAGCCCTGTGCTCTCTTGATTAAAGATGGCTGCTGTCACGTGGAATTGTCTGTCACCAGAGTGCAGCACGGTGTTATGTCGATTAAAGATGGCTGCTATCAAAAAGCAATTTTCAAATTATCCGCCACCACATTTCAAAGGTAAGTATGTAAAGAGGGCAGCACTCTGCTCTGTTGATAAAAGATGGTGGATGTCAGCTCTCAAAAAGCACGTGGATTTGTTTACCGATTCAAATCTCGCACTAGTTAGGTTAAGTTGGTACCACTAAGGTTTAGGTCCGTCAAGATGGTAACGCTGAAGTTAGCGATGCGTTGTTGTCGATGATAGCTGTCAAAAAGCACGTGGTTGTCAAAAAAGCACGTGGCTTTGTTTATCTCGCACTAGTTAGGTTAAGTTGGTACTGCTGAGGTTTAGGCCCGTCAAGAAGGCAGTACTGAGGTTAGCGATGTGTTGTACTCTGTCACAAAGCACGTGGCTATCAAAAAGCACGAGGCTTTGTTTACCTATTAAAATGTCGCGCTAGTTAGGTTAAGTTGGTACCACTGAGGTTTAGGCCCGTCAAGATGGCAGCAGTGAGGTTAGCGATGCGTTGTTGTCGATGACAGCTGTGAAAAAGCACGTGGTTTTGTTTACCAATTCAAATTTCTCTCGGGATGCAGAGGAGGCCTCTGGGAAGGCCACTCGGGAGGCGGAGGCGGAGGAGGCCTCTGGAAGGGCCCCCCAGTGAGGCGGATGTGGAGGGGGCCTCTGGGAGGGCATCCCGTGAGGCGGAAGCGGAGGGGCCCCTGGGAACCCTGAGGCGGAGGCGGCCGCCGAACCCGCTTATTATACTACTTGAGAGGTAGCCAGCTTATTTGGAAATAACCTTGAGAATCGAGTGAAGCCATCTACACACACAAGGATGAACTTGTTGGCATTCCCCTTTGACTGGGGGAAGGGTCCGACGTAGTCGATATACAGACGTTCCATTGGGCGCGATGCTTGATGTGAAGACAATAGGCCTACCTTGGTGGACATGGTGGGTTTACTAAGCAAGCAAGATTTACAATCCTTTACTAGTTCACGAATTTCTCCGTCCATACCTTTCCAAATGAACCTTACACGAATCTTTTCACGAGTTTTGAAGATGCCTAAATGCCACCCAATGGGGTCTCATGATAGTACTTATAGATCGTGGGCACAAGAACCGCTGGAACCACTACTTTCATCATCTTATCATGCCCCGACGGGCAACATAGAACACCATTCCTCAATAGATAAGGGACAACATGTTCCCCAGAAGAAAGGGTTAACATAATGGGAGCCAGCACTGGATCTTCACGTTGATATTTTGCAATATCCCTTAAAACATGGGAGCATCAGTCAGAATGGCATTAACCTCAGCTAGTGTGGACTCGGGAGGTGAAGAACAATGAACCTCTTCAAGGGGCTCTACATCCTTGGAAAACATACGGCTGAGTCCGTCTGCGACAACATTTTCAGTACCTCTGATATGCCTAACGTCAAATTGGAAGGCAGAAATTCGGATGGCCCACCGGGCTATACGACCAGTACGACGCGGCCTACCTAAGACCCAGCTTAAGGCTTGGTTATCAGTCTCCAAGGTAACTTGACATGTTCCAGATAAAAGCGGAACATTTCTATTGCAAACAAGACAGCCAAACCCTCAAGTTCATAGATGGAATACTTGGCTTCTTGAGCCGAAAGTGTCCTAGATGCATAGGCGATGGGTCGCCTCCCTAGTTCGGTCTATTGAAGAAGGACCGCAGCCACTGCCGACGACGACGCGTCGGTTTGGACGATGAATTTCTCCGAGAAATTCGGCATTGCAAGAACAGGGGCATTACACAGAGCTAATTTAAGATCTTCAAAAGCGGCTTGTTGAGAAGGTCCCCACTCAAATGTGATGCCTTTCCTACGTAGTAAGTTCAAGGGCGCCGCTCTATTGGCGAAATTTGGAATAAATTTCTTGAAGAAATTCACCATACCAATGAACCTAGCAATACCTTTGATGTCCTTGGGAGGTTTGAAATCACGGATGGCCTGTGTTCTGGAATGATCCACTGCGACACCATCGGGCGATACAATATGCCCTAGGAATGACATGGAAGGCTTAGCGAAGGCGACTTTGGACAACTTCACCGTTAACCCAGCCTTACGAAGGCGACTAAGAACTTCTTTCAGATGATCTAAATGTTCTTCGTAGGTCTCCGAAAATACGACGACATCATCGAGATAGTGGTACAAGTACTCAAATTTGATGTCGGAGAAGATCCTATCTAGCAGTCTCGTAAGCACAGCTGCTTCCGTGGGGAGCACGAAAGGCACGCGGTTGTATTCATACAAATTCCAATCCGTGGCAATAGCTGTCAGGTGTTTGGATTCCTCTGCTAGCGGAATCTGGTTATAAGCCTGATTGAGGTCTAAGATGTTGAAGAACTTAGCTTTACGAAACCATGAAAAACAAGAATTAAGGTCGGGAAAGGACACAGATTGTAACACCACCTTCCGATTGAGAGCCCTATAATCAATCACAGGCCTGAAGCCACCTTGTGGTTTCGGGAGTAGAAAAATCGGCGAAGAGTATGCCGACTTTGAGGGGCGAATAATACCATCGTTTAGCATCTGATCAATGATTTTTTCAGCGCCTTCATTTTTGGTGGAGATAGCCTATACGGTGGAAACCGTACGGGAATAGAATCCGTAACCTCAATCTTATATTCGATAAGGTCAGTAACACCAAGAGTATCAGAGAAAACTTCTGGAAACGACTGACATAACTTACGAATACTCTCTGCCTGCTCCTCAGGTAGATGTCTAAGGTCTAACAACATCTCATCCTGGGTAGGCGAAATAGATGAACATGTTACAGAACTACATTTTGGAATTTTGGAATTACTATCAAATTTGAAAGTGCACGACTTGCTCTGAAGGTCGAGCACTAGACCGGTGTGTGACATGAAATCAGCTCCCAATATAATGGGGCAAGACAAGTGCTTAGCCACAAACAGTTTTATTTTCCAAGTGAATTTCAAAATGCGGATCTTGGCATGCAGAGAACCTAAAATTTCTAATGGAGATGAGTTGGCCGAAACATATTGTACCGAAGCCGAACAAAAATCAGGAAGTTTACAAATAGATTATAAGTTGGAATGCCATTCAGCCGAAATAATGGAACAAACACTGCCAGAATCTAATAGAGCTGTTACAGGTTCAGTATTTAATTCAATTTTGAGAAAAGGAACAGGTGCGGGGGTATCCACCGCAATCCTAAGACATTCTTTGGGACATTCAAAAGATACATTTGAAGACTGAGTTTTCCCTGAAATTTCGACATGTTTACTTGGGGCTGAGCCTCGGGAAGATGGGTTCGCGGCTCAGCCGAAGCCACTAGTCACTTATTATTATGGGCCTTGGTGGAAGTTGCACCAGAATTTGAGCAGGAGGGGGTGCTGCTAGCATTAGGGCAGTTCTTGGCAATATGTGAAAACGCGCCGCATTTAAAGCAGCCTTGGGATGAACCTGCTCCATTATTTGTCCTACTAGATTTGATCAAGGACATTTATTGCGAAGATGGTCAGGCGACCCGCAAGCGTAACATTTACGGGTTGTGATGGGTCGGCGAGGTGGAGGCCGAAAACTACTAGATGATGGAGGGGGTTCTTTCGCGACACGCAAGGTATCGGCGTATCTAACTCCTTCGGCCGAGACAGCCATAGCCTCTAACTCAGCGAATGTTTGCGGACGCGACGCAAAACACAAGTATGATCTGTAAGGTGGTGAAATTCCTTCCACAATAGCCTGTACAGTTTGATCTTTAGGGAAATGTAGAGCAAATACCCTAGTGTAAAACTTAATGTTTTGGATGAAGTCTGCCAAATTTTCATCCAACCGTTGTACTCGGTAGTAGTACTTTTGAATGAGCGATGACCTAGCTCGAGCGGGGATAAATTTGCCAACAGATGGGCATGGAGTTCTTCTATGGATGACTGTTCAGCAATTACCCTAACTATCTTGTCGGAGAGAACACCAATTGCGCAGGGATAAATGATCTGCAAAGTTTGACACGGAGAAAGAGAAAGGACAAGGGCATGATCCTGAAACTCAACTAAAAACCTTATGAATGAAATTACGTCACTGGTAGAGTTAACAGAAAACATAGAAATACCTCTGAGCAACATTGCTAAAGGATGGGGCAAACTGCTGAAACCCGGGGACGTAGTAGGAAGGGGCCTATGTGGCGGAGAAGCAGATTCATAAGGAAGATTATTTAACACGGAGGGTGGAATGGACGTGCGACGATCGGACACAGTTTCTAATGAGGCAGATGTTCGTTGGGTAGCCTCCGCAGTACTGCCTCCTTCCTCCTTAGAGGGGTCCTCCCCACTTACGATATTTACTACCATAGGCTGGGCGGTTTTTGGAATAGCAGATCCAGATAACATCTGGCTAACTTTACTAGACATTTTAGACAGGTTTTCAGCAACAGCACTAGCTTCCTTACCCTGAAGGTCATTTAACTTCAAGGACAATAGGTCACATACCCTATTATAAAATTGGTACAATCTGGCCTGTACTCTTTTGAGTCGATTAGGAGATGGATCACTTACTTCAAAAAACTAACTACAGATGCTAGCTCAGTAGCATTATCAGTGATCGTGAAGACAGCGTCATCGATCTCTTTTTCTCCCGAAGTCGGGATGTTAATAGGCAAATCAAGGGAATCTTTTCACTTATTGGTGTCTATCGCAACCGTGCCTCCAGATTGAACATTCCTGATCGTTAATTCATAGATCAATTCCTCCTTGCGCAAATAGCCGGGACGGAGGACGTCGCGAGAGCCGGACATGATGACAGAAAACTTCTAGAAAAAATCTAGCGACTGAGAAAATTGTTAGAGTTCGAAACGAAAACAATGTTTAGCCATCGAAAGGAGCTAAATTGAGACCCATTCAACCATGCTCTGCTACCACTTGTTACGGTGTTTTGTGGATTTGCAGAGGTGAAGGAAGGTGCTGTGTGGAATAGGTCTCAACTTACGAAATTAAAGTTAATTTAAAACTTTAACCAAGGTTATATTTTCTTTTCAAAATCAACAGATAACAACAATAGAGTAACAGGTACCAAGTAGCAGGAAAACAATTTAAGAAAGTACAATAGTTACAAGATTTGGGCTTCGAGCCCCAAGATTAATTTCTGAGCTCTCAGCTCACGACCACAATAGAAACAGTGTAGAAAACCCCTAAGTACAAGGAACACTTGCTCCTAATTACAACGTTAAGGAAAAGAGCAGACCCGCTCTCAATTTGACACACCAAGAAACAGGGGTATTTGATGCCCAACCTACAGGACCTTTACATGAGGAAAATAAAACATCAGGTTAAGTTACTGGCCCATAATACAAAATAGAATGGAGGCGAAGCTTGCACTCCTAACACACTTTAGAAACCTACTTGGCACTAGGCCGCTTACGCAAGGGCTAATCCCATACTAAGGAGGTGACGTGATAAGAAAACTTTATTACATTACGAAGAGAATAAAAACGGTTATGAAAACGGAGTCACCTCAAAACAATATGAGTGGGAGCTCGAGAAGGTAGGCACTCTCTATCCCAATTTGTAGTTAAAGAGACGGAATTGTTACCAAATGTCTATTACACAAAGTTTCGAATCTGCCCCGAGAGTTAAACTGCTGAGCTAGCAAGAAATAAAGTTATTAAACGGCCATTACCTTACGGATGAACTGCTGCCCGAAGAAAGAGGCGCTTCCCGCCCCCTGCTACATAATCACACACTAAGCAAGATGTCGATGAAGTGGCACCGAGACAAGAAAATCAGCAGTTTATAAACCCTCGTGGAACATTCGAGACCTTTCAAGAATGTGTACCCTCACCCCCCTCAACTTTATTGGATAGCTTAAAGCAACATATCCATATCGGAGAAGACATACGTTATTGGTCAAAAATTAATTAGAGAAATTCGGGATTGGCTAAATTCAAAACAAGCGGGTAGAAATGATTAATGTTGCCAACCCACAAACCACAGAACAAAATTTAGTAAGGTCAAAAACTTATGAACACAAAACTTCTTCAAGAAAAACAGTTCCTTCACTTCGCACTAGGATGCACAATTATAGTTCTTAAGTAGTGCCATCTAGAAGAGAATGTCCACACTTCTTGCTACAGGGCAAACAAATACAAATCGAAATAGACATAGTTCAGAACACTTCAAAATTTCCAGTAGAGACATCTTCCTAGAAACCTTTGATTTAATACAGATTTTAAAGTTCAGAGTTTCTCCTGTAGAGAGGTTTCAACTGGCGCAATATTTGAATTCGCGGTGTGGATGTGTACCGCCCGGTACAGGAAGTATTGCCAACCAAAAACTAAATGAACATAGATCAGTTATTGAAAACCTAGAAATGCAAAACTTCTTCAAGTTGTAAGTTCCTTCACCTTGCACCAGATTGCGTGATCAGACTTTTTAGTGGTGTCATGTGTGGAGAAATGTCCAAACTTGTGGATGAATAGCAAACAAAACAAGGAGAAATTCAATGTTTAGCAAACTTCACAACAAAACAATTACTTATTATTTCAGTGGTGACATGTTCTGATTAAAGTTCCAACTTGTTGTGTTATCAGTTTCACTATTTGCCAATAGAGGAGTTAATTTAGGCGCTAATCTTGAATCCGGTACACCTCCCGGTACACTTATAAAATTTGGAAATTAATTGTCTCTAATAGTTATGTATATATGAAAAGAGTTTACTAAGAACAGCTTTGGCAAATCCGTTCATCCGTTCTACTGGACCGATTAGCTTCATTTTTGTTTTATTCTCTCCGGACTTACGCGCCGGTGAATCATGAGATGTTGATAGGTCATAGAGACCTACTTTGAGTAATCATAAAATAAAGTCATTAAATGATCACTCCAATAATTGCAGGCGAAAGTTTACCCTAGCCCGCAATACATTCTGTACTTAGCAGGTTGCTAATCGACTAACTCTTCTATTAATATTCTGATACATGTGAAGTTTATCCTTATCATTGCATGCAGCCATGTTCGATTACAAGCCGGAGAGTACACACTTCCTCTGATCACTGAAGGATACTGTTTATTGCTAGATACTCATTGATACTCTAACCTTTCCCAGGTTCCAAATATATTCAACAGATGGCGAAACGTTCCTAATAACTTACACGCAGCTAAGAGAAAAAGTCTACGTATAAAGAGACACCACCACCACGTTGGCCTTAGTTATTACATGGGAACATCTTCGAGACTCATCTATGAGCTCACAAGACAACCGTTCTATATAGAAGAACAGCTGGTCAAAACAGCGAATATAAGGATATGATGACGTCAGAATGGATGCATTCTGACTACGAACTGTGCCGTACCTTAACGGGCTTCTTATTAAATGTTCATGAAACTACTGAAAGAGGCAGGGATCAGCACGGGTCCTCTATGATGCACACAAGTAAATCAGGGATTCATTTTCAAAATGCAGAATTTACAGCATAGAGTTCATATCATTCGTTTAGAGGTAAAGCTCACTCTGTATGTAGTCGTGAGACTTTCTACTGCAGTTAGTGATTCTAAAAGAAACACTGGGATAGAGCCTCCTTTCTTCATGCGACAGAGAAAGTATACCTTGCTCTGAAACCAAATATAAATCAACTTGAGTCAAAAGTGCATTTGGTGACTTTTTGAAACGCTTGTAATGCGATTGGTTCAGGAACTGGGACACGAGTGTAGAAGTCACTCATGCGCGATATGCTTGACTGTCCGCATTTCAAACCCAGAGTCACATCTAGCAGAGCCACACCGGCCAGTGGGGTCACGAGTTTAACTCCTCGCGGGTTGAACTGAGTGGATGTAAAATTCATAGCCATTTTTCATGCCGTTCTTTCGTATTTCGACAGCGAGAAGATAATGCGAGGCCTCGTGACAATGGAACCGACAAGGACTCGGCGTTTAATACTCGGAGCCAGCTAACAAACTCTCAACTTAACATTGACGGCATTCCAAGTTACTCATGGATCATATTGGCACTAAAAGAAACATTAAACATAATATGTGTACATTATTAATTACACTCAGATGAAATTGTCACAATCCGCTATAAGTGGAGCCTTAGCGGTTTCTGGTAAGTGGCGATATCCAGTGACATCACTGGTGATGAACCTCTCAACGATGTTTCAGTTGTCAGGTCGAGTTTGTGCACCACGGTGACACGAGAAAGTGTAAAAGTAACAACAATAAAACGTTGCTCTTTTCCAGTTTCTTCTTTCATTTTTTTCTTTTTCGGGTACACGAATATCCTACATACTAAGTAATTTATACCCTACATTTCATGCCATGTTGTCTGGCACATACACACACGGATTTTCTGCTTGTCCGATACGAGAGAAAGCAACGTAGAGCTGACCATGTGAGAAACAGGAATCTTTCAAATTAACTCAGCAATAGTGGACCTTTGACCCTGAGTGTCGTACAATAAGCTAATCCCACTGAAAACTCTAATCCTTTGAATGACAAATCATTTGAGATTCCGTAGAATTCCTTGTATCAAAACCACACTGTCCTCTTTCATTGCAGTAAGTATCTGCTTTATATTCAAGAAATACAGAAAATATTTACAGATGAACTCGAGTAGCTAACTATTATCGTTCTCAGATTATCATACTCCCACCAGATGAATCATTGATGTACACATCACAACCTTCTAGATAACATTCTCACTCATTTTAATACATTCAATGACGAAGTCGGCCAGTTTAAACTGCCATATTTTCCACACCACCACAGCTACCGACACTCAAGCAATGCAGTGCACGATGGAAGACTCGAGTCTACTACCACACACAAACACCAGTGGTCTGTGGTGGGTAGTTGTGGCTGCAACGTGAAATATCTATCTATCTTAATCTGTTTACCCTCCAGGGTTGGCTTTTCCCTCGGACTCAGCGAGGGATCCCACCTCTACTGCCTCAAGGGCAGTATCCTGGAGCTGCAGACTTTGGGTCGGGGGATACAACTGGGGAGAATGACCAGTACCTCGACCAGGCGGCCTCACCTGCTCTGCTGAACAGGGGCCTTGTGGAGGGATGGGAAGATTGGAAGGGATAGGCAAGGAAGAGGGAAGGAAGCGGCCGTGGCCTTAAGTGAGGTACCATCCCGGCATTTGCCTGGAGGAGAAGTGGGAAACCACGGAAAACCACTTCCAGGATGACTGAGGTGGGAATCGAACCAACCTCTACTCAGTTGACCTCCCGAGGCTGAGTGGACCCCGTTCCAGCCCTCGTACCTCTTTTCAAATTTCGTGGCAGAGCCGGGTATCGAACCCGTACCTCCTGGGGTGGCAGCTAATCACGCTAACCACTACACCACAGAGGCGGACAACGTGAAATATACGGACACAAACGTCTATTTTTATAGTCGCCCACTTTCAACCACCACATCTCCTACACCACCACAGCTACCGACAAACAACCTCCATAGTACGCAATGGCTACTTGCACACACAAACACCAGTGATCTGTCGTGGTTAGTTTTAGCTGCAAGGTGAAGTATACGGACACATGTCTACTTTACAGATACCTTACACCCATTCCAATGTACTTTTATGCAACCCACAATATCCATTCCGTCCTGAAAACATCTGCCTTGCCGGTATGCTCAGACAACACAACCGGATATCTTGGTATTTACCGCCTCACCATAATAGGAGGTCGTAATGTTATACTCGTATGTAATACTGGAAGACATGCGTGTGCCTTCTAGATCACATGAACCTGACACGCCGGCGAAACACTATATTGATATTGTGACCACAGTAGACCTAATACTTGCAGTGAGTTGGCCAGTGTGCCGGACGGAAACGTAGTGTAGTTGGTAAAGACGTGGGGGAACGGGCTTGCATGTCAGGTGGGATGTTCGAGTCCGGGGCGAAGTGTACAAATTTTTAAAATATTATTTAATACGTACCGCACGCAGTGTAAGTTTAATATCCGTTTTCATGTAAATTGCGTGTGAATGAATGTGTTTGTGGCCCTAAGAAGGGTCGATTAGTTAGCAGTCCGGACACAAACAGACTGGAAATAATATCAACACAACTACCTGGCAATGTTTTAGCGCAGCAAATGCTCGATGTGATGACCGTTTTGGTTTACGCACATTCGGGCCCGGTGCCCAATAGATCGTCTTGCGCGCTGAAGCATTCCAGGTGTTATTGCTCGGCAGGCGTCCGTGATGAGTTGCCGGAGCTGGTCGGGGTTTTCCGGCGTTGGAGTGTAAACGGCGTTCTTCAAATGCCCCCACAAGAAGAAGTCTAATGGCGTTAAATCCGGTGATCTGGCGGGCCGAGAAACAGGGCCTCCCCGTCCTATCCATTTTCTTGGCGTTTCCACGTTCAGATGGTTACGAACGGGCAAATCGAATGTGGTGGAGCTCCATACTGTTGCAACCACATCGTCAAACGATCGTGCAAGGGCACGTCCTCCACCAGCAGTGGGAGTTCCTGACGCAGAAAGTGCAGCTAGCGTGGGCCCATCCAATGGCCCTCAAAAAAATAAGGTCCAATCAGGCAATCCCCCAAGATTCCACACGAAATATTAACTCCCCATAGTACTTGATAGACCGCCCGTCGCACCCAGTGAGGATTGTTCGGACTCCAATAGTACATGTTGTGGTGATTGACGTTCCCATTATTGTGGAACCGCGATTCTTCCGAGAACAAGATATGCGATTCGAATGCTGCATCATTGTCCAGTCTGCCTAATAGCCATCGACAGAACTCCATTTGAGCTCCAAAATCCCGCCCATGGAGCTCTTTGTGTACCTCATGCAGTATTCGCAGACGGACGGCTGGCTGGTGTTAACCTGTCGCGCAATCGCCCTTGTACTGAACTGTGGATTATTACGAGCTGCCTCTAGAACCGCCTCTTCTGTTTCACCCGATGTAACGGGCCTATCACGGACTGGCGGCTGGTTGGAAATGACACCTGCTGTCCTTAGGCGTCTTTCAACACGGCGGAATGTCGTAGCAGCCGGCTGTCGCCTGTCGGGATACCGTTTCTGGTACAGACGTAGTGCCTCGCACGCGTTTTGTCTTGCTTCCCCATAAATGAAGAGCGTGTCAACGTATTCCTCTGTTAAAAGCATGCCGAATGATAGCAGAGATTAGAGTACATTGAGGCCCTAACCAGCGGAGTATGCGCAGGGCACAATATGAATAACAGATCCATTCTACTGTATGAATGTGCAAATATGGGCCTATCTTTACGTATTCAAACATCATACCGATGCAAAAAAAATTGAACGATGCAAAATTCGAACCGTCGTTGGCACATTGCGTCGTTCGCTAGGTGAACGGCTAACTGCACCCGCTACGCTACACTGCTGGTAACATGCTGTCAGTACGACGAGAGCAGAGTACATACGTCATCCGATTCGGTGTTAAAGGCATTAATTACTTCACTGCTACCTAGTTTTTATGCATTGATTCTCCTCTTCGTTACACCCGGTCACGAGGCACGACACATTAACATACTCATATAGTAAAAATACGTTACTACATGATATCCACGTGTCATGTTTTGCGAAAGGATGATATAACATTTCGCTAGGGTTCAGAATCGTGTGCAAAATATGCTCATTGAACATTAGTATAATATAGTACGCCTGCAGTGGAATTGCACCCCTATAACCATGTGCACGTTATTTGGTCTGCAACAAACGATATTGGAAGGGGCGCTGAATCACACTGGATATATAGAGAGAGTCCGCCTCTGTGGTGCAGTGGTTAGTGTGATTAGCTGTCACCCCCAGAGGCCGGGTTCGATTCCCGGCTCTGCCACGAAAATTTGAAAAGTGGTACGAGGGCTGGGACGGGGTCTACTTAGCCTCGGGAGGTCAACTGAGTAGAGGTGGGATCGATTCCCACCTCAGCCATCCTGGAAGTGGTTTTCTGTGGTTTCCCACTTCTCCTCGAGGCAAATGCCGGGATGGTACCTAACTTAAAGCCACGACTGCTTCCTTCCGTCTTCCTTGTCTATCCCTTCCAATCTTCTCATCCCCCGCAGCATAGCAGGTGAGGCTGCCTGAGCGAGGTACTCGTCATCCTCCCCCGTTGTATCCCCGACCCAGAGTTTGAAGCTCCAGGGCACTGCCCTTGAGGCGGTAGAGGTTGGATCCCTCGCTGAGTCCGAGGGAAAAACCAACCCTGGAGGGTAAGCAGATTAAGAAAGATATATAAAGTTAATTATTTGTAGTGTATAATACGAAGTGCAATTTTCTACAAATAATGAGAAGTATGATCTTATGTGAAGTTCTTCACCAGTTTAAGATTAAAGGAATATTTTTCAGCTGTAGGAAATTCTGTTGTTTGACGCGGAGATTTTTACTGACACAGGGTTGGAAACACTGCGTGTACTGATAACGTACCAGCCTCTTACATGGGGAGGTTCGAGGATTTTATGTCTGGGCTGATGAATGCGGGCCAGTGAACTTTGTGAGACAATTTCTTTACTGTTCGAACTAATTTAGTTAGGATTCTTCGGACTGGAAAGTGTCAGTACTGGAAAGGCCTTAAGATACAGTCCCAGCGTTTTTTGTGGTGTGAAAACGGAAAATCACGGCTTCCGGTATTGGATTTCCAGCCCAACCTTGTAAGACCAACTCAGGAGCTAACTGAATGAGGTACATGTCGTTACGCTGACCAAGTAGAACTCCTATATCTGTAGGTGGACATCAGTCGTCTTGGCAGGTATATTGTACTCCTTGACCCCTTGTATGTATGGCTCTTTATGGACTACGGGTTTGCAAAAAGATGTAATAAAATAACACGTAGCAATTCTTCTTCATACTGTTTGGACTGCAATAAACATCTCTGCCCACTCTACATTCCATCTTGAGGTGTATTTCATTGCTCCTGTAACAACACCTCGTTCATCACCGGATTGATTCCTATCTATGCCAGAGCGAACGGGTATACTTCACATCAATGATCGGAGGGGACGATACCAAAAACAAAAACACAGCCTAAGGCTAGCACGGGAGCTGGTGGTGGTGGTGATTATACTTTTAAGAGAAAGTATAACTCGACAACCATCCTCTATATGTCACTCATCGGAGAGAAAAAATATGGAAGGGGTCCAACACTTCGGAAAATGAGGATATCGGCCAAAGAAGAACAAGGGCTACGAAGGGCCTGAAAATGAAAGACTTTCTAGTTCTACGAACCTAATAACGCCAGGGTAGGCAAAGAACAAACGTTGACCAAGAGAAGTCGTGCAGGATAGATAAAAGCGAGTAGCTTAGCACTAGTAACTGAAAGCAATTCCAGGACTCAACTAAGTGCCACTTGGTCGCCAATCCACTCTCCCAAGCATAGAACCCCTGGAGCCCCTTCTTGTCGTCTCCTACGACAGGCAGGGGATAGCGTGTGTGTGAATGGATGGGGCCAGAATAGAACTTCGTCCCAACCTGGTGCGGCGGGGAGAGATCTAATCCAGTTTTCCCCGCCGCATTCAAAACAAGTAAACAAGCACACAAATAACGAAACTTTAGAAAAAAAGCACTGAAGCCCTACCCCGAGTCTAAGGTGAGACATCAGGTACACCACACGGCATCCAATGAGATGAAACTGTCAGCAGAGTGAACGCGAGAACACAGCTGTGATGGTGAACATAATAAATAGTAATAATAATAATAATAATAATAATAATAATAATAATAATAATAATAATAATAATAATAATAATAATAATAATAATAATAATAATAATACTTGGACACACTGAGATGTCGGAAAACCGTTCTACACCAGTTCTTTTACTACTGACAGGAAGGGAGTGAACTTGAGCACCTTCAATTATCACGGTACAGAGCGGAATTCGGACCTACGTACTTTTGCTGGCAAAGCCAATAATCTCTGGGTGAGGACGGTAGAATACAACCCACGGTATACCCTACCTGTTGTAAGAGGTGACTTAGGAGCGTTGGTTGGTGACCACGGGGCATTTTAGTGCTGGCATTTCTTCCACTTACTTATACCTGGCTTCTCACTTTCAACTACCCTATCCGATCTCCCTTGGTCAACTCTTGTTCCTTTCTCACCCTGTCTTCAATATTCACGCCCTTCGTGGCCCTCGTCTTTCTTTGGTCGATAAATTCAGTTTTCGAAGTGTCGGTTCCCTTCCATCTTTCCCTCTGATTACTGGTGTGTATAGGATGGTTGGCCAGTTGTAAAACACCACCACTCACACCTCTCATCTCAACGACTCACAAAAACTGACCTTCACCAAACATAGCTAGGGCCGGGCTTCCACAGATGTTTGTGTAGATCCTAGCATAGAAAAAGATAGCATAGAGAGAAGGAGAATATAGAATATAGAATGCTGGACTTGAGAGTATCACACAGTTCAATTCCCCGACCAGACTGGGAATCAAACTCTGGATCCTCTGAACTAATGGTCTTGGCGCTGAACATTCAGCCAAGGATCCATATCGTTCGCCCTTACTGTACTCTATTTGCAACAAAATTTAACACCTCTAATATTTAAATAATAACAAGTGTCTCATCTTGTTCGCCCTCCACGGCCGAGGTAACCTGGAATATGTTTGTTACGTAGGGCATAAAAATAGTGGATACAAATGTGTACTATGAAGTAATATACCCTCACTTGAGCTACGGCTGTGTAGCAAAGTGATATTTCCAACGTCCTTTTATTCCACAAATGAAAGCTTTAAGAATCATCTTTCGCATTCCGAATCGAGGTACATACGAACATTCTTTCATAATATTATGTCACTTCCTTCCCTGTCCGCCAGGGCCATACTATTTACTTATAAATCTTGCACGTGCATTAATGATGAACGGAATGTCTGACCTTCGCAGGGAAAATACTGTACCCTTTACAAGGTATCAGTACATCAGTAAGATATTGTAGCTCCTTAATGTGACAGCATAATGGAGTTCCTGATGTTAGACCTTCGAAAAGCCCGGCTTCGAAGTCCCACCTTCTCCTACTAAAATAGTACGCTAGCTGAGTCTGTAGAATTTTAAGGGTCTGATGGACCGTCATTAAAGGGCAGTAACCTAGTAAAATTTATAGTAGGGGAATCTTACTTATGAGAGGAATACTATTATCCTGAGCAGGCTCCTTTGACAGTGTGGGTGTATATAATCCTCCTGAAAATCCCTAGACTACTTAATTTACGTAAACAAATGGAGGGCATCATCTCATCTTTTAGAACTATAAACCTATCCAACGGTGTTACTCCCTAACTGATTGCACTGATTGTCACTAATTATTCAATTCCATTTATCCCCGGAATGCTATTGGCATCAATAACGAATATTGGCTCTAATCTAGGCCTTATTCATATCATCGGCGCGGAATTACGCATCGCGTTTATTAACCACTCATTGGGGGGAAGATTCCTATTCTCATAAACATCGCATTCACTACAATCATGTGCCTAAAAGCTCCGCCCCCTCTTACGGCATATCCAATACATGCACATTACTGAACAAGATGTTCTATCAATTGGGACCAACACACATTAACACTCACGGTCTAGGTAAGACACAATTAGTCACACCCACTGTAATTTCAACATCTTCTGGTTCAGGAGCCTTGACTTATAAGGAAGGACTCCTTAACTCTTGTGTGAAGCGCAAAGAAAATAAAATGTTTACAATCTTCTGACGACTCATACTGGTTGTAAAATGCTGGTACCTGGAGTGAATTTACTTGAATATCAATATCCCTTTAAACATTACAATGCTTCACACTTAATTTATCCCAAGGGCCTTAAGTCTAACATGCACTACTTCCCGTGATAAAAATGAAAGCAAATACGATTATCCAACCGTGAAGAAAAATCAGCGTAAAACCCTAGTTAATAACTATCCCCATCCCTTTGAAACAGCAAAATCCTACACTACCTTCTACGTCATTTACATGCAATTTACATATTTACATTTAATAGGAAATACGACTTTCTAATACTTGAAATTGGTACTCAACACTTGTGTGGATCACGTCCACAGCTCACTCGGGCAGGTACACATAGGGGTTTAGTGAAACATCACGGCTGCTTCCACAGCGGAAAGTTCAGAGTTCGGCTGCAGGTGGGTAGCTCGCATGTTGGCTTGAGTCTCGTTCACGTGGGAGGTTCTCGATGTTCTGCGACGCGTCGAGTGGATACAGGCCACTCGAGCCCTGGGAAGGGTGAACGTGTGCTAACTTGGGCACTAATTGACGTAGAATTGCGCGGAAAACGGTGATGTGAGGAACGGTCACAATACTGACTGCTGCTAGATTATGTCAGAAATCGAAGAGGTGACAAAGAGACGGCCACTCGCTGCATGTTCCTCACTGCTATGCTTTAGTTAGGCTCGTTTTCGAACGGATGGTAGTAGTCTGGTATTATGGCAGTACATTGCTGTCAACATATGACAATTAATCTGTGGGAGTGAAGGCGAAGCTAGCGGACGGTATGCTCAGCCACCTGTCCTTATTTCGCTGAACAAAGTTGTAATTAGGAACTCATGGATTGTTCAAGGCATGTATTGTGCAAATAACATTTTAGCAGAGTGAAATATCTCTACATGTACAAATTAATGAATTACTGAACTTTATTCGCTACATCCTTGTCATATTTACAAATGCAAATACGGAACATTTGTAGTAAAATGACTGCTACTTGTTTCGCATCCGAAATAATATTAAAGAATGTTGTAGCGCTCCTTTGTAAACCAGCGTTTAGGCATCCCATTCATCAATAGTGTATGCTTGACACTTATAAAAGTAAAAAGTAAGGGACTGGAGAGGCATCTGGCGTACCCTCTTACTCAATAACGTCATGAACTGGCGCCTGCAGCGTAGAAAACACAGCGTACACTTATTTACTACAGTCAGTAACTTCTTGGACTGGCGCTTACAGTGTACACGTATGTAGGTGCTAGAGTCAATATGTATGAGGAGTGAGGTAGTTTCCCGTTGCTTTCCTCACCAAGCCAGAAGTTGCTACTACATATCAGTCTGCCAAGCCCACTGAAATGCATGCACCAACCGACCCTATGAGCAATATTTTCACACCATTCATAGCAGGGACTGGCTGCAGAAGGAATGGCATTACTAGTATCACTCATACCTCATTCACTTTCATTTTGTCAAAGCCGAGGATAAAGCTGAGACAGATCGATGAAAGTAACAAAATTGCTCTAGCCTATACCAGAAGACATAGTGCACTGTAAACACTAGGTCCCGCCAGTAGAGGCCCCAATATGGGGTACAACTGGAAAATAAACGTATCAAGGGATGATATGGAATCGTGTAAAACGCTCGTTCAAAGAGTGAGAGACAAACAATAAGGACAGAATATAATAGCAAGAGAACACTGGGTGAAATTTGTAGAATAAGTGACAATATGCCAGTAAGGACATGGTATTTTGGTGGCTGATGGGAGCACATAGGAATAAAGCTCTAAGACAAAAAATGAGTAGAGTCGATGCATTCTATAGAATAAAGACATGGAAGTGGCTCACGTACTAAAAGACTGTAAGAAAACAAGGAAACAAGAAAGAGAGAAATATATAGACGGGAAGGAGAGGAGTAAAATCGAAAATGAACCTGAACTTTAGACTGTTGCTAAGTTACTAAACAGAGAAGGGAAGGCATCAAAATAAAAGAAAAACTGTGTTAAAAAAGAAACGTGGGAAAAGAAATTAAAAGAGGAGGAAAACAGAGAATGTTCATATGGTTTGTAGTAAGAACATGTATGGGGAGATATCTTAGTCTCTAAGTTGGTAAGGTCTAGGCATTACCTCAAATGTTAAGTTTATACAATGTACTGTGGCAGTAAATGATAGTGTTAAAAAATGTTATGACAGTTTTCTTAGTTGGAACAAGTGTGGTAATTTTCAATTACTAACAAGACCATTTGCATATGATTGCGATGATTTCTGTGGGCAGATGTTCTCTCCCACTATCCGTGACTAGGTGGCGGGGGGGGGGGATCTGTTCGTTTTCTTCGTCCATTCATGTGTGGTAGGAATTCAAGAATATGTTTACTACCAAGAAAACTAGTTGTTCTCTCACCTCCGGCTGTGACCGGAGGATTCTGTTCACTGTCTTTGTCCATTCACATGCAGTAGAATACGCAAGAGGAGATATTCTGGTTTTTATAATAATATGGTTAAGATCTAGAAAATTTCTCAGAAGTCAAGATCGTAATAATGCTGTAACCTTTTTTTTAAATATTGTAAGAAAACCTAACTGCATGTTATATGATGATTGCAATAAATGAACTGTTGGTGATCATCCATGACTGGGATACTACAGTCAATATGTCCGTGGACTGGCGCTAACAGTTAGTCTCCTTTCGCATCGTTTTACCGTCGAGGTGATCGATCACCTCAAACGTTTCGCCAGCGAATTTGCTTAATTTTTGGCTGAACTTGAAATTTGCCCGTTGCTTAACCGCCGCTGATATTCAACTAACAGAGACCATAGTTCTGCTTATACTGCATGCCCGAACTCACTGTCACGGTAAATTCCTATGGTGTAGTGCACAGCGACAGTACCTTTTGCACTCCAGTGCGACGAAATGTGTTACCTAGTAACAGTACCTTGGGAGCTGCTCACAATTTATTGATGATCATTTGATTTTTCCGTTGAGAATATTAGAAATATTCTGAGTTCTTTGTACCTTGGTATAGTTTCAGTTTCAAGTTCAGTCAAAAGTGAAGCGCCTGAAATTCAACCTCACTTCCTGATTGCGACGAATTGTTCATGCTCAGTTTCAGGTTCCTCAATCAAACTTATCAGTATACGATTCGTGTCACTAGACTCTAAATGACCAATCCTTGTTCAGAAATGATAAGCAATACAATACAACATCATCAAATGTGTATGATATTCAATGAATATAGGTCGAATACCAAGTAAAAGTAGAAGAGTAAAGGGTTAACAAATTTACCAGAGATTGCGGTGAATAACAGAAAAAGGTGCACTCGACTTATTGTCGACATCGGAACCGCAGCAGCATGCGACAATTGTCGACGGATTGTCGGCATAGTTTCTTAAACAGATAAATTACTCTCTTTGTAAAAGATTGGCTATAGGTAACGCATTATTTTCCAGCCCACTAAAAGGTACTTTTTGTTTCTTTATAAACGAGAATATACGTTTTTGTTGTACATAGAGTATAGCGTGACACCCGGGCTGGGTACGTGGTGGCTTCGTGCCACTAGAAGCTGCTCAGCCTCTTGTCGGCAGATTCACTGCCACTTGATATAGCAAACATTTCGGCACCTCAGCGTTACAAGTAGATAGTATGACATGAAACGAATAACATTATTACGTAACAATTGAAATGAAATTGACATTCGTCTTGTATGACCCCACCAATAAAGATATCAACTCAGTTCAATTACTCTCGACCTGGTTTTTAACAAAAATCCTTGTCTTTCCCTTCACGTCTGTTACTTCCAAATTTGAATAACATATCCTGAGTCCCGTTGCAGAAAATACACCGAAGTAAAGAAACTTCGTTCTTGCAGAATGCCCTTGATCACTGTATTAGCTATCTTGCATCTGAATTCAATCTTACTACTACCATCTTTCGAAATAGTACTGCCGTTAACGGAAAACCACCCCTCTAGGTCAGGCTGGTTGAGTCAACTAAACCGATGACGACCACAGATTTCGTTGCTGAGTATGGCACTGCTTTCACTTACTTCATCTATCCTATCCAACCTTCGATGCTCAACACTTGTTCTTTTATGAACCCGACGGTATTAGGTTTCAGAGGCCTAGGGAAAGGTTCCATTTCGCGCCTTTCGTGGCCCTTGCGCTTTTTCCTTTTTCTAATGAATGTACTTCCTCTTAGACCAACCACCAGCAGACACCATCCCTACTATGGTTCGGATGACGGACATAGTCACGAATGTGCTCTAGCGAACTATTTCACGGTGTGAATTTGTGAATTGTCTGGGAAGACTACGCCCAGACACGCACCACATCAAGCTAAGTACAACTTTCTAAGTAATTTAAAGTAATATCAGTCTTGTTACCGTTACGCTACGGTGGCACATATTATTATTATTATTATTATTATTATTATTATTATTATTATTATTATTATTATTATTATTATTACTATTATAATATGCAAGGAAGTTTCATTTAGGTTTGTGCTGTTCGCATGGAAATTCTGATGATCGACCCTCGAAACTGCTCATCTGTTAATCCTGCTTTACGTGTGAATTATTGAATAGAAATCCTTTCCTACTTCGCCTCATTTGATCCCGTATCACAGAGGTGTAGACTTCAAAAACACTGACTAAGACTCGTCACCAAAGCTAGGGCGCCAGGAAACCCATCCAGGGCTCGTGGTTGCTAAGGCCGCCACCCTAGCAACGGGTGTACGAGTCTCCATTGAGGGGGTGCGAACGCCTTCTCTCTACCCTCCACAAGTGTGTATCACTACAAACCAATTTCATATTTCTAAGTAATTCTGATAACCGTTACGCTACGGTAACACAAATTATAATTTATTATTAGTATGATTATTATTATTATTAAAATAAACTCATAACTATATCTTACGTACCTCAAGTAAAGTTTTATGTCTACGTTAGGGTCTACTCGTTAAGCATCCTTAATTTCTGGTTCTTCTTCTTTCGGTCAGCCGAGCATTTCTTCATCCTTTCGGAATGGCCTTCTTCACCTTCTTGCGACCAGGTGCTGCGATCCCTTTGCAATTCCTGTGATCTTGGTTGATCGTTTGATCTCGGAATGCCGTAATTTTGTTTGTGGTCTTCCTAAAAAATGTCTACTGTTACTCCATTCTGTGGAACGTTCTCTTCTTCCACGTGCTCATTATTATTATTATTATAATTGTTACGATGTTTTGTGGATTCGCAGAGGTGAAAGAAGGTGCCGGCTGGAATAGGTCTCAACTACAGAATTAAAGTTAATTTGAAACTTTGACAAAGGTTATATTTTCAAAAGACAACAAGGTTTAACAATTTTCATATAGACTTTCAAAACTCAACAAATAACAAGTCAGCAACAAGCCAAAATATGGTACAAAGAAATTACAAAATTTCGGGGGTTATTACCAAAATCTGGGCTTCAAGTCCCAAGTATAATTCCTGAGCTCTCAGCTCACAACTACCATTGCTGAAGGTCATAAAACCCCTAAGTACAAGGAGCACTTGCTCCTAATTACCGTGTTAAGAAAAAGAGCCGACCCGCTCTCAATTTGACAAGCCTATCAAAGGCTACAACAAACTTCATTTCTATCTGCCCTTAAGGCACACCAAGAAACAGGGGTATTTGATACCCAACCTACAGGACCTTTACATGAGGAAAATAAAACATCAGGTTAAGTTACTGGCCCATAATACAAAATAGAATGGAGGCGAAGCTTGCACTCCTAATACACTTTTGAAACCTACTTGGCACTAGGCCGCTTACGCAAGGGCTAATCCCATACTAAGGAGGTGACATGATAAGAAAACTTTATTACATTACGAAGAGAAGAAAAACGGTTATGAAAACGTAGTCACCTCAAAGCAATATGAGTGGGAGCTCGAGAGGGTTAGACACTCTCTATCCCAATTTATAGTTAAAGAGACAAAATTTTACCAAATGTCTATTACATTTTAGAGATAGGTTACATGAAAAAGGTTTCGAATCTGCCCCGAGGGTTAAACTGCTGAGCTAGCAAGAAATAAAGTTATTAAGCGGCCATTACCTTGTGGATGAACTGCTGCCCGAAGAAGGAGGCGCTTCCCGCCCCCTGCTACATAATCACACACTAAGCAAGATGTCGATGAAGTGGCACCGAGACAAGAAAATCAGCAGTTTATATACCCTCGTGGAACATTCGAGACCTTTCCAGAATGAGTACACACACCCCCTCAACTTTATTGGATAGCTTAAAGCAACATCTCCATATCGGAGAAGACATACATTATTGGTCAAAAATTAATTAGAGAAATTCGGGATTGGCTAAATTCAAAACAAGCGGGTAGAAATGATTAATGTTGCCAACCCACAAACCACAGAACAAAATTTAGTAAGGTCAAAAACTTATGAACACAAAACTTCTTCAATGAGGTTCATTCCTTTGCAACAGAGTGCGTAATCCTAGTTTTTTCTCTGTAGAGACATCTAGAAGAGAATGTCCACACTTCTTGATACGGAATAAACAAACACAAATCGAAATAGACACAGTTCAGAACACTTCAAAATTACACCATTTACCGTAGTGACATCTTGTAAGAAATAGTAGAATTAGTTCAGTTTTCAAGGTTCCAAACTTCTCCTGTAGAGGAGTTTAAATTGGCGCAGTATTTGTATTCGCGGCGTGGAGGTGTACCGCCCGGTACAATAATAATAATAATAATAATAATAATAATAATAATAATAATAATAATAATAATAATAATTGTTACCGTGTTTTGGTGGTAGGTAGAGGAGTAAGAAGGTGCGGGCGTGAATGGGTCTCAAACTACGGAATCAAAGTTAATGTAAAATTTAACAAGGTTATATTTTCTTTTCAATATTCAGTAATAACAAAGAACAGGTACTTAGTAGCCGAAACACAATTTGAAATGTACAATTACGGGGATTACAGAGTTTGGGCTTCGAGCCCTGAGTTCACAATTCTTGAGCAACTAGCTCAACTTTCCGATATACAAATTTTAACAAAGGGCAGAAGACCCCAATCAAACCCTGGAGCACTCGCTCCAAATTACACAGTAAAGCCTCCTCGAGGCATACAACACTCCGTTTCCAAAAGAGCCACACGCTCTTTAATTCAAGCCTCTCCCAGGCCACACCAAACTCCACCTTCAAGTTGTCCTCAACGGACACAAACACAGGGGTAAAATACCCAATCTACTGAGGTCTATTAAATGAAAAGCAGGTTAATTAAATGACCTCTAAAACAATTTGAGAGGAGGCGAACTTGCACTCCTAATACACTTTGATTTTAAAACCTACTTTGGCACTAGGCCGTTGTTATAAGGGCTAATCCCATACTACAGAGGTGACTTAATAGCAATTTACATTACATTACGGAAGAATAGGTTGAGAGAATAAGTTCACCTCAAGACGATGTGAGTTAGGGTTAAGCACTCTCTATCCCGATATGTCGTTTTAAAATAGAATAGGTACCAGTTGTTTTTACATTTTAGGAAAAGGTTACATGGTTGAACGCTTAGAACCCGCCCCGAAAGTTAAACTGCTGAGCAAGAAAAGAAAGAATTTATTAATCGGCCATTACCTTATTGTTGACCGCTGCCGAAGAAAGAGGCGCTTCCCGCCTCCTACTATGTACTTAATACACTGAAAGATGGAACAGAAGTGGCCCGGAGACCCTAAAATCAGCAGTTTATATACTCTCGCGGAAGTTTCTAGGCGTTAGGGGAATGAAAACACCCGCCCACAATGTTTTTATTGGATAGGACCCCGCAACAGATACAAGTTGGGGGAAGATACACCAGATTGGTCAGAAATTACTAAAAGAAATTCGGGATTGGATAAATCTAAAACAAGGGGAAAAAGAGGGGTATACAGCCAACTTAAACAATAACAGAAAGAAATTTAACAAGAAACAAATTTTTGAAATAAAAATTTCTCCAACAAAATAGTTCTTTGACTCCGCACTAGGGTGCACTATTGTTGATCTTCAGTAGTGTCCTCTAGAAGAGAAAGTTTACACTTCTTACTTCAAGCGAAACAAAAACACATCAAAAATGACACAGTTCAAAAACTCAAAATTTTCCACGTGGTGACATCTTTTGAGAAAGTAGAGAATTAATAGAGTAGATAAAGTTCAACCTTCCTCCAGAAGAGGAGTTTCAACTGGCGCAACTTTTAAATAAACGGTGTAGAGGTGTACCGCCCGGTACAGACCTCCCCCACCAAAAGTTCCTCCAGGGGTGACACATGAAATCACTTTGAAACAAAGTCCAAGTAATGATGTTGATACGAAGATAGTTAGCAGAAGCATTTACAAGATTTCTTAATTCAGTTTCAAAATTTGTTGTTGCAGGTGAATGAAAGTCTTTAAGTTTGTAGAATTTGAATTTCTGAAGATAAACTTTTAATACTTAAAAGTGAAGAAAATTTTTTGCACGGTCCACCAAATATTGCTGTTGAATTCCCAAGTGACGGTATTAAGGTTGAACAGGAATATCTATGTAGCTGATGTAGGCTAAGTTGGATGGCCAGACCGGCCGTTACAGCTTGCGTCCAAAGGAGGCCGCTCGGACCCCTTAAGCACCCTGAGATACCGCTCGCCCGCACTATGAGGGGAGCAGAGGTGTTGAAGCACGCCGCGCCCGCGGTGAACATATACAGGCTGCGGGCAAGTAGCAGGTCGTGCGCCGCACATCCGCCTTGGCCGGGAGGAGAGCTCCGGCTCGCCGTGCACATGTCGGCCTCGCTGGAGAGGAGGGGGCCCATCCCCCTCCCCAGTTGCTGCACGGCGCTGCGCGGCTGCGGGGGCACTGAAACGTTAAAGCTAGGCGGCAGAATTGTGTTGGACCATCGTCTTCATTGAGGGTACAGGCATTATGGAGAGGTTGAGGGGCCAGCGGCGTGTAGATATCCATGGCATTAAATATTATGAAGCCACAGTGTAAGGTGGAGCAGGAGACGGGAGCGTGGTAATGGCCGTGGCAAGGACAGAATGGCAGTTTAACGGGTCGGGACAGGTTTTACAAAAATGCTTACATATAAAATAAAATAGAAGGAGCAGAATGCCTTAAGAGTTGAACTCAAAAAAAATATAACCTTCATATCCTTTCAAATTATATGAAGCAAGTTGAAACTAAATTTACACCGGTTTCACCTGGGACAGGTGAACCCTAAATATCCTCTCGGTAGCTGGATTGCTTAGTAACAATGTAACCGGTGTGAGAAAATCGAGAATGATGCATGGCCCATGGAATCTGGGGGCAAGCTTGCCCGCGGGAACAAAATTCTTGACAATAACCTGGTCACCTACCTTCAAAGGGGTGGGTCTCCGTCCACGATCATACCTTTCCCTAACCTTTTCATGAGACACTTTAAGATTGGCTTTAGCCTTCTTCCAAAGATCTTTAATATTATCCGGATCTATTGTCTCGGGCAGAATGTCACTCAGAGACCAGAGGTTAGAGAGCGGCGTGTTGGGAATAAACTTGAACATCAAGGAAGCTGGAGTGAACTTATGAGATTCATGAACCGCCGAATTCAAGGCAAAAGCTAACCAATGCAGGGACGTGTCCCACCTGGAATGATCTTCATGATGATAGGCAATAAGTGCGGACCTGAGATTACGATTAACCCGTTCAGCCAGAGATGGTTGAGGGTAATAAGCAGAAGTAGTTACATGAGAGATGGATAAGTCAAAACAGAATTTACGAAATAAATTAGATGTAAAAGCCTTAGCATTATCAGATACAATATATTGACACGGACCAAAGGAAGCAAAAATAGAATTTAAGCAAGTAATGGTGGACTGAGCGGTAGCCAGCTTAGTCGGAAATAACCAAGAAAATCTGGTAAAACCATCTACACATACAAAGATGAATTTGTTGGCATTTCCGTTCGACTGGGGGAAGGGTCCTACATAATCAATATACAGGCGTTCCATGGGGCGCGATGCTTGATGCGAAGACAAGAGGCCTACCTTGGTGGACATGGTTGGTTTACTAATCAAACAGGATTTACAAGCTTTTACAAGTTCACGAATTTCGCCGTCCATACCTTTCCAGATGAACATTTCACGAATCTTTTCACGGGTTTTAAAGATTCCAAGATGCCCTCCTAATGGGGTCTCATGATAATACTTGAAGATCATAGGTACAAGAACCGCTGGAACAACAACTTTCATCATCTTATCATGCCTCGAAGGGCAACATAGAACACCATTCCTCAGAACATAAGGGACAACATGTTCCCCAGAAGAAAGGGTTTCCATTATCGGAGCCAGCGTCGGATCTTCACGTTGGTATTTCTCAATATCCCTAAAAAGCATGGGAGCATCTGTTAAGATGGCATTAACACCAGATAGTATGGACTCGGAAGGTGATGAACTGTCGACCGGTTCGTGGGTCTCGACGTCGTTATAAAACATACGGCTGAGTCCATCAGCAACAACATTTTCGGTACCTCTGATATGCCTGACATTAAATTGGAAGGCAGAAATACGGATGGCCCAACGGGCTATACGACCAGTACGACGCGGCCTACCTAAGACCCAGCTTAAGGCTTGATTATCTGTCTCCAGGTCGAATTTGACATGTTCCAGATAGAGACGGAACTTTTCTAAGGCAAATAAGACTGCCAACCCCTCGAGCTCATAGATGGAATACTTGGCTTCTTGAGCCGATAAAGTCCTAGATGCATAGGCGATGGGTCGCCTCCCTAGTTCAGTCTCTTGAAGAAGGACTGCAGCTACAGCTGACGATGACGCGTCCGTTTGGACGATGAATTTCTTTGAAAAATCAGGCATAGCAAGGACAGGGGCATTACAGAGAGCTAATTTCAGATCTTCAAAAGCGGCTTGTTGAGAAGGTCCCCACTCGAATTTGATGCCTTTCCTACGAAGAAGGTTTAAGGGCGCCGCTCTATTAGCAAAGTTAGGAATGAACTTTCTGAAGAAATTCACCATACCAATGAACCTGGCGATACCTTTAATGTCCTTGGGAGGTTTGAAATCACGGATGACCTGGGTTCTAGAATGATCGACTGCTACCCCATCGGTTGACACAATATGCCCTAGGAATGACATAGAGGGCTTAGCAAAGGCAACCTTGGACAACTTAACAGTTAACCCAGCCTTACGAAGGCGATCGAGAACTTCTCGCAGATGATCTAGATGTTCTTCAAAAGTCTCTGAAAATACTACGACATCATCTAAATAGTGATATAAGTACTCGAATTTGATGTCGGAGAAGACCCTATCTAGTAGCCTAGTGAGCACAGCTGCCCCCGTGGGGAGCCCGAAAGGCACGCGGTTGTATTCATATAAATTCCAGTCCGTGGCAAACGCTGTAAGATGTTTAGACTCTTCGGCAAGGGGAATTTGATTATAGGCCTGATTTAAGTCCAAGATGGTGAAGAACTTGGCCTTACGAAACCATGAAAAACAAGAATGAAGGTCAGGAAGGGGCACAGATTGCAACACCACCTTCCGATTGAGAGCCCTGTAATCAATGACAGGCCTGAAGCCTCCTTGGGGTTTCGGGACTAGAAAAATAGGCGATGAATACGCCGACTTAGAGGGCCTAATAATACCATCCTTCAACATCTGATCGATAATTTCCTTTAGAGCCTTCATTTTAGGTGGAGATAGCCTATACGGTGGAAAACGGACAGGAATCGAATCCGTAACCTCAATTTTGTATTCAATAAGGTCAGTAACACCAAGAGTATCAGAGAACACCTCGGGAAACGACTGACACAGTTTGCGAATACTATCAGCCTGCTCCTCAGGAAGATGTCTAAGGTCTAACAACATCTCATCCTGGGTAGGCGAAATAGAAGAACATGACACAGAATTACACTTTAATAGTGGGATTTTACAACTAGAAGCAAATTTGAATGTGCACGACCTAGACTGGAGATCGAGCACAAGACCAGTGTGAGAAATAAAGTCAGCTCCCAATATAATGGGGCAAGACAATTGCTTGGCCACAAACAATTTAATTTTCCATGTAAACTTAAAAACACGAATTTTGACCCGTAAGGAACCTAGAATTTCTAATGGAGATGAATTAGCCGAAACGTATTGGACAGGAGAAGAGACATAGTCAGGAAGTTTACAAACCGATTTCAATTTAGAATACCATTCCGCCGAAATAATCGAACAAACGCTGCCTGAATCTAAAAGAGCTGTTATAGGCTCGTTATTTAACTCAATCTTAAGAAAAGGAACAGGTGCGGGGGTATCTGCCGCAATCCTAAGACATTCTTTAGGGCATTCAAAAGATGAATTTGAAGGCTGATCGTTCTCTGCATTTACAACCTGTTTACTAGGGGCTGAGTCTCGGGAAGATGGATTAGTCGACTCAGCCGAAGCCACTAGTCACTTTTTATTATTGGCATAGGTGGAATTTGCACCAGAAGTTGAGCAGGAGGGGGTGCTATTTGAGTTTGGGCAATTCTTGGCGATATGTGAGAAGGCCCCACACTTAAAGCAGCCTTGTGATGACCCGGCTCCATTCCTCGTCCCACTTGACTTGATCAGCGGACACTTGTTGCGCAGATGGTCAGGCGACCCGCAAGCATAACATTTACGGGGATTGACTGATCGGCGAGGTGGAGGCCGAGTATTACTAAAGGAAGGCGGGGGTTCTTTCGCGACACGCAAAGAATCGGCGTATCTAACTCCTTCCGCTGAGACGGCCAATGCTTCAAGTTCAGAGAAAGTTGCGGGCACGCCGCGAAACACAAATATGACCTGTAGGATGGTGAAATGCCTTCCACAATAGCCTGTACAATCTGATCTTCAGGAAAATGCAGAGCAAACACCCTAGTATAAAACTTAATGTCTTGTATGAAATCAGCCAAGTTTTCATCCAACCTCTGTACTCGATAATAGTATTTCTGAATCAGAGATGACCTCGCGCGGGCAGGAATAAAATTAGCAAGTAGATGTGCATGAAAATCTTCGATGGATGACTGTTCAGCCATGGCTCTTACTATTTTGTCGGAGAGAATACCAATAGCATACGGATAGATAATTTGCAAGATTTGACATGGAGACAGAGAAAAAACAAGGGCATGATCCTGAAATTCCACTAGAAATCTTAAAAATGAAATCACGTCACTGGTGGTATTAACAGAAAACTTGGATATACCTCTGAGTAACATTGCCAATGGATGAGGCAAGCTACTAAATCCGGGTGACATAGTAGGTAAAGGTTTCAATGGCAAGGAAGTTAATTCAGAACGGATGTTACTCAATGATGCACGACGTTCAGATTCGTTGTCCAATGGGGCAGGGATAGTTTGAGCAGCAACGGTTATCCTATTAACTTCTCCCTTGGGAGGCGCTTCCTCACTACCTGCATTCACTATGGTGGGCTGATCAGATTTGGGAGGAACTTCCCCAGTTAACAATTGAGTGACCTTACTAGATAACTCGGAAATATTTTCCAGGAGCGTACTAGCTTCCTTCCTCTGAACGTCATTCAATTTTAGAGACAACAGATCGTTAACCCTATTCGAAAAATGATATAGCCAGCCTTGCACACGCTTAATTTGATTAGGAGACGGATCATTTTCATCAAAAAAACTAACTACAGAAGCTAGCCCAGTAATATTCTCCGTGATCGTGGAAAGAGAGTCGTCAATTTCTTTCTCTCCCAAATTGGGGATGGAAATGGGCAAATCAAGGGATTCTCTAAGCTTGTTTGTGTCTACTGCAACCGTGCCTCCAGATTGTACATTTCTAATAGTCAATTCATAGATCAACTCCTCCTTGCGCAAATAGTTAAGAAGGAGAACATCGCGAGGGCCGGGCATGATGACCGAACAATTTTGAAAAGTCAAAAAAAATTCCAGCAACTGAGAAAATGGTTAGAGTTCGGATCAAAACAATGTCTAGCCGTCAAAAGGGGCTAAATTGAGACCCATTCAACCACGCTCTGCTACCACTTGTTACCGTGTTTTGGTGGTAGGTAGAGGTGTAAGAAGGTGCGGGCGTTAATGGGTCTCAAACTACGGAATCAAAGTTAATGTAAAATTTAACAAGGTTATATTTCCTTTTCAACATTAAGTAATAACAAAGAACAGGTACTTAGTAGCCGAAACACAATTTGAAATGTACAATTACAGGGATTACAGAGTTTGGGCTTCGAGCCCTGAGTTCACAATTTTTGAGCAACTAGCCCAACTTTCCGATATACAAATTTTAACAAAGGGGCAGAAGACCCCAATCAAACCCTGGAGCACTTGCTCCAAATTACACAGTAAAACCTCCTCGAGGCCTACAACACTCCGTTTCCAAAAGAGCCACACGCTCTTTAATTTAAGCCTCTCCCAGGCCACACCAAACTCCACGTTCAAGTTGTCCTCAACGGACACAAATACAGGGGTAAAATACCCAATCTACTGAGGTCTATTAAATGAAAAGCAGGTTAATTAAATGACCTCTAAAACAATTTGAGAGGAGGCGAACTTGCACTCCTAATACACTTTGATTTTAAAACCTACTTTGGCACTAGGCCGTTATTACAAGGGCTAATCCCATACTACAGAGGTGACTTAATAGCAATTTACATTACATTACGGAAGAATTGGTTGAGAAAATAAGTTCACCTCAAGACGATGTGAGTGGGAGCTCGAGAGGGTTAAGCACTCTCTATCCCGATATGTCGTTTTAAAATAGAATAGATACCAGTTGTTTTTACATTTTAGGAAAAGGTTACATGGTTGAACGCTTAGAACCCGCCCCGAAAGTTAAACTGCTGAGCAAGAAAAGAAAGAATTTATTAATCGGCCATTACCTTATTGTTGACCGCTGCCGAAGAAAGAGGCGCTTCCCGCCTCCTACTATGTACTTAATACACGGAAAGATGGAACAGAAGTGGCGCAGAGACCCAAAAATCAGCAGTTTATATCCTCTCGTGGAAGGTTCTAGGCGTTAGGGGAATGAAAACACCCGCCCACAATGGTTTTATTGGATAGGACCCCGCAACAGATACAAGTTGGGGGAAGATACACTAGATTGGTCAGAAATTACTAAAAGAAATTCGGGATTGGATAAATCTAAAACAAGGGGAAAAAGAGGGGTATACAGCCAACTTAAACAATAACAGAAATAAATTTAACAAGAAACAAACTTTTGAAATAAAAATTTCTCCAACAAAATAGTTCTTTGACTCCGCACTAGGGTGCACTATTGTTGATCTTCAGTAGTGTCCTCTAGAAGAGAAAGTTCACACTTCTTACTTCAAGCGAAACAAAAACACATCAAAAGTGACACAGTTCAAAAACTCAAAATTTTCCACGTGGTGACATCTTCTGAGAAAGTAGAGAATTAATAGAGTAGATAAAGTTCAACCTTCCTCCAGAAGAGGAGTTTCAACTGGCGCGACTTTTAAATAAACGGTGTAGAGGTGTACCGCCCGGTACAGTTATAACAGCTGCTATCTTGCTTAAGCTGTTGAGAATTGCTTAAGGTAGTAGCCGTAAGAATAGCAGCACGGTGCTCTGTTGTTTGAAGATGGCTGCTGTCAAAAAGCACGTAGGTTTGTTTCCAAAACAAGAGCACGTAGAAATTGCCGCCACCACATTTCAAGGGTCGTACCGTAAAGATGGCAACACAAAGGTAAGCGATGCAAGATGGCGGATGACAGCTGACGGTTTTTTAAATTGGCCCCCACTACGATAAAGATAGCAGCACGGTGCTCTTTTGATTAAAGATGGCGGATGCAATTTAATACAACCTTGCTCACAACGTGTATACTACCGAATCTAGAATTCTGTATACTATGTAGAATTCCGTAAAGAAGCACGAGTATGTCAGCTAGTAAAAGATATCTGTGAATTTCGCCGTTTCGCGGAAAATCATGGAATGATTGAATTGTGTGTAGACATAGAAGACGAGATAGCGCTGTTCTCCCTCTTAGTAGCATCTTACGACATGCAGCAGGAACATCCACAGGGGGGCAAATCGGAAATGATATGAAGGATCATGATCAACGTTCAACAATATCGCAGGTGAACGAGATCTAACGCACGGTCGCTGACTTGGCCCACAAATGTATTGTAACGGTTCAGTGCAGTACTATCGTATTATATTAAAGCAAATCAAGAGTTCCCGTGTACACCAGAAGTAAAGTTTTCAACACAAACCGCTCAAAATTTCCCGTGTATGCCAGAAGTTTTAATTTGCTTTAATGTAAGGTGTGAAAAATCCTAGTTGCGATAATATTACTGAGAACTGTCGAAACATTCGCAAGATAAGTGTATGCTGCCTTGGCTGGGGTGGCGTTACCGTGTTTTGCTGTGAAGCCATTCAGACAATGGAAGCACTCCACTTGTAAATAGAGTTCTGGGACATGGTAATAGCGTGACATCCCAGCCAAACAACATACCCGTGTTAATTCTTCTTCCGCACATTTCTTAACTAATCCACTAATTTAATGAAAACCTCTCTTCACGTTATATCTGTGGAAGGTGTTTTTATTTTAAATTCAATTACT
Source organism: Anabrus simplex (assembly GCF_040414725.1). NCBI lineage: Eukaryota > Metazoa > Arthropoda > Insecta > Orthoptera > Tettigoniidae > Anabrus > Anabrus simplex. Next base: position 158,140,091 of record NC_090269.1, on the reverse strand, counting down.
CTTTAAGAAATATTTATAAGCTGACTGACTCTGGTTAAAAACAGTTATTTAATAATTATTATTATTTCCTTAGTTATGCTGAAAGTAGAGACTGGAAATTTATCAGTTTTGTGGAAGCTATTGTGGAAATGCTGGGAATATATATATATATATATACAATAAGAGTTTTGTCTGTACATTCATCATAATTTTAAAAGGAAGGTATTTCTATATCGGTCGTGTCCATAGTAACAAAGAAATACAATTTTTAGTTTTCTGTAATGTCTGTCTGTCTGTCTGTCTGTCTGTCTGTCTGTCTGTCTGTCTGTCTGTCTGTCTGTCTGTCTGTCTGTCTGTCTGTCTGTCTGTCTGTCTGTCTGTCTGTCTGTCTGTCTGTCTGTCTGTATTGCTCCAGTTATACTAGACAACAGCCGGAGAACACTGAGATACCTCAGGGGGTGCTCAGTTCGAAGATAGGACGCCTAAGTAAAATAACCAAGGATGTGGCATGCATAGGAAAATAAATTGATATTCTGGCCTATAATAAAGAAAAATCCAGAGTAAAATTCACACATGGCATGGTTTATTAACATAAACTCTCAGATTGTCATCCTTTAATATCTATGATTGTGGGAATGATCATTAATAAAAATTAAAATGCAGCTCTTGACGTACAAACAAAATAAGTCAAATGGGGTGGTACATAATTCTTCTCCCTTTCTTGCCCTAACAAATCACAGTTACAGATTGATTTAGATAATTTTGTTGAATTAACAAGTTTTCATTTATCTAACTGAAAGATTCTGGGTTCTCATGATCCAATCTGAAATATTAGAAAAGAAAAAAAGGAAAATTAAATTCTGTGCAATAATTATATAAAATTCTCATTATTTACCCAAAGTTTAAATATACTGTTACATAATTTGATGCTATAATTTCCACTTATACTTAATCGACTCAACGAAATAATTATCTGTTCATTTACCAGTCCCTTACTGGATTAGCGAAATTAAACAAATAAACTAAAGTCTGGAAATATCATTTTAGTCATTTCAAATGGTCTGCCTAACTCAAAATGTAATTCCAGAAACGCCACATCATAAATCTTAAATGCGAATATCAAAGAAAGTAAAACTGCCCGCATAACAAAATAACATCTGAGACAATAAAATAAAAGATGAACTCAAACTACCATAACTATGATTATAGTTCTATGTTACACTACAATCTACAAAATATATTACAATATCTACACATTTGGCAACACGGAAGATGATCATAACGTCCGAATACCGTCGAATATTCCTAGCATAGTTAAGTGTACTCAAGGTTTCTAATATTCAGGTAGATGACCCGGACGAAAGTCCTCGAACATTCAGGAAAGGTCTCGAATTCGGGAAAGGCCTCGAAGATTGTTCCAGAACCACTGTGAGTTAACGCAAATATTAAAGTTACGAATTACGGAGAACTCAGGACAGAACCTAATTAGGCATAATTCACCGAAGACATAGTCAAAATCAAATATACGTAGACTAATTATCCAAAATCATGCAAATATTTGACATATTACAATGCCTAACGGTCATTTGCATCAATATTCGTCTTCTATAATCATGGCGTGACTTTATTCTCGAAGAAATACATCTATTATCTACTACAATTTAATCCTTCTCGAAGACGCGAAATTATCACGTTAATAATAGTGAAATCTACTGTAATGACCCATATCACACGAAGATACATTTGTGATCCGCCCTGGGACGTCACAAATTCATTACTCTAGCATCACGCAATAAGTCCTACGCGTATACAATTATATTTGTATTCTCAAAGATCCAATCCATCTACCGGTTCTCGTGTCTCGATTTAATTATTTCTACCCTGCATTTACATTCACAGGTTCTTATTTAAAGTAACGGAATCATTTTCCAGACTAACTAGCAGTTTCCCGCTGGCTCCGCCCGCAATGCACAATGTATGGTGTTGTTCGTTACTATCCTCACGGATGTATTTGCAAAGTTCCGACTTAATGAAATAAAGCACATGATCTGCTGCGGTAATAGAATGTAATATTGTGTCAAGAAAACACTTGAAAATATATTACACAAAGAAATTGAATTAAACGTTCCTTGGAACAACACTACGCGCCGAACTATTAAAAAATCCTTCAAAGATCTTCGTCATGGAGACAAATGTACTCATAACTATTCTCATAATATACCAATGTAAGTAGTTATTACCTCAAAAGAAAGCGCTTGATCCACTGAGCGTTTTTAGACCAACACGAACTGCGTGCCTCAATTAGAACGAAAGATATCATTGGTTAAATGAGAAAATATGTTGAAGAAATGAGACGTCAAATCAAATGTGCACTCATAACTTTCCTCAGAATGAACCAATTTGAGAGCTGAAATGAATGAACCTGATCCACTGAGTGTTCTTAGGCCAAAACGAACTCCGTACCTCAATCAGAACCAAAGATATGATTCCTTCAAAGATACAAAATTTGAACAAATGGAATAATTTGAGGAAGGTGGAAGTTAAGTGATTTATAGTATCTGATGACAAATTTGTGCATTAATACCTTTAAGTTAAAACAAAAATGAAGGAAATTGACCGGATAGAATGGCCGGACTGACTGACTTTAGTTTTCATAAAAAAAATAATATATAGATTAGCAGTTTCCCGCTGGCTCCGCCCGCAATGTGCGAAGTGTGGTGTTGTTCGTTACCCTCCTCACGGATGTATTTGCAAAGTTTCGACTTAATAAAATAAAGCACATGATCTGCTGCGGTAATAGAATGTTATATTATGTCAACAAAACACTTGAAAATACATCACACAAAGAAATAGAATTAAACGTTCCTTGGAACAACACTACGCGCTGAATGTTGAAAAGTCCTTGAAAGATCTTCGTCATGGAGACAAATGTACTCATAACTTTTCTCAGAATCTAGAAATTTAAGTAGTTGTTACCTCAAAAGAAACCGCATGATCCACTGAGTGTTCTTAGGTCAAAATGAACTCCGTACCTCAATTAGAGCCAAATATATGATAGCTTCAAAGAGACAAAAAATTGAAAATCAAATAATTTGAGGAAGGCGAAAGTTAAGTGATTTATAGTGCCTGATGACAAATCTGTGCATGAATACCTTTCAGTTTAAAAAATAAAGGAAATCGACCGGATAGAATGGCCGTACTGACTGACTTTAGTTTTCATCAATTTTTTTATATATAGATCGATTTCAAAGTTCACACACAATTTTATTCCAACAGATACCCTTTGTAATTATAATTCGCTTCAGTGCGACGACTGTACATCCGAGAAAATCTAATTTACGTAATCGAAGATTCTGACATCATTCTCCACCAGTCATGGCTATAAAGAATTTATAAAGTGGAAGCATGAGAATTTTTACCAACTGATTCACCGAGCATAATACAAAAATCACATATACCATTCAATATTATTGTTACGGGGTTACCCGTGGAATGCAGAGGTGAAAGAAGGTGCCAGGATGAATGGTTCTAACTACAATGTCAAGAAAAGAATTTAAAAGCTTAACTCAAGGTTATATTTTTGAAAAACAACAAAATTAATAACTTTAGTGAGGTAACAATGACATAGCAATTTGGAAACAAGACTTAGGAAAATCCGAGATTTCAGGATTTTAACTCTCTTGGGCTACAAGCCCCTAGTTTTACAATTTTTGAGTTCCCAGCTCAAATTTACAAAGCTCACAAATTTACACAAGGGAAGAAATCACCTGATACATCGAGTACTTGCTCCTTAAACTACAATACGAGGCCTCCCAGAGGCACTTTCACAACACTTGAAAGAGAATTAAGGTGCTCTCAGTATTCCAAGCCTACAACATGAAAATCTAATAATCACTCGCCTTACAAGGCACTATTTACATATAGAAATCTTATTACACAGTACCCAACCTCCGGGGCCTTAGTAAAAAAGAACAGGTTAAATAAACGGCCGGAGTACAACTCGAATGGAGTCGAAGATTAAGCTCCAAAAAGAAATTAAAGACCTATAGGGCACTTGGCAAACGAAACAGGGGATAATCCCAAACTACTGAGGTAGCGCGGATGGAGATAACTTTAATACATTGCAGAAACAAATGCGACACCTCAAACCAAGATGAAGGGGAGCTCGAGAGGTTATATCACTCTATATCCTCGGTTTACAGTTAAAGATTTATGAAATTTTTACATGAGCCGAAAGGAGATTTACATTTTATAGAAGTTGGTTACATAGTTAAGTTTCGAACCTTTCCCTCGGGTGAAACTGCGGAGCTAGCAAGAAATGAGGATGTTAAGTGGCTATTACCTGGTAGAAGATCTATTAGCTGACGAAGAGGCCTCCCGCCTCCTGCTTGACACACGCACTAGTTCAGATGACGATCAATTGGCCAAGAGAGAAGAGAATCCGCAGTTTATAAACCTTCGGGGAAAGTTCGAGACCTTTCACGAATAAACCAGCCACACCCTCTCAATGTATTGGTCAATTTGAAAGGTTACACTCCAAATCGAAGAAGAAAGTTGTGATAGGTTGGAAATTAATTACAGAAATTCATCGAAACAGACTTTCAACGTATTAGGTCGTGTTACGTACATGTAGTACGTGTTGAAGAGATGTTAAGTACAGAACAAAAATGGCCAGCCGGACACCAGTGGGATCCGAACCCACAACCTCCCGATTTCGCGTCGGTTGCTCTACTAATTGAGCTATCTCTTCAACACGTACTACATGTACGTAACACGACCTAATACGTTGAAAGTCTGTTTCGATTACAATGCGGTCGTGAAAATTCAATATTCACAGAAATTCATGATTGGCTAAGTTCAAAACTGGCGGTTGCCAACCCAAAAATTAAGGAACAACAATTCGTAAAAAAACCTATGAATGCAAAACTTTTTCAAATCAAAAGTTCTTCCACTTCGCACCAGGTTGCATGATCATAGATTTTGTAGTGACATCTATGGAAGAAAGTACAAACTTCTTGATAAATAGCAAACCAAGTAGAAATATAGTCAGTTCAGGAAACTTCGCAATGACAAAATTACATCGAATTACTGTGATGACATCTTCTGACCGTCTTACTAATAAAAAGTCCTTATACAGTTCAACTCTTGTTTAGTTATACAGTGAATAAACCCTGAATAAACGTGTTACTAATAAACGAGGTATACGCACTGTATTACTATACAGCACGTATACACCCGTTCCAAGGCGTAGGCACCTCTTCCTGTAGTTCACTGACGTATTTCGCACGTTCACCGTCTTTATGATCGCTTCTGCTGGTTATCTACGAGCAAAACTTTCCGGAAAGTCGCACAGTAGCACGGCATATCGAAAAGGCAGTGGCAACATTAAGTGAGACAGCTGGAAATTGGCTTATACTGATATTAACATTTCTTCAGCTTGCTTGTGTAGTGAACGCCAAAAAAAGAAATGGAAAGCGTAAGAAAAGATCAATAGCTCCTAACTGGGATAGTACGTAAAACGTAAGCAATTGTAATTGAATCGGCGAATGGAAAAGGATACACATTCCAAAATCCTTATTTTTCAGGAGAAAGGGAAACCTATTTTGTAGCTAAACGAAAGGTTTGATCAAGAAAGTTTCTATTAGGCATTTATACATCATATTTCTGCGTATTCAACTACAAAGTATGGAAATCATATTACGTACGGTTTTCATGTTATACCATTTTTATGTCAAGGAATATGTCCCTTTTTATACTCAAATTTGAGAAAGATCTAAGATCTTTGTAGAGGCAGATAATGTATAATAAACTCGCAATTTCAAAAGTCTATTAAGCAGTAACACATCATTACCAAAACATACGCCCAACTATCATTTCTTTTATAACTTAGTTATTCATTGTCATTCCGTGAGACAGCTGGAAATTAACTTATATTGATATCAACATTTCTTCAGCTTGCTTGTGTAATGAACGCCAAAAAAGAAATGTAAAAGCTGAGAAAGGATCAAAAGCTCCTAATTGGGGTAGTACGGAAAACGTAAGCAATTGTAATTGAATCGGCGAATTGAAAAGGGTACACATTCCACAATCCTTACTTTTCAGGAGAAAGGAAAAACTGTTTTGTAGCTTAAAAGAAAGGTTTTACCAAAAGAGTTTCTATTAAGCATTTATACATCATATTTCTGCGTATTCAGCTACAAAGTGTGGAAATTATATTACGTATAGTTTTCATGTTGATGCCATTTTTTATCTCGAGGAATATGTCCCATTTTATAGGTACCGTAAAATGGAGTGAATAGAAACACTTTTTAACTTTTGAAATTGTCTGGACAACGCTTTACGAAAGATACATTAATTATTTTTGTGGCAATGTATGGGTGTAGGTCAAATTATTAACCGGTCAAATTATCATGGTCTTAGCAGTTGCCATTCACAAAATATTTATATAAAATATGTCTGTTTCTATTCGCCCGCCAGTGGGGTGTATGGCAACAGGCATACATATTACCAAAATGTTGCTATTGTACCTTCATTTGGGAGATTAGAAACAGTCTATATCTGATATTAATGCTATAAGTGGGGTAGAATAATAACATGAACATCCTTTCTCAAATTTTATGTGTATTTGTCAATAAATGCAGTACAAAATGAGTAACTTAGGTCAAATTGAATAAAAGTTTACAACATTCTGATGTATTTCTAAAATTGACACATTTACAATGTCAAATGGTACTTCTGTGCATAAAATGCCTCATAAAAATCCCTGTTCTGTATAAAATGCTAAATTTGAAAATAAATGAAGTCCCGACTTTGCATATTGTCTCTGAACTTCTTGCAACGCCCCTAATAAGTATGAGTAAATGACGATGGTCATAGGGACGAGCGCTTACAAATAAATTTTCAGCAGAGCAAAAATAAGATAAGACAAGGAAATTGACAAGAGGAAGCATGTAGGGACCAGGAGCCTACCCATTTAATGAGAGAGGACGGGATCAGGAAATTGCTTAGCAAACACACCAAGAAATGACACCAGAAATATTCAAAAAATTTAAAATAAAATATAATAAATAAATCTTTTTACACTACAATTTAAACCTTTGGATAAAATTTAAATAACTTGAGAAAAGTATTGAACTTACAATTAGCACCCAACATTTAGGGTAAAATAAATAATCAGAAAACCAACGAATAATATAAGTAGAAGGAAATTCATTTCTAATAAATAAAATCATTCATTTCTTTACAAACAACCATTCTTATATACCTATATACTGATGCATCAGGAAAACTACGTAGGTACCATGGTACTCACATGTTTGACGTATTCTAAAATTAAATGAAATTTTAACATTTAAGCCCGAAAGGGGAGAAAGGGGTTAGCAAATCGAGGACTGTGACAGCACCCGGTGGAAGTAAATGGCCCACACCAAACCCGGATACGAAGGCAGCACCACGGAACGTGACAGTCAAATCAAGCCACGATTACGAACATGTTACAATCACAAGCTCACACGGCACCGTTTAAAAGAAAAATATCCCAAGTTACAATTAATTTTCAATCACCAAACCTTGGTAAACAAACGTAAACATGAGCCACGGTAACATCAGGAAAAGCACGAACAGATCACTTAGCAGACACAATATACACAATATAGAACCAACTGATTCAGAAGAAAAAATCAATACAACGAATAATTTATGGAGTATAACACACGATACAGTCATCGCGGCAGACACAATGCACACACCCTTCACACTAATAATGTTACATAACTGTCAGGCACGAGGAGATAATAACAACAATACCCACACGAAAAGATAAGATAAGGAACCATCCTATTCTCCAGGGGTGTCCAGCCCTCGACCTACTAAACGTTACTTGTATTGTTGAAACTGATAACATTTGTACGATATTACACCAACAATGGAGTGATATTTAATTTAAAGCCCTCAAAGGGAAAGAATATAACTAAACCAGACTCAACTCAAGTATTCACCAAGAAAACTAAGCATAATTCAACTTACCAAAGGTGACTAATAATAATTGTTACGGAGTTTTTCCGTGGTAGGTAGAGGTGAAAGAAGGTGCGGGTGTGAATACGTCTCCAGCTACGAAAGCAAAATTAATTTAAAATTTAACAAGGTTATATTTTCTTTTCAAAAACAAAGAAATAACAAGCATGGCAGGTACAAAGTAGCAAATCAAAAAGGGTAGTTACAATATTTACAGGAATTGGGCTTCGCGCCCTGATTTTACACTGCTTGGGCAATCAGCTCAGTTCTACCCCAAACACGAGTTTTAACAGAGGGGCAGAAAACCCCATTCATACCTAGGAGCCCTTGCTCCAAATTACACAGAAAAGCCTCCACGAGGCATACAACACTCAATTTTCAAAAGAGCCACTCGCTCTCAAAATTTAAGACTCTCCCAGGCCACACCAAACTCCACCTTCAAGTTGTCCTCACTGGACATAGACACAGGGGTAAAATACCCAACCTACTGAGGTCTATTAAATAAAAATGGGCAATTACATGACCTCTAAAATAACAATTTGAGAGGAGGCGATCTTGCACTCCTAATACACTTGTTTTTAAAAACCTAATCTGGCTCTAGGCCACTAATGCAAGGGCTAATCCCATACTATCGAGGTGACTTTAGAAAAGAGCAATTTGTTTTACATTAACGAAGAATAGGTTGAGAAAATAAGTTCACCTCAAGACAATGTGAGTGGGAGCTCGAGAGGGTTAGCACTCTCTATCCCAATATGCAGCTTAAAAGAGAATAGAAGAAAAGATCGTTACATTTTAGGAAAAGGTTACATGGAGGAACGCTTCGCACCCGCCCCGAGAATTAAACTGCTGAGCTAGCAAAGAAAGAATTTATTAATCGGCCATTACCTTATTGATGACCGCTGCCGAGGAAAGAGGCGCTTCCCGCCTCCTGCTATGTACTTTATACACTGAAAGATGGAACAGAAGTGGCCCGGAGACCCTAAAATCAGCAGTTTAAATACTCCCGCAGAAGGTTCTAGGCGTTAGGGGAATGAAAACACCCTCCCGCGATGATTTTATTGGTAGATCAATAAACCCCCTACACAATACTAAGAAGAACCACATAATTGGTGGAAAATTAATTCAAGAAATTCGGGATAGGCTAGATTTAAAACAAGGGGAAAGAAGGGGTTAATATAGCCAACTTAACCAAAGACTGAAAAAAATTTAGCAAAGAACAAACATTTGAAATAAAAATTTCTCCAACAAAGTAGTTCTTTGACTCCGCACTAGGTTGCACTATTGTTGATCTTCAGTAGTGTCCTCTAGAAGAGAAAGTTCACACTTCTTACTTCAAGCGAAACAAAACCACATCAAAAATGACACAGTTCAAAAACTCAAAATTTTCCACGTGGTGACATCTTCTGAGAAAGTAGAGAATTAATAGCGTAGATAAAGTTCAGACTTCCTCCAGCAGAGGAGTTTCAACTGGCGCACATTTTAAATTAGCGGAGTGGAGGTGTACCGCCCGGTACAATAATAATAATAATAATAATGTAAAAAAAAGGTTAAAGAAAATTATAGAGAGAAATGTAGGTGCAGTGTTAGGTCAAAATACGGGCACAGGATAGCCAAAACATGCGACAAGCAACACGATTCGCACAAGGAGACAAGCAGAAACACGAATGTACGCCAACAACACAACACGTAAGAAAACGATAAAATGCCACAGTTTAAAGAAAAGCGGCACACGCATACGGGCATTACAAGGAAAATCACAAGCAAAAACACCGAAAGGTAAAGCCCGAGCGAAGAGAATGACAAATTTAAAACAAGGACACGATAAAAATTTTCAAAATGTTATCTTAGCACAAGGATAGCCCACCGTTATGTACAGCACGTACACTAGGAGCAAAACACGGCATCACTAAAACATAGATGTCCACAATGTTCATATTCCACACCAATTCGAATATTACACACACGCAGTAAAATAATATTAATAGCAATGATACGTTAAAATACTTACAAGCAAGCCTTATGCCAAGATAACTCACCTCGTAGTTCGACCTAACATGATCACTCCACAAGTATAAATAAACTACCTATATAATTACATATTTACAAATTAACACACATATTATACACCAAAACAAAATACTTAAACTCCCATCACTCGATGTGGTTTTTTGTTTATCATCCAACACCAGTTGGAGTACACATCGTTCTGGTAACAGTCTCCGCAGCCATCATTGCTACAACCAGCCTCCAAGACTTCCTGCGCAGAATGCCGTGCTTCCGAGTTCGCCGCTAGGCGCGACACCTGGAAGACTAGATACGCGCCCTGGCGAGCAACTGTCACATCACACTCTTCAGTGCTACATTCAATCTGATAGATAGTGTAGCAGTCCCCGTAGCTGACCTACAGTGCAATTACACGTTTAGAAACTACACACATAGAGTAACCATACAACGGAAAGTTCATCTCTCCTCGTATAGGCAGAGCAGGTACTTAGTAGCCAAACGTCCAAAGTGCTAGGGCAGATATAATCCAAGTTCACGAAATACGAAGTCTTTCTTAATTTATACTTCAAATATAGTCGAACTCCAGCCTCATATGAACGTGGTAATATAATAGTTCAACACAGTTACTAGGCTGGGAACCACACGGTCATTAGCAGAGAATAAGAATTACAAGAGTCAAAAATAGACACAATTTAAATAAATGTCCAATAACCGTAGATTGTTTCTATTTTAATAACGCCACAGCCACCCCCCGACGAAAGAGGACCACTGGGGGCCGAGACGAAGCAGGTAGCATACAGTCTTGTGCACTCAGGAAGGTGTCACTGCGTCGCAGAGTACAAGAACGTTCAAGGATAGATATAAGTCCACAAGATATGTTCATAATGCATTTAGGCGTCACCAGATTAGTGTCAGATTTTCTCGGCGTCGAGTATGGTTCCATTCATGCATATAGAATAACTTAGGAACAGTCTTACTTGGTCATGGAGTGACATAGAAGAAACAACACAGGGCACACATGGACTGTTCAATGTGCAAGAAGACGGTGTTCAAATGGCCAGTAAGGACAGCGTACAACGCACCAGGTGGAAAACAGACACATGACTTGCAATCAGCAGCACCAAATGTTGAGCTCCCATGACATCCTGTGATGTACCAGTCCTCGGGCGCTTCAGGAAACAGCAGCTTCAGGATGGAGTTTGCGCGCACAAGCTGCAACATGAACGAGGAAGCAGACAACGAGGGAACAAGCACACCACACATATACTAATAAATGCAAAATGGTCCAGTCACATATATTTAGGGTGTACATTTAATACGAACTGGGTTCTCATGACCCGGAGTAACGATAAGGTTTTAGAAAAATCACGGGGCAATAGTATGTTCCAACACTTCCAGTGACATGAGATTTCATCTCAAAATTTTCATTAAAAAGAAATACGTGCACACAGCACGGGAAACAGTTTTAAAATTCGGCAAGGTCTACCATAACAGGTACCGACCCACAAAATTATTGCACGGAGTGATAAGGAGCACCTAATCCTCACTAATTACATTAGAAATACTTCTGCCATCAAGGCCATACACATGAAATGTTACATATTAAAACATACAATTAGAGTCTAACATTTACAACGGACATAAATTAATTATTTAAGCTGGTTTTACTTGGCTGAGGTGAACTCGCCTGATTCTTTTAGAAATGGGATCATTTACCAAAACAGAAACAGGGGTCAAAAACTCTAAGATAGTACAAGGACCATGGAAACGGGGAGCAAGCTTACGACAGAATTTATCAACCGCCTTACTTAGGTAATGAGTCTTGATATAGACTTCGTCACCAACAGCCAGGTCAGTGGGTCGACGGCCCTTATTATACTGCTTTTCCACTTTAGCATGTGAAACTTTTAATCTATCTTTCTTTCTTCCACACTCTTTTAATCTCCTCAGGATCCTTTTTCTCAGGAAGCAATTCATCAATCCTCAACAGATTAGAAATGGGTGAAAATTGGGTGAAGGAGAACATCAGTGACATGGGAGTTTGCATATGAGACTCATGAACAGCAGAATTTAATGCATATGTTAGCCAGTGCAGAGAGGAATCCCAATTTTGATGATCCTTATGATGGAACGCAATCAACGCAGATTTAAGATTCCGATTCACTCTCTCAGCATACGATGGGGCAGGATGGTAGGGAGAAGTAGTGACATGGGAGATAGATTCTTTTAGAAATGGGATCATTTACCAAAACAGAAACAGGGGTCAAAAACTCTAAGATAGTACAAGGACCATGGAAACGGGGAACAAGCTTACGACTGAATTTATCAACCGCCTTACTTAGGTAATGAGTCTTGATATAGACTTCGTCACCAACAGCCAGGTCAGTGGCTCGACGGCTCTTATTATACTGCTTTTCCACTTTAGCATGTGAAACTTTTAATCTATCTTTAGCTTAATCTTGAACAGATTACATGAGAAGTACTTAGCATTATCCGTTACCAAAAATTTAGGAGGCCCAAAAGAACTAAAGAACTAAAGATGGAGTTTAAACATTTAATAACCGTAGGAGCGTTAGCCGACCGAGTCGAGAAGGTCCACGAAAAACGGGAATATTCGTCTACACACACAAGTATGAATCTGGAGCCTTGCCTCGAACGGGGTAACGGACCAACGAAGTCCACAAACAGTCTTTCCATGGGGGAGGAAGCTTGGGATGATGCTAACATACCAATTTTAGTGTTCAACGCCGGTTTGCTAATCGCACACGTACGACAAGACCTTACCATTTCAGCAATTTGAAAATCCATGCCCTTCCAAATGAAGAAATGTCTGATCTTTTGACGGGTTTTGAAGATACCAAGATGTCCACCAATAGCCGAATTATGGTAGTATTGAAAAACAACCGGAATCAAGAGTTGAGGACATACAATTTTCCATTTCTTATCGTTACGCGCCTTGCAACACAAGATACCATTATGCATACTATAGGGTTTTACCATTTTACCAGCTTTAATGTCATTGATGATCAAATTCAACTCAGGATCATCCTTCTGATGCTTACTGATGTCTTGATATAACAGAGGGCAGTCGGATAATAGAGCATTGACACAACCGGAGACACAAAGACATGGCTGAGGGAGATCGACAGTTACAGGATCAATGTTCTCAACAGGGGAGTCACCAAACATACGACTTAGACAGTCTGCAACAACATTATCAGTACCTTTTATGTGACGTACTTCAAACTTGAAGGCAGAAATGCGAATTGCCCATCTAGTAAGACGACCAGTACGACGCGGGCGATTCAGAACCCAACTTAAGGCTATGTTATCAGTTTCCAAGAGAAAGGGGGCATGCTCAATATACATTCGAAATTTTTCTAAGGCAAAGATGACTGCCAAACATTCAAGTTCATACACGGAGTACTTAGATTCTAATGAACTCAATGCACGAGATGCATACGCAATGGGGCGTCTTCCCAGTTCAGACTCCTGAAGAAGAACACCAGCAACAGCCGAACAAGAAGCATCAGTCTGTACTATGAATTTTTTGGAGAAATCAGGAATGGCCAAGACGGGAGAGTTAGCCAATGCGGTTTTCAATTTTTGGAAAGCTTCCTTTTGGGGTAGGTCCCATATAAATTTGGCATCTTTGCGTCTTAACGCATTGAGAGGGGCAGCGATTTCAGCGAAATTTGGCACAAATTTCCTAAAGAAGTTAGCCATGCCAATGAAACGAGCAACGTCTTTTTGGTTTTTGGGAAGAGGGAAGTCGTGAATGGTTTGAGTTCGACTTTTATCGATAGCAACCCCTTCGGGAGATACAATGTGGCCGAGAAAGGACATCTGGGGTTTTGCGAAGTACACCTTAGCGATCTTGACAGTCAGGCCAGCTTGCTTTAACCTAGTAAGCACCTCATGGATATGTTGGACATGTTCCTGGAAGGTTTCAGAATAAATTATCAGATCATCCAGAAAATGATACACGTAGTGAAATTTAATGTCCGAAAGGATGGAATCTAGGAGGCGTGTGAGAATAGCAGCACCAGTCGATAGGCCGAACGGTACGCGACAGAATTCATACAGATTCCAGTCCGTCGCAAAGGCAGTAAGATGACGAGACTCTTCAGCAAGAGGAATCTGAAGATACGCGCTGTTCAAATCAAATGAAGTATAAAATTTAGCACCATGAAACCAGGAAAAACAAGAATGAATGTCAGGTAATGGTACAGACTGCAGAGCCACCTTGCGGTTTAATGCACGATAATCCACGACAGGACGATAACCACCGTTAGGTTTGGGCACAAGAAAGATGGGGGAGGAATAGGCAGAGGTGGATGGACGTATGACACCTTCATTCAACATATCTTGGATAATGTCTTTCAAAATTTTCATACGGGGAGGAGCCAAGCGATAAGGAGGGGATCTGACAGGGATATTGTCGGACACATCAATTTTATACTCAAGGACGTTAGTTAATCCAAGCTTATCGGTGAAAACGTCGGGAAATTTTGCACACAAATCGCGGATCTGTACAGTTTGGTCATCAGGTAAATGCTGCAAGTTAATTTGGGGGATTTCAACATTAGGAGCACTCTCAACAGAAGAAATTAAACTGGATGGAATAATACGCCTGCCAATTAAAGGAACATTCAAATCAGGAGAAAACTTGAAAAATAATTTTCTTTCCTGAAGGTCAATCACTAAACCAACATGGGTCAAGAAGTCAGCTCCCAAAATAAGATCACAACACAATTCCCTAACTACTATTAACTTAAATTTCCACGTGAAGTTTACAATTCTGATTTTGACAAGAATAGATCCAACAACACATACGGTAGAACTGTTAGCTGTGACACAATTTATAGTTACCGGTTGGAGTTCAAGAAGGTTACAAGGGGATTTATACTTTTCATACCAGGACATGTTGACTAAGGAGTACACGCTCCCAGAATCCACGAGAGCAGACACAGGCTCTCCGTTGACCTCAGCTGGAATAAAAGGTAAGTTAACACATACATGGGCAGAAATACACTGACAATCAACATGACACAGGATATCACTATACTGATTACCCAAGTTCACATGTCTAGTTGAAACAGGAGACAAACTCACAGGTTCTTTTGCTTCGGCTAGTCATATTCTTGGTTGATTCTGAGGAAAATTTGTTAAAGGACTGGGCTTATTTGGACAATACTGTTTAACATGTTGTTTGGACCCACAAATGAAACATGTACGATAGTTGTTGTTAAAATTCTGAGATGTACTTGATTGTTTCAGACTCGGGCACTTGTCCCGAAGATGATCTCTGGCACCACATGCATAACACTTCTTAACGGGCTGTACAGCCGGAGGTAATGTTAGAGAAACATCCCGAGTGCAAAGCGAGGGTGGGGGAACGTACGCCACGCGGCACGAATCCTCATAACGCACACTCTCTGCCTCAACACAAGCCGCCTCCAGTTCCTTAAGGGTTACAGACCTCGGCGTAAAGCACATGTAAGAACGGTACTGCGGCGAGATACCCCTTACCAAATGATTCACCAAATTCGTTTCCGAAATGGATTGCCTGAAGACCTTGCAATAGTATTTCACATCCTTTATATAACTGGACAATTTCTCATTTGAGGATTGCCTACGGAAACAACAACCTTGAACGAGAGACTGTTGTGCAGTCCAAGGAATATACTTATTCAATATCGTGTCATGAAAGTCCTCTACAGTGACGTTTTCAGTAATGGCATCCCGTAGCTCATCCTTCAGCAAGCCCTAACAGTGAGGGAAGCAGACACGGAAAACATTTAGCGAAGTTAGTTCAAAAACATGTGCAGTTTCAAACAATTCTATCCAGAATCTCAAAAATCGAATCGTTTCTTCGATAGAGTCCACCGAGAAATCAGGCAAGCCTTTAAATAACTCTAAGACAGGAGGAGGTACAACAAAGGAGTTCTCCGGTAAACATGCTTGATATTTGCCTTCTCCTTGCGGAGTCAATGTACGAGACGGGAGGGAGGAGGATGCATCAACCTGTTCGACCCTACTCGCCTGTGGATCAACATCAATGATAGTAAGTTTTTGTACATCAATAAACATCTCAGTTGCATGAACATCACAGGACAAGGCAATGGCCACGGACAATAGTTCAGAAATTTCTTGGCGATGGAAAAGATTAAGTTCTAAAGTAAGCAGATCCTTGATTCGATTTAAATAGTGATCTACCCTAACTTTAATTCTTTTCAGTTGTGCCTTAGAAGGCGTAACGTCAGTAAAAGAAGAACATAATTCTCTCAATTCATCAATGTTATCTTGAATAAGGGAAATCGACTCACCAACCTCCTACCGGTCTAATTCGGGTACCATGATGGGAAAGTGGGCGGATTCCCTCAGTCTTTGAACTATGACAGCATTGGTTCCACTGGACTCGCATCCACGAATGTTCAGTTCGTAAGACAGCTCCTCGCTTCTCAGCATGCTCGGATCCATTATCGACCGTCCAGCCATCATGGAGGTGTACATGAAACAAAAGCCAAAATAATCAGTGGGGTTCACCTCAGCTTACAAAGACATACATAAATATTTACTAATTTCTTGGTGTCATTCAGGCTGTCTGCGTGGCAATTTCGTAACTAACTGTACTGCGTAGCTTCAACACAGAAAACCACGCTCGGTCTGCTACCACTAGTGCAACGCCCCTAATAAGTATGAGTAAATGACGATGGTCATAGGGACGAACGCTTACAAATAAATTTTCAGCAGAGCAAAAATAAGATAAGACAAGGAAATTGACAAGAGGAAGCATGTAGGGACCAGGAGCCTACCCATTTAATGAGAGAGGACGGGATCAGGAAATTGCTTAGCAAACACACCAAGAAATGACACCAGAAATATTCAAAAAATTTAAAATAAAATATAATAAATGAATCTTTTTACACTACAATTTAAACCTTTGGATAAAATTTAAATAACTTGAGAAAAGTATTGAACTTACAATTAGCACCCAACATTTAGGGTAAAATAAATATTCAGAAAACCAACGAATAATATAAGTAGAAGGAAATTCATTTCTAATAAATAAAATCATTCATTTCTTTACAAACAACCATTCTTATATACCTATATACTGATGCATCAGGAAAACTACGTAGGTACCATGGTACTCACATGTTTGACGTATTCTAAAATTAAATGAAATTTTAACATTTAAGCCCGAAAGGGGAGAAAGGGGTTAGCAAATCGAGGACTGTGACAGCACCCGGTGGAAGTAAATGGCCCACACCAAACCCGGATACGAAGGCAGCACCACGGAACGTGACAGTCAAATCAAGCCACGATTACGAACATGTTACAATCACAAGCTCACACGGCACCGTTTAAAAGAAAAATATCCCAAGTTACAATTAATTTTCAATCACCAAACCTTGGTATACAAACGTAAACATGAGCCACGGTAACATCAGGAAAAGCACGAACAGATCACTTAGCATAACCCAGAACACAATATAGAACCAACTGATTCAGAAGAAAAAAATCAATACAACGAATAATTTATGGAGTATAACACAGGATACAGTCATCGCGGCAGACACAATGCACACACCCTTCACACTAATAATGTTACATAACTGTCAGGCACGAGGAGATAATAACAACAATACCCACACGAAAAGATAAGATAAGGAACCATCCTATTCTCCAGGGGTGTCCAGCCCTCGACCTACTAAACGTTACTTGTATTGTTGAAACTGATAACATTTGTACGATATTACACCAACAATGGAGTGATATTTAATTTAAAGCCCTCAAAGGGAAAGAATATAACTAAACCAGACTCAACTCAAGTATTCACCAAGAAAATTAAGCATAATTCAACTTACCAAAGGTGACTAATAATAATAATAATAATGTAAAAAAAAAAGGTTAAAGAAAATTATAGAGAGAAATGTAGGTGCAGTGTTAGGTCAAAATACGGGCACAGGATAGCCAAAACATGCGACAAGCAACACAATTCGCACAAGGAGACAAGCAGAAACACGAATGTACGCCAACAATACAACACGTAAGAAAACGATAAAATGCCACAGTTTAAAGAAAAGCGACACACGCATACGGGCATTACAAGGAAAATCACAAGCAAAAACACCGAAAGGTAAAGCCCGAGCGAAGAGAATGACAAATTTAAAACAAGGACACGATAAAAATTTTCAAAATGTTATCTTAGCACAAGGATAGCCCACCGTTATGTACAGCACGTACACTAGGAGCAAAACACGGCATCACTAAAACTTAGATGTCCACAATGTTCATATTCCACACCAATTCAAATATTACACACACGCAGTAAAATAATATTAATAGCAATGATACGTTAAAATACTTACAAGCAAGCCTTATGCCAAGATAACTCACCTCGTAGTTCGACCTAACATGATCACTCCACAAGTATAAATAAACTACCTATATAATTACATATTTACAAATTAACACACATATTATACACCAAAACAAAATACTTAAACTCCCATCACTCGATGTGGTTTTTTGTTTATCATCCAACACCAGTTGGAGTACACATCGTTCTGGTAACAGTCTCCGCAGCCATCATTGCTACAACCAGCCTCCAAGACTTCCTGCGCAGAATGCCGTGCTTCCGAGTTCGCCGCTAGGCGCGACACCTGGATGACTAGATACACGCCCTGGCAAGCAACTGTCACATCACACTCTTCAGTGCTACATTCAATCTGATAGATAGCGTAGCAGTCCCCGTAGCTGGCCTACAGTGCAATTACACGTTTAGAAACTACACACATAGAGTAACCATACAACGGAAAGTTCATCTCTCCTCGTATAGGCAGAGCAGGTACTTAGTAGCCAAACGTCCAAAGTGCTAGGGCAGATATAATCCAAGTTCACGAAATACGAAGTCTTTCTTAATTTATACTTCAAATATAGTCGTACTCCAGCCTCATATGAACGTGGTAATATAATAGTTCAACACAGTTACTAGGCTGGGAACCACACGGTCATTAGCAGAGAATAAGAATTACAAGTGTCAAAAATAGACACAATTTAAATAAATGTCCAATAGCCGTAGATTGTCCAAGGTATATGACTCAATAAGAGTTTCTATTTTAATAACGCCACATTCTTTACGATCTTCCCACGAGAATTAAGATATTGATTTACAATAATCCTCGCATCATATGGGTCCATTGGGTAATCTCACTCAGCATATACACTTTATCTTCAAGAAATTTTTCTTCTTCGGCATTTAATACTGTCTGTCCACCTTTTTTCTTTATGGTACCCTTTCAAGTCAAATGATGCTACAATACAGAATAGTTTATTTAATGTTTCTTGCTTGCATCCCTATAGCTGAGGCCATTGTTTTTGATATCATCCACTGCTGCCTGGATTGCTTCTTCGGCTGTGTTTGTGATAGCACTTGCTCCTAGGAACGTGTTTATAAGTTCGGGGCATGATGAAACTCTTTGTTTCTATTCACCCCGCAAATCGACAATTTGTGTTGAAAAATAAATTGAGGTTAGGTATACAAACACATGTAAAAATATAATAATGCCATATTTATGATATTGTTTATTAAACATCGCACAAAGTATTTCATAAAATAAGATTAGCCTATGCCAACATTTTACCTGCTGTCTGAATGAATTTTTCCCGCGCCAATTTCCTTGTTGTGATTTGGCTCCACTTTACTTGACAATGGCTTCCATGAAACAATATGGACACACCTTTGAAACATGAATTTCTCTTCAGTATATGTTATTTCACATATATATATCCAACAAATTTTAAATTGCAACAATTACAATATTATTTACAGTAAATTACTAAACTTTCCTGGTTTTTGTTTCTATTCACCCCACTGTTTCTATTCACCCCATTTTACGGTACTCAAATTTGAGAAAGATCTTTGTAGGGGCAGATAATGTATAATAAACTCGCAATATCAAAAGTCTATTAAGCAGTAACACATTATTACACAAAAATACGCCCAACCATCATTTCTTTTATAGTTATTTATTGTCATTCCGTCTCTTTAAAGTGTTTTACTTTACGAAGATGTCTAGCCTCCATAACCTCTGAATGGTGTATGTCTTCTATGTTTAAAATATCGTCAAGATCATCAATGTTATCGTCAATTTTTTCAATGTGTGTTCAATGTTAAATGGATAAGTCGAATATTTCACCACGATTATATTACTGTAGACAGTAAATACCACGAAAATAAACTGCTCACTCGTTTCTTTTTCCGCTACTCACTGCTATACAGCGCTTATACAAGGGTACTCTTCTGTATAAGCAATTCAATGAATAACTATAGCAGATGTATACGCAGGAGTCTTATACACGGTTTATTAGTAACGAATTTCACATAAACGGTGTATAAACCTTGTATAAAAGTTATACACCGTTTATTAGTAAGACGGTGAGTGAATTTATAAGTTGGTCCAGTTTCAGTTTCACGGTTTCTCCACTAGAGGAGTTCTTTTATCCGCAAAATTTAAATGCGCGGCGTTGGGGTGTACCTCCCGGTACAATTACATTAAGCCTATCTGACGGAAAAAAGTATGTGAAGATCATCCACTGATACTACTATACGGAAAAGTGCTACAATTACACAACTATACCAAAATGCATGACCATTTAAGAATTTTAACTACATAACTATCCCACTACAGAATAGATATTTATTATACGACTGCGTCGACTTAGCTTTACGATGTTTTCATGATGCTGGACGGCTGATCGTCCTCAGTAGTACAATTATATGTGCCTTCCTCACAACCCATCGCTGTCAGCTACGGTCTCATGGTTTAAGTCTCCATCTCAGCGCTCGCAAACCCAGCATTATGATGAAATTTGTGGCTTTCCTCTTGGATTTCAAGATGAAACTTATACAATAAAAATTAATAAATTTTTCACACCACCAGTTCCTGGAAATATTGTCGAAAAATGTGTACTGAAGGAAATTCGACTTATCTTGAAGTCTGTTATTTTGTGCACGTTGCCAACAGATTAGCCCAAGTGATATATTTGCGGGGCATACAGTTACTATCAAAGTTCTACTTCTTCAGATCTCTCAGAAGGTATAACTGACTGCAATCGAACCAAGTCTTTCGCCTGAACGGCGTGTCGAAGAAGGTTGACGTCCAACGGCTCACTGACACAGTAACCTACTTCCAACATCAGCTGGCGAGTTAGTGTCCTTGAAGCATTGCGCACGCGAACGCACATGCCGGAAACCACGTCACAACTATATTAATAATATCCCAAATTTGTATTACTTGCAAGATGATATTCAGAAATGTTATTATTATTATTATTATTACTATTATTATTATTAATGGAGTACACATTACCTTTCCAGCACGCTGTTTAATAGTATCCCTAGTCATTTGCTAAGTTGGACACAGCCGGTGACAGTCTTCAGATTTATCGTACGCTCGCGAGGCGAATTTCTCTTTCTTTCTTTCTTTCTTTTTTCTTTCCTTCACAAAAGGGTTCATTCCTAAACCGCCGACACCAGTATGAAGTCTTATGGCTTAAATCAACTAATTAGAACAGTACTAAGTCCACAGGTGAAATCAATATGAATGCAAAGAGCACTAACTCCAAGATATGCCGCCCGGCCTCATATATTCGAGCCATCCGGCATATAGAAACTGTCACAGTATGTATGTAAGTATGTATGTATGAATGTATGTATGTATGTATGTATGTATGTATGTATGTATGTATGTATGTATGTATGTATGTATGTATGTATGTATGTATGTATCATGATAAAAAGACTGAGGATAATTTAATAAAAACCGGTCTGCAAAGTCAGGAAATAAGTCGCAACAATCTAGGCCGCAAATAATCTTATTCACGTTGAGAGAAATAGTACTCATAGTTTAGAGAAGGCCTAAACTTTAATTCAAATATTTTTAATGTATTAGTGGTCCTATCTTAATAAAAATCGTATGCAAAGTCGGGAAATAAGTCGCTACAATGTAGGCCATAAATAAAATGTAATTCTGAAATTATTCTTGTTGTTAGTGGTCCTATCGACAAATACTACATTACTAAAGTTATTTAGTATTAAACTTCCGGTCATTTATGTCTTATACATTTTTACCGTACCGGCTATGATAACAGAGATATTCATGAATTTGGATTTTTGTTGCTTAGTCCATATCAGCGCCAAGTCACGGGAAAATAGGTAAACAGAATTTAACGAAACTCGTTATGTAAAGTCAGGAAATAGGAACTACAGTCTACACTATAAATAATTTCGTAAGACGCTCTAATATCCCAGAGTCGAAAGAAAACTAAATGCGAAGGCCTGCAATACAATTGATCAACAATAACATTACATTGACCATTGTTTGTTGTGATGTGCTCTGTGTCTTCTGTTGCCACTCATCTCCGATAGATGGGCTTACTGCTGTATAACGAGTACATTTTTTAAATTTGCTTTACGTCGCGCCGACACACATAGGTCTTATAGCGACGATGGGATAGGAGATGGCTAGGAGTGGAAAGGAAGCGGCCCTGGCCTTAATTACGGTACAGCCCCAGGATTTGCCTGGTGTGATAATTGGAGAACATGGAAAGCCATCTTCAGGGCTGTCGACAGTGGTCCTCGAACCCACTACTTCCCGCATGCAAATTCACAGTTGCGCGTCCCTAAACGCTCGGCCAACTTGCCCGGTCGTAGCGAGTATAACAGCCTGCCTGAATATTGGCGGGAAGTAGCTTAGGAGTTAAATAATGGCACAACGTGTGTAATTCTACACAACCCAAGTGAAGAGTTCGTCACGCGCACGCCCACAGAGCAGGGAAATTTATCCTGCTCTCGATCCACTATGATGAACTCTGCCGCCAGCTTACGGATATTATTATTATTATTATTATTATTATTATTATTATTATTATTATTATTATTATTATTATTATTATTGTTACGGGGCTTTCCGTGGTAGGTAGAGGTGAAAGAAGGTGCGGGTGTGAATAGGTCTCCAGCTACGAAAGTAAAATTAATTTAAAATTTAACAAGGTTATATTTTCTTTTCAAAATAAGGAGATAACTTAACAAGCATGGCAGGTACAAAGTAGCAAGTCAAAAGGGTAGTTACAATATTTACAGGATTTGGGCTTCGCGCCCTGACTTCACAATGCTTGGGCAATCAGCTCGGTTTTACCCCAAACACAAGTTTCAACAGAGGGGCAGAAAACCCCATTCATGCCTAGGAGCCCTTGCTCCAAATTACACTGAAAAGCCTCCACGAGGCATACAACACTCAATTTTCAAAAAGAGCCACTCGCTCTCAACTCTAAGCCTCTCCCAGGCCACACCAAACTCCACCTTCAAGTTGTCCTCACTGGACATAGACACAGGGGTAAAATACCCAACCTACTGAGGTCCATTAAATGAAAAGAAGGTTGATTACATGACCTCCAAAATAACAATTTGAGAGGAGGCGATCTGCACTCCTAATACACTTTGTTTTTAAAACCTACTTGGCACTAGGCCATTAATACAAGGGCTAATCCCATACTACAGAGGTGACTTCAGAAAAGAACAATTTACATTATATTAACGAAGAATAGGTTGATAAAAATAAGTTCACCTCAAAACATTATGATTGGGAGCTCGAGAGGGTTAAGCACTCTCTATCCCGATATGCAGTTCAAAAGATGAAATAGATACAAGTTTCTTTACATTTTAAGGAGGGTTACATAATGGAAAAAGCTTCGGACCCGCCCCGTGAGTTAAACTGCTGAGCAAGCAAGAAAATAAGTAATTAATCGGCCATTACCTTGTTGTTGACCGCCGCCGAAGAAAGAGGCGCTACCCGCCCCCTGCTATGTACTTTACACACTGAAAGATGGAACAGAAGTGGCTCAGATACCCTAAAATCAGCAGTTTATATACTCTCGCGGAAGGTTCTAGGCGTTAGGGTAATGAAAACACCCGCCCACAATTACTTTATTGGAGAAAAAAGAGAAACCCCTACACAAGATGAAGAAGAAACACATTATTGGTGGAACATTAATTTCAGAAATTCGGGATTGGCTAGATTTAAAACAAGGGGAAAGAAAGGGGTAATATTGCCAACTTAACCAATGACTGAAAGAAATTTAACAAAGAACAAACTTTTGAAATAAAATTTTCTCCAAAGAACAGTTCTTTTTCTTCGCACTAGGGTGCACTATTGTAGCTCTTCAGTAGTGTCCTCAAGAAGAGAAAGTTCACACTTCTTACTTCAAGCAAAACAAAAACACATCAAAAATGACACAGTTCTAAAACTCCAAAATTTACAGGTAGTGACATCTTCTGAGAAAGTAGAAAATTAATACCGTCAAGCAAGTTCAGACTTCCTCCAGCAGAGGAGTTTCAATTGGCGCACCTTTTGAATTAGCGGCGTGGAGGTGTACCGCCCGGTACAGACCTCCCCCCCCAAAAGTTCCTCCAGGGGTGACACATGAAATTTGTTTGAAAACAAGGTCCAAGTTTTGATGTAGATATGGATATTGATTGCCGAAAAATTTATAAGATTTTCTTAATGTGGTTTGATTCAGTTTCAAAATTTTTGTTGTAACAGGAGAAGTTAAGTTTTTAAGGTTGTAGAAGTTGAATTGAGAAGCAAAACTTTAGTTTTAACATCGAGGAAAAATTTTCTAAGTCCACCAGATTTTGTTGTTGAATTCCCAAGTGTAGTAATCTCTTATAGTAACTGTCCATGTAGTTGATGTTGATTAAGTTGGATGGCCAGACCGGCCGTTGCAGCTTGCGTCCAAAGGAGGCCGCTCGGACCCCTCAAGTACCCTGAGATACCGCTCGCCCGCACTATGAGGGGAGCAGAGGTGTTGAAACACGCCGCGCCCGCGGTGAAGATATACAGGCTGCGGGCAAGTAGCAGGTCGTGTGCCGCACATCAGCCTTGGCCGGGAGGAGAGCTCCGGCTCGCCATGCACATGTCGTCCTCGCTGGGGTCGAGTGGGCCCATCCTCAAGCCCAGTCGCGGCACGGCGCCGCGCGGCTGCGGGGGCACTGAAACATTAAAGCTAGGCGGCAGAATATTGTTGGACCATCATCTTTTGAGGGCACAGGCTTGGTGGAGAGGTTGAGAGGCCAGCGGCGTGCCGATATCCATGGCATTGAATATGGGCAAGCCACAGTGTGTATAGCAGGAGACGGGGGCGTGGTAATGGCCGTGGCAAGGATAGGACAGCAGTTTAACCGCGCGGGGAAGGTTTACAAAAACTTACATATGAAACTAAATTTTATAGAAGGGGCAGAAAGCCTTAAAAGTGGAACTCAAAAAAAATATAACCTTCATATTCCTTTCCAATTATATGAAGCAAGTTGACACAAAATTTACACTGGTTTCACCTGTGACAGGTGAACCCTAAATATCCTCTCGGTGGCTGGATTACTTAATAACAACGTAACCGGCGTAAGATAATCGAGAATGATACAAGGCCCATGAAATCTGGGGGCAAGCTTGCCCGCGGGAACAAAGTTCTTGACCATAACTTGGTCACCCACTTTCAAAGGGGTGGGTCTCCGTCCACGATCATACCTTTCCCTAACCTTTTCATGAGACACTTTAAGATTGGCTTTAGACTTCTTCCAGAGATCTTTAATGTTGTCCGGATCTATTGTCTCGGGTAGAATGTCACTCAGAGACCAGAGGTTAGAGAGCGGCGTGTTGGGAACAAACTTGAACATCAAAGAGGCTGGAGTAAATTTATGTGATTCATGAACCGCCGAATTCAAAGCAAAAGCTAACCAATGCAGGGACGTATCCCACCTGGAATGATCTTCATGATGATAGGCAATAAGCGCGGACCTGAGATTACGGTTAACCCGTTCAGCCAGAGATGGTTGAGGGTAATAAGCAGAAGTAGTTACATGAGAGATGGACAAGTCGAAACAGAATTTACGAAATAAATTAGATGTAAAATCCTTAGCATTATCAGACACAATATATTGGCACGGACCAAAAGAAGCAAAAATAGAATTTAGACAAGTAATGGTGGACTGCGCGGTAGCCAGCTTAGTTGGAAATAACCAGGAAAATCTCGTAAAGCCATCTACGCATACAAAGATGAACTTGTTGGCATTTCCCTTTGACTGGGGGAAGGGTCCTACATAATCAATATACAGGCGTTCCATGGGGCGCGACGCTTGATGCGAAGACAAAAGGCCTACCTTGGTGGACATGGTGGGTTTACTGAGCAAACAAGATTTACAAGCTTTTACAAGTTCACGGATTTCACCGTCCATACCTTTCCAGATGAACATTTCACGAATCTTTTCACGAGTTTTAAAGATACTCAGATGCCCTCCTAATGGACTCGGAAGGTGATGAACTGTAGACCGGTTCATGGGTCTCGACGTCGTTAGAAAACATACGACTGAGTCCATCAGCAACCACATTTTCGGTACCTCTGCTATGCCTGACATCGAATTGGAAGGCAGAAATACGGATGGCCCAACGGGCTATACGACCAGTACGACGCGGCCTACCTAAGACCCAGCTTAAGGCTTGATTATCTGTCTCCAGGTCGAATTTGACATGTTCCAGATAGAGACGGAACTTCTCTAAGGCAAATAAGACTGCCAAACCTTCGAGCTCATAGATAGAATACTTGGCTTCTTGAGCCGATAGAGTCCTAGATGCATAGGCGATGGGTCGCCTCCCTAGTTCAGTCTCTTGAAGAAGGACTGCAGCTATTGCTGACGACGACGCGTCGGTTTGGACGATGAATTTCTTCGAGAAATCAGGCATAGCAAGTACAGGGGCATTACAGAGAGCTAATTTAAGATCTTCAAAAGCGGCTTGTTGAGAAGGTCCCCACTCAAATTTGATGCCTTTCCTACGAAGAAGGTTTAAGGGCGCCGCTCTATTAGCGAAATTAGGAATAAACTTCCTGAAGAAATTCACCATACCAATGAACCTGGCGATACCTTTAATGTCCTTGGGAGGTTTAAAATCACGGATGGCCTGTGTTCTAGAATGATCGACTGCTACAACATCAGGTGACACAATATGCCCTAGGAATGACATAGAGGGCTTAGCAAAGGCAACCTTGGACAACTTGACAGTTAACCCAGCCTTACGAAGGCGATCGAGGACTTCTCGCAGATGATCTAGATGTTCTTCAAAAGTCTCTGAAAATACGACGACATCATCCAAGTTGTGATATAAGTACTCAAATTTGATGTCGGAGAAGACCCTATCTAGTAGCCTAGTGAGTACAGCCGCTCCCGTGGGGAGCCCGAAATTCACGCGGTTGTATTCGTATAAGTTCCAGTCCGTGGCAAACGCTGTAAGGTGTTTAGACTGTTCGGCAAGGGGAATTTGATTATAGGCCTGATTCAGGTCCAAGATAGTAAAGAACTTGGCCTTACGGAACCATGAAAAACAAGAATGACGGTCGGGAAGGGGCACAGATTGTAACACCACCTTCCGATTGAGAGCCCTATAATCAATGACAGGCCTGAAGCCTCCTTGGGGTTTCGGGACTAGAAAAATAGGCGAAGAATACGCTGACTTAGAGGGCCTAATAATACCATCCTTCAACATCTGATCGATAATTTCTTTCAGACCCTTCATTTTAGGTGGAGATAGCCTATAAGGTGGAAAACGGACAGGAATCGAATCCGTGACCTCAATTTGGTATTCAATAAGGTCAGTAACACCAAGAGTATCAGAGAACACCTCTGGAAATGACTCACATAATTTCCGAATACTATCAGCCTGCTCCTCAGGTAGATGTCTAAGGTCTAACAACATCTCATCCTGGGTAGGCGAAATAGATGAACATGACACAGAATTACACTTTAACAAGGGAATTTTACATTTGGACGTAAATTTGAATGTGCACGACTTACTCTGAAGATCGAGCACAAGACCAGTGTGAGAAATGAAGTCCGCTCCCAGTATGATGGGGCAAGACAAGTGCTTAGCCACAAACAGTTTGGTTTTCCATGTAAATTTAAAAATACGAATTTTGACCAGTACGGAACCTAGAATTTCTAATGGAGATGAATTAGCCGAAACATATTGAACAGGAGATGAGACATAGCCAGGTAGTTTACAAATAGATTTCAATTTAGAATACCATTCAGCCGAAATAATCGAACAAACACTGCCTGAATCTAAGAGAGCTGTTACAGGTTCCTTATTTAACTCAATCTTAAGAAAAGGAACCGGTGCGGGAGTATCTGCCGCAATCCTAAGACACTCTTTG
The DNA here is from genome assembly GCF_040414725.1 of Anabrus simplex. Lineage (NCBI taxonomy): Eukaryota > Metazoa > Arthropoda > Insecta > Orthoptera > Tettigoniidae > Anabrus > Anabrus simplex. The sequence goes on along the minus strand of NC_090269.1, from coordinate 158,111,825 downwards.
GGGCATTCCAAAGATGAATTTGAAAATTGCTCGTTCCCTGATTTTTCGATCTGTTTACCCGGGGCTGAGTCTCGGGAAGATGGATTAATCGACTCAGCCGAAGACCCTAGTCACTTTATATTGTTGTTGGAAGTTGCACCAGAAGTTGAGCAGGAGGGGGTGCTATTCGAATTGGGACAATTCTTGGCAATATGTGAGAAAGCCCCACATTTAAAACAGCCTTGTTATGAACCAGCTCCATTCCTTGTCCCACTAGATTTGAGCAATGGGCACTTGTTCCGAAGGTGGTCGGGCGACCCGCAAGCATAGCATTTACGGGGTGTGACTGGTCGGCGAGGTGGTGGCCGAGTATTACTAAAAGAAGGCGGGGGTTCTTTCGCTACACGCAATGAATCTGCGTATCTAACTCCTTCCGCTGAGACGGCCAATGCTTCAAGTTCAGAGAAAGTTTGCGGGCACGCCGCGAAACACAAATATGACTTATAGGGAGGTGAAATTCCCTCTCCACAATAGCTTGTACAATCTGATCCTCAGGGAAATGAAGAGCAAACACCCTAGTATAAAACTTAATATCTTGGATGAAGTCTGCCAAGTTTTCATCCAAGCGCTGTACCCGATAATAGTACTTCTGAATAAGGGAGGACCTGGCCCTAGCAGGGATGAAGTTAGCTAGCAAGTGGGCATGGAAATCCTCAATAGATGATTGCTCGGCAATGGCTCTTACGATTTTATCAGAGAGAATACCAACAGCATACGGATAGATAATTTGCAAAATTTGACATGGAGAAAGAGAAAAACCAAGGGCATGATCCTGAAATTCAACTAGAAATCTTAAAAATGAAATTACGTCACTGGTGGTATTAATGGAAAACTTAGAGATACCTCTGAGCAACATTGCCAATGGATGAGGCAAGCTACTAAACCCGGGTGATATAGTAGGTAAAGGTTTCAATGGCAAGGTAGTTAATTCAGAACGTACATTATTCAATGAGTTACGACGTTCAGACTCGTTGTCTAATGGGGCAGAGATAGTTTGAGCAGCAACGGTTATCCTATTGACTTCTCCCTTAGGAGGCTCTTCCTCGCTCCCAGCATTCAACGTGGCGGGTTGATCAGTTTTGGGAGGAACTTCCCCAGTTAACAATTGAGTAACCTTGCTAGATAATTCAGACATATTTTCAAGCAGCGTACTAGCTTCCTTCTTCTGAACGTCATTCAACTTCAGAGACAACAGATCATTAACTCTATTTGAAAAGTGATATAGCCTGGCTTGCACACGCTTAATTTGATTAGGAGAAGGATCATTTTCATCAAAAAAACTAACTACAGATGCTAGCCCAGTAATGTTCTCCGTGATCGTGGAAAGAGAGTCGTCAATTTCTTTCTCTCCCAAATTGGGGATGGAAATGGGCAAATCTAGGGATTCTCTAAGCTTGTTTGTGTCTACTGCAACCGTGCCTCCAGATTGTACATTTCTAATAGTTAATTCATAGATCAACTCCTCCTTGCGCAAATAGTTAAGATGAAGAACATCGCGAGGGCCAGGCATGGTGACAGAACAATTTTGAAAACCTCAAAAATTCCAGCAACTGAGAAAATGGTTAGAGTTCGGAACAGAACAATATTTAGCCGTCAAAAGGGGCTAAAATGAGACCCATTCAACCACGCTCTGCTACCACTTGTTACGGGGCTTTCCGTGGTAGGTAGAGGTGAAAGAAGGTGCGGGTGTGAATAGGTCTCCAGCTACGAGAGTAAAATTAATTTAAAATTTAACAAGGTTATATTTTCTTTTCAAAATAAGGAGATAACAAGCATGGCAGGTACAAAGTAGCAAGTCAAAAGGGTAGTTACAATATTTACAGGATTTGGGCTTCGCGCCCTGACTTCACAATGCTTGGGCAATCAGCTCGGTTTTACCCCAAACACAAGTTTCAACAGAAGGGCAGAAAACCCCATTCATGCCTAGGAGCCCTTGCTCCAAATTACACTGAAAAGCCTCCACGAGTCATACAACACTCAATTTTCAAAAAGAGCCACTCGCTCTCAACTCTAAGCCTCTCCCAGGCCACACCAAACTCCACCTTCAAGTTGTCCTCACTGGACATAGACACAGGGGTAAAATACCCAACCTACTGAGGTCTATTAAATGAAAAGAAGGTTGATTACATGACCTCCAAAATAACAATTTGAGAGGAGGCGATCTGCACTCCTAATACACTTTGTTTTTAAAACCTACTTGGCACTAGGCCATTAATACAAGGGCTAATCCCATACTACAGAGGTGACTTCAGAAAAGAACAATTTACATTATATTAACGAAGATTAGGTTGATAAAAATAAGTTCACCTCAAAACATTATGATTGGGAGCTCGAGAGGGTTAAGCACTCTCTATCCCGATATGCAGTTCAAAAGATGAAATAGATACAAGTTTCTTTACATTTTAAGGAGGGTTACATAATGGAAAAAGCTTCGGACCCGCCCCGTGAGTTAAACTGCTGAGCAAGCAAGAAAATAAGTAATTAATCGGCCATTACCTTGTTGTTGACCGCCGCCGAAGAAAGAGGCGCTACCCGCCCCCTGCTATGTACTTTACACACTGAAAGATGGAACAGAAGTGGCTCAGATACCCTAAAATCAGCAGTTTATATACTCTCGCGGAAGGTTCTAGGCGTTAGGGGAATGAAAACACCCGCCCACAATTACTTTATTGGAGAAAAAAGAGAAACCCCTACACAAGATGAAGAAGAAACACATTATTGGTGGAACATTAATTTCAGAAATTCGGGATTGGCTAGATTTAAAACAAGGGGAAAGAAAGGGGTAATATTGCCAACTTAACCAATGACTGAAAGAAATTTAACAAAGAACAAACTTTTGAAATAAAATTTTCTCCAAAGAACAGTTCTTTTTCTTCGCACTAGAGTGCACTATTGTAGCTCTTCAGTAGTGTCCTCTAGAAGAGAAAGTTCACACTTCTTACTTCAAGCAAAACAAAAACACATCAAAAATGACACAGTTCTAAAACTCCAAAATTTACAGGTAGTGACATCTTCTGAGAAAGTAGAAAATTAATACCGTCAAGCAAGTTCAGACTTCCTCCAGCAGAGGAGTTTCAATTGGCGCACCTTTTGAATTAGCGGCGTGGAGGTGTACCGCCCGGTACAATTATTATTATTATTATTATTATTATTATTATTATTATTATTATTATTATTATTATTATTATTATTATTATTATTGTTCCGAGGTATCTGTGGAACAGCAGAGCTGAAAGAAGGTGCTGGGTGGAATAGGTCTCAACTTACGAAATTAAAGTTAATTTAAAACTTTAACAAAGGTTATATTTTCTTTCGAAGGTAAATAAATAACAGAATATAACAGGTACCAAGTAGCAGATCAACAAATTAAGAAAGTACAATTTTAGTTCGTTACAAAATTTGGGCTTCGAGCCCGACACTCACGAACCTTGAGCTATAAGCCCAACTTTATCTATATACCAAGTTCAAACAAAGGGGCAGAAAACCCCAACCATGCCAAGGAGCACTGGTTCCTGATTACCATATTAAGCCTCCTCGAGGCACACAGAAACCAAATTTAAGAAAGAGCAAACCCGTTCTCAAGGTTCAAGCCCATCAAAGGCCACAACAAACTATACTTCAAAGTGCCCTCAAGGCATACCAAGAACAGGGGTAATAATTACAAACTAAGTTTAGTTAAGACAAAACTTATGAATACAAAATTTCTTCAAGAAGGTACGTTCCTTTACACCAGAGTGCGATATTAGTTTTGGTAGAGACATCTGTTAGAGAATGTTCTAATTTCTTGATATGGAGCAAACAAACACAACTCGAAATCGACACAGTTCAGAACACTTCAAAATTTACGGTAGTGACATCTTCCAAGAAACCTTTGAATTAGTACAGTTTGTTAAAGTTCAGGCGTTCTCCTGTAGAGGAGTTTCAACTGGCGCAATATATGAATTAGCGGCGTGGAGGTGTACCGCCAGGTACAGTCCTCCCCCCCCCCCCAAAGTCCTTCCCAGTGGTGACAGAGAGGAAAACAAAAATTTGTTTTAAAACAAGGTCCAAGTTTTTCTGTTAATTATTGAACTTAGTTGCAGCAGGATTTAAAAGGGAAACTAAAGTTTTCCGGTAGCCGAAGGTTTCTTAATTTGGTTTGATATTGATAGGTGGGATTGACTTAAATCCAGTTTCAAAAATTCTTTGTAGTAGCTTTTCATAAAATGTCTTTATGCTTGTAGTAATTGAATTCAGGAAAAAAAAAACTTTAAATTCTTGAAGGAAACAAAAAATTTTTCTAAGTCCACCAAATGTTGCAGTTGAATCCAAAAATGTAGTAATTGAGGATATGGTATGTCCACGTAGCTGCATAAGTACGTTAGTTGCCGATTACTTTGACGGCCAGACCAGCCGCAGCTGCTTGTGCCCAGAGGAGGCCGCTCGGACCCCTCAAGTACACTGAGATACACCTCTCCCGCTACTATGAGAGGTGTAGTGGTGGTGAAGCACGTCACATACGCGGCAAATGTTTACAGACCGCGGGCAGTTTGCAGGTGGTGCGCCACACATCAGCCTTGGCCGGGAGGAGGGCTCCGGCTCGCCGTACACTGGTTGACCTCACTGGAGTAGAGCGAGCCCGTACTCCACCACAGTGGCGGTACGGCGCCGCACGGCTGCGGGGGCACTGAAACATTAAGATCTCGGCGGCAGAATTTTGTTGGACCATAATGATTTTAGGGTACAGTCTTTGTGGTGAGGCTGAGGGGCCAGCGGCGTGGAAGTTTTTATTTCATTTTAATTAGCCACTGGTGTGTTTGAGCAGGAGACGGGAGATTGGTAATGGCCTAGGTGGACAGGACAGCCGTTTAACTGACGGGATAGGTTGTACAATGAATATTTAAATACAAAGAACATGATTCAAAGGGCAGAAGGCCTCAAAATGAAACCAAAAAAATAAAATATAACCTTCAAATTTCTTTCAGAATTATACGTAGCAAGTTAGCACTGAAATTACACAGGTTTCACCTGCGACAGGTGAACCGTAAATATCTTCTCGGTGGCTGGATTGCTTAGCAATAAGGTAACGGGTGTAAGGAAATCGAGAATAATACACGGCCCATGAAAGCTGCGGGCAAGCTTACCCGCGGGAACAAAATTCTTGACCATAACCTGGTCGCCCACCTTCAAATGGGTGGGTCTCCGTCCACGATCATATCTTTCCCTAACCTTTTCATGAGACACTTTAAGATTGCCCTTAGCCTTCGTCCAAAGATCTTTAATGTTATCAGGATGTATTGTCTCAGGTAGAATGTCACTCAGAGACGAAAGGTTAGAGAGCGGCGTGTTTGGAACAAACTTGAACATCAAAGAAGCTGGAGTAAATTTATGGGATTCATGAACCGCCGAATTCAAAGCAAAAGCTAACCAATGCAGGGATGTGTTCCACCTAGAATGATCTTCATGATGATAGGCAATCAGAGCCGACCTCAAGTTACGATTGACCCGTTCAGCCAGAGATGGTTGAGGATAGTAAGCAGATGTTGTTACATGAGAGATAGATAGGTCAAAACAAAATTTACGGAAAAGATTTGAAGTGAAAGCTTTAGCGTTGTCGAACAAGATATATTGACAAGGACCAAAAGAAGCAAACAAGAGATGCTGGACTGGGCGGTAGCCAGCTTAGTCGGAAATAACCGTGAAAATCGGGTGAAGCATCTACGCACACAAGGGTAAACTTGTTGGCATTCCCCTTTGACTGGGGAAAGGGTCCGACGTAGTCGATATAGAGTCGTTCCATGGGGCGCGACGCTTGATGAGAAGACAAAATCCCTTGCTTAGTGGACATGGTGGATTTACTAAGCCAACATGATTTACAAGATTTTACCAATTCACGGATTTCTCCGTCCATACCCTTCCAGATGAACATTTCACGAATCTTTTCTCGAGTTTTGAACATGCCTAAATGCCCCCCCCAATGGGGTCTCATGGTAGTACTTGAAGATCATTGGTACAAGAACCGCTGGAACTACCACTTTCATCTTCTGATCATGCCTCGACGGGCAACATAATACACCATTCCTCAATACATAAGGAACAACATGTTCCCCAGAAGAAAGTGTTTTCATGATAGGGGCCAGCGTTGGATCTTCACGTTGATATTTCTAAAGATCCCTAAACAACATGGGAGCATCAGTTAAAATGGCATTAACCTCGGGTCGTATGGACTCGGGAGGTGAAGAACTATCGACCAGTTCGTGGGTCTCTACATCATTGGAAAACATACGGCTTAGTCCGTCTGCCACAACATTTTCAGTACCTCTGATATGCCTAACGTCAAATTGGAAGGCAGAAATTCGGATGGCCCACCGGGCTATACGACCAGTAAGACGCGGCCTAGCTAAGACCCAACTTAAGGCTTGGTTATCGGTCTCCAAGTCGAATTTGACATGTTCCAGATAGAGCCGGAACATTTCTAAAGCAAATAGGACTGCCAAACCTTGGCGTTCATAGATGGAATATTTGGCTTCTTGAGCCGATAGAGTCCTAGATGCATAGGCGATGGGTCGCCTCCCTAGTTCGGTCTCTTGAAGAAGGACCGCAGCCACTGCCGACGACGACGCGTCGGTTTGGACGATGAATTTCTTAGAGAAATCGGGCATAGCGAGGACAGGGGCATTACAGGGAGCTAATTTGATATCTTTGAAAGCGGCTTGTTGGGAAGGTCCCCACTCAAATTTGACGCCCTTCCTACGAAGAAGGTTCAAGGGCGCCGCTCTGTTGGCGAAATTTGGAATAAATTTCCTGAAAAAATTCACCATACCAATGAATCTGGCAATACCTTTGATGTCCTTGTGAGGTTTGAAATCACGGATGGCCTGTGTTCTGGAATGAACCACTGCGACACCATCGGGCGAGACAATACGCCCTAGGAATGACATGGAAGGCTTAGCGAATGCGACTTTGGACAACTTCACCGTTAACCCAGCCTTACGAAGGCGACTAAGAACCTCTTTCAGACGATCTAAATGATCTTCGAAGGTCTCCGAAAATACGACGACATCATCGAGATAATGGTACAAGTACTCAAATTTGATGTCGGAGAAGACCCTGTCTAGCAGTCTCGTAAGCACAGCTGCTCCCTGGGGAGCCCGAAAGGCACGCGGTTGTATTCATACAAATTCCAATCCGTGGCAAACGCTGTCAGGTGCTTGGATTCCTCTGCTAACGGTATTTGTTTATAAGCCTGATTGAGGTAAGATTGTGAAGAACTTCGTTTTACGAAACCACGAAAAACAAGAATGAAGGTCTGGAAGGGGCACAGATTGTAACACCACCTTCCAATTGAGAGCCCTATAATCAATCACGGGCCTCAAGCCACCTTGCGGTTTCGGAGATAGCCTATAAGGTGGAAAACGGACAGGATGAATCCGTAACCTCAATCTTGTATTCAATAAGGTCAGTAACACCAAGACCGAGCTCGATAGCTGCAGTCGCTTAAGTGCGACCAGTATCCAGTATTCGGGAGATAGTAGGTTCGAACCCCACTGTCGGCAGCCCTGAAAATGGTTTTCCGTGGTTTCCCATTTTCACACCAGGCAAATGCTGGGGCTTACCTTAATTAAGGCCACGGCCGCTTCCTTCCCACTCCCAGCCCTTCCCTGTCCCATCGTCGCCATAAGACCTATCTGTGTCGGTGCGACGTAAAGCAACTAGCAAAAAAGTAACACCAAGAGTATCCGAGAACACCTCTGGAAACGACTGACACAACTTACGAATACTATCAGCCTGCTCCTCAGGTAGATGTCTAAGATCTAACAACATCTCATCCTGGGTAGGCGAAACAGATGAACAGGACACAGAACTACATTTAAGTAAAGGGATTTTACAATTAGAAGCAAATTTGAATGTGCACGACTTTCTCTGAAGATCGAGCACTAGACCAGTGTGAGATATGAAGTCTGCTTCCAATATAATGGGGCAGGACAAGTGCTTAGCCACAAATAATTTAACTTTCCAAGTAAATTTAGAAATACGAATTTTGGCATTTAAGGAGCCTAAAATTTCTAATGGGGAAGAATTAGCCAAAACATATTGAACCGAAGACGAGCAATAGTCAGGAAGTTTACAAACCGATTTCAATTTCGAATACCATTCAGCCGAAATAATAGAACAAACGCTGCCAGAATCTAAAAGAGCAGTTACAGGCTCATTATTTAATTCAATTTTGAGAAAAGGAAAAGGTGCGGGCGTATCCGCCGCAATCCGAAGACATTCTTTAGGGCCTTCAAAGGATGAATTCGAAAACTGAGTTTTCCTTGGGTATTCGGCAGTTTTACTTGGGGCTGAGCCTCGGAAGGTCGACCCAGCCGAAGCCACTAGTCACTTGTTATTATTGGCATTGGTGGAAGTTACACCAGAAGTTGAGCAGTAGGGGGTGCTATTCGAATTTGGGCAATTCTTGGTTATATGGGAAAACGCGCCGCATTTAAAACAACCTTGAGATGACCGTGCTCCATTCCTTGTAACACTAGACTTAATCAATGGACATGTATTGCGAAGATGGTCAGGCGACCCGCAAGCGTAACATTTACGGGGTATGACGGGTCGGCGAGGTGGAGGCCGAAAACTACTAGAGGATGGAGGGGGTTCTCACGCGACACGCAAGGTATCGGCGTATCTAACTCCTTCGGCTGAGACAGCCATAGCCTCTAACTCGGCAAAAGTTTGCGGACGCGACGCGAAACACAAGTATGACCGGTGTGATGGAGAAATACCTTCCACTATGGCCTGAACAATTTGATCTTCGGGAAAATGAAGGGCAAATACCCTAGTATAGAATTTGATGTCTTGTATGAAGTCTGCCTGGTTTTCATCAAGTCGCTGCACTCTATAATAATACTTCTGAATTAGAGATGACCTAGCTCGAGCTGGAGTCCGATAGAACACTTATAGAATACGGGTAAATAATCTGATGGATTTGACACGGAGAAAGAGAAAAAAAAGGGCATGATCTTGGAACTCAACTAAAAATCTTAGGAATTAAATAACGTCGCTTGTGGAGTAAACGGAAAACTTAGAAATACCCCTGAGCAACATTGCTAATGGATGCGGCAAACTACTGAACCCGGGTGACATAGTAGGTAACGGCCTATGGGGTGTAGAAGCTGTTTCAGTGGGCGCATTATTTAACACAAAGGGTGGAATGGACGTGCGGCGACCGGACTCCGTTTCTAATGGGGCAGATGTTCGTTGGGTAGCCGCCGCAGTACTACTTCCTCTTTAGAGGAATCCTCCCCACTTACGATATTTACTACCATAGGCTGGTTGACTTTAGGAATAGCAGAGCCAGATAACAAATGGCTAACTTTACTAGACCTTTTAGACAAGACATTTAACTTCAGAGACAATAGATCACACACCCTATTATAAAAGTGGTACAACCTGGCCTGTACTCTTTTGAGTTGATTAGGAGATGGATCACTTACTTCAAAAAACTAACTACAGATGCTAGTTCAGTAGTATTATCATTGATCGTGCAGAGAGGGTCGTCAATCTCTTTTTCTCCCAAAGTCGGGATGGTAGTAGGCAATTCAAGGGAATCTTTTAGCTTATTAGTGTCTATCGCAATCATGCCTCCAAATTGAACATTTCTAATGGTTAATTCATAGATTAATTCCGTCTTGCGCAAGTAGCCGGGGTGGAGGTCTTCGCGAGAGCCGGACATGATGACAAAAAATTAACAGTTTTGAAAAATGAGAAGGAAAAGTCCAGCGACAGAGAAAATTGTTAGAGTTCGAAAGCAAAGCAATGTTTAGCCGTCAAAAGGGGCTAAATTGAGACCCATTTAACCACGCTCTGCTACCACTTGTTCCGAGGTATCTGTGGAACAGCAGAGGTGAAAGAAGGTGCTGGGTGGAATAGGTCTCAACTTACGAAATTAAAGTTAATTTAAAACTTTAACAAAGGTTTTATTTTCTTTTCAAGGTAAATAAATAACAGAATATAACAGGTACCAAGTAGCAGATCAACAATTTAAGAAAGTACAATTTTAGTTCGTTGCAAAATTTGGTTTTCGAGCCCGACCCTTACGAACCTTGAGCTATAAGCCCAACTTTACCTATACACCAAGTTCAAACAAAGGGGCGCGAAAACCCCAATCATGCCAAGGAGCACTGGCTCCTGAATACCATATTAAGCCTCCTCGAGGCACACAGAAACCAAATTTCAGAAAGAGCAAACCCGTTCTCAAGGTTCAAGCCCATCAAAGGCCACAACAAACTATACTTCAAACTGCCCTCAAGACATACCAAGAACAGGGGTAATAATTACCCAAACTACTGGGCCTATTCAGTAAAGAAGCAGGTTAATTACATGGCCCAAAATACCAACTTGACTGGAGGCGTAACTTGCACTCCTAATACACTTTTAAAACCTACTTGGCAGGTAGGCCGCATACACAAGGGCTAATCCCATACTAAAGAGGTGACTTGTATAAGAAGACTTTATTGCATTAAGAAAGGAAGAAACGGTGGTGAAAACAAAGACACCTCAAAACAATAGGAGTGGGAGCTCGAGAGGGTTTAGCACTCTCTATCCCAATTTATAGTTAAAGAGACGAAGTTTTACCAAGAGTCTATTACATTTTGAAGATAGGTTACATGAGAAAAGTTTTCGAACCTGCCCCGAAGGTTAAAATGCTGAGCTACCGAGAAATGAAGTTATTAAATGGCCATTACCTTATGGATGAACTGCTGCCCGAAGAAAGAGGCGCTTCCCGCCCCCTGCTACATAATCACACTAGGAGAGATGTTACTGAAGTGGCGAGGAGACCAGAAAATCAGCAGTTTATATACCCTCGTGGAAAATTCGAGACGTTTCATGAATGATTACAATCCGCCCACAAAAGTTTATTGGATAACAGCAAAAACTAATACACCAGATGAAGAAGAAACACCTTATTGGTGGAAAATTAATTACAGAAATTCCTGATTGGCTACATTCAAAACAGGCGGAAAGAAAGGATTATATTGCCAACCTACAACTGACAGAACAAAGTTTAGTTAAGACAAAACTTATGAATACAAAATTTCTTCAGGAAGGTACATTCCTTTACACCAGAGTGCGATATTAGTTTTGGTAGAGACGTCTGTTAAAGAATGTTCAAATTTCTTGATATGGAGCAAACAAACACAAATCGAAATAGACACAGTTCAGAACACTTCAAAATTTACGGTAGTGTCTTCTTCCAAGAAACCTTTGAATTATTACAGTTATTTAAATTTCAGGCGTTCTCCTGTAGAGGAGTTTCAACTGGCGCAATATATGAATTAGCGGCGTGGAGGTGTACCGCCTGGTACAATTATTATTATTATTATTATTATTATTATTATTATTATTATTATTATTATTATTATTATTATTATTATTATTATTATTATTAATATTATTATTATTATTATTCGTTTCTGTCGGCTGTGGACCACGTTATTTCAACCGTTGGCACCCTTAAACTTTAATTCTTTGCCAGTATTCCCGCATTCGCTTTCTGTGAGCTTCATTTCTTTCATGAGTCCACTTCTTGCATGTTTTCAACTTCGGCCTTTCTTGGAACCGCTGGTATGCTCGAAATTTCTTCTGAAGAGGAACACGTTCCTGGATGTCTTCATGTGTGTTCCCTATTTCGTTATAGGTGTTTTTCAACTTCACTGAACCAGGGTCCCTTTGTTTGCTTGTTTACAAAGTAGGATAAGATCCGGTAGGATAAGATCTACGAGCTCATACGTGTTATGTGGCATAAAAATTAATCCTCCGTTTCCGAATGGTGACCGTTATCCTTTCCACATGCAGATACAATTCGTTGTTATGCCGTCTCCTGCACTCACCATTTTCTCTGATTGGTCCTAGGATCTTTCTAAGGATTTTTCTTTCTTTGGCTTCTAACATTTCAATTAAATCCTTCCTGTTCAATACAAGGCATTCTGCTGCATAAAGGGCCTCTGGATGAATGACTGAACAATAATGCCTAAGTTTCACTTTGGTTGTCACTGATCTTCTGTTGTAGATATTTCTAGTTAGTTGGTATGCCACTTCCATCTTGTTGATTCTAGATGTGATTACTAGTTTCTCAGGGTTGTTTAAATTTAAAATTTCCTGCTCGTTTTATTTTTCCCTGTTCTAAAATTAACTCTCTAGGAGCTGGCTTGATATTCATTATAAACTATGTTTTTTCAAAGGAGATCTGGAGGCCAGCCTTTGTTGCTTGGGTTTTAAGTGGGTTGATTTGTTTTTCAGCGGTAAGTAGGGAATGAGAGAATATCGCTAGATCATCTTCACAAGATAGGCAATCTATCGTCAGGCCAGTTCTCTTGTACCCTATTCGAAGTCCTATCCCTACCTCTTCCTTGGACATCTCTTTGCGCCATTCGCGAATTATTTTCTCCAGTACACAGTTGAAGGGTAGAGGCGATAATCCGTTTCCCTGCCTTACAACTGTCTTGATTTCGAAGATGTCCGAAATCTCTCCCCTGAATTTCACTCTAGAGCTTGTGTTGATTAGAGTCTGTTGGATAATGTCCGGCTCCATGGCTAAATGGTTAGAGTGCTGGCCTTTAGTCACAGGGGTCCCGGGTTCGATTTCCGGCAGGGTCGGGAATTTTAACCGTCATTGGTTAATTTCGCTGACACGGGGGATAGGTTTATGCGTTGTGTTCATCATCATTTCATCCTCATCATGACGCGCAGGTCGCCTACGGAAGTCGAATCAAAAGACCTGCACCTGGCGAGCTGAAAATGTCCTCGGACACTCCCGGCACTAAAAGCCATGCGCCATTTCATTTTTTGTTGGATAATTGGTCTTTTGTTGTCTAAACCCATCTCATTTAGAATTTGGAGGAGTGTATGTCGATTTATGGAATCATAGGCATTTTAAAATTCGACGAAGGTAACCACGAACTTCTTATTTCTGAGATTCAGATAGGAAAGCACAGACGTAAGATTCATTATCTGCTCTGCGCATGATCGACTTCTTGTAAACCCTCCTTGATATTCACCCAACTGTGAATCGAGCTGATCTTCTGCCCTGGTGTAAAGGGCTTTAGATATAATTTTTTACGTTAAAGAAGGGAGGGTGATGCCACTGTAGTTGTTTACATCTGCTTTGTCACCTCTATTATGAAGGGGATTAATCAGGGCTATTGTCCAGTCACTTGGAATTTTCAGTGTTTTCCAGATAGCATGAATGACCCCTGTTAGTTTGTCGATCGCCTTGTCACCTGCGGTCTTCCAGAGTTCAGCATTATTGCATCTTCGCCAAGAGCTTTGTTGTTCTTTAATGACTTGATGATTTGGTTGATTTCCTCTTTTGTGGGTGGAGAAGAGTCTGGGTTTGGACACGTGGTTTCTTCAAAGGCAAACTGTGATTCTATTTCTTCACAGTTGAGAAGTGATTCAAAATATTTTGCCAAGATCTGACAGTTGTCGTTATCGTCGTAGGCAAGGTTACCTTTGTGGTCTCTGAAATGTAGACTTGGAGAGGTATATTTTGTGAGGTTGCGTTTGAACTTTCCATAGAAATCCCTGGTGTTGTTCTTATTGAAATCTTGTTCGATATATGTCAGTTGGTCAAATGAGCGCTTTGCTCCACGGATGACCTTTGCTGCATACTTTCTCGCTGCCAGGAAATCCTCATGCCTATCTTGATTCTTCTGTGAGTTCCATCTTTGCCAGGCGAGTTGTCTTTGTGCTATTGATTCATCACATTCATGAGTCCACCACGGGTGTTTCTCTGGTTTTGTTAGTAAGACCGTCTCCTCAGCCGTTTTAACAGTGGCATTTTTCAGTTGATCCCAATTCTCTGGATCCACGGACTCAAGTTTATGAGTGAACTATCTGTCAGTATTCAACTTTTCAGCGTCAAATCTAGTGGTTTTCTTTGTCAGGACTCTTCTGTTGTCCCTTGGAAGATGCTTGATTTTGATCTTGGAGAGATAGTGGTCCGAATCAAGGTTAGCGCTTCTCAGGACTTTCACATTTTGAATTTCTCGTGTTGCTTTCTGTGCAAGGGCGACATGATCAATTTAAAACTCGCGCAGGTTAGGATTTGGTGATTTCCACGTCTTTCCCTTCCTTGACAGATATCTGATGGTTGTCTATTTTAGAACTAGATCGAAAGCCTTACAGAGTTCTATAAGTCTTTCTCTATTCCGATTGGTTCGTCGATGGGCTGGGTAGTTTCCGACGATGTTTTGGAATTTCCTTACTCTGCCAATTTGAGCATTGAAGTCTCCAAGCCAAATGATCGTGTGTTTATCGGAAATTTTTGAGATGACATCTTCCAGCTCCTCCCAGAATCTATCTGTTCCATCTGGGTCTTTCTTGTTTTCCAGGTTGATTGGCGCATGTACATTCACAAGCGTGTAGACTTTGTTCGTGCTTCGAAAGCTAAGCATCGATACTCGGCTGTTTGAAGATCCGAAGTCGATGACCGAGTCTAGAATCTTCTTGCTGACAATAAATCCTGTGCCAAGGTGTGGAACAGTTTTCATCACACGTTTTCCAGTTTTCCCTTTAAAAAGTCTATAACCTTGTGACTCAAAGGCATGTTCATTACTAAACCTTGTTTCTTGAATTGCTGCGATTATGATTGCATAACGGGAGAAGATGTCCCTGAGTTGTTTGAGTTTACCAACCTTCAAACTTTGGCATTGAAGGTTGCAAAGAAGTTTCGGTGTTTGTGGCTGATCTTGTTTCCAGGAGTCTCCGATACCTCCAAGCATGTCGGTGCAGGCTCCCCAGAATCCGAAGGCCCACATGCGTCACTGAAGGCGACGGTGGACTGGTTGCCACCTGGGGAAATATTTCCAGTTGAATTTTTCTCCATGCTTTACAGTTGAAAACTTGTAGTTTGGGGTCGATGGTACTGCTCATCGACCAGGTTACTGCCAAGGTCGTAAGCCTTGGAGAGAGCCTGATGTTCGGCTGGGATGGCATTTCCTCCATACCCAACGCTTCGGTTTACCCGCCGGAACTCGTGTGTCTGACTGCAATGGTCTCCTATTGGGCGATGGGTGCGCCACGTCCCTACGCCAATTATTATTATTAATAATAATTTTAATTTCGTGTGGCTATTTCTAGCCGAGTGCAGCCCTTGTAAGGCAGACCCTCCGATGAGGGTGGGCAGCATCTGCCATTTGTAGGTAACTGCGTGTTATTGTGGTGGAGGATAGTGTTATGTGTGGTGCGTAAGTTGCAGGGATGTTGGGGACATCACAAACACCCAGCCCCGGGGCCATTGGAATTAACCAATGATGGTTAAAATCCCCGACCCGGCCGGGAATCGAACCCGGGACCCTCTGAACCGAAGGCCAGTACGCTGACCATTCAGCCAACGAGTCGGATTATTATTGTTATTATTATTATTATTATTATTATTATTATTATTATTATTATTATTATTATTATTATTATTATTATTATTATTATTATTATTATTATTATTATGTGCGCATGGACCCAATGGAACACGCAAAGCTTTAACGATTCTGTTTTCTGAGTCGCCAAACAGCTCTCATCCTTTCTCCGTGGATCCTTTTTCGACCTTCTGTCCACCTTGCTCCAGTCTTCTTTTTCACTTCGTTGTTCTCTGGTTGCACTTTCCATCCATTAATTTTTTTCCTATAGAGGTTTCTGTCCGCGGTGTCAGTTGAGTTCATCTGGGCTTTCTCCAGATCCTTATTCACTTCCAGTACCCATAGAATAATGTTTAGATCTTCTATGTAGGTGAGAATCTTGTGTGTTATTATTATTATTATTATTATTATTATTATTATTATTATTATTATTAATGGCTCATGGTGTGGGTTACTGTAGTAACGTCCTACTTCGTGAACCATGGGCAAGGTCTGAGACATAATTTGCTATGGAATGGCAGTGGGCATCTCGGCCATATTCTGAGTCATGGCACTCCTTGTGCTCAGGCGGCTAGGACTATACAATCCACCGGTGGTCCATAACCCGTTAGAGGAGAGATCCTCACTTTGACTACGTGTGAATAGGGTAGCATTCTGCTTCACGAATTTTCCGAGCTCAGAACATTTTAAGCAAGCCTCGGACCTATGGGAGTAAAGGAGTCCCACTCCCATTTGACAGGCGAGGGACTCCTTAAAAACAACTTGGCGAACGAAATTCAATTCAATAGGGAGCTATCAATATTAATATAGCTTATGGAAGAAAGAAAATAGAACTGGCTGAGTCAGCAAAGAGGTTTCATCTGGATGTGCTGGGAGTAAATGACATTCGGGTAAGGGAAGATAAAAAGGAAGAGATAGGCAATTATAAAGTGTGCTTGACGGAAAGGGAAGGACAGGTTGCGGGGTAGAACTGTTCATCGGGAATACTATTGCACCAAACAAAGTTTCTGTTAGGCACGTAAATGAGCGAATGATGTGGGTAGATTTGGCAGTTGGAGGAATTAGGACGAGAATAGGTTCAGCGTATTCACCATGTGAGGGTGCAGATGAGGATGAAATTGGAAGCCCTAGAAATCTGGCTTCATAGAAGAATGCTTAAAGTCTCGTGGACTTGCCATGCCACTAATATATAAGTATTACAGAGAGCAAACTGCAACAAAAGAACTGGTAACCACCATCAAATGCAGAAAAATGCATACCTAGGGCTTTTTGGGTGATGAAGAATACGCAGATTTACATCTAATTTTGAAAGGCAAAATTGAAGGGCGCCGAGGAGTAGGCAGAAGGAGAACAACATGCCTTAAGGATATTCAATACTGGGCAGGCCACATACGAGAAAGTGATGAAGCATTCAGTGACATCGTAGTCAGAGTCAACAGCAAATATAGGATGGTGCTAATGAGCGATTTCAATGCGAGTGTTGGAAATACGACTGAATGATACGAAAGGGTGTTTGGAAACTAATAGGAATGGGAAGCGTTTGCTGGACTTCTGTGCTAGTATTGGTTTAGAAGTTGCGAATACGTTCTTGAAGCATAAGGCTATTCACCGCTACACATGGGAGGCTAGGGGTACCAGACCCATAATAGACTATATCTGAACTGACTTCGAATTCAGGAAATCATTTAGGAATGTATGGGTTTTTCGGGGCATTTTCGATGATACAGACCACTATCTGATCTGTAGTGAACTACATATATCTAGGCCTAGGATGGAGAAATTGAAATCTGTCTGAAAACGAATAAGGGAAAAATCTTCGGGACGAGGAAATTAGGAGTACATGGATAGGATTAGTGTCATGTGGGCAGTAAGAAGGTTCAGTGTATAGGAAGAAAAAGGGTGCATACAGGGACGCTGTAGTAGAAAAAACGAGGGAATGCCTAGAACAACTGTGTGTAAAGACGGGAAAAAGCGAATACCTAGGTGGAATGATGAAGTGAGAGCAGCTTGCAAACGTAAGAAGACGGCTTATCAGAATTGGCTCCAGACAGGGAATTTTACGTAGATAAAGGAAACAGAGCGAAACAAATAGCTGTTAAATCCAAGAGAAGTCGTGGGAAGATTTTGGTAATAACCTGGAAAGTCTAGATCAAGCAGCAGGGAAACCTCTGAGGACAGTAATAAAGAATCTTACGAAGGGAGGGTAAAAGGAAATAAACAGTGTTTTACGTAAATAAGGTGAACTCATAATATTCAGGGAATCACTAGACAGGTGGAGGGAATATTTGAAAATCTTCTCAAGGTAAAATGAAACCTTCCCGCTGGTGTCGCGAGCCACCGGGCTCATGGGGAGGAGGAAAATGATACTGGTTAAATTACGCTTGAGGGAGTAGAAAGGAAGGTATATAAACTCCATTGTCATAAGACAGCAGGAATAGATAGAATTAGATCTGAAATGGTGAAGTATAATGGGTAGACAGGGATGAAATGACCTCGTAGAGTAGTTAGATTAGTATGGGGCGTTGGTAAGGTAACTTCAGATTAACCAAAGTAGTCATTTCATCTAGAAGGATTGCAACAACTATCGAAGTATCTGACTGGTTATTTTTTCTTGATAGGGTTTTACGTCGCACCGATACAGATATGTCTTATGATGACGATGGGGCAAGAAAGGACTAGGAGAGGGAAGGAAGTGGTCGTGGGCTTAATTAAGGCACAACCCCAGCATTTGTCTGGTGTGAAAATGGGATACTACGGAAAACCATTTTCAGAGCTGCCGACGGTGGGGAGGGGGAGTGATGGTTAGTATGCTAGGCAAAGTATTCACTGGCATCTTGGAAGGGAGGGAGCGATCAGTAGTTGAGAAGAAGTTGGATTAATACCAGTGTGGTTTCAGACCACAGAGGGGCTGTCAGGATCAGCTTTCCAGTATGCGCTAGGTAATTGACAAATGCTACGAGAGGAATAGACAGCTATGTTTCCGTTTCGTAGATCTAGAGAAGGAACATGACAGGGTACCGGGGGAAAAAGTTCTTCACCATACTGGGGGACTATGGAATTAGAGGTAGATTATTAAAATCCATCAAAGGCATTCATGTTTACAATCGGGCTGCAGTAAGAATTGATGGTGGAGGGTACTAACAGGGGTTGTTCGTAGTTTACATGAATCATCTGCTGAAAGGCATAAAGTGGCAGGGTGGGATTCAGTTAGGTAAAAATGTAGTAAGCAGTCCGGCCTATGCTGGGGACTGGTTTAATGGCAGATTGTGCCGAAAACCTGTAGTCAAATATCATAGAACTTGAAAATAGGTGTAATGAGTATGGTATGAAAATTAGCCTTTCGAAGACTAAATTCATGTCGGGAGGAAGGAAATCCAAGAGAACTGAATGTCCAATTGATGATACAAAGCTGGAATAGGTAGATAATTTCAAGTATTTACGATGTGTGTTCTCACAGGGTGGTAGAATAGTAAAAGAGATTGAATAAAGTTGTAGTAAAGCTATTGCAGTGAGCTCGCAGTTGCGATTAACAGCATTCTGTAAGAAGGAATTAAGCTCCCGGACGAAGCTTTCTTTACATCGTTCTGTTTTCAGACCAACTTTGCTTTACGGGAGCTAAATCTGGGTGGACTCTCAATATTGAACCCCTTTAGGTCCTTAACGGTTACCTACCTTCCTTACCTAACAGCAAACTGGCACGAGATCTTCCTCTTGGGTCGTCTAGGGTTCATCGTCACTTGCTTAAGTAAGAGACGGGTTTCAGTAACTTAATGAATCTACTAAATGAGATGAATCGAGTCAAAGAAATTGATGTTTATTTAAGTAATTTAAAATAAGGACGAAGAGGCACGTGTCATTTTAACAACGAATTCAGTCTTCTCCGTAAAACAAATAATAACTGTACCGGGCGGTACACCTCCACGCCGCGAATTCAAATATTGCGCCAGTTGAAATCCCTCTACAGGAGGAAGCCTGAACTTTAACAATCTGTATTAAATCAAAAGTTTCTCGGAATATGTCTCTACTGTAAATTTTGAAGTGTTCTGAACTATGTCTGTTTCGATTTGTATTTGTTTGCTCTGTAGTAAGAAGTGTGAACATTCTCTTCTAGATGGCACTACTTAAGAACTACAATTGTGCACCCTAGTGCGAAGTGAAGGAACTTCTTTTTTTTTGAAGAAATTTGGTATTCATAAGTTTGTTCTTTGTTAAATTTCTTTCATTCATTTTTTGGGTTGGCAGTATAACCCTTCTCTTTCCGCCAGTTTTGAATTTGACCAATGAGTAATTTCTGTAATTAATTTTCCACCAATCCTAGATGTCTTCTTCAGTTTTGACTTGTAATCCTTAGCCGAACAATAAAAATTTATGGGCGGGTTGTTATCATTCATGAAAGGTCTCGAATGTTCCACGAGGCTATATAAACTGCTGACTTTCTTGTCTCGGGGCCACTTCAGTAACATCTTTCGCAGTGTGTGAACATATATAGCAGGGGACGGGAAGCGCCTCTTTCTTCAAGCAGCAGTTCATCCACAAGGTAATGGCCGTTTAATAACTTTATTTCTTGCCAGCTCAGCAGTTTAACCCTCGGGGCAGGTTCGAAACTTTTCTCATGTAACCTATCTTTTACATGTAATAGACATTTGGTAAAATTTCGTCTCTTTGACTACAAATTGGGATAGAGAGTGCCTAACCCTCTCGAGCTCCCACTCATATTGTTTTGAGGTGACTACGTTTTCATAACCGTTTTTCTTCTCTTCGTAATGTAATAAAGTTTTCTTATCGTGTCACGTCCATAGTATGGGATTAGCCCCTGTATAACTGGCCGAGTGCCATCTAGGTTTTAAGAAGTATCATGTAGGAGTGCAGGCTACGCCTCCAGTCAAGTTGGTTTGTAGGGCCATTTAATTAATCCAGTGTTTGTTTTCTTCATGTGAAGGCCCTGTAAGTTGGGTACAAGATACCCCCGTTTCACTGTATGTGTGCCTTAAGGGCAGTTAGAAATGAAGGTTGTTGTAGCCTTTGATAGGCTGGTAAAATTGAGAGCGGGTCTGCTCTTTTCATCTTAACATTGTAATTAGGAGCAAGTGCTCCTTGTACTTAGGGGTTTTCTGCACTGTAACTATTGTCGTGGTGAGCTGAGAGCTCTAAAATCAATCTTGGGGCTCTTTAAATTCTTAAATTGTTAACCTGCTACTTGGTACCTGTTAAATCTTTGTTATTTGTTGTCATTTGTTGATTTTGAAAACAAAATATAACCTTTGTTAAAGTTTTAAAATTAACTTTAATTTCGTAAGTTGAGACCTATTCCCGCCCGCACCTTCTTACACCTCTAACTACCACGGATAAACTCCGTAACAAGTGGTAGCAGAGCGTGGTTGAATGGGTCTCAATTTAGCCCCTTTTACGGCTAAAGATCGCTTTGATTTGAACTCTAACTATTTTCTCAGTTGCTGGAATTTTTTTTCTAAAAATTTTCTGTCATCATGTCCGGCTCTCGCGACGTCCTCCATCCCGGCTATTTGCGCAAGGAGGAGTTAATTTACGAATTAACGATCAGCAATGTTCAATCTGGAGGCACGGTTGCGATAGACACCAATAAGTTAAAAGAATCCCTTGATTTGCCTATTACCATCCCGACTTTGGGGGAAAAAAGAGATCGATGACGCTCTCTCCACTATCACTGATAATGCTACTGAGCTAGCATCTGTAGTCAGTTTTTTGAAGTAAGTGATCCATCTCCTAATCGACTCAAAAGAGTACAGGCCAGATTTTACCACTTTTATAATAGGGTATGTGATCTATTGTCCTTGAAGTTAAATGACCTTCAGGGTAAGGAAGCTAGTGCTGTCGCTGAGAACCTGTCTAAAATGTCCAGTAAAATTAGCCATTTGTTATCTGGATCTGCTATTCCAAAAACCGACCAGCCTATGGTTGTAAATATCGTAAGTGGGGAGGATCACTCTAAAGAGGAAGGAGGTAGTACTGTGGAGGATACACAACGAACATTTGCCCCATTAGAAACGGTGTCCGATCGTCGCACGTCCATTCCACCCTTCGTGTTAAATAATGCTCCTCCTGAATCTGCTTCTCCGCCACTTAGGCCCCTTCCTACTACGTCCCCTGGTTTTAGCAGTTTGCCCAATCCTTTAGCAATGTTACTTAGGGGTATTTCCAAGTTTTCGCTTAACTCCATCAGTGAGGTAATTTCATTTTTGAGATTTTTGGTCGAGTTCCAAGTTCATGCCCTAGACTTTTTCCTCTCTGCTTACCAAATTCTTCAAATTATTTATCCGCATGCCATAGGTGTCCTCTCAGACAAAATAGTCAGGGCAATTGCAGAGCAGTCATCTACTGAAGATTTTCACGCACACTTTCTCGCAAACGTCATTCCGGCTCCAGCTAGGTCATCGCTTATTCAAAAGCACTACTATCGGGTACAGCGTCTGGACGAACGTCTTGCCGACTTCATCCAGGACATCAAATTTTATACCAGGGTGTTTGCTCTTCATTTTCCCGAAGTTCAAATTGTTCATGCTATTGTGGAAGGTATTTCACCATCCTATAGGTCATATTTGTGTTTTGCGGCATGCCCGCAAACCTTTTCTGAGCTTGAAGCATTGGCCGTATCAGCCGAAGGAGTTAGATATGCTGATACATTGCGTGTCGCGCGAAAGAACACCCTCCATCCTCTAGTAGTTTTCGGCCTCCTCCTCGCCGACCCATCACACCCCGTAAATGTTACGCTTGTGGGTCGCCTGACCATCTTCGCAATAAATGTCCATTGATCAAATCTAGTAGGACAAATAATGGAGCAGGATCATCCCAAGGCTGCTTTAAATGCGGCGCTTTTTCACATATTGCCAAGAACTGCCCTAATGCTAGCAGCACCCCCTCCTGCTCAACTTCTGGTGCAACTTCCACCAAGGCCAATAATAATAATAAGTGACTATTGGCTTCGGCTGAGTCGGCGAACCCATCTTCCCGAGGCTCAGCCCCAAGTAAACATGTCGAAATTTCAGGGAAAAATCAGTCTTCAAATGTATCTTTTGAAGGCCCTAAAGAATGTTTTAGGATTGCGGCGGATACCCCCGCACCTCTTCCATTTCTTAAGATTGAATTGAATAATGAGCCTGTAACGGCTCTATTAGATTCTGGCAGTGTTTGTTCTATTATTTCGGCTGAATGGTACTCTAAATTGAAAACTGTTTGCAAATTTCCTGATTTTTGTTCGACTTTGGTTCAATATGTTTCGGCTAATTCTTCTCCTTTAGAAATTTTAGGTTCCTTAAATACCATAATTCGTATTTCTAAATTTACTTGGAAAGTTAAATTGTTTGTGGCAAAGCACTTGTCTTGCCCCATTATATTGGGAGCCGACTTCATGTCCCATACTGGTCTAGTGCTCGATCTTCAGAGCAAGTCGTGCACATTCAAATTTGCTTTCTAATTGAAAAATCCCTTTACTTAAATGTAGTTCTGTGTCATGTTCATCTGTTCGGCCTACCGAGGATGAGATGTTGTTAGATCTTAGACATCTACCTGAGGAGCAGGCAGATAGTATTCCTGAGCTGTGTCAGTCGTTTCCAGAGATTTTCTCGGATACTCTTGGTGTTACTGACCTTATAGAATACAAGACTGAGGTTACGGATTCCATCCCCGTCCGATTTCCACCGTATAGGCTATCTCCGCCCAAAATGTAGGCTTTGAAGGAGATTATTGATCAGATGTTGAAGGATGGCATTATTCGGCCCTCTATGTCGGCGTATTCATCGCGTTTTTTCCTTGTTCCGAAACCGCAAGGTGGCTTCAGGCCTGTGATTGATTATAGGGCTCTCAATCGGAAGGTGGTGTTACAATCTGTGCCCCTTCCAGACCTTCACTCTTGTTTTTCATGGTTTCGTAAGGCTAAGTTCTTTGCCATCTTAGATCTGAACCAGGCTTATAATCAGATACCGTTAGCAGAGGAATCTAAACACCTGACGGCTTTCGCCACTGATTGGAATTTGTATGAATACAACCGCGTGCCTTTTTGGCTCCCCACGGGAGCAGCTGTGCTTACGAGACTGCTAGATAGGGTCTTCTCCGACATTAAGTTTGAGTATTTGTACCACTATCTTGATGATGACGTCGTATTTTCGAAGACATTCGAAGAACACCTAGATCATCTGAGAGAAGTTCTCAATCGCCTTCGTAAGGCTGGGTTAACTGTGAAGTTGTCCAAGGTCGCCTTCGCTAAGCCTTCCTTGTCATTCCTAGGGCATATTGTGTCGCCCGAAGGTGTTGCAGTCGATCACTCTAGAACACAGGCCATCCGTGACTTCAAGCCTCCTAAAGATATCAAAGGTATTGCTAGGTTCATGGGCATGGTGTATTTCTTCAGGAAATTTATTCCTAACTTCGCTAACAGAGCGGCGCCCTTGAACCTTCTTCGTAGGAAAGGCGTCAAATTTGAGTGGGGACCTTCTCAACAAGCCGCTTTTGAAGATCTTAAATTAGCTCTCTGTAATGCCCCTGTTCTTGCTATGCCTGGTTTCTCGAAGAAATTCATCGTCCAAACCGACGCGTCGCCGTCCGCAGTAGCGGCAGTCCTTCTTCAAGAGACTGAACTAGGGAGGCGTCCCATCGCCTATGCCTCTAGGACTCTATCGGCTCAAGAAGCCAAGTATTCCATCTATGAGCTCGAAGGTTTGGAAGTCTTATTTGCTTTAGAAAAGTTCCGTCTCTATCTGGAACATGTCAGATTCGACTTGGAGACAGATAACCAAGCCTTAAGTTGGGTCTTAGGTAGGCCGCGTCGTACGGGTCGTATAGCCCCCTGGGCCATTAGAATTTCTGCCTTCCAGTTTTATCGTGAGACATATTCGTGGTACTGAAAACGTGGTTGCTGACGGACTAAGCCGCATGTTTTCCAATGATGTAGAGACCCATGAACTGGAGGATAGTTTTTCACCTCCCGTGTCGATACGACCCGAGGTTAATGCCATTCTAACCGATGCTCCCATGTTGTTTAGGGATCTTGAGAAATATCAACGCGAAGATCCGACGCTGGCCCCTATCATGGAAAACCTTTCTTCTGGGGAACATGTTGTCCCTTATGTTCTGAGGAATGATGTTTTATGTTGCCCGTCGAGGTATGATAATAAGATGAAGGTGGTGGTTCCAGACGTTCTTTTGCCCATGATCTTCTAGTACAATCATGAGACCCCATTAGGGGGGCATTTAGGTATCTTCAAAACCCGTGAAAAGATCCGTGAAATGTTCATCTGGTAGGGTATGAACGGTGAGATTCGTGAACTAGTTAAAGCTAGTAAATCTTGTTTGACTTAGTAAACCCACCATGTACTCTAAGCAAGGGCTTTTGTCTTCTCATCAAGCGTCGCGCCCAATGGAACGCCTGTATATTGACTACGTTGGACCCTTCCCCCAGTCAAAGGGGAATGCCAATAAATTCATCCTTTTGTGTGTAGATGGCTTCACTAGATTTTCATGGTTATTTCCGACTAAGCTGGCTACCGCTCAGTCCACCATTTCCTGTTTGGATTCTATCTTTGCTTCTTTTGGTCCTTGCCAATATATTGTGTCTGATAATGCTAAGGCTTTCACATCTAATCTATTTCGTAAATTCTGTTTTGATCTGTCCATCTCTCATGTAACTACTTCTGCTTACTATCCTCAACCTTCTCTTGCTGAACGGGTCAATCGTAACTTGAGGTCGGCTCTTATTGCCTATCATCATGAAGATCATTCTAGGTGGGACACGTCCCTGCATTGGTTAGCTTTTGCTTTGAATTCGGCGCTTCATGAATCTCATAAGTTTACTCCAGCTTCCTTGATGTTCAAGTTTGTTCCGAACTCGCCGTTCTCTAACCTTTGGTCTCTGAGTGATTTTCTACCTGAGACAATAGATCCTAATAACATTAAAGATCTTTTAAAGAAGGCTAAAGCCAATCTTAAAGGGTCTCATGAAAAGGTTAGGGAAAGGTATGATCGTGGACGGAGACCCACCAATTTGAAGGTAGGCGACCAAGTAATGGTCAAGTATTTTGTTCCCGCGGGCAAGCTTGCCCCCAGATTTCAAGGGCCGTGCATTATTTTAGATTTTCTTACCCCGGTGACGTTGTTAATAAGTAATCCAGCCACCGAGAGGATATTTAGGGTTCACCTGTCGCAGGTGAAACCTGTGTAACTTCCGTACTAATTTTGTCCTCATAATTTTGTGGCCATCCTGAAGGTTATATTTTTGTTTCAGTTTAAGGCCTTCTGCCCTTATATTTTTACATTTGGTTGAATCTGTTTTTTATAAACCTTTTAAAACCTTCCCCCATAGTTGAACTGCTGTCCTGTCCACCCAGACCATTACCAAGCTCCCGTCTGCTGCTAATCCACACCATTGGCTAATTAAAATTAAGTAAAAACTGCCACGCCGCTGGCCCCCCAGCCTCACCAAAAAGACTGTACCCTAAAAACATTTCTGTCCAACAAAAATTCTGCCGACGAGATCTTCATGTTTCACTGCCCGCGCAGCCGTGCGGCGCCGTACCGCCACTGTGGTGGAGTACGGGCACGCTCTACTCCAGTGAGGTCAACCAGTGTACGGCGAGCCGGAGCCCTCCTCCCGGCCAAGGCTGATGTGCGGCGCACCACCTGCTAACTGCCCGCGGTCTGTAAAGATCGCCGCGTGTGCGGCGTGTTTCACCACCACTACCCCTCTCATAGTAGCGGGAGAGGTCTATCTCAGTGTACTTGAGGGATCCGAGCGGCCTCCTCTGCACACTAGCAGCGGCGACTGGTCTGGCCGTCAAACTTAATCAACAACTAATGTACTTATTCAGCTACATGGACATTTCATTTCAACAATTACACGTATGTGGATTAAAACATCAACATCTGGTGGACTTAGACAAAAAATTCTCTTCTTCCAAGAATTAAAGTTTTCCTTTGGAATTCAGCTACTACAACCATAGAGACCTTTTCATCAAATCTACTACAAAAGTTTAAAAACTGGATTTTTCTTAATCCCACTCATATCAAACTAACTTCTGATTTTCTCTTCTAAATTCTTCAACTCCTCAACAAAAACTTGGACTTTTCTGAAAACAAATTTTTTTGTTTTCTCTTGTGTCACCCCCTTGGAAGGACTTTTGATGGGCGGTACACCTCCACGCCGCGAATTCAAATATTGCGCCAGCTGAAATCCCTCTACAAGAGGAAGCCTGAACTTTAACAATCTGTATTAAATCAAAAGTTTCTCGGAATATGTCTCTACTGTAAATTTTGAAGTGTTCTGAACTATGTCTGTTTCGATTTGTATTTGTTTGCTCTGTAGTAAGAAGTGTGAACATTCTCTTCTAGATGGCACTACTTAAGAACTACAATTGTGCACCCTAGTGCGAAGTGAAGGAACTTCTTTTTTTTTTTTTTGAAGAATTTTGGTATTCATAAGTTTGTTCTTTGTTAAATTTCTTTCATTCATTTTTTGGGTTGGCAGTATAACCCTTCTCTTTCCGCCAATTTTGAATTTGACCAATGAGTAATTTCTGTAATTAATTTTCCACCAATCCTAGATGTCTTCTTCAGTTTTGACTTGTAATCCTTAGCCGAACAATAAAAATTTATGGGCGGGTTGTTATCATTCATGAAAGGTCTCGAATGTTCCACGAGGGTGTATAAACTGCTGATTTTCTTGTCTCGGGGCCACTTCAGTAACATCTTTCGCAGTGTGTGAACATATATAGCAGGGGGCGGGAAGCGCCTCTTTCTCCAAGCAGCAGTTCATCCACAAGGTAATGGCCGTTTAATAACTTTATTTCTTGCTAGCTCAGCAGTTTAACCCTCAGGGCAGGTTCGAAACTTTTCTCATGTAACCTATCTTTAAAATGTAATAGACATTTGGTAAAATTTCGTCTCTTTGACTACAAATTGGGATAGAGAGTGCCTAACTCTCTCGAGCTCCCACTCATATTGTTTTGAGGTGACTACGTTTTCATAACCGTTTTTCTTTTCTTCGTAATGTAATAAAGTTTTCTTTTCGTGTCACCTCCATAGTATGGGATTAGCCCCTGTATAACTGGCCGAGTGCCACCTAGGTTTTAAGAAGTATCGTGTAGGAGTGCAAGCTACGCCTCCAGTCAAGTTGGTTTGTTGGGCCATTTAATTAATCCAGTGTTTGTTTTCTTCATGTGAAGGCCCTGT
Organism: Anabrus simplex; assembly: GCF_040414725.1. Classification (NCBI taxonomy): domain Eukaryota; kingdom Metazoa; phylum Arthropoda; class Insecta; order Orthoptera; family Tettigoniidae; genus Anabrus; species Anabrus simplex. The sequence goes on along the minus strand of NC_090269.1, from coordinate 158,084,202 downwards.
AGGTTGGGTACAAGATACCCCCGTTTCACTGTATGTGTGCCTTAAGGGCAGTTAGAAATGAAGGTTGTTGTAGCCTTTGATAGGCTGGTAAAATTGGGAGTGGGTCTGCTCTTTTCATCTTAACATTGTATTAGGAGCAAGTGCTCCTTGTACTTAAGTGTTTTCTGCCCTGTAACTATTGTGGTGGTGAGCTAAGAGCTCAGAAATTAATCTTGGGGCTCTGTAAATTCTTAAATTGTTAACCTGCTACTTGGTTCCTGTTACATCTTTTTTATTTGTTGTCATTTGTTGATTTTGAAAAGAAAATATAACCTTTGTTAAAGTTTTAAAATTAACTTTAATTTCGTAAGTTGAGACCTATTCCCGCCCGCACCTTCTTTCACCTCTAACTACCACGGATAAACTCCATAACAATAACAATAACAATAACAATCAATACGCTGATGAGATATACTGGCTTTGGAGACAGTAACTCATCTGCCTGAGGGGCATCCTTACTAGAAACCACTGTTTTAAGTTAAGAGTGAAATAAAGAAAGGCTTGAGATCCCTACGATCGGCTTCCATGTGAGACTGCATGTACCATCATAATGATTCGTGATGATCCAGTCCCCGTAGCACGAGCTCTGGACTCTTGGTATAATTAAGGCAGTCCAATCGGTATGTGCCACGCAGTGGTTGTACGGTATGGAGCCTTAATTGAATCGATGTGACTTGCGACTGTGTCATGGACCGAAATCTAACTTTGTAATCTACGTTAAAGTCATTTTGGATGTGACCGCTAGGAAAATGATGCTATAATGGCAGATGGCCCTAATCTAAGTCACTGAGGTTGATGACCCCATGACCCTCCAAATTTCTAAGCTGAAGGCTGAACACAATTACGTTACAGTAGTCGATGACTAAGGTTTCCACATTAATAAAACCCAGCATATCTGATGCTCAAGAAATCAAAAATCAAAATGATAACAACAACAACAAACGCTCACAACACTTGTGGAAGTAAAGTCCCCTTGCCATTGGACACGTCTCCTTTATCGTTACGTTAACAAATTGAAATTTCGCAGCAAAGTAAACTAAGATTTCCAGAATTCATTTATGTTAGTCACTTCGTTCTAAGTTAATTCTCAAAATACGACTTCACTGAGTTTAATAATTTAAAAATTTGAAATAATCTAATAATCCTAATTAACAGCAAACTTTATCTGCCCGGACGAATTGTTTCTTTAAAAATCCTTAATTATTTCAATTACAGTATGTGTTTTATTTATTGCTCACTTTCTTCATCGCTGCTGAAAATAGAATACATTGTAATTACCAGTGCTATTTTTTATTTCATGACGTCACTTAACAAGCTTACATTAACACTAACAATTATAGCTTGGATAATCCTAACATTAAATCCTACAATCTTCATAAATTAACGCACAACGTAAAATAACAAGTCACCGTCACATCACTTCGTGACATAAAAAAATAAGACTCTGTACAACCCTCGAATAATGTCAGACAACAATCATTTACTGATTCTCAAATTTTGACAGCCCTGAAAATGGTTATATCCAAACTTATCATCTCATTTCTGTCACTTCAAAAATGAAATCAAATCTTTATTAAACGAGTCTCTTCCAAAGAATGGATCATGACTAATCTACGTTATAGTTAGGTGATTCTAGTAGCTAGCTTTCTCGACTTCGTAACAGCTGGCTTGGAGTAACGGTGCACTATTTTTCCCTCTTACCGCGAGACGACACACACATGGCTACTAGTCGTTTTTAACTGGCATTAAAATGAAACAACAAACACGATCTCGCTGGCAATTCTCATAAAATATAATCGTTAACCCACATAGATTATGCGAAGAGATTTAATTTAAGACGTCACTCAAATATTCTTTTCAATCACGGACCCACTGTTTCACGTGGAATCCTAATTATGAACTGACCATATTTTCTTCTCAACAAATTACACAGAAATAACTCCTCGGCCTTCTTACACTGAACATCCCGGAATCAACCCTACATGATTTCAATAACCTGATTCACAATCCTCACGAAACTAATACGGAATATCTCCCTAAGGTGATCTACAACGCTCTTACACAAACACTCTGTGACAATTAACCATCTCTCCCCGCATATCTGAACTAATATTTCCAAAATCGATATTCAAAATCTCAATTTACAAAAATTATTACTGTCATTTCCTCTCCTCAGTTCTACACAGATTTCAACAGACTTTGGAATAGCAACCCGTATGACAAAGTATTATCAATCTCGCCTCGTAATTTCCCTTCAATAAAAATTTACATCGCCTTCACGCCAGCTCTAAATGAATAACAACGGATTAACACTTACAAGAATTTCCTCAATACGTCGAACAGAAATTTTACTTTAAATTAATATCTTAACTTTGATGAACCAGAAATATATACACTGACTGACAGAGCAAATGCAACACCAAGAAGGAGTGGTTCGAAAGGGATGAAAGTTTGGGAAAAAACAGAGACGGCACGGACGAATAATTGATGTTTATTTCAAACCGATATGCAGGTTACACCATGCGCACGGCATCGACTCAGTAGGATGTAGGACCACCGCAAGCGGCGATGCACGCAAAAACACGTCGAGGTACAGAGTCAATAAGAGTGCGGATGGTGTCCTGAGGGATGGTTCTCCATTCTCTGTCAACCATTTGCCACAGTAGGTCGTCCGTACGAGTCTGGGGCAGAGTTTGCAAACGGCGTCCAATGAGATCCCACACGTGTTCGATTGGTGAGAGATCCGGAGAGTACGCTGGCCACAGAAGCATCTGTGCACCTCGTAGAGCCTGTTGGGAGATGCGAGCAGTGTGTGGGCGGGCATTATCCTGCTGAAACAGAGCATTGGGCAGCCCCTGAAGGTACGGGAGTGCCACCGGCCGCAGCACATGCTGCACGTAGCGGTGGGCATTTAACGTGCCTTGAATACGCACTAGAGGTGACGTGGAATCATACGCAATTGCGCCCCAAACCATGATGCAGCGTTGTCTAGCGGTAGGGCGCTCCACAGTTACTGCCGGATTTGACCTTTCTCCACGCCGACGCCACACTCGTCTGCGGTGACTATCACTGACAGAACAGAAGCGTGATTCATCGGAGAACACGACGTTCCGCCATTCCCTCATCCAAGTCGCTCTAGCCCGGCACCATGCCAGGCGTGCACGTCTATGCTGTGGAGTCAATGGTAGTCTTCTGAGCGGACGCCGGGAGTGCAGGCCTCCTTCAACCAATCGACGGGAAATTGTTCTGGTCGATATTGGAACAGCCAGGGTGTCTTGCACATGCTGAAGAATGGCGGTTGACGTGGCGTGCGGGGCTGCCACCGCTTGGCGGCGGATGCGCCGATCCTCGCGTGCTGACGTCACTCGGGCTGCGCCTGGACCCCTCGCACGTGCCACATGTCCCTGCACCAACCATCTTCGCCACAGGCGCTGCACCGTGGACACATCCCTATGGGTATCGGCTGCGATTTGACGAAGCGACCAACCTGCCCTTCTCAGCCCGATCACCATACCCCTCGTAAAGTCGTCTGTCAGCTGGAAATGCCTCCGTTGACGGCGGCCTGGCATTCTTAGCTATACACGTGTCCTGTGGCACACGACAACACGTTCTACAATGACTGTCGGCTGAGAAATCACGGTACGAAGTGGGCCATTCGCCAACGCCGTGTCCCATTTATCGTTCGTTACGTGCGCAGCACAGCGGCGCATTTCACATCATGAGCATACCTCAGTGACGTCAGTCTACCCTGCAATTGGCATAAAGTTCTGACCACTCCTTCTTGGTGTTGCATTTGCTCTGTCAGTCAGTGTAAAATAAACGTACGGAAATTATTTCACTTATATATATTGTACCAGGAATGCCTAAGGCCTGGAACATAGTTTTTTAATATTAGGTAAGTATTTGCAACGGGACGGCGCGAACACCGCGTAAGATAACGGCATGGAGCTACGGAACCAAGAGTGAGAGAGACAGCTACGTCACCGGCTATGACGCAATCATCTCGTGAAGCTGACTCGCTCGTCCAGAATGTACTCGAAGATTTGTATATCTCCTAAAAGCTTTATGATATGGAAGAATGATGTACATCATCGTGAAGCCCACTATTTAAACGCCACCATGTCAAAATTTCACGTAAATCGACCCACAGATTATGGAGACATTGAATTGAGAAGAAGTCACATTTCACACGAGCTGCCAGCAGTTGACCCCGAGGAGGGACATTAGAGATGTATAGCCAGTTACAAATTGCTACTGAACCATGAGGGATCGTCATGCCGTCGCCGCGTACGGTTCGTCAACCTGGAAACTTTGTAGTGCGTTATGTCGTACTAACCGTCGTACTTGTAAAAACTTCAACAGTGCATCGGAACTTAGAAAAATCCAGGGTGTATCAAGACGAACATTTCTCGGTAATAGCTCGGGACTTATACAATTTCAGCGTGTGTTAAGGTGAACTTGAACATCTGACAGTAATAGCTTGGAACTTATAATATTCTTGAGATTTCTGAACTTAGCATTTTCGTAACAGAGAGTGACCAACTTTATCTAACGTTGTCTTACTTGTGAACAGTGATATCAGATAACCCAATGAACCTTAATGTTATTTGAAAACAAAACATATTATCTCCTTAATATTTGTGACATGAACGATTAGGAATATTTAAACTACCGTACGTCTTTCGTGTGTGGTTTGTGAACTGAATTTGCGCTTCATAACACGACAATCTTTAGTCTTCGTGTGTTATTTTCAACCAAATACAGTAAGCTTTAGGAAGACAGTGGAATTACTTACCTGTGTAAATAGAATGAATTATTCAGAAACTGGGATTTGAACTGTGTTCTAAGGTCGAATCTTCCGAATTGTGTTTATTTCAACTGTGCTCCAAAACCATAACTATTTCAAACTGTGCTTTTATTTCAAAGTGAATTCCTTGCTAGCCAAGTGATCTTCGTTCAGAACTGTGATTCTCATTTCAAACTTTACACAATAGATTGTGATTTGAACTGTGATACTGAGTGCTGTTTTACTGATTTTCACTTACTCGAATCGCGGTATTTCGATACTACTCACAATTTAAACCGTCAATTTAACTTTCTGGTGTCAGCACAATTTACTAAGTGACACCACAAATCTTGACCGAGAGTTTAACCCTCATATCAACCTGACACCTGATACGACGTGGGATTAAATGTGGTACAGCGTGGGGGATGGTACGTGGTACAGCGTGGGAGATGGTTCGTGGTACAGCGTGGGAGATGGTGCGTGGTACGACTTGGGATTAAACGTGGTACATCGTGGGAGATGGTACGTGGTGCTATGGTCGACATCACACCGACGGAGTTCCCAAATGCTGTTCGCTGAACAGCCCCCAGTATGAAAGTTATTGAGGTGATATGAGTGCATTCAACATCAAACTTTTGAACTGTAAAGACAGTGATTACTTCCAAGTTTGAGGTCATTCAATTAATTTCAAAGTGTTAAATAGCACTAGTCAGTTACAAAGTCATACTATACTTCCTGAAATAGTAACTTTATATTTTATCTTTCCAACTGCTAATCTAAAAAGACTTAAGAAATTTCAAGTGATAATACTAGAAAATACTTTAGGCATTTCAAATAATAATTTAGAAAGATTTTAGGTTTCATGTGATAATTATAGAAAGACCGTAGAAAATTATGAAGCAATATATTTCACGCATTTCCTAATGTTAAGGAAGAAGGTTAATTTATAGGCATGATACTGTACTGCCTTTTCGACTTATGCCTTGTCAAGAAAGTAAGGTGAAATTCTTTACGTTTCGCAGAGAACTGTGCACTGCGTCTTGAGAAGAAATCTCAAGTGACCACGAGAATGGCTTCTTGCTTCTCAAAAATGGGAGATGATACGTGGTACAGCGTGGGATATGGTGCGTGGTGCTATGGTGGACATCTCAGGAAGGCTTTCTCGTGGTCAGTGGAGATTTCTTCTCAAGACGCACGGCATAAGCCCAAAAGCCAATATAGTATCATGTCTCTAAGTACGGTTCGTGAAAGCATCAATGACAACAAGGTCAATTTATTTTCAAATTTCTTTCATCACAAGCATTCTTACATTGTGTACCACAAGCAATATCCCACAGAAGAGAGTTACAAGTAATTTCTGATTTCGAATGCGAAGTAGAAGAGGATATTTATGCATCATACCAGTTAAATAAATTTAATCTAAGAAAAATGACATCTATTATTGTGCACTGCAAACTCCTTTCTCTTTACCGGCTCCTAAAAACTGCACACTCCCTAAGACCATTCTCATGCTTCTTTTCCTGTGACTTTTCCTGGTTCGATACGTAAAATAAAAGATTTGTCTGTACATTGCTCATAATTTAAAAAAGAATGGTATTTATGTATCGGTAATGTCCGCAGTAACAAGGAAATGCACTTTGTACTTTTCCGTAATTTCTGTCTGTCTGTCTGTTTGTCTGTGTGTATGTACACGCATCACGAGAAAACGGCTGAAGAGATTTTGATTAAAATCGGTATGTAAAATCGAGGAATGAGCCACTACAATCTAGGCTATAAATTATTTTATTCACGCTGAGTGAAATGGTAGTTTAGGGGAAGGCCTAAAATTTAATTCTGAATTATTTATGGCATTAGTGGTCCTATCGATAAATACTACATAACTAAAGTTTTTCATTTCTGATCATTTATGTCTAACAAACTTTTATTGTACCGAGTATGGTAACAGAGATATTCATGAAATGGAATTTTTTTTTGCCAAGTCGACATCAGCGCCGAACGACGAGATAACGGGTTAACTGAATTCAATGAACATCGGTACATAGAGTCGGCGAATAAGATACTACAGTATAAGCTAAACACATTTTTATTCATCTTGGATGAAATGGCAGTTCAGGGGAAGGCGCCTGCAATTTAACTTTTAAGTACGTATGTTATTGGTCGTATCGGAAAGTACTATATAACAAAAGTTATAGAAAATACAATGTCCAATCATTTATGTTTTATTCAGTTTCACCATACCGACTATTTCAGAGTCAGAAGAAAACTAAATGTGAAGGCCTACAATATCGAAATCTCTTAAAATTGATCAACAATAACATTACATTGACCATTGTTTGTTGTGATATTCTTTGTCTGTTATGCTGCCACTCATCTCCAATAGACAGCATAACAGCCTGCCTGAATATTGGCAGGAAATAGCTGGGGAGTTAGATAACTTTCTTCTTTAGTATGCCATTTTTGATACTGCTGGTACGTAACACACTGGTTCATCACATTTTCCAGCTATTCTTTTCATACTCTGACGCACTGATTGGAACGATAAGTGTGCACATTTAACGAAATAACAGATAGGCTCGCTTATGATCTGGTCTAGAATTACAATTTTGGCCTATTCCGAATATAGCACCACAATTCATGAAATAACTTGAAATTAAATCATGAAAAGAGTCGTTTCTACAGGAAAGTTTCTCCCTCTTCATTTTATTGAATTCTACATTCATTTTATTAGAAATTAGCTGCGAAGAGGTTTCTCCACTGCCTTGGAGGAAATATTTACCTCCATGTCAGATACTTTTTCCCCGCCAGTGTAGTGAATTGACACATCGGGTACTCTTATTAAACAGATGAGTAAATTTGCATAGATTTCGCCTTGGCACTCTACACTATTCCCTCTCCACCCAAAATTGAAGAGTGTTTATGACTCACAGCTGTTTGCGGCCTGGTCATTCCAGCTCTACAACTTTGGATTGTTAGATCAACAGCGTAGTACTGTACATTAACAGTTAGAAAATGTGTGATTTTTTCATTTGATGGAGTGTTTCATATGATAGCATTGCTTTTAATCGCGACATTCCTACTGACATCATTGTAATGACCTATGTTGATTTCAGTTGGGAAAACCACTAAGACAATCTTTCTGAGGATGAAAAATTGCAGGTGGAGAGTGATTGTCTACCATTACAATGAAAACTCCCTAACTTGATTGTGACTGAACGTAGGCAAGAGGGCCTACCGTTACAACGAATATTCCTCAACCCAGCCTTTACATAAGGAAAGATGTTCGGTGACTTCCTCGTCGCGTTTCTAGGGATACGTTAAGAGACATGCAATTAAATAAAATGTCACTCACAACGTGTACACTACCTAACCTATAATTCTGCAACAATATAGAATTCCGTAGCGAAGCACGGGTACACCAGCTAGTTACACATAAAAATCGCTCAACAGTCACATCTACTACTTTACAACACTTCACACGCTAGTTTCGCGACCTTCCCGATTATTTAAGAAAAGAAAACAAATGACCTTTAGTCATATTTCTCCGACATTTTCCCGAAAAAAAGTATGACCAAAATGCGTCACAAATACACACACAAGAAAATATAATGTGACATCATGAAACAAATAAAAGCATTTTAACAAAGTGGCGAATCACATACCTTTTAGACTAACGTTTTCTCCCATTTTTTACAGATTAACCGGATTCTCAATCATCTTATTTACCCATATCGACAGACAGAGGTTTTACTAACATTATTTTTATTTTATTTTATTCACCTGAAAATAATGAAAAAATGAAATTTCCTATGGCTTTTAGTGCCGGGATATCCCAGGATGGGTTCGGCTCGCCAGGTGCAGGTCTTTCTATTTGACGCCGTAGGCAACCTGCGCATCGTGATGAGGATGAAATGATGAAGAAGACAACATATACACCCATTTCTCGTGCAATTGGAATTAACTAATTAAAGTTAAAATCCCTTACCCGGCCGAGAATCGAACCCGGGACCCTATGAACCGAAGCCCAGTACGCTGACCGTTCAGCCAACGAGTCGGACACCTGAAAATAATTACATAAGCAAACAAAAATAACCCTATTACTTTCTCTTCCTTGCACTGACCGAACACGTCTGTGGAATACCGACCCGCACACGCAGTTACAAAATGATGCAATTACTAACAACTTCACTTGGAGAAATTGCAGGATTGCAGTATTAGAATGACAGTCTATTACCTGTCCCTAAATAATGATGTAAGGTTTAAAACTTATCTCGAATTGGAGGTGATATTGCAGCCACCTTCGGCCAAATCCTAACTTCTCTTTGGACTTAGTCTTTCAAAAACTGGTTTATAAAGTTACTTGTGAAAAATGTCGACTCGCCTCGAATTCAATTGACTCAATTCGTGATTCCAAGATGGCGCGACGCTCTTTTAGAGTTCCCCCACACTTTCATACCTTTTTCATTTACCGCCAAAAATTTTACGTAAACTTTGCCTACCCCATGAAAATGTTTTGAAGGCAGGTGTCACTGTAACACATAATTGTTAATTTAGTAGCTGTGTTATTTGTTACCGTGGTTTGGTGGATCAGCAGATGTGAAAGAAGGTGCCGGGGTGAATGGGTCTAACTACCAAATCAAAGTTAATTTAAAACTTTAACAAAGGTTATATTTTCTGAGTTTAAGTGCTCCAACGTGGGCGTAAACTATGTAAATAATAATAAATAACAACAAAAATATGACAACTTCTGACTAGGTGAAGAAACCAGACTAGGAAGGATCCAAGATTTCAGAATTATAACACTTTTGGGCTACAAGCCCCTACTTTTAATAGTTTGAGCTCCTAGCTCAGCACTACCAAACAATAATTTGTTCAAAGGGCAGAAATCCCTTAAACATGGAAAACCAGCTCCGTAATTTACAATGTCAAGCCTCTTAGGGGCACTTTTACAATACTAGAATTAGCTGACACGCTCTCAGTTTTTCAAGCCTATTCAAAGCAATATCAGACCTTACAATAACTTGCCATCAAGGCACAATTTACAAAAATGAAACAGGGGCATCTCGTACCCAACCTACAGGGCCTTCGTGTAAAAGAAATAACAGTTAAATAAATGGCCCAAGCACAAAATGAAAGGAGGCGATTACTTGCACTCCTCTTTGCAGTTTCTTAAAACCTAACAGGCACTAGGCTGATGAAACAGGGGCTATTCCCAAACTATGGAGATGAACCGTCTAAGAAAGAAAATATAAAACATTAAGGAAGGGAAGAAAATCAGTTACCAAAACGTAGTCACCTCAAAACCAAAATGAAGGGGAGCTTGAGAGGGTAAATCACTCTCTATCCGGCAGAACTTACATTTTAGAGAAAAAGGTTACATATTAAAGTTTCGGACCTTTGCCGAGGGTTAAACTGCTGAGTTAGCAAGAAATAAGATGTTAAACGGCTATTACCTTGCTGAAGACCTGTTGCTTGATGAAAGAGGCGCCACCCGCCTCCTGCTTCACATCCACACACTTAGATAGACGTTGATCAAATGGCCAAGAGACGTGAAAATCAGCAGTTTATAAACCCTCGGGGAAAGTTCGAGACCTTTCATGAATAAAATAGCCACACCCACCCAATTTTATTGGGTAGCTTAAAGTTACACACCAAATCGAAGAAGAAGCCTGTAATTGGTAGTAAATTAATTACAGAAATTCTTGATTGGTTAAATTCAAAACGGGCGGAAAGAAGAGATAAATATTGCCAAGCCAAAAATGAATGAACAAAATTTAGTAAAAGAAAAACTTATGAAAACAAAATTACTTCTGAAAGGTTCTTTCACTTTGCACCAGGGTGCATGATCATAGTTTTTGTAGTGACCTCTATGAGAGAATGTCCATATTTCTTGATGAATGGAAAACAAAAACCAGTAGAATTTCACACAGTTCATGAAATTTCACCATTAAAAAAATTACGGTAGTGACATCTTCTGAGAAAATTTACAAGTTGGTCCAGTTTTAAGTTCAGAGTTCCTCCTGTAGAGGAGGTTTTATTGGCGCTAGATTTAAAAGTGCGGCGTAGGGGTGTACCTCCCCGTACATTATTGATGAGCATTTAAGAATTTCTCTAAACGAATTTAATTGTTAAATTACCTCATAAGAAATGCACTATATTTGGTCGATGTAACCGAGCTGAAAAGAACAGGCGCGTCTTTAGACAAATTTCTTTCCGGAGCTATTTGGCAGTCTAAAATCTGTATCATTAATGACCAAATTGTTTCACTTACAATTTCCTAATATTTATTACGATAGTTTCGTTGCCAATTCTTCTTAAAGTATACTGTTTATTAGAACAAATAATCCACCATATCCATGCTCATTTTTCCACGTGCGGGTGACGTAATTTTTTAGCGTGACATTGAGAACTAACACCTGTCCTGCACGTGCCGTCTTTGGCCAGAGATAAAAAATGTAGCTAAAGCTCTTGACTCGTAATTTATGTGGGATCTCATGTAATGACTTTAGGACTCTGGTTCCTTATGACACAAAGGTCATGGATTCAATTTCTTATTCGTAAGTCAGAAGTAACACACATGAAAGTAGGGAGAATGATTGCTGGTAGAAACAGGTTGGAACAACGACAGGAATATACTCGGAAGGAGGAGATAAAGGCTAAGTTTGGAATGAACTCGATGGATGAAACTGTACGCAGAAACTGTCTTCGGGTTCGGAACATGTCAGGCGAATGGAGGAGGATAGGTTACCTAGGAGAATAATGGACTCTGTTATGGAGGGCAAGAAAAGTAGAGGGAGACCAAGATGATGATGGTTAGACTGTGTTTCTACCGATTTAAGAATAAGAGGTATAGAAGTAGATGAGGCCACAGCACTAGTTGCAAGTAGAGGATTGTGGCGACGTTTAGTAAATTGACAGAGGCTTTTACACGTTTCCAAAGTCGCTAATGTAGCGATTAGATAGATAAGGAGAGAAATCTCCCAAAACACAAAATTCAAGAGCACTTTGCTCCAACAGTTACAATTTACGGCGTTCCAAAGGCACCACCCAGTGTTATACAAATATCCGAAAAGAGCTTACATGTTCTCCAAATTCGACCAAGAAGGCTGCACTAACTCTAGGCCCAACCTACAATGTACAATACCATGTTAAGTACCTTAGTTCACACAGGGGTATCTAGTACCCATGCTACTGGGCCTTCGTGAAAAAGAAGAACAGGTTAAATTACTGACCCAAACTCAAAAATGTATGGAGGTGTACACTTGCGCTCCTTGAAAACCAAGTTTCTAAAACCCTACTTGGGCTTGTGGCCCGATGATACAGAAGCTAATCCCACACTACTGACGTGACTAGAAGGACAAGTTACTTAATGATTTACAGGAGAAAAACAGTTATAAAATCGTAGTCACCTCCAGATAAATTGAAGGGGAATTCGAGAGGGTAACACACTCTATCCTCGATTCAAAGTTTAAGTCTTCATGAAGTGTTATATGAAAAAGAAGAACGTTTATATTTTAGAAACAGACGGTTACAAAGTTAAAGGTTAGAACCTTCCCCTCGGGTCAGTTTGAGGAGAGAGCTACAGAGATAGAAAACTGGTTGTCATTACCTGGGCTGATGTTCTGCCTGCCGAAGAACGAGGAACCTCACCTCTCCTCTTAACACGCACTCAGAAATTGGACGATCTATCAGACAAGTTAACTTGAAAAAGCCGTAGCTTTCATACCCGAAGGGAAGCTCGAAAAAGCTCTGGACTAAATCTGGACACACCCTCTCATTTTACTGGATAATCAAAAGGTTACAAGAAGCCTATGATTGGCTGAAAAATAAATATAGACAATTTATGATTGGTTAAAAACCAACGCTGGCGGGATGAGAAGGAAGTGTTGCAACCCTTAAAGTATCAAAATAATGAAAGTTAATTCAGTTGAGAAAACCTATAAATACAAAACTCCTTTAACCCGCGAGTGGTCGCTAGACGAAATGTAATGCGAGTGGTCGCGCGTGAGACTTTCTCTCACATTAAAATAAATATGACTTTTTTTACAGTTTTGTGGGGCGTAAGGCTGAAATTTACTACTGAAATGAAACGCAAGTTCTACCTTATATATTTTAGATAACATGAAATGATTAGCTGTGTGTGTGAGAGAGAGAGAGAGAGAGAGAGAGAGATGGCGTATGGCTTTTAGGGTCGGGAGTGTCCGAGGACAAGCTCGGATCCCCAGATGCAGGTCTTTTGATTTGACTCCTGTATGCGACCTGTGCGTTATAATGAGGATGAAATGATTTTGAAGAAGACACATATACCCAGCCCCCGTGCTGCGAAATTAACGAATTAAGGTTAAAATTCCCGACCCCGCCGGGAATCGAACCCGGGACTCCTGTGACCAAAGACCAGCACGCTAACCATTTAGGCATGGAGCCGGACATGATTAGCTGTTTACTAAAGACACAAATTACTACTTAAAATAACATATGCAATGTACATAAAAATAACTTCCGTCCTGAAGTTGTAAAAAATAAAATCTCACACATGCGTTATATCTAGTAATATTTACGTACAAAGCAAGTTTTCTGAACACAATAACATTTTCAGAAACAAGAAGTGCTCATAATACAAATACTAACGCGTACAACAGGAGTAAGTTTCCCGCTTCACTTCAACATAACACCAACGTCATTGGTCGCGCGATGAGAGAAACTCTCACGCAGCGCTCAGTATTCCAGGACATATAGGATATATAGGAACCTTTATTCTGACTAGGGGAGGGGGTGCTTATCCTTCAAATGTGAATCTCTCTACTCACGACAGTTATAAACTCAGCTAGAAGAGGGAAAAGTCACCTCCCTTTCATCACTGTGAAGTAATATCACAATAAACAATAATATGAGAGAAAATCTCATATAGCGACCACTCGCGGGTTAAATCTTTAATTATTCCACTTTGCACCAGAGTGCATGACCTCAGTTTTTTTTGTAGAGACATCTATGGAAAAAGTTGCGAACATCCTGTGATACACCAAAGCAAAACAAAACAAAGAAATCCAGTCAGTTTAGGAAACTTCAAAATAACATTTTAAGTCCTTTACTAGTGACATCTTCTTATCAATATCCCAACTTCATGCACTAGCTGTTTCAAGCTTTGTATGATGCGTAGCGTTCCTTAAGGCGCTTGATTTAAATGCACGGGATGAGATGTACCTCCCGGTACAATTATTATTATTTCTTGTAGAATCAGTAAAGACCAGCTGTGAGGCAATAGTACAAGTGGTGTCCAGCTGGTTACCAGGAGATATTGAGTTCTGCCATAGGACTTCACAGGAACTGAGATGTTGAAACAATATTTACTATTTATCATCTCTACTTGTATCTCTGTCCTCAAGTTGTCTCCAAATGCGAATTCAACTTGCACCTACCAGTAGATGTTCAGCAGATCTTGTTAAGGGACTTTCCAGAATACTTCCTTCTCGTATGATAATAAACTGTATTTTCTAGGAAGGAGATATTGACAGTTTCTGTCACATGCCAAGGACTGAGTCCAACAAAGACCAGTCCGGCACAGACATATGATGCGGGTAATGGGAACCAGTTATATTATGATTTACATTTTTCTTTTTACAGTGAAAATCATAGAATCATGGACGTAGAAAACGACAGAGCGAGTGTCTGTGATAGCGTACAGGAGTACAGAGCTTCAGTCAAGAATTGTTCGCGAAGAAAAAATACAATCCTGATGGAATGGAACAGAAAGTTATTTACTCATTACTGTAGCGACATAGCTGTGGGGTTCATTAGTTATACTCTGTAATAGATTGTGATATGAGACGTACTGTTGGGTTATTAAGTGGTTTTCGTGGCGACTGCACGCACTACTCCTCCTAGTGTAAGTGAAGGAGAGAAACTCTCGACCAGGTGCTGACTTCAGACAATACGTAGTAATTGGTACTCGTACACACGTACACCGGTTGCCATGGTTACAACAATTCGATGATGGACCACATATCCATGTGGAGTAAGAGCTTCAGTGTTTTTACTGCTAAAGAGACCAGTTTGCTTCACTTTCCACGAGAGAAAATGGCTTCTTCCTTCGTCGCGTCCTATCGGGTGTAGTAGCCCATCAGTCCAGAGAAGGACCTAAAATAAACATGTGAAGGACGTGAATTAGAGATAGACCACTCTAATGCTGGTCTGGATGTCGCTCAGGTGGCAGATTCCCTATCGGTTGTTTACCTGGTGATTTCAAAAATGTTGGAAATGTATCGAACACCTCCCTTGAAAATTATCCCATCTCTAACTCATCTTCCTAGAAACTAATATTTGCCACAATTTGCCCTTTGAACTTCAATTTCAGCTTCAGATTTTAGCACCATTCAAGTTTATTCGTGTACAGCTCGATGACTTTACTCCCAAGTCTTCTCAGCCCAGAATGTTGAGCATTTTCGTGACACTAATTGTTTCTCTAAAATCACCCGGAACACGAGGCGATTCTACAATCCTGGCGAGGGTCCAACAAATTTCATCCCTCTCCTTTACGTCCTTTATACTACCCCTAAGTATCTTTGGGCTCTTTATTTGCAAGCTCGAGCCAGGTCTGCCCAGGCTCACCCAGCTGACCGCACTCGAGTGTCGGGTGGCGGCCAACGGTGAATGAGCTCCCTTAGGGAAGGAAATGTCACTAAAGTCCATCAAATGACTTGACGGTAAAAGACTTGAAATAAGTGCCCTCAAATTCACACACATACGTCCATTCTCGCAACGAGCGATGTTGTGGTCAGCGTCTGTACACCAGGTGAGAAATAAACTCTACCGTAGTTTTAATCTTGGAACGGTCCACAAACCGTTCTCCAAGAAAGTCAAGTGACGATGCAAACTTACGGAATAACTACTCCAGGTGGTAATCCAAAACAACAGTCCCATAAGAAGTAAGCCATACAGCCAAGAACGCACGCAAGAAAGAGTCTGAGCTGTCAACTGAGACAAAAACGAAAACACTTCTTTGATACTTCTGGTAGTTGGGAAACTAAAAGAACTAATCGAAACTCTGGACGAGCAGAAATCTTAATACTTTCTCTTCAGGAAACCTTTTATACAGACAATAACATGCTAGACTGAGAAAATTCAAAATATTCCTAGGAAAACCGGGGAACGGTCTAACAAAGAACGTCCCACACATTGGAACTGCTCCACCCTCTGAGAGACTGTGTCCCTTGAACATAAGCGGCGGAAAAACAAAATGTTCATGCTCCAATAAATGATGACAACAGTAAACATCCTGATGAAGTGGTAAATCTTGGAAATTCCTACAGATAAGGTCAAAGTGTTACTTGGAGAATTCAGTTCGGAGATGAAGGATTTATAAGGAGAGTTCCAGGCACACAAAATAACAAATAGAAATGAAATCAGGCTTGTCGAACTATACAAGGATTTAATCTCAAACTGATGTCTACCAACTTTAAAAAGCCGAGTAGAAAACAAAAACCCTGGTAGTCTCCAAGCCCACACCACGTAGCTATCTCCGCTAAGAGATCCAAGAGATCCAAACAACGAGAGTGATCGTCATTCCTCTAAACAGACACACACTACAAATGTTGATAAACAACTCGGAAGTAAACCGAAAATTCAAAGTGAAGTTAGAAAAGGACGGTGCGAAGAACTGAAGACAAAAATAAACTGCCCAAGAAAAGAAGCGGAATGAAAAATGGGAAGTGCTCAAAAACGGACGGGAATTTCCAGACTTTAAGGACAGTGTGGGAAAAACTACAAGAAATATGAAGAGAAAATATGAAAGAATTCGACTCACGCAAATTAAAGAATATTTCATTAAACATAATATAAGAAGGTTCTACACAACATTCAAACATGCAAACAACGAAGTAAAAAGCAACCAGTCTCGGTTTTAAGACGAAAATAGAATAATGGGACTAAACAATAAAAACAATTGCAAAATTTAGCACGTTATTTTGAAAAATTACTGAATTGTGAATAACTTGAATGAAAATTAGAATTCAGTGAACCAGAAAAAACGTTAACCTTCTGACCCACCAGATGAGAAAGAAATATGTGACATAAACCGGACTCTAAAAGTCATTAAGACTGCAGGGGAAGATTTGATTGTGCATAATTATGGAAGGAAGCAGGCAGTAGGGTAAGGAAGGTACTGACAAACCTAATGTGGCGAAATCTGGCGAGTGGAGGAAATCCCTGTTGACTGGATGAACACACTGTTACACCCGTCACAGAATAACGGTGACAAAGCAGATGCGAACAATTAGATAAGAATTTCCCTATTAGCAGTTACATATAAAACACTGTCAAAAGCTTTTCGTAATAGACACGCACATCGGAGAATACTAAGGTGGGTTCGGAAAAGGTAGATCAGGCCCGGAACAGATTCTAAACCTGAAAACTCTAATGCGAGAGTGGGTTACAAAGAAAAAAAAAATGTCAAGTTTTGGTGACTTCAAAAAGACAGAGTTTCGCTACTGAACGTTATAGAGGAATGTGAAGTCGACAAAAGTTCAACCAACTTAATTAGCTCGACTCTCACTGAAATAAACTCCAGAGTGAAATGTATGGGAGAGATCTAATATGAATTTGAAATTAAGATCGATGCCAGGCAGTGATATGGGCTTTACCCGATTGTATTCAATAGCGTCCTGGAAAATGTAATGAGAGTATGACGAGACAGACTAAAGAAAAGGGGGAAGGTACTTCATCATGAGATAAACTTAGATTCTAAGCACAAAGGGCTTGGTGTAAACTGTTTGACCTTCACTGAGGACATAGCAATCCCCCCTGCCTTAGAAAAAGTAAACTTTCTGAAAGAAATAACAGTTTTCTGTGGAGAAGACTAAATTCATGACCAGTATTGGAGATTCTCCACATTCCTAAACACAGAGTACGGGAAATCACCAAGGGAAATTGTTACCGTGTTTTGGTGGTAGGTAGAGGAGTAAGAAGGTGCGGGCGTGAATGGGTCTCAAACTACGGAATCAAAGTTAATGTAAAATTTAACAAGGTTATATTTTCTTTTCAATATTAAGTAATAACAAAGAACAGGTACTTAGTAGCCGAAACACAATTTGAAATGTACAATTACAGGGATTACAGAGTTTGGGCTTCGAGCCCTGAGTTCACAATTCTTGAGCAACTAGCTCAACTTTCCGATATACAAATTTTAACAAAAGGGGCAGAAGACCCCAATCAAACCCTGGAGCACTTGCTCCAAATTACACAGTTAAGCCTCCTCGAGGCACACAACACTCCGTTTCCAAAAGAGCCACTCGCTCTTTAATTTAAGCCTCTCCCAGGCCACACCAAACTCCACCTTCAAGTTGTCCTCAACGGACATAAACACAGGGGTAAAATACCCAATCTACTGAGGTCTATTAAATGAAAAGCAGGTTAATTAAATGACCTCTAAAACAATTTGAGAGGAGGCGAACTTGCACTCCTAATACACTTTGTTTTTAAAACCTACTTTGGCACTAGGCTGTTATTACAAGGGCTAATCCCATACTACAGAGGTGACTTAATAGCAATTTACATTACATTACGGAAGAATTGGTTGAGAGAATAAGTTCACCTCAAGACGATGTGAGTGGGAGCTCGAGAGGGTTAAGCACTCTCTATCCCGATATGTCGTTTTAAAATAGAATAGGTACCAGTTGTTTTTTACATTTTAGGAAAAGGTTACATGGTTGAACGCTTAGAACCCGCCCCGAAAGTTAAACTGCTGAGCAAGAAAAGAAAGAATTTATTAATCGGCCATTACCTTATTGTTGACCGCTGCCGAAGAAAGAGGCGCTTCCCGCCTCCTACTATGTACTTAATACACTGAAAGATGGAACAGAAGTGGCCCGGAGACCCTAAAATCAGCAGTTTATATCCTCTCGTGGAAGGTTCTAGGCGTTAGGGGAATGAAAACACCCGCCCACAATGTTTTTATTGGATAGGACCCCGCAACAGATACAAGTTGGGGGAAGATACACCAGATTGGTCAGAAATTACTAAAAGAAATTCGGGATTGGATAAATCTAAAACAAGGGGAAAAAGAGGGGTATACAGCCAACTTAAACAATAACAGAAAGAAATTTAACAAGAAACAAAATTTTGAAATAAAAATTTCTCCAACAAAATAGTTCTTTGACTCCGCACTAGGGTGCACTATTGTTGATCTTCAGTAGTGTCCTCTAGAAGAGAAAGTTCACACTTCTTACTTCAAGCGAAACAAAAACACATCAAAAGTGACACAGTTCAAAAACTCAAAATTTTCCACGTGGTGACATCTTCTGAGAAAGTAGAGAATTAATAGAGTAGATAAAGTTCAACCTTCCTCCAGAAGAGGAGTTTCAACTGGCGCAACTTTTAAATAAACGGTGTAGAGGTGTACCGCCCGGTACAGACCTCCCCCCCACAAAAGTTCCTCCAGGGGTGACACATGAAATCAGTTTGAAACAAAGTCCAAGTAATGATGTTGATACGAAGATAGATAGCAGAAGCATTTACAAGATTTCTTAATTCAGTTTCAAAATGTTGTTGTTGCAGGTGAATGAAAGTCTTTAAGTTTGTAGAATTTGGATTTCTGAAGATAAACTTTTAATACTTAGAAGTGAAAAAAATTTTTTTGCACGGTCCACCAAATATTGCTGTTGAATTCCCAAGTGACGGTATTAAGGTTGAACAGGAATGTCTATGTAGCTGATGTAGGCTAAGTTGGATGGCCAGACCGGCCGTTACAGCTTGCGTCCAAAGGAGGCCGCTCGGACCCCTCAAGTACCCTGAGATACCGCTCGCCCGCACTATGAGGGGAGCAGAGGTGTTGAAACACGCCGCGCCCGCGGTGAACATATACAGGCTGCGGGCAAGTAGCAGGTCGTGCGCCGCACATCAGCCTTGGCCGGGAGGAGAGCTCCGGCTCGCCATGCACATGTCGTCCTCGCTGGGGCCGAGGGGGCCCGTCCTTGGCTCCAGTTGCTGCACGGCGCCGCGCGGCTGCGGGGGCACTGAAACATTAAGCTAGGCGGCAGAATTGTGTTGGACCATCATGTTTTTTTTTGAGGGCACAGGCATGTAAAGAGATTGAGGGGCCAGCGGCGTGCAGATATCCATGGCATTTCATCTAAGCCAGCCACTGAGTGTGGTGGAGCAGGAGACGGGAGCGTGGTAATGGCCGTGACAAGGACAGGATGGCAGTTTAACAATCGGGGGAGGTTTACAAGAAATGCTTACATATAAAATAAAATAGTATAGAAGGAGCAGAATGCCTTAAAAGTTGAACTCAAAAAAAATATAACCTTCATATTCCTTTCAAATTATATGAAGCAAGTTAACACAGAAATTACACCGGTTTCACCTGGGACAGGTGAACCCTAAATATCCTCTCGGTAGCTGGATTGCTCAGTAACAATGTAACCGGTGTGAGAAAATCGAGAATGATGCATGGCCCATGGAATCTGGGGGCAAGCTTGCCCGCGGGAACAAAATTCTTGACCATAACCTGGTCACCTACCTTCAAAGGGGTGGGTCTCCGTCCACGATCATACCTTTCCCTAACCTTTTCATGAGACACTTTAAGATTGGCTTTAGCCTTCTTCCAAAGATCTTTAATGTTATCCGGATCTATTGTCTCGGGTAGAATGTCATTCAGAGACCAGAGGTTAGAGAGCGGCGTGTTGGGAACAAACTTGAACATCAAAGAAGCTGGAGTAAACTTGTGAGATTCATGAACCGCCGAATTCAAAGCAAAAGCTAACCAATGCAGGGACGTGTCCCACCTGGAAGGATCTTCATGATGATAGGCGATAAGTGCGGACCTGAGATTACGGTTAACCCGTTCAGCCAGAGATGGTTGAGGGTAATAAGCAGAAGTAGTTACATGAGAGATGGACAAGTCAAAACAGAATTTATGAAAAAGATTTGATGTGAACGCCTTAGCATTATCAGATACAATATATTGGCACGGACCAAAAGAAGCAAATATAGAATTTAGACAGGTAATGGTGGACTGAGCGGTAGCCAGCTTAGTCGGAAATAACCAAGAAAATCTGGTAAAACCATCTACACATACAAAGATGAATTTGTTGGCATTTCCCTTCGACTGGGGGAAGGGTCCTACATAATCAATATACAGGCGTTCCATGGGGCGCGACGCTTGATGAGAAGACAAAAGGCCTACTTTAGTGGACATGGTGGGTTTACTGAGCAAACAAGATTTACAAGCTTTTACAAGTTCCCGAATTTCACCGTCCATACCTTTCCAGATGAACATGTCACGAATCTTTTCACGAGTTTTAAAGATACCCAGATGCCCTCCTAATGGGGTCTCATGATAATACTTGAAGATCATAGGTACAAGAACTGCTGGAACAACAACTTTCATCATCTTATCATGCCTCGAAGGGCAACATAGAACACCATTCCTCAGAACATAAGGGACAACATGTTCCCCAGAAGAAAGGGTTTCCATTATCGGAGCCAGCGTCGGATCTTCACGTTGGTATTTCTCAATATCCCTAAAAAGCATGGGAGCATCTGTTAAGATGGCATTAACACCAGATAGTATGGACTCGGAAGGTGATGAACTGTCGACCGGTTCGTGGGTCTCGACGTCGTTATGAAACATACGACTGAGTCCATCAGCAACAACATTTTCGGTACCTCTGATATGCCTGACATCAAATTGGAAGGCAGAAATACGGATGGCCCAGCGGGCTATACGACCAGTACGACGCGGCCTACCTAAGACCCAGCTTAAGGCTTGATTATCTGTCTCCAGGTCGAATTTAACGTGTTCCAGATAGAGACGGAACTTTTCTAAGGCAAATAAGACTGCCAAACCTTCGAGCTCATAGATGGAATACTTGGCTTCTTGAGCCGACAATGTCCTAGACGCATAGGCGATGGGTCGCCTCCCTAGTTCAGTCTCTTGAAGAAGGACTGCCGCTACTGCTGACGACGATGCGTCGGTTTGGACAATGAATTTCTTCGAGAAATCAGGCATAGCAAGGACAGGGGCATTACAGAGAGCTAATTTCAGATCTTCAAAAGCGGCTTGTTGAGAAGGTCCCCACTCGAATTTGATGACTTTCCTACGAAGAAGGTTTAAGGGCGCCGCTCTATTAGCAAAGTTAGGAATGAACTTTCTGAAGAAATTCACCATACCAATGAACCTGGCGATACCTTTAATGTCCTTGGGAGTTTTAAAATCACGGATGGCCTGTGTTCTAGAATGATCAACTGCTACACCATCGGGTGACACAATATGCCCTAGGAAAGGCTTAGCGAAGGCAACCTTGGACAAACTTAACAGTTAACCCAGCCTTACGAAGGCGATCGAGAACTTCTCGCAGATGATCTAGATGTTCTTCAAAAGTCTCTGAAAATACTACGACATCATCTAAGTAGTGATATAAGTACTCGAATTTGATGTCGGAGAAGACCCTATCTAGCAGCCTAGTGAGCACAGCTGCCCCCGTGGGGAGCCCGAAAGGCACGCGGTTGTATTCATATAAATTCCAGTCCGTGGCAAACGCTGTAATGTGTTTAGACTCTTCGGCAAGGGGAATTTGATTATAGGCCTGATTTAAGTCCAAGATGGTGAAGAACTTGGCCTTACGAAACCATGAAAAACAAGAATGAAGGTCGGGAAGGGGCACAGATTGTAACACCACCTTCCGATTGAGAGCCCTGTAATCAATGACAGGCCTGAAGCCTCCTTTGGGTTTCGGTACTAGAAAAATAGGCGAAGAATACGCTGACTTAGAGGGCCTAATAATACCGTCCTTCAACATCTGATCGATGATTTCCTTCAGAGCCTTCATTTTAGGTGGAGATAGCCTATACGGTGGAAAACGGACAGGAATCGAATCCGTAACCTCAATTTTGTATTCAATAAGGTCAGTAACACCAAGAGTATCAGAGAACACCTCGGGAAACGACTGACACAGTTTGCGAATACTATCGGCCTGCTCCTCAGGTAGATGTCTAAGGTCTAACAACATCTCATCCTGGGTAGGCGAAATAGAAGAACATGACACAGAATTACACTTTAATAGTGGGATTTTACAACTAGAAGCAAATTTGAATGTGCACGACCTAGACTTGAGATCGAGCACAAGACCAGTGTGAGAAATAAAGTCAGCTCCCATTATAATGGGGCAAGACAATTGCTTGGCCACAAACAATTTAATTTTCCATGTAAACTTAAAAACACGAATTTTGACCAGTAAGGAACCTAGAATTTCTAATGGAGATGAATTAGCCGAAACGTATTGAACAGGAGAAGAGACATAGTCAGGAAGTTTACAAACCGATTTCAATTTAGAATACCATTCAGCCGCAATAATCGAACAAACACTACCTGAATCTAAGAGAGCTGTTATAGGCTCGTTATTTACCTCAATCTTAAGAAAAGGAACAGGTGCGGGGGTATCCGCCGCAATCCTAAGACATTCTTTAGGGCATTCAAAAAATGAATTTGAAGGCTGATCGTTCTCTGCATTTACAATCTGTTTACTAGGTGCTGAGTCTCGGGAAGATGGATTAGTCGACTCAACCGAAGCCACTAGTCACTTTTTATTATTGGCATAGGTGGAATTTGCACCAGAAGTTGAGCAGGAGGGGGTGCTATTTGAGTTGGGACAATTCTTGGCGATATGTGAGAAGGCCCCACACTTAAAACAGCCTTGTGATGAGCCGGCTCCATTCCTCGTCCCACTTGACTTGATCAGCGGACACTTGTTGCGCAGATGGTCAGGCGACCCGCAAGCATAACATTTACGGGGATTGACTGATCGGCGAGGTGGAGGCCGAGTATTACTAAAGGAAGGCGGGGGTTCTTTCGCGACACGCAAAGAATCGGCGTATCTAACTCCTTCCGCTGAGACGGCCAATGCTTCAAGTTCAGAGAAAGTTTGCGGGCACGCCGCGAAACACAAATATGACCTGTAGGATGGTGAAATGCCTTCCACAATGGCTTGTACAATCTTATCCTCAGGGAAGTGCAGAGCAAACACCCTAGTATAAAACTTAATGTCTTGTATGAAATCAGCCAAGTTTTCATCCAACCTCTGTACTCGATAATAGTATTTCTGAATCAGAGATGACCTTGCGCGGGCAGGAATAAAATTAGCAAGTAGATGTGCATGAAAATCTTCGATGGATGACTGTTCAGCTATGGCTCTTACTATTTTGTCGGAGAGAATACCAATAGCATACGGATAGATAATTTGCAAGATTTGACATGGAGACAGAGAAAAAACAAGGGCATGATCCTGAAATTCCACTAGAAATCTTAAAAATGAAATTACATCACTGGTGGTATTAACCGAAATCTTAGAGATACCTCTGAGCAACATTGCCAATGGATGAGGCAGGCTGCTAAACCCGGGTGACATAGTAGGTAAAGGTTTAAGTGGCAAGGAAGTCAATTCAGAACGGATGTTACTCAATGATGCACGACGTTCAGATTCGTTGTCCAGTGGGGCAGGGATAGTTTGAGCAGCAACGGTTATCCTATTAACTTCTCCCTTGGGAGGCGCTTCCTCACTACCTGGATTCACTATGGTGGGTTGATCAGATTTGGGAGGAACTTCCCCAGTTAACAATTGAGTGACCTTACTAGATAATTCGGAAATATTTTCCAGGAGCGTACTAGCTTCCTTCCTCTGAACGTCATTCAATTTTAGAGACAACAAATCGTTAACCCTATTCGAAAAATGATATAGCCTGCCTTGCACACGCTTAATTTGATTAGGAGACGGATCATTTTCATCAAAAAAACTAACTACAGAAGCTAGCCCAGTAATATTCTCCGTGATCGTGGAAAGAGAGTCGTCAATTTCTTTCTCTCCCAAATTGGGGATGGAAATGGGCAAATCAAGGGACTCTCTAAGCTTGTTAGTGTCTACTGCAACCGTGCCTCCAGATTGCACATTTCTGATAGTTAATTCATAGATCAACTCCTCCTTGCGCAAATAGTTAAGAAGGAGAACATCGCGAGGGCCGGGCATGATGACAGAACAATTTAAAAAAAAATCAAAAAATTCCAGCAACTGAGAAAATGATTAGAGTTCGGATCAAAACAATGTCTAGCTGTCAAAAGGGGCTAAATTGAGACCCATTCAACCACGCTCTGCTACCACTTGTTAGCGTGTTTTGGTGGTAGGTAGAGGAGTAAGAAGGTGCGGGCGTGAATGGGTCTCAAACTACGGAATCAAAGTTAATGTAAAATTTAACAAGGTTATATTTTCTTTTCAATATTAAGTAATAACAAAGAACAGGTACTTAGTAGCCGAAACACAATTTGAAATGTACAATTACAGGGATTACAGAGTTTGGGCTTCGAGCCCTGAGTTCACAATTCTTGAGCAACTAGCTCAACTTTCCGATATACAAATTTTAACAAAAGGGGCAGAAGACCCCAATCAAACCCTGGAGCACTTGCTCCAAATTACACAGTTAAGCCTCCTCGAGGCACACAACACTCCGTTTCCAAAAGAGCCACTCGCTCTTTAATTTAAGCCTCTCCCAGGCCACACCAAACTCCACCTTCAAGTTGTCCTCAACGGACATAAACACAGGGGTAAAATACCCAATCTACTGAGGTCTATTAAATGAAAAGCAGGTTAATTAAATGACCTCTAAAACAATTTGAGAGGAGGCGAACTTGCACTCCTAATACACTTTGTTTTTAAAACCTACTTTGGCACTAGGCTGTTATTACAAGGGCTAATCCCATACTACAGAGGTGACTTAATAGCAATTTACATTACATTACGGAAGAATTGGTTGAGAGAATAAGTTCACCTCAAGACGATGTGAGTGGGAGCTCGAGAGGGTTAAGCACTCTCTATCCCGATATGTCGTTTTAAAATAGAATAGGTACCAGTTGTTTTTACATTTTAGGAAAAGGTTACATGGTTGAACGCTTAGAACCCGCCCCGAAAGTTAAACTGCTGAGCAAGAAAAGAAAGAATTTATTAATCGGCCATTACCTTATTGTTGACCGCTGCCGAAGAAAGAGGCGCTTCCCGCCTCCTACTATGTACTTAATACACTGAAAGATGGAACAGAAGTGGCCCGGAGACCCTAAAATCAGCAGTTTATATCCTCTCGTGGAAGGTTCTAGGCGTTAGGGGAATGAAAACACCCGCCCACAATGTTTTTATTGGATAGGACCCCGCAACAGATACAAGTTGGGGGAAGATACACCAGATTGGTCAGAAATTACTAAAAGAAATTCGGGATTGGATAAATCTAAAACAAGGGGAAAAAGAGGGGTATACAGCCAACTTAAACAATAACAGAAAGAAATTTAACAAGAAACAAACTTTTGAAATAAAAATTTCTCCAACAAAATAGTTCTTTGACTCCGCACTAGGGTGCACTATTGTTGATCTTCAGTAGTGTCCTCTAGAAGAGAAAGTTCACACTTCTTACTTCAAGCGAAACAAAAACACATCAAAAGTGACACAGTTCAAAAACTCAAAATTTTCCACGTGGTGACATCTTCTGAGAAAGTAGAGAATTAATAGAGTAGATAAAGTTCAACCTTCCTCCAGAAGAGGAGTTTCAACTGGCGCAACTTTTAAATAAACGGTGTAGAGGTGTACCGCCCGGTACAGAAATAATTCAGATTAACGGACTCGATAAGGAAGCAAACAAGGAGACTGGAACCAGCGTCCAACTGAATAAATAACAAGAAACTCTCAAGGAAAGATGAAATCAAACACTACAACACAGTAATCAAACCAGAGAGTCTCTATGAGAACCGGTGAAATAGACGAGATAGAGGAAAAAGGAAAGGAAAGTATTGACGAACATCTGTGGACTACTGAAAATGGGGGAAAGACAGTTTACACATAGGAGGAGCAAAGAAAAGTACAAAGGTGAAGAAAATGAAAGTATGTCAGACACGATGAGAAATATGGTCACATAATGAGGATGGATGACAGGAGTGTTAACAAGAGCAAGAATGGTAGCCAGGGGATCCAAGGAATAAGGAAAGGTATGACAGAGATTGAAATAACAGACAAAACAGAAGAACTTTCAGAAGATCGATACAAAATTTCAAGAGATTCTAGCAGAAGGAAAATACGAAATATAATATTAATATGTGGACACAAGAGAGATTGAAATGATGAAGAACTATTGGAAGTCAAGAAAAGAAGGGTCAAGTTTAAAGCATAGGGTTATTTTCCATCCACCTTAGATGAGATGAGATACTTTAACTCCCAGTAATTAAAACTGAGAGGACCTGTCCTCGGTGAAACTTAGGGAAATTAATTCAGTAATGCTGTGAATTGTTTCATTTTTATATTGTTTGAT
Source organism: Anabrus simplex (assembly GCF_040414725.1). Classification (NCBI taxonomy): domain Eukaryota; kingdom Metazoa; phylum Arthropoda; class Insecta; order Orthoptera; family Tettigoniidae; genus Anabrus; species Anabrus simplex. The sequence continues at coordinate 158,057,051 of NC_090269.1, read as the reverse complement.
CAGTTATCATAAGAAATATTGTTTTCAGTGAGGGAAGTACAATATCTCTTGTAATATGGAAATTGGAAATTGTATAAAAGGTTACTAAAGTCTATATCATGATCTCCCTATGGGTGGGGGCGGTAGAATAACATGTACGGTATCCCATGCTTGTTGTAAGAAGCGACTAAAAGAGGCCTCAGGGGCTTTTAACTTGGGAGCTTGGATTCTCCACCACGGGTTCGTAGCATTGCTTCCAGTTAGAGATCGGGCCAGCTAGGAAGACGTCCGGGAGCGCATGCACACTTTGGACTTAGCGCATCCCCTCCTAACAGAGCTCCTGCTATAAGGACAGTTCAGTGCATAAGTTTACACTCAGCTGTCGCGCGCTCCTCTCTAATTTCCGGTTGTGTAGTATCTGTGGTTAGTGATGGTGTGCGTTAGGCCTATCTGTGACAGTATGGAAGGTGTTAAAAGTAGCCTGCATCATAAGGTGCTAAGAGTCAGACTCGTGCAGCAATCCTGAACATTATAGGCTTTATGGAAAGGGAGGCAATGGAACAAAAGTTAGTGATAGAACGTAATAAAGTGCAGAAAAGAGTAGAAGCACCTGTTGGAGTGTCAGAAAGTTCTGTGACACGGATTAACAGCGAAAAACGAAAAGCGATAGGCTTAGGAACACCAAACTAAAACAGAATGCGCACAAAGAATTTTACTGGACTGGACGACTTTAACGAAGGTGCCGTATGTTAACAATTTTTATTTAGATGAAAAATGTTTACCTACAGTTTCAAAAATTTGTGCAAAGCTAGTTAAAGACTTAAATTTCAAAGGATCCAATACTAGTGTCAAGCGAATCTTTCGACCATTAGGATATCATTGGAAACAGACTAACACTAACAAGCGCATCGTAATGGAAAAACATGACATAAAATACAAAATATTTGTTTATTTGAAGATTAAATTGCCCAGTATCGGGCGGAGGATAGGCCTATAGTCTACACGGATGAAACCTATATACATACGTCCCATGTATCCAGCAAAGGCTGGTCTGATACACTGACTGACAGAGCAAATGCAACACCAAGGAGAAGTGGTTCGAAAGGGATGAAAGTTGGGGAAAAAACAGAGTCGGCACGGACGAATAATTGATGTTTATTTCAAACCGATATGCAGGTTACACAATGCGCACGGCATCGACTCAGTAGGATGTAGGACCACCGCGAGCGGCGATGCACGCAGAAACACGTCGAGGTACAGAGTCAATAAGAGTGCGGATGGTGTCCTGAGGGATGGTTCTCCATTCTCTGTCAACCATTTGCCACAGTTGGTCGTCCGTACGAGGCTGGGGCAGAGTTTGCAAACGGCGTCTAATGAGATCCCACACGTGTTCGATTGGTGAGAGATCCGGAGAGTACGCTGGCCACGGAAGCATCTGTACACCTCGTAGAGCCTGTTGGGAGATGCGAGCAGTGTGTGGGCGGGCATTATCCTGCTGAAACAGAGCATTGGGCAGCCCCTGAAGGTACGGGAGTGCCACCGGCCGCAGCACATGCTGCACGTAGCGGTGGGCATTTAACGTGCCTTGAATACGCACTAGAGGTGACGTGGAATCATACGCAATAGCGCCCCAAACCATGATGCCGCGTTGTCTAGCGGTAGGGCGCTCCACAGTTACTGCCGGATTTGACCTTTCTCCACGCCGACGCCACACTCGTCTGCGGTGACTATCACTGACAGAACAGAAGCGTGATTCATCGGAGAACACGACGTTCCGCCATTCCCTCATCCAAGTCGCTCTAGCCCGGCACCATGCCAGGCGTGCACGTCTATGCTGTGGAGTCAATGGTAGTCTTCTGAGCGGACGCCGGGAGTGCAGGCCTCCTTCAACCAATCGACGGGAAATTGTTCTGGTCGTTATTGGAACAGCCAGGGTGTCTTGCACATGCTGAAGAATGGCGGTTGACGTGGCGTGCGGGGCTGCCACCGCTTGGCGGCGGATGCGCCGATCCTCGCGTGCTGACGTCACTCGGGCTGCGCCTGGACCCCTCGCACGTGCCACATGTCCCTGCGCCAACCATCTTCGCCACAGGCGCTGCACCGTGGACACATCCCTATGGGTATCGGCTACGATTTGACAAAGCGACCAACCTGCCCTTCTCAGCCCGATCACCATACCCCTCGTAAAGTCGTCTGTCTGCTGGAAATGCCTCCGTTGACGGTGGCCTGGCATTCTTAGCTATACACGTGTCCTGTGGCACACGACAACACGTTCTACAATGACTGTCGGCTGAGAAATCACGGTACGAAGTGGGCCATTCGCCAACGCCGTGTCCCATTTATCGTTCGCTACGTGCGCAGCACAGCGGCGCATTTCACATCATGAGCATACCTCAGTGACGTCAGTCTACCCTGCAATTGGCATAAAGTTCTAACCACTCCTTTTTAGTGTTGCATTTGCTCTGTCAGTCAGTGCATTTCAATATCCATGCAAAAGGAAAAATACTTATAGTTGTACATGCTGGCGGTGAAATGGGTTTCACCGAGAACTGTCTGCTAATCTGGAAGTCTAGCAGCAAGAGTGGCGACCACCACGGTGACAGGAATAGTGACAATTTTTTAAGTGTCTGAAAGATATGCTTATTCCTAATCTTCCACCTTGCAGTGTTCTCGTGATTGACTACGCGTCATATCACAAGGAGGTAGATCGTGTTCCAACCTCCAGCTCACGTAAAGTGACGATGATCTCCTGGCTAGTGAATGGTGGTGGTGGTGATTATTGTTTTAAGAGGAAGTACAACTGCGCAACCATCCTCTATATAACACTAATCAGGGAGAATAAATGGAAGGGGTCCGACACTTCGAAAATGAAGGTATCGGCCAAAGGAAGACAAGGGCCACGAAGGGCGTGAACATGAAAGCCTCCCTAGCCCTCGCAAACCTAATAGCGTCGGGGTCGGAAAAGAACAAGAGTTGACCAAGTGAGGTCAGATAGGATAGATGAAAGTGAGGAGCCTGGCACAAGTAAGTGGAAGTAATGCCAGGACTCAGCTAAGGTCCCCGTGGTCGCCAACCCACGTTCCAAAGTTCAGAGCCACTGGGGCCCCTTTTAGTAGCCTCTTACGACAGGCAGGGGATACCGTGGGTGTTATTCCACCGCCCCCACCCACAGGGGGATGGCTAGTGAATAGGAACATTCCACACCGTGAGACGATGTATAAACACGAGCTTTATGAGCTTATCAAATCGCACAAGCCGGCACACAAAACCTACGTCCTACTCATGGAACAGTACCGACACTCAGTCCTTCGACTGCCCCCATATCACCCTGAATTAAACAGTATTGAAATAATGTGGGCAAAAGTGAAGAACTGGGTAGTTTCTCGCAACGTCACCTTCACTATTGACGACGTATGGGAACTCGCTAAACAGAAATTCGCGTCAATATCCGCCAAAGACTAGAAGCGTAAATGTGAACACACAAAGAAGGCGGAGAAAGACTTCATGAGGGATGAGGAACTATTTGACATTATAGAGTCCTTTGCGATCCAGCAGAGAGCCGACAGCACGTCATTCAGTAATGACGACAGAAGTGATGACGGAGGACTCATTGGAATTGAAGAGCTATAGTGGATATTATAAAACAAGCATGTGCTAATTTTGTGAATATATTGTCATTATTTTATTATTTCAAGTGCAATTCAAATTATCTTTGAATACATACGTTGTTGCCTTTGGCTCAGCATGCATAGACATAAAGTTTCTTTTTTGAATTTTTTTCTGTACCTGAAAACAATTATATAATTATATGTCATATCGTTAAGTCACATTTCGTATCTCACAAGAGAGCAACAAAATATTGACATTAAGGAGCTAGGGACAAACGATGATATAGTCTAACAATACTTTCTCGCCTTGTAGCAAAAGTACTTATTATTATTATTATTATTATTATTATTATTATTATTATTATTATTATTATTATTATTATTATTATTATTATTATTATTATTATTATTTCGTTTCCCCCTCTTTGGGGTAAATTGAATCATTTCTTTTCCTGTGTGTTTTTCTTTTTTAGTGCCCAGTATTTCTTCATTCTTTCTGATCTTCGTTTCCGCTCGTCTTCCGAGATAATAGGTTTGGCTTTTAATGTAGATTTGTTTTGGAACCTTATATTTTCTTCTTTAGTTATTACTTTAGCTGTTCGACAGAATAGTGAATTTTCTGTGTTTTTTAATTCTACCAGGTCTTTTTCAGTTTCTTTAAACCGGTTCGGTTTTGTTTTGGGTTACGGAGGAAGTCAAAGATTTGTTCGTTTGATCTATTAGAGTTCATTCTGAGGAGAAGATGACCACAAAAAATATCCTTCTTCGCATTGTATCTGAGAGTTTTTCAATTTTCTTGTAGTGTGTCTCATTCTTGATGTATATTATCTTATTATTATTAATATTATTATCGAGTTATCTTACGTGACGTGGCTCAGGTTATGAAGCCTGGTGTTTTAGCAAACCATATTCTACACTGCACATCTTCAGCGTCGAAAGTTAATGTTATATCAAATTGTAATTTAAAATAAGGACTACGCAAATTGTTATACGAAGACGATTTTGACAGCTACTATAATAAGAAGTTAAATTATGTTCTAACTCCTTAAATCTATCTATCATCTGTAACAATTCTAAATACATTCATTTCGGCTAGGTATGTCTGTAATTTACAGCTGGAAGGGAATTCCACTAACTGAAAATCTGCGGAATGTTATATGTCAGTTACAGCAAATATTTCGGGTCAACTGTACGTCGCCACAACACTGAGAGAGAAGGGGAAGTCAGCGTTCTCGCTCCCACGGCTCTGCTTTCTCACTCGCACACTTCCCCTCACCGGATGTCTTCCTAGCTGACCCGATCTCTACGTGTGTCATACTCCTATACATCCTATCCGACCACCCGACTCGGTCGGTATTAGGTATGGAGACCTAGGGAGCCTTTCACTTTCACGCCATTCGTGATCCTTGTCTTTCTTTTCCTGATACCTTCATTTATCGAACTGCGGACCCCCACGATGACTGTTAATTCCTGTTAAAACAATAATCACTACCACCAGCATCTATATGAAAAATAATTAACATCGAATATTATTTCCGTACTGTGTGAACTGTACGAAAAAACTTTTTCTACAACTACGGCCAAACTGTAAGTAAATAAATGTTTTATCAGTTCTCTTTAGTACAAGACAGTCCTTTTCAAGTCTTGAGTTTACAGTTCATTTATACTCCAAAGCCTTGGTGTGATGGTCACTGGTAGAGTGAAGCCGTGCTCCAACCAAAGTGTAATGACACCAGCATTGACCGTAAGCCAGGGAGGGGTCCGGTAACCATAGCAACGGCACCTGCAGTAGTAGCAGCAACAGGCGCTTCGCCTCAACCAGTACTTCATCCCTTTGTTGTTGTTGTTTTATTGATTATGATGGAGTCAGAGTCTTCCTTATGCTTGATAGAGCTCCGGAAACTGTCATCGCAAGTCACTCCCATCATCTCTTTCAGTCCTTCGTTAACTTCATTTCTGTTCTTAGAAGGAGGGCCCATGGTACTGTCTTAAATTTGCGGTTCGTCCAGAACAAAACTTCTAGTACACAAGGGCTGGTACACCATCAGTCACTCTTTTATTTTTACATACAGTACATATTCTACGGCTATTGTTCCCACCTGCTTGTACCAGCAATCATTATCGCTACTTCTACTTTTGAGTAAAAAGTCCACCGATATCTTCATTATAGCGTCATTCATTCTAGTGCTCAATGTGCAAGCACCTCCAACTCTATGGTCTCTATATTGCACACCTCTTATCATTAATTTGTTAATAAGGAGGCCTCACACAGCCTTCGGAAACACGGAATATAACTCTATAACGTCCCTGTAAAACAAGATGTTTCCTTCTACACGAGGATCCTATACTTCTCATCGCGGAGGCTCGTCATATAAGTATAGGGAACTTCCTCAATACCCTTTATTGCTAGAGGCATATGGAATCGTTTATACTAAGTCTGCTTGCCAGATATCACCTTTTCCGCGAGTAATAACGCTTCTGCATCAGTAGGTGAAACTCGTGTGCGATGCTTATCTTTACAGGCGAGGTCTTATCTTGACGAGCCATTGCTGTATAATATCATAATTCTCTCTCTTTATTTCAAGAAATTCCGATTCGTGACCTGTGTGACCAGCATCTTGCGAAGCTCTTAGAAGTTGTAATCGTTCAACGAATAAGTTAGGGTCATTCAAATATCTTACGTCTACATACGGCAACAAAGGCTTGTCCATATGATTAAGACCACGTGTAGCTGGTTGATGTGGCGGAAACAGTTTAGAAATAAACCCTTGATAATTGTGATCTTATATGCATTTACAGCTTCTGTCCTCTTGTAATTATGTTGTGTTGCATCAGAAGCAAAAATTATTGCTTTATATTTTTAAGATCATCTTGTGAAATTATATCCTTGACAGGCATTCGTGAGAAAAGAAGTTCAAAGAAGGTTTATATGTAACACCTTTTACGATGAGTCTGTTGGTTTTAACCTTAATATTTGAATTACCTATCCAGAAACAGTCGTCTTCATAGCGAATACCGTAGGTTGTGTCATTTTGTCCTGTAAAGAGTTTTTCTATATAACGAACAAAGAGAGATCAATAGGTGTATCGAATAAAAGTCTTAAATTGATTATAACCTCAGACAAAGAAGGTAGACCTTGTGTTGATGTAGTAGGTGTTTTGGCAGTAACATCTGTTGTTAAAACTCAACACGCTTAGATGGTGAATTATCGTTAAGTTCTTCTTCCTCATTCTCTTCTTCATTCCTATCCTGCATCTCCTCTTCCTCACACCGCTTCTCTTCTTCTTTATACTTTTCCTGTTCATGCTTCTCTTTATCATATGATGTTTGCATAGAAGCAAAACTTGCAGTAGACTGGAGCAATGAAGTAGAATTAAAAATTTCTTTCAGTGGTGTATATAGTTGCGTTTTTAAAATTAAATCAGTGCCTGCTTGAATATGCTTTAGGTCTTTGAATTTCCGTCGAATATTGTTTCGAGCACAGATTATATGTATTGTAAACTCTTTGCTGGGTGTTGACCTGATGGTGGTTTTTGATCAACTGGTGACTGTAACTCTGTGTTGATGCACACGAAATGATGAAAACGCATGCGATATCGTCCATACTGAACGTCACTTTCTTTAGCAATAAGTAAAAAGCCGTAACGATGTGATGACCAACATGTAGCACAAATACGTCTTAAGTCATTGAATGTCATAAAAATTCATTCACAATTAAGTATTTATTTATTTTCCACCTTAATTGTGAATCTATTGAAGTGCGATACGGACCATGAAGCTGATTTTATGTAATGTCATAACAATGTTAACATGCCAGAAAAGCACAATAATATTTGTGTTGTCGCGTATCAACTGCTTAGTTACACGAGAATAGGTTTGAAATAAATAGATGCAATCTACATATTTATGTCGCCACATAGTTAAGTATTTACGAATAACGTTTTGCAGTTCTGTTGCGACATCGTCAAAGATCATTAGAGGATTGGGAAGCACAACATCCGGTGATGGTACTTGCTCATGTGAATTAAATTCAAAATATTTCAATCCATCTTTATCGAAATCGTGCATTACAGTTTGTTGAATTGTATATAGCGGTTGATTGAGTGACTTGGGGAAAACGTAAATATTCTTGAAGCGTATACCATTTAAAGAGGTAATGAGTGTGAGTAAAAGATTTGTTTTTCCACATCCCAATGGACCAGATATAACACATCGAATAGTAAAAGAAACAACGTTGCATGACACCTTTTTGTAGTTGTACAAGAACTAGGTAAGAGACGTGGCACTATGTCTCTAACAGGTAGTGTGTTTTCTGCTTGATAATCTTTATGGGAACTGAATAATAAAGTAGACAATAGTAATATATATACATGTATATATCAAACGAAACAACAGGTAACTATCACTTTATAATTCGCTCTTGACGAGTAAAGTAGTGTACACAATGGTGAAACAACGATATCCAAACGTCATGAAGAAGAAAACTAAAACTGTTGGTTGGAAAAATGTTGTTAAAGTTGCACAAAATCTATTCGTGGGGAATACAATCCGCATGTAACTGTTACTAAGGCACTACGCCCAGCAAGAGCGAGAAATTCACCAAAATGCAGGGCAATATTTTGTAAACGTGCACGAATTATTCCTGTACCAAAGCGAGGATGATTTCTTCCTGTGCTTTTTGCCGGACTAGCAGCTTTAGGGTCTTTGCTGGGTGGTGCTAGTGCTGTAGCAAGAAATGTTAAGGCAGTAGAAGAAGCGAAGCAACAGTTGAAAGAGATTGAACATCATAACAAGACAATGGAGGCAATTGCATTACAAGGCAAAGGCGTAGAGATGAAGCTTGTGTCACACGAAAAGGGATTTGGCATGTACATATCTCCAAAAAATGTCTACTGAATGCACTGTCACATCAAGCTCTAATCCACGAAGATATTTCTACTTTTGCTAAACAACTAGGAATTCATTATTTTCGAGGTGTGTATATGCGCGATCAACTACCAGCGTGCCCACGTGAACGTGAGAGTGCTGTAATTAACTTAGACAACAGTCGCGGGCCTGGAAGTCATTACGTTGCTTACGTAAAACGTAAATCTGAAGTACGGTATGTTATTTCGATAGCTATGGAGACTTAACTCCACCACTGGAGCTGATACGTTATTTCGGAAGCAGTGCAGACATTGTTTGCAGTAAAAACTATGTGCAAAAATTCAATACACGCATGTGCGGGCGATTATGTCTGATGTTTTTATATCAAACCCAGAGAGCAGACAAAGAGCAACAGCGTGCACGTGATGACTAACGGTGAAAGAACGTTAGCTGTACGCGGAGAAGGACCTGAAACAACCGTCGACATTAATCCGCCGATCGAACTCGGTCAACAGCTACATAGTCTTGGACTTGTTTCGTTTGAAATCTAAAATAAAATCTATAATATGCGTGATGGCCTAAACAAGTTCGATTACGCTACCATCAAGCAGTTATTCTTGACTTACTTGACTTATTTCCTTTAATTCCAGGTGGAACATAGGGCCTCGATAAAATTTCTCCAGCTTGCTCCCGCCGGCGTAAATTTCGTCTGGTTTCTGTAATGAGTTTAATTCAGGTGTGCGAGTTATTAGCCCACAACACCCAAAGTCCAGTGGAGGGGCTGCCTCCTGTCTGCGCTAGACCGCAGCATTTTTCTGTAGGGGTTATCTTCCTTAGCCTTTAAAGATCCCTCTTTACCACAAGGCAGTGGTTTATTCTTTGTTTATCCCCAAGAAGAAGGGCTGCCTCTTCCGCCAGCTTCGTCGTACCAAAGGACGTCTTCTCTGCGGTTACTGCCGTTGAGGTCTTCACCAGAGCCCCGTTAGCCGTCACTTTTCAGGGTTCCTGCAGGGCCTTCACAGCTACCGTAGCGGTCATGGGCACACACTGTCCCCAATGTACGTCACCTCTACAGGCAATCTCCTACTTCATGCCGTTGCCCACCTCTCATGACGTGGACGAGGGGTTGGCCTTGTGGAAGGCAAGCAGTTATTCAGTAGACGATATTCATGACTACACTGAAAGTACGTAAATTGAACCGCTTACAGAAGAAAGTTTTAGTAACCATAATTACAAATTCTCAATTACTGTAAACAACATCACACACAAATGTGTTATTGAGTCATCATTTAAGATTTACTTCAAATCACAACCGAATTTGCTGGACCATCGCTTGGATTTTCACCAAAAGAGCTCATACCGAACGTACGTTACGAGTCTGATCAACCTATAAATCTCTTCGATGATCATCATATAAACATTGCCTGCAACATTATCACAGACGTGACTAGTAATCAACAGCCTTCGCACGTCCTGCACGACTTAGTTATTACAGAGGAAAATGGTTATACTCTTCGTGAGAAACCGTCAGTAGTTCTTCATCATCCTGTGCCTGTAAAACATATTAGTAACATTACTCTTAGTCTTGTGAATAAACATAATGAGCATATTAATTTAGATCGACACACGTACTGTACCAGTAAAAGAGCGCGACTTTAAGATTTTAATTTAACGTAAGCATGAAATAGTTCTCAGGGCGAAACTGGATGGACACTAGCTAGGGCTTGGTACAGGAGGCAGGGTCCAAACTACAAGAAAAATTTTAATCAGTTTGAATAAGAGTTTATTCATGAAATGCATATCAAATTGCACATCACCTCATTGTAGATAGGGGTTGTCTACAACATCGTCCTTTAAATGAAGCGTTTAGAAAAGTCAGGTATTGCCAAAACAGGGGCGTTCGAGAGAGCGAACTGCAATTTCTCAAAAGCTGCCTGTTGGAGAGGACCCCAGACAAACTTAACATCTTTTCGCCTTAAATGGTTGAGAGGAGCAGCAACCTCAGCGAAGTTAGGAATAAATTTCCTGAAAAAGTTAACCATTCCTACAAAACGGGCAATGCCTTTGACATCTTTAGGAGGTTGAAAATCACGAATGGCCTCGGTCCTGGATTGGTCAATCGAGATTCCACTCGAAGACACAATGTGTCCAAGAAAAGACATACTTGGCTGGGCGAAGGTTACCTTAGAATGCTTAACAGTCAAGCCAGCTTTCCTCAAGCGTTCAAGGACTTCCCGTACATGAATCACATGTTCTTCAAAGGTTTTAGAATATACGACGCAATCGTCGAGATAGTGAAAAACACATTAAAATTTAATGTCAGAGAAGATAGTGTACCGGGCGGTACACCTCTACACCGTTTATTTAAAAGTTGCGCCAGTTGAAACTCCTCTTCTGGAGGAAGGTTGAACTTTATCTACTCTATTAATTCTCTACTTTCTCAGAAGATGTCACCACGTGGAAAATTTTGAGTTTTTGAACTGTGTCACTTTTGATGTGTTTTTGTTTCGCTTGAAGTAAGAAGTGTGAACTTTCTCTTCTAGAGGACACTACTGAAGATCAACAATAGTGCACCCTAGTGCGGAGTCAAAGAACTATTTTGTTGGAGAAATTTTTATTTCAAAAGTTTGTTTCTTGTTAAATTTCTTTCTGTTATGGTTTAAGTTGACTGTATACCCCTCTTTTTCCCCTTGTTTTAGATTTATCCAATCCCGAATTTCTTTTAGTAATTTCTGACCAATCTGGTGTATCATCCCCCAACTTGTATCTGTTGCGGGGTCCTATCCAATAAAAACATTGTGGGCGGGTGTTTTCTTTCCCCTAACGCCTAGAAACTTCCGCGAGAGTATTTAAACTGCTGATTTTTGGGTCTCTGGGCCACTTCTGTTCCATCTTTCAGTGTGTTAAGTACCTAGCAGGAGGCGGGAGGCGCCTCTTTCTTCGGCAGCGGTCAACAATAAGGTAATGGCCGATTAATAAATTCTTTCTTTTCTTGCTCAGCAGTTTAACTCTCGGGGCGGGTGCGAAGCGTTCCACCATGTAACCTTTTCCTAAAATGTAACTAGTCTTTTCTTCTATTCTCTTGAAAAGCTACATACTGGGATAGAGAGTGCTAACCCTCTCGAGCTCCCACTCATTATGTTTTGAGGTGAACTTATTGTTTCTCAACCTATCCTTCGATAACGTAAAACAAATTGTTCTTTTCTAAGTCACCTCTGTAGTATGGGATTAGCCCTAGCATCAGTGGCCTAAGAGCCAAAGTAGGTCTTAAAATCAAAGTGTATTAGGAGTGCAAGTTCGCCTCCTCTCAAATTGTTTTAGAGGTCATTTAATTAACCTGCTTTACATTTAATAGACCTCAGTAGATTGGGTATTTTACCCCTGGGTTTGTGTCCGTTGTGGACAACTTGAAGGTGGAGTTTGGTGTGGCCTGGGAGAGGCTTAAATTAAAGAGCGTGTGGCTCTTTTGGAAACGGAGTGTTGTGTGCCTCGAGGAGGCTTAACTGTGTAATTTGGAGCAAGTGCTCCAGGGTTTGATTGGGGTCTTCTGCCCCTTTGTTAAAATTTGTATATCGGAAAGTTGGGCTAGTTGCTCAAGAATTGTGAACTCAGGGCTCGAAGCCCAAACTCTGTAACCCCTGTAATTGTACATTTCAAATTGTGTTTCGGCTACTCAGTACCTGTTCTTTGTTATTACTTAATATTGAAAAGAAAATATAACCTCGTTAAATTTTACATTAACTTTGATTCCGTAGTTTGAAACCCATTCACACCCGCACCTTCTTACACCTCTACCTACCGCTAAAACACGGTAACAGATAGTATCCAGCAATCGTGTCAAAATTCCAGCACCAGAGTTCAAACCGAAGGATAATCTTACAAATTCATACAAATTCCAGTCAGTGATGAAGGCAGTTGGTGGAATGGACCTCTTGGATAAAGGAATTTGATAATAGGCCTGGTTAAGGTCCAGTACTGTAAAACACTTTGCCCCAGAAAACCATCCAAAGCATGTGTGCAGATCAAGTAACGGGATAGACTGAAGGACCACCTTCTGGTTTAATTTTCTATAGTCCAGAACAGCACGAAAGCCCCCAGAGGACTTGGGTACAAGGAAAACAGGAGAGGCATATGGGGAGCTAGAAGGTTGTATAACCCCTTCTGCTAGAAGTTTTTCAATAATCTTCTTCAATTCCAGCATCCGTGGAGGAGAGAGTCTATATGGAGGGGATCTCACAGGTTTGGTATCAGTTAGTTCGATATCATATTCCATAACATCAGTTACCCCTAGTTTACTAGTGAACACTTCAGGGAATTCGCTGCAAAGAGCACGAATTTCATCAGCTTGTTCCTTACTCAAATGATTAAGTTTTAATTCCTTAACATTGCTAATTTCGTCAGGCACTGACTCAGAAACACAATTCGCATTTAAATTACCCTTAGAACCATCAGACAAATTAAATTTATTAGCAGGGGAAAACTTAAAGAAAAATTTCCTGTCTTGAAGGTCGAGAACAAGTCCAGTTTTGGACAAAAACCCAGTTCCTAGAATCAAATTACACGAAAGGTTAGGACCACCAGGCAGGACACTTTCCAGGTGAAATTTCCAATTCTCAATTTCACCCTAGCAGTCCCTAGAATTTCTACATCATTACCATTAGCAGTAACACACTTTAAATCAGAAGGTTGTAAGGACGGTAACTTACAAGCATATTTCATTTTGGAATACCAATCAGAATTGATTACATTTACAACGCTTCCAGAGTCAATCAAAGCCATCAATGGTTCATTATTCACTTCAACACTGGTGAAGGTTCCTTCAGAGACAACATTCCCACAAATTTTGTTACAGTTACGAGGACAAATAACCTCATCAGAGTCCCCTACATTCTTAAAAGGTTGAAACTTACGAGACCGGTTTTTAGGTTTTAGTCATTTATGGCGTCTTTGAAATGAATTTGGGCAAAAAATTTCAGTGTGCTGCTTAGAGCCACAAAGATAACAACAAACATCATGTCCATTACTCTTAGACGGGCACGAATTCCTTAGATGTTCCGTAGAACCACACCCAAAACATATTTTTGTTTTCATGTTACAGGGTACATTAGGATAACCAGTACACTTAGAATTGGTAATAGGAGGGGGAAGGTGTACAGGCCTGGACGCGTCTCCGTGCTTTATATCCTCAGCGAAGGTACACGCAGTCTCGAGTTCAATGAAATTAGTGGGACACTTCACAAGGGAAATGTAAGATCGATAAGCGGGAGATATACATTTTAATATACGAGTTACCATTTCTTCCTCAGGAACCAAAATTCGAAACACTTTACAATAGAACTTTACATCAACAATGTACGTTAGCAAATTTTCGTGAAGGTACTGAGTTCGGAAACAATACTGAGGGATGAGACTCTGAAGGGCTAAGGAGGGGATAAATTTGTTAAGAATTAGTTCATGAAATTCATCAATTTTACACTTCTGAGAGATAGCCTCGGAAATTTCGTTTTTCAGAATACCCTCGCAGTGGGAAAATAAGGCCCTATACATGCCTAGTTCATCAACAGAGTATACACTAGCAGACTCCTTCATTTCTACAAGGAACCTTAAAAATATAAGGCACTCCTCGATTGAGTTTACGGAGAAATTCTTTACACCGTGAAACAGCTCTTTCAAGGAATTATGCGATGTACCACTTAATCGTGATGAAATAGACTCAAGGACAGGAGAAGTTACCCAGCATGAACCTTGAAAAGGAGGAGATAAATTTTGATTTACACTTTCATTATTACTAAGAGGATTGGTCCTATCCGTAACCAACAAGTTCTCCATTTCCCTACTTGCAATTATTAAAACAAGTTCAGTAGAAATTCTGGACGCTAAAGTCAAAAGTCGGGTGCATTCGCTAATGAATTCCCCCTCAGGTTTCAAAGTAAGGAGATCTTGGATACGCCCCGAGTGGTGGTACACTCTAGCCTTGAGTCTACTAACTTGAGACTTCGTCGGTGGCGTTTCAGTAAATTCTTTAAGAATTATGGAAATTTCATTTAAAGAACAATTAATTTAATGTAAAAACTCACCAATCTTGGAGATATCTATTTTAGATAGGTTGAAAGGCACCTGGAGATGAGCTGAAAGTAAGGCGGCACACTCAGAGACAGTACCGACTGGTTCTAAACCTCGGACCGCAAGCTCATACTGCAACTCCGACTTACGCAGGTGATGGGGGTGAATAACCGGACGGGCCATGACGATAGACAATATGAAACAAAACAATTCAAAGTTGGAATAAGATGGTTGCAATTCTTTTACAAAGGATATTGTACCAGTTTATTACTATGTCCTTCTTTCAATACATTTGAACTTGATACCAGGTAAATTAAAAAAAGGATACAAACAACCTCCGGGTATGTACGAGCTACAGGTGCATGAATCAAAAACCACGCTCTGCTACCAAAATACTGTCCAGTAACGTAGGTCAAACCCGAACACTACGATAAGGGCAGCAAAGGGGTCAACTAGCTGGTACACAAATAAGCTAGTTGAAAGGTTCAAACAGGAAGCGTAACTAGGGTCACCCAAAACAGACAAAATTACTAGACAAGAACAGAAAACTTACCATAACAGGGCGAAGAAATGTTTCCAAGAACTCGTACTAAGAAAATTCATACCTGGTACCAATTACTTTAAGAAAGAAGAACACATTCTAGGAAATTTAAAACAAGGGATTTATTTAGTTAAATAAATTTTTAAAATGTTAGGAAAAGAATTCATCAATGCAGGAACAATTAATAAGGAAAAGTTACTTAAATTAGGAAACTAAGTTAAACTTGATTTAAAATCTACAGTGATCGATCACTAGAAAATTGAAAAGAAAAAAAAACAAAACTCTTAATTAAGCGAGGCCTCAACTTCCCAGAAAAAAAATGACCGTTTCAAATTAGCATCACATTACAATGTCCCAAATTTTTCTTTAAAAGGAAAATCTTCTCTGAACCACAGAGTTCTCACCAAGGGATAAATAATAGAAATTTAAAAAATTAACACAACACTTTATACTCGGAAGAAAAGAAAGTGACCGGAAATTAAAAATTAAAATCACCCCGACGCGATCACAAGGACACAAAGGTAAGGAAAATTAAACGGAATTAAATATCATCACATCAAGACGAAGAACTTGGCCAAACATCCAACAGCATCAATGATCAGGGACAAATCTCTCCCATTAAAAACTTAACAATCATCAAACAAACCGTTGGCAAGGCAACCAACAAACGCCAAGAAAGAAAGGTAAGGTAACAGGTAACCACGGAAACGAAAGTCCGCACAAACAAGGGAAAAGAAAGGACAAAAAACGAAGAACTACGAACACAAGTAAAATTAAGAAACAGAGAAAAATAAATTAATGCCGTCCGCTTGGTCAGAACTCACATGGTTAAAACAAACTTACTTGGGGTGTTAGATACGGTAGCAATACTGGAAGACATTTCAAGACGTACCAAAGATTTTTCACATTAGCATAAAGTACCCAACTTCCCCAATACATCCTAATTTGCATCATTAACAACACGAAAAGTTACATTATTAAAAGATGATAATAATAAATTTTTTAAAGAGCTTCGAGATCTTGCTTTCCCAGAAATTTAGAGTTTACAAACGTCACCAGACAAATACTTAAATTGTCCGAAGTTGAAGAGGATAACATACTTAAAAATGCCGAAAATCTTCACCGAAGCAATGACGCCATCGCCATTTTTAAAAGGTTACTTACAGGCTGAAGAGGCCAAGCGAACAAATGCATTAAGCATACAAACTAGAGAAGAAACACATAATGAGGGCAAGGGAGAAACCCTCTTACTCCTTCCTTCAAGTTACATCCATTGCGAACGCCACAAACCACTCACAGATGAGACACGCCAAATCCTCGTCCATCTCAAACCACAGTCCAGAAAATCATCGTCGGCTCGCCAAAACAAGAATCGACAAGCCAGAGTTCGTTCGGCAGTGAGCTCTAATTGGTTAATGGGCGGAGTCTCGTAGTTCTAGCTCACAGTTCAGATGTCAGTACGTACGAGGAGCTCAGACTTGAGCGCCCACACAGATTAGTAGCGGAAAAGTGAACCCTGTAGCTTGTAGCTTCCTTTGTGTGGATGCTGGCAGTAGCGTCATATTGCATAACACTTCGCGACATAGAGGCGCCTTGAGCTCCCAGTGGGTGGCTCAGAAAAACTCCAGAACTGCGCGCATATCATGAAAAAAGGGGAAGAAGAATACAATTTTGCTAACTCCATCTAGAAAACAAACGCCAACGCACAGCGATGCCAAAGCGATGGGGCGATTTCAGGGGTATTTTCAGCTCAATAAAGGCTAAACTAACCAGAAAACATACGTCAGAGTAATAAAAGGAATATTGGATGAATGGCAAAATTGAAAATCAAGGTAGAATAATCTCACCTACGAAAATGCACCTTCATAAGATTACGTAACCACCACGGCGTACCCACGCCTACAGTGTCGCCAAATACTATTAGCGAATACTACCCCCACCCCGATTGTATTGGAATTAATTACTACAAATCCACCGATCATCCTGAGTTCCGCATCACATCTGGTATTTCGGAGTAGTTGGCCACACAAGTTGCCACATCGCTGGGATTCGTAAGCCTTGTGGATCTGGAAAACTGAAATGTGTAGGAGGGAGATGTCTCCCAAGCATTCCCCACCCTAGGGTAGCCCTTATATTTGCCTGCACATATGAGGGTGGAGACCAGTCTTCGAGGAGTCTACGAGGTGACCACACGGCCGATTTTTGGTCTGATTTCCCTCTCTTTGTATGGTAAAATTTATGTAAGCGGGAGTGTGAAAAGTTGGATTTCAGTGCGAATCTGCAGTAAAAATCTGAACTATATAAACATGATGTGCGCATCTATAGTTTGATCGCGGTGCGACACGAAGGAACGCGAGTGACATAAATTCGCACCGAGAACTGTGAAACAATGAACTGCCGTCTGTCGAACGTGGAACGTTATTTTTCAATCAGTATCCCGTAGTGGAGGCAGAGAGCCTCTTAATTATAATCTATGTTAGAAACTGTGTAAGCGGCAGGCGAGTGAATAGTGATAGTACGAAGAATTAGTGGTTATCACATAAACAAAATTGTATCAATGTTTATCGTGCTTCAGAACAGCGTAATCGCGCTGAACAAAGCATACGAGACAGGGTTAAGAATAAACATAAGTAGCCCACCTTAGGGTAATGCGGGAGGTTAACCTGTTTCGGTAATGAAACTGTGAACTCGGAATTGCATATGTCAGATTAGGATAGACTAGCTGCGTCCTGTGCCAGGGTATCGTAGACATTCATAACTTTCTTTCTGGTTAGAAGAAAGGAAAATTTGCCTGTAACGTGAGTGGAGGACGTTTTGTGAAAACAGTGTAAACAGTGTCATTTCAGTGTTCAAACCCCAACGCTATGGATTATTCCAGGAGCATCATGGAACGTCCTGAACCAGCGATCTCCCACTTCAGCAGGATGGGCTAAGACCTTCAAGGGAGCCCTCATTCTGGGCTCGAACGGCGTACGATGGACAACGGACCAGCACTGTTGAGTACAAAATTATGATCTTATGATATTGATATTCCCTGTAGATAAATCATATCAGAATATAGGAATAGCATGGGATGATTTTATATTGAATAATTTAGTAAGATTAGAGTGGTCGGTATTTTTTTACCTTTTAAAGTTGTTTGGGAAGGAAACAAATTAGGAATAGAGTATGAATTTCCCATCTAGTTGTCTTTATTGCATGAGCATGGTTGTATCCTTGTTTTATGAGTACTGTCAGAGGAGACGGGGGGAAAAGGCTAATTAATTTCGTTGAGGTAATAAAGGAGCCTTCGTTCTTGGAGAGATATATGAAAGAAGTCAGGTTAAGATGACGCAAGAATCTTTGCCATATATCCTGTGAACCAGATAAAGTTGGATAGGTGAAGTACTCGATTTAATGTAAAGTAGTTGTATTTTATGCATGATAACTTAAGGCGTTGCTGCATAATATGTGTGTGAAGAGTCATGGCACCGAGGTACAAATGTCCACCCCCACCAACACTAGCTAGAGCCCCTGTTAAAGAAAATTCTTTTTGTGATTGCTTAAATACCTTTTGTTAGTTCATTTTATTTCATTTAAATTAATCAGTTTGGTCGGATAATTTTATGCCGATCTAATGAAGGTAATATAAATTCATGTCAGGTACATAGTCATTATTATTATTATTATTGTTATTATTATTATTACTATTATTATTATTATCATTATTGTGATTATTATGACTATTGTTATTAGTAAATTTTGTGAGATTATTAAACTCTAGTTTGCTAGCCCGTGGATTGTGGTAGTTTTACTATGAGAGGCACGAGGATGGAACTCCGGACTCCTATAAGAGAGAGAGAGAGAGAGAGTAAAATAATGTAACGGCCCAAAAGTTGAGAGATTGGTCCGATGAAGAACACCTGAGCGGGTTAGAGCATAATTCTATGTACCTGTTTGTATTTGTTATTTTTGATCGCGTGAATAAATTGGCCCACTGAATAGGCTTTTGTAAACGCACTAATGTTGGGTTTTAAAAAAAGTATGTGGCCGGTGTGCCGGCGGTTGACAAGGAAATTTATGGCATCCCACCCCGGGAGGGTCGGAGCTCGCTTGTGTCAAACTAGGCCTGCTAAAAGGCAAATGTATGGCCGTCTTTCTCAAGGAAGTGTTTTTCCTCGAACCCTCTTTTGCTCTGCTAGTAAATGTTTTTTTTAATCGATTACCACATTCTAATCAGGCTAAGTTGGGTGAATGCAGTAACACTTAGTTCATACACATGTAGAAGCGATAGATAGGGTCTTGATTTTTCAGGTTCCCCGACTGGAGAGACCTGTTGGTCTCCCGTTCGTACCTCGGACATGACAAAAGGGAGTCAGTAACACAAACGACGGCTAATGGTAAACCAGATGCAGCTACCATGTATGGGAAATGTTATAATATGTGTTTTCTCTTCCAGGTGTGATAATAGTGTAAATAGTATGTTGTTTTGATGCTAATTGGTTTGTTTAATTGAGACTTCGTGAAAAATCCTTTGGTAGTTCGTTTGTTGGAGGGTTCAGGCCCTCTGATGTGTATAGTTAGTTCTCAAGTGAGGTGATTTGGAGTAACTAGTTTTGTGTGCATCTAATATTTCTGGTATAGGTTGTAACTCCGTGGAGTTTGCCGATCATTTTATGATTCCTTTTAAATTCTTTTAATATTGTGTTTCTCGTGTTATGTTCGATGTAGGTGGCCACTCTAATCTTAGGGTAAAGTAGTGTAACTTGCTGTGTTTTAAATATGTAATTTGGGAATTAATCCCGGGAATATTTATATCCGTAAGGTCATAGTTTTCTTATAAATTTTTGTAAAAAGTTTGGTTCATTATAATAGTGTTTACCGTACTCAGCAGGTAAAATAATCGTGTCCGTAAATTCGAAACCAAGTTTATCAACCAAGAGTGTAGTAAACGCAACTCAAATTTCTCCGAGTTGTTTGAAGCTATATGTGAACACCCATGTGCTTAATCCGAATAGGTGATTGTTTTGTGTTATAATATTCAACAGCGTAATGTCAATAGACCACATAATGAATCTTATAATGATGTGGATCAAAATTTCACTTGGGTGATAGCCCGGACATGGTTGTCCGTTGCTGGTATTAACATTCAATGGATGTAAGTTAACTTTGATGTTCAAGGTTGTAGATTGTAAATATGTTCAACGGGAGTGAATTAAATATTCAGAAATTTTATTCGTGCCTAATTTTTGCCGAGAATTAGCATCCAGAACCTCTTCCGTTATGTTATGCCTGTAAGTTAGTTGTAAGATATTTTATTTTTATCGCCGTGGACGGTCTGCGACTCTGAGTAGCCGGGGGTTCAGATCTTAGGAACGGGAGAGTTAGCAGCGACCTTGCTGCGCCGTAGGGCGGTGACCCCTCATGTGAGTGGATTACTTATTCAATCCCAATGAGAGGGAATCGTCACAGGCCGAAAAGGTCCCTTGACCATCGCCTTCCGTGGAGCATGGTGCCATGTGTTCATGACCCGACAGGGTCACCTCTTTGTTGGCACAAGGTACCATGAGCTATGGGCGATGGTGGGAAAGGTCCCAATACATACATACATTATCATTATGGATTGTTACGCCTTTCAGCGTTCAGTCTGCAAGATCTGTGAATTTACTAAATGTCGCCACAATCTTCTATTTGCAACTAGTGCTGAGGCCACATTTATTTCTATACCTCTTTAAATCGTTAGAAACTGAGTGTAACCATCGTCGTCTTGGTCTCCCTCTACTTCTCTTACACTCCACAAGAGTCGATTATTCTCCCTGGTAACCTATGCTCATCCATTCGCCTCACATGACCCCACCACCGAAGCCGGTTTATGCATACAGCTTCATCCATCAAGTTCATTCCTAAATTAGCCTTTATCTCCTCATTTCGAGTACCCTCCTGCCATGGTACCCACCTGTTTGTACCTGCGATCATTCTCGCTACTTTCATGTCGGTTACTTCTTACTTATGAATAAGATATCCTGAGTCCACCCAGCTTTCGCTCCCGTAAAGCAAAGCTGGTCTGAAAACAGACCGATGTAAAGATAGTTTCCTCTGGGAGCTTACTTCCTTCTTACAGAATACTGTGGATCGCAACTGCGAGCTCACTGCATTAGCTTTACTACACCTTGATTCAATCTCACTTATATTACCATCCTGGGAGAACATACAACCTAAATACTTGAAATTATCGAACTGCTCTAGCTTTGTATCACCAATCTGGCCCTCAATTCTGTCGAATTTCTTACCTACTGACATCAATTTAGTCTTCGAAAGGCTAATTTTCATACCGTACTCATTGCACCTATTTTCAAGTTGCGAGATATTAGACTGCAGGCTTTCGGCACAATCTGCCATTGAGACCAAGTCGTTAGCATAGGCCAGACTGCTTACTAAATTTCCACATTGTTACGATGTTTTGTGGATTTGCAGAGGTGAAAGAAGGTGCTGGGTGGAATAGGTCTCAACTTACGAAATTAAAGTTAATTTAAAACATTAACAAATTTTATATTTTCTTTTCAAAATCAACAGTTAACAACAACAGAGTAACAGGCACCAAGTAGCAGGAAAATAATTTAAGAAATTACAATAGTTACAAGATTTGGGCTTCGAGCCCCAAGATTAATTTCTGAGTTCTCAGCTCACCACCACAATAGCTAAATGGCAGAAAACCCCTAAGTACAAGGAGCACTTGCTCCTAATTACAACGTTAAAAAAAGAGCAGACCCGCTCTCAATTTGACAAGCCTATCAAAGGCTACAACAAACTCCATTTCTATCTGCCCTTAAGGCACAGCAAGAAACAGGGGTATTTGATACCCAACCTACAGGGCCTTTACATGAGGAAAATAAAACATCAGGTTAAGTTACTGGCCCATAATACAAAATAGAATGGAGGCGAAGCTTGCACTCCTAATACACTATTGAAACCTACTTGGCACTAGGCCGCTTACGCAAAGGGCTAATCCCATACTAAGGAGGTGACACGATAAGAAAACTTTATTACATTACGAAGAGAAGAAAAACGGTTATGAAAACGTAGTCACCTCAAAACAATATTAGTGGGAACTCGAGAGGTTAGGCACTCTCTATGCCAATTTGTAGTTAAAGAGACGGAATTGTTACCAAATGTCTATTACATTTTAAAGATAGGTTACATGAGAAAAGTTTCGAAACTGCCCCGAGGGTTAAACTGCTGAGCTAGCAAGAAATAAAGTTATTAAACGGCCATTACCTTGTGGATGAACTGCTGCTTGGAGAAAGAGGCGCTTCCCGCCCCCTGCTATATATGTTCACACACTGCGAAAGATGTTACTGAAGTGGCCCCGAGACAAGAAAATTAGCAGTTTATACACCCTCGTGGAACATTCGAGACCTTTCAAGAATGAGTACCCACACCCCCCTCAACTTTACTGGATAGCTTAAAGCAACATATCCATATCGGAGAAGACATACGTTATTGGTCAAAAATTAATTAGAGAAATTCGGGATTGGCTAAATTCAAAACAAGCGGGTAGAAATGATTAATGTTGCCAACTCACAAACCACAGAACAAATTTTAGTAAGGTCAAAAACTTATGAACACAAAAATTCTTCAAGAAGGTTCATTCCTTTGCAACAGAGTGCGTAATCCTAGTTTTTTTCTCTGTAGAGACATCTAGAAGAGAATGTCCACACTTCTTGATACGGGATAAACAAACACAAATCAAAATAGACACAGTTCAGAACACTACAAGATTACCAAATTTACAGTAGTGACATCTTTTAAGAAATAGTAGAATTAGTTGAGTTTTCAAGGTTCCAAACTTCTCCTGTAGAGGAGTTTAAACTGGCGCAATCTTTGAATTCGCGGCGTGGAGGTGTACCGCCCGGTACACACATAACTGAATCCCTCCCTGCCACTTTATACTTTTCAGCATACGATCCATGTAAACTACGAACAGCAAAGGTGAAAGCCTTGTCTAACCCCTGTAAGTACTCTGAACCAAGAACTCATTCTACCATTAATTGTCACTGAAGCCCAATTGTCAACATAAATGCCTTTGATTGCTTTTAATAATCTACCTTCGATTCCATACTCCTCCAGTATGGCGAACATCTTTTCCCTCGGTACCCTGTCATGTGCTTTCTCTAGATCTACGAAACATAAACACAACTGCCTATTCCTCTCGTAGCATTTTTCAATTGGCTGGCGCATACTGAAAATCTGATCCTGACAGCCCCTGTGTGGTCTGAAACCACACTGGTTTTCATCCAACTTTATCTCAACTACGGATCGCACCCGCCCTTCCTAGATGCCAGTGAATACTTTGCATGGTATACGAATCCGAAGGTACCTTAACAATACTCCATGCTAACCTTACTACTCTATGAAGCCATTTCATCCCTGCCTCCCCAATATACTGTACTTCACCATTTCAGGTCTAATTTCATCTATTCCTGCTGCTTTATAACAATGTAGTTTATTTACCTTCCTTTCCACTTCCTCAACCGCAATTGCACCATCAACATTTTCTTCCTCTAAGTTCACCATCAACATTTTCCTCCTCCCCATGAGCTTGGCTATTCACAACACCACCAGGAAAATTTCCTTTTACGTTGAGAAGATGTTCAAAATATTCCCTCCACCTCTCCGGTGATTCCCTGGGATCTATTATGAGTTCACCTGAATTACTCAAAACACTGTTCATTTCCTTTTCCCTCTCTTCCTAAGATTCTTTATTACTGTCCAGAAAGGTTTTCCTGCTGCTTGACCTAGCCTTTCCAGGTTATTACCAAAATCTTCCCACGACTTCTTTTTGGATTCAATAATTATTTATTTCGCTCAGTTTCTTTCATCTACGTACAAATCCCTGTCTGCCTCGGCCCTTGTTTGGAGCCATTTCTGATAAACCTTCTTTTTACGTTTACAAGCTTCTCTTACTTCATCATTCCACGAAGACGTTTGTCTTTTCTCAACTTTACAAACAGTTGTTCCCAGGCATTCCCTTGCTGTTTCTACTACAGCATCCCTGTATGCCGCACATTCTCTTTCTATATCCTGAATCCGCTTACTGTCTACTGTTCGAAACTTCTCACTAATCATATCCACGTACTTCCGTCTAATTTCCTGGAGGTTTTCTTCCCTTATTCGTTTACAGACAGATTTCACTTTCTCTACTCTTGGCCTAGAGATACTTAGCTCACTACAGATCAGATAGTGGTCTGTATCATCGAAAAATCCCCGGAAAACTCGTACATTCCCAACAGATTTCCTGAATTCAAAGTCTGTTAATATATAGTCTATTATGGATCTGGTACCCCTAGCCTCCCATGTGTAGCAGTGAATAGCCTTATGCTTGAAGAATGTATTCGTAACAGCTAAACCCATACTAGCACAGAAGTCCAGCAAACGCTTCCTATTCCCATTAGCTTCCATATCTTCGCCACATTTACCAATCACCCTTTCGTATCCTTCAGTTCTATTCCCAACTCTCGCATTGAAATCGCCCATTAGCACTATTCTATCCTTTCTCTTGACCCTGACCACGATGTCACTCAATGCTTCATAAAACTTGTCAACTTCATCCTCATCTGCACCCTCACATGTTGAATACACTGAGAGAATACTCGTTCTAATTCCTCGAATTGCCAAATCTACGCATATCATTCACTGGTTTACGTGCCTAACGGAAACTATATTGCGTGCAATGGTATTCCTGATAAACAGCCCTACCCCATACTCTGCCCTTCCCTTTCTAACGCCCATCTTGAACACTTTATAATATCCTATCTCTTCCTCGTTATCTTACCCGAATATCACTTACTCCTAGCACATCCAGATGCATCCTCTTTGCTGACTCAACCAGTTCTACTTTCTTCCATAAGAGCCATTAATATTGATAGCTCCCATCGAATTCCACTTCGTTCGCCAAGTTGTTTCCAAGGAGTCCCTCGCCTGTCAAATGGGAGTGCGATTCCGTTACCCCATAGGTCCGAGGCTTGCTTAAAATGTTCTGAGCTCGGTAAATTCATGAAGCAGGATGCCACCCTACTTGCACATAGTCCAAGTGAGGATCTCTTCTCTAACGGGTTATGGACCACCGGTGGATTGTATAGTCCAAGCCGCCTGAACACAAGGAGGGCCATGACTCAGAATATGTCCGCGATGCCCACTCTCATTCCATAGCAACTGGTATCCCGACTCTCAGGACTTACTAGGCCACTCAGCCGTTGCCCATGGTTCACGAACTAGGACGTGACTACAGTAACCCACACCATGAACCACACAAAACACATAAATTACTATCAGGTACGAACTGCATTTACATTTTTAAAGCAATACATACGTAGTATAATGTATTAAAATAATTTCATAAACAGTGAATGTTTTGTTTAAATTGAATGTTGCACAAGGCATTACAATTTTGGAAGCATGCTACCTCATCGCAGTAAGCTGATAAGTAGTACAGCAACCTTGTCGGCAGCCCACCAAGACTATCTTGTAACCGGTAGTAGTTCATTTAATTTTGTAAATAATTACACAATGAATATTTCATTAATTTTAAAATGTTCTACTTATTGCATTTCCTTTGCCTCCTCACACCTATCGAAATTATTTACACTCATACTACCTACAAAGTCTTGAGTTTACTAGAGTGTAGCCTTGATAACGAAAAATGTCGACAGATTACGTGCTGACGTGTTTTCAGCATAACAGATCCCCTCATCCGTTATTCTTTGCAATCTAGACCGCGAATGTCATCAGATAGCTCTTCAATTTATTGATAATTAATAACAAAATTATGATTTCGTTTGTTCGAAAACCGTAAAAGTAGGTGAACATTAATTTTGTTCATCACATTAGCTAATTGGTCAACATTTAAGAATTCCAGTTAGAAAATTTCGGGTTTGATTGCTGCTTAGATTGAAGGAAGGGATTTTATTCGTACATAATTTTTCTTTTGGCTCGGGGACTTTCGGTTTTTAATTGCTAGTGACTGTGAGGTTAGGCTTGTACTTTTATTCAATATCTACTGCTGAAGCGTGCTTATGTTGGTAAAACAAGAGCACGCAGTCTTGTTAGTAAATAGGAAGCACGTGGAGTGAGGATACACACCCCTTAAAGATGACATCTGTGACGTTAGGCTCGTTCTCTTATTCAAAATCCCCGCCTCACACCTGTTAAACAAGAGCACGCAGTCGTGTTCCAGATCAGGTGGAGGAGGAAAGGACATCTGACCGAAAAACAGGGCAAAACAAGGCAACTGCTTAGTTAGGCCACTCCAAAGTGGCATCTGTAAGGAGAAAACGGCACCTTCCCGTAAAAATGAGCCAAATATAGTGACTGTGTAGTTGGGCCCTCCAAAAATGGCGACGGGTAAGGCATCCAACCGTAAAACTGCGCTCAAGATTGCGCCGGTGTAGTTAGGCCCCTCCAAAATATCGTCTGTGATGAGAGAAGGGCATCTGACCGTAAAACTGATCCCAAGATGTGACTGTGTAGTTATGCCCCTCCGAAATAGCCACGGGAATTGCATCTAACCGTAAAACTGAGGCAAGATGGCGACGGTGTAGTTAGGTCCCTCCAAAATGGTGACGGGCAGGGCATCTAACCGTAAAATTTGGGCCAAGATGGTGACTGTGAATTCGGGCCCCTTCAAAATGGCGACGGGAAGGGCATCTGACCGTAAAACGGGGCCGAAGCTAGCGACTGTGTAGTTAGACCCTCCAAAAATTGGGACGGGTAGGGTATCTATCCGTAAAACTGCACCGAAGATGACGACAGTGTTGTCATGCCCCTCTAAAATGGCGACGGGAAAGGCATATATCCGTAAAACTGGGCGCTGTGTAGTTAGGCCCCTCCAAAATGGCGACGAGAAGTTCATCTATATATTGACTACCAAAGGTGCAATGTTAAAGACTATTTCCCTGTCATACGTTGTCACTCATGTTGCAGTTATGGCCATTTTGCAGCAGACTGTAATTCGCAAAGATGCCCAATCTGTTCAGAGGAACATACTGTAGATGTATGCCCCCGAAAAAGAACTGAATGTGCCAACTGCAAATGATATAACCAAAAATGGGGAACAGGACTTCTTTTCAAGCCATAGATACAAATCACACAGCAACATCCTCACAATATCCGACCTATATTTGAATCTTAAACATAATTAAATCCAAGATTAACTATGGCTAAAATAACAGTATATCAGTATAACTTACCCAAATCTCTTATTCCTACACAAGAACTACTTATTGACGCCGGAAATCTACCAGATACACGGCACATCAAACTTTTGTGCATTCAAGAACCGTACACTCGAAATAATGCTGTTAAGGAAC
Organism: Anabrus simplex; assembly: GCF_040414725.1. Taxonomy (NCBI): domain Eukaryota; kingdom Metazoa; phylum Arthropoda; class Insecta; order Orthoptera; family Tettigoniidae; genus Anabrus; species Anabrus simplex. Next base: position 158,029,650 of record NC_090269.1, on the reverse strand, counting down.
AGGGCACAAATTTGAACATTCATCCTGCTGATCCATCGGAGCACAGAGTAAGAGCTGCAATAGCTACAAATTATCCCAATGTTTTGAAGTTGGTACAGTTCTGTGGCCATGACTGTGTTGTAGTGTGTGTGAGTTGGCGGAGCACAACCCTATATGTGTGTAATGTTTACCTCGATCCAGATTGTCGAGTGGTGCATAAACAAAAATACGTGTGAGACTATACTCAGTGACTCACAAGCGGTGTTGAACTCCATAAAAGATAAATATAGCTTAGACAATTTGGCAGTACATGTAAGAGAGAATATAACAAAGTACAATAAACATATATGTGTCGGTTGGGTGCGAGGTCATTCCGCCATAAACGGGAATGAAAGAGCTGACCAATTGGCCAAAGAAGCTTACAAGCTTACAACTAGTCAGAGAGTTATACTAAATGCCCAATTTCTTTTGTCAAAAGAACCGTAAAGGATGAAATGCTCTCTCGCTGGAATGAACTGTGGTTAAACAAGTAAAAATGGCTCAGTAACCAAAGACCTGTTTTTTCCAAATGTATATAGTAGGCTGGTTTTTAAATATATAGTGTGCAACTTTCATTTAACTCAAGTGCTATCAGGTCATGGTAAATTCAATGCTTACCTCGAGCGATTCAAAACTCCAATACAAAGTGGCTCACTGTGCTTCTGCACTGAAGACATTCAAACTGTAGAACACATTCTGTTCAACTGTCCTGCTTTTGAGAGAGCACGTTTTGAACTTAAGATGCATTTGTTAACTTGCAGTTGCTATTTTGAAAAACCACAAAATTTCATATTTTATAAAACATGCTGCACTTCTCAGTTTTCAGAATTTATTGACTATGTATTTAAACATATATAATTTGATACTGTCTGCCTATTAGCTGCTTAACATATGTATTGTACATATTGTGTATATATATATATATAATATATATTGTATGTCTGGTATTTTTAAATATTAGTACGGTACTCTTAGTATTAAGGATTGTATATATCATACTTTTATTTTCCATTTCTGTTCATGTCTATTTTGCTGTTTATGTATTTTGAGTTTTATCGGAGAAATTGTATATTTTGTATAAACTACAACCCTAACATACCTTATGGTAAAATAGGGTCCACAGCACTTTGGAGATTAAATAATAATACAAGGGGTCAATGACCCCATACCCCCGTATGGCCACTACTAAGGATCAATGACAACCAACTGAACAACTCGTGTGTGTCTTCAACATGTGTCCTATCTTTCTTTTCTTCTTGTCAAATTTAGTCAAATCGATCTCTTCTCAACAGCTCAATTCAGTATTTCTTCGAAGCGCCCCGACACTTCGTCTGGTGCCATTGATTTGACGATAGGGTTACGGCAAAGAAAAGGACAATCGTCATTTCAGTTGCAGGCGCTCTTAAATGCCTTGTTCTGCTACTCAAGATATTAAACGGTAACTTGTGTATAAATGACTAAGGGAACACGTGTTTACAGGGTGATTGGCGAGTGAGAACAGTGTTATGGAGTCATAGGGAATTAATATCCGAAAACAAAGTCAGAAATTTTACCGTTGGTAATTCATGAATAACGAAAGCTTTCTACATTTTTTTTAAACTGAGCGGTTTGGCAGTTTATATTTATTTGCGTCATAAACAGGATGACCAACATGTATTGTATTGATGCCAGGCGTTGTGTTGTTCAATACTGTTCTATGCATGTTAATAACAAATATACAAGGATTCAAATCATTGCTTTGAAGTGCTACAGTATTCTTCCTCTCGATAAGAGTCTGACAGTGTTATGTACCGCAGTTTTCGACAGTAATGATCCAAGCTTTGAAGTGTTAAAAATTGGATTGTTCTGAATATCTGTCGGATTAGCAATATTTATCCACAACTGTCTGGTGTCGCGATGTTATTTTAGACGATTATGTGTGAGAATTAACTTCTTTAAAGTGCCATTACCCTGTTTTACATCCAGTACCTATTTTGGTACGTTTTCTATATTTGTGTGACGGCATAGAAAAATATGGTTTCGTTTCGCCCAAGGAGGTGTGTTAACCATGGGATGTTTGACGTCATAAACATGGCTTGGAAATTTTGGTGAACTGCTTATTCCATCAAAATTTACGAAATTCATGCTGGTAGCAACTTTCTTTTGGACATGGTAAAATTCTGATACCCGAATCGGCGATGATCTGCTTGATGCTCGTTTTGTCACATTTCATGATATCTGTTCAGTGATCTTACATTACCGCTACGAGATAATATTGTTATGAAGGGCGAGAATTCCGAGACAATATTCGCACAACAGACCCTTACCGACCAAATTTCTAAGCTAAAATAATTCACTTAGCGATTTTTGCAGTCCTGCCACCGGTAACGTATGATGTTAGCAATCACTTGTCAGACTGAGAATGCTTCACGGAGTAATCATCATTAGAATAAGTCCATCTCTGATAAGGAAAGGAAAAGGCAATCCTCCTGAAAACAAATGAAACTACACCGGGTGCAACAATAATATAGGAAGAACTTTCAGGACGCACTTTTCACACATGTTATTATGGACGACGGACCGGAAAATCTTTACTAATATCAAGACAGTCGCATGTCAACAAGAGGAACCCTAGCGGTGGACTTGCACAATATTCAGTGCATCGGCGATTCAATCAGACGGCGGCTTTATGCATGTATCGGAGGACATTTTGTATATTTCATGTAAAAGATTAGTTCCAAGTGGTATGTTCCTGTGTGTTTCCCATGATGAATGTAAATGAGTTCTAACATGTCCGTATAACATATTGTAAGTGTAAGGAATATGTCCTACTTTATAGTCATATCCTGTATAATATTAGACAAAGCTCTGCCAGGCATGTGTGATCTGATTCTCAGAATTTTCAGTTTTGCGTAAAGGCGTGATTGGTTGATAGATCTTAATAAGACGATCAGTAGAATGAATCTGTCACCGATATGTAAAGGAAAATATTACTCCAAAGTCATCAATCCTCGTAAAAGTAAGTGAAACGACTAGTTTTCTTGCTTGCATACATTGGATAACGTCCTACACATGTGCAGTACGATAACCAGAAGTGAGCCAATTGACGAGCTTATCGTATTATATAATGTGATTATCGAACATGTCCGCCCCAGTTGTTTGAACAGCTGCATTATCGCTCTGGCCATGAGCAATAAAGAGCAAATATGATAGCAGATTTGAATACAATATTCCTTGTTCCTTTTCGAGTCTCTTCCACAGAACTAGTGGAACAGCGGAGAGAATATCCCGCGATCTGCAATGTTGCCAAGTCTACTGAAACTGAAATGCAGATCTACTTCCTATTTAATCATCTTGCTGAAGCCTTGATGAAAAAGAGGTGAATGTATTGTTCTCCTAGCATACCGTCAATAGAACTTCGGAGGAAGCAATTGGAGCTGTAATCCAGCAACGCAGTCAATTGCCCCCATGGTTTCTGACTTACCCAAAGTGGCAAGGAGGAATAAATGCAGAAAATTCGTGTTGAATAGGTAATGTTACAGAGCACAGGAAACAGAAGGTATGTGGACTATTCGTCACTTGTACTATTCCTTTAATGTGACGAATTTGATTGTCTAGAAAGCAGCGTGAAAGTTCTGGTAATCCCATAGAAAACCCATCAGATTCCATGAATGGAGTAAGTGCTGAAAATGGTCTCCCTCAAATTTCAGTGTGAATTGCAACCTTAAGTCCTTAAATGGTTATTTCTGTACACTCGATGTTTCAAAGAGAAGGCGGGAGAACAAACTGCACTGATTCTCTCTCAGTAAACATCATGCACTTTGTTCAAGGAAATGTATTGAAAAAATGGCCATGAGTAAATAACATTTCTGTACACTTTGTTCTTACGGCCCGGAGGCCGTTCTCAGTATCTCCAAGCGCCACGCAGTATCCATCAACTGAAGGTACTAAGGAATAACCCAACTACTTTTGCGACATACAATTCTACTACTGTTTCAGTACGAACTGTTTCAATACGATACCAGAATTCATAGACTTCTAAAAACAAGTGGGACGTTCTCGTAAAGGGAGGCCTACGATTCACCGCCAACTAACACCACGCGTGACGTCACGCAAAGCCGAACAAAGCCGACTCCGCTCCGACCCGGAATAGTCTCTGTAGCACCCGACGGAGCCAGCCGGGGCCAGCGGCTGCGCGCGCACTGGGACTCGCATTAATGTAATAATTTCAGAAAATACTTTCACTGTAGTACTTATGATGACATGAGATCATCCCCTGTAGTCATTATTAAAAGTAACCTGATGTATATTTTAAAATTCGAAGTTCTTTTTCTTTTCAGAAATATAAATACAAAGTACACAATAAAATTGATATTAAATGCCACTTTGTCAGAAACACAATGCTGAACTTAGCGGGATAGGAATATACCACAAAATAATTTTATTCAGAACTGTTCTGTTAGTTTTTTGCCTTCAATCAGAATCCTTGGAAAACTCTCTGCAAATAAAGAATAGTCACTGTTACAAAAGGAATGTTTTCATTACAGCAAATGATATGTTTAAAATTCAGTGTAACTTTATTATTGAAGTAAAACGGAGGTTCGTTTAGATACCAGTTCTCAATAAATAATAACATTGTACAAAGAAAATATACACAATTTTTATTCGTGAATAGCTAGTTATCTCCCTAGAAATTATGTCTTTAGTTAATCCCCGTTTCAACCCAAACTTCGTTATTATCTGTATTTCTGTTTATATCTCCATGACAGTGAGAAGGTAGGGATGATTATTGTTTTAAGAGAAAATACAACTGGGCAATCATCAACGCTTAAAAAACTGATCACAGGAAGAGGTCTGACACTTCGACAAATGAAGGTATCGGCCAATGAAAGACAAGGGTCACACAGGGCGTGAAAATGAAAGACTCCATTCGCAGATCCAATACCGCCGGTGTCGGAAATGAACAAGAGTTGACCAAAAGAGGTTGGACAGGGCTGATGAAAGTGTGGAGCCTGGCACTACTAAGTGGAAGCAATGGCAGGACTCAGCTAAGAACCAACCAACGCTCCCTAATTGAAAGTCCCAGGGACTCCTTTTAGCCGCCTCTTACTGCAAGCAGGGGATACCGTGGATATATTCTACAGACCCCGCAACCTCAGAGGGTACTGGGCAAGTTGGCTGTGCAGTTAGGGGCGCGCAGCTGTGGGCTTGCATCCGGGAGATAGTGGGTTCGAACCCCACTGTCGGTAGCCCTGAAGATGTTTTTCCGTGGTTTCCATCGTCGCCATAAGACCTATCTATGTCGGTATGGCGTAAAGCAAGTTGTAAAAGAACCTCACAGGGCTCCACGAAAGCCGTTATATATTACGAACAATAAGCCTACACAGTACTTCAGTGAAACTTTAATATTAAAAATTCCTAGATTAGATAATAATTCTGAATTTTTAAAAATAATGTGCATGGCTATAACACATACAAATATTTATTTAACATATATTATTCTACGCTTCTATTAGCCCCGTAGCTATTATAATTGTTACCGTGGTTGGTGGATCAGCAGAGGTGAAAAAAGCTGCCAGGGTGAATGGGTCTAACTACCAAATGAAAGTTAATTCAAAACTTTAACAAGGTTATATTTTCTGAGTTTTAACAATCAATAACAACAAAATTTAACAGGATCCAAAAATTTTAACTCTCTTGGGCTAGAAGCCCCAGGTTTTACAATTTCGAGCTCCTAACTCCACGCCCAAATTTGTTCAAGGGCCACACCCTCTTACTTTTATTGGTTAGCTTAAAGTTACACCCCAAAACGAAGAAGAAGCCTGTGATTGGTTGGAAATTAATTACAGAAATTCTTGATTGGTTAAATTCAAAACAGGCGGAATGAAAGGATAAATATTGCCAACCCAAAAATGAATGAACAAAATTTAGTAAAGAACAAACTTATGAATACTAAATTTCTTCAAATAAAGTTCCTTCTCTTCGCACCAGGGTGCACGAACATAGTTTTTGTAGTGACATCTGTTGCAGAATGTCCACACTTCTTGATCAATGAAGAACAAAACAAATAGAAATACACACAGTACTGGCAACTTCATAATCACAAAATTACTGTAGTGACATCTTCTAAGGAAAAGTTTAAATAGGACTAGTTTCAAGTTCAGTGTTTCTACAGTAGGGGAGTTCTTATTGGCGCAAGATTTAAATGTGCAGCGTAGAGGTTTACCTCCCGGTACAATAATAATAATAATAATAATAATAATAATAATAATAATAATAATAATAATAATAATAATAATAATAATAATATTTTCTTGTGGCTATTTCTAGCCGAGTGCAACCCTTGTAAGGCAGACCCTCTGATGAGGATGGGCGGCATCTGCATGTTATTGTGGTGGAGGACAGTGTTATGGGTAGTATGTGAGTTGCAGGGATGTTGGGGACAGTACAAACACCCAGCCCTGAGCCAATGGAATTAACCAATGAAGGTTAAAATCCCCGACGCGGCCGGGAATCGAACCCGGACCCTCTGAACCGAAGGCCAGTACGCTGTCCGTTCTGCCAACCAGTCGGACAGCTCCGTAGCTTATGGCCAGCGTCATGACCTCCATGTCAGAGCGTCATAGTTTCGATTCCCGGCCGGGTCGCTTCTTATCTGCGTCTAGTTAATTTAACTCGGTGACAGGGCGTTCTTTGCTAATAGCTTAACGTCTCATTAACCCATTTTCAGGGCTTCCGACGGTGGGATTCAAACCCACCATATGCCGCATGCAAGCTAACATATGCATGGCCCTAACCGCATGGCCAACTAACTCGGTACTCGTCATATTGAATACATCCCTCTACATATATTTGGCGTTAGGAAGAGCATCCGGTCGTAAAGCAGGCTCCAGTCTACATGTGCTGTACAGTTGGCACCCGACTTCACAAGGATGTGGAAAAAACGGAAGAAGAATAAGAAAATTCCATGGCACTATTGCTTTCCTATTGCATCTATTATAGCTATGCATATTGTTTTTAAAAATTCAGAATTGTTTGTTTGTTTGTTTGTTTGTTCTTTAAAGGGGCCTAACAGCTAGGTTATCGGCCAAATTCAGAATTAGTGTCCAATTTAGAAATTTTTAGTATTAATGTTTCACTGAAGTACTGTATAGGCTTATTGTTGGTAATATATAACGGCTTTCATGGAGCCCTCTGAGGTTGCAGGGTCTGTAGAATATAATATCCACTGTATCCCCTGCTTGCCGTAAGAGGCGGCTGAAAGGGGTCCCAGCAGCTTTCAGTTTGGGAGCGTGGGTTGTTAGCGACCACGACGCCCTTAGCTGAGTCCTGGCATTGCTTCCACTTAGCTGTGTCAGGTTCCACACTTTCATCAGTCCTGTCCAACCTCTCTTGGTCAACACTTGTTCATTTCCGACCCCGGCGGTATTACATCTGCGAATGGAGTCTTTCATTTACACACCCTTTGTGACCCTTGTCTTTCTTTGGCCGATACTTTCATTTGTCGATTTGTCGGACCTCCTCCGCTTTTCCTGTGATCGGTGTTAAGCGTTGATGGTACGGCAGTTGTATTTTCTCTTAAAACAATAATCACCACTACCTTCTCACTGTCATGGAGATATAAAAAGAAATAGAGATAATTACAAGGTTTTGGTTGAAATGGAAATTAACTAAAGACATAATTTCTATGGAGATAACTAGCTATTCACGAATAAAAACTGTGTATATTTTCTTTGTACAATGTTATTATTTATTGAGAACTGGTAACTAACCGAATCTTCGTTTTACTTTAATAATAAAGTTACACTGAATTTTAAAATATCGTTTGTTGTCATGAAAATATTCTTTGTGCAACAGTGAATAAATATTATTTATTTACAGAGAGTTTTCCAAGGATTCTGTCTGAAGACACAAAACTAAGAGAACAGCTCAGAATAAAAATATTTTGTTGTATATTCCTATCCCGCTGAAGTTCAGCATTATGTTTCTGACAAAGTGATATTTAATATCAAATTTATTGTGTAGGCGTGCTTTGTATTTATATTTCTGAAAAATTTCGAATTTTAAAATATACTTCCAGTTATTTTCAACAATTTTCAATAATTATTACTACTGGGGATGATCTCGTGTCATCATTTATAAAATGCGTACTACAGTGAAAGTGTATATTTCAGTATTTCTTAAATTATGACATTAACCTTCTACTGCATACTGTTGCCGTATACGTGGATAAATATTGTAGACAGAGGCAGTCATCATTTATAAAATGCGTACTACAGTGAAAGTGTATATTTCAGTATTTTCTTAAATTATGACATTAATGCGAGTCCCATTGCGCGCGCAACCGCTGGCCTCTATCGGGTGCTGGAGAAGATACTTTTTCGGGTCGGAGCGGAGTCGTGACGTCACGCGTGGTGCTAGATGGCGGTGAATCTTACGCTTCCCTTCTCGTAAACGGAATGCACATTCATTATTCTCTAGTTAGTTCAAGACATGACCAACAAATGCCAACGTCTACAGCTTTCACCACGGCTGACTGGATCCCTCGCGGCGGAGGTAGCTAGAGCGACGCGTCAAGTCGGAGTGTTGAAGTCCTCTAATTCTACAATGACTTCTCTTAGTACACCATGCAAATATCCTCCAGTAATCGATCTTACAGGCAATATGTGCGCTACTTTCTTCAAATCATATAACAAACTTGAAACCAGAAAACGATAAGCACCTGTTTCTATCTCCCCACCATTGAATGCTTTACCAACAGCATTGCCACCTTTATAGTTTAACATGAATTCCATCCACCATAAGCACAATGAACTTATCAGTGACAGAAAATTTGCCCCCTATGTACTTCATGAAATTGTCTATTAGAGGATCAACTTCCAAAGAACTTTCGACAATATCTTAAATTTTTTACTCGCCAGTCTTTCTATTTAAATTATTTATACAACGTCTATGGAAAGACCTAAATTACATCAAAATTCGACGACTTGCCATGCTGACTGACATTGTCTTCGCAAGGCACTTATGGTGCTACCCGTATCTACACACGCGTTACCAATGACAACAATCCGATTCTTATAAGAGTACTTCGTGCTAAATCTAGAGTGGCCCCTGTCAAACAAACAGCAATTCCTCGACTCGAGCTGTGTGTTGCTTTACGGCGCCTGTTTAAGAAACTTCATCCTCCAATATTAGGAACGTTGCTTGGACTGATACAACCATAATTCTGGCTTGCTTGCTTGCTTGTCCTACAAGGTGGGAAACATTCGTTGGCAATAGGATAGCAGACTTATAGGAAACTGCTCCTGAAAACCACTGGCATCGCAATTAAATAACAAGGTAATCCTACAGACAAGAGGCCTTGAACCGAATGCTCTCAAGAACAATGCTCTATCCTGAAATTGACCGGATAGACAGCCCTTCATCTTGGCCTAGTCAGAAAATTGCTATCAAAGCTGCCAAGATCCCAGAGCAAAGGATTTCCATGTTACTCATCATCAGCCAAGATGATTCCTTTCTTAGTATCGCTGTTACCTGTTATTGCCTACGATTTGCCTATAATTGCCAGAAAAGACCAAGACCATGTGAGCGTGACATATCGGCATTGAAGCCAGAAGCTAGTAATAGAGCTCACAACCAAACCCTTCCTTCGGGTCACATCACGAAGAGAAACGGCACCAATTTTGTCGATGTAAGTGGTCTGATGAGCATCCTAATCTCTGCTGTGGAGGCCTTGTATTCATCACCGTGGTGATTACTACCTCGTGCGAGCTGTCACAGTAAAAACAATCAAGGGTTTGATTAAACTTCATGTCCGTGTCTATTTCCAAAATGTCAGAAGATGAGTTACAGATATTGGAAATTGTGTGTCTAAGTGAAATTTGAAAATTGCTCATTTATTTGTTGTTACTTTTTCAAAAGAGACAACCCGTTTTGCTGGGTGATATGTTTAATATTTAAAGGTACATTTCTGTATACCTTCAATAATTTTCCATTAAGAATTATTAAGGAATTGTATTGTAAAAATGGCTACTAGTAAATACCATTTTGTAATCACTTCCTCAAACGAATGAGTTATATACCCCTCGTGGAGAAAATATCAGGGGCCAATGACCTAGATGTTAGACCACATAAAACAACATTTGCCACCATCAACACCAGCCTTTATAAATATTCCATCCTGGTTTGCTTCTGTTAACATTTCACGATTTGTTCTTTTCTCAGCCAGTCTGTTGCTTCAAGGCGGGTCATTTTTTTGTTTTCTTGATTATCACATTCCGCTTCCATAAATCAGTTTGTTCCATACTAATTATTGTGTAAATTTCAATCTACGAACAAGAAATAGGATTACCCTTTCAATCGAAAAGGAAGGGTGGATGTCTAGAAATTACATTACAATCATTTGGTAGCACTCACATAGGTGAAAATTTGAAATGACCTATGTGCAGTTGCAAGAGCTTCATTTAACGAACTGTAGAGATCTCTAGTTCTAGCAGATGAGCAGAGTGTGTGCAGGGCACAGTCCATTGTCCTGGTGTTCGCGGTGATGGAAACATTCTATAATCATGTCAAATAGATGTGCAGTGCCCGGGTGAGCAACAACAAGATACCTCCATAGCTAAATAGTTGCATGCTGGCATGTGGTTTCAAGGGTCCCGGGTTTGATTCCCGGCAGGGTCGCGCCTGGGTGTATGTGTCGTCTTCATCATCATTTCATCGTCATCACGACGCAGGTCGCCTACGGGTGTCAAATAAAAAGACCTGCATCTGGCGAGCCAAACTTGTTCTCGTACACTCCCGGCGATGAAAGCCATACGCAATTTCACTTTTATTCATTTGGTAAAATTAGGATACGTAAGTTTTTTAATTTCCTAAGGATTGTGATCTTCGCAGTAAATGGAATCGTTCGGTCACCAAGCAACACATCAGTTGTGTGCATGAAATCATTCCAGGACAGCTACTTGAGCTTTATTGAAAAAGTAACGCGAAATGCAAGACCAAAACTGATGACATAAATACAGGTGAACTGATTTTGTAGGTGTGAACATGGTTTTTGAAATGTACAGTTTGTAGTTTTAAAAGGGCTACGAACATCAGTTTATGTTTACGAGTCACCAGAAACGTATCATTCAGGTAGTCGGTAAAATTACAGTTGTAACAATGAGAACTTGATAGCGGTTTTAAATGAAACAGATTTCTGTGATCCTTGAGTTAAGGAATAAACTGAGAATGCAGAGCCAGAAATATTCTGTTAAACAATTATTCCAAGGCTAGGAAAAATTCTCAGACAAGTGTAATAAGAAAACGCAATTGCAGATATTGCCACCGTCGTAAGGCTCGGTACCCCAGTACTGTATTTATCACAACGTATTACATTGTTGTCTTTGAAGCAGAAAAGTCTCCGCGTTAGCTAATAATGGTTTATTTTGTGCAGGTAGTTGGTAAACACCCACCTATTTCAAGATTTGAGAAAACATTCAGGGAAGGTTTCAGTGAATTATACGCAGAATCGAAGTATCCCTGGTCTCCTAGCTACGGACCCAAAAGTGATAGCTTCGGGTGCGGTCGGGAAACAGACGCGTTGGTACGTTAGCCAGGGAAAACTCTCGCTCATGATTTGACACACATTGATACGGACTGGGGATGAGGAAGTCTACATAACCGTGTGGAGGACGCGAGCTGGCGAACAGTTAATTATTGGCGATATGCTACTCTACGGAGTTACGTACGGAGCAGTGTTGTAGCTTACCGATGTTTAAACAACTCTTGTGCTAGTGTACTGATCTAGTACAAATACTTGGTCTCCTGTGTGTCATCACAATTTTCAGTAATCTGGTTGTAAGGCATGGTCCAACATGGTGTATTTGTGCAAACGGAAGTATATCTGAATCAAGTCAGTGCATAAAGAGGTACACTATCAAAGTGGCGTTTATTGTGAGAGCCGGCAATTCGTACTGATAAACAAAAAGAGTGAAAGGATATATATATATATGCATTGCAAGTATTCGTCATCGAGCTCCGTATAAATCGTAGTGCAGTCCAAGCTGTCGTTTTCCACTGCTTTTGTTCTAGAATTATCCAATGTACATAGGGAGACTTCCAGTAGTTGTTTTTACAACCTGTAACAAAGTTCGGTGAATGAAGTCAGAATGGTCGATCCGGCAACACTGGCGACACACAACGCTGCACCTGCGTAGCAGCATGTTTTTGGCCACCTGCTCCCAATGTTGTTCAGTTGAGCATCGTGTGTGTGCCGTGTAAGACCTATTTGACACAACTGCGTGTTTAGTGCGTTGGTTCTGAACTGTGAACAGGAATATGAACGACCAAAAGATCAATGTACAGTTTTGTTTTAAGCTTGGCAGGACACCGAAAGAAACGCACGCGATACTGGTACGTATTTATGAAGATCAAGCACTGTCCTTGAAGTGTGTGTACGAGTGATTCGCCCGTTTTCGAGGAGGCCGGGAAAGTGTTTCTGACAACCCCCGTAGCGGAAGACCGTCGACCGACGTCAGTGACTAAATCATTGAGAAGGCGAGGACGATCAGAAGCAAGCACGTTTAGAAGCTTCACAGGATTTTGTCGAAACGGCGGATGCGACACCAAATTTCTTGAACTGTACTGTATCGTCACTGAGGATGAAACCTGGTGTCTCAGGTACGACCCTGAAACAAAATGGCAAAGATGGAATGGCGTTCTCCGGGATCCCCTCGTCGGAAATATCCAGAGCCGAAAAGTCACGCATCAAACTCGCTTTGAAAGGAAAGAGAATTGACGATATTCCTGACATCCAACGAAACGTTGTGTCACACCAACAATCGCGGGGCAATCAAACAACAGGCGGCAGAACACCGCAGCCCAAGTCCACGATTGCTACCGCAAACACCAAAGAGATAAGGGGCTCTTCCCAGCGTGAATCACGCCAGCTACTTAGAGAAGGGCCACCACAGAACACAAACACAGGAAAGGGAAGCGATGGGAATCTGGGCAGGGCCAGTAAGTCAAAGACCATAACAGAGGGTGGAAGGATTAAGGGCGGAGCAACACGCTATAATAACACTCTCCGTCACACTTAAGACCAAATTTTAATATAATGCAAAAAGAAAATAAGTCAGATGGTTGGTGCAATTTTAAATAAATTAAACAGAAAACAATTAAGTTTTTAAAAGGGAAAATTAATGATAAGCCTCATTTTCATATTATTACCCAGCGTGGTAACCAAGCATGAATACCAACTACTTCAACCAATATTAAGAGTTCACTGGAGTTAACTTCAGATTAATTTAGAGGGTCTTTACAATTTACCCCTTTTTTACAATTTGCGTGTCTCGAGCTCGAAACCATCTCTCTTTAAATGACGAAATTATTATTATTATTGTTACCGTGTTTTTGTGGTAGGTAGAGGTGAAAGAAGGTGCGGGGGTGAACGGGTCTCAACCTACGAAATTAAAGTTAATGTAAAATTTAACAAGGTTATATTTTCTTTCCAAAATTCAGAAATAACACGAAAGACAGGTACAGAGTAGCAAGGCAATAAAAGTACAATTACAATCTTTACAGGATTTGGGCTTCGAGCCCCGACCTCACAATTCTGGAGCAATTAGCCCAGTTTTACCCCAACACAAGTTTCAACAGAGGGGCAGAAAACCCCATTCATACCCAGGAGCACTTGCACCAAATTACACAGTAAAGCCTCCTTGAGGCGCGCAGAAAACAAAATTTTCAAGAAAGAGCAACTCGCTCTCAAAATTTAAGCCTGTCAAAGGCCACACCAAATTCCACCTTCAAGCTGTCCTCTAAGGACATAAACACAAGGGTAAAATACCCAACCTAATGAGGCCTATTAAGTGAGAAAAGGTTAATTACATGGCCTCTAAAATACCAACTTGAGAGGAGGCGATCTGCACTCCTAATGCATTTGTTTAAAACCTAATCTGGCTCTAGGCCGCTAATGCAAGGGCTAATCCCATACTACAGAGGTGACTTTAGAAAAGAACAATTTACATTATATTATGGAAGAATCGGATGTGAGAAATAAGTTCACCTCAAAGCAATATGAGTGGGAGCTCGAGAGGGTTAAGCACTCTCTATCCCAATATGTAGCTTTAAAAGAGAATAGATGCTAAGAGTAGTTACATTTTAAGGAAAAGTTACATGGTGGAAAGGCTTCGGACCCGCCCCGAGAGTTAAACTGCTGAGCTAGCAAGAAAAGAAGCTATTAGATGGCCATTACCTGGTTGTTGAACTGCTGCCCGAAGAAAGAGGCGCTTCCCGCCCCTGCTATGTACTTTACACACTGAAAGATGGTACTGAAGTGGCCCGGAGACCCTAAAATCAGCAGTTTATATACTCTCGCGGAAAGTTCGAGGCGTTTCTGGAATGAGAACACCCTCCCACCCTCCCACAAGGATTTTATTGGTTCACCAAGAAAACCCCTACACAATACGAAGAAGAAACATATTATTGGTGGAAAATTAATTCGAGAAATTCAGGATTGGCTAAATTCAAAACAAGGGGAAAGAAAGGGGTATACAGCCAACTTAAACAATAACAGAAAGAAATTTAACAAGAAACAAACTTTTGAAATAAAAATTTCTCCAAAAAACAGTTCTTTCACTTCGCACTAGGGTGCACCATTGTAGTTTTTCAGTAGTGTCCTCTAGAAGAGAAAGTTCACACTTCTTACTACAGGTAAAACAAAAATACATCAAAAATGGCCCAGTTCAAAAACTCCAAAATTTCCAAGTAGTGACATCTTCTCAGAAACTTGAAAATTAATATCGTAGATAAAGTTCAGACTTCCTCCAGCAGAGGAGTTTCAATTGGCGCAAATTTTAAATTAGCGGCTTGGAGGTGTACAGCCCGGTACAGACCTCCCCCCCCAAAAGTTCCTCCAAGGGGTAACACAGAAGAACATAAAATTTGTTTGAAAACAAGGTCCCAGTTATGATGTTGCTATGGAGATTAATTGCAGAAGCATTTATCAAAATTGTTGAAATTTGATTTGATCCAGTTTCAAAAATTCTCGTAGTAACTGCTGAAGTAATGTCTTTATGTTTGTAGAAGTTAAATTCAGAAGGAAATCTTTAGTTTTTAAAGTTGAGGAAAAATTTTCTAAGTCCACCAGGTATTGCAATAAAATCCAAGAAAAGGTAGTAATGTTGAACTGGAATGTCCATATAGCTGATTAAATATTTTCAAGGTTGATTAAGTTGGATGGCCAGAGCGGCCGCTGCGGCTTGTGTCCAGAGGAGGCCGCTCGGACCCCTCAAGTACCCTGAGATACCGCTCGCCCGCACTTATGAGATGAGTAGTGGTGTTGAGGCACGCCGCGCCCGCGGCGAACATATACAGGCTGCGGGCAAGTAGCAGGTCGTGCGCCGCACATCAGCCTTGGCCGGGAGGAGGGCTCCGGCTCGCCGTACACTGGTCGACCTCGCTGGAGAGGAGGGGGCCTTTCCTCTATTCCAGTAGCGGTACGGCGCCGCGCGGTTGCGGGGGCACTGAAACATTAAAGCTCGACGGCAGAATTCGTTGGACCATCATCATTTTTTGAGGGCACAGGCTTAGTGGAGAGGTTGAGGGGCCAGCGGCGTGCAGATATTTATGGCATTAATAAGCCACTGTGGTTGGGGAGCAGGAGACGGGAGCGTGGTAATGGCCATAGCAACGACAGGATGGCAGTTCAACGGTTCGGGGAAGGTTTTACAAAAATGCTTAAATATAAAACAAAATATTATAGAAGGGGCAGAAGGCCTTAAAAGTGAGAACCTTCAAAAAATATAACCTTCGTATTACTTAACAATAAGGTAACGGGAGTAAGGAAATCGAGAATGATACGCGGCCCATGAAATCTGGGGGCAAGCTTGCCCGCGGGAACAAAATTCTTGACCATCACCTGGTCACCTACCTTCAAATTGGTGGGTCTCCGTCCACGATCATATCTTTCCCTAACCTTTTCATGAGACACTTTAAGATTGGCTTTAGCCTTCATCCAAAGATCTTTAATGTTGTCTGGGTCAATTTTCTCAGGTAGAATGTCACTCAGAGACCAGAGGTTAGAGAGCGGCGTGTTGGGAACGAACTTAAACATCAAAGAAGCTGGGGTAAACTTGTGAAATTCATGAACCGCCGAATTCAAAGCAAAAGCTAACCATTGCAGGGACGTGTCCCATCTAGAATGATCTTCATGATGATAGGCAATAAGCGCGGACCTGAGATTACGATTAACCCGTTCAGCCAGAGATGGTTGAGGGTAATAAGCAGAAGTAGTCACATGAGAGATGGACAGGTCAAAGCAGAATTTACGAATTAGATTAGATGTAAAAGCCTTAGCATTATCAGATACAATATATTGACACGGACCAAAAGAAGCAAAGATAGAATTTAGACAAGTAATGGTGGACTGAGCGGTAGCCAGCTTAGTCGGAAATAACCAGGAAAATCTTGTAAAACCATCTACACATACAAAGACGAACTTGTTGGCATTTCCCTTAGACTGGGGGAAGGGTCCTACATAATCAATATACAGGCGTTCCATGGGGCGCGAAGCCTGATGAGAAGACAACATGCCTACCTTGGTGGACATGGTGGGTTTACTAAGCCAGCAGGATTTACAAGCTTTTACTAGATCACGGATTTCACCGTCCATACCTTTCCAGATGAACCTTTCACGAATCTTTTCACGAGTTTTAAAGATTCCAAGATGTCCCCCTAATGGGGTCTCATGATAGTACTTGAAGATCATAGGTACAAAAACAGATGGAACGACAACCTTCATCATCTTGTCATGCCTCGAAGGGTAACATAAAACACCATTCCTCAGAACATAAGGGACAACATGTTCCCCAGAAGAAAGGGTTTCCATTATCGGAGCCAACGTCGGATCTTCGCGTTGGTATTTCTCGATATCCCTAAAGAGCATGGGAGCATCTGTTAAGATGGCATTAACATTAGATAGTATGGACTCGGGAGGTGATGAACTGTCGACCGGTTCATGGGTCTCGACGTCGTTGGAAAACATACGGCTGAGTCCATCGGCAACAACATTTTCGGTCCCTCTGATATGCCTGACATCGAATTGGAAGGCAGAAATTCGGATGGCCCAACGGGCTATACGACCAGTACGACGCGGCCTACCTAAGACCCAGCTTAAGGCTTGATTATCTGTCTCCAGGTCGAATTTGACATGTTCCAGATAGAGACGGAACTTTTCTAAGGCAAATAAGACTGCCAAACCTTCGAGCTCATAGATGGAATACTTGGCTACTTGAGCCGATAGAGTCCTAGATGCATAGGCGATGGGTCGCCTCCCTAATTCAGTCTCTTAAAGAAGGACTGCAGCTACTGCTGACGACGACGCGTCAGTTTGGACGTCGAATTTCTTTGAGAAATCAGGCATAGCAAGGACAGGGGCATTACAGAGAGCTAATTTAAGATCTTCAAAAGCGGCTTGTTGAGAAGGTCCCCACTCGAATTTGATGCCTTTCCTACGAAGAAGGTTCAAGGGCGCCGCTCTATTAGCGAAATTAGGAATAAACTTCCTGAAGAAATTCACCATACCAATGAACCTGGCGATACATTTAATGTCCTTGGGAGGTTTAAATTCACGGATGGCCTGTGTTCTAGAATGATCGACGGCAACACCATCAGGGACACAATATGCCCTAGGAATGACATAGAGGGCTTAGCAAAGGCAACCTTGGACAACTTGACAGTTAACCCAGCCTTGCGAAGGCGATTAAGAACTTCTCGCAGATGATCTAGATGTTCTTCAAAGGTCTCCGAAAATACGACGACATCGTCCAAGTAGTGATACAAGTACTCAAATTTGATGTCGGAGAAGACCCTATCTAGCAGCCTAGTGAGTACAGCTGTTCCCGTGGGGAGCCCGAAAGGCACGCGGTTGTATTCATACAAATTCCAATCCGTGGCAAACGCTGTAAGATGTTTAGACTCTTCCGCTAGTGGAATTTGATTATAGGCCTGATTCAAGTCCAAGATAGTAAAGAACTTGGCCTTACGAAACCATGAAAAACAAGAATGAAGGTCAGGAAGGGGCACAGATTGCAACACCACCTTCCGATTGAGAGCCCTATAATCAATGACAGGCCTGAAGCCCCCTTGGGGTTTCGGGACTAGAAAAATAGGCGAAGAATACGCCGACTTAGAGGGCCTAATAATACCATCCTTCAACATCTGATCGATAATTTCTTTCAGAGCCTTCATTTTTGGTGGAGATAGCCTATAAGGTGGAAAACGGACAGGAATCGAATCCGTGACCTCAATTTTGTATTCAATAAGGTCAGTAACACCAAGAGTATCAGAGAACACCTCTGGAAACGACTGACACAACTTACAAATACTATCAGCCTGCTCCTCAGGTAGATGTCTAAGGTCTGACAACATCTCATCCTGGATAGGCGAAATAGATGAACATGATGCATAATTACATTTTAACAAGGGGATTTTACAATTGGAAGCAAATTTGAATGTGCACGACTTACTCTGAAGATCGAGCACAAGACCAGTGTGAGAAATGAAGTCCGCTCCCAATATGATGGGGCAAGATAAGTGCTTAGACAAAAACAATTTGATTTTACATGTAAATTTAAAAATACGAATTTTGACCTGTAAAGAACCTAGAATTTCTAATGGATATGAATTAGCCGAAACATATTGGATCGAAGAGGAACAATAGTCAGGAAGTTTACAAACAGATTTCAATTTTGCATACCATTCAGCCGAAATAATAGAACAAACACTGCCTGAATCTAATAGAGCTGTTATAGGCTCATAATTTAACTCAATTTTGAGAAAGGGGACCGGTGCGGGAGTATCCGCCGCAATCCTAAGACACTCTTTGGGGCATTCAAAAGATGGATTTGCAGATTGAACGTTCCCTGAATTTTCGATCTGTTTACCAGGGGCTGAGCCTCGGAAAGATGGATTAGTCGACTCAGCCGAAGCCACTAATCACTTTGTATTATTGGCATTGGTGAAATTTGCACCAGAGGTTGAGCAGGAGGGGGTGCTGTTTGAATTTGGGCAATTCTTGGCGATATGTGAGAAAGCCCCACATTTAAAACAGCCTTGTGATGAACCAGCTCCATTATTTGCCCTACTAGTTTTGATTGATGGACACTTATTGCGAAGGTGGCTAAGGCGGCCCGCAAGCATAACATTTACGGGGTGTAACAGGTCGGCGAGGTGGAGGCCGAGGATTACACGCAGGGAATCGGCGTATCTAACTCCTTGCGCTGACACGGCCAATGCCTCAAGTTCAGAGAAGGTTTGCGGACACGGCGCGAAACACAAATATGACCGATAGGATGGTGAAATGCCTTCCACAATAGCTTTTACAATCTGATCCTCAGGGAAGTGAAGAGCAAACACCCTAGTATAGAATTTAATGTCTTGTATGAAATCAGCCAGATTTTCATCCAATCTCTGTACTCGATAATAGTACTTCTGAATCAGAGATGACCTCGCGCGAGCAGGAATAAAATTTGCAAGCAGATGTGCATGAAAATCTTCAATAGATGACTGTTCGGCAACGGCTCTTACTATTTTATCTGAGAGAATACCAATTGCATAAGGATAAATTATCTGTAAAATTTGACACGGAGAAAGAGAAAAAACAAGGGCATGATCTTGAAATTCAACTAAAAACCTTAAGAATGAAATAACGTCACCGGTGGTATTAACAGAAAACTTAGAGATACCTCTGAGCAACATTGCTAATGGATGAGGCAAGCTGCTGAACCCAGGTGACGTAGTAGGTAAAGGTTTCAGTGTCAAGGAAGTTAGTTCAGAACGTACATTATTCAACGACGTACGGCGTTCAGACTCGTTGTCCAATGGGGCAGAGATAGTTTGAGCTCCAACGGTTTTCCTACTGACTTCTCCCTTAGGAGGCTCTTCTTCGCTATTCACCGTAGCGGGTTGATCAGTTTTGGGAGGAACTTCCCTAGTTAACAATTGAGTGACCTTACTAGATAATTCAGAAATATTTTCAAGCACCGTACTAGCTTCCTTCCTCTGAACGTCATTCAACTTTAGAGACAACAGATCGTTAACTCTATTTGAAAAAAGAAATAGCCTGGCTTGCACACGCTTAATTTGATTAGGAGAAGGATCATTTTCGTCAAAAAAACTAACTACAGATGCTAGCCCAGTAATATTCTCGATGATCGTGGAAAGAGAGTCATCAATTTCTTTCTCTCCCAAAGTGGGGATGGAAATGGGCAAATCAAGGGACTCTCTAAGTTTGTTTGTGTCTACTGCAACCGTGCCTCCAGATTGCACATTTCTGATAGTTAACTCATAGATCAACTCCTCCTTGCGCAAATAGTTAAGATGGAGAACATCGCGAGGGCCGGGCATGATGACAGAACAATTTTGAAACAGGACAAATCAAAAATTCCAGCAACTGAGAAAATTGTTAGAGTTCGGATCAAAGCAATGTTTAGCCGTCAAAAGGGGCTAAATTGAGACCCATTCAACCACGCTCTGCTACCACTTGTTACCGTGTTTTTGTGGTAGGTAGAGGTGAAAGAAGGTGCGGGGGTGAACGGGTCTCAACCTACAAAATTAAAGTTAATGTAAAATTTAACAAGGTTATTTTTTCTTTCCAAAATTCAGAAATAACACGAAAGACATGTACAGACTAGCAAGGCAATAAAAGTACAATTACAATCTTTACAGGATTTGGGCTTCGAGCCCCGACCTCACAATTCTGGAGCAATTAGCCCAGTTTTACCCCAACACAAGTTTCAACTGAGGGGCAGAAATCCCCATTCATACCCAGGAGCACTTGCTCCAAATTACACAGTAAAGCCCCCTTGAGGCGCGCAGAAAACAAAATTTTCAAGAAAGGGCAACTCGCTCTCAAAATTTAAGCCTGTCAAAGGCCACACCAAATTCCACCTTCAAGCTGTCCTCTAAGGACATAAACACAGGGGTAAAATACCCAACCTACTGAGGCCTATTAAGTGAGAAAAGGTTAATTACATGGCCTCTAAAATACCAACTTGAGAGGAGGCGATCTGCACTCCTAATGCATTTGTTTAAAACCTAATCTGGCTCTAGGCCGCTAATGCAAGGGCTAATCCCATACTACAGAGGTGACTTTAGAAAAGAACAATTTACATTAAATTAAGGAAGAATCGGTTGTGAGAAATAAGTTCACCTCAAAGCAATATGAGTGGGAGCTCGAGAGGGTTAAGCACTCTCTATCCCAATATGTAGCTTTAAAAGAGAATAGATGCTAAGAGTAGTTACATTTTAAGGAAAAGTTACATGGTGGAAACGCTTCGGACCCGCCCCGAGAGTTAAACTGCTGAGCTAGCAACAAAAGAAGCTATTAGATGGCCATTACCTGGTTGTTGAACTGCTGCCCGAAGAAAGAGGCGCTTCCCGCCCCCTGCTAGGTACTTTACACACTGAAAGATGGTACTGAAGTGGCACCGAGACCCGAAAATCAGCAGTTTATATACTCTCGCGGAATGTTCGAGGCGTTTCTGGAATGAGAACACCCTCCCACCCTCCCACAAGGATTTTATTGGTTCACCAAGAAAACCCCTACACAATACGAAGAAGAAACATATTATTGGTGGAAAATTAATTCGAGAAATTCAGGATTGGCTAAATTCAAAACAAGGGGAAAGAAAGGGGTATACAGCCAACTTTAACAATAACAGAAAGAAATTTAACAAGAAACAAACTTTTGAAATAAAAATTTCTCCAAAAAACAGTTCTTTCACTTCGCACTAGGGTGCACCATTGTAGTTTTTCAGTAGTGTCCTCTAGAAGAGAAAGTTCACACTTCTTACTACAGGTAAAACAAAAATACATCAAAAATGACCCAGTTCAAAAACTCCAAAATTTCCAAGTAGTGACATCTTCTGAGAAACTTGAAAATTAATATCGTAGATAAAGTTCAGACTTCTTCCAGCAGAGGAGTTTCAATTGGCGCAAATTTTAAATAAGCGGCGTGGAGGTGTACCGCCCGGTACAATTATTATTATTTTTATTATTATTATTATTATTATTATTATTATTATTATTATTATTATTATTATTATTATTATTATTATATAATTCGCTGCGGCCATCAAGGACCACGTTATGTCTTGTTGCATTTGACACTGAACTTGGCCTTCTTTAGAGCCCAAATTTCCCTCATTCTTTGTGAGTGGGCCTGCTTACGCTCCTCTGTCCAAGGGGCACCGTGTGTTCTCTTCGGTTGCTCGTCTCGGTTTAGCCCGTTCGTCAATATTTTCGTGCGGATGAGATCTCTGTTAGAGGCGTCTTCAGCTGAGATATGTAGCATTTGCAGGTCTTCTTTGGTATTTCTAAACCAGGGAATTTGGGTTTTTGGGGTTTGAATCAAAAAAGTGAAAGATTTCTTTAGTTAAATTTCTTCCGTCCATTCTTTTCAGATCACCGTAAAAACGTGCCCGCCTTTTTCTGATTGTGTCGGTAATTTTCTCTATTTTGCTGTAGACTTCCTTGTTGGATCTTTTTTGATGGATTCCATTTCTGTACTTTGATCCCAAGATTCCTCTCACAATTTTGCGTTCTCTTTTCTCCAGTTCTTCAAGGAGTCCTTTGTTGGCATTTAAAGACAGGGTTTCGGCTGCATATAGAACTACTGGCTTCAGAACTGTTTCACAGTGACGTATCTTGGTGTTTTGGGAAAGGCATTTTTGTTGTAGATTGTGCGGGATGTTTGGTAGGCTATTTCCAGTTTGCGTACTCGATCCTGAAGTGCTTCTTTGTCCAGTCCATTTTTCATGATGATCTCACCCAGGTATTTGAATTTGTCTACTCGGGTGATGTCTGCGTATTTTGTATGGAGTTTTGGTGGAGCATCCTTGATGTTAGTCATTACTTCTGTTTTCTCAAACGATATCTGCAAACCAGTTTGTTCGGCAATTTCCTTTAAAATTTCAACTTGAGCTCTAGCGGTCTCTATGTCGTTTGAGAGAACAGCAATATCATCGGCAAATGCTAAGCAGTCTGTTGCGATCCCCTTGGATTTGGTTCCTATTCTCAATGGACTGTAGTTGGTTTCCTGTAATCTCACCCGCCAGGTTCTGATGATCTTTTCAAGAACACAGTTGAAGAGTATCGGGGATAGCCCATCACCTTGTCGGACTCCTGTTTTGATGTCAAAGGAATGCGAGAGACATCCGTGGAACTTCACCCTGAATTTTGTATCGGTCAGGGTGACTCTAATTAATGCCAGCAGTTTCAAATCAACTCCAAATTCATTTAAGATGTTTAGCAGGACTCCCCGATCAATGGAGTCGTACGCTTTCTTGAAGTCCACAAAGACAGACACATACTGCTTGGACCTTAGTGTACAATATCTGATGATCGTCTGTTCAGCTGTTGAGCGACCTTTTCTGAACGCTCCTTGGCATTCACCTATTGATGTTCGACTTGTGCTTCCAAACGCTCCAGGATGGCAAAAGATAGAATTTTGTAAGTCACGGGTAGCAAAGATATTCCCCTGTAGTTGTTGATGTTCTTCATGCTGCCTTTTTTGTGTAATGGATGGATGAAAGCTATTTTCCAATCTTCGGATAGGGTCTCCTTGTTCCAAATTTCTTCTATTTGCTTTTGCAAGATATCAAGTGATTCTTCTGGGGCATATTTCCATCTTTCTGCTACTAATGAGTCTTCCCCCGGCGCTTTGTTATTTTTGAGACGGGCAATGTGGCGCTTGATTTCATCTCTGTCGGGTGGTCTGGAATCTGGGTACCTCAGTAAGGGTTCCTAGGTCTCAATGGCGCTTTGTGGTTTAGAGCAATTAAGTAAACTCTTGAAGTAATCTGCCAGAATGCTGCAATTTTCTTCATTTGACGTCGCCAGTGTGCCGTCCGTTCGCTCAAAGCATAGAGATGGTGGTTTAAAGGCAGTGAGTTTGCGTTTGAAGGCTCTGTAGTACTCTCTGCTTTCATTCTTCCTAAAGTTTTGTTCCATCTTTTCAATGAGAGATTTTTCGTATTTACGTTTCTCAGTTCTGAACACCCTAGCTGCTTGGGCGCGTTGGGTTTTGTAGGTTTCCCAATCATTTTCTGATTTCGTAGAGGAGTACTGTTTACACTCATTGAGTCTTTCTTGGAGGACTGATTCGCAGGTACTATTCCACCAAGCATGCTTTTTGCTTCTCTTGATTTCTGCAACGTCTTTGGCGGCCTCAACAAGGAGACTTTTGGCGTTGTTAAAGTCACAGTCATTTGGTCTAGCCTTCTCCTGGAACTCCTCGACCCTTTGCCGAAGTTTATCATTGTCGAAGCGTGTGATCTGTTTGGTTGTCTTCCTTGTGTTTGCGGGAATTGGTTTGAATTTGATAAGAGACATATAATGATCTGAGGCCACATTGATGCCTTTCTTTACCTTGACATTCATAATCTCAGGGCTGTTTCTCCTGGAGATCGCAACATGATCAATTTGGAACTCTCCGAGAGCTTGGACGGGTGAACGCCAAGACATTTGCTTTCTGGGTAGATGGCGAAAGTGGGTCGACATGACCTGCAGGTTGTGATTTTCGCAAATGGACACCAGTCTTTTGCCGTTGGGATTGGTTCTTTTGTGAGCAGGGTAATTTCCTATAACTTTCTTGTACTTCTGCTCACGACCTAGTTGGGCATTGAAGTCACCCAAAAGAAGCTTGACATGGCGTTTGGGGATTTTGTTCAATTTTTCATCCAGTAGGTCCCAGAAATTATCAACTTCGTCTGGATCAGGTTTGTTCTTATCGTTTGTAGGAGCATGTGCGTTAACTAGGGCGTAGGTTTTGTTCGCGTATTTAATTGTGAGTATAGACAATCTGTCATTCACAGGTTCGAAATTTGCAACCGATTTAAGGATCTTGGTTCTAACAGCAAACGTGGTTCCAAGCATCACAGCTCCATTGAGGATTCCTCTTTGCGCTTTGCTCTTGAAAAATCGGTAGCCTTCAGATTCAAAAATCTCTTCATCTGGGTACCTTGTTTCCTGTAGGGCCACTATGGATATCTGATTTTCGTGAAGAGCTTTGGTGAGGGTTTTCAGCTTGCCAGTTTGTGTAAGTGAATTTATGTTGAAAGTTGCTAGAAAGGTTTTAGAATTTGGCCTGAGTTTTTGACTCTTCGGGGTACACCGAGACGCTGCGACTCATCTCTTGCATGATGTCGAGTCTCCCCCAGACTCCGAACGAGACTCGTGCGCCGTGGCGTTCACGACGAGGGATTTATCGGAAGATTTACCCCCTGGGGTATGATACTTGAAATGTTGTGCCATCATGTTTTTTGACTTGACTTTGCTTT
The DNA here is from genome assembly GCF_040414725.1 of Anabrus simplex. NCBI lineage: Eukaryota > Metazoa > Arthropoda > Insecta > Orthoptera > Tettigoniidae > Anabrus > Anabrus simplex. Next base: position 158,004,331 of record NC_090269.1, on the reverse strand, counting down.
GGACGGGTACCCATCCTTTTACAACTAGGGTTGTTAGCCCTAGAGGTTGCCTCAAGATGTTTTCTGGCTTCTGGTCATTTACTAGTCTTCGCCGTAACCCTGGCAAGGGACCAGTTTTTTTTCACGGTGGTATTTTATTTCCCTACTACCCTCTGACTCTGCTGGCGGCAGATCCAGCGAGCTTCCCCAATTCCAATGGGACGCACCCGATGGAGGTAACCGGTAAATCCCCACACGGGTATTATTATTATTATTATTATTATTATTATTATTATTATTATTATTATTATTATTATTATTATTATTATTATTATTATTATTATTATTGTACCGGGCGGTACACCTCCACGCCGCTAATTTAAAATGTGCGCCAATTGAAACTCCTCTGCTGGAGGAAGTCTGAACTTTATTGACGGTATTAATTTTCTAGTTTCTCAGAAGATGTCACTACGTGGAAAATTTGGAGTTTTTGAACTGTGTCATTTTCGACGTATTTTTGTTTTGCTTGTAGTAAGAAGTGTGAACTTTCTCTTCTACAGCACACTACTGAAGATCAACAATAGTGCACCCTAGTGCGGAGTGAAAGAACTGTTTTTTGGAGAAATTTTTATTTCAAAAGTTTGTTTCTTGTTAAATTTCTTTCTGTTATTGTTTAAGTTGGCTGTATACCCCTCTCTTTCCCCTTGTTTTGTATTTAGCCAATCCCGAATTTCTTTAATTAATTTCTGACCAATTGGATGTATCTTCCCCCAACTTGAATATGTTGCTGTATCCTACCCAATAAAAGTTTTTGTGGGAGGGTGTTGTCATTCCCCTAACGCCTCGAACCTTCCGCGAGAGGATATAAACTGCTGATTTTAGGGTCTCCGGGCCACTTCTGTTCCATCTTTCAGTGTGTAAAGTACATAGCAGGGGGCGGGAAGCGCCTCTTTCTTCGGCGACAGTCAACAACCAGGTAATGGCCGACTAATTACTTCTTTTCTTGCTAGCTCAGCAGTTTAACTCTCGGGGCGGGTCCGAAGTTTTTCCATTATGTAACCTTCCTTAAAATGTAAAGAAACTTGTATCTGTTCTATCTTTTAAACTACATATTGGGATAGAGAGTGCTTAACCCTCTCGAGCTCCAACTCATATTGTTTTGAGGTGAAGTTATTTTTTTCTCTACCTATTCTTTAACGTAATGTAAATTGTGTCCTTCTTAAGTCACCTCTGTAGTATGGGATTAGCCCTTGTATTAGTGGCCTAGAGCCAGATTAGGTTTTAAAAACAAATGCATTAGGAGTGTAGATCGCCTCCTCTCTAATTGTTATTTTAGAGGTCATGTAATTAACCTTCTTCTCATTTAATAGACCTCAGTAGGTTGGGTATTTTACCCCTATGTATATGTCCTTGGAGGACAGCTTGAAGGTGGAATTAGGTGTGGCCTTAGACAGGCCTGAATTTTGAGAGCAAGTTGCTATAAACCTGAAAATTTTGTTTTCTGCGCGCCTCAAGGAGGCCTTTCTGTGTATTTTGGAGCAAGTGCTCCTAGGCATGAATGGGGTTTTCTGCCTCTCTGTTGAAACTTGTGTTTTGGGGTAAAACTGGGCTAATTGCTCAAGAAGTGTGAGGCTGGGGCTCGAAGCCCAAATCCTGTAAATATTGTAATTGTATTTTTATTGCCTTGCTACTCTGTACCTGCCATGATTGTTATTTCGTTATTTGGAAAAGAAAATATAACCTTGTTAATTTTACATGCACTATAATTTCGTAGCTTGGGACCCGTTCACACCCGCACCTTCTTTCACGCATAACTACCGCAAAAACACGGTAACAAGTGGTAGCAGAGCGTGGTTTAATGGGTCTCTTTTTAACCCCTTTTGACGGCTAAACATTGTTTTGATCCGAACTCTAACCATTTTCTCAGTTGCTGGAATTTTTTGAGTTTTTCAAAAATTTCCTGTCATTATGCCCGGCCCTCGCGATGTTCTCCATCTTAACTACTTGCGCAAGGAGGAGTTGATCTATGAGTTAACTATCAGAAATGTGCAATCTGGAGGCACGGTTGCGATAGACACCAACAAGCTTAGAGAGTCCCTTGAATTGCCCATTTCCATCCCCACCTTGGGAGAGAAAGAAATTGACGACTCTCTTTCCACGATCGTCGAGATTATTACTGGGCTAGACTCTGTAGTTAGTTTTTTTGATGAAAATGATCCTTCTCCTAATCAAATTAAGCGTGTGCAAGCCAGGCTGTTTCATTTTTCAAATAGAGTTAACGATTTGTTGTCTCTAAAGTTGAATGACGTTCAGAAGAAGGAAGCTAGTACGCTACTTGAAAATATTTCTGAGTTATCTAGCAAGGTCACTCAATTGTTAACTGGGGAAATTCCTCCAAAATTTGATCAACCCACCACGATGAATGCAGGTTCCGAGGAAGAGCCTCCTAAGGGAGAAGTTAATAGGATAACCGTAGCTGCTCAAACTATCTCTGCCCCATTGGACAACGAGTCTGGACGCCGTGCATCGTTGAATAATATACGTTCGGAATTAACTTCCTTGCCATTGAAACCTTTACCTACTATGTCACCCGGGTTCAGCAGTTTGCCTCATCCATTGGCAATGTTGCTCAGAGGTATCTCTAAGTTTTCCGTTAATACCACTAGTGAAGTAATTTCCTTTTTAAGATTTTTAGTTGAATTTCAGGATCATGCCCTAGTGTTTTCTCTTTCTCCATGTCAAATTTTGCAAATTATCTATCCCTATGCAACTGGTATTCTCTCTGATAAAATAGTAAGAGCCATTGCCGAGCAATCATCTATTGAGGATTTCCACGCCCACTTGCTAGCTAACTTCATCCCGGCTAGGGCCAATTCCTCCCTTATTCAGAAGTACTATTATCGTGTACAGCGTTTGGATGAAAACTTGGCAGACTTTATCCAAGATATTAAATTCTATACTAGGGTGTTTGCCCTTCATTTTCCTGAAGATCAAATTGTACAGGCTATTGTAGAAGGAATTTCACCACCCTATAGGTCATATTTGTGTTTCGCGGCGTTTCCGCAAACTTTCTCCGAACTTGAAGCGTTGGCAGTCTCAGCGGAAGGAGTGAGATACGCCGATTCCTTGCGTGTCGCGAAAGAACCCCCGCCTTCTTTTAGTAATACTCGGCCTCCACCTCGCCGATCAGTCACACCTCGTAAATGTTATGCTTGCGGGTCGCCTGACCATCTTCGCAGTAAGTGTCCACTGATCAAGTCTAGTAGGGCAAATAATGGAGCTGGTTCATCACAAGGCTGTTTTAAATGTGGGGCTTTCTCACATATCGCCAAGAATTGCCCAAACTCAAATAGCACCCCCTCCTGCTGAACTTCTGGTGCAAATTCCACCAATGCCAATAATAAAATGTGACTAGCGGATTCGGCTGAGTCGACTCAATCTGCTTCTCAAGGCTCAGCCCCTGGCAAAAAGGTCGTGAATTCAGGGAACGTTCAATTTGCAAATCCATCTTTCGAATGCCCCAAAGAATGTCTTAGGATTGCGGCGGATACCCCCGCACCTGTTCCTTTTCTTAAGATTGAGTTAAATAACGAGCCTATAACAGCTCTATTAGATTCAGGCAGTGTGTGTTCAATTATTTCCGACCAATGGTATTCAAAATTGAAGTCTGTTTGTAAATTACCTGACTATGGCTCATCTACTGTTCAATATGTTTCGGCTAATTCATCTCCATTGGAAATTTTAGGTTCTGTACAGGTCAAAATTCGTATTTTTAAATTCACATGGAAAACCAAACTGTTTGTGGCTAAGCACTTGTCTTGCCCCATTATACTGGGAGCGGACTTCATTTCTAGCACTGGTCTTGTGCTCGATCTTCAGAGTAAGTCGTGCACGTTCAAATTTGCGTCCAATTGTAAAATTCCCTTGCTAAAGTGTAATCCTGTATCATGTTCATCTATTTCGCCTACCCAGGATGAGATGTTGTTAGACCTTAGACATCTACCTGAGGAGCAGGCTGATAGTATTCGTAAATTATGTCAGTCATTTCCAGAGGTGTTCTCTGATACTCTTGGTGTTACTGACCTTATTGAATACAAAATTGAGGTCACGGATTCGATTCCTGTCCGCTTTCCACCATATACGCTATCTCCACCTAAAATGAAGGCTCTGAAAGAAATCATTGATCAGATGTTGAAGGATGGTATTATTAGGCCCTCTAAGTTGGCGTATTCGTCACCTATTTTTCTAGTCCCGAAACTCCAAGGAGGCTTCAGGCCTGTCATTGATTATAGGGCTCTCAATCGGAAGGTGGTGTTACAATCTGTGACCCTTCCCGACCTTCATTCTTGTTTTTCATGGTTCCGTAAGGCCAAGTTCTTTACTATCTTGGACTTGAATCAGGCCTATAATCACATTCCCCTTGCCGAAGAGTCTAAACATCTTACAGCGTTTGCCACGGACTGGAATTTATACGAATACAACCGCATGCCTTTCGGGCTCCCCACGGGAGCAGCTGTACTCACTAGGCTACTAGATAGGGTCTTCTCCTACATCAAATTTGAGTACTTATATCACTACTTGGATGATGTCGTCGTATTTTCAGAGACTTTTGAAGAACATCTAGATCATCTGCGAGAAGTTCTCGATCGCCTTCGTAAGGCTGGGTTAACTGTCAAGTTGTCCAAGGTTGCCTTTGCTAAGCCCTCTATGTCGTTCCTAGGGCATATTGTGTGACCTGATGGGGTAGCGGTCGATCATTCTAGAACACAGGCCATCCGTGATTTTAAACCTCCCAATGACATTAAAGGTATCGCCAGGTTCATTGGTATGGTGAATTTCTTCAGGAAGTTCATTCCTAACTTTGCTAATAGAGCGGCGCCCTTGAACCTTCTTCGTAGGAATGGCATCAAATTCGAGTGGGGACCTTCTCAACAAGCCGCTTTTGAAGATCTTAAATTAGCTCTCTGTAATGCCCCTGTACTTGCTATTCCTGATTTCTCGAAGAAATTCATCGTCCAAACCGACGCGTCGTCGTCAGCAGTAGCTGCAGTCCTTCTTCAAGAGACTGAACTAGGGAGGCGACCCATCGCCTATGCATCTAGGACTCTATCGGCTCAAGAAGCCAAGTATTCTATCTATGAGCTCGAAGGGTTGGCAGTCTTATTTGCCTTAGAGAAGTTCCGTCTCTATCTGGAACATGTCAAATTCGACCTGGAGACAGATAATCAAGCCTTAAGCTGGGTCTTAGGTAGGCCGCGTCGTACTGGTCGTATAGCCCGTTGGGCCATCCGTATTTCTGCCTTCCAATTCGATGTCCGGCATATCAGAGGTACCGAAAATTTTGTCGCTGATGGACTCAGCCGTGTGTTTTCCAACGACGTCGATACCCACGAACCGGCCGACAGTTCATCACCACCCGAGTCCATACTATCTGGTGTCAATGCCATCTTAACTGATGCTCCCATGCTCTTTAGGGATATCGAGAAATACCAACGTGAAGATCCGACGCTGGCTCCGATAATGGAAACCCTTTCTTCTGGGGAACATGTTGCCCCTTATGTTCTGAGGAATGGTGTTCTATGTTGCCCTTCGAGGCATGATAAGATGATGAAGGTTGTCGTTCCAGCTGTTCTTGTGCCTATGATCTTCAAATATTATCATGAGACCCCATTAGGAGGGCATCTTGGAATCTTTAAAACTCGTGAGAAGATTCGTGAAATGTTCATCTGGAAGGGTATGGACGGTGAAATCCGTGAACTAGTAAAAGCTTGTAAATCTTGTTTGCTCAGTAAACCCACCATGTCCACCAAGGTAGGCCTTTTGTCTTCGCATCAAGCGTCGCGTCCCATGGAACGCCTGTATATCGATTATGTAGGACCCTTCCCCTAGTCAAAGGGAAATGCCAACAAGTTCATCTTTGTATGCGTAGATGGCTTTACTAGATTTTCCTGGTTATTTCCGACTAAGCTGGCTACCGCTCAGTCCACCATTACTTGCCTAATTTCTATTTTTGCTTCTTTCGTTCCCTGCCAATATATTGTATCTGATAATGCTAAGGCTTTTACATCTAATCTATTTCGTAAGTTCTGCTTTGACCTGTCCATCTCTCATGTGACAACTTCTGCTTATTACCCTCAACCATCTCTGGCTGAACGGGTTAACCGTAATCACAGGTCCGCGCTTATTGCCTATCACCATGAAGATCATTCCAGGTGGGACACGTCCCTGCATTGGTTAGCTTTTGCTTTGAATTCGGCGGTTCATGAATCACATAAATTTACTCCAGCTTCTTTGATGTTCAAGTTTGTTCCCAACACCCCGCTCTCTAACCTCTGGTCTCTGAGTGACATTCTACCTGAGACAATAGATCCGGACAACATTAAAGATCTTTGGAAGAAGGCTAAAGCCAATCTTATAGTGTCTCATGAAAAGGTTATGGAAAGGTATGATCGTGGACGGAGACCCACCAATTTGAAGGTAGGCGACCAAGTGATGGTCAAGAATTTTGTTCCCGCGGGCAAGCTTGCCCCCAGATTTCATGGGCCGTGTGTCATTCTCGATTTCCTGACGCCGGTTACGTTATTATTAAGTAATCCAGCTACCGAGAGGATATTTAGGGTTCACCTGTCACAGGTGAAACCGGTGTAATTTCTGGGTTAACTTGCTTCCTATAATCGTGAAAGGAATATGAAGGTTATATTCTTTTTGGAGTTTTCACTTTTAAGGCATTCTGCCCCTTCTATAATATTTTGTTTCATATGTAAGTTTTTTGTAAACCCCTCCTGCACGGTTAAACTGGCATCCTGTCCTTGCCACGGCCATTACTACGCTCCCGCCTCCCGCTCCACTCTACACAGTGGCTTAATTAAGGCCATGGATTTCTGCACGCCGCTGGTCCCTCAACCTCTCCACAAAGCCTGTGCCCTCAAAAAATGATGATAGTCCAACAATTCTGCCGCCTAGCTTTAATGTTTCAGTGCCCCCGCAGCCGCGCGGCGCCGTGCTGCGACTGGGTCAGAGGAAGGGCCCCCTCTTCCCCAGCGAGGACCACATGGGCACGGCGAGCCGGAGCTCTCCTCCCGGCCAAGGCTGATGTGCGGCGCACGACCTGCTACTGGACCGCAGCCTGTATATGTTCACCGCGGGCGCGGCGTGCTTCAACACCACTGCTCCCCTCATAGTGCGGGCGAGCGGTATCTCAGGGTACTTGAGGGGTCCGAGCGGCCTCCTCTGGACGCAAGCTGCAACGGCCGGTCTGGCCATCCAACTTAATCAACATTAACTATATGAACTATTACTATCAGCAATTACTGCACTGGGGAATTCAACAGCAATATTTGGTGGACCTTGCAAAATTTTTCTTCACTTTCAAGTATTAAAAGTTTATCTTCTGAATTCAACTTCTACAACCATAAAAACTTTACTTCTCCAGTTACAACAAAAATTTTGAAACTGAATCAAACCACATTAAGTAAATCTTATAAATTCTTCGGCAATTAATCTCCATATCTACATCAAAACTTGGACCTTGTTTTCAAACAAATTTCATGTGTCACCCCTGGAGGAACTTTTGGGGGGGGGGGGAGGTCTGTACCGGGCGGTACACCTCCACGCCGCTAATTTAAAATGTGCGCCAATTGAAACTCCTCTGCTGGAGGAAGTCTGAACTTTATTGACGGTATTAATTTTCTAGTTTCTCAGAAGATGTCACTACGTGGAAAATTTGGAGTTTTTGAACTGTGTCATTTTCGACGTATTTTTGTTTTGCTTGTAGTAAGAAGTGTGAACTTTCTCTTCTACAGGACACTACTGAAGATCAACAATAGTGCACCCTAGTGCGGAGTGAAAGAACTGTTTTTTTGGAGAAATTTTTATTTCAAAAGTTTGTTTCTTGTTAAATTTCTTTCTGTTATTGTTTAAGTTGGCTGTATACCCCTCTCTTTCCCCTTGTTTTGTATTTAGCCAATCCCGAATTTCCTTAACTAATTTCTGACCAATTGGATGTATCTTCCCCCAACTTGAATATGTTGTTGTATCCTACCCAATAAAAGTTTTTGTGGGAGGGTGTTCTCATTCCCCTAACGCCTCGAACCTTCCGCGAGAGGATATAAACTGCTGATTTTAGGGCCCCCGGCCACTTCTGTTCCATCTTTCAGTGTGTAAAGTACATAGCAGGGGGCGGGAAGCGCCTCTTTCTTCGGCGACATTCAGCAACCAGGTAATGGCCGACTAATTATTTCTTTTCTTGCTAGCTCAGCAGTTTAACTCTCGGGGCGGGTCCGAAGTTTTTCCATTATGTAACCTTCCTTAAAATGTAAAGAAACTTGTATCTATTCTATCTTTTAAACTACATATTGGGATAGAGAGTGCTTAACCCTCTCGAGCTCCCACTCATATTGTTTTGAGGTGAACTTATTTTTTTCTCTACCTATTCTTTAACGTAATGTAAATTGTGTCCTTCTTAAGTCACCTCTGTAGTATGGGATTAGCCCTTGTATTAGTGGCCTAGAGCCAGATTAGGTTTTAAAAACAAATGCATTAGGAGTGTAGATCGCCTCCTCTCTAATTGTTATTTTAGAGGTCATGTAATTAACCTTCTTCTCATTTAATAGACCTCAGTAGGTTGGGTATTTTACCCCTGTGTATATGTCCTTGGAGGACAGCTAGAAGGTGGAATTAGGTGTGGCCTTTGACAGGCCTGAATTTTGAGAGCAAGTTGCTATAAACCCGAAAATTTTGTTTTCTGCGCGCCTCAAGGAGGCCTTTCTGTGTATTTTGGAGCAAGTGCTCCTAGGCATGAATGGGGTTTTCTGCCTCTCTGTTGAAACTTGTGTTTTGGGGTAAAACTGGGCTAATTGCTCAAGAAGTGTGAGGCTGGGGCTCGAAGCCCAAATCCTGTAAATATTGTAATTGTATTTTTATTGCCTTGCTACTCTGTACCTGCCATGATTGTTATTTCGTTATTTGGAAAAGAAAATATAACCTTGTTAATTTTACATGCACTATAATTTCGTAGCTTGAGACCCGTTCACACCCGCACCTTCTTTCACGCATAACTACCGCAAAAACACGGTAACAATTATTATTATTATTATTATTATTATTATTATTATTATTATTATTATTATTACAATTTATTAATATTTTAGGTGTACCTAGGTCCGTGCGCGTCCTTACAAATTACCCAAACAATTTACCACACTATTATTGAACAGAAAGCCGACAGGCATTAAAAAAACAATTATTACATGTTTGAGTTCCTCAGTGAACACGGAAGCGTTTCAAATTAAAACATCTAACCGCGTCGCCCAACAGACCGACAATGTTTACAAGTAACATTAGGAAGGCAAAATAAAATTTAAAAGGAGCCCACATCAAGAGAAAAACAATAAAGGATATCAATAATTAAGTAACACAATAATACGGAAGTAATTAAAACTCATCTCGTGACAGTTCATCACACCAAGGGCACAAGTACGCCGCACAACAAAGAACGTCCACACGACTCAAGCATAGTTACGACACTGATACGCCGCGATAATGCGAACTAATCAAAACTGTTATCAACAAAACAAAAGATGGAAGCATGCCTCCAACAATGTAATTAAATAGAGTGTAGCTTCAGAACAGAATTTATAAATCCAAAGTTGAAAAAGGAAAATTTAAATAAAATAATAATAATGAAGAAAATGGATTTAAAAGGAAAATGAAATTAAACTCGATTCAACCCAAAACACGCTTCAGTATTCACTTGGGTTTAAAATCAGCAGCAGTTACATAAATCTTAAATTTTCAGACGCCCTTAGTAGGGTAACTATACAACCAGGCAAGTAAATACCTTTCATTTGGTTTCTTTCATTTCCAACGGGAAGAATTTTAAATTAATAACAACAGATACAGTGATTTAACTTGTCACCGCTCCTGTTAAAAGAACAGGTCGTTTTAAAACACATGGTCTGGTGACGAAGAAATATGTCCTTACATTTTAAATTGACATCTTGCCCGAAAATGACACAACAGCTTAGGCATAGTTATTTCTTGCGGGATTAAAATTTTCAACCACAAAAGTTCACTCAAAGACATAATATGATCGAAGGCGAATGGTATCTTCTGTCCAAGAAAACGTAATTATTATTATTAGGCCGATCGGATATTTTGAATTTCGATGACCGGTGAGCGTGCCGAAGACAGGCACATCAATTTCGCAGAGACGGTTAATATAAAAAATAAGGTTGGACTTACCGAGGTGATGAGGCTTCTTCATATTAAATTTTAAAACTTACTTCTATAGCGATGTAATATCCCAGAATAACGGCATGCTTGGATGTGAATGGAACCGTCACTTCTCAAAACTTTTAAAATAAGAACACCACACAAGTAATTTTATTGCATCCACCCATCACAAACAGTAATTTAATTGTGGTTTGAACACACACACCAGCCGTCTGCATGGCCATAGTCACCAGAGTTCGTAAGCACGACATGTTGCCTTCAAGCGAAGCTTGCTTACAACTGCCAGAGAGCTCACGGCTACGCGAGGGAGCGCTGTGTCATACAGTCGACACTTGTGTCTAGGGAATGTCGAGATTCAGCCATCATCGGCTTTGCTCGCGACTGCTCGAGAAATCTCGGCGTTTTTAGCACCTCCTACCTATCATGGCGATTTCGCGCCACGTGTGGAGCAGGAGGAGGAGGAGAAGAAGAAGAAGCTTTGTTTTGCTGTCAGGCAATGTCGAGGGCAGCCGACGTTTTAAAGTATGAATTTCCTTCATTCTTAAGCAACAGTACAAATAAAATCTGTCCCTCCAGATGCCGTACATGTTTGTATAACTTTAAAGCCTAGAGTTTTAACTACGGTACTTAACTATATTTTTAAAGCGTTTTCAAGTCCCTGAAAAATAATCAGGCGGCAAGATTGAACAACGAACGTTACGTGTTTAAAATTGATAGAAATAATGAAACTAAATAATGATTTTTGCTTCTTTCTATTACGATAGTTGAATGTTAATACTGATAGTAATAATAAAACCCAATAAGGATTTCACTTTGTTCGAATCCTTGGCTGAATAGCCAGCGTTGTGTCCGTAGTTTCAGAAGGTTCCGGATTTGATTTCCATCCGGATCGAAGAATTTAATCCCGTCAAATTACTTCTGGCTCAGAGACTGGGTGTTAGTGTTTGTTCCACCACTTTTCTTTTAATATTCAGACAACGCACTGAGCCTCCGTATCTCAGACGGCAGCGCATCGGCCACTCACCGCTGGATAACGTGGTTCAAATCCCAATCACTCCATGAGGGATTTGTGCTAGACAAAGCGGAGGCGGGACAGTCATCTTTCATTCCGGCAACACTCTCCATTCTCATTTCATAGCATCTATCAGTCATTAATAAATCACTTTGGGAGTGGCGACCCCATCGTACTAATAGCCTATATATGCTTCATTCATTGCACCCTTGACCCAGTCGATGACTGGAAAACAGGTTGTAGGTTTTTATTCAGACAACACACTGCACTTCCAACCACCGCAGAAACATGCAATAGTGATTACTAGACTTCGGACGTTAGGTGTTAATACTTTTAGGCAGCTTCAATTGTACATATTTTAATAGGCTTCAATTAAAATACCATACTTATTTTGCTAAATTGATAATAACTCGTTACGGGGAAGTAAACAACTTTACTCACCTCTTTGCTGCAAACTTCACAGGAACAACTCCTGTAACCACTTTTTAATTAAAGACGAGATAGAACCTGACACTTCCGGCATAATTCACACACTGAACAAACGGGAACACCGAAATATTCTCACAGAATGAATTTTTTTCCCCCAGCAGGTAAATGGATACTGTATCATCTCCTGCCTTGTGACAAAATATGGGAGTGTTTGCTGCGGGACGTTCTTAAGGCATTTCGGGGAGTGTGGTTTACAGCTTCCCCATTTTAAAATTTTGTTTAGGATACTGAACACGAGTCATCAAATATTTTATTTCCTCGGAATATACTGAAAGGCATTTTTAACTGATTTAGGGATAAAAAAACGAATTATAGCTATAGGTTTTAACGTCAATTCAGACATTTTAAGCACAATAAGACCACAGTTTCTAACTTTATAAATACATGAAATGTGCAAATACAACTTCATTTTAAGTCATTTCTTCAAGAACAAAATAGGTCTTTCCCTAAAATCCGAGGGCTGGTGATTACATCCCTCCGTATAGGGTTGGCATCAAGAAGGGCACCCGGCTATAAATTAGGGCCAAATCCACGTGCGAGACAGGTCACACCCCCGACTCCACATGTATAGGAAAAGCAGTAGGAGGAGGAGGAGGAGGAGGAGGAGAAAAATATTTTTTGTTTTATGTATTTTATTTTAAATTTTTCCTCAAATAATATATTAACACAAAATTCTTAATATTCACAAACAATAGGACAATAACAATAATAATAACTAATCAGTAGCTAACAAACAATTTTACCACCTAAAACAAAAAATCAAGGACAACTTACATAAAGGCAATACTACCGTACAGTAATTGCGGATAAAACTGAAGACAGAGCATTTTTCAGAGATAATAAATTCAATATTACCAAGAAAGACCCCACTAATACCATCCAAAAGATGCTCAAATAAATAATCAAATATTCTCAGTTTTTGTTAAATGAACAGCAGACAAGGAAAATGATTAACATGTACCCCAAACTACCAACTGCAAGAGCACTCCCTAAAATACACAAAATAAACATAGCGGTACCTATCAGGCCCATTATCAATTTTAGGAACAGCCCCGCTTACAGAATTTATATTTATTCAAAAATTTCTAAACATCATTTTGCAGTTACAAAGTTACAACCTCATTTTTCCATTTATTACCACGATATCACCAACATGCATTTCAACATACTGACAGCTGAAACTATACAACCCATTGAAAGAAATCTCAATAATTATAGCAAATTGAGTAAAATCGAAATCATTATTTTATGACTCTCCATAAATTTGCTATTGACAAGAAGTACTTTTCTTTTAAGAATACCATTTATAAACAGGACGGTCTTCGCATGGGATCCCGTGTTTTCCAGCATTTTAGCCGATATTTATCTTGATAAAAATATTTCTTACAGGTTGCTTTACGCTGCATCGACACAGATAGGTCTAATGGCGACAATGGGATAGGAAAGGGCTGTGAGTGGGAAGGAAATGGAAGAGTCCCAGCCTTTGCCTGGTGTAAAAATGGGAAACTACGGATAAACATCTTCAGGGCTGCCGACAGTGGGGATCGAACCCACTATCTTCCGAATGCAAGCTCACAGCTGAGCGCCCCTAACCACAGGCCAACTTGCTCAGTCTTGATAATCTAGAGCACACTAAGGTTATTAACAAATTTCAAGGAATCGTTTTCTGGATGTTATGATATATGGAAGACATTTTTTCTATAACCGACCATCATTTCATCAAACAAGACATTTTGCTTAATCAATAGAACTCATTAGATCCGCATATTACATTTATGCTTGAATCTCAAGTAAATAATTCGTTAAATATTTTGGATCTCTCAATCACTAGAAACGTTAGTATAGAAAACTCACACAAATTTGCAACAAAAAGGACAAGATTCTCAACATACAGGTAACCAGGAATAAAAGCTGAATTTGTAGTTTAATTTACAGAACCTTCAACATCCCTCTTTCAACTGCTAATTAAAAAAAATAACATTTATCACATTAATTAATGGCTATAACAAGCAATTTGTTGACAAAATAAAGTATGAATTGAAAAATAAATTCTCCTCAACCCTTGTTAGAAGACCCACAAACAAAAATAAATATCTCACTTCCACGTACAACAATATTTTTTCAGATAAACTTATTAAAAAGACAAATTTGAAGATAGTGTTTAGAACTAAAGGCCTGCCCCGCGGTGTATGAGTAGCATGCCTGCCACTTAGCCGGAGGCCCTGGGTTCGATTTCCGGCCAGGCCAGGAATTTTCACCTGGATCTGAAGGCTGGTTCGAGGTTCACTCAGCCTACATGATTACAATTGAGGAGCCATCTGATGGTGCGATGGGGGCCCCGGTCTAGAAAGCCAAGAATAATGACCGAGATGATCTGCAGGCCCTCAGGCTGAGCAGCGGTCGCTTGGTAGGCCATGGCCCTTCGGGGTTGTTGCACCATGGCGGGGGGGGAGGGGTTTTCAGAACTAATAACACTAATTCTAACATTTTCTATAATATGCATACTTGTCACTGCTAGCAACAAACATTTCAGTTCAGGTATTTATAAGCATAAATGTCATAAAGTGATTCCAGCTACATACGCCAAACTGGCAGAAGTTACCAAATATGATATCAAGAGTACATCAATGCCAAGAAGCATAATAGATTTTCCGTATTGGGCGAGCATATGGCACATTTTAATCATCAATTTACGGCTACTCGAAAAAAATGCCAAAGAAATATTTTCATACATCTGGACCAAAGAAACCATCGCATTTATAACGTCAATGATATTTCCGGGCAGCCCAACATTCCTGTCGAGGCTTTAATATTTATTTCCAACAATTACATATATGGTTCTTGGTGTGGGTTACTGTAGTCACATCCTAGTTCGTGAACCATGGGCAACGGCCGAGTGGCCTAGGAGTGGTCCTGAGAGTCGGGATACCAGTTGCTATGGAATGGGAGTGGGCATCTCGGACATATTTTGAGTCGTGGCCCTGGTTGTGCTCAGGCGGCTAGGACTATACAATCCACCAGCAGTCCCTAACCCGTTAAAGGAGAGATCCTCACTTGGACTATGTGCAAGTAGGGTAGCATCCTGCTTCATGAATTTACCGAGCTCAGAACATTTTAAGCAAGCCTCGGACCTATGGGAGTAACGGAGTCCCATTCTCACTTGACAGGCGAGGGACTCCTCGGAAACAACTTGGCGAACGAAATGGAATTTGATGGGGAGCTATTAATATTAATGGGGCTTATGGAAGAAAGAAAGTAGAACTGGCTGAGTCAGCAAAGATGATGCATCTGGATGTACTAGGAGTAAGTGATATTTGGGTAAGGGGAGATAACGAGGAAGAAATAGAATATTATAAAGTGTACTTGATAGGTTTTAAAAAGGGAAGGGCAGAGTATGGGGCAGGCCTGTATATCAGGAATACTATTGCACGCAACATACTTTCTGTTAGGCACGTAAATGAGCGTATGATGTGGGTAGATTTGGCAGTTGGAGGAATTAGGGCGAGAATTGTCTCAGTGTATTCACCATGTGAGGGCATTCAGATGAGGATGAAATTGACAAGTTTTAAGAAGCACTGAGTGACATCGTGATCAGGGTCAACAGCAAGGATATGATAGTCGTCAATTTCTTTCTCTCCCAAATTGGGGATGGAAATGGGCAAATCAAGGGACGCTCTAAGCTTGTTTGTGTCTACTGCAACCGTGCCTCCAGATTGTACATTTCTAATAGTCAATTCATAGATCAATTCCTCCTTGCGCAAATAGTTAAGAAGGAGAACATCGCGAGGGCCGGGCATGATGACAGAACAATTTGGAAAAAAATCAAAAAATTCCAGCAACTGAGAAAATGGTTAGAGTTCGGATCAAAACAATGTCTAGCCGTCAAATGGGGCTAAATTGAGACCCATTCAACCACGCTCTGCTACCACTTGTTACCGTGTTTTGGTGGTAGGTAGAGGTGTAAGAAGGTGCGGGCGTTAATGGGTCTCAAACTACGGAATCAAAGTTAATGTAAAATTTAACAAGGTTATATTTCCTTTTCAATATTAAGTAATAACAAAGAACAGGTACTTAGTAGCCGAAACACAATTTGAAATGTACAATTACAGGGATTACAGAGTTTGGGCTTCGAGCCCTGAGTTCACAATTTTTGAGCAACTAGCCCAACTTTCCGATATACAAATTTTAACAAAGGGGCAGAAGACCCCAATCAAACCCTGGAGCACTTGCTCCAAATTACACAGTAAAACCTCCTCGAGGCCTACAACACTCCTTTTCCAAAAGAGCCACACGCTCTTTAATTTAAGCCTCTCCCAGGCCACACCAAACTCCACCTTCAAGTTGTCCTCAACGGACACAAACACAGGGGTAAAATACCCAATCTACTGAGGTCTATTAAATGAAAAGCAGGTTAATTAAATGACCTCTAAAACAATTTGAGAGGAGGCGAACTTGCACTCCTAATACACTTTGATTTTAAAACCTACTTTGGCACTAGGCCGTTATTACAAGGGCTAATCCCATACTACAGAGGTGACTTAATAGCAATTTACATTACATTACGGAAGAATTGGTTGAGAAAATAAGTTCACCTCAAGACGATGTGAGTGGGAGCTCGAGAGGGTTAAGCACTCTCTATCCCGATATGTCGTTTTAAAATAGAATAGATACCAGTTGTTTTTACATTTTAGGAAAAGGTTACATGGTTGAACGCTTAGAACCCGCCCCGAAAGTTAAACTGCTGAGCAAGAAAAGAAAGAATTTATTAATCGGCCATTACCTTATTGTTGACCGCTGCCGAAGAAAGAGGCGCTTCCCGCCTCCTGCTATGTACTTAATACACTGAAAGATGGAACAGAAGTGGCCCGGAGACCCTAAAATCAGCAGTTTATATACTCTCGCGGAAGTTTCTAGGCGTTAGGGGAATGAAAACACCCGCCCACAATGTTTTTATTGGATAGGACCCCGCAACAGATACAAGTTGGGGGAAGATACACCAGATTGGTCAGAAATTACTAAAAGAAATTCGGGATTGGATAAATCTAAAACAAGGGGAAAAAGAGGGGTATACAGCCAACTTAAACAATAACAGAAAGAAATTTAACAAGAAACAAACTTTTGAAATAAAAATTTCTCCAACAAAATAGTTCTTTGACTCCGCACTAGGGTGCACTATTGTTGATCTTCAGTAGTGTCCTCTAGAAGAGAAAGTTCACACTTCTTACTTCAAGCGAAACAAAAACACATCAAAAGTGACACAGTTCAAAAACTCAAAATTTTCCACGTGGTGACATCTTCTGAGAAAGTAGAGAATTAATAGAGTCGATAAAGTTCAACCTTCCTCCAGAAGAGGAGTTTCAACTGGCGCAACTTTTAAATAAACGATGTAGAGGTGTACCGCCCGGTACAGTGCTAATGGGCGATTTCAAGGTGAGAGTTGGAAACAGAACTGAAGGATACAAAAGTGTGATTGGTAAATGTGGGGAAGATATGGAAGCTAATGGGAACGGGAAGCGTTTGCTGGAATTCTGTGCTAGCATGGGTTTAGCAGTTACGAATACATTCTTCAAGCATAAGGCTATTCACCGCTACACACGGGAGGCTAGGGGTACCAGATCCATATTAGACTATATCTTAACCGACTTCGAATTCAGGAAGTCTGTTAGGAATGTACGGGTTTTTCAATGATCCACAGATCACTATCTGATCTGTAGTGAACTAAGTATCTCTAGGCCTAGGGTAGAGAAAGTGAAATCTGTCTGCAAACGAATAAGGGTAGAAAATCTCCAGGACGAGGAAATTAGACAGAAGTACATAGATATGATTAGTGAGAAGATTTTAACAGTAGACAGTAAGCAGGTTCGGGATATAGAAAGAGAATGGGTGGCATACAGGGATGCTGTAGTAGAAACAGCAAGGGAATGCCTAGGTACGACTGTGTGTAAAGAAAGGAAAAAGCAAACATCTTGGTGGAATGATGAAGTGAGAGCAGCTTGTAAGCGTAAAAAGAAGTCTTAACAGAAAGAGCTCCAAACAAGGGCCGATGCAGATAGGGAATTGTACGTAGATGAAAGAATCAGAGCGAAACAAATAGTTGTTGAATCCAAAAAGAAGTCATGGGAAGATTTTGGTAATAACCTGGAAAGGCTAAGTCAAGCAGCAGGGAAACCTTTCTGAACAGTAATAAAGAATCTTAGGAAGGGAGGGAAAAAGGAAATGAACAGTGTTTTGAGTAATTCAGGTGAACTCATAACAGATCCCAGGGAATCACTGGACAGGTAGAGGGAATATTTTGAAAATCTTCTCAACGTAAAAGGAAGTCTTCATGGTGATGTTGCGAACAACCAAGCTCATGGGGAGGAAGAAAATGATGTTGGTGAAATTACGCTTGAGGAAATGGAAAGGATGGTAAATAAACTCCATTGTCGTAAAGCAGCAGGAATAGATGAACTTAGACCTGAAATGGTGAAGTATAGCGGGAAGGCAGGGCTGAAATGGCTTCATAGAGTAGTAAGATTAGCATGGAGTGTTGGTAAGGTACCTTCAGGTTGGACAAAAGCAGTAATTTCACCTATCTATAAACAAGGGAACAGGAAGGATTGCAACAATTATCGAGGTATCTCATTGATTAGTATTCCAGGCAAAGTATTAATTAAGGTACAGCCCCAGCATTTGCCTGGTGTGAAAATGGGAAACCACTGAAAACCATCTTCAGGGCTGCTGACAGTGGGATTCGAACCCACTATCTCCCGGATGCAAGCTCACAGCCGCGCGCCTCTAACCTCACGGCCAACTCGCCCAGTTTTAAAAGGGAGGGTGCGATCAGTAGTTAGTTGAGAGGAAGTTGGATGAAAACCAGTGTGGTTTCAGACCACAGAGGGGCTGTCAGGATCAGATTTTCAGTATGCGCCAGGTAATTTCGAAATGTTAGGAGAGGAATAGACAGTTGTGTTTATGTTTCGTAGATCTAAGAGAAAGCATGTGACACTTGTGTCTAGGAAATGTCGAGGTGCAGCCATAATTGGCCATGCTCGGGACTGCTCGAGGAATCTCGGCGTTTAGTACCTCCTACGTAGCAATGATCAGCACAGCACCTTCAACTTCAAAGGGGATAAAGTTTGAAATACAGTGACAATTATTTTCCACAAAAAAGCCCCATAAGGAAACTTCTTCCTCCTTGTCAAGGCCTACCAAGCGAACAACAGGCAATTAGTAAGATTCTCATCATCATCATCATCATCATCATCATCATCATCATCATCATCATCATCATCATTTCCCTTTATCCAGCTGTAGCCGGGTAGGGGCAAATACGGTTTCTCTCCACTTTCTTCGGTCTTTCCACCACTCCTCCTCCAACACTGTGTCCCAGTCCAGGTTTCTTTCTATAGATTCTATTAGAATAAAATTTATTGTAACCACCTACTCAATTGCGAATTGATTACAGGCTATAAGCCACGTTTTTTTCCCAACTGTCGGTATCGCCAGTGTTCGTGGATTCTACCTCTCCGCGCACACTGCCTGCTACGTGATATTGCGGCGTTACAATAGGTGGTTACAATTTTTTTTTCTAATAGAATCTTACTTATTGTTATCTTCAATACGGAACAAACATGAGATTAGTTACTTGTTACTTGCAACAAGCAATTGCTGCAAATTTGTTACTCCTCTAAGAAAAATGTGTTATAGACCCTACTTCAGTACAATAAACTGTTTTATAGAAGCAATCCTAAAGACAACAGTTACGGTAGCAACTACTGTATGGGTGAATTGTGTAAATATTTTCTGAACTGTGCAAATATTTTGTGAACTGTATAAATATTTTGTGCGTTGTGGTGGCAAAAGTACAGTATTCGTGAAAAGAACTTCGAAACTGATGAGCTAACGATGATAAACAGCAAGCACTGTTCAGCTGAAGGGGCCCAGAATTTTATTTACGTAAGTTCCATACTATTCTATTTGGCCTACAATATATTATGTGCATATATAATATGATAGAATGTACTATCTCACTTGTGTCTATGGAATGACAAGACCAATATAGGAATAACTGAAATATATAAATGACGAATATGTGACTATTAAAATGATTACCTAATTTTAAAAAGTAACAACAGTTTGCGTCCGCCTCTGTGGTGTAGAGGTTAGTGTGATTAGCTGCCACCCCCAGAGGTCCAGGTTCGATTCCCGGCTCTGCCACGAAATTTGAAAAGTGGTACGAGGCCTGGAACGGGGTCCACTCAGCCTCGGGAGGTCAACTGAGTAGAGGGGGGTTCGATTCCCTCCTCAGCCATCCTCGAAGTGGTTTTCCGTGGTTTCCCACTTCTCCTCCAGGCAAATGCCGAGATGGTACCTAACTTAAGGCCACGGCTGCTTCCTCCCCTCTTCCTTCCAATCTTCCCATCCCCCGACAAGGCCCCTGTTCAGCATAGTAGGTGAGACCGCCTGGGCGAGGTTCTGGTCACCCTCCCCAGTTGTATCCCCGACCCAGAGTCTGAAGCTCCAGGACACTGCCCTTGAGATGGTAGAGGTGGGATCCCTCGCTTAGTCTGAGGGAAAAACCGACCCTGGAGGGTAAACAGATTACGAACGAACAACAGTTTGCACTCGTGCTACTGGCCATTGAATAAGTGCTGCTGGCTTCACATGTGTCTTGGGAGCGCAGCGTGGAGCCGCTTGAAACGTCTAGCATGACAACTGATGTACACAGTGTATAGTTCGTGCAACCGAAGAGAGCGGAGATGTTCTGAGTGGTTCCACACGCTGCGCTCCCGAAACACAAGTGAACTGATATTCTTTAGAAGAACAATAATACATTGCAAGAGCAACAGTTTTATCGCTGTCAGTGAATCGCCTTCCTGTGCTCTTATGAACAAAGTTTTTTCACTTGACCTTTAAAAAACTCCTTTGAATATGAGCTGGAATGACCAAAGTACTTTATTAAGTCAGACTGCAGGTAGATTTTGGAGCCTTACACAACCTTCTCCTAATTATATTAAATTTAACTTCGTCATTAACACTTTTAGGACACCTTGCATTAGGAAGTCTGTCTGTTGGCTACACCTGAGCAGTACTGGTGGAGATGTTCCATTATATTCCACTTCTTCTTCTCTCTCCCTCCCTCTTGAGAGGACTCCCTCTTTTTCTTGATCCCAAAACACCCTTTACGCTGCTGCTGGGAAGATTTTGTGTTGGCACAGAATTGGGTTTCAGCCTAAAAAAAGAATTCATTGAAACAAAGTTAATATTCATATTAATTACACACATTGCTTTTTGAATAAGCCCATGCTGTAGTACTATGAAATGCAAAACTGGTAGGCTATAATAATACAGCATATAAATTACAGGAATATGATGAACTGTCGTGAAATACCATTCAATTTCTTAGTAGTTGTGTAACAGCCCAACATGTATTATTATATTATTAATTTTTGTGGTTCATGGTGTGGGTTACTGCAGTCACCTCCTAGTTCAAGAACCACGGGCAACGGCTGAGTGGCCTATAACGTGGTCTTGAGACTCGAGATACCCTAACATTTTCAGAGTCATGGCCTGCTTTGTGCTCAGGTGGCTAGGACCCGCCAGGGGAGAGGTCCTCACTAGGACTATAAGTAAGGTAGCATCCTGCTTCACAGAATCGACCAAGCAAGCCTCGGACCTATGGAAGTAACGGAGTCCAGGATACAGGCGTACGATACAGAAAGAGAATGGGTGACATACAGTGACGCGGCAGTAAAAGCAGGAAGGGAATGCCTAGGAACAACACTCTGTAAAGGTAGTAAAAAGCAAAATCTTGTCGGAATGACAAAGTGGGAGCAGTTTTCAGCATTCAGTCACCACGGGCCAAGTCCTCAGTGTATCTGCGCTCCATGCGGTAGAGCTTGTGATAGGTATCACACTCTTATCTATCCTCAGAGAAAAGAATCGCTGACATGTTTCTGCTGCAACTAATATTTACTCGCCATTGTGAGTAGTGAAATGTTTGGTGCATTTATTATACATAATAATAATGAATTGAAAGATACTATGCTGTAATATGCAAAATATTCATGTTCAAATTATGCTCATGTTATTCTAGTGTAACTTAAAGGATTTATGAAATGTAATTTAATCTTATGACCATTGACTGCAATAAAATACTAAGTAATTTATATTATTATTATTTAACTCACAGAGGCATGCAGACTGAATGCTGAAGGGCATAACCGTCTGTAGCTATGTATGTATGCATGTAATATTCTTTTTATCTATTTCAAGCAGTAAAGGGAAGTTCAAAGTTTTATACACAAGAACTATTTAACTTCATAAAGTATAAAGCTGAAAATTACAAGCCAGTCAGTTTGACATGCATTGCATGTAAGCTTTGAGAAAGCATTCTTTCTGGTTATATTAGACATGTTTGCAAAATTAAGAATTGGTTTGATAGAAGGCAGTTTGGGTTTAGGAAAGGTTATTCCACTGAAGCTCAACTTGTAGAATTCCAACAAGATATAGCAGATACCCTGGATTCTGGAGGTCAAATGGACTGTATTGCAATTGACCTATGTAAGGCATTTGATAGGGTAGATCATGGGGACTACTGGCAAAAATAAGTGCAATTGGACTAGAAAAAAGAGTGACTGAATGGGTGGCTAAATTTCTAGAAAATATAACTCAGATAATTAGAGTAGGTGAAGCTTTATCTGACCCTGTAATAATTAAGAGGGGAATACCTTAAGGCAGTATTACTGGACCTTTATATTTTCTTATATATATATATATATATATATATATGATATGTGTAAAGAAGTGGAATCAGAGATAAGGTTTTTTGCAGATGATGTTATTCTGTACAGAGTACTAAATAACTTACAAGATTGTGAGCAACTGCAACGTGACCTTGATAGTGTTGTGAGATGGACAGCAGGCAATGGTATAAACGGGGTTAAAAGTCAGGTTGTGAGTTTCATAATTAGGAAAAGTCCCCTCACTTTTAATTACTGCATTGATGGGGTGAAAGTTCCTTTGGGGGATCATTGTAAGTACCTAGGTGTTAATATAAGGGAAGATCTTCATTGGGGTAATCACATAAATATGACTGTAAATAAAGGGTACAATCTCTGCACATAGATATGAGGGTATTTAGGGGTTGAAGTAGAGAGCATATAAGTCTCTGGTAAGACCCAAACTAGAGTATGGATCCAGTGTACGGGACCCTCACCAGGATTACTTGATTCAAGAACTGGAAAAAATCCAAAGAAAAGCAGCTCGATTTGTTCTGGGTGATTTTCAACAAAAGAGTAGTGTTACAAAAATGTTGCAATGTTTGGGCTGGGAAAACTTGGGAGACTAAGTAGTATGTTACAAGTGATTAAAATCATGTTGGGTCCATAGTGAATCTCAGTTATGTTCCGAACTGTCAGTGGAAAGATAGCGTGGAATGACATTAGTACACAAATAAGTTTGAGTGGTGTCTTTAAAAGTAGCAAAGATCACAATATGAGGATAAAGCTGAAATTCAAGAGGACAAATTGGGGCAAATATTCATGCAGAGGAAGGGGAGTTAGGGATTGGAATAACTTACCAAGGGAGATGTTCAATAAATTCCCAATTTATTTGCAATAATTTAAGAAATTGCCAGGAAAACAACGAATAGGGAATCTTCCACTTGGGCAACTGCCCTAAATGCAGATCAGTAATGACGGATTGATTGATTGATTCATAACTTACCCCTGACTAAAGAGCTGAGGATTCCTAAAATCTGTGGATTGGAAGTGATCTCAACATATCTTGTATGAGCTATTTAAGTAGGTAGGTCCTTGTTTCTTGTAAATGTCATCCAAATCACTTCTCCTACATTTCATAACCCACTGATCACACCTACAACGAAAGAAAACAACAAATTAAAATCTAACCTATGAGTGCAACTTTTACACCATTGTCTACTTTCGATTTATGTAATTCAAGATAAGAGTACTTGTTGATACCTAAATGTTAAACCTAATGTGATGTGTACACTAATATTTTACAATATTGGAATTTACTTACACTGTTTCACAGGACTTTGCTGCTCTAAGGCATTGTAGTTCTTGGATTATTGCAAGTTGTTGTTGATCTGTAGTGGATGCCTCGTGGATTATTAAATTACTGTCTGTAGATTCAGCTGCACTGGAAGACTCTCTACTTGCTATGTTGCATATCAAATGGATGTGTTTACACGCGCTTGATTGCTGAATATGGACTGCTGGACAGCTGCAAGTGAATGTGTGGAGCCCAGTTCGCCAGTTCGTGAATTATACGGCAAAATCGGCGTAAAGACTTGTTAAGTTAACTATCACAAAACAAGCAATACTGAGATAGATTTGTAAAGTTATCTTTCACAAAACAAAACAAAGCTTTTTCTTCTTCTTCTTCTCCTTGCTACACACGTGGCGCGAAATCGCTAGGTAGGCGGTACTAAACGCCGAGATTCCCCGAGTAGTCCCGAGCATAGCCGATTATTGGCTGCACTTCGACATTCCCTAGACACAAGTCACAGTCGACAGTCAATTTGAGCGCTGACCAATACCAACTTCAAAACAACAGGGCTCCACGGAATATCCAATGGTGATGGATCAGCCCACTGCTATCGTACAACTGTACACCAATAAGAACGTTAACAGTCCAAAAATTGGTTAACGCAGAGTTCCGTTCCATTGAGCAAGGTTAAACAATAGTTTCCATTCACCTCTTCATTTTATTTCCACACGAGCAACCTTGTGGTATAGCGGTAATTTCACATAATCTTCATAATTATACCGCTACAACGTGATGAGGCTTTTGAACACCATCCCAAACGAAGCCTTCTTGCAAAGTTTCCAGGACGTGTATCTCCGATCTCAGTAGTGCATAGTTATGGGAGGGGACTATTTCGAAGGGGAGTAAGGTTACTGTTGTGCATTGTTCATCTATGTTGATAGTACAGGACTATTCACCGAACTTTATTGTCACAGGTTGTATTTCGAGTGTGAAGTGTACGTTTCTGTGTATTGATGAAGTGCTCAGTCAGTGATATAAGTCAGAATTTTGTTAGTTAGTGGATACATTATTGGATAACCTAGGTGCAGTTCCAACCTGTTATGATCAGATAAGGCCCGAAGCAGATGTAACCAGTTCGGAAATTTATGTACACACTGTGGTAGACAGAATGAACATGTTCCATCAAAATTCAATTGATCAATTTTGGTGAATTCTGGTGCCCAAATTTTTGACATTTCAGTTAATAATTCCATTTATTTTATGTAATTATATTATGAATCGATTTAATGCCTAAGGGTGGGGCGAATGGTGAGTTTTATTTACTTTATTTTTATTGAAAAATTAACTAGTATTTAATGACATTGGTTATGTTCGTTTCATTGAGAGAACTTGTTAAATATTACATTTCAGCTTACAATATTCAATGTTGACAGTGAAGTAGGTCAATAGTCATTCATCACTGGGTTCAAATGTAAGTATATGTGTCTTGAATTTATGGCAGTCTCTGCCTGTGTATGACAGCATCCTGTGCGATGTTGCTACATACCATGACTAGACTGGGCGAGTGTAGTTCATGGTCTGCTATAAGCTACCGTACAGCGTGACTACTTGTTTATTGCACTTCCGAATGAAGAGCTGCAGATTTTAAAATACAGTTCGCACAGAAATATTGAAGATTCACGAGGCTGAGGTTAACACGCTACAACGCTAGTCTGCACTTACTATAACGTGCTATAGTTTTCGATCTAGTTATCCACTCATCAAGGTTGATAAGTTTTATACGGAAAGGTATCAGCGTCGACATACACGTTTGAGGACACTCAGCCTGCATGCGCTGATATTTTTTTTTTTTGCTATTGGCTTTACGTCGCACCGACACAGATATGTCTTATGGGGACGATGGGAGAGGAAAGGGCTAGGACTGGGAAGGATGCGGCCGTGGCCTTAATTAAGGTACAGCCCCAGCATTTGCCTGGTGTGAAAATGGGAAACCACGGAAAGCCATCTTCAGGGCTCCCGACAGTGGGGTTCGAACCTACTATCTCCCGAATACTGGATACTGGCCGCACTTAAGCGACTGCAGCTATCGAGCTCGGTAGCGCTGATATTAAGTTTGTAATTATGAAGCTGTCCTGCTGCAACCACAGCGCATGCTAACTGCAGGACAATGACCCACGATATTCCTCCGTTCATAGTTTATTCGATAGTACTTCATCATCCTTTGTGTGGGATGAAACTTTCGCACCATTCACTGAGAGAAACAATGAGTAAATCCACTTGAGACCTAAGAGGATCCACAGTTATGGAGAATTATTGCTACATCGCGGATGTAGCTCATCTCTAGTAATTGATCTGCAAGTTTATTCGCATCAAATGTAGTGTGTCCTCAAGTACAACAATAATAATAATAATAATAATAATAATAATGTAATTGTTGTAAATGGAATCGTTCTGTCACCAAGCAGCACATCAGTTGTGTGAATGAAATAATTTCACGACAGCGAACTG
The DNA here is from genome assembly GCF_040414725.1 of Anabrus simplex. Lineage (NCBI taxonomy): Eukaryota > Metazoa > Arthropoda > Insecta > Orthoptera > Tettigoniidae > Anabrus > Anabrus simplex. The sequence goes on along the minus strand of NC_090269.1, from coordinate 157,978,113 downwards.
AGCTTTATTGAAAAATATATCCATAAGGATGGAAAGACATTTGTGGATATGTCTCATTCACAGCAAACACAAAATGAAATGCAAGACCAGTAATTAAAATAATAATACCTTAGTTGTAAATATGAGATTGACAAAGATCAATCTCCCCTTTATCTTAAACTTACTAGCATGATGGCAAAGAAACATTGTGCAAAATAAGTTCAAACGCGCTCCACAGTTGGGCACAACGAATCATAATAATAATAATAATAATAATAATAATAATAATAATAATAATAATAATAATTGTTACCGTGTTTTGGTGGTAGGTAGAGGTGTAAGAAGGTGCGGGCGTTAATGGGTCTCAAACTACGGAATCAAAGTTAATGTAAAATTTAACAAGGTTATATTTCCTTTTCAATATTAAGTAATAACAAAGAACAGGTACTTAGTAGCAGAAACACAATTTGAAATGTACAATTACAGGGATTACAGAGTTTGGGCTTCGAGCCCTGAGTTCACAATTTTTGAGCAACTAGCCCAACTTTCCGATATACAAATTTTAACAAAGGGGCAGAAGACCCCAATCAAACCCTGGAGCACTTGCTCCAAATTACACAGTAAAACCTCCTCGAGGCCTACAACACTCCTTTTCCAAAAGAGCCACACGCTCTTTAATTTAAGCCTCTCCCAGGCCACACCAAACTCCACCTTCAAGTTGTCCTCAACGGACACAAACACAGGGGTAAAATACCCAATCTACTGAGGTCTATTAAATGAAAAGCAGGTTAATTAAATGACCTCTAAAACAATTTGAGAGGAGGCGAACTTGCACTCCTAATACACTTTGATTTTAAAACCTACTTTGGCACTAGGCCGTTATTACAAGGGCTAATCCCATACTACAGAGGTGACTTATGAGCAATTTACATTACATTACGGAAGAATTGGTTGAGAAAATAAGTTCACCTCAAGACGATGTGAGTGGGAGCTCGAGAGGGTTAAGCACTCTCTATCCCGATATGTCGTTTTAAAATAGAATAGATACCAGTTGTTTTTACATTTTAGGAAAAGGTTACATGGTTGAACGCTTAGAACCCGCCCCGAAAGTTAAACTGCTGAGCAAGAAAAGAAAGAATTTATTAATCGGCCATTACCTTATTGTTGACCGCTGCCGAAGAAAGAGGCGCTTCCCGCCTCCTGCTATGTACTTAATACACTGAAAGATGGAACAGAAGTGGCCCGGAGACCCTAAAATCAGCAGTTTATATACTCTCGCGGAAGTTTCTAGGCGTTAGGGGAATGAAAACACCCGCCCACAATGTTTTTATTGGATAGGACCCCGCAACAGATACAAGTTGGGGGAAGATACACCAGATTGGTCAGAAATTACTAAAAGAAATTCGGGATTGGATAAATCTAAAACAAGGGGAAAAAGAGGGGTATACAGCCAACTTAAACAATAACAGAAAGAAATTTAACAAGAAACAAACTTTTGAAATAAAAATTTCTCCAACAAAATAGTTCTTTGACTCCGCACTAGGGTGCACTATTGTTGATCTTCAGTAGTGTCCTCTAGAAGAGAAAGTTCACACTTCTTACTTCAAGCGAAACAAAAACACATCAAAAGTGACACAGTTCAAAAACTCAAAATTTTCCACGTGGTGACATCTTCTGAGAAAGTAGAGAATTAATAGAGTAGATAAAGTTCAACCTTCCTCCAGAAGAGGAGTTTCAACTGGCGCAACTTTTAAATAAACGGTGTAGAGGTGTACCGCCCGGTACAATAATAATAATTATAATAATAATAATAATAATAATAATAATAATAATAATAATAATAATAATAATAATAATAATAATAATATTTTTCTACCGCTGCTCCCACACGAGTGGGGTCGCGGGTGCGAACTGTGTCACACATATGTGGATTTGGCCCTGTTTTACGGCCAGATGCCCTTCCTGTCGCTAAGCCTATATGGAGGGATGTAATCACTATTGCGTTTTTTCTGTGGTGATTGGTAGTGTAGTATGTTGCCTGAATATGAAGAGGCGAGTGTTGGGAGGAACACAAACATCCGTCCCCGAGCCAGAAGCATTAATCAGAGGCGATTAAAATCCCCGACCCGGGCGGGAATCGAACCCTCTGAACGGAAGGCCTCAACGCTGACCATTGAGCCAAGGAGTCAGACATTAATAATAATGATAATAATTTGAAATTTCCTACAATACTGTAATTTTCCTACAACCCATAGGTCCATGAAACTTTCATCACCATCATGTATCCAGTCTTACAACTGGTTTATCCCTACCATACGTTTTATCGTAATTAATCTATCTTGGGCTGTCCTGTTAGCTTGTTCAACTGAAGACCTTTTTAATGATTTTAATGATTTCCTCGATTATCTGTGGCTTCTCGTTAACGTTCTCGCGTACATCCAGAGTGGCCGGGACCACATCTCGAAGATCTCTTTATAGGCCTATCACCTTCGTCCAATGTACAGTTTTCTCCACATTATTGCAGATCATGATACGTATGTCTTTACAAGCATTTACCGTAATCTGGGGAACATTTTGCGTCAACATGGCAAAGACTGTTCGTCATGGCTAATACATTTTTAATTTCAGTTTCGTAAGGAAGGTCTCTGCAAGGTATTCAAAGTCTGTTACTTGTTATACTATACATCTTAAAATACGTGTTGGTGTCTCCTCACTATCACAAATTTTGACTCCTTGAAGTTGATTTTTCAAAAAGGAGTCCGTAAGTTTGTCAGTCAAGCACTGTAGTATTTTGGATAGTGTCTTTGATTTTCCTGCCATTATTGCCAGCTGATGAGGAAATTTAATATTCTGAACAAGCCCTCCACCAACGTTTACTTCCATATTGAAATATCTCAAAGTCCAATTCAATGTAAGCTCGGGAAAAGCAATCTTCAATTTTATTTCCGACTTGAGTCTAAAATGGTATTAATTATTCGTTGGGAGCAGGATGAGAACAACGTTTGCCACTTTACCTTCGCCACAATCGTGGTGTTTATTGTTTAAAGACAACCGTCCTCTATTAACACAGTTCGGAGGGTGAAAGAAAACTACAGAAGTTTACCCTAAGCCCGAAATGTTAGAGGAATAAATTCCACTTTTCAGAATTAGTAAGGACATATTTCTAGAATTCACAACCGACACGAGCCAACACACCCAGTTCTAAAAGTCCGCGTCTCAACCTTTTCTGGAGGGTTCCAGCTATTACATAGCAATAATTTATAATCTAGTAGTTACTTAAGTAGATAAAGGGAATACAAATAAAACGTACTAAAAATATTTTACACTATACAGGTTAGGTAGCTAGATGGAATACGAATAGAATATTCTACCACAACTCCACATCATACAGTAAGTATACCAAGAAAAATAAAATAAAATAAAATAAAATATTCAACAAATCCCACATCACACAGTCAATATTCCTTAAAACGATTTACAAATAAAATATTCTACTACAACTTTCCACATCATAGAGATTCAATACAGGTCTCAACAGGCTGTATTCTAACACTCTCACCCCACGGGTGTTAGTCATGCTCCTTCCAGCGTTCACGAATCGCATGCGAAGTCCGTGTTGCATGTCAAGATTTTTTTAATGTGTATCCAAATTGCATGTCATCACGTTCATGGGTATGAAAAGCTTTTAAGAAGATAAACTCAAACACTTTCACAGCAAAACGAGTAACATCTCTCCATATTTCTGACTTAGGCCTGTCTTCGAGAAGAAGCTAAGACTGGTATGGATAAAAATGGTACAGGTGTTTGGGAGTCAATATTCTCCACACTTTGAGCAGATACACTACTTTATGGACTTGTTCAGTAATTCAATCGTGCATTGTTTTCCCTTCTGCGAGTTTCCGTTCGTCTAATGCTGATTCAGCAGACTCTTCATACGCAGGCCGGTCAGCTTGACGTGTGTAACTTACGTGTATTAAACACGTTTGCGAAATTTTTGTAAGAATGTAGTTCGGGTTCAGGAAAAATTATTCCCGTGAGTCTAATCTTGTAGGATTCCAGCAAGATACGTGAGATTCAGTAGGTCAGATGAACTGTATCGTTACTGACCTATCCAATGCCTTTTACAGAGTTCATCGTGCAAGGTTACTGAAGAAAATGAGGGTTCTTGGAATAGAAAAACAAGTGATTGAATGGGTGGCTGAATTTCTAGAAAAAAGTTGCGCAATTTTCTTCGTTACACGGAAATGCATAAGATCATGATACGTTTTTCGGCTTACAAGATACATGATACTAAGAGCTTACTCACACGTCGCCATGGCTGTAATGTTTAGACTCCCAGCACAATAACATAGAACTCAGCTGGAATCACAGAAAAGTGATACGTAAGTTACAGGATCGTGACTGACATCGACAAAAATGATGAGGTGGATGGTAAACGGGCGTAAGTTTCAACGACATGTTAAATAGGAGGTGAGGATACTGAAAAAATACACTGTTCGGAATTTCATTGCCTATCTGAATTTCAACTAAATGCAGAGACAACTCAAGCAACTGAGAACACGCGAATTTGAAGTTCGTTACGCATATCCACAGAATGGAAGAGGTGTTGAGTTATATGCTCAAGTTACTTCCTTGGCGGCAGATGTTGGAGATTACCGCGATGGTTGCACCATTGCGTACTTCTGCCGGGTCGTTCTAACAGCACAGGCCACTGCAGACTTGTCCACAAGGAGAATCAAATATTAGAAACCTGATTGCTAATGTTTAAGTGTAAAGCAAAATGAACATAAGTGCTCTGATGGATTCTATAGCCATGAGGCACGATCATTCTTAAGGAAAATAACGCACAGCAAGGGCGGAATTGCTCGGCGAACGACGATATTGTGGGAAACCTCATCAACATAGCTTTTCGAGGGGAGGGGAATTCAAAATCACAATTTTATGTAGTACTCCTAAAGTTTTACACATTTTGAACCAAAAATCGCAAATAAGAACCATTGAGCTTATTTAAGTAGGAACGTCACTACGTTACAAGTCTTTCGGGAGGACAGTATAGGAAAGAGCTGAGAGCGCGAAGGAAGCGGCCATGAATTTAATTGAGGCACAGATTGGTGAGAAAATGGGAAACCATCTTCAAGTACGCGGACAGTAGTGTTCGAAACCTTGTGAAAAGTTCTCGTATATTAAATATTTAGTATGAAGGGCAGTTCTCAAAAATACAACGTTCTCGTGCCTGCCGTATCCATTCCAAAATGTCATAGAGAATTGACCTGGCCTAATTGAACGAAATCCATCCATAAGTTCATGACAATCACTCAATGAATTACGATACGCGAGGATTTAGAGCTTAAAAACCGTTGTGGATGTCCGATCCTTGTTCCGTTTGTGAAGAAATTGGATATCGTACACAGATGTGTTAAACAGGGTGTTTAACTCTCCAATACACGTGCGTGTGTGTAGCTGAGAACTGGCTTCATGCTCGTGTTACATTCCTCCCCGCAAGTTCAGTTTGCCTCACGCATTGTTCCGTAATAGATGCGCGTATACCGGAGTGCCTCCAACGGCACTAATTCACGTTTTCGTTAGAAAACTCGCGAAGCGGTCTGATTGACTAACTTTAGCAACTGACAAAAAGACAACGGCACCAAACTGAATTGTTATCTTCATGACCAAACCTGTTAGACTCATACACCGTCGTTACCGACCACCCGGCTATGACTTTGTTTATGTGTTACGGGTAATGTTAGAATATACTGCACCAATCTTGAAATTACTTTCAACAATTGAAAGATAAAATTATGTTCCTGGTCACACATCAATATCAAAAGCTCACTGCTAAAACCGTGATTTAAGGAAAAATCTGTAAATGTTTGCCTGTCTGTGATTTTTTCTTCCACTTGCACTGACGAAGCTCAATTTAATAAGCTTATAGCTGACGCAGGGTGAAGCGAGCATTACCACCTAAAGGGCAGACAAGTGTTTTTGAAATTCGATTTGTATGAAAGTTCTTCGTATCCCCGATACGAGGGCTGATTAACAAAGACCGATACTGATTTTTTCCTGTAGCTTCCGTGATAATTTCCTATCTGTAACATAAATATTTGAGAAGAGCGGCTTTTTATG